>NC_044040.1:24759900-27159900 GCF_901765095.1 Microcaecilia unicolor
AGAAAGAGAGAGAAGAAAGAATGATGAGAGAGAGAGAGAGAGGAGATGAGAGAGAGAGAGGAGAGAGAGAGAGAGAGTGTCACAGGAATGGAGAGTCTTGAGGAAACAAATAAGTGAGTGTAAGAGTGTGATGCTATTTTTGCTTTCTGACTTTGCCTGTAGGTTTGCTATTATGATTTGTTTTTATCTCCCTTTTGCTAATAGACTATTTTTTTAAAGAAAACCTTTTGGTTCAGAACCCCAGTTCTGACCTGGACTGAGTTAACGAGTGCCAGTGGAGAGTATGGATTGTTATGCCAATGGCCCCCTTGTGATTACTGGTCCCGATCTGGACCCGCCAGAATATATATTTTATCTAAACTACCCCGCTTAAGAATGATCTGGACAGAATGGGGTTACGTCTTTTTAAACACATCTCTTATAGCCTTAATTCAGTTGGGCTTCAGATTCTATTATACTTCCTCAAAAAGTAGACAACGGGGCCAATCATTGCTATTGCTATCACGCACCTAGAATACACAGACCAATCAGTTTCTACGCTCAAGCCATCATGCATAGGTAGCGGAATAGGCCAGGCCACTGGGGCTATGGCCTGATCAATATTTTCCCAAACAATTAATGAGCTTGGGAGCAGGGACGGAGATAGTTTGTTTTGTTCCTACAACACAGAGGTGTTCTGCAGCCCTTTCCGAATGCATGTTTATGCTTATTGATTTCTTGTTCTACTACCCTTCAGTGAGCACAATCTGAGCAGTTTGTAGGTAATGTTAAGGAAAGGAACAGCAATCAAAATAGGACAGAGCAACATCGAAAGGGAGTAGGATAGGCAGAGAATGAGTAGATAGTGGTAGGTGATAACCAGCCTGCCCTCACATAGCCCCATTAGGCCAAAAAGGCCAAAGAGAAGAGATGTGTCTTCAGAGCGTATTTAAACTTAGGATAAGTTAACGCAGAGTGGAGAGAGAAGGTACAAGAATTCCATAGGAAAGGTGGGAGGTAGAAAAAGGCACTATGCCTTGTGAGTTCAAGATAAAGAAAAGAGGGGATAGCAAATTAATGTTCTGAGACCAAGGGATTATCGGGCGAGATAACAGCTTCTGGGGGGTGGGAGGGGGAGCCTGTATGAAGAGCTTTATGAGTCAAGTTAAGAATTTTGTGTTCAGTTCTAAAAGCCGATAGAGAAGAAATGCTCGTGTTCATGCTGTTGAGTGAATCTAAGGATTAGATAATTTTAAAAAGGGGGAGGGGGAGGAAGAGACAAAGAGTAAGGGAAGGGGGAGAAGGAGATGTATTCAACATTACATGATGGAGAAAACTAAAGGAGAGGGGAAGACTTTAGTATAGGGAAAAAAGCTTTCACACTGTAATCATAGAGTATGCAGAGCGGTCAAATAGGGATTGGGGGAGGGGGGAATTCTACAGACAAGTAGTAGCCTTGAGGTGAGATTTGAAGGTAGAGATGGAGGTTTCTAATCTCAAATATAAGGAGAGGCTGTTCCAGTGGTGTGCTGGTAAATTTTTAACAACAGGCTCTCTCCCCCGTCCACCTCTGCGCCCCCCCCCCATCCACCTCTGCGCCCCCCAAAATTGCAGAGCTGGCTATAGCCAGTGGGTGGGGGGGGGGGGGGGGGGGGCAATGCATTACTCTCTCCAGGAAAAAAAATTAAATGATCCCAGGTTCCAATCTAATTCATGTTTAATGTAGGATAAAATGCCATAAATAAGTAAATAAATATAAACTTTTAATGTTGAGCACCTGATTCTCAAAGGGAACATATTCCAAACACTATAATGAAAATAAAATGATTTTTTTTCTACCTTTGTTGTCTGGTGACTGTTTTTCTGATCATGCTGGCCCAGTATCCGATTCTGCTGCTATCTGTCCTCTTAACTCCGTTTCCAGGGCTTCCTTTCCATTTATTTCTTTCCTTTCCTCCTTTCTTCTTCATTTCTGGTCCTCAGGCTTCTGTCTATTTTCTTCATCCATGTGCAGTTTTTCTCCTCTCTTTCTTTTCCCTCATCTTATCTCCTTCCTCACTCTTCCCTCCCCTCCATCCATGTCCAGCATTTCTTCTCTCTCTCCCCCTCTCCATCCACCCATGTCCAGTGACCCTTCTCTCCCCCTGCCCTGCATGCACCCAGCAACCCTCCTCTCCCCTACCGTCCATCCACCCATGTCCAGCAGTGACCCTCCTCTCCCCTGCCCTGCATGCACCCATGTCCAGAAGTGACCCTCCTCTCCCCTGCCCTCCGTGCATCCATGTCCAGTGACCCTCCTCTCCCCTGCCCTGCATGCACTCATATCCAGTGACCCTCCTTTCCCCTGCCCTCCATCCACCCATGTCCAGCAGTGACTCTCCTGCCTCCTCTCCCCTGCCCTGCATGCACCCAGCCATACCCAGTGACCCTCCTCTCCCCTGCCCTCCATCCACCCATTTCCAGCAGTGACCCTCCTGCCTCCTCTCCCCTGCCCTGCATGCACCCAGCCATACCCAGTGACCCTCCTCTCCCCTGCCCTCCATCCACCCATGTCCAGCAGTGACCCTCCTGCCTCCTCTCCCCTGCCCTGCATGCACCCAGCCATACCCAGTGACACTTCTCTCCCCTGCCCTCCATCCACCCATGTCCAGCAGTGACCCTCCTGCCTCCCCTGCCCTGCATGCACCCAGCCATACCCAGTGACCCTTCTCTCCCCTGCCCTCCATCCACCCATGTCCAGCAGTGACCCTCCTTTCCCCTCCATCCACAAATGCCCAGCGACTCCCTTCTCTCCCCTGCCACCCCCTCCCAAGTTGTTGGTGAATTCTCCTCCCTGCTCCCTCCCGATCCGATTCGGTCCCTCCCTCCCAATCCCTCACGTCACCGACCCGACCTGATTCTTCGCATTCTTCGGGGCAGGCAGTCTTGCCTGCCCGCTGCCAGAACTGACTCTCCCCCGCTGGCGCTGCCGGTTCGCGCTTCAAAATGGCCACCGAGACTTCAGCAGAAGTCTCGCGAGGCCGCCTCTGGAAGTCTCGGCGGCCATTTTTAAAGTGCGAACCGGCATAACCAGCGGGGGAGAGTCAGTTCTGGCAGCGGGTGCCCCGAAGAATGCGAAGAGTCAGGTCGGGTCAGTGACGTGAGGGAGGGACTGAATCGGATCGGGAGGGAGGGAGCCAGGGATCTTATCGGGAGGGAGGGATGGGACCGGATCGGGAGGGAGGAGAAGAGCCGGCTCGTGCGTTTCAACAACTGGCTCACAAGAGCCGAGCAAAGTTAACAACCGGCTCTTGCGAGCCGGCTCCAGCACACCACTGAGTGAGTTGCAATAATCAAGCTCAGAGATAACAAGAGCCAAGAGTAAGGTGTGAAGTGATGCTTGCTCAAGAAGGTGGCATAAAGATCTGATCTTTCTTAGAATGAAAAAGCAAGAGGATATAGTATGATAAACCAACCTGTTCAAAAAGGCATACCACAATGATCCATCCTAAATACCAGACAACAAAACTCTTCCAGAACTAGACAAAACCGAACTCTCTATACCTGACTGCTTCAGTAACTCTATCACTAACGAACATTAACACGCTACCACCTTATTTCTCATGCCGAAATGAACTGATTATCTAATTTAATCTATAATTTACTCTACCATTTATGTTCTTAAAGCAATACCACTTTGTATTTCTCATTCCGGAAATGGCAATCGCCACTATGGCATACTGTAAGCCACATTGAGCCTGCAAAATAGGTGGGAAAATGTTGGATACAAATGCAACAAATGATTCTGAAAAGAGCTCCCTATCAAGGGTAACCCTTAAGATTGTAACTGTCATTTTAAATGGAAGAGAGACAATGTTCATGGTGTTGGATAGAGAGAAAAGTTAGCACTTATGATTCCGTAATATTCAGCTTAAGTTCATTTTTTGGAGCCAATCAGCCATTTTATCTAGCTTATAGGACATGGTAGTAGTGGCATCAGGTGACTGGGCATTAAGAGAGAGGAGAAATTGGATGTCATCTGCATAGATAAAGAAAATAAACCTTAAGGACTGGAAGAGGAGAGTCAAATGAGTGAGAAAGATATTTAAAAATATAGACCCTAAAATGGAGCCCTGAGGAACTCTGCAAGGTAAAGGTTGGGGAAGAGGTAATCAAAGAGTGGTGAACAACAAAGCTGCACTTGGATAGGTAGGAACTAAATCAGGAAAGTGAAACACCAGAGATATTAGGACCCATTATTCTTTCTAGGAACATGTTGTGGTTAACTAGGTCAAATACTGCCAATAAGTCTAAAGCGACCAGGATGACATCTCTGTTGCCATCCTGTATTCGCTTCATGTAGTTGACAAGTCAAAAAAGAGAATATTCAGTAGAGTGATGAGCCCAAAATCCTGTCTGATGGGGGTGCAGTGCATTAAACGAATTAACCGACTTCCGCAAACGACCGAAGACCTATCTCTTTGAAAAAACTTACTGCAAGGATCAAAACACATGATTTCCATGCACACTAACAGAAACGCATCAATACACTCCCTTCTGAATTCTCTTCCCCCGTACTCTCCTCACATTCACAATCAACCCACAGATAAATTGTTATACCCTAACGCTCTCCTGCTATTATCTGTTCACACTACCATTCCCCAATGTCACATCCCACATTTTCTATGCCCCAAAGATGATTTTACTGAATTTGTCTCCTATAACTCTTCATAATGTAACCCATAATCGTAATGTAACAAACTGTACCTCCATCATTCACAACGTATTGTAAGCCACACTGAACCCGCAAATAGGTGGGAAAATGTGGGATACAAATGCAATAAATAAATAAATAAATAAATTTGTCTTATCTAAATAATCAACGAGTTGTTCTCTGACCAATTTCTCTACTGTTTTGAAAACAAAGGGCAAATTTGAAATAAGCCTAAAGTTGCTAATTGAAGAAGGGTCCAGCTTGGGATTCTTAACATGGGGTGGACTACTGCTAGTTTCTCTGGATCTGGAAAGGCTCATGTAGCTAAGCTTACAGTAATCATGGAGAAATGGCAACGGGAGTTAAAAAAAGCAGACAAGAAGAAAAGCAGACAATGGGTCACTGTGAGGGGAAGAACACTGGAGAGCAAAGACCACCTCGGCCTCATGGGTCAAGAGTACTACTGATGGAGGAGGTGAGAGAAGAGGGGCAACGGAGGAGGAAAACCTGATCTGGGGTTCAGGGTTTTATTGAAAAAAACCTTTAGCAAAGTCGTCAGCTAAGAGTGGTTCAGAGAAGTTGGAAGATCTGTAAGATGATGTAGTGTTCAGTAAAGGTGGGAGGGGTTAGTGTCATGCTGAAGTTGTCTAGAGTGGCAGTACCGTTAAGCCATTAGAAGTGAGAGTTTATACTGAGTAGAGCGGTCCTTGGATGCCAAGAGGTTTTCAGGGGTTGGAGTTTTATGCCAAATGTATTCAGCCTGACAAAGATGATGTAAAAGAAGGCTCAGGACATGGTGGAGTCATGGTTATGAAGGGCACAGTTTAGTAGGATGAGCAGAGCACGGGGCAGCCCTGTCTGGAGCAACTCTTAGTTTATCATCCTAGGTAGTGATTTGGTTTGCAAAAACATGGTGGAGAATTCAAGGGAAACTTGTTCACAATGGAGAGAGATTCTGATGTAAGATTATGGAGGATTCTAAGTGGGTAGAGGGCTAGCAGATGAGATGGAGAGTGGTAAAAGTATGGTAAAGGAAACAACTGAGTGATCTGACCAAGGAATGGATAGAATATGAGGCCTGGAAAGATTGGAGGCATGAGAAGAAGGAGCTATGACAATATTGAGTATATGACTAGCAGCATGTGTTGGGAATGAAATGAGCTGAAGTCATGGGATGTTGCACTGGAGGCAGGGGTGTGCTGGTAAATTTTTAACAACAGGCTCTTTCTCCGGACGTAGCCAGCTCTGCAGTTGGAAGGGCCAGGGGTGGTGGTGGTGGGGGGGAAGCACTTGCCTCTCTCTCCTCCCTCCTTTCCTGCCGGCACACTAGGCATACCTTTGCTGGCAGCCAATAAATGGACTGCCACCACTCCCAACGTCTTGCTCTGAGCAGCATGCTGGAACTTCTCTCACATGCTCGAGAAGTCCCAGCCTGTTGCTCAGAGCTGGAAACAAGGAGTGGGGAGCAGTAGCAGTCTATTTACATGGCTGGCAGGGCTCAGCATCCCCACCAGCAAAGTAAAAGAGAATTCAGCAGGAGGCCCAAGCCCACATTTTGGGAGCCAGTTGTTAAAGTAGCCATGGAGGGCCCTACTTTAACAACCGGCTCCCAAAATTCTTAAAAACTTAACAACCGGCTCTTGCGAGCCTGTGAGAGCCTGCTCCAGCACACCACTGACTGGAAGTATCATCACCATGAATAATGAGATCAGGGGTTTAGGAGAGAGCACACAGGAAGTCATTAAGCTAGACAGGGTAGCTAGAGAGGCGAAGGAGACCAGTGGTGGATTACAGACAAAGAGAAATTGGATAGGGGAAAGCAGGATGATATTCCAGTGTTTATTTAATTAGATTTTGCTCACACCTTTTTTTAGTAGTAGCTCAAGGTTCAAGGTGAGTTACATTCAGGTACTCTGGAAATTTCTCTGTCCTAGGAGGGCTCACAATCTAAGTTTGTACCTGAGGCAATGGAAGGTTAAGTGACTTGCCCAAAATTACAAGGAGTAGCAGTGGGATTTGAACCAGCCACCTCTGGATTGCAAGACCAGTGCTCTAACCGCTAGGCCACTCCTCCAGTCAGCAACATTCCATGTAGAATCTCAAATAGTAGCAACGTTCGATGTTCCACTACACTAACCACTAGGCCACTCCTCCACAGTGTTGGAAGGGACTGGGCACCTCTTGAGTGAAAAGCAAGCCATGAAGAATAAATAACAGCTAGGCCCCCTCCTTTCTTTAAAGGGCGATGGAGGAACATAAACAGGAAGCCAGGGGGGGCAGAGTTGATGCAGGTATGCTATGCTAGTGTCTATAAACCAGGTCTCTACAAGACATAGGATGTCTGGGCACACTTGGTCTATATAATCGCACACTAGAAGATTCTTACCTTGTAGAGAGCAGATACATAAGGAAAAGAAATTATAGTGAAAGGAAGGATTCAGAGGGCAGTGAGGGAGTGTATGCAAGATGAGAGGGTAGAAGCATAAGGAATCTTACCTGTGGAGCATTGTAAGAATGAAGAAGGGTAGGCCTGAAGTTCCAAAAGTCAGGGATACACCAGGAAGAGTCCAAAGTGGGTTGCATAAATATTAGAGAGGAAAATAGAGTCGAAAGCACAAAGAAAGAGGGCGCCCTCAGGAGATACTTGAAGGAGAACGACATGCCCATTGTTTGTTCTTCATCGAGCAATGTGTCACATGCCGGCAATGTGTGCTGACTGGGAGAAAATGCAGTTAAGTGGCCCAGTAGTGATGATATCCTTTTGGTCGACATGAGGGCGAGTGGAACGTAAAAGGCTGCTGGGAGGGAGCGCAAGTGGAGCAGGAGCTGCAGAGAGAGCAAAAGAGCACACGGACAACACAGATTAATGACAAAGCACAAAATAAACGCCATCAAAGTCTTTGGCCTTGGGGACCTGTAGTTAAGTTTTTGTGATGCTTATTTTAACTCTAGGAAATGAACGTAAAACTCACTTGCGTGTTGTGAACTTGGCCGATTTTAACACACTTTAATACATTGGCCTCTTAGTTTTGAATGCTAAAGCTATTGTTGAAGCAAAGGAATGGGGGCTGCAGTCAGAGAAGCAATAATTCCGGTATCAGGATTATTAAAGTCTTTTCCTTGCGCAGGCTAGAAGTAGAAAGGCGGATGGGGCCTGGAGCATAAAGTAAAATAATGTTCTGCTACATTACAGCCTGTTTTCCTGTGGTGGTAGGAGTGCTCAAGGCTTGAACATTTCCAAAGGATTGAAGTGGTGTTCTTTGAAAATCCCACGCGTACCTGGGGGAGAGAGTAGCTAGTGGCTCTTGCTTTTTAATGTTTAGAATGAATAAGAAAGCTGCAAATTGTTAGGAACAGAAATAGCACCACTTAAGAGAATTCAGTCACTGAATTTTCACTCCCAGGTCACCAAATCTCATCTGTAGGCGGGAAACTGAATCTCCATCAGTGCATCCAAGCATTTGCCTGTGTTGTTTACATTTTAGTCCAGAAGCACCTCTGTACCTGTGAATCTGCCCTCAGATATGGAAGGTACAGGTGATATTTTTGTACATGGATAGGGGAGACAGGATGATTTAAACGTTATCCTGACCCCTAAGCGGATTTTTGGCAGGTAAATTCAGGACACTTTTCTCCTGTGGTATTAGAAGTGAGCCCAGAGAGTGAGGAGTTGGTATATAGGGCAGGGGTAGGCAACTCCGGTCCTCGAGAGCCGCAGGCAGGTCAGGTTTTCAGGATATCCACAATGAATATGCATGAGATAGATTTGCATACCATGGAGGCAGTGCTTGCAAATCTATCTCCTGCATATTCATTCGTGGATATCCTGAAAACCTGACCTGCCTGCGGCTCTCGAGGACCGGAGTTGCCTATCCCGGATATAGGGTAACTACTGTATGTAGCTCAATGTCAAGGGGGCAAGCTGATTTAGTCCTGGTTTTACCATGTTGCATGAAAGGAGATATACTTCTGAATTCCCAGTCGATTTCTTTAAACCAGGATTGTCTTAGCTTGTCCTCCTTGATTTGGAATGTTATGGTCACCCTATTGATGAGAGATTCAGAGGGGAAGTTATCATGTGGAGGTAAAATGCAGATTTTTACTGCACCTTGATATACCATGGGAGTCACCAACCCACGATATTGCAGTACCGCAAGTTGCTGGCTCCCGTAGCAAATGAATAATGTTGGTTGCGAGCCACCTCACAAGCAGTGTTATGCCATAGACTTGGATGCATTGGGCCACAAAGCCACAGCTTGATGCTCCTGGGATGCATGTTAAAGGGTCAGCATCATCAGTAAGACTGGTGGCCAGAGTGCCCCCCCCACAAATCATGCCCTCCAGTGGCATTCCTAGGGTGGCTGACACCCGGGGTGGATCGCCGATGCACCCCCTCCCCCAGGGTGCAGCGCCCCCCCCCCGGGTGCAGCACGACCCCCCCCCCCCCCGGCGAAACAATGGACACCCCCCCGGGTGCATCTTTACCTGCTGGGGGGTGGCTGCCGCGCGTCTGTCGGCGATGCTCGTTCCCTGCTCCCTCTGCCCTGGAACAGGTTACTTCCTGTTCAAGAGCAGAGGGAGCAGGGAATGAGCATTGCCGACAGATGCATGGCACCCCCCCCCCCCCCCCAGCGGCGAAACAACGGACACCTCCCCCCCGGCGAAGCGCCCCCCCCCCGGGTGCATCTTTCCCAGTGATTTCTAGGTTACTGGGCCACACTACCAGTGGTCCCACAGTTCCCAGAAAGCACTCATAGACCCAACACACAAACCACCAGAATTCTTTATCAGTCCAAACAGGCAGAACAAACAAACAATTGTGTTTATTCTCAGAACTTGGAACAGTGGACAAAAATGTGCAATTGGCAAACAATAACAGGTAACTGAAATATGGATCAATTAGGAAAGTAACTAAAACATTTGCATATAGTCTAAACAGTACCTGGGAAGATCAGGACATATAATTGTTCACAGACCTTTAGCAAAAAGGCTCTGTCTGTCTCTTTCTTCTTCCAGGCTAAGACTAAAGCAACAGTCAGCATTACTGGGTAATTTCAAACTCCAGGCCAATCAGAGCCCAGTCAACAAGTTTTAAACATATACTGCTGCTTGCTTCCTTCTTGTGTTAAAGTAAAAGAACACTCAGTTCCCTATAACTGTTTTAAGCATAAACATGCACCATATGCTGGCTAAATAGTAGAAATACATTTCAGACATAATTAAAATAGGGAAATATCAAATACATTTTGCAGGCCTAAAACACACTGTTCCTTCACACCTCCCCCCCTTAAGAGAGAGACCACGGACTGCAGCCTCCACAGAACTAGTAGTTCATCCATCCAGGGCATTGGATAGGTGCCAAATACAGTCCAATCATCACGTTTCCTGTAATCCACACAGAAGCGGGTTGTGCCACCTTTCTTAGGAACAAGAACTACAGGTCTAGGGACTATGAGACTTCTTAATGTAGCTTCCTCATCCCAGAAGGCCCTGCAAGCTCTACTATTACCCATGGCCGAATACCTCAAGCCTACAGTTCACCTCTGAACTCGGAGACAATTAAACTAACCTCGCCTCCAAAGTCCTAGACCATGGAAGGGAAAGAAAACTAAAAGGATTTTAAGACCCAGTAACCAGACAGATGGTAAGTACAAGTTACTAGTTTATTTAAACCCAATTTTTAAACTAATAGCATAATTTTTTCTTACAGGTGCAGCAGTAGAACAACAACAACAGTGAAACCAACAGACAAGTATTAACCAAAGTATCTTATTTGTTCTCTCTCAATCTATAAATTTCCTTTATATTGTGTGTCTCAAGAATCAATTATTTTGAATTACTTTGTCTTTTAGGTGTGAACACCCAGATTCAGTCTCTACAACAGTTAACTCAGATTAAACTGTGACTTTTCAGTGTCCTTTTGCATAGGAGTGAAGACTTATCTTTGGCCCTTCTTGGAGCTTCTTTGTTCTTCCCCCTTTTATGTTGGAGCTCAGGACAGTTTAGTTCTTTCTTTCTCTTGTTCAAATCCAGCACCTGTCACATTCAGCACACTTCACCTGCATCGAGCCAGTGTTTCAGCACTAAACACTAGCAGAGAAATTCCTTTTCAGATACTTAAACAGTACACAAAAAAAAAAAAACCCATCAGTTTTAGAACTTTCTTTCTCTGCTCAAATCCAACACTTTTCACTTTCAACTCTCTTCACCTGTATTCAGGAATTTAAAGCTCACAGAAAAACTTACTTTCACACACTTTTTTTTTCTAGAAATCCTGTCATGCACTCAGGGCTCTCCCAAACACATCTTTCCACTCCAGTGTCTTCAGCCCCTCCTCCACTTCCTGGCAAGCTGTTGCCAAGGGACACTGGGTCTCTGAATCACCAACTGACCTCTGCTGGCCAATAAGGTGTCAGAACACAGGGTGTTTGCCTCATGGACACTAATTAACATTTTTTCACAATCTCCATTTTGGAAAATAACTTTCCATAGAGAACATTAATAACGCCGCGGCCTAGGGCTAGCATCTCATCAATCTCCTGCTTCATTTGCTTCCCACTTCAGCAGATATTCGATAATGACCCTTCTTCAGTGGGTCATGGCCACCTGTGTTTCCATCGTGATTAGCCAAATGGGTAAGTCCTGGTTTAGTGGAAAACACATCAGCATACTTTTGCAATACTGCTTCGAACTGCTGTCTCTGGGTGGGGGTTAATTGCTCTCCCACCACAATTTGTTGTATAGATACCTCCAGTAAGGTCTCTGCTAAGAGGTCAGGTACGGGCTCACTGTCCTGACACTCTTCTGGTAGACTTACAAAGTTACAAACGTAACCTATGGAACTTTGTAAACCTAAGTGCTTTGAAAATGAGCCCCCAAATCCCTCCACAAAGTGACAAAAAGACCGTGGAAGAGGATGAGATGGGTGCTACATCAAAATGAAACAAGAGGTGTGGAGCTAAAACCCAATACCTTGTGTGGAAACAGAACAGGTCCTCCCTATGCTATAAGTTAAGTTTGAGGAACATAGTTTCTTTCGTAAAAGTTCACCTAGTGTGAAATGTTTTTTAAGGAAGCTTTTTGCCGATGATTTGAATTAATGTGAGTATCTCATTCTGAGGCTTTTTCTTCTAAAAATATTATCATTCCTTTCTTTATGTGTCGTTGCCAATGTGGAGTTGATTGTTTTGATATTTTGGGTAGAGGATGAGGTGGGGCCATTGAAGGCTCTGTAATTAAAGGCCAGCTGAACTATTATACAAGAATTTTCACTGCCACCCTCTGAAGAATTATACCAGTGGCAGGCCAGGCCAAGACTCTATTCTTTTTGTCCCTGGGCAGGGCTATGGAGCCTTCTCTGGTTTTGAGGCTCTGGTTAGCTGCCCTGTTTGCCCCTCTCAAATGCCAGCACTTTTAGATCTTGGGGATAGGATTGGAGGAGAAGGCTGAATTTAGGTCTGAGCCTTCCTCTCTTTAGTTACAATGTATACAGTAATGAGGCCTTCAAATACATATTATAGAACAGCTTAAAAAGTTGAAATCCCTTAAAAAATCAGTGCAGGTGAGTTGTAAGTGATCATTTATCATAGCAATATCAAACACAGATATCCATCCCCTAAACTCTGGAGGGTGACCATTACCTCACTTTGAAGCTTATATTTTTAGCCCTATAATTACTCAGGAAATTTGCTACAAAAATCTATGACAAATTTACATCCCTAATGATAATGTGCTGGCATTTCGTTAAGGGAAATTCACTCCATCTCCAGATGAAACAAGACCCATGAATTTTCCTGTCTCTGGAACGATAAACACCAGAGACACAAATTAAGGAGTTAATTAGCGAGAAAGTGAGTATCTAATTTATTAAATGCAAATGAGGTACAGCTCATCACAGACATGAGCAGCATGCATCCCCTTCCCTCCTACAAACATAAAAAAAAAGGGAAGCACTGGAAGGGGGCTGATATTCACTGGCTGTACTTGACATCCACATACTCCACTGAGAGATCACAAATCCACCGCATTGAACTTCTGATTGCTCATCTCCTTCAGTTCATCTGATTGCTGATGTCTCCTCACAATCAGCTCCTGATTACTGATTCCCTTCCCACTCAAATTCAATCCACTGATCTTGCCTCAGATGCTGAATCTGATCACTGATCTTCCTCTTACTCAACAATCTGGTCATTGATCTTCCCTCACACATAGCATTTTTTCACATTGGGGTACACTACTGACATTGAGAATGTCCCTAGAGGCAAGAGGGTGGAAATGAAGCACCGGTATAGCTTTTATAATCCTAAAAAACATTTCGGTTGATATTCAGTCTACAGTGGTCAGCATGCTGACCACCTCAGGCAGAATTAGCCCCAGACATTCAATGCCAGGTCATGTCTGGGTACCGGCATTGAATATCTGGGGCTAATTCATAATGTGCTAGTCACCGGAGCTTATGCAGGTCTCGGCCAATATTCGGCCTCTCCTGCCCACTTTAATCATTTTGAATATTGACTGGCTTATATCTAGGAAAAAGCTTTGGAGCTAACTTGTACAAAGAAAAAGTTAAAATCCTAAAGCCGTTGGGTCTACAAGAAACAACTGGGGATATCCTGCTCAAAGTAGCAGTTGCAACCATAGAAGGCAATAGTGCTACTTTAATAAGTTAGGAGAGAACAATGGGGAATGGGAATGAGGACCAGGTTTTGGATTGTGTGATGCTGTGAGCGAGGGTTGAGGGTGGGCCTTCACAATAACAAGGTGGGACAAGGTGGTAAACATAAGATACGTGGTTTATTAAATTTCAAGCTGAGGTCTGTTATTTCACAGGCCCAGGAACAAAGGGTAAAGTCTCTTTACTTCAGAGAACAAAGTCTTAACCAGGGCTGTGGCTGACAAGCCCAAAACATAGTCCATAGCTTGATTGCGACGCCCCAAACATAGTCTGTAAGTTTCTGCTCTCTCGCTCTGGGTTTCCAGGTCTGCATTTGAGTCTTTATGTCGAGCCATCCACTGAAGTGGTTGATGGTGACTAGCAGAAAGTGTTACCCCAACAAATAATATTGGAATGTTTCAAGGGCTCACTTGACAGCTAGAGCTTCCTTCTCAATTACCGCATAATATCTGTCTCTCAGGAACAGCATCCTGCTAATGTACGCCACCAGGTGGTCTTCCCCATCCACTTCCTGGGCCAGAACGGCTCCGAAACCAACCTCTGATGCATTAGTCTGCACGATGAAGGGCCAGTTGAAGTCCAGGCTGACCAGCACCGACTCTGAGCAAATATCCCTCTTCAGGGTTTGGAAGGCAACATCCAGCTCTTCGGTCCAGTGTATTTTTTTTTTTTGAAGCCTTCTTCTGTAGGAGGCTGGTTAGCAGTTTTGCTTTCTCAGCAAACCCTGGAATAAATCATCAGTAATAACCAACATGCCCATGGAAGGCTAATGCTTGTTTCTTCATCTGGGGTACTGGCACCTGAGTGATTGCCTCTACTTTCTGGTCTCACATGTCTTTTCCAGACCAAGTACCCAAGGTACTGAACTTCTTGTCCTCCCAACAAGCACTTTTTAGGATTCGCTGTCAGTCCAGCGGTCCATAGGCTATCCAGTACTGTCTCTACCTGGATTAGATGTGTCCTCCAATCCTCACTATAAATAGCAATGTCGTCTAAGTAGGCAGCTGTGTTACTGCCATGCGGTTTAAGCAGGTGGTCCACGAGGTACTGGAGATAGCTGGAGCTCCATGAAGGCCAAATGGCAACACTGTGAACCAACCCTGGGTGTTGAAAAAGCTGTTTTCTCCTTGGCAGTCAGGGTGAGGGGTACCTGCCAATATTCCTTGGTCAGATCCAAGGTTAAAATGGATCGGGTACCTCCCAGCTGCTCAATGAGTTCATCCACTCTTGGCATTGGAAAGGCCTCTAATATAGAAACAATGTTCACCTTCTGAAAATCAATACAAAACTGGGTGCTCCTGTCCAGCTTGGTACCAGCACAATGGGAGATGACTGGTTGATTCCTCGATGAAAACCAGTTCCAGCATTTCAGCGACCTCTTTTGCCATGACTTGCTGCCAGGCTTCTGGAATCCGACAGGGATGTTGCTGGACTACCACTCCCAGCTTGGTAAGAATGTTATGAGTTGCAAAGTGGGTCAGGCCCAGCACACCAGAAAACACATGATTCTGGTGTACCAATTGCTCTAGGTCAGCCTTCTGGGAGATGGAAAGTTGGTCGCCAAATAGAACTTGCAAGGGCCCAGACTCGGTTGGAATATCTGGCCCAAAGTCATCCTTCTGGACCAAGGTGGTAGTCATAGGGACCTACTTCTTTAGCAAATTGATGTGGTAAACCTTTGCCTTGTCTCTGTTGTCCAGATGGGCTACCTTGTAGTTAACTGGTCCTGTCCTCTCCACAATTTCATAAGGTCCCTGCCACTTACATAATATTTTGCTTTCCGAGGTGGGTAAGAGAACTAAAACTCTGTCCCCTGGCTGAAAAGTTCATTATACTGCCTTCTGGTTGTAGGCTTAGGCTAGAACCACTTGAGCCTTTTCCAAGCACAGCTCGGCTGCTCCATCAGCTTTCTTCAGCCTCTCCTGCATGGCGAGCACATATATTTGGCCAAGTTCCCTCCTGGGCTAGGTTCCTCTTCCCAAGCTTCCCAAATCACAATCCAGGATTCCTCTAGGTCTTCTCCCATATAGCAGCTCAAATGGAGATAATCCTGTGAAACTCTGGGGTACCTCCCAAATGGCAAATAGTACATACGGGAGTAAAGAATCCCAGTTTTCCCCATCTTCTGCCACAAACTTCTTCAGCATATTCTTGAGAGTCTTGTTGAAGTGTTCCACTAGACCATCTGTCTGTGGATGATAAACAGATGTCCTTAAGGTCTTTATCTTAAAGGGGGCACACACTTGCTTCATGACCCTGGACATAAAGGTGGTTCCTTGATCAGTCAGTATTTCAGTAGGAATGCACATCTGGGAAAATACTTCTCATAGCGCATTGGCCACCGTGGTAATTTTAATATTACACAAGGTAATAACCTCTGGGTAATGAGTGGCATAGTCCAAAATAACCAGGATATATTTGTTACCATGGTTGGTTTGTTCCAGTGATCCCACAAAGTCTATAGCCACTCTCTCAAATGGGGTATTGACAATGGGCATGGGCCCAAGATGGGTAGGTGGTACCCTCGCAGGACTTCTCAGCTGGCAGGTTGGACAGGACAGACAGAAGAGCTCAGCTTGCTTGAAATACACCCAGTCAGAAAAACCAGGCTAAAATCCGCTCCTAGGTCTTGCCTATGGTAGAAGGACTAACAGTTGCTCTACCTCTTCCCCCTCCAGGGTTCCCTTGGCCACTCTATATAACAAGTCATTCTTTATTATAAAATACAGGAGGGGTCCTGGTTGCCCGTGGGATTACCATATACCGAAACAACCCTAGCCCAGGCTGCTCTAAGGGTCTCATCCTCTGACGTTGCCCTTTTAAAATTCCCCATAGATCTTTCACTATTCCATTCGGGTAGGCTGTCTAAAGAGTCTGGGATGTCCAGACCACCATCCTGTCCCAACTCCGGATCTCCATCCAATGCAGCTCCTAGAATCAGAGAGCAAAGCAGTTTCTCTAACTGCTGCTGGTGTTGGGGTTTAGGCAATTTCGGGCTTTTGGTATACAAGTCAGGGTCCTCCAGTGGAAAGATCTCAGGGAAAGGACTCCTCCTTATTTGGGCCGGTGATCAGTTGGGCCTAGATTGCACAGAAATTTAGGAAATCCCGGCCCAAAACTACTGGGTAAGGTAGCCAAGGCAAGACTGCTACTTCCAGCTGCTTGTTCTACATGTGTTTTAAAGGATACTTGAGCTGTCTGATACTGCCACTAGTCACCAAGTATGCATACAAAGTCACAGAAGAGAGGGTAAAACAGCATACAAATATAAACAGAGAAAAAGCAACACTGGGCCTTCAGCATGGAGATAATTGACGTCCTTTTAATTCTGAAAATGACCCGACACGGGCCGTGTTTCGGCGTACAAACACCAGCCTCAGGGGTCAGAAAGTTCTTATTGGTATATTCATGGGAATTTTGGAAATAACCAAACATTCAGGATATATTGCCCATAACGTAGTTAATATCCCTATAGTCAGAAAAACAATGTCGGTACAGGACTTTGTATTTTCACACTGGGAATCCCTAGCTACCAGGCTCATGAAAAACAACAATGCTAGTAGAATAGGGACTCGAAACTTCAAGGCCTGGAAGTCAACCTGAAAATATGTACATACTAGCTGCAGGGGCATAGCCAGACACCCAGTTTTGGGTGGGCCTTGGCCCAAGATGGGTGGGCAGAAGTACTCCGCAAGTGATTTGGTCTCTCCCTTTCTCACCTGCATGCCATATGGTCTCTCAAACATCACCCCCTCCACTGCATACCTTTTAAACAGCAGATTTCCACCGACAGCGAGCAGCAACTATTACACACTGCTCATGTTGGGCCCACAGCCTTCCCTCTGATGTAACTTCCTGTTTCCGCATAGGCGGGAATACATCAGAGGGAAGGCTGTGGGGCTGCTGCGAGCTCACTGCAGGCGAAGATCTGGTATTTACAAGGTATGCAGGAGGGACAGTTGTTGGGAGTTTTCGGCTGGTGGGGCTTGGGGAATCCCTGCCAGCCACATCATAGATGTGCTGTTATTGGGTGGGCCTGAGCCCAAAATGGGTGGGCCTGGGCCCACCCAAGCCCACCCTTGGCTAAGCCACTGACTAGCTGTGACGGTGCAGCCTGGAACTAAACAAAACTGGTCCTAGGCGGTTGGAGTTAGATTCTAGACACCGAACAAATTCTTCAGGACTGCCTGCCTGAACCAGCTAGCACATTGGTTATCCTACTCAAGGCAGTAATGAGATGTGAATGTGTGCAAAGAAGACCAGTTGCGGCTTTGCAAATCTCGTCTATGGAGGCTGACCTCAAGTAGGCTACCGAAATAGCCATGGCTTTGACATTATGAACCTTGACATGACCCTCCAGAATCAGCCTAGCCTGGGCATAAGTAAAGCAGATTCAATCTACTACCTATTTGGAAATTGTGCATTTGTTGATGGCTACCCTCACCCTGTTTGGGTCAAAAGAAACAAAAAGTTGGGTGGACTGTCAATGGACCTTGACCTGATATCACTAAAATATTATCTGATATTTGACAAATGGTATGTTAACATTCTTGAATTAAAATAAAAATCAAAGATTTTTAATTTAATCAATTGTAATCAACTGGCAATCACTTCAAAATTACTGAAGTAAACACTCAAACTGTGGAAATACTGCCTGTGTTTGCAACAATTATATTACCTATATTGAACAGGCACTACCAGTTATCAAAATTCTTGAAGGGTATCAGCATTAAACACCAGCCTCCACAACAGCGGCCAATCCAAGCCAAGGGCACCTAGCGAGCTTCCCAAACGTACAAACATTCTATACATGTTATTCCTGGAATTGTGGATTTTTCCCAAGTCCATTTAGTAGTGGTTTATGGACTTGTTCTTTAGGAAACCGTCTAACCCCTTTTTAAACTCTGCTAAGCTAACCGCCTTCACCACGTTCTCCGGCAACGAATTCCAGAGTTTAATTATGCGTTGGGTGAAGAAACATTTTCTCCGATTTGTTTTAAATTTACTCGCATGCCCCCTAGTCCTAGTATTTTTGGAAAGCGTGAACAGACGCTTTACATCCACCTGTTCCACTCCACTCATTATTTTATATACCTCTATCATGTCTCCCCTCAGCCTTCTCTTCTCCAAGCTGAAAAACCCTAGCCTCCTTAGTCTTTCTTCATAGGGAAGTCGTCCCATCCCCGTTATCATTTTAGTTGCCCTTCGCTGCACCTTTTCCAATTCTACTATATCTTTCTTGAGATGCGGCGACCAGAATTGAACACAATACTCAAGGTGTGGTCGCACCATGGAGCAATACAACGGCATTATAACATCCTCACACCTGTTTTCCATACCTTTCCTAATAATACCCAACATTCTATTCGCTTTCCTAGCCGCAGCAGCACACTGAGCAGACGGTTTCAGTGTATTATCGACGATGACACCCAGATCCCTTTCTTGGTCCATAACTCCTAGCTTTATGTAAACCTGACATGGGTGATAAAGAATAATTCAGTGCATCAAAATTGAAACATCTTATTGTATTGACTGCACTGGAGTGATTGTCAGTAATCTGGGAAGTGCTGATTGTAATTAATGAAATTAAAAATCTTTGACTTTTATTGTAATTGAAGAATGTTAATATAGCAACATTTGTCAAAGAGAATATTTTGATGATATCAGGTCAAGGACCAGTATGCTTTATATATTTATCAAATCAAATGTTTAACATGCATGTTATAATATTATTATACTCACCATCATAGCAGTTTTTAGAATTGATTATTATGAGTGTTTAGGTTATCATTTGACTCAACAGGCATTGAACAGCACATTAGAAGAGATAATGAGTGATGTGCATTGTTTTGTTATGTCTAGATGAACAGTGTGAGTTATTCCATTAAGCCACTGAGAAGCTGATAAATGCACAGTAATGCTAATTGTCTTGAGGTTGTCCCCTGAGGAAGCCTAGGTGTGAAACTGTAACCACCACTGGGACTAAGGACACAGCATAAGATTTTTTGAGACAACTAATGCAAATATAAATGTTTCTTTGATTTGGCTGGTATGACATTAGTATTAACAGGGTTTGAGCTCAATGACTGAGAAAAAAAAAAGCTTTTAATTGCAAGTATAAAAATAAGCAGTTAAAAAATATGGAGGATTTTAGGCCTATGAATGATAAAGGAGTCACAGTTTAGCCACAGTATATATTAGCTAAAAAGTGTAGTCCTAGATGGTGAGAATGCTACTACTGAGACCTTCTCCTCCAGTAGAATTTACAAGATTGTTTAGATTCAGTCATTTTTCAAACCATATTGATTGGGTGCTTTAGCGCTGGTTTTTTTTTGTTTGTTTGAATTGCACTTATTCTGATTTGGTGGAGTTTTGAATGAGTCTGTGGCTGCCTCAGCTCAGAGGAACCATGTCCATGTTCTAAAGAGCAGCTCTACCCTCTGACTCTAGAGACGTTTCCTCCCTAAGTGTCGAGAGCGGCTCTGTATCTGTCAATGTCAACATTGACACTCTTCGAGGTGCCAGTGTTGAGGGGGAGCACTCCTCTTGGTGCCAGCGCTTCTCGGATACTGCAAAGCTGATGCCTTGGTGCTCCCGGCACCATGCAGTGAGGAGGACCCATGCTTGTGCTTCGTGGGCTTCCTCCAGTGCTCAGCATCATGGTCCTTTCTATGCCGACGAGGATGATGTCAAACCTGTATATGTCCTCAGTGTCAGGTCTGATGCTGACCGGTCCCAGGACCTGCTCTCAGTGCCTGATGTCGAGAGAGGTGGAGACCTTCTTGATAATGGTGACTCCCAGTGGATGTTGAAGTCTTGGCAGCCATCGAGGTCGATGCTTTCGGTGCCATGGCAATGTATTATTAAACAGAGAGAACAAGAGTTAGGTTCATGGCCAGGCCCAAGGCACCCGATGCACCAAGAGTGCGGGTCTGTCACAGAAATCACCCGATTACATTGGGCGCACTTCTTGAAGCCATAGGGGGGGTCTTCTGGCACATCGAGAAAAGAATCATGGCCAAATTAAACTCCTCAATTGTGAAGCAAAAAAAGGGGGCAGCGGTCAAATTGAGGTTGGTGCTCCAGCCTAAACAGGCCTAGCAGCTCACAAAAATTAAAGGAAGCTTTAAGAGCCAAACAAACTTGTGAAAATAAAAAAAAGAAGAATAGCTGAAAAAAGGAAAAATACCTGCCCTGGAAGGCACTGCGAAAGAAATATATGCACTGAGAGAAGAACATAAAACGGGTCCTCCCTGCTCTGCGGAAAAAAAACAAGACTGAGGGATCTGCACTCGTGCAGCGGGCAGGAAGGCACCAGTGCATGCGTTGTGGGAAGCTAGTAGAAAGTTCTAGTCACCCAGCTGTGAGTAAGGCCTGCTCGTCCTCGGAGAAAGATGGTTTGATACATCTGTATGAAAATTCCCTGCTCCTATGTATTAAAATGAGGAATGAATTAGGCAAATGAGTGGGTCTGAGTGGCACATATCTTAGCATACTGACTACTATTGCGCACCAACATATAACCATCAACACAGACCTATATATTACTTGTGCTGGACAGGGAGGTCACTTTCTCCTGCTCAAGTGCCTCTGAGAAGCAGTGATTGATGATGCTACAAATAGGAGATAATTGCTGGGTGAAGGAGGGAACGGTAGCAAATAGCACAAGGTTGGCATTAGAGGTGATGAGACAGACCTGGGCCAAACTGGCACAGAGAGAAACAGCAGAAGGAGAAAAAGCAGATAGAAGCAGGATTGGGGGGGGGGGGGGGGGGGGGGCTAGTCAGCTGAGATACCACATAGATACTCAGAAAGGAGGACCTATTGCTGTTTTAAGGCCTGTAGACGTCTCGTGCTGTAATTGTTGCAGTTGACACTGAGATATCAAGTTTACCCCCTCCCATAGGAAGATTTGAATAAGTATCTGTACCTCAGACAAAAAAATGAAGTTGGTACTGCAATGCCCACAGAAGAAAAAGGAATAGCACCAAGTACACAAATATTTATTTATTTATTAGTAACATTTTTATCCTGCATTTTCCCACATATTAGCAGGCTCAATGTGGCTTACAAAATATCGTAATGATGGACGCCAAGTACGGTAGGTTTTAAACAAATACAATTAGGAAAAGGGTCAGGTAAGGTAGGGGTAAATGGGTACAATAAGGGACAAGGAAATAAATAAAATATTCATTGAAATGTATATATAGAAGCATTGTAGAGTTGAGGCATTTAAGTAGAATCAGTAGGGTAGGCCTTGCAAAACAGATAGGTCTTTAAAGTTCGCTTGAAGTTTTGATGGTCGTGCGTCATTTTCAAACTCTTTGGTATTGCATATGTTGATAGTCCAAACAAGCCAAGCTTGTTTGCTATCATGATTGATTGGTATCACTGTCAACTGCAACAATTACTATGACATTCATATGTTTGTGTACTTATTAGGTTTGCAATTGATCTTACCATTTGAAATCAACTGACATTGCAATTACTTCTTGTTAATTTGGTAGTATGTATGGGTATTAATATTTTTTTTATTATATGAAATTTTTTAATATATATATTTTTATTTTTCTGTGTTTAATTTAAAGAATCATTTTAAGATCAACCCATTTCTAGATGTGAATGTGTGTATATTTATGATGTATTTATGTTAATGTTTTAAAAATTGTATAATTTTATTTCTTATATATGTTTCATACATTAGACCCCTGAAGCAGCCTTCTAAAGGGAAACATGGCCACATGGGAGCTGTGTTTCCCTGCTAAGGGTATTTGGTCTCTGAATAAATCTTGGACTTTATCAACATTTTTGGGTACTTGCTGCTATTCCTTTTTCTTCTTAACTTTCTGCACCTCCCAAGAGCGGACGCTTTGGTGATAACTATCACCAAGAAGACCCATTAGTGGAGACTGGTTCAGCCCTCAAGGATTCCCATGACCACAAAGTGGAGTTGTTTCTCAGGCAGGCCGTCAGCACATTGGCCCTTGATGATAAGACTTCTGTATGTAGTGGGTTTGTGGCCAGGGCCCTCTTGGGATGGACCCAGCACAGTTGGAATTGGGAGTAGCCTTACTGGAAGATGCCTTAACAGTCTAATGACCTTAACAATCTAGCTACTCAGTGGCTGCTATTATGGTGGTTTGTAGGTGGCTGTGGCTACAACAGTGGTCATCAGACTCGGTGTTCAAGTTGCGCTTGAGTAAGCTCACCTTTGGGGTTTGCTTGTTGTTGACTTGAAGTAGATCCTTAAAGATCTAGGTGAGGCTCAACCACAGTGACTCCCCAAGAATAAGGCTAGTTCTTGGAGCCAGGGCCTAGGACCTACTCCAAGGACTGGGCTTAGTAATGGCAGAATAGGATAGCCTCATCTGGTTCAGCAGTGAGTTGTGGCTACAAGGGGGTTGTCCTTTTGGAGAACTAGAAGGTCACCATAGGGCACTTCTTCCTCTACTACCACCAAAGGTATCCAATGAGGAATTATGGGCCTCCTCATGGGAAGTTTAGGTGGGGTTGCCTCACCCTGTTCCAAAGGGAGTGGGCCCCTATCACCTCAAACTAGTGGGTGTTGGATGCGAACTGTTCAGGGGTGCACCTTGGAAGTTACAGAACTGGTTTCGGACACCTTTATGGTGTCCCTTTGCAGGTCACTCCTCAAGGTTTAGGCATTAAAGTCCACATTGCTGCTCTAGTTAGGAGCAGTGGAGTCTATCCCAAACCAGGAGCTAGGAGAGGCCATTATTCCATCTATTTTTTCATGCCCCAAAAAAGAGGACTCCTTTTAGCTAACCACTGGCCTGGTCTAGCAAACTCATAAAAAGGAAATTAACAGGTAATTTTCACCTTCCATTGTAAAAGACCCAAACAAATCATGACTCTTAGTTTTCCCAATATTATCCAAAACTTAAGAGAATAAATAACAAGAGAAGACATGGGATGCCCATACAATCTAACACTGCCCCAGTAGTTCTCACCACTGCAAACTGAGCTCAGTTTGCTACTGTTCCTATTTGAGACATCCCTATTATTAATGACATCTTGCAACTGTATTGGGCTAAAAAAATACATCAAAAATATCAAAACTTAATGACACACAAACATGGAAATCATAATACAAACAAGTCACCCAAAGCGATCACACTCTGTCTTTGACCAGAAGCAATTTTGCCTCATCTGGGGCAATCTAGAAATATTAGGGTACACATGTATTTCAGCTCCCTAGGAAACTTGAATCTCTATACGTGAAAAATATCTAAACATTCCAACGCTTAGCAGGCTAAAGTGCAAAAGAGACTAACAATATCTGTTTATTGATGATCTCTGAATGAGAATCAGTCAGTAAGTCCATGACAGGGCAGGATTTACCATCTGGTGGGCTCTAGGCAAACAAATGTGTTTGTGGGCCCCCCGATTGTAATAAAAATAAGTTTTAAAACTCCCATAAATTGTACCCCACATGGTTATGACTGCAGAGGAAAACCAGCAGAGGAGGAAGTGGCACGCCGACTACTCCAGCCAAGTGAAGGACAATGAACAGTGGGTAAGGAAAATAAATACAGACCTATGGACAGTGATAGCTGTGCTGCCACCCCCTAACTCTTATTTCTGTTGACAGCTGACCTACGAAAGCAAAAATTAACACATCTAGAAGGGCCCCTCCTCCTAAACTCTTGGGCCCTTGGCATGCACCTAGTTTGCCTAGGCCTTAATCCTACCTTGGATCCAAGTTGTCCTCAGAAACTTCTGTTAACACTTCTCTTCAGAATTCTCTGGATCCTTAACTGGCCAGATGGATAGTAGAATGCCCTTGTTAACAGAGTAGCAGTTTATTCTGGCACCATCAGATTCTCCTTATAACTTTGTAAAGGAGACAGATATAGACTGGGGAAAGTCTAGAAATCTTTCAGGCCGATACTCAAAGCAATTTAAGCAGGTGGGAGAGGCTTAGGGAGGAGCCAAGGGTTATGTGGTTCTTGGCAGTATTCAGTGCTGAGACCCACATAGCTAAGTGGGTGAATTTAGCTGTTCTAATTTCATTTGCTTAGCTATGCGGGCCCTGGCACCGAATATCGGCTTGGACCCGCATAACTTTGGGGGGGGGGGGGGTTGCCCATGATCCCCTAAAAAGCCCCTCCTCTTTCCCTAGCCTGTGAATCAGCCCCCACTCTCCCCCCCCCCCCCGAAAATAACTTCCAGAGGCCCCACCCCCTGCAGTCCTAGTAGACTCCCTCAGGCCTACCTTTCATCCTTGGTGGTCCAATGAGGTAGTTGGGAGCAGGAGCAAAGCCTACCATGAGTTGCCACAACAGGTTACGGGAACCATTTTTTCTAAGCAGCAGCCAGGGGCAGGAGCGAAAGGACTTTGCTCCTACCCCCCAATGCCCCCTCTGGAACACCAGGGAGGAAAGGTAGGCCAGGGGGAGCCTACCTGGACCGCAAGGGGTGGGGCTGGAGGGGTCAGGTTGATGACATGGGAGCTGGCGGAAAGGGAAGTGATGAAGTGGGGGCCCCGCTTTAGGGGATTAGGGAGCAAAAAAAACCCCAGAAAACCAAACAACAAATTTATGCAGGTCCTGACCGATATTCAACTGGGGCCTGCATAACTTCTTGTGCGGGCCCAACTGGATATTGGCCCGGACCTGCATAAACTCTGGTGGCCATCCCCTTCGAAATTAGTCCCAGATTTTCAGTGCTGGTGCCCGCATTTGGTCCATCACTGAATATCAGGGGCTAATTTAGCCAGCGACGGTCAGCATTTAAAAAAAACTCTGACTGCCGCTGGCTGAATATTGGGGAGCTTATATTTAGCCTCTTGGCATAGTTATCAAACTTTTCCCTTCTCCTCTTTAGTCATAGTTCCATCACATGCCTTCAGATCAACAATCAACTGCTGAATACCCTGTAATTTGATCCTAGCCTCCTCAGTCTTCTGCACAGGAGCCTGATTCAGCCTTACGGCTCCGTTGTTAAGCCAAAAACCCAGATCAATTCTATTCATCATAAAATTTCCAGCCAAATTATGATATTCCAAAGGGAGTCCAATGTCACTTCCTGAAGCTTTTGAAAGATTGCACTTTGGCGGAGTAGCCTAATGGTTAATGCAGTGGGCTGAGAACCAGGGAAAATGGGTTTGATTCCCACTGCAGCTCCTTGTGACTCTGGGGAATTCACTTAAACCTTCTATTGCCTCCGATACAACAACAGAGATTAGGGACAGAGAAAGTGTCTGTATATACTAGGTAAACCACTTTGGTTGTACCGTAGAAAGGCAGAATATCAAATATCCTACCCCTTACCTTTCCATGGTTGCAGAATGCAGACCTATTCAAGGTTAGCAAACCAGCCACAGATTGCTCTTCTCCTGAGACACTCCATACCCCAAACTGGTACAATCTCCACTGTAGTGGGTTGCAATACTGTGGACTACAGGGAGACAACCTCACTTTTTGCTGACCTTCCATATCATTGTGCCTGAGAGGGAGACTTCACTCTGCTGGCCTAAGCAAGGTTTCATGTTTGCTACATGAAGCTGACTGAAAACTGCTCAGTCCTTGTCTGCACCAGGCAGGACGTGCCTAACATGTCTCTTACATTTTTCCTTTACAGTACTGGAAGTGCAGCGTAATCCTTCAGAGACCAACATGAATGTGCTTTCTGTCATCTTGGACACGTCCATGAGTCAAACTACCTGCACTTTTCTCCTAACTTTCTCTAATAACCTTCCACTCTTGTCCAGATACTGTCTTATCCTCCTTCTGTCACCCTTCAGCATTGGCACAGGGTATCAGTAAAACAGCATTTTGTCTGCTCCTGCCAGGGGTGTGGAAGTAGGATGTGTTTGCATGCAAAATTATGCACAGAAGGCTACACTGCCAATTTGATAGGGCTACACAAAGCATGTGAACCCTGCTGCACCTCTTTGTTTTTGCACCCACGCTATGAATTGGGTATAAAGCCTTGTTCTTCTGCCCCCACGTTTGAAAAAAAAAAAAAAAAACGTGTTCCGTGACTTAGGTGAATTGCCTCCAAAGTGATTTATCTAAGGTCACAAAGAGCTGTAGCTAGGAGAAGCAGGATTTGAATCCTGGCCTCCTGGTTTCCAGCTCATTATTCCAACCACACTGAGTGGGCAAATGATGAAGTACTGAACTGACACTGATTAAGATGAGTTATTAGCTTCTACAAATCTATATAACATTGGCAGAGAGCAAAGGGAGAAGCAGTATGATATGTAACGTTGACTAAGTATGATGCTCAGTTGACATGTATGTTTATTGAAATTGGGCGTGTAGATTATGCTATACAAAAGAGTAAAAGAAATTTCTAAACGAGGATTGCTTAGATCAATAGTGTTATGAGACTGGGAGAAAAGCCAATCTCACTGGTATTCCATTTCTTTACTTGTAAACATCTCTTTCTTTCAGTTAGATTACCGAGAATAGAACACAGTTCTTAAATTGTAAATGGAGAACAAAGTTTTCTCTGCAGGGTAGCATTTTGTATTTATATTGTTGAAACTGCTTGCCATAAGGATCTGAAATGTGATTTGAATCTTTCTGCCTGCCTTATACAATAAATTCAATAGCACCTTTGGAGGTACCAGGGGATTTCTGTATTATTAGTACCCTGTACGTTGCTACAGACATGTTTGACGTGATACTTACGCAGACCAAGATGGATAAAAGGGGAGGGTGTTGTCCAGGGGTTCATCTCTTTTTCTTTGTGATACTGAGAGAGCTAGAACTGTTTGTGAATAAGAACCATTGGGGGTCCTCAGCCTGATGTGAAGTTGTGGCTTTGATGGAATAATTTGAGTGAAAGATCTGTGGACAATGTAATTTATAAGCCAACTTTTTTTTTTTAACAGTTCCTTCAGGATGCTTTTCGTTTATATTGAAAACATGGGTACATTTTCAGGGTTGCTAGTATGCCATAGCTCTGTTTGTCATGTTTAGTACTAGGATCCATTGTTGTTTTCAGACATTTTCCTTTGATATTCTTCTGTATTCAGTTCCTGTGTTGTCGTTGTTGACATAGGGTGAGCCTCTAGATAGTTGCCTTGAACTGTGTTCGGTCATCATTGATAGAATGGCATCCATAGCTGCTGCTACTGTAGCGATCCATTGCCTAGATGGTTTTCCTCTTTGGCGTTGACCTTCAACCTTGCCAAGCATGATGTCTTTCTCTTCGTATGATGTGTCCAAAGCAGCGGTTCTAAACTGAATTGTTGTGACACACTAGTGTGTCACGAGCACCCAGGAGGTATGTCGCAGGGCTGGCTCACATAGCCTCTTTTTATTTTATTTGAAAAGGTTGTAGCATGGCTTCTTTCTTCCTTTCCCTTCCCTTTTGCCCCAGTCTGACTTCTCCCCTCAGCCACCTCCCTCCCACCCACATGTACTGCATTTCTCCTTCATCATCCCTCCATCCCGTTCTGACAAACCTCATTTCTTTGCCCAGCGGTGGCACCCAGCTCACGCTGCCCAAGCCAACCTGGAACTTTTCCTCTGCCGCACTTCTGGCACAACATTCTCCTTCAGAGTGTTTTCTGTTTTGTTCTTTTAGCCCCTTAGTAGATGGGCGATTTTGGCCTGGATTGCACTATAGTCCTGAACTAGTGCTGCAGCATCAGGGTTCATTTGAATCTAATTAGAAGGCTTTATGTTAATATCTCCTTAATGATCAAATTGCTTATATTCTTGTGAATACCTTTGTATGCTACAGTGTACAACACAGTTAATAAGAGTATGCTAGCCTAGTAGAGCTGTTTGTTGTTGGACACTGTCTGGTCTCAGGTAAATTCTGGGGTGCCAGGGAATTTGTCACAGAGCTTGGAGAACAACTGTTTCTTTTGATACCAGCCAAAAGCCCCAGAACCTGATTCTAAGCAATGGAGAGCTGAGCCCCACAAAACAAAATGCAGAAACCTGAAGGTGTTCTACTACTACTACTACTTAACATTTCTAGAGCGCTACTAGGGTTACGCAGCGCTGTACAAAATAAACAAAGATGGACGGTCCCTGCTCAAATGAGTTTACAATCTAAAGAACGAAATGTCAAGTTGGTGTAGTCTAGATTTCTGAGTATAGGTGTGGTGGTTAGGTGCCGAAGGCGACATTGAAAAGGTGGGCTATGAGCAGTGATTTGAAGATGGGCAGGGAGGGGGCTTGGCGTATGGGCTCAGGGATTTTGTTCCACGCATGAGGTGAGGCGAGGCAGAAAGGGCGGAGCCTGGAGTTGGCGGTGGTGGAGAAGGGTACTGAAAGGAGGGATTTGTCTTGAGAGCGGAGGTTACGGGTAGGAACGTAAGGGGAGATGAGGGTAGAGAGGTAAGGAGGGGCTGCAGATCGAGTGCATTTGTAGGTTAGTAGGAGAAGCTTGAACTGTATGCGGTACCTGATCGGAAGCCAGTGAAGTGACTTGAGGAGAGGGGTGATATGAGTATATCGGTCCAGGCGGAAGATAAGACGTGCAGCCGAGTTCTGAATGGACTGAAGGGGGGATAGAGGACTAAGTGGGAGGCCAGTGAGGAGTAGGTTGCAGTAGTCAAGGCAAGAGGTAATGAGAGAGTGGATGAGAGTTCGGCCTGCATACTGTAGGGCGTAAGCAGCAGCAGGGTAGATAGTAGTGTAATCCCAGGGCCCACCCTCTCTTGATTAATAATACTCTAAAACTTGACATGGGTATTGATTCTCATTGCATAACCTTTTTTCTTTGTAATGTTTACTTGAATACAGCTCCTGCTGTAACTGTGATCTCTGTGTTACCTGGATCCTACTACGAGTGATGGATTGGCTTGGCGACCTCAGAGGATATTCAAAAGACCTGATATTCAAAGCAATTTAAGCGGGCAGGAAAGGCTGCTGCCTGATTAAATTTTGCTCAGCAGGCTGCCCACTCGTATTCAGCAGCACTTAACTGAGCAGTAACTATTTTAAAAGTGGGCAGGAGAGAGGCGTTCTAGAGGCAGAGGTGGGGAGCAGCCAGAAGTTATGCAGGTGCCTGCATAGCTAAGCAACCGAATAGGCCTGCATAAATAATCAGACCTGTCAAGTCTCCCACTTTTGCAGGTCATCTCCTACACTCCTGCCGAGAAGCCGTTATCTTCCACTGAGTGGCCTCCCTGTCCAGCAGCAGCAGGAAATGCCTTCATAAAGCACCATCTCATGCTGCCACTGGTCCCACAGCGGCAGGAGATGATGTTTTATGAAGGCGTTTCCTGATGCCGCTGGACAGGGAGGCCACTCCTTTTCCCACAGGGTACTGGCCGCAAATCACTTCCTCGTTCTACATCACTCAGGATTTTGTAGACCTCAGTCATATCTCCCCTTATCTGTCTCTTTTCCAAGCTGAAGAGCCCTAACCTCTTCAGCCTCTCCTCATATGAAAGGAGTTCCATCCCCTTTATATTTTGGTCGCTCTTTTTTGAACCTTTTCTAATTCCGCTATATCTTTTTTGAGATACAACGACCAGAATTGAACACAATAGTCAAGGTGAGGTCGCACCATGGAGCAATACAGAGGCATTATAGTATTCTTGGTCTTATATACCGTCCCTTTCCTAATACTTCCCAGTATCCTGTTGCTTTTTTGGCCGCCGCCACACACTGGCAGGATGTTGTGCTATAGCCTGTGTCTATTGTGTTGATCTATAATGTCACATAAGGATCATTTATAATGCTGTTCAAGTTTTGCAGATTTGCTTTCTCAAGAGAAATACTGGTGAGCTCCAAGGCTGCACCATTTCTTATAACAGTGATGATGTTACTAAAATGTCAGGGCTCTCTGCCTTCACTCATCTGGACTACTCTAGCAGGACTCAAGGAAAGGAAATTACAAGGTAGGAACAAATTTCACCTTAATGCGCTCTCTAGTAATATATAAAAGAAGAGGCGACAAGACAAATAGTCAATAAAACCAAAGTGAAGTGAAGTAGTTGCTAAAAATATCAGGTAGCCTCACTGGATTAGTAATTCTTGGTCTCTTCTGAACTGTGTTCTCCTCCTCAAACTCAAAACATCTTTCATACTTCTTCGCAGGCTGGATAATGCAAAATTCCTTACTCCCTTTTATGGTGCTTTTTTCCCTCCGTTATATTGTTGAGACACGTCTATCTCCTTTAACAGTGTGGTAACCTCTTTGGGCAGAGGTTTAACCCAGTATTTCAGCTGTCTCTCTCTTACTAGCAAACAGTTCCCCTGTGCTCCACTTACGTGTTATCTCAATTATCTCTCCTCTCTGGCTCTGTGTTTCTCAGTGCTTACTAGCACCTGTTACATAAGGTGTCAGCACTCACCAGCCCAACTGCTTTCAGCTTCATCCCCTTTCCCTAACGAGGAATGTCTTGTGCAGCAGCTTCATTCTGTCTCTTTGAGGAACACTCCCTCCTCCTTTAGGGCACTGTCTTCACAGAAAAGGTGCTGGATGCACCGAACGACCTCCTAGCGTAGGTGGTGAAGAAAAGGACTGCATCTGAATTCAAAAAAGCATGGGAGAAGCATAGAGGATCTGTAAGGAAAAGGAAAGGCTCATAGAGTTTATTAGTTCATAAAATTGGGGAGACTAGATAGGCCATGTGCTGTCTTTATCTCCTAACTCCTATTAACCTTAGTACCCATGTCTGTTTTAATCATTCCCACAATAAGCAATTCCCATCGTCAAGGCATGTATCTTGACCTGCATCCCTTCCATTATGGTGACTCATGAGGCCCATCATCCTGAGTAGGTAGATAAAGGCTGGCAAGCTGATCCCCTTGAAGACTGGCAAATTTCAGCCAGACTTCACCCACCATGGCTCCTGGCCTCATGGGCAGCAGGGAGAGGGCTAGTGGCAAGGGGATAATCGGTTGCAGGGGCATCCTCTCTCTTTCCTTAAACAGCCTGTCCTCATTTTGGAAGACCAGGGGGGCAAGGTTATCTGATTCCTTGTCAGAGCAATCTCTCGCCTACCTGGCCTCCATGTTCCATATACATGTGAGGGCTCAGTAGTGGGTGCAGCATATATATAGCGGTTGTGAAGCCCACAGGCCCAGGGCTGTCCAGGACATTGTTGGGAGGGGCAGTGTATGTGCAGCATAGAGCTAGATGTTTTTTATTACAAACAAGGACTTGCATGTTTTGCATTACATCAGTGCAAGATGGATAGCACTATACATTTTGCACCGGTGCAAGACAGCGCTATAAATTTTGCACTTGATGTTGCTTTTAACTCCTAACCCCTATTCACTTGTAAAGTACCCATGCATGATTTATCATTCACACCTTAGCAATTCCCTTATCCCTTGTTTGTCTGTTCTGATTAGATTGTAAACTTTGCTGGGCAGGGACTGTCTCTTCATATTCCAGTGTACAGCACTGCGTACGTCTAGTAGCACTATAGAAATGATAAGTAGTCTTTGGGATTCCGGAATCTTGCTACTCTTTAGGATTCTGCACGGAATCTTGCTACTCTTTGGGATTCCAGAATCTTGCTACTCTTTGTCCTTATCCCTTATTCGTCCTGTTTGTCTTAATTAGATTGTAAGCTCTGTCGAGCAGGGACTGTCTCTTCATGTTCAAGTGTACAGCGCTGCATCTGTCTAGTAGCACTATAGAAATGATAAGTAGTAGTAGTACTATTTTCAGATTGAGAACAATGTAATCACTTTATGTATATTAAGGACTGTGCATTACAAGAATAAAAACGACAAAAAAAAGGTATAGCTACCAAAGACAGAATCAGGGTGTAAAGGAGGAGATCTCTTTAAATTTAACAAAATTCCTTGAACCTTCTTCTCAAGATACTATTGATACAAGAGCTACCGTTCTGGTAACCCTAGGCTGAACAGAAGTTAAAGGATTATGAAACATTCTCTCTCAAAGAAGGATGAGAAGTTTTGTGATCATAATTATCCTTATTTTCCCAGACGTTTCCAGGGCAACACAATTGATGAGAAAGCAGTTTTTAGGATATAAATCTCGTGGGTTGGCCCTGGGAGTATCTTCCTTTCTTCAATTTCCTTGTCAATGTATGATTACTTGTAATGATAAAAAAGTTTTTTTTTTTATGATCCACCTCAATTATAAATTTTTCTGTTAGATATGGAAAAAGAAAAAGATAATGGTGGTAATTAGATCTAATATTTTGGATCACACTTTGTAGACAGGTTTGTCCCTTTTTTTCCTTCTGTAGCTTTTCCTTTGTTTACTTTCTTATTCTTTCCCCATTGATATTGACTAGTTTATTCTTGTTTCTTTGTAAGCATTGCAATATAAATAAAAATTATTAAAAACTTTTTAAAAAGAGGCTAGATAATGATGGGCTGGTAATAACACTTTACAAAAGATATTCTTTGTTAAAATGTTACCTATCTAATGTGTCACTTACAAATTTGATAGTGAGTTATGTCTAGAGCAGTAGAGTTTTGATTCTTAATGGTCATTTCCTCCTTTTAAAACATTAATCCCGCTGTTTATTAAGCCGCCCTAGCGGCTGCGGTGTGCTAATGCCGACGCAGCCCATTCACTTTGAAGGGGCTGTGTCTGCATTGTCACGTAGTTTAGTAAACAGGGGGTAATTTTTTTGATGATCCGTTTTTTTTTTAGAAGGGTTACAGTGGTGATCCGGGAAATTACAGACTGCTAAGCCTGACTTCAATGCCGGGCAAAATAGTGGAAACTATTATAAAGAATAAAATGATGGAACACAAAGACAAACATGGTTTAATGGGTCAGAGTCAGCATGGATTCAGCCAAGGGAGGTCTTGCCTGCCCTAACATGTAGTTGGTGTGCGAGAAAAGGCTAATCACAAATCACATTAAAATGTTTTGCAGTATTTTTAAACGTTACCTATTTTTTAAAAATATTTTTAAAGGGGCTTGCCAATGGCAGAAAGTGGGAGTTCCTAAATTATCTGGCTACTACTACTACTACTACTATTTAGCATTTCTATAGCGCTACAAGGCATACGCAGCGCTGCACAAACATAGAAGAAAGACAGTCCCTGCTCAAAGAGCTTACAATCTAATAGACAAAAAATAAAGTAAGCAAATCAAATCAATTAATGTGTACAGGAAGGAGGAAGGTAGGTGGAGGAGAGTGGTTACAAGTGGTTACGAGTCAAAAGCAATGTTAAAGAGGTGGGCTTTCAGTCTAGATTTAAAGGTGGCCAAGGATGGGGCAAGACGTAGGGGCTCAGGACGTTTATTCCAGGCGTAGGGTGCAGCGAGACAGAAGGCGCGAAGTCTGGAGTTGGCAGTAGTGGAGAAGGGAACAGATAAGAAGGATTTATCCATGGAGCGGAGTGCACGGGAAGGGGTGTAGGGAAGGACGAGTGTGGAGAGATACTGGGGAGCATTATGATTAGTGTACGCTAACTGGAAAACGCAAATTTAACGCAGGAGCAATTAGTGGTTCCTACTTTTTGCAGGTCTCGCAAACTAATTGGAACATTAGAAAAGAAAATAGCAAAACAGAGCCATGATAAGTGCCGCATTATGGGGCCCTTTTGGCATGCCAGAAATTATTTTTAATTTTTTCTGCTGGGGGCTTACCCGGCGGTAATCGAGCAATGCTGTGCACTGTCTGATTACTGCTGGGTTAGCGCAAGAACCCCTGCTGCTTCCTAAATAGGAGCTGGTAATGGCTCCCCCAGGAAATGGCCATATAGCAAGTTGGTGGCGTAGCTAGGTGGGGCCACAGGGGCCTGGGCCCCCAAAATTTCCTCTGTACCCCTGGTTAGCTGGTGAGGGTCCCCAACCACCACCAGCTGAAGACTTTGTCCAGCGCTGGTCTGCGGTGGCGGCGCTGCCGCATTGCCTGCCCTGCTCTCTCTTCCCCTCACATCGGGCACGCTCCCTTTAGTGAAATTCAGCATGTTCAGTTTCACTAAAAGGATCGTGCTGGACATGAGGGGAAGAGATTGCAGGGCAGGCAATGTAGCGGCACTGGACACCATCGCTGGATGATGTCTTCAGCTGGCGGGGGTTGGGGACCCCCGCCAGCCAAGGTATTTGTGGCGGCAGTGGGCGGCGAGGCAGAGGCAGAGTAATTGGGAACACCCCAAATAAATAATGTTACAATAATCTAAGGAGTGTAGATATGTGACATGCTGGACATGTACCCAAATGACAGGACTGCTATGGCAGCCTGACAATTGTGAGTAAAGCTAGGCCTCACAGTACAGGCCAAGAGGGCAAGTCACTGAGAAGCTAGCTGAGAAGGGTGACACAGAATCTCATGTCCTTTTTTGCTTATGAAAGAGCAAAATAAGCTGACATGGAGAAATAATAGAAAAATGCTTTGTAGGAGAATATGGTTTATAACTTTGCTAATCTAGGGGGAAATTTCTGTTAACACGACGATGTTTCTATTTCTGCTAATGTTAATGTTTCAGAATTATCACAGGATCTTGCCTATTTGCGGCGTAACCTGGCACGGGTTTCAGAAGCCCTGACCCCTAAATCGGTCATCGCCAATCGTACCAGATCCCACTTTCCAATCTGCAGTAACACTTGCAGATGGTGCTGTGGGTCACCAAATATGCGCATTCACAAGTATGACCCCGGCCACAGCTAATGCTTATGTGGCTGAGCAGGAAAATTCCTGGTATTTTGTTGAGCCATGGCCTGATCGATTAGCTAGGTGGTCCGAATCGCTACAACCTCAATCTGCCATATATCCCAGAGATGGCTCGGTACAGTCAGACAAATTGCATCTGGCTCGAGACCTTAAAATACTCTTGCCCCAATCCTAAATGGAGTACCAGAGTTAAAGATTACATGATTGAAGGCCTGAAGATTTGGGTAAAATATGAGAATCAATTTCCTCCCGTTTGCTTGTACTTCTCTTGCATTATTTTTCCCTGAAATTCCCAAAGACAAAGTACCTCCAGTACTCAACACACCTCAGAGTGGAGGAGTGGCCTAGTGGTTAGGGTGATGGACTTTGCTCCTGGGGAACTGAGGAACTGAGTTCGATTCCCACTTCAGGCACAGGCAGCTCCTTGTGACTCTGGGCAAGTCACTTAACCCTCCATTGCCCCATGTAAGCCGCATTGAGCCTGCCATGAGTGGGAAAGCGCGGGGTGCAAATGTAACAAAAATAAAATAGATACTTTTGGAGATTCTACATGGAATGTTGCTACTATTGGAGATTCTACATGGAATGTTACTATTCCACTAGCAACATTCCATGTAGAAGGCTGCGCAGGCTTCTGTTTCTGTGAGTCTGACGTCCTGCACGTGCAGGACGTCAGACTCGCAGAAGCCTGCGTGGCCACATTGGTGATCTGCAAGGGCCGACTTCTACATGGAATGTTGCTAGTGGAATAGCAACATTCCATGTAGAATCTCAAATAGTAGCAACAGTGGAGGAGTGGCCTAGTGGTTAGGGTGGTGGACTTTGGTCCTGAGGAACTGAGTTCGATTCCCACTTCAGGCACAGGCAGCTCCTTGTGACTCTGGGCAAGTCACTTAACCCTCCATTGCCCCATGTAAGCCGCATTGAGCCTGCCATGAGTAGGAAAGCGCGGGGTACAAATGTAACAAAAAAAAAAAAAACCCACCAAATTTGAAACTTGTATAAGATGAAAAAAAGTGACAAACCCCTATGATTTTGGACACCTGTCTTTATGTAACTCTAGCATAGCTGCCAGTGGTGCTTTGGACTTTTCTACCCCCCCCCGCACGGATGTGTGGTGGTATTGTGGAAACAGAACATTGTATTCAACCCTACCTAGAAACTGGGAAGGTCAGTGTGCTGCGGTTCAACTGGTAATACCAATTACCATAGCAACGCTACATAATAACCAACTAAATCCACTCAGACAGAAGAGAAGCCGTCTTGATACTCCTGGAGGATCATTTGATTCCGGAGTATATATTGAAGCCTAGATCAATAACTGAAAATGATGGACTTCAAAATAGTTAGGAATACAACGCAATTTACACATCAGAAAGAAAGCTTTCTGGATAACCTTATTAACTTGAAACTCCACGGTACCTGTTGAATCAAAAAATACCGTTGAATCTTCACAGAAAGGGAGAAAACATTCTTTCATGTATTAATTATAATGTGAGATTCCTCAAGCTCCTTGGAGCCTGTAATCAACAACTTTGTCTTTTTCATATTTAACTTTAGTTTGTGAACCGACATCCAACGTTCAACTGTACTAAATATTGATTGTGTAGTTAATAATTCTTTAGAAATTTCTGATTGAATTGGAAGGAGAACAGCAATATCATTTGCAACACAGGCAGCCAATTGGTATTAGCTTAAACACTCTCGTCAATTTAGACCCGGCCAAACCAAAAGTAGGATTCATTTGTGGAAGTATTCCAACTATGGCTCATCCACTTGAGATCTGGGGGATTGGCAAGAACTGTCTGTGCACATTTGCTCCACAGATGACAAGTTGGCAGTAGGCAAGGATAAGGTTTGTGTGGCAGATTTGGATGGCACATGAGATCAAATCCTTTAGCGAAGTGGTTGAAAGAGCAATTTTTGATTCCCACTGAAATGCACTGTATTTATCTACAACTCAGGAAGGCATTACTCAGGTCAGCAATTGCGGGGCCCCGTGCAGACCAGTTCAGTGGGGCCCCGCGCATGCACCCCCCTCTTCCTGCGCCCGCCACCATAAACCATAATTAATCAGAGTTTAAAAGGAGTTTTAGAGCTCTCAGAAACCCACCTTACCCCGTACCTTGATGTGCATCCACCACGTTTCAGTAGAGAGCAGCAGACAGCGGCATCGATTTTCATATCCTGTTAGGTGCCAAGCTGAGATCCTCCTCCCTGCTGCATCCCGTCATTGTGAAAGCAGGAAGTGACATCAGATATCTCCTTCCCAGAGACCTGTTCCGTACCCTTGTCCACTGGCTTGTCCTATCCCACCTGGATTATTGTAGTGGTATTTATGTGGGTTGCCAGGCCTCCTTATTGAAAACGTTCCAAACGGCTCAGAACACTGCGGCGCGGCTCATCCTTAAAGAAAGGCGTTTTGCACATGCTGAACCCCTGCGATTTAAACTTCATTGGCTGCCAGTACAGGAGCGCATCGCTTTTAAGATCTGCTCCCTAACACATAAAATCATTTATGGGGCCTCCCCGGATTACATGCTCCCCTTGATCGACCTTCCGCCTAGAAATGCCAACCCTGCTGCTCGGTCCTATCTCCACCTCCATTTTCCGAATTGTAAGGGAGTTAAGTATAAGAAAATCTTCGCCTCGTCCTTCTGTTATTGGAGTCCCAAATACTGGAACACATTACCTCGTCACCTTAAAACTCAAGAGGATCATGCCCTTTTTAAGAAGTTGTTAAAGACATTCCTCTTTGCTAAGACTTACCACTCAACTTGCCATGTTGATTAAAGTATCCCTTGTCCCTTACCCTACCTAGTTCACGTTGTTAGTTTCTTCCCTCCAACCTACTTCTTTATGCTTGACTAAGCTATTAAGTTTGTACTCTTATTTAATTCTCTGTGAGCCACATTGCGCCTGCATGAGTGGGAAAATGTGGGATATAAGTAATAAATAAATAAATAAATAAATAAATAAAAGGGGGTGGGATGCAGCAGCGAGGAGTCTCTGGGCTCAGCAGCTGACGGGATATGGAAATCACTCCTGCTGCCTGATGCTCTCTACTGAAATGTGGATGCAGGGAGGTGTTCTGAGACAGGAGGACAGACGTGCCAGAGATGCGGGGCGCTTAGGAGTGCGGGGCCCTGTGCGACCACCCCTGTCGCCCATGTCTGAGACCGGCCCTGACTCAGGTTCTTGGATAAAAGTTGGGTTTCTGAATTTCCAAATGAAATGGAAGTGGCTTTGTTCTCTGTTCACACCGGTATCAAAATTATTTCTTCAGTGTCAGTGGCATTGCTACAGGGTAGGGTTAGATATAAGTGTCTCTCCCCTTTAAAATGGCTTGCCCCCTGTCTGCTACTTCAGTTTCGGCCTTCCAAACTCTTTCCTCCATGGTCCAACACAGAACGGTCAACAGGAGAATGGCACCAGTGGTCCAGTGCATTTAACATGCTCCTCCTCCTGCTGTCACCTCTTCCTCCTGCATAGTTCAAATTACAGTCAACTATTTGAATTGCATGCATTAGATGCATTGAGTATGCATATTTCAAACAACTGATTGCATAGAAGGAGAGAGCCTGGTGGTGGCAAGAGGTGGAAGTTAAACACACTTAACCAGGGAGACAGGTGAGGGAGAGAAAGATAGACCCTAGGACTGGGGGAAAAGCAGGAGGAATAAATTAAAAGTTCCAGGGGAAGAGGTAAAAAGCAGTGATTCAGGCATAGGGGAGGGGCCATAGAATTGGAGCTTAGATAATGACTCAAAGATGGAGGAGAACAGAAGCTTCAGGAAGAACTGAGACTTTGGTGATTAGATGGGGTGTTGCTATTGAATGGGACAGTGGAAGGGCACGGAATCATAGAGTGAAAGGGGATTGAGTGAGAGAGTGAGGATTTGGGATTGGGAGGAGAGTAGGGTCTGGATGAAAGCATGAGTGCAGACCCAGGAAAGTTAGCTGGAAGGGGCAGTCCTGGTTCTGCTCTGCATCCACTGTTGGGTGAATTTCTGTGAATTCAAGTTGTGCTTGCACAACTCAACATGCAATGCTTATGAGGGGTTCTATCCCATTCTGCATAGATTCCAGACTTCACTCTAATCCTATATAATAATTCTCACCTCCAACATTCTGAGGCTGCCTGGAACTGTGGATCATGTTGGAGTAGATAATAGTGATGTCACACAACCCACACCAGATTGGCCAGTAGAAGGGAGAGGGGCGGAGCCACGATACAGGGAGCAGCGAATCAGCACAACACGGGGAATGCACAGCAGCAGGAACAGAAGCCTCTCTCACACAGTCACTCTCACATACACTCTCTCAAATATACACACTCAGAGGAAAACCTTGCTAGCGCCTGTTTCCTTTCAAACAGAAACGGGCCTTTTTTACTATAGAATAATTAGCTGAATAATATCAAATATGCTGCACAGAAGGCTTCTAGAACATTTCCTTGTAGTGTTTTTTCCCCAATAATTTAAAGGTAGGGGCCTTGCTATAAGGATGTCACTTTTGGCTTTCCCTCCTCCATATCTAGCTTTCTCCCTTCCTTCCCTCCATCCATAAAAAATACTTCTGTCCAGAGTTGGCACTCTAACAAAGAAGGAATATAGATATATCAACAAATCGTATTCAGCAGATTAAGAATCTGGTAGTCAGTCTCATAGTTGATGACTGAATGCCTGTGTTCCATTTAAGTTACTTGCAGGCTTATTTTCGAAAGGGATTGCCAGCCATCTTCCGACACAAATCGGGAGATCGCCGGCAATCTCCTGATCCCGGCCAAATCGGTATTATCGAAAGCCGATTTTGGCCGGCTCCAACTGCTGTTTCGTCGCCGGTCAACCTTCAAGGGGGCGTGTTGGTAGGGTAGTGAAGGCGGGATGAAAGGCGGGGCAGGGGCGTGGGTAAGAGAGGGCCGGCTTCGGCTAATAATGGAAAAAAAGAGGCTGGCTCGAACAAGCATTTCGCCGGCCAGACTTGGCCCATTTATTTTTAGGACCAAGTCTGGAAAAAGTGCCCCAACTGACCAGATGACCACCGGAGGGAAGCGGGGATCAACTCCCCTTACTCCCCCAGTGGTCACCAACCCCCTCCCACCAAAAAAAAAAAAAACTAAAACTTTTTTTGCCAGCCTGTATGCCAGCCTGAAATGTCATACCCAGCTCCCTGAGAGCAGTATGCAGGTCCCTGGAGCAGTTTTTAGTGGGTGCAGTGCACTTCAGGCAGGTGGACCCAGGCCCACCCCCCGCTACCTGTTACACTTGTGGTGGTTAATGTAGAGCCCTCTAAACCCCCCCAAACCCACTGTACCTACATGTAGGTGCCCCCTTCACCCCCTTCATGTAGGGCTATGGTAATGGTGTAAAGTTGTGGAGAGTGGGTTTTGGGGGGATTTGGGGGGATTTGGGGGGCTAAGCACACAAGGTAAGGGTGCTATGCACCTGGAAGCTATTTTTAAAAAAAATTTTGTAAGTGCCCCCTAGGGTGCCCGGTTCGTGTCCTGCCATGTCAGGGGGGCCAGTGCACTACAAATGCTGGCTCCTTCCACGCCCAAAAGTGCCTTGCATTTCGCCGGGTTTGAGATGGCCGGGCCCGATTTCCATTATGGCTGAAAATCGAAGCCGGCCATCTCATATAAATCCGGCAATCCGCCGGCGATCCTGTTGTAAACCCGGCGAGTGATTTGGCCGGCACCAAGCGTATTTTGAAAATACGCTTGAGTCCGCCCGCTTACGGCGCCGGCCCCGAAGATGGCCGGCCATCGATTTGGCCGGCGTCGTTCGATTATGCCCCTCTTGGTCACGCACTCAATTTGAAATCCCTGTTCACCCTTCTTTATTTCCCACATAGGGCTGCAGTCCCAGCTTTCCTCAGAATGTCTGCTGGCCATTGCCACCACTGGAGTCCTGGTCTCTGTGCTGAAGGGAGGAGAAATGCGTGCTATCTGCTGCTGCTGCAACTTGTGAGGTCAGTCTCACAATCGGGCTGTTACGGTGAGACTAACCCCTTGGGTCATGACAGCAGGAGATGAAGTGCACTTTTATCGTTTCTGTTGCTGTCGGTCCAGCTGGAGGACAGGGCAGGGGCCTGGGCCCCCGCAGATTTTGCCCTGGCCCCCCTCCCGCTGCCAACCCTCCCCCACTAATGTTGTTTACCTTTGCTGGCGGGGGACCCCAACCCCCACCAGCCGCCGAGGTCTTCAAAGTTCTTGTTCGTCGTCCTCCGTGGCCATGCTGTACCCTGTTGATTCAGAGTCTGTCTGACGTCGCACCACGTTGTACGTGCGTACAACGTGGTGCGACGTCAGACAGACTCCGAATCAGCAGCGTACAGCATGGCCACAGAGGAGGACGACGAAAAAGAACTTTGAAGACCTCGGTGGCTGGCGGGGGTTGGGGTCCCCCGCCAGCTGAAGAATTATTTTTAAAAGCAGGCGGAAGCGGACCTCGGCTGGCGGGGGTTGGGGTCCCCGCCACAAAGGTAAACAACGTCAGCGGGGGAGGGTTGGCGGCGGGAGAGGAGGTGGAGAGTCGTTGGTGGCAGGGGGGGCTCTGGCAATGGCGGGGGGGCTCTGGCAATGGCGGGGGGGGGGGGGGGGGGGGGTCGGTGGTGCCGGGGGGGGGGGGGGGGGCTAAATGTGCCCCCTCCCTCTGGCCCTGGCCCCCCCTACTGCCAGAGTCCAGATACGCCCCTGGGACAGGGTACTTTGGCATGGAGGTTAGGACCCCGCTGGGGCAGGAAAATATGAGAGAGGGCCCTGAAATGCAGTTCATTGGGTAGGCATCATATGGGAGTTCAGTTGCTAGCTCAGATTTCCCTAATGTGTATCCATCAAACATAATGTGATTTACGTGCTGTATCTCCCAAAATGCCAATGTACCAAAAAGAAAATCACCAGCTAAAAGCAGAAAACATGCAAAATAAAGCTTTAGGAAAATAAATGCTAGGTGAACAGATATGTTTCAGATGAAGCCATCAAGAAAACCCATCTAAGGCAATGACAATTTGGAATATAAGCCTTTGGCTTTTTGTTCTAGCATTTATTTAAAAATACCAATGAAAGAATTTCTTTTTCACGCTAAAAGTGTTTGGAAATCAAATTATAAACAAAGCGCTGGCTTCTTCAAGGAAAATGATGGAGGACCCAGGAGAAATTCTATTTTCTTTTCACTTTATGACCCTGCTTTTCTTAGTAAACTTGAAGCAGCTATGTGTGCATAGGGGGATACATTTTGGGAGTGTCCAAGGTATGTCAAAATTGACAGAGGGAGGTGGCAGCTAATAGACTAAACAGTTTATTGATGCATGAGCTTTTAAAGGCCAGAGTCTACACCATCAGATGCATTACATATATATATATATATATATATATAGAGAGAGAGAGAGAGAGAGAGAGAGGGAGAGAGAGAGAGAGAGAGAGAGAGAGAGAGAGAGAGAATTTATAACATTTAATCATCTCTCTGACCTCATGTGCAACTTTCTTTAAATTAGTCACCTTATTTTCTAACCTCTTATTCTCTTACCCTTCTATATTATGTTCCATCTTTGCTTATACCCTTCACTGTCTATTAAAATGTTCTATTACGTATTTTGTTGACGTTGTAAGTAGTATACTATGCTATACTTTGTATTGTTATTTGAATATTTTTACTCCTGTAATTGTCTATTGCTTATGTTTGATTTATTCTTACTGTACACCACGTTGAGTGAATTCTTTTAGAAAGGCGGTAAATAAATCCATTGGAAAGTGCAGGTCAGGGTGTGGAAAGGGAGAGATAATGGCAGTTGAGAGAGAACAAAGACAGTATGAGTCTATTCATACTATAAAACTAAAATAGGGACAGACTTCAGAGACACGAAGAAACTATACCAACTCGTGAACAAACCCCTAGACACCAACCTGGTCACCACATTGAACACAGACATCCCTTCTGCAGATAAACTTGCTAAGTATTTCAACGAAAAAATTGTAAACCTACACAATATGCTACCTCAGGGCAACACCGACATCGAAAACTTCCTTAACGAGTTGGACTTAACCACGGGAAAATACCCAGCTGACCATACCTGGTCAAACTTTGCCCCCTTCACAATCGATGCAGTTGCACAGGCAATCAGCTGGTTCTCCAACACTCACTGTAAACTCGATTCCTGCCCCAAATACTTAATGAAATCCGCTCCTGACTGCTTCATAGTAGACACTCACATCCCAACTAAATTACATGCTACAAAAAAGTCTCTTCCCTAAGGAAAACGGCAATATACTACCCCCCCCCAAATACCACTGCACCCACTAAAACTGCTCCAGGGATCTGCATACTGCTGTCATGGAGCTGGGTATGATATTTGAGGCTGGTATAGAGGCTAGAAAAAATATTTTAAAAAATTGTTTTGAGGGTGGGAGGTTAGTGACCACTGGGGATGTAAGGGGAGGTCATCCCCGATTCCCTCCGGTGGTCATCTGGTCATTTAGGGCACATGTTTGTGGCTTGGTCGTAAGAAGAAAAGGACCAGGTAAATTCATCCAAGTGTTCATCAGGGACGCTCTTCTTTTTTCCATTATCAGTCAAGGACGCCCATGTGTTAGGCACGCCCCAGTCCCGCCTTTGCTAGGCCTCCGACACGCCCCCGTGAACTTTGGTCATCCCTGCGATGGAAAGCAGTTGAGGACGCCCAAAATCAACTTTCGATTATGCCGATTTGGGCGACCCTGTGAGAAGGACGCCCATCTTGCGATTTGTGTCGAAAGATGGGCGCTCTCCTCTTTCGAAAATAAGCCTGAATGTAACTTCTTTGCAATAGGTGTGACATTTCTAATATCAGATTTGTGTCTATTTATTCTTTTTCTTGGCGGCTGACCTGTTTATCCTGTGTAGATAGCAGAGGGACATTGTTGGCAGATGATGGCATATATTGCATTGAAGGAAGAGCAGGTAAATGAGCCAGAGATGCTGTAGTCGATGCTGTTGGATCCTGTGACAGTATTACCTGGGTGAATGTGAGGACAGAGTTGACATCTGTGTTTCTGACAGGATAAATTTCCTGAGTGGGTGTCATTGTTAAAGAATTTCTGGTATCTCTCAGATTAGAGGGCTGTCAGTATGCCAGGATAGGAGTGCCATCTAAGGCCTCTGAGAAAGTGGAATCATTTTATTTATTTTAAAAATTTATAACCCAATTATATCCTAAGCAATTTCCATAAAAACACTCACCCAATGTGAAAAAAGATCTTTTACAGGGTACCTTCAAGTCAAGTGAGAGACACAGAAGAAAGAGAGAGAATGATTTGAGAATGCAGTGACAGAGGAGACACACTTGAACATTTCAAAAATAAATCTATTTTTCTTTGTAAAATGTAAGTGTATTTCCAAGCAAAAACACTTTGCTGTCATTGACATTATTGGTGTAGCCAAAAACTACTGTAGGTGTTTAGATTCTTGAGGCTGAAAATCAGTTTGAACCTCAAAAGTTTTTTTTAGCTGATCAATTGTTTGGTTTCAGTGTAGAACTCATGTCTTTGTGCTTTAAGGTATTAATAGAGCGTATGGTGCAGCCATTGTGTGCCTTCAGTTACAGGGTGGTGATTGAGAGGGGAATGGTCCGACGCTTATATATTTGAGTAAAGATAGCCAGATTGCTTCCTGGGTCTCGCCTTTGCATGCTCCTTCCTGTTCCAACCACATCCTCTGATGCCACTCTTCTAAGAGCCTTACTGACATCTAGATGTAAAAATCAGTTTCTACTCTCTTGGAACTTTCCACTCTTCTTTGACCTCCTCAACTGGAATGCAGCAGGCTACCCATTTCTTCCCTTTGCACTGATAAGCAATTTCCATGTGGCAGGCACAACCGTATATATACTTGGAAGCCAATAGAAGGAAGCAAGAGGAAAAGGAATCAAGTGCAGCCTTGTTAAGAAGAATGGTCATGCTATTTAGTCAGTTCATTTTGGGGGTTCCATTGACATGCTCATTGGTTATTCACACACAGAAAAGGCTGGAAGTGATGAAGTGAAAATGGACGTTATTACTGTTAACATATATGTAGAACAACACAATTTGACTCTGCCAGCTTCTCCCAATGATTCCTTACCAACTTTCTACCAGCACCCCCTAGTGGCAAAGCATAGACTTACAATTTAATTCTCTCATCCATGCACAAGGGGTAGTGTGGCCGTATTTCTGAACTTTTTGACCAGAAGCATGCTAAACATTTTTGCATGGTGATGGTCCATAGTGGAGGTAATTCTATTTGATTCCATACTCAGCATTTTTCAGTCGCTCACTCCCTTTTCAGATCTAGGTGATATACATAAAAATAAACTCACAAATTAGCCAGGAGCAAACAAGCAAATGAAAAACCACATAATTAGGAGGACTGTTTGCTTGCCCTAGGAGGTGCTGGTAGGAGGAGACCTGTTGGTCTGGTTACCTGACTGCTCCATTCTGGTTTGGGACTCACTGCAGAGAGTGACATCATTGGGTTGCGCCCTAGAAACATCTTAAAAGGCAATGATGGCTGCACCTCTCTGAGGACTGCATGCTTACCTGAGGAGGTGCTGGTAGGAGGAGACCCTTGGTCTGGTTACCCAACTGCTCCGTTTTGGTTTGGGACTTACCGTGGAGAGTGATGTCACTGGGCTGTGCCCTAGAAACATCTTAAAAGGCAGCAGCATCTGCAGCACACAGCCACAGGGTATGACCAGAGGGGCATGCCCCTTAGGGCATGCCAAATGGGTGTGCCAGGCCCCTTGGAGCATTGAGGAGTGGGCAATCTCTCCAAGAATGATGGGCAAAAAGAGGAAGACACAGTCCAAGAATATTTCTACTGTGAGTACCCCGGTGCAGGGGCCCATGGGTAAGCATGTATTACCTGTATCTAGTAACGTTCACCAAGATGCATCTTTCTCCTCCAATGGAGCTTTGATTAGCTCACCAGATAGGACTTCCACACCTATGCATACACCTTCTTTACCTTATTCTCAATCTGCCATACTTCTGGAGAATGAAGGAGCAAGGGTTGGAGTTCTGGGCCAATCTGGGAACTCTCTCCTGTTGACTGTGAAGCCTGTTTCTCCGGTCGCTTTGGAGGATGTTGCCCTCCCTCAAGCTACTACTACTACTACTACTTAACATTTCTAGAGCACTACTAGGGTTACGCAGCGCTGTACAAATTAATAAATAAGGACAGTCCCTGCTCAGAAGAGCTTACAATCTAAAGGACGAAATGTCAAGTTGGGTAGTCTAGATTTCCTGAGTAGAGGTGTTGTGATTAGGTGCCGAAAGCGACATTGAAGAGGTGGGTTTTGAGCAATGATTTGAAGATGGGTAGGGAGGGAGCCTGGCGTAAGCTACCCAAAGTGTAACTTTTCAGGATAAATGGGCAGTAGTCTCCAGGATCGAGACTATGATTAAGACTCAGGTGCCTCAGCTCTGTAACTTTTCCCAGGAATCCGTGCAGAAATTTTAAGAGATCGCTAAATATTTTATTTTGATGGATAAGAGGTTCCAGAAATTTGGAACCCCAAATTGGTACTTTTCAGGTGGCTGGGGCATCGTGATTAAGGATAGTACAATTCCTTTTACCTGTGTATATCAGTATAATCCTACTACTACTAGTATAACAACTTATACCTTGCTATATCCCATATGGTCCACAGTGGCTAACAGACATGGAATAAGGAGTTACAAATGAACCCCTAATAACATTTTACAAACATCAAAGTGAAAAGTGTAAAAATAATACAAAATTAATATAACAAACTTTAATATGAAACATATACAATACTGGAAATAATATGAATGAGATCAGAGCCTAATCAGTTACATAAAAATATTGCCCTCAATAACAGTATCCTTAAAAATGTGGCAGCCCAAGGAGGCCAATTCTATAACCAGGCATTTCCATTTAGACACCCTGATAATGCACTCTAGGAATCTGTTCTGCAATGACGCCTGGTCGCACAGGTGTCATTGTGGAATACTGGGGTAACCTGGTAATGGTGCACCTAAATGTTTAGACACCCACAGTTATACCAGCTAGAGACTTGGCAAATATACGGGCAGTATTGTTCAAAGTACTAGGTCAAAGTACTTAAGTAAAATGAAAAATAAATGTATATTTTAATACTTAAGTAAAAGTACAATGAACACATTTAAAAATTTACTTAAGTAAAAGTAAAAATGATACTGACTAATATAATACTTTTTGAGTAAAAAGTAAAAGTACCATAACTACAGTGAATGCAACTATTGTTAACATTTTTATCCCAAGACTTCAATCTACTTTGCTTTTAATAAAACTAAATTTTGAAAATGACTGTCACTCACGTGAGTGCGCTTGTGAGTCTTTAATCCACCACAGCTACACAGGTGTTCAACAACTGCGATATCAGGAAGTGGATTGTTCAGTTTGATAAAAAGTTATTTCAAATCAGTCCAGGCTGCAATATTACTGATGCCTTTTAACTAGGTCTGCAGGTATTGATCAGGGGAATCTTAACTTCCTTATAGAAACAAATGCTTTATCATCATCATCGTTGTCATTATAATCTGCATTAGTAATAGTGCTACTTCATCACTTGCATCTTCATCTTCATCTTTGTCATCACTGTCATGCTGTCCAATTACAGAGAAGATTTTCACAAAGTTGAAATCGTTGTCTGTCGTTGTCCTATTTTTCGTCTGATGGCAAACTCTGAATCTACAAGAACTGATGCAAGAATGTCAAATGTATGGAAACTCTTCACTCTTAAGGCCAGACAAGCAGACTATCAATCCAGTGGACTGTCACGCCAATGTAAAATTTTCTATGGGATGTCCAGCTGTCTGTTGTGATAGAACATATGTTTGTTCACCAAGAACTGCAACTAGCTTCAGCTTCATCTCCACTTCAAAGTGACCAAACTCATCACTGTTCTGTTGGCTGGAGACTAGTAATCAGTTCAATAAGCACAGGCAACTCTACTGTTCTCATGGGTTGTATTCCCTAACCACCAAAATTTAAGATGAGACAATCCGCTATTTGTGTGATGAGGTTTCCAATTGCAAAATCCTGTTCCAGGTTTTGCTGTTTCATTTAGTTTACTGAGGAATCATTATTAGGCCACTCTGACACTTACTTTTTACTTTGCAAGCATCAGAATTAACTAGGTAAAAGTAGTGAGGCAGCCATGGGCAAAGAAAGTGTTTACTCTGAGAAATTATATATAAGAAATCATATGAAGGGTTAATTCTGTTAAAAGCTTGGTATTTGAATTGAATTCTTATTTCAAATTTCAACTCTTTACTCTGTAAATGAAGCAAAGGAATGCCAGATGGTTCATATTATTTGAAAGTCTTGCCGGGCTGGGTCAGAAAGGTCAGAAAGACCCTTGTGAGGGATGGATTGCTAAATGCTGGCACAGCTGTAAACTATTATGAATGAACAAAGGAATGAGCCAGACATGCTGAAGTTTAAAAGGCTGAAATACTATTTCAGAAGTTCTTGATATGTAGATTTTGTTATAAGGAAATAGTTAGATTCTAAATAATTCTAGATATTCCTGATGTTTAGATATGTCTTATAAGAATGCTTACTTTAGAATATGTTGTATTCTGTGTAAATTAATAATTCTGTGTAGGATGTTTGTTCAACTCTGTGTTACTTTTAAAATGATCCTTTGTCTGCTGTTTAAGGCTGCAGTGAGGAGATCAACATGTGTTTTGAATTAACTATGGTCTTAGCTAGTTCTGTGTATGGAGCTGATAGGTGAAAAAGGTCAGGACTAGTCAGCTCTCTTCTCCTTGATTAATTATAGGTAAAATGCAGAAATGGTCTTGGAAGCAATAGCCTGATATGTATGCTATTAAGTAAGACTGACTTTTGACCTCTTTAATGAATGCCAGAGTTTAGTTAATAGGTAGTATGAAGCTGATTAGGAATATGAGAATAACCAATGTTAGATGGGGCCTCTTAGTCTCTAAGGGAATCCAGTTTAAGCTATAGATGAGACATCAATCATAATGAGAAATGTAAGAGACTGGAGACCAAATGTCTGGCATGAGGGGCCCCAGGTCACAGGTCAGTTTAGGATGTCTGGAACCTATGTAACTGATATTTCAAAAGTAATGATTGGTTGAGGCAAGGTAGCCAATCAGTTTCTTAACCAATTGGGAGTAAAGGGGGCTAGGCTAGGAGGAGGGCTTAGGACCCTATTTAAGTGGGAGCAGAAGCAGTTTACGTCAGAAGGAGCTCAGAAGAAAGAGAAGGACAGAAGGAGCTCAGAAGAAAGAGAAGGACAGAAGGAACAGACAGAAGAAGGAGAAGACAGCATAAGAAGAGAAGCAGCTGAGACAAAGACACAGAGAGCTGAGAGAAAGACACAGAGAGCTGAGAGAAAGACACAGAGAGCTGAGAGAAAGACATAAAGAGCTAAGAGAAAGAGAAGAGAGCTAGAACTGATGTCCTGCTTTGTTTGCTGGCAAATAAAGAAGATTTCTCTCTCATTCTGGTGTGCTGTCTGACTCCTGAAGTATCACAAATTCCTATCTCAATTCCTGCAACAATTCTTGGTGGCAGCAGTGGGATGAATCCTGCATTAATCCCAGCACCCAACTGACTGGAGAACATTCGCCGGGTATGTATTCTGTATTTTGTATTGTAATCCTAGCTAGGAAATTGTAAAACCAGCCCCTCAAGAAAATTGAGGAAGGAGAATCTGATCAATTCTCAGCAAAGGCCCTAGTACCTTCTAGTCGCGGGGACTAGAAGCGAAAACGCTTGAGCTTATCTGTATTTGAGAAATCTGAAATTGTTGGGTGGGATTTTCTGTATGGAATGTGTGATGCGTGAATGCTAACTGAGTGCGGACTTCTTATAGCTGCATTTCCAATTAACGCGAGTTCAATTGGTCAGCAACGGAAGGAAGCGATTGTTGTCTGTCTACCTAGTGTCTCGAGAGTGCGGACCCCTTACTGCACTCTCAAAAACTCCCTCCCTTTTGTGTGTTGTAATTGTAAGCATTATGGGTGGGACATCATCTAGACAAATTGTTACCCCCCTAGATTGTATGCTTAGAAATTTCAAAAAAGGCTTTTTAATTAATGACTATGGACAGACTTTAAGCTCAAGTACTTTAAGAACCTTGTGTGAAGTTGAGTGGCCATCTATGGGAGTGGGGTGGCCCCCTAGTGGCAGCTTAGATATTGAAGTAATCCGGAAGGTCTATAGCATAGTAGTAGGAGAATCAGAATATTCTGAACAACTCCCTTATATAGATTCCTGGGACAGCCTTGTGACTGACCCTCCCTCGTGGTTGAAAACTTATATGGGATCCCCAGTAAAATTCATGTTAGGCCGTGTTCAAAGAAAGATTAGAAAATCTAAACTAGAAGAGGGAAAGAGCCCCAGGAAGCTTACCACCCAATCGGTGGCTTCCGCCCCTACCCTGCCTGAGAAACCCATACTCTCTGATGATCCCTCAGATCTTGAGCCACCACCTTATGGCCCATTGTTGGGGTTCCGTGCCACCCCTAGAGATCCACGCCGCCCAGCCCAAGCCTCTCCAGCACAGGCTTCTCCGGATAGTTCTTCCCCTCCTGTGCCAAACCTGCCACACCCTAGGTTGGACTTTTCACCTGGCCTCTACCCTTCTGTGCCACATCCTCCCCTGTTAACCTCCGAAGACCCACTTTGGGCTCCACTCCCTGACTCCTCAACTCCTGACAGCCCAGCCTCTCCCTCTAGTACCCCTACCCACTCATTAGGGGCCCGGCATCCCTTTCAATGGACTGACTCACCTGTGACCACCTCTCAGTCTATGAGTACCCCTCCCCATCCCTCAGGGGTTCAACACACCTCCACTGAATGGGTTAGACCTGCTGCAATCACCTTTGAGCATGATAGGAGGGTAGCTCCTAGCTCTACCTCAGGTTCCATTCCCACTTCCTCGAGAGTTCTGCCACTTCGTCAGGTAACTACCACTCGACCGGATCCTAATAATCAGGGTCAGGTTATACAGGCACAGGCCTACCAGTATGTACCCTTCACAACCACCGATCTCCTGAATTGGAAGACGCATTACCCCTCTTATACTGAAAAGCCTCAGGCAGTGGTGGACCTAGTGGCTAGCATTATGGCCACCCATAACCCAACCTGGACTGATTGTCAACAACTTCTCCTGACCCTCTTCACAACTGAGGAGAGGCGGAAGATTTTGCAAAATGCTGAGGCCATCACGCGAGAGCGTGTTCCCGAGAGGACACAGGACCCAGAGGGATGGGTTAGAGCTCGGTTTCCTCGCGCAGCTCCAGATTGGGATCCAAATGATGGGCAGCACTATGAACTGTTGTCTGGCTATTGCCGGGACTTACTGGAAGGTATGAGGAAAGGCATAAAGAGGCCCATTAATCTGGCAAAGGTCTCTGAAATTCTCCAAGGGGCAACTGAATCCCCTGGGGCCTTTCTAGAGCGACTAATTGAAGCCTACAGAACATACACCCCATTTGACCCTGAGGCACTAGAAAACCAGAGAATGGTGAATAGTGCATTGGTGGCCCAGAGTATGCCAGATATCCGGAAGAAGTTGCAGCGTCAGGAGGGATTCGCAGGGATGAATACCACCCAGCTAATTGAGATCGCAACCAAGGTTTTCATTAATAGAGATCAGGAGGTGCGCCGAGAGGCTGACCGGAAGATGCAGAAGAAGGCCGACCTTTTAGCGGCAGCCATTACTAATTCCACCCTTAACCGAGGTCGACTTCTAGCTAATGGGAAGCCAAAGTGGGACCCCGGACCACCAGCCAGGGCCCGAGATTCCTTCAATCAATCCCGGCCAAGGGGGGAGAATCCCAGACCAAGATTGGAGAGGGATCAGTGTGCCTATTGTAAGGAAAGAGGGCACTGGAAAGATGAATGCCCCCAGAGGCGCCAGGGACTGAGAAGGGGACCAGGAGATCGAGGAAGCCGAGGCCGAGTTCGAGAGGGAAGATATGAGCCTCCTGAATCTGACATCATCGGGATAGCCGAGATGGCAGAATGGGACGAATAGGACAGACCGGGTTCCTACAAACTGGGCTCCCAGGAACCTATGGTCAAGTTAACTATAGGGAGCCGCTCAATTCCATTCATGATTGATACAGGAGCTGAACATTCTGTTGTGACGGAGCGATTAGCGCCTGTGTCTGGAAAAACTGTCCGAGTGGTGGGAGCCACGGGGGTGCAGAACCGGAGGCCCTTCCTGACAACCCGTAGATGCCAATTAGGCTCACACATAGTCACTCATGAATTCCTGTATATGCCAGACTGTCCAATCCCTTTGTTAGGTCGAGACCTGCTGTCCAAGCTTAGGGCCCAAATTTCTTTTGACTCTGATGGCCAGACTTCAGTCTCCTTTCGGCCCCCAGCATCCAGCCCTAAGGGTATATTGAGTTTCTGCTGCCCTCTTGAAGAAGAATGGCGGCTGCATCAGTCGCATGGCCAAGTTGACCTACCCCTGGCAGACAGCTTTCAGGTCAGTGGGGTATGGGCAGAAGATAATCCCCCAGGGTTGGCCCGAAATATTCCTCCTGTACATGTAGACTTACTTCCAAGTGCCCGGCCAATCCATCTTCGCCAATACCCAATTCCCAGAAAGGCTCTGGAAGGGATTCAAGCACATCTGAATCGTCTGTTATCCCATGGAATTATTCGACCTTGCCAGTCTCCATGGAATACGCCACTATTGCCAGTTCAGAAGCCAGGGACTGAGGACTACCGGCCAGTCCAAGACTTACGAGTGGTCAACAAATCCACTATCTCATTACACCCTGTAGTGCCTAATCCATATGTCCTGCTAGGATTGATACCTTCTGGAGCTACCCATTTCACGACACTAGACCTAAAAGATGCCTTCTTTTGTATTCGGGTGGCCCCCGCCAGTCAATTGCTTTTTGCCTTTCAATGGGAAAACCCAGTAACAGGAAGGAAGCTTCAGTATACATGGACCCGCCTGCCACAGGGGTTCAAGAATTCCCCCACTATTTTTGGGACAGCCCTAGGGCAAGACCTTAAGACTTTTAAATCTGAGCCTTCCAGGCGAGTTTTACTCCAGTATGTAGATGACCTCCTGATTGCAGCAGTGACTCAGGAAGAGTGTTTTGAGGCTACCAGAGAATTGCTGGAGCTACTCTTGGATGCAGGCTATAAGGTCTCACGCTCAAAGGCCCAACTTTGTCAGTCAGAAGTGAAGTATCTGGGTTTTTGTATTTCCCAGGGAAGTCGGAGACTGGATGCTAGTAGGAAGCAAGCGGTAGCTGCAATCCCCCAACCCAAGTCCAGAAGAGAAGTTAGGGAATTTCTGGGAGCAGCTGGATTCTGCAGAATTTGGATTCCAAATTTTGCATTGATGGCGAAACCCCTTTACCAAGCCACAAAGGGGGGTGAAAAGGAACCATTTGAATGGGGACCTACTGCTCAACAATCCTTCATTGCCATAAAGAAAGCCCTACTCCAAGCCCCTGCGTTAGGCCTTCCTGATGTGGAGAAACCTTTCTCATTGTATGTCCACGAGCGACAGGGGGTTGCTCTGGGTGTGCTGACCCAGATGATGGGATCCTGGCAGAGGCCTGTTGCATACCTGTCTAAACAGCTGGATGGAGTGGCTAAAGGATGGCCAGCCTGCATGAGGGCCATTGCAGCAACAGCCTTACTGGTCCAGGAAGCTGATAAGTTGACCTTGGGGCAAGAACTGGTTGTTAAAGTCCCCCACGCAGTTCTCACCCTCATGGAGTATAAGGGCAACCACTGGTTTACAAATAACCGTATGGTTAAGTACCAAGCCAGCTTGTGTGAGAATCCACGGATACACCTGGAAACAGTGGCTACATTTAATCCCGCCACTCTTTTGCCAGCATCTGAGGGACCACCAGATCATGACTGTATCCAAACTATGGATGAAGTGTACTCCAGTCGACCAGATCTTAAAGATGTTCCGTGGAGGGACCCAGATGTAATTTATTTCACAGATGGAAGCAGTTATGTGGAGAACTCCAAGCGATTGGCAGGCTATGCTGTGGTGACAGAGGACAAGGTGATAGAAGCAAGAGCCCTGCCCCAAGGAACTTCAGCCCAGAAAGCAGAACTTGTGGCCCTCATACGAGCTCTGGAGCTAGCAGCAGGACTGGTGACCAACATTTATACTGATTCTAAGTATGCTTTCACAACCCTACATGCTCATGGAGCTTTGTATAAGGAAAAGGGACTCATAAATGCCGCAGGCCAACCTGTTAAGTATGGACCTGAAATACTTCAGCTGCTAGAGGCTGTTTGGGCCCCTAAGAAGGTAGCTGTCATTCACTGCAGGGGACACCAAAGGATAGATACTCCAGTGGCCCGAGGGAACCGCCATGCTGATCGGGTGGCCAAAGAAGCTGCTCGAGGACCCCCAGCAAGTACTGTGACCCCCCTGTTCCAAATTCGACTGCAAGAATGGACACCTATGTATACCCAAGTGGAAGAGAAATGGGCTCAAGAAGAAGGTGCAGTAAGGAGACCTGATGGCTGGTTACATCTCCCTGATACCAGAGTTCTGGTGCCACGCCACCTAGCTTGGCCTGTAGTGTCTCAAGCTCATGACCTATCACACTTAGGGAAAACAGCACTAGCCCGCCTACTCAGTCGAGTAGTGGTGCTGGAAGGATTGGATAGTCTGGTTGCCACTGCCTCTGCCCGATGTACTCTCTGTGCCCAGAATAATGCTCGTCAGGGACCCCGTATTCCACCAGGAGTTCAGTCTAGAGGTCTAACACCCTTTGAGTCCCTAGTTATAGACTTCACAGAAATGCCCAGGAGCGGTAGGCTCCGATACCTCTTAGTCATGGTCTGTACCTTTTCTGGGTGGGTGGAAGCATATCCTACAGTCACTGAGAAAGCCACAGAAGTAGCTCGAGCTCTCCTTAGGGATGTCATCCCCAGGTATGGACTGCCCCTTGCCATAGGTTCAGATAATGGTCCCGCCTTTGTTGAAGCTACACTTCAGGCCCTGTCCCGCGCATTGCGCATTACCTGGAAATTGCATTGTGCCTATCGTCCCCAGAGTTCAGGGCAGGTTGAGCGAGCAAATAGAACCTTGAAAAATAGCCTAGCAAAGATTTGTCAGGAAACCCAATTGAAATGGCCACAGGCATTGCCACTAGCCCTCTTCCGCCTCCGATGCACCCCAACTAAAGGAACAGCCCTCTCTCCCTTTGAAATTGTGTATGGGAAGCCCCCAGCCATTTTACAGGGAATTAAGGGAGACATAGGGATTTTAGGGTCTGCCCAGGTGCAGGAGCAGGTAGCCCTCTTGGGGAAGATAATTTCTGAGCTTCAGTCTTATGTGAGAGAAATAAACCCTGTCCCCTTCCAGGCTCAGGTACATTCCTTCCTGCCAGGGGATAGAGTTTGGGTGAAAGACTGGAAGCTCCAGCCTTTGGGGCCCCGATGGAAAGGACCTTTTACTGTTTTGCTTTCTACCCCTGCAGCTGTGAAGGTCGCAGGGATAACTCCATGGGTCCATTGGTCTCGAATTAAGTCTGCTGACCAGACTGAGCCCAGCACGGATCAGACGGAGCCTAGACAGTGGAGAGCAGAAAGAGATCCAGCGGAGCCATTGAAGTTGCGCCTGACCCGAACCAAAGAATCTACTAGCTGAAAAGAAGGGTCAACTGCATACTGCAGGAGCGGCTGAACTTCGGCTTCATACTGAGACTCTTTCTTGCCGGATTCTGGCTTTCTTGGAATTTGAGAGCTTGATCCTTGTCAGTTGAGGGTCTATCCCAACTGGTATAAGAACTCAAAGACTGAGAACACTATATTAGAGTAATCTGTGATTAGCACAGACTGTTGAAATATTATTGCTTAATTAGTTTGCTGTATTTGTTTTAGATTAGGAAGAAAGAAAATGTTAGTAGTTTGGATGCTTTTGTTGTTTTCTACTCCTTGCCTCCTTGTTCCTAATACCCCAACTCGCTCCAACCTTTGGTTACACTCTGTCCAGGAACTAATTAGCCAGGCAAAGATTACTTCCCCTTGTATTGTGTGTTCCCGATTTTCTCCTTATACTACAGATGTCCCAGCTGTTCCTGTCCCTGTGCAACTCCCAGCTCTTATACCTCCCTACTTTTCGAGTTCAGGCCCTTGGAGCCAGGATTATACTTGGTGGTCCTTTTATAATGCTACTTCCCCCTCTGACTCTTCTCTAAGGCCAGTTTTTACGTCTCCCTATCCAGCTTCTGGAGTGTTTTGTTTAACAAGAGACATCTCAACTGTTCTTCCCATTCCCTGTAACTATACTAATGTTCTCCCAGAGAAGGAGGAACCTGTGTGGGTAGTTTCTCCAGGTACTCCTATGTGCCCTACTACCATACCTGCAGATTATGACCAAGGTGATTATCTGGCTCCTAACTATACTACTGAGAAGACTATAGTGTCCCATCCTATTTTCTACTTTCATAAGTCCCCGGGGTATGAAGGGGTTGCATCATATGAGCGGTCTGTTACAATTGGAGATTGGCACCTATGGTGTACAAAGTCTCCATTTCTTCTTCGTTCCCCCTGGGATAGGGGCTCGCATTATGGGCATCCTAATCTCCATCCTGTGCCTACATTTATTGGGAACTTTCGTCGCCCTCTCCTTGGTCATTACTGGCTCTGTGATAATGTCCTCCACATGATTCTTCCCTCCACATATGATTTTTGTGTATTGGTAACCTTGAATTATTTTCCTAAAGTCATTCCTCTTAAGCCACTATCCCCGCACCGCTCTAAGCGAGAGGCTTTGTCCTTACCCTCCTCCGTTGCCACAGAGGATGAGGCGATTGAATTAGCCCTCCAGTATATTAATTCTACTTATCCTCTGACTAAAAAGAGACTTGTAGCCCTTTCTGCCACGGCCTGGATTCCAATTGGAGGCCCGGTAGCGGGTATTACTGAACTAGGTATGGCTACCCGGAGACTTCAATCCCTACTCCATGTTTTAGTTCATGAGCTGAACGTGGTAGTCAATGCATTGCAGGATCAAATTAATGAATTAAGTATAGTTTCTAGATATAACCGTATGGGCCTTGACTATCTCTTTGCAGCTCAGGGTGGCCTCTGCACAGTGTTAAATTCTTCAGAGTGCTGTACTATTGTCATAAATAGGACGCATGTAGTTAGGCATGCCATGGATAAAGTCCTACAGTTGGCCAGCCTTAATGTGGAGGATTACCGAGGAGGATTAGACCTTACCTCCTGGTGGTGGTCATTGACCTCCTGGATACGTCCCTTGTTCATTTCCCTAATAGTCTTAGTTTTAGCAGGGTTTTTGTTTTGTTTCCTGGCCTCATGTGCTTCGGCAGTATGCCGTCGGACCTTAACAAGTAGGGTAATGGTGATTCACAAGTCTATTCCTAGTTAGGATCACTATAGTCTCCAGAGTTTGAGATGTGAGACTTATCTCTGCATAAGCTGATTTTAGTCTCAAAGGGGGGAATGAGGCAGCCATGGGCAAAGAAAGTGTTTACTCTGAGAAATTATATATAAGAAATCATATGAAGGGTTAATTCTGTTAAAAGCTTGGTATTTGAATTGAATTCTTATTTCAAATTTCAACTCTTTACTCTGTAAATGAAGCAAAGGAATGCCAGATGGTTCATATTATTTGAAAGTCTTGCCGGGCTGGGTCAGAAAGGTCAGAAAGACCCTTGTGAGGGATGGATTGCTAAATGCTGGCACAGCTGTAAACTATTATGAATGAACAAAGGAATGAGCCAGACATGCTGAAGTTTAAAAGGCTGAAATACTATTTCAGAAGTTCTTGATATGTAGATTTTGTTATAAGGAAATAGTTAGATTCTAAATAATTCTAGATATTCCTGATGTTTAGATATGTCTTATAAGAATGCTTACTTTAGAATATGTTGTATTCTGTGTAAATTAATAATTCTGTGTAGGATGTTTGTTCAACTCTGTGTTACTTTTAAAATGATCCTTTGTCTGCTGTTTAAGGCTGCAGTGAGGAGATCAACATGTGTTTTGAATTAACTATGGTCTTAGCTAGTTCTGTGTATGGAGCTGATAGGTGAAAAAGGTCAGGACTAGTCAGCTCTCTTCTCCTTGATTAATTATAGGTAAAATGCAGAAATGGTCTTGGAAGCAATAGCCTGATATGTATGCTATTAAGTAAGACTGACTTTTGACCTCTTTAATGAATGCCAGAGTTTAGTTAATAGGTAGTATGAAGCTGATTAGGAATATGAGAATAACCAATGTTAGATGGGGCCTCTTAGTCTCTAAGGGAATCCAGTTTAAGCTATAGATGAGACATCAATCATAATGAGAAATGTAAGAGACTGGAGACCAAATGTCTGGCATGAGGGGCCCCAGGTCACAGGTCAGTTTAGGATGTCTGGAACCTATGTAACTGATATTTCAAAAGTAATGATTGGTTGAGGCAAGGTAGCCAATCAGTTTCTTAACCAATTGGGAGTAAAGGGGGCTAGGCTAGGAGGAGGGCTTAGGACCCTATTTAAGTGGGAGCAGAAGCAGTTTACGTCAGAAGGAGCTCAGAAGAAAGAGAAGGACAGAAGGAGCTCAGAAGAAAGAGAAGGACAGAAGGAACAGACAGAAGAAGGAGAAGACAGCATAAGAAGAGAAGCAGCTGAGACAAAGACACAGAGAGCTGAGAGAAAGACACAGAGAGCTGAGAGAAAGACATAAAGAGCTAAGAGAAAGAGAAGAGAGCTAGAACTGATGTCCTGCTTTGTTTGCTGGCAAATAAAGAAGATTTCTCTCTCATTCTGGTGTGCTGTCTGACTCCTGAAGTATCACAAATTCCTATCTCAATTCCTGCAACAGTAGTAAAAACTGGTAAAATTATTACTTCAGTAAAAGTAACAAATTTTTCCTGTACTTCTTTACAAGTAAAAGTAACAAAACGTTTACTTAAGTACATTTACTTAGTTACTATACAACACTTCTGATGGGCTAGCAAAGTGTCAGATGCTCAGTAGTGGAGTACCAACTGGTCATGGACAAAGGAAACAGAGAAGTTTATCCCTTCCCCCCCCCTTTCATGAGAGCAGCTGGAACTCCTGGAGAGACCTGCTGGATTTTGTGGGGGTTGGTCCTTTGGACAGGAGGCCTAAGGTTAAATGAAGGTGACAAAGAGGTTTTGAGAAAGTTTATAGGCGTGTTCCTTAAAGAGAAAGTACCAGTTGCTGAGGATCAGTCCATCTGTCAGTCTGTGTGTCTGTTTGCTCATACACAAACAAACAGATGCACACAAGTAAAAAACAATGGCATGGAAGAGACGGTGGGTGGTGGAACTGTGGAAGAAGCGGTGTGGCAGGGACCCAAATCCTGAGCCAGAAGACAAAAAGCAGGAGGGACCCAACCCTTGCTGGCACCCAGAGAAAGGCATGACTAGAATTGCAGGTGAGGTCCCAACCCCCACTGAAATCCAAAGAAACAGGAAGCCATGGTCAAGAAATCAACAGCATACGGGTCACTTTCTTTGCAGCACGAGAAGGAGACAGTGAGATGTTAAATCCCTATCATCACAGAAATAACGATTTCCCTAAAATAAACTGACACCACAAGTAGAGGGGTTATTATGAGATTAGGGTAAATAAGAAACCAAGATAGCAGACTTAGGAGTAAGCAGACCAGACAGAATCAATGACACAAATGTAGTGTACCAAGCAAACAGTGAAGTGGTCCTCATATGAATCAAAAGCTGGAGACTAGGGTTAGAGCACGGTGGAGTAAACACAGAATATCCTTGGATGATAGGAAACGGGGGTAAAGATTGCCCACACAGCAGAGGTGGAAAAGGCAGGTAGTTCATCCACCTCTCTTTATCTCAACTCAGCTGCTTAAGGCTCCCTTGCAGTGGAAAGAGGCTATTTATTTTCCTTATGCCAACCTTTCTACAGGGGATTTTATACTTACTTGTCTTTATATCACTAAAGGGAAGCCCTTCCGTGCCATGTCACATGTCACTAATCCTCTCATTAACACCCTCAGCCAGAAAGGGGTACATGAGATTCACACAACAAAATTTGGGGAAATGTTAATGACCCTGTCTCATATCTATGACAGGCTTTCTTTTGCTTGTTTATTTCTTATGGAAACTACACTGCCCTGTTGCAGGGAAGGGAAGCCTGAGTTGTATTTCCTGGAGCTGTCTTTCTTTGATGGGGCGAACACAGAAGGCACATGACAGTCTGTGGGTGGAGGTGAAACTGCAACCCTTAGTGCCTTATGTAGAAGACATGTTCTTTTCCACCTTCCCTCCTTGCTTTTGCATGCAAATTTCTCTATCTTGCTTTCCCTATTTTTCCTTTCCTGAGGGCCCTACAAGAAACTGTCATATGTCTGGGAAAGAATGCCAAACCAAGATCTGCATACGTGCTGCTGTTTAAAGAAAACTTTCTGTTTCTATATACCCCATACAAGTGGCATAATTCTCTAAGAACTAATAAGACCATGGGCAGGGCCGTGCCAAGGGTCTGTGGCGCCCCCCTGCAAGGGATCGGGTGGCGTGCCCCCCCCCAGAAGGGGATCGGGTGCCGCCGCCCCCCCCCCGTGAAGATGATCGCTGTCCTCTCTCCCCTGCCCTCCTGCTCCCATGTCCCAACTGCCCACCTTCTTCTCCCCCCAACAAAATCTCTTTTAAATTTACCTCCGTCCGGCTGGCAGGGCAGCGAAGGCGCAGCGTCAGTGAAGGAAGCGGCACTCCCGACGTCTCTACTAGTCTTCCCTTCGCTCAATGTCCCGCCTTCTTCTGACATCATTTCTTCTGACGCTGCACCATTCGCTGCCCTGCCAGCCGGACGGAGGTAAATTTAAAAGAGATTTTGTTGGGGGGAGAAGAGGGCGGGCAGTTGGGGCATGGGAGTGGGAGGGCGAGGCAAGCATGGCGCGGTGGGGCGCCCCCCATAGGACGGCGCCCCCCTGCCACGCTTACCTCGTTTACCGCGTTGGCACGGCCCTGACCATGGGGAACATTTTTGAAGAGAAAAACATCCAAAAACTGTCATAAAACACCATTTGGATGGATTTCTTCTCAATATGTCCAAATCGGTATTTTCAAAACCTGTTTTGCAGACATCTATCTATGCAATTCACAAGGAGGCGTGTTGGGGGAGTTTCGAAGATGGGATTAGGGCGTATCTAACACTTGGATGCTTTACAGCCATAGTGGAACAAAAACAAAACGTCTAGGGTGAAATCATCAACGTTTTGGTCTAGACCTGTTTTCCTAATGAATAAGGCACAAAAAAATGACCTAAATTATCAGATGACCACTGGAGGGATTCAGGATGACTCCCACTCACTTCCCCAGTGATCACTAACCCCCTCCCACCCCCAAAAATGTACTTACCAGCCACCGTCCTGTGGTTATCGGTCTGGGTGTAGAGAAGGTCCTAGAACCCCATTTGCTCATAAAGGGGGTCTATAGAAAGGGAATCCCTATTTCTGTCAGCTGGCTACCAGGCAGCGTGGACTATTCTACCATTCTGGGTCTCCTTTCTAGCATTCCTCAGTATATGGGATATCAGCTTGCCATGTTCCTTAGGTCAGGATCCTGGCCTGTTTAGGGTTCAGTTCCTCACTAGTTCCATCTGGAGCACCTCCCCTATGTTCACGATAACGCAGTTAAAAATAAACGAATGAGTTGTTTTTCCTTTCATTAGGCTCTCTTTTCTTTGGGGGTAAGTGGAGTTGCTTTGAGGGACCTGGGTCTGTATGGGCCTCAGAGTACAATCATTAAGTCATATGGCTACTGCACCTTAACCTGACTTTGAATAGTGCACCAGAATCATTTCAGGCAGCAAGTCTCTGGCTAATGCTGCCATCCATTCCCTTCTCAGGCCTGACTCATCATCAGAAACTAGGTTTCAGTGTTCAGCTGATCATTTACTGCAAATGTGTGATGAGTTAGATGCAGGTATCTGTTCCAGAGACACACTGGGAGTCTTCCCAGTCAGTAGGGGTTGGGCTCAGACCTTCACTTCCTGTGAGTTCCTTTTATGTTTCTTTGCTGGCTGCAGTTGCAGGTGGTACCTCAGTAACTCTGTCTACGAAGGTTCTACTATAGAGCTATCTGCACAGTTTAGGCTCTCTGCGGTCTACAAATTCCCATAGAAAAATTTCCCCCATTTCACAATTCCATTACTGTTGTCCTGGCAGGATAGGAACAGAGGGGGCTACCCTGCCCCTTCAGTCATTGTAGTTCCAGCGAGCTGCCTGACCGCTGGCCTTGTGAGGTAGTTCCAGCATGGTCATCATGTCCGGAACCCATCATCCTTTATCCCAGGAATGTGGTAGCCTTGGGCACTCTTATGCATCTAGCCCTAGGGGACTTAGACAGTAATCTCACAAGGCTCCTCTCCAAAGCCCAGTGACTCCTGGCTTGAATCACCTGGGAATACAGCAGCTCACTATTTATATCCATTTACATATATTTCCTATATAATTCCCAGACCACGTGTGCATTCTGGCCATCTTGCAGGCAATCGGTGGGTCTCTTATTGCTTTGTTTCTTTGGAAATGGCCATAGACAGTAGTTATGTGGCAGTATCTTTGGTACTCATATACTGGTAGGAAACCTGTGAATTCCCCAGTTCAGCTAACTTCCATTCCTCAGGGTACTTCCAATAGTTGTAGGTTTGGCACAAGTCTTGATTGAACCTCATTCCAGGATCCTTCACCTTGAGAACTGCCCTCTCAGCCTGGATTGCTTCAGCTAGGCCTAGCATCTGGGGATACTCCTTGCTCAATGTGCGTTGGAGGCCAAAAAAGCAAACAGGATACTAGAAATTATTAGGAAAGGGATGGTGTATAAGACCAACAATACTATAATGCCTCTGTATCGCTCCATGGTGTGACCTCACCTTGAGTACTCCATTCAATTGGGGTAGGGATGGTGTTTTTCCACACTACCAGGCTCAGTTCTCATGTCTTATGCCTGGCTATCTTTGAGGCAGGCTTATTCTGGTTGCTAAGGGCTCTAGTGGGCTTCCTTAGGCAGCAGGATTGTGCCATGTTAAACCTCTGATCGTGCAGGTAGTTCCTGAGTCCAGTTTGGTTGGACTGTTTCCAATTTTCCCCAGCTGAGCCCCTAAGTGAAGCTGGTTTCTCTACAGTGTTCTTGGCATCAGCCTGCTTGGCCTTGTTCCCCTGGTTTTCATTCTCACCAGAATAGTTGGTCCAGTTGGGGAGTTCAGCATTCTAGACCTCCCATCATGTGGAACCATAACCTGCTCCTTAAATTTTCGGTAGGCGGTTCAGCAAGGGTATGTGGAGCCACATGTTTCTCCACTATGGAAGAGCGGTGTGCCTGGAGTCTAGTCTTCCAACTACCTGGGAATCTTAGAGCTTTAGGTCATCCCACTTGTCTGAACTTGTCTAGCAGGATGATAAGGAAGGTGAAATTTGTTCATACCTGCTAATTTCCTTTCCTTGAGTCCTGCTAGACACACTCCAGGACTCACCCAGGAAGACTGCTAAGGGACTCCTTTCTTTGGATCTAACACATTGGTATTTTTTAGAGTAGCCATACTGGGTCAGACCAATGGTCCATCTAGCCCAGTATCCTGTTTCCAACAGTGGCCAAGCCAGGTCACAAGCAACTGGCAGAAACCCAAATCATGGCAACACTCCATGCTACCAATCCCAGGGCAAGCAGTTGCTTCCCCATGTCTGTCTTAATAGCAGACTATGGACGTTTCCTCCAAGAACTTGTCCAAACCTTTTTAAAACCCAGATACACTAACTGCTGTTACTATATTCTCTGGCAAAGAATTCCAGTATTTGTTGAGTGAAAAATATTTACTCCTATTACTTTTAAAAGTACTTCCATGTAACTTCCTCAAGTGTCCTCTAGTCTTTGTACTTTTGGAACAAGTAAAAAATCAATTTACTTCTACTTGTTCCAGTGGCGTACCAAGGGGGGGGGGCAGTGGGTGCAGTCCGCCCCAGGTGCACGCCGCTGGGGGGTGCCATGCGCCTGTCGGCTCTTCGTTTTCATGCTCCCTTTGCCCCGGAACAGGTTACTTCCTGTTCCGGGGCATGCGCGCGGCACCGCCACCCCAGCGGCGTGCACCCGGGAGGGGTTCTTTCACTGGGCGGGGGGGGGGGGCGTCACGCTGTTCCGGGGGGGCGCTGCACCCGGGGGGGCGGGGCGCATCGGCGATCCTCCCCGTGTGTCAGCCCCCCCTAGGAACGCCAATGACTTGTTCTACACCAGTCAGAAATTTGTAGACCTCAATCATATCCCCCCCCTCATCTATCTCTTTTCCATGCTGAACAGCCATATCCTCTTTAGCCTTTCCTCATGTGAGAGGAGTTCCATTCCCTTTATCATTATAGTCACTCTTCTTTGAACCTTTTCTAATTCCGCTATATCATTTTTGAGATACGGCAACCAGAACTGAATGGAGTATTCAAGGTGCGATCACACAGTGGAGCGATACAGAGGCATTATAGTATTTTTGGTCTTATTCACCATCCCTTTCCTAATAATTCCTAGCATCCTGTTTGCTTTTTTTGGCCTCCAACGCTCATTGAGCAGAAGATTTCAGCATATTATTTACGACAACACCCAGATCCTTTTCTTGCGCACTGACCCCCAAAGTGGTCCCTAGCATCAGGTAACCGTGATTCAAATTATTCTTCCAAAGTGTATCACCTTGCATTTGTCCACATTAAAGTTCAACTGCCAATTGGATGCCCTGTCTTCCAATTACCTAAAGGTCTTCCTCTGTGTGTGTGTGTGTGTGTGTGTGTGTGTGGGAGGTCATTTTTCAGCACAAGTAATGTTAGCCCACAGGTTGCTTCCATTTTCCTGCTCCTTATGGTTCCTGTATGTGATAGGTTCTCATTTACATTTCTAAATAATAGTATGAAGATCGTGGGGGGGGGGGGGGGGGGGGTGTTGAATGCTTATGACAATGGCACGCCAGGTTGATGGCCCATCATATATTTCTTTTTTCCCAGATTGGGGGCCAATTCTATTCTATTGTTGGATCATATAACAACATTATAGAATAATGCTATAATAATTTGACTATATGCTTTATTTGCATGTTTCAGACCTGCTAAAAGATCAGCCCGCAAATTCCTTAATCTGCACTTCCCCAACTGCAAAGGACTAAAATACAAACTAACACATGCGACTAGCTTCTCCTACATGAGCACTCAGATATGGAATGCACTGCCAACTGACTTGAAATGATTAATGAAATAACCAACTTTCGCAAATCTCTGAAAACTCATCTCTTCAACAAAGCCTACAATAAAAATCCATAGGTTAACTATTACACTCAGGGCTTCTTTTGAGGGGGTACTTGGGGGTACTGAGTACTGGCACCTTTTCCCATTGCCTGCTACAATTGACCCATGGATTCCAAGTTTTAATGAAAGAGCTCAGGCTCTACACACCAATTCTGCCTTGTCATAGGTTCTGTGACTAGTTGCAGGGGGTCTGGCTATTGTGGGATGGGTCCCTCAGTGATCATCCCATCCCTGAAGGGTGGCCTGGCATTTCAGTACCAGCACCTTTTTTGCTAGAAAAAACACACTGATTACACTACACCACTTCACACCACACCACCTCACCCTTTTCTGATAATCATCATCTATAACTTTGTTGTGATCGTTTTATCATCATCCATGATCTTGGATTGGCGATGCCATAACAGGTTTTTTTTGTAGGCCACATTGAGCCTGCAAATAGGTGGGAAAATGTGGGATACAAATGCAATAAAGAAATAATTAAATAAATAAAATAAAAAAATCTACTGGCTGAGAAGGCTAGGGCTTTTCAGCTTGGAGAAGAGACGGCTGAGGGGAGATATGATAGAAGTGTATAAAATAATGAGTGGAATGGATCGGGTGGATGTGAAGCGACTGTTCACGCTATCCAAAAATACTAGGACTAGAGGGCATGAGTTGAAGCTACAGTGTGGTAAATTTAAAACGAATCGGAGAAAATTTTTCTTCACCCAACGTGTAATTAGACTCTGGAATTCGTTGCCGGAGAACGTGGTACGGGCGGTTAGCTTGACGGAGTTTAAAAGGGGTTAGATAGATTCCTAAAGGACAAGTCCATAGACCGCTATTAAATGGACTTGGAAAAATTCCGCATTTTTAGGTATAACTTGTCTGGAATGTTTTTACGTTTGGGGAGCGTGCCAGGTGCCCTTGACCTGGATTGGCCACTGTCGGTGACAGGATGCTGGGCTAGATGGACCTTTGGTCTTTCCCAGTATGGCACTACTTATGTACTTATGTACTAAGTTCCAGGATTATACCACTTCTTATCCTGATGATATCTCTGATTTTTCAGTTTCTTTGCCTCCATCTGCTGGTACAGGAACACAACTCATTTGTCAGGACAGGTCTAGCAGTACTCAATGAAAGGAAATTAGCAGGCAAAACAAATTTCACCTTACTTTTAATGTTCCCATATCTCTGTTTGCTCTCAGGCGCAGAGTTCTAGAAGCCGTACAAGTACCAGAGAAAACTGGAATTGCTGTATATTCTGATACCTTTGACTAGACCCACATAACCTTTTTAAGATCACAACCCACTGTCCTGAAATCTGTCAATCCCTAGCTGGGTGCTGAGCTGTTACCTCTAATGCCCCAGATTCCCGTTCTCTCTTAGATACAAACTTGCCCTCTCCTCCTGGTGCTGTGAATCCGTGGCAGGATGCTAGGGCATTATCTCTGGTCTCCCTCTTTCTTTCTGTCAGTCTTTTTTCTGCTTCCAGATTCAAAGAATTTTGTTGTTAATCCTCGGATAGCTAATTTTAATTTGCTTAATTTTATTTATTTATTAGGATTTATTTGCCGCCTTTTGAAGGAATTCACTCGAGGCGGGGTACAGTAAGAATAGATCAAGCATGAGCAAGACAATTACAGCAGTAAAAATATTCAAAATAATACAAATTATGGCATGGTATATATACTATTTACAATGTCAACACAATTGAATGATGGCTGTTGAAATTTAGTCTGTAAACCTCTTTGATTTTTCTTTAAAAGAAAGTCAGTATAGCTAATATTATAAATAAGTAAATACATATTTATAACCACCTTCTGTGCTTAAGGTGAGGAATATACACAGCCCTGGAGAATGCAACTTAGTCTGAGACCAAGCAGTGGGATGCGTTTTGAGATAGAAGACTCATTTTTATATGTGTCTGTGTGTGATTTGGGTGGGATGGTTGATATCAGCAAGTTGTCATTGAGCTTTGATCTGCAGGTGAAGTGTTTGTGACTGTATTCCTCTCTCTTCCTCTTTCCCCTCCTTTCTCTGTTCTTTTTAGCTCTCTGTGGGCTGGCTTCTGTTTCTCTGTAGGCTGCAGTCTGCATTAGGTTTCATTACTGGAGGGAGAGAAGGAAGCCTGTGCAGGGGAAATGTTCAGCAGGCGTTTACAGCTTCCAGGATTACACTTCGGGAGGCTTCTGGTTTGCTAAGTTATGAGGAAGACTTCTGTAGACCTAGTGATTGCTCTGTCTCCCTGACTTCTGCAGCTTGAGGATACTGCTTGACATAACGGATCCTTCTGGGAAAGTAAGGAGCGGTTCTCCTCTGCTGCTTAGCTTAATGTTCCCTTGCTGGTGGTACCAATTCCAGGGATTCGCGCTCATTCCTCAGTAAGATCTCTGCATCCTGAGGGGCCGGGGGAACTCTTTGATCTGGGGCGCCCTACTGGATATTAAAGTTTTGCTGCCATTGGCAAGCGCAACATTAGTTGGTTACTTCTGGAAGGAAGATCCAGGCTGTCTGAGTCTCACTTTGAAGAGGTAGGTGGGTCAACCTGCCTTTTCCCTAAGTTAATTGTTTTCATGATTCTGTAGAGAACATGGCAACGCTTAAGAGACTGTAAGGAAAAAGGGAGGTTGCACAGTACGAGAGCTTTCTTAAGTTGAGAAAAAGAGAATTTTATCAGACACTCGTCACTTTTGAACGCTTAAGAGTGAATGCTTATGATGCAACTGAATGTAAAATAAAATTCAAAGTCACCTCGTATCCACAAACGCTATTGTGGGGGTTGTGTGTGCATTTGGACTGGAAGCACAGTTTGGATTTTGGGAACGCTACATGCAATTGGTAGGATCTGTTTGGGACAGGGTGGTGGCAAAAAGTCAGTTTGCCCTATGTCCTGTTAGCAGGATTGGATTGAATGAATTCTGCTTTTTCTCTGGGGTAGGTAGGGTCTATGTAATTAGATTAGTTTTTTGTTTGTTTGTTTGTTTGTTTGTTTTTCTGGTGTGGCTGGGTTGGATGTCTGTATGAAATTCTTTCCTACATGGTTAAATTGCCTGTTTGTGAATAGATCACTGCCTGTGTCTGTTTGGTATTAGGTTATATACCTTTGATGGGGGTAGAGTAACTATGACTGGTACTGAGTGTCTCTGGCTTGATTACCTGTATTTTTCAGGTGGCTCAGGATGGATACATGTGACGCAGTGAATCCCTTATATGCCTAGTCTTGGTGACTGAGGGAGCTCTGTTTTTCCATGTTTGATTAGGTTGGATGCCTGTGATAGAGTGAGACCCTGACCCTCTCTGTTCTGATTGAAAGTTGGAAGCTTTTGACCCAGAGTCCTTGTGTCTGCCTGGTTTGGTGAACATGTGAGTTTGTGAGTGAATCCCTGTTATTTCTCTTGACTGACTAACCTGGCAAATTTACAGAATCTGTGTTTAGGTTGGATGCCTGTGACAGAGTCTTTGTGTGTGTGGGGTTTTTTTTTTTTAATTGGCAAGGTTGGATGCCTGTAATAAAGTAAGTCCCTGTTTCTCTTTTGTTTGATGAGATTGGATACTGAAAAATAAACAAGTATATCTCTAATTTGAGGAAGTTGGATTTCTATGATCAAGTGAGTCCCTCTGTATTTCTGGTTTGGTTAGATTGTGTGACTGAATGGGCAAGATGGTGTTTCTCTGATTTCATTAAGTGATTGTGGCTGAGGGGATCCCCAGGCTGGTTGCTTAGGTTGGATGATTGTGACTGAGTCTTTCATTTCTCTGGTTTGCTTAGTTTGGATGCTTGGGGCTGAATGCCTGTGTATCTCTGGTTTCCACTGAGTGACAGTGATTAAGTGAGTTTCTGTATGTGTCTGATTTGGCTAAGCGTAGGAACTGAATTATCTTGTGTCTTTTTTTTTTCCAGTTGGGAAACCTCACACTGTATTCTGCTTGGCAACACTGCTTAAGGCCAACATGATGAGGATAATTAATTTTATTTGTCTGTATAAATCTGTATAAAGGTTATTAGCAATAATTATGGAATCATTACATCCGCTCCCAACAACCCTACATCCTTCTCCCATTTGCCACCACCACTTAACAAATCTGTTTGACTTGGACGATCAGGGGAACTTGGTTTTGTTAGAATTATAATATACTTGGACACAAAAATATTGGGCACAATAGAGGGAGAGGAATTATGCACCTGCACTAAATGAGATATTAAATGATGACATTTCGTGCACTTTCTGGAGTGATCTTTAAAAATTCAGTAACAGTGCAATGTCAGTCTTGCAGATTAAGCATTTGACGAAAATGTTGAACAGTTGAATCTAGATATATTGCTTAAAGTGAATATATTGTCCCATACATTTTGGAGATTTGGCACATAAGACCATTATTACAGTAGCAGATAAAACAGTTCACATTTATATTCAAATAACCATTTACTAAGCTTGAACAGGGATGTATCTAGGCCACTTGGAAGCAAATCTTGATATTGAGTAACTAGGATTAGGTTATTTATTAATACTGACATCATCAGTTGTGTTAATCTTGGATTTTTGGGTATTAGGGAAAGGTTTAGGAAGAAGCTCATTTAAAGATCATAACAGGAAACAGGCTGTTCATCAGTATAATCGCAGTCCAACAAATCAGATGAGAATCTGGTGAAGAACAGAAGGCTTACGTTGATGATCTTATGCCTTACATGGGAATGGTGAAAATAACCTTCTTATATTTTGCAGATGATACAAAAATTAAGTAGTCCAGTACAATGAAGATCAGAGTTTTAAAAAAAAGGTTACAGGTTGACAATGATAAATTAGTTTCAAGAGAAAATGGATAGTAAATGAGCTTCAGTGTATACCAACTTATGGTGATACACCCTGACAGTGGGAAAAAGTCTGCTGTGCCCAGGCTGGATGATGAAAGATTAATTCTAGCACTACAGAAAAGACTCCAGGCAACTGTGAATGGTAGCATGATATAAAGCTGCAGCAAGGAAGGTATTAAGTGCATGCAGCTGTGGAGAAAGAGTGCTATATTATGTCTCTCCTCGCTCACTTAGCTGTCTCTTAGTCTCATGTTTAGCACCTGTCTCTTGCTCTCCTATCCTTATTATAGTTCCTTTTCATTTCTTGCTTTTAGTTTTTTTGACTCTGTATTGTAAACCGCTTTGATGGAACTTCTCTTAGGCAGTATGGAAACTTAGATAAAGAGTAATCCCATGATGAGTATGTCTTCCTATTCTGTAACTCTGTAAGACCTTTACAAGGCCACACCAATTATCTGCCTTATTTTTGAAAGTGATGGGCGCCCAAATTTCAACCCAAATCGGGAGATGGGCGCCTTATCCCGTGGGCGCCCAAATCGGTATAATCGAAAGCTGATTTTGGATGCCCATTTTTTTTCGAAAATACGGTCTGTCCCGCCCCTTCACGTACTCGTTCTCGGACATAGATGCCCATGGAGATGGGTGTTCACGTTCGATTATGCCCCTCCACGTTTCCCTAATCTTTGGGGGAGTAGATTTAATCTAGGAAAAGCACAACAAAAAGTAGTAGGCAGGGTAACTTAGTAACACTAAGGAAAAAGCAGCGGCCATATTAGTACAGGGACCTCCATTATATGCAAATAGATCTCATGCATATTCATTAGGGAAATCCTGAAAACCTGACTGGATTATGACCCTCGAGGACTGAGGTTGCCCACCCCTATATTAGTTGAATACAGACTAGGAATCACTGTCTAAAGCTAATTAAACGGGAGGCAGAAGCAAGAAATGTAGATGGCATCCTTCCACTCCATAAGACTCTTGGCAGATCCCATTTGGAGGATATTCAAACGTTACAAAAAGTACACAAAAGGACTACACTAGGAAGGACTTGTACGTGCTGAAAGATGGTCCAAACTAGACAAAGGTTTTAGGGAGATTTAATTACACTGCAAATAAATGAACCTTGCAGAGATCTCATAGGGGAATTTTTAAATTCAAGAACAAAGAAACAAACAAAGCCTTCTAAGGTTAAGGGGAAATTGATTTGATCATGCTGAGAAAAATGAAAAAAAAATTTTTTTTAACTGAAAGATTGGCAGTGTTCTATCACATTTTGTAAATGGAAGCTGTCGTGGCTTCAGGCTAGCTATTGGAGAGTTAGCCCAGATATGATTAAAATAGCAGACAGGACGAGTATTGGGGAATTAGGAAGAATGCAGATGGCATGATATGCAGACAGCAGTTGGAGAGCAATTTGGTTTTGTTGGAGAGGTAGAAAGAATGTGATTGACATAAGAGACAGGATGCAGTGGGTGAGGTATGTGGGATGGGGTTGATGTAGTTCCAACACTGGGAGTTAGAGGGAACAGCAAGTACCATGGTTTGTGAGATGGAAGGTAACATAATATGCAGGATGATTGACATGAGATGTAAAATGGCATTGGCATGAGGTAGGGTATGCTGATTAGCAAGATGAGCTTGATGAGAGATGGCAAGAAACTTGAAACTGGAATGACTGGGGTTATGATACATAAGCCAGAGACTGCTACTGCATGTGAAAAAGGTGGCTGACATGGTATACATGTTATGGATAGTCTAGTGTGTAGCATGATATAGTAGACGGAACAGGGGCTATTGCGGTCAGAGAAATACTTTATAATTGCAGTTGGTAAGATGGGATTTAGTGCGATCACTAGATGTTTACTGGCATAGTAGGAAATGATGGCTCATATATTATGCAAAGCAGCTGTTGGCATAACAGGTGGACTAATGGTGGACTAACAGTTGACATGGCTTGAGATTCACAATTATCATGATGGTAGGTAAGGTGGCACATTCCATTGTATGTGGGACAGTAGTTGGCAAGACACAACAAATGTAGTATTACAGCCTACCCAGTCATTCCCATTTTATGTTTGTGCATTCATTTTTCATTTTACCAGGATTCCAAGATCCAGCCACCAAACATCTATCCCAGGAAGTAGTCTGTGAAAAAGAGGGAGGCAGGAAAGCAAGTAGGAAGATTTACAGAGTTTCCCAACCCAAGAGAATTCCATTGGAGATATTTGGGAACCGAAATCAAGGAATTTTAAGAGGCTTGTTCAAGAGCTTGAGAATTCCTCAGGAACAGTGGCTATTGCAGCAGCCTCCGAATCTACTTGCCAGAATGTGAACCATAGTACAGTCTTGATTATCTGACCTTTGATAATCCGACCATCTGGGATATCCAACAGACCTCCCCCAGTGACATCATTGCGTTGCCCTTAAGAAGCGTGTGGCTTCTCTTCCTGTTTTTCGGCTTCACGCACTGTAAGGAAGCCGTGTTTTTGATCTGAGACCATGCTTCTCTGCAAGAGAACCATGCTTTGCTGCTTACACTCATGTACCCCTCATCCGAGTTCAGAAGCACGTGGCTTCTCTTCTGTTAAAGTTGAGACCTTGCTTTTAGAGCATGGCAGCAATTTTTGGACCTGGGATCACTGTTCCCTCTAAGCTGAGCAGGAGTCCTCCAATGGCATTGCTGCCAGTAGAGGGGGGGGGGGGGGGGGAGTTATTCAATATTGTGTTTTCTATCACCAGGGACCAGCGGGTTCCCTGAAGTCTTGCAGAGTTTGCCTCTCTCTCTCACTATTGAAAATGTGATAGTGAAACAGCGCCCCTCACTGGTGGAGGTGGAGGACTCCTTTTCAGCTTAGAAGGAACAGTGCCTGGGACCCCGCTTTTGCAGTGAGGAAACTGCTGAAAGGTTTTAAGCCGAGACCTTGCTTTTCTAAAAGTACAGCATGGCAACAATTTTTGGACCTGGGACTCTGCTTTCACAGCAAGGGAACTGTTGATGTTTTGAGCTGAGACCTTGCTTTTACTGCATGGCAACAATATTTGGCCAGTCGAAAGAGGACAAAAAAGTCGTTTTGTCTATAGAGTAGAAACTTTCGCAGAAAGGAAGTGCTAAAGAAAGTGATCATTAAAGATGGTTTGAGCTGAGACCTTGCTTTCCTGCCAGAGAACCATTTTTGATCTGAGACCATGCTTTTGTAGACATTTTTGGACCTCTACTATGTGACCCGAGAGCCTGCTTTTCTTGCCAGAGATCATCTGAGGCCATGCTTTTGCAGAAATGGAACCATGGAATGAGATTTATGATGTACTGTATGTGCACCTACTATATTCCTGTTGTTCATTTACACTTATAGCACTTTCTTGATTCTTACTCTCTGGAGGGTTTTCAGTTTCTGACATGGGGCTATGCTTGGTTCTAATGTCTTGATTTCTGCTTCATACAGTACTGTTATTGACTGGAGAAGACAACTCACGTGAGACTGAACACGCAGTGATCTTGAGAAATGGGGCTTTGCGTGGTTCTGTATTTCTGTGTATGCAGTTGATAAATATGGTTTCCCTTGCTCAATTCTGTACCTGTACAGTATTTCTGCTCCTATTGCCTGCTCTACAGTCTTTTTCATTTTTTTGTTGCTGATTAGTGTTAATAAACAATATTTTAAAATTAAAGATACCCTATGCCTGAGCCGGTGGAGGGAGGCGGGGCTGGTGGTTGGGAGGCGGGGCTAGTGCTGGACAAGACTTCTACAGTCTGCGCCCTGAAAATGGCAGATACAAATCAAGGTAAGGTATACACAAAAAGTAGCACATATGAGTTTATCTTGTTGGGCAGACTGGATGGACCGTGCAGGACTTTTTCTGCCGTCATCTACTATGTTACTATATGTTCATGCATAAAGTATGTTTTCTGTGCATTGAGGGGTTACCATTGTTTTCTGTATTATCTGACTTTTCACTTATCCAACAACAGGCACATCCTGTTTACGTCAGATAATCGAGACTGTACTGTATGTGTCCCCATTACATAATGATTTGCAAGGGTTTAATACAAGTACTTTCTAGATCAAAGAAGTCTAGGATTTTCAGGCCCATTTTGAGCCTGTAGAAATTAAATAAGTCTCTGCAGGTTCAACATTTCCATATGGAATTTCTTCTCTGATTTGAACAGTCAAATAAAAGGATCAATTAAATCATCCTAAAAACCAAACTTGGCCATGGTTTTAGCATTCCACCTGCATCAGGTGGTGCATACATTTTATGTCACCCGTCTCATTGGCTCTGCTTTTTCATCTTGTGACCTTTTCCCTGCAGTTCACCGTCCAAGTCCTTCTTTCTTCCTGCCCAGGCCAGGTCCCTCTCTCCTCCCACTCAATCCCAAAGACCACACTTTCCCCTCCAAATTCTCGTTCTCACACTGTCTCACAGACCTAACTCACCCTCCTTAAACCTAGTGTGAGCCACAGCTTTTTCCTCCTGAGATATCTGTCTTCCGCCTCTTTCTGTCCATCTTCCTGCTCTTCTAGTCAATCCCTGGGTTCCCTTTCTCTCCCATCACCAGTCCCCATTTCCTTCAATACCTGGGCCCATTATTTTCCTTTAGACCTTCCCTATAATCATCAGGTCCTCCATACCTCCTGCATCCTGTATGAGCCCCATTTTCTCCCCCTGCCCTCCCATGCTCTCTTCTGAATATCTGAGTCTGCTTTTTCCTCTCAAGGCACCTCTTTCTCCCCATCCCTACTAACTCCTGCAAGGGAACTCCCCCCCCCCCCCCCCCCAATCACAGAGCTGCCAAGGGGGCTGGCCTTCTGAGCAGTAGATTTACAGCCCACCCATAGCTCCGCCTCACTTTGCCCAACCTGCCCATAGCTCCACCAGCAGCAGGAAATTACATTTTATGAAGGCAATTCCTGCTCTTGCTGGAAAGGGAGGTTGTTCAGCGGGAGATCCCGGTTCCCCGGTGGGAATGCGGGAGATGACCTGCAAAAGTGGGAGTCTCCTACTTTCTTGGCAGGTCTGTAATCAACATTCACCCCTTCAAACCCAAGTCCCTTCTGAGTTCCCACAACCAGTGGTGTACCAAGGGGGGGGGGGGGGGAGTGGTGGGGGCGGTCCGCCCCGGGTGCACGCCGCTGTGGGGGGTGCCACGGCGCGCGCCTGTCGGCTCCAAGTTCGCTAACTTTGCTCGTTTGCTGCAGCTCCCTCTGCCCCGGAACAGGTTACTTCCTGTTCCGGGGCAGAGGGAGCTGCAGCAAAAGAGCAAAGTTAGTGAACTCGGAGCCGACAGGCGCATGCCGCAGCACCCCCCCCCCCCAGCGGCATGCACCTGGGAGGGGGTGTCATTTCGCCGGGGGGAGGGGGGGGGAGCGCATCGGCGATCTGCTCCGGGTGTCATCCAGGCTAGGAACGCCACTGCCCATAACTCCCCACCTAATCTACAATTTCCTGCTTTCACATTAAACTTCTCAGAACCTGCTCAACCACCCCCAGCTTCTTCTCCATTAATTTCCTCTACAACATGTGTCTGCTGCCTTTCCTTTACTTCCCCTAATATGTACCTCCTTCCTTTTCCTTAAACCCCCTCCCAATATGTGTCTTTCTTCTCATTCGCTCCCCCACCCACCATAGTTTTTTCCCCCCTTTGTCTCCTTAGTATGGACCTCTTACCTCTGCAGGATGTATGCAATAGGAAGGTCTTGCCACCATTTATTGCTCCTTTCTGCCTGTATGTGAGCATGCTCAGAATGTGCAGGCAGGCCCGGCTCTGATGCTGATCTTGTGACAAATGAGATCAACTTGAGACCCAGGCTTGTCTGCACATTTTGAGCATGTTTGTTTGCAGACACTAGAGGAATAAAGATGGAACGACATTTTCAATATGACGTCTAAGTCTGAAGTGAGACGTTTTGCTGAAAACATCTCAAAGAAACAGCTTACAGCAATAACTGCAGAAAAACTTCTACATTTCTGGTTTAAATATTACACAAAGAAAAACACTTGGTACAGAAAACAGGTTGAAATAAGAAATAATATACTCTAAAAAGAGAGAGAAAAGGAAAAGAAAATCTCTATACAATAAAAATACGTATACAATTACCCATTACAGTTCCACGGCACAATACCAATAAGTTACAAAATAACATTCAGAGTATATATATATTTTTTATTTTTGTTACATTTGTACCCTGTACTTTCCCACTCATGGCAGGCTCTATGTGGCGGGCAATAGAGGGTTAAGTGACTTGCCCAGAGTGACAAGGAGCTACCTGTGCCAGGAATTGAACTCAGTTCCTCAAGACCAAAGTCCACCACCCTAACCACTAGGCCACTCCTCCACATAGGAGTGACCCAAGGCAATCTGCCACCTGAGGCAGGGATGAGATGCCGCCCTGCCCCTACTTCCACCTGACTACAGTCTGGCATCTTCCCTCTTCCTTCCTCAATCCTCTTCCCCATGTTTACTTTCTTTTTTTCTTTTCCAAAAGGCAACAGTGGCAGCGATTCCCATAGGCTGCCCTGCTGCTGGCACCGGCCTCTTTGCTCTACTATATCTCGCTTTTGAGGAAACAGGAAGTTATGTCAAAAGGCGGGTCACAGTAGGGAGAAGAGGCTGGTGCTGGCGCCAGGGCAGCTTATGGGAATCATTGCTGTTGCCACTGCCACCTTTTGGAAAAGAAAAAACAGAAAGTAAACGAGGGGAAGGTGGGGGGAGGGAAGGGGGAGATGCTGCTCCATGGAGAGTGCCACCTGAGGCCCTTGCCTCAGTTGGTCTAATGGTAGGGCCGTCACTGAGAGTATGCATGCACTTTACAAAGAGCAAAATTTCTTCATATCAAGGTGTAGATGTCACAGTAGGGAGTCCCATGGACCCTAAAGAGCTACTACTCTTAGATAATAAAAAAGGCATTTAGATAAGCAGGCTTATAAAAAAAATATCTAACCAACTGCAACTTGATAACACATTTACATGAGAAATTCAACCAAAATAGCCCCATCAAGTTTAATACCCTAGATTTCATCTCAAGAAACAATTTTCAGCTTTCCAAGTTGTATGGGTCACGCCTAGAAAACACCCACCCACCCTGTTTACTAAGCCGCACGGCAATGCCGACACAGTCCATTCAAAGTGAATGGTCTTTGTCGGCATTAGCGCACAACAGCCACTAACGCAAAACCCTACCTCAGAACAACATGGACACAGAAAACTTCATTAATGGTCTAGACCCAACCCCTGGTGAATACCCTGCTGACCGAATCTGGTAAAATTTCACTCTGCTCAGCTCTGACACAGTTACCCAGGCGATTAAAAAATACTCAAACAGCCATTGTCAACTGGACACCTGCCCCAGCTACCTAATACAATATGCTCCCCACCACTTCATAATAGATCTCACATCCCACTTAAACTTCATGCTTCAACAGGGTATCTACCCTCAAGAAGAAGAAAACATCCTGCTCACCCCAATACCAAAAGACACCAAGAAAAAAAACAAACAACATTACCAGCTACCGCCCAGTAGCATCTATTCCATTAGTAGTCAAACTAATGGAAGGACTAGTGACCAAACAACTCAATGACTACATACACAAATTCACTATACTACATGAGTCACAATCAGGATTTCGACCCCTACACAGCACTGAAACAGTACTACTCACTTTCCTAACCAAATTCAAGCAGGAAATAGCAATAGGCAAGAGCATTCTCCTCCTCCAATTTGACATGTCAAGTACATTCAACATGGTTAACCATAACATATTGCCAGTGGCGTTCCTAGGGGGGCTGACACCCAGGGCAGATCGCCGATGCGCCCCGCCCCCCGGGTGCAGTGCCCCCCCCCCCCGGATGCAGCACGACCCCCCCTGGCGAAAGGACACCCCCCCGCGAAAGAACCCCCACCTGGGTGCACGCCGCTGGGGGGGTGCCGTGCGCGCCCGTCCGTCATTCGTTCCATGCTCCCGAGGGAGCATGGAACAAACGACGGACAGGCGCACGCGGCACCCCCCCAGCGGCGTGCACCCGGGGCGAACCGCCCCCACCGCCCCCCCTAGGAACACCACTGCATATTGCTAAGACTCCTAGATTACTTCAGAATCAGTGGTGGCACTCTCAGCTGGATTAAGGGTTTTCTAACTACAAGAACATACCAAGTGAAATCATAAACAAATATATCATCACCGTGGAAACCAAGTTGCGGAGTACCGCAAGGATCACCACTATCACCGATCCTTTTCAACCTCATGATGACTCCACTAGCCAAGACCCTATCCACCCAAGGCCTCAACCCATTTATCTACGCTGATGACGTTACATTATACATCCCATGCAAACATGATCTGGTGGAAATCACCAACAAAATCAAGCTAAGCTTAAACGTCATGAACTCATGGGCAAATGCATTCCAACTAAAACTCAATACAGAAAAAACACACTGTCTCATCATCTCATCCCAATACAATACATACAAACCCACAAACATTAACACCCCAGGATACACCCTCCCTGCCTCAGACAGCCTGAAAATTCTCGGAGTAACAATCGACCGTAACATATCACTAGAGACCCAAGCAAAATCCACCATAAAGAAAATGTTTTTCTCAATGTGGAAACTCAAACGCGTAAAACCATTCTTCCCGAGGGAAATATTTTGTAACCTGGTACAGTCCATGGTACTAAGCCACGCAGATTACTGTAATGGAATCTATGCAGGATGCAAGGATCAAATCATACAGAAATTCCAGACCGCCCAAAACACAGCAGCCAGGCTTATATTTGGAAAAACAAGTTCTGACAGCGCCAAACCACTCAGAGAAAAATTGCACAGGCTACCAATCAAAGAATGCATCACTTTCAAAATCTGCATGACTGTTCATAAAATTATTTACGGCAAGGCACCGGGATACATGACAGACCTCATCGACCTGCCAACCAGAAACACCACAAAATCTGCACGATCATACTTAAACCTCCATTACCCAAGCAGCAAAGGACTCAAACACAAATCCACCTATGCAACCAGCTTTTCCTACCTAAGCGCACAACTATGGAACACACTACCAAAAGCAGTAAAAACTACGCTCGACCACCTAAATTTTCGGAAAGCACTAAAGACAGACCTGTTCAGAAAAGCATACCCCACCGACCCAACATAAAAATACCTGGGCACTTGCGACACAGTATAACCAAAGACCGTAACAGACATTACCTGACTATTCTTCCCCATTTCCCTTTCTAAGTTCCCCCCAACTGTTCCTACCATACATGTATCTCATTATACCACAATATCACTTTGTATTTGTTCAGACCGTAATCGGCTAACGCCGTTAACGGTTATATGTAAACCACATTGAACCTGCAAAAGGGAAAGGGGAAATGGGACTTGATATACCACCTTTCTGAGGTTTTTGCAGCTACATTCAAAGCGGTTTACATGCATTCAGGTACTTATTTTGTACCAGGGGCAATGGAGGGTTAAGTGACTTACCAAGAGTCACAAGGAGCTGCAGTGGGAATCGAACTCAGTTCCCCAGGATCAAAGTCCACTGCACTAGCCACTGGGCTACTCAAAAATGTGAGATACAAATGTAACAAATAATAATAATAATAACATGGCTTAGTAAACAGGGGGGCCAGTCTCTATGAGGCTGAAATACAAAATTTACTATCAGTGCTGCTGGAACTGATTCATCCTATAATAATCTGAGTCACATTAAGTTCATCAAAAGAGACATCCATTCCTGGAGCAATATCTTGGTCTGTTGATTTTTTTAAACACTAATGGCAAAAAAAAATATGCCCTTGCTACTGGAGACTGCTCTGGTATTTTCAAAATTTCAAAACAAATAGCATACGAGAGTTAATAATGGAGCAACAAAGGCAACTTGAGGAAAATTCACAAACCATAAAATTTTCCCACACAATGAATTTCAAATTTTCAAGTCTACGATGAATCACCAGAGTATCTTTAACTAATGCACCATGAGAGTCAGAGACAGTTTTAAGCTCAAGTTTAACAGAACTTAAATCTTTTTCCAAAATAGAGACTTTTTGGTGAATCTCAGACAGTGACCCCTGATCCAATGACAACTGAGAAGCCAAAAATTCCAGCTTACTTGAAAAGGAGGTATCCACCTTATTCAAAACCTCTCATATAACATCAGGAGTAATCAGTTTTGGTTTACCAGACAACGCTGGTCTAATGCAGCTCCTCTAATAACTGCACCATATTCAAAGAATCCCTTTGGTGCTCTTCAGCAGGCCTCCGGTCCTTCCTGCCGGTGGAAACAGATGATCCCGTCATCAGCACAACTGCCGTGGCTCCATATTCCGCTGGTACTATTAGGCAACCAAATCCCACGGGAGGAGCACCACCTGCTTCTCTTAGCACTGACACTGCGCCTTGCTCCTCCATCAGCATAGCCGGGTTTTGCAGCGGGTCCCTTGATTCCAGACTCAATGTGGTGTCTGCGTCAAGCAGAGGAAGCGGCTCTCCTTCCCCAAACCTCTCTTTTCAGTAACGCCTTCAATCTTGATCCTCCACTGCTCACTGCAAAGCGGTTCATCGGATCCACAGATACTGGTACAAGCTTGATTCTGACCCCTTCTCTTACCCATTAGATGAAAGTATTTGGGAAAAGCTTTTTCCAAAATAAAAGCAGGTGTGGGTTAGAGCAGAGTGCACTGCAGACGTGCATCCACCATACTGGATCCCCTGAGCTGGACGTTTTCATGCTCAACATGTCCATCTATAAGTACCATTAAAAAAAAAAGTCAACAAGCCAAAGGGACGTCTGTCTGGCAGCTTTCCTAATCAATTGGCCACACAGACATCCCAGCAATGTAGAGGGGCAGCCTAGTGGTCTGTGCGGTAGACTTCAACATAAAGGGACCAAGTTACAAATCCCACCTAAACCTTTTCATATTGTATGGCGAGCTCCCCAGGAACAGAGAAAACCTACTGTATGTAAAGGTCCACCACCACAATAGGCCCCCTAGGCTTGCAGGTCACTTATATATTTAGGTTCCAGGTCTCACATATTTGTACTGAAATGAAAGAGTTAAAGAGGAAATTGAACCAAGGTCCTGTTGTTCACTAGGCTACTCTATCCACTTGCTTGCTGCTTTCTTAGGAATGGACATAATATTTGGAGTTGTCATACAGCCTGGTATCTACTGTCACTGTCACATCTTTGGGGGGGGGGGTGAGAGGGGTCACGCCTTAATGCCTACAGTGGTCAGCTAATTAGTTAGGGCACCTTTTTCTTAGTCGTGACTGAAACAAGTCTAGATAAAAACATAATTTTTTTGCCCTGGACCTTTTTTCTGTTCCATTATTGTTGAAAAACATCTAGATTGTAATGCCACCCAAAACATATCTCCAACAAAACCCCCTTGCTATTTGGATGAACTCGGTGAAAAACGTCCCGATTCTGCCTTTTCGAAAATTGTGATTAAGATGTTTTGACAAGAAAAAGTTCCATCTGCCACTCTGTGCCGCTTTTGAGATGTTTTTCTCTTTTGAAAATGAGTGTCATAGATTACAGCTGGGGCAAGAGTTCCTACAGATTGTGTACAGTTGCACATGTGTGCACCAAATATTGCCCCAGCACAGTTGGAGGAAATTGCTGTTACCCAGCAGGGCTGGCAGGGGAGCCCAAAAGAGAGAGCAATAGTGAGTTGGCAGAGCAGGAACAGTCAACTGCAATCTGCAGGACCTTGGCAGAAGAGGAAAGTGTGGTAGGCTGCCGGACCCCATGGGACACACTAGTTGAGAATCGCTGGCATAGAAGATACAGTGGTTGCAGAGTTAGCAGACCAGTGGCTCTGCCTTGCAGGAAATCTGAGTTTTATTCCTGAGTCCAGCTTCTTCTTCAAGATTAGTTAAGGCTTGAGATGTTATGGGGACGGGAAGAAAGGAATCTTTAGCTGTTGTAGATCAGTAAAAACTATTGACCAGGCTCAATATGCACACGTTCAAGCTTCCAGAAGTTGCTGTAATCTGTCACCCCAAGTTAAGGAATAGAACTGCACTGGCCTGAGTAACAAGGGGAAGATAACAGAAGGAAGAAAACTCCCAAATAATTATGAATGAAGGCTTATATAAACTCAAAAGGAGCAGGAGAAAACTGTTGGGCCAAAAATCAAGTCAAAACATGAGCTTGGCTTGATTTATTTTTTGTTACATTTGTACCCTGTGCTTTCCCACTCATAGCAGGTTCAATGTGGCTTACATATTGTATACAGGTACTTATTTGTACCTGGGGCAATGGAGGGTTAAGTGACTTGCCCAGAGTCACAAGGAGCTGCCTGTGCCTGAACTGGGAATCGAAATCAGTTCCTCAGGACCAGAGTCCGCCACCCTAACCACTAGGCCACTCCTCCACTGTTGCTACTATTTGAGATTCTACATGAAGCAACATTCCATGTAGAAGTCGGCCCTTGCAGATCACCAATGTGGCCGCGCAGGCTTCTGCTTCTGTGAGTCTGACGTGCAGGATGTCAGACTCACAGAAACAGAAGACTGCGCAGCCTTCTACATGGAATGTTGCTAGTGGATTAGCAACATTCCATGTAGAATCTCCAATAGTATCTATTGTATTTTTGTTACATTTGTACCCTGCGCTTTCCCACTCATGGCAGGCTCAATGAGGCTTACATGGGGCAATGGAGGGTTAAGTGACTTGCCCAGAGTCACAAGGAGCTGCCTGTGCCTGAAGTGGGAATCAAGCTCAGTTCCTCAGTTCCCCAGGACCAAAGTCCACCATGCTAACCACTAGGCCACCATGCTAACCACTATGGCAAGTTTCATTGTATTTATTTATTTATTTACTTACTTACAGTGGCTCAATATACCATAAAAGGGCCATAGTGGCTTCTATGGGATTTACAGAAATCCAAAAAAGTAGTAGAGAGATAGAGATACAATCAAAGAAAAGAAGCACATGTATAGTTATTAGTAGGAATGGTATGCAATGGGGAAGGAAGGATGGGGTAGCCAAAGTGAACCAGCTGTAGAAAAGCGAACAGGGCACATAGGGTATGAAGAGGTGTGAAAAATAACCTGGGGATGATGGAAGGTGAGATTTAAAAACAAGAATACAGAGCTCATATTGAATTTGAGCAAACGGCGGCAACCAGTGTTCTGTACAAAGCAGTGGTGTGGCATGAGCAAAGGGTCTTGAACGGTAAAGTAAATGAACTGCAGTGGATTGAATAGCTGAAGCCGTTTGTGGGAGGAAAGAGGAAGACCTGCTTAGAGAGAATTACAGTAGTCAATATGAATGATAACTAGGCTGAGCAACAGCGACTGGATGACAGGAAGCAAAAAAAGGGAGCAGATGGATCGAATTCTATGAAGAGTGATCAATAGAAATCAAAGAAAATAAGATGATACCTTTTTTAGTGGACATAACTTAATACATTTCTTGATTAGCTTTCGAAGGTTGCCCTTCTTCCTGAGATCGGTTTAGGGCAACCTTCGAAAGCTAATCAAGAAATGTATTATGTCCAATAAAAAAGGTATCATCTTATTTTCTTTTCCATGTTTTATTTTGTTTGATTTCTATTGATAACCTTTAAGAGTGGACTAACACGGCTACCACACCTCTCTATGAAGAGTGAAAAAGGAGGCCTTAATGACCGCATTAGCCTTGTCTGTAAAGGTGAGATGGATATCAAAGTGAACGCCTAGGATTTTAAAGGCAGAATCTGGTTATCAACCATAGGGAGAGAAGGAGTTGCAGTAGATAATTGCCAATGATCCAGAGTGTAGGGAGTCTGAAAGTGAATAGATTCACAGTTCTTGGAATTAAGAAATAGGTGGTGCTCAGAGAGCCACGAAAAGACCTTTTTCAGGCAGAAATTAAGGTCAGTGATGTCAGTGCAAGAAGAAGGGACATGAGAGAGAATCTGAATGTCATCAGCATAAGAGAAAAGGAAGGCAGTGATTAGATTGGATCAAGGTTAGAAGGGGGGGCCAAAAAAAACATCAAATAAAGTAGGAGCTAGTATAGAACCTTGTGGCACACTAGATAGAATAGAAAGAGAAGGTGAGCGATAGGTGCCATGAATAAGCTGACAGGTACGATTAGACAGGTAGCTTTTAAACCATAGCAAAACAGAGCCAGAAATGCCAATGGACTGCAAATGAAAGAGAAGAAGAGTGTGATCAACAAGGTCAAAGGCAGAAGACAAATCAAGTAATATATCTTAATTTTGCAACTCGCTACAAGATGAGTGACTACCCGTAACCTCCGCTCTCAAGACAAATCCCTCCTTTCAGTACCCTTCTCCCCCACCGCCAATTCCAGGCTCCTCCCTTTCTGCCTCGCCTCATCCCATGCTTGGAATAAACTTCCTGAGCCCATACGCCAGGCCCCCTCCCTGCCCATCTTCAAATCCTTGCTCAAAGCCCACCTCTTCAATGTCGCCTTCGGCACCTAACCACTATACCTCTATTCAGGAAATCTAGGCTACCCCAACTTGACATTTCGTCCTTTAGATTGTAAGCTCCTTTGAGCAGGGACTGTCCTTCTTTGTTAAACTGTACAGCGCTGCGTAACCCGAGTAGCGCTCTAGAAATGTTAAGTAGTAGTAGTAGTAGTAGTAGAGAGACTATTCCCAGATCTTTCTCATAGAATCTATAGATGTTTGTTGCACCAGTTTTTTATATACTTGCATTGAACCCTTCTCAGCCATAATCCACTGTTCTAGGCTGTTCTAGGCTGCATCATCCTTGGGTTCCATTGACCTCTCCTTAACCACTCATGTGTTTCGGTTTGATCCGCGTATAGTTCCTGGAGTAACATTTTATATTTCCCATTGTATTAGTACATTTGCTACTTGTTTTGCCTTGACCCAGTTCTTTAAAGAGCTTTTTTCTCTTGATTTGCAAATTCTGTGGATTCTACTCTTATGCACTTGAAACTGTTAATATAATAATTATATTGAAACAGAACTGTTTGTTCTCTTCTTACCATGCAAGAATCTGGCATACTGTCTTGAGTGCCAAAAGTGTGCCTAGGCCAACCCTTTAAGGTAGCTGAATGCATGATTTGTAGCCTAGCTTCTTACAGAAAAGCTGACCGATAAAACCATCATTATGTCTGTCTGTTCCTGTCATACTATGAGTAAAGTGATGTAAACCATGCTGCTACAGCATCCCCTACTGGTGGTTAATAATAATGCTCATTATTTTTATAGTGCTACTTGATGTACGCAGTACTGTACAGTGGTAATAAGTATCAAAGTACAATGGACCTAAAAGTCAAAGGATTTGTGCGCCTAGCTTTGAGAGTTATGCTAATAAATTGGCCTCTTTGAAAATTTATTAGCGCTGAATGCCTAATATTATACTCAAAATTTCATTAAACTCCTAAATTTATGAGCATAAAAAGTAGGTGGCAACAGAGGTAGATTTAGGACAGGGAAAAAACCATTAGGAGCTTAGCACTGATTTTCAGCACAAGGCCTGAATTTTTAAGCTCCTAAATTAAGATGAATTTTCAGATGAAAATGGACACAAAGTTTAGCTTTTTTTGAATATTGGGTCCAACATGCCCCTTGTCTAAAGAGCTTACAATCTAACCCCCCCCCCCCCCCCCTGTTTACTGAGCCGCCGTGCGCTAATGCTGACACAGCCCATTCACTTTGAATGGGCTATGTTGGTATTGCCATGTGGCAGCTCCTAGTGCGACTTAGTAAACGGGGGGGGGGGGGGGGGGGGGGGGGAAGTGTGTATCTTAGACAATAGGAATGACAAATTGTCCATCTTCATAATGTAGATTGTATGATTCACTATGGTTTTTATGGTGAAGGTAATGTATTCAATCTATGTATAGTTTATTTTGTACATTTCAAGGCAATTTATTATCCAGGAATGTGGGGTGCTATCAAAAGCCTTCTCATAATGAATCCATGCCACACTGACGTTTCTGGTTTTTTGTAACACTAGCCATGATGTCTTTATTTAGTAATAGCTGGTATTTGGTTCCATATGCTCTACTCTTATTGTCCTTCTGTTCTGTTGTCATGATGTTATTAGAGTTAATATGATCATATATTCTTTCAGCATCTATTGCAGTGAACAGCTTATAGATTGCAAGTAGACAAGTTATTGGTCTGTAATTTTTAGGATCATTATTTGGATCTCTTTTTGGAAGTAGGTGCTCTTCCTGTTATTAGCAATTATGTAAAGTCTGGCCATCTGATCAATTTCTGTAGTTTGCCAGGTCTTGATGAAGAGATGTTAACTGTTTGACACTTCTTCTGACCCAGGGGCTCTTCTAGTTTGGGTCTCTTTTTAACCTATTATTACTTCGGGTCAGTCCATAGCTTTGATGTTCCCAAGTTGACATTCTTGTTGCCCGAACATGTGTGATGAGGGTTGGGAATAGGTCGAGTTTGTTGTTGAAGACCATTGGATACTATTTTTATTTGGTGGGCATGCTGCAGCTTGAACTTTGGAGCTTTCATTAGCATGAATTCCATGACATAGTTAGAAGACTCAAGAGTGTTCTCCTGATGAAGGCTTTTAAGCCAAAACATGGCCTGTGTTGAGGGCACCTTGTTTATCTTGGAAGAATAAACTGTTTTTGCTTTATCCATCCTGGTACCTAGTCTTCTTCTACGTCTACATTTCCCTATCTGCTCTAAATTCCACTGTATGTAGAATAGTCATTCTGCTTTTCCAGTTGGGCTCCACAGAGTCCTCCTACAATTGTCTCCAGAATGTTTCTGTTTCAGTTTGAAGTGTTGGTGTTTTCACTCTACTAATACTCTTTATCAGTTCCCTCTAGAAATGTTTGGGATTCTCCCTAAATAATTTATTTTTATATCTCTCCTTTCTCTTTTCTTTATATCTCCACATTTTTTGTGCTTCAGTTGTTTCTTCCAATTTATTATTTGAGCATATGCATGAGAAAGGGAACCCTTAGATGCGTCAGAGATGCCAAAATTGAAGGTGACATGCATAAGTGCTATAGAAATGATTTGTAGTAGTAGTAAGCGCACTAGATACCATTCTGTAAGTTGGCGCCTAAGTGCTCTAGCATGTAACTGTGTTACGGTTGTGAGCCCTTGTGCCCAGACAGGAGCACAGCGACCCGGTGTGTTGAGCCTGCGCTCAGTCGGGCAGCCGAACAACCCCGAGGCTTCACCTGGGAGTGACCACCGTTCCCCGAGGGTTGAGCCCCCAGGTGCAGGTGGCCACCAGGACTTCTGGATACGGGTCGGGGTCAGACGACAGCAGGCAGCCAACAGCGAGCAGTCTAGTTCCAGCAGTGTCGGGTCAGGCAGCAAGCAAGAGGTAGTCAGGTTCCAAGGAGAGGTTGGGTCAGGCGGCAAGCTGAGAGTAGTCGGGTTCCAAGCAGAGGTCGGGTCAGGCAGCAAGCTGAGAGTAGTAGGGTTCCAAGCAGAGGTCGGGTCAGGTGGCAAGCTGAGAGTAGTCAGGTTCCAAGCAGAGGTCAGGTCAAGTCAGGCAGTAAGCAGTAGACAATGTCTCCCAGCAGCACAGGCACTCTACAAGGTAGAAGCTGAAGCAAAGTTTGTGGGGAAGGCTTGCTCCTTAAATAGCCCCCCTCTTCAGAGAGACAAGCTACTACTGGCAAGGGACAGGAGTCAGCAGGCAGAGGAGAACCTGATTGGCCAGCTGGCACGAGGAGGCGGGGCTTGATGGAAGCAACCAATCTGGGCGTTAGGAGGCGAGGCCGAATTCCCGGGCCCCGCACCCGGAAGAGAAACACTGCTCCAGAAGTGTCGGCGCAGCCAAGATGGCCGGCACTCCAAATAGTAGAGGCGACCTGACCGGAGGCAAAGAGCCCCGCGCCGGCGCTGCTATGCGGGTCAGGGCAGGGGCAAGATGGGAAGCGCGGTTCAGGAGCGTCAGCCCAGCCAGCCTGGCCGACGCTCCCCCTCATTGAGGCGGGGTCGAGCAGCGCGCAGGAGGCGAAGTGTGCCCAACAGGTGAGAAGTGCGACAGTATCCTCCCCGGAAGCCCCCCTCTCCGTCCCGGTCCCAGTTTAGTGGGGTACCGAGATCGGAACTCTCATACCAAGTCTGGTGCGTGAACATTACCCGCGAGTTCCCAGGAATTATCCTCTGGTCCAAAGTGCTTCCAGGACAATAAATAGAAGAGTTTCCCTCTCTGTAACTTAGAGTCCAAAATCTCTTCTACTTCATATTCCAGATCTGGTTCAGTTTCGGGCACTGTGTCTTCCTTAGGTTCTGGATGCCATTTGGAGGGAAGGAAAGGTTTGAGCAAGGACACATGGAACGCATTGTGGGTGCGGAGACTGCTAGGCAACCTGAACCAATAAGTGACAGCCCCCACTCGGGACTGAACATAAAAAGGTCCAATGAATCGGGGGGCAAACTTAAGAGAAGGCAGTCACAGTCTTAGATATTTCGTGCTAAGCCATACCTTTTGCCCCAGTTGAAAGGTTGGCGCTGCCTGTCTCTTTAGATCGAAGAAGTGTTTGGACCTGGCCGCAGCCCTCTGGAGGTCGTCCTAAACCTTCCAAGTGTCATGGAATGTGGCGATAGTATGCTGCAACTGGGAAGGAACTTGTGTAGGAGCAATGGGTGGAGGTAGGCGAGGGTGACATCCGTAAATGGTGTAGAATGGTGAAGTCTGAGAGGCGGAATGCAGGCTATTGTATGCAAATTTGGCCCAGGGCAGCAAGGTGGTCCAGTCATCCTGGCGGTGGGTGGTGTACCCCCGTAAAAAGATCTTGAGTGTCTGATTTACTCTCTCTGCCACCCCGTTGGTTTGGGAATGGTAGGCCGACGAGAAGAGAGTCGTGATGCCAAAGGTGGAGCATAAGGCCTTCCAAAACCTCAATGTGAACTGAGAGCCTCGGTCACTGATGATTTGTTGGGGTAGTCCATGCAGGCAGAAAATATGCAGAACAAAATGGGACGCCAGATTAGCAGCCGTGGGCAACGATTTCATCGGTACAAAATGAGCCATCCGGGAAAACCGATCGATGACCACCCATATGACCGTGTTTCCCTGGGAAGGAGGCAAGTCAGTGATGAAATCCATGGAAATGTCTTGCCAGGGTTGCTGGGGTACCGGTAAAGGTTGCAACAGTCCCCACGGTTTCTTTTGAGAGGACTTGCTCCATGCGCAGACAGGGCACGAAGAGACATATTAGAGAAAGTCTTGGGCCATCCATGGCCACCAGGAAGAGCGAGGGATCAGATGAAATGTTATTCAAAATCCAAAATGCCCAGCAAACGCAGACGAGTGTCCCCACTGTAGAACCTTTCTCCGAAGTCGGGGAGGAACTGTAGTTTTACAAGAGGTGGAGGCTCCAAGGACCGGGGGCACATACACAGGGTTAAGCATGGGATAAGGCTCCTCCTGATCTTCGGGTGCTTCAAAAATTTGGGAAAGGGCATCTGCCTGGACATTCTTCTCTGCTGGGCGGAAGGTCAGGCGGAAGTCGAATCGTGCAAAGAAAAGGGACCAGTGGGCCTGGCAAGGATTCAATCTTGTAGCGTTTTGGAGGTAGAGAAGGTTCTTGTGGCCTGTAATCACTGTCACCGGATGCACCGCCCCCTCTAGCAAGTACCGTCATTCTTGGAAGGCCATCTTGAGTGCCAGCAACTCGCAGTCCCCGATCATGTAGTTCTGTTCCGCAGGGGAGAATTTTCAGGAAACGAAGAAGCATGGGTGTCGTTTGCCAGAAGACAGGGTCTGGGATAACACTGCCCCGGCCCCCAAGGATGAGGCATCCACCTCCACCAGGAAGGGTTTAAATGGGTCTAGGCTGCAGAGCACCGGGGCAGACAGAAAGGCTTCCTTCAGGGTGGAAAAGGCTGAAAGTGCTTCAGGGGACCAGCTTCTGACGTCCACCCCCTTCCTCATGAGGGCCGTCAGAGGGGCGGTAATCAGGGAGTACTTCCAAATAAATTGCCGATAGTAGTTGGCAAATCCCAAGAACCTCTGCAGGGCCCGGAGTCCCTGAGGAACTGGCCAATCGTGGATGGCTTGCAGCTTAGCCGGATCCATCTGGAGGCCCTGAGCGGTCACTATCCAGCTTATTTTCGAAAGAGAAAAACGCCTATAGTGCGACCTAAATCAGGAGATAGACGTTTGTCTCGCAAAGGCGCCCAAATCGGTATAATCGAAAGCCGATTTTGGGCGTTTCCAACTGCACTCCGTCGCCGAAATGAATAAAGTTGACGGGGGCGTGTCGGAGGCGTGATGGAGGCGGAACTGAGGCGTGGTTATCAGCCGAGGAGAGATGGAAGTCATTAGCTGATAATCGAAAAAAAAGGCGTTTTTACTGCGATTTTGGGTCACTTTTTTTGGACCCTTTTTTTTCACGAACAAGTCACAAAAAAGTGCTCCAACTGCCCAATTGACCACTGGAGGGAATCGGGGATGACCTCCCCGGACTCCCCCAGTGGTCACTAACCCCCTCTCACCAAAAAAACCCCACTTAAAAAACTTTTTTTCCAGCCTGTATGCCAGCCTCAAATGCCGTACCCACCTCCATGACAGCAGAATGTGTTCGATCCTGTCACAGCCTTTCCCTGAGTCAGATGTGGCTCTTGGGTGCACTACAGGGTCACATCAACATTGCATTGTGGTGGGTGTAGGGTATTGGGCTCCGTGATTTCATTAGCTTGTGTTACAGTCTCACGATGTTGGTAGTTGGTAGGCTCTTCTCCCATGGTGCTTTCCCCCCTGCCTACTAGGTCAGAGTGTGCCCTGTTGTGTTTCCTGTTGTAGTCCATGCGGTAGTGGCCATTTTTGTATGCCAGTTTTAGTTCCCTTTCCTGTGTTAGCCACGTTAGACAACTTAGTTCTTCCCTTGAATGTGGCTGAAAGAGGGCATTGTACAGCATTCTGCCAGCTCTGACCTACTGCTAATCTCAGTACCAGGGAGACTCGTTGTCAGTGGGGCACAACCTCTGATCTGCAGTTAACTGTGAGTAAAGGCGGTTATTCCAATAAAGGACGTTTTCGGAGAGATTAGTCTTCAGGTGTCAATTGGTGTGCCAATGTTATATAGCAGCAACCAGTCCTAGAGGCCTGCGTGTATGCAGGTCCCTGGAGCACTTTTAGTGGGTACCGCAGTGCACTTCAGCCAGGTGGCCCCAGGCCCATCCCCCCCACCTGTAACACTTGTGCTGGTAAATGGGAGGCCTCCAAAACCCACTGTACCCACATGTAGGTGCCCCCTTCACCCCTAAGAGCTATGGTAGTGTTGTACATTTGTGGGTAGTGGGTTTTGGGGGAGGGAGGTTGTGAGCTCAGCACCCGTGGTAAGGGAGCTATGCATGTGGGAGCTTTTTCTGAAGTCCACCGCACTGACCTAGGGTGCCCAGTTGGTGTCCTGGCATATCAGGGGGGCCAGTGTACTACCAATCCTGGCCCCTCCCACAACCAAATGGCTCGGATTAGGACATTTTTGAGCTGGGCGTTTTTAGTTTCCATTATCGCTAAAAAAAAACCGCCCAGCTCAAAAACGTCCATTTTTTCGAAAATACAGTTCGGCCCACCCCTTCATGGACCCGTTCTCGGAGATAAACGCCCATGGAGATAGGCATTTCCATTCGATTATGCCCCTCCACGTATCCCAAGAAGGGAATCACCTGTTGGTGGAAGGCACACTTCTCCAACTTCGCAAAGAGGCGGTGATCTCTGAGTTGTTGGAGGACAGTGCGGACGTGGGACGGTTAACTACATTTTTCTTGTAGTGTAACTATATGAGACAACGACTGCATAAGTAATTAACTAGTAATTAACTACTTCAGTGGCATTTTAATTTGCCTTAAAAACAACTGCACAACCATTGCACTTAGGAAGAAATGTGTTAAATATTTAACAACAGAGTTGATAAATTCTCAGCAAATCACTAATTAACTAATGCTAAATACTGTATGATTACTCTGCTTTATGTTTAAAGTCTAACAATTCTCAATACGCTACTTCAGTTTATACCATAGAAAAAAAACAATTTCTCAAAGTTACCATCACTAAGAGAGCATTGTCATGGCATTAAAATTTGTCCTGAGCAGCTAAGTAACAACTCTACTGCTTCACTGCTGGGACGTGCAACATTGAACTTGATAAACGTTTTTGCCACTTTTGGAAATGCAGGCAAGTTGTTTGCGGGAAGTGTCTGAACATTCCAGGCAATGCTCAACCTCTAACTTTATTCCAGATTTGGCTGTTGGAAGGTTGTTCTTTGCAGTGGACAGAAAATCAAAGAAGTCTTCACCTCTAGTAACAGTCTTTGCCTTGGAGGCTGAATGTAACTCCTGCGCAAATAAAAGTTGAACTACGCCACTTGCTCCAACTTCAGTCTCTGTTGCAGGCCACAGCACAGATGAGCAGCTATGTTGTCTCATACCATTGTTGTTCTGGTTGATATCTCACCTTGAACTTCACAACAAGCATTGTTGCAATACGGTAGTCATCTTCAAATTCTGGACCAAACCTTGAAGCAATCCCTTTAGTCAGAGCTGTGATTAGTAGCTGCATTGTCTTATCCAAGTTGACATCCTCAGTCAAGTCCTGTAATTTTGACTGAATTCCCATTGTTGTGGGGATTTCATGTCCAATACAGAAGTCATTTTCAGCTTGCTGAATATCAGTTACGGCTGACAATGGCTTCACGATGCTGACGCAGTTTATCAGGAATGCCATCTCAATATCGATCATCAGTTCTAGTCCTGTTTTTTGTTGACATTCTCGTTTCTTCTCCAATTGTAACCAGTCAACTGATGGCTATGTAATCTGAAACCCACCTTGTGCAGGTTGGATCGAGGAATGTAAGACCAGCTACCTCTTCAACTACATCTGCATGTTTGATACTGTGGAGGGGCATAATCGAACGGCACCGGCCATCTACATGGGCAGCCATATATATGGCCGGCGCCGCAAACAGCGGTCCCGAACCATATTATCGAAAAAGATGGCCGGCCATCTTTCGTTTCGATAATACGGTTTGGGCCGGCCAAATGTCAGAGATGGCCGAGTTTGAGATGGCCAGCATCAGTTTTCGCCGATAATGGAAACCGAGGCCGGCCATCTCAAACCCGGCCAAATCCAAGGCATTTGGTCGTGGAAGGAGCCAGCATTTGTAGTGCACTGGTCTCCCTCGCATGCCAGGACACCAACCGGGCACCCTAGGGGACACTTCTAAAAATTAAAAAACAAAAAAAATAGCTCCCAGGTACATAGCTCCCTTACCTTGGGTGCTGAGCCCCCAAAATCCCCCCCAAACCCACTCCCCACAACTACTACTACTACTACTACTACATCATTAGCATAGCCCTTATGGGTGAAGGGGGGCACCTACATGTGGGTACAGTGGGTTCTTGGGGTGGAGGTTGGAGGGCTCCCATTTACCACCACAAGTGTAACAGGTGGGGGGGATGGGCCTGGGTCCACCTGCCTGAAGTGCACTGCACCCACTAAAAACTGCTCCAGGGACCTGCATACTGTTGTCTGGGAGCTGGGTATGACATTACAGGCTGGCATAGAGGCTGGCAAAAAAGTTTTGTGTTTTTTTAATTTGGGTGGGAGGGGGTTGGTGACCACTGGGGGAGTAAGGGAAGGTGATCCCCGATTCCCTCCTGTGGTCATCTGGTCAATTGGGACACTTTTTTGAGACTTGGTCCTAAAATAAAATGGACCAAGTGAAGCCAGCGAAATTCTCCTCAGAACCAGCCTTCTTTTTTCCATTATCAGCTGAAGCCGGCCATGTCTTAACAACGCCCCCATCTTGCCTCCGTCCCGCCTCCCATACCCTTCCGAAACACCCCCTTTAACTTTGGCCGGCTCTGCGACGGAAAGCAGTTGGAGCTGGCCAAAATCGGCTTTCCATTATACCGATTTCGGCTTCAGGAGATGGCCGGCCATATCCAGATTTGTGTCGGAAGATGGCCGGTGATCTCCTTCGAAAATAAGCTGGCTAGTTGACTGTATTGCTAAGAACCTGTACTTTCCCCATGGCCCTGTCAAGCATTTGCTTGAGCGCAAACTTTTTTGTGCTTCATGACTGTCAATAGCTGCTGCAGTATTGAGTGTGTGATAGGCAACTCTCTTGTCCTTATGAAACCAGTTGGAGTCAATGTCATCAGTGCATGATTCATCTTCGACTGCATCAGAGATCCAACATCAGCAGTTTTGACCGCCTCTGACTCAGAAGTGACTGGCCGGTGGGCTCTGAGCATGAACTGCCGTTCTCTTCTTTGCCACCAACGCAAATGTCATTCAGAAGGCGCAAGGCTTTTGTGATATTTGCTGCATTGTCAGTAACACAGCAGGTGATCTTTTGTTGTTATGTGGAATTCCGCAAATAACTCAGCCATCATTTGAGCAATCTTCTCCCCAGTACGGGAATGTTTAAACCTTTGAACAGCTAAAGCGTAGGAATGGTGCAATAGTGTCTCCTTGTTTATGTAATGAACAGTCATTTCAAGAAAACGGCGCTTGTGGGTGCTCCAAAGAATATTCCACCTGTTGTAATTCTGTACTAAGCAAGTTCTTGTGAATGCCATACAGTTCGTTTCAGCTTTGTGTTAGACAGCAGGCATACACTGCTGACAAAACTGTCTGAATCACTTCATTCAACTGTTGCAAGCGGCATCATATCTTCTGCAATCATCAACAAGACTTCATGATCAAACTGTTTCTGTGAAATACTTCCTTGTCTGAGCAGAGAGCCGTTGAGTGGAACTTGGATACATTTTCCCACTGGTGGCTCTGGTTGCTTGGATAGATCACCTCCTTCAGCAACTCTGCTTTTTGCCATTCTTTGAAGCCATTGTTGACTGCATGGCCTCGAACTTTGCACGACTAGGTTGTTGTTCCTGTTTTAATGCATGTTTTGCACATAAGTTAATTTATGGAAGTTATACTAAACATCTTTAGTCTCACTGAAGAGAATATAATTCATAAATGAATGAATGCAATTAAGGGAGAGATTAAGTGATTTAAAATTTCAGTTTTACTTTAATTTTTCATAACAACTGAATTGCAACAGGATTAGACTTAGATTTTTTAAATCATTTGTCAGATAGTTATAAATCAAAATAACATTTTAACAAATTACAGCAGTTGGTGAAATGTGTGTTGCTGCCACATTTTAACCTACCAAATCAGTGCCATATAAATGAAAATTATTTGAAAATGAGACACTAAGATGCAATCAGTACATCACTAGCCTACAATACTCATCTCGAGATACGCGATGAAGTTGGTGCTTGCTGTGATATTACCACTGACCTCACATCGAACACAGAATTTACAGTTCACTATCAAATTTGTCTCATCCGGTTTATCACTTTTCAATCTCGGTTTTTCATAAAATTCCCTTACTACTAAAGTTTTGCAATTACCATGGGTTAGTTGCAAAAATTAATGCACAGTAACTGCAAAGCCTATGTGGTAACTGTTGGGGGCATGGCCAGGATTTGCCCAAGCAGTTACCACCCAGGGCAGAGTTTTACCACAGCCATGCCATCAGAAATGCACAAACAGGTGCAGCAATACCCCCCTTCTTCCAAATATCTAGGGTGTGTGTGGGGGGGGGGGGGGGGGAGGATTTCTGAAATGTGCAGTGGTAGCAGAAGGTACATTGCAGATAGTGTGGATACATATATTGCTTTCTTTTCAGAAGGTGTAAGTGTGTCCATGTTAGCTTCAGGGGTGACAGTGCATGGTAGCTTACTGTGCTTTAAACTGTAAGGTGGTGAGCTCTTGGGCTGCTGTTGACGAACGGCAGCAGCGGGCAAACCCTCCAACCAGTACTGGACTGAACAAGCAGGACTGGAACAGACTAGAAGTGCAATAAGCACACAGGCAGAAACAGACCAGAAGTGCCTAGAGCACACAAGCAGTACTAAGAAACAAACCAAGACTGGACTGAGCAAGCAGGACTGGAGCAGACCAGAAGTGCACAGAGCATACAGGTTGTACCAAGACACAAACCAGGACTGGACTAGACGGGGAACACAGGGACAGAACCAAGTAAAACCAGAAGAGAAAACACTGAAATGGGCCACAAGGCCGACCTATAACCCATGCATACAGAGCCCTCTCATTTGGGCCGCAAGGCCAAACTGGAACCCAAACACAACAGCAGAAGGCAAAAGAGACCACGCAGAGCTCTAGGTGAGGCAGACTAGGCAGAGCTCAAGGCTGGGCCACATGTCCACACAAACAAACAACAGATCAAACAGTCATTAACCAAAACAGAAGTGCTAACACTAGCACACTAACTAGGAAACAAGACATAAGTGCTACACAAGCACACTGATGAGGAGACAGGGCAGAATTGCTATACCAGCACACCAACAAACCTGGAGACTTTGGCTTTTCAAAGGCCCTGAATGAATATCCTCACCTTCCTTATGAGGGCCTTCACTGATGATGTCACCAAACACCAAAGTGAGGCTTGGAACACACTGAACACCAGAGTGAGGCTTGAAACACAAAGGAAGTGGTAGCAGAGGCAACAATGCAAAGCAAATAACAGACTGGAGCCAGCTCTGAAGCTGACCACCGGAAGACAAGGTGAGACTGAAAGTGGAGTCACAACCACAGTCGTGACAACCCCTCCCTCCCTAGGGTTTTTTCAAACTAGTAAATGACATCAGCACAATCACCATAGCCATCTATATGCACACTTCCACTTTATGCATCACAGGCTACCAGGGACAAGTGATGCTTCTATAGCACATCTCAACTATTACACCTTCAGATACTGAGTGGATCTCTGAAGCCACACACACCGATAACCTGTGTTGTATTATCACTAGTCAAACTACATTAACTAAGAACATAAGAACTGAGCAGTACACCCACAGTAGATGTTTGAGGTCCTCAAAGAATAATTTGTTGAGCATTCCATCTATGCAGATGCGCAAAAAGAGAGGCTGGAGAGCCATGGCTTTTTCAGTCACAGCCCACAAGTTATGGAATGTCCTCCCTTGGTAATTGCAAGCTGAGATGAACCTTTTGCCCTTTAGAATATTTTATTTTTATTTGTTACATTTGTATTATCCCACGTTTTCCCACCTATTTGCAGGCTCAATGTGGCTTACATAGTACCGTAAGGCGTACGCCAATTCAGGTAAAGAACAAAGACAAAGTGATGTTATGATAGAATAAGGTTCATGTGTTACAGACACATTTGGGAATCATAGAGAGGAAGAGTTTTGTTGCATCCTTTACCAGCTTTAGTTTCCTTGTCTAGCAGGGTGCAGCAGTGGCGTAGCTACGTGGGGCCTGAGGGGGCCGGGGCCCCCGCAGATTCACCCCCGGACACCCCTCCCGGCGAACCCGCCCCCGCCTACCTTTTACTTTTGCTGGCGGGGGATCCCACTCCCCACCAGCCGACGTCTTCTCAGGGGACGGTGTAAAAACCGGATACAGCGGGCGAGGATCCCGCAGATCTGGCTTTTACACCGTCCCGTCTTCTCAGTCCTCCCTGCTCTTCAATTTGTTTGCTGACATCCTGAACGTGCAGGACGTCAGACTCAGAGAACAGTTCTGTTCTCTGAGTCTGACGTCCTGCACGTTGTCAGCAAACAAATTGAAGAGCAGGAAGCGACTGAGAAGAAGACGTCGGCTGGCAGGGAGTGGGATCCCCCGCCAGCAAAAGTAAAGGTAGGCTGCAGCGGCGGCGGGTTCGCGGCGGGAGGGGGGGCGGCGCCGGGGGGAGGGCTAAAATGTGCCCCCTCCCCCGGGCACTGGACCCCTCCCCCACGGAAGGCTGGCTACGCCCCTGGGGTGCAGACATTTAAGTTGGGTCCGTAGGGTATACCTTTTTGAATAGGTTGGTTATTAGTGATTTCCGGAAGTTTAGGTGGTCATATGTTGTTTTTACGGCTTCTGGTAGTGCGTTCCACAGTTGTGTGCTTATGTAGGAAAAGCTGATTGCATCTAACGGTGATTATTTCCCCATGACTTGAAGGAAATATAAGGATTTGCCTTATATTTTGTATGGCAGAGGACAAAGGTTAGAATTAATGGCAGTGGTGAGGAATTTTTCCCTTTTTCCTGTTTAGTAGATATTTATTTCATACAATTTAATATACCGCCATCCACATAAAAATTACTCATCAAGGCGTTTTACATTAAAAGCATGGGGTTTGATATTAGAAGGACAATGTTAGTGGATGTGTGCATATGCCTATATTCCTAATTTTGCTTTAAGATTGTGATCTGCTTTGAATGAACCTGCAGTTTTAAAAAAAATAAATATTAAAGGGCTCTTCTTAATCCCCCTTCCCTCCCCAGGAGTGGCCTAGTGGTTAGGGTGGTGGACTTTGGTCCAGGGGAACTGAGGAACTGAGTTTGATTCCCACTTCAGGCACAGGCAGCTCCTTGTGACTCTGGGCAAGTCACTTAACCCTCCATTGCCCCACGTAAGCCGCATTGAGCCTGCCATGAGTGGGAAAGCGCAGGGTACAAATGTAACAAAATAGATACTTTTGGAGATTCTACATGGAATGTTGCTACTATTGGACATTCTACATGGAATGTTGCTATTCCACTAGCAACATTCCATGTAGAAGGCTGCGCAGGCTTCTGTTTCTGTGAGTCTGACGTCCTGCACGTACGTGCAGGACGTCAGACTCACAGAAGCAGAAGCCTGCGCGGCCACATTGGTGATCTGCAAGGGCCGACTTCTACATGGAATGTTGCTAGTGGAATAGCAACATTCCATGTAGAATTTCCAATAGTAGCAACAGTGGAGGAGTGGCCTAGTGGTTAGGGTGGTGGGACTTTGGTCCTGAGGAACTGAGTTCAATTCCCACTTCAGGCACAGGCAGCTCCTTGTGACTCTGGGCAAGTCACTTAACCCTCCATTGCCCCATGTAAGCCGCATTGAGCCTGCCATGAGTGGGAAAGCGCAGGGTACAAATGTAACAACAAAAAAAAAAAATACATGGCTTTTGTTACCTCTCTGGGTTCTCTATGTAGCAAACAAATCTATCTCATGCATATTCATTATGGATAACCTGAAACCTGACAGGCTAACCCCCTTGTTTACTAAGCCATGCTAGCGGCTGCCTCGCGGCAGTGCTGAGACAACCCATTCAAAGTGAATGGGCAGTGTCGGCTATAGCGTGCGGCTTAGTAAACAGGAGGGGTACTTGTGCCCTGAGGACTGGGTTGAGAACCACTTTTGCTGATGCTGTTTGCTCATAGTTTTAGTACATGCACTCACAAGCATGCTTTTCCGCTTTTTTCTGCTCATGCTACGCAGAGGCTGTGTATGCACAGTATGGGCTGCCATTTGGATTTGAAAGCAGAGTCTTTTGCATTGTCAAAATGATGAAAATAGAAAAGTACTCTTGACTTTTGCAGACTATATTTTTAGGCATGTGATGCTGTTACCATGGAAACGAGTCATGTGACTGCCCAGCTGTGACTCACAGCTGTTGGAGTCTCTGAATCTGTCACTGTGCCTGGTGGGGCTGAAAGGAATTAAATTATAAGGGGAGAAAAGTATTTAGTGCCTTAGAAAAGCATGCATTACCGTCGGTGATTAAAACCAGCAGGTGAAACATCACCTGTCCAGGAAACGCCAACCCTTTGTTACTAGGGAGGATTCTAGAGTTACCAACTAAATCTGTGTATAGCAGAAGTCTTTATTACAGAACATACACACAGCATCCTGGGATTTGTAGTCCATTTTTTTTCCCCCCAAACAAGATTCACTGCTGCTTGTAACAGAATGAACTGAAATGCTGTCAAATTCCATGCAAGTAGGAGGTATGGGTCCGTTCCTGAATTTCTAACTGCTTTCACATTCTTGGATATGATGTTAGTTCTGTAATAATGAAGATCAGGTGTGGAGGAGTGGCCTAGTGGTTAGCGCAGTGGTCTTGAAATCCAGAGGTGGCTGGTTCAAATCCCACTGCTGCTCCTTGTGATCTTGGGCAAGTCATTTAACCCTCCATTGCCTCAGGTACAAACTTAGATTGTGAGCCCTCCTGGGACAGAGAAATATCCAGAGTACCTGAATGTAACTCACCTTGAGCTACTATTGAAAAAGGTGTGACCAAATATTAAATAAATAAATAAAGATTCCATTCAAAATCTCAAATAGCAACATTCCATGTAGAATCCCAAAGAATATCAAGATTCTGGAATCCTAAAGAGTGACAAGATTCCATGCAGAATCTCAAACAGTAACAACATTCCATGTAGAACCCTAAAGAATAACAAGTGGAGGAGTGGCCTAGTGGTTAGAGCACCGGTCTTGCAATCCAGAGGTGGCTGGTTCAAATCCCACTGCTGCTCCTTGTGATCTTGGGCAAGTCATTTAACCCTCCATTGCCTCAGGTACAAACTTAGATTGTGAGCCCCCCTGGGACAGAGAAATACCCAGTGTACCTGAATGTAACTCACCTTGAACTACTACTGAAAAAGATGTGAGCAAAATCTAAATATATAAATCAGACATTAGTGATAAGTAAGAAAACCCATGGTAGAGACCAGCCTGACAGAAGCAGAACTTCAAAGAAGTCTTTGCCAAAGACCCCCTCAGAGACAGGAGATCTGGTGTCATGACAGTTTGACCCATTCTTGCTTTTCTAATTCCCAGTCCAGTGGGAACCAGACCAGGGGCGTAGCCAAACAACAGATTTTGGGTGGGCCTAGGCAAGAAGTGGGTGGGCACCAAGTGTTCTCCCCCCAACCACCACCAAAAAAATATGTCAGCTGGCGGGAAAACGCTTCTTTACACCTTGGCAGTCTGCAGCAGGTATGCGCTGAAAAATGAGCATGCTCAGGTGCCAGTATCATGAAGAGTAGCGTTTTCGTTACCATCAGGGGGAAGTTTTCAGCTGGCCGAGCTTGGGATCCCCACCAGCTACCATTAAACGTGTGCTACCGTTGGGTGGGCCTGAGCCCTAAATGGGTGGGCCCTGGCCCACCCAGGCCCACCTGTGGCTACGCCACTGAACCAGACTGCACTGGGATGACAGTTAGGAAACCAGGACCATATTAACAGCTCACACAGTTTACTTAGATTTAGTATTATTAGTAACATAATTTATGCTAAAAAAATATAGAGTCTGGAAGCAAAGTAAAATGATGCCTTATTTGGATTTAACTACTCACCTTTCCAGATCTGAGTTAACAGCGATTTACATATTTGGGTACAGTTAGCAAACCTTTGCCTAGAAGGGCTTACTGTCTTAGTTTTGTACCTGAGGGAATAGAGGGTGAAGTGACTTGCTGAAGGTCAGAAAGAACATCAGCAGGTGAAGTAGGATGTGAAACCCTGGCTTTCCTGTCTCGTCTTGCTGTTCCTAACGCTAAGCTACTCTTCCACTTCATGCCTTAAGAACAGCTCTGATAGTTCCCAAACATCCGAACAGGACTTGATGTTACTACTACTACTACTACTTAACATTTCTAAAGCGCTACTAGAGTTACGCAGCGCTGTACAATTTAACATGGAAGGACAGTCCCTGCTCAAGGAGCTTACAATCTAAAAGACAGGTGTAAATCTAGAGACAAGTGTACAATCTAAAAGACAAGTGTAGAGTCGATCTGATAGGGCATACTATATTTCTCGAAAGGTTAGGTGCCGAAAGCAGCAATAAAGAGGTGAGTTTTAAGCAGAGATTTGAAGATGGGTAGGGAGGGGGCTTGGCGTAGGGGTTGAGGAAGATTGTTCCAGGCATAGAGTGAGGCAAGGCAGAATGAGCGGAGCCTGGAGTTGGCAGTGGTGGAGAAGGGTACAGAAAGGAGGGATTTGTCCTGTGAGCGGAGGTTACGGGTGGGAACATAGGGGGAGATGAGGGTAGAGAGGTAGTGAGGAGCCGCAGACCGGGTGCATTTGTAGGTAAGGAGGAGAAGCTTGAATTGTACGCGGTAACTGATCGGAAGCCAGTGAAGTGACTTGAGGAGAGGGGTGATATGAGTATATAGGTTCTGGCGGAATATAAGACGTGTGGCAGCGTTCTGAACGGATTGAAGGGGGGATAGATGGCTAAGTGGGAGGCCGGTGAGGAGTAAGTTGCAGTAGTCAAGGCAAGAGGTAATGAGAGCGTGGACGAGAGTTCGTGTGGTGTGCTCAGAAAGGAAAGGACGAATTTTGCTGATGTTGAAGAGGAAGAAGCGACAGGTTTTGGCAGTCTGTTGGATATGTGCAGAGAAGGAGAGGGAGGAGTCGAAGATGATTCTGAGGTTGCGGGCAGATGGGACGGGGAGGATGAGGGTGTTATCAACTGAGATAGAGAGTGGAGGAAGAGGAGAAGTGGGTTTAGGTGGAAAGACGAGGAGCTCGGTTTTGGACATGTTCAGCTTCAGGTGGCGGTTGGACATCCAGGCAGCAATGTCAGATAAGCAGGCCGATATCTTGGCCTGGGTCTCCGCGGTGATGTCTGGTGTGGAGAGATATAGCTGGGTGTCATCAGCATAAAGATGATACTGAAAACCATGAGATGAGATCAGTGACCTTAGGGAAGAGGTGTAGATTGAGAAGAGAAGGGGTCCAAGGACAGATCCCTGGGGAACTCCAACAGATAGTGGGATGGGAGTGGAGGAAGATCCATGAGAGTGAACCCTGAAGGTGCGGTGGGAGAGATAAGAGGAGAACCAGGAGAGGACAGAACCTTGAAACCCAAAAGAGGATGTTTTTGACTTGTGCTGATGGAAGTATTGATATACAGTAGATATAAGTGTGATACCATCAGAAAGATAAACAAGGTGAAGGGAGTGATTCAGAGCTGATAGCACTAATGTTTCTCAGGTGAAGGATGCTGAAGTCGTACCATTAAAGTCTATGGAGGTGAAGGATATACACCAGGGTTGGCAACTGCCAGCACAAACATCATCAACCAGGAAGCAAAACAATGTTTGTGGCATGCACTCATCCTGCTGAATCTTTCTTTGATCTTCTTCAGTTGCTTTTTGCAACCCCTGTCAGAAGCAGCCATCAAATGAGCACTCCTCCAGAGGCAGGCCAAAACACATAGCTGAGCCCTGAACTAGATATCTTTTTGTACATCACATACAAATTCACACAAAAATATAGGCGTGTACAGATACAAACATAGATTTAAACATATGCACACACCTATATATTTGCAGGCTCAATGTGGCTTACAATATAATACAACAACAATCGCATTGATGGAATAAGAAAATCAGAATGTAGATAACAGATAAGGTGCAAAAAATATATCATGGCAACCATATTAACGGAGTGAGAATTTCAGCATTGTTGCAGATAAGGTGCAAGGAAATTTATGTATAATAAGAAGTGGAAAATAGATAAAACATGACATAATGATATCAGGACAAGATATAATAATCAGTAATTAGGGTGTAAGTTAAAGTAAACAAATTAGAAACGGTCCATTATAAATGTATCTGGTGAAGTTTAGGTGTCAGTTTCTTATGGGGGGTCTTTTTTGTACGTCTTTTTGAACAAGTAGGTCTTTAGCAACTTCCGGAAGGTCATCAGGTCATGTGTGGTTCTCAAGGTGGTCGGCAATTCATTCCATACTTGTGTACAAATATATGCGAAGCTAGATGCATGTATTGATTTGTATTTAAGTCCTCTGCACTGGCTTCCTGTCAAAGACCGTATCACTTTTAAAATTTGCGCTCTGGTGCATAAAATCATCTATGGTGAAGCCCCTGCATACATGGACACCCTAATCAACTTGCCACCAAGGAACTCCCACAGACCCTCACGAACGTACTTAAACCTCCATTACCCAGTATATAATGGACTTAAATACAAAAGCACCTATGCATCAACTTTCTCCTACTCTAGCGCTCATCTCTGGAATGAACTGCCTAAACTGGTGAAACTTACTACTGATCACCCTATTTTCAAAAAGTGCCTCAAGACCTTTCTATTTGGCAAAGCGTATGCATCACTCCCGCCAGGCATCTCTACCTTCTGATCTGTCTTACCCCGGTGTCACATTACTCACCGCTGCTCTTTCTCTGTTACTTTACCTCGCTTTGCCTTTTCCCCATTATACTTCTAGGACATTAATTGTTTGACCCCTGACATGCTGTGTTTTTATGTAGATTGTTGTAAGCCACATTGGGCCTGCCCATGGGTGGGAAATTGTGGGATATAAATGCTGTAAATAAATAAATAAATAATGGAGGTTTAAGAAAGTGCATGATGAACTTTTGTTATTTCTCTCTGGCAGATATATTTAAGTGTAAGACACATAAGAAAGCAACACTTAATCGTTCATCAAATGAGCAACCACGTCAGATTAGCGCACACTAAAAGTATGGCAAAAATCCGCCAATAATATTCAGAATAATCTCTGACAGTTTTCCAATATGATTAAAACTTTATTTTGAAGGACTGCACATGAAAACTATTACAGCAGACTGGGTAAACATCTGCACTACAAACATTGTGACCTTAACCCAAGTCCCTGATGAAAATTTCTTTGAAACCCGCGGTGTCGGGCGTTTGCAGGGGAAGTTGACCAACTGGTCTTACACATGAGCAAATGAGGGCGAAGTGATAGTCGTCAATCAACATTGTTCAGATAAGTTTTTGTTTTTCATTTTTGTATTCGTTATTGTGCTATCGGAGTAGCACTTTGCACTTTGGCACACGCGTTAGCGCACTTTTTTGAAAAAAAACATATGAGAGTAGCCCGATGAAAGAGGTGCTATGCCACTTGGCAATTAAACAGTATTGCCTAAAAATAGAGGTTGTTGTTGAGGGCACTCTGAAAAAATGTTTCTCTAAAAATATCAAAAAATGAAAAAGAACTTGTGAAAGTAAAATATTTTTTTAAATTTATACACATTGGTGCTATTTGTGGAGTTATATCCAGGGGCGTAGTCAGACTTCGGCGGGAGGGGGCGTAGCCAGACTTCGGTGGGAGGGGTGTCCAGGGCCCGAGGTGAGGGGGCACATTTTAGCCCCCCCTGGTGCTGCTGACCCCCCGCCATTGCTGAACCCCCCCTGCCATTGCTGAACCCCCCCTGCCACCAACTTTGACCCCCCCCTGCCGACGACCCTCTGGACCCCCCCCCGCCATCAACCCGCTGTTGCCTACCTTTGCTGGCGGGGGACCCCAACCCCCACCAGTCAAGCCGAGGTCCTCTTCTTCCCAATCCCGCGCAAGGCTTCGTTCTAGTCTGACGTCCTGCACGTTGTACGTGCAGGACGTCAGACTCACAGAAACAGAACGAAGCCTTGCAGATCAGCCAGCGAGGTCCTCTTCTTCCGACGCAAGGCCTCGTTCTGTTTCTGTGAGTCTGACGTCCTGCACGTACAATGTGCAGGATGTCAGACTAGAACGAAGCCTTGTGCGGAATTGGGAAGAAGAGGACCTCGGCTCGGCTGGCAGGGGTTGGGATCCCCCGCCAGCAAAGGTAGGCAACGGCGGGTTGGCGGTGGGAGGGGGGTTCAGAGAGTCGTTGGCAGGGGGGGGTCCAGAGAGTCGTCGGCAGGGGGTCCAGGGGCAAATCTACAGGGGCCCAGGCCCCCGTGGCCCCATACTGCCTACGCCACTGGTTATATCATTGATCAATGTCTTTCAGCAGTAAGCGTATAGTCTTGGTTCTATTTGGAGTACCATCACACATCCAGACTTTGTCAGAACTTAAAAGCTCCAACGTACAATTGCTAACATGTACTATGATGGGTTTTGAATTAGGACCCATCTCCACGTGAAGCAATATTTTTGCAAGGAAGATGAAAATGTACAATACGGCCCGGATGAACAGTGGTTTGATATTTCACAGGAGTCAAAGTCAACAAGAGAGATCAGCTCAGCACATTTTCAAGCATTCTATATTCTATATGCCATTGACGTTTTCAACTGCGCAGACCCGAGTGCTTCTTCAGCAAATGATGTCGTGACAGTACTGATCATGCGCCTAAGGGGAACACAACTTACACAACCGTCATCAGCCGTTCTTTGTAACTTAATCTTCAGCTCCTTGGCAACAGGACCTGGTGGATGATTATGGCCTCTCAGTTCTTTAAAAATTGGCATGAGTTTGTGCTTTAATTAATTGAAGTAATTAAACTACTGTTACAATGTTGCTGATCACAGTTCAGTGTTGTCTTGTTTTTCTTGTAAAAATGATAAGACTAGTCATTCAGATGACTTGTAAACTTGCATTTCATAAGCTGAAATAGTTCTTCGAGTAACTGTAGTTTGCTAAACTTTTGCGCTAAAACAGTCAATGCAGTTATTGAGATTCAGATGCTGAACTGAACCAGAAATCAACAGTAGCACTTAAATATCACATGTTGTTTTGACACACACTAAATGATGCAAACTTACAAATGAAGTTGAAGCTCAAGTGATGCCACACTTAACAGATACATGCTTAAATGTCATAGGTGCTTAAGTATCACACGCTTAACTGTCACATGCTAAAACGCCAGATGCCGTGGCCGTGAGTGCATAGGTACACGTGTCCACACATAAAATTTCTAATGAATTCAAATATACAACAAAGAGTTGACATGAGGATTGTGATTAGTTGTTTGGGAATAGGGCAAGACATAATGGGAGTAGTTCTATAATCTAATCTAATCTCAGTCTTTTATTAACTGCTTATTCCCAAAAATAGGTCTGAACAGTTTATAATCAAAAGAAAAAAACAATACAATTATTGGAGATTTGAAGGTGGCCAGGGATGGAGCTTGACGTAATGGCTCAGGAAGTCTATTCCAGGCATAAGGTGCGGCGAGATAAAAGGAACGGAGTCTGGAGTTAGTGATGGAGGAGAAGGGTGCAATTAGGAAAGATTTGCCTAGTGAACGGAGTTCTTGGGAAGGAGTGTAGGGAGAGATAAGGGTGGAGAGGTAGTGAGGGGCAGCAGAGTGAATGCACTTATAGGTTAATAAGAGGAGCTTGAACTGTAAAGTGACTTCAGAAGAGGGCTGATATGGGCATAGCGACTTTGGCGAAATATTTGCGAAGATTTGCCTAGTGAACGGAGTTCCCGGGGAGGAATGTAGGGAGAGATGAGAGTGGAGAGGTACTGAGGAGCTGCAGAGTGAATGCACTTATAGGTCAATAAGAGGAGTTTGAACTGTATGCGGAAACGGATAGGAAGCCAGTGAAGTGACTTGAGGAGAGGGCTAATATGAGCATAATGACACTGGCAGAATATTAGTCGTGCAGCAGAATTTTGAACAGATTGAAGAGGAGAGAGATGGCTGAGTGGAAGACCTGTGAGAAGCAAGTTGCAGTAGTCTAAGTGAGAAGTGATGAGAGTGTGGATGAGGGTTCTGGTAGCATGCTCAGAAAGGAGAGGGCGAATTTTGGCGATATTATAGAGGAAGAAACGACAGGTTTTAGCAATCTGTTGAATATGTGCAGAGAAGGAGAGGGAGGAATTGAAAATTACCCCAAGGTTACGAGCAGATGAGACAGGAAGAATGAGCGTGTTGTCGACAGAAATAGAGAGTGGGGGAAGGGGAGAGGTTGGTTTAGGTGGGAAGATAAGGAGCTCAGTTTTGGACATATTGAGCTTCAGGTGGCGGTGAGACATCCAGGCAGCAATGTCAGATAGGCAGGCAGATTGGCCCGGATTTCTGCTGAGATATCTGGTGTGGAGAGGTATATCTGGGAGTCATCAGCGTAAAGGTGATATTGAAAACCGTGGGCTGAGATCAGAGCACCAAGGGAGGAAGTATAGATGGAGAAAAGGAAAGGTCCTATGACAGATCCTTGAGGTACACCCACTGAGAGCGGGATAGAGGAAGTGGAGGATCCACCAGAGAATACACTAAAAGTACGCTGAGAGAGATAAGAAGAAAACCAGGAAAGAGCAGAGTTCTGGGGCAGAGGCTGGGGTTTGGAGTCCTACCAGCAGTGGTGTAGTTCTATCATATCTCTTCAATGTAAATAGAGTACAGTCTCGATTATCCGATCTTCGCTAATCTGTTCATTCGGCATATCCGATAGACCTCTTATGATGTCATCACATTTATTTCTATTAAAAATCTTTGTTTTAGAACAATTTTTGAAAATCAGAAACTCTATGCCTTTGTTTAGGCATTGTTTCAAAGGTTTATGCAGTGTTATCCGACTTTTTACTTATCCGACAACAGGTTGGACCCATTTATGTCAGATAATTGAGACTGTACTGTATTGTTCCAGCATCCATACTTTGCAGCAGTTGGCGTTTCTTCTGAAATTTAGCTGACATTCCACGGTAAATTGAACTACAATAATCTATCTGGGGAAGTATCAGCAATTGTACCATAGCGCGGAGTGACCTTCTTGGAAATAAGATCTAACTAACCTAAATTGTCTACATTTAAAATTAACTTCCCTAAACAAGGTTTTAATCTGAACCTCTATGATTAAAGATGTATCGAAAATAACCCTAGGATCTTTGCAGTTTTCTCAGCTGGTAGTATCTTCCTATGTCCCAAAGGAATACCTATTGTTAGATGTGCTGGGTTATTACTAAACCAAAGAACTTTAGTCTTGTTTGTATTCGACTTCAGCAAGTGAGAAGTAGTCCAACTTTTTATCCCTTCTATACAGCTATCTTAAGAAAAGTAGAGCTTAGATCATCAAGAACTGAAACAAGTGCAAACATATCTTCTGCATAGCCATTCTCTGGTCTAGCAAAACTGACCCTAGTAAGCTCTGTGTGGAGGGGCATAATCGAATGCGAACGCCCATCTCCATGGGCGTCTATCTCCGAGAACGGGTACATGAAGGGGCGGGACAAACCGTATTTTCGAAAAAAAATGGGCGTCCATGCATCGGATTTGAGCTGGGCGGTATCATTTTTCAGTGATAATGGAAGCCGAAGGCGCCAAGCTCAAAAATGAACAAATCCAAGGCATTGGGTTGTGGGAGGGGCCAGGGTTTGTAGTGCACTGGTCCCCCTCACATGCCAGGACACCAACCGGGCACCCTAGTGGGCACTTGTAACAATTAAAAAAAAAAGTTAACTACCTCTCTAGTCCATAGCTCCCTTCCCATGGGTGCTGAGCCCCCCAAATCCCCCCCAAAACCCATTTCCCACAATTCTACACCATTACCATAGCACTTATGGCTGAAGGGGGGCACCTAGATGTGGTTACAGTGGGTTTTGGGGGCGGTTTGGAGGGCTCCCATTTACCACCACAAGTGTAACAGGTAGGGGCGGATGGGCTGGGTCCACCTGGCTGAAGTCTACTGCACCCACTAACAACTGATCCAGGGACCTGCATGCTGCTGTGATGGAGCTGGGTATGACATTTGAGGCTGGCTTACAGGCTGGAAAAAAAAAGTTTTTAAAGTTCTTTTTTTTGGGTGGGAGGGGGTTAGTGACCACTGGGAGAATCAGGGGTGGTCATCCCCGATTCCCTCCGGTGGTCATCTGGTCATTTAGGGCACTTTTTTGGGACTTGTTCGTGAAAAAAAAGGGTCCAAAAAAGTGACCCAAAATTCGTGCTAAAAACGCCTTTCTTTTTTCGATTATCGACCGAGGACGCCCATCTCTCCTCGGCCGATAAACACGCCCCAGTCCCGCCTTCACCGCGCCTCTGACATGCCCCCGTCAACTTTGGCCGTTTCTGCGACAGATTGCAGTTGAAGACACCCAAAATCGGCTTTTGATTATACCGATTTGGGCGCCCACGGGAGAAAGACGCCCATCTCCCGATTTGGGTCGAAATATGGGCGTCTTTCTCTTTCGAAAATAAGGCGGATAGTCTCTCACAGCTCATGATGATGTTAAACAATACTGACAATATTTACCAAAACCTTTTCAAAATAAGTGTCATGAGTTGCAAAACTTATCTTTTGAAACAAATCTAATGGAGTCTTGAAAAGTGCTCAGATCCACCTTCCAGAGAGTGACCAGCGTTTCACGGTAATCAAACTACTGCATCAGGGATTTCTACTGGACCAGAGCTTTCACAATAGCTCTCATTCATGTTTCTGCAAACGAATGTAAAAAATTACCAGAAAATAGCTAAATGTTCCAGTAATAAGCAAAAACTCAAGATATTCTCCAACTTACTTGGGGCCCTGTTTACTAAGCCACGGTGTAGGTGTGCTAACTTTTTAGTGCATGCTCAAAACTAGTGCGTGCTAACAATAGAGACACCAATTATATGCCTATGGGTACCTCTAGCGTTAGCGAGCGCTAATTTTTAGCGCACGCTAAAAAGTTTGCACACCTACAGTGCAGCTTAGTAAACAGGGCCCTTAATAACACTCCTTACTTGCTTCAGTTGCTCTGTGCAACTATGAAACATTTTTGAAATAAATTTTGGTAAATATTTAAAAATCTGGAATGTTGATAAAAAGTCATTTAAAAAAACTCTTGGAATGAGAAGCTTTTGCTAAGGAAGGATTTTTTAGCCAATGTACGCCTCCCCACCTTACAGCACTGGCAGCTTGAATTTAAAGGGAGCCATTTCTGGGGAACAGCGTCTTGTGCTGCAGGTCATGTGATCTGATTATAGCCCTAGATTGGTGCAGCACAGCATAATCTGGAGTCAGCTACAGGAGAGCTTTGGTGCCTGAAAATCAGAGAACAGTGTCCAAATAACTCCAACAGCAATCACACATGCATAGATTGAAAGCATCCTTTGGAAGGGTGATGAAACTAAATTGAATGATTTCTGTGAATGGATCGACACTAGAGATCACAATCTCTAATTCAAAATGAATTTCAGCCGTGAGCAAATCTCATTCTTGGACCTCATGATTCTTAAAGGTGAAACCACTTTCAAACCCACTTTATATAGGAAACTTATGGACCGTAATACATTTCAGTAGCCACTATCATCGTTCTCTCAAGGCCAATTTACCTCTTTGCCAGTTTTTAAGGCTAAGAAGAATATCTTCCGATGATGATGAGTTCCATCTTCAGTCCAGAATCATGTCCAAGAGATTTGAAAGAGGATATCCACTACAACAGATACAATCTAGTTGTTTTAGAGCCAGATGTCAAAACTGAGAAGAGCTTCTTAAACAAAAACCAGCTAAACCACCACCAGATGTTGTCTGCACTCTTAGGTTTTCACATCTCTCCGGGAAGATCCAAAAAAAGCATAAGAAGACACTGGCATAACCTTGAGAACCATGATTATTTTTAAACAGAAGAAACTTATTGTGGCCTACTCCAGAGGAAGAAATCTGAAAGAGAAGCTTGTTTCTTCCACTTTTCCCTCTCTTCTGGATTCCAACACTTGTATACAACCTGTGAGACATCAAAAATGCAATGAGTGTAGTGTTTGCAAACACACTCTTGAAATTTCCACGTTCATACACCCGCAGACCAACACACTGGAGGGCCTATAGCAAAGGTGTATAATCTATGTCTAGGTCAAGTCCTGATGGGAAAGTTGTCTTAAAGTAAAACATTAGTCTTTGTTGTTCTTGGAGGAGTGTTTTATCTATATCTGGTCTTCTCCAATGTTTTTTGAAAAATTTGAAGACAAAAGAATTGTAGATCTTCAACGGTGTGTTTCATCTCATGCCAAAGGAGCTGATTCATTACGGCGATTAATGTTACTGCAGTGTTCTATTGTCCTTGTTTTAATTCTCTTCTTGGTTTTGCCAATATACAGTAAATTACATGGACAGATAATGATCCAGATGACATGATCACTATTGCAATTGGATGAATGTTGCAAAACGTATTCCTTGTTCGTCTGCTGATATATGAACGTGGAAATTTGAAGTGCGTGTTTGCAAACATTACACTCATTGCATTTTTGGGCTATGGGTGGGAAAATGGGCATTTTATGGGTGTTCCCAAATTTAGGCATGTTACAGAATATGGCCCAGTCCATGCAGGGATTTATACCACATTTTCGTTGGTGTGAATGGATGTGTGTAGTTTTAGGCGCTGGGATATCAACTAAGCATGTTCTATATACCACGCCTAAATCTTACAGAATGCACTTAGGCAAAAAAGATTTCCACGTGGATTCCAGGTGCCATATATAGAATCTCCCCTTTTGAGTCTAGTTTTAATCGCCCTCATTTTAAGAATCTTACTTCACTTCCCCATTCTATTTCTTTCAAGACATTTTTTTCAGAACTTCCCTTGGAAGATCAAGCCTACACTTAGGACAAATCTCTACAATCTTGGCAATTCTCAACCACTTCCTTATCGAAGATACATTGCACATCTTGTTGAAAAGTGCCTTAGTACCATCAGGGACTTCAACTTTTGAAGAGACAGGTTTGTACAGCTGAGGGGCTCTGATGTAATCATCAGACTTCAGCCACGCTGCAGGTTTGTAGATCCTAGTGTAAAATGTATAATTTTCAGGTTAAATTGTCAAAAAGGAACTATTTTGAACAACTTGTGGTGTCCTCATTGAATTCTTCTAGAACACTTTATGGTATTGTTACCCGTATAACTTCTCAAAAGAAATCAGAATCTCTGACATCTATACAGCCTTCAGCTACATATTTTTCATCTAAGATTGACCATCTTAGGAAATCTATTCCTGCAGACATGTCCCTACAGACTCCTACCCTACTGATAACTACTGAATGCACTTTAAGTTCACCTAACACCACTTCTATTTCTGTATGATGGGATTTTTATATCCCAAATCTTCACGAATTATCCTCTACACTTATGTCCATGAGACCTACAACTTCATCCCTTCATCCCACACTCTCCTCTTGGTTAAACTTTTCAAACCATGGACTTCTTCCATTGGTTTTTCAGATGGTGACCCAAAGCCTTATGACTGGTCAGTTTCCATCTTTATGGAAAAGAACTATTATTCGTCCACTTTTGGAAAAAAAATCTTATCTTGATCCTTCACTTTCCGGACACTATTGACCTGTTTCTAATCTTTGCTTCCTTTCTAAACTACTTGAAAAAGTAGTTTTTAACTAGCTCTTGACACATGTTGAACAAGTTTCTGTCCTACATCCTCATCAATCTGGTTCCCATACACATTATAGTATGGAAACTATTACCACTGCTCTTGTTCAACGTTGACAAGTGCAAAGTGATGCACGTGGGAAGGAGGAACCCGAATTACGGCTATGTCATGCAAGGTTCCGCTTTAGGCGTTACGGACCAAGAAAGAGATCTGGGAGTCATCATGGATAGAACGTTGAAATCTTCCGCTCAATGTGCTGCGGCGGCTAAGAAGGTGAACAGAATGTTGAATATTATTAGAAAAGGGATGGAAAACAAGCATGAGGATGTTATAATGCCGTTATATCGCTCCATGGTGCGACCGCACCTGGAGTATTGTGTTCAGTTCTGGTCGCCTCATCTCAAAAAAGATATAAAGGAATTGGAGAAGGTGCAGAGAAGGGCGACGAAAATGATAAAAGGGATGGGACGACTACCTTATGAGGAGAGGTTAAGACGGCTAGGACTCTTTAGCCTGGAGAAAAGGCGGCTGAGGGGTGATATGATAGAGGTCTACAAAATAATGAGTGGGGTAGAGCGGACAGATGTGAAGCGTTTGTTTACGCTTTCTAACAATAATAGAACTAGGGGACACAAGATGAAATTAGAATGAGGTAGGTTTAAAACAAATTGGAGAAAGTTTTTCTTTACTCAGCGTGTGGTTAGACTCTGGAACTCATTGCCGGAGAAGGTAGTGACGGCAGCTGGCCTTGCTGAGTTTAAAGGGGGTCTGGACAGATTCCTGAAGCAAAAGTCCTTTGATCGTTATTAAATTTTGGGTTTTTGCCAGGTTCTTGGGGTCTGGATTGGCCGCTGTCGGAGACAGAGTGCTGGGCTTGATGGACCTTTGGTCTTTTCCCAGCGTGGCAGTGCTTATGTACTTATGTACTTATGTTAGTGAAATCTATTCTTGACTCTGGTAATATAGTGCTGCTCATCATCGCTTTGGAACTCTTTCTGCAACTTTTGATTTAGTGTATCACTCCCTGTTATTATCACAACGTTCAGATATTGGTTTAGGTGATACTGTTTCAGACTGTTCTCTTCATCTTTGTCAGATTGGTCATTTTCTATTCATACTTTTAGTCAATTCTCTGCACCCCACCCTTTCAGCTACAGTGTCCCACAAGGTTCTATCCTTTCTCCTTTACTTTTCAATATTTTAAGTCCATTGGCTACAGTTGTAAAAATTACAATATCAGATCCTTCTATTATGCTCATGATATTCTTTTAATCTTTCCAACTTCACCTCTTAGACCACACCTCCAACCTTTGTAAAATTGCCTTACCGCTCTATCGTATTGACTTCGCTCTCACAAATTAGTGTTGAATGTAGAAAAAAAACAGTTAAGTGTGAATGCCTGGGTGTCATCCACAACCGACCTTGATTCCTTATTTGTTTGATATGCACGTTCAACTGGTAAAATCATTTCGACATCATGCCAGCGAAGGATCTATGTAGAAAATGTGGTACCATAATATTCAGTAGCAGGCTGTGGAATGAGTCAGACCGGGGGAGGAGGAGGCTGATGGTACAGCAGGGCCCTGCTGTTTGAACATTCACACCTCAGTAAAAAAAAAAAATCCTCACTGTAAGCAGGCAAGAGAGAAAGACAGCAAATGCAATCCTTATGGGACTGGGGAAAGAGTACGTTTTGAGGGGCTAGCAATGAAGGTCTGAGTTCCAGCGTCGGGGTAACCATTTCACAGGTTAGGAGATCACCCAGAGTAGCAGCATCTGGGAAACCAGCTAAGAGCAGCAGATTCCTCTGTAATACTAAATGTTTATTTTCTAATGTCTTCTATTTTTCAAGATCTATTGTAAGCCACATTGAGCCTGCAAAAAGGTGGGAAAATGTGGGATACAAATGCAATAAATAAATAAATAAATAAATAACCCAAAGCAATACGCCTTGAGAGGAACACAAAGATATTGCGTACTTACCTGCAGGAAGGGTAGACAATTTTCAAACAGCCCATTTACCCAGCTACATGACTGTTGAAAACTACCCTCATATGTGTATGCGTGTATAGAGACAGAGGAGTGTGTGTGTGTGTATATACATGCACACATATAAAAGTAACAGAGTTTAAGATTTAAAAGTATGCACAATCATCATTTTACATACTACATAGAGCTATGTGGACACCATCCAGCTTATAATCGAAAGAGAAAAACGCCTATATTTCGACCCAAATCGGGAGATGGGCGTTTTTCTCGCAAAGGCGCCCAAATCGGTATAATCGAAAGCCGATTTTGGGTGTTTCCAACTGCACTCCGTCGCGGAAACGAATAAAGTTGACGGGGGCGTGTCGGAGGCGGAACTGAGGCGTGGTTATCAGCCGAGGAGAGATGGGCGTCTGTAGCTGATAATCGAAAAAAAAAAAAGGTGTTTTTACCGCGATTTTGGGTCACTTTTTTGGACCCTTTTTTTTCACGAACAAGTCCCAAAAAAGTGCCCCAACTGCCCAGATGACCACTGGAGGGAATCGAGGATGACCTCCCCGGACTCCCCCAGTGGTCAATAACCCCCTCCCACCAAAAAAAACCCCACTTTAAAAACTTTTTTCCCAGCCTGTATGCCAGCCTCAAATGCCGTACCCACCTCCATGACAGCAGAATGTGTTCGATCCTGTCACAGCCTTTCCCTGGGTCTGATGTGGCTCTCGGGTGCACTACAGGGTCACATCAGCATTGCATTGTGGTGGGTGTAGGGTATTGGACTCCGTGATTTCATTAGCTTGTGTTACAGTCTCACAATGTTGGTAGTTGGTAGGCTCTTCTCCCATGGTGCTTTTCCCCTTGCCTACTAGGTCAGAGTGTGCCCTGTTGTGTTTCCTGTTGTAGTCCATGTGGTAGTGGCCATTTTTGTAAGCCAGTTTTAGTTCCCTTTCCTGTGTTAGCCACGTTAGAGAACTTAGTTCTTACCTTGAATGTGGCTGAAAGAGGGCATTGTACAGCATTCTGCCAGCTCGGACCTACTGCTAATCTCAGTACCAGGGAGACTTGTTGCCAGTGGGACACAACCTCTGCAGTTAACTGTGAGTAAACGAGCTTATTCCAATAAAGGACGTTTTCGGAGAGATTAGTCTTCAGGTGTCAACTGGTGTGCCAAGATTATACAGCAACAACAAGTCCTAGAGGCCGGCGTGTATGCAGGTCCCTGGAGCACTTTTAGTGGGTACCGCAGTGCACTTCAGCCACGTGGACCCAGGCCCATCCCCCCCCACCTGCAACACTTGTGCTGGTAAATGGGAGGCCTCCAAAACCCACTGTACCCACATGTAGGTGCCCCCTTCACCTCTAAGAGCTATGGTAGTGTTGTACATTTGTGGGTAGTGGGTTTTGGGGGAGGGGGGTTGGGAGCTCAGCACCCGTGGTAAGGGAGCTATGCATGTGGGAGTTTTTTCAGAAGTCCACCGCACTGACCTAGGGTGCCCAGTTGGTGTCCTGGCATATCAGGGGGGGCCAGTGTACTACCAATCCTGGCCCCTCCCACAACCAAATGGCTCGGATTAGGAAGTTTTTGAGCTGGGCGTTTTTAGTTTCCATTATCGCTAAAAAAAACAAACGCCCAGCTCAAAAACGTCCTTTTTTCCAAAAATACGGTTCGGCCCGCCCCTTCACGGACCCGTTCTCGGAGATAAACGCCCATGGAGATAGGCGTTCGCGTTCGATTATGCCCCTCCACATAAACTATCCAAGATATCAAAAGATGCATCCAATCGTTGCTGGTCTTGTTGTAACCATATAGGAACTTTGGACCACTTAATACATCATTGCCGATTACTGGATGAATATTGGTCCCGCAGAGAGAAAACAATTTCTCATATTTTAAGCTTAAAGATCTCTTTAACTTACAAAATGATAATTGCAGAGGAATTCGATATTAATAATATAATACCACCACATATGATTAAACTACTACGTATATTGATCCAAGTGGCTATAAAATTGATATGTCAAAACTGGAAAGATTTTACAAAGTTAACTCACGAAATGTGGTGGAATTCAGTATGTCTACTAGCTAAATATGAAAAAGTGGCAGCAGAGAAATGTGGTTCCCTTACAGCATTTAATAGAATTTGGTCTCCGGTGTTTAAATATTCATCCAGTTAAGTAATAATTAATTAATGAACAGGTACTATTCATATATAGGCACTAAACTATAACATCTGATATGTATGCATACTCCATAAGTATATATATATATATATATATATATATATATATATCTCAAACATATAAATGGCGAGTGACCGACTCACTCGCAAATGCGCAGTAGAGACTTCCCTCTCTGTCCCGCCCCCGCGTCAATACGTGATGACGGGGGGGGGGGCGGGACAGAGAGGGAAACTGCGCCGCCGAGGTTGCTACCGCTCCCCCCACCACTCGGAGTCGCCGCCGCCACCCCTCCACCTGGCCCGGGCCCTCTCTTCCCTTCTGAACTTACACATCCATTCGCCGAACGCAGCAACGCACATCAGCTGAGCTGCAGTGAGCCCTTCCTTCTTTGCCTGTGGCCCCGCCCTCCTGTGACGTAACGTCAGCGAGGGCAGGACACACACAGGCAGAGAAGGAAGGGGCAGCTCAGCTGATGTGCGTTGCTGCGTTCGGCGAATGGATGTGTAAGTTCAGAAGTGAAGAGAGGGCCCGGGGCCCGGGCCAGGTGGAGGGGTGGCGGCGGCGGCGGCTTCGCGGGGGGGAGGGGAGCGATGGTGACTGCGGGGGGAGGAAAACCTCAATACCAGCCCGTTTTTACGGGCTCAACGGCTAGTATATATATATATATATATATAGTCAGAGTACAATGACCTATTTGTTAACTGTTTTTGTCATTGGTACTAAATGTATTATTTGTTATGAAAATTAATAAAAACTGGTTGAACTAAAAAAAAAAAAGATTTAAAAGTATGGAAGTCAGTTTTCTGCACAGGCAAGAAAAACAGGAAACAAACCCCTATGGTAAGCCCAACCACACACGGAAGAAGTAGGGGATGACCGAATGACTTCCTGCCAAACAGACGGATGATAAACGTAGTTTTTATTGAGCAATCAAAAGGACCCAACACGGGACCATGTTTGGGCAGATAGAGACAACTGCCTCAGGGGTCACAATCACTATATGTTTATGTATGAGAAGGTACTTTAAATATACATGCTCAGCAGGGCCGCTGAGAGACTGAGCCGGGCCCGGGGCCACCGCTGCCATCTCCACCCACCCACCCCCAGCCCCATTGACAGCCCCCCTCTGTCCGCCACCGGGCCCCCTGCATTCAAATCGGCTGCGCCTCACCTCCGTGTGAAAGCGGCAGATCGCCTCCCTTCGGGGCCTTCCCTCACTGTGTCCCGCCCTCGTCTGATGTAACTTGCTGTTTCCGCGAGGGCGGGGCACACTGAGGGAGGGCCCGAAGGGAGGCGATCTGCTGCTTTCACACGGAGGTGAGGCGCTGCCGATTTGAATGCAGGGGGCCTGGTGGCGGATGGAGGGGGGTTGTCAATGGAGCCGAGGGAAGGCAGGTGAGACCGGGGACTGCAGGAGAAGGAGAGAGACCCCGGTGCCGGGCACCCTTGGAGGCCCGGGGAATTTTGTCCCCCCTGCCCCCCCCCCTCTCGGTGGCCCTGATGCGCAGTGACACAACCTCCCTTGTTTTCCTGTATTGGATTCATGTCAGCAAGGTTCTTTCTCCTTTTTTCTCTCCTCCTGCACTGCATATAGACTCCAAGTACGCAAGGAGAGGCATTTTTTGATATGACGTCTGACTTTTGCACTAAATATCCCAAATCTGAATAGCAAATGTCATTTTCGAAAAGAAAAATATCTTATCTTTTTTTTTTTAAAATACCATTTCAAACAAGGTTTTGTGTTTTGTGTGTTTATCCTTTCAGGTCATTTTCAAAAAAAAATAAAAAAACACATTAAAAACTCACAAAATCAAGCCATTAGGATATAGGAGGGGCCAGCATTTTTAGCAGACTGGTCCCCCAGACATCCCAGGACAGCAATGAAGTACCCTAGGGGGCACTGCTGGGGACTTCATATAAATGTTCCCAGGTATACATCTCACCGTTGCTCCCTTATCTTGTCTGCTGAGTACTTCAGAACCCACCCAAAACCTACCATCCCCAACTGTACACCACTACAATAGCCCTTATAGGTGAAGGGGGCACCTAGATGTGGGTACAGTGGGTTTCTGGTGGGTTTTGAAGGGCTCACATTTACCACCACAAGTGTAACAGGTAAGGGGGGTGGGCCTGGGTCCACCTGCCTGAAGTGCACTGCACCCACTAAAACTGCTCCAGGGACCTGCATACTGCTGTCATGGAGCTGGGTATGATATTTGAGGCTAGCATAGAGGCTGGAAAAATATTTTAAAATTTTTTGAGGGTGGGAGGGGGTTAGTGACCACTGGGGGAGTCAGGGGAGGTCATCCCCCCAGTGGTCATCTGGTCAGTTCGGGCACCTTTTCGTGGCTTGGTCATAAAAAAAAGGACCAAGCAAAGTTGTCCAAGCGCTTGTCAGGGACGCCCTTCTTTTTTCGATTATGGGTCAAGGATGCCCATGTGTTAGGCACGCCCAAGTCCCGCCTTCGCTACACCTCTGACACGCCCCCGGGAACTTTGATTGTCCCCACGACGGAAAGCAGTTGGGGACGCCCAAAATCGGCTTTCGATTATGCCGATTTGAGCGACCCTGGGAGAAGGACGCCCATCTTCCGATTTGTGTCGAAAGATGGGCGTCCTTCTCTTTCGAAAATAAGCCTTTTAAACCAGACATGCCCTGCTTCAAGTTTTTGAAGTTCCCTTTCCTTCTACACTGCATATAGACTGAGTATACACTATGCATGTTGTTTACAGACCACAGGGTGTTCTTTTCAAATCCCCTTTTAAGTATTTTTTGCTCACAGTTTGACTTGGGGTGCATGTTACTGTTTACATCTTTTACAGGCTTATATCCAGACAGTGCCTTCTAACAGAGGGGCAGGTACATAGGTGTTTGTTTTAATTCTTATTTTATTTTATTTTGTGCATATGGTTCCTTTTAGAATTGAATGTTTTTTCGACTATTTGAACTTGCAATGTATTTCTCTGTATACGTGTTTTGTTACTTTAAAAATATTAATAAAAAAAGATTTGAACTCAGAGAAGTAAGCTATTCTTTGAAATGCTCTTCTCTGTTTGCACGGAAAGAGAATGGCTCGGAGTCAAGCTATCTCTGGAGGGGTGCACAAGAGGCATGGGCCCCTTGTCCCTAGTGACTATCATGAGGGTCCTAGGTGTCCATCTTGACAACACTCTGAATTTCCAGGCACAATTTAATAAAATCATCCGAGCCTCGTTCTTTAGACTCAAACAGCTCTACTCAGTGAATCACCTGTTCGATAAATCAGCACTCCAAACTATAATCCACTCATTTAATCATTTATTTATTTATTTATGCATTTGTACCCCACATTTTCCAACCAGCGCTGTCAGTTCAATGTGGCTTATATTTTACATCAGTTAATCAGTTATCATATTACATTTTACATCAGTGAATCATATTACGTTGTTGTTAGCGGGTCCATGTGTCTTTGGCCAGTTTCTGTTCGTAATTCATTCTTCGTGTTATGTTGTAGTATTTTATTATTGTGACATTGAGTAGCATTTTGCTGAAAAAGAGGGCTTTCAGATGGGTATGTGCCTGAAGGGGCATATTCTGCCCCTTTAGCCTTTCAAGTCCCTTTGGAGCAACTGAGGAGTAATTGAGAAGTTGCCTTGGAGATTTTGAAGAGCAGTGAAGTTGATGTCTGAAGACATGTCATCATCCAGGTACAAAACAGAAAGACAAATTTTGATGTGTTGTACCTGGGACTAGTGGGGTAAAGAGTTATTAATAAGGAATGATGTTTCTATTTCACTCATATCTATATCTCTGAAACCTGTACCTTTAATGAATTCCTTAGCTATGGGGGAAGCCTCTCCCTTAAAACCTCCTACAGAATATGGAAATCTGGAGAGTTGTTTCAAAGACAGAAATGATTGTCTGTGGATGTTGATCGTAGGTTTTCAGGGGAGGCTGCATTCAAATTGTCTTCACTGGAGAATGATTTGAGGATAAAGGGTCAGTATTTTGCTGACTGCTGCCAGCGTTAAACCCAGAAATTCAATGCCGGGGCCGTGTCTGGAATTTGGATAACCTGTAGATAAACAATACTTACTTAGTTTGGACCAGGGCTGGGACTGGAATCCTCCAGGAGGCTGCAAGCAGCTGAACTCTCTCTGCACTTTCCAATCTCTCAATAAGCCAGTCTACTTCAAAGGTTATTGTTCTGAACCAACTTACCAAAATCAAGTGTCTTCGGACAAACAATTACACTGTGGTAGAGGCAGAAACAAGGCAAGAGGCAATAAGTGACAACAACAGTTATTTACAATGTCTCTGATGCTTGATGCCCTTAAATTCAAAGCTCAGAAAAAGTCCAACTATTTTTCCTTTAAGCCTGTTACTATGGGTAATAGGGGATACACACAGTTTCTTCTGGTATTCATTTACAGTTCTGATGTTGGCTGTGATGAGACTCAGGTGCAGGTCATTTGCAGTCAGGATCAGCTGAGATGTGTTGAATTCTCAGGAACCTTGTTGACTTACATGGTAAAATTTCTTCAGCTCAGTAGATGTCCCTGGACCACAAGTAGATGGAAAGAGTCCAGGTCACCTTGCTGGAGAGCCACACATACAGCCCAGTCTCTCCTTTTTCCTTAGTATCTCAGAAAGGATGCAGAAGGTTCCTCGTTCCCTCAGACAACCAAAAGGGCAGATGCTTATGTGGCTTCTGTTACCTATATGCTCCCGGATCACTCCTTGACCTTGATATACCACCTAGGACAGCAAAGAATACAGGCTGTAGAATTTCTGGACTATAACTGGGAAGGCAGAAAAAACAAAGGCAATTATTCACATGCAAGTCAGGAAACTAAATGAAAGAGAAATTGTTGTCTTGCATCAGGGCTTCCCAAACGGTGGAACTTAGGGAGTTTCCTACAAAAATTGTTCCCTCCTTTTGTTTGTAATATGGTAATACTAGCAATACCCTCTTCATGAAAGAGGCTAGAATGTCCAAAAGTCATGTAGTTCTTTGCCTGGCAATTACTGATGTCAGACAAAAGATAAAATTATGTTGCTTCTGGTAGAGGCACTGAGATTCTGTGCAGGCACCTATACTGCAGGATCTCGGCTGCCCTACAGGTACATAAGCATTACTATGAGACAGACCAAAGGTTCATCAAGCCCAGTATCCTGTTTCCAACAATGGCCAATCCAGGTCACAAGTACCTGCCAGGATTCCACAAGAGTAATAGATTCCATATTGCTTATCCCAGTAATAAGCAGTGGACTGCCCCTATTTGACTGACTGTACATTTGTCCTTTAGATTGTAAGCTCCTTTGAGCAGGGACTGTCCTTCTATGTTAAATTGTACAGCGCTGCGTAACCCTAGTAGCGCTTTAGAAATGTCAAGTAGTAGTAGTAGTAGATTTTCCCCAAGCCCACCTTAATAATTGTTCATGGGCTTTTCTTCCAGGAACTTGTCTAAACCATTTTAACCTCTGCTATGCTAATGGCTTTTACCAAATTGTTTGGCAATGAATTCCAGAACTTAATTATAAGTTGAGTAGGTAGCCCAGCCAGACAGGAATTTTTTTTTTTGGGGGGGGGGGACCTAGGTGTAGAATGGGTGAGCACAAAATGTCCTCTCTGCCCCTTCTCCACTCCCTGGTACACTCCACCCCCCCCCCCCCCCAACTCACAACGCAAGATCTGGCAACCTTCCAGAAATTACTAAAGACTAACCTGTTCAAAGAGACTTATCAAATGGACCCTTCCTAAAAGACCGACTTCAAAACTGTACAAGAATAAGTTAACTCTGAACTTTTTATTTGGTTACATTAATCACATTATCATTACTGAACGTTATACATTACCCTTGATCTCAAATACCTGAAATGAATTGTATATCTATTTTCTTCTAATGTTACTTTATATCGTCTATACTTTAATTCAGTGGCGTTCCTAGGGGGGCTGACACCCGGGGCGGATCGCCGATGCGCCCCACCTCCCGGGTGCAGCGCGACCCTCCCCCCGGTGAAAGGACACCTCCCCCCCCGGCGAAGGAACCCCCCCCCCCCGGGTGCACACCGCTGGGGAGGGGTGCCTCACGCCTGTCCGCTTTGTTCGTTTCCATGCTCCCTCTGCCCCGGAACAGGAAGTAACCTGTTCCAGGGCAGAGAGAGCACAGAAAGAACTTAGCGGACAGGCGCGCAGCACCCCACTAGCGGCGTGCACCCGGGGCGGACCGCACCCACCGCCCCCCCCCCCCTAGGAACGCCACTGCTTTAATTGTAATAATACTTTGTATTATTAATTCTGGAAATGGCGATCGCCACTACGGTATAATGTGAGCCACATTGAGCCTGCAAAGAGGTGGGAAAATGTGGGATACAAATGCAGGAAATAAATAAATAAATAAATACATATCTGAGCTGGTGGGATCGCCAGGCCCCACCAGGTGAAGACCTCCTTTGATTCCCTGAAGACAATCAGAATGCCATACTGCCAAGCTCAGCAGTGGATGTGATATATTTTCCACTAAAGATGTTTTGAGAATGTTTGCATTAAGATGTTTAGGTAGGTTGGAGTGACAGATGATTGAGCAGTTATCTGAAAAGGCTAGGACTTGGAACAGCTGTGCGCCGCTGTGGGAGGTCCATTATCTTATAATTGCACAACTGATGTCTTCCTCCTCCATTATCTATAACTTGCCTTCATAGAATTTGTCGGGAGTATCAGTTGCCATTTTCCAGTTTTCTATTTTGATGTTGCTAAGCTCAGCAGTCAGCATTCCGGTGCCTGAGTCGGCACCTAGTGCATGCTTACTTCTCATGCATGCTGCTGGGTAAGCCTGGGCCCCAAATGTGTCAGCCCTTGCCCACCTGGCCCACCCATGGCTATGCTCCTCCTGCATTGAGTAAAGAAATATTTTCTATGATTTAGTGTTTCTATGGCTATATTACATTGATATAGCCAGATTTGGTGTGTCGGCCACAATCTTTATTTATTTATTTGTTACATTTGTATCCCACATTTTCCCACCTTTTTGCAGGCTCAATGTGGCTTACGTGGAGGGGCATAATTGAACAAAAACGTCTATCTCCATGAGCGTTTATCTCCGAGAACGGGTCCGTGAAGGGGCGGACCGAACCGTATTTTCGAAAAAAATAGACGTCCATGTTTTATTCGACAATTTGTGAGCTGGGCGTTTTTGTTTTTCAGTGATAATGGAAAATGAAAGCGCCCAGCTCAAAAATGAATAAATCCAAGGCATTTGTTCGTGGGAGGGGCCAGGATTCGTAGTGCACTGGTCCCCCTCACATGCCAGGACACCAACCGGGCACCCTAGGGGGCACTTTTACAAAAACAAAAAAAAAGGTAAAAGAGCTCCCAGGTGCATAGCACCCTTCCCTTAGGTGTTGAGCCCCCCAAATCCCTCTCAAAACCCACCGCCCACAAGTCTACACCATTACTATAGCCCTAAGGGGTGAAGGGGGGCACCTACATGTGGGTACAGTGGGTTTGGGGGGCGGTTTGGAGGGCTCCCATTTACCAGCACAAGTGTAACAGGTGGGGGGGGGGGATGGGCCTGGGTCCACCTGCCTGAAGTCCACTGCACCCCCTAATAACTGCTCCAGTGACCTGCATACTGCTGCCAGGGAGGTGGGTATGACATTTGAGAGTGAAAATAAAAAGTTGTGAAACGGCATATTTTGTGGTGGGAGGGGGTTTGTGACCACTGGGGGAGTCAGGGGAGGTCATCCCCAATTCCCTCCAGTGGTCATCTGGTCATTTAGGGCACTTTTTGGGGCCTTATTCGTGGAAAAACAGGGTCCAGGAAAAGTGCCCTAAATTCTCGCTAAAAACGCATATTATTCTTCCATTATCGGCGAAAGGCGCCCATCTCTGATCGCCCGATAACCACGCCCCAGTTCCGCCTTCACCACGCCTTCGACACGCCCCCATCAACTTTGTCCGCATCCGCGACGGAGTGCAGTTGAAAACGTCCAAATTCGGCTTTCGATTATACCGCTTTATTCGTTTTTGTAAGATAAACGTCTATCTCCCGATTTGGGTCGCAATATAGGAGTTTTTCTTTTTCAATTATAAGCTGGATTGTACCGTAAACAGCGTTAGCCAATTCCGGTATGAACAAGGTGATATTGAGGTACATGTATGGTAAAGACCGTTGGGGGGAACTTAGAGAGGGAGAGGAAGGATTAAGATATGTCCAATTACGGTCTTTGGTTACGTTATGTCGCTGGTATCCCTTTCCAGTCAGGATTTCAGGATATCCAAAATGGAGTATGCATGAAAGAGATCTGCATATAATAGAGGCAGTGTATGCAAATCAAGATCATGCATATTCATTGTGGATATCCTGAAAATCTGACTGGCAAGGAGTATTCCAGAAACACTGATCTAAATGACAAGTCTCATGTGGAGAACACAAAGTGCTCCCCACCCCAAACTAGGTTTACAGTCTTTTTTCACAGGGACAAAGCATTTGTGAAGTTATAAAATGCCAGATATGCCAGATATGGCAGATATGCCAGATATGGCAAATAGCAACATTTTGTTCCCAATTAACTGATCACTACCACTGGTATTTATAAAATGAAATTAAAGCATAAAGTGAATCCAGAAGCCACCAATTTAAAAAAAGCTTTAAAAATGTTTACAAAAAGTGCTTGTTTACAATCAGGGCAAATGCCTTAGGATCTCATTTTACAAAGCCTGCCTGGGAAGTATAGTCTACAGGCAGGGTTTGAGGCAGTGGCGTAGCCACAGGTGGGCCTGGGTGGGCCGAGGCCCACCCAGTTAGTGCTCAGGCCCACCCAACAGTAGCACACGTTTAGCGGTAGCTATTGAGGATCCCAAGCTCTATCAGCTGAAGACTTCCCCCTGATGGTAACAAAAATGCTGCTCTCCACGATACTGGTACCTGCACACGCTCAGTTTTCAGTGCACGCCTGCTGCAGACTGCCAAGGTGGAGAGAAGCATTTTCCCGCCAGCTAAGATATTTTTTTTTCTGTGTGGGGGTGGGGAAGGAGACTTGGTGCCCACCCACTTCTTGCCTAGGCCCACCCAAAATCTGCTGTCTGGCTACGCCCCTGGTTTGAGGCCTTCTCCCCAGTTTCTGGTCTGTCTGGGCCCCAGCATGTCTAACACTTGTATGCTGCCTTTCTTTGGAGTGTCTCTCCAACTGTCTTAGTTTGTGCTTGTCTCTTTACCATCTTTCTCTAACTCTTGAGCTTGGCTGATATAATGGCTGTTTGCTTTCGGGTGTTGTATTCTCTCTACTATATTTTAGCTAATTTCTGATGAATCAGAAGAGTTTATGATATGTGACACTTCTGTTTTTTAAAGTGCGACAGTTCTCTGAGGTGCAAGAACAGAAAGATCAGGAAAAATGAAAAGTGGAAAAACTGTGAATTCCATTCACACCACCCTTACACAAGCAATTGGACAAGTTTGAATATGCAATTTAAAATTTGTTTTTTTTTTTGAGAAGCTAGTATGAGAGAGAGGAAAAATGTAGGGCTGGTTATTTAATAGGGATGTGCATTCATTTAAGTGTTTCTTGTTGTGTTTAGCCCAAAATGACAGGAAAAAGACTTCAGGATTTTTTCCTATGTTGCTCATAGTGTGGACTGTCTGCTGAGTAAGCATTATTCACAAAGACACGTGGTCTTCACAAAGAGTGTGCACACCGCTTTTACGACACTGCCACAACGACAACAACAAAAAAAGAAACAGAACTAAAACTTTGTATAAATATCAAGGGAAGCTAAACAAAATGCCGGGCTTCCCGACCTGACAGAAATGGGGATTCAAACCCACATGTGACCATAAGTACATATACGTACATAAGTACATAAGTAATGCCATACTGGTAAAAGACCAAAGGTCCATCGAGCCTAGCATCCTGTCCCTGACAGTGGCCAATCCAGGTCAAGGGCACCTGGCAAGCTACCCGAACATACAAACATTTTATACATGTTATTTCCGAAATTGTGGATTTTTCCCTTTTTTGTGGTTTGTTCCGTTTTTACGGGAGATTTGGACTTTCTTTTTTGTGTTTGACGGATTTTTCCCATTTAGTAGCGGTCTATGGACTTGTCCTTTAGGAAACCGTCCAACCCCTGTTTAAACTCTGCCAAGCTAACCGCCTTCACTACGTTCACCGGCAACGAATTCCAAAGTTTAATTACGCGTTGGGTGAAGAATCATTTTCTCATATTTGTTTTAAATTTACTACACTGTAGTTTCATCGCATGCCCCCTAGTTCTAGTATTTTTGGAAAGTGTGAACAGACGCTTCACATCCACCTGTTCCACTCCACTCATTATTTTATATACCTCTATCATTGAAACGTCATCAGCCCACGCCTCAGGGGTTGCATGTTTTTTTTTTTTGGCTATGATAACAGAGTTGCTGCCACAGAAAATTTGATAAACATACCACTAGTGAGAGAATAATGTTCCACTGGATGAACACTGGATGAACACTGGATGGCTGGAAGTCTGGAGTGTGCTGTGCTGTGTTGTAGGCAGAGCTGTTGCTTGCAGAAGATGGATGGCGTCAGCACTGGTGTGTGACATAGTACACATCTTAAAGAAGGATATAGTCTAAGCAGAAGCATAGCCAGGTTTTGATATAAGGGAAAGCAGAACGTTTGTAAAATAGGCGTCAGTGTGATGCCGAAGGGCTGACCTACATAGACACCGTTTTATTCAAAATCTGTTTGGCAGAGAAACTGCTCCTTTTGCACCCCACCTAGCTAAGCCTCTGAGTTTGAGCAGCTATCATCTACTTGGTAAGGTTGGAAGGGGAACTTCTTGCTGAATTCTTTAGCTAGGGCACTGTAGTCATAATGAGATGCATACCTTAAAGCAGATGCAGGTCCTGGGCTCCTCCGCTTTGGCCTCAGGTCCACCCAGCAGCCAGGCACACTATTTGTGAAACTGGTGGTGATCCCCAAGCCTCAGCAGCTAAAGAAAACCCAAGTCTGCCAAGTGCAGCTATCAGCGGCTCAAAGTACTGCTCCTGCCCGGAGCACCATAAGCAGGCTCAGTCATAGGAGCCGACTTTGTGGCCCAATATTGAGAAAATTCCTTGTACGTGTCCAGAAAGGGGTTATTTCCATTGGGCTTAGCACCCCCAATCATTTTGAAAAGTTGGCTCCTATGGGCTCAGTTCTCACAGCTCGAAAGAACTGAGCATGCTCAATGCTAGTGTTGCCACTGAGGGGGGGGGGGGGGGTAGGGTCAGGGGCAGTGTGGAGGCAAAGGAAGAGGACAGGTGGTGGACAGTGCCCTCTATGTTATCTGTTGGCATTTCCCAAAAATTCATGTCTGGCTATAACACTGGGTAGATGGCAAAAGTGTATTCAAGGTGAGATACCTTCTTTGAAGGGAAGGATAGTGATACAGAGCTTTTGTTTATTTCTCTGGTCTCTGTCACTACGACATTAGTGACTTCTGTAATTCAGTTCTGAATGACTCTACTTTTGTTCTTCATTTGATCTTGTTATTTAGATGCAACATAGACCCCCTTTTTGTGTTAAATTCTGCCCCCCCCCCCCCCCCCCCGAGAATTAACCAGATAATCTTAGGCTTTTTGCAATCCTAACTTTATCTGGGCAGTTGTTTGGTTAGCAGACGGAATATTGTCACTAACTGGGTAAATGCTAACACCGTCCAGGCTCCACTCCTGGGCCACCCCAGCACCTCCCAAATAATGGTGAGACGGTGTGTCCAGATTTTCAGTGGCACTACCCAGGTAATGCCACTGAAAATCCAGGTGTAGAGACAGCTAGGGTTCTGCATTGAGTGGATAGGAGAAGAGAGACCTCTAGTGGCCCTACCAAAAATACTTGTCTATGACATGAATATTCTCATAGCTTCCAGACCAAGGGGAGGGCTCTCCTGCCCAGTGAAGTAATGGTTAGAAGAGACCACTTTTGGAGGGAAACTGGGACTGGTATAATATCCAAGCGCTCTGTGAATTTTTTTGTCTTTGGCTCCTGCTTTCCTGGTCATTGTAGCTTTGAGTAAGGGAAAGAAGGTCTTTGGCTAGTCCAGCCAGTGTACCAAGAGGAGAAGAAGAGCAGTGAGCAGTGACAGGTTTGATGAAGCTTCTGCACTCGCATGAAGGTATAAGCTGGAATGGGGTGTCAACCCATGGCCACACCGAAGGAGGATAAAGGAGTAGAGCAGTTGAAGAAATTAAAGCAGCAACTGAGGATCCTGGTCTTGACACAAAGATTGACGCAAAGACAGACAGTGTGCTTCCATCAGTAATCCAGCTCAGAGAGGGCAGAGAAATAAAGTGAAGCCTCTAAAGCAGCCCTCACCAATCTTTCTGTGGATGCAACCTCAATTCACACGACTGCAGAAAGCATGCAACCCTCGAGTGGCACGGGACAACGATGTCCTATGGCGTGCCTGCCCGGGACATGACCTCAGATGGTCTGTTCTAAAGTGTGGAGATTCCTGAAGAAGCCAACAAGAGATTAAGGGGTATGTTTACTAAGGTGCATTAGTGTTTTTAACACGCCTGTAAATTTAAGTTGCGTTAAGCGCTAATGCGCCTATACATTTTTATGGGCATGATAGTGTTTAACATGCGTAAACCATTTCCGCGAGTTAAAAATGCTAACGCATCCATAGTGCTGCTTAGTAAACTTGAGGCAACTAAGTGTATTTTTCCTTTCTGCATTTCCCTCTATTGCTGCATTGTTGGGAATACTTATTTAGCTGAAAGACTCTCAGTTAAATACACCCTTTTGGTTCAGAACTCCATTTCTGGCCTAGACTGATTTATTGGTTGTCCATGGAGTGAACAGTGTATGGATTATTCTTGGCAACGGGCCCCAGTGAATACTGGACCTGACCTAGACTCATCAACACAAATATATTTTATGTAATTGCTTACCTAATTCCGACCCAGGCAGGAAGGGGGTTACACAGGTATGGACCTGGTGAGTGGAACTTATCTAGGTAGGCGCTGTTCCCTTATCAGGATAAGTCCTAGTGAATATCGACTCCTTCATTTCTACAGTACAAGATTTTCCCCTTGTTCCCTTCTGTGACTAGAGCAGCCCAGTGCTTTGTCCTCATAGCCTTTCCCTTGGCTGGATCCTACCCAGAGTCTCTAACTGCTAGTTACCCTGGAACGAGACAGGTTGGGCTTACACAAGGAAGGAGGATTGAAGATCTGCAAATACAGAGATGCCAAGTCATCACATTCATTTGAAAGCTTTCTCACTCTCTCTTCGAGCCCTATTTCTCACTCATCACAGCTTCAGTACCGATCTTGTTCACTGCCTTCATGAGAGTCAAACTTTAGACAAGAAAACCAAGTGGTCAAACCAGTAAGAATAAATCTGAGCACACCTTCCCGCCTACTGCTTCCCCTTGCCCTGTCCCTTTTCCCCTTTTCTGCAAGTACATGTGCTCTGAAACCGATGCACATACTTTTAACTATTGGGTGGAAGACAATTTTCAGCTCAAAAAATGTACCTAAATCGCTCCCCACTTTGTCTGTATTCTTTCAGCATCTCCAAAGAAAAGCCAATATCATTTAACGCTGCCTTGATTTATTTGCAAAGCAATACTACGCTTTAAATCATTCTAGATTTATACCCTGGATGTACTGCCTGAAAAATCTCACTTACTCTTTGGCCTTCAGTCCCACTACTTGGCATGGTAAATCTTACTCTTTAGCAGTGGCGTTCCTAGGGGGGGGGGGCGGACACCCGCAGCGCCCCCCCCCCCGATGCAGCGTGGACCCCCCCGGCGAAAGACCCCCCGCGAAAGAGCCCCCCCGGGTGCATGCCGCTGGGGGGGGGGTGCCGCAGCGCGCGCCTGCTGCGAGTTTACTAACTTTGCTCGTTCGCTGCAGCTCCCTCTGCCCTGGAACAGCAGGCGCGCGCCGCGGCACCCCCCAGCGGCGTGCACCCAGGGCAGACCGCCCCCACCGCCCCCCCCTTGGTACGCCACTGCTCTTTAAGATAGTTTATCCTTCGCATCTCTGCAAATAGCATTTTTAAACTCTGAAAATTGTCCTGATGCGTTGGCCTTTCTTCTAGCTTCTGGACACGAATGTAAAAATCAGTAGAATCCTTTTTAAAAAAAGCCTCACAGTTGTCAATCCTAACTTCCTGAGCGCTTCCCTAACCTCTGGAGCCTAAGGCCCTGTTTACTAAGCCACACTAGTGTTTTTAGGGAGCGCTAATGCTAGAGACACCCATAGGAATATATGCTAGCGCACCTTAGTAAACAGGGCGCTAGTTTTATTCCTAGTTTGCCAGTACTTTACTCTAGCTCCGCCCATGGCAATAGATATTAGTTGGAAGTACATATAGAGGGGCATAATCAAATGGCACCGGCCATCTATATGGCCGGCGCCGCAAACAGCTGTCCCGAACCGTATTATCAAAAAAGATGGCCGGCCATCTTTCATTTCGATAATACGGTTGGGGCCGGCCAAATGTCAGAGATGGCCGGCTTCGGTTTTCGCCGATAATGGAAACCGAGGCCGGTCATCTCAAACCCGGCCAAATCCAAGGCATTTGGTCGTGGGAGGAGCCAGCATTTCTAGTGCACTGGTCCCCCTCACATTCCAGGACACCAACTGGGAACCCTAGGGGGCACTGCACTGGACTTCGAAAATTGCTCCCAGGTGCATACCTCCCTTACCTTGTGTGCTGAGCCCCCCAAATCCCCCCCAAAACCCACTCCCCACAACTCTACACCATTACCATAGCACTTATGGGTGAAGGGGGGCACCTACATGTGGGTACAGTGGGTTCTTGGGGTGGAGGTTGGAGGGCTCCCATTTACCACCACAAGTGTAACAGGCAGGGGGGGATGGGCCTGGGTCCACCTGGGTGAAGTCCACTGCACCCACAAAGAACTGCTCCAGGGACCTGCATACTGCTGTGATGGAACTGGGTATGACATTTGAGGCTGGCATAGAGGCTGGCAAAAAAAGGTTTGTTTTTTTTTTTGGGTGGGAGGGGGTTGGTGACCACTGGGGGAGTAAGGGGAGGTGATCCCCAATTCCCTCCGGTGGTCATTTGGTCAGTTGGGGCACCTTTTTGAAGCTTGGTCCTGAAAAAAAAGGGACCCAGTGAAGCCGGCAAAACGCTCATCAGGGCCGGCTTTCTTTTTTCCATTATCGGGCGAAGCCGGCCATCTCCTGACCACGCCCCACCTTCGCTACACTACCGACATGGCCCCTTGAAATTTGGCTGGCTCCGTGACGGATAGTAGTTGGCCCCCGCCAAAATCGGCTTTCGAATATACCGATTTGGCCGGGTTCAGGAGATCGCCGGCCCCTTTTGAACTGCATGCATTGGAATTTAAGCACAGTTCACGGCAGAATATGCTTAGCAAGTTGTGCGTGTAAATTTGAATTATTTCCAATTATTGCTTATTATTTTATTTATTTATTTGTAGCATTTGTATCCCACATTTTCCCACCTATTTGCAGGTTCAATGTGGCTTACATTTTCCGTAATGGTGATCACCAATTCCGGAAGAGAAATACATATTTAAGGTGAAGAGGACAGAGAGGATTAAGTATACGGTAAAGAAAGTACATTTTCATAATCAGAGATAAAAGGTGTTGGATTAAGTCTTAACTTAACTTGAACAATCAGGAAAATTAAACTGTACTCTTGTTGATTAGTATGGACAGTCGGGAAGTACAGAATAAGGTTTAAGTGACGAATCGATGTAAAATATTAATTAACTGGTATTTAGGATGGATTATTGTAGTATGCTTTGTTGAATAGGTAAGTTTTCAATAATTTGCGGAAATTATATATGTCGTGTGTTGTTTTTATTGATTTAGGTAATTTGTTCCATATTTGTGTACCTATATAGGAGAAACTGGATGCATATGTTAATTTATACGTCACTCCTTTACAGCTCGGGTAGTGAAGGTTCAGGAACGTGTGTGATGATTTAGTAGAGTTCCTTTTTGGTAGGTCTGTAAGGTCTGACATATAACCCGGGACTTTACCATGTCTGATCTTATAAACCAGAGTGCAGACCTTGAATGTAAGGCACTCTCTTAGTGGAAGCCAGTGTAGTTTTTCTCTTAAGGGTCTGGCGTTTTCATATTTCGTTTTGCCAAATATGAGTCTGGCTGCCGTGTTTTGTGCAGTCTGGAGTTTCTTAATAATTTGTTCTTTGCAACCGGCATAAATTGCATTGCTTATTATTGCTTGTTAAGTGCTGTTATCAACTCTGAATAGCTTGTTAAGTCAATTAAGTTACATGCGTTGTTATATAATATGCCTGGATTTCGGTGGAGATCTCTAGGCACACTGTATAGAATGCAGGAGTAAGTGCTTCCATGTTAACCTGGAGCAGGTACCATGTGTCAGTGTGAATGTTAACAAACGACCTACAGCAGAAATGACTGGGAACACCCCCAATAGGTGCTGTGTTAAATTTGCAGGTGCAACGTGGTAGAGTCCCACATTAAACTGCGATAACTGCTCATTTTTACTGAGGTTTAGAAAAAGGGCCCCTTATGTAGGTTTGACACCATTTATTTTACAAAACGGATAATTTGTTCAATCATTTTTCAATTGTTAATGTCAAGGTGTCAGGTGTACAATCTCCAGAGTCTTTCATTCTCCCCCTTTTTAAACGTGAGCACCACTGAGAATGGCAAGGACAAATCAAACGGGTATACATTTAAAGTATCGCATATCTTGTTGGGCAGACTGGATAAAATTTTTATTGAAAACTTGCAACATAAATACACATCAAAAACATTCCCCGTACATCCCCTTCAAAACTAATACAAAACGCACTCCTCTCTACCCATTAAGGTGGTCTTAACTTAATTCCCTGCCACCGTCTTTCCCACACTCCCTTACCCACCCTCAACGTTTCCCACGCTGCCACTCTATACACCAGGCGGATAGCCTGCCACACCACCTGTTCCTCAGTTTTCGCCACCTGAGATAGGTGGAACTGGCACTGGGCTCCCCACAAACTGCCCAACACAACCATCCCAATTACGTATAGAGTGGTCTTATCATGTGTTCCCCTTCCCTTCCCAACTCCTTTCCCCACTCCCCATGCCCAATCCATGTCAGTCCATTTCTCCATCCCTTGAACACCCAAAAGTCCCCCCACTACCTTCCCTACTCTCCGTGCAAAAGGGCACTCCTTCACCAGATGCGCAAATGTTTCTTCCCTGCCTTCACATCCAGGCCTAGGACAGTCTCTTTCTACCCTGCTTCGCCATTTAATATTGGCCCGAACAAAAACCCTCCCGTGCAGGGCCAGCCACCCAATGTCTTCCAATTTACGAGGCAGTCGTCCTGACGTTAGATTCCTTAACCCCTGCTTCATACCTTCCTGCCCCTCCAACTCTCTCGGCCACTCTTGCTCCCTCACCGTTCAGGTCTTTATCTGCCGTCCTTTACTATGTTACGATATATTATGTTACAATTTTCTAGTCTTCTGGGATGTTACCTGTTCTCCATAAGTACTTGAAGACAACCATTAGAAACAAGCAATAACTTCTTCCAATTTTAAGTACCTTAAAAATGGATTTTCAGTACCAGTTTGTGCTATTTAACTTGTTCTTTTAATATTCTGAGTTCCTACTCCCTGCTGTTCATGTGAAGTGTTTTAGCTGTCTGATCACTGTTGACCTTATTTTGTAAAGACTGAAGTAAGAAAGCAAGAAAAAAAAAAATCATTAACTCTTTCAGTCTTCTCTGTGTCATCTTTTATTAGTTTCCACGTCCAGTCTAACACAGACCTAAGATGGAAATGCCGTACACTACTAAAGCTAAAAGCTGAAGGCAGAGGACTTATATTTTGACCCGCTTCACAACACATTGCTGGCAGCTCTTCATAGCTGCACTGGAACTCAGTGCATGCTCAATTCTCCTGGGCATGCATGAAAACCGAGCACCACAGGAAAGCTGTCGCCTGCTGTGGAATACACCTGCATTACATTTAAAACCTTTAGTTTTTTTTAATGTCCTGGGCACTGCAGATCCCACCCCCACCCAAAAACCTGCCTATATCAATGGAACCTTTTTCGTCATCAAGTTTGTTCTCTTCATTGCTGGAGTCTGTGGTCCATTTCCCACCATTTTTCTTGTCTCTACATTAAATATAAAGCTTTTTTAAAATTTTATTTTAACCTGGGCACCTCAGGTTCAGATAGGGGGCAGATTTTGCCTTTCTTAGCATGAGTGGGCCCTCATCACTTCCGACCAATGGGTACTGGAGGTAGTGCAGCACGGTTATACTCTAGAATTTGTTAAACTTGCTTCCCATATCCCTGTGATTTTCTACTCAAGAGGAAGGCAGTGGAGGTCACCCTCCAGCAGCTGCTCTTCTTCAGGGCTGTGAAGCTGGTGCCCCATCTAGATCAGGGCCGAGATCGTTTCTTCATCTATTTTGTGATTCCCTAGAAGGGTGTCTCTTTCTTTCCCATCCTGGACTTAAAGAGGTGATTGCCTCTTTGTGGGCTCTAAGGTTCTGCATGGAGACACTATGGTCAGTGATTGCCTCCAACTGGCCAGGTGAGTTTCTCACATCTCTGGATTTTTCAGAGGCCTATCTTCATATTGTGATCAGGAAGGCTTACAAGTGCTCCCTGCATTATTCCTTCCGCCTGTCTACAGTGCCCTGCACCTTTTCCAAGGTGATGGTGGTGATGGTGGCAACACATTTTTGCAAGCAAGAGATCCAGATACACCCCTACCTGGATGATTAGCTCATCTAGGTTGATTCGGAGGAGGACTTCAAGGAAACAATGGTGGTGGTGATTCAGCTGTTGGAGTGCCTCAACTGAGTTGTGAACTACAAGAAGATTCATCTGGTCCCCTCTCATGATCTGGAGTGCCTGGGAGTGTGTTTCAACACCAGGAGTGGAACAGTCTTTCTTCTGTAGGAGTGAATGCTCAAGCTGCAGTCGCAGAAAAGGGCTCTGTGTGCACAGAAAGATCTTGCTCCTTGGAATATTTCCAGCTTCTCCGTTTCAAGGTGGTGACACTTGAGGTGATTCTGTGGGTGCAGGATCACGTGTCCTTTTCAGAAGGTGGTGGTGTCTCATCCCCCCCCCCCCCCCCCCATTTGCTCACAGGAGTTCAACACTCCCTTCGGGGCCTGGAAGGGACTAGTGTGGGATTGAGGAATCTTTTTCAGCAAGGAGAATTGGGAGGCAAGGAAACCAAATCCCAAGGTGACACTAGGAAGTGGAGACCAAGCTCTGGCAAAGAGGCCTAACCAGGACTGGGTTTATCTACAGATCCAGGCAGAAAGAAGATGGCCTTTGAGATGAAGTGGTAAGCATAGAGCAGACTAAGGTGCCCAGTTGGCCAAGTGGAGCCTAATGACATCTGCTGATTGAAGTCAAAGTCCATCCAGAGAAGGCTCCTCCGGGAACTGAGATTCCTGTAGGCTGGTGAAGAACCTCACACTTCATCCCTCTGGGCCTCACTATCACAGTTTCTTTAACTGAACCAGTTTGGTTTTCATGGCCAACTCGTTAAAGCATGGAACTCAGGATTCTTGGAGCTCTCTAAATCTGTCTTAGGCTGGTGAGACTATGCAGATGACTTACAGTTTTTTATTCCAATAGAAAACTCTTTGAGTGATACTTGTGTGTTTTTGAAACTTTGTATTCCCACTATCAAATCTTGATGGGATCCATTCACTTAACATAGCTAAGTGTAATCTTGTTTTCATCAAGATTTAATTTTTGTGACCTGATTATTTCAGTGTCGATGATGTATCTTTCCTGATTTGTATAGAGACCAAAGAGCTTATTTTCAAAGCATATGGAGGTATCAAAATGCTCAAATGGATGTCCAAGTGCTTGAAATGTCCAAATCCTGATATTGCAAAGAGAGAAAAGAGAAGTCCAAACTTGCAGTACATCCAAATAGTAAGGGAGCGCGTTGTGGGTGTGTTTTGGGCAGGACTAAGGCCCAAAATCAGGACATTCAATAGCGATTTCCGAAAGGGAAGAAACATCCAAGTCTAAAAAGAAGAACGTCCTAAGTTAGACCTGTTTCAGTCACGTCCGGTTAGTACTACGTACAGCATGGCAGCAAAAGATCTCTCTAGCAGTACTGTGGAGGGACAGCTACTCCAGGAAGGGCAGCATCCCTTACTGGATGCTGGTTCTGTAATACCTATTTTGTAGGTAGTAAGGGCTCGCATGCTAATCCTGCGCTAATCAGTTAGCGAGCAGCAATGCCCATACACTAACCAATTAACATAGCTGCTAGTGTTAGTGTGTGGGTAGTGCGCGCCGATTCCAAAACTACCATGGATGCCTGAGCACGCCCCGCTGTAGTGCGTTTTAACCTGCACTATGCACGCGTTAGGGCTTACAGCAGATTAGTAAAAGGTCCTCTAAGTTTGTTTCTCAGTGGTAATCAGTAGAAATTAACAAAATAAAACATGGAAAAGAATATAAGATGATACCTTTTTTTATTGGACATAACTTAATACATTTCTTGATTAGCTTTCGAAGGTTGCCCTTCCTCGTCAGATCGGAAAATGGTAAAAAGTGGTAAAAATACAGGCAAAAAGACAATTTGTCCTCCTTGATCTCCTCCCATGGCCTTCCACATGGGGAAGCCATCTGCATATACCTCTCACGTTATGCATTACATAGCTACCTGGGCTAGGCTATCCTTGCAGCAAGGGTGGACTGACCATTCAAGCAACTGGGAAGCAGAAGAGAGGGTCCAAAAGTACACAAGCTCAATAGGCAACACAAAACGCACAAAAGGGCCTAAAAGGTTGGAACAACACACAAACTTTAATGGCGGTTCACGGAATCAGCTGCTACTTGCTGAAGTTCTTGTATCAAATTGTAGAGTGAGTTTACCATAACGCGGTTTGCATGCTCATTGGTAATCAAGGCGTCACTCTTCACCCCTGAGGCAGGTGCTTTGAGCGCCGAAACACGGCCCATGTTGGGTCTCCTTCCATTAAAGTTTGTGCGTTGTTCCAACCTTATGTGCATTCAAGCAACTGGGCAGTGCCCGAGGGCCCAGAGGCTCTGCCCAGTTGCCCATTGCCACCACCACACATTACAGCCCTCCCTGGTCCTACCTTGAAGGACCCTGATGGTCTCTGCGAGGACAGGAAAGAATCCCACTCTTTCCTGCCCACTGCTGCTACTCTGCCTGGCGGCGCCGCCGTGTTTTAAAAATGGTTGCCAAGACTTCTTGCGGCAGTCTCGCAAGACTGCTGAAACCCGCGAGACTACTGTGTTAAGTCTTAGCCAGTGGCGTACCAAGGGGGGGCGGTCCGCCCCGGTGCATGCCGCTGGGGGGGTGCCGCAGCGCGCGCCTGTCTGCTCCCAATTTGCTACGCTCGCTAAATTCTCTCGTTCGTTGCAGCAGCTCCCTCCTTCTGCCCTGGAACAGGTTACTTCCTGTTCCGAGGCAGAGGGTGGGAGCTGCAGCGAACGAGAGCATTTAGCGAGCGTAGCGAACTGGGAACAGACAGGCGCGTGCTGCGGCACCCCCCCCCAGCGGCGTGCACCCGGGGGGGGCGCATTGGCGATCTGCCCCGGGTGCCGACGAGGCTAGGAACGCCACTGGTCTTAGTAGCCATTTCGAAAACACGGCAGTGCCGGGCACAGTAGCGATATTGGGCAGGAAAGAGGGGGGTTATTTCCTGCCCCCAAAGAAGCCACTAGACTACCAGGGCTCTGAAAGGTAGGACAGGGGAGGGACCACTTTGCCTCAGGAGACTGTAGTGTGGGGAGGGGGCGAGGACTGCGGCAGGGTGGGTACTATAGTGTGTGTGGGGGGCGGTAGTGCAGTGGTGGGGTGGTCCGCCCCTGCCTTGCAGCATAAAAATACATTCTAGCATCATACATTGTGTTAATACTAGGGCAGATACGTTTAGTTCACTAGTTCATTTTAATAACTTAGATCACACGTGTTTTCAGGATTCAGTATAAAGTTGCTCTGTTCCCTTTCAAATTCTTCCTGGGGTCTGTGTACCCTGCTGATCTTAAGAGTTCCTGTTCCATAACTTCCATTCAGTGGCATAGGAAGGGGGGGGCGGTGGGGCGGTCTGCCCCGGGTGCAAGCCGCTGGGGGGGTGTAGGTTCCGCTGGTTCCCTGCTCTCTCTGCCCCAGAACAGGTTACTTCCTGTTCCGGGGCACAGAGAGCAGGGACCCAGCGGAGCCGACGCAGCTCCCAGCGACGTGCACTCGGGGCAGAGCGGCCCTCCCCTTTCCTATGCCAGTGGTAAGAATGCGCGTTGAGGGGGGGGGGGAAGGGTGCTCCGTGCTGCGCCCGGGGGGGGGGCTGCGCAGCGGTGACCCGCCCCGGGTGTCAGCCACCCTCGCTACGGCACTGCTTCCATTTCCCAATACCTACACTCTTTGATCATCTTTGCTGCACTTACGGTTACTACCGTTAAAAGAACTTCTTTCCCCTGTGTCAAAAAGAAATATAGAAATCCCTCCTACCTTCTCTTCCCATGACTGATTCTTTGCCTCACTTTTTTTTTTTTTTACCAGTTCTCTTGTTTCTATCTAAATCTTTGCAGAAAAATCATTTTTTTTTTCAAGCTCTCCATCACCCCCTAGGCCTCTGCTGATTTTTCCCTCTCTGACATTTATTGCTATCTCTTTGTTGTATTTCCTACAGAACGTAAAGCATTTTAGATAATAATGGACCCTTTTAGATGAAGGAAACTTATAGACCATCAGGGCTATCATTAACAATGCTACTGGCATCCCGTGATCCCAACTACTCGCAAAAATGTGTCAATTTCACTTTTAAAGCAGCACACTGACCTTATAGTAACCTCATCTTTATCTAAATGCCAAGTACCTATTCTGTGAAGAAGTGTCTTCTAAAGGTCCTATTTATTTTGCTTAGTTATTTATTTTCTTTGGTTCCCAGAAGCTTTTTGCTAGTTTAAGACAGGGGCGTAGCCAGACTTCAGCGGGAGGGGGGTCCAGAGCCCGAGGTGAGGGGGCACATTTTAGCCCCCCCTCCCCCGGTGCCGCCGACACCCCCTCCATTGCCGACCCCAATGCCGCCGCCACCACCATCACCAACTTTGACCCCCCCTCCTGCCGACGACCCTCTCGACCCCCCTCCCGCCGCCAACCCTCTTCCCCCGCCGCCTACCTTTGCTGGCGGGGAACCCCAACCCCCGCCAGCCGAGGTCCTCTTCTTCCTTCGTTCTGTTTCTGAGTCTGACGTCCTGCAGGACATCAGACTCAGAAACAGAATGAAGGAAGAAGAGGACCTCGGCTGGCGGGGGTTGGGGTCCCCCGCCAGCAAAGGTAGGTGAAGGCAGGAGGGGGGGGGGTCGAGAGGGTCGTCAGCGGGGGGGGGGGGGGTCCAGGGCTAAATCTACGGGGGCCCAGGCCCCCGTGGCCCCACGTAGCTACGCCACTGGTTTAAGAGACCAGAAGCTCATCTTGCTTAGGGCCCTGCTTACTAATCAATGCTAGAGGCGCGTTAGCGATATTAGCGTAGACACCCATAATATTCCTATGGGCATCTACACGGTTGGCGTGCGCTAAAAACGCTAACACACCTTAGTAAACAGGGCCTTTAATTTGAGAACTTATGGGGGAGGGGGTACCAAGATGGTGTCCGTGCCGTCACTGCCCTCAGCAATAACTTCTTTTCCTTGGTTCTTAATTTTTTTTTCTCATCTTATTTTGCCCTTTAAAACAGTGAAAAGAAAATGTAGAGGCAAACCCTAACCCTCTGTGCCTCCAATTCAGTTTTATAGCTGATGGTTAGTACAACATGACAGCAAAAGATCTCTCCAGCAGTACTGTGGAGGGACAGCTACTCCAGTAAGGGCAGCACCCTTCCATAGCCTTGGACAATCTCTGAAACCCAGAATATAAACCTCTCCATTGCTTTTTATTTTTGGTCCATGTTTCAGTGCTGCCTCTACAACTTTCCCAGACCCAGGAGGTGGAGACACTGGCGTAGTCATCAGAGGAAGCACAGTAACATCAATGGAATGAAATATGAAAAACACTAGTAAAACAGGCCTGTTTCTGACACAAATGAAATGGGCGCTAGCAAGGTTTTCCTCGGAGTGTGTATGTTTGAGAGAGAGAGAGTGTGTGTATGTGAGAGGGAAAGTGTGTGTGAGCGATGGAGTGTGTGTGTGTGTGAGTGAGAGACAGACAGACAGACAGACAGACAGTGTGTGTGTGTTTGTGTCACAGAGTGTGTGAGAAACAGAGTGTATGTGTGTGTGAGAGTGAGTGTGTGTGAGAGAGATAGAGTGAGTGTGTGTGTGGGGGGCTCCGAGTTCCATGACCCCCCTCCTTCCCTCCCTCCCTCTCCTCCCCTCCGAGTTCCAGGCCCCCCTTCCGTCCGAGGTGCAGACCCCCCTCCCTCTCCTCCCCAGCGTGTTCCATGCCCCCTTTCCTCGGAGTGTGTATGTTTGAGAGAGAGTGTGTGGGTGAGACATGGAGTGTGTATGTGAGAGAGAATGAGTGAGAGACAGACAGACAGACAGACAGACAGAGTGTGTGTGTGTGTTTATGTGAGAGAGAGAGAGAGAGAGAGAGAGTGTGAGAGACAGAGTGTGTGTGAGAGAGAGTGTATGTGAGAGACAGAGAGTGAGTGTGTGTGTCTGAGAAAGTGAAGCCTTCAAGCCTTGAAGCATTCGTGCGCTCTGTAAGGCTCCATCTCCTCAATTGACAACATGTAGTTCCGGAACGTTGCAGGAAAGCTTCAAGGCTTGAAGGCTTCACTTTCTCGGCTTCAGAATGTTGGAAGTGCGTTTTATTATATAGGACTAGTAAAAAAGGCCCGTTTCCGAAACCAATGAAACGGGCGCTAGCATGTGGTTTTTTTTTGTGTGTGTGTGTGTGTATGTGTCACAGAGTTATTTTGTGTGTGAGTGTGTGAGTGAGGGTGCGGTGTGTGTGCAGGTTGTTGATGTGTGTCTTTTTTTGTTTTTTGCTTGGGGGTTGGGGGATGTGCTGTGCTGTGCTGGCAAATTGGGTTGGATTGGTGTGTGGCTTTGAGGGTGTGTTTCTGTTGTATTGTGTGTGTGTGGTTTTGTCTGTCAAGGAGGTTTGTGGAGGGGGGTCTTTCTGTTGGTGAAATGTAAATGTAAATTTTTGCACATACCCACAGCAGGAATATTCTCTCGTTCCAGCGGTGGTTCTGTGCTCTCCGTGCTGCACAGATAATGAGCCATTCTGCTGGGGAATGCTCCTCCCTTATTGTCACGTAGTTTCCTCTGATTGGTCCGTCTTACGTTGCCTAGTGTTGCCTGGGAACGGTGTTGTGATGGTCCTTTGTGTTTCAGAATGTTGAGGGTGTTTTTTCTGATTGGTCCGTCATGCGTGGGCGGGGCAGAGAGACATGGTCAGTGTTGTGGCTTCACCACCATGAATCCATGAACCCTTCAGGGAGTGACTGAGTGACTTCAGAACGTTGTCTTCAGAACGTTGAGGGTGAGTTTTATTATAGTAGATGTGTAAATAGCAGCTTTCTAACCCCTCCCCCCCCCCACACACACACCTTTTACAAAGCTGCACGGTAATGCCGACACAGCCCATTCACTTGAATGGGCTGTGTTGGCATTACTCCACTGGCAGCCACTAGCGCAGCTTTGTACGGTGGGGGGAGGGGTAAAATTGCTATTTATGTGATCTACTTATAACCCGGGGCTCACCTGGTTCTAGTTCCGGACCTGGGCCACAAAAGAAGTTCACTGTCTTTCTCACTTCAAACCACAGTCTTTGCTTTCACGCCGGCCACTCTTACCCCACACCTCCTTTCAGTCCACTTACAGTCGTGCTGGAGTGGGTCAGTGATCCGGAATAGCGATCCGCAGATTTGGGAGACACTTTACCATTCAGGGTTCCACTCAGCTCTTCAATCCAGGAACCACGCTGCACTCCGGAGCTTAACAACAATTTAACTTTTCTTGAACTTCTGCAACAGGCAGCTGGTAAAGTAATACACTGGCAACACAATTGATTGAAGTACTCTTGAATAACTTAGTCAGCTTTTGCTGTTCCGTGGGGAACACCTATACCATTTACTTCACGGATATATTTACAGAGCTATGTCAGGACTATTTACATAGAGACAAGTGCTCCTGTCCATGCCTATCCTGGGCAGTGCATTGTTTCTAGCAAAAAAGGTGCCGGTACTCAAATGCTAGGCCACCCTTTAGGGGTGGGGTGATCGCTGAGGGGACTCACCCCACAATAGCCAGGTCCCCTGCAACCAGTCACAGAATCTATGCCAAGGCAGAATTGGTGTGTAGAGCCTGAGCTTTTTCATTAAAACTTGGGGTCCATGGATCAATTTTAGCAGACAATGGAAAAGGGGCCGGTACTCAGTACCCCAAGCACCCCCTCAAAAAAAAGCCCTGATCCTGGGAGGCATTGCTAAATCCCAAAGGCTGTTTTCTTCTCTCTCAATCAAATTTCTCCAGCAGGCTCAGACCCCTCACTGTCTGACCCTCCTCCAGCAGTGATCCCTCTCTTGATCCACCCTGGACCTGGGACCGAGCTCTCCCTGGCTCCAATCCCACTGCTCCCGGGCTTGGAGCCTTCTCTACTCACCCGTAGCACCTGTAATTCACCGAATGCCACTTTGTCAGCCAAAGGTTACATTCCTTCTAACAGGACTTTCCTCTCTCCTCCAGATCTATTGGCAGGGGATTTTCAGACTACCGAAAGACATCTGCAGGCAACCAAAAGACCATGTGCCCTCACGTGCAACTACTTTTATTAATTCCTAACTCCTCCCAAAGCTGTCACTTACTCCAACATGGGCACTATCTTTCTCCATTTTATTCCATAAACGCTCCCATGGGCTGGGCTTCCCCCCACCCAGGGACCTCCCACTCACTTCCCCCCAGTGACTCTCTACCAGGGCTCACTCCTTTCAGTAATCCCAATTTATCCATTCTCCTCCCCCCCCCCCCCCCCCGGTTACAAATTCCATGTGTATCCTCAAGGGATACCTTTTAGGTTCTGTTCTCCCTTCCCTTGCACCAACCAGTGGCATAGCCAGAATGTAATTTTTGGGTGGGCCAGTGGGTAGGTTGGGTGGGCATGCATTTCTTCTTCCCTTCTTCACCCCCCCCATGAACCTTAAAAGTTAAATACTATAAATCTGAACCCCTCCCCACCCCACCCCTACATCCCATCTGAGCCCCCTGCATGACCCAGTCTCCACCTGCCTACCAGCTCCATGATCAACGAGCAGATGACCCTCGTCTTCCACCCGGCACTGAGCCTTTAAAAAAAACCCAGAGAAACGCCTCGCGTCTGCTGTGCACTGCTGTAAACCAAGCAGCAAATCGTCTCGTCGCGTCGGCCCTTCCTTCACTGTGCCCGCCCTCGCGGAAATAGGAAGTTACATCAGATGGCGGGACACAGTGAAGGAAGGGCCGACGCGACAAAGCGATTTGCTGCTTCCTTTACAGCAGTGCACAGCAGACGCGAGGCGTTTCTCCAGGGTTTTTTTTTTTTTTAAGGCTCGGTGCCGGATGGAAGACGAGGGTCGTCTGCTCGTCGATCATGGAGCTGGTAGGCGTGTGGGGACTGCAGCACCAGCAGAACAGCCCCCTCCCCACCTGCTGACACCCGGGGCTGAGGCTAGCTGGCCCTGGGCCCGTCCAGGCCCACCCGTGGCTACGCCCCTGGCACCAACTGCAACCCCTCACAATATCATTCAACTTTATTCAATATATAACATCATTATCTCTTTCTCATAGCCAGTGGCGTTCCTAGGGGGGGGGGCGGTGGGTGCGGTCCGCCCCAGGTGCATGCCGCTGGGGGGGTGCCGCGCGCGCCTGTCCTCCGTTGTTCCATGCTTCTTCTCTGCCCCGGAACAGGATACTTCCTGTTCCGGGGCAGAGAAGAAGCATGGAACAACGGAGGACAGGCGCGTGTGACACCCCCCCCCCCCCCCCAGCGGCGTGCACCCGGCCGGGGGGGCAGTTCCTTCGCGGGGATGTCCTTTGCCGGGGGGGGGGGGGTCTGCGCTGCATCGGGGGGGGGGGCGCTGCACCCGGGGGACGGGGCGCATCAGCGATCCGCCCCGGGTGCCAGCCCCCCCAGTAACGCCACTGCTCATAGCTCTTGTTGTGCAAACGCTTATCATTTCACTTTACTCATATTACTTCACTTCATCACACTACTTTTAACATGTTCTGCAAAGTAAATATTTTTTTCTTCATTTGCAATCTCCTCATAAAGGAAGATTTCTCCTACTGTGGGTCAGGTAGCCTCCAACCCTTTGAACCTTTAAATGGCGCCTCTGCAGCAAGGCCAGAGCTGGCAACCTGTTTAAACTGGATTCTGTTTACTTTTCCAATCAGCATGAGTCAAGACCCTCTGGACCTGCCATGAGTGGCAATCTGCTCAGATATCGTCTTCTCACCAGAATCCCTTGCAATTTAAACTTTATTCAACATTAACAGACTTTTATTTAACACATCATTTTTTTTCTCTTTTTTTTTCCATTTTTTTTCCCAACTCCCAACAGTGTAACCATGACCAGTGGCGTAGCAAGGGGGGCTGCCACCCGGGGCGGGGCGGTTCGCCGTTGCACCACGATGACACACACCCCCAACCAGCTCCCGCACCCTACCTTTAAAAAGAATATCGGGAGGCGAGGCGCAGCGCCTCATGCCTGCCCTGCATGTAAAAGAAATGTGGACCGTCAGGCCTTCTCTCGCTCTGTCTGTCCCGCCCTTGCGGAAATAGGAAGTTGCATCAGCAGAGGGCGGGACAGATAGAGCGAGGGAAGACCCGACGGTCCACATTTCTTTTATGTGCAGGGCAGGCACGAGGCGCTGCGCCTCGCCTCCCGATATTCTTTTTAAAGGTAGGATGCAGGAGCTGGTCGGGGGGGGGGGGGTTTCGATTCACCGAGGGGGGGGGAGCTGGCAGGCAGCACCCCCCCTGAGCTGACACCCGGGGCGGACTGCCCCTCCCGCCCCCCCTTGCTACGCCACTGACCATGACCCAACCGAACTTTGGACCTGGGCCCATCCCATTATATTTTTTTCTCTCCTATAACTAGGGCTTACGCCCAGCTTTTGTCAAACATTTCTATCTCTTACATTCTTCCATAAACCAAACATTTCTGTTTTAGCAATTAACTCATTATTGCTTTCTGGACCTGAGTCCCACTCATAGGCGCTGACTCCGTGGGTGCTGTGGATGCTCAAGCACCCACAATATTTTAACCTGTCATCGGTTCTGGTTCCAACCCCAGCCAGCCTGACCTGCCCGCCCTCTTCTCCCTCAACAGTCCTCCATCCTCGCCTTCCTGCCGCCCAGAATTTAAAACTCATCTTACCTCGGGTCCCGACAGCAGTGAAAGGCGAGCAGGCTTGGCTTCAGCCTTCCCTTCTCTCTCAGCTCTGCTCGTGCTTGCCTTTCACTGCTGCTGGGACTGAGGTAAGATGAGTTTTAAATTCTGGGCGGCAGGAAGGCGAGGACGGAGGACTGTTGTAGGAGAAGAGGTTGGGCTGGGGTTGGGACTGGAACTTGGAGGAGAGGGGGGCTGAAAAGGGGCAGGTGGTGTTTGGGGCGAGTTACTGGACATGGAGGAGAGGGTAGGGGAGAGAGGAGAAATCGCTGGACATGGAGAGGAGGGGAGAGAGGAGAAATCACTGGACATGGAAGAGAGGGCAAGGGAGAGATGAGACTTGTTGGACACGGATAGAGGGAGGGGAGGGCAGGGGAGAGAGGAGAATTCGCTGGACATGGATGAGAGGGGAGGGTAGGGGAGAGAGGAGAATTGCTGGCTATGAATGGAGGGGGAGAGGGACGGAGGGGGGAGAGGGAGGAGAGGGATGGAGGGGGAGAGGGGGGAAATGCACTACCTGTAAAAAAAAAATCAGCACCCCCAATTATTTTGAAAAGTTGGCTCCTATGCTTGTAGTCCACATTTACTTTTCAAATTCTACGCAGATTACAATAACTTTCCTATTACCTAATGAATTTCCACCGTCCTCTTCCACATTGTCCCTTAAATCCCATCTTCAACCTCTCCTGCCTCTCCCTCCCCCTCCCCTCAAATTAATATCAGGATAAGAAACTCCAAATGTTCTGCTGGTAGGGAGGGCAATATTTTAGTAGGTACAGAACATGAGTATTCTATGGGGCTGGTGATCGTTAGCAGTTATGATTTTCTAATTTTCCCCCCTCCCCTTCTGCATTCCTGCCTGTTTAATACACAGAAGTTTCAATCCCGGGAGAGGATTTTTCAAGGCTGAAGGATGGGGGAAGGGCATTGGAAAAGATTTCCATTTAGTTCTGAAATGCAAAAAATTTACACAGCAACAGGAAATTGCAAGCAGAACTAAAGCAATGTGCTTCCTCACTGCATCAGATACACTGTGACATCATATCCTGAAAGTTAGTCTCCAAGGGACAAACCTAGACACACTTACACTAGCTTTTCTATACATATCTCTATATATACACTCTGCTCTCTACATGGAGATAAAATGCGAGGGGAGACTAGTAGATAAGTTAGGGATCTTTGCGGAGGGCACTGTGATCTAACAATTGCAAGAGTGAAACAAATGTTCAAATAATGTTTGTAGAGCTTGTACAATGATGAGGCACAACTGATGTAACATAGTAACATAGTAGATGACGGCAGAAAAAGACCTGCACGGTCCATCCAGTCTGCCCAACAAGATAACTCATTTTTGCTACTTTTTGTGTATACCCTACTTTGATTTGTACCTGTGCTCTTCAGGGCACAGACCGTATAAAAGTCTGCCCAGCACTATCCCCGCCTCCCAACCACCAGTCCCGCTGCCCACCACCGGCTCTGGCACAGACCGTATAAGTCTGCCCAGCACTATCCCCGCCTCCCAACCACCAGCCCCTCCTCCCAACCACTGGCTCTGGCACAGACCGTATAAGTCTGCCCAGCACTATCCTCACCTCCCAACCACCAGCCCTGCCTCCCAACCACCGGCTCTGGCACAGACCGTACAAGTCTCTCCAGCACTATCCCCGCCTCCCAATGATCTTGAAATAATTTATGTAGCCCTCCACAAATAAAGTAACCAGGGCCATCTAAAGGCAGTACTGCTTTGTAACTTTAAGTACTGATGACATCTGTTTCGAAACACGATAAGCATATCTAGTGAGACCCCCCTAGAGTTGAAGTTTGATTTTTGACATGAGAAAGAGAGAGAGAGAGAGAGAGAGAGAGAGAGAGCTGCAGTGAATGCAGGGAAGTTACTGCAGCTAAGCCAATGGCTATTGTATATACCATTATGTGAGCTGCAAGCTTAAATATCTAGCTCCTAGATTTTCAGGGCTCACAAAAAAAAGGGGCCTTTTTACTAGGATGTGGTAAAAGTGGGCGTGAGTTTCCCCAGTCGCTGAGGCCACTTTTAGTGCGGCTGTAAAATGGCGGCATTTTCCATTTTTCCTATTAAAGGCCACGTGCTAATGGGGAAATTAGCGCGTGGTACAAAAAAACAGAAGAAACCGGTCTTCGCAAGGAAATCAACAAGAAATAAAACAGCGAAGATGACTAACAAAAACAAACAAAAAAAAATATGTAAAAATAAAAAAAATTATTAAAATAAAAATGAAAAATATTTATTAAAATAAAAATAAAAAATATTTATTAAAATAAAAATAAAAAATATTTATTAAATAGAAATTAGCGCGTGGACCATTTACTATACCTATTTTCTAGGTGGTAAGGGCTCATGGTGATGTAGTTGCGCTAACCAAGTCACATTGGGCATTCCTAGTTGCTGGCCCTGGCACTAAAAAATAAAAAGTATTTTTTTAGCGTGTGGGAAGCATGTGCAGACGCATGCATTCGTGCTTATCGCAGCTTAGTAAAAGGGCCTCAAAGTTACTAGGAAGAATATGGAAATGACTGATGAATCTTTGCTATTTTCTTATGGTAGTCTCAACACATGCATCATTCAAACTATTAGGGGTCAACATTCAGCATGATTTTACCAGATAGGAAGGTTCAGTGCTAATGTTCAGCAGCACTTAGCCGGAGAGTACTCTTGAATATCGGAACAGACTGCCATGGCATTCCAGGGTGGAGGGAAGGAGGAGCCAGGAGCAGTGGCGTACCTAGTTTGCTTGCCACTCCCACCTTCTGAGGCACATCACACCCCCCCCCCCCCCCCGAGGTGCAGCACACCCCTCCCAAGGTGCATCACCACCACCCTTCCTCCTAGCAAGGGGGTGAACGGAGTAGTCACACAGCTGTTGCTTTTGCCAGTCTCCTGCCCTGGAACAGGAAGTGATGTCAGCAGGGCTTTTTTTGAGGGAGTACTTGGGAGTACTGAGTACCGGCACCTTTTTCATTGTCTGCTAAAATTGACCCATGGATTGCAAGTTTTAATGAAAGAGCTCAGGCTCTATACACCAATTCTTCCTTGTCATAGATTCTGTAACTGGTTGCAGGGGCCCTGGCTATTGTGGGGTGGGTGCTTCAGTGATCACCCCACCCCTGAAGGGTGGTCTAGCATTTGAGTACCGGCACCTTTTTTGCTAGATAAAATGCACTGGATGTCAGAGCAGGCAGGGGACCGGTGGAGCCAACAGCTGCTTGACTGCTCTGTGCACCCCCTTGCTGTCTGCACCCAGGGGAGACTGCCCCCACCGCCCCACCCTTGGTACACTATTGGCCAGGAGTTATCTGGGCACTGCTGATAGTGCTGGTGCCCAACTATCTGGGCAAGTAGGATCACATATGTACAGTGGTGTGCTGGAGCCGGCTCGCAAGAGCCGCTTGTTAACTTTGCTTGGCTCTTGCGAGCCGGTTGTTGAAACCCACGAGCCGGCTCTCCTCCCTCCCTCTTCCCTCACATCACCGACCTGACGAATTCTTCGGGGCAGGCAGTCTTGCCTGCCCGCTGCAAGTGCTGACTCTCCCCCGCTGGCGCTGCAGGTTCGCGCTTTAAAAATGGCCGCCGAGACTTCGCCCTTGTAAGTCTCGGTGGCCATTTTGAAGCGCGAACCGGCAGCGCCAGTGGGGGACTGAGTCAGTGCTTGCAGTGGGCAGGCAAGACTGCCTGCCCCGAAGAATTAAAGGAGTCAGATCTGTGACGGGAGGGAGGGAGGAGAATTCTATTAACAACTCGGGATGGGGTGGCAGGAGAGAGAACTAGGGAGTCGCTGGGCATGGGTGGATCATGGAGGGGAGAGAAGGGTCGTCGCTGGGCATGGGTGGATCATGGAGGGGAGAGAAGGGTTGTCGCTGGGTATGGGTGGATGGAGGGCAGGGGAGTGGAGGGTCACTGCTGGATTGGATGGATGGAGGGCAGGGGAAAGGAGGGTCACTGGGTATGGGTGCATGCAGGGCAGGGGAGAGAAGGGTCGCTGGGTATATAGGTGCATGCAGGGCAGGGGAGAGGAGGGTCACCGGACATGGGTGGATGGAGGGCAGGGGAGAGGAGGGTCACTGGGTATGGGTGCATGGAGGGCAGGGGAGGGTCGCTGGGTACATGCAGGGCAGGGGGAGAGAAGGGTCACTGGACATGGGTGGATGGAGGGCAGGGGAGAGGAGGGGAGAGAGAAGAAATGCTGGACATGGATGGAGGGGAGGGAAGAGTGAGGAAGGAGATGAGATGAGGGAAAATGAAGAGAGGAGAAAAACTGCATATGGATGAAGAAAATAGGCAGAAGTTGAGGACCAGAAATGAAGAAGAAAGGAAAGAAATAAATGGAAAGGAAGCCCTGGAAATGGAGTTAAGAGGACAGATAGCAGCAGAATCGGATACTGGGCCAGCATGATCAGAAAAACAGTCACCAGACAACAAAGGTAGAAAAAAAATCATTTTATTTTCATTATAGTGTTTGGAATATGTTCACTTTGAGAATCGGGTGTTCAACATTAAAAGTTTATATTTATTTACTTATTTATGGCATTTTATCCCACATTAAACATGAATTAGATTGGAACCTGGGATCATTTAATTTTTTTTCCTGGAGAGAGTAATGCATTGCCGCCCCCCCCCCCCCCCCCAGCTATAGCCAGCTCTGCAATTTTGGGGCGGCGCAGAGGTGGACGGGGGGGGGGGGGGGGGGGGGGGGGCGCAGAGGTGGACCGGGGAGAGAGCCTGTTGTTAAAAATTTAACAGCACACCACTGCATATGTAGCAGTCCTAACTTGCCCGAATAGCTATCCTGGTACTGACACTGAGAGGGTCTATTCCTATGGAATAAAATGGGCCCTGCTGCAGATAACTCGAGCTAAGCTTTAGTAAAAGATCCCCTGAATATTGGCAGTACATGAATAACTTCTGGAAGCAGGCAAAGACCCAAGTATTTAGTGCTGGTACCTGAATATGGGCTAGAACTGAACATCTGGATCTAATTCAGCCTATGGTGACCAGCATTAAAATAACAAAACATTGGTCACCATAGGCTGATAGTAAATATTGACAGTAAGTGTTTAATTTTATAAGTGGAGAAAGAAGTAGCCTGGAAATTTCAGAACCAGAAATAGACTTGGACTCAATTTATAGAAGCAAGGATGGCATTCCAATCAAGTGGCATATGCTACTATCAGGCTTATGTTCGAAAGAGAAAGGCGCCCATCTTTCGACACAAATCACAAGATGGGCGTCCTTCTCCCAGGGTCGCCCAAATCGGTATAATAGAAAGCCGATTTTGGGTGTCCTCAAATGCTTTCCGTCGTGGGGATGACCAAGGATCACAGGGGCGTGTCGGAAGCATAGCGAAGGGGGGACTGGGGCATGCTTAAGAGTTGGGCGTCCTCGGCCGATAATGGAAAAAAGAAGGGCGTCCCTGACGAGCACTTGGCCGACTTTACTTGGTTCATTTTTTTCTTACGACCAGGCCTCAAAAAGGTGCCCGAACTGACCAGATGACCAACAGAGGGAATCAGGGTTGACCTCCCCTTACTCCCCCCCAGTGGTCACTAACCTCCTCCTACCCTATAAAAAAAACTTTAAAAATATTTTTTCCAGCCTCAAATATCATACCCAGCTCCATGACAGCAGTATGCAGGTCCCTGGAGCAGTTTTAGTGGGTACTGCAGTGCACTTCAGGCAGGCGGACCCAGGCCCATCCCCCCTACGTGTTACACTTATGGTGGTAAATGTGAGCCCTCCAAAACCCACCACAAACCCAATTTACACACATGTAGGTGCCCCCCTTCATCCCTAAGGGCTATGGTAGTGGTGTACAGTTGTGGGGAGTGGGTTTTGGGGGGGGGGGGGTTGGGGGCTCAGCACACAAGGTAAGGGAGCTATACACCTGGGAGCTTTTTCTGAAGTCCACTGCAGTGCCCCCTAGGGTGCCCGGTTGGTGTCCTGGCATGTGAGGGGGACCAGTGCACTACAAATGCTGGCTCCTCCCACGACCAAATGGCTTGGATTTAGTTGTTTCTGAGATGGATGTCCTCGGTTTCCATTATTGCCGAAAATCGGGGTCGACCATCTCTGGGGACGACCATCTCTAAGGACGACCATTTCTAAGGTCGTCATAAATGTTGAGATTTGGGTGTCCCCGACCGTATTATCGAAACGAAAGATGGCAGCCCATCTTGTTTTGATAACATGGGTTTCCCCACCCCTTCGCGGGGACGTCCTGCGAGGACGTCCTCAGGAAAACTTGGGTGCCCCGTTCGATTATGCCCCTCCATGTGATGTGTTGGTCTGGATTTTTGTTTCCATGTGCTCTGTTCTGTTCCCACAGCTGTGTGCGCATGTTTACCTTCGATTTGTATTGTACTGACAGTCTTAAACTATTTAAGCCATTTCCTGTTTTGATCCTGTAATCTTTAATCTCATAGGTTAAATGTTGCATGTGACCCCTTTAGCTCCAGTCTCCTTGACACTGGCATTACTCATACATAAGAACAAGAACATAAGAGTAGCCATACTGGGTCAGACCAATGGTCCATCTAGCCTAGTATCCTGCTTCCAACAGTAGCCAATCCAGGTCACAAGTACCTGGAAGAAACCCAATTAGTACCAATGTTCCATGCTACCAATCCCAGAACAAGCAGTAGCTCCCCCCATGTCCATCTCAGTAACAGACTATAAGAACATAAGAATAGCCATACTGGGTCAGACCAATGGTCCATGTAGCCCATCATCCAGGTGTAACCTTTGACCCTATTGATCAATTCCAGAGCTCCTAGCATCTTGGGTAGTCCTCTGCATCCCTCCTCATACGGTGAAAATCTGCATCTTGGCTCCAGTACGGGAAGGCCTTTTATTCCCTTTTCACCTTTGCAAATTCATCACTTTTCCACAGGTTCAACATTCATAACACTGCAGCATTTATCTCTGTTCATTCCCACGGGGGTCCTTCAATCAATTTAGCAGCCCATCCTGTCAATGGCTGTTGAACTGAGAAATGACTCATAAAGACAGATTATGCCCCACTCTGGTTTTGATGATCTCCATGCAATAAGTCTGTCTTTACTTAGCTGTATAAAAATATTGGAAACTATGAATTTGAGTCTCCTCTATGAATGCTGGATTAATTTGTTGAATATTGCACTGGAAAAATACAGTATGAGAATAGAAAAGCATGAATTAAAATAAGTATAAAAGAAGGAGGTGGCAGCTTCTGAATCGTATACAATATAAATAATCAACATTGTGATGTCCATGTAATGAACTGCATTAAGGGATCTTTTCTGCTGGAATTTGTTGGAATTACGCTACCTGTCTGTCTGAAGACTAACGTGGAGACAGTCATCCCAACTCTTTGACTCTTGACTATTGACCACTTTGGAAACAATAAATAAGAGTGGGGGTAAATGGGTTGGAACCCATCTATCTAAAGAAGGATTACATTTACTATATCAGGTAGCAAGCTGAGGGTCCTTTTACCACTGGTGCGGGGAAAAGGGCCCTGCTCTAGCAGCGGGGCCGTTTCCCCCACGCGTCAGGGTCCTTTTTACCACAGCGGATAAAAAAAGACCCCAGACACACATGACCATGTGGCAGGGAGCCCTTACAGCTATCCACTGAGGTGGCGATAAGGGCTCCCGTGCTAACCCAGCGGTAACCAGGCAGTGCATGCCGATGCCTGATTAGCGCCGGCTTACTGCCGCGCAAGCCATTTCCAGGTATTTTCTTTTTCCCTTGGAAATGGCATGCGCTCAGGGCAAGACTACTGCCAGCGGCCACTTTGGGCCAGTGGTAGTCCAGGAAGAGCGAGCAGTAAGCCCGCGTCAGGCTTACCGCCGCTCTGTAAAAGGGCCCCTTGCTGAGGTACTACCACTAGAGGTCAACTTTCCATATATGCTGTTTAATCCTCCATTGGCTTATATATGGAAGGCTGGCCGTTGGTGGTAGCAGCATGAGATTACTGCTAGGAGTCAGTCACTGGTGCCGTTTTGACCCTCGGAACCAGACAGGGTGTGAGTGGAGGGGACAACTCCCTCCCCATTCCACTACACCACTGGGAATGACCCCTAGTTGAGACACAGTAGGTGACTGGATGGTCCGGGAAGGAAAGGGTTGATTTAGGTATGTGGAAGGGGCTTTATTTATCATATTTATTTCCCGCCTATCCAACATATCTAAGCGGGTTACAACATACACTCATACAAATAATATATCAACAAAAACTAAAACATAATATACAATAAAACATAAAGTAAAAATCAACCCCCTGATGAGTACAGCATAAAATTATAGTACCAAAGAGAATGGCTTGGTGGGGGGTTGTAGGATCTCACATTGTTTGGTAGTCTCTATTGATGTTATCGACAAGTGTATTTCTGCAGTGGGTCCTCCCAGCAGATGTAGCCACTGCATGGACAGTCCTGCATGTATCTTAGACAAGGATCTATGTTAGCAGGACGTTTTCTAAAATACTTGCCGTCCTGACCTGGATCTCTCAATTCCGATTTATGCTTTCTTTCTGAAATGCCGCGCCCAGAAGCATAGCCAGGTTGAGGGTGTGGAGGGAGCGACAGCGGACTACCGACGGCGCCAGCATTTAATTTAAATGCGACAGATAGTGTAAAAAATAGGCGTCGGCTCCATCAGAAGTCCGTTTTGGGGAGCATCTGCTCCCCTGGCGACCCACCTAGCTATGCCTTTGACTGTGCCACATCCTCAAAAAGCATAATAGAGGCAATCCAGAGTACAGTTCCTGAATCATCCAATATTTGTACCATAAAACCTATGAGGCATATGTACCCTAGAGGAGTAGAGAGATGGAGATATTTGAAATACATGTAAATACTTCAAATGTATAAGGTACAAGCATATTTTGATGGAGAGGAAACATTTCAGAATGATGTGATTAGAACATTCAGAAACTAGTAAAAAAGCCCCGTTTCTGATGCAAATGAAACGGGGGCTAGCAAGGTTTTCTTCTGTGTGCATGTGGGAGTGTGTGTGTCCCTGCCTTCTGCCCTCTCTCCCCTCCCCCCTCTGAGTCCTTCACTGCTTTGCTGTGTTTTCCTTCACTGACTGTTTGTGTTACAGAGAGGGCGGGGCAGACACTCATGGGGAAACCGGATATCTCTCCCCCTTCACACTTCTGGCTGGAGGCTTCATAGAACGTTGGTGTTGCCTTTTATATAGAGAGATAGTGTAAGGAAATATTTTACTTCACCAAAAGGCTGATGAATGCATAGAACATTGTCCATGTGTGCCCGTTGGAAGCAAAAACAGTAACATGAATATAAAAAAAGATAATGGGGCAAGCATGGAGGATCTTTAGAGGTGGGGGATCCAGAGATCAGATAAGGTCAGTAGCAGAACAGCAGGGAGGGAAGCCATATAGAATTTTGAAAAGAAATGCACATAGTTTGAATGTTATTCTGGCTTTGATTGGGAGCCAGTGTAACTTTATAAGCAAAGGGGCTGCACTTTTGAATCTTGTAGCCTTGTAGACTAACTCTGCCTGCTGTATTTTGAGCTGCAGTTTTTTTCAAGGAAGATTCCTTACAGCCAACATAAACGGCATTGCAGTAATCGAAGTGTGATAATACTAATGTTTGTACTGGTGAGATGTCTGATTCTTTTTTGTTTCCACATTGCTTTAAAGTTTTTTGTGATGACTGCTTGGGCTTGGATGTTGAATAACGTGTAGGAATCAATTATTATACCAAGTATCTTTAGTTGGGTCTCCAATGGATAAGTTACATTATCAGTTGTGAAGTTTGACAGTTTATGACATGTTGAGGGTTAGATAATAACAGAAAATTTGTTTTTTATATTCAATTTTAGTTTAAAGGTGGAGGCCCAATTCTCCATCAGATCTAGACCAGATTTGATGATAGATAGCACTTCTTCAGTAGAATCTTTGAAAGGGATGTAGATGGTTACATCATACGCATAAATAACATTATTATAACCATGGGCATATAGCACTTTTCCTAAGGGGGACATCATAATATTAAATAAGATGGGTGCAAGAGGGGATCCCTGTGGGACCCCACAGTCTGGAGCTCAGGGGGGGGGGGGAGATGGAATATAATTATATAATTACAAGTTGACAATCTGTTCCCATTTATCTCTGGAACTCGTTCCTTCTTGTATTACTCCATGCCCCTTGATGTTCCTGTTTCTAGTTCTGGCTAAAGATGCATTTCCTTTAGCCTCCATGAAATTTATCACATCCTCTGTGACCTAAGTCTAAATTCAGAGCTAGCATTAAGGTGATGTTAAGGCAGTTGTCCTGGGCCCCCACGCTGTAGGAGGTCCCAGCCTTGCCTGAAGCTAAAGAAGACACAACCTGCTGGCAGGCTTTCAGATATCTACCCTATTCCCTATCATGTCTAACACCAGCCCTGGCAAAAACCTTCCTACAGTTACCACAGATTCATATCACTTATGCGTCTCCTTTCCAGGGGCATAGCCAGACTTCGGCGGGAGGGGGGTCCAGAGCCCGAGGTGAGGGGGCACATTTTAGCCCCCCCGGTGCCGCTGACCCCCCCCCCGCCATTGCTGACCCCCCCCTGCCATTGCCGAACCCCCGCCACCAACATTGAGCCCCCCACCGATGACCCTCTCAACCCCCCCTCCCGCTGCCAACCCACCGTCGCCTACGCCAAACCCCCCCCGCCACCAACATTAAGCCCCCCACCGATGACCCTCTCGACCCCCCCCCCCCACTGCCAACCCACCGTCGCCTACCTTTGCTGGCGGGGGGACCCCAACCCCTGCCAGCCGAGCCGAGGTCCTCTTCTTCCCAATCCCGCGCAAGGCTTCGTTCTAGTCTGACGTCCCCTAATTATATAATTATTCCAATTTCTCAGTTCCATTCTAATTGTTATTATACATGTATGACTATAAATTGTTGCCTTTTTGTGTCTAGCATTCGTTTCCATATTACATACTGTAATACTCAATCCTCATTTACTTGATTACTACTTAAAATATGCTATCCCACATCACATTTTGTACTGTTAATTACAATAAGTTATTAGCCACAATGAACCTGATATAACCTCCCCTCATCACCCCCATTTTTTGTAACACAGTATATATTGACGTTAAGAATATATGTCACCTATCACTTATTTGCTTATTTATTTATACACTGTCAAATGTAAAACAAAATTCTATATACGTTTTACATATATATATATACAGTATATATATATATATATATATATATATATATATATATATATATATATATATATATATATATTGATTTTAATCTATATATATGTGTTTATAGACTCCCGAGGAAGGCCTTTGTGGGCCGAAACACAACTTGTGTCGAGTCTTCGATGATACAATAAAGACATTAGTTCAGACATCTGCTGCTCTTTCTTTTGTCACCCTTGTTGTGGCCGTTTGGCTTGTGTGTCTACGAGGGCTACTTTTCTTCTGTTTTCCTGCCGGGAGCCAAACAGCAGCAGTAATGGGCTAGGAAGGAATGATGAGAAGAGCACGAAGAGGGAGTGAAACCTTGGGGAATGGTTGACAGGGTAAGGAGGGCAAACAGGGGAGGTTGATGAAGTGAGAAATGGGTTAATGCTGGGGGTGGGAGTGATGAGGGGAGGACTATATCCATACTTGGGGCAATAAGATGAGAAAGGGATGAATACTGGGGGGATGTCAAGGTAAGAAGTGGGTGAATATACTGGGGGGCTGTCAAGGTGAGAAGTGAGTGAATACTGGTAGGGATGATGAAGGAGAAATAAATACTTGGGAGGGGGGGTGATGAGATTAGGACAGGGTGAATACTGGGAGGGATGATGAGCAGGAATAGGAGAATATGTGCATGCAATAGATTTGTTTTTCTTTCAAGAGATGTCACGCTAGAGATGGCAAATGTAAACTCACATCATCCAGGCATTGAAAAACACACACTCATAGGACACAACTAAGGGAAAAAGGTTTGGAGGTTTGTGCTAGCTGCGGATAAAAAAGAGGCAGGTAGGAGAAAGACCAGAATAAAACACAGGGTATAGGATTCCTGTCATGATAGATTGTAGATAGTCTTAATGATGCACTTGTATGTTTATGTGTTATGCTCATAATTATGATTGTATCTGTAACATGCTCAGAATTGTAGATGATATGAGCTAACAATATTATTATAAATAAATCAAGACGACAGCAGTGATAAAATAGTGCATGGTGTTGCTGAAAGGTAAATGAGGAATTAAGGAAGGGTAGAAGAGTTCTAGGCCTTCACAGAGGAGAAGAATTTCTAGACTAAACAGATTAGACAGCCAATGAAGGAACTGAAAAAGGGAGACAAAGGCAGGTTTCTATGGAAAATGTTATTTTTGTTGCTGCTTTCTGAATGGATTCAGGTAAGATGGGGAATGCCAAAGAAAAGCTTGCCGCAGTAGTCAAGGTGAGGAAAGATTAGAGTTTTGATAGTGAAAAGAGAGAGAAGAAAAGGACAAGATTTGACCTTCAATCAGCGAAAGGGTGAAAGAGAAAGAGTTGAATATGATGAAAAATAAGGCATGTGGGAGGAGGAGAGAAAAGATGAGAAGTTAAATTTTAACAACTTTGAGGCAATGGATGACATTTAAGAAGACATAGCGGAGACAGAGAAACCTAGGAGAAAACAGACAGAAAAGGATGAGAGAGAAAATTATGCGTCATCAGAACTGACGTAAAGTTTAAAAGTATAAGGAAATCCAGTTTGTAAAGTGGAAAGATGAGCAGGTCTGAAAGATAATAATAATAATAGTAATAATAATAATTATTATTATTATCATTATTATTTATTACATTTGTACCCCGCGCTTTCCCATACATAGCAGGTTCAATGTGGCTTACATTGTAACTAGAATAACAAAGTCTTGTAAGGAGAAATAAATCAAGCTGAATAAACATAATAGTAGTAAGGTATTAAATAAATGAATTGGATATGGGAAGATAAGCAGAGACAAGATAAGCAAAAGGACTAGGGATAGAGAGGGATATGGTATAGGAGAGATGGAGAGGAAAAGACTAGGGATGAGTGAGGAGATAGGGAGACGAGGTCCAAGGTATAATCTGAATCAAGGTCATTAACAGTGTCAGAGCAAGGTTGTATGGGTGGGCTGATAAGCTTAAGTTGGGTCATTATGATAATTGCATATTTATTAAAATTTTACATTAGTATGTAAACTCTACTTCCAGTTTTTCTTCTGAGTTCTTCCCTATTGAAACTACTAATAAATTTTGGAGCAATTTCAGACCTATGGAAATTAGCTAAATTTTCCTCCAACAATATATATTGGTTTTGAAGAAAGAAGAGGTTCCTGCATCTCTGGACTTGTTGAATGAGAACTGGTGTTACGATGTGGCACTAGGATTCTTTGCTCATAACTACTGGTAGATTTTTTTTTAGGTTCACAAAATTTATTGGAAATTGAAAGTTTAACAAAAAACAATTACTATAGGAACAAGCACCCCGATATTCAGCACTATAATTGTCCAGAATAGCTGCCGATATTCAGTGGGGGATAACTGGCCATTCCCTGCTGAATATCCCCCGATAGCTGCTATCCACAGATTTTTTAAGCCAGTTTAACGGCCATACTTGGCCATGTGAAAACGTGGGATATTTTTGACCAGTTTAAAGATAACTGGCTAACATGCTCATTTTCGAAAGAGAAGGACGCCCATCTTTCGACACAAATCGGGAGATGGGCGTCCTTCTCGCAAGGTCATCCAAATCGGCATAATCGAAAGCCGATTTTTTGACACCCTCAACTGCTTTCTGTCGCAAGCATGACCAAAGTTCATGGGGGCATGTCGGCAGGGTAGCGAAGGCGGGACTGGGACGTGATTAGGAGATGGTCGTTCTCGGATGATAATAGAAAAAAGAAGGACGTCCCTGACGAGCACTTGGACGACTTTACTTGGTCCATTGTTTTCACGACCAAGCCTCAAAAAGGTGCCCAAACCAATCAGATAACCACCTGAGGGAATCGGGGATGACCTTCCGTTACTCCCCCAGTGGTCACTAACCCCCTCCTACCATAAAAAACAAGTTTAAAAATACTTTTTTGCCAGCCTCTATGCCAGCCTCAAATGCCATACTCAGGTCCATCGCAGCAGTATACAGGTCTCTGGAGCAGTTGTAGTGGGGGCAGTGTACTTCAGGCAGGCGGGCCTGAGGGGGGGGGGGGGGTTGGGGGGCTCAACACCCAAGGTAAGGGAGCTATGCACCTGGGAGCAATTTCTGAAGTCCACTGCAGTGCCCCCTAGGGTGCCCGGTTGGTGTCCTGGCATGTGAGGGGGACCAGTACACTACAAATGCTGGCTCCTCCCATGACCAAAGGGCTTGGATTAGGACGTTTTTGAGACAGACGTCTTTGGTTTCCATTATCTCTGAAAACCAAGGACGACCATCTCTAAGGTCGACCTATAAGTCAAGATTTGGGCATCCCCAACCGTATTATCGAAACGAAAGATGGATGTCCATCTTGTTTTGATAATATGCGTTGCCCCGCCCCTTTGCGGCACCGTCCTTATAGTTGGGCGCCCTTAGAGATGGTCGTCTCTGTTCGAAAATGCCCCTACACGTCTGAGTATTGACTTAGCCAGTTATCTTTAAACCAGCCAAAAATAAACCAAATATTCAATGTTGGTCACCGGAAATGAACCAGCATTGAATGTCCGAGCTCATCGCCGACCACGGGAGTTAGCCGGTCTAACCCCCGCGGTCTGAATATCATCCCTAAGGGGCTTCAATTTTTATTCATGCTTCATCTTGATCCTCTAGTCTGCTGTAAATATTGAATAGATATTGAAGCACTGGCAGGATTCGTGGATCCCCAAAGAAGCCATGGGAGATGAAACGGATCGCAAGTTAAGTGCTTCTTTTTCCCTGCTATGATTAAAGTGCAATAACTGAAAAGGAGTGCAAGTATTGAGGAAGTTGAAGTTTTATTAAAAAATCAAAAATATTAGTATATCAGAATATGAAATAAAAATTATTTTTCACTGAAGGTTTTTGACTGATGATTGAGAAGGTGAGCTGTGAGCGGAAATAAGCTGGCTTTCAGCAAGACTACCAGCAAATACACTGCATTTTAAACAATCACAGCCAGCTGAGGTCTTATTTCCTCCTTTCAACACCATTACCATATTTTTTGGATAAGAGAGAAAGGTGTTTGTTTTTGACAAAAAGAAGAGTGTTTGAAGTTTCACCTTGGTGTGTTTGGTATTAGTACGATATTAGCGGTTATACTTTTGCTCCATTTTCTATATTTTAAAATTTTGTCTAAAACATGAGCAAGACAATTAATACCCTTAGGGGCTCTTTTACTAAGCCACACGGGCGCCTAATTGCGTCAAATTAGAGTTACCGCTCAGTTACCACGTGGTCCTTACGGTAATTTCAATTTTGGTGCGCATCTGAAAAATATTTTTTTATTTTCTGACGCACAGCGGCTATGTGCATCAAGTGGAATTTGACGCACGTAGACCATTACCGCCCAGTTACCACAAGAGACCTTACCGCTAGGTCAATGGCTTGCGGTAAGGTCTCAGATCCAAAATGGACGCGCGGCAATTTTAATTTTGACGTATGTCCATTTTTGGCAAAAAATTTTTAAAAGGCATTTTTTTGTAGGCGAGCCAAAAAATAATTCTGCGTGTGCCCAAAACACGCTTCTACACTACCGCAGGCCATTTTTCAGCGCACCTTAGTAAAAGGATCCCACGCATTCCAATTGATGTCCAATTTGTATATTAGCATTGTTCCATATAGGAGCTGTTAAGGAAAGCCTTCTACTCTTGGTAAAAGTTAAATCAAGAGTATGAATTGCTTTCAGGATGGAAGCAATAACATCGGATTTAGAGGAGATGGCGTGCCTGGGAGTGTACGTGAGATGTGCTAAGGAGATGTGGTTTGTCAGATTGATTCAATTTTATACCATGATGGGCAATCAGATGTGTCAATAGCTCTATGTTAACCAAAAAGGCCCCATATCACAAAATAGCAACAGTATGATATGAGAAAAAGTCTGGGAAACAACCTCTCCCCTCCCCCACCCCATCTTCCTTTGCAGCTTTTACGGTTTTTAAAGAGATCTGAGCAGGTTTATATTGCCACAAATAATCTGCTAATTTGGATCCTACTTTATTAATAGAAAGGGGGGGAGGGTAATTTGGGCAACTTGCTAAGGTAATAATTAACAATAGGCATAATGGACATCTTAATATCCTCTAGGCGGCCCCACCAAGAAAGAGATATGGGGGGGGGGGGGGTCATTAGTGGATTAATTTATCTACTTTCATTGTTTTGGCAGTTAGATTTATGTCCATAAGGAGATCACGAAGTTTGTGAAAAAGAACACCTAAGTATTTAAGCTGTGAGAAAGACCACTTTAGATCCGAAGAACCAAGTGGCCTAGTGGTTAGGGTGGTGGACTTTGGTCCTGGGGAACTGAGGAACTGAGTTCAATTCCCACTTCAGGCACAGACAACTCCTTGTGACTCTGGGCAACCCTCCATTGCCCCATGTAAGCTGCATTGAGCCTGCCATGAGTGGGAAAATGCGGGGTACAAATGTAACAAAAATAAATATCGGCTTGTGGTAATATCATTGAGGGGCAACACTTCAGACTTATCCCAGTTACTACAGTAGCCTGCAAAGGAGGAAAAGTGTGAGACTAGCTCTAGGAGCTTGGGAATTAAAGAAGTAGGTTGGGTAATGACGATAAGGAACTCATCTGCATAGGCTAATGTCTTAAATTATGAATGCACTCACTATGGTATCCTTATTAATCCAAACTTGATAGAGGGGGTCTTCACTATAATTCACCAAATATAACCCAGCTCTCAATATACTTCAATCTACTTCACCTACATTTATATAAGAGGATATAATTCCACTTGTTTAGGATCCTTCAGACTTCCTATCACCATCATACAGGCTAATAACGTGAGCCAGGCACTTTCATGATGGGCAGGTATTCCTCACTCGATCCATCTCAAATTTTAATTATTTTTCTCTTATATTTCATAAAATCAGTTCAAAATTGAAACAACTTGAATCAAAAAGAGCACTTAACTCAATGCTGAATATTCGCTTTATCTTTCTTCTTTCATTTCATTTCAAAATGATTACATTGAATATTCATCCCGGAGATATACACCGACATGAATTCATGTTTCGCACCTAGTGCTGTATCAAGGTAAATCTCCTCAAACAGGTCTGGAAACAGTTCACTGCTTTCTCCATCTTGGGTTAAGTGCTCTTTTTGATTCAATTTGTTTCAATTTTGAACTGATTTTATGAAATATAAGAGAAAAATAATTAAAATTTGAGATGGATCGAGTGAGGAATACCTGCCCATCATGAAAGTGCCTGGCTCACGTTATTAGCCTGTATGATGGTGATAGGAAGTCTGAAGGATCCTAAACAAGTGGAATTATATCCTCTTATATAAATGTAGGTGAAGTAGATTGAAGTATATTGAGAGCTGGGTTATATTTGGTGAATTAAATTATGAATGGCCAGATGATATACCAAAAATGTCAGGGGAGCAACGAATGGCTATAAGAAGGGGTTCTAAAGCAATATGTAAGCCGCATTGAGCCTGCCATGAGTGGGAAAGCGCGGGGTACAAATGTAACAAAAATAAAAAAATAAAATAAAATATTAAAAGGGAAAGGGGGCAAGCTTGAATAGTACCTCTATATAAATAAGTTTGGAGCAGAGAGGGAATCATTCATTTTAACCTGAAAGAAGGAGATATGTAAAGAATCTGGATCCATTGAATGAAACCTGAACTACAGCCAAACTACTTGAGCATATTAAAAAGATGAGGCCATTCAACCATATCAAAAGCTTTTTCAGCATCGTGAGATGGCTATAGCAGGTTGCTTAAGTAAATAAGCTAAGTCAATAGTAGAGTGGAAAGTGTAAGCATTATCGCCAATAAATCTGTTGTTCATAAAACCCACCTGATCCGGTTGAATGAGGTCATCAAGCGGGAGGGAAAAATTTAGCAAGAAATTTTATAGTCCAGATTCAGAAGGGAGTTGGGTCTGTAGTTAGATACCTTGGGGTCCCTCCCTGGTTTGGGGAGTATAGAAATCTGTGCTTCTGTAAATCTACATTGGTCAGAAGGATGAAGTTATAGATAAGAGAATAATTCACATAATATTGGTGATATGGAGGAGGCAAAAACTTTATAAAATTCAGCAAGGTAACTATCCAGGTCTGGAGCTTTATGCTTGGCAAGCGATTTAATCACAGACTTAATTTTTTCCTCAGAAATGGGTGCATCCAGAATACGATTCTGAGAGTCAGAGAAGGTAGAATGTGGAAGATGCTCTAAAAATGTATTCTCATTATCTGAATGTCCATGAAATGATGAAGCGTATAGTGACTGGTAGAACATTTCAAATTCTGTGATAATTGCTGAGTCTTCAATTAGGGTTGATCCATCATCAGAAATAATGTTATGAAATTCTAGATCTTTGTTTATGATTAGCCAAATATCTGTCAAGGGAACAACCCATTGCAACATAAAGAAAACCCATAAGATCAATTATGAGTGGATAATATTGGCATTGCTGCAGTAGTGCCTATATGTATTTTGTTATGGTGAAAGGATGAAAGAAAAATGGGTGGTGGTGGGGGAGATATATACTCGATAAGAAGATAATTTAATTATTTTGCAATGGGAGTCTTATAAAGACTTAGGAATTAAAATTAATGAAATTTTGATGTAATTTAATTAATTAATTAGCAAAAAGGGGTAAACAAAATAAGAAGGAATTACTGGGAAGAGATGTTGAGGCATTCAAATTAGAGCTGAAAGAATGGTGACTTCAAAGGGTATGCAAATTTTGGTTTGTTTAGGTTTTTTTTAAGGTTGAGGGCGGAGCAAAAGAGCACGAGAATGTCAGGAAAATTGGCGGGCTCTGGTCTGAGGAGAACTGACAGCAGCAATGAGGAAACCCTAGTTGAGAGAACTGAAGCAAGAAATTTCAACCCACCCAATCCCTCCCACAATTTAGAAGACTGGGGGGTTGGGATTGGGATCTTGGGTAATTTTGTAGTTGGGATAGCGATGTTTAGGGATGTTAAAAGGGGTAGTTTAAGTCACAGCTGCGGTAATTTCAATGAGAAATTTTCAAGCAGCCTTCATTTACTGGCTATATGGATTTTACAGTGTGCGAAACCGCCAGAAGCAGAAGTGAGGCCTTGACTTCACCGCAGGTCTGACTTTACAAGGTGGTTCATGGAGTATTAATACATTTGATGGAATAAATATATGCAGCTAGGTCGGCACCGACTAGCTTTATAAAAGGTATCAAGAAAAGTGAAGGTTGCATTGAAATATTGATAATAACATTTTTATTTGTGTTGGTTATGAATTTTTGATTGGATAATAAAGCTGCGGCCAAAATTATTTTTCCAATTGATAAGGTTGTCATAGTATTCTTTGTTCATGTGTGTGTCAGGAACAGATGCAATGCAAGTGCCAATATTATGTCATTTGTGCTCTATCGCTACATTGCTTGTTAAATTCAAGTTTAAGAGATAGCAAGGCATGACCTCAGTCCAGATGCAATATGGGCTTGTTCCAACCTAGAAATCTCATTTTTGAGATCATTTAGTTTTTTTTTTTTTTTGTTACATTTGTACCCTGCGCTTTCCCACTCATGGCAGGCTCAATGCGGTAGGCAATGGAGGGTTATGTGACTTGCCCAGAGTCACAAGGAGCTGCCTGTGCCGGGAATCGAACTCACTTCCTCAGTTCCCCAGGACCAAAGTCCACCACCCTAACCACTAGGCCACTCCTCCACTCCACTGCCAGTTCTTGTTTCTTTTTCCAAGCCAAGTAGCTTAAAATTTCTCCTTGTAAATATCTTTTAAAAGCTTCCCATATGGTGTTAAAAGATAAAATAGAATGAGTGTTAATCTGAAAAATGTTTTTCTTAAATGCATTAATTTTACTCACAAATTCAGAATCCATCAACAATGAGGTGTTTAGTCTCCAACAGGAACTTGGTTTGTTAACATGTAAGTCCGTTTGTAAGAAGATTAGAGCATGATATGATAAGGTAATTGGGTAAAATGTGGGAAAACGTGGGATACAAATGCAATAAATAAATATGAGCATCCGTAATCATGTGTAAAATAGATTTAGAAATTAGAAAAAAGTCGATCCTCGAATAGGATTGGTATGGAGATGAGAAAAAAGCAAACTCCTTATTGGAAGGGTGACGCAATCTCCATGGATCACAGAGGCCAAGGAAGCGGCTTATCTGATGCAAATCCTGCCACATCTTGGACAGGCAAAAAGCACATGAAGATTGATGATCCATTATAAAATCCAAAGATAAATTAAAATCATCTCCAATCACAAACGGAGTGGAGCTGTATTCCATAAGCACATCCCTTACTGAGCCCATAAAAGGAGGTAAATCCATATTAGGTACATAAATATTCAATATAGATATTTTGATAGAGCCCCATTGTAGAGTAACAATGGCCCATCTCTTATCTGAATCATGGGCTTGCTCAACTACAGTAGCATTAACTGTTTACTTAATAAAAATAGAGACGCCTCTCTTTTTCAAATGAGCTGAAGAATGTATATGTACACTAGACCAGGGGAAGTTGGTTTTAGTGCAATCCTCCATATTCAAATGTGTTTCCTGAAGTAACAGGATATCAATATTTTTTGAACATGCATAATCAGAAACTTCACGTCTTTTTATCACATTATTTAAACCATTAACATTCCAGGAAGCAATCTGCAAGGAACTCCTTTAAAAATAGTAGATAATTATTGCAAGATGAAGGTACCAGATAATCTTACGTGTGAAGAGGGAAAAGTAGGTGCATATCAGTGCCGTTCCTAGGGTGGCTGACACCCGGGGCAGATCGCCGATGCGCCCTCCCCCCCCTCCCCGGCGAAAGGACACCCCCCGGGTGCATTTTTACCTGCTGGGGGGGGGGGGGGGTGCCGCGCGCCTGTCGGCTTCGCTCGTTCCTTGCTCCCTCTGCCCTGGAACAGGAAGTAACCTGTTCCGGGGCAGAGGGAGCACGGAACGAGCAGAGCCGACAGGCACGCGGCACCCTCCCAGCGGCGTGCACCCGGGGCGGACCACCCCCACCGCCCCCCTTGGTACGCCACTGGTGCATATACTGAAACATTCATCCAAAGTGTATAGAGAAAAACATTTGTTAGATCAAAAAAAAAAGAAGAAAAAACAGGTAAGAACTGTAGAGAAATAACTCTATAAGTCGTATAAGTCATTGGTGAGGCCCCACCTGGAGTATTGTGTTCAGTTTTGGAGGCCGTATCTTGTTAAGGATGTAAAAAGAATTGAAGCGATGCAAAGAAAAGCTATGAGAATGGTATGGGATTTGCGTTACAAGACGTATGAGGAGAGACTTGCTGAACTAAACATGTATACTCTGGAGGAAAGGAGAAACAGGGGTGATATGATACAGACGTTCAAATATTTGAAAGGTATTAATCCGCAAACGAACCTTTTCCGGAGATGGGAAGGCGGTAGAACGAGAGGACATGAAATGAGATTGAAGGGGGGGCAGACTCAAGAAAAATGTCAGGAAGCATTTTTTCACGGAGAGAGTAGTGGATGCTTGGAATGCCCTCCCGCGGGAGGTGGTGGAAATGAAAACGGTAACGGAATTCAAACATGCGTGGGATAAGCATAAAGGAATCCTGTGCCGAAGGAATGGATCCTCAGGAGCTTAGTCAAGATCGGGAGGCGGGGCTGGTGGTTGGGAGGCGGGGATAGGGCTGGGCAGACTTATACGGTCTGTGCCAGAGCCGGTGGTGGGAAACGGGACTGGTGGTTGGGAGGTGGGGATAGTGCTGGACAGACTTGTACGGTCTTTGTCAGAGCCGGTGGTTGGGAGGCAGGGCTGTTGGTGGGGAGGTGAGGATAGTGCTGGGCAGACTTATACGGTCTGTGCCTGTGCCAGAGCCGGTGGTTGGGAGGCGGGGCTGGTGGTTGGGAGGCGGGGATAGTGCTGGGCAGACTTATACGGTCTGTGCCCTGAAGAGCACAGGTACAAATCAAAGTAGGGTATACACAAAAAGCAGCAAATATGAGTTATCTTGTTGGGCAGACTGGATGGACTGTGCAGGTCTTTTTCTGTCGTCATCTACTATGTTACTATGTTACTATGTAACTCCCTTTGGACAAAAATACAACAGAGTGCACTAACCAATGGGCTCAAACACACAGCAACCCAAAAAAGGTAGTCCCCGCCATAACAGCATGTTGTAAATGGCAATCTTACCTTGTAGTGTATAATATATATACAGTATTAAATTAAAATAGAGTAGTACTTATAGCACATTAATTGTACAATTATTGGCTCAAACAAGTGTATATGAATACAATTCTATAATCGCATTTTGCAAGATGAAGATTATCTTACGAAAGAGAAATATGTAGGACTGACATGGAAGCAACAAATCTGTATTGGGTGAATAAACGTCATAAAATCAAAGCAGGAAGGCAAGGTGTCTTTGAATACAAAACTGTTCATCCCATCTTAATTTCTTGGATCCAGGATCAGAGGAGAACTGGATTGGTGTAGGAGGTGGTATGAATGTGAAACGTTACCTTCATCTTGGCCGGGTATAATAGGCCAAACTGGGCCACGAGACCCTTTAGATCTTGGTGTATGGAGAAGAAGGTCCCTGGTGCTAAAGGGAAGCCTTATTTTTGCAGCCAGTAAAATTTGCAACACCTGAGGGTAGTAAGGAAGAAATTTAGCTACAATAGGGCGAGGATGTTTGGCCCCGGGTTGAAACCTTGATGGTGTACGATGGGCTCTTTCCAGCTCCAAGGGCACAACAAATTCCAGGGTCAAGAATTTTGGAAAACCATGGTTCCAGGAAAGAGGAGACATCTGAGTCTTCTGCGCCCTCAGGGATACGAGGCGTATTTTCAAGGCACTTAAACTTACAAAGTTACGTAGAGGAGCATTTTTGATATGACGTCCGACTTTGGACATTTTGCAAAAAAAAAAAAAGTCCAAATCTGAATAGGAAAGAAGGTTATTAAAAAAAAAAAAAAGAAAACCATCTATCTTTTGTTATCGAAAATACAAGGTTTTGTGATTTGGATATTTTGTTTTTGGGTTCATTTTCAAACAAAAAAACATCCAAGTGCAAAATGCACAAAATCAAGCCATCGGGATGTAGGAGGAGCCAGCATTTTTAGTAGGCTGGTCCCCCTGACATCACAGGACAGCAATAGGGTACCCTAGAGGGTACTGCAGTGGATTTCATAAAATGCTCCCAGGTACACATCTCACAATTGCTCCCTTACCTTGTGTGCTGAGCCCCCCAAAACCCAGCCAAAAACCACTACCCCCAACTGTACACCACTACCATAGCCTTTGCAGGTGAAGGGGGCACCTATATGTGGGTACAGTGGGTTTCTGGTGAGTTTTGAAGGGCTCACAGTTTCCTCCACAAGTGTAACAGGTAGGGGGAGGTAGGAGCCTGGGTCCACCTGTCTGCAGTGCACTGCATCGAACACTAGACTACTCCAGGGTCCTGCATGGTGTTCTATTAGACATGGCCATTACATTTGAGGCTGTCATAGAGGCTGGTAAGTAATGTTTTTCATCACATTTTTGGGGGGGGTGAGAGGGGGTTAGTGACCACTGGGGAAATAAGGGGAGGTCATTCCTGATTCCCTCCAGTGGTTATCTGGTTATTTAGGGCACGCTTTTCTGCCTAATTCGTAACATACACAGGTCTAGCTCAAAACGTCTAAGTTTTAGTCCTGGACGGTTTTGTTTCGTTCCTTTATGGCTGAAAAATGTCAAAGTCTTAGGAACGCCAAAGTTCTGCCCTGAACACGCCCCTGGCACTCCCCATTGAGCTTTGGACGCACTTCTGGTGGACTTCAGAGAAAAATGTCTAAAAAAGGTTTCAAAAATATTGATATACCACCAGGGGATTATCTGAAAGTCGGCGGTAGCGGGGGCTGAAGCCAGAGTGAGGGGGCACATTATAGCCCCCCTCCGCGGCCCCCCCCCCGTCGCCGCCATTTCTGACCCCCCCCCTGCCGCCGTGGGTACCTTTGCTGGTGGGGGACCCCAACCCCCACCAGCCGAGGTCCGCTTCCTCCTGCCGCTGCGAGGTTTTTTAAGTTCTTCATCGGGATTCGTCCTCCGTCACTCTGTGCTGCTGTTCAAAGAAGCTGCTAGCTGAATGCAGTTTCGGACTGAGTCTGACGTCGCTGCTGCACGTTGTATGTGCAGGACGTCAGACTCATGTACAACGTGCAGCAGCGACGTCAGACTCAGTCCGAAACTGCATTCAGCTAGCAGCTTCTTTGAACAGCAGCACAGAGTGACGGAGGACGAATCCCGATGAACTTAAAAAACCTCGCAGCGGCAGGAGGAAGCGGACCTCGGCTGGTGGGGGTTGGGGTCCCCCGCCAGCAAAGGTACCCACGGCGGCAGTAGGGGGGTCCAGGGCAAAATCTGCGGGGGCCCAGGCCCCTGTGGCCCCACGCAGATACGCCCCTGTATACCACAAAGACCAAAACATGTGAAATCCCCACATAGATCTAGTAATGTTAAGAATGCCCTTATGTCATTGTCATTTCACTACCACGTATTCCATTACCATGCAACCGAAATACTTCTGTAACACTAAATGTCAATTCTCCTCTCATTTCCAATATCCATGATATATAGTAAGCCACATTGAGCCTGCAAAGAGGTGGGATAATGTGGGATACAAATGCAATAAATAAATAAATACATTTGGATGTTTTTGTGAGAAAAAGGTCTAAATGCAGACTCATGCCACTTTTTTGGAAGTTTTTCTCTTTTGAAAATGAGCCCGATAGTAACCTATGGAACTTTATAAGTCTAAGTGCTTTGAAAATGAGCCCCCAAGGATTCTAACATTATTCCACCTGCTACAATTCGCCAGGTCCTCAAGATCAGCATGATAATTTTGTAATGGCAGAGAAGTTTGTCTGAGCTTGCAGTCAGGATGCTGCCAGCCTCGTGGTGCTGGAAGTCAAATCTCCAATACTTTGTTGTGAGGTCGCAATTTGTGAATGTATTGATTCCAATTCCTGCCTCATATCCCTAGAGATGGTCATGTGGTGTGCATCAATTCTTTTATATTCCGTAGCTCAGCCAGCTCTGAGTCTTCTACAGCAGAGTACGAACCTGATGTACCAGTTTTGTCTGGTGACAGCAGGTTTGATTTCAGTCTTTTTAAGTTTGAGGAACACTATAATTTATAATTTGTTATTTTTGTTACATTTGTACCCCGCGCTTTCCCACTCATGGCAGGCTCAATGCGGCTTACATGGGGCAATGGAGGGTTAAGTGACTTGCCCAGAGTCACAAGGAGCTGCCTGTGCCTGAAGTGGGAATCGAACTCAGTTCCTCAGTTCCCCAGGACCAAAGTCCACCACCCTAACCACTAGGCCACTCCTCCACCGGTGTCTGATTTATTTTTCTTCATCTTGCATTTAGGAGATGAAATGAGATTGAAGGGGGGCAGACTCAAGAAAAATGTCAGGAAGTATTTTTTCACGGAGAGAGAGTAGTGGATGCTTGGAATGCCCTCCCGCGGGAGGTGGTGGAAATGAAAACGGTAACAGAATTCAAACACGCGTGGGAAAAACATAAAGGAATCCTGTTCAGAAGGAATGGATCCTAAGGAGCTTAGCTGAGATTGGGTGGCAGAGCCGGAGGCGGGGATAGTGCTGGGCAGACTTATACGGTCTGTGCCAGAGCCGGTGGTGGGAGGCGGGGCTGGTGGTTGGGAGGCGGGGATAGTGCTGGGCAGACTTATACGGTCTGTGCCAGAGCCGGTGGTGGGAGGCGGGGCTGGTGGTTGGGAGGCGGGGATAGTGCTGGGCAGACTTACACGGTCTGTGCCCTGAAAAGGACAGGTACAAATCAAGGTAAGGTATACACAAAAAGTAGCACATATGAGTTTATCTTGTAGGGCAGACTGGATGGACCGTGCAGGTCTTTTTCTGCCGTCATTTACTATCACTAATGTAGGTAATATGCTAAAACAAGCAAATTGGAAGGTAAGATAATCAACGATAATTGTGAAGAATGTCAGGGACACATTTCTTAGGCAGCCATTCCATCCAAGCCAAAACCAGAAGTCCACAACTGGGAGATTTTTAATATCCCCTTCCAGCTCACCCACTGTAGCTCAGTCATTGTAGTGATAGTGCTCAGCTGGGGACCATGAACCATAGGTTACAGTTTAGTTCTCATATCATGTAGAAAAATCCTTCAGATCTGAGACTGAATACACAGGATACGTCAATATCCAGTGCTTAACAGTAGGTTTATGATGACATGGTTTGAACAGGAGGAGAGAGAGGAGGAGGAGGGAGAGCTGCCTTTTCCTGTATGAGAAGGGACAGGCCTTTTCCTGCATAAGGAGGGGGGCTGACTTTTCCTGCCTGGAGAAGGGACAGACCTTTTCCTGGAGCAGAGTGGAATGGGAAAGGATATAGACACAGCATATGGAAACAGCATTGGAGAGATTTTGTCTGAAATTCACGTCTGAGCACAGTCCTGCACTAAACTGGGGTGCACAGGGTAAGGAACTGGCATTTTTGTAGAGTTTTGAGTACAGAGGATTAAGTGAGGTCTCTTTGTAGAACTTTTGGGTACAGGACATAGAGCAAAGGGCTAGGAGTACAGAGTTTCTGGAGGACTGTTCTGTGCAAGAAGTAAGCAACTGGGACTGTATTTTAGTGTTGTTCTTGGATGCACAAGATGAGGGTTTTGGATAACTGTATTTTTTTATATATATTTTTGGGTGCAGGATAAGGTATTACTGTGCCTTTATATGGCTTTTGGGTGTCATGCTTTGCAGTACAAAGAGGAGGAAGGTATTTGTGACTTGAGGATTTTATTTAAATAAGTCGGCCCCCCAAAATGGGTATGACTGCATTTGAGCCTTGTAGAGCATATGTGGTTATATCCTTGAGTGGTTGCCGTATAAATAAATATCTATGTTCCCCATAGAAGTGTCTAAAATCTGCGAAGCTAACTCATTTTGGCTCCAACTCTTAGCAGTGTGCTAGATGTACATGTTGCATGGAGGGAATAGGGGCATGTCAAAGGAAAGGAAGGGCCATTTACTGTAGCAGGAAAAACCCTAACAATATATAGCTAATAAAGGGAATTTGGCTACACTGTTTATTTTGATTTGAATATAGCCCAGGCCTTTTTAGTAGCAACTTTAGATAAGTTATGTAAAGGTATGCTACGCATTTCCCTGTCCCTAGACAATGGAGGATTAAGTGACTTACCCAATATCACAAAGAGCAACGGTGGGATTTGAGCCCTGGGTTTCCTGGTTCTCAGCCCACTCCTCCTCCTGTGTTTTGCAGTACTATGCAGGAGACCTGGATTTGACCCCTGAGGCAGGCTTCAGCTCTACTGGGGCTTGGGGTATAGCACAACAAGCATACACACTCTGTCCTGGGTCTGTCATTGCACAGTTGTGTGTCAGACTCATATGCACATGTGGTGGCATCCAGAAGGAGACATGGCTTGTGACTCCTTACCAAGGGCTGTTGCTACAACGGTTGGTGGTCTAGATGAGAAGAAGTTGGACAATAGGTAAAAACCTTGAGTTGTTGTGAATGAAGGCTTGTCACATTCTAGTCTAGTATAGACTATCCGTTTTCGCATCCTGTTCACACTTCTTCTACTAACCTATAAATGTACTCACTCTGCTGCTCCCCAGTATCTCTCCACACTCGTCCTTCCCTACACCCCTTCCCGTGCACTCCGCTCCATGGATAAATCCTTCTTATCTGTTCCCTTCTCCTACTACTGCCAACTCCAGACTTCGCGCCTTCTGTCTCGCTGCACCCTACGCCTGGAATAAAACTTCCTGAGCCCCTACGTCTTGCCCCATCCTTGGCCACCTTTAAATCTAGACTGAAAACCCACCTCTTTAACATTGCTTTTGACTCGTAACCACTTGTAACCACTCGCCTCCACCTACCCTCCCTCTCTCCTTCCTGTACACATTAATTGATTTGATTTGCTTACTTTATTTATTTTTTGTCTATTAGATTGTAAGCTCTTTGAGCAGGGACTGTCTTTCTTCTATGTTTGTGCAGCGCTGCGTACGCCTTGTAGCGCTATAGAAATGCTAAATAGTAGTAGTAGTAGTAGTAGTAGTATAGGCTGGTTCTGATTGTGTTGGAAACCTAAAGCAACTGTTGGACCAATGAACCCTGAATTTATGGGCTTTATTTATTTATTTATTTATTTATTTATTTATATATATTTATTTATTTATTTGTAGCGTTTGTATCCCACATTTTCTCACCTATTTGTAGGCTCAATGTGGCTTACATTTGCCGTAATGGCGGTTGCCATTTCCGGTTAACAGAATTACAAATTGTAACGCGTTTAGGTGCATACATACATGATAACATACATGGGACATGATATATATGGAACAGATCATGGAGTGTATAAATAACATGTGCTTACATACATACATGGTAAGGAAGAATACATTATGGTATTGCACGAAGGTTCCTGAATAGTAAGTTGGATTGTAGATTTATGGGAATAACTCCTTTGGAAATTAAGCTAAAGATATGTCGTAAAGTCACGCAAAACAATACTAAAAGAATAATTTAGAAAAAATAATTGTGAAGGTTGAAAGAACAAACATTAGAAGATGTTTGGACAAGCTAGCAAAAGATAGTATCCAATATTTACTGGACACCAAAGGATGCTTAATAGGATAAATCAAACATCCCAAGTAAACGCTAGAGAGCTTAATAGGATAAAATCAAGAGTTGGAAATCTGGGATTTGAGAATTATTATATTTTGGATACTTAAGCTATTGACTTATATTATCCATTTTATATAACAGATAGCATATTCCAAATGACGCCAATATTCAGTTCAGCCCCAGCTGGTTAAATTTAACTGGATAAGATATCCAGTTAACTTAAACAGTATATTCAGAAAAATATACCCTTAGCACACTGACAGGCAGATGATCAAAAGCCCCGTGCTGTTCCAAACAGCGCTCTAAACTAGCGCTGGAACAGCGCGGGGCTTTACCGCACCGATGATCAGAGATAATGCATGCAAATTTAAGCAGCGCAGTTATCTCTGATCATGGGGTAGAAGTGCGGGCGAATTGTGCCGAGCATGTGCTCAGCACAATCCTCCCGCACTTGTTTGACAGGTCTAGGCTGTCAAAAGCCCAAACCTGTCAAACACAGGGACCACCAGGCCCTGACTACCTCTGCCCCGAGCAACGGGGGTTGGAGGTCCAGCGATCCCCCCCCCCCCCCCCCAGGTTCAGGGAGGGCTGAATATATTGGCTTAAAGATAACTGGATATCTTTATCTATTTATCTTAGGCCTCCTATATCTGTGGACAACAAAAACAGAGGTGCCCTTTTATTAAGTCACGTAGGCACCTACGCGTGCCCAATGCGCATCAATTTTGAGTTACTGCCCGGCTACCACTTGGCCCTTACGGTAATTTTATTTTTGACGCGCATCCGCTACGTGTGCTGGAAAAATTTTTTTTCTGGCGTGCGGGCGGTAATTGGCATTTTACGCGCATAGACCATTACCACCTGGTTACTGTGTGAGACCTTACCGCTAGGTCAATGCCTGGCGGTAAGATCTCAGACCCAAAATGGACGTGCGGCAATCTTCATTTTGCCACGTGTCCAATTTTGGTAAAAATTTGAAAAAGGCATTTTTTACAGGTGCGCTGACAAAATGATTCTACTCATGCCCAAAACACGCATCTATGCTACCGCAGGCCATTTTTCAGCGTACCGTTGTAAAAGGGCCCCAGATTTAGTAGAATTAGTGGCTAAATACCACCCCTGTCTAGTTAACTTTTAGCTCTATCCCAGCATGCCTCCTAATTTTGTGCAGATAGCTTTTGACTAGACAGTTCCACATTGAGCCTGCAAATAGGTGGGAAAATGTGGGATATAAATGTAAAGACAAAAAAACGTTAATACTGCGGGTCTACTAACACGGAAAGTGAGACTAGAACAAAGAATGGAGGGAGGGAAGAGACCTCAGACTGGTGAAAATCCAGCACAACCGCTGGTAACACTCTGATTAGTGAATCACCATAAATCAGTCATTGGTCTGGGTCCAACCACCTCCCTTTACGTGGAACAAAATATATATTTTTAATGTTTTCTAAAAAATGCTTGATCCACTGTGTGTCCCAAAATTCAAACAAGGAAGGAACCGTCTGAAAATAACAAGAAACAGCATAAGGAGTGTCAAAGCAAATGCAAGGCGCAGATTAAGAAGGCCAAGAGGGAGTATGAAAAAAAGATACCATTAGAGGCAAAAAAAACATAGTAAAAAATTTTTTCGGTATATTAAAAGCAGGAAGCCGGCAAAAGAATCGGTTGGGCCGCTGGATGACCGAGGGGTAAAAGGGGCGATCAAGGAAGACAAAGACGTAGCGGAGAGATTGAATGAATTCTTTGCTTCGGTCTTCACCGAGGAAGATTTGGGTGGGATACCGGTGTCGGAAATGATATTTCAAGCGGACGAGTCGGAGAAACTTACTGACTTCACGGTAAACCTGGAGGACGTAATGGGGCAGTTCGGCAAACTGAAGAGTAGCAAATCTCCTGGACCGGATGGTATTCATCCTAGAGTACTGATAGAACTGAAAAACGAGCTTGCGGAGCTACTGCTAGTGATATGCAACTTATCCTTAAAATCGAGCATGGTACCGGAAGATTGGAGGGTGGCCAATGTAACGCCCATTTTTAAAAAAGGCTCCAGGGGAGATCCGGGAAATTATAGACCGGTGAGTCTGACGTCGGTGCCAGGGAAAATGGTAGAGGCTATTATTAAAAACAAAATTACAGAGCACATCCGAGGACATGGATTACTGAGACCAAGTCAGCATGGCTTTTGTGTGGGGAAATCTTGCCTGACCAATTTACTTCAATTCTTTGAAGGAGTGAACAAACATGTGGACAAAGGGGAGTCGGTTGATATTGTGTATCTGGATTTTCAAAAGGCGTTTGACAAGGTACCTCATGAAAGGCTACAGAGGAAATTGGAGGGTCATGGGATAGGAGGAAATGTCCTATTGTGGATTAAAAACTGGTTGAAGGATAGGAAACAGAGAGTGGGGTTAAATGGGCAGTATTCACAATGGAGAAGGGTAGTTAGTGGGGTTCCTCAGGGGTCCGTGCTAGGACCGCTGCTTTTTAATATATTTATAAATGATTTAGAGATGGGAGTAACTAGCGAGGTAATTAAATTTGCTGATGACACAAAGTTATTCAAAGTCGTTAAATCGCAACAGGATTGTGAAAAATTACAAGAGGACCTTACGAGACTGGGAGACTGGGCGGCTAAATGGCAGATGATGTTTAATGTGAGCAAGTGCAAGGTGATGCATGTGGGAAAAAAGAACCCGAATTATAGCTACGTCATGCAAGGTTCCACGTTAGGAGTTATGGACCAAGAAAGGGATCTGGGTGTCGTCGTCGATAACACACTGAAACCTTCTGCTCAGTGTGCTGCTGCGGCTAAGAAAGCGAATAGAATGTTGGGTATTATTAGGAAAGGTATGGAAAACAGGTGTGAGGATGTTATAATGCCGTTGTATCGCTCCATGGTGCGACCGCACCTTGAGTATTGTGTTCAATTCTGGTCGCCGCATCTCAAGAAAGATATAGTAGAATTGGAAAAGGTGCAGCGAAGGGCGACTAAAATGATAGCGGGGATGGGACGACTTCCCTATGAAGAAAGACTAAGGAGGCTAGGGCTATTCAGCTTGGAGAAGAGACGGCTGAGGGGAGACATGATAGAGGTATATAAAATAATGAGTGGAGTGGAACAGGTGGATGTGAAGCGTCTGTTCACGCTTTCCAAAAATACTAGGACTAGGGGGCATGCGATGAAACTACAGTGTAGTAAATTTAAAACAAATCGGAGAAAATTTTTCTTCACCCAACCTGTAATTAAACTCTGAAATTCGTTGCCGGAGAAAGTGGTGAAGGTGGTTAGCTTAGCAGAGTTTAAAAAGGGGTTGGACGGTTTCCTAAAGGACAAGTCCATAAACCGCTACTAAACGGACTTGGAAAAATCCAAAATTCCAGGAATAACATGGTTTGGCCGCTGTCGTGGACGAGATGCTGGGCTCGATGGACCCTTGGTCTTTTCCCAGTATGGCATTACTTATATACTTATGTACTTATGTAACATATAATGTGTAAAAACCACTTAGCTCTATGCAGCCTCGGAAACGGGGTTTCCCGCCCAACGGTCCCCGTTTCGCCGAAAGGGCTTCTTCAGGGGAAACACGAACACCCAGTCCAAAAAACGCTGCTCAAGTGCTGGTCGCCAAATTCTGGAAAGACAGCAAACAACAAATAACCATTCCAAGTCTCATTAGTCACACTGACTGCTCGAGAAACTGAACCTCGGGATACAAATGTAGCAAATAAATAAATCTGGTCAAAATAACGATCTGTCTACTGGCCCCAAGGTAAATCAGAGAAAGTTTTTTGAATGCCAACATCAAAGTGTTCAATATGTTTGCATGGCTCATCTTCAAGCTGATGTCAGACTGAAATGAAAACTTACATAAACACTGCCATAGCAGCCGACTTCTCAAAACCATTATGGTGCTAAACACAGTGGAAATGACCTGTCCCAGCACCTGGTCAAGGAGTCTGCTCAATATTGGGGGTACTCAAGCCAGCAGCGTAGCCAGACCTGCCATTTTGGGCGGGCCCAGCATTAACCTGGGTGGGCTGTTCCCAATCCCACCCCTACACAGTCATTTTAAAATATCCCCCCCCCCCCCCCCCCCGGCATTTTCTTCTGTCTCCCTCGGCCTACCTTGGCAGCGCTTTCTCCCTTCGCCATCCCCTCCCTCTCTTCTGACGGCTCTCCCCGTCCGCGTGGTCTGTCTATTTTTAGTCCTTGCAGCACCGTTCTCCCTCCAGCACCGCACCGGCGATTCCGATAGCCTTTTGCCAGCGTGCGTCGTCGGGGACGGGGCCTCTCAGGCGCGTCCTGAGGTGGGATGCGCCTAAGGAGAAGCCCCGCCCCCGACAATGCACGCTGGCAGAAGGCTATCGGAATCGCCGGTGCAGTCCTGGAGGGAGAACGGGCGCTTCAAGGACTAAAATTAAACAGACCACGTGGATGGGGAGAGCCAGCAGAAGAGGCAGGAAAAGATGGCTTGGGTTGGGGCTTGTTAGGGTGGGCGCTGGGCGGGCCTGAAGGAAAAGTGGCTGGGCCTGGGCCCGTCCAGGCCCACCCATGGCTACGCCCCTGGCTCAAGCAGCACAGAGCTTACTCTTATCAATGCTGCTAAAAAAAATATTTCTTTCAGGACTCGAGTCGAAATTAGAATAATTAATATTTTTTTAAAATGATCCTCTCTCTGAATGGATACATTCGGACAGTTAAGTGGTTGACATAAAACAGAAATAACTAAGGGGCCCTCTCACGCTTTCCAAAAATACTAGGACTAGGGGGCATGCGATGACGCTACAATGTAGTAAATTTAAAATGCATCGGAGAAACTTTTTCTTCACTCAACGTGTAATTAAACTCTGGAATTCGTTGCCAGAGAATGTGGTAAAGGCGGTTAGCTTAGCGGAGTTTTAAAAAGGTTTGGACGGCTTCCTAAAGGAAAAGTCCATAGACACTATTTCTGGGATAAGCAGTATAAAATGTTTCATACATTTTTGGGACCTTGCCGGGTATTTGTGACCTGGATTGGCCACTGTTGGATACAGGATGCTGGGCTCGATGGACCTCTGGTCTTTTCCAGTATGGCAATACTTATGTACTTATGTACAAAGATGTGGAAAGCCCAACGCGGGCTTACCGTTCGATAAAAAGGAAGTACCGCCAGGCTGTTGTGGCTGCAACCACAGGGGTGGGGGTTGAGAGACTGTTCCCAGAATCTACATAAGTATATAAGTAATGCCACACTGGGAAAAGACCAAGGGTCCATCGAGCCCAGCATCCTGTCCACGACAGCGGCCAATTCAGGCCAAGGGCACCTAGCTTTCTATGTTTTTACAGCCACACCAGCCTGGTTTATTTTTCAGTTGGTAACCTTTTGTCCCGATGCAGCCATTTTCATACTGGCGAAACATGACCACGTCGGGCATTTTATGTTGAATACCTGCGAGCTTTTAATCTACTGCTAAAGACATTGTTTTTTTCACAAGGTCTGCCTCATTGTTTTATTTCGCGGGTCGGTCCAGGGCAGAGTCTGGCTGGAGCTGGGAGTTATGCAGTCATTGGTGATATTTGGTGCTGGTACTCGCATAGCTAACCAGGCAAGTAGGATTACATAAACAGTAGCCCTACGATACCTGGTCCGCTATGTAGGTATGACACTGAATATCGGCAGATACCTTCTGGGTGCTGCCAAAGATCCAGGTATTCAGTGCTGGTGCCAAATAGGACCCGGCACTGAATACCCAGCTCAAGTTTAGCCGCTGGTGGTCAGCGTTTAAAGAAACGCTGACCACTTGCTGGTTGAATATTGACCAGCGTGCTTTCAAGCTTATACGAAAACCCCACATCAGTACACTTACGAATCCCTTCTGAGAAAGCATTCTAGCAGCAGGTGCCACTATAGAGAATGAATAATGTTTTGTATTCTCTAATTGGGACTATGAACAGCCCCTGATTTACAGACTGTAAAACCCTCCTTGGTTAATATTCTTATAGCCCAGTGGATCCCAATCCAGGTCCTGGAGGCACCCCAGCCAGTTAGGTTTTCAGGATTTCCACAATGAATATTGATGAGAGAGAATTGCATGCACTGCCCTCTCTATGAATATTCATTGCCATTTGCAGGGCACAGACCATAGAAGTCTGTCCAGCATTGACCTTAGTTCCCTCGTGCTGGATTTGGCAAATTTTCTTCTGTCTATATGTGTTGTGTGTTGCTATGGGCCCAATATTCAACCCACAGCAGTCAGTACATTTTTACAGCACTGACCCCTGCAGGCAGAATCAGACCTGGATATTCAGTGCCAGGCCTAATCCAGTCAGCACCATTGAATATCTGGGTCATGTATGGCCACTGGAAATTATCTGGCACCCAGATAAAGGCCTAGATAAAGTTAGGAGAGCGTTTTTGCTGTCGTAACTTTATATGGGTACTTATCGTTTATTAATTTACTATACCGCTTACTTTGCAGACAAGTCGAAGCAGTTTGCGGACTCAGAATCGCTGCTAAATGGGTAAATCCTGGCTCCACCCAGACTTTGGTCTAGGTTCACCCCAGCACTAATTAGATCAGGGGCAGCAGGACATCTTTTTGGTTGGAGGGGTCAAACAAACCGATCTCCAGTTCCCCATCCAAGCTCTTTGTGTTTTGTTGGTGAGGCCATGGCCCTATGGGTCACCCCATTCCATTGCCTATCACAGGGGCGTAGCCAGACACCCAATTTTGGGTGGGTCTGTGCCCAAGATGGGTGGGCAGAACTCCGCCCTGTTCCACAAGTGATTTGGTCTCTCCCTCTCTCGCCTGCATGCCATATGATCTCGCAAACATCCCCCTCCCCTGCATACCTTTTAAATAGCAGATTTTTACCAGCAGCAAACAGCAACTAATACACACTGCATGTTGGCCCCATAGCCTTCCCTCTGATGCAACTTCCTGTTTCCGCATAGGCAGGAATACATCAGAGGGAAGGCTGTGGGGCCGCTGCGAGCAGTATGTATCAGTCGCTGCTCACTGCAGATGAAGATCTGCTATTTACAAGGTATGCAGGAGGGACAGTTGTTAGGAGATTTGGCTGGTGGGGCTTGGGGATCCCTGCCAGCCACATCATAGGTGTGCTGCTACTGGGTGGGCCTAAGCCCAAAGTGGGAGGGCCTGGGCCCACCCAGGCCCACCCTTGGCTACGCCACTGGCCTATCAACCAAATAGTGCCATAATGGTCTTGTGATTTTCAGCTCCAAGAGCAGTAAATGTTTATCTATCTTTGTGTAAGCGGCGTGTGCTGGCCACAGGTGGTCCATTGTTGGATTTGCATCCCAGTGCCCCCGCAGAATACTTATTTCTTCCTGGTCCCTTCCCACCAATTTCAGTATACACGCATCTCTCCGAGGGAACAGGTTCTTTCTGGGCAAAAGGAATCTCCCTTCAGGCTCTGGCATAGAACTCTCTTTACTGAAATTAACTGCAAAACAAATACTGCTTTGAGGCAGTCTTTCTGTTTTGAATTATTTGATTAAATATTATAATACTCCACAATCTTCCTCTATCAGTGTCGAGTTTCAAGTTTCAGTGTGACTTGATATACTATCCTAGGTGTAACCTTTCAGAGTGGTTTATAAATAAATAAATATTACATTTATGAATGTAGGAAGTAAAAGAAAAATAAATAAATTTACATCATATAAGATAGAGAAGAAAAAAAAAACCCCATAATCTACAAGACGGTACCATCCAAGATTGGCCACCCCATGGCGGCAAGACAGCAGACGTAACAATTGTAGGCATCCCTAAATAAGAATGTTTTCAAAATTAACTGTAAATCTGGGTTAGAAGAGAGCCCTCATATACCCTATGCCCGCAAAGAGAGCAGGCCACCATACTAAAGATTTGAGTTTGTGTAAAATCATAGCAGATTTGGTGTAAGGAGGGAACAAAGAGTTTGTATATGGGACAATATGGGATTAAGAGACATGAAAGGCGTAGAGGAGCAACAGACTGGAGGATTTTGTGAACTAAGGTCAAAATCTTGTATGGTATTCTGTGGGATATATTGGCAACCAATATTCTTCTCGGAAAAAATGGAGGACGTGGGGTGGGTCCCTCAGTGATTATCCCACCCCTGAAGGGTGGCCTAGCATTTGAGTACCGGCACCTATTTTGCTAGAAAAAAAACACACTCTGGTTCTAATATCACCCCAAAACAGAATCTTTTAGATAGGCCCAGCCCTGGGGCTCAAGTTTACCTGGGTAATAAAAGCTTCTCTGTTTTTCACTGTCTCTTTAAATCTGTCTTAATGCTTATTCACCTCTCCCCTCCTCCCCCCCCCCCCCCCCCAGCCTCTGTTCAATTCATCCATGTTTTATACTCCGCGTTGTCATGGTAATCCCTTAAACTAACACTCCCTGGGCTAGTAGGCTGCTGAGAGGCTGGTGTCTATCCCTTCTTGTCATTCTTTCCTGTGTTTTCCGCTCTCAGAGAGGCTTCCTGGCAAAGTCCCTGGCTCTGAGAGGCAGAACAGCTTGCCAATATTGTGACTGAAAAGTAAAGGATGGTTTCCATTCTGAATACAAATGGCTAGGTAATATTCTTTAATCAAAATGCTGGCACTTTCTTATAAAGGTCCTGCTGACTAGTGAAGTCATCAGCTCTTGAGAGAGCCTGCCCTGACAATTAGTGATAGCCCAGCATTGTTGCCAGCTATGAGAGGTATTGGGGGGAGGGAGGTGGGGGGAGCTGTAATTCTAACACAGTAGGGTTAGGAAAGACATAGGGAAGGAAGAAGATGAGGAGAGAGAGGAGGAATGGGAAAGGGGTGGGGTGGAGAACTCCTGCCCTAGTTAGAGCAGGGGCGTAGCCAGACTTCGGTAGGAGGAGGGTCCAGAGGACGGCGGGAGGGGGCACATTTTAGCCCCCCGGCACCGCCAAACCCCCTGCCATTGCCGACCCCCCCCCCCCCGCCGCCGCCGCCGCCACCACCACCACCACCACCAACATTGACCCCCCCCTGCCGACGACCCTCTCAACACCCCCTCCCACCGTCAACCCGCCGTTGCCATTGCCGTTGCCTACCTTTGCTGGCGGGGGACCCCAACCCCTGCCAGCCGAGGTCCTCTTCTTCCTTCGTTCTGTTTCTGAGTCTGACGTCCTGCACGCGTGACTCAGAAACAGAACGAAGGAAGAAGAGGACCTCGGCTGGCGGGGCTTGGGGCCCCCCGCCAGCAAAGGTAGGCGACGGCAGGTTGACGGCAGGAGGGGGAGTCGAGAGGGTCGTCGGCAGGGGGGTCCAGGGCCAAATCTATGGGGGCCCAGACCCCCATGGCCCCACAAAGCTACGCCCCTGAGTGATGTGGTATCCATGTTAGTTCACTTTGAAAGGTAATAAATGAAAATAAAACAAAACACAGAAAAGAAAATAAGATATCCTTTTTAATGGACTATCTTAGGGCCCCTTTTACTAAGCTGCGTAGGTGCCTACGCACGCCCAACGCATGCCAAATTGGAGTTACCCCAGGTTGCCGCATGGCCTTTCGGTAATTTCAATTTTGGCTTGCGTCCGCTACGCGCGTCTGGAAAATATTTTTTCTTTTCTGGCGCGCATAGTGGATGTGCACCAAATGGAATCTGATGCACCTAGGTCATTACTACCCAAATTCTTTACTGCTAGATCTATGGCTGGCGGTAAGGTCTGAGACCCAAAATGGACGCACAGCAATTTTGATTTTGCCACACGTCCATTTTCAGGGAAAAAAAAAAGAGGGCTTTTTTACAGGTGCGCTGAAAAATTATTCTGCGTGCGCCCAAAACCCACGCCTACACTGCCGCAAGCCATTTTTCACTGTGCCTTTGTAAAAGGACCCCTTAATACATTTTTTTTGATTAGCTTTCAAAGTAACCCTTCTTCTTCAGATCAGAAATAAGCTTTTTATCAACATTTGCTTATTTCTGATCTGGAGAAGGGTTACCTTCCAAAGCTAATCAAAAAAATGTACTGTTAGTCCAATAGAAAAGGTATCTTATTTTCTTTTCTATGCTTTGTTTTATTTCTATTTATTACCTGCCCTAATTAGAAAGAGCAGAAAAGGGGAAAGAGGAGACAGGGCTCAGACAGATCCCTCTTTTCAGTATTTTTTCACTGATCAGGTTATTCACGATGAAAGAGTATTCATTGAGCATGTTATATTATGTTAAGCATTGCTTCTAGCCTGCATATACCTGAACAGTTCAATGCGGGTTACAGTATCAAGTGGCTGAGCAAACAGAAGTCAGGAATTACAAATATGGCAGCAGATAAAGGCCAGTGGCCCATCCAGTCTGCCCACCCTCAGTAACTACTAACTTTCCCTTTCCTTAAGGATACCATATGCCTGTCCCACGCTTTCTTAAATTCGGACACAGTCCTCGTCTCCATGAGCCCCGCCAGGAGGCCATTCCACGCATCCACAGTGGCGTTCCTAGTGGGGGAGGTGGGTGCGGTCCGCCCCGGGTGCACGCCGCCGGGGTGGTGCCGCGCGCGCCTGCCCTCTGTTGTTCGATGCTTCTTCTCTGCCCTGGAACAGGTTACTTCCTGTTCTGGGGCAGAGAAGAAGCATGGAACAACAGAGGACAGGCGCGCGCGGCACCACCCCGGCTGCGTGCATCCGGCGGGGGGGTTGGGTCCTTTGTGGGGGTGTCCTTTCGCTGGGGGGGGGTCCGCGCTGCACTCGGGGGGGGCGCTGCACTCGGGGGGGGGGGTGCATTGGCGATCCGCCCCGGGTGCCAGCCCCCCTAGGAACGCCACTGTGTATCCACCACCCTTTCCATGACAGAGTATTAGATTCCTCCTAAGCCTGTTTCCTCTTAATTTCATCTTATGCCCCCTTATTCCTGAGTTTTCCTTCATTTGAAAAAGGCTCACCTCCTGTACATTAACACCACTGAGGTATTTAAATGTCGCTTATCATACCTCCTTTCACCCGTCTCTCTTCCAGCGTATACATGTTGAGGTTCTTAAGCCTGTCCCTATATATTTTATGTTTGAGATCACTTATCAGTTTTGTAGCCACTCTCTGGACAGATTCCATCCTGTTAATATCCTTCTGTAGGTGCGGTCTCCAGAACTGCATACAGTACTCTGAGTGGGGCTAGGGTTACCATATGTCTGGATTTACCCGGACATGTCCTCTTTTTGAGGACATGTCCGGGCAACCGGGCAGGTTTTGCCAATCTGCCCGTTTGTCTGGATTTCTGGACAAACGGGCAGGCCAGCCTGCCCATTTTGTCCAGAAATCCGGACAAATGGGCAGATTGTTAGCCTCCCCTCCCCTTAGTTACTACTGCCCTGGTGGTCTAGTGACCTCTTCCACCTTCAGGGCAGGAAAGAGCCCCCTCTTTCCTGCCTGGAGCGCTGCCCTGCATGCTTCCTTCCTGTTGCTGATCTCGACGCCGATTCAAAATGGCCACCGAGATCGGCAACAGGAAGGATGCATGCAGGACAGGGCTCCGGGCAGGAAAGAGGGGGCTCTTTCCTGCCCCGAAGAGGTCACTAGACCACCAGGGCAGTAGTAAGGTAAGGGGAGGGGGTGATGGGGAGAGGGGTGACGGGGTGTGTGACAGGAGAGAGGGGAAAATGTGAGGGGGAGGAGCGAGGGTGTGAAAGGGGGCGTGGTGAGGTGTGGTGGGGCGGGGCATGTGTCTTCCTTTTTGGGGAACAAAATATGGTAACCCTAAGTGGGGCCTCACCAGAGATTTATACAAGGGCACTATCACCTCTTTTTTTCCTGCTGGTCATTCCTCTTCTTATGTAGCCAAGCATCCTTCTGGCTTTGACCGTTGCTTTTCTACCTGTTTGGAGACCTTAAGGTAATCAGACACAATCAAATCCCGCTCTTCTTTCATACAGAGAAGCAGTTCACCCCTTGTATTGTACCACTCCCCTGGATTCTTGTAACCCAAGTGCACGACCCTGCATTTCTTAGCATTAAATCTTAGTTGCCAAACATCGGACCATTCTTCAAGCTTTGCCAGATTCTTCCTGATGTCATCCACACCCTCTGGGGTGTCCACCCTATTACAGAGTTTGGTATCATCCGCAAAGAGACAAACATATTGCACAATAATTAAAATTGCTTAATTAAGTTGAAAATGTTTGCTCAAATAACCACGTTTTTAGAGTTTTTCAAAACATGAAATGGTTAGGATTTGTACGAATTCCCAAGGGTAGAGAATTCCAAGATACCACTGATTGATAATAAATGGAAAAATTAAATATGAACCTCTATTTCGATTGTCTAACAGATGGAAAATGCAAAAGCATTAAATTATGAATACTATAAAAGGAATTAATATGAAGTACACTAGCCCAATCACAAAGATAAAGGGAATGGGACTTACACACCGCCTTTCTGTGGTTTTTCCAACTACATTCAAAGCGGTTTACATATTATATACAGGTACTTATTTGTACCTGGGACAATGGAGGGTTAAGTGACTTGCCCAGAGTCACAAGGAGCTGCAGTGGGAATCGAACCCAGTTCCCCAGGATCAGAGTCCGCTGCACTAAAGGGCGTTAAGCCATTTAAGATCTTATGAATAAGGGTACAAAGCTTAAACCAGGCTTTGGCCTCCACAGGGAGCAGCGCAACTACATCAAGAGCGAACAGCGGATTCATATCTGAGCAAGTATGGCTCTGTGTTTGTGTGCATTGATATATAGTAACATAGTAGATGACGGCAGAAAAAGACCTGCACGGTCCATCCAGTCTGCCCAAGAAGATAAATTCATATGTGCTACTTATTTTATTTGTACTGTCCTCTTCAGTGCACAGACCGTATAAGTCTGGCCAGCCCTATCCCCGCCTCCCAACCACCAGCTCTGGCACAGACCGTATAAGTCTGCCCAGCACTATCCCTGCCACCCACCACCGGCTCTGGCACAGACCGTATAAGTCTGCCCAGCACTAGTCCCGCCTCCCAACCACCAGCCCCAGCACAGACTGTATATGTCTGCCCACACTAGCCCCGCCTCCCAACCACCAGCTCTGCCACCCATTCTAGGCTAAGCTCCTGAGGATCCCTTTCTTCTGCACAGGATTCCTTTATGTTTATCCCACGCATGTTTGAATTCCGTTACCGTTTTTATCTCCACCACCTCCCACTGGAGGGCATTCCAAGCATCCACCACCCTCTCCACCCTCTTATGACTGCAGGTTTCTGCTTAGGGGTTGAATCTATGGGTCTGAGTTACTGCCCCCCCCCCCCCCCATAAGAACAGCCTTAGCGATTCAGACCTTATGCATGACGTTACATCTAGTTCAGCATGTGAACTGTACACATTTATAACCAGATGTCTTGGGTGTGAAATATCTGTGACTGTGTGTATATCAACATGTAAGTCAATGCATGACTACCACTCTTAACATATATCACCCTCTGACCGTCTGCATTTATAACCCTCCCTTTTTTTTTTTTCACTAATAGTTGGAGTGGGTTACTTTTTACAAAATTTGAAGGTTTGTAGGAAGGTCAGGGTAGGAACCAGATTTCACTGGGAGGCATATAATAACTCAGTCCAGGAAAGAATGTAGGTTCTGGACCCAAGGGTTTACTTAATTTGGAGATGTCAGGCAACTAAAAAAACTACATTTTTCTATGTTTCTACCAAGTACATAGGATCTCAAAGGGAATGATAGGAAGAGTAGATGGCTCCAGGGGAGATCCGGGAAATTGTAGACCGGTGAGTCTGACGTCGGTGCCGGGGAAAATGGTAGAGGCTATTATTAAAAACAAAATTACAGAGCACATCCGAGGACATGGATTACTGAGACCAAGTCAGCATGGCTTTTGTGTGGGGAAATCTTGCCTGACCAATTTACTTCAGTTCTTTGAAGGAGTAAACAAACATGTGGACAAAGGGGAGCCGGTTGATATTGTGTATCTGGATTTTCAAAAGGCGTTTGACAAGGTACCTCATGAAAGGCTACAGAGGAAATTGGAGGGTCATGGGATAGGAGGAAATGTCCTATTGTGGATTAAAAACTGGTTGAAGGATAGGAAACAGAGAGTGGGGTTAAATGGGCAGTATTCACAATGGAGAAGGGTAGTTAGTGGGGTTCCTCAGGGGTCTGTGCTAGGACCGCTGCTTTTTAATATATTTATAAATGATTTAGAGATGGGAGTAACTAGCGAGGTAATTAAATTTGCTGATGACACAAAGTTAACTCACTACAGGATTGTGAAAAATTACAAGAGGACCTTACGAGACTGGGAGACTGGGCGGCTAAATGGCAGATGACGTTTAATGTGAGCAAGTGCAAGGCGATGCATGTGGGAAAAAAGAACCCGAATTATAGCTACGTCATGCAAGGTTCCACGTTAGGAGTTACAGACCAAGAAAGGGATCTGGGTGTCGTCGTCGATAACACACTGAAACCTTCTGCTCAGTGTGCTGCTGCGGCTAGGAAAGCGAATAGAATGTTGGGTATTATTAGGAAAGGTATGGAAAACAGGTGTGAGGATGTTATAATGCCGTTGTATCGCTCCATGGTGCGACCGCACCTTGAGTATTGTGTTCAATTCTGGTCGCCGCATCTCAAGAAAGATATAGTAGAATTGGAAAAGGTGCAGCGAAGGGCGACTAAAATGATAGCGAGGATGGGACGACTTCCCTATGAAGAAAGACTAAGGAGGCTAGGGCTATTCAGCTTGGAGAAGAGACGGCTGAGGGGAGACATGATAGAGGTATATAAAATAATGAGTGGAGTGGAACAGGTGGATGTGAAGCGTCTGTTCACGCTTTCCAAAAATACTAGGACTAGGGGGCATGCGATTAAACTACAGTGTAGTAAATTTAAAACAAATCGGAGAAAAGTTTTCTTCACCCAACGTGTAATTAAACTCTGGAATTCATTGCCGGAAAATGTGGTGAAGGCGGTTAGCTTAGCAGAGTTTAAAAAGGGGTTGGACGGTTTCCTAAAGGACAAGTCCATAAACCGCTACTAAACGGACTTGGAAAAATCCAAAATCCCAGGAATAACATGTATAGAATGTTTGTATGTTGGGAAGCTTGCCAGGTGCCCTTGGCCTGGATTGGCCGCTGTCGTGGACAAGATGCTGGGCTCGATGGACCCTTGGTCTTTTCCCAGTATGGCATTACTTATGTACTTATGGCATGTATGGGCAGACTGGATAGGCCATATGGTCTTTATCTGCCTACATTTTTCTCTGTTTCATATATAGCAGCATGAAAAATCTATCTATCTATATATTTTTTAATACAGTGGACCTTTTCCAAATCCTGGCAGTGATTTATTTGGTGCTGTCAAACTATTTCATGATATTTACAGATGCATGGCTCTGGCCACAGATTTAATAAAATTAACCATGTGTTATTATAGTAACTGAGAGAAAAACGATCACACATGTCACATCCCTCTGTTAAGAGTCCATGTCTCTATCAGAATTCATAGATCATCTACGGACATGCACCATTTTCAAAGCCTGGGAAGCAGGTAAAGCTACAAACAACTCATTCTTTCAGAACATGGGAAGGAGGTACAGACACAGCCTTCTTCTGTCAGAGCCCAGGGAGCAGCTAAAGACATGCTCCTCTGTCAGAATTCAGAAAGCAGACAAGTCTTCTGTCTGAAACCACGGAGTAACATAGTAGATGACGGCAGATAAAGACTGTATGGTCCATCCAGTCTACATGACAAGATAAACTCATTACACATGGTGTGTGATACTTCCTATGTATACCTGACCTTGATTTGTCTTTGCCATTTTCAGGGCACAGAGCGTAGAAGTGTGCCTAGCACTGGTTTTGCTTCCCAATTACCGGTTTTGCTTCCCAATTACCGGTGTTGCCACCCAATCTCCGCTAAGCTTCTGTGGATCTATTCCTTCTAAACAGGATTCCTTTGTGTTTATCCCATACATTTTTTAATTCCATTACCTTGTCATCTCCTCCACCTCCCTCGGGAGGGCATTCCAAGTATCTACCCACCCTCTCCTTAAAAAAATACTCCCTGACATTATTCCTGAGTCTGCCCCCTTCAACCTCAATTCATGTTCTCTAGATCTACCACCTTCCTGTCTCTGGAAAAAGTTTGTTTGCGGATTAATACCTTTCAAATTTTTGAACATCTGTATCATATTACCCCTGTTTCTCCTTTCCTCCAGGGTATACATATTCAGATCTGCAAGTCTCTCCTCAAATGTCTTGTAAGGTAAATCCCATACCATTTCTGTAGCTTTTCTTTGCACCGCTTCAAGTCTTTTTACATCTTTAGCAAGATACGGCCTCCAAAACTGAACACAATACTCCAAGTGGGGCCTCACTAACGACTTGTAGAGGAGCATCAATACCTCCTTTCTGATGCTGTGCCAAATACGAAGATGTGCTGCAGCCAACCATTTCCTCTGTGTCCCATGGGATTCCTGCCTCGCCCACAGTGCAATGCCCCGACACTGTCTGGCGGGTGCTACAGCGGGAACACTGCTTAACTTCCTCCACGGGAGTTGCCATTCACCCCGACTGAAACAAACGCAGCACAACGTGGTCCCCAAGTGATGCGTCAGGATCCTACCCCTGCACCAAGTAGAACTTGCAATCTTACAATCAGTTCCGAGTCACGATTTAGTCGGCCTTACCACACTATCAGAGCACAGGGGGAAGCCTACAGACACACTCCTCTGACAGAGTTCAGAAAGCAGACAAACCCCTCTGTCAGAGACTTTAGTGCAGACGTGCCCCCCCCCCCCCCCCCAGTTAGAGCTCAAGGAGCATCTACAAACACACACATGTCACCCAGTTGTCACCAAATACCTTATCAACCCAAGTTATTTGTTATATTGTGCTGGTTACTCATGGGTAGACAAACCCTGGAAGCAACATGGAGGTTTTATTCTTTATACTGCATTTTTCCAAAGAAATATTACACAGATATACAAGGCAACTTTTCATAACGATTAGGATCGCTAAATCGATCACAGATTACCTCTCCATGGACAAAATGAAGGCATCTGCTCAATATTGAGGTGTTCAAGTACCCACAGAGAGTTAAACCAATGCAGCCTTCACAGATGTGATTCAGACTTTTAGTAAAACAAGAGACTTACTGCAAGAAGATCATTAAAACCAATGGGGAGGAGGGGGAGGGGGTTAGGCAGCAGATTAATGCTGCCGGCCAGTTATAGTGGTATAGCGAGTTCTAATAAATAAATAAATAAACTAGAATGTAATAAACGTTCCTGTATAAAATGGTAGTTGGAAGTGACATGTGGTTCATGTTTTATTATTTTCAGCACTTGATACACCGCAAGTGATCCCCGAGGCGACTATGCGGTTTCCAATTTCTATTACAGGTGCCTTGCACTGTCCCTAATGGGCTCACATTCTGAGTTGAATCTATATTAATAAAAAGATTTAAACCTCGGACTCTTTCCCAGTCACTCTGGGTTTCTGGTTCCATATTAGAGAATTCCTTTCTTCCCTGATTCTTGGCTGAATTAGCAATTTAGGGTATATCCTCCACAGGGTTCCAGGCTCTTTACTGGTGAGTCCTCCACTCGTTTCTAGGAGACAGGAAAAACACTGAGGGGTCCTTTTACCAAGCCGTGGTAAAAAGTGGCCTGCAGTAGCGCAAGCTGGGACATTTGTTTATCGCGACTGGGAAAAAGGCTATTTTTTAATGGGCCAGGTAATCAACAGAAATAAAACAAAATAAAACATGGAAAAGAAAATAAGATGATACCTTTTTTATTGGACATAACTTAATACATTTCTTGATTAGCTTTCGAAGGTTGCCCCTTCTTCGTCAGATCGGAAATAAGTAAATGTTGGTAGATGACAGTATATATAAGTGAAACATCAACGCATTTCAGTGACAGTCTAACAGGATGGGGTGGATAGGTGAGATATTGAGCAGGGACTGTCTCTCTGTGTCAGGAGTTCAGAGCTGCGTGCGTCTGGTAGCGCTATACAAATGTTAATAATAATAATACAGGAATACAGGTGAGATATGCATGGAGACAGGAGGGTGACAAAGCAGTACGATTTTCAAAACAGTACAATTTTATGGTTTATAATGTGCTAGAAAACCCAGATCTTTGTTAAGTCCTGTCTGGTGGGTGTCAAAATATTTAATCATTCTGACTTCAAAGGTCTTACATTCCTGTATTGTTTTAAAGTTCCTTTTTATTTATTTGCTACATTTGTATCCCACATTTCCCCACCTATTTGCAGGCTCAATGTGGCTTACAATATGTTATAACTAGCCGTTGAGCCCGTTAAAATGGGCTATTGGGTCGGCGCTGCCCCCTCCCCCCGAGGTCGCCGCTGGCCCCTCCCCCTCCTGAGTCGCCGCTGCCGGCCCATCTCTTCGCTATTCAACTTACATCTCCGGAGCAAGCAGATCAGCTGAGCTCCCGTCGGCCTTCCTTCTCTGCCTGTGTCCCGCCCTCGTGTGACGTAATGTCGACGAGGGCGGGATACAGGCAGGGAAGGAAGGCCAACGGCAGCTCAGCTGATCTGCCTGCTCCGGAGATGTAAGTTGAATAGCGAAGAGACGGGCTGGGTGGAGGGGTGGCGGCGATGGCGACTCCGGGGGGGGGGGGGGGCGGTGGCGACCTCGGCGGTTCCCTCCCCTTTGCGCAGTTTCCCTCTCTGTCCCGCCCCCATCATTACGTATTGATGCGGGGGTGGGACAGAGAGGGAAGTCTACTGCACATTTGCGAGTGAGTATGGTCACTCGTCGTTTATATGTTTGATGATAATCACATTAATGGAATAAGAATTTCAGAATATTGTTACAAATAAGATTCTTACCATGAAGTCACTGGTACAGTGTTCTGGTTTTGTAAAGTGCTGCCCCACAGGCGTGACATCTTTATTGGTACTGGCATTTTTCATATGGTGTCTATGTACATTAAATCTCTTCTTTAGCATCTGACTTGTTTCTCCAATGTAGCAGCCTTTGTTGCATTTTTTGCACTGAATGATACATACCACACTGGAAGATGAGCACGTGAAAGGTTCCTTAATGTTGAGGGCCTGCGCTAATACTAAAGCTAGCACGCGCCTATCTATGGTCTGAGCCCTTACCGCCACCCATTGGCCTAGCAGTAAAGGTTCACACGCTACCCACACGGTAACCATGCAGTGAGCACCAACGTGGACGCACTGCCGGTTACCGCCGGGAATGCCCCTGAGGTAGAAAATATAAAATTATTTTCTACCGTGGGATTCGGCAAATGCCAAAATTGGAATTACCGCCAGGCGCATGCGCTACCCTGGCAGTAGTGCCGATTGGGTGTGCACTACCTGCGCATTAGCCCTCCTGCGCCTTTGTAAAAGGGCCCCTAAGAGAAACCACCAGTTCCTCTATCTTTTGGTCGTGCTCAGCTAGTGTAGCACTGAACCTCTCTTTTTCACTTTGGGAAGTTCTCTTTTTTTTATTTGTCTGAGACCTGGATGGATTGAGGTATGCCGTGGGGCCAATTATGTTCTTTCAAAAAGGGCTATAAAAACGATTTTGCTCCGAAATCATATTATTGCAAAATGTAATATTATTTCATGTGAATTTACTGGAATGTTCTGCTCTGGGGCATTATAAACATACTCTTAGGGAGGTCTTAGCTTAGCTCGAGTTAACTGCAGCAGGGCCCATAGGAATAAAATGAGCCCTGCTGCAGATAACTCGAGCTAAGCTTTAGTAAAAGACCCCCTTAGGTTTTAAGCCCTAGCTTTCATTTTACAATCCGCCTTGAGCCCTGTGTGGGTATATGTGGAATATAAGTGAAATCCTATGCCCTCCCAAATCAAACCAAAACAATCCTCCCCCCCCCCTAATTGTACATATAAAATATTTATGGTGCTGCTCGGCAGCTAAAAAGGTTTGGAGAAATTCCTGAAGGAAAAATCCATAGTCTGCTATTGAGACAGACATGGGAAGCAACAGCTTGCCTTGGGATTTGTACTATGGAGTGTTGCCATGATTTGGGGCTCTACATGGAATCTTGCTACTCTTTGAGATTCTGAATGGAATCTTGCTACTCTTTGGGGTTCTACATGGAATGTTTCTACTTTTTGGGGTTCTGAATGGAATCTTGCTACTCTTTGGGGTTCTACATGGAATCTTGCTACTTTTTGTGGCTCTGCCTGGTACTTGTGACCTGGCTTGGCCACTGTTTGGAAAACAGGATACTGAGCTAGATGGACCATTGGTCTGACCCATTATGGCTACTCTTATGATCTTATGACATGTATAATGTAATACAATGCTTCAGGGCCTTTCCATAACAAGGTCTAAGACTGCTGGCTGCCAGACTGTGCTTGTTACTGGGTGGCAAAAAAAAAAAAGGTTTACCTCTTTCCTTTTGCTTGCTCAATATTGCTTAAACATTTATCACAGGTAGTATCCCTTATCAGCTACTTGCCCTCTCTCCCCCTTCCCAGCCAGCCCACTCATTATTAACAGGATCTTTTATGTCAGAAAATCATATAGTTCCTCATAAATTATTTAACACCTAAACTACACTTTGTAGAAGAGAAAAACTGAAAATAGCAAATACATATTACAAACTCTTTCTTTCATTTAAAGGGGCTTCGTGCACCCTGGAAATCCATCATTAATAACTCATAAAATGTATTTTACCAGTGCCAATAGGTGGGTGGTATCTCCTGAGTCCAATGTTGTAAGATACATTTTTTTTCTCCACAGTGCTAGCTTTACTTAACAAAAGCTTAGCCCCTTGCTCCAAATTTCTATAAATTACACTATCTCCTAATATCAACCCCCAAAGGGTGAAATTTTATGGGTTGCACTGCTTTCCATATAACAAATAAGTGACCTCCAAAACTTTAATTTTATTCTAGCTCCAAAAGGCATGAGCTAATGTGTTGTCCGCAACCTTGCATTTCAAGCAGAGAGGAGAGACAATATGACCTGACCTTGAGTTTGTTGAAAGTATTCTCTATGGATGGTCCAAACTTGACATTCCCTCAAATCTACGTACTAGTGAGGGTTTTTATTTTTTAAACTAATTGACGGAAAGTTAACGGATGCCATTAGTATTCCTAAGTCTCTACTCCAAGAATCCAAAAGTAGATTGTAATCCCTGGGAGGGGCTGTCTTATGTAACGGCTGATGCAAGAAGGAGACAGATAAACTCTGTTTCATTTATCTCCAGAAATTCAGGTGTCATAGTTCCCAGACAGGAATAAAGTCCTGGTTCCTTCAACGAGTGAATTTAATGTAATAATTGATGATATGAACATTATCTCCTGGGCCAGTAAGGATCTGTTGCTGGAGATCCATATACTTCATCAGTGTGCCATCATCCCTTAACAAGTGTTCTAACACCCATATTGGCTCATCAGAGAAATTAAGCATTATCTTGCCCCTTGAGGATAGTTAGCGTTTCCTCTAATAATAAACAGAAGAGCACTACTATGAGGATTTGGCCTCCATTTCTTCAACAGGACTCCCCTGAGTTCCCTGTTCTGTCCTTGCAAAGTATTGCTTATACTAGTATTGACATTGAGTTTAAACCAGAGTATAGAACATCACTACGAGAAGACCCAGAACTCTTGAACCAAAATCTTCTTTAATACAGTAATCAAACAAGGAAAAATAACTTGCAGTTCAGATGTGCTGAACAAGAGTTTTTGCCTTGCAAACTAGGAGTCCATTCTCAACCAGCAGAAGAAGCTGGAAGATTTTCAGCCATATACTGAGTAGTAATGCTCTTATAGACTTTTACACTGATTAGAACTTGATAGAGTCACAGTAGCTTGAAAGGATCATACAATAGCATACCACATAAGCAGTTTCAGTTCACAGAGGAGATATGCTAGTGTCATACTTGTGAGTTCTTGTACCAAGTAGAGCGCTACTGAGCCCGGTACTTGGACCAGGTTCTGCTTGGCGGCTGGACGACCCCGGGATTCTCCTGCGCTGACCGCTGTTTCCCAGAGGTTGAGCCCCTAGGTGCTGGTGGCCTGCAGGACTTACGGGATGGAGCTGGAAATGGGGTGATGAATGTATTGGCCAGGCAGGCAGCAGGTCAAGAGAGTAATCCAGGTACAAGCAGCAGTCAGTAGGCAGGTGGCAGGCAAGAGAGTAATCCAGGTACAGGCAAGTCAGTCAGGCGGCAGGCAAGAGAGTAATCCAGATGCAGGCGAAAGTCAGGAGGCAGGCAGAAGGGTAATCCAGGTACAGGCAAGTCAGCAATGAGGGACCAGTAGATAAGAATCAGACTATAAAGTTAGAAACATCTACCAAAGTAGAAGCCGAAGCATGGAGTCCAGGGAGAGCTCAGCTGATAAAGTGCTGGCGTCTGACATCAGCAGGGAGAAGGGGCACAGCCATAGGACAAGAGCAGGGGAAGGAGGAACTGGAAGACCAATAGGAGAGAAGCAAGGGAAGCCAGGCAGAGGAAGAGCAGATCCAGGTGGGTGGAAGCAAAGCAATCAAGGAACCTAGAAGCCAGGTAGAGAGAGAGAGCAGAAATAGGTGCATGGAAGCAACGCAATTAAGGAGCCTGCAACCACCGCTCTCTGAACAAACCCAGAGAGGACTACACACACATGGCTCAGGCAGTGCCAGTCAAGTTTGAGTGTCGACGGGACCCCGCGTAGCCTGAGGACGCCGCATGCGTTGAGGTAGGGGACATGACAGCTAGAGACTTACTCTACTGACCTGATGGAGAAGAGAAGTGGGGTGGGGGGAGCAACTAGCCCAGCATGCACAGAGAACAAGGCAAGCCAATAGAAAGAGTCTCATAAGACACAGGGAACTGGACGTGCTCTAACAGAGCCTATTACAGGGAGCTACAGGAGGGATTTGTAGTCTTATTTTATATCCTATCATCTGCCTCCATGCAAATGGGCGAGCAGAATATTCCCGCAAAAGCTTCACTAATACACTGTTTTGTAGTTGTGGAGGGACTGGGTGTCCTTTTCTGTATGCAATAAATAATTAAAATGCCATGAGGACAAATATACTCTTTCAAAAGAAAGTAAGGTACAATCACATCTATCAACCAACAACACCCCGAGATACAAGAGAAGACATGCCTGATTATATTTTTTACGATCTGACTTAGGCCTCCATTTTGCCTATTCCCACATAACTTCTGAATCCTCAATTTGGATTTCTCACCCCCCCCCCCCCCAACAAGATTTCATGACCTCCCTTAAAAACGATCTACGAACTAACCAACTTCCGCAAACTACTGAAGACCCATCTCTTTAACAAAGTATACCACAAAGATCAACAAAGGTGAACACACACCACTCCTCCACAAATATTCAGAACTGCTCTACAATTTCTACTTGCTATATTTACTATCATGTTTTATCATTACCATGTTACCCAAACTTCTTCTGTAACATTAATAGTCTAATTTCTAATGCTCTTTCACCATTCTTGATATATTGTAAGCCATTATCATGTTACCCAAGATCCTCTGTAACACAAAATGTCTATCTTCTAATGTAATTCCACCATTCATGAAGTATTGTAAGCCACATTGAGCCTGCAAAGAGGTGGGAAAATGTGGGATACAAATGCAATAAATAAATAAATAAAATAAATAAGGTGGTTAAGTCTTGGTATAACAATCATAGTGGGATGGTCTGTAACACATATACTGGGTTGAGGCATTTGAAAGCTGAGAGCCCAAAGAAGGAGGTAAGGAGTCTGAATGTTCTTGGCAGAACCTTGGAAAGAGAAACTGTGAAATGTGTGAATACTTCACTGAGGTGCGAGTGAAGTAGATGCCTCTGTAGGTGACGGAGAAGTGAATGTGGAAATAAAAATGAGGAACACAGGAGAGCGATCTCGTACCCAGGGGATGGAGTCAAGGAGTTCCACTAGATCTGATCGGTAGTGTGAATGCTGGAGTGCAAAGAAGATTGCCCTTTTCCAGAGCTAATGAGGAACGGAGATAAGGAGCTGAGAAAGGAGAATGTACTAAAGTAACTGAAGAGCTAAAAAGAGAGCAGACCTTCTGAATTTAAGTTGTTAGTATCTGTGAATCAACAGATTCTTTGAAAGCAAAGTTTCATCCAGTAAATGGAAGTTTCAATGAAACTCGCTGTGTGCCATGGATTAACTGGAGTATGATTATGTTTATATTTACTTATTTATAGCCCACCTTTATCCAAGGCGGGAACATACAAAATCACCAAAACACAATTTAAAAAAACTAGTACAGCACAATAAAAGAGCAGTCCGGATTTCATAGAGCATTACAAGTAAATTTGTTGACTCAACAAAAAAAATGCTTCAGCATCGGCTTGAACAATGCAATATTCTGCTGGGACTTCAGCACCAGGGATAACTTATTGCATACCACAGAAAAAGTACCACTTCTGGTGATTTTTAGACATAAGTGTTTCAAGTCTGGTGCTGACAGCAAGCAAGCATCAGATGAGCACAATATCCTTGATGGCACGTAGCGATGGAGAATGGTATCCAAATAAGAAGTGTCTTGATACACTCCCTGCTGAACCAATAACAGTAGAGCGGTGAGAAGACTTGTGTGGCGCTACCCCAACACAGAAGTAGTAGAACAGTGATAGGGTATGAACCACAGACAAGACTTGGGAGATAAACTTTCAAGACCAATCTTTCAATACTCATAGCAAGGGCTTTGGAGACCATGCCTTCCCCCTAACCCTCAGGGCCTTACAAATAAAAGAAGTCTTATACTCCCATGAGCTTGCTTCAGATCCAGTGGGCTTCACCAGGATCCTGCTACACGTGTATGTCAAAGCCCAGGGAGCAGCTACAGAGACATACCTCTGTTAAAATATAGGGAGCAGGTTTAGACATGCCGTTCTGTCAGAGCATGGGGAGAAGGTACAAACACACATCAAAGCACAGAGAGCAAGACATAGCGAGAAGGTACAAACAGGTCTGTCTTTCAGAGCTACAGACACACCCCTCTTTCAGAACCCAGGGAGCACCTATAGACCTCCACCTCCACCAAAGCCTAGGGAGCAAAGAAAGAGACATGACCAGAGCAGGGGCAGAAATGCTCCTCTGTTGGAGTTGATGGAAGAGCCAGACAACAGCCCTGTGTCATTTTGCTGCAACTGTTTTGGAAGGTGACAACAGTTTCCTTACTCAGACAAGAAATCAATGCAAAAAGGATTTCTCTGCTCTTAGTCTTCTTAGAGAACAATCCTTAAACGCTCCACAGAGAAATATCTGCAGCGTCAATTTACTACCACCTCTAATGCATACAATTAAAGTAAACAGAGCTGTCAGTGCCTTGCTGACATGCATGTATCGGGTCAGAGCTCTGAGCCAAACAAACATCTGTTTGCTGAGTGTGCAAAGGGATTCTTCAGTTAAATCCAATCAAGCTGAAAAATATAATATATAGACAGGAGGCAGGGCTGTGAGTGTTGTTACTCCTCAAGGAGCGATGGGCAGGGCCTGCCTTAGAAGTAGGTGACCTGTGTGGTCATGCAGAGGGTCAATACTTACATAAATACATAAGTAATGCCACACTGGGAAAAGACCAAGGGTCCATCGAGCCCAGCATCCTGTCCACGACAGCGGCCAATCCAGGCCAAGGGCACCTGGCGAGCTTCCCAAACGTACGAACATTCTATACATGTTATTCCTGGAATTGTGGATTTTTCCCAAGTCCATTTAGTAGCGGTTTATGGACTTGTCCTTTAGGAAACTGTCTAATCCCTTTTTAAACTCTGCCAAGCTAACCGCATTCACCACGTTCTCCGGCAACGAATTCCAGAGTTTAATTACGCGTTGAGTGAAGAAAAAGTCTCTGATTTGTTTTAAGTTTACTACACTGTAGTTTCATCTCATGCCCCCTAGTATTTTTTGGAAAGCGTGAACAGACGATTCACATCCACCTGTTCCACTCCACTCATTATTTTATATGCCTCTATCATGTCTCCCCTCAGCCATCTCTTCTCCAAGCTGAAAAGCCCTAGCCTCCTTAGTCTTTCTTCATAAGGAAGTCGTCCCATCCCCGCTATCAGGGATGTTGTTGCCGCGCTAATAGGCTGCCACCACAGTACTTCAATGAGAATCTCCTGGCCAAAGAGATCATCATGGTGATGCTGTTTCAAAGGATCAGGCACAGTAGTGACTTTAAGGGGACATTGCCACCCATAACACCCTGCAAAGCCCCCCCTTCCCCCCCTTCCCCCCAGGGACTGGAGAACAGGGCACCACAATTACAGGGTGTTGTGATGGCTTTAAAGGAGTGCTATTGCTCACATGTTCCAGGGTGTGGGGGACACCCTCCCCTGTCCACAGAGTGACAGCAATTACATTTCAGCAAAGGTTCTCAGCCAATGGCTATGCACAAAAATTCCTTCCAGGACCTTGCAATCATGGCAGTGGCGTAGCCAACGGTGGGCCCAAGCCCACCCACTTAGGGTTCAGGCCCACCCAGTAGTAGCACACCTATGATGTGGCTGGCAGGGATTCCCAAGCCCCACCAACTGAAAACTCCCAACAATTGTCCCTCCTGCATATCCTGTAATTAGCAGATCTTCGCCCGCAGCAAGCAGTGACTGATACATACTGCTTGCTTCGGTCCCACAGCCTTCCCTCTGATGTATTCCCACCTATGCGAAAACAGGAAATTGCATCAGTGGGAAGGTTGTCGGGGGCAACATGAGCAGTGTGTATTAGTTGCTGCTCGCTGACAGTGAAAATCTGCTAATTAAAATGTATGCGGTGAGGGGGGGGGGGGGGGATGCAGGCATGCAGGTGAGAGAAGGAGAGACCAAATCACCTGTGGGATGGAGCAGGATTCCTCTGCCCACCCATTTTGGTCCCAGGCCCACCCAAAATTAGGTGTCTGGCTACGCCCCTGAATCATGGGCCCAAAATCTATTGCTATTGCATAATGACTAAGACTTCCCTCCCTTCTAGTGGCTGTGAGCCTTGCCTCTGTATCACTTCCACTCTACTTGACCTGGGGAATGGAAGTCGTGACCATGAAACTGAACATAGTAACATAGTAAATGACAGCAGAAAAAGACCTGAACGGTCCATCCAGTCTGCCCAGCAAGATAAACTCATTTTACATGGTATGTGCTACTTTAAATGTGTACCCGAGTTTCATTTGTCCATGCCTTTCCCAGGGCACAGACCATAGAAGTCTACCCAGCACTCTTCTTGTAACAAAAGTTCTGAAGATTCTGGAATTCTAAAGAGTTACAAGATTCTGGAATCCCAATTAGTAGCAACATTCATAAGTACATAAGTACATAAGTAGTGCCATACTGGGAAAGACCAAAGGTCCATCTAGCCCAGCATCCTGTCACCGACAGTGGCCAATCCAGGTCAAGGGCACCTGGCACGCTCCCCAAACGTAAAAACATTCCAGACAAGTTATACCTAAAAATGAGGAATTTTTCCAGTCCATTTAATAGCGGTCTATGGACTTGTCCTTTAGGAATCTATCTAACCCCTTTTTAAACTCCGTCAAGCTAACCGCCCGTACCACGTTCTCCGGCAATGAATTCCAGAGTCTAATTACACGTTGGGTGAAGAAAAATTTTCTCCGATTCGTTTTAAATTTACCACACTGTAGCTTCAACTCATGCCCTCTAGTCCTAGTATTTTTGGATAGCGTGAACAGTCGCTTCACATCCACCCGATCCATTCCACTCATTATTTTATACACTTCTATCATATCTCCCCTCAGCCGTCTCTTCTCCAAGCTGAAAAGCCCTAGCCTTCTCAGCCTCTCTTCATAGGAAAGTCGTCCCATCCCCACTATCATTTTCGTCGCCCTTCGCTGTACCTTTTCCAATTCTACTATATCTTTTTTGAGATACGGAGACCAGTACTGAACACAATACTCCAGGTGCGGTCGCACCATGGAGCGATACAACGGCATTATAACATCCGCACACCTGGACTCCATACCCTTCCTAATAACACCCAACATTCTATTCGCTTTCCTAGCCGCAGCAGCACACTGAGCAGAAGGTTTCAGCGTATCATCGACGACGACACCCAGATCCCTTTCTTGATCCGTAACTCCTAACGCGGAACCTTGCAAGACGTAGCTATAATTCGGGTTCCTCTTACCCACATGCATCACTTTGCACTTGTCAACATTGAACTTCATCTGCCACTTGCACGCCCATTCTCCCAGTCTCGCAAGGTCCTCCTGTAATCGTTCACATTCCTCCTGCGACTTGACGACCCTGAATAATTTTGTGTCATCGGCGAATTTAATTACCTCACTAGTTATTCCCATCTCTAGGTCATTTATAAATACATTAAAAAGCAACGGACCCAGCACAGACCCCTGCGGGACCCCACTAACTACCCTCCTCCACTGAGAATACTGGCCACGCAATCCTACTCTCTGCTTCCTATCTTTCAACCAGTTCTTAATCCATAATAATACCCTACCTCCGATTCCATGACTCTGCAATTTCTTCAGGAGTCTTTCGTGCGGCACTTTGTCAAACGCCTTCTGAAAATCCAGATATACAATATCAACCGGCTCCCCATTGTCCACATGTTTGCTTACCCCCTCAAAAAAATGCATTAGATTGGTGAGGCAAGACTTCCCTTCACTAAATCCGTGCTGACTTTGCCTCATCAGTCCATGTTTTTGTATATGCTCTGCAATTTTATTCTTAATAATAGCCTCCACCATCTTGCCCGGCACCGACGTCAGACTCACCGGTCTATAATTTCCCGGATCTCCTCTGGAACCTTTCTTAAAAATCGGAGTAACATTGGCTACCCTCCAGTCTTCCGGTATTACACTCGATTTTAGGGACAGATTGCATATTTCTAACAGTAGCTCCGCAAGTTCATTTTTTAGTTCTATTAATACTCTGGGATGAATACCATCAGGTCCCGGTGATTTACTACTCTTCAGCTTGCTGAACTGACCCATTACATCCTCCAAGGTTACAGAGAATTTGTTTAGTTTCTCCGACTCCCCCGCTTCAAATATTCTTTCCGGCACCGGTGTCCCCCCCAAATCCTCCTCGGTGAAGACCGAAGCAAAGAATTCATTTAATTTCTCCGCTACGGCTTTGTCCTCCTTGATCGCCCCTTTAACACCATTTTCGTCCAGCGGCCCAACCCCAAAGAGTATCATAGTAACATAGTAAATGATGGCAGATAAAGACCTGAACGGTCCATCCAGTCTGCCCAGCAAGATAAACTCATTTTACATGGTATGTGCTACTTTAAATGTGTACCCGAGTTTCATTTGTCCATGCCTTTCCCAGGGCACAGACCGTAAAAGTCTGCCCAGCACTGTTCCTGTACTAAAAGTTCTGAAGCTGAAGTCGAAGCCCCTTAAAATTTACACTCTAGCCCATCCATATTTATTCAGCCACGATCAGGACGCAGACCATAGAAGTCTGCCCAGCATTGGTTTTACTCTCCAATTACCAGTGCCACCACCCAATCTCCGCTAAGATTCCGTAGATCCATTCCTTCTAAACAGGATTCCTTTGTGTTTATCCCAATCATGCTTGAATTCCATTACCGTTTTCATCTCCACCATCTCCCGCGGGAGGGCATTCCATGTATCCACCACCCTCTCTGTGAAAAAAATACTTCCTGACATTACTCCCGAGTCTGCCCTCCTCCAACCTCATCTTCTAGATCTTCTATGTGGTGCTACCCAGCACTTATCACTGAGCCACTAGGCTGGTGATGTGTTTTTGAGGTTCTCAACTTGTTTCTCTCATGCTCTGGTGAATGCAGATTCCAGCACTGCTAATAATGGATAATTACTGGGAACAATGGCTGCAGCCTCACACTGGGCTTTATGCAAGAAAAAGGATCTTTTTCTCTGGAACAAGCTCAGGGCTCCCCATGTCTTTCCATTTTACTCTAACATTTTATCAGTAGTGAAGGAGGTAGAGGAGGAGGGCCCTGCTGACAGAGAAACAATGAGCCCTTCCTTAATCCTTTTGCTTCTGAATATGAACAAAAAAAGTCTACAAGAACGCTAGAAACAAGAGCTGCAGTTTTCTGAAATAAAGTGTTTTACTGTCTCTACAGAGGCCACACTCCTAGAGTCCTGATGTAACTTGGTTTCAATTACTTACGTTTCCAAGTCTAAGCTCAAAGCAAGTTACAAATATAGGTACTGTTGGTAGGACCTTTCAAATAAGAGCTTACAATGTAAATTGTACCTGAAGGTGAACTGCTTTGCCCAGGTCACAATGTCGCCTCTTCAATGTCGCCTTCGGCACCTAACCACTACACCTCTACTCAGGAAATCTAGACTGCCCCAACTTGACATTTCATCCTTTAGATTGTAAGCTCCTTTGAGCAGGGACCGTCCTTCTTTGTCAATTTGTACAGCGCTGCGTAACCCTAGTAGAGCTCTAGAAATGTTAAGTAGTAGTAATAGTAAGGAGCATCAGTTAGAGAAGCAGGATTTGTACCCTGACTTTCTTAGTTTTCAGCCTACTGCTTTAACCGCCAGTTTACCTTTCTCTTGATGGCATCTTCTGTGTCCCAAGTGGGAAGGACAGTCAGGCTATGTTGTAGGACTTAAACAAGGATATATCCCTAAGGACTAATCCAGTCATGGCCCCAAATCCTGGACAATGGGGACATCATCAATGAACTCTGCTTCAGCCCCAAGCAGAAACAGGAAATATTTTCCAGCTGCAAAGCTCAGTCTTTGTCATTTGCTAGACAGACGCGTTTTGCAGGAGACACTGATCTGCATTTGTCAGTATATGTACATACTTATCTGCAAATTGTGAGCAAAGTTGTGTGCAAAGACCCTGGCCCCAACACAAAGGTGTGTGTGTGGGTTTATATATATAAGTCATCATTGCTTTTAACTTTCTTTGCTAGCACTGCAGTCCTTTCCTGTGGTGATGGAGAGTCCTGTTTGGATTCTTTAAATTTATGTGATGCCACAAATCTACTTCTAATTGCCAGTGACCATGACAGCTATTTCATAAGATACAGCAAGTTTAATGTAGTAACATAGTAAATGACAACAGATAAACACCTATATGGTCCATCAAACCTGTTCAAAAAGGCAGACCCCACCAACCCAACATAAAAGCCTGAGTATCTGCAACACAACGAAACCAAAGCTCGTAATGGATATAACTTAACTCTTCCTCTCTAAGATCCCCTAATGTATCTGTCACACATGAACCTTATTCTACCACAACGTCACCTTGTATTTGTTCATTCCGGAATTGGCGAATGCTGATACGGTACTATGTAAGCCACATTGAGCCTGCAAATAGGTGGGAAAATGTGGGATACAAATGTAACAAATAAATAAATCAATCTAGTCTGCTAGCAGGGCAGTCAGAGTTGTACCTGTTGCTTCATGTTCAAGAGAGCTTCCTTGAAACTAGCACTGTAATCTTTAAAATACTGTTTGGCATGTCTCCTGACTACATGTTAAACCTGATTGAGCTGTCACCAAGAAACAGAAGCCCAGAAACCAGTAGTTACCCATTACTTCACCTACCCAACAGCAGAAACATCACATACAAATCCATCTTCACCAGTGGATTCAGCTACCTGGGCTCCAAGTGGTAGAATTCAATTCCCACGGTCATAAGAAACATCAACAATTGCCTCCAATTCAGAAAAGAACTAAAAATATACCTTTTCAAGAAAATTATATATAAACACGGCAGCTAGGTTTATTTGGTAAAACGCGATTTGAAAGCGCAAAACCCCTCCGCGAAAAACTTCCCTGGCTCCCAATCAAAGAACACATCGCCTTCAAAATCTGCACCCTGGTTCACAAAATCATCTACGGAGAAGCCCCGAGTTACATGACAGACTTGATCGACTTACCAATTAGAAATACATCCGAATCAACACGATCTTATCTAAATCTGCACTACCCAAGCTGCAAAGGACTTAAATACAAAACAACTTACGCATCTAGTTTTTCCTAAATAAGCACACAACTGTGGAACACATTACCAAAAGCCTTGAAAATGACGTACGACCACCTAAACTTCCGGAAATCACTAAAAACCAACCTGTTTAAAAAGGCATACCCTACCGATCCAATTTAAATGCCTAATCTCTGCAACACAACCAAACTAAAGCACGTAATGGACATAACACAACTCTTCCGTTCCCTGATTCCCTAATGTGGCTGTGCCACATGAACTTGATCTTACCACAACATCACCTTGTATTTGTTCACACCGGAGCCTGCAAAGGCCTCTCAGGTACTATGTAAGCCACCTACAAATAGGTGGGGAAATGTGGGATACAAATGTAACAAATAAATAAATAAATAAATACAAGTTTATGGTTAATCTCATATGCACAAATGTTCCACAATATATGTAATTGAATACTAATACTGTAATCCCGAATTAATTGTAAGCCACGTTGAATCGAAACTTGTTTTTGGATAATTGTGAGATATAAGAATAAATAACTAAATATTCTTATGTTGGTTCAATAAAAGGCATCACCATCACTGGGCCTAGCTGTTGTAGAGTCCAACGCACCACTGCAGGATACACAGCTCTGATCCCCTCCCCGTAAAGCAGCATTGGAAATACTCTGAAAAATACAGTGCCTGAGGCAAAGCCTTGGTCAACCCACTCTAGTTCCAGCCCTAGGCATCACAGCCTGTAAACAAGTCAACTAAAATACACTGAGGGAGTAATTCTTTAAGGAGGCAGCTAGATTTAGATGCTAGGAAAGTGCTTATTTGAAGTGTATTTTCAAAGAAAAGTAGGTGCCTACCTTTTTTAAATACAATATTAGCCTAAGTGGTCGAAAGTGGCGTAAGTGTTCACACCTATATTCAAGGTGTGAACACTTACGCCAGTCATAGAGCTTTTGTAAACGTATGCACCTAGATTGTGAAGGTGACCAAAAAGGAGCTAGACGATGTCTTATAGTGAACAGTTTTATTAAAACATCCTAGACTCGACACGAGTCCTGTTTCGGCCCGAATGGCCTGCTTCGGGAGTCTTCTAGTGGATGTTTAAACTGCTAGCTAACCTTGTGATAGTAATTATCAGATAAAAACGATGTCTTGTAGTAAACTGTTCTTCTGTTTATATTGGCGCACCTAGATTGCACAAGACCGCATGTAGATGATAAGATTTCACGATCTAAGCGTATTAACTATGCATCCCGCCCAAGCTTTATCCAAACTCCTCCTATGTGAACGCCCACCTGCAAAGTACGCATCATCACATCTAGGGTGCATACTTACAGAATACTACTTTAGCCAGAAACTGCTCATTTACACAAGTATATGTTCACGTACCACCATATATGGCTAGAGTACCAGCATTTACCCATGTTCTTGTTGCCTAAAATTAACCATCTCCATATAAAATTACTCCCTAAATGCCGAGTCTGGATTATTTTTCACTGTGATTTTTGCTTCCTTCCCCTTCCCTCATCTCCCTGGTCAGCAATCCAAACTCAGGCTGTCTGCCACTGTGACCTCTAGTTTTATTAATGTCCAGATGGCCCATCACATTGGCATCATCTGTTACCTGGTAAAACAGGATCAGGTCTCCACTGAGCATTCCATTTCTGGGTTATACAGATTTAATTTGTCCAGTCCTCACAGTTGCAATTATGCTGGTCCTGTACCAGGTTAGTAGCCCTCCCTATATTTATTTATTTATTTGTAGCATTTGTATCCCACATTTCCCCACCAATTTGCAGGCTCAATGTGGCTTACATTTGCCGGAATGGCGGTTGCCATTTCCGTGTAACAGGACTACAAATGGTATTGCGTTAGGGTGCATACATACGTGGAGACATACATGGAACATGAATTAAATGGGATAGCTCATGGTGTAAGTAAATACTATTTGCAGACATACATGATAAGGAAAAATACATTAATGTGATGTAATAATATCTCTAAGTAATAGATTAGATTGTACCATACATTAGATCGTCGACTATAGGGAGACCCTATTCGACATACAGTTTAGAGTGGTAATGCTTGATCATTAGTATCATAGAGATTAGGCAGTCGAGCAATAAAAGTTCATCTTGCATAGATCAAGTATAATATTAATATTTAGTATTTAAGATGGATGTTTATGGTATGCCTTCTTGAAAAGGTCTGTTTTCAGTAGCCTTCGGAAGATGGTTAGGTCTTGTGTTGTTTTTGTGGCCTTCACCCCCCAGATTTGCCCATGACCTTATCTGGTGTAGCCACCAAAGCTGTACGCAACATCCCAAATCACTTCCTGTTTCTAGCTATTGTTTTTACTGATCTCTATATATTTTTTTCTTGTTTTAAAATACTGGAGATGATCGTATCTAGATAATTCTTTTCAGAACCTAATCTGCACCACTTACAAACATTTTTTTTGTCCCCTTCTTGTTTATTCCTGTTGAATGGATAACCTGTACTCTAGGAGTTTTCTTTTTAAACCACTGAACAAATGTTAAAATGTCATACAAGGATTGTGCAGGGAAACTTAAGCCAGCAGAAATAACTAAACTGGTTGTCATTATCTTCAAGGGATGGAGGTGTTATACTCTGAAAAGAAAAAGGTCGGAGGCCACAATCCATTCAACGCAAACAACTCACCAAAAAAGACACAAAATGAATATTCACGGATAGACGGTTAAGTGCTATTTTAACTGGCCAGGAGGAGCCGTTTCTGGCCGGTTAAATAGCACTAAATATCGGCCGGTCGCTGTTCTTTATAGAATAGGCTTAAAATAGGTGCCTTAATCAGCATATTTAGTACGCCACCTGTCACAGAATTACCCTAATAGTGCATTATTGTGTTGTGATTTGACTGCTGTTAAATCTAACGATATGCTACGTATTAGAGAGGGCAGACTCCGGTACATCCTGGACAAGGGGCCGTTATCAATATTTATTTCATATACATCTAATTTATCAGACCTTTTCATTTTTACTTCCTTTTTCCATTCTTACCTTAGTTATGAAAAGCTCTTTCAGTCCTTTGTTTTCTGTTCTCTTTCAACATGTACTCATCAGTGACAGAGCCATAGGTGAGATGGGGTAGGCAATGGTCCAGTGGCGTAGCTATAGGTGGGCCTGGGTGGGCACAGGCCCACCCATTCTTGCTTCAGGCCCACCCAGTCTAGTGGCACTCAAAGCATTTCATTAGCGGTGCCTCACTCCTCTCTCTCTCTCCCTTTCTCTCATGGGAGCTACCCATCTCTCTGTGAACCCTCACCCCACCATCATCTACCTTTGAGCCATCGCCGGCAGTGATTCCAGTGCATCCTGCACCAGGCCTGCAGGCTTTCCTCTGCTGCAACCCGCCCTTGATCATGTCACTTCCTGTTTCTTCACTGGAGGGGAAGTGGTAGAGGGAAGCCTGCATGGCTAATGCAGGTTGCTTACTGGAAGTGCTGCCGGCGATGGCTTGGAGGTAGATGGGGGGGGGGGGGGGGGAATACAGGAGCAAATATTAGGTGGAGAGGGAGAAAGATGACGATAGCAGGGGCAGAAGGAAAGTTTAAAAAAACTGTATGTACAGGGGTAGGCGTGGGAAGGGCCTACCCAAGTTAATTCTTGGCCCACCCAAAATGGCAGGTCTAACTACGCTCCTGAAATGGTCCCTCCACTTTGGAGTTAGTTCCACCTGGTCAGAGGCAGAAGCATAGGCCAATATGAGGAGATCAGGAAGCCTGTCAACATCTGCATGGCTTAATGTCACCCATGTTAACGTCAGGCCCTATTAAAACATAAGAACTGGCTTCGCTTCTGCAACTCTGTGGTCCTTCTGCTTCTTTACTGTTGTCTCATGTGGACATTTTACCTTTCTACACTCTTCATACTCCCAGTTATTTATATTCATTTTCTACTTGCTCCATACCCCCCCCCCCCACCTCTTTATAATCACTATCTGCCTGACCCCTATATACTTTATTTTTATCTATAACTGTTTTTTTCACTCTGCCCTTTATATGTATTTTTTTGCTGGCTGTAGATTGTCACTAATTGTGATATTTATGTTTTGGTTTTTTTTAAACTTGTTTTGTGTTTTTTATGGTTATATTTAGATTGTTCTTTTTTATGTCTTGTATCAGGGGCGGACTGACAGTGGACAGGGTCCCCGGGAAGTAAAGGTCATTGGGGTCCCCCCGGCCACTGCCTGCCACCCCATCGCTGCACCGCCGCCCCACCACTGTACTGTCACCCCCCCCCCCCAAACACACACACATTACAGAACCCTGAGCCAAAGTGGGCCCTCCCCGGTCCTACCTTGAAGGACCCTGGTGGTCTAGTGGCTTCTTCTGGGGCAGGAAAGAACCGCACTCTTTCCTGCCTGCTATGGCTACTGTGCTCGGTGCCGCCGTATTTTCAAAATGGCTGTTGGGACTTCCCACGGTAGTTTTGCGGGTCTCAGCAGTTTTGTGAGACTGCTGCAGGGAGTCTTGGCAGTCATTTTGTAAACACGGTGACACCGCCAGGCAGAGTAGCAGCAGCAGCAGGCAGGAAAGAGTAGGATTCTTTCCTGCCCCCGCAGAAGTCACTAGACCACCAGGGCCCTTCAAGGACCAGGGAGGACCCACTGAGGCTGAGGAGGGCTGTAATGTGCAGCAACAGTGGCGGCGGGCAACCGGGCAGAGCCTCTGGGCCCCCTAGAGCCTCTGGGCCCTCGGGCACTGCCCGGTTGTCCGAATGGTCAGTCTGTCCCATCTTGTATGTTCTTTTAATTAGCTATAACAAATGCTGGACCTCAATTGTAAACCACTCAATCGTGCTAGAAGGACGGTAGATCAAATGATATAAATAAATAGATAAGTACTAAATTGCTTTGCATTCCTCAATGCAAGTATATTCTGGGATTGATGAAGTAAACTCTACAAATGAAAGCTATTTCAAGGCTGATTTCCTATGACTAAGCACTGGAAAGTTCCAAAACCTTCCTGCTACTTTTTATAGAAAGACTGCAAGCAGAAGAATTCCAGGAAAAGGCAAAACAAAAGGCTTCCTAAACAAAGAGCGGAACCTACATCTTGATGGAAGACAGACTCTCTCTGTTCTCATTATTACTACGATTACTACGATTTGATGTATGCAGCGCTTTAGAGAGAAACATAGGCCTATATTTATTAAGCGTTTCCCATATATAAATTCTATAAATAGCGCCAAAACATCGGCGCAAAAAAAAACGTGCTTAGTGCTATCCTATAAGAGGCACTGTTTATAGAATAACGCTTAGCGCCAGGATTGGTGCCTAACTTTAGATGTGAGAATTTGCACCAAGTAAACCCTGGTGTAAGCCGTCGTGCCTAAATTAAGCACAGATACCCCATATTCTATAACAGAGAAAATAAATTGTAGAAACTCCCCGGATCTGTCCATTACCTTCCCATGGCCCATGACTCCATAAGGAGCCACATGTATAATTTACATAGGGATCTCTGTGACTAACTACTACTACTACTATTTAGCATTTCTATAGCGCTACAAGGCGTACGCAGCGCTGCACAAACATAGAAGAAAGACAGTCCCTGCTCAAAGAGCTTACAATCTAATAGACAAAAAATAAAGTAAGCAAATCAAATCAAGTAATGTGTACAGGAAGGAGGAGAGGAGGGTAGGTGGAGGCGAGTGGTTACAAGTGTTTGCCAGTCAAAAGCAATGTTAAAGAGGTGGGCTTTCAGTCTAGATTTAAAGGTGGCCAAGGATGGGGCAAGACGTAGGGGCTCAGGAAGTTTATTCCAGGCGTAGGGTGCAGCGAGACAGAAGGCGCGAAGTCTGGAGTTGGCAGTAGTGGAGAAGGGAACAGATAAGAAGGATTTATCCATGGAGCGGAGTGCACGGGAAGGGGTGTAGGGAAGGACGAGTGTGGAGAGATACTGGGGAGCAGCAGAGTGAGTACATTTATAGGTTAGTAGAAGAAGTTTGAACAGGATGCGAAAACGGATAGGGAGCCAGTGAAGGGTCTTGAGGAGAGGGGTAGTATGAGTAAAGCGACCCTGGCGGAAGATGAGACGGGCAGCAGAGTTTTGAACCGACTGGAGAGGGGAGAGGTGACTAAGTGGGAGGCCAGCAAGGAGCAGATTGCAATAGTCTAAACAAGAGGTGACAAGGGTTTGGATGAGGGTTTTGGTAGAGTGCTCGGAAAGAAAGGGGCGGATTTTACGGATGTTGTAAAGAAAGAAACTAAAAATGTGCACGTAAATTTTAACTAATGCCAATTAGCGCAATCATTGATCATTAGCACTCAATTATTAGTGCTAATTGGCTTGTTATTCAATTAAATTGTGAGTGCAAATGGGCACATGCCACCACAACTACTGAAGAAGGCAGTATGCTGGAGCTGCCACCACTGAAAGGGAGCGCTAATTTCAGTTTTTACTCAGGGCATCAGGAAGCACAGAGCTGGCCCTGCCTGATGCATATTGATCACTAGACCTCTAATTCTATAACCTTGGATGCTCATTTCTGCGCTTAGTTCACAAGGTAGCAATACACAGGTTATAGAATGCTGTCATAGTAACATAGTAAATGACGGCATATGACCTGAACAGTCCATCCAGTCTGCCCAACAAGATAAACTCATTTTACATGGTATGTGTTACTTTATATATATACACCTGAGTTTGATTCTCAGGGCACAGACAGTAGAAGTCCGCCCAGCACTGTTCTAATACTAAAAGTTCTGAAGCTAACATCAAAGCCCCATAAAATTTACCCTCCAGCCCATCCATATCTATTGGTACGATCTGGGCGTAGGCCATAGAAATCTGCCCAGCACTGGTTTTGCCTCCCAATTACCGGCGTTGCCACCCAATCTCCGCTAAGATTCAGTGGAGCCATTCCTTCTAAACAGGATTCCTTTGTGTTTATCCCATGTACGTTTGAATTCCATTACTGTTTTTATCTCCACCAACTCCCGCGGGAGGGCATTCCACATATCTACCATCTTCTCTGTGAAAAAATACTTCCCGTCTCCGGAAAAGGTTTGTTTGCGGATTAATAACCTTTCAAATACTTGAACGTCTGTATCATGTCACCCCTGTTTCTCCTTTCCTCCAACTGTCAGTTACATGCTTAACTTAATTGTGAAATTCGGTGCTAGCTGGGGTTAACCATAATTGGCTATAATTGGAGTTGATTGACCCTAATTTCCAGTTACACATGTAACTGGGCTTAGGGGCCCTTTTAAAGAGCGGCTGTAAGCCCAACGCGGGCTTACCGCTTGCTCTTTCGGGATTATCGCCAGCCCAACGCGGCTGCCAGCAGTAGTCCCCGCTCTGAGAAAACCTCCGGAAATGGCTTTCATGGTGGTAACCTAGCGGTAATCGGGCATCGCCGCTCGCTGCCCGGATACCACTGGGTTAACATGGGAGCCCTTATCACCACCTCAGTTCTCTTACCGCATGGCCATGTGTGCCCTGGGTCTTTTTACTCGCTGCGGTTAAAAGGGCCCTGGCACACTTGAAAAACTGCCCCCGCTGCCAGTGAAAGGCCCTTTTTCCTGCAGCTTGGCAAAAGGGCCACTTAGCTGGCATTCTGTCACCTTAGCATGCAATTCCGTTAGTGTGCAACTGCTGGGGAGCGATGAGGCATGTCAGGGGCATGCCTAGCAGAATACTGTCAGTATTTAGGTGTGAGCATTTACACCAGCATTGAGCTAGTGTAAGTGCTCGCACCTAAATTAGCTATATAACTGCGAACTTTCACTAGTATTCTATGAGATCAATATTCAAAGCCATTTAAACAGTCAGAAATGTCTCCTGGACATAAAACAGTTGTCACAGCCCTGGCCGTACTTTGAGTCCCGGGCAGTGCACTCAACTCAGGTCCCAGGGTGGGTGTTCACTCTCAGCAGCGTTCTGGGATGCTTTGTGGCGCAGGCCGTGCTGGGTTTGCTCTTCCGGGAGTGAGGTCTCCTAGGTTGCGTGTGCCAGGAACATGCCTTTCTGGACTGCCAGGGAGGAGGGGCTTCAGGGCTCCCAGAGCTGACATCAGCTTTGGGGCCCTAGGTAATGCAGCAGTACGGTCCTTTCCCATGCCTTCACAACAGGTTGCCTGAGTCTGCCTGGCCTTGACTCAAACCTGTCCTCAATCTACCTTGCTTTTCCTTGGATTCTGCCTGTCTTGCTTCCAGTCCTTTCCTTGCCTCCGTACCTCGCTTGTTTTCAGCTCCAAACCCTGCCTGCCTGATCTCCAGCTCCCAGCCCTGCCTGCCTCATCTCCAGCTCCATGCCCTTTCTGCCATGTCTCCAGCTCCACACCCTACCTGCCTCATCTCCAGCTCCACGCCCTGCCTACCTCGTCTCCAGCTTCCAGCCCTACCTGCCTCTTCTCCAGCTCCAAGCCTTACCTGCTTGAACTCTTGAATATACCTAGCTCACTAGCTCACCTGACTCTTTGCCTAGTCCTGTGCCTTGCCCAAGTGATTCTTCTGTCGCTAGCTGATACCCAGTGATCGCCCAAGGACTCACCTTCCCTGTGATCGTGACAACAGTGCTTTCTTTATGCGGTTCACCTTATGCGGTTAAGTGCTGAATATTGTACTTAACCATTCAAGTTTTAACTGCCCATATAACTACTACTACTACTACTACTTAACATTTCTAGAGCGCTACTAGGGTTACGCAGCGCTGTACAGTTTAACAAAAAGGACAGTCCCTGCTCAAAAAAGCTTACAACTTAATAATAAGTCTGGGTATTCAGTTCTAGTGCCTGGACATGGCACAGCACTGAATACCTGGGGAAAAGCTGGCAGCGGCCAAAAAAATACTGACTGCTGCTGGCTAAATATCTACCGTTATAATGGCAATTACACACTGTATGTGCCTAACTTTATGGGACTTTTGAAAATTACCCCTTAAACACCTTAGCCAATGTCATCTAACGAGTTTATGCAATTAAGAGAAATCTATTTAAAGAGACAGACTTCTATAGCAGAGATAATTCATTAACTCACATATAGAGAGTCCCAGCACATTTTACTCCACAGATAGCTCATTATATCATTTGCATATTATAAACAATTAACATCCCAGCAATAACAGACATTTTTTTTGGGGGGGAGACCATCAGAAAATGGCAAAAGCTCGTACTGGACATAACTTAACTCTTCCCCTCTACGATTACCTAATGTGTCTGTAACACGTGAACCATCTTCTACTACAACATCACTCTGTATTTGTTCACACCGATATTGGCGATCGCCTGTACAGTACTATGTAAGCCACATTGAGCCTGCAAATAGGTGGGGAAAATGTGGGATACAAATGTAACAAATAAAAATAAAAATTCAAGAACTTTCTTCCTAGTGCCTGTTCTTGACTGGGATGTTAGTTGAAGTTTATAATATGCAAATGATCTAATGAGCTATTTGTGAAGTAAAACATGCTGGAACTCTCTATGTGAGTTGATAAAATAAAGAGAAATCAGGGCCTAATTCTGTCATCTGTTCTGGGTATTTGCGTGGGATGTGTCTCTCTGGGATTTGATATATGAGTGAGGTATTATGTTAGGACGATACAAAATAGAGTCGAGAATGGGCACCCTCGCTCCTACCATTATATCTTAGAAACAGAAAACTGAGCACACCATTCCCTTCCCTACTTTTTTTTGTTAAGATGTGGTTGCTTTTTAAGGTAATGGTAGAGATGACAGTGTGCTCTCTCTTCTGTGATGTATTACGGGTAGGGTTATTGCCGCCCTCCCGTCTGATATAATGGTAGAGGTGATCCTTTCCTCTTCTCTCTTTGATACAAAATATAGAAATGATAGCAGATGAAGAACACAATTTTCCTTACCTGCTGTACCACTACAAACATATTTGATTTCCGACTACCATCATTTACTGTTACTAAAGATCCTCCCTCTTGTCCTGTGTTTTCTTTGCCATGTTATTATTTTTTATTCCCACCCTTTCCACTTGGAGACTGTATCCATCACTTTTCTTTGAGCAGTTCTGTCTTACATTATTTGTAAGTCTATATCCTGCCAGCCTCATAGCATGTCTCCTTGTTTTAGATTTTTCTTTTCACTTGAAAACCACACATTTTAAGTCCTTGATTTATTTGAGCATCTCTTTCTCCTCTTCCTCTGTTCGGGTACATAATAAGAGACCCTTTTACTAAGCTGCAGTAAAGAGGGCCCTGCGTTAGTGGCAGTGGCCGTTTTTGCTGGACTAGGGCCCCTTTTATCGCAGGGGTAAAAAGGCTGGAAAAAGAAATGGCCGAGTGGTCGGGGGTTAAAGCACTTACCGCCACCTCAATAGGTGTTCCTGCGCTAACCCAGCAGTAACCAGGCGGCGCTGTCCCTAATCGGCTCACAATAAGTTATATATTGTACCTGAGGCAATGGAGGGCTAAGGGGTCCTTTTACCAAGCTGCGATAAAAAAAGGCCCTTTGCTAGTGGCGGGGACCCTTTTTGCCACGCACTGTGATCGTTTTTTTACCGCAATGGGTAAAAGGCCAAACAAATGCAGTAAGATTTCACTTACTGCATGGTATCACCACCCAATCAGGTGGTGTTAAGAGCTCCCGCACTAACTTGGCAGTAACCGGGTAGCACGTGGCGCTGCCCGATTAACGCCGGGGCTGGAACGTGTTCGGCTAGTGGTAGCTCCAGGTTAGTGTGCGGTAAGCCTGTGTTGGACTTACTGCTGTTCTGGGGCCCCTAAGTGACTTGCTCAGGGTCACAAGGAGCTATGGAGGGGATTGAACCTGGTTCCTCAGGATGTCAATCCACTGCTGACTGTCAGGCAGCAGCAGGAATCAACCCCTGTTCTCCAGGTCTGCAACCCGCTGCACTAACCATTAGGCCATTCCTCCACTTTTCCCTTAAAACTGGGTCAAACTTTATTATGACTAAGAACAAACCCAGTCAAAGAAAAAGAAGGCATTGCTGGGTTTTTAAGCTGTTTCCTTTTGCCTGTTGTATGTGGAAGGTATCTCTGGGTTTGAGGAGACGAAAGCAGAGCCAGGACCTTTGAGAGTGCCTGCATTCATGCTCTTGAACCAGGAGGTGGTGCAGTTGCTCAATCTGTTCTGTCAGAAAGATCTTGATATTCCCAAGGCTCTCTACACTGGCGAAACACTCTGAAGTCCCAAGAGAAGCAGAATTCCTTCTAAGCAGAGATGTGCAAAGCTATTTAAAAGGAGTCTGTGAATAATTCAACAAACCCGTGAAAAAGTCTGAAGGTTTCTCAAATCAGTTTGAAAAGCTTCTATAGAAAGAGCACCCCCTCTCCCCCCCAAAAAATAAATTGCTGTTCTTCTGTCCATACTGCGACCCTTCCCCTCAGTCTGATGCTCATTCCTCGCTTCTCTCCCAGTGTCTCCACTTACTCCCTTCACTTATTGCCAAGCCTCCTTTCTTTCCAATCACCACCACTCCTTTCTCCTTTCCCTCCACCCCCAATGACACCGTGCTCAACTTAGCAACACCAAGAGATGCTGAGAAGGGGACGAGGAAGCTTATACCAGGGAGATGGGGCTCATTGCATCAGCAAAAGGGAGAGAGACTGACTTTTGATTTTCTTTAGATGTGGGAAAGACTGATGAACCTTCCCCAGTGGACTGAGAAACTCTAGGATTATCAACTCATCCATATCAACTGAACAGAATAATATTTGTTATAGGATATTTTACTGAGATGTTTTTAGATTTGTGTTTTAACTTTTATGTATCGAAACAACACAGAGAGGGTCCAAAGTACAGAACAAAGTGCAAAGCACAAAAGAAGCATCAAGAGCCTTCAAAAACGGGACACAGTTAGGAACTAAATCGATCCCCTCGTTCTTTGATAAATAAATCAAAGAACGAGGGGGCCGATTTAGTTCCTAACATGCCGAGCGATTATTTTCTAAAGTGCATAGGAGGACGTTTTGTTGCTGCACACGAAATCCATCTTATATTAGCACACATTTGACCCCTGACGCAGGCGCTGTGCGCCGCAACATGGCCCATGTCGGGACCAGAATGGAAGATTGATTTTCAGGTTTTACAATTAAAAGAATTGTGTCCCATTTTTGAAGGCTCTTGGTTCTTCTTTTGTGCTTTTAACTTTTATGTATGTAATCTTTTATACTGTTTAGATATGTGTGTTATAAGTTAAGAAGCATGTCGCTTCTTTTCTTTTCGCTAGTTTTGTGGTTTTTACCTTCACTTGCGTTAATAAACATTACTCATTATTTACATTTTTGGAAGCAATTGAAGGCCTATATGGTTTTTAGAGCTTTTGAATGATTATGATTTCTGTAGAATTTTTGGGAGGAGATTGAATGGGGGCTTATGGACCCCTCTCCTCAAGTCACTTCATTGGCTTCCAATCAGATATCGCATACAATTCAAGCTCCTCCTCCTTACCTACAAGTGCACTCAGTCTGCGGCTCCTCACTACCTCTCCACCCTCATCTCCCCCTATGTTCCCGCCCGTAACCTCCGCTCACAGGACAAAGCCCTTCTCTCAGTACCCTTCTCCACCACTGCCAACTCCAGGCTCCGCTCATTCTGCCTTGCTTCACCCTATGCCTGGAACAATCTTCCTTTACCCATACGCCATGCCCCCTCCCTACCCATCTTCAAATCTCTGCTTAAAACTCACCTCTTCTATGCTGCCTTCGGCGCCTAACCGCTCTAGATAGACAGAATGCCCCTATCTATCCACTCTATCAGATTAACTGTTCACTCGTCCTCTAGATTGTTCACTTGTCTTTAGATTGTTCTCTTGTCTTTTAGATTGTAAGCTCTTTGAGCAGGGACCATCCTTCTATGTCTAAATTGTACAGCGCTGCGTAACCCTAGTAGCGCTTTAGAAATGCTAGTTAGTAGTAGTAGTAGTAGTAATATTATGTGAGGTCATTATTAAGATTTATGTGTTTATCTGTTGTGGATGTATGATTTATTATGTGGGTAATTCTGTAAACTGCACAGAATCATAGATGTTGTGGGATATACATTTTTTAAATAGTCTAGTTCTGGTTTTGATCCACTGTATTTATGGACTTGTACTTCTGCTTCTTCCATAGATTCCCCTGAGATAATCAGAACAAGAAAGTAGTAAAACTAAGATTGGATCGACCTATGTGGTTGGTTTGGGGGTGGTCTGGCAACTCTAAGAAAATCCAATAATTTCATTACTCTGGATTTACCTGTTTCAAGTTATCTCAGATAATCTGGGCATCTGTACTACTTGTAGGTTCTTACTTGGTTCTGGCATTGAAGGCATGGATGAGACTGATGTTTCCCTGGTCTTCCTGGATTCTGCTGAGAATTAAGAGGAAAGACTGGTATAGCAAATCACACAAATGGCTAGATTCTATATATGGCACATGAACAATCCACGTGGAAAAATTATGCCTAGGCGTATTCTCTAAAGTACATCTAAAGTTTGTGGAATAAGCTTAAATTTCTGCCTGGTATATAGAATATGCCGAGCAGCTTGCCACTTGATCGAATTTGGTCACATCCATTTAGGCCATGTTTTACTTTAGGCGCAGATCAGCTATATTCTATAATAATGTGCATAAATTTTAGAAATGCCCATGCCCCGCCCATGGCCACACCCCTTCCAACTATCCAGCTCATTTTTGAAAGTGATCGCCGGCCATCTTCCGACACAAATCGGGAGATGGCCGGCGATCTCCTGAACCCGGCGAAATCGGTATTATCGAAAGCCGATTTTGGCCAGGTTCAACTGCTTGCCATTGCGGAGCCGGTGAAACATCAAGGGGACATGTCAATAGGGTAGTGAAGGCAGGACGGGGGCGGGACGAGGGCGTGCTCACGAGATGGCCAGCTTCGCCCAATAATGGAAAAAAAAAGCCAGGCTTGACGAGCATTTCTCCGGCTTTACTTGGTCCCTTTTTTTTCACGACCAAGCTTCAAAAAGGAGTCCCAACTGACCAAATGACCACTGAAGGGAATCAGGGATCACCTCCCCTTACTCCCCCAGTGGTCACCAACCCCCTCCCACCCCCAAAAAACTTTTTTGCCAGCCTCTATGCCAGCCTCAAATGTCATACCCAGCTCCATGACAGCAATATGCAAGTCCCTGGAGCAGTTTTTAGTGGGTGCAGTGTACTTCAGACAGGTGGACCCAGGCCCACCCCCCTACCTGTTACACTTGTGATGGTAAATGTGAGCCCTCCAAAACCCACCCAAAACCCACTGTACCCACATGTAGGTGCTCCCCTTCACCCCTTAGGGCTATGGTAATTGTGTAGAGTTGTGGGGAGTGGGTTTTGAGGGGGATTTGGGGGGGGCTAAACAACTAAGGGAAGGGAGCTATGCACCTGGGAGCTATTTTTGTTTTCATTTTTAGAAGTGCCCCCTAGGGTGCCCGGTTGGTGTCCTGGCATGTGAGGGGGGCCAGTGACCGGGTTTGAGATCGCCGGCATTTTTTTCCATTATGGCCGAAAACCGATGCCAGCCATCTCAAACCCGGCGAACTCTGACATTTGGCCGGGTCCAACCGTATTAGCAAAGAAAAAGATGGCCAGCCATCTTTTTCGAAAATACGGTTGGCTCCGCCTGCTTGTGGTGCCGGCGCCGGAGATGGCCGTCCATAGAGATGGCCGGCACCTTTCGATTATGCTCCTCCATTTGACATAGAATTTAGGCATACCATGTTATAGAATACATTTACCCCCCCTGTTTACAAAGCCACGCCGCAATGCCAACACAGCCCATTCAAAGTGAATGGGCTATGTCGGCACTATCGCACTGCCAGCCACTAGCGTGGCTTTATAAACAGACGCCTTAGTGAGTTGTGCATGTAAAGCTCAATTAATGCCAATTAGTGCTGATAATTGCTTGTTAACATCCAATTAACAGTGCTGATTAGCTAGTTAACCAATTAAGTTATGCGCATTGTATAGAATCCATTTCAGTTTCTGCGCAGAAATTAAGGTACTGTATAGAGAATCTGGAGCAAAACAAAAAAAACAAAAAGGCACACAACTGCTTACAAAACAGTAGATGAAAAATAACAAAGCAGTGGAATCAAATGTATTTATTGGAACAATACCCGACGTGGCCACGTTTCGCCCTCAGGCTGCGTCAGGGGTATAAATAGTTTATACCCCTGACGCAGCCTGAGGGCGAAACGTGGCCACGTCGGGTATTGTTCCAATAAATACATTTGATTCCACTGCTTTGTTATTTTTCATCTAGAGAATCTGGAGGAAAGGGCTTAATTCTGCATCAAATAGGGATGTGCAATTGTTAATAGATTCTGCTTAATGTATGCTATTTAAGGATATGCACCCTAATAATGTAAAGGGAATACTTGAAATGAAGTGCTACTTAACGCAGAACAAAATATCTGGAAAAAAAAAACCTGCAAATGATATGAAAAACTAAATGAAACATTTTCAAATGCACATTTTTAACATCAAGTACAACTTCAGTTCATATAAGACCTGCCACAGTCTTCTGGTTGGATAATGGGTAGAAGCTTGTCTTGTGAATGAAATATGGATTTCTTACATGCTAGGGTGCTTTAATGCCTCTGACCCGTTAGATTAGTATGTAGCATTGACAGCTTAGCAGTTACCCACTCTCTTTCTTCACAGCAAAAACAATAACGAGGCTGGTGGCACCTTATATAGACTAATTGATTCATTGAGGCATAAGCTTTCATACTTTTGCATATAGGATAACAAGATTGAACAACATTCTCAAGCCGAGGTATATTGGGTACAATCTCTGCCTATCAGATTTATTCCCAGTAATCTTCCGAATGCATTGTGATATACTAATTTACTTGCATATATTATTCCACGCTTAAAAATTTCCTTCTCTGACTTTCTTGCTATGTGATAAGTTCTTATTAGGAACGGTTTACTAATTTTCTGTTTTGGGGGTCATTAGTGTTCTTAGGATTTCATTTTCAAAGTGAGTTATATATTCGCTGGCAGATGGCAAACCCATAATTCAGTTTTCTGTATGTTTTCAGTCATTACATAGACACAGTCAGGCTGTTTAACTCAGCAAATGGCCATATTTTAATTGTTTAATAAGGGAACACCACGATGGAGAAACGTGGCAGAAACAGCGCTTACCCATTAAGCAGCAGTAATTGGCCACTAACCCTTGGATTCTATATAGCACACCTAGCATTCTGCGCTGAATTCCAAGCGTATTCTATAACAATGCGCATAACGTAATTGGCTTAACAAGCTAATCAGTGTTGATAACAACTCTTAACAAGCAATAATGAGCACTAATTGGCAATAATTACAATTTACTTGCACAAGTCGCTAAGTGTATTCTGTAACCCACTGTGCCTAATTTCTAATGCACACAGGTAAAAAGAGGCATGGCTATGGGTGTGGAAATGGACATTTTGTGGGCGTTCTGAAATTTGCATGCACAGTTATAAAATATGGCCTAGTGCACCTAAATCTAAGCACCAGCGTAAATGGATATGTGTAGTTTTAGGCACTGGGATATCAACTAAGCATATTCTATGTACTCGTCTAAATCTAGGTGCTACTTATAGAATACCCTTAGGCGGAAATGTTTTCCGCGTGGATTTTTTAGGTGCCATATATAGAATCCCCTCCTTGGTGCTAATACTTCTAGATTTCTCAGCAGCTTTTGACACTGTGGATCATGATATCATGCTAGCGCGACTGACAGAAACAGGTATCAATGGAACAGTACTTGCTTGGTTCAGATCCTATCTATCAGACAGGCAACAGTCCATAGTGTTCGGCAGCACTTCATCGCCACAATGGGCACCAACCTGCAGGATACCACAGGGATCGATACTGTCACCTAGTCTATTCAATATCTGCCTCAAGCCACTAGCTGAGCTAATTCAGTCAATGGACACTCAGTTCTACATCTACGTGGATGATGTGCAGCTACTCATACCCATTGAACCTGACTTACCTACAGTCCTGAATAAACTGATTACCTGTCTAACATCAATTCTAGAATGGGCTAAACACAACAAACTTTGCCTGAATTCAAGTAAAACTGAGCTTCTCTGGGTCCCTAACACAAGTGGATTCATACCTGGCATCAAAATCTCTTTTGGGAAGTATGAACTCCCCCTCAAATCACAAGTCAGGAACCTTGGAATACAGTTAGATTCCCCAAATCCAAGCAACCTTCAAGAGCTGCTTCTACCATTTGTGATAGCTACGTTGACTCTCTCCTTACATTGAGAAGGTAACTCTTCTCCCAGTTGTGCATGCCACGATAACATCAAGACTGGATTACTGCAATGCATTCTACAACGGTCTGACTACAAAGGGCCTACACCAGCTTCAGTTGATTCAGAATGCTGCAGCAAGACTAATAGAAGGTTGCAAGCAACGTGACCACACCATTTTTGCAAAAACTTCATTGGCTACCAGTACAATACAGGGCTAAATGTAAAACTCTATGTCTGATCTTCAAGGCCCTTAAAGGAAATGGCCCTGAATAGCTGAAGAATAGGACGATCCTTTACACACCTCCAAGGACACTATGGTCCTCTCAAGGACTATCACTAACCACACTCTCTCCAAAAGACGTTACACGATGTGATACCCACAAACGAGCCTTCTCCGTAGTAGTCCCCACACTCCGGAATGCACTCCCTGAAAGGCTCCACTTAACACAAGACTATCTCTACTTCAGGAAGCAGGTGAAAGCTTGGCTCTTCAACCAAGCCTTTAATGGAAGAAGTAACTAACTTGTTAGTCTCACTCACACACACAAGGAGTGACTCAGGCTGCACCTACTGCAGCAGGACATGTTTATCCACTCCTACCCTAGCTGAGGTAATATTTAACCATCTCTCTGACCTCATGTGCAACTTTCTTTAAATTAGTCACTTGATTTTCTAACTCCTCTTCTATGACCTCAGTGTGAAACTTTCTTTAATTTAGTCACCTCATTTTCTAGCTCCTCGTACTCTCTTACCTATCTATATGTTCCTTATTTGCTTATACCCTTCGCTGTCAATTAAAATGTTCTATTACGTATTGTGTTGACATTGTAAGTAGTATACTATTATTATTTGAATATTTTTACTGCTGTAATTGTCCACCGCCAACTCCAGGCTCCGCTCATTCTGCCTCGCCTCACCCTATGCTTGGAACAACCTTCCTGAACCCTTATGCCAAGCCCCCTCCCTGCCCGTCTTCAAGTCTTTGCTTAAAGCCCACCTCTTCAATGCTGCGTTCGGCACCTAACCCTTACCGTTCAGTGAATCCAGACTGCCCCAATTTGACTGCCCCTATCGGACCGACCGTTCACTTGTCTATTAGATTGTAAGCTCTTTGAGCAGGGACTGTCTCTCTTTGTTAAATTGTACAGCGCTGCGTAACCCTAGTAGCGCTCTAGAAATGTTAAGTAGTAGTAGTAGTATTGCTCATGTTTGATTTATTCTTACTGTACACCGGCTTGGGTGAATTCCTTCAAAAAAGCGGTAAATAAATCCTTATAAATAAATGGATAAGTTATGCATTTAGATTCTAAATGGATAGTTGCCAGATTAGTACTAGTTAAATTGATAGTGCTGCTGAATGTGCAGATAAAGTTAAGCACAGCTGCCAGCACTTAATCTTAAATGCTGGCTGGCCCAGCTGAATATCAGGCCCTTGGAGTTTAACACCTCTAGAAAGTCACTTCCTGCATTCATTTATAATGTCATTCAGTATTTTAAAATAGCTGTCGCAGCTATAGTTTTCTTGTTAATTTTTAATACGTTTGAGAGCCAGAGTGGTGAGTCTTTAACCAGTAGGATTCACCTATGCCAGGCACCTTAGGCTCTGGGGTCAAGGTTATAGCAATAATAGTAATAATCATACCAGTTTTTTTTTTTGTTACATTTGTATCCCGCGCTTTCCCACTCATGGCAGGCTCAATGCAGCTTACGTGGGGCAATGGAGGGTTAAGTGACTTGCCCAGAGTCACAAGGAGCTGCCTGTGCCTGAAGTGGGAATCAAACTCAGTTCCTCTGTTCCCCAGGACCAAAGTCCACCACCCTAACCACTAGGCCACTCCTCCACTGTTGCTATTATTCCATGTAGAGGTCAGCCCTTGCAGATCACCAATGTGGCCACGCAGGCTTCTGCTTCTGTGAGTCTGACGTCCTGCACGTACGTGCAGGACGTCAGACTCACAGAAACAGAAGCCTGCGCAGCCTTCTACATGGAATGTTGCTAGTGGAATAGCAACATTCCATGTAGAATCTCCAATAGTAGCAACATTCCATGTAGAATCTCCAATAGTATCTATTTTATTTTTGTTACATTTGTACCCTGCGCTTTCCCACTCATGGCAGGCTCAATGCGGCTTACATGGGGCAATGGAGGGTTAAGTGACTTGCCCAGAGTCACAAGGAGCTGCCTGTGCCTGAAGTGGGAATTGAACTCAGTTCCTCAGTTCTCCAGGACCAAAGTCCACCACCCTAACCACTAGGCCACTCCTCCACTATATATATCTAATCACTTTTATCTGGCTACAAGGAGTGGAGAAGTAACTTACCGTGTAGAGAAGCAGGTTGCATGCTAGTGAAGCCAGGGTTCAAATCCCGCTGACACTCTTTTTGATCTTGGGCAAGTCGCTTCATCCTCCGCTGCCTCAGGTACAACTAAATCAGCAGTCCCAGAGCCTGGCTTTCAGGATTTCCCTACTGAATATGTATGTGCATTCACTGCTGTTTACCTGGGCCTTTTATTCCTGATAAAAGTCTATTGGCCCTGTTTACTAATCTGTGCTAAGGGCACACTAAGTTTTTAGCATGCGCTAATGATTAGCATTAGCTAAACACTGGGATGCGCTGGGCAGGGCTACAGACCATATACGGGAATTGCTCCCTTATATGGTCTGTAGCCCCACCCAGCGCATCCTAGGATGCACTGGGCAGGGCTGGGCACTGCCATTTTGCGGCGGCGTCAAACCAAGGAAGAGGAGGAAGGCAGGCTACCTCCCTCCTCCAACTAAGGTAGGGGGGCCAGGAGGGGGTTCTTTTTCACGCTGGACCACCAGGGATTCAGCAGACAATGCTGGGGGGGGGGGAATTGGGGTGGGCTGCAGGTCCGCTGGACCTCCAGCCCCCCCCCCCCCCGTCGCTCGCTAGGAGGGGGGGTTTGGCTGGTGGCCGCTGGACCACCAGGGACCATTTTCTGGGGGTTTGGGAGGGCTGGAGACCCACCAGATTTCCAGCCCTCCCTGAACCTGGGGGGAGGTCGTTGGGGGGGGGGACCGGAGGTCCGTCGGACCTCCAGCCCCCTGTTGGCAGGTTTGCTTTGGGGGGAAACGGGGGCCTGCCAGCATGCAACTGTGGCAAAGGGGCGGTAAATTTGAAATCTCGTTGGTTGTCAGGCGCCAATCGGCTTCCACATTCCGTGCGTGCGCTTATGCGGAGTCTTTCCTGCAGGGGAGCGGTCTTAAACCATGCATATAAGCGAATCTTGCACTTATCAGTGGTGCGCTAAACCGAAGTTTGTCCCCATAGAAATTGAGGGTGCCAAAAACGGGACCGAAGTATGGCATGCAGTTAAATAGAGCATGCGCTTATCCGATGTGCACTTAAATGGAGTGCACTGTATTTAAGACTTAAAGTCCTACCTCTTCAGGAAATTCTATGAGTAAAATATGCACTAATCATTCTGGAACAATAATACACAACACAACCTCTAACTGTAACGCCTCTTTTCATTTAGGAAATGAACTAAGACCTATCTTCTCAAGAAACCCAATGACTATTCCATGGGTACTAATAGTTATCTTGTCAACCACTGTAAAACACAGCATCATACAACCTTGTAAACGTAATTGAATCAATGTAATCTCTAACAACTGTTAAATGTAAGCCACATTGAACTAAAACTCGTTTTTAGATAATTGTGGGATATAAATAAGAATAAATAAAATAAATATATGTGCAGTGGTTCATGCATATGCATACTGTTGAGAAAGTGTGCCTTCTTTTCAAAGAGTACAGCTATTAACAACACACACACACACACACACAAACCAAAACAAAACTGAGGAGCAGAACATGTGAGCAGTGATTCACCTTGATAAAATGGATTAGAATTTAAAGACAAGAATCAATGCAACATAGATATAAGATCATACACCACAGAAATGACCAAAGTCAGCACTTTTCAGGATTAGACCACTAAATCAATGACCTTATGGCCAGCATACTAAACAGGGAAATTAAAAACAAGTCCAGGTATATAAATCTGTTGAAGTTAAAAGAAGACATTTTGGAACTGACAAGAAAGAAATCTGGGTCTCTGTCGAATCCTAACACACTGCAAGTCATAAATGTCCACTGCGCCACACCTGATCACAGTAATATAAGCCCCTCTTCCTATTTCCCCTCCAGCTATGACTCATTTGTATGTTCTGGCAATGCCATTGTTTACTTTCTCTGTTTGGACCTAAGGAAGGAAATTTCAGCTCCTACAAGCTAGTCAGAAATATATGGAGTTAGTTCAACAAGAGACACCACTTTATTTAGTTAATTGTTTGTTTGTTTATTCTTTCCTTGTTAACCTTTATTTGCAAATAGGCCAACATGGCAAATCATATCCCTAACACCATCTTATTAAACTAAAAGGCGACTGTTGCTTTAACAGAAAAATGCAGAGATCCACAGCCAGTGGCATAGCCAAGGGTGGGCTTGGGTGGGCCCAGGCCCACCCACTTTGGGTTCAGGCCCACCCAGTAGCAGCATACCTATGATGCCCCACCAGCCGAAAACTCCCAACAAGTGTCCCTCCTGCATGCCTTGTAAGTAGCAGATCTTCGCCTGCAGTGAGCAGTGACATACATACTGCTCGCACCGGCCCCACAGCCTTCCCTCTGATGTATTTCTGCCTAGGCAGAAACAGGAAGTTGCATCAGAGGGAAGGGTGTGGGGCCAACATGAGCAGTGTGTATTAGTTGCTGCTGGTGAAAATCTGCTATTTAAAAGGTATACAGGAGAGGGGGGATGTTTCAGAGACCATGTGGCATGCAGGCGAGAGAAGGAGAGACCAAATCACCTGTGGGACGGGGCGAGGTTCTTCTGCCCACCCATCTTGGGCCCAGGCCCGCCCAAAATTGGGTGTCTGGCTACGCCCCTGTCCACAGCACCTCTGTAGTTCTACTTTCAAATGTTTTTATTTGTCAGTTACTCCTGAAAAATTGTTGTGTATCATTTTTGCACACTTAAAATGTGCAGAATTGAGGTTGTTAGTGTCTGTATTTCCCTGTGCTGTCTTTCTTTCTTTCTTTCTTTCTTTCTTTCTTTCTTTCTTTCTTTCTCTGTCCCTTTTCCTGGTCTTTTCTTTCATCCTTGCTATCTTCTTCTTTATTTTATTTTGCATTAGGGGCAACTTTCAGACAATGCACAAATGTGTAAAAATTGTATCAGTTTTAAAAGGAAAAACATTTGCCTTTTTGTACATTGAATCAGGCAAAATCTATAAATCTGTGCCCTACTATTTATGCAGGTAGTTTTCCTGTGAAAACGTATGTGCACACATTGAAATCCAAAAGTGTGCGTGTGTGTGTGTGTAAGCATTTGCCTCAACCCTACCACTGGAAATGTCTCCTCAATATGCAATGCCCACTAGGAACGCAAAAAGATCAGCACGCTCATTCCTCAATCTCCGCTACCCCAACTGCAAAGGATTAAAATATAAATCCATATACGCAGCTAGTTTCTCCTACATCTGCACGCAACTATGGAACGCACTACCGAAGGCCATTAAAACAACGCAAGATTTAACTATCTTCCGAAGGCTACTGAAAACTGATCTATTCAAGAAGGCATACCGATAATATTCATCCTCAATACATAATAATAAAGACTACACATGAACTAGAAAAACCGAACTCTTAACACTTGACTGACTGACCTCTTTCACTTTAACCCTTATGCTGAATATAGTGTCGCTTTAACCCTTATGTTGAATAACTACTCTACAGTTGATGACCTAATGTTTGTTACATTCCTATTTATCACATAGAAATTAATATGCACTACCACAATGTATTCCTCTCTACCACATATGCATGCAACTTAATGCAGCGACTTTTGTATTCTGTGACCCGGAAATGGCAATCGCCATTAGGGCAAATGTAAGCCACATTGAGCCTGCGAATTGGTGGGAAAATGTGGGATACAAATGCTAATAATAATAATAATGTACACATATGTGGATATCCACTATATGTGTACGCATATACACCATTTCTGTACATGCTTATAAATAGCTCTGAAAATTGCCTTCCCTATTTTATTTTATTTTATACCTACAGTATTTTGATTCTCTGTAGACCAAAGGTTCTTTTGTAACTTTATTATTTTTCTCACTTGCTATACTTGAAATTTCTCCTTGTCTCTGTGATTTTTGTCCATTTATGGATGTCTCATCAGTGTCATTCCTTTGTTCCTGTTTTCCCTTGGTCCTGTTTTTCTGTACCTAAATTTCTCTCTCTTGCTCTAATTTCTCCTCTTTATTTCTTCCCTATTCTGAGTTTCTTATTATTCCCTCACTCCCTTTCTATTCTTTTTCCTTTCTCTCATGTCTCCTTGCTTTTGTCAGTCTTCCCCAGGTACCTGATCAAATCTAGCTGTCCCAGCAGTGCTACAAAATAAAGTAGAGGGTTGCAGTTCATGTAGCGTTGTGCAGAGCATGACAAGACTGTTCAATGCAAGAGACTCCCTGGGTTAGAAACAGTATTAGAAGCTGAGTGATAGACAGTAACGAGTGATAGGAAACTGAGTTCACTCTGAGGAACAGAGATTGATAGTGTTTTGCCATAAGAGATCAAATCCAAGGTCCATTTCTATTCACTGTTTTTATAACTTGCACTGCAGAAGGTCAAGGAGGAAAGATATTTCTTTTTAGAGGTGACATAAGAACTGAACAATGATTGACACTCCAGAAACATTTAAAATTAGAGATATTTTCAGAAGGCTCGAGCACTCTACAAGAGTGTGGCAACTTAGATCTGAGATAAAAAGATGCAGACTCATACGTCTGAAGCACTAAAATCAAGGCGAATAGTACATATTGAAAAGGTAGTTGCCGATGACTTCTAATCAGGAAGGAGAATTCAGGGTGATAATTATAATTGTGTTTAGATGGCCTCCAACAAGTTTGAGATACCTGGGGGTTAATCTTATGACAGACAGAGAAGTCCTCTATGAGGGTGACTACTCCTTGCTGAAGACGCTGTGGGAAGATCTGGAGAGATGGGAGCATTTACACATTACCTGGCTAGGCAGAGTCCATGTGGTAAAAATGGGTTACTTGGCATTTAGCGTGCTCTAATCATTGGCTAAATCCATCAGTGCACCTTAGCCCTATATTTTTTATTTATTGGGATTTATTAACCGCCTATATGAAGAGATTCACCCATGGTGCTGTACAGTAGTTTACTGAAAAATTTTCAGCTATGACACTGAAATGGACAAAGGAGGGGAAAGAGAGGGAGTGGATATAGGAAGTAAAAGAGAGGAGATGCTGGACCATGTGGGTGGAGGAGAAGAGTGAAGGGATAGAGAGATGTTAGCCTGCTGGGTTTAATTCTGGGGAGCAGGAGACAGGGAAATACTGGGTGTGGTGGGAACCCTGGGGGAGATGCCACGGTGAATGAGGATGAGTGAACGGAGGGTGATGAGTACAGAGGGTATGGGGAGTGGGTGAAAGACAGAATGGAATAAGAGGCTGGGGAAGTGGGAGACCTAAGGGCAGATGGGCTAGGAAGGATGTGAGCCTCTCCTGCCTGGTTAAATCACTTTGAATATTATTGACCCAATAGTAAATGCTAGCAGATAAAGGGAAAGAGAAATGGGACTTGATATACCGCCTTTCTAAGGTTTTTGCAACTACATTCAAAGCGGTTTACATATATTCAGGTACTTTTTTTTTGTACCAGGGGCAAAGGAGGGTTAAGTGACTTGCCCAAAGTCACAAGGAGCTGCAGTGGGAATTGAACTGACTTTCCCAGGATCAAAGTCCACTGCCCTAACCACTAGGCTACTCCTCCACTAGCAACATTCCATGTAGAAGCCTACCCTTGCAGATCAACAATGTGGCCGCATAGGCTTCTGTTTCTGTGAGTCTGACGTGCAGGACGTCAGACTCACAGAAACAGAAGCCTGCGTGGCTGCATTGCTGATCTGCAAGGGCAGGCTTCTACATGGAATGTTGCTAGTGGAATAGCAACATTAACATTCCATGTAGAATCTCAAATAGTAGCAACAGAATCTCAATAGTAGCAACATTCCATGTAGACTCTCAAATAGGGAAAGGGAAATGGGACTTGATATACTGCCTTTCTGAGGTTTTTGCAACTACATTCAAAGCGGTTTACATATATTCAGGTACTTATTTTTTTGTACCAGGGGCAATGGAGGGTTAAGTGACTTGCCCAGAGTCACAAGGAGCTGCAGTGGGAATTGAACTGACTTCCCCAGGATCAAAGTCCACTGCACTAACCCCTAGGCTACTCCGCCACTAAAGAGCTGCATGGTCTATCCAGACTGGCCAGAAGGGTGGCCAGGGTTGCACCAGCCTCTCCTTGCAGACTACCTTCCCTGCTTTGTTGTTAGGGTTGTACCTGCCACGCTGTATAGCTTACCCTCCTCTGTGCTCTCACTTTCTCTCTCTCTCTTATTAAAAAAAATGATTTGTATAAGTCATTTATGCTTTGCTTTGAGTGGAAATACTCTATTTCATGCTCTTTCCTTATAGGGGATCCTCTGTGTATATCCCACACCTTTTAAAATTCCATCATAGTTTTCACCCCCACCACTTCCAGTGGATATTATACAGAAACAACCTGTGATCAGAGAAGGAGGAAGAAGAGTCAAAGACAACCTCAAGGTTGCAGGCTAAAGGCTTAAGTGGCTTTATCAATTCAGATAGAAAAATCAGGCAAGAGGAGTGAAATGTAAGACATATAAGGCTTTTTGTTTTGTCTGTACTGTATTTACATAGTAACATAATAAATGATGGCAGATAAAGGACCTGAATGTTCTATCCAGTCTACCCAACAGAGTCACACTCATTATCAATTTATTTATTTATTTATTTATTGCATTTCTATCCCACATTTTCCCACCCATTTGCGGGTTCAGTGTGGCTTACAATACATTGTGAATAGTGGAAATACAATTTGTTACAATTCGGTTATGGATTACATTGTGAGGAGTTATGCGACAACAAAGTCAAAGTATCGTTAGGGGAATAGAACAATGGAGAAGAACAATGGAACAATGGAAAGAAACAACAACCAACAATGAATGTAATATAAAACACCAAATCATGTTCTGTCTTTGGCGTTTCTGAGGCACAGACCATAGATGTCTGCCCGGCACTGTCCTTACATTCGAACTACCGGAGTTGCCGTGGAAGTCCACTCTAGCCAATCGGAATCTGTCTTGTCATTTGCAGGACACAGACCGTAAAAGTCTGCCCCCCCCGCACTGTCCTCACATTCCAGCTACTAAAGTTGCTGTCAAAACATTGGCACCTTTTTTTCCTCTGCATCATGACAGATCAGGAAGGAGCTGGATTAAGTAAGCTGTCTGCTCAGTTTCACCCTCCCCTTCCCAATCTCTGTAGGCTGCTGCCTGGGAGGGGAGGGGCTGATGGAGCCAGAAAAAGAGGTCTAGTCTCTGCAGGGCACTGGTTAATAGAGTCATGTGCTTGGCAAGTGACAGTACAGAGCAAAGAACCTGATCATTGTTCCTACTATTAACCATTCCGCACCCTTCAATTTTAAATTACTGTTGTCAAGACTATTATGGGTTTTTTTTTTCTTTTAGTCATTTTGTGCTACATCTACTAAAGTGCATTACAGCATTAACATGGGCTAAAACTGTTAACGTGTGTTATTAGTAAATAGGAACTAATGGAGAAAACGAAACCTGTGATAAACAACACGAATTAATGTACAATCGCAAGAGATAATATAGCAGTGCACTTTAGTAAATCTAGCCCTTTATGTATTACAGATTTCATCATGCCAATAAGATCTTCCGAATCTGAAAAAAGAGCACCAGTAGAGGAGGGATAGAACAGTTTGGACAAGGAAGCACCAGTAGGTGAGAACTCTCTTGTGCCTCCTACCAGCTGGAGGGAGGATTGCACTCTGATTGAGCTTCTCAGCTAGTTGCAAGGGATAGGACAACTTTGGGAGGGTAGAATACTGGGCAGTCACCCTAACACCTTTCCTTCCCTAAGAACTGCTTTGCATCTGAGTAGCAGCACCTTTCTTTCGAGAACTAATCACTGGTCTTGGCCGTGTTACGTCAAAGGAGGAAGTGGGACTTCCAGATAAATGAGCCATGTCTGAGATTGGAGATCTATCTCTCTGTGTTGATCTGAGAGCCAGTGGCATTGTCAGGCTTTTCCAAAAGCAGGAACTCGGATCGTGAGCCCTTGGGCCACTGCCGAGGAGTGGCAGTGGCAGGCAAAATCACCCCACACAGGGATAAGACAGAACTCTGACCAGGATGGCTAGACTTTACCTGCACCTGGCCACCCTTCCCCAGGAGTTGAGCCCCTGGGTGCAGGTGGCCGGCAGGACTTGCCGGACAGGGCAGGCACTGGATACCAGCAGGATTCACACAGGGTCTAGAACACACAGGGAGGCTAAGCAGAATACTAGACTAGGACTCTCAGACAGACAAGGGACAGAACTGAAAGCTGCAAGGCAGCCACTGAACAAGAAACACAGACAACCTAGAACTAGACAAAGACCTACAAACAAGAAACAAGACAGGGAAACAAGCAATACAGTACAAGAAGCTACACAAAGACTAACTAGAATCAGGCAAGAATACAGACTATAAACTGGACTAGGCAGAAGTGCAACACGCACCAACAAACCAGGGCCTTAGGCGATGCAAAGGCAAAGCAGAGAGTTCCTAAATGGCTAATAAGCGCAGCAGCAGTTGAGATTCAGCTGCAGCAATCACCAGGCAGCTACAGGTGCTGCGCAGGCTCAAACAAGACAAGTAAATCTGGCAGGCCGGAAGATCCGGACTGGACTCGGCTGAAGTCTGGAATGGGAAACAGCACACAGGCAACCCAATGCAGCCACCAGGTCTGGCCACCAGAGGGCAAGAGGAACACAAACCACAACACAGGTAGCAAGCATACTGAAGCACAGAGAGGCTTAACACACACAGGTGCAGTATAGTGGCGTAATCAGAGCCATGCTGGAAGTAGTCAGCACACAGAGACAGAGACAGAGACAGAACTAACTCAGGAGGAACAGACAGAAGCCAGCTCAGAAGATGACCACCGGAAATAAGGTGAGTCTGAGAGGGGTCACGACCACAGACGTGACAGGCATAATGTTGGTATCTAAAGCTATGGGAGGAGATCAGATCACCAGTGGACAAGTATAAATAGAGAAGAAGGCCCCAAAAAATCAAGACAATGAAGTTAGACGGAATGTTCCAATAATTTGGATATATCTGGTAGGAGAGAGAGAAGATGACATTTGGCAGGGCAGGTAGGGCCCACTGAAAGATGTTTGAAGAGCGTTGTGACGCAACAGGTTTGAAAGCAGCAGCAAGGGTAACAGTGGAAAGTGAGGTACTGAGGATTCAGCAAATGGAAGGGATAACTGAACAGGAGAAAAATCAGAGGAACCTGGGGAAGAATGGAGTCAGAAGAAGAAGTCATGAATTTGAAACAGAGCAGAAAATATTCGGTTTCTTTTTCCGTGACTTTAATGAAGAAATAAAGGGTAGCAGAGAGTGAAAAGACATGAAAAGACCAAAATGTAAGTAATGAACTCAACACTGTCTTTTTTTTTTTTTTTTTACAGAAGTATTCAAGATAAAAGGTCCAAGGTTTCCCTATTCCATGCAGTGGTACTATGCGACTTTTATTATACTGTACATTGTGGCACTGTACACAGATGAAAGACAGAGAGATGTGCTAGCCAACTGAGCAATCTGATTGACTAAAATCCGCTTTATAGTGCTTCCCTTTTGACTCCTGGTTTATATCTCCAAATCGGTCCTGCTTAATGGTTAGCTCCTGCTCCCACAGTTCCACTGGTTTTTGGTGACACTTAGTTCAGCACCACGGGGGCTATTGAACTAAATCCGAAATCATAAATGTTTAATTTTTCCAAGCTCAGCAGTCATTCCAAGAAGCACGCACCCAGAAAGCATTTTAACCAAGCGAGTTTGCCCATGAGAAACCTTCACAGGAAGAACCTTTTAATTACTGACACAGTTTAAAGATGTAAAGCCTTATATGCTAGGATAGATGTCCAGGGGAATCCTTTGGAAGCTTTGAGGAGCTTGAGAAGATTTCTTATTAAATTGAGAGGCCGCTGTAGTTTTACCCCCTGCAGTGGACCTCATTTTTTGAGGTTTTTGTTGAGACATTGGGAATGGGATGAGAACCTGCTCTGAATTTGTGAGGCTCAATTAATCACCATGGGGCCTTTTTACTATGCTGTGGTAACCTCTAACACGTGTTTACCGCTGGGTAAAAAGCACTACCGAGGGGCACGCTTAGGCACCCGCAGTAGTTTTGGGGTCGGCGCGCGCTTCTCATGTGGTAAAAACAGATTTCATGTTTTTAACGCTGAGGGGTGTCTGGGGGTGGAGATTAAGCATGTACTGTGATAATCAGTTAGCACAGCTACTTCGCTGCACGCTAACCGTGTGGTTAGCACATGAGCCCTTACCATCTAGAAATAGGTGTCGGTAAGTGCCCGCTCATTAATGGCCACGCGCTAATGTGGAAAGTAGTGGGTGGCCGTTAGTAGGGAAAATGGAAAATGGGACCATTTTACAGCCGCACTAAAAGTGGCCTCAGCACATGGGAAAGACCCTGAGCTGGAGATAGCACAGCTTAGTAAAAAGGCCTCTGTGTTTCGTTTTTTGATTACTGTCATCCTGTCACTACCTGTGTTTATGCATCTTCGTCATGATGAAGTTACAATTTCAATGGTACTGAAGAGATACAATTCATATCCCACTCAGATAAACTGTGTTTTGAATTGTTCGTAGTACCTTGAGACTGAGACTGCCTCACCCTCACCTCTGGTAAGGGGTAGGTCAACCCTCCTAACTATTCTTTCTATTTGCAGTTTCTTTCACCCAGCCATACACCCACAGGACTGCTTTTGTCTATAGGGAAAAGAGGCAGCTGGGATTGAATAAACATGGTGCTTAGCTCTGATTTCACCCCCACTTGTTTCACTACACCAGGGCAAGTCTCTTCAGTTTGGTGCCCTCCCATTGAGCTCTACTGTTTTGGGTGTTAGGGAGGATCTTGGGGCTACCTGATGCTGGATTAGGGTATGTCCCCATATTGGGATGGGCTCCTTGTTCCTGTTCACTCTTCATGGTAGGTGCTTTTACCTTAATGACATGGCCTGAGGGGCTGCTGTTGAATTCGTTTATTGCTAACAAGGGTTGCTCGCCTACAGCATAGCTGTGTGCTAGAAGCGGCTTAAATAGATTGGTTGTCAGTCTCTTCTTCAGGGACCATGTGGAGTGAAAGAATGGAGCTGTATTGGGGATGGTAAACCCTGGAGTCTAAAGTTCCATGGCTTTACTTGGTAGGTTGTTCGACAAGGAGCTTGTCAAGAGACCCTGGCCTCCATGGGTGTTCTCAGTAGTCTTGTTTCCCCAAAGGGCATTCAAGCTCTAGGTTGGAGTCTGCCTGTTCATTCATTTCTGTTCCTTCACCTGTACTGTAGCTCTTGTATGGTAGGCCAGTAGGTTGGGAGGCTGGTTGCCTTCCACCCTTGGACTAAAAGGTTTAGTAGGTCCCATTCATCTGGACTAGTCTAACCAAATGATTAGGAAGATCAAATTTGGTCTTAACTGCTAATTTCCTTTCCACAAGTCCTGCTAGACTACTACTACTACTACTATTTAACATTTCTAAAGCGCTACTAGGGTTATGCAGCGCTGTACAATTTAACATAGAAGGACAGTCCCTGCTCAAAGAGCTTACAATCTAATGGACAAATGTACAGTCAGTCAAGTAGGGGCAGTCAAATTGGGGTAGTCTAGATTTCCTGAAAGACCAGTCCAGGACCCACTCAGGGGCACCAATCGTACTGTCTGGTGTCAGGAAAGAACTTGATAAGGATAAAGACATCCCTGGCTCTGAGATGGCAGGAAACTGGGGTTGTAAGTCCCTTTAGATCATCTTAGGCATATTCCCTCTTCACTTGCTTCAAGATGTTGTGCCGGACGGTTTCTTTCACAGCTGGAATCGAGTGGCCTGCTCTTTGTGCTCACTTTGAGCAGTTGCACTCAGTGGCTACTCTAGGCTGTGTGTGCAGTAGCCAGTCTAGGGTCTGCCACTGAATGTGTCCCCTTGCCGTGGTGCAGGGCAGTGGTCCTAGACTGGGGCACAGAGAGTTTGCACTAGTTGTGGCTGCTGCATGTTTATGCTAGGCTGTTGTCTTCAGCTCTTGCTCTACGTGCCTGAGCTAAGTGGTTGCTCCAAGTGGTTACACTGCATGGTTGCTTTGAACGACGGTGCTGTGTGGTTGCTCTGTTTGGTTGTTCTGCACAGTTACCCTAAACATCTGCACTGCATAGGTGGTTATTCAGGAAGGTAGGTTATATCTCTAAGGTGGTTTCACTCTGTGATTTCTTGCTGTTGATCTGAGCTGTATGCAACGTTGCCCCTGAATGTTATTTAAGATGATGGTCTATGGGGCTGTCTCATGAGGTGGCTCCAGGGATTGGACCAGGTGGTTAATCTATATTGTCTGAGTTTCTAAGATATACTATGTGTTTAGTAGACTAGCAGGTTCCTGTGCTGCACCACCTCATCCTATATAATAAAACGCACCTCCAACATTCTGAAGCTGACTGCATGGCTGAGGCATTCCTGCTCTCTGTATCCATCTCCTGAATTGACATCACATACTTCCGGGTTCATCACAAGCAGAAGTGACCAACCACATGAGATTTCTCGGCTTCAGAATGTTGGAGGTGCATTCTATTAAATAGGATTGGTCAGTTCCTTGAAGCACAGCCAGAGCTCAGCGTCCTGCACAGTAACGCTCAGACACCAGAGAGAGAGAGGGAGGGGGGCCTGACAACAGAGAGGGGGGGAGGTATCTCTCTCTCACACACTCTCTCTCTCACAGTCAATGTCTTTCTCTCTCTCACTCTCACACACTCTATGTCTCACACTGTATCACATTCACTCTCTATGTGTCACACAGTCACTCACACACTCTCTTGGTCTCGTACACTCAGTCTCACAGAGAGTCTGTGTCTCACACACACTCTCTCTCTCTCTTGCACACACTGTATCTGTGTGAAACACACTCTCTCTCTCTCACACTGTGTCTCACATACGCACTTGCACACACTCTCATTCTCTCACACACACTCTCTCTCTCACAGACACACTCGCACCCAGTCTCACTCTCTCTCTGTCACACACACACACTCGCACATTCACTCTCTCTCTCTCACACAGTCACTCTCACACACACTCTCTCAAACATACACACTCCGAGGAAAACCTTGCTAGCGCCCGTTTCATTTGTGTCAGAAACGGGCCTTTTTTACTAGTATACTAATAATGATGCCACTGAAGCTTCAGTATTCTCTGCCTCTCTGTGCTAGCTGGGAAACATAACCCATTCACCTGGACTGGTCTAGAAGGACTCAAAGAAAGGAGATTAGTGGTTAGTAATATCAAATCTCAATTTCCATTTTCCATTCTTTATATACACTATTGATAGCAAACATAATTGCAGAAGACAATAAATTAAAAACAAAACAAGTTAATTTTGGCAGGAACATAGGTTTGTATTGAATAAAATCACTTCAATCAAGATGAATAAAAATTTGCTCACGAAGAAATACTACCAGTGACGTTTAGTGCTAAAATGCTGCACTGTGTCAAAATAATCAGCTAGGCTGAAGTGAATCTTTAAAGCCTAGCATTAAAGTTTAAACAAATCTGTGTGTGTACTGGATGCACATTACCTTTCATCATTTTTTTGATGGCCTAAATTGTACATGCATTCTTTCAGCTGCACAACAAACAATATTCAACCATAAAGCCCAGTCATGCCTATCCAATTAAAAAAAAAAAAAGCTCAAGGCAACTAGCAGAATGTCAAAACAAAGAATAAAATGCAATATTATAAATTCACAAAAGTATAGAATATATCATTAATTCACCAAAAACAAAAGACAATATCATCATAACACCAAATAGAAAAGCTGAAGCCTATGATTACATTTTCTTACACTTAAATAAGTAAATATTCATAGCAATAGATTATATAAAAATGACAAAAGAATCTTTGCAACACAAGTCCTAAAAATATGCCAACAGTTTAGATCAAAGAAGTAACGTGGAGGGGCATAATGGAACAGAAACGCCTATCTCCATGGGCGTTAATCTCCGAGAACGGGTCCGTGAAGGGGCGGACCGAACCGTATTATCGATAAAAAATAGACGCCCATGTTTTATTCGCCAATGTGTGAGCTGGGCGTTTTTGCTTTTCAGCGATAGTGGAAAAGGAAAGTGCCCAGCTCAAAAACGAATAAATCCAAGGCATTTGTTCGTGGGAGGGGCCAGGATTCGTAGTGCACTGGTCCCCCTCACATGCCAGGACACCAACCGGGCACCCTAGGGGGCACTTTTACAAAAACAAAAAAACAGGTAAAAGAGCTCCCAGGTGCATAGCACCCTTCCATTGTGTGTTGAGCCCCCCAAATCCCCCTCAAAACCCACTGCCCACAAGTCTACACCATTACTATAGCCCTAAGGGGTGAAGAGGGGCACCTACATGTGGGTACAGTGGATTTGGGGGGGTTGGACGACTAATAAGCATTAAGCAGCACAATTGTAACAGGTAGGGGGGATGGGCCTGGGTCCACCTGCCTGACGTCCACTGCACCCCCTAACAACTGCTCCAGGGACCTGCATACTGCTGCCTGGGAGGAGGGTATGACATTTGAGGGTGAAAATAAAAAGTTGTGAAACATCATTTTTTTGTGGTGGGAGGGGGTTAGTGACCACTGGGGGAGTCAGGGGAGGTCATCCCCGATTCCCTCTGGGGGTAATCTGGTCATTTAGGGCACTTTTTGGGGCCTTATTCGTGAAAAAACAGGGTCCAGGAAAAGTGCCCTAAATTCTAGCTACAAACGCATCCATTATCGGCGAAGGGCGCCCATCTCTGTTCGGGTGATAACCACGCCCCAGTTCCGCCTTTGACACGCCTTCGACACGCCCCCGTCCACTTTGTCCGCATCCGCGACGGAGTGCAGTTGAAAGCGTCCCAAATTTGGCTTTTGATTATACCGCGTTATTCGTTTTTGTGAGATAAACGCCCATCTCCCGATTTAGGTCGGAACTTGGGCGTTTTTCTCGTTCGATTATAAGCTGGATAGTAATATAGTAGATGACGGCAGAAAAAGACCCGTACGGTCCATCCAGTCTGCCCAACAAGACAACTCATGTGTGCAGTTGATTTTGCCTTGACTTGTTCCACTCCATTCAGGACTTTGTAGACCTCTATCGTATGTCCCCTCAGCCACCTCTTCTCCAAGAATGAAGAGCCCTAGCTGCTTTAGGCTTTCCTCTTATGAGAGTTGTTCCATCCCCTTAATCACTTTTGGTCACCCTTTTTTGTACCTTTTCCAGAACCACTACGTCTTTTTACATTTTTTTTCTATAAGCTTGGATGCTTGGAATGCCCTCCCGCGGGAGGTGGTGGAAATGAAAACGGTAACGGAATTCAAACACGCGTGGGATAAACATAAAGGAATCCTATTCAGAAGGAATGGATCCTAAGGAGCTTAGCCGAGATTGGGCGGCAGAGCCGGTGGCGGGAGGCGGGGATAGTGCTGGGCAGACTTATACGGTCTGTGCCCTGAAGAGGACAGGTACAAATCAAAGTAGGATATACACAAAAAGTAGCACATCTGAGTTTATCTTGTTGGGCAGACTGGATGGACCATGCAGGTCTTTTTCTGCCGTCATTTACAATGTTACTATAAGGGCATCTATATTTAGGTGCCTAGAGGATGCCTATGTGAAGCTAATTCTATAAAGAAAAGTATTCTTTATAGGATATTAGAGTAACTGGGTATATTTGCACATATATGGTTAGGCATGAACAGTTAACACGAGCTATATAGCTGGTGTAAATGCCTGTGCCTAGATTTGAGTCATATGCGTGTAATTTTTATAAGTTACACACTGCCCATGATCCACCCAGCCTCTGCCCATGTGAGATGCCCATCTGCAAACTATGAGGCCCTTTTACTAAACCACATAAGCGTTTATGCACGCCCAATGTGCGCCAATTTGGAGTTACCGCCCCGCTACCGCATGGCTCTTGCGGTAATTTCATTTTTGATGCGTGTCCGATACGCGTGTCTGAAAAAGAAATGTTATTTTCTGGCATGCGTCTGCTACGCGCGCCAAGTGGCATTTGACACACGTAGGTCATTACCACCCGGTTAATGCATGAGACCTTACCGTTAAGTCAATAGCTGGCAGTAAGGTCTCAGACGCAAAATGGACACGCGCCAATTTTTGTTTGGCTGCACGTCCATTGTCAGCAAATTTTTTTTAAAAAGGTACTTTTTGCAGGTGTGCTGAAAAAATGGATCTGCGCGTGCCCAAAACATGTGCCCACACTACCGCGGGCCATTTTTCAGTGCATCTTAGTAAAAGGACCCCATGTGCTATCATAGAGATCTGCACATAGGGGCCCTTTTACAAAGGTGCGGGAGGGCTAATGTGCAGGTAACGCTCGCCCAATTGGCACTACCGCAAGGGTAGCACAATGCACCTGGTGGCAATTGTGAGTTTGGCGTGTACCGACTCCTGCAGTAGAAAATAATTTTCTACTTTCTACCACGGGGTTGGGGAGGGTGTTCCCAGCAGTAAATGCAGCAAGCCCATTTTGGCGCGTGCTACATGGTTACCACGTGGGGAGCATGTGAGCCCTTATCGCTAAGTCAATGGGTGGTGTTAAGGGCTCAAGCCGTTAATAGGTGCGCCCTAGTTTTAATATTAGCGAAGGCCCAATTCCCAGCTCATTAAAAAATTGCCATTTTCCTAGCCGCGGTAAAAAAATGGCCCAGCGCATGCCTAAAAGATGCACCCACACTACCGCAGGCCACTTTTTACCGCGGCTTTGTAAAAGGACCCCATAGTTACAGAATAGGTTTTTAGATTGTTGGTTCAGGTTTTGATACTCTCAAAATTAGACTATTGCAACTCTGTTTATATGGGTTGCACAAAGATGCTGAATGCAGCGGCAAGAACTATTTTTGCAGTGGACAAATAAGATCATATGACTCCTTTGTTATTCCGTCTGCATTGGTTACCATTATTTTATTTATTTATTTATTTGTTACATTTGTACCCCACATTTTCCCACCTATTTGCAGGCTCAATGTGGCTTACATGGTGCAGGAGAGGTGTTGGCATACTCCGGAGTAAACGGTTACAGATACAAGGTTAAGTTGTGGTAGGAAAAGGTTCATGTGGTGGGACCACATGATGAAAGTCAAGGGCAGATGGGGTTGTTTGGTGATCATTACGAATTGTAGTGTTGTGGTGTCGCGAAGTTGAAGTGTTTATGTTGGGTCGGGAGGGTATGCCTTTTGAAACAGGTGAGTTTTTAGTCTTTTCCTAAATTGGAGGTGATCTTACGTCATGTTCACAGCTTTTGGTAGAGCGTTCCACAGTTGTCTGCTGATGTAGGAAAAGCTGGATGCGTGAGCAGTTTTGTATTTTAGTCTTTTGCAGCTTGGAAAGTTGAGATTTAGGTATTTACGAGCTGATGCGGTTGTGTTTTTGGTTGGTAGGCTGATGAAGTCTATCATATATCCCGGGGCTTTGCCGTAGATGATTCTGTGAACCATAGTGCAAATTTTGAAGGTAAAGCGTTCTTTGATTGGGAGCCAGTGTAGTTTTTTTGTGTAGGGGTAGAAGCAAGATTTCAATTTTAAGCTATCAGCTTTTGACTGTAGTAATAATAATAATAATCTACTATAATAATTTGCTCTGCCAACGTTCTGATGAGGCTACCTGCGTTCGTAACCACATCCTGACCTCCTGACGTCACCAGCCCCAGGGAGGTGGGTGACCACAATCTCGACAGGAGCTGCTTCAAAACTTTAGCGGACCACTGAGGCGGCAAGCGCGTGACCACAATCTCCAGCACCAGCTTCAACACTTTAGCGGACCGGAAAAAAAGAAGACTGGGAGAGGCAGCGGCGGGCTGAACGTCAGCGGCGGGCAGAGACGTTGCTCTGGAGGAGTCCCTTCAGATTTAGCGCACCACTGACAGCTGAACGGCAGCAGCCAAAAAAGGTAACCCACAAAAATAAAAATAAAACTCTCACACACTCTCGCTGGAGGCTGGGATGGGAACACAGGAAGGACAGAATGGAAAAGCAGATTGGGGATTGGGGGAACAGCAGTGATGCACATTGGGTGAAAAGGGTGAGCTAATGGCAAACAGGATAGAAATTCCTAAAATAAAAAATATTAATCATTGTATACTGTGAATTCTGGTAATGCTGCTGTAAACAACATAATTGCAATTAGATCATCATTATCCTAGCGCCCGTTTAATTTCTTTCAGAAACGGGCTTTTTTTTTACTAGTAATAATTAGTGCTGGGCAGACTTATACGGTCTGTGCCAGAGCCGGTGGCGGGAGGCAGGGCTGGTGGTTGGGAGGTGGGGATAGTGCTGGGCAGACTTATACGGTCTGTGCCCTGAAGAGCACAGGTACAAATCAAAGTAGGATATACACAAAAAGTAGCACATATGAGTTTATCTTGTTGGGCAGACTGGATGGACCGTGCAGGTCTTTTTCTGCCGTCATCTACTATGTTACCACGTTACTATGTTACTATATGTGTAATTGTGGTCACTTATGTGCATACTTGACACCTAAATGTTGGCAACTGCTTATTTATTTACTTACATTTATATACCATTTTCCTAACCAAAATGTCATTCACAATGGTTTATAAAACCATTAAAAAAAACAGTAAAAGAAGGAAAAAGAAAGGGCCTTAAAAAAGTCAACAATAATATTTTAAACTGAACGTGTTGGCTAATCAGTAACCAATGTAATTCCTTAAAACCCGTCAGACATCTTTAAACTGGTTATTACATGGGCCATGACTTTCTGAATTAACTCAAGTCTCCTTTTAGCTTTCTGTACGTATCAGACCCATATACAAGGAGTTGAATGGAAGATTATAATTACATGAATAACTATGAGAAAAGCAACCTTTTTTTTCCCCAGAAGATTGCTCGGATTACATAGTTTGCATCATTGGGGAAAAGTAGATTCACTGGAACACCTTGTTATTGGTGGGTGGTGGGTGGGGGAGCAAGAACATAAACCAAGCCCCATCTCCCAACTCTAACCCTTTGCTCCCACAATGATTTTTCTCTTAAAATTTACACTTAATGTCAGTCTTATATAAAATTTCTGCTCTACAGTTGTTGTAGAGCAGAAATACGATTATTACTCAATATACAAAATAATTTTCATTCAAATTCTGGTGTCACATCAGTAACAGCAACATAAACACCCTCCACTCCCAGACACTATGTGAAGTCACACAAAGCCCTGCACTAGTAAAGACTGCCCCCTTACACCACCTTACTGGCTCCCCCAGCAGGCATCTGAAGCCCTGCCCCCCCCCCCCCAAATCATACCTCCCAATTCTCCATAATCCCTCCTGAGCACACTCCTTATAAGCATAACCCCCTCAACATCAAAACCCCAGCTCCACAGCACACCCCCAATCTTATAACCCCACATTGCAATCACTTACCTCCCCCTCCCCCCATGCTAACAGTCTCCTACTGCACTAGAAGCACTTCGGGCTCCACTTTCCTTGAGGAGGTTCCAAGCACCCCTGGGCCTATCAGCCACTGTGCTACCAAACCTAAAACTATACCAGTCTCTCCCCCACTCCCCTGGAATCCCTAGACTCCTCAGTCACCCCCAGGACCTACCTGAAGGTGGCCCCTCATGGTCCAGTGTCCATCAGAAGAGCAGACCCCTTGCATTCCTGGCCAGCTCTAGTTAGGGGTCCTTGCAGCCATTTTGGGTCTGTCACTAGAGCCAGCGGGACTAGAGGAGGGCTACTTCTGCTGATAGACAGTGAACCACCAGGGACCTCCTCGAGGTGGGTTGGGTAAGGGGTCCAGAGAGTTCAGGGAAGGATGGTATTGTTTCAGCCTTGACTAAAAGGGCAGGGGGCAGGGAGGGCCTGAAGTGCTTCTGGTGAGGGGGTGAGGACTGTGGGGTTATGGGGATTGGGATGTGTGCTGGACAGCTCAGGTTTTGATGCTGTGGGGGGGAATTAAGGGGATTGAGGGGAGTGCTCAGGCAAGATTATGGCGAGCAGGGGAGGGGTGGTTGTGGGATTACCTGGGGGGGGGGGGGGACGATGTGTGCAGGGGGGTAGCCAGTAAGGAGGTGAAAGAGCACAGCCCTTATCAACCTTACCTGCGGTTGTCCTCCACTTTTTTGTGATGCAAGGCAGGTGTAAATCCTAACATTTATCTGTTCAATCATACACGTGTATCCCCTACATGAAGTGCAAATAAACATCTAAATGCTAAGCCAGTAGGGATCCTCCCGTTAGAACTATTTAAGAAATACCTTGTTGAAATGTTGAAGATTCCTTCTCAAAATATTCCCCCGATAAACAAGATATATTTTCTTCCTGTGAAAAAGAGTCAGGGAGGGATCCCTGAACCAAATCCAGCAAGAAGAGCAGAATGACGAATTGAAAGATATTTCTTTAATATTAGAAGATTCACTATCAGAAGTAATAAACAGGGCTACACTTCTGATTTCATTCGTATTTGAGCAAGACTTTAATGTTATACTTATATTATACTTTAAGAATATACATCAAAAGTTTTGTGGTCAAAAAATATGGATTTTTCCTGATGTCACTAAAGTTACTCAAGAGAAACGGAAAACATTTTTAGAAATGAGAGAGGAGACGAAGTCTATAGGTGCAACATTTTTGTTAGCATACCCATGTAAATGTATAGTGAGATATCTGGGAGTAAAGTATGTTTTCTTTTTCCAGAACAACTTAGAGTTTTCATAGATCTGAAGAGGGTGTCAGGGTCATAATATCAGTAAGGCTAGATAGTTAATATAAGGTGGGTGGGCATATTGCCTTTCTTTTTTTTCTTTATATCAGGCGCGTATCTGGACTCCGGCGGTAGGGGGGCCAGAGCCAAAGGGAGGGGGCACATTTTAGCCCCCCCCAATGACCCCCCCCGCCGCCACCATTGCCAGAACCCCCGCCATTGCCAGATCCCCCCACCAATGATTCTCCATCCTCCCCCCCCGCAGCCAATCCTCCCCCGCTGCCGTTGCTTACCTTTGCTGGTGGGGGACCCCACCCCCCCTCCCCCCCCCCGCCAGCCGAGGTCCGCTTGCCGCCTTAGTTTAAAGATATTTCTTCAGCTGGCGGGGGACCCCAACCCCCGCCGGCCGACCCGACGTCTTTAAAGTTCTTCTTCGGCCTCCGTGGCCGTGCTGTAGTTTATAGCTGTTCAATCCAGTTCGGAGTCTGACCAAGAATAAGCATAAATACAATAAATGAGATAAACTTGAAAACAGTAAACTGAAACCTAATAATAGAGCTACCATGAAACACTATAAAAAATATACACATTTAACAACCCTGGAATTCAAATACCAGAGATATAATACACTGTTAGTATATGTTTTCATGCTTTGCATCTCATTACTATGTATCCCGCAGTGAATTAACTAACCCTATCTTACGGCACTGAAACATGTGATAGAGCCCTTTAACATGTATTAAGAGGCAAATAACTCATGTTATAGCCATAAAGCAGCTTGATACAACCCCTCAATCTTTCTGTAAACCAACTAGGTTTTGCGGCCCTCAGCATCCTTGATCTCCAGCTTTCTTAACTCTCAGACATCTTTGCTCTGGTTCTTCCAATCTTCAATATCTGATTGTACGCTAGACCTTAATTTCTTACTCCAAAGTATCTTACTCACCAGTTTTGTTGTCAGCCCCCAAGCCAGCTCTTCTTCAGTTCTTACATTGGCTAAGATAGTCACTTTTGCCTAACTTTTTAGTGTTTTTTAAAAATTTTATTTGTGGAATTTCCAAATATCAACCAAGCAAACACTTGTACAGCAAAGTGATAATATCAAGACAATAAAAACACATAAAATAATACATCAATAATCTAAATATAAATAAATATCACTCAAGTCCACAAGCAATGATCCAAGATTACAGTAAAGAAAGGATAAAGGGAAAAAAATAAAACCACCAAGAAAAATAATTCTGAGCTGCCTTTTCCAGGCTGCTTTTCTGGAGTGCCAATGGTCAGCTTCTCTCTTATGGTTTTTTCCTCTGGAGGGGTCAAATAAGGAGCCCCATTGGTCCATTTAAATATTAATCATTAATACCTCAGGTTCTCTTACTCCTGTGTTTGACCTGCATATATCTCCTTTCCAGCAATGTGCTGTGTGATATCATTACATGAAATGTATTATGGAGGCAATTTTCACATTGGAATAAAGGCCTTAAAAAGACTCAAAGCGGTTCAGAGGAAGGCGACTAAAATGGTATGGAATTTCCTCCAAAAGATGTAGGAGAAAAGACATATATACCCTAGTGCAAAGGAGGGGGAGGGGAGATGATACAATGTTTTTTTAGAGCTGACCCAAATAGCATATTTTACTCTTCAGCCGAATACAAATAATGAAAAATATTATTCGGCGAATATGAAATATGAATAATGAACATTGAGCTTTAACATAACAAATAATAAAAGAAACAACGTGAAATCAGAGATCAATGGCATGATATTCAGACTGCGAGAGTAAGCCTGGCTAAGTACCATGTTCGGCGCTGACCCTGGATATTCAATACCGGGTCATTTTTGGTCACTGACATTGAATATTCAGTTTATTTTTGGCCAGTTCAAACATAGCCAGTCAGTTGATATTCTATGCCAAAAAATGCCCAGATACTCAATGCCAGTCACTGGCAACAGCCCGGCATTGAATATCCAGGCTGACTGCCGACTGTGGGAGGCAGCCCGGCTTCATCTCACAATCTGAATATTATCCCTTTCCATTCTAAAATATGCATGTATACTCAGAGCACCTGACTCGAAGAAGGTGTAAACTTGTGCAACGAATAGTTAAGCTCTGAAACTCATTGCCAGAGGAGGTGGTAATGGCGGTTAGCATATCTGGGTTTAAAAAAGGTTTGTACAAATTCCTGGAGGAAAAGTCTATAGTGTGCTATTGAGACAAACATGGGAATCAACTGTTTGCCCTGGGATTTGTAGTATGGAGTGTTGCCACGATTTGGGGTTCTATATGGAATGTTGCTACTCTGAGATTCTGAATGGAATGTTGCTACTTTTTGGGATCTTGGATGGAATGTTGCTACTCTTTGGGGTTCTACATGGAATGTTGCTACTCTGAGATTCTGAATGGAATGTTGCTACTTTTTGGGATTTTGAATGGAATGTTGCTACTCTTTGGGGTTCTACATGAAATGTTGCTACGTTTTGGGTTTCTGCCAGGTACTTGTGACCTGGCTTGGTCTCTGTTTGGAGAACAGGATACTGGGCTGTATGGACCATTGGTCTGATGCAGTATGGCTGCTCTTATGTTCTTATATGTGCATTCAAATTTGCACACTACTAGAGCTGGTTCTGGGTGCTTATTTTATTAATGCATACCGTTAAGTTCATATTAAGTTGGACTTCGCTGATGCAGCAGAAGGGAAACATAGTGCTGTGTCAGAAGGATGTTTTCTGTGTACTCAAAAATTGATCTACTGCGTAAGCTAAGTCAAATAATACTACTACTACTTAACATTTCTAGAGCGCTACTAGGGTTACGCAGTGCTGTACAAATTGAAAATTTCTACAAGATTAAAAATGGATGCATGAATAAGGTGTTGGTTTGGATATTTTTATTTATTTTTTGTTACATTTGTACCCTGCACTTTTTCCCACTCATGGCAGGCTCTATGTGGCAGGCAATGGAGGGTTAAGTGACTTGCCCAGAGTCACAGGGAGCTGCCTGTGGCGGGAATTGAACTCAGTTCCCCAGGACCAAAGTCCACCACCCTAACCACTAGGCCACTCCTCCACTCAGTGCTGCCCATAAATACCCTACCATCTGATGGCCACGAAAAGAATTTGCGGGGATTTGTTTATGTCTTTGTAAAATTAGCATAACATAGGCACATAATTCACATTTTAGGGCACCCTGTTATACAGTTTTCCTTACTGGCTTTCATTGTATCTCTTGGAGTGTTCAGCCCCGAATTTATTTTCTCCTGCTTGAGATAGGAGTAATTCCAGGCTGGATTGATGCTGCAACTGTATAGGTTCATTATTTCCTAAGGAAACAATTGTTTTTTTGAATGTTAAAATACATGAAAGATAGCTGGAATAAGCCCTCTATTACTTTATCAGATAACACCCTATAAGACTTTACAATCATCTCTTAAAAAAAAAAAAACACTGTCCAGACATTCCCATGCAAAAGTTAATTTTAAAAAGCCAGTGTTAACTTTTTCCACTCTGTGTGTGACAGCATTCGCCTTTGAAAAACCGCTTTGACTATCTTCACACCACCATTATCATATACAACGTTCACACCTCTTTTCCTTTGATTTACAACACTATACTTTCTCCTTCACACGAGTTAATTGTCTCTCTCACACTTTCTACATGTTTGCATACAGTCTTTATGTATTCACCTTTTATCATCTCTGCCATACATCAGGCATCTATAGCACTACAGATCCCCAGGACTCTACAGAGATCAGAAGATTCATACCCTGTTGTCATATAGCAGTGCTAAACAAGCAAACATAAATCGGGCATATTACTTCATGCAATCAATTCTTTTTCGCACAAGATAATATATATGCATTACCATGCACTTCCCTCCTGTTGAAATCAAAGTAACTTAAAAGTTCAATATTTATATCTTTTTTTTTACTTTAATTTTTCAATTAAAGATACATTACAAGTAAAATATCAGACAATCCACTCTAAGAACAATGAACAGAAAACAAGTTTCTTTAATCACATATTAGGACATTCCGCTTATTTATAATGGTGATATATTCTTTCGAAGTTGAGTTCATAGCAGTGGGCAGCCCGCACAGAACAGCTGTAGTTGTAAAACTTATATATTTTTTGCCTTCTACTGCACTTCAAAAGACCTGGAAAGCAAAAATAACACCATGAGAGTCTTTTACTAATGATTAGCACATGATATCTGCAACAGGGCCCATAGGAATAAAAGGGGTCCTGAGGCAGATAGGTCCTTAAACATAGTAAACATAGTAGATGACGGCAGAAAAAGACCTGCACGGTCCATCCAGTCTGCCCAAGAAGATAAATTCATATGTGCTACTTTTTTATTTGTACTGTCCTCTTCAGTGCACAGACTGTATAAGTCTGGCCAGCCCTATCCCCGCCTCCCAACCACCAAACCCGCCTCCCAACCACCAGCTCTGGCACAGACCCTATGAGTCTGCCCAGCACTATCCCCGCCTCCCAACTACCAGTCCCGCCTCCCACCACCGGCTCTGGCACAGACCGTATAAGTCTGCCCAGCACTAGTCCCGCCTCCCAACCACCAGCCCCGACACAGACTGTATAAGTCTGCCCAGCACTAGCCCCGCCTCCCAACCACCAGCTCTGCCACCCATTCTATAAAGGTTACACTCCTAAATTATGAGCATACTCTATGCTCCAAAATTGATTATGCTCATAATTTAGGAGCTTAAATTTAGGAGTATAACCTTTACAGAATAAGGGCCATAATGTGCTAAATATTAGTAAAAGACCCCCCCCCCCCAATGCACAAAATAGATTTATTTATAAGAAAAACATGTAATTTGTATTATGTAAAAAATCTAGAAAAATAGGAGATTCTCCAAATGGAAAATTGGCGTGTCGGACTATAACTGCTCTGACATTTCAGAGGAAAAGGACTCAAGAAGCCCCCAGCTCTAGTTTCAGCTTCAGGGGCAGGACTGCTTTATCATTGGCCAAAAACCTTGTTGCTCTTTCTTTTGTACTTTATATTTTTAGTTTTCTATGCTCATTTAATTCACTTTATAGCAACGATCAAAGCATTAATTAGCTTAAATTAACTTAGCTTGTCGGTTGCTTCTTCTCCTTCGGGTACTTCCTGCCCCCCAAATCCCGACCACGACCTAAGATGGCCAGCGTTTCGATAACCTGCCTCAGGGTCTAGTGGCCTGCGTTACATCTCCGCATATGCCTGAGGCAGGTTAGTAAAAGGGCCCCTTTAGGTTGTTCTGTGTAGTCAGAGCTGTCAAAGGCATCTTTCTTAGGAGGGATATTCTAGAGACTGAGGATCCTTTTACAAAGGTGCACCAGCCGCGGTAGACTCTACGCATCCAAACGAGACTACCGCCAGACCTGCATGCCCCCTGGTGGTAATTTCAGATTAGGCGCACGCCCATAATGCCTGGATGAATTATTTATTTATTTCCTCCTACGCTTCCCATTTCCACATTAGCGTTTTTAACGTGCCTTTAAAGTTAAGGTGCATTAAATACTAACGTACCAATACATTCCTATGGGCGCATTAGCATTTAACATGCACCAACCATTAACGTGCGTTAAAAAATGCTAAAATGTCTATAGTGCACCTTAGTAAACATATCCCTAAAAATGCTAGTGCACCTTTCTAAAAGATCCCCTGAAGATTCAGAAGAGTCAACAACAGGGATTCAGTATTTGTAAAAGAGTTGTTTCATCTTGATATAAATACATAAGTAATGCCACACTGGGAAAAGACCAAGGGTCCATTGAGCCCAGCATCCTGTCCACGACAGCGGCCAAACCAGGCCAAGGGCACCTGGCGAGCTTCCCAAACGTACAAACATTCTATACATGTTATTCTTGGAATTGTGGATTTTTCCCAAGTTCATTTAGTAGTGGTTTATGGACTTGTCCTTTAGGAAACCGTCTAACCCCTTTTTAAACTCTGCCAAGCTAACCGCCTTCACCACGTTCTCCAGCAACGAATTCCAGAGTTTAATTATGCATTGGGTGAAGAAGCATTTTCTCCGATTTGTTTTAAATTTACTACACTGTAGTTTCATCGCATGCCCCCTAGTCCTAGTATTTTTGGAAAGCGTGAACAGACGCTTCACATCCACCTGTTCCACTCCACTCATTATTTTATATACCTCTATCATGTCTCCCCTCAGCTGTTTCTTCTCCAAGCTGAAAAGCCCTAGCCTCCTTAGTCTTTCTTCATAGGGAAGTCGTCCCATCCCCGCTATCATTTTTTCTTTCTATGCAGGTATCCTAATAAAGAAGAGAGAATGAGGCAAAGAGCACAAAAGTGATCAGGCATTAATATTTTTTTGAATCTCTGCAAACATAAGAGCAGCGGTTCCCAAACTCTGCACCGCAGCACCCTGGTGCGCTGCAGCGAACTCTCTGGGGTGCTGAGGTAAATCCCCGACCTCCCACCACCAAATCCCTCCTTTCAATACCCTTCTCCACCACCGCCAACTCCAGGCTCCGCCCTTTCTGCCTCGCCTCACCCCATGCGTGGAACAAACTCCCTGAGCCCATACGCCAGGCCCCCTCCCTGCCCATCTTCAAATCATTGCTCAAAGCCCACCTCTTCAAGGTCGCCTTCGGCACCTAACCACCCCACCTCTACTCAAGAAATCTAGACTGCACCAACTTGACATTTCGTCCTTTAGATTGTAAGCTCCTTCGAGCAGGGACCGTCCTTCTTTGTTAATTTGTACAGCGCTGCGTAACCCTAGTAGCGCTCTAGAAATGTTAAGTAGTAGTAGTACTGCAGACAGCAAAGCCTGCAAAACAACAACAACAACAACAACAAAAAGCAAGTGCAGGGCTGCAGCAGCCTTCAGGCATGTTCTGTCAGTTCTGCCGGTCCTCTGCCCCCAGAGCTGGAAGTTGACGTCGGAGGGGGCAGAGGACCAGCAGAGCTGACAGCGCAAGCCTGAAGGCTGCTGTGGCCCTGCGCTTGCCACTGGGGACACAGAGCAGACAGCATTTGGGACTCGCTTTTGCTGCCGAGGAGGTTGGATGAAAACAGGAGACGGGATGAAGTCAAAAAGTTGAAGCCAATAGGTCAGTCTCTGTTTCCCCTTCCCATTCAAAACAAGGCAAGCAAACCTATGAGCTGCTGCATCCAAGTTGTTATTTTTTTTTTATTGTTGGTAGCATTTTAAATTTAATCTCACTTATATTTTCAAACATGCCAGCTTGTGCAGCATACGGATGCACACAGAGGAAGTATAATAATGGAATAACTTTTCATAGGTAGAGTAGTAATTTGTTATAAATTGTAATCAGTGTGTCATTTGGAGGAGCTGGTTATAGGGACCCCCTAGCACTGTTATATTTGTGCAGAGAAAAACATAGTAACATAGTAGATGGTGGCAGAAAAGACCTGCACGGTCCATCCAGTCTGCCCAACAAGATAAACTCATATGTGCTACTTTTGTGTATACCTTGATTTTTATCTGTCATTTGCAGGGCACAGACCGTGGAAGTCTGCCCAGCACTAGCCCCGCCTCCCAACCACCAGCCCCGCCTCCTACCACCGGTTCCGCCACCCAATCTCAGCTAAGCTTCTAAGGATCCCTTCCTTCTGAACAGGATTCCTTTATGTTTATCCCAAGCAAAAAGATGGAGACCTCTGTGTAGCCAGGGGGGGCGGAGACCTGAGTGGCTGGGGTTCAAAGACCTGTGTGGCCAGGGCGTAGAGGTGTGGCCGGGGGGGGGGGTGCCACGAAAAATTTCTTTGGACATGAAGGATGCCGTGAGGCTCCCACTCAAGGAACGTATCACCTTTAAAGTATGCACCTTAGTTCACAAAATCATTCACGGCGAAGCCCCTGCATACATGTCTGATTTAATAGACCTGCCACCCAGAAACGCCAAAAGATCATCCCGAACTTTCCTCAATCTCCACTTCCCTAAGTGCAAAGGCATAAAATACAAAGTACTGCATGCATCAACCTTCTCTTATATGAGCACGCAATTCTGGAATACACTACCACGCAACCGGAAAACGATCTACGAATTAACCGACTTCCGCAAACTATTGAAGACTCATCTCTTTGAGAAAGTTTATTGCAAGGATCAAAACACATGAAGTCCATATACACTAATAGAATGGCATCAATACACTCTCTTCTGAATTCTCTTCCCCATACTTTCACCACACTTAAAACTCCAGCCACAGATACAATTGTTACACCCTAATGTTCTCTTGCTATTGTTCTATCGTCCTATCATTTCCCCATTGTTACATTCCATTGTTCTATCCCCCAAATGATATTCTGACTTGACTTTGTCTTCCCTTAACTCTTCACAATGTAACCCATAATCGTATTGTAACAAATTGTACTTCCATCATTCACAATGTATTGTAAGCCACACTGAGTCCGCAAATAGGTGGGAAAATGTGGGATACAAATGCAATAAATAAATAAAAGTTTGGGAACTACTTCATTAGAGCCTTCCCTAGTTTTTCCATAGCATTCTATTTAGCTTCCTTGTAAATATGGCTGTTTTTTTTTTCTCTTTTTTTTTCCTATTAGGAACGAAAGAGTCCATTTTTTTTTTTTTTACATTTTTTTCCCTCAACCACTAATGATTCTTACGAAGTTGGTTGATAAGTGTTATGATGGTGTTTAAATGAGCGTGTGCGTTATTGATGTTTGGGCAAGCATTTTTGGATTATTGATCCTACTTTGAGCTTTACATGACAGACACTTGTTCAATGGATTTCCTCCTTCCAGTTCTGATTTTGATGATACCAGCATAGTGAATTTGCATATTAGGAAAGGATAATAAGTGTGTTTATAAATTATAATTAAATTGATAATATATTATACCATTCCAAGTAGGGACTAGGCCAATATCACAAATAAAGAAGGCTTATTTGTACCTCAAAAGATATGCAGGGCTTCCTAGCAATGGTTTTTACTTACATAAATGCCTAATTTGAGTGAATCAGATCTTAAAATGTTAACTTGTCAAGTATAATAAAATCACAGAAGTGCATGACATTTAAAAACATAGGGCAATAGCTTTTGTTAAATTCTTCTGTTTGATATCTCTTTTAACAAATGTTTAATATTTATTTTTTTTGTTATTTATTGACAGAATTTACACCCTGTGTTATCTCATGTTCTAAGCAGTTTACATATGATATACATAAAAATAAACATGAAAAACACACAATATAAAGTATAAACAATTAAAATAAGATCTTTATATCTCACTGTCATCAAAATCCATCACTGCTGTTAACATAGCTCATTATAAATCAGAATCAAAGTGACTTAATCAGGAAAAGCCTGACTAAATAGGTGGGCTTTTAATCTTTGTCAAAAAAAACAGCTGAGATGTAATTGCCCTCAGCTCCTAAGGGAGTGAATTCCACAGTTCTGGCTCAGCCACAGAAAAGGTCCTAAGCATGTAAGTCTGCATATTGAGCCTGTCGAACTGAGGGGACATCAAGAGACCTTTAATCATCAAATGTAACTGATCAGGTGCTCTATAAATATGCAATGATGGTGCAATTCTTAAATGGAGTGGAGGAGTGGCCTAGTGGTTAGGGTGGTGGACTTTGGTCCTGAGGAACTGAGTTCAATTCCCGCTTCAGGCACAGGTAGCTCCTTGTGACTCTGGGCAAGTCACTTAACCCTCCATTGCCCCATGTAAGCCGCATTGAGCCTGCCTTGAGTGGGAAAGCGCAGGGTACAAATGTAACAAAAATAAAATAGATACTATTGGAGATTCTACATGGAATGTTGAATGTTGCTATTACACTAGCAACATTCCATGTAGAAGCCTGCGCGGCCACATTGGTGATCTGCAAGGGCCGACTTCTACATTCTACATGGAATGTTGCTAGTGGAATAGCAACATTCCACGTAGAATCTCAAATAGTAGCAACAGTGGAGGAGTGGCCTAGTGGTTAGGGTGGTGGACTTTGGTCATGGGGAACTGAGGAACTGAGTTCAATTCCCACTTCAGGCACAGGCAGCTCCTTGTGACTCTGGGCAAGTCACTTAACCCTCCATTGCCCCATGTAAGCCGCATTGAGCCTGCCATGAGTGGGAAAGCGCGGGGTACCAATGTAACAAAAAAAAAAGTGCTTCATTAATCAGGGCCCTCTGAATCAAAAAGCAAGATTTTGGATTTAATATGCTATAAAATGAGAGGCCAGTACAGCGCTAATATTCAAAGCATGTAACCTCAGATTATACACATGCTATGATATTCTGGGCAACCTACAAAGCCCAGATTAAAGATCGATGGAGCCCTAAAAATAATGCATTACAATAATCGAAATAGGGCATTATTAAGCTCTGGATTACCATTTTGAAATTTGGCTCACAAAACGGCCCTTTTAATTTGGATACCATTCTCAATTTTAAAAAGACAGTTCTAATAGTCTGCTTCAAATGTAGTCTAAAAGAAAGCATGGTGTCTAGCAGGACCCCTAAATCTCAAATTTCAGGGAGAATAGGAATAGAAATCCCATCCAAAAATATAGCATCGTGAGAACAGTTAGAATGAACCTGCGATAACTATAACATTTGTGACTTTGAAACATTTAATGCAAGTTGATCAGTGTTCAGAGAAGGGCGACGAAAATGATAAAGGGGATGGGACGACTTCCATAGGAGGAAAGGCTAAAGCGGCTAGGGCTCTTCAGCTTGAAGAAAAGTCGGTTGAGGGGAGATATGATAGAGATCTATAAAATAATGAGTAGAGTTGAACGGGTAGATGTGAAGCGTCCATTCACGCTTTCCAAAAATACTAGGACTAGGGGGCATGCGATGAGGCTACAATGTAGTAAATTTAAAATGAATCGGAGAAAATGTTTCTTCACTCAACGTGTAATTAAACTCTGGAATTCGTTGCCAGAGAATGTGGTAAAGGCGGTTAGCTTAGCGGAATTTTAAAAAGGTTTGAACGGCTTCCTAAAGGAAAAGTCCATAGACCGTTATTAAATGGACTTGGGGGAAAATCCACTATTTCTGGGATAAGCAGTATAAAATGTTTTGTACGTTTTTGGGATCTTGCCGGGTATTTGTGACCTGGATTGGCCACTGTTGGAAACAGGATGCTGGGCTCGATGGACCTTTGGTCTTTCCCAGTATGGCAATACTTATGTACTTATGTTCATTGAAGAATGAATTGTATTCATACACAGTATGACATAACTTGGGGGGCTGCCAGTACGATTTTGAACCCGGTACTGGCAAGGGCAGGAGCAACTGGAAATTGCTCTTTCCCCATACTCCCTTCACCCCAGGGATTTCTGAGGGTAGACCAAGGAAGGGGCCTATGGGATGGTAGGGGGGAAGGTATCTGAGGGGTGATGATCCTTAGATTGCCCAGCCCCCCTGTAAGATGCGGCTCAGGAGCCACGGAAAATAACACCAGCTTTTCGCTGGCATTATTTTACCAGGAATAATGCAACATGGTGCCCAAAACATGGTACCACTATTTGGGCGCTGATCCAAGATGTGTGCCCAATTAAATTGGCTAATGAGCCAATTAGTGCCAATAATTGGGTGCTAATGAGCACCAATTTGAATTTGCGTGCACATCTTGCTATGCGCTATTCTATAACAACGTGCGCCCTAATCCCATAGTGCACAATCCAAAAGGGGGCGTGACCAGGGGAGGTCCATGGGTGGTCAGGGACATTCCTAAAATTTGCACGCAGTGTTACAGAATACCGGGGATGTACACCCAAATTGGGTGCCAGGAATTACATTTGGTTTCAGCAGGTGTAAGTCCTGGCACCCAAATTTGGGCAGTGAAATTGGCAGCCAACAGGCACTCGTCTTTGAGTGCCTATCATAGAATTAATATTGACTGCTGATTTTTTTCTGCACCAATTTTTGAGCGTCATTTACTTAATCTAGCCCATTATGACATAAGTACATAAGTATTGCCATACTGGGAAAGACCAAAGGTCCATCAAGCCCAGCATCCTGTTTCCAACAGTGGCCAATCCAGGTCACATGTATCTGGCAGAAACCCAAACAATAGCAACATTCCATGTAGAACCCCAAAGAGTAGCAAGATTCTAGAATTCTAAAGAATAACAAAATTCCATGCAGAATTTCAAAGTGTATAGCAACATTCCATTTAGAACCCTAAAGAGTAGCAAGATTCCATTCAGAATCCTAAGTACATAAGTGTTGCCATACTGGGACAGACCAAAGGTCCATCAAGCCCAGCATCCTGTTTCCAACAGTGGCCAGTCCAGGTCACAAATACCTGGCAAGATCCCAAAAAGTACAAAACATTTTATACTGCTTACCCCAGAAATAGTGGATTTTCCCCAAGTCCATTTAATAATGGTCTATGGACTTTTCCTTTAGGAAGCCGTCCAAACCTTTTTAAAACTCCGCTAAGCTAACCACCTTTACCACATTCTCTGGCAACGAGAATGTGGTAAAGTACACCCCCCCCACCTTTAGTGCATCTTTTTCTCTCTTGTGTAGAGAACTGCTTTCATAGACCTCAAGCATAATAGAAGAGAACACCACAATGGTATTACCCATGCATAAGTATGTCGAGTTAGTAGGTTGGATTCTAGCATCAGATTTAGGGCTAAGCAGTCAAAGTCCAACTACTATTTATGTTTTCTCCATCCAGGTTAAAGAAGACAAACTTGGATGAACCTTGGGTTTTTGAAATTCTCATTAGGTAGGTTCCTTCTATCTTCTTCATTTCTACAGGAACGTAAGACCTTTGAAGTCAGAATGATTAAATATTTTGACACCCACCAGACAGGACAACAGCAGTGGCGTTCCTAGGGGGGCTGGCACGCGGGGCGGATCGGCGATGCAGTGCGGACCTCCCCCGGCGAAAGGACACCCCTGCGAAGGACCCCCCCCCCGCCGGGTGCACGCCGCCGGGGGGGGGGGGGGGGGTGCCACGCGCGTCTGTCCTCTGTTGTTCCATGCTTCTTCTCTGCCCCGGAACAGGAAGTAACCTGTTCCGGGGCAGAGAAGAAGCATGGAACAACGGAGGAGAGGCGGACCGCACCCACCGCCCCCCCCCCCCCCCCCAGGAACGCCACTGCTTAACAGAGATCTGGGCTTTCTAGCCCATTATAAGCCATAAAATTGTAAATTGTACTGCTTTGTTTGTCACTTTCCTGTCTCCATGCATATCCCCCTGTCTCACCCATCCACCTCCATCCCCACCCTGTTGGATTGTCACTGAAATGCTTTGATGTCTCACTTATATATACTGTCATCTACCAAGATTTGCTTATTTCCAATTTGACGAAGAAGGGCAACCTTCGAAAGCTAATCAAGAAATGTACTAAGTTATGTCCAATAAAAAAGGTATCATCTTATTTTCTTCTTCATGTTTTATTTTGTTTTATTTCTATTGATTACCTTTAAAAGTGGACTAAAACGGCTACCACACCTCTCTACTGTTAAACAATAAGGCTTCACTGGTGGGCACTGGGCTTATTGTTTGTATTGCTTGAATTAACAATACTCTGCACAAGAGTACATTATTTCCCTGTTCTGAGATACATTAAGAGGGTAATTTTATAATAGAAAACCATGGATAGGTACCTATAGAAGTCCTATTTGTCTTCATAAAATAGTATTATATGTGCAGAGAGTGTTTCTTGGAGGTAGGCACGATCACTTAAATGCTCACCTTCATTTACACCAGCTCTCAGGTAGGTTTTATGCTTGTGGATTAAGGTATTTCATAATCTACATACATATGTGCTACCTTTACCCATGCTCCACCCAAATTCTTCTGCTGTGCATGTCCACTGGCAAAGTACATGCCGTCATGTGATGGTGTATACTTTTATTCAGTCAGGATTTTGTAAGAGATCATTTACATACACACACGTGTGGGATGTTGTTATAAAATTGCCTCTTAAGTGGGGGTGGCATGCAAACAATGGGAAAAATATAATGGTGTGAAATATTGCACACAGAGTACAATAAGAAATAGGTATATCAACAATGCCCCTTTTTTACAACATACTTTAATATGGGGTTGGAGAAGATACTTAGTCTGTTTTGGGATCTTGCCAGGTACTTATAACCTGGTTTGGCCACTATTGGAAACAGGATGCTGGGCTTGATGGACCGTCGGTCTGTCCCAGTATGGCAATACTTATGTTCTTATAATTTGGTATTTGAGGTAGAAAGAACTAATAGATCATTGTAGTTGGGGTGATAGTGGACAGTCTCAAGACTATCATAAAATGCAGTAAGGGTGCACATCTTTATTCTGGAGCCAAATATAAACAGTTATGTAAGCAAGGGAGCGTAGGCTCCTTCAGGTAGCTTTGTCTTGGGGAAACATGCACAGTTGGATTCTTGATACTGCCACATGCAAGGCATTGCGCAAGAAGGTCCCAAAGAATTGCAGGCCGACAGGTGCACTTTAACTTCAGCCCTGCCTTCTCTTCCTCTCGGACACAGAATTCCTGCCAGCCTAGGAACTGAGCTTTTCCCCCAACTGGCTTCCAGAGAGCCACACCCACACTGTCTCTTCCTCTCAGACCTACGCGGTAGCTGATAGATCCACCCTAGTGAGGTGCCTAGGGCTCAACAAATCCACTCAAATTACATGGCAACAATACAAGGCTGACTACCTTCCTTAAGGCTGTCCATTCCGTCTCCCAGGTTATTTAACCCCCTCCTTCCTGGGGAACCTGCCCAGCTGAGTCCCAGTCTAATCTGGGCTCTTTCTTCTGCTGGCTCTTCCTCCTTGTCAGCTCTACTTGGCTGTCCTCCTCCATCTCCCCTCCTATCCTGTCTCTCAGTTCTCAAGCAGGACTCTTAACCAGTGTCAACTTGACGCTGGATACAGTCAAACTGGGGCCGAGTGTATAGTACTCATACTCTCAGAGAAACTGGCTGGGGCCTCCCTGCCCCTGAGGTTCCTGGAGATCTACCCCGGTTCTTTTGGGACAGCCTGATCAGGGACTGAGCTTCTTTTCTCCCCCTCACCATGGTAAACAAAGTCTGTCCCTGCTGAGTGACTCAAGGGAACATTGCTTTGGAAGGCAGTTTCCTGCTACAAGTAAGGTGTCTGTAAGGGAATCTAAGGGTTTCTCGGAGTACCTGTCACATAAATTATTTATTTATTTATTAGGATTTATTTACCGCCTTTTTGAAGGAATTCACTCAAGGCGGTGTACAGTAAGACTAGACCAAACATGAGCAATAGACAAATACAGCAGTAAAAATATTCAAAAACAATACAAAGTATGGCATGGTATACTATTTACAATGTCAACACAATACGTAATAGAACATTATAAGTGATAGTGAAGAGTAAAGCAAAGATGTAACATATAGAAGGGTAAGAAAGTAGGAAGAGTTAGAAAGTAAGGTGACTGATTTAAAGAAAGTTGCACATGAGGTCAGAGAAATGGTTAAATGCTATCTCAGCAAGGGTAGGCGTGGATAAACATGTCCTGCTGCAGTATATGCAGCCTGAGTACTCCTTGTGTGTGTGAGTGTGACTAGCAAGTTAGTTACTTCTTCCATTAAAGGCCTGGTTGAAGAGCCAAGTTTTCATCTGCTTCCTGAAGTAGAGATAGTCTTGTGTTAAGCGGAGCCTTTCAGGCAGTGCATTCCAGAGTGTGGGGGCTACTACGGAAAAGGCTTGTTTGTGGGTATCACATCGTGTAATGTCTTTGGAGAGGGTGTGGTTAGTGAAAGTCCTTGGGAGGACCTTAGTTTCCTTGGCCGTGTGTGGAGGATCATCCTATTTTTCAGGTACTCGGGGCTATTTCCTTTCAGGGCCTTGAAGATCAGACATGGAGTTTTAAATTTAGCCTTAATTGTGATTATACGGAATATCAAATAAACAACGATTCAAATGAGTTTATACCAAGACATGGTCAGTGATAGCCAGTATGATAATTGAAAAAAAAAAAACAGAATTTGATCCATTTCTAGGAACTAAGCAAAGGCTTAGACATAGGAAATATGTCCAGGGCCAGTTTTCATTAATTGTGGAAATCTTATGTTTTGTATTGAAAATCAGAACTATCATTGACATTCTCATGACAGGAGATTTCCACAGATTTTTCAATCTCTTGAACAGTTCACTATATTGCTATGTCCACTTCTGATGTCTGTATGGAGATATCAGGGTTTTACCCAGCTCTTCTGTTTCTGGGGCCCTTTTACTAAGCTGCAGAAAAACTTTCAGTTACTGCGGCCTAACCATGGCTTTACCATGGTGCTCATTTTCAAAGTCGTTAAATCGCAGGGGGATTGTGAAAAATTACAAGAGGACCTTAAGAGACTGGGAGACTGGGCATCTAAATGGCAGATGACGTTTAATGTGAGCATGTGCAAAGCACACAATATTCGAGGTGCGGTCGCACCATGGCACAAAGGCATTATAACATCCTCATTTTGGTTTTCCATTCCTTTCTTAATATTACCTAACATTCTATTTGCTTTCTTAGCCACTGCTGCACACTGAGCAGAGGGTTTCAACGCATCATCAACGATGACACCTAGATCCCTTTCCTGGACGGTGACTCCTAATGTGGAACCTTGCATTATGTAGCTGTAGTTCGGGTTCCTTTTTTCCCCACAAGCATCACTTTGCACTTGCTCACATTAAACGTCATCTGCCATTTAGACGCCCAGTCTCCCGGTCTCGTAAGGTCCTCGTGTAATTTTTCACAATCCTCTTGTGATTTAACAACTTTGAATAACTTTGTGTCATCAGCAAAGCAGCTGATATTATGAAAGACCAGCTGGAGAGTTAGTAGCTGACTTTTTCAAGCTGTACAGGCTCTGTGCTAGGCACAGAGAGAAGAGGTATTATGGATTTGTGTTGATTTTGTCTCAGCAGGTGGTCCAAGTGGATGATTTCCCTTAACTTTAATCATTTTTGTTTGGTAATGTCCCCAGTGTTTAAGATTTCTTATAATGACTGTGTAGTTTTCAGTGATGTGTGCTCCCAAACTAACAGTCACTCTGATTACAGGGACTGCAACTTTACATTCCACCTTATAATTGAAAGAGAAAAACGCCTAGATTTCGACCCAAATCGGGAGATAGACGTTTATCTCACAAAAACGAATAAATCGGTATAATGGAAAGCCGATTTTGGACGTTTTCAACTGCACTCCATCGCGGAAGCGTACAAAGTTGACGGGGGCGTGTCGGAGGCGTGGCAAAGGTGGAACTGGGGCGTGGTTATCGGCCGAGGAGAGATGGGCGCCTTTCGCCGATAATGGAAATAAAGTATGCGTTTGTAGCTAGAATTTAGGGCACTTTTCCTGGACCCTGTTTTTTCATGAATAAGGCCTCAAAAAGTGCCCTAAATGACCTGATTACCACCAGAGCGAATCGGGGATGACCTCCCCTGACTCCCCCAGTGGTCACTAACCCCCTCCCACCACAAAACATGATGTTTCACAACTTTTTATTTTCACCCTCAAATGTCATACCCACCTCCCTGGCAGCAGTAGGCAGGTCCCTGGAGCAATTGTTAGGGGGTGCAGTGGACTTCAGGCAGGTGGACCCAGGCCCATCCCCCCCACCTGTTACAATTGTGCTGCTTAATGCTTATTTAGTCGTCCAACCCCCCAAACCCACTGTACCCACATGTAGGTGCCCCCCTTCACCCCTTAGGGCTATAGTAATGGTGTAGACTTGTGGGCAGTGGGTTTTGAGGGGGATTTGGGGGGCTCAACACACAAGGGAAGGGTGCTATGCACCTGGGAGCTCTTTTACCTTTTTTTTTGTTTTTGTAAAAGTGTCCCCTAGGGTGCCCGGTTGGTGTCCTGGCATGTGAGGGGGACCAGTGCACTACGAATCCTGGCCCCTCCCACGAACAAATGCCTTGGATTTATTCGTTTTTGAGCTGGGCGCTTTCATTTTCCATTATCGCTGAAAAACAAAAACGCCCAGCTCACAAATTGTTGAATAAAACATGGACGTCTATTTTTTTCGAAAATACGGTTCGGTCCGCCCCTTCACGGACCCGTTCTCGGAGATAAACGCCCATGGAGATAGATGTTTTTGTTCAATTATGCCCCTCATTGTCTCCCAGTTATTCTGCTTGGTTGTTAGTTGGAATATGTCATGGTATGGATAACTTGTATGATGGAATGGGAATGGGACTTGATATACCGCCTTTCTGTGGTTTTTGCAACTGCATTCAAAGTGGTTTACATAGTGTATGCAGGTACTTATTTTTGTACCTGGGGCAATGGAGGGTTAAATGACTTGCCCAGAGTCACAAGAAGCTGCAGTGGGAATGGAACTCAGCCCCCCCCCCCCCCCAGATCAAAGTCCGCTGCACTAACCACTAGGCTACTCCTCAACTGACTGAGATTGCTGAAATATTATCTGTTCAATCTCTGTCATTACCCTCTAACAGTGTTAACTCCTGGGGAAAATGTCTCCAAATGGGTTAGTTTTACACATCATTGTTATTATTATTTTTCAGACTTAAGGGCTCATTTTCAAAACAGAAAAATGACCAAAAAATGGCATAAAAACTCACTCAAGTCTGCTAGTCACCTGAAAGAAAATGTTCCCAGAGGGGGCATTTCGTGAGCGCTACATGAACGGTGTTATGTGTTGAACGTTTTCTGCACATAACGGACAGCAAAATGACTTTCTGGGGGCGGAAAGAAAAACATCCAGAATTAGACTTGCTTTAAAAGCATCTAGGGTGAGGTCCAACCTGTCTTTTATCCCATTTGTGATTTTTTTTTTTTGAGTTGGAGAGTGGAGAAGTATAAGTGCTCGTTTGTTGAGAAAGAGTGGAGAGTTGCTGAGTGCTTTATTACCTTTTTCTGTTTGACCCTCAATATTTCCTGCATTTCATCCCCGTGTGTCTCACCTCCTTAACTCCTTGCCCACACGTGCCAACCAGGGGCGTATCTGAGGTTCGGCAGTAGGGGGGGGCAGGGGCTAGAGTGAGGGGGCACATTATAGCCCCCCCGGCTGCCGCCCCCCTACCGCCGTTAACCCTCCCCCGCCTACCGCCGTCAACCCTTTCCCCACCTACCACCATCACCTACCCCCGAGGTCCGCTTCCTCCTGCTGGTTTTTAAAAATATTGCTTCAGCTGGCGGGGGACCCCAACCCCCGCCAGCCCAGCCGAGGTCTTGTTTAAGTTCTTCATCCTCGTGCTGTGAAAGCTGCATCCTTCCAGTTGGACGGAGTCTGACGTCGCAGCACGTTGTACGTGCAGGACGTCAAGGTGCTGCGACATCAGACTCCGTCCAACTGGAAGGATGCAGCTTTCACAGCACGAGGATGAAGGACTTAAACAAGACCTCGGCTGGGCTGGTGGGGGTTGGGGTCCCCCGCCAGCGGAAGCAATATTTTTAAAAACCGGCAGGAGGAAGCGGACCTCGGGGGTAGGTGACGGCGGTAGGTGGGGAAAGGGTTGACGGCGGTAGGCGGGGGAGGGTTAACGGTAGTAGGGGGGTCCAGGGCAAAATCTGCAGGGGCCCAGGCCCCTGTGGCCCCACGCAGATACGCCCCTGGTGCCAGCCTCCCCCCAGCCACACCCATCCCTTCCTCTGTATCCAAGGTTGCCAGGTGGGTGGTTTTCCATGACCCGCTGCGGGAAATTTTTGTCCGCTGCGGGTCGCGGTTTTTTGGGCTATTTTGGGGGGTTTTGTGCTGTTTTTTGTGCGGTTTTTCGGGCCGCGGGGCGTGGCTAATGACTTTTTGGGCGGGGTTTGATGACGTTTTGGGCGGGGTTGATGACGGTGGGGGTGGGGTTGATGATGGCGGGGGCGGGGTTGATGATGGCGGGGTCGGGGTTGATGACGGTGGGGGGGGGGGGGGTGAACTTTTTGGGCGGGTTTGGGGACTGGGTAATTGGCAACACTGTCTGTATCTCACTCCCTTCCCTCACCAAACTCTCACTGTCCCCAAACCCATACACCTCCCATTAGACCTCCCTACCTGTTTGACCTCTGTCTCTCATTCTTCCTCTGCTTCTCCACTCCCAGTTGTCATTGTGCTCTGTGCTTCAGCTCTGTATGTGTGATGACTGTTTGCCAGAGGTGGAAGAGTGAGTGCTTAGTGCTGCAGCTGGAACGTTTGGTGGTGGTGGGAGAGTGAGTGTTTTGCACAGCTGGTGTGTGTATCATGACTGTGTGCTGGTGCGGGGGCTGGTGCTGGGTCTCACAAGGTGCAGTAAGTAGAGGTGTGAACAGTGGTGTTTGTGGGGTCAGTGGGTTGCGCCTGTGGTGGTGGGGCACCTACACTCACACTTTGTTGGAGGTGGATGAGACTTTGGACTGAATTCCCCAGAAGAGGTATAGCTATCAGAGAGTCTTCAGGCCCCGCATTCGCTTCCTGGACCTCACTGACCAGAATGCATGACTAGGTTCTGCTACAACAGGGCTGCCATACTGCACCTCTATGACCAGCTACAACCTCTCCTCCAGCCCGGGACATGCAGGAATAAATTCTATGCCAATCCACCTGAAGGTCACTGCCTCCCTCGCCTTTCTGGCCACCGGCACCTTCCAGTCAGTGCTAGCAGTGTAGACCTCACCCAGCTTGTCATCTCCTACTGCCTTGCCCAGTTTCTCGATGACTTCCTCACCCACACCTCACACCATATTATCTTCCCCACTACTGCCCAGGCACTCCAGAACAACATGGCTCAGTTCTACACCATAGACCTCTTTGCCTTGGTCACACACATTGCACTTAGAACCCCCCCCCCCCCCCCCCCCCCCCCCCCCCGTGGGCACATGAGGAGACCATCAGGAATAGAAAGTCATTTCACTCATGTGATGCCCAGGTGGAGATTGTGGATTTGTGTGCCCGCTATGCAGGCTCCACCCATGAAGCCTACATCCTTCAGCATTGAGGGTGGGCAGATGTTCAAAACTCCAGCACTGTTCAGAAATACCGCCTGGTCAAGGCTGCAAAACAGCTCCCTAATGTTCAGTACTAATGACATGCAAATTTAGGCACGATGTCAGCGGTGAACATCAGGGATCTGTTTCCAGTTCTGCAGGAGAATTGTGCCTGAGCATGCAATCAGGCGCAATTCTCCTGCAGAAGAGGTTTGACAGGTCCGGGCTTTTTCTCCAGCCTGAACCTGTCAAACCTAAAGCCCTGGTGGTTCGGTGGACCTCCAGATCCCCCCCCCAAGCACAAAGGCCTGGAGGTCCAATGGCCCTCACACCATATTATCTTCCCCACTCTAGTGCCCGCATTTGCTCCTGAGCACCTAAGCCTCAGGAATCTACTGCAGGTTTGGCCAAGGGGAGATCACCAGTGGCTGGCTCCTAGGTAAGCAGTACAGGGATATCCTGTACCTGGAGACCGTTTTAATTAATTTATGGGAAAAAAAATGTCTCCTTTCCTATTTGCATTCTTGTGTCCCTTATCAGTTCTTAATACTCCTCCTTTGTACCAGCTCTACCTTTGCGCTAGTAGATGGTTGATAAATTAACATTTAGTGGAGGAGGGGTGTCATCTGCTTTATCAAAGCTGAGTTCAACTCATCAATTCCAGCCAGCAACAGTTTTTATAGTAATTTCTAGATCTAGCAAAATTAATAATCCAGCAAATTCATCACATCATGCTACATACTGTGTGTCTAAATTCTACCTCAGTTGTTTAAATTTAGGGAAGAAATACTATGGATACTCTAGAGATCTTTTTTACTATTTTTTTTTTTTATTATTCAACTGTTCTTAAAATGTTTCAGACAAAAAAAGAATAATAGTATTTTTAAACTTCACTCACCTTCAGTTGTTTCTTAGATTTAACAATTACACAGTAACACAATAAATGGCGGCAGATAAAGATCTACATGGTCCATCCAGTCTGCCCAACAAGCTATTCATTCTTCAATACTGGTCGGCAATTTGCTATCATGCCAACCACTTATAGGTGGTTAAATATTATGTAGTCTTGAGACAAATTACTCGGAGCTTTCATTTCCTTTCCATTATTCACTGATGTTTCTATACCATCAGACAACAATACAATTGGACTCACACTAAAGATAAATACTGACCAATATATTGTTGTTGATATAAAAAAAATTTCACTTAAGCATAGATTTATTTTCTTAAAATCTTCTCCCTTTCCTTTCGTAGTTCAGGAATTTATGAATGTAGCAATAGAAGAAATTCAGGAATTTTCTGAGAGAAGTTTATATGAACCACGTTAGTTTGTGAGGTGTACAAAAATTTAATTTGGATCTGGGACACATCCTTAAGTGTGCATGTCAAGAACAATTGAGTGTTGGGAAGGTAACTTACCTTCACCAGTCTGTCACTTTCTTGTGTTGGGCACCTGGGTCTCTGGTCCTCCTTCTACTATTTAACATTTCTAAAGCGCTGCTAGGGTTACGCAGCGCTGTGCAATTTAACAAAGAAGGACAGTCCCTGCTCAAAGGAGCTTACAATCTAAAGGACAAAAATGCAGTCAATCAAATTGGGGCAATCTGGATTTCCTGGATAGAGGTCCAATGATTAGGTGCCGAAAGGGACATTGAAGAGGTGGGCTTTAAGCAAGGATTTGAAGATGGGCAGGGAGGGGGCTTGGCGTATGGGCTCAGAGAGTTTATTCCAAGCATAGGGTGAGGCGAGGCAGAAAGGGTGGAGCCTGGAGTTGGCGGTGGTGGAGAAGGGTACTGAGAGGAAGGATTTGTCCTGTGAGCGGAGGTTACGGGTAGGAGCGTAGGGGGAGATAAGGGTAGAGAGGTAATGGGGGGCTGCAGATTGAGTGCATTTGTAGGTTAGTAGGAGAAGCTTGAACTGTATGCGGTACCTGATCGGAAGCCAGTGAAGTGACTTGAGGAGAGGGGTGATATGAGCATATCGGTCTAGGCGGAAGATAAGACGGGCAGCAGAGTTCTGAATGGATTGAAGGGGGAGATAGATGGTTAAGAGGGAGGCCAGTGAGGAGTAGGTTGCAGTAGTCAAGGCGAGAGGTGATGAGAGAGTGGATGAGAGTTCAGGTGGTGTGCTCGGAGAGGAAGGGGCGAATTTTGCTGATGTTATAGAGAAAGAAGCGAAAGAAGCTCTGGATCAGCTCCGAAATCCCCTGCAGTCTCTCACTGTATTACATTATTAATAAACAAATCAATGAAAGAAACCTGAGTATAAAATTTGTGTGTACTTGAGCAGAATCAGTATTCCTCCAAATTCTGGATTCCTATTTTTTTTTTTTTTTTTGTATCTAGCTACCCAAGAAAATAAAGAATGATCAGGTTTCCCTGGCTAACCTCCCATTTCAATCTTTTTTAAAAAAATTATTTTATGTCCTGCTTATGCAACACTCATAGAACTCATTTAATCTTCAACCACTTTTAACCAGTCTTCTATGAGCAGTTATATCACTAAATCTAGATGGTTAGTAACTCAATCAAGTGTATCTGCTAGGAGAAACAGAACTTGCCTGCCTGCAGTTTGAATAATATACTTGAACAACGTGACTGTCTCGCTCAGGTGCAACTCAGACTTGCTTCTTTCCAACAATCTGCAATTTTACTGTCCCCCAGTTCTGAAGCCACTGCTCTGAAGAACTTATCTGAGCTTCAGAGACAATGTATACATAGCTTGTTTAATGCAGTTCAATACAGCTCTCCTTAAAACCCCACTCTCTGTCTGCCACTTTCTGTCTAAATTAAACTGCTCTGTCAGGCATCCCTGATAGGATTCACATCCAATATACTCACAGTTCACAAGTCTTTCTCTAAGGAAAGTCAGGGAAATATCCAGGGGTGTGCTGGTAAATTGTTAACAGGGGGCTCTCTCTCGCCAGCAAAGTAAAAGAGAATTCAGGAGGGGCCCAAGCCCACATTTTGGGATCCATTTGTTAAAGTAGCCATGGAGAACCGGCTCCCAAAATTCTTAAAAACTTAACAAACAGCTCTCGAGAGCCTGTGAGAGCCTGCTCCAGCACACCATTGGTTTCTTCCCATTTTCCCTGGCACTGATTAGAGCAGGGCTACTCAAGTGTTTTTGAGTGGAAGTTCAGAAACCAGTGGCGTAGCCACAGGTGGGCTTGGGTGGGCCAGGGCCCACCCATTTATGGCTCAGGCCCACCCAACAGTAGCACATGTTTAGTGGTAACTGGTGGGAATCCCAAGCTCTGCCAGCTGAAGATTTTCCCCTGATGGTAACGAAAACGCTACTCTCCATGACACTGGCACCTGCGCATGCTCAGTTTTCAGTGCATGCCTGCTGCCAAGGTGGAAAGAAGCATTTTCCCACCAGGTGAGATACTTTTTTTATGGTGGTGGTGGGGGGGGGGGGGGGCAGAACACTTGGTGCCCACCCAATTCTTGCCTAGGCCCACCCAAAATCTGTTGTCTGGCTACGCCCCTGCCAGAAACTTCAGCTGTCTGAAACCTGGGATCCACAAATTATCACGTGCACATCATTAATTAATAAATACAGAATAAAGTACTTTTTTTTCTCTAATCTTTGTTGTCTGAGCCATGTATTTTTCCACTTGTTATGGTCCCAGTATATTTTTTCTGCCTTTCTCTTTTTTTCAAGCTCTTTTCATGGTCTCCTACATTTCTTCTACCAGGTAGAATCTACCTCTATGTCCACCATCTATCTTCCTTCCATTGCAGATTTCCCTTAATCGCCCCCTCTTCACATTCTTACTCTATTTGCTCCCTGCATTCTTGCTTTCCTCTCTCAAGCTCCTCTTGCCTTCCCTCTCTCCCTCTCACCAAACCACTGTCCAACATCTCTTCATATCTCGTCCTTCCCTCTCTCCTTCCCATTGTCCAGTAACTCTCACTGCCTCCCCCTCGATCCAACATTTCTCCTCTCTTCACTACCTATATCTTTCCTGTCCAATGATTAATCACTACCAGGCTCTCTTTATAGAGCTCAGCCATGGATACAGAGGATTCTCAGATATTTTTCACACTCTTATGTTGCAGTGGGGCTGTGTGGAGATAATTTGCTGTGTTACCCTAAGAAAAGAGCACCAACATCTCTTTTGATCTCTCTCTCCCTCCACTCTGGCCCCAGGTCCGGCACTCCCCCCTGTATCTGATCCTTCCTTTCCCCCTCTGGCTCTACCTCTGTCCAGATCACCTGTAGTGGCATCAATTCACACAGGCCTTCTGCCTGAGCCCTGAGCCTGCTCCCTGCTGTGTCCCGCCCTCTTCTGATGTAACTTCATGCTTCCTCAAGGGGGAGACACAGGAGACAGCAGGCTCCAGGCTCAGGCAGATGGCCTGTGTGAATCGTTGCCATTGCCAGTGAACTGGACAGAGGTAGACATAGGCAGGAAGGTGGGTTGAATCAGGGGGAGCACTGGACCTGGGGCCGGAGGAAGGGGTTGAGGGAAGAGGGTTGTCTGTTCCCGCCGTGGCATCAGTGCCAAAAATACAGACACCCCAATGGTCCAAACAGGAAGGCTCTGAGGTCCGGACTGTGGACCGCCATCCATCATTTGAGTAGCCCTGGATTAGAACGTTAAGACCAACAATCAGTAGGATATATTACTTTTAGCAAGGTTATTCTCAGTCAGACAGCCACTTACACTGAACAGCTCCTCAGTAAATCATTTTTTGAGAACCTAATCCCTGTCTTTGCATTGAATTTCTGTCACATGCTTCACAATCAGGAATCAGTGATGTCATAGCAAAGTAGAATATTTAGGCTTCACTGAAAGCACCTTTAAAGCAGGACCCTAGGGTCCCTACACTTATTTTTACCAGGTTTTCAGTCACACCAGACAAGCCCTGTGGATGCTCTCAATTCAGCTGCCTTCCTTCAAAACTGAAAGTCTAACTAACATTTTTCCTGCCCAGGTCCACCGAGAAGGGGAGCATGGGGGGGGGGGGGGCAACATTCCCTGGGCCCGGCATCTAAGAGGAGCCTAGAGCCGGCAAGGCTTCTGGAGGCAGGCAGGAGGTTCTGTTCCCTCAATCTGTCTCTCTCCTGCTCCTGTGTGTCGGGACGCAGATCATTGTGTTAATGACATAACCTGGGTCCCAGCACACTGGAATAGGAGAATGACAGACCAAGGGAGGAGCAGACACAGGAAGGTAAGGGGGTGAGGAGCAACTTTCTGTTGTCCTACAGCTCCTGTGCACACAACAGCACTGAAACACAGCATTGTGATCTGTAGCAGTGCTTCAACCCTATCCCTATCCCCCCCCCCCTGTAGCAGTGCTTCAACCCTATCCCCCCCCCCCCCCCCCCCCCCCCCCCCCACACACACACACAGCTTTTGCAGCCCAAGGCTTCCCCCTTGTCCTGCTCTATATATCAGCTGGAGCTTTCCCAGGCAAGACTGTTAATTAAGGCACAGCACTAAGCTCCCAGCCCCCAAATTCAGCAGAGCTGTCCAGCCAGGTTTCTGTCTACTACATTAATGAATGCATCTATACTAAGCACTGCCAAGTGCCTTCTCTTTTCTCCTGTCTATGACCTCCTCTTCCATCTATGTTAAGTTCTGGTCACTGATCTCTCTGTCTCCCATTTCTTACCTCTCCCCGCGTTATAAGCACTCTCTCCATATTGGCTCTTTCTTTAAATGCATTTTCTTTATCTTGTTCCATCTCTTGTCTCACACAAGTACTCTTTTCTACTACTCAACTTCTGGTGATTGAGGGTGGAAGCAGTAAGCTCTCAAGTGGTTATGATCGGAGGGGGGGGGGGGGGGGGGTCAGTGAACTTTTAGCTCCGGTGACTGGAGCCAAGGGCCTTGAGTTTTCAGGGGTCCTTTTTCAAAGGTACGTAGGCGCCTATGCACATCCAACGCCTGTCAAATTGGTACTTCCACCCAGCTACCGCGTGCCCCGGGCGGTAATTCCATTTTTAGAACGCGCCCAAAACACGCGGTAGAAAATATTCATTTTGACGCACGTCCATTTTCCGGCACTTAAAAAAAAAATCCCCTTTTTTTTCCAGGCTCGCTCAGGAAATGGACCAGCGGGCGTCCAAAACACGCGCCTACACCAGCTCAGGCCAGTTTTGGGCGCGCCTTAGTAAAAGGGCCCCAAAATTCCTGGTGATTTGGGTGGGAAGAGAGCCATCAGTTCCTGGTGGCCGGGTTAAGGCAGCAGCAATCACTTTTCTTGTGTCCGGAAGAAGATACTTTGTGCTCATCTCTGGATTTCTGGTATATATAATGGGAGGGGGAGCATGTTTTCAATAAGTGAGATGGATCAGTGAGCAGTCTGTTAGCTGAAGGTTGCTCACTTGCTCTATGTTGATCCAGTCCTAGTTTTATCCCCATGGCATGCATGGATCGGTATTATGATTTTCATAAGAAAAGAAAAGGTAAAATCAGAATGGGATTGGACTGTCCTGAAAAACTGGAATCAGGGCCGATGCAGAAAGCCACATAGTAGAGCCGTGCACCTTTTTACCCTGGAATGACGAATGCCATGACGGAACATTATAAGCCACATTGAGCCTGCAAATAGGTGGGAAAATGTGGAATACAAATGCAACAAATAAATAAATGGCTTAACACAGCTTCTACTGTGAAATTAGCTCAAAAATATACTACGGCCATGGAGTAAACAATGAGCATGCAAATTACTTAAAAATATGCAATAATCCACAGTTTATTGCCAACATGTCCCCCTTCCTGTCAGTACACGAGTGGTGATTAATTCATTCACTAATAGGAAGGGGGACATTTTTAAAAAATGTTGCTGGTAGTCTGCATTGGTCCAACATCCCTGGTAATCTAAATGCCCCCTTCCCTCCCCCTGACCTCCCCCCCCCCCCCAAATTAAAAAAAAACCATCCCTGGTAATCTAGTAACCCTCCTCCCGTATTTGACAGATTGACCCCACTCGGTGTGACCCAGGTTGTACCTGGTGGGGGGGGGGGGGGGGGGGGTCAGGTGCTGCCATTTTGCAAGATGGTGGCATGGAAGCAGGAGGCAAGTGGGCATCATTCCTGCCTCTTCAAGGTACACAGGGGTCTGAGACAGGGGTCGGGGAGGGAGATGCCATGATGCCACTTACACCAGGAATTTTTTAAATGTCAACATAGGGGGGCAGGGTTGATTCATGGGAAGGGAAGGAAGGGGGCCACTAAACTACCCAGGGTGTTTTTTAATTTCAGGGGTGGGGCTACCAGTGATTTTTTTTTGGGGGGGGGGGAGAGGAGGAGAGGGAAGAGGTTGCTAGACTACCAGGTATGTGTTTTGTAGGGATCAGAGGTCACGGTAGATGATCAGAGGATCGGGGGTCATCTTCATGAGGCAGGATAGGTGGTCTGGGAGGCCCAGGAGGCTTATAAGCTTTTCTGTCCCAATGTAGAGGGTGTAATAACCCTTCTATGCTGCCTCAGACCTGGCAGTAACTTTCCCTGATTCAGCTAATGTTGTACTCCATTTAAAACGTCTCTGCATGGGGGCTGAATTGTGGCTAATACCCTGAATTTTAATGTGCTGTGTGCTCATATCTACTGCACAAGCTAACTCCTGCTCTGAACCCATTTCTGCATCATTCCCCACTAATGCGCATGTACCAGTGGCGTAGCCAAGGATGGGCCCAGGTGGGCCTAGGCCCACCCACTTTGGGTTCAGGCCCACCCAGTAACACCACACTTATGATGTGGCTGGCAGGAATTCCCAAGTCTCAACAGCTGAAAACTCACAACAACTGTCCCTGCTGCATACCTTGTAAATAGCAGATCTTCGCCTGCAGCGAGCAGCAGCTGATACATACTGCTCGAACCAGCTCCACAGCCTTCCCTCTGACGTGTTCCCACCTATGCGGAAACAGGAAATTGCATCAGTGGGAAGGCTATGTGGCCAACTTGAGCAGTGCGTATTAGTTGCTGCTCGCTGCCAGTGGAAAAATATTATTTAAAAGGTATGCAGGAGAGGGGGGGGATGTTTGAGAGACCATATGGCATGCAGGTGAAAATCACCTGTGGGATGTGGCAAGGGTTCTTCTGCCCACCCATCTTGGGCCCAGGCCCACCCAAAATTGTGTGTCTGGCTACGCCCCTGGCATGTACAGCTCTCATTAACCACAAACTGCTGCCCGTGTTAGTTTTCTGTATCGCCCCCCCCCCCCCCCCACCCTGTGACTGTATCATTCTGCCCCTATATGTATCAGCGTTCTATTGTTTTAGAGGACCTAAACCAGGCGGTGGGCGGCCAGCATGCGTAAACTGCCGATTACCGCTGGGTCAGCGCCATGCGGTAGAAAATAGAAAATATTTTCTACCGCATGTTTTGGGTGCACGTCAAAATGGAATTAGCGCCCCTGGCATGCGGCACTCGGGTGGTAGTGCCAATTTGGCGTGCGTTGGACGCACGTAGGTGCCCACGCGCCTTTGTAAAAGGGCACCTGAGAGAATAGTTGAGTGGATGACGGACTTCAAGATACCAAATGCAGCACCGCTGGCTGCGACGTCAACGGATCTTATTAACCACAAGAACGATTTGGTCTCTTGCTTTCAAAGGCCACTTTTTAAGCTTTTCTTTGTGGAACAAAATTTACTCCTGCTTAAAAAAAAAAACCAGATAGGATTTAAAGAACATGGATGCTCTCGAGGGCCTTTAGTTTCCTCTGTAGAATAATATCCTGCTGAGGATATTAAGAAACAAGTAAACAGAACCTTTGGAGAAAAATGACAGATGTTCCAGGTGCCTTCAAACTTGGGCCAGAAAGGGAGTGTTCTGTGATGCCCTGCGATGCTGACTGCTCTGTCCAAAGCCCATGCAAGCACATCCTTCTGCAGCAGGCTGCTGTTGGCTTGCCTAAAGCCTGTCAGATGCAATATCTGTAGCACCGGCGAAGCTTTCACATAAGATGCTGAAAAACTTGTGCATTATTAAAAGGATTTGAGATGAAAGAAAGTTTAGTTTGCTGTTTTTAGAAACTCCGGTGTAGATCTGCTCTTCCCCGCCCTCTCTCAGGGTTTCTTAATTAAACTTTAAGTAGCAGGGTTCATGTGTTTATGCAGATTGAAGCAACCAGTGGAGTGTGTGTGTGTGTGTGTGAGAGAGAGAGAGAGAGAGTGTGTGTGTGTGAGAGAGAGAAAGAGAGAGAGTGAGTAATTCACAGAGAATGCAGAGCAAGTCAAAATCCCCAAGCTGGCTATCCGCTCTTTATTATTTAATAAACACAGACAGCAAAATCCACAGGAAAAAAACAGAGCAGCTATAAAAACACTGCTAGAACAGAAGGAGAGCCAGCTACAAAATTGGAGAAATCACAATCCCCCCCCCCCCCCCCCCCAAATCAGTTGAGTTGTTTCTTTCATTTTGAAACATTTGCTATGGAAAATAGTTTTATTTGGATTTGCTCATTTCCACAGCATTGTTTGATAAGATGGCTACGAGTGTTCAACCAATGAAATGTCTTAATTGTCACAATAATGATCCCATTATTACCCTCCATTCAGGCTGATTTACTAATATGTACCACTTGTTACCATTAAGGATGTGTGGGGGTGGGGGCAGGAATTTTCATTAACTTTTCTTTGTTGCTTTTTTTTTTTCATTTTATACAGGTGCATACTATTTTTTTTTTTTTTAGCGTGCACTAACGTGAAATAGGTCATAGTAGCACATGTTATTTCAATTTTGCATGCGTTATTTAGTGCACACCGAATAAAACAGCACAAGCTCAAGTAAAATGTATTTACTTTAAATTTAGCCCATGCCTTTTTTCTCCCATTGTAGCTCAAGGCAAGTTATATTACGATAGTAACCTTTTAGATGACGGCAGAGAAAGACCTGCACGGTCCATCCAGTCTGCCCAACAAGATAAACTCATATGTGCTACTTTATATGTATACCTGACCTTGATTTGTATCTGCCATTTTCAGGGCACAGACCGTAGAAGTCTGCCCAGTACTAGCCCCGCCTCCCAACCACTAGCCCCGCCTCCCCCACCGGCTCTGCCACCCAATCTCCGCTAAGCTTCTGAGGATATTCAGGTGTAGTAGGTATTTCCTTCTCCCTGGAGGACCCACAATCTAACCTCTCTGTTTACAAAGCCATGCAGCAATGCTGACGCAGCCCATTCAAGGTGAATATGCTGTGTTGGCATTAGCACACACTAGCTCAGCTTTGTGTAAGTTTATACCTGAGGTAATAGAAGGTTAAGTCACTTGCCCAAGGAGCCACAGTGGGATTTGAGCCAAGTGTTCAGCTTCTCGTGCTAACCATTAGGGGAAAGGGAAAGGGGGTGAGACTTGATCTACTGCCTTTCTGTGGTTATAATCAAAGCAGTTTATATCAGGGGTGTAGCCAGACTTCGCAGTGGGAGGGGGCCAGAGCAACCCACCCTGATGCCCTGCCATTCCCCACCCACTACCACAGCAAGTACCTTAGCTGGCGGGGGTCCCCAACCCCCACCAGCTGAAGCTGCTCTGTCTTCCCCTCACGTCCGGCACACTCCTTTTAGTGAAACAGAGACCAGTGCTGGACAATGCTTCAGCTGGTGGGGGTTATGGACCCCAGCCAGCAAAACCAGGGGCCCAGAGGAAATTTGGGGGGCCCAGGCCCCATGGCCCCACATAGCTACGCCACTGGTTTACATATTATATACAGGTACTTATTTTGTACCTGGGCAATAGAGGGTTAAAAGGGTCTTTTACTAAAGATTAGCTCGAATTATCTGCAGCAGGGCCCATAGGAATAAAACCGGCCCTGCTGCAGATACCTCAAGCTAATCCTTAGTAAAAGACCCCCTAAGTGACTTGCCTAGAGTCACAAGGAGCTGCAGTGGGAATAAAACTCAGTTCCCCAGGATCAAAGTCCACTGCACTAACCACTAGGCTACTCCTCCACTAGCAACATTCCATGTAGAATCTCAAATAGTAGCAACATTCCATGTAGAATCTCAACTAGGGAATGGGAAATGGGACTTGATATACCACCTTTCTAAGGTTTTTGCAACTACAGTCAAAGCAGTTTACATATATTCAGGTACTTATTTTGTACCAGGGGCAATGGACTGTTAAGTGACTTGCCCAGAGTCACAAGGAGCTGCAGTGGGAATAAAACTCAGTTCCCCAGGATCAAAGTCCACTGCACTAACCACTAGGCTACTCCTCCACTAGCAACATTCCATGTAGAATCTCAAATAGTAGCAACATTCCATGTAGAATCTCAACTAGGGAATGGGAAATGGGACTTGATATACCACCTTTCTAAGGTTTTTGCAACTACAGTCAAAGCAGTTTACATATATTCAGGTACTTATTTTGTACCAGGGGCAATGGAGTGTTAAGTGACTTGCCCAGAGTCACAAGGAGCTGCAGTGGGAATCAAACTCAGTTCCCCAGGATCAAAGTCCACTGCACTAAGCACTAGGCTACTCCTCCACTAGCAACATTCCATGTAGAAGCCTGCCCTTGCAGGTTAGCAATGCGGCCGCACAGGCTTCTGTTTCTGTGAGTCTGACGTTCTGCATGTACGTGCAGGACATCAGACTCACAGAAACAGAAGCCTGCGCAGCCGCGTTGCTGATCTGCAATGTTGCTTGTGAAATAGCAACATTCCATGTAGAATCTCAAATAGTAGCAACAGAATCTCAATAGCAGCAACATTCCATCTAGAATCTCAAATAGTAGCAACAGAATCTCAACAGTAGCAACATTCCATGTAGAATCTCAAATAGGGAAAGGGAAATGGGACTTGATATACCGCCTTTCTGAGGTTTTTGCAACTACATTCAAAGTGGTTTACATATATTCAGGTACTTATTTTGTACCAGGGGCAATGGAGGGTTAAGTGACTTGCCCAGAGTCACAAGGAGCTGCAGTGGAAATCAAACTCAGTTCCCCAGGATCAAAGCCCACTGCACTAACCACTAGGCTACCGCTCCACTTTAAAAAAACAAGATTATACATTCACGCATTTAAGATGTGTTATTAATGAACAAATCCAATTAGAAATGATGGGAGCTGCAATAAATAGCACGCTGAACTGCATGTTAACAAGTTGTAAAACTCATTAGTGAATCTGCCTGATAGTTTCATATGCTGAATGAATTCTAGTAATAAACCATTACCTTTCAACAGTTGGTCTTCTAATCATACTGGGAGAAAAGAAGGGTAACCTGAAATGTCACTCATTTAATAATCGTCTCTGTCAAGCTTTCAAACTTCCCTGTTGGGTGACAGGCCCAAGCTGCAGGTGTGCATTAATATACTACCTTCATACTAAGTGATTTGCCTGGTAACAGTTCGTAGAATGATTTCCTGAATCCTGAGAAGGTTGGATCCCAAGCACCACAAGGAATATGGACAGAAGAAAAAGATTAGTTTGCCCCCCCCCCCCCCCCCCCCAACCTAAGGCTAGAGCACACATTTGGAGATGTTGGACTCGCTGGCCAGTGGTCCCCAGGCCAGGAAGTTTGAGGTTAGGTGGTGCACCAAGGAGTTCCAAAGAAGCGTCCTACCTTATTAAACTTTCTTGGAGAGGATCAGGAAACAAGGTCCTGAGGGTGAAATTAATGGACAGAAGAGGAAGAGGCATCTGTGTGTTTTAAAAAGAGAGATTTCTGCACTGTTGGAGTTTGTTCTGTATAGATCCAAAGTGGCTCAGTAAACCAGAGAAGCAAGGAGAACCTTTGTGTATGCACCCTAGATGGGTTAGTAGGGTTTGAGAGGGGAGACTGAATTTGTTATAAGTGTGAGATTGTGGAAGTAATCTATATGCATTGTTGGTGGACATGTCCATTCATTGCAACCATTTGAGATGCAGTTTGGAAATACCTGGAGAAGTTATTAACATATTTGCTTCCTAAGAGTGCTAAACTATGTCTATTGGCTTTGAAGATGACTTAGAATTGGACACTATTAATAGCTAGTCTATTCATGCAAAAGTCATGTTTTCTGTGGCCTCAAGTATAAGACCACCTATGCATCCACCTTCTATCTTAGCACTCAATTATGGAATGGGCTGCGTCAAACTTACTCCTGATCACTCGACCTTCAAGAAGCGCCTCAAGACCTTCCTTTTTGGTAGAGCATACGCTCCAAACCCGCCTGGTGCCTCTTCCTTCTGAATTACAACTGTCGTAGCGACATACTGATCACCGCTACTCTTTCCCCTTTTCTCACCTTGCTCTTTTCCTTTCTCTCTTAAGATTTTGATTGTTTGCAGAATTGTTGTATGTTTTTTTAGACTGTTGTACGCCACTTTGAGCCTGCCCATGGGTGGGAATATTGTGGGATATAAATGCTATAAATAAATACATAAATTGCCAAAAGATGCATATTATTGCACTAGATACAATTAGAACCTCCCACATTAATGCTCTGGTGAAATCAGAGCCTCCGCAGACGTAGGACAAATTCAAAGCATAGACAGACAGGCACTGAATCATGGACTCTACATGGTCCATGTTTCAGCTGTAGCCTTCATCAAGAGTCATTACCAAATAAGAAAGATAATAAATAAATAAATAGTCTATACTTACATATTAAGATAAATATAAAGGAAGAATCACACATTAAAAAAACCCAACAAAATCTAAAAAGAAGGCAGAGGAGAAGCAAAAGATGGAAATAGACAACCAATGGTGAAACTATATGTGAAAGAAAGGTATACATTGCATCCTTAAGTAAGGTGAAGATAATTGTGAAAAGTGAATGTAAACAAACATACCATGGGAAATGGGAACAATGTGAAGGGTGACATCAAGAGTGACATGGGTTCTCTGTTTCCATCTTTTGCTTTTCCTCTGCCTTCTTTTTAGTTTTTGTTGGGTTTTATTAATGTGTGTCTTTTCCTTTATATTTAATATGTATGTATATACTATTTATTTATTTATTTATTATCTTTCTTATTTGTTAAGGACTCTTGATGAATGCTACATCCGAAACATGGACCATGAGTTCTCTTGAATGAGGGAGATGGTTGCTGTGTTTCTATCTACCCTGCAAGCTGCAAGGCTGACTGTTGCTGCTTTCATTGAATTTTAGCTCTGTTGCGTGTTTGTGCCTTTTGGGACAGCAATAGCTGTTTTAGCCCCTGACGCAGCCTCTAGTGAGGCGAAACGTGGCCACTGTGGGACTTTTTTTACAGACTGGCACAAATAAAGCCTATTTATCAGACTAAGATGTGTGTTCTGCTCTTCTTTGGACTAACTTTAGGTGCGGCCATTTGAACCAACTGAAACGTGGTGCAAATGTATGCAACCACATTAGACACGTATCCCCCCTCGTTCTATAACATGCATGTTAGCAATTCCCCCGTTCCGCCCATAACTTTCCCATTTCCACACTCCCTTTTTGAACTCTCGCATAAAATTTAGCTGTGGATCCTATGCCTAAATTTACGTGCATATATTCTAATTAAATCTAATTAGTACCAATAATTGCTTGTTAAAAGCCAATTATCGGCACTAATTAACGTTATTCAATTAAATTGCGCACAAAGTGGGCACACACCCAAATTTGCACATGCAATTGTTAGCAACTTTTATAGAATTAGGGGGTAAGCGAGTTGCATGCGTCATTTATAGAATAACGCTGAGCATGCATTTAACACTTACGTGTATAAGTATACGCTACCCACATAAGTGATAGCATTCTACAATTTAAGTGTATAAAAAGGTGCTTAAATTTATGTGCTAAGTTACAGAATTTTGAAAAGGCTTTTGTTGGATCAATTACATGATTTCCTTAAACTGAAGGATTTGATTGATGTTTGTCAATATGGTTTCAGATCTAAGCATTCTGCTGAAACGCTGTTGATTCCTGCATTTGATTTGATACATGCAGAATTTGATCAGGGTAAGGAGTATCTAATGGTTTTCCCGGATATTTCCACCTCTTTTGACACAATCCACCATGAAAGTTTACTAAGAGGTTTATTTTCAAAGCACTTAGACTTAAAAAGTTACATGGAGGGGCATTTTCGATATTACGTCTAAGTCCGATTTTTGACGTTTTGCACAAAAGTGTCCAAAATCCGAAGAGGAAAGAAAGACATTTTCAAAAAAGAAAAACGTCTACCTTTTTTTTGTTGAAAATACTGTTTCAAACAAGGCTTTGTGCTTTGGACGTTTTGTTTTTTGGTCCATTTTTGGGGAAAAAAACCACCAATAAGTACAAAACATAGAGATTCATGACATTGGGATGTAGGAGGAACCAGCATTTTTAGTAGACTGGTCTCCCAGACATCCCAGGAGAGCAATGGGGCACCCGAGAGGGCACTTCTGAGCACTTCATAAAGATGCTTCCTTTTCTCCCTTATCTTGTTCCCTGACCCCTCCAAAACCCACCCAAAACCCACTATCTCCCACTGTACACCAGTACAATAGCCCTTATGGGTGAAGGGGGCACCTATATATGGGTATAGTAGGGTTTTGGTGACTAGGGGAGGGGGGGTCACAGTTTCCACCACAAATATGACAGGTAGAGGGAGATAAGGACCTGAGTCCCCCCACTCCATAGTACACTGTACCGACTACTATACTACTCCAAGGACCTGCTTGCTGCTCTAGTAGACCTGACTTTAACATCTGAGGCTGTCATAGAGGCTGGTAAGTCATATTTTTATGCACATTTTCGGGGGTGTGTGATGGGTGTCAGTGATCACCGGGGGAGTATTGGGGGCAGGGGCGTAGCCAGACACCCAATTTTGGGTGGGCCTGGACCCATGATGGGTGGGCAGAAGAACCCCACCCCCATCCTATAGGTGATTTGGTCTTTCCTCTCGCCTGCATGCCATACGGTCTCTCAAATATCCCCCCTCTCCTGCATACCTTTTAAATTTCAGATTTTCACCGGCAGTTAGGAGCAACTAATACACAGTACTCATGTAGGCCCCACATCCTTCCCACTGATGCAGCTTCCTGTTTCCGCATAGGCGGGAATACGTCAGAGAGAAGGCTGTGGGGCCGGTGTAAGCAGTATGTATCAGTCGCTGCTTCCTGCAGGCGAAGATCTACTATTTGTAAGGTATGCAGGAGGGACAGTTGTTGGGAGTTTTCAGCTTGGGAATCTCTGCCGGCCACATCTTAGGTGTGCTGCTACTGGTGGGCCTGAGCTCAAAGTGGGTGGGCCTGGGCCCACCCAAGCCCACCCTTGGCTACGCCACTGATTGGGGGGGTGACCCCTGATTCCCTCCAGTGGTCATCTGGTCATTTAGGGCACCTTTTTGTGCCTTATTCCTTCTGAAAACTGGTCTAGTTTTAGTCCTGGATATTTTTGTTTTACTCCATTATGGTTATAAAATGTCCAAGTATTAGGCGCACCCTAATCCCGCCTTTGAAACACCCCAACACACCCCCTTGTGATTTGAACGCACTACAGATGACTTGCATAGATAAACATCTGCAAAATATGTTTCAAAAAACAATGACTTGGATGTTTTGAGAAGAAAAATGTCCAAATGGTGCCTTATGACATTTTTTGGACAATTTTCTTTTTTTGAAAATGAGCCCCGTGAGTAACCTATGGAACTTTGGAAGTCTAAGTGCTTTGAAAATAAGCCTCTAAGTCAGTGGCGTAGCCACAGGTGGGCCTGGGTGGGCCTGGGCCCACCCACTTAGGGCTCAGGCCCACCCAACAGCAGCACACATTTAGTGGCAGCTGGTGGGGATCCCAAGCTCCGCCAGCTGAAGACCCTTCTCCTGATGGTGCTGAAAACACTGCTCTCCACTTCAGAAGTCTGAGCTTCCTAAGCTGCCGATACTGGCAACTGCGCATGCTCAGTTTTCAGCGCATGCCTGCTGCAGGCTGCCAAGGTAGAGAGCAGTGTTTACCTGCCAGCTGAGATATTTTTTTAAGTTGGTGGGGGAGGGGGGGAGAACACTTGTGCCCACCCACTTCTTGTCTAGGCCCACCCAAAATCTGCTGTCTGGCTACGCCCCTGCTCTAAGTCAGGGATCCAGGGAACAGTCTTAGAATGGTTCTATTCTTTTCTATCTGAATGTTATTTTCGAGGCTGTTTGGGTGAGGAAAACTCATCTTGGATATCGATTATTACGGGTGTACCACAAGGGTCTGTTCTTTCACTTTTTCTATTTAATACCGTGTTTCCCCGAAAATAAGACACTGTCTTATATTAATTTTTGTCCCCAAAAATGCGCTAGGTCTTATTTTCAGGGGCTGTCTTATTTTTCGGGGAAACATCGGGGTTGGATCGGGGTTGGCCCACCCGCCCTCCGTCACTCCTGGAACTAACCTTAAACGCCTCCTTTCACCTTCGCAGCAAGCAGCAGCAGGGCAGGCCACTCCTTCCTTCCATGTCCCACCCTCGCCTGACGTAATGTCCGTGAGGGTGGGGCACAGAAGGAGGTCTGCCCTGCTGCTGCTTGCTGCGAAGGTGAAAGGAGGCGTTTAAGGTTAGTTCCGGGAGCGACGGAGGATGGGTGGAGGGGGGTCCGGTGACCTCGGGTGGGGGGGGAGGCCCGGGGGCGACCTTGTCCGACTCTCGGTGGCCCTGCTTTCAAACAAAAATTTGCTAGGTCTTACTTTTGGGGGAGGCCTTATATCTACCAATTCAGGAAAATCTCTACTAGGTCTTATTTTCGGGGGATGTCTTACTTTCGGGGAAACAGGGTATCTACTTGATTCCAATTTGTCACGTTCTCTCTGGTATGGGAGTGCAATACCAACTTTATGCTGATGATAACCAGGGGTTTTTCCCCCCAGTAAAGTATTGTGTGTCTGACACACTGCCTTTTTTGAAAATGTGCTTGCAAGAAGTTAGGATCCTGGTTTAGCACCAATAGGTTGAAGTTAAATGTGGGGAAAGTACAGATATTATTATTGTTGAATCATTCGCATCCTGAGCGCTGGCCTGGTGCGTTCAGCTTTGCAGATACTGAGATTGTTTTTGCCACCGAATGTAGGAGATCCATCAGACTCTAAGCTAACTTGCAAATTTAAAAAAAGGAAAGAACCCAGCCACCTCCTAAAGGGCAACCGGGCCGATGGCCTGCGACGTTAGGGAGGGTGGGGGGGGGGGAAGGGGAGAGGAGAGGAGGGCACAGGGAAGAGGGAGGGGAACCAGGCGGACAAAGGGTTAAGGCAGGGTGGAGGGGAAGGGGAGAGGAGAGGAGGGCACAGGGAAGAGGGAGGGGAACCAGGCGGACAAAGGGTTAAGGCAGGGGGGAGGGGCGGGAGGAAGGAGAATAAAAGGAGAGGAAGAAAGGGAAACCGCCCTCCCTCGGAAACCCAGACGGCCAGGTGTAAGCAGCGCTGTCCCATCCCGCCCACCCAATCATAGGGGCCAACTTGTCGCAGCAGGCGTTAAGAGGGGAGGTAGACGCAATAACGACGGGGGGTACACAGCAACTTGGCAGTAACAGTACTAAATGAGATGCTGAGAACGGGGGCAGAAAGACCTCCTCCAAAGTGATAAGCATAAGCAACAGTAAGGCTGCAGACTGGCAGCAGGAAAATGTGAACAGCGTGTCTCCTGGCTTAGGCGGCCAGGGGGCCAGAACACCGTTTTTGAAATTAGGGCGGGGCATCCTTAAGCGGGATGCACCAGGATTCTACGGGTGCGGGTAATTGGCACAGGGAACCCACAGGCTGCTTGTGCGGCAACCTGGGGGAGCATACTAAGCATTTGTGAGGTCCAAAACTGTGTACCCCAAGTTATTAACAGATGATGATATGTAGTTATGTGTGTGTAACGATAATTATGTTTTGACGTATGATGTGTTTTGAATTGTAAGCTAAACGTTCCTGGCTGCGGCCAAAATAAAATCCAACTTTCTTTAAGATGCTTACAGTGTGGCGTTTTCTGGGAAGGGGAGCAAGTGCCAAGTGCACAAGTTGTGTTATGCGGAAAGCCTTCCTCAGGTTAAGGTCATTAAGACGTCTGAAGAATTTGTTATCCGAGGTAAATTTCCAGACAGTTTTGCGAGCTTTGGTTTTATCTGTTCTGGATTACTGTAACTCAATGAACTTGGGCCTCTCTAAATTGATGATTCATTTTCTTCAAATTGTGCAAAATTCTTCTGCTGCTAGGCTTCTAACAGGATTTGTCGAAATCTGATCACATTACATCAGCTTTGAAGGATTTGCACTGACTTCCTGTGCTTTGACGGACTAGTTTTAAGGTGTTGACCTTGATTTTTAAGAGACCTTGAGCATCGATGCACCCCTGGCAGTAGCTTCATCTTTAAGACTATTTCAGCCGTTTCTTAGTTTGTGTTCTGCGGATAAACGTTCAGTGGATATTTTCTCCGTTAAGTGAAGCTAAACGTTCAGCAATGCTTCAGATTGTGAGTGTGTCTCTTTGGAATTATTTGCCTGTGAACATATGTATTATAGCTTCAATCCTTTGTTTAAGAAATAGTTAAAACCATTTCTTTTTGCCCAGCCTTTTTAGTCTAGCTTGAGTGTTAGGTTTTCAGCCATAAGTTTCTAGTCATGGTAAGGGGAGTTCATTGGTGTTTTTTTTTTTGTTGTTGTAATTTTTGTGTATTGTGCTATGCTTTTTGTGTCTTTATTGTGTGTGTTCCTGATATACACAACTTAGGACTAATGGATTGTACGATTTAGAAATGTTTCAGATAAATAAATAAACAAATGAGGGGGTATATGTATAACTTATCCATCAACATGCTGATGACTAAATACAGGGCCAGCCCAAGGCAAGATAGAATGCCCCAATCTATCCACCCTATCAGATTAACTGTTCACTCGTCCTCTAGATTGTTCACTCGTCTTTAGATTGTTCTCTTGTCTTTTAGATTGTAAGCTCTTTGAGCAGGGACTGTCCTTCTATGTTTAAATTGTACAGCGCTGCATAATCCTAGTAGTGCTTTAGAAATGTTAGTTAGTGTTAGTGATGCTGCCTGAGGCAGAGCTAACATACCCCCCCCAGGCGTTTTTACCTCATCACGTTGACGTTCCAAACACAGCAGCGGCAGCGATTCCCATAAGCTGCCCTGCCTCCGCCGGCACTCGCATCTTCCCTTTACTGCAGCTACCTGAGCCTCTGACGAAAAAGGAAGTTACTTCAGAGAGGCAGCCGCAGTAAAGGGAAGAGGCGGGTGCTGGTGGCGGCAGGGCAGCGTATGGGAATCACTACCACTGCCAGGTTTGGAACGTCACTGTGACGAGGTAAAACGCCGCGAAGCCGGCTCTCCGAGATGCCGCTCCTGATGAGTGCCACCTAAGGCCCCTGCCTCAGGTGGCCTAATGGTCAGGCTACCACCGGCTCTATAGCAAATGTAACTTCTATCCCTTCGATATTCAGTGGGAGACAACCGGTTACCTCCTGCTGAATATTTGCGGTCAGCGCTTAGAGGTTCTATATTTGGTGCCTAAAAAAATCGGCACTGACTAAGCGCATTCTATAATCGGGGCCTAGATTTGGGCGCAGATGATAAAATATGCTTAGTTGATGTTTCAGCACCTAAACCTACACGCATCCATTTACACCAATGTAAATAAATCCCAGGACGTAGATTTAGGCGCACTGGGTCATATTCTATAACTAAGCCCGTACATTTTGGAATGCTCACAAAACACCCATTATCACATCCCTTTTTGCCTGTTAGAAGTTTGGTGCACATTGTTACAGAATACACTTAGCAAGTTGTGCACCTAAATTTTAATTAGTGTCAGTAGTAGCCAGGGGCGTATTTGCATGGGGCCACGGGGGCCTGGGCCCCCGCAGATTTTGCCCTGGACCCCCCTACTGCCGTCACCTACCTTTGCTGGCGGGGGACCCCAACCCCCGCCAGCCGAGGTCCGCTTCCTCCTGCCGCTGCCTTTAAAAATATTCCTTTGGCTGGCAGGGGACCCCAACCCCCGCCAGCTGAGCAGAGGTCTTGTAAAGTTATTTTTCGTCCTCCGGAGTCCGTGCTGTTCAAAGCTGCTCCTTTCGAGTGGCAGGAGAAAGTGGACCTCGGCTGGTGGGGGTTGGGGTCCCCCACCAGCAAGGGTGGGTGATGGCAGCAGGGGGGGGGGGGGTCGGCACTGGCGGTGGGGGACGGCGGTGGCAGGGGGGGGGGCTATAATGTGCCCCCCACTCTAGCCCTGGCCCCCCCTACCGCCACATTTCAGATACGCCCCTGGTAGTAGCTCCAGGTGAGTTACATTCAGGTACACTGGATATTTTTCTGTCCCAGGAGGACTCACAATCTAAGTTTGTACCTGAGGCAATGAAGGGTTAAGTGACTTGCCCAAGATCACAAGGAGCAGCAGTGGGATTTGAACCAGCCACCTCTGGATTGCAAGACCGGTGCTCTAACCACTAGGCCCCTCCTCCACTCAGCAACATTCCATGTAGAATCTCAAATAGTAGCAACGTTCAATGTTCCACTACACTAACCACTAGGCTACTCCTCCACTAGCAACATTCCATGTAGAAGCCTGCCCTTGCAGATCAGCAATGCGGCCGCGCAGGCTTCTGTTTCTGTGAGTGTACATGCTGGTCGTCAGACTCACAGAAACAGAAGCCTGCGCAGCTGCGTTGCTGATCTGCAAGGGCAGGCTTCTACATGGAATGTTCCATGTAGAATCCCAAATAGTAGCAACAGAATCTCAAATAATTTATTTGGATTTTGCTCACACCTTTTTCAGTAGTAGCTCAAGATGAGTTACATTCAGGAACACTGGATATTTCTCTGTCCCAGGAGGGCTCTCAATCTAAGTAGCATTTACCCCACTGGAAATCAGTACCGTGGCTTTGTAAAAGGAGCTCTAAGTTAGCACCAGCCCAACCCCCCCCCCCCCCCGGATATTCAATGCTAATTACCAGAAATGGCCTGGCATTGAATATCCGGGATTAGCGCCGACTGTGGCGCTTATGTGGGCTGTCTCCCACCGGCAGACTATTGGACCCAATGTATCTAACTTTGGGCGGCCAGATTTTTGGTGGCTGCTGGGCCCACTGAATATTTATTTCATTGTGTTCTATCAGATAATGTCTCTTGCTTGAAATCAGAATCCTTTCACATTAGATTACGGTTAGTTGTAGGGGGCTATCCACCTTATAATTGAAAGAGAAAAACGCCTAGATTTCGACCCAAATCGGGAGATAGACGTTTATCTCACAAAAACGAATAAATCGGTATAATGGAAAGCCGATTTTGGACGTTTTCAACTGCACTCCATCGCGGAAGCGTACAAAGTTGACGGGGGCGTGTCGGAGGCGTGGCGAAGGTGGAACTGGGGCGTGGTTATCGGCCGAGGAGAGATTGGCGCCTTTCGCCGATAATGGAAAAAAAGTATGCGTTTGTAGCTAGAATTTAGGGCACTTTTCCTGGACCCTGTTTTTTCACGAATAAGGCCCCAAAAAGTGCCCTAAATGACCAGATTACACCCAGAGGGAATCGGGGATGACCTCCCCTGACTCCCCCAGTGGTCACTAACCCCCTCCCACCACAAAAAATGATGTTTCACAACTTTTTATTTTCACCCTCAAATGTCATACCCACCTCCCTGGCAGCAGTATGCAGGTCCCTGGAGCAGTTGTTAGGGGGTGCAGTGGACTTCAGGCAGGTGGACCCAGACCCATCCCCCCTCTACCTGTTACAATTGTGCTGCTTAATGCTTAGTCGTCCAACCCCCCCAAACCCACTGTACCCACATGTAGGTGCCCCCCTTCACCCCTTAGGGCTATAGTAATGGTGTAGACTTGTGGGCAGTGGGTTTTGAGGGGGATTTGGGGGGCTCAACACACAAGGGAAGGGTGCTATGCACCTGGGAGCTCTTTTACCCTTTTTTTTTTTTTTTTGTAAAAGTGCCCCCTAGGGTGCCCGGTTGGTGTCCTGGCATGTGAGGGGGACCAGTGCACTACGAATCCTGGCCCCTCCCACGAACAAATGCCTTGGATTTATTCGTTTTTGAGCTGGGCGCTTTCATTTTCTATTAGCACTGAAAAACAAAAACGCCCAGCTCACAAATTGTCGAATAAAACATGGACGTCTATTTTTTCCCAAAATACGGTTCGGTCCGCCCCTTCACGGACCCGTTCTCGGAGATAAACGCCCATGGAGATAGACATTTTCGTTCAATTATGCCCCTCCACGTACTAGAGGAATTCTCCCATTTTGTTTCTGTGGTGAAAGGATGCTTAGCACATGTGTATGGTTTGCATGCTCTTCTGGAAGAAGCAGCCATGTTTGCCGCACTCTGCTCTCAGTTAAATCACATTGCTCCAACTGCTTTGTTCAACGTGCCTTTTCTTAACTAACTCAATACATGGTGTCGAGATCATTTCTACAGAACGAAAAGGATAAAAGAGTTCACCAAAGGATGAGCAGGAAAATGGAGCAGCCAAATCTTTCACAGAACTAAAATTCAAGACAACCTAGAAAACAACAGGAAACGGTTTCAACAAAGACCTATATTTTATGGAAAAAGACATCAATGCTGAAGAGGAACACAGTTAAAGACGGCAGTATCCCAACAGGTATGAATGTACTCGACGTCTGTAATAACCATTTGGTTTACCAAAGAAGAAAAAGAAAATAGCTACAAGCCACGGCTTCAGAGATCTGAAGTATATTGCATGCAGAGAAAACATGAATTTGGGATGAAAGGTGTGCATTCCACTCTTGGCTACAATGTGAGCGAGAATTAATAAAGGAGTTTGCAACAGAATTTCAGACTCAAAAGAATCATGCGGGGTTGATGATTTAGCTGACTTTAGCCTGACTAAATCTTGATTGTGATCAGAGATAAAAAAACATTTATGGCTTGATTTACTAAGGCTTTATTTCCCTATTTGTGTCTATGAGGAAAAACAGTTAGCATTGAGAAGCCATAAAAAAAACAAAACATTTAGTATGGAGAGGAGTGGCCTAATGGTTAGTGCAGTGTAGAGACCCAGGGACGGGGACACATGGTAACCACAGAGACAAGGACAGGGACAGGGACAGGATGGAAATAGAAACCTTGGGGACAGGGACAAATTTTGTCCCTGTGTCATTCTCAAGTGCAGTCGCCTGAGAACCAGGGGAACAGGGGAATGTATAATTAAACTCTGGAATTAATTGCCAGAGAATGTGGTAAAGGCGGTTAGCTTAGCGGAGTTTAAAAAAAGGTTTGAACGGCTTCCTAAAGGAAAAGTCCATAGACCGTTATTAAATAGATTTGGGGAAAATCCACTATTTCTGGGATAAGCAGTATAAAATGTTTTGTACTTTTTTGGGATCTTGCCAGGTGTTTGTGACCTGGATTGGCCACTGTTGGAAACAGGATGCTGGGCTCGATGGATCTTTGGTCTTTCCCAGTATGGCAATACTTATGTACTTATGTAGGACCACCGAGGGGTAGGGGGAAGAATTCCCCAGGCCCGGCCTCCAAGGGGGGGCCTAGCGTTGGCAAGCTTCTTCCTGCCTGCCTGCTTCCAGATTTGGTCTCTTTCCTGCTCCTGTGTGCCAGGACCCAGATGATTGTATTAACACGATAACCCGGGTGACCCAGGTTATCTCATTAATGCAGTCATCCGGGTCTCGGCACACAGGAGCAGGAAGATGACAGACTGAGTGAAGAGCAGTCAGACACAGGAAGGTAAGGGAGTGGGCAGGGGCGGTGGCCCAAATGTGGGAGGTGGCCTAAGTGGGGGGGGGGTGCTGTGTGACAGCCCAGGTGGGGGAAGGGCAGCGGCGGTCGACCAGTGGTCCTGCCCTGGGCCCGGTTGTGTGGAGTATAGCCTTATGCGGCCTCCTGGGGTTTTTCTCCAGTTCAGGCACACGCCCTAAACAAATACATTGTGCACCCAGCCAGCTCTCATGCTCCAGAGCACACTCTAGGGGGTGACCCCAAAGATCAGGCTTACATAACTGATGCCCAAAAGGTTTTGAAACCACAATATACTCTTTTGGGGGACAATAACTGTGATATTTTGGCAGAAAGGAACATTTTTGGAACTGTTTGTAACTTTTTAAGATCAGTAAATAGTCGTGTATCTGGACTGTGTTGTGTTTTGGCAGAGGGCAGGTGAGCAGACCAGTCAAAGTGCGTGTGTCTCACTGTGGACGGAGTCAAGTGAAATCACAGCATTTTTTGTGCCATTTTGAACCGTTTTAATTCTGCTTTAAGAAATTTAAAAGATGGGAGTGCAATCAAAGATGGCGCCGTTTCCCACCAGCGGACTGGGGATGGAAGGCCTGCACGGGGATGTGCGTGCCACCCTGGAAGATTTGGTGCCAAAACCTAGTGATGTGCACTTTAAAGGGAGACGAGTTTGCGCCCCAAACTGGTGACGTGCAGCATACGTGGGACAGTCCGTCCAATTGGGAGGCTGGAGAGGCTGCTTGAATAGACGGCTATAAAAGCCACGCCCAACAGGACCAGCACCAAGCTGTTGCATACTTGAACCAACTAGCGAAGGAACCACCACAATTAATGAGAGAGCGATCAGGCTTAAACCTTGCTGAAATTAGCTCTACCGCCGAAATGCCTTCAGTAGAGTCATCTATCAACTCAGAAATGGCTGACAAGTTCAAAGAAGTGGCGTAGCCATGGGTAGGCCCAGGTGGGCCCACCCACTTAGGGCTCAGGCCTACCCAGTAGCAGCACACCTACTGGGTGGATCCCCAAGCCCCACCAGCCGAAAACTCCCAACATACCTTGTAAATAGCAGATCTTTGCCTGCAGCGACACCAGCCCCACAGCCTTCTACCTGATGTAGTCCCGCCTATGTGGAAACAGGAAGTTGAATCAGAGGGAAGGCTGTGGGGCCAATATAGTGTAAAAATGTTAGGAAGTATTTTTTCACGGAGAGAGTAGTGGATGCTTGGAATGCTCTCCCGCGGGAGGTGGTAGAAATGAAAACGGTAACGGAATTCAAACATGCGTGGGATAAGCATAAAGGAATCCTGTGCCGAAGGAATGGATCCTCAGGAGCTTAGTCAAGATCGGGAGGCGGGGCTGGTGGTTGGGAGGCGGGGATAATGCTGGGCAGACTTATACGGTCTGTGCCAGAGCCGGTGGTGGGAAAGCGGGACTGGTGGTTGGGAGGCAGGGATAGTGCTAGGCAGACTTATACGGTCTGTGCCAGAGCCGGTGGTGGGAAGCGGGGATAATGCTGGGCAGACTTATACGGTCTGTGCCAGAGCTGGTGGTGGGAGGCGGGGCTGGTGGTTGGAAGGCGGGAATAGTGCTGGGCAGACTTATACGGTCTGTGCCCTGAAGAGCACAGGTACAAATCAAATTAGGGTATACACAAAATTAGCACATATGAGTTATCTTGTTGGGTAGACTGGATGGACCGTGCAGGTCTTTTTCTGCCATCATCTACTATGTTACTATGTATTAATTGCTGCTCGCTGCCGGTGAAAATCTGCTATTTAAAAGGTATGTGGGGGGAGGGAGAATGTTTGAAAGACCATATGGTATGCAGGCAAGAGAGGGAGAGACCAAATCACTTGTGGGACAAGGCGGAGTTCTTCTGCCCACCTATCTTGGGCCCAGGCCCACCCAAAATTGGGTGTCTGGCTATGTCCCTGGTTCAAGGCCAAGGTGGTCCTATCTCTTGAAGGAAGAAAGCTGATGGGAAGCATCAAATGTCAGCGATGCAAGACAATATTGCTTCCCATTTGCTGCAAGAAATGTGAGGAGGTATTTCTTTGAGTCGGATGACTCCTTTGATTCCCAGAGCCACGAGCAGCAGGTCATCAGAGTTGCCTAGGAAAACGAGCAGCTGGACACAGTCCTCCACCAGCAGCACTGCAAGCGGATACAGCCAGCAGCGCATGTCAACAGGGGCCACCCGTGGAGTGAGTACCAGAGGAGCAACTGCTTACCTCCCAGAAAACTTCACTTGGACCCTTGAGACCTGCCCATCCAGCAGCGAAGCCCTAGGCAGAAGATCCAAGACGGTACTTTTGAACTGTTGCAGCCTTCAAGAACTGAAGAGCCACTTTAGTCAGTTATGTCAGATACAAAGAGAGTTAGTCACTGTGTTGAATCCTGCAGAAGGATTTGTCATGGAAAGCTGTAAAAATGTTTTGCCTTTATTATAATACCTGCTAGTTCAATTGCAGCTCCCACCTAGACCCAGCAGATGGCAGTGCTGAGGCATTGGTATTCAGTTTAAGGCCTAAGCCTTATTCTGGTAACAATTCATTAGGTTATATATAAATCTTTGACATTCATGTTGAAGCATGGTGTTGAGTAGAATTAATGTACAGTAAAATATCCTATGTGATCTTATTCTTGGTCTAGATAGATAGATAGATAGATAGATAGATAGATAGATAGATAGATAGACATGGTTTTCTTAGTTACCATATTACTGTTTGTAAAAATACACAGAAAGAAAAAAATATATAAAAATTAAAAATGGTCTGAACCACCTTTTAGGATTTTCGAGCATACCATCCATATACTTTGCTATTTATTTGTTACATTTGTATCCCACATTTTCCCACCTATTTGCAGGCTCAATGTGGCTTACATGGTACCGTATCGGCGTTCGCCAGTTCCAGTATGAACAAATACAAGGTGATATTATGGTAGAATAAGGTTCGTGTATGACACACACAATGGGGATCTTACAGAGGAAGAGTTAAGTATGTCCATTACGTGCTTTGGTTTCGTTGTGTTGCAGGTATTCAGTCTTTATGTTGGGTCGGTGGGGTATGTCTTTTTGAACAGGTTTGTTTTTAGTGATTTTCGGAATTTTAGGTGGTCATAGGTTGTTTTTACGACTTTTGGCAGTGCGTTCTATAGTTGTGTGCTTAGATAGGAAAAGCTGGATGCATACGTTGATTTGTATTTGCAGCTTGGGTAGTGGAGGTTTAGGTATCCCAAAACAGTTCAATACATTTTATGCTGTTTATCCTAGAAATAAGCAGTGGATTTTCCCAAGTCCATTTTAATAATGGTTTATGACTTTTCTTTTAGGAAGATATGCATTCTAAGCCTTTTTAAACCCTACTAAGCTAACTGCTTTTACCACATTCTCCGGCAATGAATGCCAGAGTTTAATTACACGTTGAGTGAAGAAATATTTTCTCCGATTTGTTTTAAATTTACTACTTTGTAGCTTCATTGTGTGCCCTCTAGTCCTAGTATTTTTGGAAAGAGTAAGCAAGTGATTCACGTCTATCTTTATTTTATAGACCTCTATCATGTCTCCCTCAGCCGCCCTAGCCTTTTCAGCTTTTCCTGATAGGCAAGTCGTCCCATCCCCTTTATCATTTTCGTCACCCTACTCTGTACCTTTTATAATTCCACCACATCTTTTTTGAGATGTGGTGACCAGAATTGTACACAATATTCAAGGTGCAGTTGCATCATGGAGCAATAAAAAGGCATTATATAACATCCTCGTTTTTATTTTCCATTCCTTTCCTAATAGTACCTAACATTCTATTTGCTTTCTTTGCCACAGCCGCACACGGAGCAGATGGTTTCAAAATATTGCCAACGATGACTTCTAGTCAGGGGCGTAGCTACGGGCCCATCCTCACCTTCTCCCACCCCTGCCGTAGCGCTGCCTCCTCTCCTGCACTTCACGGTCTCTGTCTCCCACCCTCGCGGCAGCGCTTTCAATTTGCTATCAGCGCTGCCTGCCTGACAGCTGGCAGACGCGGCGCGTGTCCTCCTGCTCCGGGGTCTTCCCTCTGCCGCATTGATTCAACTTCCTGCTTACGCAGGGCGGATTGCATGCGGCAGAGGGAAGGTCCCGGAGCAGGACGTCGTCGCGCCGCGTCTGTCAGCTGTCAGGCAGGCAGCGACGATAGAGCGCTGCCGCGGGGGTGGGAGACGGAGACCATGAAGTGCAGGAGAAGAGGCAGCGCCACGGTGGGAGAAGGTGAGTGGAGGCAGCGCCGATAACTTTAAATGTGCTGGACCGTGTGTGGGGGTGTGGGTGGGGTTGTAGTGCCCACCCATCCAACCTGCTGGCCCACCCAAAAATTGTCTTCTGGCTACGCCATTGCTCCTAGTTCCTTTTCCTGGTCAGTGACTCCTAATGTGGAGCCTTACATCATATAGGTATAGTTCAGTTCCCTCTTTGCCACATGCATCACTTTGCACTTGTTCACATTATTTATTTATTTAATTTATTTATTGCATTTGTATCCCACATTTTCCCACCTTTTTGCGGGCTCAGTGTGGCTTACAATACATTATGAATAATGAGAATACAATTTGTTACAATTCAGGTTATGGATTACATAGTGAGGAGATTAAAACGAGACAAAATCAAAATCTCTAAGCGAGACAAAATCAAAATCGAGAGGAATGAATCAGTTGAGCAGAACATAGGGACATTGGAAGGAGATAGCGGGAAATTTGGGGCGTTGTGTGCGGCATATGGTATACATTTTCCTGTGAGTAGAGGTATGAGTGTGGTGAGATTAAGGGGTTGAGGGTTTATAAGTGGATGTGTTGATGTGTTGCTGGACAGTGGGTGTGCGCTTTATGTGTTTTGGTTCTTTCCGTAGATTTTTTCAAAAGGATGTGTCTTCAATGATTTGCGGAAGTTGGTTTGTTCGTAGATCGTTTTCAGGTTCCGCGGGAGTTCGTTCCATAACTGCGTGCACACGTAAGAAAAGGTTGATGCGTGCAGCGTCTTGTATTTCAGGCCCTTGCAATTAGGGAAGTGGAGGTTGAGGAAAGTTCGGGATGATCTATTAGCGTTTCTGGGTGGTAAGTCGATTAGTTCAGACATGTAGGCTGGGGCTTTGCCGTGGATGATTTTGTGGACTAATGTGCATACTTTGAAAGTAATGCGTTCCTTGAGTGGAAGCCAGTGCAGCTTCTTTCGTAAGGGTTTTGCACTTTCATACTTAGGTATTCCGAAGATAAGTCTGGCTGCTGTATTCTGGGTTGTTTGAAGTTTCCTCAGGATTTGTTCTTTGCAGCCTGCGTATAGTGAGTTGCAGTAATCCAGGTGGCTGAGTACGAGGGATTGTACTAGGCTGCGGTTTGGATGCCCAGTCTCATAAGGTAGTCTTGCAGTTTCTCATAATCGTCTTGCGAATTAACAACTTTGAATAACTTTGTGTTGTTGGCAAATTTAATTACCTCACTAGTTACGCCCATCTCTAGATCATTTATAAATATGTTAAAAAAGCAAGCAGTCCCAGCACAGACCCCTGTAGAACCCCACTATCTACACTTCTCCATTAGGAATAATGAACATTTAACCCTACTCCCTGTTTTCTATCCTTTAACCAGTTTTTAATCCACAATAGAACACTACCTCCTATCCCATGGCTTTCCAATTTCCTCTGGAGTCTTTCGTGCAGTACATTGTCAAATGAAAATCCAGATTCACAATATCGACCGGCTCACCTTTATCCACATGTTTGTTCAATCCTTCAAAGAAATGTAGTAGATTGATGAGGCAAGATTTCCCTTCACTAAATTCATGTTGGCTTTTACTCATTAATCCATGCTTAATGTATATGCTCTGTAATTTTATTCTTTATAATAGTCTCTACCATTTTGCCCGGCACCGACATCAGGCTCAGTGGTCTGTAATTTCTCGGACCACCTCGGAACCCTTTTAAAAAATCGGCGTTACATTGGCCACTTTCCAATCTTCCGGTACCGCGCTTGATTTTAAAGATAAATTACATATTACTAACAATAGTTCTGCAAGTTCATCTTTCAAGTCTATCAGTAACTCTGGGATGCATACCACCCGGTCTTCAGTTGCCACTTATAGAATCCGTGCTTGGCACACATCATCCTGGCCCCTTACTTTAGGTGATCTATACAGAATTACCCATTCTATGCATATGGCACTTACTCTCTCCCATGCACGGGTACCATGTCTGTGGTATGTTAAATCTCTTGCTGTAGCTGTGCAAAGCTGAAACACTCTGCCGGTGGTGGGAGGCGGGACTGGTGGTTGGGAGGCAGGGATAGTGCTGGGCAGACTTATACTGTCTGTGGCAGAGCCGGTGGTGAGAGGCGGGGCTGGTGGTTGGGAGGCGGGGATAATGCTGGGCAGACTTATACGGTCTGTGCCAGAGCCGGTGGTGAGAGGCGTGGCTGGTGGTTGGGAGGCGGGGATAATGCTGGGCAGACTTATACGGTCTGTGCCAGAGCAGGTGGTGGGAGGCAGGGCTGGTGGTTGGGAGGCGGGGATAGTGCTGGGCAGACTTATACGGTCTGTGCCCTGAAGAGGACAGGTACAAATCAAGGTAGGGTATACACAAAAAGTAGCACATATGAGTTTATCTTGTTGGGCAGACTGGATGGACCGTGCAGGTCTTTTTCTGCCGTCATCTACTATGTCACTATGTTTTTTATCCCATGAAAATGAAAGCTTATGGCAGTGTGGCGTCTTCCTTCAGAGTGGCATTGAGCTGAGAGTACTGGTAATACCAGCATTCAGCAATCTGGCTCCTTTTCTACGCTGCAGTTTCTAATCTGTGGTACTCTGACTCGTTCTATTAAGGGGAGTACCATTATGGGGCACAAATTTTTCTCTGTCTTGTTGCCATGCCAGTCTTGGAACATTTCAATCCTCTGCACCTTGTAACAGTGTCACTCAAGTGTCATCCTAGTTCTGTCTTGTGTGACTCTTATTTAAGCACTCTTTTGTTTTTCCTGTTTCCTATGCAGTGAGCGCAGACCCTGCAGTTGCCCATCAGAGCACGGAATCGTAGATTCTGTGGGCACCGGGAAAGTGTGACGTTTCCGCATTTATTTTATCAGCACCGGGCAGAGGGATTTTCCACTTCATATCTTACATCACAAACCTGTCTAGCAAGAACTCGGGAATGCAGAGGTTCAGGTGCACATGCCAAAGAGACGAACATATTACATTATTTTTTTTAATACATAAGAGGTGAATTCTGCTCAAATGGCAGGAAACTGCATACATAGAAAGGGAGAAATGATTACCCTCCTGGAACTGAAGGAATTAATGGGAGGGCAACAGAAGTACAATAACCCTTGTGCTCAAACAGTCACAACAAGGGTGACAAAACAAAGGGCAGCAGAGGATGTCACAATTATCACCTTTATTAACCATCCAAGACTCCATGTGTTTAGGAGAGCACTGTAAGATGTGCTCGTGACTCAAGAGTTTAGGATTGCCAGCTGTGTGGCTTTTTTCAGAAGCCAGCAGAATTTTACCTTAATGTCTATGAGGCAGAACGAGACTAGACGTTTTTCTGAGTTTAAAACTTCTTTCTGTTGTTCTCTAATCTTAAGCACTTTTCCCTCTAGTCTAAACTAACATAGTAACATAGTAGATGACGGCAGAAAAAGACCTGCACAGTCCATCCAGTCTGCCCAACAAGATAAACTCATATGTGTATCCTTACCTTGATTTGTACCTGCCTTTTTCAGGGCATAGACCGTACAAGTCTGCCCAGCAGTATTTCCCACCTCCCAACCACCAGTCCCGCCTCCCATCACCGGCTCTGGCACAGACCGTATAAGTCTGCCCTCCACTATCCTCACCTCCCAACCACCAACCCCTCTTCCCCCACCTGCTCCGCCACCCAATTTCGGCTAAGCTGCTGAGGATCCAATCCTACTGCACAGGATTCCTTTATGCATATCCCACGCATGTTTGAATTCCGTTACCGTTTTCATCTCCACCACCTCCCGCGGGAGGGCATTCCAAGCGTCCACCACCCTCTCTGTGAAAAAATACTTCCTGACATCTTTCCTGAGTCTGCCCCCTTCAATCTCATTTCATGTCCTCTCGTTCTACCGCCTTCCCATCTCCGGAAAAGATTCATTTGCGGATTAATAACTTTCAAGTATTTGAACGTCTGTATCATATCACCCCTGTTCCTCCTTTCCTCCAGGGTACATGTTTCAGGTCAGCAAGTCTCTCTTCATACGTCTTGGAAACGCAAATCCCGTACCATTCTCTTAGCTTTTCTTTGCACCGCTTCCATTTTTTTTAACATCCTTCGCAAGGTACGGCCCTCCAAAACTGAGCTGGAGTCCTCTACCTACAGTCCTACAGTGGGGGGGGGGGGGGTGCTCATTCACTATCCCATTTTCAATAGTGAGGGACAGGGAAGTTCTGCAGGACTCCATGAAAACTGCCTGTCCCTAGTGATTAAAAAGACAATATTGAGAGTCACGTGATGCAGTTGGAGCGATAGCAACGTTTGCTGCTGCTCCGCGGACCCCGCTCGCTCCCGGCGCCCTACAAATTGATTGACCTCAAACTATACTAACCTCGTCCCATCAAAGTGTGGTGGAAGGTGCATGGACCCATTTCTCGTACCCATGCCGCTTGGAAGCACGAGGAAGAGCTCCAAAAACGAAAAAGAAAAGATCCTGATAATGAGCGGCGAATCCAAGATGGCGGCCGCGTCGCCGCGAGGCGAGGCGGAATTTACCGCCAGACAGCTCTCGCAGTTAGTAGCGGCGGTGGGCACAGCGTTAGAGCCTCGATTCCTCACATTAGAGGGGAAGCTGGAAAAACTGGACAGCCGATTGGGAGAAATCAATAGTAGAACCGCGGAGGTGGAAAGGAGAGTATCTGAAATCGAAGAAACTTGGCAACAACAAGAACCAGAACTTTCCAACCTAAAAAAACGCCTGGCCGCCCAAGAGGAGAAGCTGGATGAGCTAGAAAACAGAGCCAGACGATGCAACCTTAGGCTGGTGGGACTGCCTGAAACAATTCCGGATAAAAATCTGGGCACGCTGCTTGAAAGTTGGATGTCTAAAGAATTTGCTATCTCAGACAGCAGAGGCCCACTATGCATTGAAAGAGCACATAGGCTGGGGAAACCACGCCTAAATGGAGCTAAACCTAGAGTGGTAATTATAAAAATTCACAACTATATCCACAAAGAAGAAATCCTACAGGGATTCCGCCAGAAAAGAGATTCGCTTAACTACGCAGGTGCCAAGATTCGCATATTTCAAGATTACTCAGCCAGTATACAAGAAAGGAGAAGGAAATTTCACCCGGTGTGTACAACTTGATCGAACAAAATACCAGGTTTATGTTGCTTTACCCTGCCACTCTAAAAATCATGGAAAATGGGAAGTGGATATCATTTACATCAGAACACTTAGCACGACAACATATTAATCAAGAGCTGAAAAGCCAGGAAGCGCCGGCTTGAACCAGTTCTGAGCACATGGTGGTGAGCACATTCTGCAGTTGATTGAACTGTCTTGATGGGACAAACAGCACTGTAAAGACTTGATACATAGAGGTCATAGTTTATGTGTTTTATTATTGCATTGATGGGCCTGGGGGTGAGTGGGGAACCGGCACGTTGTGATTCTGCCTAGATGGGGTTATCCATCTTGGGGCCAATCTTGGAGCAAAGGGGGGGAATAAGGGGGGTTAGACACAGGGAGGGAGGGAGGGAGGGGGGGTGGGCAAGGACGGGAGGGCAGAGATAGCAGTGGAGCCATGTTATAAAATAGCGAAGAAGTTCTTATAATGTTTGTTCTCACAAATGGAGTATTTGGGACAATGGAAAATCTCCCACATTCTGAATATACCCTCTGGGGGAGGCTGGGCCCCTGGAGGAATAATTTGATGATGTTTAAAATAGTTTCAATGAAATGCAGAAAAGATCAGTCGAACTAGTCTTAAGATTTTGTCATGGAATGTCTCAGGAGTCACATCACCTGTAAAACGATACAAAATTCTGACACAGATAAAGAGACAAGGTATAGACATTGCATGTTTACAGGAAACAAAGTTATCTGACTCAGAACACAAAAAATTATGTCAGCGCTGGGTGGGGGAAAGCCACTTCTCCTCTTCGGGTAATAGGAGGAGCGGGGTAGCAATACTTATTCGTAAGGGATTACCCTGCACAGTAAAGCTAATCCATAAAGACAATGAGGGACGACTTGTACTTCTACAAATAAACTACCAAGGGCAAAAGTTTTACGTTTGTGCAATATATGCCCCAAACACATATAGCTCAGCTTTTTTCCAGTCCCTTATAGCACTAGGACTACAACACAGCGATGCTCCCTGGATATGGGCGGGAGATTTTAATCAAGTGCTAGACCCGAATCTAGATAGATCCTCGTCAACCGCCATTCCTGGGTTAGGTAAAGGAAAGGGGATACCAATGCTCTGCAAACACCTCCAACTAGTTGATCCATGGCGCACCCTTCATCCCACAACAAAAGACTACACACATCAGTCTAAAGTACATTCCTCCTGGTCCAGAATTGACTACATACTAATATCACAACACTGGTTCTTTAAAGTCCAGCAAGCCATTATTGGCCCGATGGAAATATCGGACCATAACATGATATGGGTGGAGGTCAATATGGGTGGAGGTAGTGGAGGAAGCAACAAATGGAGATTTCCTGCATACTTATACCGAGATAAGCAATTATTAGAACACATGCAGGAAAAATGGCAATTGTATGAAGATACAAACTTATTATCATGTGATTCTCCTACAATATACTGGGAAGCCTCTAAGGCGGTCATGCGGGGAGAAATAATAGCATTTCAGTGTGCTAGGAAAAAACGCCTAGCAGCCGGCATACTACAATTAGAATCAGCTTATATAAAGGCCAAGAGAAAATACTTAAGTAATCCCACAATACTTAATAGAGACCTAATGTCGGCAGCCTTAGTAGCATTGAATTCCCTGATACATGAGCAAACAAAGAAACAATTAATAGCGCGACGTTTGAATTTTCAAAGATTTGGGAACAAGTCTGGGAAATTATTGACAAGAGTGGCCAGGGCAACTACCACCCAGCGATTTATCCCCTCGATTGAAAATGCCAGGGGAGACAAGTTCAATCAGCTACAGGACATAGTAAATGCATTCCATGAGCACTTTTCACAGATGTATACTTCACAAAATAGGGTCCAAGGCCCCCTAACTAAAGATTACTTAGAGGATGCAAAAATGCCACGATTGCCAGAGGAAGCCAGTCAAATACTATCTAACCTTTGCAACACAAGAAGTATTCAAAGTAATAAAAAATTTACAAATAGGGTCGGCGCCAGGATTGGACGGCTTCTCTCATGAGTACTATAAAATGCTAACGCCACAACTATGTGGAGCACTAACTGACTACCTAGAAGCAGTGGTTGCCAGGGGAGCCTTTTCACCCAGAGAAAATGAGGCGTTGATCACTCTAATACCTAAACCAGGCAAACCTAAAGATCAAGTAGAATCTTATAGGCCTATTTCCCTCATTAACGTCGATGTAAAGATTCTATCCCGAATCCTGGCAAATAGATTGATGCGTTACTTACCAGTATTAATTGGAGAACACCAGGTGGGGTTTGTAAAAGGCCGTCAAGCAGTTCAGCAGGTACGGAAAGCACTATTAGCAGTGGCATATGGGCAAGCTACAGGGGACCCTCTCATATTGGTTAGCCTAGATGCAGCCAAAGCATTTGACAAAGTTAATTGGGACTATATGTTCCAAGTACTTGAATATACAGGCTTGGATGGCTGGTTTTTAAAAGCTACAAAAACACTGTACAAAAACACTACAGCACAACTACTGATAAATGGTACCAGGTCTAAGCCATTCGGAGTAGAACGTGGTACTAGACAGGGGTGCCCGCTTTCCCCTTTACTATTTCTCATATATTTAGAACCGCTGTTGCGTACCATGCTTTTGGACCCAGACATACAGGGAGTTACGCTTCATGGGACACAAATTAAGACCCTGGCTTTTGCCGATGATATGCTTCTCACACTCACTCAACCAAAAACCTCAGTTCAACGTCTATTAGAAGTCATAGACGAATTTGGGTTCTACTCAGGATTGCAATTAAACCTGCAAAAATCACTGGCCCTTTCAGTACAGGACGCGGTGCAGGAGGAGTGGGAGGGTCCTTTTCCCTTTCAATGGGCGCAGGGCTCACTTAAGTACCTAGGGGTCAAGGTACCGAGAGATCTAACAAAGCTATATAAGGAAAATATGGACCCCTTAATGAGACATACAGGGGAGGCTCTGCAGGGGTGGCAGGGCTTACCTTTGTCTTTAAGGGGAAGAATCACTATGTATAACATGTTTATATTTCCCAAATGGACATATACCTTCCAGATGATTCCTGCTGTACTGGGATATAAGGAGGAGAGGTGGCTAAAAAAAACCCTTACAACCTTTTTGTGGCAAGGAAAGCGCGCACGTATTGGCTTACATAAACTTATGAGACCGTGCCTAAAAGGAGGGCTGGGGCTGCTTGACCTAAAGCTTATTTCAATTGCTTGTAACCTGAGACATTTATCAGATTGGTTTCGTTCTAGAGAGTTTTTCTCCTGTACGAAAGTGGAAACCCTGTTGATGGCCCCAATGGGATTTGCTTATTGGCTGCAAGCCCCTCCAGGGGAACTCCCAAACCTGGGCTCATATGGATTTCTATTGAACCCTTTGCGGAAAACATGGAAATGGTTGAGTAAAAAACACAAATGGAATAGTGGGGTGTCCCCATTATTACCTATTAAAGGTAACTCAGCATTCCCGGAGGGAGGACAATCTATGCTATTTAGGAAATGGGAAATATGTGGCATTAAATATCTATTCCAAGTGGTGTCGGAGACAGGGATTATTAAAACATTTCAGGCCCTGTGTACAGAATTTGGACTTGAACAAAAAGACTATTTTCAATATTTGCAACTTAAACATTACATATGCACGTTGCCGGCCATGGCTCTCACCAACAAATATGGGAATCAATGAGCGAGATGATGGGCCTAGAAGCACAATTAAAAGTACCACTAAAATACTTTCATCATCACTTAAGAGACTTACAGGAAACACCTGACTACACGCAGGTGTCACAGCAATGGCATCAGGAGCTCCGATGGAAACTGGATACAGAGCAGATAAAACTGAGCTTAAAGAGTGTGTACAGTGTGACGGAGAATGTAACCTGGCAGGAGATGCATTATAAATTTATCATGAGAATGTATATATCACCACACCGGGCCTACAAGGCGACTTTGAGAGCAACAGACGACTGCCCAAAATGTGGAACGAGGGGGGCATCTCTGGGACATATGTTCTGGCACTGCCCAAGGGTAAAGCCCTTCTGGATAGAACTTGGACATCAAGTATCACAAATGTGGAACATACACTGGCAGCCAACACCAGGACAATTATTTGATGTCTTTAAAATTGGTGGCAAGTCACCAGAGAGACTCAAAGAGTTTTTGAAAAGAGTAATTCTGATGGGCAAACGTACCATATTACAACTATGGTTACAACCAGACCCACCCGAAGCACCACAATGGCGTGGTGCTATGATGCAATGTTGTATGTTGGAAAAAAAAAAAAGTGGGAGACTTAGCCTCAAGGAAGGGAGACCAGTTCTGTAAAACCTGGCTCCCGTTTTGGGATACCTTGACACCCGTTGTGAGAAGTAGGATATTGAATTGTTAACAGAACTTGTAGCGGATAGTTGAGGGTGGGAGAGGGGGGGGGGGGGAGGGGGAGGGAATATACAAAAAAGTTGATGACATTATTGTATGTACTGTTTGCATTATTTGATGTGCTATGTTCATGTTATCAATAAAATGATATGGAAAAAAAAAATTGAAAAAAAAAAAAAAAAAGACAATATTGATGCACCACCCCCCAGTGGCTACGCCACAGGTGGGCCTGGGTGGGCCAGGGCCCACCCACTTAGGGCTCAGGCCCACCCAACATTGGCACGTTGTTTAGCGGTAGCCGGTGGGGATCCCAAGCTCCGCCAACTGAAGATTTTCCCCTGATTGTAACAAAAACGCTACTGTCCACAATACCGGCACCTGCGCATGCTCAGCTTTCAGCGCATGCCAGCTACAGACTGCCAAGGTGGAAAGAAGCGTTTTTTCACCAGCTGAGATAAATTTTTTTTGGGGGGGGAGGGTGAAGGGAACACTTGGTACCCACCCACTTCTTGCTTAGGCCCACCCAAAATCTGTTGTCTGGCTACGCCTCTGCCACCCCCTGCTGGCAGTAATGCAGTTGGAAGACTCCTGCTCACCTTAGAGGTGGTCTCACCCTCCCCCCTCCACCAACCTCCCTCCCTTTGAGTGATCCTGTCCTGCCTGATTCCATTGTAACTAGCAGCAGAAACTGCAGGTACAATCCAGCCAATGGTTAGCCGTAGTCATAGGCAGGGAGGAAGTGATCTGGAGGACGTTTCTGTGCTGTACAAGTAAAGTTTCTGCACTTGGTGGGAAATGGAAGGTAAATGAACCCCCTCCAAAAAATTACATGAAAATTTCAATGGGAGAAATAGTTCCCAACAGCTGCCGTATACTTACACTGATCCGCTGTAACCATTGCAATTAAGGAATTGCATCTTTCAAACTGCCTTACCCTCTCTTCTCCTTTCCTGATCACAAACGCATAGAAAGCACACACAAAAACCTGTCTATTCCTGGTGGATCAAGATAGTGGCACGTTTGTGCTGAGGCGAACATCGATCTGAGGTTTGCTTTGAGAAATTGTTTCTTACCATTCATATGCCCTGAAAACAGAAGGATGTTATGTGCAGCCCTCCAGCCACCTCTTCTCTGACAAATTGACAACCTAAGATTGACAAATTTCTTCAGCTGGCAGCAGATGGAGTGGGAGGCGAGGCTGGTGGTTGGGAGGCGGGGCTACTGCTGGGCAGACTTCTACGGTCTGTGCCCTGAAAATGGCAGATACAAATCAAGGTAAGGTATACACAAAAAGTAGCACATTTGAGTTTATCTTGTTGGGTAGACTGGATGGACCGTGCAGGTCTTTTTCTGCTGTTATCTACTATCCTGCTTATTTTCAAAAGAGAAGGGCGTCCATCTTCTGATACAAATCGGGAGATGGGCGCCCTTCTCTCAGGTGCGGCCAAATTGGCATAATCGAAAGCCGATTTTGGCCACCTTCAACTGCAGTCCATCGCAGGAGCGGCCAAAGTTTAAGGGAGCATGTCGGAGGTGTAGCGAAGGCGGGATGGGGGCGTGGTTAACATATGGGTGCCCTCGGCCGATAATGGAAAAAAGAAGGCTGGCCCTAATGAGCATTTGGCTGACTTTACTTGGTCCATTTATTTTCAGCACCAAGCCTCAAAAAGATGCCGAAACTGACCAGATGAGCTCCCTGTACTCCCCCAGTGGTCACCAACCCCCTCTCACCCCCCCAAAAAAGTCAAAACATTTTTTGCCAGCTTCTATGCCAGCCTGAAATGTCATACCCAGCTCCATGACAGCAGTATGCAGATCCCTGGAGCAGTTTTAGTGGGTGCAGTGCACTTCAGGTAGGCGGACCCAGGCCCATCCCCCTACCTGTTACACTTGTGGTGGTAAATGGGAGCCCTCCAAAACCCACATGAAATCCACTGTACCCACATGTAGGTGCCCCCCTTCACCCATAAGGGCTATGATAGTGGTGTACAGTTGTGGGGAGTGGGTTTGGGGGGATTTGGGGGGGCTCAGCACCCAAGGGAAGGGAGCTATATACCTGGAAGCAATTAATGAAGTCCACTGCAGTGCCCCCTAGGGTGCTCGGTTGGTGTCCTGGCATGTGAGGGGGACCAGTGCACTACAAATGCTAGCTCCTCCCATGACCAAAGGGGTTGGATTTGGCCGGATTTGAGATGGCCGGCCTCGGTTTCCATTATCGGCAAAAACCGAGGCTGGCCATCTCAAAGTCCGGCGATCTCAACATTTAGGTCGACCATCTCTAAGGTTGACCTACTACTACCACTACTTAACATTTCTAGAGCGCTACTAGGGTTACGCAGCGCTGTACAAATTAATAACTAAGGACGGTCCCTGCTCAGAAGAGCTTACAATCTAAAGGAGATTTGGCCGGCCCCGACCATATTATTGAAACGAAAGATGACCGCCCATCTTGTTCGATAATATGGTTGGCTCTGCCCCTTCCCGGGGCTGTCCCCGGAGATGGCTGCCCTTAGAGATGGGCGCCCCCGTTCAATTATGACCCTCCACGTTACTATGTTAAGTTGGAACAGATGCCCACCAGTTTACCAAATGAAGAAGCCTTGGCATCCTTGGGAGGTTTTACTTTCTCTTCCTCCTCCAGCTATGCAGAGTTAACATCAGATGGACAGTCCCAGGTGTCAGCAGAGTTAATGATGCAGTCTGAAGAGGCTGGTATGTGTGTTTCTCTGGGAGGGGCTACTCCTGGGACAATGCTGGAGTTTAGAGCCGCAATTGTGGTTGCCGATATGGTATTGCGTAGAGACCAGTTTATGATTGTGGGAGCAGTTCAGAATGTTACACCATCTTTAGCTGGAATTTCTCCCAGCCTTCTTTCTCTCCCTGAGTTGATTTGACCACCTGTAGTTACCTTGGATGCCATTTGGTTGGTACTGGTGAGCCTTCATAGTTCAGTTAATTCTTGTCTTTGCGACATTTTCACAGTGTCTAAGAGTGTGGTGAGATTGGCTCATTCTCAGGAGGCCAAAACTGCAGTTGTGCAAACACAAAGTGGTTGAACAGACTATAAGTGAAATTAAGGAGGTTAATACTGCTTTGATAAAAGACAAGAACTTGATTCATAGACAATTGGAGCAGTTGGAAATTGGTAAAAGGAATTTGAATTTACGGTTCTTGAATTTTCCAAAAGTCTGAGGACAAATACCTAGATACCTGTCGTTTCTTTCTCTATAACATCAACAAAATCCGTCCCTTCCTCTCTGAGCACTCTACCAGAACCCTTATCCACACCCTTATCACCTCCCGCTTAGATTATTGCAACCTGCTCACCGGCCTTCCACTTAGCCATCTCTCTCCTCTTCAATCAGTCCAAAACTCTGCTGCGCGACTCATTATCCGCCAGAGTCGCTATGCTCACATTAGCCCTCTCCTCAAGTCACTTCACTGGCTCCCTATCCGTTTCCGCATTCAATTCAAACTTCTCTTACTGACCTATAAGTGCATTCACTCTACTGCTCCCCAGTACCTCTCCACTCTTGTCTCTCCCTCCCCCCCCCCCCCTCGGGTACTCCGTTCTGTGGATAAATCTCTCTTGTCTGTCCCCTTCTCCTCTACTGCTAATTCCAGACTCCGTTTCTTTTATCTCGCTGCACCTCACGCCTGGAATAGACTTCCCGAGCCTGTACGTCTAGCCCCATCTTTGGCCGTTTTCAAATCCATACTAAAAGCCCACCTCTTTAACGCTGCTTTTGACTCCTAACCACTACTCACTTCCCCTGTACCCTTTTATCCCCACCTCTTTAATTCCCTTACCTCTTAGTTGTTCTGTCTGTTTGCCTGTCCTGTTTAGATTGTGAGCTCTTTGAGCAGGGACTGTCTTTTCATGTATGGTGTACAGCGCTGCGTATGCCTTGTAGCACTATAGAAGTGATAAGTAGTAGTAGTAGATAGAATTTTAAGAAATATTTGATTAAGGTGTTGAAAATTCCTGAGACACCAACTTGCAATAAGGTTTATTACCTCCTTGAAGCTCCCTGGAATTTGGGGGGGGGGGGGGGAATCAAAGAGAAGGTACTGTATCACCACCAGATAGTCTGGACGAGATTGCTGTCAGTAAGAGAGTGTCTCAATTGATAATATCTCAAGGGGACATTGTGAATTGAGCCACTCTCTTATTTTCCTTTATGTTTCCCCAAGACATAGATATGATAATGAAATTGTATTTTTGTAAATCGCAGGTTTTGTTTATGGGTCAGTGCATCCGGAAATTCCCCGATCAAATTAAAGATATTCAGCACCATAGGAAGTTGTTTCTAGCAATATGTAATGAGGTTAGATATACCTGTAAGTGTATGGTAAAAGGACACCAGGTACACTTTTTTTTTTTTTGACCCTGAGCAATTAAAGAGCTTTCTAGAAGCAAGAAAAACATGGAAAAGAAAATAACTTAATACATTTCTTGATTAGCTTTCGAAGGTTGCCCTTCTTCCTCAGATTGGAAATAAAGTTATTTCCGATCTGAGGAAGAAGGGCAACCTTCGAAAGCTAATCAAGAAATGTATTAAGTTATGTCCAATAAAAAAGGTATCATCTTATCCATGTTTTATTTTGTTTGATTTCTATTGATAACCTTAAGAGTGGACTAACACGGCTACCACACCTCTCTATTTAACATGTAGAACCCCAAACAGTAGCAACATTCCATGTAGAATCCCAAAGAGTAGCAAGATTCCATGTAGAACCCCAAAGAGTAGCAACATTCCAAGTAGAATCTCAAAGACTAGCAAGATTCCATGTAGAAGAAGGGCAACCTTCGAAAGCTAATCAAGAAATGTATTAAGTTATGTCCAATAAAAAAGGTATCATCTTATTTTCTTTTCCATGTTTTATTTTGTTTGATTTCTATTGATAACCTTAAGAGTGGACTAACACGGCTACCACACCTCTCTATTTAACATGTAGAACCCCAAAGAGTAGCAACATTCCATGTAGAATCTCAAAGACTAGCAAGATTCCATGTAGAATCTCAAAGAGTAGCAAGATTCCATGTAGAAGAAGGGCAACCTTCGAAAGCTAATCAAGAAATGTATTAAGTTATGTCCAATAAAAAAGGTATCATCTTATTTTCTTTTCCATGTTTTATTTTGTTTGATTTCTATTGATAACCTTAAGAGTGGACTAACACGGCTACCACACTCCTCTACTTTAGAAGCAAGAAGAATTCTCAGTACTGGGTAAATGTAGATGAGGTTTAAGTTTAGAAGAAATGTGTTAAGCCTTTCTTCATTTTTCTTTCTTCTTTTCTGATATCTTCCTTTGCTATATGTTGGGTTCTCTTCCCTATTCAAGTTAGGGGGGTCTCATCAGACACGGACTTCATTTTGTATAATATTTTTCTTTTTGGATATTTTCAAAAGCGTAAAGATTTGGAATGGTATTCTGAGAAATTCGACAAAGCAGCGTCTTACTTTCTTTTTAGAAAGGCCTTGAAAACTTGTCTCTTTTCTAAACAGTGAATGTAAATTAGGTACTTATGTCTCATTCAGCTAGGTAGGACTGATATTTGTATTAGGATTTTTTGTGTGTGGCTTTTATTGCTAATTCCTTCTGATATGAGAAGTTTTTTTTATTTTTTTCTACTCCGCTTTGCAACTCAAGGGTTGTGGAATATAATAAATTCATTAATTCAATACAATACAATCTTTGTTTAAGAGTTATATCATATTTCTGTACAAGAAGTTTTCTTGTTGATTTTTTTATTCCAATAATAAATAATAATAATATAAATATATACATACCACCACATATGAGTACACACACACACACACACACACACACATGCGTATTTACATGCAGCTAGGAAGAGAAAGAATTCCACGAGCCATGCTCTGCATGCTTTCCCTGCTTGTTTTTTATCCAGGACCCTCTCTGTTTGCTACCCTTTCTCTGCTCAACACATCCCTCGTCGCCGTGACTTTCACCAGTTGCTTGAGTTGAAGGTTATCTCTTTGTTAATAAGCTACCACAGCACGTGATTCCACTCAGATGAAATGCCCCAGGGTGCCACAGAATAACTTGAAAGAGGAAGAAATAAAAGCACATTGTAGGAAAGAAAAGTGGGTCACCTGACCTCATCTGCACAGCAGCAGAATCCTTTGGGACTCTACTGTCCCACAGCGCCCTGCCATACACGAAACCACCACTGTGGCTCTCCAGGGGTTGAAAAGTTACAGGTCACCAGAATAAAGTGAACATCTTGCAAGAAATTGTGGGAGTATGTTTTTGACCAGCTTTATTCATGTTGCTGTGGTTACTGAGATTACTTGAGTTGTAAGCACTGTGGTAGATACTAGTATTGCTGAGGTTACCATGGTTACCAGAGCTATTATGGTAATGCTATTACTGGAGCACCAGTGGTGCATGGTTTAGATGTACATGCTAGCTGGGGGATTGTAACTACTATTCAGAGGACGTGGCCATTGCTCCACGGCTAGTCTGTTACTCTGGTGACCATCAGTTCTGTTATTTCACCCTTGTCTCCGTCAAGAGCTAGCAGGTATCCCTGATACACAGTTAGATTTTATGTCACTTAGTATCTTTCTTTCAAACGTATCACAAAATACTTTGTATTGACAATGGGTCACACTGATGCAAATGATGTAATGCGTTCCAGGGAGAAAGTGAAAGAACGAGGAGGACCCTGCAGTGGGAGTGAATGAGAACTTTGATATCAGACTGTCCAGAGACTATTATTAGGATGATGGGGAAGATGACAAATTAAGAGGAAAAAATAACTTTCAGTTATCTGTTCCAGATCTGAGAGAGAGAGGGGGGGGGGGGGGGGGGGGGAAGAGAAAAAGCTCTTTTAATGACTCTAAACGCCCCTTTTACTGAAGTGCATTAAGCAATTAATGTGGGAATTAACATCTGCTTTTAGCACGCACCTGTGCTACCAGCTAACCCAGTGGCTTCACAAAGCAAATGCGAATTCCTCCATTAACTGACAAACACAAAAGGGGCCAGCAAAGGCTGGGGCAGTGGCGTAGCTACAGGTGGGCCTGGGTGGGCTGTGGCCCACCCAATTTGGACTCAGGCCCACCCAAAATTGTGGCACTTTTGCTGTGGCTGGTGGGAATCCCCAAACCCCACCAGCAGAAGATTTCCTCCTCAGGCAGCCAATGCTCTTCCAAACGGCAGCAGGCACCACACACCGGCCCCTCTGCACATGCTCAGTTTTCACCCATGTGGAAGCACTGAGCATGTATGGACTACTGGCAGCGGTGTCAGCTCAAGTCAAGTGCTGCCAGCTGCTGTTTGGAAGAGCACTGGCTACCGGAGAAGAAAATCTTCAGTTGGTGCAGTTTGGGGATCCCCAGCAGCCCAGGTATTTAATATTTTATATTTGACAGTAGGGGAGAGGAAGAATGCAGAGAGCAGAGCGGAGAGGGGCCAGGAGGGGCTGAATTCCGTGCCCATCCATTTTGAGCTCAGGCCCACCCAAAATTGGCTGTCTGGTTACGCCCCTGGGCTGGGGACTGGGTGAGAACTGTTTGTTCCACTTAGCGTGTGGTACAGCACCATAGTAACCTGGTAACATAGTAGATGACAGCAGAGAAAGGCCTGTATGGTCCATCCAGTCTGCCCAACAAGATATACTCATATGTGCTACTTTGTGTATACATGACCTTGATTTGTATCTACCATTTTTAGGGCACAGACCGCAGAAGTCTGCCCAGTACTAGCCCCACCTCCCAGCCACTAGCCCCGCCTCCCACTACCGGCTCTGCCACCCAATCTCCGCTAAGCTTCTGAGGATCCCTTCCTTCTGAACAGGATTCCTTTATGTTTATCCCACGCATTTTTAAAACTCCGTTACCGTTTTCATCTCCACCACCTCCCGCGGGAGGGCATTCCAAGCATCCACCGCTCTCTCTCCGTGGAAAAAAAATACTTCCTGACATTTTTCTTGAGTCTGCATTAACTACTAACATAGCAGGTAACAAGAGAACAGTTAATGCCACTACAATAGATGGCATTAAACACATCAGTATCTGCAATGCACTTAGCCTCAGGTTCTATACAGGTTGCACAAAGATGGAGGCAGAGCCCAGATGAACGCCTAAGCTAATTAATCAATGGGGTGCTAACAACCAATTATTAACGTTAATTGGAACTAATTTGCATTTATGCGTGCATCTGCCTATGTGCTATTCTATGATGCCAGTCAGAAACACCACAAAGTCTACACGATCATCCCTAAACCTCCACTACCCAAATCAACAAAGGACTAAAATACAAATCCATCTACGCAACCAGCTTTTCCTATTTAAGCGCACAACTATGGAACGCACTGCCAAAAGCAGTAAAAACTACGCTCGACCATCTAGACTTCCGGAAAGCACTAAAGACAGACCTGTTCAGAAGAGCATACCCCACCGTCTCAACATAAAATACCTGGACACCTACGTCATAATGAAACCAAAGACCTTTATGAACATTACCTGACTCTTCCTCCCCTCTCCCTCTCTAAGACCCCCAATCTAAACTACCATACATGTACTTAATTCTACCACAATATCACTTTGTATTATTCACACCATGTATTTGTTCATACCTTAATCTGCTTTCACCGTTAACGGTAATGTGTAAGCCACATTGAGCCTGCAAAGAGGTGGGGAAAATGTGGGATACAAATGTAACAAATAAAATAAATAAATAAAAATTATGCTGTGCGCCCAAAGTATCTCGCACGTAACCCAAAAGGGGGTATGGCTGTGGAAGGACCATGAGCGGGTTAGGGGTATAAAAAGAAAAGAGTGGGGGAAGATAGGCTCTTTCCAATCAATAGGGGAGACGTATATTTGAAAAAATATATATTTATAACAGCTTGACTCAACACAGCCGTGTTTTGGTGCTGTAGCACCTTCTTCAGGAGTCTACAAAACCAAATATAAAACATTAATAAATATAACTATAAATTGTGAGCAACAATAATCGTGAGAGAATATAGATAAATTAACATAAAGGACATCTATAAAAGCATAGATTATAATTGAGAAAAAAACATCAAATAAAGTTGTAAATACAAAAATGCATGAAATGCTTTCACAAAAGGAAATACAAATTAGCAAAATTAAGAACATGGATAACACCAAATAAGATGTGGTGTTGCAGATGAAAACTTAAAATCTTAAAATACGCAGAGAGATAAGGGTTGATCCATGTTCTTAATTTTGCTAATTTGTATTTCCTTTTGTGAAAACATTTCATGCATTTTTGTATTTACAACTTTATTTGATGTTTTTTGTTTTCATTGGCATAAATAGATGCACACAGATATCAGCACTGAAATGTCAACTAAGCATATTCTATAATCGGCGCCTAAATCTCCTAAAGGAGAATTTCCTCCTAAAGGACTCCATGTTGTTTATGGTAAACTCTTACCAGTGTTATGCTAGTTACCAGTGCCAGAAATGTATTCAGTGCTGATGAGTCAAAGAAACTGAAACAAATTTCTGTAAACCTGGAAGATATAATGGGGCAATTTGACAAACTGAAGAGTAACAAATCACCTGGACCAGATGGTATACATCCCAGAGTACTGATAGAATTGAAAAATGAACTTGCAGAGCTATTGTTAGTAATATGTAATTTATTTTTAAAATCAAGCATGGCACCAGCAGATTAAATGGTGACCAATGTAATGACAATTTAAAAAAAGGGTTCCAGAGGTGATCTGGGAAATTGCAGACTGGTGAGCCTTATGCTGATGCTGGGCAAAACGGTAGAGACTATTATAAAGAACGAAATTACAGGGAATCTACATAAGCATGGATTAATGAGACAAAGCCAACATGGATTTAGTCAAGGGAAATCTTGACTAACCAATCTATGACATATCTTTGAAGGAGTGAATTAACACGTGGATAAAGGTGAGTAGATCAACATTGTGTATCTGGATTTTCAAAAGGCATTTGACAAACTACCTCAAGAAAGACTCCAGAGGAAATTAGAAAGTCATGGGATTGTGGATTAAAAAAACAGGCTAAAAAAATCGAAAACAGAGAGTAGGGTTAAATGGTCAGTATTCTCAATGGAAAGAGTAGATAGTGGGGTTCCCCAGGGGTCTATGCTGGGACTGCTGCTTTTAAATAGCACCATAGTAGATGACGGCAGAAAAAGACCTGCAAGGTTCATCCAGTCTGCCCAACAAGATAAACTCATATGTGCTCATATTTTGTCTATTAGATTGTAAGCTCTTTGAGCAGGGACTGTCTTTCTTCTATGTTTGTGCAGCGCTGCGTACGCCTTGTAGCACTATAGAAATGCTAAATAGTAGTAGTAGTAGTAATGTGCTACTTTTTGTGTATACCTTACCTTGATTTGTATCTGCCATTTTCAGGGCACAGACAGTAGAAGTCTGCGCAGCACTAGCCCCGCCTCCCAACCACCAGCCCTGCCTCCCACCACCGGCTCTGCCACCCAATCTCCGCTAAGCTTCTGAGGATCCCTTCCTTCTGAACAGGATTCCTTTATGTTTATCCCACGCATTTTTAAAATTCCGTTACTGTTTTCATCTCCACCACCTCCCGCGGGAGGGCATTCCAAGTATCCACCACTCTCTCCGTGAAAACATATAGTTAAAAACATATTTATAAATGATCTAGAGATGAGAATAACTAATGTGGTAATTAAATTTGCTGATGACACATAAAGTTATTCAAAGTTGCTAAATTGCAAGAGGATTGTGAAAAATTGCACGAGGATCATATGAGACTGGGAGTCTGGGCATCCAAACGGCAGAAGACATTTAATGAGAATAAGTGCAAAGTGATGCATCTGGGAAAGAGGAAGTCAAGCTAGAGCTACTTGATGCAAGGTTCCACATTAGGAGTCATGGCCCAGGAAAAGGGTCTAGGTGTCATCGTTGATGATATGTTGAAACCCTCTGCTCAGTTTGCAGTGGTGTCCAAGAAAGCAAATAGAATGTTAGGTATTATTAGGAAAGGAATGGAAAACAGTGCATCTTAGTAAAAGGACCCCTCGGGTACTTATAGATTTACCACACTTGCTCCAGTTGTAAATGAGAATCTTACTTATACCCAAGCCTATATACAAACTCTTTAAAACAAACAAACGGGTGGATGTGAAGCGTCTGTTCACGCTTTCCAAAAATACTAGGACTAGGGGGCTTGCGATGAAACTACAGTGTAGTAAATTTAAAACAAATCGCAGAAAGGTTTTCTTCACCCAACGCATAATTAAACTCTGGAATTCGTTGCTGGAGAACGTGGTGAAGGCGGTTAGCTTGGCAGAGTTTAAAAGGGGGTTAGACGGTTTCCTAAAGGACAAGTCCATAAACCGCTACTAAATGGACGGGAAAAATCCACAATTCCAGGAATAACATGTATAGAATGTTTGTACATTTGGGAAGCTTGCCAGGTGCCCTTGGCCTGGATTGGCCACTGTCGTGGACAGGATGCTGGGCTCGATGGACCCTTGGTCTTTTCCCAGTGTGGCATTACTTATGTACTTATGTCCTCTACTTGGCTCACTTTTATTACATAGAGCAGTGATTTAACCTATTGTGATGTCATAGTGGCTCATTCCACCAATAAGAGCCAACCTCATTAGTGATGTCACAATGGCTTGATTGTATAGAATGTTTGTACATTTGGGAAGCTTGCCAGGTGCCCTTGGCCTGGATTGGCCGCTGTCGTGGACAGGATGCTGGGCTCGATGGACCCTTGGTCTTTTCCCAGTGTGGCATTACTTATGTACTTATGTCCTCTACTTGGCTCACTTTTATTACATAGAGCAGTGATTTAACCTATTGTGATGTCATAGTGGCTCATTCCACCAATAAGAGCCAACCTCATTAATGATGTCACAATGGCTTGATTGTATAGAATGTTTGTACATTTGGGAAGCTTGCCAGGTGCCCTTGGCCTGGATTGGCCGCTGTCGTGGACAGGATGCTGGGCTCGATGGACCCTTGGTCTTTCCCAGTTTGGCAGTACTTATGTACTTAAACAAACGGCATGTGGTTTCTTAGCCAGGATTACAATACATAAAACTCACTGCCTCTCTGTGGCATTCTCTCTCTCCCTCACATATGAATCACAGAGTCTCCATTTTGTTTTCTGAAAGAGAATCAATACAACCTTTTTGTTCTTTAAGACCTTCAACTGCTTTGATTCTAATTAGGGCAATTTTAAAAGGAATTTAAATGCAGCCACCAGAAATTACGGGTACTTTTACTTGTCTTGAAGGGAGTGATTTTCAGCCAAGCCATTTTGCCCAAGTAAATTACTATTTTCTCTTCTAAATGGCTTTGAAAATTGCACTTGAAATGGGCAGTATTTTATGGGTGGGGCTCATAACCACATGAAGCTAACACATCACTATCCATGTGTTTTGCAGTTACTTTATAAAATGGGTTAAAGCAATTAAACGTATTTTGACAAATTAGTTATGTTGAGGGTTTTACTCTGTTGTTCAGAAGAGCATACCCCACTGACCCAACATAAAAATACCGATCACTTGGCACTGTCATTGGTCTGAAATTTCTGAAGAAGTTGTCAAAGCCCCTGAAAAGCTCCACTCCGGCCCATCCAATTCTAATTCAGTCTCCATCAGGGCACAGACCGTAGAAGTCAGCCCAGCACTGGCTTTCCTATCTAATCTAAAAAGCTGTGAAAACAATCCACGACCACTTGAACTTCAGGAAATCACTAAAAACCTACCTCTTCAAAAAGTCCTACCCCAACGACCCCACGTAACCCTCTTCACCTACCAACACAGCATGACTATGATCGAACAGGACATCACGCGATCTTCATCCATTCCGACCCTCCACTTATACCTCATACGATCACTATACAACTTTGTATTTGTTATCCACCGACTGGGCAAATGCCTTTGACGATACTATGTAAGCCACATTGAGCCTGCAAATAGGTGGGAAAATGTGGGGTACAAATGCAACAAATAAACAATATAACCAAAGACCGTAATGGACATTACCTGACTCATCTTCCCCTTTCCCTCTCTAAGTTCCCCTAACTATTTCCTACCTTATATATACCTCATTATACCACCATATCACCTTGTATTCATTCATACTATGTATTTGTTCAAACTGTAACCGGCTAACGCCGTTAATGGTTATAGGTAAGCCACATTGAGCCTGCAAAAGATGGGAAAATGTGGGATACAAATGTAACAAATAATAATAATAAACAGACTGATGCTCATGGTTTATCCTTGAAGGGGATAGGTGAGCTGTGGCTCTTTCTGTTCCTACAGCTGCTTTCTGGGATAATAATGTTGTACTAATTTCACATTCCTTGACACCGTAAGAGACTGGGTGGGTGAGTAACTAAGAGAGCTCAGTTACCCAGTCCCCTACCGTGTCAAGGAATGCGAATTAGTACAACATTATTATCCCAGAAAGCAGCTGTGGGAACAGAAAGAGCCAACTATTACACAATAGTCTTGGAACGTCCCACATTTCAGTAGAAGGCAAAATACAGCAATAGCTTTACTTCAGCTGTCTACTCCAGTCAGGCAATGATACTTCCATGGATAATTTAGGAGTCCAAGAGCATTCGGAAAATGGTGCTTACCTGGGCATGGATCTCTCAGTGTAGGATTGGGTTTTGGTAAAGAAATGGAGCAGGAGTTAATAGCCTTACTAGGTGGAGGGCTGATGCAGGAAGCTTGTGGTCCTTTTGCTCAGTAGTTCTCAAACCTCTTCTCGGTGACCACCACCTAGTCTAGTCAGGTTTTCAGGATATTCCTAATGAATGTGCATGAGGGAGATTTGCATACCTACTACCTTCATTATATGCAATGCTCTGTCATACATATTCATTAGGAGTATCTTGAAAACCTGGCCGACTGGTGGTCCTCTAGGACAGGTTTGAGCATCTCTGCTTTAATACACTCCTCTACCTATAGATAGTCCAGGGCTTTACCCGGAGAAAGGAATTGCAGGGCTGCATCTTTAGTCATACAATCATGTAAATATAGCAGTCTAGCAGTCTTATAGCAAAACGTGTTAACAAGGTGCTTGAAAATTAGGAGCAACTTCAATCCTCTCTAGGCAGCAAAAACATTTTTCAAGCTGTCCGGGTTCTCTGCTTCAGGGAATCTTTGCACCTGGCAGCTGCTGGGGTAAGTAAGAGATCTGAGAGGAGCTGCACTTTGAGCAGTATCTTCAGCATTTGCTTATCAGGGATCTTTCCCACCTGATCAGTATTTCAGTGCCAGGGTGATTACCAGAAAGGCTGGAATCCAGAGTAATAGGCTTGCACCCTGTTACAGTCACCAGTACTGATCAGACATGTGACATGCAAAGGAATTCAGGGATACTGCAGGGGCTGCTCTGTTGGAAGGATCTTCTGTTATTCAATTGTAGAATCTTTGTCTCTTCCCAGAAGTTAGAAGGTGATGAGTCTGCTCAGTTTAGAACCTGCTTTGTTTGTCATTAAACACTTAGCAAAAGACTAAGCATTTTCTAGACATGTCGACTGACACCTTTTTTATTAATGAATATGTAGAAGTCTCAACGGCATTTTACAGAGTATAGTTCAGGATCTTTGCATATTAAGATGGATTTATATGGACCATTTTTTTTTTTTTTAGAATTTTATTTCTGTGTAATTAAATGTACAGTTGCAATTTCCAAGGTGGTTTGGGAGACATCACACCAGGCATGTAGAGGGCGGCTCTATCAAGAGGTACCAAGAAGGCAGCCATGCGGAGTTTATTCCATAAAGGAAAATGGATGCCTTTGTACCTTTATAGAATACTAGAGTAAAAGGTCAGATATGGAAACATAATTTAGAACAACCACTTACACCAGCCGTAGAGCTCGTGCCTAGATTTCTAAAAAAAAAAAAAATGCACATAAATTATAGTATTCTGAAATTTACATGCGTATCATACCATACCATACCATTCCTGCATTTGTATCCCACCTGTTTCTGCATAAGAATCAAAGAGGGGCATAATCGATTTGGTGCCCAAGTTTTCCTGAGGGCGTCCTCGCAGGATGTCCCCGCGAAGGGGCGGGGAAACCCATATTATCGAAACAAGATGGGCGGCCATCTTCCGTTTCGATAATACGGTCGGGGACGCCCAAATCTCAACATTTAGGCTGACTTTAGAGATGCTCTGTGCATGCCAAAGACGGCTTCATACACACAGACAAGCTGCGTATATAATAGCCGTCTACAACCTTTAAAAAACAGAAGTCCATATGAAAACGTCTAAGTGCTTGTCAGGGACGTCTTTTTTTTGAGTATGGGTGAAGGACATCCAAGTGTTAGGCGCCTTTGCTATGCCTCCGTCCCTGCAGTTGAGGATGTCCAAAATGTGGATGTTTCTGTGAGAAGGACATTCATGCCTTTACTATGCCTCTGACACCCTCTTTATTTATTTATTTGGATTACAAGTAGCAGCAGTGGGATTTGAACTGGCCACCTCTGTATTGCAAGACCAGTGCTCTAACCACTAGGCCACTCCTCCACTCTGCTGCCTTGAAATTTGGCCAGCCCTGTTGGGGGGGGGGGGGGCAGTTCAGGACGTCCAAAATGTTTGAAAGAAAGACGTCCACACCTTCGCTATGCCTCCGCTGTCCCCCCCAGGGACCTGCATACTGCTGCGATGGACCTGAATATGATATTTGAGGCTGGCAAAAAAAGTTTTTAAAGTTATTTTTTTCAGGGTGGGAGGGGGTTAGTCACCACTGGGGGAGTCAGGGGAGGTCATCGCCAATTCCCTCCGGTGGTAATCTGGTCAGTTCGTGCACCTTTTTGAGGCTTGGTCGTAAGAAAAAATAGACCAAGTAAAGTCAGCCAAGTGCTCGTCAGGGATCGCCCTTCTTTTTTCCATTATCGCTCGAGGATGCCCATCTGTTAGGCACGCCCCAGTCCCGCCTTCACTACGCCTCCGACACGCCCCCAGGAACTTTGGTCATCCCCGCAACAGGAAGCAGTTGGGGACGCCGAAAATCGGCTTTCAATTATGCCGATTTGGGCGACCCTGAGAGAAGGACGCCCATCTCCCCATTTGTGTCGAAAGATGGACGCCCTTCTCTTTCGAAAATAAGATTGATAGTATTCTATATTACAATATCAATGTAATATGAAACGTATATACAAAAGGAACAGGACAACAGTGTGCTGTACTGAAGATCCACAAATTCCATAAGGGAAAGCAGGATTAAACTTGTGTGTTTTCAGGGCAGATTTGAACTTGTCTTGAAAGGGGTCAACGTGTAGACTTTTAGGCAAGGAATTCCAGAGGATTGGGCCACACAAAAAAAAAATGCAGAGTGGCGGGTAGGGTCAAGCCAAGCTTGAGCAAGGGCAGGTAAGAAAAGAGAGTCAGAGCATGGCCAGAAGTGTTGGGCCAGTTTATATGGAACCAGTGATGAGGACAAATTAATGTGGTTAACTTCAGCATTAACTGCATACTAAAATTCAGGCCTAGCCAATGAATAACTTTTGACTGGACATCTCATTGGCTAGAAGTTATGGATTTTGGAGGAGGAGGAGGGTTGGGAGGCATTCTCAGGTAGGTGGGGGCCAAAAGTTATACAGATAGCAGTGATGTTCTTTGCTATCAGGATAACACTTTCTGTTCAAGTAGAAACAGGAGAAGGGGCAATTCTATAACTGGGGCATCTGCAATTGCACATTCCTTGAGTGCATTAATGTACATAGTACTAGCAGGTACACATTTACCCTTAAGAGAACTCTGCTATTAAATTGTTAGACAACAAACATAAATATGACCATGTGTCTCCTCTTTTTCAAGCTGAACATTGAGAGTGGAGGAGTAGCCTAATGGTTAGTGCAGTGGACTTTGATCCTGGCGAACTGAGTTTGAGTCCCACTGCAGCTCCTTGTGACTCTGGGCAAGTCACTTAACCTTCCATTGCCCCTGCTACAAAATAAGTACCTGAATATATGTAAACCTCTTTGAATGTAGTTGCAAAAACCTCAGCAAGGTGGTATATCAAGTCCCCTTTCCCTTCCCTTCTGGTATCTTCTCATATTCCTTTTATGATTTTGACAGTTGTGCCAGTGGCATTCCTAGGGTGGCCTGCAACTGGGGCAGATCGCCGATGCACCTCCCCCCCCGGGTGCAGCGCCCTCCCACCCCCCCACCCCACCCCAGGCAAAAGGACACACCCCCCGGCGAAAGGACACCCCCCCGGGTGCATTTTTACCTTCTGGGGGGGTGCTGCGCGCCTGTCTGCTTCGCTCGTTCCGTGCTCCCTCTGCCCCGGAACAGGAAGTGACCTGTTCCAGGGCAGAGGGAGCACAGAACGAGCGGAGCAGACAGGCACGCGGCACCCCTCCCCCCCAGCGGCGTGCACCCAGAGCAGACCGCACCCACCGCCCCTCCTAGGAACGCCACTGAGTTGTGCATTGAGTTTCTACTTTTCTTTCCAGTATTTTGAGTCCATAAGTTCCCACTAGAACTTTGCATTCCTCCCAGAAGCAAGTATTGGTTATTCCCTCCCATCGAAAAATTTGTTTTGATGACACCCGTTGTTCCACTTTTCTTTGTTACGGCTCCTACTTGGTGGAATTCATTACCCCTATATATTCGATTAGAAGAGTCATTTGTTAAATTGAAACATATTTAAAAAAAAAACCCAAAACTTATGGACTGCTATCTGACCAGACTTGGTCACTAATCTCTGGTCATTAGCGCAGTGGCGTTCCTAGCGTCGACGACACCCGGGGCGGATCGCCGATGCGCCCCTCCCCCTTCGAAATGACACCCCCCCCCCCCCGCGGGTGCACCCCCCCCTGTTCCAGGGCAGAGGGAGGGCGCTGCAGCGAACAAGAGAATTTAGCATAGCGATTCAAACTCGCAGCCGAAAGGCGTGCGCCGCGGCACCCCCCAGCGGCATGCACCCGGGGCAGACCGCCCCCACCGCCCCCCCTTGGTACGCCACTGCATTAGCGTAACATCAATTCTAGGCATTGGCACATGTCTAACCCCCCCCCTTTGTTGTTTTCTCTTTTAATTTTAAACTAATCGAAATCATTTTTAACATTGACAAATTATTGTATTTTATAATCCCCTATATGTCTGTTTCTGAGTATTTGTTATGCTTGATTCTTTTGCTTTCCATTCCTGTCCCCAATTTTACTATTCTGTAACTGCCATGATTTTAATTAGAATATGCGGGATATCAAATAAATGCAAACCACGAACCATGAAACTGCCAGCAGGGTGGCTAAGCACTATTCTGTAAGAGCACATGTAAGTGGCACAGCACATAAATGCAAAGGGGGGGAGGGACATACACATGGTCAGGGCTCTCGCATGCATAACAGAATACTGCACACACAGTAAGTTATGTAATCCCTGCTGCATTTAACTGACCACATAAAGATATTGACCTCATAGGACGTATAGTTTTGTGCATGCTTCTAGTGCACGTATAGGCTTACAGGAACTCATGCACACACTATGTAATCGCTAACTCCAGACTCCGCTCCTTCTATCTCGCCGCACCTTATGCCTGGAATAGGCTTCCTGAGCCATTACGTCTAGCTCCATCCCTGGCTGCCTTCAAATCCGGGCTAAAGGCCTACCTGTTTGATGCTGCTTTCGACTCCTGACTTGTCACTTCTATCTTATCCTTGTGTCCTTCTGTCTGTCCTTCCCTTATCCTTATTGATCCTGTCTGTTTGTCCTGATTTAGATTGTAAGCTCTTTTGAGCAGGGACTGTCTTCCTTCATGTTCAATTGTAAAGCGCTGCGTACGACTGGTAGCGCTATAGAAGTGATTTATAGTAGTAGTAGTTTTAGACTTTCTACAGTACTGTGTGTATCTAGCAGTTCATTATCAATTTCTGATGAGTATTCAGAAGCTCTGTATTATCTAGTTCTAAACAATTTCTCTATATCTTTCCCTCCCCTTTCCATTGTCTCAGATTTTTGCCTCTGATTCATGTTCTGCCATCCCTCCACTACTCACTCATCTAGTCCTTTTCTCCTTTCATCTGTTTTCCTGCTTCTCGTTCCATTCCTCACTGTCTCCTTGCTCCCCCTGCTATCCCTATGTCTGTCCTTGCATGAACTCTCTACTATGAAACTGTTGCTGCAGGATGTAGCGGGAGACCGAGCACAGCTCTGGGTGTCTGAAGGAAAAAAAAATCCAAGAGTCTCCAGAAAAGAAAGACATAAAGAAGAGGGAGTATAATTGTTTATCGTATTACAAAAGAACATAAGAATAGCCATTTTGGGTCAGATCAATGGTCTATCTAGCCCAGTATCCTGCTTCCAACAGTGGCCAATTCAGGTCACAAGTACCTGTCAGAAGGCCAAATACTGTAGTAGCAACATTTCATGCTACCAATCCCAGGGCAAGCAGTAGCTTCCCCCATGCAGTGGCGTAGCCAAGGGTGGGCTTGGGTGGGCCCAGGCCCACCCACTTTGAGCTCAGGCCCACCAGTAGCAGCACACCTATGATGTGGCCGGCAGAGATTCCCAAGCTGAAAACTCCCAACAACTGTCCCTCCTGCATACCTTATAAATAGCAGATCTTCGCCTGCAGGAAGCAGCGACTGATACATACTGCTCACACTGACCCCAAAGCCTTCCCCTCTGACGTATTCCCGCCTATGCAGAAAGAGGAAGCTGCATCAGTGGGAAGGATGTGGGGCCAACATGAGTACTGTGTATTAGTTGCTGCTTACTGCTGGTGAAAATCTGCTATTTAAAAGGTGTGCAGGAGAGGGGGGATATTTGAGAGACCATCAGGCTCATTTTCAAAGCACTTAGCCTCCCAAAGTTCCATAGAAACCTATGGAACTTAGCCTCCCAAAGTGCTTTGAAAATATGCCTCCATATGGCATGCAGGCGAGAGGAGAGACCAAATCACCTGTGGGATGGGGTGGGGTTCTTCTGCCCACCCATCTTCAGCCCAGGCCCATCCAAAATTGGGTGTCTGGCTACGCCCCTGCCCCCATGTCTATCTCAATAGCAGACTATGGACTTTTCCTCCAGGAACTTGCCCAAACCTTTTTTTCAAAATGCATATGTGCTAACTGCTGTTACCACATCCTTAACTATTCTTTGAGTGAAAATATATTTCCATGTAATTTCATTGAGTGTCTCCTGGTCTTTGTACTTTTTGAAAGAGTGAAAAATCGATTCACTTTTACCCGTTCTACACCACTCAGGATTTTGAAGACATCAATCATATCCCCCTCAGCTGTGTCTTTTCCAAGCTGAACAGCCATAACCTCTTTAGCCTTTTCTCATATGAGAGGAGTTCTTTTTTGAACCTTTTCTAATTCTGCTATATCTTTCTTGAGATATGGTGACCAGAACTGAACGCAGTACTCAAGGTAAGGTTGCACCATGGAGCGATACAGAAGCATTATAATATTCTTGATCTTATTCTCCACCCTTTTCCTAATAATTCCTAGCATCCTGTTTGCGTTTTTGGCTTTCACCGCACACTAGGCTGATTTCAGCATATTGTCTACAATGACACCTAGCTCTCTTTCTTGGGTGCTAATTCCTGAGGTGGACCCTAGTATCAGGTAACTATGATTTAGATTATTCATCCCAATGTGCATCACGTTGCATTTGTCCACATTAAATTCCATCTGCCAATTGGATGCCTTGTCTTCCAATTTCCTTCCTGAAAAAGACTTATCATAATGATCCTTCATAAATGACCTGTCATTAAAACTCTACCAAAACAAGATAACATTGAACTCTTTATACTGTTTACTTCAATTACTTTGTCACCAATTGAACGTTATGCATTACCCCCTTATCTCTTACGCCTGTTATGAACTGTTTATATACTTACTTTATTTTATTTTAATACTGTTTGTACTCTAAATGTTGTAATACCTTGTATTTCTCATTCCGTAAATGGCGATCGCCATTACGGCTTTATGTAAGCCACATTGAGCCTGCAAAAAGGTGGGAAAATGTGGGATACAAATGCAACAAATAAATAAATAAAATCTTCACACAGTCTGCATGTATTTTAACAACTTTGAATAGTTTTGCACCGTTTGCAAATTTAATTACCTCACTTGTTCTGATTTCCAGATTATTTATAAAGATGTTAACTATCACTGGTCCCGGTACAGATCCCTGTGACACTCCACTATTCACCCTCCTCCATTGAAAAAAAAAAAATAGCCGTTTAACCTTACCTTCTGTTTTCTGTCCAATAACCAATTCCTAATTGGGAAAAGAACATTGCCTCCTATCCTAATACCTTGCTTTCTCTATCTATCTTTCTCTCCTGACTCTTATCTGTCTCCCCTGCCCCCTATTTGTTATCTCCTATCCTGCTAGCCTTTCATAGTGGCAACCAGGCTAAAGTCAATCAATACGTCAGTAAAACAAGAATCCGAATGAAGCCTGGTACAGGAAAGCAAGACTGTACAAAATAAACAAAGAAGGACGGTCCCTGCTCAAATGAGCTTACAATCTAAAGAACGAAATGTCAAGTTGGGGCAGTCTAGATTTCCTGGGTAGAGGTTAGGTGCCGAAGGCGACATTGAAGAGGTGGGCTTTAAGCAGAGATTTGAAGATAGGCGGAGGTTACGGGTAGGAACGTAAGGGGAGATGAGGGTTGAGAGGTAAGGAGTGATCTAAGCAGGAAACCAACCGCAGCTGGAGCTGAGTTGGTGCATCAGTAGTCTTGACAGCACTCACCTGGAATTAATGTAGCTTGACCAAATCGGGGCTAATTTCCTGGTGAGTCAGCAGAAGTGGTTTTAAGGCAAGATTTTGATAAAAAGAAGAACGTTAGAAATTTCTGCCTCCCCCCCCCCCCCCCCCCCCCCCCAGGTGGCTGGATATAGCTCTCTGAGGTGAGAAGACCCAAGTACAGATTTGAGAATGGTTGTTCTTTATTGTGATAGGGTTGGTAAACTCGTGCCTGGGTGCTGGAGGTTCTCTGGTCTTATATTTTGAGGGAAATGAGGCTTCTTGGATGCTGTATTGTGAAGGGAGAAGGGGAGGGTGTAAGGAGGGGAGGGGAGCCGGTCTGCGGCTCCTCACTACCTCTCTACCCTCATCTCCCCCTATGTTCCCGCCCGTAACCTCCGCTCACAGGACAAATCCCTCCTTTCAGTACCCTTCTCCACCACTGCCAACTCTAGGCTCCGCTCATTCTGCTTTGCCTCACCCTATGCCTGGAACAATCTTCCTCAACCCCTACGCCAAGCCCCCTCCCTACCCATCTTCAAATCTCTGCTTAAAACTCACCTCTTCAATGCTGCTTTCGGCATCTAACCTTTCGAGAAATATAGTATGCCCTATCAGATCGACTCTACACTTGTCTTTTAGATTGTACACTTGTCTCTAGATTTACACCTGTCTTTTAGATTGTAAGCTCCTCGAGCAGGGACTGTCCTTCCATGTTAAATTGTACAGCGCTGCGTAACCCTAGTAGCGCTTTAGAAATGTTAAGTAGTAGTAGTAGTAGTAGGATAAGGGGTACATTTGTGTTTCAGTTAGAGGTCCCAGGCTCTGTGTTACTGGGGGAAGGGCGCATTAAAAGTATGTTTTACTGTTGGAAATTCCCATGGCTTTATTGAGAAGATAGTGTTTTAATCACGTTACAGTTTTAATTTGATATTTCCTCCTTGGGCTCGATCATAGGGAGTACGGAGAGAAACACTCAGCTGTGGGTAACTGCTTGTTATGAGATCTTTATCTAAGATTAGTAATCAGTGTTGGGTTTTTATCAGCTGGGGATAGATGGTAGGCCTTTCAGATAGTGCCTTGGGATATTCATTCAGAGAATCGCATGTTACATTTCACACAGAACCATCTGTGTCTTGCTAAGAAATAAATGTTTATGAGATTTGGTCATGGGCCAGGTAGTATTGATTCTGCTGAGGAACTAATTTGGTCTGTTGACAGTGGAGGGCAGGGAGATTCCTGTGTCATTCTGGCCCAGCATCAACAGACTCAGCGTGGAAGGCAACCTCAAACATGCCTGCTTCCAGCTGCAGTCAGCATAAGTGCAAAGCGTTCGGCAGTGATAAGCCGAGACTGGCAGCTCCTGCCTTAATCAGCCAGGCATCCCTAGTGATCCAATAAGCCAGGCAAGCAGACAGCACCTAATCAATCAGCTACGCAGTAACCATTAGGCTTTGTCCAACTTTATGTAACTTGTAATAAAAGCTGATCTGTGCCTCGATTCACACAAGAAGACCTTCTGCTATGCCCTAGACAATCAGACCTCTCTTCCTTAGAAACCGGTTTACAAAGCGGCGTAAGCCCAACGCGGGCTTACCGCTTGCTAAAAGAAAAGTACCACTGGACTACCACAGCAGACTGGCAGCAGTTCCCACCCACCCCCAGCGCACGTCACATCCGGCGCTACAAAAATATATATATAATTTTTTAAATTTTTCTTTATTAAGTTTATATTACATTCAGTCATACAACTTAAATGTCAGGAAAAAAAGGAAACATAAGTGACCGTTAGGTTATTTAACAAAGGAAATAATTCAAAATCTTTTAGACCACAATTAGAGTTCAGGCAAGACACAAGGAATAAATATAAAAAATGGAAATAAACTTTTAGTCTAAGAGCAGCAACATGCACACTACTCACAGCCGAATATCAGCGATTACCTCTATTGAACATTCAGGTTTGAGTTCCTCTATTTTCCCTAGCGCTAATAAACACTTTCACTTTTTGAGGTTCAAGAAACATATAAGTTACTGATTCATAGTAACATAGTAACATAGTAGATGACGGCAGAAAAAGACCTGCACGGTCCATCCAGTCTGCCCAACAAGACAAACTCATATGTGTATACCTTACCTTGATTTGTACCCTTCTTATTCAGGGCACAGACCATACAAGTCTGTCCAGCAGTACTTCCCGCCTCCCAACCACCAGTTCCGCCTCCCATCACAGACCGTATAAGTCTGCTCTCCACTATCCTCGCCTCCCAACCACCAACTCCTCTTCCCCCCACCTGCTCCGCCACCCAATTTTGGCTAAGCTTCTGAGGATCCATTCCTTCTGCACAGGATTCCTTTATGCATATCCCACGCATGATTGAATTCCGTTACCGTTTTCATCTCCACCACCTCCCGCGGGAGGGCATTCCAAGCATCCACCACCCTCTCCGTGAAAAAATACTTCCTGACATCTTTCCTGAGTCTGCCCCCCTTCAATCTCATTTCATGTCCTCTCGTTCTACCACCTTCCCATCTCCGGAAAAGATTTGTTTGCGGAGTAATACCTTTCAAATATTTGAACATCTGTATCATATCACCCCTGTTCCTCCTTTCCTCCAGGGTATACATGTTCAGGTCAGCAAGTCTCTCCTCATACGTCTTGGAACGCAAATCCCGTACCATTCTCGTAGCTTTTCTTTGCAGCGCTTCCATTTTTTTAACATCCTTCGCAAGGTACGGCCTCCAAAACTGAACACAATATTCCAGGTGGGGCCTCACCAACGACTTGTACAGGGGCATCAACACCTCCTTTCTTCTGCTGATCACACCTCTCTCTATACAGCCTAGCAACCTTCTCGCTACGGCCACATCGACACGGAAATTTTAACACAAATAAAGCACCTAATGCAACTGCTCTAGGCCTAAGACTCATAAATTCTCTTCGCATTTGAGTATCTTTATTCAAATCTGGATATATACGAACTTGTTCCCCTAGAAATTTTCCATTTAAATGTTTAAAGTAAAATTTGAAAATATTGTTTCTATCCAACTCTATCGCAAATGACACCAAAAGGGTCATTCTCTCTGTTACATTGTCCAGTGAGTTCTCTAAAAAGTCTATTAAATTGTCTACTGGATTCTGAGCAGCCGGGGAGGTCGATTTTTTAATCCCAGTTAAATACTGAGTTTTATTGATAGGTGGAAGACCCTCTATTGGAATTTTTAATATTTCCTGGAAATATCTGCGAAGCATACAGTGGGGGAAATAAGTATTTGATCCCTTGCTGATTTTGTAAGTTTGCCCACTGACAAAGACATGAGCAGCCCATAATTGAAGGGTAGGTTATTGGTAACAGTGAGAGATAGCACATCACAAATTAAATCCGGAAAATCACATTGTGGAAAGTATATGAATTTATTTGCATTCTGCAGAGGGAAATAAGTATTTGATCCCCCACCAACCAGTAAGAGATCTGGCCCCTACAGACCAGGTAGATGCTCCAAATCAACTCGTTACCTGCATGACAGACAGCTTTCGGCAATGGTCACCTGTATGAAAGACACCTGTCCACAGACTCAGTGAATCAGTCAGACTCTAACCTCTACAAAATGGCCAAGAGCAAGGAGCTGTCTAAGGATGTCAGGGACAAGATCATACACCTGCACAAGGCTGGAATGGGCTACAAAACCATCAGTAAGACGCTGGGCGAGAAGGAGACAACTGTTGGTGCCATAGTAAGAAATGGAAGAAGTACAAAATGACTGTCAATCGACAAAGATCTGGGGCTCCACGCAAAATCTCACCTCGTGGGGTATCCTTGATCATGAGGAAGGTTAGAAATCAGCCTACAACTACAAGGGGGGAACTTGTCAATGATCTCAAGGCAGCTGGGACCACTGTCACCACGAAAACCATTGGTAACACATTACGACATAACGGATTGCAATCCTGCAGTGCCCGCAAGGTCCCCCTGCTCCGGAAGGCACATGTGACGGCCCGTCTGAAGTTTGCCAGTGAACACCTGGATGATGCCGAGAGTGATTGGGAGAAGGTGCTGTGGTCAGATGAGACAAAAATTGAGCTCTTTGGCATGAACTCAACTCGCCGTGTTTGGAGGAAGAGAAATGCTGCCTATGACCCAAAGAACACCGTCCCCACTGTCAAGCATGGAGGTGGAAATGTTATGTTTTGGGGGTGTTTCTCTGCTAAGGGCACAGGACTACTTCACCGCATCAATGGGAGAATGGATGGGGCCATGTACCGTACAATTCTGAGTGACAACCTCCTTCCCTCCGCCAGGGCCTTAAAAATGGGTCGTGGCTGGGTCTTCCAGCACGACAATGACCCAAAACATACAGCCAAGGCAACAAAGGAGTGGCTCAGGAAGAAGCACATTAGGGTCATGGAGTGGCCTAGCCAGTCACCAGACCTTAATCCCATTGAAAACTTATGGAGGGAGCTGAAGCTGCGAGTTGCCAAGCGACAGCCCAGAACTCTTAATGATTTAGAGATGATCTGCAAAGAGGAGTGGACCAAAATTCCTCCTGACATGTGTGCAAACCTCATCATCAACTACAGAAGACGTCTGACCGCTGTGCTTGCCAACAAGGGTTTTGCCACCAAGTATTAGGTCTTGTTTGCCAGAGGGATCAAATACTTATTTCCCTCTGCAGAATGCAAATAAATTCATATACTTTCCACAATGTGATTTTCCGGATTTAATTTGTGATGTGCTATCTCTCACTGTTACCAATAACCTACCCTTCAATTATGGGCTGCTCATGTCTTTGTCAGTGGGCAAACTTACAAAATCAGCAAGGGATCAAATACTTATTTCCCCCACTGTATCTATTGGTGAGATCAGAGGGGCTTTAGGAAAATTTATGAAACGCAAATTGTTCTTCTTCCCCTTATTGTCCAAAAATTCCAATTTTTTCCTCAATATATCTCTATCTTTAGAGACTTCTCCTGCAAACACCTGCAACAAAGAGAGTTCAGCTCTTAAAGTTCCAACTTGATTCCCTTGATCTTGAACTTTATCCTCTAACTTCTGTTGAGCTTGTTTTAAATCTGTAATTTCTTTTGTAAAAGAGTTGGTTACCTTTGTTAACAGGGAATTCATCCCCTGAATTGCGTCCCATAGAGAGACCATCTCCGTTACACCAACGGTTTAGCTCCCAAAAGCATGGGGGTCGAGGTCGCATTAACCCTCCAGTTTCCAGCTGTTCCCACTATCGGGGCCAAATTCGCCGAGGTTCCTCCTTGGAGCGCGTTGTTACCCTCCACATCGGGAACTGAACTAGGCGATCCTACCTCGGAGATGAAACTACTTCTGGGTCGCGGAGGGGCTGCATTTTCGAGCAGGCTCAACGAGACTGCTCCATCACTGTGAACCACAGAAGACTCCGTGGATCGATTCGAGGTGGGTGTTTGCATGACCCGTGGGAGGACGCCAACTTGCTCCAGGGTCAATTGCCGGGGAGCGGGAACGGTTCCAGGGGCTGAGGAGGACAGGACTCTGGGTTTCCCCTTCCTTTTCCCCATATCCTGGGGTAGGATTAACTCGCCAGTAGTTGAACACCTCGCAAAGTCAGGAGCTCACTCTGATCCACCACCGAGGTTGGAAGCTTTTGCGATGCGGCAAACTGGAGTAAATGGGGAGCAAGTTTCTCCTGCTGCGGCTTTTCCAGGGAGAAGTTTGAACCGCTTGGGAGATGAGAATATTCTCAGCCCCCGTTTTCAGCCTCCAGTCACAAATGGTTCTGCAAGGCAGTTGCTTGGAGGAGAAGGAGAAATGCCCGTTTTGGAGGTCGGTGATCAAGTTCGGGCGGGACTGGCTGCACCTACAGAGCAAGAGAATGGCTCTGGGAGTGTTGTTTCGGTCTTAGAGGGAACCCGCCACATAACCGGAGGGGCCCAAGTAGTCCTGATGACATCTTTTATCCAGGTACCATCAGTGGAATCTTCTGCCCCCCTGCAAAGACTAACAGTCGTCACTTTGGATTCTTTGTGGAATGTGTTGGAAGACTTGGTTCTTCTATAGCTGCTTGTTCTACTGACTTAAAAAAAACTTGCAAAAGAATTGCACAATAAAACTCAGGTAACTGAGCAACAATTAGAGACACAGAAGGGAAAATTGATTCCCTGGAATGAGAAGTGGAAAGTATGAAGTTAGTCAATGCTACTTTGATTAAAGATAAGACTCTATCAAATAGAAGGATTGAAGTTTTGGAAAATTACACCAGACGTCTTAACCTTAAGATCTTGGATTTTCCTAGAGTCCAAGATATTACACCATTAGATATGTTTAAAAAGTATTTGACTGACAATTTACTACCACCTCTATCTAGAATCCTATATAATAAAACTCACCTTCAACGTTCTGAGGACACTGACGTCAGTGTCACTTCCTTCGGGTTCGAAGGGTTTGTGGTGGTGAAGCCACCGAAATCACTGTCTCTGGGCCCCGCCCTCACGTCAAACGTGATGACGTCGAGGGCGGAGCAATGGCATCACAGAGCGAGGGCGGAGCAATAGTGGCTTCACGACTCAGGAGATGAAGGTGGCGTGCGTTGACGAGGTGCGGAGCAATGGCGGTCAGTGGCTTCACAATGCCGAAGGGGTGGGTAGGGAGGGGGGGGGGTTCGGGAGGAAAACCTTGCTAGCGCCCATTTCATTTGCTCCAGAAACGGGCATGTTTTACTAGTTTATTATAATACCTTCCAAGTCTGGAATATGGCCTCAGAATGAAGCTAAGGGAAATGCATCTGTGGAAGTAGCCAATTCTAATGTGACAACTAGATTAGCCACTGAAAAGGTCAATTGGTTGTTGAGAAAGCAACCTTATTGGTTACTCTGGTATTTGAACAAGACTTGGACACAGTGGCGTAGGAAGGGGGGGCGGGGGGGCGGTCCGCCCCGGGTGCACGCCGCTGAGGGGGGGTGCCGGTGCCGCTGGTTCACTGCTCTCTCCGCCCCAGAACAGGTTACTTCCTGTTCCAGGGCAGAGAGAGCAGGGAACCAGCGGAGCCAACGCAGCGCCCAGCAACCTGCAGTCGGGGCGGATCGGCTCTCTCGCCCATCACTCGCCGCTCTCCGCAGTAAGTATATGCTCCGGGGGGGGGGGGTGTGCGCTCCGGGGGGGATGTGCATGCTCCAGAGGGAGTGCCGTGCTGCACCCGGGGGGGGGGTGCGCAGCGGCGACCCGCCCCGGGTGTCAGCTGCCCTCGCTACGGCACTGCTTGGACATGATACTATTTGTCTCTGCTTTCGCAATATGCGGACTTTATTTCTGGGACAAAAAATCTGGATTTTTCCTGATCTAGCGAGACCAACTCAGGAGTGTAGGAATGTTTCTTAGCCATGAGGGCAGCGACACGAAGTCTTGATGCTTTGTTTTTCCTTAATATCCATATAAGTGTTTGATGAAATATTCAGGTAATTCCTATATATTCTATGTCCATCTTCAAATCTAAGCTAAAAGCCCACCTTTTTGATGCTGCTTTTAACTCCTAACCCTTATTCACTTATTCGGAACCCTTATTTTATCATCCTCACTTTAATATTCCCTTATCTCTTTTGTCCTGTTTGTCTGTCCTAATTAGATTGTAAGCTCTGTCGAGCAGGGACTGTCTCTTCATGTTCAAGTGTACAGCGCTGCGTACGTCTAGTAGCGCTATAGAAATGATAAGTAGTAGTAGTAGTCTTGGGATTCCGGAATCTTACTACTCTTTGGGATTCTGCACAGAATCTTGCTACTATGGGATTCCGGAATCTTGCTACTCTTTAGGATTCTGCACGGAATCTTGCTACTCTTTGTCCTTATCCCTTATTTGTTCTGTTTGCCTGTCCTAATTAGATTGTAAGCTCAGTCGAGCAGGGACTGTCTCTTCATGTTCAAGTGTAGAGTGCTGCGTACGTCTAGTAGCGCTATAGAAGTGATAAGTTGTAGTAGTCTTTGGGGTTCCGGAATCTTGCTACTCTTTAGGATTCTGCATGGAATCTTGCTACTCCTTGGGATTCCGGAATCTTGCTACTCTTTGTCCTTATCCCTTATTCATCCTGTTTGTCTTAATTAGATTGTAAGCTCTGTCGAGCAGGGACTGTCTCTTCATGTTCAAGTGTACAGCGCTGCGTACGTCTAGTAGCGCTATAGAAGTGATAAGTTGTAGTAGTCTTTGGGGTTCCGGAATCTTGCTACTCTTTAGGATTCTGCATGGAATCTTGCTACTCTTTGGGATTCCGGAATCTTGCTACTCTTTGTCCTTATCCCTTATTCGTCCTGTTTGTCTTAATTAGATTGTAAGCTCTGTCGAGCAGGGACTGTCTCTTCATGTTCAAGTGTACAGTGCTGCGTACGTCTAGTAGCGCTATAGAAATGATAAGTAGTAGTAGTAGTCCCAGATCGGTTGAGATCCTTTTTAGATGCTAAGAAATCTTTGAATCCAATTGCTTCCACAATTGTATCCAATGCAGGTGACCCTGGCTGAATTGCAGATATGATTTGTCATAAGGTATTAAAGCCTTTTCTTTTTTTGGAATTGCCATTAATAGATCACCATATAATGCTGTACTAGCACCCCCATCTTTTTGTTGTCTAGTGGGTTTTTGCCCCTTTTATGCTACATTTTGTATTGATTCCTATGTACTCGATATGTCACTGACTCATATTTCTTTGTAGCAAGATTATATTGCTTGTTCTATGAGGTAGACTTTCAATTGAACATAATACAGACAGGGATACAATGCAGATGTGTTATTATCCTGCCCTACCCTAAATGCTCTGGGAACGCTGGCTCTCAGTGCCGCCAAACGTAGACGTGTTCTTGGAAAACATGTGCACTAAGGGGTCCTTTTACTACGGTATGCCGAAGAATGGCCTGCACCACTGTAGACATGTGTATTGGACGCACGCAGGTCCATTTTTCAGCGTCCCTACAAACAATGCTGAAAATGGACGTGCGGCAAAATAAAAATTGGCATGTGTCCATTTTGGGCCTGAGACCTTACCGCCACCCATTGATCTAGTGGTAAAGTCTCATGCATAAGCCAGGCGGTAATGGCCAACGCATGTACAATGCCGATTACTGCCCGGTCAGCGCCGCATGCCGGAAAAAAATTCCCGCACTCTTAGTGGATGTGCGTAAAAAAATGAAATTACTGCCCAGGCCACGTGGTAGCTCAAAATTGACACACGTAGAATGCATGTACGTGCCTGTGCATCTTAGTATAAGGGACCCTAAGGCAGTTCTCAGGCAGGCAAATTATACAGGTAAAGCATTTTACACCTGTGTAAACTGGTTTGAAAATGTGTAATAATAATAATTATTATTATTACATTTGTACCCCGCGCTTTCCCACTCAAAGCAGGTTCAATGCAGCTTACATAATAATATGGATTACAGAGTATTGATAGAGAAAATATAAGTTAATTATAGCAGACTAATAAAAGAGTTAGGTAGGTAGAGATGGGCAAGGGTGAAGGGAGTAGGAGAGGTATGAGCAAGGGGTAGGTGAACATTAGAAGGGTGTAGAGGAGGCGCGAAGGAGGAGGGGGGAGGGGGGAAGGGACAGGGGATAAACATAGAGAAATTGGTGGGAGATGTAGTCTGGGTCATTGTCGTTGTCTCCAGGATATGTGTAGGGTAGATGGGTTCATAGGATTAAATTGGGTTGTTAGTGATTTCCAGAATGGTAGATAGTCACTGATTGATTGAATAGGTCTGGGGAGGGCATTCCAGAGTTGGCTGCCTAAGAAGGAGAAGTTGGATCCATAGTAGGTTTTGTACTTGAGTCCTTTGCAATTGGGATAATGCAGGTCGAGGTAAGTTCGCAAAGTTTTAGACTTATTTCTGGTGGAAAGGTTAATGAGATTGAGCATATAGTCCGGAGACTCACCGTGGATGATCCTGTGGATTAATGTGTGGACCTTGAAGTTGATTCGTTCTCTGACAGGGAGCCAGTGAAGTTTTTCACGAAGAGGTGTTGCGCATAATACTGATCAGGGGCAATATTCAGCCAGCAGCACTCAGCATTTTTTTCAATACTGGCCTAGAAATTTAGTGCTGGCCATTACGTGGATACTACTGGTCCTGAATATTCAGGTCCGTGTTGGCCACTTGTCATTACCTAGATATTGTAAATATTCATAGGTGGTACTGGGATAGCTACCCAGTTAAACTTAGGGCAGCTTTTTTTCTGTCCTCAGTCAACTGGTTAGCTCCCTGGGTACCGTTCCCAAATATTGGCAATTCTTGGATAACTCTTGCCTCTGCCATGAGTCTATCTCCGGACCACCCCGGCAATAACTGAATGGTGCTGAGGTGCTCTCCTGGATTTTCAGCGGCACTAACTGGTAAGTGCCGCTGAAAATCCAGTTTTGATCCAATGAGGAGGAGTTTTCTGGGTAGGATCTGCTACTACCCCGATAAATCCTTTTGAGATCAACCTTGTCATTATTATATATACTAGATATATAGGATGCTGTAGAGTGGTGATAACTGTTAATGTATAATATGGCCCTTCCCAAAAGAGCTTACAATATGAACAGGCATCTGAGTCAGTGGGAGATAATGGGGCTCATTTTCAAAAGAGAAAAATGGCCATAAAGTGTCATAAAGCACCATTTGGACGTTTTTCTTCCAAAAGGGTCCAAATTGGTATTTTCAAATTTTGCAGACATATATTTATGCAATCCATCTGCAATGCATCCAGATCACAAGGGGGCGTGTTTTGAAGGTGAGATTAGGGCGTGCCCGACACTTGGACGTTTTACAGCCATAATGGAACAAAATAAAAACGTCCGGGACTAAAATCAAGATGTTTTGGTCTACACCTGTTTTCAGAACGAATAAGACACAAAAAGGTGACTTAAATGGCCAGATGACCACTGGAGGGAATCAGGGGTGACCCCCCCCCCCCAATACCCCACAGTGGTCACTGACCCTTCTCCCGCCCCCCAAAAATGTGAATAAAAATATGACTTACCAGCCTCTATGACAGCCTCCGATGTTAAAATCAGGTCTATTAGAGCAGTGTAGTGGTCATTGCATTTCCCTCTACCTGTCACACTTGTGGTGGAAATTTTGACCCCTCCCAAACTCACCAAAACCCTACTGTACCTACATATAGATGCTCCTTTCACCCATAAGAGCTATTGTAGTGGTGTGCAGTGGGGGACAGTGTGTTTGGGTGGGTTTTGGAGGGCTCAGGGGACAAGATAAGGGAGCAAAGGGGAGATGCGTACCTGGGAGCAGTTTTATGAAGTGCACAGAGGTGCCCTTTAGGTTGCCCCATTGCTTTCCTGGGATGTCTGGGGGACCAGTCTGCTAAAACTGCTGGCTCCTCCTACATCTCGATGGCTTGAATCTCTACGTTTTGCACTTATTCAGGTTTTCTTTTTGAAAATGGACAAAAAAAACCCCAAAATATCCAAAGCACAAAACCTTGTTCAAAACAGTATTTTCCCAAAAAAAAAAAAAAATGATAGACATTTTTTTAATGACCTCCTTTCCTATTCAGATTTTGGACATTTTGTGCAAATCATCCAAAATCGGACTTAGACGCCATATCGAAAATGCCCCTCAATGTGACTTACCCAAGGCTGCAAAGAGGCAGAAGCAGTAATTAAACCCTGGCTTTGCTGGTTCTTAGCCAATTGTTATAACTACCAGGTCACTTCTTCTAAGGGTCAGTTCTTATAAAATGCATAGATATTATTTACTTGTGGTCTTTGCACTGATTTTCAAAAGGAATGCATGCACATAGCTTCATTTTCAAAATTACCAATGGTATTAAAGTCCCATAGACTGCCCCTGCTTTTTCTGCAGATACCTTTGGCATGGAAGATAATGTGTGTAGATTTGAAAATGCATTATGATTCTCCACACATTTCCCTCTCCTGACCTAAACCCACCTCTGGGAATGCTTCTCTTATTGTGGATATAACTACACATGTCGAGGAACCCCAACAAGTCTTTTCACTAGGTGCAAAGTGATGCATGTGTGAAAGAGGAACCCGAACTATAGCTACGTAATGCAAGATTCCATGTTAGGAGTCACCGACCAAGAAAGGGATCTCAGCGTCATTGTTGATGATACGTTGAAATCCTCTGCTCAGTGTGCTGCGGCGGCTAAGAAAGCAAATAGAATGTTAGGTATTATTAGGAACGGAATGGAAAACAAAAGTGAGGACTTTATAATGTCTTTGTATCGGTCCCTGGTGCGACCGCACCTCGAATATCGTGTTCAATTCTGGTCACCGCATCTCAAAAAAGATATAGTGGAATTAGAAAAGGTACAGAGAAGGGCGACGAAAATGGTAAAGGGGATGGGACGACTTCCCTATGAGGAAAGGCCGAAGCGTCTAGAGCTCTTCAGCTTGGAGAAGTGATGGCTGAGAGGAGATATGATAGAGGTCTATAAAATAATGAGTGGAGTGGAACGGGTAGACGTGAATCGTTTGTTTACTCTTTCCAAAAATACTAGGACTAGGGGACATGCGATGAAGCTACAAAGTAGTAAACGTAATATGAATCGGAGAAAATGTTTCTTCACTCAACATGTAATTAAACTCTGGAATTCGTTGCCAGAGAATGTGGTAAAGGCAGTGGTGTTCCGACCCTAGCTGACACCCAGGGCGGATCGCCGATGTGCCCCCCCCCCCCCCGGGGGCAGCGCCCCCCCCCCCCCGGGTGCACACCGCTGGGGGGGGGGGGGTGCCGTGGCACGCGCCTGTTGCCCGGTCTCCAAGTTCGCAATTCGCATGTGTTCACTGCTCCCTCTGAGTCTGCCCCGGAACAGGAAGTAACCTGCTCTGGGGCAGACTCAGAGGGAGCAGTGAACACATGCAAATTGTGAAATTGGACTGAGACAGGGCAATAGGCCACTCCTCCACTCCACTTTTAACCCCCCCCCCCCCCAGTTAGTCCAATAAAGGTATCACATCACCTTATATACATCGTAGGCACAGTTTTTCCAAACTCTGTGGATAACGTACTCCGTGGCTACTGTAACGTGCAAGCTTTACACCAGCACTCAAGAGAGAAAGTACACGTGTTCCCCTTTGCAAATGACCCAGGGAAAAGTGCCCACAGACAATTTGCACCAGCTTCAATCTATGGATATTTATTTTCCCTGAATATCAATGCCTGTCGTTTTGCAAATGCAAATTTAAGCACATTACACAGTAACATAGTAGATGACGGCAGAAAAAGACCTGCACGGTCCATCCAGTCTGCCCAACAAGATAAACTCATATGTGCTACTTTTTGTGTATACCCTACCTTGATTTGTACCTGTCCTCCCAGCACTATCCCCGCCTCCCAACACCGGCTCTGGCACAGACCGTATAAGTCTGCCCTTGGGGTGCTCTGCTCTGCCATTACAATTTTTTAAAAAAAGACAGGGAATGATTCAAACACAAAACAGGCAATCCTTGGATATGTAAGGCTACGAGTGCCACTCTGTGGTGTTATGCTCGCTTGATGATCATTGCAGCTGCAGTGGTTGATGGGGTATGGGTATGTGTTACCAAGGGATCTTCTGCTGCGTATTGGCAGACAGACACATACTGGAGATTTCCCCTGAGCACCAGCAGGTTAGACTAGTGAGTTTACTGGAAAAGACCATTTTTTAAATCTACCTCCACCTGCAGATAGGTCGGGATAGCACTCACTTGCTCAGAACAGTGAGTCGACTAAAGGAAATGAAATTAGCAGGTAAGAAATAATTTTTCCTTAGTCATAGATCTACTCTGCTCGCACCAGTACAAGAGTGATTTCTTTCCCTATCACATATACAAAAATAAGCAGCCTCCCTCCTCCCCCCCCCAACTTTTATCCTCTCTCACTAGCTTGAAATGACTATTCCTTCCTCCTTTTCCCTTTCCTCTCCTATGCACTGTCTTTACCTTCTTTCCCTTATCCCTCACTCATATCTGTGTGGTTTCTAATTTAAGCACATTGTTATATCTTCTGACATAACCTCCATTGATTCAGAGCACACGTCCTTTTCCCATGTGTAATAGTACCATGTATAGGCAGTTTAATCCACTTTCTGCTTTCCAGCTTTCCACACTGTCCCTAAGGGTCATTTTCAAAAGCATTGCCATGTGCATATGGAAATGCTTATTTGAAAATTGCTTGTCTTGAATCCCAGTACCATCTATGATTTGCTTCAACATTCTACTTTAAAATAATACATTTGAGGCTCGTTTTCAAAGTACATAGACTTACAAACTTACACGGGTTATTATGGGGCTTATTTTCAAAAGAGAAGAATGTCCAAAAAGTGGCATAAATCTGCATTTGGACGTGTTTCTCACAAAAGCGTCCAAATTTGTATTTTCAAAACCAGTTTTTAGATGTTTTTCTATGAAGTCCGTCAGAGGTGCATTCAAATCACAAGGGGGAATGTCAGGGGCAGTAGCATAGCCAGACCTGATATTTTGGCCGGGCCCAGAGATAATATGGGTGGGCAATATATATATATATATATATATATATAAAATTATGATTAAAAAAAAAGCATATACAATTTGGGCTGGCACTGGCAGGAACTCGATTCTCAAATGATCTCACTCGGACTCGAACCTTTCCAGTTCCCACATTTCCACAGGGCAGGGCCAGGCTGAGGCTCTAGTTCAATACTCAACCCGGACTGTGTGCACGTGCAGCTATTTTTTTTTAGCCTGCCCTCAGATGCGAGTGGAGCACACCGCCGCGCACAGCAGCCACGTCATAAGGTACTACCGCGTAGGATCATATGGATGGAGGGAACTACGACGCGCTGTGCGGCCGCGACGGGACCTGCTGCTGCAACAAGTGCATTTTCCTGCGCCCCCCCCCCCCCGAGCCGACGGTAGGCGGGATGAGTCTGCTGAAGAGATCAGCTGAGCCGGCCCTGAGCGGATGGCCACGACTGCGCGACGTGGTACGTTGCTGCAGTGTGTGCGCTTGCCATGTGGGTGGGTCGGTGGTCGGGCAGGCGGGCCTGAGCCAAAATCGGGCTGGAGCCTGCCCTGGAGAGATCAGCTCAGCTGAGCTAGAGCGAGCGGGTGCCGTTTCTGCCGTGGTCGCTATGCTGCTGCACAGTGTGTGCGCGTGCTTCGGTGGGCGGGCCTGAGCTGAAATTGGGTGGGCCTGGGCCCACCCAGGCCCACCCGTAGCTACGCCCCTGGTCAGGGGTGTGTTAAGGGTGGGATCTGGTCGTTCCTAACACTTGGACTTTTTTCTGCCATAATGGAACAAAACAAAAACATCTATGGCTATAAGTTAGATGTTTTGTTCTAGACCTGTTATGTTAATGAATAAATCTCAAAAAGTGCCCTAAATGACCAGATGACCACTGGAGAGAATCAGGGATGACCTTCCCATACTCCCCCAGTGGTCACTAACCCCTTCCACCCCTAAAAATGTGAATAAAAACATTACTTACCAGCCTCTGTGCCAGCCTCCGATGTTATAGTCAGGCCCACAGCATGCAGGTCCCTGGAGTAGTCTAATGGTGGGTGCAGTGCACTGCAGACAGGTGGACCCAGGCCCATACCTCCCCCTACCCTGTTACACTTGTGGTAGAAACTGTGATCCCTCCAAAACTCACCAGAAACCCACTGTACCCACATATAGGTGCCCACTTCACCTATAAGGGCTAATGTAGTGGTGTAAAGTTTTGGGAAGTGGATTTTGGGTGGGTTTGGGGGAACTCAGCAGACAAGGTAAGGGAGCAATGGAGAGATGTGTACCTGGGAGCATTTATTCGAAGTCCACTGCAGTGACCCCTAGGGTGCTCCATTGCTCTCCTGGGATGTCTATGTGGCAGTCTACTAAGAATATTGGCTCCTCCTAAATCCCAGTGGCTTGATTTTGTACATTTTTCACTTAGACTTTTTTTTCTTTTTTTAAAAAATGGACCACAAAAAACATCTAGCAAATAGCCATTTTTGGGGGAAAAAAACTTAAGATGTTTTTCTGTTCTGAAAATGGCTATATTCCCTACTTGAATTTTGGCTGTTTTTAGCAAAATGTCCAAAGTTGGATTTAGATGTCATATCAAAATGCCCCTCCACATGTCATTGTATGTCTATGTGCTTTGAAAATGAGCACCAAAACACTTCACACTGGTATTCCTACCTGCCGCCTTAGCTGATTTTTCTCATGCCTTATTACGTCAACTATCCCACTCACTCCCAACAAATTAACCAATTGATTTTGCCACCTCCTCCTTCACTTTGCCTTGACACTATCAGACATTCTGACATATCATTCTTTGGCCCCTAGGAATGGAATTCACTGCCTCGTCGCCTAAAAATGAAACAAATCGTATATGTTTCAAAGCATCCCTAAAAATCCAGCTGTTTTCTCTGGTGCTTGGCGTTATATGACGATCCCAATGTCAGGAACTCCAGGGAACACACCTTCTTTCCCTTCCTTGCCTCTCTTGGACACTTACAAATTTTAACTGTCATTTCCTTCCTGGATGTTAAGGTTTTTGTTAAACGCTTTGTTATGTCCTTAGCAAAGGTTGGACAGCAGTGACATTGAACCCTCCAATACTAAACCTGCAACAAGCAGAGATGTTAATGGGGGTAGGGATAGGATGAGGTTTTTATTTACATGCATACTTTTGAAAATGCTACTACTATTACTAATCATTTCTGTAGTGCTACTAGACGTATGCAGCGCTGTAAACATTATATGCAGGTACATTGTCTGTCCCTAGAGGGCTCACATTCTATTTGTTTTTTTGTTTTATTTTGTTTTTTTGTACCTGTGTGCCCCAAAGAGCAGGTGTAAATGTAAGCAGAGAGATTCCCTGAGGACATTTTCAAAGTAGAATTGTGTGCAAACTCTCCCTTTGAAAATCTGGCAAAAGTTGCTTTTACCCTTACTGGCAGTTATAAAATTTACCTCGTATCTTATTATTATTATTATTAATTGGATTTAGTTCACAAGGTGAGTTACAATTCAGGAACAATTTTGGGGATTCACCTTCCCTCTAGCTAATTTGATGAAGAATTTTCAGTTATTCAACCCTACACTCCCATTTTGTTTTACCTACTCTGGTGCAGCAGCAAAGAAATTGCAGCTCTGATTTATAATGTTCACAAAATTCCTACCTGACTTTGGAGTCTATGAAGCTTCTAATCCTTGCTCTAATTATATCTCATATGGATTATCATAGTGTTCCCTTTCCCAGCCTCCCCTCAGTTTCTCTTAAACACATAGCCTTAATCCATCATGCAGCTGCTCAACTGATTTTTCTTTCATCTCTGTTTTCTCGTGAGAATCTTCTGCTTAAAATGTTGACCTGACTTCCCCTGTAATGACAAATTTGCATCAAGTTTCTTTCTACACCTTTAGTTGTTCACAGATATGATCCCTTGGATGGCTATTGCTCTCCATATTCCCTCCTTCTTGAGTCATTTGGCCAACAGCTGCCTTGTGGTTTTCCTTCGCATTTATTCTGATGCTTCACACATTAGGGTCCCTGTTGACTAAGACGCTCTAGCGTTTTTAGCACATGCCTAAAATTAGCACTTGCTAAATGCTAGAGACACCCATATATTCCTTTGGGTGTCTTTAGCATTTACAGCACGCTGTTTAGGGTGCTCTGAAAACGCTAGCGTGCCCCTTAATGCTGCTTAGTAAATAGAGCCCTAGATCTTTTTCTTATCTAGCTGCTTTTCTTAAAAAATTGTTTGCATGGCCTTGTAGTGTCCTTCTGCTCCTTTGGAACTGTTCTCTGGTATGCAATAGTGCCATATGTCTTCATCTGCAGTTTCTCGGTTATTTCCTCAGTTTTCATAGTCTTCTCTAATCCAGTCATTGGATGTTCCTTGGCCTGCAGTCATAGACTGCACCCTGGATCAGGCCAGTAGGGGTCACCATTGTACAAATGACTGAGACTCCTGCCCTCCAGGGGCTGTGAACATTGCTGCCTCCTCAGCATCCCTGACCCCAGCTGGCCTAGGGGTAGTGGGTGGTGAAAGTTGGGTAAGTTGGGCTGCTGAGCCATGAGATGTTTAGGTCCTTTCTGTCCCCATATTCATTTGCTTGTGCTTTTCTATTTCTTTAAAAGTTTTAAACTAGACCAAAGTCATGCTTTTGTCAGATAACCGACTAACTGGTTTCTCTTCCCTGTTTGCACTTCTCTATGCAATTGCTCACATGTTTTTGCACTTTCGTAAATGTTTTAGAGGAAAGAGATATTGTATGTATCAATGATGGGGCCAATATTCAAAGGTGATGTCATGTTGTCATGATGGATAAACTGAGTAGAGTAATAGGAAGTGAATGAGATTGCTTTGCTTGATTATATGTGGTTAAAGTGGGATGGGATGAGGCATGAAGGTGCTTTGGAAGGTGTAAGGAAGGAGATAACATGCTTGTAGCACTGGCATGGAAATGGATAACCTGGTGCTACATTGGGATGGAATCGGAGTTATAAATTCTGCCCAAGCAATCTTGCAATGCGTGTGTGTTGGGGAGAGGGGTAGAAGGGAGGAAATCAAGGGGTCATAGCCCTTGTTTGGAACTGCTGATTAAAGATAGTACAAATGAAGCAGTGGTGGCCATAGAAAGGAACATCCACATGGTACTGTCACGTCCCTCACCATCGTGGTGCCGCTCCCGCGGAGGTCATCCTCCGTGGCGAGGAGTCCCAGCCCGGTCACCTTGCATCATTGGGCGGCTATTTCCCTGCACAGGAGGAGTCAGGCAAGATGGCGCCGGCGTTCACTAGCGGGCTTCACTTCTGGGTGTGGCGCTCAGGGATCTGGACACACCTACGGTCCTGGATTGGCTGGAGGCAGCGGGGCTCCACCTCCGCCCATAAGTACATAAGTAGTGCCATACTGGGAAAGACCAAAGGTCCATCTAGCCCAGCATCCTGTCACCGACAGTGGCCAATCCAGGTCAAGGGCACCTGGCACGCTCCCCAAACGTAAAAACATTCCAGACAAGTTATACCTAAAAATGCGGAATTTTTCCAAGTCCTTTTAATAGCGGTCTATGGACTTGTCCTTTAGGAATCTATCTAACCCCTTTTTAAACTCCGTCAAGCTAACCGCCCGTACCACGTTCTCCGGAAACGAATTCCAGAGTCTAATTACACGTTGGGTGAAGAAATATTTTCTCCGATTCGTTTTAAATTTACCACACTGTAGCTTCAACTCATGCCCTCTAGTCCTAGTATTTTTGGATAGCGTGAACAGTCGCTTCACATCCACCCGATCCATTCCACTCATTATTTTATACACTTCTATCATATCTCCCCTCAGCCGTCTCTTCTCCAAGCTGAAAAGCCCTAGCCTTCTCAGCCTCTCTTCATAGGAAAGTCGTCCCATCCCCACTATCATTTTCGTCGCCCTTCGCTGTACCTTTTCCAATTCTACTATATCTTTTTTGAGATACGGAGACCAGTACTGAACACAATACTCCAGGTGCGGTCGCACCATGGAGCGATACAACGGCATTATAACATCCGCACACCTGGACTCCATACCCTTTCTAATAACACCCAACATTCTATTCGCTTTCCTAGCCGCAGCACCGGCGAACCTATCCTGTGGCCACCCTACTGATGACAATCCCTTGAGTCCCCGCGTCTCCGCATCTCCACCACCTGTTCAGTTCCTTAATGAAGAGGGCTACTTAAGAGGCAGCATTCCCTGTTATCCTCGCTTCGGCTTCTACTCACAGAGGACTCGTGCTTCCATGTGTGGTATCTTAACTTCATTCTTGTCTGACCTGACCTGATCTGACTGCTGCTGGTTCCTGACAATTCTCTGCTCGCTGCCTGCCCTGACTTCTGCTGGTTCCTGACAATTCTCTGCTCGCTGCCTGCCCTGACTGCTGCTGGTTCCTGACAATTCTCTGCTCGCTGCCTGCCCTGACTGCTGCTGGTTCCTGACAATTCTCTGCTCGCTGCCAGCCCAGATTTCTGTTGGTTCCTGACTACGCTCTGCTCGCTGCCTGCCCTGGCTCTGGTTGGTTCCAGTTCTCTCGCTGTCTGTAGCCTGGCCTAGCCTCCAGAACTCTCTGTCATTTGCGGCCAGTCCGCCAACCCCTGCGGTTCCGGAAGTCCTGTTGGCCACCCGCACCTGGGGGCTCAACCCTCGGGGAACGGCGGTCGCCACAGGTGAAGACTTGGGGTTGTTCAGCTGTCCCTTGGAGGGCTGGTGTCTACCGTCACCTCATCCCTCCAGCTGGACCTAAGGGCTCATGAGATCTCCACACAAGACAGGTACCTGTGAGCTGACACATATACTAAGTGGCCCTGCAGCAATCCACGTCTCCTAAGTGAAACTCCTGTTACCATGGAAACAAGGGGCAGGGCCACTGAGAGCCTGTCACCTTCTATCAGCTCATAGGTCCCATACTGATTTTCCTTACATGTCTACTCCACTGAGCTTGCCACCACTCAAATGAAGTGAGGAGTGCTATAGGTGTTTTTGTTTTTGTTTCTGTGTGTGTAGGGGGGGAGGGGGGAGCAATGATAAGCAGGACCAAGGAAAAGGTCATGGGAATAAGTAGGAACAATGGCATCTCTAGGCACTAGCATATAGCGCCTACCTCCTCATAGACGGCAGGAATAGCAGCAGCCAGAGAACAAAGGAAACCAAGATTCAAATTCTGCTGCTTCAACTGACAAATCCTTCTAACATTGAACAAGTCACTTCATCCTTCATTGTCTCAGACACAAACTTACATGATGAGCTCTCTGGGAAAGGGAACTACCAACTGTACCTAAATGTGTAACTCACCTTGAGTTTGGATTTGGAAAGGCACCAAAAAAAGAGTGGGGCCTGCGGATGATCATATCTGATGATCTTAAGATTGCCAAATACATAGAAAAGGCGATAGCAAAAGTCAGAAAAATGTTTAGGTGCAGAGGGAGAAGAATGACCAGGGGGGGAAAAGGAGGTGAAAGTGCTTCTGTCTAAGTCTCTGGTGAGATCTTATTTGGATCAAAAGAATATAATAGGATGGAGTACGTCTGGAGGGTGGCTACTAAAATGATCATAAAGGACAGACTTAAAGACCTCAATATCCTGCTTATAATCGAACGAGAAAAACGCCCAAGTTCCGACCTAAATCGGGAGATGGACGTTTATCTCACAAAAACGAATAACACGGTATAATCGAAAGCCGAACTTGGACGTTTTCAACTGCACTCCATCGCGGAAGCGTACAAAGTTGACGGGGGCATGTCGGAGGCGTGGTGAAGGCGGGACTGGGGCATGGTTATCACCCGAACAGAGATGGGCGCCTTTCGCCGATAATGGAAAAAAAGTATGCGTTTGTAGCTAGAATTTAGGGCACTTTTCCTGGACCCTGTTTTTTCACGAATAAGGCCCCAAAAAGTGCCCTAAATGACCAGATTACCACCAGAGGGAATCGGGGATGACCTCCCCTGACTCCCCCAGTGGTCACTAACCCCCTCCCACCACAAAAAATGATGTTTCACAACTTTTTATTTTCACCCTCAAATGTCATACCCACATCCCTGGCAGCCATATGCAGGTCCCTGGAGCAGTTGTTAGGGGGTGCAGTGGACTTCAGGCAGACGGACCCAGGCCCATCCCCCCCCCCACCTGTTACAATTGTGCTGCTTAATGCTTAGTCGTCCAACCCCCCCAAACCCACTGTACCCACATGTAGGTGCCCCCCTTCACCCCTTAGGGCTATAGTAATGGTGTAGACTTGTGGGCAGTGGGTTTTGAGGGGGATTTGGGGGGCTCAACACACAAGGGAAGGGTGCTATGTTTTTGTAAAAGTGCCCCCTAGGGTGCCCGGTTGGTGTCCTGGCATGTGAGGGGGACCAGTGCACTACGAATCCTGGCCCCTCCCACGAACAAATGCCTTGGATTTATTTGTTTTTGAGCCGGGCGCTTTCATTTTCCATTATTGCTGAAAAGCAAAAACGCCCAGCTCACAAATTGTCGAATAAAACATGGACGTCTATTTTTTTCGAAAATACGGTTCGGTCCGCCCCTTCACGGACCCGTTCTCAGAGATAAACGACCATGGAGATAGACGTTTTCATTCGATTATGCCCCTCCACGTATACTTTAAAGGAAATATGGGAGACATATGACAGATCACTTCTAAACATAAAGAACTCAACCACCCGTGAATGAAAAATCACTTTCTAAACATTATCGTGGTTATAAAACTGTGGTGAATAAACTACAACCTGCTATACATTTTTATCAGTATGAAATAAAAATAAAAATAAATATCAGTAATCACAATCAAGAAGAAAAATAAAGAAATGCAAGAGCTGGAAGGTTTTTTTTTAAGCCAATGAAGACTTATGGTTCTGTAAGTCATGACTATCAAAAACACAGAAGAAACCAGTCTCCGCAAAAAACAACAGTAATCAAAAACAGCGAAGATGACGCAAAAAAGGAAAAAATGCAAAAAGAGAAAAATAAGAAATAAAAAGAAGAAACCACAAAAACCAAAGCAAAAAAAGAATGAAAAATAAAATTAAAAAAAAGGAAAGACGACACAAAAATAATGATAAAACTTATGAATTTATTAAGGTGATATGACTCGACACAGCTGTGTTTCGGCCAGCGAATGTGAAGCTGATTTGCAGCTACTCCAGTGAGACGTTTTTAGCCATAGTTTTCCATAGCGATTATTGTCAGATCGCGCACACAGCCTTTTTAAAGGTAGAGTGATTCTGAATAAGGTAGCGTTCGATAGAATACTCTTCACAGAAATATTGATATTACTAGAGAACAGATACATGGTGTAACAGACTCCTGATGCAGGCCAGTTGGGCCGAAACACAGCTGTGTCGAGTCATATCACCTTAATAAATTCATACATTTTATCATTATTTTTGTGTCGTCTTTCCTTTTTTTTTAAATTTTATTTTTCATTCTTTTTTTGTTTTGGTTTTTGTGGTTTCTTCTTTTTATTTTTTATTTTTTCTTATTTTTCTCTTTTTGCATTTTTTCCTTTTTTGCATCATCTTCGCTGTTTTTGATTTCTGTAAGTCATGAAGCATGATTAGACTTTGACTACAGACATACAGAGGCTTTTTCCTCCAAAGAACGTTGCTTTCTTCATAGTAGAGATTGTAGTTTATCCACCACAGTTTTGAAACCACGTTAATGTTTAGAAAGAGACATACGACAGAGACATTTAAATACCTCTGTGGTATAAATAAACAGGAGATGGGCCTCTTTCAATTGAACGGAAGCTCTAGGACAATGGATCATAGGACGAGAATGAAAGAGGGCAGGCTCGGGAGTATTCTAATGAAATATTTCTTTATGGAAAGGGTGGTGGATGTATGGAACAGCCTCTCAACAGAGGCGGTGAAGATGAGAACTGTATAAGCATGGGATAAACACAGAAGATCTCTGAGGGAGAAGAAGAAATAGTAGAGCTCAGACAGGATAGGCTATAGGCTCTTTATCTACCATCATTTTCTATTTCCATGTTTCAAGGTCAGGAAACTGTGATGGGGAGTTGGCCAGAGCTGCAGGGAAAGATAAAACTAATAGAAAGAAGGGCACGATTTTGCCCTTTTACAGATCATTGGTAGGACTTCACCTGGAATGTTGTGCTCAGTTCTGGAGATTATGCCTCTAGAAGAACATAGAGGGGAGGAGGTTCAAAGAAGGGCTACCAAAATGGTGCAAGTTCTTCACCTAAAGCCCTGTGAGATGAGACTTAAGGATCTAAACAGAGAAGAAGAGAGACAAGGGGAACATGACGAACATTTACCTCCATGAAAGGTATTAATGAGAAACATCAGGTACATGTCTTTCAGTGGAAGGGATGTTTTAGAACAAGGGGTCATGATATGAGGCTCCCATTGGGTAGACTTACATGCAACATCGGGAAATTTTTGTTTCATAGAAAGGGTGGTAGATATGAGGAACGCCCTCAGAGCGGGTGCTGGAGGTTAAAACAGCAATGGACTTCAAGAAGAGTAGAATAAGCAGAGAGAATCCTTAGTTGCAAGGTGAAGAGAGCACAGAACAACCTAGCAGCTCATGTTTAATTGTTTGGGGGGATACCAGAATAAATGGCAAAATGAATAATATGGAATGATAGAAGTCCTAGCAGAAACTCTTACAATCACACAACCAGGTCTGAGGTCCTATCAGAAACAAAGGCGCTTCTGCAGCTAGGTATGGCTGAGAAAGGAACATAGGAGGCTAGATGTTCAGGTATCTGTTTTGGACGATTGCAAAGCCTTGTGGTTAGACATCGAAAGGGAGGGATACTGGCTGTGAACTACATGGGAAATTTAGTATGCCCATCTACCCAAGATGGAAGAGTGTAAATGAGAAAGAGGGGCATAATCGAACGTCGCCGGCGATCTATTTTGGCGGTGGCGCTATAGCTGGCCGGAACCGTATTATCGAAAAAGATGGCTGGCCATCTTTTTTTTCGATAATACGGTTTAGCCCAGCCAAATGCCAGAGTTCGCCAGGTTTGAGATGGCCGTTTTTGTTTTTCAGCGATAATGGAAAAAAATGCCGGCCATTTCCAACCCGGCAACATCCAAGGCATTTGGTCGTGGGAGGAGCCAGCATTTGTAGTGCACTGGTCCCCCTCACATGCCAGGACACCAACCGGGCACCCTAGGGGGCACTTCTAAAAATTTTAAAATAATATACAAATACCTCCCAGGTGCATAGCTCCCTTACCTTGGGTGCTGAGCCCCCCAAATCCCCCCCAAAACCCACTCCCCACAACTCTACACCACTACCATAGTCCTTATGGTTGAAGGGGGGCACCTACATGTGGGTAGAGTGGGTTTTGGGTGTTGGAGGACTCAACACTTTCCACCACAAGTGTAACAGGTAAGGGGGGATGGGCCTGGGTCCACCTGCCTGAAGTCCACTGTAACCAACATAAACTGTTCCAGGGACCTGCATACTGCTGTCAGGGATCTGGGTATGACATTTGAGGCTGGCATACAGGCTGGCAAAAAAGGTTTTTATTTTTATTGTTTTAGTGTTGGAGGGGGTTGGTGACCACTGGGGGAGTACAGGGAGGTCACCCCCCATTCCCTCCAGTGGTCATCTGGTCAGTTCGGGCACCTTTTTGAGGCTTGGTCGTGAAAATAAAAGGACCAAGTAAAAGCGGCGAAATACTGATTAACGCCACTTTTTTTTCCATTATCCGCGAAAGCTGGCCATCTGGTAGCCACGCCCATGCCCGTCCATGTCCCTCCTTTGCTTCGCCGCCGACACGCCCCCTTGAACTTTCGCCAGCTCGGCGACCGGAAAGCGGCGATGGTGTCAAAAAAGCAGCTTTCGATTATACCGATTTCGCCGCTTTTGCGAGATCGCCGGCCATCTCCCGATTTATGTCGGAAGATCGCCGGCGATCACTTTCGAAAATAAGCCTGAAAGGCAAGGAAAACTGGCATGGATAAGGAGAGATCTTACAAGCAGTTGCCCCTATGACTGGCAGGTGGGATACCCTTGCAGCAAGAACAGAAACAACTCAGGCAGACTGCAGGGGCTAATTGGGTATTTTTTTTTTTTACTATCAGGTACCTAAAATGTTACTTTGCTGCTATATTATATGTGGCTCCATAATTATAATAATAATTATTGTTGTTACAATCTAGCTACTTTTTCATTGTGTTCCTGCACTGAACCTCCATGTTTTTATGTTGAAGGTTAATTTAGTGCTGGAATTAGCAGGTTGGTTCTATATATTTCGGACATGTTCGGTTCTTATGGTCCTGGAATAATTGTGTCCTCATTTTGAGCTAAATAAGTCTTTGTCTCTCAAGGCTCCTAGTGGGATACTGGGGTGTTCTAACTGTAGAGAAAAGTGTACCCCAACCCTTGCAGCTGTCTGTTCTAGATGACTGCCTCCTCTCTTATTACTACACGTGGAGGGGCATAATCGAACAAAAACGTCTATCTCCATGGGCGTTTATCTCTGAGAATGGGTCCGTGAAGGGGCGGACCGAACCGTATTTTCGAAAAAAAAATAGACGTCCATGTTTTATTCGACAATTTGTGAGCTGGGCGTTTTTGCTTTTCAGTGATAATGGAAAATGAAAGCGCCCAGCTCAAAAACGAATAAATCCAAGGCATTTGTTCGTGGGAGGGGCCAGGATTCGTAGTGCACTGGTCCCCCTCACATGCCAGGACACCAACCGGGCACCCTAGGGGGCACTTTTACAAAAACAAAAAAAAAGGTAAAAGAGCTCCCAGGTGCATAGCACCCTTCCCTTGTGTGTTGATCCCCCCAAATCCCCCTCAAAACCCACTGCCCACAAGTCTACACCATTACTATAGCCCTAAGGGGTGAAGGGGGGCACCTACATGTGGGTACAGTGGGTTTGGGGGGGTTGGACGACTAATAAGCATTAAGCAGCACAATTGTAACAGGTAGGGGGGGATGGGCCTGGGTCCGCCTGCCTGAAGTCCACTGCACCCCCTAACAACTGCTCCAGGGACCTGCATACTGCTGCCAGGGAGGTGGGTATGACATTTGAGGGTGAAAATAAAAAGTTGTGAAACATCATTTTTTGTGGTGGGAGGGGGTTAGTGACCACTGGGGGAGTCAGGGGAGGTCATCCCCGATTCCCTCTGGTGGTAATCTGGTCATTTAGGGCACCTTTGGGGGCCTTATTCGTGAAAAAACAGGGTCCAGGAAAAGTGCCCTAAATTCTAGCTACAAACGCATACTTTTTTTCCATTATCGGCAAAAGGCGCCCATCTCTGTTCGGGTGACAACCATGCCCCAGTCCCGCCTTCACCACGCCTCTGACACGCCCCCGTCAACTTTATACGCTTCCGCGATGGAGTGCAGTTGAAAACATCCAAGTTCGGCTTTCGATTATACCGCGTTATTCGTTTTTGTGAGATAAACGTCCATCTCCCGATTTAGGTCGGAACTTGGGCGTTTTTCTCGTTCGATTATAAGCAGGATAGTGCAGCAGGACATGTTTATCCACTCCTACTCTAGCTGAGAAAATATTTAACCATCTCTCTGACCTCATGTGCACCTTTCTTTAAATCAGTCACCTTACTTTCTGCTTCTTACTCTCTGACCTATCTATATGTTACCCTTCACTGTCAATTAAAATGTTCTATTACGTATTGTGTTGACATTGCAAGTAGTATACCATGGTCTATAACTATCTTATCCCAAGGATAAACGTATGTAATGACCCGGACCTCCAATATTGCAGTAAATTTCTTTATCAAACAGACCTCAATACCTCCACCCCTGGTCTAACACCTATTGGTGAAATAGAACCTTTATATAAAGGATTCCAGGGATTCTGTGGGGTTAATTCTTATCATAGGTCATAATTTTATTCAAAAATTCAATTTGTATTTTGCCAATAAAAAACTGCTTATTGTTGTATTGGCTGGTCTTAATCAACACATACTTTCACATCTTACATAAAAATATCATAACTCAAATATTTACACGGAGAACCCCTTATCTCAATACTTTCATTTTCTATTTTCCATAATTATCCACCTTTTACTTCCGTCCCTTTAAAAATGCACTTAACTGAATTAAATTTGATCTTCTCCAGCCGGCTGGTGCATACTCTGGGCCCGTGAAGTTTCTGGTGGTATTTTCTCTGATGTGGGGATCTCTTCTTGACGCCGTAATTTTCTTTAAATCTCAACTTAGTTTATCAACTCTGTTCCTTCTTTATTTCTATGTTGCTGTTATATTTAAATAAAAGAAGGAAATAGAAATAAAGAAGGAACAGAGTTGATAAACTAAGTTGAGATTTAAAGAAAATTACGGCGTCAAGAAGAGATCCCCACATCAGAGAAAATACCACCAGAAACTTCACGGGCCCAGAGTATGCACCAGCCGGCTGGAGAAGATCAAATTTAATTCAGTTAAGTGCATTTTTAAAGGGACGGAAGTAAAAGGTGGATAATTATGGAAAATAGAAAATGAAAGTATTGAGATAAGGGGTTCTCCGTGTAAATATTTGAGTTATGATATTTTTATGTAAGATGTGAAAGTATGTGTTGATTAAGACCAGCCAATACAACAATAAGCAGTTTTTTATTGGCAAAATACAAATTGAATTTTTGAATAAAATTATGACCTATGATAAGAATTAACCCCACAGAATCCCTGGAATTCTTTATATAAAGGTTCTATTTCACCAATAGGTGTTAGACCAGGGGTGGAGGTATTGAGGTCTGTTTGATAAAGAAATTTACTGCAATATTGGAGGTCCGGGTCATTACATACGTTTATCCTTGGGATAAGATAGTTATAGACCATAGGAAGCCAAGGTACCCAATTAAGGAAAAATAGAGAAGTAGTATACCATGCCATACTTTGTATCAGGGGCGTAGTTACAGGGGCCATGGGGGCCTGGGCCCCTGCAAATTCTGTACGGGCCCCTGGTTTGGCTGGCGAGGGTCCCCAACCCCCGCCAGCCGAAGCCTTCTTCAGCGCTGGTCTCCGGTGCAGCCGCGTTCGCTGCCTGTCCCCTGCTCTTCTTCTTGCTCAGCGTCAGCGTGCACAGGAGGAGCAAGAAGAAAGAAGAGCAGGGGACAGACAGTGACCGCAGCTGCGCCAGAGACCGGCGCTGAAGGCTTCGACTGGTGGGGGGTTGGGGACCCCCACCAGCAAAGGTATTTGTTTGTGAGGGGAAGCATCGAGGCGGTGGGAGGTGGGGGTCGAGGAGGCGAGGTGGTGGGCCAGCACTCAAAATGTGCCCCCAACCTCGGGCTCTGGCCCCCTCCCACTGTGAGGTCTGGCTACGCCCCTGCTTTGTATTGTTAGTTGAATATTTTTACTGCTGTAATTGCCTATTGCTCATGTTTGATCTATTCTTTACACCGCCTTGAGTGAATTCCTTCGAAAAGATGGCAAATAAATCCTAATAAATAAATATTATACTTTGCAGTTTTATCTGCATTTTTCTCTTTCCCTTTCATGCAATCTCTGTGTTTTGCTGTCTCATTCTGTTTCTGTTACTCTCCTTATTTGCTTTGTGCCTGTCTCTCTGCTCTCCTTTCTCCCCCTGTTCCTCTCCTTGTGATATGTCAGCTCTGCATGGTTTATAAATGAGCTTTATAAATTGTGATAAACAGGTTCCAATTGACAGCGAATGGACTTTACATCTAACGGTACAGAGCGAGCGCCTCTTTGAAGGCAGAGGACTGTAAGCCACACAGGCAGCTTTTCTGACACACACACCACTGAGGAGGAGGAGGAGGAGGATCCCAGAATTGCACATAGGTGCAAACAGACACATCCAGGACAGAGCATATTTGGCCACCAAAAGGGAAGATGTGAGCTAGAAAGGGCTAGATTTTAGGGATCCATGCAACAACACTACATCCTCCTGCCCGAATACTCCATTTTTTCTGGGGCTGCCTCCAATCTTGCCTGTCAAATCTGTGTAGCCAGTTTAGCTAGCTAAGATCACCGCTCGCTCTCCCTACAACCCGCAGCATAAGTGATACATTATAGATACTTTGAGAGACTTTCATGGGAAGGGAGGTTGTATGGACACCCCCCAGCATCCTCCAAGGCAAGGGAAACCTTTAGGGCCAGTTCCCAAATCCCCCCGGGAAAGGGAGGCTATGGAGATACTGCCAGAATCTGCCAGGGGAAGGGAGGCTGGACGCATATTTCCAGACCAACGAGGCTGCACACGTGTCTCTGTGTTTTCAAGGGTAGTATGGTAACGGGAATTAAGGGATACATGGGGTCTTTTACTAAGGCACACTGGCGTTTTTAGTGCGTGCTAAGCATAGGTGGGCACTAAATGCTAAAGTTGCCAATGTACTCCTATGCTTAACAATACCCAGCTCCAATCAATCTTTATCAATATCTTTTATATACTACTACTACTTAACGTTTCTAAAGCGCTACTAGGGTTACGCAGCGCTGTACAGTTTAACAAAGAAGGACAGTCCCTGCTCAAAGGAGCTTACAATCTAAAGGACGAAATGTCAAGTTGGGGCAGTCTAGATTTCCTGAATAGAGGTATAGTGGTTAGGTGCCGAAGGCGACATTGAAGAGGTGGGCTTCGAGTAAAGATTTGAAGATGGTCAGGGAAGGGGCTTGGCATATGGGCTCAGGGAGTTTATTCCAAGCATAGGGTGAGGTGGAGCACTTAAAGGATCCAATACTCAAAACCCTATAAGTGCTGTATAAAAGATATTGATAAGGATTGATTGGAGTTGGGTATTGATAAGGATTAGTTAATATACTATGCTCCAAATGCACTCCAATTATAAATATACAGACTTTTTAATATGCCAACACATAAACATCCACATACATTAATACATCACATGGATTTTGCAGGGTTCACCTGTACCCATAATTCAACCCTTGTTATATCAACTCAGTGAAGATGGCTCACAGTCATTCCACACAATGTATTCAATTGTTAGCTATACCAAGCAGGTCTCATAATTGTCCAAAGGTTCAATCAAAGGCAGGACCCTAACCCACTACAACCAGCGAGAAATCCTCGCCAGTCCTGCAAAGGTACTTGTGCTCAGTTTTTTTTTTTTTGTTGACTCAGATATTGTTGGTCAATTGTACCGTCCGACTCATACCAATCACGGGTCACTTTAACAGGTGCTGGAACGCCACAGAACCGACAACCCGTGCTAAAGAGCAAGGATTTATTCACTGCCGTTCTTCCAAATTAGTTAATGACAACCCCCTCCACTAAAGTTTAAACGATACCGTTTAAATTGGATAATGCATTCCTACGGGCATTTTTAACATTTAGAGCGTGTCTATTATTAACACGCGTTAAAAACGCCAGCGCGCCTAAGTCAAAGACCCCCAAAGTTAGGAATGTCTGTTTGAAATTCACCATCATGTTCCATGGCTGAGAGAGAGAAAGATGGGCGAAGGAACAATTTTTAAGAGGACTTAGCAGAGTAACCACATAGTTAACCCACTTATATTTCCTAGGTTATAAATTGCACCCCCCCCCCCCCCCCCCCCATCAAAGTAGCCGTAAGCAGATATTGAGTTTTACAATGTGAATAGGTTTATCCAGATTAGGAGGCATTGCTGGTAGGGCAGGGTGCTGGGGATGTTTAGGACATTTTGTCCTGGTTTCACTACCTGCAGAAAAAAAAAACATGGGTAGTTTCCCTTTGAAAATCAGAAGAAAAAAAAGATAGGTGAGTACAAAAATGCTCATGCACTTTACACCTGGTTTTTTTTTTTCTGCTCTGAAAATGAATTCAAAGGTTTGCGGGTACAAAAGTATCTATGCGCTTTGCAACAAGAGAGGTTACTGAAAACTCATAAATCCAGGGACACTCACGCAAACAGAGGAACAGAGACACCTTCAGGCGCAAACAGACACTCTTAGAGGGCCTCATTTGTAAATGACTTTCTCTCGTTCTGTGCCTATGGGGGAAAAAAAGTCTTTATTGAATAAAGTCCATAGAGCGAGAAAGCCATACACATTCAGAGACAGGCAAACAGAAAAACACACGGAAGGACAACCATACCCACAGGCAGAGACAGACGTACATAAGATTGATAGCGGTCAAGCTTCTAAGGACGGAAGGCAGGATATAGTCTTAGCATTATAGACCAGAATAAATGGGCAAGTTGGATGCACTCCTTCGTCATTGTCTACCATCATCTACCTCATCCTATAGCCAAGGACACACACACAGGCTGAGGCAAAGAGACAAGACAGCGATGGTCACTGAAAGAAACAGAGATTGCATGTCTGTCTACCAACACACACAGCCCTAGAAAGACGGAGGCAGTCACAGAGGAGCAAATGAAAACAGGAACTGACCTGGTCACAGACAGAACACAGAAATGGAAAGATAAAATAGGGGCCAGAGAGACACATGACTGGGGGGGGGGGGGGGGGGGGGGGGGGGGGGAATCAGCCAGACATACGGAGTCCTCCTTGGACTGGTAACTAGTACAGTGACATTTCTGCAGAGCCATCCGGCTGCCTTTGAATAATTTAAAAATCAGACAAAGAGATCTTGTTACCATGTTGTTCCCTTCCACAGATCAGGTTTTGCTCAGTTCACGAGTTGTGGGGTGGGGGGGGGGATGGTTCCCGGGAGCCCTCCGAATAAGCTGTCCCCTCCCCCCCCCCCAACCTCCCCAATTTCCTATATCATCAATCACAATTTTCTCCCTTAACTTTCTAACTTGTTTTATGTGTGCTCGTTTCCTATGGTTGTTGAACTGTTTATCTACCCCCCCCCCCCCCTTCCCTTTTCACAGTGCGGTGATGCCTGGGCTCTGAAGTGCTCTCGTACACGCTCACACACTCCCGCACGGAGCATGCCTCTGCGTCCAGCCGCCAACAAACATGAGACTCCAGAGCAGCAGCAGCAACAGCAGCAACAGGAACAGCAGCAGCAGCAACAGCAGCAGTCTCAGCCCCAGCCACACGCACAGCACTGTGCTGCCAACGGGAGCCAGGCGGAGAGCTCGGACAGCCTGCGGGACGAGACCCTCTACGACACCATCGCCAGCTCCGACAAGCTGCTGTCGCCGGGACGCATGGACGAGCCAGCGGCCAATGCCATCGTGATCCGGATCGGGATCCCAGACCTGCAGCAAACGGTGAGTGCCGCGCTCGCCCCCCCCCCCCCCCCAGACCGTCGCCGGCAGCCTGGCTAGCGCGATTGGCCACCGCAGGGCGGCCTTGATGGTTGGGGGGGGGGGGGGGGGTAACGCTGCAGGCGACGGGCGCAAAGAAGTTGGTTCTTTTTTTGGGTGAGGTGACATTTTGAAGGGATTAGCCGCGCTGTGCCATGGCTGGCACGTAGGTGGGCAAAGAAGTCGCTGCCTTGTCTGGAGAAACTTTGTCAGAGCTGATGGATGCGGGAGGGGGCAGAGGTGGACATAGCAAGCTGTTTTTGGAGGGGGGGGGGGAAGGATGTCCATAATCTGAAGTCCATCGCGTGCACTGGCAGAGCTGCAAAGGACTGCAACAAATGAAAAAGTGGACAATGTATGGGAGGTCAGCATAATGCAGTGTGAGGGTGTGACTGCATCGGAAGATAATGTATAGGGAGTTCAGTGCAATGCAGTGTGAAGGTCTATGCAGGTCATGTATATGGCAAAGGAGTGTGTGCCTGTCAAACCTCATACAATGTGGGGGTGTGACTATATATGAGGGTACTGTGTCTAGCCAACCTAATACAGTCTATGGAAATGCTGTGTGTAAGGTCAGTGCAATGCAGTGCTATGGTGTGAATCCCTCCACTCAGTCAGATTACATCTACAGTATACACCACTTATTCCCTACCCAGTCCTAGCATATGTATTTAACTTATGCTCCCACCCAGTCATTAAATAACCATATACCCCATCCTCCATCCAGATACACCCTATGTATACACCCCTTCCTTGACCCCAGGACCTATATCTGTACATCTTTTCTCAACTCAGTCGTATTGTATCTATGCTCCCTTTCCCCAGCTCAGACATACTATAGCTATGAATCCATGACCAGTTACATACTCCTTTCCTGTTCCTGTCATGTTGCATATATGCACTTGACCACATGTCCTGGAAAGGGGCTTTTGTAATAGTTATAGGTGCAGTAACTGACAATTTGCTGTGACATTTTTATTAGCAGAAGGTACAGTTAATACTTAGCACCACTTTATTTTGGGATTTTAATACATTTAACTGTTGAAAGCGAGCTTGCATATGCTTTGTTCTCAGAACACTTGATAAGCACGAGAACATGTCATTAAATAATTTGAATGCATTTCTGGGGCACTACAGGCACTCATCCAATCCACTATAGAAATACTTAATATTGCAAGTGCTTAGCTCACCACTACAAAACTGCAGGCATCTAGGATTTATGCATTTCTCTAGGTGATTAGCTCTGGCCTCACAATGCACTCAGGGTGTATTCAACTCAATAGTATACAATAAGGATCCCTGAGTGCCATAAATGGGTTGAGTTTCCAGGATACCCCTAATGAGTATGCATGAGATAGGTTGGGTTTTCAGGATATCTCTAATGAAATGCATGAGAGAGATGTGTATACAATAGAGGTAATACGGATGCAAATCTGTCTCATGCATTTCATTAGGGATATCCTGAAAACCTATCTGTTGCCCCTGAGAACCGTCAGTGAATACTTCTTTAACCGGAATCCTATTGTGCTAATGTTATTTAAGATTTCGTAGGGCATCAGCTAATGCCAGGTGCTCCAGCGGTGCTTGAGGGCATCAAGGTATGGGTGAACTGGAAAGCCTGTGAAATGGATGATGACTAAACACAATCTGGGAGAGGGGGTACTGTAGTCCCCCCAGTAACTTGGAGTGCAGGAGTAGCCTAATGATTAGTGCAGTGGGCTTTAATCCTGGCAACCTGGTTTCAGTTCCCACTGTAGCCCCTTGTTACCTTGGGCAAGTCACTTAACCCTCCATTGCTCCAGGTACAAAAACTTAGATTGTGAGCCCTCTGTGGACAGAGAAAGTACCTGCATATAATGTGTACAGCACTGCGTATATCTAGTAGCGCTATAGAAATGATAAGTAGTAATAGTCTTTGGGATTCCAGAATTTTGCTACTCTTTGGGATTCCGGAATCTTGCTACTCTTTAGGATTCTGCATGGAATCTTGTACTCTTTGGGATTCCGGAATCTTGCTACTCTTTAGGATTCTGCATGGAATCTTGTACTCTTTGGGATTCCAGAATCTTGCTACTCTTTGTCCTTATCCCTTATTTGTCCTGTTTGTCTGGCTTGATTAGATTGTAAGCTCTGTCAAGCAGGGACTGTCTCTTCATGTTCAAGTGTACAGCGCTGCGTATGTCTAGTAGCGCTATAGAAATGATAAGTAGTAGTAGTAGTAGTTTTATAGATGCAATTGCATGCTCTTGGGTGAGCACTAAAGAATTCCAATGAAGTTCTCAGGTGCTGAAGGGACTCAGCCTTTGACTTTCTGCATCAGTGTTCCTTAATGTACACCCTGCTGTGGCTTATTGGCAGCATGCTGCGTGCTCTACCAGAGATTTATATCAAAGAAGGAGGGTCATACTTCTGAATTATTTAAGTTCTCAAAATGGCAAATATAAAGTCTGTGGTGTAAAATGAAAGGGCAATTAGGAATGTAAGCTGGGTAAGAGGAATTTAGCTGAAAGAAAGGGAAATTGAAGCTTTAAAATTGTAGGTTGAAGCAAGGCTCTTACTTCCAAGAAACTGAAATCCTTCCCATTAAAAAAAAAAGTCACAACCTGCTGTAGGAAAATCTTCAAAGATATGGACCTTCCCATATCTTCCTAATAAATACCGAAAGCAAGGCTGGCTATTGTAAGCGGAGTCAGTGAATGTATTCAAAATAAATGGGTAAATGTCGTACAGCTATTCACATTCACTGCAGGTACCCAGCACTTAACTGTGGAAACAGAAAACAGGGCTTGCTGAACTTCTTTGCTGTTTCCCTTTGGACATGTGTTTGATTCTCGGCAGCTCCTCTCTGTCCCCTAGTCTGTGCTACTCTCTCCCAGGTTTTCTCAGAGACAGTAGAGAGGGAACTCAGTAAGGTAGAAACTCAGACCTTGTTGCAGGGCTAGTGCTGGGCAGACTTATACGGTCTGTGCCGGGGCTGGTGGTTGGGAGGCGGGACTAGTGCTGGGCAGACTTATACGGTCTGTGCCGGGGCTGGTGGTTGGGCGGCGGGGATAGTGCTGGGCAGACTTATACGGTCTGTGCCAGAGCCGGTGGTGGGAGGCAGGGATAGTGCTGGGCAGACTTATACGGTCTGTGCCAGAGCTGGTGGTGGGAGGCGGGACTGGTGGTTGGAAGGCGGGGATAGTGCTGGGCAGACTTATAGGGTCTGTGCCAGAGCTGGTGGTTGGGAGGCGGGGATAGGGCTGGCCAGACTTATACGGTCTGTGCACTGAAGAGGACAGTACAAATAAAAAAGTAGCACATATGAATTTATCTTCTTGGGCAGACTGGATGGACCGTGCAGGTCTTTTTCTGCCGTCATCTACTATGTTTACTATGTTTACTTATTCCTCTGAGATAAACATAAAGGAATCCTGTGCAGAAGGAATGGATCCTCAGAAGCTTAGCCGAGATTGGGAGGTGGGGCTGGTGTTTGTGTGGTGGGGCTAGTTCTGGGCAAGACGTCTACGGTCTGTGTCCTGAAAATGGCAGATACAAATCAAGGTAAGGTATACACAAGAAGTAGCACCTATGAGTTTATCTTGTTGGACAGACTAGATGGACCATGGAGGTCTTTTTCTGCCATCATCTACTATGTTACTATGTTGCATGGATAAGGCTATTTATTTCTCATTGCAACTCATTTCCCAGGCATCTTGCTTAAAAAGAGGTGGGGGCACAAATCTCTCCAACGGTGTTATGACGCGACACGTTGCTCTGGGTTTGCCTAGCACTCAGACACACCTGTTGGCAGTGCCGCTGTTCATACATCCCTGTCTTAAATGTTGTTGGAAGCAAGGGATATGATTCATTTGCTCTTCAGTGCCGCTGCAGAATTGCTTTGATGATCTCCAACGGCAGGGTGCTACCCTGGCCGACTGTGAGATTGTATCAAGAAGCTTATACTCTGAGTTGGCGGCTCAGTAGCAGGTATAGCCTCCCTTGGTACCACTGTCTGTTCATCCTCTTGGTTTTCAGCTTGAGATACAGCATTAGAATTTCTTCCCCAACCTTTCATATCAAAGCCTTCAGCGGCAGTTCTGAAGGTCTGAGGTTTTGCACATCTGGCAGAAGCAGTTTTAGCTTCACGTTAAGGGCCACTGCTGTCTCTGATACAGCTTCTTGGCCAGAAGGCCCTTGATGAAATGTTAGTGGTACACAGTGACCTTGTAACGCTGTCTGTTCTATCTATGATCTGACTGCTGCATTTAAAGATTTTTTGCAATAATTCTGGAAGAGCTGGAATTACTGACCATCTTTTTGCACAACCATTGTTTATTTAGATTTTGCTCACCTTTTTCAGTAGTAGCTCAAGGTGAGTTACATTCAAGTATACTGGATATTTCTGTCCCAGGAGAGCTCATAATCTAAGTTTGTGAGGCAATGGAGGGTTAAGTGACTTGCCCAAGATCACAAGGAGCAGCAGTGGGATTTGAACCGACCACCTCTGGATTGCAAGACCGGTACGCTAACCACTAGGCCACTCCTCCACTCTTATTCTTTGGGGTTCTACATGGAATGTTGCTACTCTGAGATTCTGCATGGAATCTTGTTTCTCTTTAGGATTCTAGAATCTTGCTATCTATTTATTTATTTATTTAGATTTTGCTCACACCTTTTTCAGTAGTAGCTCAAGGTGAGTTACATTCAAGTATACTGGATATTTCTCTGTCCCAGGAGAGCTCACAGTCTAAGTTTGTACCTGAGGCAATGGAGGGTTAAGTGACTTGCCCAAGATCACAAGGAGCAGCAGCGGGATTTGAACCGGCTACCTCTGGATTGCAAGACCGGTGCTCTAACCACTAGGCCACTCCTCCACTCCATTGACACAGAATTCAAGGTCTTCTCTCACAGGCATATATGCAAGTGATAGGAGCGCAACTGAAGGGCTTATTTCTAAAACCCGCTGCATCCATATTAGTTGTATTGGACAGAGGGTTTTGGAAATAAACCCTTCAATTATAAATTCAATCTTCCTCAGTGTATATCCTGTTCACTGATACTATGTTAACATCAGGTTAGCGTTCACTACAGCAGTAAGCCCAGTCTTGTGAATGAGATATCCTGGAAAGCGTGGAATGTGTACTGTGGGCACAGTGTTTTGTTTTCATCTCTCCTTTCACAATAGATCTGGACTTGGTTTTGGTTTGTCTGCCTTGTTTTTTGAAGATATTGTTTCTCACCAGGATATAAAACATTCCTTGAACATAGCTTCTGTTCCTGGAGGACTTTTTTTTTTGGGGGGGGGGGGGCGGGCAGGGATAGGGGTGGAAAATAGTTTCATGCATTGAAATCCTTGTAACGTTTGGAAGGCTTGGCTACAGAGGCGCAATCAGGCTGTCATTTGTACAGAGTTCTAGCAGCTGTATTGGTCCTGGAGAAAAGTAGATTCTTTATAAATTAAGATGATTTTCATTGAGAATAATCCAGACATCATGATGTATGAGGTTTTGGGACTGCATAGGGTTCTTCTTCAGATGTACAGCCCCTTGTTCAATGCAAATATCTCAGGGACTGTTGTGCTCCCCTATTCAGTTGGAAATCCTTAGTACTACTACTATTTAGCATTTCTATAGCGCTACAAGGCCTACGCAGCGCTGCAAAAACATAGAAGAAAGACAGTCCCTGCTCAAAGAGCTTACAATCTAATAGACAAAAAAATAAAGTAATCAAATCAAATCAATTAATGTGTACAGGAAGGAGGAGAGGAGGGTAGGTGGAGGCTCAGTCCACCAATAAGAGCCAACCTCATCAGTGATGTCACAATGGCTTGATTGCCTGATACTTGGCTCACTTCTGATATTGTGATGTCATAAGGGAAAGGGGGAAAGGGAAATGGGACTTGATATACCGTCTTTCTGAGGTTTTTGCAACTACATTCAAAGCGGTTTACATATATTCAGGTATTATTTTGTACCAGGGGCAATGGAGGGTTTAGTGACTTACCCAGAGTCACAAGGAGCTGCACTGCACTAACCAATAGGCTACTCCTCTACTACTAGTACTATTTAGCATTTCTATAGCGCTACAAGGCGTACGCAGCGCTGCACAAACATAGAAGAAAGACAGTCCCTGCTCAAAGAGCTTACAATCGAATAGACAAAAAATAAAGTAAGCAAATCAAATCAATTAATGTGTACAGGAAAGAGGAGAGGAGGTAGTCACATTGTGCTTCTTACTTCATTGCTCAGCGGGAGACCCCCAGAACTGATTTCCAGCAGAATTCCTCCATGTTGATGTATCTTACTCAAGTTTTGTTTTCCCGTGTCCTTCATAGCCATTAACTAGCTCCTGCAGGGCTCTCTAGGGATGCATTTTCAAACAACATAGCAATAGCTACAAAAGTTACTTCATTTTCTGTTGCTTTCATAACAACCAAACAAAAAAAAAAAAAGAATTTATTTCATATGTCCACTAGGTGCCTATTAAATGGTTTAATACACATTAAAGTTTGCACTGAATGGTTTAAATGTGCTCTGAATGGTTTAAGGTGTCTTAAAATATATTTAACACTCACTAAAATAGGAAAGCATAGTAAAAACAAAAGAAATCAAAATGAAAAGTCCATGAAATGAACTAAAATTGGTTAGGGTGGTGGACTTTGGTCCTGGGGAACTGAAGAACTGAGTTCGATTCCCACTTCAGGCACAGGCAGCTCCTTGTGACTCTGGGCAAGTCACTTAACCCTCCATTGCCCCATGTAAGCCGCATTGAGCCTGCCATGAGTGGGAAAGTGCGGGGTACAAATGTAACAAAATAAAATGAAAAAAAAATCTCTGCAGCCACCTAGAGCTTCTGTCCTTCCTTGCCACAGTTCTCTTGTCTTCCCAGACTCACACCATTACAGCAGGCAAATCTATTCATTAGCACTTCTCTATCTTTCAGCTCAGATGTCTTATTCCAATCAAATAATCCTTTACCCCACACCTGTTTGCTAGAGTAAAGCTGCCTGAAAGCTATAGCTTTTCTTGATCCTCTGCCCAAACACATACACAAGTAAACAAAAACATGGGTTTGTACATGCATTGCACCACACCTACACAAAGACTTGAGTGTGCATGCACTCATAAATGTGTGTGTGTGTGTGTATATCAAAGAACAGATCATCTTCAAAATCTGCACCTTAGTCCACAAAATCATATACGGCGTAGTCCCAGAATACATGACAGACCTTATAGACTTATCAATAAGAAACAAAGTCAGATCGTCAAGATCTTACCTAAACCTACCCTACCCAAATTGCAAGGGACTGAAATACAAAACAACTTACGCAGCCGGCTTCTCCTACATAAGCGCACAACTATGGAATGGGCTCCCAAAAGCTGTGAAAACAATCCACGACCACTTGAACTTCAGGAAATCACTAAAAACTAACCTCTTCAAAAAGGCCTACCCCAACGACCCCACGTAACCGTCTTCACCTACCAACACAGCATGACTATGATCGAACAGGACAACATGCAATCTTCATCCATTCCAACCCTCCACTTATACCTCATATGATCACTATACAACTTTGTATTTGTTATCCACCGACTGGGCAAACGCCTTTGACGGTACTATGTAAGCCACATTGAGCCTGCAAATAGGTGGGAAAATGTGGGGTACAAATGCAACAAATAAATACACACATAGATGTATGTACATACATATAGAGCAGAGGTTCTCAAACCAGTCCTCGGGACTCACTCAGCCAGTCAGGTTTTCAGGATATACACCATGAATATGCATGAGGTAAATTTGCATGCACCACTTCCATTATATGTGAATTTATCTCATGCATATTCATTGTGGGTGTTCTGAAAGCCTGAGGCCCAGATGCACAGAGGTCCCCGTAAAGAATCGCTCTGTATTTCCGATGTGGAAGTATAGAGCGATTCCCAAAGCAACTCAGATGCAAATGAGCTGCTCGCAAAAGCAGCGAGCAGCTCAATAGGGGGGAAGTCAGTCGGTCAGCCGAGCATGCGCAGAACAGCCAATCGCTCAGAGCTCATGCTAAGAGCGGCGCTTGCATACGGCTTTCATACATGCAAAGAAACTGCGTGTATGAAAGCCAGCGTAGCTTTTTTTTCCCCCCAAACTGCCGTGGGCTGTCCAATCTACTTCGCTGCTGCAGTCAGCAATCAAACAATCAAAGGTCGAGATGGAGATGAAATCTGTAGGTTTGTGGGTTTGTTGTTTGGAAGGGTGTTTTTTTTTCTTGACTGGTGAAGGGTGGGTGCCAGCAAGGCTGCTCCGGTGGATCTTGTTTCTCCCATGGGTCCTTCTCCTCTTGTAGGAGTGCCAGAGGACCTCTGGAGTGGCTGTGGACTACCTGCTACAATGAAGAATTGTCAGGAGCTCCAGACCTCCCGTTAAATTTTCCTCAGTAAAGGTAGGGGCTGCTTCTGTGCATCACTCAGAAAATGGCTGTGCATCGCTTTGCATTCACATTTGTATAGTAATTAGCTCATTATAATAAGTTTTGCATACAATTTTCATTACCTGCTACCGTGACAGGAAAAGAGCTCACAGAACCCTTTTGGTTATGTCTCGCTGAACTCTGTGATCGCTAAACCGGCTAGAACCGGTAAGCTCTTTGAGCAGGGACTGTCTTTCTTCTATGTTTGTGCAGTGCTGCGTATGCCTTGTAGCGCTATAGAAATGCTAAATAGTAGTAGTAGTAGTAGTAGTAACCTGTGTAAAACCACGTTGGTGACTCGTTCGGTTTTGTGCATCTGGGTCTGACTGATTAGGTGCGTCCCTAGCACTGAGTTGAGAATCACTGATATAGAAATACACAATGAGACACAGACATCTATATGCACTCATTTGTACAGAGTCATACTTCTATACAAAAACATCAGGGCCAGTGCTACCTTTTTAGCTGCCCTGTGTGAGTGATTACTTTGCTGCCCCTCCCCCCATAAATTCCAATAATAACTTAATGAGTGTATGAGCGTCTGAAACTCATTTACATGTGCAGTGGGACTAGAGTAAAGCTACCAGATTTCTACATGACTTTCCTCCAGTGCCAGCTGCCAGGTACATTAGGAAGTACTACAAAACCATGGAAAAAGATCACTCAAAGCCTATAGCAAACCTGCCATACTGTAACAGCACTGCCGGGACTCAAAGAGCAAGTGAGACTGTCACAGATCTCCTCACAGAAACTATACGCTAACAGAATACCACACCTCACTCACACACGTAAAATGCAGAACAAGGACCACAAATTAGAAATAGAAATATGAAGACAAAAATTGAACTGGGAACCCCAAGCATTCAAACTTTGCATGTACTACAACAGTGAAAAAATAAAAGCGGGCATGCGTTTACTTGTGTAGTGAAGAAAATACAAAGACATCAGCAATGCCATCCTATTTCCCACAGTGAACATAGGCTGATGCTTAAAACTAGTGCTAATGTTAACATGCGGTTAACCCCCGGGTTTGCATGCATGTTATTTTGCATCAAACGCTCAGAGGGCTCCAGTGCAGGTGTTAATCAGCATGATAAAGATAGATAGCCACAAATTGTATTGAAATATATTTACATGTATGTTAATGAGTTGAGTAAATATTCCGTCGCAAAGAACAGATGGCAGTGCTGCAATGTGTAGAACGAAACGATGGCCTATAACGCTGAAACGTTTTCGCCAGGTCAGGGGCAGTGTACAAAGTTTGGATAAGATTTTTATTGAGTGCAATAAGTAACAAATCAGAGAATTACAACCAACAAGCCAAAGAAAACAAATGAAATACAAAAAATAAGGTACAAACACTGCATTCCAATGTCACTATGCCAGAAAATCCCCCCCCCCCCCCCCCCCAGCTGTGAAACTCCAAGAAGGGAATAGGCAAGAGCCAAGAGCTAGCAAAGAGGGAACTCAGAAAAACAACCCACCCAATAGGCATCCAAAATACAATTAAGGTAAGAGGCCCTGCCATTGTCGATAAGGTGTCCAAACACCTAAAAAGAACTCCATAGAATCCTTATGAAGTGTAGTCAACTTCAACATCAGATATATATGATCAATTTTCAAGAGCCGCTGGTCTTTATTAGGTATGTCCAGTTGTTTCCAATATGAAACTAGGCATAATCGGGCTGCTGTGGCAACCAAAGCCACCAGATGTTGAGTGCCTTCCTCCAACCCAGGAGCAGGACCATTTAGAAGAAAAACAGACATATCCCTGGATAGAGAGACATGCAAGACATCCTTCAGCAGATGAATCATAGTAGACCAACAGGCTTGGGCTTAGGGCAGCCCCACCAGACATGTAGAAAAGTCCCCATATGTCCAGATGCCCTCCAACACAACCCAGCGCCCGGAGGTGTGCTGGAGTATAATACCACTGAAATATTTTATAGCCATGTTCCATTAAATCGATGTTGATTGAAACTTTCAATAAGTTCACATACACTGTTTCCCATTGTGCTCTCTACAAGGAGCGATCCAAAAGATCTTCTCACTTCCTTTCACATTTAAATTCTAGTGGCCTACAAAGAAGAGCCTTATGCAGTCTAGAAATAAGCCCTACTCCTGTCCCTATACCAAACACCTTCAAGAGGGCATAATTCTCCATGTTCCAATGAGGCATGTCTTTCCGACGCCTAAAGTCTGCGAGTTGTTGAAAATGAAAAAAATCATGAGAAGCCAGGCCATGTTAATCCTGATGAGCTTCGAAGGGAATCAGGGTCCCTGAAGAAATCAGCTGAGTTGACCCAAAACTCAAAGCCCGTTCACAGCCTAGTGCCTAAAAACCGAGCTGGTCTCTCTAGGAAGAAATTCTGGAGCATATTGTATGTAAATCAGGGGCATAGCCAGACTTCGGTGGGAGGGGGGTCCAAAGCCCGAGGTGAGGCAGCACATTTTAGGCCCCCCCCCCCCCGGTGCTGCCAACCCTCCCCCGCCATTGCCGACCACCCCCTGCCGCCGCCACCACCTTTGACCCCCCTCTGCCAACGACCCTTTCGACCCCCCTCCCACCGCCAACCCTCACCCGCCGTCGCCTACCTTTGCTGGCAGGGGACCCCAACCCCCGCCAGCCAAGGTCCTCTTCTTCCTTCGTTCTGTTTCTGTGAGTCTGACGTCCTGCACGTACAATGAAGCCTTGCAGATCAGCCAGAGAGGTCCTCTTCTTCCGGCGCAAGGCTTCGTTCTGTTTCTGTGAGTCTGACGTCCTGCACGTTGTACGTGCAGGACGTCAGACTCGGAAACAGAACGAAGGAAGAAGAGGACCTCAGCTGGTGGGGGTTGGGGTCCAGCAAAAGGTAGCAGACGGCGATGGCAGGTTGGCGGCGGGATGGGGGGGTCGAGAGGGTCGTCGGCAAGGGGGGTCCAGGGCCATATCTACGGGGGCCCTGGCCCCCGTGGCCCCACGTAGCTACGCCCCTGATGTAAATGTCAAAAAAGTAGAGTTGTTTGGGGAAAAAACCACCCTCGTAACTCTCATCACAGGGCCAAAGTTCACGCCAGTCCATACTGTGCTCTCTTAATGAAATGTTTAAGGCTATCCAAAGAAAACCATGGGAGCACCTACAAGGGCCCTGGCCTATTAATGAATGTTCTAGTTGCCTCCAACCTTTAGCTGGGATTGAGGCCCACTCCACAATCTCCTTAAGTTGAGCAGCATATAATAAATAGAAAATGGGGTATCCCCATCCCCATATGTATTCGAGCTGCATACAGTCTAATGCCTTTAACCTATGGAGGCTTGTGCTGCCATATATAAGAGAAAGCTCTCCGCTGCAAGCACAACAGAAAAGCCATGCGGACAGGTAAGGCAAGCAAAAAGATATATTAAAAAAATGAGGCAGCACCACCATTTTGATAGCATTGATTCTTCCCACCCATGAAATACGCAAACCCTCCCATCTATCCAAATCAGCGAACACAGCTTTAAGGAGAGGAGGATAATTAATACGCAGACTCAAATCTGCAGAGATGTTAACCCCCAGATAGCTAATGGATTGGGATGTCCATTGAAATTGAAAAGCTCTTTTCAGATCTGCCAAAAAGAGAACCAGAGACTGTAAGGTTTAAAATCTCTCTATATAAAAAGCAACACCAACGTTCTATGAAGCCTCCAGCCGGAAGTGTGAAGGGGGCGAGATATCCGGTTTCCCTATGAGTGTCTGCCCCGCCCTCTCTGTAACACAGTCAGTGAAGGAAAACAGCAGAGCACGAAATCAAATTGCTGGCTCTGTAACAGTGAAGGACTCAGAGGGGGGAGGGGAGAGAGGCCAGAGGGCAGGGACACACACACTCCCACATGCACACAGAAGAAAACATTGCTAGCCCCCGTTTCATTTGCATCAGAAACGGGGCTTTTTTACTAGTTTAGTAATATTAAGCGTAAACCCAGACACCGAACCAAAAGCTGCCATATGGGGCAAAATAGTCTCCAAGGACTTCTTAGGCTCTGTAACCTTAAAAAATATATATAATCCGCATATAACAACATTTTGTGTTCCTGCCCAGCAACTAGGATATCCCGAACATCCTCACACTCCCACACACCCTATGCACAGGATTCCATAAACATAGTAAAAATCGAGGGAGAAGAGGGCAGCCTTGTCGAGTCCCCCGCATCAATGGAAAAAAATTCAGTATACCCCCCATTAATGAGTAGGCTGGCTACCAGGTTGCGGTAAATAAGAGAAAGCCACTGCAAAAGGTTGCCTGTAATACCAAAACTTGCACAAAGTGTCCATTACAAAGGGCCAAGAGACTCGATCAAAGGCTTTTTCTGCATCAGTAGTCAGCAACACCACAGGAGCGGGATCATGTTGTGCGACCCAAATCAGCTTGAGAAGCCTACAAGTATTGTTGTTAGGCTGCTGCCCCACAATAAATCCAGTTTGGTCACAATGAATCAGATTGTGGGGAGGTATCACTGAAGTCTTGTCGCCAAAAGTTTTGTAAGCAACTTATAATCCAATAAGAAGACAGGCCGATACGATGCATGCTTGGTAGCCTCTTTACCAAGCTGTAGCCAAGAGTGTTATACCTGCCTGTCTCATGGAAAGGGGAAGCTCATTTTCCAAAAGGAGAACATTCTAGCCAAAGGTTCTGCCATGTAGTCCAGAAATGTTTTATAACACTGGTTGGTAAAAACATCTAATCATGGTGATTTGTAAGATGCTGTATAGCCTCTATAATCTCCGTAATATCAATAGGCTACGACTTTATATGTTTTTTTACCATCATAAGTGAAAAGGAAGCCAAAAGAATACAGCCAATGATAGCGCACATTGGCCTGGCACAACTGCATGGTCAGGTGTGTGAACTCCCTACACCATTGAAGTGTAACAGGGAACAAATCCACGTAGACTTCAAGCTCATGGATCTCCCCGATTATTGTATCCAAAGATCGGGTCTTCTTCATCACCAGTTCCATGAAGTGATAACTATGAAAGCACACTAACAGGTCCTGCAGCAAATTAGCGCGGGGAGCCCCCAGTGAACAGTGGGCTCACTCCACATGCTGACATATACCTCCATCCACTTTTGAGCCCAGCAGGATCTTTCAAACCACATCCGTAGTGCTACCATAGTCAGCGATATCAGGGACTCCCTGAATCCAAAGATTACAGTGCCTGTCCCAATTGTCAAGATCTTCTAGTTTGCCCAAAAGAGTCTCCTCTTGCTGCTGAAGCTCAGAGCACTTAGTATCCAATGAACTCAAAGCTTCCGTATGCTCCTATAAATGTGCCAGCCGATGACACAAATCAGCGATGTCGGAGCGCAAGTGAGTAGAGAGTGCAGCAATTTCATCTTGCACAGCTGCCGCTTCATGCTTACGACTGTAAAGCAAGTCTTGAAGTTCAGTGGGTAAGAAAGGCTGATCACCGTCCGAGTTGTTAGCAGGTTCGACCCTTGCAGGGCCCGATTCTCTACAATCTTAACTCTGTCTTGCCGCATGGAGCTCAATGACAAATATGAGAATATTTGCAGAGCCACTGATTTTTTTTTAAGCCTCCTTCGATCGGAAGCATATCACCACTCCATCAGACAGAAAAAACACCTGGATACGCTTTATAGGGAGCACCAGCATGGAGCTATTCTCTGAGGCTGCCATGCCAATCAGTAACATTCGCTCCTCTGAGGAGAAGATTTTTTGTCAATTTTTCACATTGAACTGTGGGTTTTGTCATTTTCTACAAGCAGAAGGAAGTCCGTGCAAGTTTTAAGCGCAGATAGTAAGAAATAAACGTGTGTGCGCGTTTCAACAAAACTGAAAGAAAGCATCCATTGGCACGTTTTTCTGCATCTAGATAATGAGCCTTTCAAAATTTCAAGTGCAAACAATTTAAAAAAAAGCTCTTATTTAAAACCAGAAGAACAAGTGCCATGTGTGCTTGCACTTCCGGTTTTGCCTGGGCATGTGCAGAAGATCCGCACTTACCACAAAACCCATGTGTGCATGTGCCAGGCACGTTCCTCCCCCTACTTTCAGTTTAATAGTGCGAATTGGCTGTGCATAATATTTGCTTATGATTTGCTTCAAGCATTGTTTTGCTATTTTTTTTTACGTTGCTGTTGCGTTGTGGGCTTTTGTGCCTGACTTTGAACATTGGCCCCGTAGTCTACTACTACTACTACTATTTAGCATTTCTATAGCGCTACAAGGCGTACGCAGCGCTGCACAAACATAGAAGAAAGACAGTCCCTGCTCAAAGAGCTTACAATCTAATAGACAAAAAATAAAGTAAGCAAATCAATTAATGTGTACAGGAAGGAGGAGAGGAGGGTAGGTGGAGGCGAGTGGTTACGAGTCAAAAGCAATGTTAAAGAGGTGGGCTTTCAGTCTAGATTTAAAGGTGAGGTGGCCAAGGATGGGGCAAGACGTAGGGGCTCAGGAAGTTTATTCCAGGCGTAGGGTGCAGCGAGACAGAAGGGGCGAAGTCTGGAGAGGAGAGGAGGGTAGGTGGAGGCGAGTGGTTACAAGTGGCTACGAGTCAAAAGCAATGTTAAAGAGGTGGGCTTTCAGTCTAGATTTAAAGGTGGCCAAGGATGGGGCAAGACGTAGGGGCTCAGGAAGTTTATTCCAGGCGTAGGGTGCAGCGAGACAGAAGGTGCGAAGTCTGGAGTTGGCAGTAGTGGAGAAGGGAACAGATAAGAAGGATTTATCCATGGAGCGGAGTGCACGGGAAGGGGTGTAGGGAAGGACGAGTGTGGAGAGATCTGTGTCCCAATTTTGAAGGCTTCTAGTGCTTTTGCTTGGCTACTTGGACTTTGTTCTGTACTTAGGACCCACTCTTATTTTTTCCACCTGTGGACATTTTTTTTCCCCAGTCATGTTGGTCATTTGACAAAAAAAAGCTCTCAATATGAGAGTCAAGATTGTCATCAAGCAAAATGAACAGCACACTAGGAACGGGGGGGGGGGGGGGGGGGGGGGTTCCCCTTCCAATGACACAGCTGATCTGGTAACATGTCCCTCTGATGTGGTCTGCCTAACTGCTTACAAACATTAGAGTAGCCTTTGTACCTAAAACAGTCTACTCCCCGCATTCTCTCTCTCTGAATTCATTTTGTCCTCTACGTGTTCACCCCCAGTTCCTCTTACACACTCTTCTCTAGCCAAATCCCAACTATTCAGTTCAATTCAGGTCTTAGGTACCACTAATATCCCCCGTTTAGGGTTCATTGCAGTTTACATAATCAGTAGGACAGAGACTGGTACAGTATTATAAGTAGGACATTGGGTGAATACAACCTAGTCAGTTTGATATAATCCTATATAATAATTTGCACCTCCAACGTTCCATGTCTGGCTGCCTGGGTTCGTAACATCTCCTGATGTCAGCCAGCCTCCAGCATTCCATTCCCCCTCACTGTCCCGCCCTCGCGTCAAAACATAATGATGTCAGAGGGCGGAACAGTGAGAGGGAAGGGAACGCTGGAGGCGAGCTGACGTCAGGAGGGATGTTACGAATGGAACGGAAGCCAGCACCAGCCAGCCAGAGAACGTCGCGGGACATCAAGGGGAGGGGAGGACAGAGCAGAGGAGAATTGATGGACATGGATGGGATGGGAGGACAGTAGAGGAGAGAATCACTGGACACGGATGGGAGGGCAGGGAAGAGGATAATCGCTGGACATGGAGGGGAGGGAAGAATTGCTGGACATGGAGGGGAGGGCAGGGGAGAGAGAAAAAAAATGCTTACATGACAGCCTTCCTAGGGCCCATTTCATTGTTGAGGAAACAGGCATGGTTCCACTAGTGTTATATAATGCTATAGGGTGTGAGGGTGATAGGTGTTTCATGTTATAGTTCCATAGTCAGACTGTTATGTAACAGTCTTTGGGAAAAGGTGAAATTGCCTCTTCTGGAAACTGAGGTAGTTAGTTAGTCTCTGATCTAATAGCCAGAAGGAAGTGAGTTTCATAATGAGATTCCTGATTCCGGGAAGAGCGAGTTAAAGATCTTCTCAAGTCGGATTCCCTTGTAGAACAGTGGGGCTAAGATCAATTGTTCTTTCAGTCTGTTGGAGTGAACGAGGCAAACAGATGAGATATTGATCAATAGTTCAGAGGTAGCACCTTGCAGAATCTGAAAGACTAGACAAGCAATTTTAAACCTAATTCTTTCAGCTATGGGTAACCAATGTAGTTTAGCAAGATAAGACGTAATGCTGGTGTATCTATTCAGTTTGAGAATTAATCTTGCTACTGTGTTCTGTATGATCTGCAGGGTTTTTTTTTTTTTAAATATTGGATCTTAATGCCGAAAAATAGGACATTACAGTAGTCCAGATGTGGTAGGATCAGCATTTAGATCAATAGCGCAAAGGCTTTTTGATCAAAGAATGATCGGATTAGATGTAGTTGTCTCATTTTGAACATTGTTTTATCTCCATAGTTGGTTTATTTGGGATGAGAATGATAGGGAGGAATCTAGATGGACCCCCCAAGCACTCTAGCTTCTGATTCAACTGGGAAGGTTCTGTCGTTGGGTAGTGTTATTGAAGTTGGGACCTCTACTTCTTGATTCCGGAACCAAAGGATCTTAGTCTTTTGCTTATTCAGTTTCAGTTTGTTTGCCAAAACCCATGTCTGAATGGTGTTCATCCCGGTTGTTACTGATCAGATTGGATCTTGGTTTCAATTGCAGTCACCATCCAGTCTCTACCCTTAATTCCTTCAAATGGGCCCTTTCTTCAGTTTTTTAATCTTCCCAATATTTTTGGCACAGGCTTGTTAGCCTCAGGAAGAACTATTCTGTTTTGTTTTGTTTTTCAGCAGCATATGACACTTCTGTGAATTTGAACTGTATGGTGACATGATTCTTTCAGTCTTATGAGAAAAGTGCGAGTTTGTAAGCTTGAATCATGTACTTCGCAGAGTGTTGCATGGCACAGGTTAAAAACAGAACTGTTTTGGATACAGTGTCAGTCTTGGGACAAGGTGGGGGAAGAGTGTATGGAAGATGATTCAGGGGGCCACACTTAGGTTCAGTGGGGGACACTACAGGCCCCTGGGCCTTGCAGTGAAGAACCCTGACCTAATCTCTCTTTTCTGCTTTCCTCTGTCTTGCTTCTCATAACTCATCCCAGTGTCTTCTATCTAGTTGCCATTTCTCCTCTCTTCTTCTCTTCTTCTCACCTACATCTATCTCCGATATATTGATCTTTCCCTTTTAGTTCTTTCCTCTAGTTATTTCCTCCTCACCTTCCACTCCTCAATCTCCTCTTTTTTTTTTTTACTTTTCAAATTTCCATCTCCATCTCTTAATGCCAATAATATATTCCCTAGCTCTTCCATTTCTCTAAACTCTTAATCTTTCCCTCATAACCCAGCATCTCCCCACTCCTAGCCCAGCAACTTCTCCATCTCTCCTTCCGCTGTAATCCAGCTTCTTTGCCATCCCCTCACCCTTTCCCTCCACCCCCATGGTCCAGCCTCTCTCCTGTCTGTCTTCTCCTCTCTACCCCTTATCATCCCGTTTTGTAGTCCAGGGCTTCCTGTCCCCCTTCATTTCCTTCTAGCCCAGCGTCTCCCCCTCTCTCTCTTTCCTTCTCATCCATAGCCTAGATCTCTACTGTCTCTCCAAATCCCCACCCCTTAGTAATAGAAAGTTGCATTAGAAGGAGTGGAGATGCGTTGGACCTGCAGCACATGGGTGTGGGTTTGAAGGCACCATGTTGATTTTTACTTAGTGACAATTTCAGCTTGGCCATCACCTGTTGCCTGCTGTCCCTTTGAAGCAGGGCTCCAATGGCTCACTGTGCCTTGCCAGGATTGCCGCCCCATGCATATGCATGGTTTAAACAATGTTTTGTGCCAGCCCTTTGAAATATGCTTACATAAAAAGAGAGGTATGCACATGACTGATAGAAAATAATGTGTGCACTACACTCAGTTACTTAAAGACTGGTGCACACATATAGAGAATTGCTTACATGTACAAAAGGTACACTTGTTCACATGCATAGAATCACCCAAAGAGACATCCTTCTGTATGTACAGACACATGCACTTGCTAATACCCAAACACAAATGTGGAGACATATGTGAATATGTACCCATACAGATATACACACAGGGAAATGTCTGCATATGCAGAGATGTAATGTGACATGCACACAGAGAGGTGCACAGTCATGAACAGAGGAGGTATGTGCATGTATGAAGATACAAATATATCTCCACAGACAGACACAGATGTGTGAGAACATATGCAGCAAGACATACATGCTTGTATACATATGTATTTAATACACATTTGCTTCATTATTACTTACACACCACCCTTTCCCATTGCCATGCATGGGAACTACTACTACTACTACTACTACTACTACTTAGCATTTCTATAGCGCTACTAGGGTTACGCAGCGCTGTACAAGTTAAAACATGGGGAAGGACAGTCCCTGCTCAAGAGAGCTTACAATCTACCTTCACCCCCCCCCCCCCCGTCCCTCACAGATACGAGTGAGAGGAGGGGCCTCTAATTTCAAAAGCTCATGTATTTGATTAGTCTTATGTTCCACCCTATAGCAGTTATCATAATATACAAATAATTTAGATTGCTTCAGAAGCAATACAGCTATTTGGGTTGTATAGTATAGTACTACTACTACTACTACTTATCATTTCTATAGCGCTACTAGACGTTCGCAGCGCTGTACATTTGAACATGAAGAGACAGTCCCTGCTCGACAGAGCTTACAATCTAATTAGGACAGACAAACAGGACAAATAAGGGATGACAAAGAGTAGCAACATTCCGGAATCCCCAAAAAATAGCAACATTCCGTGCAGAATCCCAAAGAATAGCAAGACTCCAGAATCCCAAAGTCTGCTACTACTACTACTTATCATTTCTATAGTGCTACTAGACATACACAGTGCTGTACATTTGAACATGAAGAGACAGTCCCTGCTCGACAGAGCTTACAATCTAATCGGGACAGACAAACAGGACAAACAAGAGGTAAGGGTAGCTAACTTGTATCTGTTTATGTGTGTGGTGAAATGCAATTGTGTAGGATATTGTGCATGGGTGTATCTGTATTTATATAGATGTACAGATATACAGATTGGTATATGAGTGATGTGTGTGTCTGTATGCTTGTATAGGGTTACATATATATATACATATATATATATATATATGTGTGTGTGTGTCTGGTGACCGGGATTTATGTATATATAGATATGTGTGTGTTTGAAGGGAATATGTGCTTAGGTAGGGTTGATTTAACAGGCAGTATCGAGGCCTTCCAGAGAATCACAGAGGCTTGAGCCAGTACAAATTAGGAGGCCTCAAAGTCTTGGAACTCATAATTAAAAAGAAAAAAAAAAGCAGATATAGAAGCAGTTAATGAAGATTTTTAGCTGTAGAAGTATGCACACTTGTTTGTAATTAAGGAAATATCCAATAGCTGAATTAATTTCATGTTCAGTTAAAACTAATATTAAACAAATAAATATTGTTTTCTAAATGGAGGACCTTAGGTCCAGACCAGTGGCGTAGCCAGGGGGGGGGGGGTGCCAGGGGAGCGGCCGCTCCCCCAAACGGAGTTCTGCCAGCGCTGGCACCTATTATTTTTCAATGTGTTGCATTGAAAATGTGCTCTGGCACCGGTGGAAGTCCGCTCTCGCTCCCCTCGCGCCGTCAACCTGGCTTCGCTTCTGGACTCCAGACCAAATGGTCCCACTGCCCCCCCCTCATCCCACTCGATAGACCCTGGGCAGCTTATCAAGCATGGGTACTAGGCCCTGCTTTCTGCAGTACATATTGCACCCAGCACCTTCTTCTCTTTCCACCTCCTCTGGTGGGACTTTCAGTGTGTCCTTACCCTTTATTTATTTCAATTTAGGTAATGCCTTTTCATTGGTAGCTCAAGGTGACTTTTCTTAAGGTACAGTCGGTAGCTCCCTATTGCTAGAGGCCTTGCAATTCGTTATGCACTTGAGGCAATGGAGGGAGAAATGATTTGCCCAAGGTCACAAGAGCGTCAGCAGAATTGAATTCTGCCTTCCTTGAATCTTAAACTCACTATAGTAAACTTGGGTTCAGAATAATTTATCTTTTTATATATATATATATATGCACTTTAAAAAAATGCTAAAGTGTTTTAAATTGTTTTAAATGTGCTCAGACCATACCGTTTACACCCATTATATCCCCAAGAGGAATATGTGGTGGTGTCACAATGGAACCATCATTGCACATATGATGTTCCACCTCCTAATATTTGTGTATGTACATACAGCTGCGCCCAAGTAGATCTTACTCACCGATGTATGCGTATATCTATAATACATATGTATAAGTCATGGACTATTCACATTAAATGTTGTTAGACTTGAGCTCAAACCCCCGCCCATAAATTATGGTACATTCCATATTACCTTCTGATACATGGATAATAAAACATACAGTTCAACATTTGTTTAAACCTAAAGGAGGAATATGTTAATTCATGACACCCTGATTTCTCTTCCCCCACATATCTTACACAAACCAACCCACAATGCGATATACACACATATTCACATAATTATTTCACTTCCCTTGGGGTATATTGTGCTCGTGCTTGTGCTTCATTAAAATCACATATCATTCATCCATTCCAATCTTGCCATCAAAATAACTGCTCCCTTTGAATCTTAGCCTGTTGCCCTAGGAACTAGGCTACTCTTCCACTCCTTTGTCTACCTCAGCCCTCCCCCCATGTCCATACTGCCTGCTAGCAGAGGTTGGCGTGCCACACAACGTTTTCACACTTGACAAGGTTGGGAAACACTAGTGTGGACCGCAGGTGGATGATCTGCGGTCCACACTAAATGGAGGACCTAAGGTCCTCCATTTAGAAAACAATATTTATTTGTTTAATATTAGTTTTAACTGAACATGAAATTAATTCAGCTACTGGATTTTTCCTTAATTACAAACAAGTGTGCATACTTCTACAGCTAAAAATCTTCATTAACTGCTTCTATATCTGCTTCTTTTTTTTTCTTTTTAATTATGAGTTCCAAGACTTTGAGGCCTCCTAATTTGTTGCTAGAAGCTTCCTGTTGCTAGAGGGCTTACGATTCATTATGCACTTGAGGCAATGGAGGGAGAAATGATTTGCCCAAGGTCACAAGAGCGTCAGCAGAATTGAATTCTGGCTTCCTTGAATCTTAGCCTGCTGCCCTAGGAACTAGGCTACTCTTCCACTCCTTTGTCTACCTCAGCCCTCCCCCCATGTCCATACTGCCTGCTAGCAGAGGTTGGCGTGCCACACAACGTTTTCACACTTGACAAGGTTGGGACACACTAGTGTGGACCGCAGGTGGATGATCTAGAAGCAGACAAAATTAAGCTATAGAATCAACAAAAGGCCTGGCCAAAATGAATGTCTTGAAGTGCTTCCTGAAGATAGAGTAAGTAGCTTTGGACTGAATATCCAGTGATGCCCTGTTTCGTAATGAGGATCCAATTTATCAATCTACAAGGACTAGAGAAAATATGTGTACGTGGTGGCAGGGGTTGTGCGCGTGAGTGGGCGTTTGTGCAGAGAGTTGTGTACTTGTATGTCAGTATGTAAGAAGGTGTAGGGATATTGAACTTACCATATGTGTCATTGTATGTTTGACAACACCCTGTAGGGTTATATGAGCACATGAATGTGCATGTGTGTAGATGAGTGAATCTGTGGACGGAGGTAGGCAGAGGTGTGTGTGTGGGGGGGGGGGGGGTATGTAGGGATATGTTGGTGTAAATGTGTACAAGCGTGTCTAGTTAGCACAGGAGTGGCCTAGTGGTTAGGGTGGTGGACTTCAGAAGCAGAAGCCTGCGCGGCCACATTGGTGATCTGCAAGGGCCGACTTCTACATGGAATGTTGCTAGTGGAATAGCAACATTCCATGTAGAATCTCAAATAGTAGAAACAGTGGAGGAGTGGCCTAGTGGTTAGGGTGGTGGACTTTAGTCCTGGGGAACTGAAGAACTGAGTTCAATTCCCACTTCAGGCACAGGCAGCTCCTTGTGACTCTGGGCAAGTCACTTAACCCTCCATTGCCCCAGGTACAAATAAGTACCTGTATATAATATGTAAGCTGCATTGTGCCTGCCATGAGTGGGAAGCTGTAGGGTACAAATGTAACAAAAAAAAAAAAAAAGTGTGCAGCTATATGTATATAGGATGTATATGTATGTTCTTTATGTGTGTGTTCACATGTGCATTGGGAGAGAAATGGGATTTCACTTATGGAATTTGTTGCTTTTTAAGAGAAATTGAGTACTGAAAGACAGAAGGTGAATAGGGTCAAGTGCAACAGACCCGAGATAAGCAGGACACACAAGAGGGGCCTGTTCATTGCATGCCTTTTGGTGCCACCTGATATTTATTCAGTGATTGTCTGGTTAATATGTACCAACAGAGCTTTCTTTCACATGCTCAGGGTCTCAGCCTGTCATTCCCAGGTGCTGGGAAACTTGTAGCCTAGACTGGCACTCGGTTACGTTAGAAGAATGCGAGGCCTGGAATCAAAGCATTTATTCTCTTAAAAACAAATAACAGTGTCAGCTCAAGTGTAAGCAGGACTTAAACCTCTCGCACCACTGTCTTCTGGAGACCAGAATTCAGTGTTTCACTAGTATAAAAGCAATGCACTACGCCATGTATACTGTTGTATACAAACGCTTGGGCACCCCGGTCATATTATGTATTGCGGTGGTTCCCAAACCTGGTCCTGGAGGCACCCCAGCCAGTCAGGTTTTCAGGATCTTCACGATGAATATTCATAAAAGAGATCTGCATACACTGAATCCACTGCATGAAAATCTCTCATGAATATTCATTGCCTCCAGGACCAGGTTCGTGGTGTGCCAAACCTGTACACGCCTTCAATTACACCAGTCATAGACTCGGCACCTAAATGCAGCAGCAACACGCGTAGCTTACAGTATTCTGTAAGCTACGTCTAAGTGGGAGCCTGCCCATGGTCCGTCCCCTCACATTTACGTGCTAAACTACTTCTATAAAATAGCGCTTAGCACCCTGCGGGTAAGTGTAGACTGACACACATAAGTGGAAGTATTCTATAAGCTTACATGTATAAGAGGCAGATACATGCGGATGCCCAGTTATAGAATTATTGCCCTTCACATAATTACAATCTCCTGATGGACTTTGAATAATATTCAAGTCTGGGAACTGTGAAGGCCATTCAAGAACCTTAATTTTTTTTTTTACTTTAAGTGCTTCATGGTTGACTTGGAGATATTTTTCAGATCGTTGTCTTTCTGAAAGATCCAACATCTTTTCCGTTTCAATTTCTTTATTAACTGTGGGTCATTAGCTTCAAGGAAATGTTGGCATTTGGTGATTCCATCCTTCCTTCTGGACAATATTTCTTGGATGACTGACTGTTATATGACTCCCTCCAAAGTACGTAGATCTCTCTTTTAGAAAGGATGTGAGATAGGGGAATACAGACATCCGGGCTGGGAAATGGAGGATTCCCACAAGAGGCTCTTCCAAACATAGATGTGTCTAATAAAATATGTGAAAGGACGTCTGTACCTCTCCGCGTCCAGTGGGAGCAGTGATTTCAAAAGGCTGCTTGTGCGAAAAACACATATGCAACTCCCCAGCCCCCCCAAATATGCGTGGAAGCAGCCTTTTGTAATCGCTGCTCCCAAGTTCACAGTTGACCCAATCTGTCCCTGGCAACAACTATCTCCCCCCTCCCCCCATCCCAGCCACCCCAACATCTGAGATCCCCAGTCAACACCAATCCCCCAGCATCAAGACCCATAACCCAGCAACAAGTAACTGGAGACCCCCACCCCATGGCAGAACCCTCACCCAAATCCTATTCTCAGCTTTACCATTCTTCAAATGCTTCACTCTTTTTTTCTCCAAGGGTTGTGGCCAAACAGTTTAATTTTTATTCTAAGTTTCAGGTTTTCTTTTGCACACTTTAGATGAGGACTTTGCAATGAGGTCACAGGAAACATTGCCTTCTGACAACTTTCCTATGAGCATCATTGTGACCATTATTGTGTAAGCAGCACTGTGGACTGGTGAAGTAGTTATCCAGAAGTCCACAGCTACTGGCATGGATAAGTAATCCATAGATCCACACTGTGAGCTAATTTTTTTATTTATTTTGATTTTGCTCACACCTTTTTCAGTAGTAGCTCAAGGTGAGTTACATTCAGGTACTCTGGATATTTCTCTGTCCCAGGAGGGCTCACAATCTAAGTTTGTACCTGAGGCAATGAAGGGTTAAGTGACTTGCCCAAGATCACAAGGAGCAGCAGCGGGATTTGAACCGGCCACCTCTGGATTGCAAGACCGGTGCTCTAACCACTAGGCCACTCCTCCTCGCTTCTGCCCTTTCTCCATTTTACTTCTAAGACATTAACTGTTTGAACTCTGCCTTGTTGTGTGTTTATGTAGATTGTTGTAAGCCACATTGGGCCTACCCCTGGGTGGGAAATTGTGGGATACAAATGCTATAAATAAATAAAATAAATTAATGATCTGGGTGTTCTTAGTTTGCAATTCTGACCAGTTCTTTCAGAGGCAGCTCTTAGCCTTTCAGATTCTGCCTTGGTTTCAACAATTTCTTATAACTTGCAGTTCTTAACAGTGTTTCTGACAGTTTTAATTGCTAGTTGGAAGCATTTGGAGATTTCTTTATAACCTTCCCCTACTTTCTAAAAGTGAATTAATTATCATAATTTTCAAATGCTCAGATAACTGCTTAGAGGAGGCCATGATTGTTGAAAGTAGACAGAACAGCAGTCACAAGTTCAGCTGAGGAATTCTCTTTACCTGACAAATTTTTGGGCCTTATTATATTTTTTAAAAAGTAGTAATCAAGTGGAAGAGGAAAGATGGTCTGTAGGGTTTTTTTTTTCCACCCAGTCTTTCAGCAGGCAGCACAGTTACAAAAAACACAGTTGTCCACTTTAGGTGGCTATCTAAACAAAAAAGATTTTACTGATGAATTTCTTGAAGACAGGTACAGATAACTATATCTCAAACAAAATCCAGTCTTTAACAAGAAGGCACAGAAAAACAACTCTGTTCTGTACACATTTTTGTTCCTGCCCTCTCCTTCTCTCTCGCTGTTCTGTAGACTCTACTCTTCACGCCTGTGGAATATAAAGGCATGTCTTCTCAAGGTTGCTAAGTTGAAAAAATCCCCCCCCCCCCCAAAACGAGCCCAAAACCTGCCCAAAGGTAAACCCCGCCCCCGATGTCATCAACCCCGCCTCCGACGTCTTTAACTCCGCCCCGACATACCCTCCGACATCATTAACCCCCGCCCCCGACGTAGCCGCCGATGTCACTAACCCTGCCCCTGACGTAGCCGCCGACGTCACTAACTCCGCCCCCGACGTCGTTAACCCAGCCTCTGCGGGGCTTCTATTGGACCAATAGAAGCCCCAGAAAACCGCCCAATCTGCAACGCGGCTTTTTAAAAGCCGCCCAATTTCCCGAAGCCGGCAAAAATTGCCCGCAACGCAGAAAGCCGCCCAATTGGGCGGGAAACCCGCAGACCTGGCAACGCTGTGTCTTCTTTCTATAGACCTCTGTGTTTGACCTCTGAGCTAGTGACCAGCCTCTTCTCAAAACACTCTCCCATTGGTTTTGCTTCTCTCTCTCTGACTTGTGGCTGCTTGAGCCATCCTGACAGATTTGTGGAAGACAAACCCAAACTCAAGCACCAAAGCAGTGGGCCTCCTATTCAAGGCCTTCTTGTCCTTTGGAACCCACTCCCTGGAGCTCAGGTATTCATCCTGAGCTTGGCACTCCCAAGGAAGAGAAGAAAGAAGGGACCAACACACCTTACAAGGAGTTTCATACCCACACCTTGACACCTCCTTCTATGGACAGTGTCATAAGAGTGGAGGAGTGGCCTAGTGGTTAGGGTGGTGGACTTTGGCCCTGGGGAACTGAGGAACTGAGTTCGATTCCCAGCACAGGCAGCTCCTTGTGACTCTGGGCAAGTCACTTAACCTTCCATTGCCCCATGTAAGCCGCATTGAGCCTGCCATGAGTGGGAAAGCGCGGGGTACAAATGTAACAAAAATAAAATAGATACTATTGGAGATTCTACATGGAATGTTGCTACTCTTTGAGATTCTACATGGAATGTTGCTATTCCACTAGCAACATTCCATGTAGAAGCCTGCGCGGCCACATTGGTGATCTGCAAGGGCCGACTTCTACATGGAATGTTGCTAGTGGAATAGCAACATCCCATGTAGAATCTCAAATAGTAGCAACAGTGGAGGAGTGGCTTAGGGTGGTGGACTTTAGTCCTGGCGAACTGAGGAACTGAGTTTGATTCCCACTTCAGGCAGCTCCTTGTGACTCTGGGCAAGTCACTTAACCCTCCATTGCCCCATGTAAGCCGCATTGCGCCTGCCATGAGTGGGAAAGCGCAGGGTACAAATGTAACAAAAATAAAATAGATACTATTGGAGATTCTACATGGAATGTTGCTATTCCACTAGCAACATTCCATGTAGAAGGCTGCGCAGGCTTCTGTTTCTGTGAGTCTGACGTCCTGCACGTACGTGCAGGACGTCAGACTCACAGAAGCAGAAGCCTGCGCGGCCACATTGGTGATCTGCAAGGGCCGACTTCTACATGGAATGTTGCTAGTGGAATAGCAACATCCCATGTAGCATCTCAAATAGTAGCAACAGTGGAGGAGTGGCCTAGTGGTTAGGGTGGTGGACTTTGGTCCTGAGGAACTGAGTTCGATTCCCGGCACAGGCAGCTCCTTGTGACTCTGGGCAGGTCACTTAGCCCTCCATTGCCTGCCGCATTGAGCCTGCCATGAGTGGGAAAGCGCGGGTTACAAATGTAACAAAAAAAAAAAAGATATCCATCCGCTTCTGAAGCCACCATTATTAACAGGAATGTATTGCTTCTTTAAACAGATAAAAACGTAATATGACAAAAACAAACAAACACAAAAAGAACCTGTTGCTGCTAAATAAAACCTGGCAATCTTAGAGTAGGGGAGGGTGACAGAAGGGGGCTGTAGGGGGCTGTGGGAGAGGGAAAAGTGTTTGATTAGGGAGGAGAGAGAGAAGTAGGGGAGCCAAAAAGGAGTTCTGTAAGGTGAGAGCAGAGAGGTACTATGGGGGAGAGAGAGAAAAAGGACGCAGGTGGCACGAGGAAGGGGAGAGAGAGCACCAGACGGGAAGTACGGGGAGCTACAGGGGAGGAAGGGAGGAAAAGGCAGAGATGTGACCAAGGAGGAAGGAGAGAAGCATTGCTTAGAGGGACATAGGGGAGGAAGAGAAAAAGGACAGGGGCATGAGTAATAAAAATAGAAGAGAAACAGAGGGCGGCATAAAGGATTCAGCCAAGGGAAGTCTTGCCTCACCAAATTAGCTTCATTTCTTTGAAGGCGTGAATAAACATGTGGATAAAGGTGAGCCGGTTGATGTAGTGTATCTAGATTTTCAGAAAGCTTTTGACAAAGTTCCTCATGAGAGACTCCTGAGAAAATTAAAGAGTCATGGGACAAGAGACAATGTTTTTGTTGTGGGTTAGGAGTTGGTTATTGGACAGAAAATAGAGGTTAGGATTAAATGGCCATTTTTTTTCAATGGAGGAAGGTGAATAATGGAGTGCTGCAGGGATCTGTACTGGGACCGATGCTATTTGACATAGCTCTCTATATAAAAGGCAACCCCTACGTTCTAATGAAGCCTCCACGGAAGTTGAGGCGCCTGAGATATCCGGTGTGCCCCTGAGTGTTTGCACCGCCCTCGCGTCAAAACGTGATGATGTCGAGGGCGGAGCAATGGCACTCGAGGGCCGAAACGGAAACGGCACAGGCACGGAGGCGCAGCAAAAAAAAAAAAAGCCCTCCCCACACCGAGCGAACCACGAACAACGTCCGACGGTCTCACGGAGGCAGGCAAGCAGCTCGGAGGGACGGAGGGAGGGGGCCCCTACCATTATAGAACCTTGCTAGCGCCCGTTTCATTGCGCTGAGAAACGGGCCTTTTTTCCTAGTTTGTAAATGATTTGGAAATCAGAATGACAAGTGAGGTGATTAAGGAGTCCTTTTACTAAGGTGCACTAACAGATTTAGCACGCACTAACTATTATCACGTACTAAATGATAAGACGTCCATAGGAATATAATGAGCTTCTTATCATTGAGTGCATGCTGATTCCATTAGCACACCTTAGTAAAAGGACCCCTAAATTTGCAGGTGACACAAAACTATTCAAAATTGTTAAAATACATGCGGACTGTGTAGGATTGCAGGAAGACCTTAGGAAATTGGAAGACTGGGCATCCAAATGGCAGATGAAATCTAATGGGGACAAATGCAAAGTGATGCACTTTGGGAAGAGTAATCCGAATCATAGTTACCTGCAATCTTGTATAGTAACTAAGTAACTGTAACTAGTTACTGTCAGGGGCGTAGCCAGACACCTAATTTTGGGTGGGCCTGGGCCCAAGATGGGTGGGCAGAAGATCCCCACCCAGTCCCACAGGTGATTTGGTCTCTTCTCTCGCCTGCATGCCATGTGGTCTCTCAAACATCCCCCCTCTCCTGCATACCTTTTAAATAGCAGATTTTCACCAGCAGCGAGAAGCAATTAATACACACTGTTCATGTTGGCCTCACAGCCAACTTCCTATTTCCGCATAGGCGGGAATACATCAGAGGGAAGGCGGTGGGGCTGGTGCGAGAAATATGTATCAGTTGCTGCGTATTGCGGGCAAAGATCTGCTATTTACAAGGTATGCAGGAAGGACAGTTGTTGGGAGTTTTCAGCTAGTGGGGCTGGCAATCCCTGCCAACCACATCATAGATGTGCTGCTACTGGGTGGGCCTGAGCCCAAAGTGGGTGGGCCCGGGCCCACCCTGGCCCACCCTTGGCTACGCCACTGGTTACTGTACTTAAGTAAAAGCTTTGCTACTTTTACTTGAAAAGAAGTACAGGATAACATTTTTTACTTTTACTGAAGAAATAATTTTGCCATTTTTTACTACTTTTACTCAGTTACGTCTGATGCTTACAGTTAAAATTTAAAAGTAAAAGTAGAAGCAAGATGTTAATGACGATTCCTCAGTAAAACAAATGAAACAGCAAAACTGGGAACAGGATTTTGCTATTGCAAACCTCATTACGCAAACAGTGGATCATCTCACTTTATATTTTGCTGTTCATTGAATATAGCCAATGAGAACAGTGGAGTTTCCTGTGGTTATTTAACTGGATACTGGTGGTCATCCCATGGAAACTTTTTCATTGGGTTGACTGTCTACTGGATTGATAGAATCTTTAGAGAGGAAGTCTGCTTGTTTGGCCTTAAAACTGAAGGGTTCCCACACATTTGACATTCTTGCATCAGTTCTTGAAGATATTCAGACGAAAAATTGTTGAAACAACAACAGACAATGATTTCAATTTTGTGAAAGCCTTCTCTCTAATTGGACAGCATGATGATGATAATGAAGATAAAGATGAAGATGCAAGGGATGAATTAGACAGCTCTACTTCTAATACAGATGATAACAACAACAATGATGATAAAGTACTCTTTGTTATTGTTGTTACATTTGTACCCCGCACTTTCCCACCCATGGCAGGCTCAATGCGGCTTACATATTGTTTACAGGTACTTATTTGTACCTGGGGCAATGGAGGGTTAAGTGACTTGCCCAGAGTCACAAGGAGCTGCCTGTGCCTGAAGTGGGAATCAAACTCAGTTCCTCAGTTCCCCAGGACCAAAGTCCACCACCCTAACCACTAGGCCACTCCTTTGCTGTACAGAAGTCAAGTGTTTTAGATAGAGATTCCCTTGATTCTCCTGATGGACTTTCAATAATATTCAAGTCTGGGAACTGTGAAGGCCATTCAAGAACCTTAATTTTTTTTTTACTTTAAGTGCTTCATGGTTGACTTGGAGATTGAAAGTCCATCAGGAGAATTCCTATAGACCAAGTCAGAAGACATCAGTACTATTGCAACCATGCCTAATTTGAAGGAGCGTTTTATAAGACTGAACAATCCACTTCCTGTTAGTTCAGTTCTTGAACATCTTTTTAACTGAGCTGGATTAATGACTCACAAGCACAGTCGCATAAGTGACAGGCATTTTCAAAAATGTAGTTGTACTAAAAGCAAAGTGGCTTGAATTGTGGAACCTTAAAGTTATTGGGATAAAAACATTAACAATAGTTGCATTTGTAGGTGTAGTACTTTTACTTTTTTACTCTAAATGTATTGTATTGGGCAATAACTGTTTTACTTTCACTTATGTAAATTTTTTATGTGTTTTTCGTTGTGCTTTTACTTAAGTTTTAAAATATACATTTATATTTACTTTTACCTAAGTATTTTGACCTAGTACTGTGAACAACATTGCTTACCTAATACTAGGGTCCACCTTGGGAGTTGGCACCCAAGAAAAAGATCTTGGTGTCATTGTAGACAATACGCTGAAGTCTTCTGCCCAGTGTGCGGTGATGGCCAAAAAAGCAAACAGGATGTTAGGAATTATTAGGAAAGGGATGGTAAATAAGATCAAGAATACTTTAATGCCTCTATATCGCTCCATGGTGTGACCTCACCTTGAATATTGCATTCAGTTCTGGTCACCATATTTCAAAACAGATATAGCGGAATTAGAAAAGGCTGAAAGAAGATCGACCAAAATGATAAATGGGATGGAATCCTCTCATATGAGGAAAGGCTAAAGAGGTTAGGGCTCGTCAGTTTGGTCGCCGCATCTCAAAAAATATATGGTGGAATTAGAAAAGGTACAGAGAAGGGCGACGAAAATGATAAAGGGGATGGGACGACTTCCCTATGAGGAAAGGCTAAAGTGGCTAGGCCTCTTCAGCTTGGAGAAAAGGCGGATGAGAGGAGATATGATAGAGGCCTATAAAATAATGAGTGGAGTTGAACGGGTAGATGTGAAGCGTCTGTTCACACTTTCCAAAAATACTAGGACTAGGGGGCATGTGATGAAGCTACAATGTAGTAAATTTAAAATGAATCGGAGAAACCTTTCTTCACTCAATGTGTAATTAAACTCTGGAATTCATTGCCAGAGAATGTGGTAAATGTGGTTAGCTTAGCGGAGTTTAAAAAAGGTTTGGACAGCTTCCAAAAGGAAAAGTCCACAGATCATTATTAAATGGACTTGGGGAAAATCCACTATTTCTGGGATAAGCAGTATAGAATGTTTTGTACTTTTTTGGGAACTTGCCAGGTATTTGTGACCTGGATTGACCACTGTTGGAAACAGGATGCTGGGCTTGATGGACCTTTGGTCTTTCCCAGTATGGCAATACTTATGTATGTACTTATGAAAAGAGACAGCTGAGGGAAGATAAGATTGAGGTCTACAAAATGCTGAGTGGTGTAGAACGAGTAGAACTGAATTGATGTTTTTACTCTTTCAAAAAGTGCAGACTAGGGGACACTCAATGAAGTTACATCGAAATACTTTTAAAACAAATAGGAGGAAATATTTTTTTCACTCAATGAATAGGTAAGCTCTGGAACTCGTTGCCAGAGGAAGTGGTAACAGCAATTAGCGTATCTGGGTTTAAAAAAGATTGGACAAGTTAGGAAAAATCCATAGTCTGCTATTGAGATAGAGATGGGGAAGCCAGTGCTTACCCTGGAATTGGTAGCATAGAATATTGCCATTGTTTGGGTTTCTGCCAGGTACTTGTGATCTGCATTGGCCACTCTTGGAAGTTGGATGGACCATTGGTCTGACCCAGTATGGCTATTCTTATCTTCTTATGTGTTTGCACAGACTCTACACTCACTCACACCTTATTGCTGCTGCCACTCCCAGAAATAGGCTTTGCAGTTTCCCCATGATACTTTTGAAGAAGTGACGTGTGTGAGGGCTTGGGGGAAAGAGAATGACCAGGAATAAAGATTCTGGGGGAGGAAATTAGAAAGTCATTACGTAGAAGATAATCACCTATTGTGGATTAAAAACTGGTTAAATGATAGAAAACAGAGAATAAAGTTAAATAGTCAGTATTCTCAATGAAGAAGGGTAGATAGGGGGTTCCCCACGGTCTGTGCTAGGACCGCTGATTTTTAACATATTTATAAATGATCTAGAGATGGGAATAACTAGTGAGGTAATTAAATTTGCTGACGACACAAAGTTATTCAAAGTTGTTAAATCACAAGAGGATTATGAAAAATTGGAAGAGGACCTTACGAGACTGGGAGACTGGGCGTCCAAATGGCAGATGACATTTAATGTGAGCAAGTGCCAAGTGTTTCACATGGGAAAGAGGAACCCAAACTAGAGGTACGTGATGCAAGGTTCGACATTAGGAGTCACGGCCCAGGAAAAGGATCTAGGTGTCATCGTTGATGATACGTTGAAACCCTCTGCTGACTGAGCCGCAGTGGCTAACAAAGCAAATAAAATGTGAGGAGTTATTAGGAAAGGAATGGAAATCAAAAATGAGAATACTATAATGCCTTTGTATCACTCCATGGTACTTGAAGCATCCACTTATTCAAGATAAGTGTTTTTTTTTGTTTAAGACCAATGGTTTGAAATACTATTGCTCTGTGCTGTTGCTGTTACTGTATAGGCTTTAGAAAATATTAGTGCACGAATCCTTACCACGACCTATTCTGTAGGCTGTAAGGGCTCACATGTTAATGGATTACCACAGAAAGGCCCACTCTCCACTCGCAGACATGTCTCCTCTGGGATAAAAATAAAAATAATAGCACGTGGTGAGCGAGTAACAACCCCAAACTTACCGCTGGACAACTGAGCACACCTCCCATTAAGCTCTTTTATGCTGTAGTAAGCATGCGCTAGTTCTTGGTAACAGGACTATTGAGGGGGGGGGGGGGGGGGGACAAAATTTCCCAGGCACGGCCTCCCCTTTCTTTGTCAGCATCTCCCTATCTCCCTATTCTCCCATGTCCAGAACCACTAATACTACTACTACTACTTATCATTTCGGCTGAGGGGAGACATGATAGAGGTATATAAAATATTGAGTGGAGTGGAACAGGTGAATGTGAAGCGTCTGTTCACGCTTTCCAAAAATACTAGGACTAGGGGGCATGCGATGAAACTACAGTGCAGTAAATTTAAAACAAATCGGAGAAAATGCTTCTTCACCCAACGCATAATTAAACTCTGGAATTCGTTGCCGGAGAATGTGGTGAAGGCGGTTAGCTTAGCAGAGTTTAAAAAGGGGTTAGACGGTTTCCTAAAGGACAAGTCCATAAACCACTACTAAATGGACTTGGGAAAAATCCACAATTCCAGGGATAACATGTATAGAATGTTTGTACGTTTGGGAAGCTTGCCAGGTGCCCTTGGCCTGGATTGGCCGCTGTCGTGGACGGGATGCTGGGCTCGATGGACCTTTGGTCTTTTCCCAGTGTGGCATTACTTATGTACTTATAGCGCTACTAGACATACGCAGCGCTGTACACTTGAGCATGAAGAGACAGTCCCTGCTCGACAGAGCTTACAATCTAATCAAGACAGACAATCAGGACAAATAAGGAATAAGGACAAAGAGTAGCAAGATTCTGGAATCCCAAAGAGTACAAGATTCCATGCAGAATCCCAAAGAGTAGCAAGATTCCGGAATCCCAAAGTCTGCTACTACTACTACTTATCATTTCTATAGCGCTACTAGACATACGCAGCGCTGTACACTTGAGCATGAAGAGACAGTCCCTGCTCGACAGAGCTTACAATCTAATCAAGACAGACAATCAGGACAAATAAGGAATAAGGACAAAGAGTAGCAAGATTCTGGAATCCCAAAGAGTACAAGATTCCATGCAGAATCCCAAAGAGTAGCAAGATTCCAGAATCCCAAAGTCTGCTACTACTACTACTTATCATTTCTATAGCGCTACTAGACGTACGCAGCGCTGTACACTTGAACATGAAGAGACAGTCCCTGCTCAACAGAGCTTACAATCCTTCGTGTTTTTACTGCCAATCCCCCCCTTATATTTAGGGTTTAGGTTGAAAACATATTTGTTCCATAAGGCACATGGGCCTTAGGATTCCTGTGTTGGTCTCAGTTTCCAGCCTCTCTCTGCTTCTTCCTTTTCTTATCTTGTTTAGTTCTTTTCCTATGTATTGTATTTCCTTTTTCTATTTCAGTTTGTTATAATTTATAGTATTAAGTGTAAACCACTTTGATAGTGTACTCTAAAGCAGTATATTTAAAATACATTTGAATCTTGAAACTTCTGGGTGGGGGGGGGGGGGGGGGGTTACTGTCCATCTTACAGTATTTTGCAAATGTCTTGTACTAAAATATTTTAGCGTGTGCTAAAAGGGCAGAATCAATGAACTATTCTGCATTAGTCATAAGTTTTAGATGGAAATATAACACAAAATGGTTTAAGAAATATTGATGTTTTATGTCATTTTAAAATGACAGCACATCTCTCTATATAAAAAGCAACACCATCTCTCTATATAAAAAGCAACACCAACGTTCTATGAAGCCTCCAGCCGGAAGTGTGAAGGGGGCGAGATATCCGGTTTCCCTATGAGTGTCTGCCCCGCCCTCTCTGTAACACAGTCAGTGAAGGAAAACAGCAGAGCACGAAATCAAATCGCTGGCTCTGTAACAGTGAAGGACTCAGAGGGGGGAGGGGAGAGAGGCCAGAGGGCAGGGACACACACACTCCCACATGCACACAGAAGAAAACATTGCTAGCCCCCCGTTTCATTTGCATCAGAAACGGGGCTTTTTAGAGCACGAAATCAAATCGCTGGCTCTGTAACAGTGAAGGACTCAGAGGGGGGAGGGGAGAGAGGCCAGAGGGCAGGGACACACACACTCCCACATGCACACAGAAGAAAACATTGCTAGCCCCCGTTTCATTTGCATCAGAAACGGGGCTTTTTTACTAGTTTCTATCTATTTTCCCAATTCCAATGCAATAATCTGATTTTTTTTTAAGGCAAACCCCCCCCCCCCCCCCCCAAGACCCATTTGTTATACACAGCTGTCATTGTTCATGATATTTCAAAGCCTGATAGGTCTCTTCTTTAGATGCTTCCCAGAGGAGCACGCTGGTTGAATCTTACTGTGCGATAACCTTTTTTCCAATGTTACCCTTGTGAATCTTTTTCATTTTTGTATTTACTTGATAGATTATAAAGCTGCAAGTCCTTACTGGAAATGTTTTTCTCTGTTTTTATTTAAACAAATGTATAACTTGCATCGTCTACATTCTGAGTGAAGAACAATCGATATACACCTCGAGAAAAAGAAATAATAAATATGTAATAAATTCCAAATAACCAAAATACAAAAACATCACAAAAAGTGTGATTCAAATTCCACTCAGACATAACTTCAAATAGATTATATCCAAGTGTATAGTTCTAATGCTCGTATGACAGTCTGGCATGGATTTTGGTAAATCTCATTATTGAAAGCGTACAAGCAAACACTGCTGACATATTTGAAACAAATTAACAGCAAACAAAACGATAACTACAGCAAAGATTAGACAAAAATAAAGATCACTGCATATAGACGTATCTACATCTTTTTGCCAGATCTGGCTGGTGGCTAAGGGCCCTGTTTATTTTTTATATTTGTTACATTTGTACCCCGTGCTTTCCCACTCATGGCAGGCTCAATGTGGCTTACATTGGGCAATGGAGGGTTAAGTGACTTGCCCAGAGTCACAAGGAGCTGCCTGTGCCTGAAGTGGGAATCAAACTCAGTTCCTCAGGACCAAAGTCCACCACCCTAACCACTAGGCCACTCCTCCACTCCACTCTAAGGTGCAATAACGTTTTCAGCGCGCACTAAACGCTAGAGACACCCACATTATTTATTTATTTTATTTATTGGGATTTATTAACACCTTTAAGAAGAGATTCACCCAAGGCAGTGTACAACAGGTACAATTTAATATAAAATTTACAATTTTGTTAACAGCATAACAACAGTAAAATAACTTAATGTAAACATAACTACAAAATATGAGGTAAACTTGAAAATAGCAAATTGAAACCCAGTAAAGTGAATTTAACTCACCGTTAGCTACTACTGGAAAAGGTGTGAGCTAAATCCAAAATCCCTTCTCTCACTCTTCCCTCTTCTGAAAAATGGAAGGTATCGCAGTTTACTGATCATAACTGACACTAGCAAAACTGACCAAGGACACCGTGAGGAAACATGGGGTTAGTCCACAAGGAGAGGCATTTTCGAAAGGGACGTCCACGTTTCGATTTGGATGTCCTTGCAAAACGTCACGACCCAGGGGCGGGGAAACCCGTATTTTCGAAACAAGATGGACGTCCATCTTTCGTTTCGAAAATACCGTCAGGGACGTCCAAATCCTTAAATTTGGTCGTCCTTAGACATGGACGTTTCTGATTTTCTGCGATTTTCGAAACCAAAGACATCCATGTCAGAAACGACCAAATGCAAGCCATTTGGTCATGGGAGGAGCCAGCTTTTCTAGTGCACTGGTCCTCCTGACATACCAGGACAGCAACCAGGCACCCTAGGGGGCACTGAAGTGGACTTCATAAATTGCTCCCAGGTACATAGCTCCCTTACCTTCTCTGCTGAGCCCCCCAACCCCCCCACCCAAACCCACTACCCACAACTGTACACCACTACCATAGCCCTTACGGGTGAAGGGGGGCACCTGTGGGTTTCTGGTGGGTTTTGGAGGGCTCGCTGTTTCCTCCACAAACGTAACAGGTAGGGGGGGGGGATGGTGCTGGGTCCGCCTGTCTGAAGTGCACTCACCCACTAAAACTGCTCCAGGGACCTGCATACTACTGTCATGGACCTGAGTATGACATCTGAGGCTGGCATAGAGGCTGGCACGACACATTTTTGAAGATGTTTTTTGAGGGTGGAAGAGGGTTAGTGACCACTGGGGAGTAACGGGAGGTCATCCCCGATTCTCTCAGGTGGTCACCTTTTTGTGCCTTAGTCGTAATAAGAACAGGTCCGGGTGAAAACGTTCAAGTGTTCGTCAGGGACGTCCTTCTTTTCTTCCATTATGGGTCAAGGACGTCCAAGTGTTAGGCACACCCAAGTCCCACCTTTGCTACGCCTCCGACATGCCCCCTTGAACTTTGGCCGTCCCTGCGACAGAGTGCAGTTTGGGACATCCAAAATCAGCTTTCGATAATACCGATTTGGACGTTTCTGAGAGAAGGACGTCCATCTTCCGATTTATGTTGAAAGATGGGCGTCCTTCTTTTTCGAAAATGAGCCCAAAAGCCTGTACCTTCTGACCAGTTCATCAGCTCTCTACAGCACCACTTTAGCAGTCATCATAGTCCAGATTTTGACAACAGTTAGCAAGGCCTCTTTCCCTTTCAAGCAGTAAAGTTTCACGCGGTAACTGAGTGGTAATGACCTATGTGCGTCAAATGCCACTTGGCACGCGCCCAATACGTGTATCTGAAAATAAATTTTTCGGATGCGCGTATCGGACATGCGCCAAAAAAGAATTTACCGCAAGAGCCGCACGGTATCCAGGTGGTAACTCCATTTTGGTGCATGCTGTGAGCAACTAGACGCTTACATGGCTTAGTAAAAAGGCCCCCAAGTCCTCTGCTCTCCCCATCCCCACAGTTACCTGCCTCAAAAAATAAGAATTTGCCCAGGTTAGTCAGTTTTGTATCTGATCCTTTCAATGTGAGACCTACATGTCATAGAACCATTGAAGAATCATGATCACAGAACGATTATCATTTGAAATGAACCTCCGCCCCAGATTCTATATACAGCGCACAAAATTGTGCGCACAATTTAATTGAGTAACAAGCCAATTAGTGCTGATAATTGGTGCTAATTGGCAATGATTAGAATTTATGCATGCATCTTGCTATGTGCTGTTCTGTAAAGACGTGGACGTAAATTCTTGTGCCTGGATCCAAAAAGGGGGGCGTGGCCATGGGCGGGGCATGAGTTTTCCACAGATTTGTGTGCAGTACCAGAGCTGCACCTCATTTAGGTTCCAGGTTTCAGTTGGGGTGAGTCCTCGCACCTAAAAGTTAGGCACGAATCCTAGTGCTAGGCGCTTTTCTATTAATGTCACCCAACTCAGGGCATCATGTGTAGAACAGCGCTTGGTGCTAATTATTTTGGCACCAATTTTTTAGCTTTAATCAAACTTTGGGTTCTGATTTTTTAAATCTGGTATCATTTATGCTTAACGATTGTTGAACATCAGTAAATACTTGGAATTCAGCAAAGCCTTTGACACGGTTCCGCACAGGTGACTGATAAATAAATTGAGTGCCCTCGGTGTGGGACCTAGAGTAACTGATTGGGTAAAAAATTGGTTGAATGGTAGGAGACAGAGGGTGGTGATAAATGGAGCTTGCTCTGAAGAAAAGGATGTCGTCAGTGGAGTACCGCAGTGATCGGTCCTAGGGTCGGCTCTTTTTAACATCTTTGTGAGCGATATTGCGGAAGGGCTGTCTGGTAAGATTTGTCTCTTTGTGGATGATACTAAACTCTGCAACAGGGTGGACACCCTGGAGGGTGTGAATGACGTGAGGAAGGACCTAGCAAAGCTGGCGGAATGGACCGATATTTGGCAACTAAGGTTTAATCCCAAAAAATGCAGGGTCATGCACTTTGGGTCACAAAAATACGAGGGAATGGTACAGTATAGAGGGTGTAGTACGTCAGTGTGCAAAAGAAGAGCGGGACTTGGGAGTGATTGTGTCGGACGAACTTAAAGCTTTCAAACAGGTAGAAAAACCGATGGCCAAAGCCAGAAGGATGCTTGGGTGCATAAAGAGAGGCATGACCAGCAGGAAAAAGGAGGTGATAGTGCCGTTGTATAAGTCTCTGGTGAGGCCCCATTTGGAGTACTGCGTGCAGTTCTGGAGACCGCACTGACGGAAAGATATAAACAGGATGGAGTCGGTCCAGAGGGTGGCAACAAAATTAGTAAGCGGTCTTGAATGCAAAAATTATAGGGACAGGCTTATGAATCTCAACATGTATACGCTGGACGAGAGGAGGGAGAGAGGAGACATGATAGAGACGTTTAAATATCTCAAGGGCATTTATGTACAGGAAGAGAGCCTTTTCCAAATGAAGGAGAGCTCTGGAATGAGGGGGCATACGACAAAGTTAAGAGGGAATATGCTTAGGAGTAACCCAAGGAAGTATTATTTCACAGAAAGGGTGGTGGAGGCGTGGAATGGCCTCCCGGTGGAGGTGGTGGAGTCTAGGACTGTTCCAGAATTTAAAAAGGCATGGGATAAGCATGTGGGATCGCTTAGGAAGAGGAAGAATTGGGGGTTACAGAGGATGGGCAGACAGGATGGGTCATAGTGCCTTTATCTGACATCATGTTTCTATGTTTCTAAAAGCACGGATTGCACAGATTCAGCTTACAGGATACCAGCAGCAGTGCTCCAAAACCGGACACCTGCTTTGAGATAAGTGGCTTTTAGACAAGCGATTCATTGATATGACATCATACAGATTGTAATACTTCAGAAATTGCTACAGAGAAGTGACATTTGATAAGATACGATACAGACTGTAGCTTCGGGAAGCTGCTTGACATACTAACTGAAAAAGAACTGCTTATCATAATAAGACATTACAGACAGGGCAGGGAGAGAGAGATCCGGTGCTATGATGGTATGAGATTGGAGTGTTATATGCTGGTACTGTGGCAAGCGGTGGTTTGGCACTTCATATACATTGAGCACTAAAATATTTTTAAAAAATTAAATTTAAAATACCATTGTAAGAAATTTGACTGGTTTAAATATAGGATAACCAATTTTTCAATGCCATATATTCAGTGTGTTTTTTTCTAGTGAAAAAGGTGCCGGTACTCAAATGACAGGCCACCCTTCAGGGGTGGGGTGATCACTGAGGGACCCATCCCACAATAGCCAGGCACCCTGCAACCAGTCACAGAATCTTGGTGTGGAGGGCCTGAGCTCTTTCATTAAAACTTGGGGACCATGGCTCCATTTTAGCAGTCAATGGAAAAGGTACCGGTACTCAAATGCCAGGCCACCCTTCAGGGGTGGGGTGATCACTGAGGAACCCACCCCACAATAGCCAGGCCCCCTGCAACCAGTCACAGAATCTACGACAAGGCAGAATTGGTGTGTAGGGCCTGAGCTCTTTCATTAAAACTTGGGGACCATGTGTCCATTTTAGCAGACAATGGAAAAGGTGCCGGTACTCAGTACCCCCAAGTACCCCCTCAAAAAAAGCCCTGCATATACTACTGATCATTTCTATTAGATGTACACAACACTGTACACATTATCTGCAGGTACTAGCTCTGTCCCCAGAGGGCTCACAATCTTAGGGGTCCTTTTACTAAGGTGCGCTGAAAAATGGCCTGCGGTAATGTAGGCGTGGGTTTTGGGCGTGCGCAGAATCATTTTTCAGCACACCTGCAAAAATATGCCCTTTTTTAAAACATTTTTGCCAAAAATGGACGTGCGGCAAAATTAAACTTGCCCCACATCCACTTTCGGTCTCAGACTTTACCACCAGCCATTGACCTAGTGGTAAAGTCTCACGCGGTAACTGGGCGGTAATGACCTACATGCATCAAATTCCACTTGGCATGCGTCCGATACGTGCGTCTGAAAATAAAAATTATTTCTTGGACATGAGCCAGAAATGAAATTACTGCAAGAGCCACGCTCTAGCTGGGCGGTAACTCCATTTTGGTGCGCATTGGGTGTGCGTAGGCACTTACGCAGCTTAGTAAAAGAGCCCTTAAGTTGTGGACCTGGGGCAATGGAGGGTTAAGTGACTTGCCCAAGGTCATAAGGAGCTGCAGTGGAAATTAAACCCAGGTTGCCAGGTTCAAAGCCCGGTGCACTAACCATCAGGGCCGCCAAGAGACTAGGCCGAGCTTGGGGCAAGGCCGCCCCGCCTCTGCCCCGCCTAAGCCCCCCGCTACTGCCGTCCCCCGCCGCTGCAGTCCGCGGTCTCACCTGCCTGCCTCCACGGCTTCAGGCCCCCTTCATTCAAAGCGGCAGTCACAGATCGAGTCTCTTCTGGCCTTCCCTCCCTGTGTCCCGCCCTCGCGAAAACCAGAAGTTACATCAGACGAGGGTGGGACACAGGGAGTGAAGGCCAGAAGAGACGCGATCTGTGACTGCCGCTTTGAATGAAGGGGGCCCGGAGCCATGGAGGCAGGCAGGTGAGACCGGGGACTGCAGCGTTGGCGGCCTGACCCCAGCACCAGGCCCCCCTTGGAGGCCCGGGCCTGGGGAATTTTGCCTCCCCTTCCCCCCTCCCTCGGCAGCCCTGCTAACTATTAGGCTACTCCTCCACTCCACCATATATAGAATTTGGTGCCAAATGCACAAAGCAAGAGTTAAAATCAAAATGCGGAGTTTTAAAAGGGTCAGTGCCCAAGTTCTAAAGTAAGCCAGGCCAGAGAATTCACTGGAAAAAGACACTGAAGAGAAACGGGAGAGTATTTAAGAATATATATATATATATATATATATTTGTAATCTAAGGGAAACCACCAAAAGGAAAAAAAACAGCAATAATATTACTCAATCCAGAATCAAGGATACAATACTCAGAAGAGGATGGACATAAACTACTCTGCGTATAATTTTAAAAACTAACAAAGAAAGAAATAGTGAAAATGGTAAAACCAATCCCAAAAGGACATAAGAGAAGGTTGTTAATATAAAGGGCTGTTCACCTCTTTTGCCCATTTGTACCTGCCTGCTGCATTGGGTGTTTCTTTAAATTTCCTGGAATACTAAATGGATGCATATCCTATGTATTAATTCTCACCACCAATGTTCTAATGTGGGACTGCCTGTGTCCGTGGCTCCTGGAGTTGCTGAGCTAGGCTCCGTAGCCAGGATGATATCACTAGCAGCTGATTCCCAGGCAGGGGGAGGAGTAGGGAAACAGGCTGTTTCCCTACTCCTCCCCCTGCCTGGGAATCAGCTGGCAGTGCGCCGCTCCCTGCCACTTCGGAGCAAGTGGCAGGGAGCGGCGCATCAAAAAACTACAAGCGCGGCACCAAAGAAACCTCCCCCCCTCTGCGCATCACTCAATCCCCCCCCACCCGAAGCACATCAAACACCCCCTCCCCCCACCCGAAGCACATCAACACCCCATCGCCACCCGCAGCAGCCAGTAGTAATGCTGTCCGGCCGCTGCTGCTTCTCCTGTTGAGCAGCAGCAGCCGCTACAAAAAGAAAAGAAGCGATAAATGTTTTTAAACTCAGCCCAAATCATTCGAAAATGCCCGAGTCTTACAATGCAGTCTCTGCATCCGCTCCTCCTCTCGCCTCCACGTCACTGCCCCTGGAGTAAGACCCCGGAGGAGCACAGTGACGTGACAGGCGAGAGGAGGAGCGGCTGCAGAGACTGAGTTGTAAGACTCGGGTATTTTCGAATGATTTGGGCTGAGTTTAAAAACATTTTATGCTTCTTTTCTTTTTGTAGTGGCCGCTGCTGTTCAACAGGGGAAGCAGCAGCGGCCAGACACCGTTACCACTAGCAGCTGCGGTGGCGAGGGGGTTTGATGCGCCTGGGGGGGAGGGGAGGGTCGCTGGACATGGGTAGCTGGAGGGGGGAGGGAAGGGTTGCTGGACATACAGTGGGGGAAATAAGTATTTGATCCCTTGCTGATTTTGTAAGTTTGCCCACTGACAAAGACATGAGCAGCCCATAATTGAAGGGTAGGTTATTGGTAACAGTGAGAGATAGCACATCACAAATTAAATCCGGAAAATCACATTGTGGAAAGTATATGAATTTATTTGCATTCTGCAGAGGGAAATAAGTATTTAATCCCTCTGGCAAACAAGACCTAATACTTGGTGGCAAAACCCTTGTTGGCAAGCACAGCGGTCAGACGTCTTCTGTAGTTGATGATGAGGTTTGCACACATGTCAGGAGGAATTTTGGTCCACTCCTCTTTGCAGATCATCTCTAAATCATTAAGAGTTCTGGGCTGTCGCTTGGCAACTCGCATCTTCAGCTCCCTCCATAAGTTTTCAATGGGATTAAGGTCTGGTGACTGGCTAGGCCACTCCATGACCCTAATGTGCTTCTTCCTGAGCCACTCCTTTGTTGCCTTGGCTGTATGTTTTGGGTCATTGTCGTGCTGGAAGACCCAGCCACGACCCATTTTTAAGGCCCTGGCGGAGGGAAGGAGGTTGTCACTCAGAATTGTACGGTACATGGCCCCATCCATTCTCCCATTGATGCGGTGAAGTAGTCCTGTGCCCTTAGCAGAGAAACACCCCCAAAACATAACATTTCCACCTCCATGCTTGACAGTGGGGACGGTGTTCTTTGGGTCATAGGCAGCATTTCTCTTCCTCCAAACACGGCGAGTTGAGTTCATGCCAAAGAGCTCAATTTTTGTCTCATCTGACCACAGCACCTTCTCCCAATCACTCTCGGCATCATCCAGGTGTTCACTGGCAAACTTCAGACGGGCCGTCACATGTGCCTTCCGGAGCAGGGGGACCTTGCGGGCACTGCAGGATTGCAATCCGTTATGTCGTAATGTGTTACCAATGGTTTTCGTGGTGACAGTGGTCCCAGCTGCCTTGAGATCATTGACAAGTTCCCCCCTTGTAGTTGTAGGCTGATTTCTAACCTTCCTCATGATCAAGGATACCCCACGAGGTGAGATTTTGCGTGGAGCCCCAGATCTTTGTCGATTGACAGTCATTTTGTACTTCTTCCATTTTCTTACTATGGCACCAACAGTTGTCTCCTTCTCGCCCAGCGTCTTACTGATGGTTTTGTAGCCCATTCCAGCCTTGTGCAGGTGTATGATCTTGTCCCTGACATCCTTAGACAGCTCCTTGCTCTTGGCCATTTTGTAGAGGTTAGAGTCTGACTGATTCACTGAGTCTGTGGACAGGTGTCTTTCATACAGGTGACCATTGCCGACAGCTGTCTGTCATGCAGGTAACGAGTTGATTTGGAGCATCTACCTGGTCTGTAGGGGCCAGATCTCTTACTGGTTGGTGGGGGATCAAATACTTATTTCCCTCTGCAGAATGCAAATAAATTCATATACTTTCCACAATGTGATTTTCCGGATTTAATTTGTGATGTGCTATCTCTCACTGTTACCAATAACCTACCCTTCAATTATGGGCTGCTCATGTCTTTGTCAGTGGGCAAACTTACAAAATCAGCAAGGGATCAAATACTTATTTCCCCCACTGTAGGTAGCTGCAGGGGGGGCAGGGGGAGAGGAGGGTCGCTGGACATGAATGTGGGGCAGGGGAGAGGGAGGTGGGGAGGGGGTCCTGAGACCAGAGAGGTGGGGGCGGGGAGGGTGGCCCTGCAAGAGGGGGGTAGGGGCTCACACTCACTCACTCACTGTCTCTCACATACACTCTCTCTGACACACTCCCTGTCTATCACACTCTATCTCTCTGTCACACACACACAGTCTCACACACTCTCACACAAACATACACACACGCTGTCTCTGTCTCTCTCTCATTCTCTCTATGACACACACAGTCCATCTCTCACACACACACTCTCTCTCTCTCAAACATACACACTCCGAGGAAAACCTTGCTAGCGCCCGTTTCATTTGTGTCAGAAACGGGCCTTTTTTACTAGTTGATTGTATAAGTCAGATGACGTTTATTGGGTTTTTGAGAATGTTAGCAGTAAGTTTAATATGGAAATAAAATTAATGTAGTCTCTCTAGACGTTAGTAAAAATGTTGTTATGGCACCACATGAAAGGCTGCTTTTCAAATTAACTAAACACTTGGTTTAGAGATATTTGTGTGTGAATAAGGGACTGACTGAATCCAGGATTATGTAGCTTACATTTCTTTTAGAATAACCTGGCAAATGAGGTCCCATTGGGATTGGTTTTTGCACTGCTGTTATTTAATATTTTTTTTGTAGAAAGGAATACAAAGACATATTACCATTTTTTTTTTTTGCAGATGATACCAAACATTGTGGCACATACCGTGTTTCCCCGAAAATAAGACACTGTCTTATATTAATTTTTGCCCCCAAAAGTGCGCTAGGTCTTATTTTCAGGGGAAACATCGGGGTTGGATCGAGGTTGGCCCGCCCGCCCGACGTCGCTCCCGGAACTAACCTTAAACGCCTCCTTTCACCTTTGCAGCAAGCAGCAGCAGGGCAGGCCACTCCTTCCTTCCGTGTCCCGCCCTTGCCTGACGTAACGTCCGCGAGGGCGGGGCACGGAAGGAAGGAGAGGTCTGCCCTGCTGCTGCTTGCCGCGAAGGTGGTGAAAGGAAAGGAAGGAGGCGTTTAAGGTTAGTTCAGGGCCCAGCGACCTCGGGTGGGGGGGCCCGGTGGCGACGATGACCTTGGGTGGGGTGGGGGTGGGGTTGGGGGGGGTGGGGGGGGCCCAGGGGCGGCCTTGTCCCGGGCCCGGCTCTGGCTCTTGGCGGCCCTGCCTGAATGTAACTCGCCTTGAGCTACTACTGAAAAAGGTGTGAGCAAAATCCAAATACCCCAGGCAAATAAGCAGAGAAACAGTAAAAGAGGTTGTAGGATTATGCATTGACAATTCAAAAATAGATAGGTGCAATTTATCATGCTAAAGGGAAACAAATAGGCAAATGATCTGTAAGATCCGAGGTGACGTAAAAAGTAGCAGACCAGAAGAATGATGTCCTTTATTTTTGTTACATTTGTACCCCATGCTTTCCCACTCATGGCAGGCTCAATGAGGCTTACATATTGTATACAGGTACTTATTTGTACCAGGGGCAATGGAGGGTTAAGTGACTTGCCCAGAGTCACAAGGAACTGCCTGTGCCTGAAGTGGGAATTGAACTCAGTTCCTCAGGACCAAAGTCCACCACCCTAACCACTAGGCCACTCCTCCACTGTTGCTACTATTTGAGATTCTACATGGAATGTTGCTATTCCACTAGCAACATTCCATGTAGAAGTCGGCCCTTGCAGATCACCAATGTGGCCGCGCAGGCTTCTGCTTCTGTGAGTCTGACGTCCTGCACGTACGTGCAGGACGTCAGACTCACAGAAACAGAAGCCTGCGCAGCCTTCTACATGGAATGTTGCTAGTGGAATAGCAACATTCCATGTAGAATCTCCAATAGTAGCAACATTCCATGTAGAATCTCCAATAGTATCTATTTTAGTTACATTTGTACCCCGCACTTTCCCACTCATGGCAGGCTCAATGCGGCTTACATGGGGCAATGGAGGGTTAAGTGACTTGCCCAGAGTCACAAGGAGCTGCCTGGGCCTGAAGTGGGAATTGAACTCAGTTCCTCAGTTCCCCAGGACCAAAGTCCACCACCCTAACCACTAGGCCACACTCCACTCCACTTTATCAAATTTATTCACCGCAACATCCACCTGATTGTATAAAAGTTGCCAAATGTAGGCGCACCCGTAATAGATAAAATGAGCCAATCATTGGCTTTTTAACAAGCAGTTATTGGCACTAATTAGATTTAATTGGGACTTGCGCATATACATTTAGGTGTGGGATCCACGCCTAAAATTTATATGTGGTCGAAAAAAGGAGGTACAGAAATGGGAGGGTCATGGATGCTTCAGGGTGGATCAGAGGCATGGCTTTGAGTTACATGCATAACTATGGAATATGGGTGCTCTGGTTGTAAATTTAGGTGTGGGTAGTGGCACCACATTTTCATTGGTGCAAATATCAGCGCCTAAGTTTACGCACGACCTCTGTTCTTATGGGTTATTCTATAAACCACGCTGAACTTTAGGCGTGGCTTATAAATACGCTTATGCGTTTTTTTTGTACTGATTTTTTTAGGAGCCATATATAAAATTCACCTCATATAATTTAAAAACCTAGATGCTCCACACGGCCATGTTTCACCTACACAAGACTGTATCAGAGGCATAAAAGTATGTTGAGAGGGTAGATGTGAAGCGTCTGTTCACGCTTTCCAAAAATACTAGGACTAGGGGGCATGCGATGAAGCTACAATGTAGTAAATTTATAACGAATCGGAGAAAATTTTTCTTCACTCGGCGTGTAATTAAACTCTGGAATTCGTTGCCAGACAATGTGGTAAAGGCGGTTAGCTTAGCGAAGTTTAAAAAAGGTTTGGACGGCTTCCTCAAGGAAAAGTCCATAGACCGTTATTAAATGGACTTGGGGAAAATCCACTATTTCTGGGATAAGCAGTATAAAATGTTTTGTACTTTTTTGGGATCTTGCCGGGTATTTGTGACCTGGATTGGCCACTGTTGGAAACAGGATGCTGGGCTTGATGGACCTTTGGTCTTTCCCAGTATGGTAATACTTATGTACTTATGTACATTATTGGAGGACACAGCATGCAAGTTATCTATAGGATGAGTTGTCTGGGGCAACACAACTTATCCAGGATTTTAGATGTATGACAACGTGGCTTGAGGTCCTGAGAGAGTTTTCCGAGTGCAGAAGAGCCAGTGGAATTATCAGACAGACTGACAAGGGCTCAGCTGTTGTGGCCAAGACAAGAAAGAGACATTACTGCCATCTTCTCCAACTGGATCGTCTACCGTCTAGTACTGACCATATCTGGATTTTATGGAATTTTCTACACTGACTCTGGATCACTTTGCTGCAATGCTGGCTGCTGGAGATGAAACACTTTCATGGAAATATGTCAAAGGTCAAGCCTCAAGCACTGCTCGGCAGACATGCCAAGTCACACACGTCAGGCGTGTGACACGCATTGGGTCCCCTTCTCCGGCTCACATGCACAACTGCCCTTTTCTCCGGCATTGACACTTTGCTTCCCTCCCCCCCTTGCGGTAAAGCAGAGATCTCCCTTCCTCGGTTTGTCAACTCTCTCTCTCTGGCTCCCTCACCCCCCCCCCCCTACAGGTCCTTTCTCACCTAGATCGCTGGCAGCGGCAGTAGCGGCAGCACTGAGAACAGGCTACATCAGCCAGCACGCAGTACCTTCCCTCTGCTGGTCCCGCCTCTTCTGATCCTGTTTCCGGAGGAGGCGGAAATGCAGACTGGCCAATACAGCCTATTCTCAGCGCTGTTGTGTCTGCTGCTGCCAGCAATCTAAGGTGAGAAAGGAATGAAGGGGGGGGGGGGGGAGGATATGGTGAGGGAGTCAGAGAGAGTGTTGCCGAACCAGGGAAGGGAGAGTGTTGCCTTACTACGAGTGGAGGGGGAAAGGGAAAGGATTAAGTTGTCATACCATGAGGGTAAGGGAGGAGAATGGAGAGAAAGAACTGACTGTTATATTAGAGGGGAAGAAAGGGGGGCAAGGGAAGGAAAAGAGCTGCCATACCATACTATACCACTCCACAAGGGGAGGGGGATGGGAGAAACCTGAATGATGGCAGGAACAGCAGGGAAGAAGGAGAAATACTGGACCCATGGAGTGGGACTCAGAGAAGACAAAAGCCAAGCGGACCTTACGAGACTGTGAGACTGGGCGACTGGGCATCTAAATGGCAGATGACGTTTAATGTGAGCAAGTGCAAAGTGATGCATGTGGGAAAGAGGAACCAGAATTGTAGCTATGTCATGCAAGGTTCCACGTTAGGAGTCACGGACCAAGAAAGGGATCTAGGTGTTCTCATTGATGATACGTTGAAACCTTCCGCTCAGTGTGCTGCTGCGGCTAAGAAAGCAAATAGAATGTTAGGTATTATTAGGAAAGAAATGGAAAACAAAAATGAGGATGTTATAATGCCTTTGTATCGCTCCATGGTGCGACCGCACCTTGAATATTGTGTTCAATTCTGGTCGCCGCATCTCAAAAAAGATATAGTGGAATTAGAAAAGGTGCAGAGAAGGGCGACGAAAATGATAAAGGGGATGGGACGACTTCCCTATGAGGAAAGGCTAAAGCGGCTAGGGCTCTTCAGCTTGGAGAAAAGGCGGCTGAGGGGAGATATGATAGAGGTCTATAAAATAATGAGTGGAGTGGAATGGGTAGATGTGAAGCGTCTGTTCACACTTTCCAAAAATACTAGGACTAGGGGGCATGTGATGAAGCTAGAATGTAGTAAATTTATAACGAATCGAAGAAAATGTTTCTTCACTCAACGTGTAATTAAACTCTGGAATTCATTGCCAGAGAATGTGATAAAGGCGGTTAGCTTAGCGGAGTTAAAAAAAAGGTTTGGACGGCTTCCTAAAGGAAAAGTCCATAGACCGTTATTAAATGGACTTGGGGAAAATCCACTATTTCTGGGATAAGCAGTATAAAATGTTTTGTACATTTTTGGGATCTTGCCGGGTATCTGTGACCTGGATTGGCCACTGTTGGAAACAGGATGCTGGGCTCGATGGACCTTTGGTCTTTCCCAGTATGGCAATACTTATGTACTTAGGATTCTGAATGGAATCTTGCTACTCTTCAGGGTTCTAAATGGAATGTTGCTATACACTTTGAAATTCTGCATGGAATCTTGTTATTCTTTAGAATTCTAGAATCTTGCTACTCTTTGGGGTTCTACATGGAATGTTGCTATTGTTTGGGTTTCTGCCAGGTACTTGTGACCTGGATTGGCCACTGTTGGAAACAGGATGTTGGGCTCGATGGACCTTTAGTCTTTCCCAGTATGGCAATACTTATGTACTTAAAGCAGAAACCAGAGACTGGGACCAATACGATTAGAAAAGTAAAATTACGAGACAACAAAGGTATTTTCCAAAAGGAAAGCAAAATATTATACAAATTAAAAAATAACACCCCCCCCCCCAAAAAAAAATAAAACAAGGACTGGTAATAAAGAGACACGGGGTGTATATATACTGACAGAATGAACCGCCTGGGACTATTTACAATGAAAAAAATGATGGTTGAGAGGAGTTTAATTGTACTGCACAATTATATGAATGAACTGTGCTGGGATCTGGCCTGTGACTTTTTTTTTACCCTAAGAACAAAGAAAACATAGGGACGTCCGCTTAGACTGCATCACCTTCATCTAGAGGAATTCCTTATGCAGAATAATTTAATTTCTGCCATAACTTATAGCCTTCTATCAAAAGTTGCTTTGACGTGAATTGCATATATCAGCCTATGCAAATTACAAAGTGTTAAAAATCACTTTACCAACATTTCAGACTAACTACTGCATCTTTAGATTTCTCATCCATCACCGCAAAAACATCAATAACAACTTGTGGAGTATTTGGCCAGTGGAGGTACTTTCATGTCAGAGGAAAACTGGATAAGGTCTGGGATGGAAAAATATAGTGGTTAATGTAATTAGACTCTAAGGGAAAATGCTGATTGCCTGTTTTGGGGTTGGGTAGGAATATTTGCCATCGCTGCTGAGTTGTGCACAGATGCAGTCTGTTTTTAGCACCTTTCTTTGTCAGGGAGTTAGAAGGCTGAACTTTATGGATCCTTGGTGTTTTTCAAGCATAAGCAGGGTTTGAGGGGGTACTTGGGGGTACTGAGTACCGGCACCTTTTCCATTGTCTGCTAAAATTGACCTATGAACTCCAAGTTTTAATGAAAGAGCTCAGGCTGTACACACCAATTCTGCCTTGTCATAGGTTCTGTGAGTGGTTGCAGGGGGCCTGGCTATTGTGGGGTGGGTCCCTCAATGATCACCCCAACCCTGAAGGGTGGCCTGGCATTTGAGTACCGGCACCTTTTCCATTGTCTGCTAAAATTGACCTATGAACTCCAAGTTTTAATGAAAGAGCTCAGGCTGTACACACCAATTCTGCCTTGTCATAGGTTCTGTGAGTGGTTGCAGGGGGCCTGGCTATTGTGGGGTGGGTCCCTCAATGATCACCCCAACCCTGAAGGGTGGCCTGGCATTTGAGTACCGGCACCTTTTCCATTGTCTGCTAACATTGACCCATGGTCACCAAGTCTTAATGAAAGAGGTCATTACACCAAATCTGCCTTGTCATAGATTCTGTGACTGGTTGCAGGGGGCCTGGCTATTGTGGGGTGAGTCCCTCAGTAAAATGTGCAGTTGCCGTGGGTTTAACAGGGGACTTTACTGCAGGGTAGCTCAGCTGCAAATGCAGGGGTTCATTTACTAAGCTTCCAGTAGCCAAGTGACTGTGCTGTCAGCTGCATCGCAGTGTGTGCCCTCCTCCTCCCCCTTAAAAAGGAAGCCACACAAAGTGCGGAGGTGCACTTAATCCCCAGGAAACAATACAGGAAGATAGGCTCTTTCCAATCAATAAGGGAGACGTATATTTGAAGAAGGTATAATGTTTATTATAATAGGTCGACTCAACACAGCCGTGTTTCGGCGACGTAGCATCTTCTTCAGGAGTCTTCCAACAGTATATCGAGTACTTGAGTGTCTAATACTCCAAGAAAAACAGCAAGCGAGGCCGTAGTGACACGTCCAAAAAATGTGTCACTACGGCCTCGCTTGCTGTTTTTCTTGGAGTATTAAACGCTCAAGTACTCGATATACTGTTGGAAGACTCCTGAAGAAGGTGCTACGTCACCGAAACACGGCTGTGTTGAGTCGACCTGTTATAATAAACATTATACCTTTTTCAAATATACGTCTCCCTTATTGATTGGAAAGAGCCTGTCTTCCCCCACTCTTCTCTTTTTCCTCCTCCTCCTCCTCCCCCTCCCAGTTCCCGAACGTCTTGGGAAATCCAGTCGATAGCGGCAGCTCCCCGGCGTCACGTGCGAGCAGTAACCGCTCGTCCGTTCCGTATTCCCGAGCTCCTGATCTTTCAGTCAGGCAGGCTGTGCACCTTGTTTCTGGATGAAGCTGGATTGCCTTGTGGGATGGGCCAGTGCAAGCCTTACCAGTGCCCGGAAGGGCTCCTGTGCTTTCTCAGCAGGTCGCGCATGGCGCTGTCTGATGACCAAATATCGAAAAGAAGCACCAGGAGCTTTCAAAATCGGGACAAGATTTCTTTATTCGTACAACTTGAACATGTTCCTTCCTAAATGGCCTCAGAAGGGTCGTGTTTCGGTGCACAGCGCCTGCGTCAGGAGTCAATGGAGTATCGATTTATAGCGATCAGCTAGGACTTTCTTCTTTTGTGGTGACAAGTTGAATGTCTGTCCCGCTTCTTACAAGTAGGATACACTGAATCGTCCGGTGAAACTAGAACCAGAACAGTCCCTGTCCCTTCATACGCTGATTGATAATTGATTTTGATTCATCAATACGCTTTCTGAAGTAGAGGCAGTCTTAAATTCCCCTCTGGGACTGTATCATCTTATGCAACTTCTTTTGACAAGAGTAGTTATTTATTTATTTGTTACATTTGTATCCCACATTTTCCCACCTATTTGCAGGCTCAATGTGGCTTACGTAGTACCGAAACAATTACAAAGTGACGTAGTGGTAGAATAAGGTTCATGTGTACAAAACACAATACGGAATCGTAGAGAGGGGGAGTTGTGTTATGTCCATTATGCTCTTTGGTTTCGCTTGTGTTGCAGGGTTCAGATATTTAGGTTGGGTCGGTAGGGTATGCCTTTATGAACAGGTTAGTTTTTAGTGATTTTCCGGAAGTTTAGCTGGTCATACGTTGTTTTCACGTCTTTTGGTAATGCGTTCCATAGTTGTGTGCTTATATAGGAAAAGCTGGATGCATAAGTTGATTTGTATTTGAGTCCTTTGCAATTTGGATAGTGGAGATTTAGGTATGTTCGTGCTGATTTTGTTGTGTTTCTGGTTGGCAGGTCTATGATAGATATGATGGTCTTTGAGAGGCCTCAAAGGTGTGTAGAGATCTAACTTTTTTTTCCTTAGGTAGTCTGGCCCATGTTGTAGGTATGTACGTGCAACTTCCCATATCCTGCTAAGTATTGTTAGTATTGCAAAAATTGCATCGGCACTCAGAGTTGCATTTGTATACATCTGTGCATGTGCTGGAATGCCTTTTTGTGCATTGAATTTCTGCAATACCAATGCCTCTGTAATTCAGTCATTACGTATGTATGATTTGTGATCCACCTAGAACATTTGGATTGTTCAGACATTTTTTAAAAATAAATTAATAAATGTGTGCACATAATAACATTCCATCACATGTGCAGATATATGTGCATGCAATTCCAAGTGCCGATACAACTTTTTGTGTGTATGAAGTGAGCCTTCTCTGGAGTAGCCCCCACGCTCTGGAATGCATTGCCTGAAAGGCTCCACTTAACACAAGACTACCTCTACTTCAGGAAGCAGGTGAAAGCTTGGCTCTTCAACCAAGCCTTTAATGGAAGAAGTAACTAACTTGTTAGTCTCACACACACAAGGATTGACTCGGGCTGCACATACTGTAGCGGGACATGTTTATCCACTCCTACCCTAGCTGAGATAATATTTAACCATCTCTCTGACCTCACGTGCAACTTTCTTCAACTCAGTCACTTTACTTTCTAATTCTTCCTACTTTCTTACTCATCTATATGTTACAACTTTGCCTTACCCTTCACTACCAATTATAATGTTCTAGTACATATTGAGGGGCATTTTTGAACGGGGACGACCATCTCTAAGGGCGCCCATCTCTAACAACGGTGCTGCGAAGGGGCGGGGCAACGCGTATTATCGAAACAAGATGAACGTCCGTTCGTTTCGATAATACGGTCGGGGATGCCCAAATCTTGACATTTAGGCCGACCTCAGAGATGGTCGTCCTTGGTTTTTGGCGATAATGGAAACCAAAGACGTCTATCGCAAAAACGTCCAAATCCAAGCCCTTTGGTCATGGGAGGAACCAGCATTTGTAGTGCACTGGTCCCCCTCACATGCCAGGACACCAACCGGGCACCCTAGGGAGCACTGCAGTAAACTTCAGAAATTACTCCCAGGTGCATAGCTCCCTTACCTTGGGTGCTGAGCCCCCCAACCCCCCCCCCCCCCCCCAGGTCTGCCTCCTGAAGTACACTGTACCCACTACAACTGCTCCAGGGACCTGTATACTGCTGCGATGAACCTGAGTATGGCATTTGAGGCTGGCAAAAAAGTATTTTTAAACTTGTTTTTTATGGTGGGAGGGGGTTAGTGACCAAGGGGGGAGTAAGGGGAGGTCATCCTCGATTCCCTCCGGTGGTCATCTGGTCAGTTCGGGCACCTTTTTGAGGCTTGGTTGTGAAAAAAAAGTACCAAGTAAAGTCGGCCAAGTGCTCATCAGGGACGCCCTTCTTTTTTCTATTGTCAGCCAAGGACGACCATCTCCTAATCACGCCCCAGTCCCGTCTTTGCTACCCTGCCGACACGCCCCCGTGAACTTTGGTCGTCCCCGCGACGGAAAGCAGTCGAGGGTGTCAAAAGATCGGCTTTCGATTATTCCGATTTGGACGACCTTGCGAGAAGGACGCCCATCTCCTGATTTCTGTCAAAAGATGGGCGTTCTTCTCTTTCGAAAATAAGCGTGATTGTGTTGTCATTGCAAGTAGTATACCATGCCATACTTTGTGGTGTTGTTCGAATATTTTTACTGCTGTAATTGCCTACTGCTCATGTTTGATCTATTTACTGTACACCGGCTTGAGTGACTTCCTTCAAAAAGGCGGTAAATAAATCCTAATAAATAAATACATGATCACTGCCATTAGGGCAGACCTCCGTGCGTGCATAGATGTTAGCTCTTATTTCTTGCACACAGCCTATTTGCCTGCTATTTACTTGCTGCATTGGGACAAAACATTTTTTCTTTACCCTTGCGTTAGGAAGCCATGCGCCAAGCTGTAGTGCACAGCTCTAATGCAAGGATACTGCATCGACCTCAGAATATGGGATTTTCCACAGCAGCACATTAATGCTGGGACTCTCACTCCCAGCCTCCAAATGTCATGAGTCATGTCTAGTGGACTGATTTCTGTGGAAGAGGAGCCTGTTGCCTCTTTTCTGAATGACCTAGAGTTGATGATGTAGCCACAGGGAAGGGATCTGACCATTGCTGGTAACCAAGCTGTGACCTGCAGACTAACTCTTTATTTTAACCCTTTGTGGTGCATTTTTTTGCTGATATTGTAAACAGTTTGGAGTTTTCAGTGAGCAAAACTGGGGAAGAGCAAGGCATAGAGATTAAGGGCTATCTGAGGCTGTTCCAATAGGCATTATCTTATTACTAGATCATCACAGAGCAATGGATTTATTTTAAAAGCATCCCTGCTGTGCACAACACTGAACTGTCATGGTATAATGACTATTTGTAGTTTGGGTTGGGCATGGGATGGGGGTGATGCCCCTGCAAATGTTAAGGGTGCTAATGGTGAATTGAGCGTCCCCCCCCCCCCCCCCCCCCCCCACAGCCAATAATTGTATTTATTTATGTATTAGGATTTATTTACCGCCTTTTTGAAAGACTTCACTCAAGGCAGTGTACAGAGGCTTCCTTACCCTTTGGTCTACAAGGTAAGCAGGGAACAGGGGCGGCCCGACCATTAAGCCACCTGAGGCGAGGGCCTCAGGCGGCACTCTTCAGAGGCGGCATCTCTCCACTCTTCAGGGAGCGGCCACCCCATTCGCGGAGTTTACCTGTTTTGTCACATTCCAAACCCGGCAGCGATTCCCATATGCTGCCCTGCCACCGGCAACCGCCTCTTCCTTTTCCTGTGGCCGCCTCTCTGATGTAACGTCCTGTTTCATCAGAGGCTCAGGCAGCCACAGTAAAGGGAAGAGGCCGATGCCGGTGGCAGGACAGCGTATGGGAATGGCTGCCACTGCCGGGTTTGGAACGTGACGAAGCAGGTAAACGCCATGAACAGGGGGGTGGCATCTTAGCTCCGGCTCAGGCGGCATCTTGCCTTGGGCCGGCACTTGCGGGGAAGCTACGCTTACGGCATTATCAGTTTACGCAGAGCTACAGAGTCTTAGAAACATTGTAGTACAACATGACAGTATTACTTAAAAAGCACCATTGGTATATATGGCAAAATACACCAAAATAACGATTGAATATAAAGCAGGCATTAAAGAAATACAGATAGCCTTAGGGATGTAACAGAAAACCCTCCCTCCTCCCTGTACTAAAAAAATATCAGTGGAATAATTAAGGCATGCTAAATCTAGGACAAATTGTCTCGGAGTGAAGAATGATACAAAAAAAAATTGATACTGCAGCATCCTAGTTGGAAAGGTCATCGTATGCAAGGGAGGCTAGCATAACACAGAATCACTTTGATCTTAATCTTCACTCTCCAGAAAAATAATATTTCTTAATCTAACAAACAGTGAAATAGATGCACCCTGAGGGAAGAATTCTTTAAAAGGATGCACCAATGCAGTGAGGAATGTATATTCTGTAATGGCATATTGGTGTCCAGATTCTGTTATGGAATAGTAGTGTAAACCCACATGATGCACACAAATTAAAGTGCAACCATTTACACCAGGACAATGGCAGTCATAGATCGCGCGTAAGTTATGCATGCTAATTTGGCCACATGGCTAAATTGTACGCACAACTTAATTGATTAACAAGCCAATCAGCGCCGATAATGGGTACTTAATAAGCAATTAGTGGCACTAATTGGCATTAATTAGAATGTACGTGCACAACTTTCTAGGCGTATTCTATAACGTGGTGCACGTAAATTCTAATAAACACATTCAAAAAGAGGGTGTGGCCATGGGCATGGAATGGGCATTTCGGAAAACTATGCGTACTTTTATTGAATACACCTGATCTGCGCCTAACTTAGGCGCAGGTATTTAGGCCTGGTTTTAGGTGGCCTAAACGGGTGTGCCTAAATTTTAGTTGCACGAACGGCATGTGAGCATGCTCCATAAACTACGCCTAACTTTAGGTGTAGTTTATAGAATCAAGCTAAACACCGTTTTTTTTGGCATCGATCTTTAAGGCACCATATATAGAATTCCCTCCATGCACATAAGTTGGAGAAACACCTATGCCCCTCATCTGCTCTGCCCAGGTATACACCCTCTTGCAGTTAGATGCTCCAGCTTATAGAATAGTGACTAGTGCACTTACGCACATAAGTGGTGCTTTTCTGTGCACTTACTCAAGGCACGTGTAACTGCATGCACCCAGTTATAGAATTGCATTACGCAGGGGCGTAGCTGCCATGGGGCCACGGGGGCCTGGGCCCCCGTAGATTTGGCCCTGGACCCCCCTGCCGGCGACCCTCTCAACCCCTCCTCCCGCCGCCAACCCGCCGCCTGCTACCTTTGCTGGTGGGGGACCCCAACCTCCCTCGTTTGGTTTCTGACTGAGTCTGACGTCCTGCACCAAATGAGAAATGAAGGAAGAAGACTTTGGCTGGCGGGGGTTGGGGTCTCCCGCCAGCAAAGGTAGCAGGCGGCGGGTTGGCGGCGGGAGGGGGGTTGAGAGGGTCGCCGGCAGGGGGTGTCAAAGTTGTTGGAGGTGTCGCATTGGGGGGGGGGTCGGTGTCGGCAATGGGGGGGAGTCGGTGGTGCCGGGGGGCAGGGGTCTAAAATGTGCCCCCTCACCTCGGCTATGGACCCTCCTACTGTTGAAGTCTGGCTACGCCCCTTCTACTATACCAACTAGAGTATCAGGCACGCGTAACTGACGCTCGTCAAGTGGCATTTAACACACATAGGTCATTACCGCTCGGATTCTTTACCACTAGGCTAATGGCTGAGTCGAAGGTCTCAGACCCAAAATGGACACGCGGCAATTTTGATTTTGTCGCACGTCCATTTTCGGCAAAAAGGCCTTTTTTACAGGTGCGCTAAAAAAATGGATCGGCGTGTGCCCAAAACCCACGCCTACACTACCGCAAGCCATTTTTCAGCGCACCTTTGTAAAAGGACCCCAAAGGGAGACAAAAGAATGGGGGAAGACCAATTGGATTCCAACACAGAGGCAATTAATTATTGAAATACATACAATAGACTCGACGCAGTCCTTCATTTCAGCGCAGAAGGCGCTTATTTCAGGAGTTAAACAGTTCAATTCAGTGCACAACACAAGGTGAGTATTCAGTAGTGCAAAGAATGATTGTCAATGTTAACCTAGTAGTGAACTTCACAATTATGTTGAGACTCTGCTGTTGTTGGAACACCTTGATGGTGTAGCATTGGCAATCATCCTCTGGACTACTGAATACTTTTATTTATTTATTTATTTATTTATTAGGATTTATTTACCGCCTTTTTGAAGGAATTCACTCAAGGCAGTGTACAGTAAGATACTTACCCTGTGATGTCCACTGAATTGAATTCTTTGACTCCTGAAGCAAGCGCCTTCTGCGCCGAAATGCAGGACTGCGTAGAGTCTATTGTATATATTTCAGTAAACGATTGCCCTTGCGTTGGAATTCAATCGGTCTTCCCCCATTCTTTTATCTGTCTTTGTTTCACAGCTCACAATTCTAACATAGCCTTACTATGACACAGACCCCAAATCAAGGGTACCAAATCCATAACGACAAGAAAAATACAATGAAACTATTTCTTGTGTTGACACAAACAGATGGAGGGAGGGGGCTAATAAAAAAATCCTTTCTGTGTCTGAATTTTTAAATCCAACCCTTCCCACCATTGTAAAATCAGTCTTTACAAAACAAACAGTTTGAGAAACTCACATCCCAGCATTATTGACTCAAGGAAAATCTTTCCATAATTTGGAGACTAATTTCCTGTTTGCAAATAAGGTGCACTGAAAAATGGCCTGCGGTAGTGTAGGCACGGGTTTTGGGCACGCGCAGAATCATTTTTCAGTGCACCTGTGAAAAAGTCTTTTTTAAATTTTTGCCGAAAATGGACGTGTGGCAAAATGAAAAGTGTCTATTTTGGGTCTTAGATCTTACCACCAGCCATTGACCCAGCGGTAAAATCTCACGTGATAACCAGGCGGTAATGACCTATGCGCACCAAATGCCACTTAACGCGCGTCCGAAACGTGTGTCCAAAAATAAAAATTATTTTTTGGTCGCGCGTATCGGATGCGCGGCAAAAATGAAGTTACCACAAGAGTAGCCATGTGGTAACTCCATTTTGGCACGCATTGGGGGCGCGCAGACACTTACGCGCCTTAGTAAAAGGGCCCATGAGATGGTGCAAGACAAGTCCTGCACAGTACTGTGTTTTGGTTCTTCGTGTGCAACCTGTATCAAGGCAGTACTTATTTCAAAAGTGATGAACTCTATGGTATACTGCAGCTGCAAAGATAGCTGCTAATCCATGAGAAGATATTGGTAGGAGCATTAATCTATTTCCTCTGAGCAGTAACCCTTTTCGAGGGAAGGGTTGTGCTATGATTACATATAGCAGATGATTAATGTGATGTGGCAACACACTTCATGGCATACCTGAGGCATGGCAGCTTGTTACCACTCATATCTTATTGATATTATAAATCAGAGCCCAGACAATGAACCAGCCTGACCTCTCATCTCAGAGCTGCAGGCTACCTAGCACACCGTGAATGATGCCACAAACTGAGAAATGGAAAATGCGGTGCCGTTAGCTGGGTAGGTAAGAACACTAAAGTCACTGTACTGTGCAACACGTCAACAGTGCACAACGAAAGCAATATTACGTTTGTCCAGGACGTTTTACGCAGTGATTCATAAGCATGCCTGGAAGGGTATAATACCTGTACATTAAGAGCGGCACATTGTTTCGAAACCTTGCAAAGAGGGAAGTAAATTTATGTATTCATTAGTGTTGCCCAGCATTTCAGAACCATATATTTTGAAGAGTAATATCTGCGACACTTAGGAACGCCATGCAAAATTTCAAAGCAACGCAGGGCGACGAGTAACACGTATACCCTTCGACCCACATGATGCCTGATACACAATTACCTCATTCAACCACAATATAACCTTGTTATTTGTTATCAGCCGACTGGCGAACGCCTTTACGGTACTATGTAAGCCACATTGAGCCTGCAAATAGGTGGGAAAATGTGGGGTACAAATGTAACAAATAAATAAACATGTTAGCAAAAAAGGGCCCCTTTTACTAAAGTGCATTGATGAAGCAATTAAAGTGGGAATTAGCCCATATTAACAGTTTACACTTTGGTATGACATTTAGCATGTGCTACTTCCCACATCACTGGCAAGAGTAGAACGGGGCAGGGGACTGGTTGGGAACCGTGCAGTAGGGTACCACACTTCAGTAAGGGGTCCTTTTACAAAGGCGCGCTGAAAAATGGCTTGCGGTAGTGTTGGCGCGGGTTTTGGGCACCTGTAAAAAATGCCTCTTTTTTGGGGGGGGGGGGGGGGCCAAAAAAGGACATGCGGCAAAATCAAAATTGCCGCGTGTCCGTTTTGGGTCTGAGACCTTACCGCCAGCCATAGACCTAGCGGTAAAGAATCTGGGCAGCAGTGACCTACGCGTGTCTGTTACGCATGTCCGAAAATAAAAAAAAAATATTTTTCTGACGCGAGTATCGGATGCACGCCAAAAATGAAATTACTGCAAGAGCCACGCGGTAGTCGGGCAGTAATTCCGTTTTGGCACGCGTTGGGCACGCGTAGACACTTACGCAGCTTAGTAAAAGGGGCCCTGGATATCTTAAGTGCATCTGTGTTATGTGAGAACACAGTTAACTTTCCATAAATGCGTTGACTCTGTGCTAACTGTAGCAGAAGATTTTTATTTTTGTTACATTTGTACCCTGCGCTTTCCCACTCATGGCAGGCTCAATGCGGCTTACATGGGGCAATGGAGGGTTAAGTGACTTGCCCAGAGTCACAAGGAGCTGCCTGTGCCTGAAGTAGGAATCGTTCCACTAGCAACATTCCATGTAGAAGTCGGCCCTTGCAGATCACCAATGTGGCCGCGCAGGCTTCTGCTTCTGTGAGTCTGACTTCCTGCACGTACGTGCAGGACGTCAGACTCACAGAAACAGAAGCCTGCGCAGCCTTCTACATGGAATGTTGCTAGTGGAATAGCAACATTCCATGTAGAATCTCCAATAGTAGCAACATTCCATGTAGAATCTCCAATAGTATCTATTTTATTTTTGTTACATTTGTACCCTGCGCTTTCCCACTCATGGCAGGCTCAATGCGGCTTACATGGAGCAATGGAGGGTTAAGTGACTTGCCCAGAGTCACAAGGAGCTGCCTGTGCCTGAAGTAGGAATCGTTCCACTAGCAACATTCCATGTAGAAGTCAGCCCTTGCAGATCACCAATGTGGCCGCGCAGGTGTCTGCTTCTGTGAGTCTGACGTCCTGCACATACGTGCAGGACGTCAGACTCACAGAAACAGAAGCCTGCGCAGCCTTCTACATGGAATGTTGCTAGTGGAATAGCAACATTCCATGTAGAATCTCCAATAGTATCTATTTTATTTTTGTTACATTTGTACCCTGCGCTTTCCCACTCATGGCAGGCTCAATGTGACTTACATGGGGCAATGGAGGGTTAAGTGACTTGGCCAGAGTCACAAGGAGCTGCCTGTGCCTGAAGTAGGAATCGTTCCACTAGCAACATTCCATGTAGAAGTCGGCCCTTGCAGATCACCAATGTGGCCGTGAAGGCTTAGCAGGACGTCAGACTCACAGAAACAGAAGCCTGCGCAGCCTTCTACATGGAATGTTGCTAGTGGAATAGCAGCATTCCATGTAGAATCTCCAATAGTAGCAACATTCCATGTAGAATCTCCAATAGTATCTATTTTATTTTTGTTACATTTGTACCCTGCGCTTTCCCACTCATGGCAGGCTCAATGCGGCTTACATGGGGCAATGGAGGGTTAAGTGACTTGCCCAGAATCACAAGGAGCTGCCTGTGTCGGGAATTGAACTCAGTTCCTCAGGACCAAAGTCCATCACCCTAACCACTAGGCAACTCCTCTGGCCATGCTGGCCACACCCCCAAAAGCTAACACAAAAGCTTTGTAGTTATCACCCATTAATTTTGACCATTAATGTGGTAAAATTTTAACACAGTAAAAAAAGAAAAGTGTGTGTGTGTGTGTGTGGGGGGGGGAGGGGGGGGGGCGGGGAAGTCATGCGGGATCCCTTAAGAAAAGGAGGAGTTAGTGGTTACTGAGGATGGGCAGACTGGATGGGTCATTCGGCCCTTATCTGCCATCATGTTTCTATGTTTCTATGTTCTGCTCTGCCATTCGGGATTACACTGGTAAGCAGTACAGGTGTTCTGGAATTTCTAGAAAACCCCCTTGCCAGCTCCTGAACACCTCGCAGGGACTTCTCGCTCATCACTGTGATCTTGAGGTCTAGATCAGCTGCTCCTCCCTTCTGCCAGTGGTTCTGGAATAGCAGAGAGCAGGGGAAGTGATTAGAGAACGACACGGGGACAAAGTTAATCCCCGTGGGCTCTGTCTCCATCCCCGCACCGTCCCCGCAGGTTCTGTCTCCGTCCCCGCCCCGTCCCCGCAGGTTCTGTCCCGTCCCCATGGGCTCTGTCCTCATCTGCAGAAGCTTTGAACACTTATGATTTTATATTTACCTCTTTTTATTAAGGTATAAAAAGGAACAATTTGCCGTGCAACTCTTGTGTATAAATTACAAATAAGAAAACATTAATAACAATGAGCAGCTATAATAACCCTCCTTCCCACCACCACCCTCTACCCTTCCAACTAGAAAATGATACGGGGACAAAGTTTGTCCCCATCCCTGTGGGCTCTGTCCCCCGTCCCTGCGAGCTCTGTCCCAGTGGCGTAGCTAGGTGGGGCGCCAGGGGAGCCCAAAACGGAATTCTGCCGGTGCCTATTTTATTTCGTCCTGTTGCACTGAAAATGTGCGCCGGTGGAAGTCCGCTCTCGCTCCCCCCCCCCCCCCCCCCGCGCCGTCAACCTGCCTCATCCTGGCTCCGCTTCTGCTCTGTCCCTGTCCCCATCCCCGCGGTTACTGCGGTTCCCAGTTCCCTTGTCATTCTCTAGACGTGATAGAGTGTGTGCATATTGTCCGTGTGGCTGTTTCTCCTTTTTTTTTTCTCCAGCGGTACACGCTTTAGAAAGGAGCCTACGCTGTGCAGAAGGGAGAAGGCAGAGCGTCACAAGTACAGCGTACAACTATCTCTAAAATTTGTGAATTAAAATGAATCCCCAGGAGACGACTCATAGATTTTTCTGTTTAAAGCAACTTCCACAGTATCCCAGCCTTTTTTTTTTTTTCATTTGTCATGTTTACGTAGAATACGTTGGGGGCTGTGTTTATTTTTTTTATTGGATTAACAACAAATATTTCATGTACAGATGCAGATGGTGTAGATTTTATATCCAAGCACTTTTTCATAATACTAACATTTTCATGCATGACCATGGACAGTAATCAACAAATAAATATGAATAGGCCTGTGGGAGAAGAGGAGGCGGAGGAAGGGAAGAAAGAGAATTTAAGGAAGAAAGTAGACAGAGAGGAGGTCCTTTATGGGGAAAGATAGTAAATTAGCATAGTAAAAAAAGCAAGGTGTCTTATCTGTCTGTGTGTATGTAAGCACGAGGCAGGTGATAATAGGAAGTAGGTAGGAAGAGAAGAGCAGTGAGCAACTGTGTAGGAAGAAAATGGATGGCACATTCTATTATTTCATATCTTCTTGAGTTTTACCTAAGTACATAACATAAGTACATAAGTGTTGCCATACTGGGGCAGACCGAAGGTCCATCAAGCCCAGTATCCTGTTTCCAACGTTGGCCAATCCAGGTGACAAGTACCTGGCAAGATCCCAAAACAGTACAATACATTTTATGCTGCTTATCCCAGAAATAAGCAGTGGGTTTTCCCAAGTCCATTTCAATAATGGCTTATGGACTTTTCTTTTAGAAGCCATCCAAATCTTTTTTTTAAACCCTGCTAAGGTAAATACTTTTACCACATTCTCCGGCAATGAATTCCAGAGTTTAATTACACGTTGAGTGAAGAAATATTTTTCTCTGATTTGTTTTAAATTTACTACTTTGTAGCTTCATTGGGTGCCCCCTAGTCCTAGTGTTTTTGGAAAGAGTAAACATTCAATTCACGTGTACCTGTTTCACTCCACTCAGTATTTTACATACCTCCATCATATCTCCCCTAGCCGTCTTTTCTCCAAGCTGAAGAGCCCAAGCCATTTCAGCCTTTCCTCATAGGGAAGTCGTCCCATCCCCTTTTTCATTTTCGTCGCCCTTCTCTGTACCTTTTCTAATTCCACTATATCTTTTATGAGATGTGGTGACCAGAAATGTACACAGGGTTCAAGGTGAGGTCGTACCATGGAGTGATACAAACGCATTATAACAGCCTCGTTTTTATGTTCCATTCCTTTCCTAATAATACCTAACATTCTTTTTGCTTCCTTTGCCGCCATAGCACACTGAGCAGAGGGTTTCACAGTATCATCAACGAAGACTCGTAGATCATTTTCCTGGTCGGTGACTCCTAATGTGGAACCTTGCATCACGTAGCTATAGTTTGGGTTCCTCTTTCCCACATGCATCACTTTGCACTTGCTCACATTAAACATCATCTGCCATTTGGGTGCACAAAAACTGCTCCATACATCCTCCAATCTTTTTCAGTCTACCCCATTTCAGCCTCATTCCATGACCTCTTGTTTTTGAATCTCCTTGCAGTCAAATAGTGCTTCACTCTTTTTTGATTTTGGCCACTGTTTTTTTGTTGTTCATTTAGATCACTCTACTCTGCAAGTATCTCCCTGAGGTATTCCTCCATTTTGCCAAAGCTGGCCTTCCTGACATTCAGAGCTTTAACATTACCTTTGTGCTTCTATCATTGTTGGTTAATCACTGGACTCCAAATGAAGTCCTGTTTTGACATTAGAAATAATCCCTGTTATCTCTTTACATATGGGCTTTGCCATCAGCTGCCTGACCAGCAGGGCTTTTTTTGAGGGGGTACTTGGGGGTACTGAGTACCGGCACTTTTTTCACTGCCTGCTAAATTTGACCCATGGAACCCAAGTTTTAATGATACAGCTCAGGCTCTGTCTTGTCATAGATTCGGTGATTGGTTGCAGGGGGCTTGGATATTATGGGGTGGATCCAGTGGTGTGCTGGAGCAGGCTCTCACAGGCTCGCAAGAGCCGGTTGTTAAGTTTTTAAGAATTTGGGGAGCCGGTTGTTAAAGTAGGGCCCTCCATGGCTACTTTAACAACTGGCTCCCAAAATGTGGGCTTGGGCCCCCTGCTGAATTCTCTTTTACTTTGCTGGTGGAGATGGTGAGCCCTGCCAGCCAAGTAAATAGACTACTGCTGCTCCCCGCTCCTTGTTTCCAGATCTGGGCAGCAGGCTGGGACTTCTCGAGCATGTGAGAGAAGTTCCAGCATGCTGCTCAGAGCAAGACGTTTGGAATGGTGGCAGTCCATTTAGTGGCTGCCAGCAAAGGTATGCCTAGCGTGCCCACACGAAGGGAGGGAAGAGAGAGAGGCAAGTGTTTCTCCCCCCCCCCCCCCCGGCCCTTCCAACTGCAGAGCTGGCTACGTCCGGAGAAAGAGCCTGTTGTTAAAAATTTACCAGCACACCCCTGGGTGGATCCCTCCTGAAGGGTGGCCTAGCATTTGAGTACCGGTGTAACAGGCCAGAGTATACCCCCCGCCCAGACTATACCCGGGGTTAAAGTGGCCTAGGCCAGAGTATACCCCGGGTATATTCTAGCCTAGACCAGTTTAACCCCAGGGTATACTCTGGCCTAGGCCACTTTATACCCCCTCAGGCCAGAGTATACCCCGGGAATATAAATTGGGGGCTAGGCCAATTCATACTCCCTCTAAAACAATATAATGCAATTGTAACATAATGTTCAACAAATTTGACTGTTCATAATATAATAAAAGTAGCCTAGGCCAGAATATACCCCTCCAGGCCAGAATATACCATCTGTGCTGCTTCCTCTAACACTTTCTCAGCCTATCTCTGATTGGTTGAGAAGCTGCGTCCTCTGTTGTCATTTCCCTGGTTTTCTCACCCTGTCTCTAATTGGTTGAAAAGTGCAGATCTCTTTTTATCATCCTCATACACACAGCTGCTTCTTCTAACACCAAACTCTTTACTTTACCATTGTTGACAACCATGGAGGACCAACTGTATAACCAACTTTTGACATTCTATACTGCAGCACAACAAAAGTACCCCCTGTGGATCTACGATCTACCTCCAGAGAAACGTCTAAATGCCAAGACCCAGTTCAGACAAAGCTAAGCCATATCGAGCAGACAGAGGGATTCTTTTCCATGGGGAAAAGGAGGTTCTAACTAAAAGACAACTGCCAAATATCCTTAAGGCCTGTCATGACAACCCAATTTCTGGTAGCCATTTTGGCAGAGATAAAACATTAGCCAAAATCTGTGTCCGTTATTACTGGAAGAACGACATTCACCAACATGTCAAAGCCTGTCAAAAATGTTTGTTACAAATCCCAAAATCAGCAAGGAGGCTCCACCACTCAACAGTATACCAGTGCCTGGAAAAGTATGGAGCTTAGTCGGGATTGATATGATGGGTCCTCTTCAGGAAACATCGAATGGCAACAAATATATCGTTGCTGCTACTGATCATTTCTCAAAGTGGACTGAAGCTACAGCTGTTCCAGTAAGAATGCCAAGTCAGTAGCAAATTTTTTGTACTCCGTTATTTGCCGCCTTGGCTGTATGGACACTGTCATAAGTGACCAGGGACGAGAGTTTGTGAACTCGATTATCGACAACCTGATGGAGCATTTTCAAACAGATCACCGCATTTCATCTGCCTACCACCCACAAACAAATGGCCAGCTGGAACGTGACAATCGAACACTCAAGGAATCTCTCAGTAAGCTTGTCAATGAACAAGGAAACAACTGGGACCAGTTCATCCCTGGTGTTTTATTTGCCTATCACACATCTGTGCATGCCTCAACCAAGTGCACTCCATTTGAGGTCATGTATGGACGGAAGGCCAAGCTTCCTATGGACCTCAATCCCTCAGAATATGACACTATGGACACCATGCCCCTTTCAGATGATGCCAACCCTGATGTGCTAAATACACTGACAACCATTCATAAAAAGCTCTGCTCAACTGTCAGTACCAACATTCACTCTGCCCATGAACACCAGAAGCGTGCCTTTGACCATCGACACAACAGCCAAAAAGAAATCACTGCTGGAACCATCGTTTACATCAAGAATAAGCAACGTATTCATCGCATGGGTTCAAAGATGGAACCACGCTGGATTGGACCCTACTTTGTTGTGGAATCCTTGACCAAGAGACGAGTAAAACTTAAGAACAATAAGACTGGCAAGATACTGAAGAACACCTACCATGCCAGCAACCTTAAGATTTACCAGGATGAAGAGACTACTCTACCACCTCAGTCCTCTGATGATTGTCTCAGTGACTCTGCTGCACAGAAACATAAGCAAACCAAGACTTTCAACCCACTACCAAGTTCAGAAAGAAAGTATCTTAGCACAACTCTTGGCCTTACATTTGGTAAGGTTGTGTATTGTGGATGCACAAGGGACCTTGGACAACCACGGCATACATATAAAACCAAAGATGATGGAAACTGCTACTTCCGGGCCATCAGCTACTTTCTGACAGGAACAGAGGACAACCACTCCCTGCTCAGAAAGAAAGTCATCCACCACATGAAAAATGACTTGAGAAGAAAACTACAGGACTACTTGAACCAAAAGGTGAATGAATATGTGAACATCTCTGGCATCTCCCGTGATGGAGTATGGGCAACTGATGCAGAGATCATGGCCACAGCAAATCTGCTGAGTTGTGACATTGTCATCCACACAAAAGTTGGTGACTCCATGGATTGGTTGACCTATCCCGCAAGTTTCAATCTGCAGTCAACAACAGAACACGCACTTTATCTTGAAAACAAGCATGATCATTTTGATGTTGTTATCAGTGTTTAACTTTGAACGTTTATATTAAAGTGAGGAGCTCCTAGTCTTAGAAGATGAAGTTTCAGGACCTAGGGCAGGATATACCCCAAGGCAAAAATGGGTATATTCTTCCCTGGGGGGGTTCATTTTGATGTTGTTATCAGTGTTTAACTTTGAACGTTTATATTAAAGTGAGGAGCTCCTAGTTTTAGAAGATGAAGTTTCAGGACGTTATGACTTTTATTATATTATGAACAGTCAAATTAATTAAACATTATGTTACTAGGTATAAATTGGCCTAGGCTGTACCCTCTAGGGCAGGATATACCCCAAGGCAAAAATGGGTATATTCTTCCCTGGGGAGGGGGGGGGTATATTCTGGCCTAGGCTAATTTATCTCCCTGGGCATAGATAGTGTATTCTGCCCTGGAGGGGTATATTCTATTCTGCCCTGGAGGGGTATATTCTGGCCTAGGCCAGAGTAAACCCCGGGGGGGGGGGGGGTATATTCTGGTGTATTCTGCCCTGGAGGGGTATATTCTATTCTGCCCTGGACGGGTATATTGTGGCCTAGGCCAGAGTAAACTCCAGGGTATATTCTGGCCTAGGCCAGAGTAAACCCCAGGGGGGTATATTCTGGTGTATTCTGCCCTGGAGGGGTATATTCTATTCTGCCCTGGAGGGGTATATTCTGGCCTAGGCCAGAGTAAACTCCGGGGTATATTGTGGCCTAGGCCACTTTAACCCCGGGTATAGTCTGGGCAGGGGGTTTACACCGGCACCTTTTTTTGCTAGAAAAAACACACTGCTGAACAGCAACCATGAAAGCAATTCAGTGTCTCTCCTGTTACTGCAATTAGAGTTTTCCCACTCATCATCTGGCAGATTGTAATTTCCCAACAAACAAAACAAGTATATTTCAAGATTAAAATGTAAGCAAATAAAGCATAAAGATGAAAAAAAAAATCCATCAAGGAAGAGTCCATTAAGATCACTACGCTATAAATAAGGATGTAGCAGAGATTTGGCAACCAATTAAATATAGAAATATTTTCATTAACACACAATTCCAGTGATTTAGTTCTACGTGTACATACTTTTTATTAGAGTGGGGAGGCTGGAATCTTCGATTAGCAGCATTTCCTCCTTAATTGCTATTTTATGGATGTCCACACATACATCTTTCCCCTTTTCTTCTCTGTGTTTTGGTGGTTCATCTTGGGGGCAGTGTCTCCACATTACAGTAATGAACCTCACTCCTTTTTTTTAAACTGAGAATTTAAACTTTATACATATACGTGATGAACTAAATTCTATATAGGGTGCCAAAACAATTAGCGCAGAAAAAAAAGCACAATTCTATAAGACGCACTTATGCCCGGGAATCGCATCTAACTTTTGGTGCAGCCATTTGCATGAGCTCAAACATGGTGCAAATGTATGCACCTATATTAGGCGTGTACCCCGTTATTCTGTAACAACGCGTGTTAATTTTAGGAATGCCTCCCGTTCTGCCCATGACCCTGCCATTTCCGCACTCTCGTTTTCAAATCATGCGTAGTAAAGTTCAATTAAATTTAAGTAGTGCCAATAATTACTTGTTAAAAGGCCAATTATTGATGCCAATTAACTTGCTATCTAATTAAATTTGTGCGCAAATTGGAGGCATGCTCAAATTTGCACGCACAAATGTGGAATGCGTTACCAAACAGTGTGAAAACAATGCACGACCATCAAAACTTCAGGCGATCTTTAAAGACCTATCTGTATTGCAAGGCCTACCCTACTGATTCTACTTAAATGCCTCAAGTCTACAATGCATCTACACATACATTGCAATGGACATTTTATTTCTTATTTCCTTGTCCCTTATTGTGCCCATTTACCCCTACCTTACCTGACCCTTTTTCTAATTGTATTTGTTTAATACCTACCGTACTTGGCGTTCACCATTACGGTATTTTGTAAGCCACATTGAGCTTGCTAATATGTGGGAAAATGCAGGATACAAAATGTTACAAATAAATTCTAATCAGTGCCAATTAGTGCTCATTATTGCATGTTAAGTGCTGATATCAGTGCTCATTGGCTTGTTAAGTCAATTAAATTTCACAGAGTGTTACAGGATTCACGCTGATTTTGGTGCCTAAATCTAAGCACACTATACGGAATCCAGGGGTAACTGGATATATCACATAGCCAGTTAAGCATGGACACTCAGCACCAAACTGGCTATGCTTAGCTGTTAAAATAGGCCTCATGTATAGCAGACCTACCTTTAACCACTAAGCACTTAACCACTTAGCGCGGAATGTCGACTTAACTGGTTAAGCTGTCACGGTTGAAAATGAAACTAGTTATTCAATGCTGGTATCCGGAAACAGTGGCTTAGCCACAGGTGGGCTTGGGTGGGCCAGGGCCCACCCATTTATGGCTCAGGCCCACCCAACAGTAGCACATGTTTAGTGGTAATTGGTGGGAATCCCAAGCTCCGCTAGCTGAAGATTTCCCCCTGATGGTAACGAAAACGCTACTGTCCATGACACCGGCACCTGTGCATGCCTGCTGCCAAGGAGGAAAGAAGCGTTTTCCCACCAGCTGAGATCATTTTTTGGGGGGGGGGGGGGGGGGGAGGGAGAACACTTGGTGCCCACCCAATTCTTGCCTAGGCCCACCCAAAATCTGTTTTCTGGCTACGCCCCTGTCCGGAAATAACCCAGCCTTGAACATCCGGGTTTAACGCCAGCGGCGGACAGCAACCGCGCTGCCCTCCACCAGCTGAATATCGGGGGGGGGGGGGGGGGGGGGAGGACCGTTTTTATCAGTTAGTCCACTCTTCAGTTTTAGCATCTTTAATTTTATTGGTTTGTTTTGTAGGGTCAGCATTTTGAAGAACATTAGTAATTTCTTTTAGTGAATTATTTTTTTCTCTCATACACAGACACCTACACAGTTCTTCATCAAAAGATCTTTCTGCAAAAATCATTGATGTCTACAATTGTCTTCGAGCCTTTCATATAGTTTTTACTTTCTAAAGCAGACTAGGCACATGCCACATTCAAAATTGCATCCTTAATGGTTTGCTGTGACTGAAATTCTTGAAGAATGCCTTCACAGTTGAGTAACTTCCTTATAATAACCCTTCTGGTGATGAATTTCATGTTTTTGATAATGCCATGATCCATTGGCCATATAAATGAGGTTACACATGCAGCGAGGAAGATAGTAAAAATATATCCCAAACACTAATTTTGATCCAGGAGGGTAAACTCAGGAGTTATCTGAACTGAGAATGATTTTTGTGTCTTCCAGCTCTCTGCATTTCTTCCAAAGGACTTTTACAGCAGATGCAAAGACAGGTGAATTTGCCACCACTTACAGCTTAACTCTGTATGTACCACTGCATTTGCACATTAAGGGTCCCTTTTGCCAAGCTGTGGCAAAAGGGGGCCTGTGCTGCCGTTGGCACGTGTTTTTCACGCACGCCAAGGCCCCCTTTTACCACAGTGGGTGAAAGGGAATTCTCTCTTTCCTGCAGGAAATGGCTGTGCGGTAAGTAAAGTATTTGCCGCATGGCCATTTCGGGGGGGGGGGGGGGGAGCCCCTACCGCCACCCATTGAGGTGGCGGTAAGGGCTCCCGTACTAACCTGACGCTACAAAATAAATATATATAAATAAATATATTTTTGTAGCGCCGGATATGACGGTGCGCTGTGGTAGCCTAGCGGTACTTCCTGTTTAGCGAGTGGTAAGCCCGCATTGGGCTTACTGCCGCTTAGTAAAAGGGGCCCCTATATAGTAACATGGAGGGGCATAATCAAACATCGCCGGCGAAATAGATTGCCAGCAATGTATTTTGGCAGCGACGCAACAGCTGGCCGGATCAGTATTATCGAAAAAGATGGCCGGCCATCTTTTTTTTCGATAATACGGTTTAGCCCGGCCAAATGCCAGAGTTCGCCAAGTTTGAGACCGCCAGTTTTGTTTTTCAGCGATAATGGAAAAAAATGCCGGCCATCTCAATCACGGCGAAATCCAAGGCATTTGGTCATGGGAGGAGCCAGCATTTGTAGTGCACTGGTCCCCCTCACATGCCAGGACACCAACCGGGCTCCCTAGGGGCATTTCTAAAAAAATTTTTTAAATACCAAAAAAGCTCCCAGGTGCATAGCTCCCTTACCTTGGGTGCTGAGCTCCCCAAATCCCCCCCAAACCCACTCCCCACAACTCTACACCATTACCATAACCCTTATGGGTGAAGGGGGGCACCTACATGTGGGTAGAGTGGGTTTTTTTTGGGGGGGGGGGTTTGGAGGGCTTAACATTTACCACCACAAGTGTAACAGGTGGGGGGGGGGGGGGGGATGGACCTTGGTCTGCCTGCCTGAAGTGCACTGCACCCATTAAAAACTGCTCCAGGGACCTGCATACTGCTGTCAGGGAGCTGGGTATGACGTTTGAGGCTGGCATACAGGCTGGTAAAAAAAGGTTTTGATTTGTTTTTTTCTTAGTGTGGGAGGGGGTTGGTGACCACTGGGGGAGTATGGGGAGGTCATCCCCCATTCCCTCCAATGGTTACCTGGTCAGTTGGGGCACCTTTTTGAGGCTTGGTCGTGAAAATAAAAGGACCAAGTAAACCCGGCGAAATACTGCTTAATGCCGCTTTTTTTCCATTATCCGTGAAAGCTGGCCATCTGGTAGCCACGCCCATGTCCCGCCTTCGCTACGCCGCCGACATGCCCCTTGAACTTTTGCCGGCGAGGCGACGGGAAAGCATCGATGCTGTCAAAAAAGCCGCTTTCGATTATACCGATTTTGCCGCTTTTGAGAGATCGCCGACCATCTCCCGATTTAAGTCGGGAAATGGCTGGTGATCACTTTCGAAAATAAGCCTGATGGTAACATAGCATGATCCATCCAGTCTACCCAGAAAGTTGACTAGGTTTGTTCTTGCCCCTGCATGCAGGTTACCCTCCCCATCTCGTTTTTTTCTTTTATTTGTGTGAGTCATTTATGTTCTACTTTGAGTAAATATACTAGTGGTTTCCAAACCTGGTCCTGGAGGCACCCTAGACACTCAGGTTTTCAGGATATCTACAATGAATATTCATTTTACAGGAAACATTTTGCTCTGTTGATATAGGCATTTGCACTGTTGCAGCTAGATTACTGCAATTCTGTCTATTCTGTCTATTGCTTAAGAAACAATTGACTTGACTGCAGTCGCTGCAAAGTTGATCTTTGGGCATCATAAATGTGAAAGTTACACCATTGTTGATTGAGCTACATTGATTACCAGTTAAGGCAAGGACTGTATAGAAATTAATATGCCTGGTCTTTAACGGTCTGGGCTCTGTTCATCTATATAGTTTGCTGAATTGTTCTATTTTTTCTCAGACGTCTAGAATTAAGGATAATAACCGTCTTGTAGGAGTGGAGGAGTAGCCTAGTGGTTAGTGCAGCGGACTTTGATCCTGGGGAACTGGGTTCAAGTCCCACTGCAGCTCCTTGTGACTCTGGGCAAGTCACTTAACCCTCCATTGCCCCAGTTACAAAATAAGTACCTGAATATATGTAAACTGCTTTGAATGTAGTTGCAAAATACCACAGAAAGGTGGTATATCAAGTCCCATTTCCCCTTTCCCTTATGTTTCCAGCTGTTAGACATACAACTTCAAAACATAACCATGAACGCTCATATTCATATCAGGCTACTTATTTCTGGAACTCTAGATTTAAAACATGAAAGCTCTTACAGTATAGTTTGTAGGAATTTGAAAACAGTTTTATTTAATGAGTATCTTGTTGCAAATGCTGTATAAGTGACTTTGTTATTTCTCACTGTTTCCTGTGCTAAATGTATATGTGATAACTTAATGGAATAGTTAAGAACTAGTGCTGTACACCGTTTCAAACCCATTTGAGTAGAGGAGTGTGGTAGCCGTGTTAGTCCACTCTTAAGGTTATCAATAGAAATCAAACAAAATAAAACATGGATAAGATGATACCTTTTTTATTGGACATAACTTAATACATTTCTTGATTAGCTTTCGAAGGTAGCCCTTCTTCTACATGGAATCTTGCTACTCTTTGAGATTCTACATGGAATCTTGCTAGTCTTTGAGATTCTACTTGGAATGTTGCTACTCTTTGGGGTTCTACATGGAATCTTGCTACTCTTTGGGATTCTACATGGAATGTTGCTACTCTTTGGGGTTCTACATGTTAAATAGAGAGGTGTGGTAGCCGTGTTAGTCCACTCTTAAGGTTATCAATAGAAATCAAACAAAATAAAACATGGATAAGATGATACCTTTTTTATTGGACATAACTTAATACATTTCTTGATTAGCTTTCGAAGGTTGCCCTTCTTTTTTCCGATCTGAGGAAGAAGGGCAACCTTCGAAAGCTAATCAAGAAATGTATTAAGTTATGTCCAATAAAAAAGGTATCATCTTATTTTCTTTTCCATGTTTTATTTTGTTTGATTTCTATTGAAAACCCATTTGAGGAATTTAGCGGTATACCAAGTGCAAGATTAGATTAGATGAGAGAGATTTGCATGCAGTGGAGGCAGTGCATTCAAACCTCTCTCATGAATATTCATTGTGAGCAGTGGCGTACCAAGGGGGGGCAGTCCGCCCCGGGTGCACGCCGCTGGGAGGGTGCCGCGCGCCTGTTGGCCGAGTCCGCTCGTTCCATCTCTGCTGCTCCCTCTGCGCAGAACAGGTTGCTTCCTGTTCCGGGGCAGAGGGAGCAGCAGGGAACGAGTGGACTCGGAGCCGACAGGCGCATGGCACCCCCCCCCAGCAGGTAAAAATGCACCCGGGGGGAGGTCGTGCTGCACCCGGGGGGTGTAATTTCGCTGGGGGGGGGGGAGGCAGTGCTGCACCTGGGGGGGGGGGGGGGCGCATCGGCAATCCATCCTGGGTGTCAGCCAGCCTAGGAACGCCAATGATTGTGAGTATTCTGAAAACATGGCTGGCTGGGGTGCCGCCAGGACCAGGTTTGGGAGCCAAGCATTATTTATTCCATCCTCTTCTGATATAGGGATCCTCTACTTTGCTTTTTATAATTCCTTCACTGTTTTCATCCCTACTACCTCCTGGCATTCACCACCCTCTCCATGAAAAAGTATGTCCTGATGTTGCTTCCCCAACCCCTTGCAGCTTAAATTCATAGCCTCAAGTTTTATGGTCTCCATTTTTTGAAAAGGCTTGTTTGTTCATTGATATCTTTCAAGTATTTAAATGATTGTATCATATCTGCCCTATCCTTCCTCTCTTCTCCTCCATAGTATTCATATTCAAACCTTCAAATCTCTTCCATGTCTTCTGATGGAGCCTCCATACCGTTTTGGTCACTTTTCTCTGAACTGCTTTGAGTCTATTTATGTCATTGGCAAGATTTAGCCTCCAAAACTGAACACAGAGCTCCAAATGTGATCTCACCAGCAACCTGTACAAGGCATTACCCCTGCTTTCTTACAGCAGTTTTTGTCCCTCTCTATAAAGCCAAGCATCCTGCTGGCTTTAGCCACTGACGTATCACATTGCTTCATCTGAGATCCTTAGACACTATCACTCTGAGCTCCATTTCCTGGTCTGTGCATACCTTCAGATATCTGCACCCCAAATGCATCAAACTATACTACTTCTACTACTAATCATTTCTATAGTGCTACTAGATGTGTGTAGCGCTGTACATATTATATGCAACTACTTTTTTCTGTCCCTAGAGGGCTCACAATCTTTTGTACCTGGGGCAATGGAGGGTTAAGTGACTTGCCCAAGGTCACAAGGAGCTGCAGTGCGAATTGAACCCGGGTTGCCAGGATCAAAGCCCGCTGCAATAACCATTAGGCTACTCCTCCACTCCTTACTTATGCTCCTTAACGTTAAAGCTTAACTGCCAAGCATTTGCTCATGCGTCTAATTTTTGTAGATACTTCTAATGCTTTTGACTCATTCTGAGGTTTCCACTCTGTTGTTGTTCTTGATGTCATTCAAAAAAAAGCATACTTTTCCTTCTTAAAGAAATTTGGGATCACTCATAAAAATATTGAACAGAATCAGCCCCTAGATGGATTTCTGAGGCATTCCACTACTCACCTTTCTTTCATCCAAGCAAATTCCATTTACTCCCATCCTTTATTGCCTGTCAATCAATTTATAATTTATTCATAGGAACAGTATCAAAGACTTTGCTGAAATCTAAGTAGACCACATCCAGCTTGTATCCTTGATCAAATTCTTTTGTCTCCCAGTCAAAGAAATTAATCAGATTTTTTTTAAACATGATCTATCTTTGGTGAAACTCTGTTGCATCATCTTACTTACATAAGAACAGAATCCCTAACAAACTCACAAGTTGTTAAACACAGCAAAGGCGACAAAAGAGTCAGAATGAGATGATGTCCAAATTATAAACTCAGGAGTCTTCTGTCTGGATGTTACTAAACTGACTAGCTCTTCAAATAAAACAGTGAATAATAAAACACCTGTATACCTGCAGGGTATAACCAGTTTGTTTTCCGGGAGCAGCTATACAGGCCTTTGTGGCCGAAGCACGGCCCGTGTCGAGTCATTGGATGCTTTGATAAACTGTTTATACTTAGGACGTCATCTTTTTGTCACCTTCGCTGTGTTTGACAGCATTATCTTGCTCCCCATTGGATTGTAAAAAGTTCACTATCCTTCAGTGGCGTTCCTGGCCTGGATGGCACCGGGGGTGGAGCGCCGATGCGCCCCCCCCCCCACTAAATTACACCTCCCCCCCCTGGCGAAATGACACCCCCCCCCGGGTGCATACCGCCGGGGGGGGGGGGTGCCGCGGCGCGCGCCTGCTCCGAGTTCGCTAAACTTCGCTTCGCTGCAGCTCCCTCTGCCCCGGAACAGGAAGTACCCTGTTCCGGGGCACAGGGAGCTGCAGCGAACGAGCGACAAAGTTTAGCGAACACGGAGCAGGCACGCGCCGTGGCACCCCACAGTGGCGTGCACCTGGGGCGGACCGCCCCCACCGCCCCCCCCCCCTTGGTACGCCACTGCTATGAGTTGCCAGGTGGGCTGGTTTCCCACCCAATTGGGCTGGTTTTTAAACCAGGATGCGGGAAATTATCGAAGGTTGCGGGCTGCGGGAAATTGGGCTTCTTTTTCACTGCAGCTGTGCAGGGTGTGGGCTCTTTTTTCGGGGCTTCTATTGGTCTAATTTGGTCCAATAGAAGCTTTTCCGGGGCTTCTATTGGTCCAATAGAAGCTTTTCCGGGGCTTCTATTGGTCCAATTTGGTCCAATAGAAGCTTTTCCGGGGCGGGGTTGACATCGGGGGCGGGGTTTATGACGCCAGAGGTGTCGTTGGGGGCGGGGAAATGACGTCAGAGGTGACGTCAGGGGGCGGGGGTCGTGACGTTGGAGGCGGGGTCGATGACGTTGGAGGCGGGGTTTGACATTGGGCGGGTTTTGGGCTGGTTTAAGGCTGATTTTGGGCGGGGAAAATTTTTCCCATCTGGCAACCTTTATCCTTTCCTTCAGCAGCTTCTTGATTATCTTTCCCACCTCCGAGGTTAGACTTATCATCCTGTGACGGACCATATCAGCCTGTTTCAGTCCTATAGAATGCTTCCTTAATACTCCGGGATGTATCTCATCGGGACCCATGGCTTTGCCCACTTTCAGTTTTACAAGCTGTTCATGTTCTGTTCCTTCATCACATGCATCTTTGACATTCATTAAAACACAGTCGGGAATTCTGCTTTAATCCAGCTACACTAGCCAGGGCAGACTTTGGCAAACAATTTTATGAAAGGCTAATTTCATCAATACGTATTGTTCTGGAATTGCATCATACTCCTGACAGACTTTCTTGGAAAAAAAACCCAAACTGTTTTCCAGTACTCTCATGACACATTAAGGGACTCATTTTCAAAAGAAAAGATCATGCAAAAAGTGGCACAAGGTGCTTCTCGAACACAAAAATGTTTAAACCGTATAATCAAACAGAAGCAAATTTAAGTTTGATATTCGCCAAAAGAAAAACATTTTGAGAGTGGGCAATGTCAAGGATGTGAGATGGGTAATCTTATATGATGTATGTTTTTTGCAATAACAGCAAAATTTTTATTTATTTATTTATTTGTTACATTTATACCCCACATTTTCCCACCTATTTGCAGGCTCCATGTGGCTTACAAAGTATCGTAAAGGCGTTTGCCATTACGGTTGGTAACAAATACAAGATTGTGTTGTGGTCACATGAGGTAGAAGTGTATCAGGCGTCATGGGGTTGAGGGGGAAGAGGAAGTAAATTGTCCACTACGATCGATCTTTGATTATGTTGTGCTGCTGGATGTGGGGATTTATGTTGGATCGGTGAGATAAGCTTTTTTGAAGAGGTGGGTTTTCAATGATTTCCTGAAGTTTAGGTGGTCATGTATTGTTTTCACTACAAATGGGAGTCCATTCTACAGTTGTGCGCTTATGTAGGAGAAGTTAGATGCATGAGTTGTTTTGTATTTTAGCCCTTTACCGTTTGGGTAATGTAGGTTTAGGTATGATCGTTGTACCGGAATGAAAAATGTTGTGAATTAGACCTGCTTTAAAAGCCACTAGCTCAAGACCAAACTTGTCTTTAGACCCATTTGTGATTTTGCTGAGTTGGAGACTGGAGAGGTGAAATTGTTGGTTTGTGAAAAAGAGTGCAGAGTTTCTGAGTGGTCTGTAACCTTTGTTTACCCCTGTCTAAACCTTTGGACCCTCAAATTTCCAGCCTTGCCTCCTTGTCTCACCTCTTCAAGTCCTTGCCCACACCTGCCAGCCCTCTCAGCCACATCCGTCCCTTGCTCTATATCTCACCCCCTTCCCCCACCAAATCTAAATCCCCACACCTCACATTCAAACCCCCCTACCTGCTTGTCTTCTGTCTCTCATTGTTCCTCTGTTTGCCCACTCCTAGTTTGTCACTGCTTTGTGTTGCAGATGTTTGTGTGAGGACTGTGTGCTGGTGCTGGGAGAGACAGTGCTGCGTGTTGCTGCCGTTTGTGTGAGGACTGTGTGCTGGTGCTGGGAGAGTGAGTGCTGGATGCTAGGTCTCACTGGGTTCAGTAGGTGGAGGAGTGCACATTGGTGTTACTGGACTTAAAGGGTGCACTTGTAGTGGTGGGATACCTGCAAGTAAATCATGATGCACTGAATGCTATTGTGTCTGATGCTTTGCTGGATTTGGATGAGAGTTTGGAGGGGAGGCCCAAGAGGAGATACCCCAATCCCAGAGTATTTAGGGCCAGGACCCACTTCATGGACCCCAATGTCCAGCAATGCTTTGCTAGATACCGCTTTGATAGGGGTGTCATACAGCACCTCTGTGACCAGTTACAACCCCTCCTCCAGGCCAGGATGCACGGGAATGATCCAGTGTCAGTCCACCATATGGTTACTTCCTCCCTCGCCTTTCTTGCCACCAGCATTTTTCAGTCAGTGCTAGCAGTCAATTCAAGCCTCCCCAGCCCACCATCTCCAACTGCCAAGCCCAGTTCCTCAATGCCTTCCCAAACCACATTTCTGACTATTGTGATATCCCCCTTCTCGCTCAGGGTGACCTGGTTCCCACTAAGCAAATTAAACAGGTCTCACCAACTGCATATTTCTCAGGCAACTCTTTATTCCAGCCCCTGGGCACACTTCTAGCTTAATACTTTATGCTTTCATAGGTCTTCACACTGAGCCGCCCCACACAGATACATGGGCTCAGTACTAGCTTCAATACTTTGGGGACTTCCAACCCCAGGCTTTGCAGCCTGCTTCTCTCAGTACTGGGACACACAGTCCCCCCTTCTTTGGACACACAGTCCTTCCTTCTTTGGACACACAGTCCTGGACACACAGTCCTTCCTTCTTTGGACACACAGTCCTGGACACACAGTCCTTTCTTTGAACACACAGTTCCTATAAGTACTGAGAACACACACTCCAACACTAATGCTTTAGGGACTTCTTACCCCAGGATTTTCAGCCTGCTTGTCTCCTTTGGACACCCAGTCCACCACAAGTCCATAAGGTTAGCCAGTTTCTTCCAGGGGGATCTCTCTTCTTCTGCTGCCAGCTCACTTCCTCCCTTTCACAACTCAGGCGGGGTATAAAGTGGTTAATTAGCTACACAGGACCCAGCCCATAACCTCCTACACCTGTGGACATCCCAGGGCTCTCCCCGGTCCTAGCGACCTCCACCTATTCTACTAGCGCCCTCTAGTGGCCTACCCCGGATAGGACAGCCTCATACTTATCACACTATATTACCTTCCCACTACTGCTCAGGCCCTCCAGAACAGCATGGCTCAGTTCTATGCCATAGACCGCTTCCCCCCCCCCCCCCCCCCCCCCGGTCATTGGCGTCATTGACTGCACATATGTCACACTCAGACCCTCCTTGGCACAGAAGAAGACCTATAGGAACAGAAAATCATATCACTCCATGAACATGCAGGCCATGTTTGATGTCCAGGGGGAGATTGTGGACGTGTGTACTCACTAACAGGGGTCCACTCATGATGCCTACATCCTACAGTATTCTGGAATTTATCACAGTTTTGATCGAGGGGAAATTACCAGTGGCTGGCTCCTAGGTAAGCAGTACAGGGATTCCTCACCCCCATACCCACTCCCTCACCTTTATGTCACCATCCTACCCCCTTGAACATGCCCCCAGAACACATACCCATGACCCACACTCCACAAGATCACCATACAAATACACACCTATATCTATGAATCCTGCTCCCCCCACAGGTGACAAAAGCTACCTCCTCAACATCCCCCTTCTGGGTGTGACCCTGTTGTGGGGTGAGGGGAACCGCCCAGGAGCCAGGGTCCATGACCACCTCCTTCCAGGCCCTTTCAGCTACAGGCTGGTCCAGGGCTAGCTGCTGTAGAGCTGGCTGTGCAGCAGCTGGAGGATGACCTGTGCGTTTAAAAGGTTTGCAATTGAGAACAAGACATCTTACATGGCTTGCTTAGTGATGCAGGTGGCTATCAGAGGGCAGGGATAGGGACAGCTGGGGGCTGCTGGTTCTTACCCAGGGGACATCTGATGTAGGTCGGTTTAATAATGTAACTTCCATTCTTAAAGAACTCCATTGGCTACCAATATGCCAACATATTAGATTTAAGATGTTATGTTTAGTTTTCAAATCACTTTCTGGGATAAAGGCAGAGGGGTTGGTGGATTTGTTGGCAATTCCTTCTTCTAGGAGAAATCTTTGCTATTACCAGACTTTATGTTTAAACGGTTTTTATTATGGAACTTTCATCCAACTTGTCATCACAATACATTTAACGCTTGGAGCTGAGCATAGCTCCTCATTAAGCAAACACAAATAACATCTGATCCGCTTTGGAACAATATCCATAAACGTTTAATAGTTAACACCCTCTACCTCTCCCACTCCCTCCCTCCCCCCTCAACCCATTCTCCCTGTGAGAAACGACCCCATAAACTGACAACAACCGCATGTGGAACCAGTAGTAACCAGTCTTCAATTTTAGCATCTATGTGTACCCCCAGCAGTCTGGGGGGGGGGGGGGCTCCAATCCAAACCTATCAGGATTTCATTCCATTGATTATATTCCACTTTCCATCAGCTCGGCTCTATTCCTCTCCTCCGTCCTCTCCCACCTCCCCCCCCCCCCCCCAAATGTTCATCAGCTGCTGGGAGGTGAGGTGTTCGCTATAGACAACGGAGTTTACGCCACCTGTTTCTTTTGAATGATCAATTAGTAATATTCTTCCCAAACTCAGATCGCCCATGAATTTAATGGGGTCTAAGGAAGCATGTACATTTGTGGTTATAAGATATTGTAAAGTATGTCAGTACTTTTTTCTAATTTTGTTAAATTAGTACGACGAGTTATTATTTCTTAATGTTTAATATGGCTGTATTTCAAAACAAGTGTATTCTTGTTAGAATTGAAAATGAATAAATATATTGAAATATAGACAGCGGAGCCTCTGTTCCTTGCTCCCTGTCCTATAAAGGTCAGTGATATAATACTGCGCAAAATCTTTCCCATCCTCACTGGCTTTAAGCGATAAAGGTTAGTCCCAATGTCCACTTGTTTGATACCATTCACTGTGTTTACTCATCTTATCCCTCTCCCCCCCCCCCCACAACCCCCGCACCGCAGTACCCTAACTTGCCATGATCCTCTTCTCTCCCTTCTATCTCCCTTCGTATCGGATTCTATTGCCAGACTTTAATTTTAGGTTATCCTACAATGAAAAATCAATTCTTGAGAACTCATTTCCTTCCCAGGGTGCACGTTATTGGAACGCATTATCAGTGAACATGAAAACTCTGCCTTCTTATCTAATCTTTAGGAAGAGGTTAAAGACGTATTTAGATGAATTATAGTTTCATGAGTTTGTATTAACGAGCTATTATATATTCAGTGATTTTGTTGTTTCTCTCTTTATTTTTGAGACCTCTTACTTTGTGAACCGCTGTGAATCCTGTTAGGATCAACTGTTGGTATATAAGACTCACATAGAACAGAAGAGAATTTCCAGCGCCAATGAAATGACATAGCAGGGAACCTGAAGTCAAGGATCTGATAGGCGTTTACCCCTGAGAGGATTGTCTCCCTACAAACATGCAAGATGGGTTCTGGCCCTGTTGAAGGGCCCTGGGTGACCAGACACTGGCTGAGAGGTTGTATGTCACTGCACTGTTGCCTAGCTAGAGCCATTGTTATAGCTTTTGTCAGGGATGTGGGTGCGTGTGCACCCCCATGTCTATGCTGCCTTCAGCTGGTTGGGAGATGGCTGGGGAACCTGTTTGATTCTCCCATCCATCTGGCCATCTCTGCTGGGACCCCCTTGTGAATGGCATTTTACATCCTGCAAGGAAGGAAACCTAGGTTTGGGGCATCTGTCCGTGATGTAATCAGGCTAGCTGGCTTGGGGCTCTCACAGATGCCAATGGCTGCACATTACCCCATGACTCATGCGCTTGTTCTTGGGGTGGGGGGAGGGTATGTATAGATGGTAGTTTCTCAAAGGGGTGGTTTGTGTGACACTATCTTGTAGAATGTTGAAGTGCCCCCAGCTTGGACCTTGAGGGACATTTCATAGGGCAGCATACCTAACTTTGCATCTCACAATGCTATGTATAATCAGTGTGGGGTGTGACCCAGACAAGGCCATCCATTTGAGTGGCAGCTTGTGCTCTGACAAGCCTTCTGTTGTCACTGTCCTGTCCTCCTTGCACACTCTTTTGTCAGGTACATGTGTGGCCTAGGGGTTAGGGTTGAGGGAATGTGGGTTTGATTCCCACTGTGGCTCTTTCTGGTTATAGTTTTTTTTTTTTAGAGTATATATTGCTCATGGGTCATCTTAAAAAGCAAACAAAGGAGGAAAAGGCCTCAAAAGACCCAGATGCCCAAGTGAACTTGCCACTTATGTCTTCACAGCACCCATCGGGCCTTTACGTCACCATTGGCCAAAAACCTCCTTAAATATATTTTCATTCTTTTAATGCTCAAAAAACATCGTGCTCAACTCAATCTGAGAACAACAAAAACTGCAAACTTATACAAAACAAAAATGTGTATACTGAGCAACTTAGCTTCTTATTTGATCCGGCTGTGTAACTCCCAGTACCGTAACTCCTGACGGGGAGGTTTTTGGCCAATGATGATGTAATGGCCCGGTGAGTGCTGTGAAGACATAAGTGGCAAGTTCATTTGGGCACCCGGGTCTTTTGAGGTCTTTTCCTTATTTTTTGCTTTTTAAGATAACCCATTAGCAATATATAGGTTGTTTTTTTTAACCCTGCCATAGCTGCTGCAATGTGCTTGGTAGCTGTGTGTGACATGCTGACTACTTTTCTTTGGGTCACAGGAGGGTGCTGTCCAACATCTTTTCACCCCTTCTTTTCCATATCATCTCATAGGTTTGGGTTTGGCTGCAGCACATTCTAGTGGATATGGGGGTCGGGGACACACTGTAATGAGGGTAGCTGCATACTCAGGCCTTGATCCAGGACAGAGCTGTTATAGGGGTGCAATGTCAGTGGTACTTGCATCGGGCCCCGAAGCGCTCCCTCATGCACTGGATGAGACCTGGATCTTCAAGCCGTTTCTTACGGTACCGGCGCCTGAGCGCATCAAGGTCCCTGTGGATGGTGAATCTTTTACAAAAACAATTGGTGGAGACAAGGTTCAAATGATGGGCCTTCTTGGCATCACATACATTAGTGCTCCTCACATAGTCTGTGACAAATGGCTACAGCCAGACTGGGGGGGGGGGAGGGGTAGGTATGCAGTACAGAGGTACAGGTGCTGTGTGAGTTGAGTTGGCCGGGGGGGGGGGGGGGGGGGACAGAGGATTGCATGCTGACCTTTCTGTGGAGCATGTGCACTGTTGCTAAGAGGTGGAGATGGGCAGTGGGGTAAAGCAGGTGTGCCTTTGTGTGGCTAAATAAACTTTACTGAGCTGCTGCTAACGTTCATGTCAGTATGTAGGTATGGGGACAGGAAGCTGGCGCAGGGAAAGGGTGTCCATATATGTGCAGTCCCTCATTTCAGCATTGAATGGTTAGTGGAAGGGGCCCCATAGTTACTTGTCATTGGCTATTCTGGACATTCTAATTTCACCAATGTTTTTTATTCTTTCTTATGAAAAATCAGTACCATGTATTTGTGACAACAAAGGGACCTCACTGTATGTGACTCTGCCTGTGTATGGTTGCTTGCACATGGGTGGGGATGTGATCCTGGGGGGGCACTTTGAGACTCCCCTTGCCAGGATGCCTCTTCTAATGGATCTCCATACCCTCATGGAGATATTTTGGGGGGCCAGGTGGCAGGGAGCTTAAATATTTCACTCCTGAGGCATAGGAGAACCAGGGGCTCTGTCTCTGGCACACTGAAATTAGGCTCCCTCTAAAGAGATGAGGCTGCCCACACTGAGGATGTTCCTCCATCAGGGGCATAGCCAGACTTCGGCGGGAAGGGGGTCCAGTGCCCGAGGTGAGGGGGCACATTTTAGCCCCCCCCCAGCACCGCAGACCCCCCCCCCTGCCATTTTTGATGTCAGACTCACAGAAACTGAAGCCTTGCAGATCAGCAAGGCGGCCACGCTGGAGAAGAAGACTTCGGCTGGCGGGGGTTGGGGACCCCTGCCAGCAAAGGTACCCGATGGCGGCGGCAGCGGTGGGAGGGGGGGGAGTCAAAGGGGTTGGCGGCGGGGGGCCAGGGCCAAATCTATGGGGGCCCATGCCCCCGTGGCCCCACATAGTTACGCCCCTGTCTTCCATATGCAGGAGGTATATATACAAGTTTTGCATGTAGAATGTGCTGTCATTGTTGTGGCCATTTTCATGACGTGGGGACCAATACTGCAGTTGCATGTATTTTCGATTGGCGGAGATGTTTATCTAAGAATGTCTATGACATTTGCAGTACCATCCTCTTTCTAAATTTTTTTTTGTGTGTGTGTATTTTCAAATATCTGAACATGTTTATTCATGTCTTCCATTAAGGACTTGTGTTTTTAAATGTTTTCTGGTAAACGTTTATTTCGCCATTTGAACGTCAGATCAAAAATTTCACGCCACACCTTCTGATACCATAGTTAGATTTGAATTAGGACCACCACCAATCTGAAAAAAATGCAGGCTTGAGTCGTTTCCATTTGCTGAAAGACGTCTTTTCACATTTTTGTTTATTAATGGGCCGAAAATTGGAGCTCTCCAAATGTCCTAACGAGAGCCGTTGAAACAAATTCCAGTTTGACTTTCTGCAGGGTACAGCACTGTTTAATTGCATTGTCTGTTTCCAAGTTATTTATTTATTTGCTCATATTTTTCAGCTCCTGGCAACGTGCAGAATTCAAAAACATCAATATAATAAGCATAAATTAGACATATCACATCAAATAAACCTAAGGCAGCCAAATTATAATAAATCAAAAACATAAACAAAATACGGAAAACAGAATTAACGCAATAGTGCTGATATTCAAACCGCGGGAGGTAGCCGGGTGCCTCCCGTGGTTGGCAGTGAGCCCAGATATTCAGTGCCGGGCCATTTCCAGTGACCGGCATTGAATATCTGGATGTTTTTTGTCCGATTTAAATTTAACCAGTCAAGCTGATATGCAGCGCTAGCCAGTTAACTTATTTTGGCCTAAAATTGGTCACCAAACTTAGCTGGAGATGAGCTGAGTATAGGTGGATAGCCGGTTATATTGCGTGATATACCTGGCTATCTGCTAAGCACTAACTGGCAAAATTCAGCAGGAGTTAACCAGCTATCTCCCACTGAATATTGCCAGATAGCTGGTTAAGTGCCATTTAACCGACCAGGAATGACTTCTGGCCGGTTAAATGGTTTTAAATATCGGACGGAATAAGTCTTGATTAAGGCAGTTAGCATATTAGTTAGACAAGTTCCTAGAGTAAAAGTCCATAAACCGTCATTAGCTTAGTAGACTCGGGAAAACCATCATTTTATTTCTGGGTGTGAACGATAAGGGAATGGATCAACTTCATGGAAGCCTGCTGGGTATTTGTGACCTGGCTCACCACTGACCGAGAGAATGCCAGGTTTGATGGACCTTTCTTCTAACCCAGTATGGCACATCTTATGTTCTAACTAGCCGTTGAGCCCGTAAAAACGGGCTGGTATTGAGGTTTTCCTCCCCCCGCGGTCACCACCGCTCCCCTCCCCCCCGCGAAGTCGCCACCGCTCCCCCCCCCTCGAAGTCGTCGCCGCCGCCACCCCTCCACCTGGCCCGGGCCCTCTCTTCACTTCTGAACTTACAGATCCATTCGCCGAACGCAGCAACGCACATCAGCTGAGCTGCCCCTTCCTTCTCTGCCTGTGTGTGTCCCGCTCTCGCTGATGTTACGTCACAGGAGGGCGGGGCCATAGGCAAAGAAGGAAGGGCTCACTGCAGCTCAGCTGATGTGCGTTGCTGCGTTCGGCGAATGGATCTGTAAGTTCAGAAGGGAAGAGAGGGCCCGGGCCGGGTGGAGGGGTGGCGGCGGCGACTCCGAGTGGGGGGGGGAGCGGTAGCAACCTCGGCAGCGCAGTTTCCCTCTCTGTCCCGCCCCCCCCCTGTCATCACGTATTGACGCGGAGGCGGGACAGAGAGGGAAGTCTCTACTGCGCATTTGCGAGTGAGTACGGTCGCTCGCCGTTTATATGTTTGATATTCTTAGGACATTGCAGATCCTAGACAAGGCAACACTGAATTCCTTCATCGGCCTTTTTTTTTCTCTCCAGAAGATTAATTATGACCAGTTTCTCTGTAATCATCAATATAATATGCCCTTGTTTCTGCCCTCCATTCACGAGCCATCACTTGCACAACATGGGACATCCCATGTCATTGCATGTCATTTATTTATTTATTTATTGCATTTGTATCCCACATTTTCCCACCTCTTTGCAGGCTCAATGTGGCTTACAATACATCACGGATAGTGGAAATATATTTAAAAAATAGACAATTAGTGTTACAGAAGGATCTTGGGTAACATGATAATGATAGAACATGATAGTGGTATAACAAGCAGGAATTCTAAGACAGTTCTGAATATATGTGGAGAAGTTGAGTATGTTCACATTGGTTGATCTTTGTGGTAAGCCTTGTTAAAGAGACGGGTCTTCAGCAATTTGCGGAAGTTCGTTAATTCGTAAATCGTTTTTAGGTTGTGCGGCAATGCATTCCACGACTGTGTGCTCAAGTAGGTAAAGTTTGACGCGTGCATTAGTTTACAAATGAAAACAAGCTGAAAAAACACATCTTGCATTTGTTTTGTTTGCTGGTAATAATACTCGCTGATAATAGTTCACACATGCACAATGGTTTGTGGATGTGCGCACTATATGGAAAGAGGGACATACTTAAAAACACTGCCCCCCCCCCCCCCCAAGGCTAAAATGGAGACTAACCAAAGCAAAAGACACTGGAAATGAAATAAACATTTTCAGGCTGCTCATCCCTACCGTTTATTGATGCCTATGGCCTTTGTTGCAGGATGGGGAACTTCTGCTCTCCTATGTGGACAGTATTTCTGGAGATATATAAGTACATAAGTGCAGAAGTACATAAGTATTGCCACACTGGGACAGACCAAAGGTCCATCAAGCCCAGTATCTTGTTTGCAACAGTGGCCAATCCAGGTCACAAGTACCTGGCAGAAACCCAAACAATAGCAACATTCCATGTAGAACCCCAAAGAGTAGCAAGATTCTAGAATTCTAAAGAATAACAAGATTCCATGCAGAATTTCAAAGTGTATAGCAACATTCCATTTAGAACCCTAACGAGTAGCAAGATTCCATTCAGAATCCTAAGTACATAAGTGCAGAAGTACATAAGTATTGCCACACTGGGACAGACCAAAGGTCCATCAAGCCCAGTATCCTGTTTCCAACAGTGGCCAATCCAGGTCACAAATACCTGGCAAGATCCCCAAAAAGTTCAATACATTTTATGCTGCTTATCCCAGAAATAAGCAGTGGATTTTCCCCAAGTCAATTTAATAATGGCCTATGGGCTTTTCCTTTAGGAAGCCGTCCAGACTCTTTTAAAACCCTGCTAAGCTAACTGCCTTTACCACATTCTCTGGCAACAAATTCCAGACATTCTACAAAAGGTGAATTGCTGTATGAAGAGGATTCAGTGCTGGGCCTTAAGTAACATGCCGAAGGTTAATTCCACTAAAATAAAGATTTTGTGATTCAAAAAAATTGTTACACCTAATTTTAGTATTTTGACTACTGATGGTATTTTGCCAGTTGAAGGTAAGTCCTGAGTTTTGGCCATTGTTTTGGATTCTTCCTTGTCTTTTGAACCACAAATAATTCAGTTATTTAAGCCGAGTCAACTACGATTGGTTCGCTCTTATTTCGAGCAAAGGGCTTTTGCTTTATTGGTACAGTTACTGATGCTGCCTCACCTTGATTACTGCAATGTCCTGTACTTGGGCCCAACTTCAAAGCTTGTAAGAAAGCTTCAACTGGTTCAGAACACCAGCTAGATTAATATTCAAGCTTAGCAAGTTTAATAGCATTTTCTATCACATAGCTAATTTGCATTGGCTTCCTGTTCAGGAAACAGTTTTATATACATCGGCCTGTTTGATGTTCTGGATTCTTCACGGAGCTGCATCGGAATTGTTGATAAATCTGGTTGTTGAGCCACTAACTCGGGTCTTTGCTCGATTACACCGTTGCTTTATACTACATCCTTTCCCTTTTAAAGGTGTGCGCTTTTTTAAGATGGTCAATACTGTGTTTTTGTCTCTGGCAATTCCTTTTTGGAATTCTTTTGTCATTAGTTGAACAATTACGCAATGCAAAGAAAATTGAAAACCTTTTTTATTTGGTAGATTGTGATTTTTTTTTTTTAAATTATATTTTAGGTTTTTAAACTTATTTTGATGTATTACTGCCGTTCTTAATCTGTAAACCGCATTGGACCCTATTCGGGGATATAGTGGTTAACAACAATCCTGTCGATATAAATATAATTGATATGCTAGAAATGAAAGTACTGGGACTGACATATGATGTGAGATCCCAATACTCATCCTGTCCCCTGTGTTCTCACTTCCTTTCCCCGTGTTCTCCATTTCCCCAGTTTTCTCTCTCTATCTCTCTCTCATGTTTTCCTTTCTCCCAGTGCTCTCCACATTCCTATGCTCTCCTTTACCCCCTATAGACAAACTTTACAGCCTCCATGCTGTCTGTTCTCTGAGTGCTCTTCACCCAAGTGTTCTCCTTTTCCCAAGTGGTTCTTCCTTGCTCACCCAGGGCTGATGTTAGACATTCAGGGGCCCGGGGCAGAAACCGGAGAGGGGGCCAGAAGCTGGTCTTCAGCCTGTGCCGCCTTTAGCTTGAGGCAGGTTTAGGGCCCCCTATGGTATGGGAGCCCAGGGCAATTGCCCCGTTTGCCACCTCCTAACACCAGCCCTGTGCTCACCCCTTTTTTTTTTTTGTTACATTTTTTGTACCCCGCGCTTTCCCACTCATGGCAGGCTCAATGTGGCAGGCGATGGAGGGTTAAGTGACTTGCCCAGAGTCACAAGGAGCTGCCTGTGCCGGGAATCAAACTCAGTTCCCCAGGACCAAAGTCCACCACCCTAACCTCTAGGCCACTCCTCCACTGTTGCTACTATATGAGATTCTACATGGAATGTTGCTATTCCACTAGCAACATTCCATGTAGAAGTCGGCCCTTGCAGATCACCAATGTGGCCGCGCAGGCTTCTGTTTCTGTGAGTCTGACGTCCTGCACGTACGTGCAGGACGTCAGACTCACAGAAACAGAAGCCTGCGCAGCCTTTTACATGGAATGTTGCTAGTGGAATAGCAACATTCCATGTAGAATCTCCAATAGTAGCAACATTCCATGTAGAATCTCCAATAGTATCTATTTTATTTTTGTTACATTTGTTCCCCGCGCTTTCCCACTCATGGCAGGCTCAATGCGGCTTACATGGGGCAATGGAGGGTTAAGTGACTTGCCCAGAGTCACAAGGAGCTGCCTGTGCCTGAAGTGGGAATCAAACTCAGTTCCTCTTCAGTTCCCCAGGACCAAAGTCCACCACCCTAACCACTAGGCCACTCCTCCACTGTTGCTATTATTCCATGTAGAAGTCGGCCCTTGCAGATCACCAATGTGGCCACGCAGGCTTCTGCTTCTGTGAGTCTGACGTCTTTCACGCAAGTGCAGGACGTCAGACTCACAGAAACAGAAGCCTGCACAGCCTTCTACATGGAATGTTGCTAGTGGAATAGCAACATTCCATGTAGAATCTCCAATAGTAGCAACATTCCATGTGGAATCTCCAATAGTAGCAACATTCCATGTAGAATCTCCAACAGTATCTATTTTATTTTTGTTACATTTGTACCCTGCGCTTTCCCACTCATGGCAGGCTCAATGCGGCTTACATGGGGCAATGGAGGGTTAAGTGACTTGCCCAGAGTCACAAGGAGCTGCCTGTGCCTGAAGTGGGAATCAAACTCAGTTCCTCAGTTCCCCAGGACCAAAGTCCACCACCCTAACCACTAGGCCACTCCTCCACTCCACTTGTGGCAGCAGTCCCAGAGAAAGCCCCTCACCCACAGGCAGGGCTGGCTTAAGCAGTGAGCCAGTGAGGCACTGGCTCTGGTCACCTTAGCTGCAGGAATCTGTCGTTTCGCTACCACCTCCGTGCTGTGTTGCTGCATAACTGGAACTGGTATTTTTAAGAGGTGAAAACTTGCACTTCCTGTCTCTTGTAAAAAAAAAAAAAAGAGTAAATGACGGTTTTCGTTTTTTTAGAAACGCCACATCAAAGTGGTGGGGCGCAGCAACAAGCTTGCACTGCTGTGTAAAGAATTAATCCAAGGAGAGGGGCCTGGGATTAGAAGGGGACTGTTGCTGGGGCTGGAAAGCTGAGGTTGGAATAGTGGGAGCTGGGACAGGAACTTGAAGGCCACTGATGCTGGGACTTAAGCTGGAGGGGGGTTGTAGGAGCAGTAGGAGACGTCCCTATTATGTGAACAGTAGCACAAGCCCCTATTCCGTAGGCTAAGGTACTAAACAGAAATTATTCTGGACACGTTTCTAGGGGATGTGTTTACCTCTTATTTGGCCTTAGGTTTCTGCCAGACTGACTACGAATGAAAGGAGAAATGCCATAATTGGGAATATATTATTTATTATAGATATAAAAATAACAATGTGGCAAAATGCAAAGCAAGTTACAAAAATATAATTGTGCACTACGAAAGTATAGATTATATACAAAATATATGATTGCAGCTAAATAAAACTATATGTATGAGCAGCGGCGTACCAAGGGCGGGGCGGTGGGGGCGGTTCGCCCCGGGTGCACGCTGCTGGGGGGGTGTAGAGAGCAGCCGCGTGCCTGTCGGCTCCGCTGGTTCCCTGCTCTCTCTGCCCAAGTCTATCTCAGTCCAGGAATAAAATCCAAGATCTTTACTCTGTATACTGATTACACAGTCTTTTGGGTAAGGCCTTAGTGGTGCAGCGGGACTGACCTTGTCAGTTTTATCACAAGGAATTCAGCACATACCAGTGTGCTGGTATGTTTAGAAAAATCACTCTCTAGCACCGCTCAGAGCAATCTGTCCACCAACAAGTCTTCTGTCCTTCACAGTCCAACATTGGCATCTTTCTGGGTCAGGTGATACCTATGGACCAATCACAAATGGTGTACTTCTGTTCAACAGAATTCATGGTGGACAATGCAAGGCCTTGCGATAGCAGCAAAGAAACTCTTATTAGTCACGAGGCTGACGGTAGCTACCTCCCTCTTGATTCACATATATTCCCGGAGACATGGTCTTCTGTGAGATATGTTCCTCCTCTCTTCCCAGGAGATAACTGGAGGCTAGTTAGCAGTAAACAACGTGTCCTTGGATGAAGTCATCATGGGTATGCCAAGCAGTAACTTTCCTTTGTAGAAAAGCTGGTTTCTGATGGTTTCAGATGTATTCAGGGCACAGGCTGTAGAAGCCATGTTTTCAGGCTTGGATAGGCCTCAGACCATCAAAGGTGAGATAGCAGGAAAATACCCCTACAGGTTTAATACTGTGGGAGAGGGACCGGGACTAGAAGAAGGTTGATCATGAGGGATCTGATTAGTAAGGGCCTAATGCTGGTCTGTGGAGAACCTGGAATTAGAAGGTGCTAATGCTGTGCCTGGGATTGGGGTGGGGAGATTTGATGCTGAGCCTTTGGGGGATGGACTGGAACTGGAATGGGGGAGGACTGATGCTGGGGGGCTGAGGCTGGTGCTTGGGGATCTGGTTCAAAAAGGGGGCTGACGCTGAGGTTAGAAGGTGCTGGGGAGGGTAAGGGAAAGGGGCAAATTATGGGGGACCGGAACATATTCAGAGAGAAGGTACTAGTGGTGTAGAACACTCCCTCTGAGAATTTAAGCCCATTCCCCTGCTATCCCATTTTGTCTTAGGTCCATGATGGTTCATTGCTAGATATATTATTATTATTATTATTTGTTACATTTGTATCCCACATTTCCCACATATTTGCAGGCTCAATGTGTACCGTAATGGCGTTTGCCAGTTCCGGTATGAACAAATACAAGGTGTTACTGTGGTAGCATAAGTTCATTTATGGTAGATATATTAGGGAACTTAGGGAGGAAGAGGGAAGTTGGGGTGTGTCCATTACGATCTTTGGTTTTGTTGTGTTGCAGGTACTTAGGCTTTTATGTTGGGTTGGTGGGATATGCCTTCCTGAACAGGTTTGTTTTTAGTTCTTTCCGGAAATTTAGGTGGTCGTACGTTGTTTTTAATATTTTTGGCAGAGCGTTCCATAGTTGTGCGCTTAAGTAGGAAAAGCTGGATGCATACGTTGATTTACATTTGAGTCCTTTGCTGCTTGGGTAGTGAAGATTTAGGTATGTTCGTGCTGATCTTGTTGTGTTTCTGGTTGGCAGGTCTATGAGGTCTGTAATGTATGCCGGGGCTTCGCCGTAGATAATTTTATGAACCAGGGTGCAGATTTTGAAAGCAGTATGTTCTTTGATTGGGAGCCAATGCAGTTTTTCTCGGAGGGGTTTGGCGCTTTCAAAACGCGTTTTTACAAATATAAGCCTGGCTGCTGTGTTTTGAGCGGTCTGAAGTTTCTTTATAATTTGTTCTTTGCAACCCGCATAGATTCCATTGCAGTAGTCTGCATGGCTTAGTACCATTGATTGTATCAAGTTGCGAAATGTTTCCCTCGGGAAGAATGATTTCACACGTTTAAGTTTCTACATGGAGTGAAACATTTTCTTTATGGTAGATTTCGCTTGATTCTCTAGTGAGAGGTTCCGGTCGATTGTTACTCCAAGAATTTTCAGGCTGTCTGCGATAGGCAGGGAATAACCTGGGGTGTTTATGTTTGTGGGTTTATATGTGTTGTACTGGGATGAGATGATGAGCCAATGTGTTTTTTCTGTGTTAAGTTTTAATTGGAATGCGTTTGCCCATGAGTCCATGATGTTCAAACTGAGCTTGATTTCATTAGTGATTTCTGCCAGATCGTGTTTGTAAGGGATATATATTGTGACATCGTCAGCATATATGAATGGGTTAAGGCCTTGAGTGGATAAGGACTTGGCTAGTGGGGTCATCATGAGGTTGAAAAGGATCGGTGATAGTGGTGATCCTTGCGGCACTCCGCAGTCTGGTTTCCAAGGCGATGATATGTTTTTGCTAGCTTTCACTTGATATGTTCTTGTGGTTAATTTGGAGAATTTAAATTGCAGATATGTTTTTATTGTGGAATTATAAAGTGAGACATCCTACTTTTGCACCCATTGTTGGGGGAATTTTATTAAATGAATTATTGTACACTATATAATTTATATTAAAATGTATGTTAGATGTGATAGGTAGATGTATGATATTAGATTACATTTTAATGATAATTTTAATGGGTGGCTAAAACAGACTGAGGCTAGAATATAATCAGGTGGCCAATCAGAAGAGAGAGCTTTGCATTTTCACTTCAAGAGCTGACCAACGCTCTATACAGCTTGCTGTCTTCCTGTTGGCTGCGACTGGCGTTGCTGGGAAGGATCCGGAGCAGTCAAGGAGCTTCAGGAGTGAGAGTACAAAGTCTGCACTTGCACAGCCTGTAGGAAAGAAGAGCCTTGCTTGCAGCAGTGCCAAAAACTGGGGTGATGCTTGTTTTTGAAGGAAGAGGAGCTTTAGGATCTAAATGTGTGGAATGCTTTTAAGTTCAAAAACTGGGTAAGCAATGGCTAAGGTACAGCACCAGCTTCCTTCTGGTGTAGTCGGGGCCATTCTTTGTAGACGTTCTGACATCCGTGTGTTTCATACCGCAAGAGACGGGGCTCAGAAACAATATTTGTGTAAGCCTGGTCTCCTCCAAACAGTCCTGGGGGCTGGCTAGCTTGGGGGTTGGATACCAAGACCACGGCATGCAAAACACAAATTGCCTATGTCGAGCTGGGCGCAGGCCCGGGCCAGGGTAAGTCCTGGTAGGCGTTAGGGTATTAAGCCACAAGTCTCTGCAAGTCTTTGTTAATTTCCCTTCTCACTCATTCTCGGCGCATATCCAGCAGACAGCCAAGACCTGTCGCTTCTTCCTCTTTAACATCAGCAAAATTCACCCTTTCCTGTCTGAGCACACCACCCGAACTCTCGTCCACGCTCTCATTACCTCTCGCCTTGACTACTGCAACCTACTCCTCACTGGCCTGCCACTTAACCATCTATCCCCCTTCAATCTGTTCAGAACTCTGCTGCGCGTCTTATATTCCGCCTGAGCCGATATACTCATATCACCCCTCTCCTCGGGTCACTTCACTGGCTTCCGATCAGATACCGCATACAGTTCAAGCTTCTTCTTCTCACCTACAAATGCACTCAGTCTGCAGCCCCTCATTACCTCTCCACCCTCATCTCCCCCTACGTTCCCGTCCGAAACCTCCGCTCACAGGACAAATCCCTCCTCTCAGTACCCTTCTCCACCACCGCCAACTTCAGGCTCCGCCCATTCTGCCTCGCCTCACCCTATGAGTGGAATCAACTTCCTGAGCCCCTACCCCTAGCCCCCTCCCTACCCATCTTCAAATCCTTGCTCAAAGCCCACCTCTTCAATGTTGCCTTTGGCACCTAACCTTTATACCTTTCAGGAAATCTAGACTGCCCCTACTTGACTGACTGTACATTTGTCCTTTAGATTGTAAGCTCTTTGAGCAGGGACTGTCCTTCTATGTTAACTTGTAAGCGCTGCGTAAGCCTAGTAGCGCTTTAGAAATGTTAAATAGTAGTTGTAGTAGTATTCAGTAATACTCTTCACTCCAGCATTTGTGTCAATGCAAAAAACTCTTTGCTGAAATGCTGCAACAGACAGATATCAAACTTTAACATCTCTCACTTAACAACAGTCCATAGTAACTATAAAGGTCTTGACTACTGAAATGATGTACTTTGTGAAATCCCAGGTTATTATTAATAATAATAATAATTTCCATTTTGCTCATACATTTTTTCAGTAGTAACTCAAGGTGAGTTACGTTTGGATACACTGGGTATTTCTTGTATTTACATATTTACAATAACTGTGCAGTCTTTTCTCTCTTTTACCCATCCCATCCAGCAGAATAATCAGAGGCTGCACACTTCACAGGCAAGCATTCCTCTGGGCCAGTGGCGTTCCTAGGGGGGCTGATACCCGGGGCGGATCGCCGATGTGCCCCTCCCCCCTGGGTGCAGCACCCCCCCCCCCCCCGGAACAGCGCGACGCCCCCCCCCCCCCGGCGAAAGAACCCCCGATCCCCCAGCGAAAGAACCCCCCCTCCCGGGTGCACGCCGCTGGGGGTCTCTTCGTTTTCATGCTCCCTCTGCCCCGGAACAGGAAGTAACCTGTTCAGGGGCAAAGGGAGCATGAAAATGAAGCGCCGACAGGCGCGCGGCGCGTGGCACCCCCCCCAGCAGCGTGCACCCGGGGCGGACCGCCCCCACCACCCCCCCCCCCCTTGGTACGCTACTGCTCTGGGCTTTTCCGCAACTCCTGGACCTCCTCAGGATCAAGACCTCCCTGTCCATCCTTCTGCTTTCAGAGATGCAACTCCAGTCTGCCCCCTCTGAACCCTGAGTAGGTCTTCCCCTGCTCTGCTCCCAGGAGGGTTCACCCACTCCTGGAGCTCTCCACTCAGTCTCTGGGACTACCAATTTTAATCAGCCTCAGGTTATCAAGCCAGAACAGGATATCCCCTCTCCTCACAGGTCCTGGCGGGGGTACAGGCAACCAAAGACCATGTGCTGGGCAATGTAACAGTTTTTATTACATTCTAAACTCCACCCCCTTCATGTGACATCTCCTTTCAATCAGTCACTCATAACCAGTCCCAAATAATACACCCCACAACATTACCATAAACTCCTCATAAGCCTTACCCACTCCTATTTGGAGGAGTCAGTTTTTTCCGGAGTCCATCCAGTTTTTACCCTCTGCACTAATAGTTCAGGGGATTACAGTTGGCTTATGACCCCGCAACCCCGTGAGCCACCTCTGCCCATAAGCCTAACGGGATTGCGTGAAGAAGGCACTGACTAGCTTGTTAACTAATTAAGTTATGCACATTGTTATGGAATGCACTTTGATTTCTGCAAGGGAATCTCAGCACGGCATATAGAATCCTGGGGTCAGCGCATGCTAAGCTTCAGTAAAAGTGTCCCTTAATAATATTTTGCTGGATGTTTCAATATGAATTCTGGGTTCGTCAGTCTCATATGCATTTGTAAGTAGTACAAATGTTAATTCTAACATGATGTTGTTGTGCCTGTATTTTAATTGTACGATATCTGTATTTGTTATGAATGTTGGAAACTGCCTTGAACTGTATGGCAAAATGAAATTCAAATGTCCGTGTTTAAACTAAATAACTGTTGAAGCCAGCTATGCAGCACGGGTGGTGGCTGTGTGGAGATAGCCAAAAGCTAACCTTTGCATATTTGCTATAATTGCTTAGAAATAATCTTGTCGATATTCGAAAACACTCATGTGGTTGGCAGCAGCGGGCACCGACCGCATAAGAGCTTTTATTTTTTTTAATCCAGGCCACTTGAATGGGTAATTTTGGTCATTTAAATTGCTGACCAGCCAAAGTTATTTATTTTTAAAATGAACATGGCTGGGGGCATTTAAGAGCGTGATTAAAAAAAAAAAATTATACATCTAAGCAGCAATATTCAAGTGCTGGATGGGTAGTGCAGCCAAGTAATTCTGCACAAATGGCAGATATAACTTTAATTTAAAGTTATTGATGAATTTTCGGCAGTGCTACTTGGATAGATAATACTGCTGAAAATCCATAGAACCCAGCTGAATATTTTCCCTCAGCAGGGATGTCACTGAGCGTCACATGGACTTTTGAAACACCACGCAGTGCAGACTAGGTGTATTTTTTTCTTTTCCGTACAGGATTTTCTTCTTCAACACCTCTTTTATGCATTATTAAGCAGCCTCAGCTGGGAGCAGGTATTGCTTGGTTTGTTAATGACTGAAAGTCCCAGCAATGCCCAAGTCCAGAAGTCACTGTGACCTCTGCGGGGCTCCCTCTGCTGGTTAATGTCACCAGCAGCTACAGTATTTGGTATTAAACAGTGGTTTTTTATTTTATAACTGTGCTTTTATTCAGAGTACATGGTGTGATTCATATAATATTAAGCCTGTGTTCACAACAGTGCAGTACTTTAAAGGTGTAAGAGTGTGTCACTGCTGAATGCAACTGAAAAGACCAGTTGCCATGGCAATTCTTACTTCTTTACATAGGTTTTTTTTTAAACTATAATCCCAAATCATTCTGAGATCTTCTATGCTATTTCTATTAAAATAGGTAGAGATAACGCAGGGTGCTCTAAATAGATCAATACAACGGTCCTTTGCATATGAAAACCTCTTATTTCTGGAAGATAATGTAGTGGTGTATCATGGTTCTTCAGCACCTGGGGGCTAGTGTTTCCATCTTGTCTCCCCCAACACATTACATCACAAAGGTCTTGCGAATGATTTCGTTTTTGACCTTCCAGCTCCTTCTCTAGCACCCCATCAGGCTTATGCCCAGGGACCATGGCCCTCTCCCAACTCCTCCTCCCTCCTGGGTATGGCACTAAGAGATTGTGGCATGGATGCAGATTACTGACAGGGAAAGTGTAAGGGTATTAAGCCCTTATCCTCTCAGCTTTCCTACTGGTGGCAGCTCCAGCATAGCGTTCCCTTCTTATGTAGCAATGGCTCTAGCTCATCCCCTTGCTCTCTTTGTTCACACCAGTGGTGTACCAAGGAGATTGGCAGGGGGCTATGTTCCCAAGTGCCATCTGAGAAGTAGTGCTACAGTGCAGGTCCTGAGGGAAAACAGGAGGAGCTGCTACGGCAGGGAAGAGAGGAACTTTCTAGAAGACTTGAATAGTTACTCACCTGGAGCTTGGATTTGGAAAAGGAGAGTTATATGTCTAAAATCTAAATCCAAGTGACCATTCTTCCTTATTGCTGAAGAATGGCTGCCAGGTTGGAGATGAGACTACTCTACTATATAACACAATCATATATTGACAATCTGGCTGAATTCAATTGGTACACCACAACGTATATCATGGATACATACTAATAGGAGGAAAAAAGATCCCAGATGACCACTAAAAGACACATAATTCTTTGTCTTTTTACTTTAGCCAAATTGTCAATATGTGGATGCGTTTCACAATTTTAGGAATCTGGTGATTCGTTGGAGCTTGTTTAGTGGTTGAATTACCACTCTACTATGTCCCTGAACATTTCTTCGTATGCTTCTCTGTCCCAGCACCTCCAGATCTGCCACTCTAGTCTCCAGAGATCAGATTCTTTCTCCGAGGGCCAGGAGCTCTTTGCATGGAGTGCACACATATAACCTCTCATCAATTCAGACATAATTATACAGGTACCATGCAGTAGAAAAGACAGGATAGCCCCCATAGATACTACAGCGGCAACACACCACGTGCCTTCTTTTTTGCCCCATTGCTTTGGACTGCCTTGCCCCTGGGTCTGCGTACTGAAGCTTCCTTTATCAAATTTCAATCGGGTCTTAAGGCATATTTATTTGAACAAGCTTCTGCTCCCTGGTTTTCCACTCCAGCAGTGCTTGTAGTGTTATAGCTCTGAGCTGGGGGATCTAGGGACAAGTAGCATGGTCATCTCTCCTTTGCTTTTCTTTCCTATTCAATCGTGTCATTCCTTTTTTCCTCCTGTTATAATGTATTTGTAAACTGCTCTGTTGTGTTCTCGCAAAAGGTCACTATATTAAGCTCCATAAACCATAAAGTACTTTAAATTTGTTGCATTTAATGTTTGTCAATGGCTTGCAAAGTATTAACAGTCAATCAGTAGTTGACTCTTATTGTGAAAAAGGCTGGGGTAACAGCCAATAAATCAAAACATGTGTTTTGCAGGTGTGTGTGTGAAACAAGCATAGGTAAAGACTTTTAATCCAAGTTCCTTTGTAGCTTTTTTTTTAAATTTATTTCTTTATTAGTTTTTAACAAACATATTAGTTTATGATTGATAACACACAAATCACACAATATATCAAGAAGGAAACAAAAATAAACTTAATTACACCATTAATTTTTAAACCAGCGACCACAACAGTAAGAAACGGATCCAAGAAATAGGAAACTTTCTCTACTTACTATTAAGCATTTAAATCAAAAAAGCTGTATCTTTCCCAAGTGGTTTACTCCAGCCTGTCATACAGTGTTACATAAGTGACTAAACTTGTACTTTTACTTCTTCTATACATACTAAAAAATCATCCAACTGTTTCGGGTCAAAAAATTGATATTGTTTAAGTTGAAATTTTACTCTGCAAATGCAGGGAAATTTCAGAAGAAAATCAGCCCCAATAGCTACCACCCTAGGCCGTAGCAATAAAAAGACCTTACGTCTCCTCTGTGTTTCCCTGGATAAGTCAGGGAAAACTCTAATCTTTGAACCCCAAAACATAGTATCCAAGTGTCTTAAGGAAAGTCTGAGTACTGCGTCCCTATCCATTTCCAATGCAAAAGTTACAAGCAATGTAATTCTTTGTGTTATAACCTCAAGAGAGGATTCTAGGAATGTAGTGAGATCCATTGCTCCCTGAGTTTGTAAATTTTCTGATTTTTTAACATCAGATTGAATGTAAAAAGCTCTAGTTAGGGGTGGCAATGAATTCTCCTGCATTCCCAGGATCTCAACCAGATATTTCTTCGCCATTTGAATTGGGGAAACCAAAGGCGATCTAGGAAAATTTATGAAACGCAAAGTCAATCTCCTCGATTGATTTTCCAAGTATTCCAGACGTCTTGAAGTAAAATTCTTTTTCTTAACTAAAGTTTGTACCACAAGTTCCATTTTTTCAGTCTTTTCGGTCAGTCTTTTAACTTCAGATGCCTGGAATTCATTAATATGCATTTGTTTCAACGTAGACTCAGATAGAACTTTAATTGTTTCCACATTTTTACAAATTAAAGTTTGTAGAGCTGAGTAAATTGTAGAAGTTTGGTCCCAGAGTGACTCTAAAGTCACTACGGCTGGTTTCACCATTTTCCCCACTGAAAAAACCGGTAGAGGGGCTTTGATAGCTTGTTCCAGGATACTCACTGTTTGAATAACGTGAGCAGATGAAATTTCTGGCATTTCCAAGCCATCAGCGATGTTCCCCGTCGTATGCAGGCTCCCTCCATGCTCGCACTGTTCTCCACTTCGGGCTGAGGCATCAGGGCTTGCACAGAGACTTTCTGTTCCGGGTTGTGGGGGCGCCGAACATTCGACAGGGCTTAGGGAAGCCCCATCTACACTGTTGTCCAACGCCAATGCGCAGGCCCCGACAGAAGGGGTAGAAACCATCCCAGGACCCGATGCCAATCCGAATTGCTCCAGCGTCGTCTGTACAAGCGGAGGCACACCGACCAGGGTAGAGGGAACTTCCCGGACTTTGCCTCTCCTTTTGCCCATCCTTCCGACCGGCAAAACGCTCGATACAACGACTAAGGTAACTACTTCAGAGACGCGTCGGGTGAGACAGCTCACACCGCCCTCCTTTGTAGCTTTTAAGTATGCATAACATGTATCAGTTTAACCCACAATTTAATATTCTCCCCAATTTTTAAGATACACAATTTTCCAGCAAGCTGATATTTACAAGTCCAGATTCTCTCCATCAGAGGTAGCTCCTATTTCACCATTCCTTCAGGACTGAGAGTAACTGAACGCTTCCTATATATCTGTGCTTCTAAGGGAATGACTTTGAACAAGCTCTTTTGATGATTCACACTGCAGTTAGTATGACAGTGACCCTTTCATTTTCCCCTTTTTATCTCTTAACAGTGCTTTGACTAACACATTATCAGATCCCTACCACAGCTCACTCTCTCACCTTCAAGAAACTTTTATAAACCTTTTCTTTATAGGGTAATTTATCCAGCAAATAATTTACCACTGTATAGACAAAGATGTTTAATTTAAGCTGCTTTTTAGTTTTTAAACACACAAAGGTTTTTAATGTAATTTCCCATTTTGCTTTTAAATACAGAGAAAGAGCCATATTTTAAAAGCACTTAGACTTACAAAGTTATGCTAAACGTCCCAAATCTGAATAGGAAATATAAGCCATTTTTGAAACAGCAAAACATCTTTTTTTTTTTTTTAATTTTTAATGGCCACATGCAGGATGTTTTTGTGCTCTGTTCGTTTATCTTTTTGGGCCATTTTCAAAACAAAAACAAAAAAAATCCAAGTGAAAAAATGTAGAAAAATCAAGCCATCGGGATGTAGGAGGAGCCAGCACTCTTAGTAGACTGGCCACACAGTCATCCCAGGAGAGCAATGGGGCATCCTAGGGGGCACTGCAGTGAACTTCATTAAAAAAAACCTCCCAGGTACACATCTCACCGTTACCCCCTTATACTGTATGCCTCCAAAACACACCAAAAACCTACTGTACCCAACTGTACACCACTTCAATAGTCCTTATGGGTGAAGGAGTCACCAATATGTGGATACAGTAGGTCTCGGGGGAGTGTGGGAGTGCTCACACTTTCCACCACAAGTGTAACAGGCAGAGTGGGATATGGGCCTGGGTCCAACTCTCTATAGTGCAGATGCCATAGAAGCTGGTAAGTAATATTTTTAATCACAACTTTGGGGCGTGGGGGGGGGGGTCAGTGACCACTGGGTGAGTAAGGAGGGGGTCATCCCTGATTCCCTCCAGTGGTTGTCTGGTCATTGAGGACACCTTTTTGTGCCTTATTCGTTCTAAAAACAACGTTGAAGTTTCAGCCCTTTTTGTTCCATTATGGCTGTAAAACGTCCAAGTATTAGGAATGCCCTAGGCCCGCCCCCAAAACGGCCCCCAACACACACCCCCTTGTGATTTGGACGCACTGCATAAACGTCTGCAAAATAGGTTTCAAAAATACCGATTTGGACGTTTGGAGAAGAAATTTGTCCAAAAGCTGCTTTATTTATTTATTTATGACATTTATACCCCACATTAGCCCGAAATAGACTCCAGTTCAATGCGGCTTACAAACAAACAATAAAGTGAATAAAACGTAATAATGTACAGAATTTAAACATCAAACGTTCATCACGTACCTTCCTAAACCTCCACTACCCCAATTGCAGAGGACTCAAATACAAATCATTACACGCATCTACCTTCACACACCTCTGCACAAAATTATGGAATAAACTACCGAATGCCATAAAAACAGCGCCTGACTTGACAGCCTTCCGGAAGTTATTGAAGACGCACCTGTTCGAAGAGACTTACAATAAGAATCCTCCTTAATGACTTGATTCCATTCTATATCTAAACCAACTAATACTGATCCCTTCCAATTTGATTATATTAATCACATTATCACTATTGGTCATTATATCTTACCTGTTTTATTTTGTGTTATATAAATCATTCTACTGACCTAGTTACCTAATTTCTCACACAGTAATATGTCAAATTAGGCCAAACCCTTACTCTATTTATGATTATACCTTTTGCAATATAATGTAAGCCACATTGAGCCTGCAAAGAGGTGGGAAAATGTGGGGTACAAATGCAGCAAATAAATAAATACATAAAATAAATACAAATTACAATAACATATGACACTTTTTTGGATGTTTTTCTCTTTCGAAAATGAGCCCTAGAGTAATCTGTGGAACTTGGTAAGTCTAAATGCTTTGAAAATGAGCCCCTTAACCTCATCTCCTTTCTAGCTTTTAGACACAAACAGAGTTTAGCACACAATTTCTATTTTCCTCAGTATTCATGAGAGAGATCTGCATGCAAATCTATTTCATGAATATTGATTGTAGCTATCCTGGAAACCTGACTGGCCGGGGTGCCTCCGGGACCGGGTTTGGGAACCACTGTGCTAGTGTATAGTTTCTGTGTAAAGATCTGCAGCAATCCTGCTTTTGCTGCTTTCACAGTAGGAATTGTATTGCTGATTGGGCTCAACATAGTAACATAGTAGATGGCGGCAGAAAAAGACCTGCATGGTCCATCCAGTCTGCCCAAGACAAACTCATATGTGTATACCTTACCTTGAATTTGTACCTTACCTTGAATTTGTACCTGTCCTTTTCAGGGCACAGACCGTATCAGTCTGCCCAGCAGTATTTCCCGCCTCCCAACCACCAGTCCCGCCTCCCATCACCGGCTCTGGTACAGACCGTATAAGTCTGCCCTCCCCTATCCTAGCCTCCCAACCACCAACCCCTCTTCCCCCCAACTGCTCCGCCACCCAATTTCAGCTAAGCTTCTGAGATTGGGTGGCGGAGCAGGTGGTGGAAATATAATATTTGTAATGCTACCTTTTCCTAGATGGCATTGGTGCTGTTCGAAACTTAACAATACCATTATAGTACTTCAGGTTTGCTGTAGGCTTGAAGCATACTTTTCGCAGGGTTTTGCATTTTTCGTGTGCTTGGCAGCGCTACTGTATACAATCAAAATGGGATATGAAGTAGTGCTGGACGAGAACATCGCTGTTTTACTGTGGGCTAGTAACTTGTAAAGCCGTCCTTCTTTTGGTTGTAACCTCCCATTATCCATCGAGCCTGCCATGAGTGGGAAAAGCGTGGGGTACAAATGTAACAAAAAAAAAAAAAAATATTTGCACGTTTTAGAGGACCCCTTGGCCCGTGTTGGGTCTTATCTCTTCAGTTGGATTGAGGTTTAACCAATTATGAATTAATAAATGTGATGGACTCTATTATTATCGGCCTATTGACATTATTCACCATCTTGAACCAGGGGCGTAGCTACGTGGGGCCATGGGGGCATGGGCCCCGGTAGATTTGGCCCTGGCCCCCCCCTGCTGACGACCCTCTCGATCCCCCCTGCCGTCACAGTCGTGTACCTTTGCTGGCGGGGGGCCCCCCAACCCCCGCCAGCTGGTCCTCTTCTCCGGCACAACTGCGTTGCTGATCTGCAAGGCTTCGTTCCGTTTCTGTGAGTCTGACGTCCTGCACGTACGACGTGCAGGACGTCAGACTCACAGAAACAGAATGAAGCCTTGCAGATCAGCCAGAAACGCGGCCGCGCCAGAGAAGAGGACCGGCTGGCGGGGGTTGGAGTCCCCCACCAGCAAAGGTACCTGACGGTGGCGGCAGTGGCGGGAAGGGGGGGGGGGTCGAAAGGGTTGGCGCCGGGGGGGGTCAAAGTTGTTGTTGGTGGTGGTGGCGGGGGGTGGTCAAAAATGGCGGGGGGGGGGGGGTAAAATGTGTCCCCTCACCTCGGGCTCTGGACCCCCCTCCCGCCGAAGTCTAGCTATGCCCCTGTCTTGAACATTTGTATTTTGGTGACTTCCACTTTTATTTTGGTTTGATAAGAATATAAGAACATAAGAATAGCCATACTGAATCAGACCAGTGGTCCATCTAAAAGTGCTCTTGTTCCCAAGAACACTTTTACTGTTTGGATATTGTACACAAACTTCACCATTCCAGTTCATAGGATACCAGTAGCACTTCACTACGGGATACTGCTTTGAGATAAGCAACACTCAATAAGATTTTACAGAGATTGCAAGACTCTATAAGATGACAAACAACAATATTAGAACGTACTTACAGGGCAGGAAGAGTGGGACCCGGTGCTATGATGGTATAAGGCTGAATTGCTATATGCCGGTACCGTGGTATGCAGTGGTTTGGCACTTCACATACACTGAGCACTATTCAAAAACGTTATAAATAATTTTAGAGTTAGAACTGGTATGAAATTTGGGCAAAAATTAAAATTTAATGCCAAGAAATGCAGAGTAGTGCACTTGGGGTGCAGAAATACAAAATTGATGTACCAGGTAGGAGGGGAGCGATTGGTAAGCTCGGCTCAGGAGAGTGACATTGGGGTGACAGTGTCTGAGGATCTCAAGGTGACGAAACAATTCGACAAGGCATTGGCTTTGGCCAGAAGGATGCTAGGCTGCATAGATAGGGGTATAACCAGCAGAAGAAAGGAGATGTTGATGCCCCTGTACAAGTTGTTGGTGAGACCCCACTTGGAATATTGTGTTGGTGAGACCCCACTTGGAATATTGTGTTCAGTTTTGGAAGCCTTATCTTGCTAAGGATGTAAAAAGACTGGAAGTGTTTCAAAGAAAAGCGACAAAAATGGTATGGGGTTTACATAGCAAGACGTACATAGAAAGACTTGCTGACCTAAACATGTATACCCTGGAAGAAAGGAGAAACAGGGGTGATATATTACAGACGTTCAAATATTTGAAAGATATTAACCCTTTAGTGTCCAGTGTTCCCGTAATAAGCCATATGGGAACAGATTGATGGGAACATTGGACACTAAATTAATCCGCAAATGAACAGTTTCTAAAGACGGGAAGGTGGTAGAACTAGAGGACATTAATTGAGGTCCACCACCTTTGCACCAGGCAGGCAAGTGACCAGGCAATCTTCATGCCCACCAGCCACCCAGCTATCTACATATCTAATGATTGAATCACCAACTAGAACAGCTGTCCTAACCCTTACTAACTAGATAGCCCTGATATTTGGCACTGATATTCAATGGGCAAAGTTAAAGATATGCTGGGGCTATCAGGCAAAGGTTTGACTGTAGCCCCAGCATATCTTTAGCTTTATCCAGGTAACTCCCAAAGTTAAGTGGGCCAATGTTTTGAATATCTAAGTTAATGCTTCCTAAATTGCACTCCATCTTTAGTCAGTTTAAATTCTTCTGAAATGGAGTTCCAAAGTATGTGACCCACACCAAAGAAAGCCTTTCTACCTATACACACAATAATACGCTTGGGTTGAGTTCAACATCCTTTTAGGAAGTTATTAAGTCCTGTTGTGCTTGATCATTTTAATTACAAATGTCTTACATTCTTGAGTAGTTTTGAAGGTTCACTTTTAGTAGCCTGATCCTAAGGTCATTGATGCAGCATCTCAAAGCGCACTTTAACACCTCAGAGAGTAGAACAAAAGAAACGTGGAACATATTCCCAGGCCAGATCACTGACCACTGCATCAATGACCTTAGGATCAGGATACTAAAAGGGAAATTTCTGAGAGAAGAGGACATTTCTCTGGTAAGTGAACATTATTTTGCTCTGTGCTTTGATAACTGAAAGATTGGGGTTTAAAACAGGAATTGTAGGTTATTGATAAAGACAGGATTAAAAAAAGCAAACTTTATTAGCTAGTCTTCATATCCTTTTTCTCATAATTTTAGAACTTGAACTTTCTGCCACACAGCATTAAAATATAGCCTCTAGAAGGCACAACAGGGCCTAGTTCAATCTTCATTCCCATCCCACTCCCACTCACTCCTAGCACATCTCTTCATTTATAGTCAATTATTTTAATTATGATAACAAGAGGAGAGTTTTCATTAGAGTTTTAATTACATTTAATTAGTTTCTTAAAGCTCGTTATCTAATATCCCTAGTACCTTAAGAAGTTTTAATTAAACAACTCTCTAATACTAAGATGCAGACCAGCAGAGAGAGGGGTGCTATCCAGTCTTTTGCATTGAGTGTCACATGTATGATTATCTCTCAGTTGGTAAGAGGTTATATGTGTGTGCTTGATGCAAAGAGCTCCTAGCTCTCAGAAAATGAGTCTGTTCCCTTGAGGCCTGAGTAGCAGACTTGAAGGAGCTGAGGGAGATAGAGAGATACATATAGGAGGCATACAGGGACGTTGTAGAAAAGTTCCACCTCTAGTCAGGTAGCCCCTGTGCTGCCTCTGAGGAGGCAGGTCTCCTAAAAGGAGAGTATCACCCTGGAGAAGTTGGAAGTAGTCCTGTAGCCAGGACCAGCCCACCAGGGATGTGTCGCCAAGAACTGCCCAGGAGGGAAGGGTTAGGATGGCTGTTGTAGTTCGTGATTCGATTATTAGGCATGTAGATAGCTGGGTGCCTAGTGGGACATGAGGATCGCCTGGTCACTTGCCTGTCTGGTGCGAAGGTGGCAGACCTGACACGCACCTAGATAGGATTTTAGATAGTGCTGGGGAGGAGCCAGCTGTCTTGGTACATGCACGTACCACAAATGTAGGAAAATGTGGTAGGAAGGTCCTGTAAGCCAAATTTAGGCTCTTAGGTAGAAAGCTGAAATCCAAATCCTCCAGGGTAGCATTTTCAGACGGGCTCCCTATTCCACATGCAGGACCCAAGAGGCAGGCAGAGCTCTGAAGTCTCAATGCGTGGTTCAGACAATGGTGATAGAGCACCTTTTAAACTAGAAATCGGGGGAAGGCCAACAGTCACTCAAAAGTGCATGGTTCCGAACAAGGTATCTTTAAATGATATCACCAAAACAGAGAAGATGAGGTTGCAATTGAAACCATAGTAGATCAGGTGTCTTTAAATAAAGCGCAGACAGATTTTCAAGATTGTAAATTAACACTGTCAACTGCTGAGCAAGTTGTGAATAGGAACAACAAACATTGTTTGCAGTGATTATATGCAAATACCAGAAGCCTAAGAAATAAGATGGGAGAGTTAGAATATATTGCACTAAGTGAAAAGATAGATATAATGGGCATGCATCTCTGAGACCTGGTGGAAGGAAGATAATCAGTGGGACATTGTCATACCAGGGTACAAATTATATCACAGTGATAGGGTGGATCGAATTGGTGGATGGGTAGCATTATGTGTTAAAGAGGGCTTTGAATCAAGTAGACTGAAAATTCTGCAGGACATTTCTTAGAATCCCTATGGATAGAAATTCCATGTGTAAAAGGGAAAGGATAGTGATAGTGTAAAAAAGGGGATGAAGGGATATATTTGGGGAATTACATTAACCTGCACTGTAATGTTTAAGGACATGTGCTGAGAATATAAAGACCAAATATTTACCTTTAAAATGTTTATTTACAATACAGATAATGCAATAATGTTAAAAGACAGTTTTTAGGGATTTTATACAAGGGAAATGTGCCACAAGATAAATATTGTTAGAAAGTCTGAATTATTAATTAGGCTGGATTAATAGTAACTCACTCTGATAGAGGTTGCTGGTTGGAGTAGAGAAGGAGGTCTTTTGGCTGGGGTGGTGAAGGAGCTCTTTCCTCTGCAGTTGGATGGTCTTTGATTGAGGTTTAGATGAATTCTTTCTGCTGCTGGTTGGAGTGGTGAAGGAGGTCCTTGCTGGAAAAGAAGTCTTTGGGTTGCAGAGTTGTTGCTGGAGCCTGGAGAAAGTCTTATCTTGAATGAGTGTGAAGTCCAGCAAGGCCCAGAGTCCAGAGAGAAGGAAGGACAGGAAGAAGCATCATGGCCGTGAGAATGTTCCAAGGTTCTATAATTTCTTGTTGGACCATAGGCAGAAGTCAGGTGGGGTGTATTTGATCCAATGAAAACTGTTCCATTGTTTTGATTTTGTCTATTTATTTTGGTAGTCCCACACCTTGATATCTTTGGATCAGGGGACACTCAATTAAATTACATGGAAATATTTTCAAAACAAATAGGAGGAGATATTTTTTTCACCCAAAGAAAAGTTACGCTCTGGATGTGCTAACAGTGGTTAGTGTATCTGGGTTTAAAAAAAGGTTTGGACAAGTTCCTGGAGGAAAAGTCCATAGTCTGTTATTGAGATAGACATGGGGGAAGCCACTGCTTGTCCCGGGGATTGGTAGCATGGAATGTTTCTACTATTTGGGTTTCTGCCAGGTACTTGTGACCTTGATTGGCCACTGTTGGAAGCAGGATACTGGGCTAGATGGACCATGGATCTGATCCAGTGTGGCTATTCTTATGTTCTTATGTGGTACATCCTTGAACCTGCCCAGTGATGATGGAAAGGTTTCAATACGACTCTTTAACCCTGAATGTTCTGGGAAAGAAACAAAAAAATGCAGAACCATATAGGAAACCATTATAGTGATTAGAGGCAACAGGGCTTCCCATCGTCCTAATGACCACGCATGTATGCTCGCAGGAAGCTCCCTAGGACCTGCCTGCGAGTAGCCTTTTCAGGTCTTTGTGATAAGGAAGATGCACATGTACACCGAGAAGCTGTATTATTGCTGTGTTTATGTTTATTACACATCAGTCTGGAGTTATCCACCTTCTCCCCGGAGGAGGAAGTGTAGGTAATTGCTCCATAACTCAGTGTTACCAGGGAGAAGAGATTGGGCTGAGCCAGAGAACAGCTGCAGCCAATACTTCTCCGCACCGGGGGCATTAGTGTTATTAAAACTGCAGCTAACTGCAAAAGCTGACATTAACTTCATCTTTAACATGGCATCCCTTGTGACTCCATTGCAAATAAAAGATTCCAGTTTCAGAGCATATGGGGATCTGTACTCTTAGACTACCAGTGCTAGGTTTCACATATCAGCTCCAGAGTGCAGTGAGAATCTCACCCAAGTGTATGAATGCCATGATTCAACCTCCCAGCCACAGGATAAAATATATTACTATTATTATTATCATCATGATTTCTACAGTGCGTAACAGATGTATACTGTAAATAGAGATATGAACATAAATTTTATCACAGGACAGCCCTGTGAAAATTCCTAAAAAGGTAAATGTCAGAAAATTCTTTTTCGTGGCGAGGGTAGTTGATGCTTGGGATGCCCTACAGAGAAAGGTGGTGGAGAAAAAATGGTGGCAGAATTCAGAAAGGTGTGGGTTGAACACAGAGGATCTCTAATTAGAAAACAAAATGATATGTCAGTGGTGCTTAGATGGCAACTCTGGCTGTAAAAATTAAGGCCGGTGCTGGGCTGGCTTGTACGGTCTATGTCCCGCATATTGCAATCCAGTTTAGGATGGGCTAGAGAGCAGGGGCGTAGCCAGACTTCGGTGGGAGGGGGGTCCGGAGCCCGAGGTGAGGGGGCACATTTTAGACCCCCCCCCCCCCCCGCTGCAGCCACCACCAACTTTGACCCCCCCCCCCCCGCAGATGACCCTCTCGACACCCCCCCTCCCGCCGCCAACCCGCCGCCGCCGTCGCCTACCTTTGCTGGCGGGGGACCCCAACCCCCGCCAGCCGAGGTCCTCTTCTTCCTTCGTTCTGTTTCTGAGTCTGATGTCCTGCACATTGTACATGCAGGACGTCAGACTCACAGAAACAGAAGGAAGCCTTGCGCCGGAAAAAGAGGACCTCGGCTGGCGGGGGTTGGGGTCCCCCGCCAGCAAAGGTATGCTACAGCGGGTTGGCGGCGGGAGGGGGGTCGAGAGGGTCATCGGCATGGGGGTCCAGGGCCAAATCTATGGGGGCCCAGGCCCCCGTGGCCCCACGTAGCTACGCCACTGCTAGAGAGAGCTTTGAAGCAGACTCCAGTAATTTGGAACATGATGACAGTGCCGGGCAGACTTTTACGGTCTGTGTCCCGCAAATGACAAGACAGATTCAGAAAAACTGGATTGGGCTTTGACAGCAACTCCAGTAGTTGGAACATAAGGACAGAGCCGGGTTGACTTCTACGGTTTATGTCCCAGAAACACCTAAGAAAGACCATCATCAAGTATATAATCTCACGTTCATTGTTGATTTTAATGTTGAATTAAATAATGAATGTGACTGTTGGGCAGACTGGATGGACTGTTCAGGTTTTTATCTGCTGTCATTTACTATCCTGCTTATTTTTGAACAAGAAGGCCGGCCATCGTCTGACACAAATCGGGAAATGGCCGGCCATCTCCTGAAGCCGACGAAATCGGTATAATCGAAAGCCGATTTTCGCCGGCTTCAGCTGCTTTCCGTCACTCTATAACATTTGAAAGGAGTGAGAGGGAGAACTAATTTGGATATCTAGAACCTGTTATATTTGAAGAGTTGAGTATTCAGGGTTCTATTGAGTCACATTTAAGAAGATAGCCTTGAAAACGTGGACTCTTAAAATACCAAGCAGTCCATTGGAGCCGACTCTGTGGGTGCTGTGGGTGCTTGAGCACCCCCAATATTGAGAAGATTCCTTGTATGTGTCCAGGGAGGGGTTATTTCCTTTGGGCTTAGCACCCCCCAATAATTTTGAAAAGTTGGCTCCTATGAAGCAGTCTGTAAGTATACTTGTGTGCACATGGGTGAAGTTTGGTGGAGCGTGCCTGGTGCGACCAAGTACATGCTTAGATAAAAGAATACTATAATTTATGCATGTTCTTGCCAAATGTAGATGTGGAGGGGCATTTTTGCTCAAAACATCCAAAATTCAAGTGAGGAATATAGACATTTTCAAAACAGAAAAACATCTTCTTTTTTTGAAAATGGCTATTTGCTAGATGTTTTTGTGCTCTACTGCATTTATCTTTTTGGTTCATTTTTGAGAAAATAAGGTCCAAGTGAAAAAACAAAATCAAACCATTGGGATGTAGTAGGAGCCAGCATTCTTAGTAGACTGGTCACACAAACACCCCAGAAGAGCAGTGGGCACCCTAGGGGGCACTACAGTGGACTTTCACGTGAAAGCTCCCAGGTACACATCTCACCATTGCTCCTTTATGCTGTATAGTGAGCCATCCAAAACCCACCAAAAACCTACTGTACCCAACTTTACACCATTACAGTAGGCCTTATGGCTGCAGGTGTCACCTATATGTGGGTACAGTAGGTTTTTTGGTGGGGGGGTTGGGGGGCTGACACTCTCCACCACAAGTGTAACAGTTTGGGTGGATTATGAGTCTGGGTCCTCTTCTCCACAGTACACTGCATCGACCACTAGGCTACCCCAGGGACCTTCTTGCCGCTCTAATGGGACTGGCTATATCTGAGGTGTTCACAGAGGCTAGTATATACTGTTTCTTTTACATCGTTGGGAGGGCAGGAGGGGGCAGTGACCACTGGGAGAGTAAGGGGGGGGGGTCATTCCTTTATTCTTCCAGTGATTATCTGGTCATTTAGGACACATTTTTGTGGCTTATTCATTCTAAAAACAGATCTAGCTCAAAACAACTTAGTTTTAGTCCTGGATGTTTTTGATTTGTTCCATTATGATTGAAAAACGTCCAGATCTTAGGAATGCCCAAATCTCGACCCTTGAAATTTCGACACACTGCAGGCGAACAGCATAGGAAAACATCTGGAAAATGGCTTTCAAAAATACTGATTTGGATGATTTTGTGAGAAAAACGCCCAAATGCTGCTTTATGCCACTTTTTAGACATTTTTATTTTTTCCAAATCATCCCTTGAAGGTGCATTTTTCGCCACTTACACTAATATTTATAAAGAATAGAAGGGCACCTCCTTTTTAAAAAAAAAAAATAGATTTCCTACCTTAAACTAGGTTCCTGCTTATACAATTACCCTCCATGTGTGTAAAGTGTATTTGTGCATTTTATAAAATATGAATGTACATCGCAACTGCACTGCTGTTCTGACCAAATTAGGCCCCCGATAATGCCCTACATATGTTGCATATAGAAATGCATGCACTTTTTTTTCAGCAAATATACTTACATATATGAATACAACCATGCAAGTTTACTAAAGCCCTTTCCTGCATGTAAAATAAGCTTTGGAAGTGGAAGCAACTTAATAAAATTACCCCATCACAGACCTGCCAAGTCTCTCATACCTTACACTAACATTATCGGCTTTTGTCTCACCTAGAATGTAAACCGCACTGAACCCTGGAAAAGGGGATATCAGTGGTATACAAGAATTGACGATCTCCCACACTTCTGCCAAGAAGCCAGGATCTCCCACCGAATGGTCTTCCCATCCAGCGGCAGCAGGAAACGCTTTCATAAAGCACCATCTCCTGCTGCCGCTGACCACACGGCATCAGGAGATGATGATTTATGAAGGTGTTTCCTGCTGATGCTGGACGAGAAGACCACTCTTTTTGCTGCAGGCTGCGTATCAGCTGTGCTGGGGCGGAGCAATGGGTGGAGTTGTAGGTGGAGCTGGGAAGAGCAATGGGCAGGGTGAGGTGGGCTGGGGACTGGCCCTAGATCTCCCACTGAGTGGGTGGGCCCCTTATCATGAACAGTGTCTGAAGTAGAGTCTAGTCAGAACAGAGAAACAGAAGATTGAAAAACAAATAACAGCCTTTCAGTTAAGACAGCAAGGCCATGACTGAGAAGATTTATGATTGGTGGGATTAACTGGAGGAGGAGCAACTTTTAACTGAATATCAAATAATAATTCAAAAAAACTGAATATCAAATACCTTTGGGATCTGGAAATGTTCTAAGGAGAATTATAGTCATGCAAGTTGCTGACAATCAGCTTTTATATTTCAATTCACTGGTGTGTGGATTTATTCTCCTGCCATTTGAGAAGTGCAGTAGTGTCAGAATTCACATATCCAGATTCTAAGATCCTCATGCCAGCCCACGCATGCCGGAGTTTATACTCCCAGCCTCTGAACACAGCAGGATCTACATATAAGTACATTTGTGCCATGATCTACTTTTCAGCCTCTGTGCCTGGCAGGTTTTACAATTGAGCACACTAATACCTGAATTCAGACTTTGTGGCTAAGGACTGTCAGAGAATCTGTGGAGCACAGAAGTAAGAAGAAAGAAGGAGCACATCACGATTAGGAATATAACTGCTTGAGATCTCAGAAATACATTTCCTGTCAGCACAGCAGAGAATATTCATTTATAATACCTACTTCTGCTTGCTTCTTTGAGTCCTATTAGAAACCTTTACATACAAAACATTTTTTTGCCAATTAATGAAGACCCTACTGCTCTCTCTGGCTCTGCAAGAGCCTGGGCAGCACTTTTGGCCTCTCTCTGTACCTGTTGTTACCCTCTCCCCCCTCTCTTTTCTACACAGAAATGTCTGAGGCTGAATCCTGATGCCCCCGTCTGGGTCTCCAAGCAACGCATTCTCTGCACATTAAACCACAGCCTGAAGGATGTTCTGAACTATGGGCTCTTCCAGCCAGCTTTCAATGGCCGAGCAGGAAAGTTCTTGGATGAGGAGCGGCTGCTAAGGGAGTACCCACCCACTTTTGTAACACCAGTGCCATACCTAGAGGTAAGTAGATCGCACACATGCATTTATGTCTGCTATAACAGTGCTGTACGTATACGCTCAGCAATCTACCACTGTCACATCAGTACCATTACCTTGAGACTGCCATTAGGGGTCGCAGCAGCCATTTTGAGGCTAGATCTATAATGAGCAGGAGTGAGTGGCCATTGCTCCTGCCCATATGACCCTCTAGACCACTAGAGACATTCAGGGTAGGCCTAAGGGGGCCTACAGGGGGGTTGAGCTGGGGCTTCATCTGTTTTTGGGGGATGGGAGGGAGAGGAGATCAGGACCAGGAGGGACCTAGAATCCCCTATGCCAATATTCAGACCGGTGCCCATTTATCTGGGCAGCTAAAATTAGGACAGACGTTTTGCTGTCCTAGCTTTAACCACTTACTGCTACTACTACTTAACATTTCTAAAGCGCCACTAGGGTTACGCAGCGCTGTATAGTTTAACATAGAAGGACAGTCCCTGCTCAAGGAGCTTACAATCTAAAGCACAAATGTACAGTCAGTCAAATAGGGGCAGTCAATTTGGGGCAGTCTAGATTACCTGAAGGTTAGGTGCCGAAAGCAACATTAAAGAGGTGGGCTTTGAGCAAGGATTTACTTACTTAACTGGTTAGTGTTCTGAAGATCACCACTAACCGGTTAAGTACTAGCTTCTCCCAGGCTCCGCCCACAGAGCCCCCCTCCCCCCCAGCACTAACTGGACAGTGGAGAGGCGGCTTGTGGTGATAGTCAGCAGCACTATCTGGTTAAGTGCTGCTGAATACCAGTGGTTAGGTGGCCACAGGTGATTTCATCTTAAATAGCTTTGAATATCGGCTGGAAAATATTTAAACTCACAGCTGGCATTTAAAAAATAAAAAAAAAAAACAACTGCAGAATTTGAATATTGATCCAAAACCACTTTGGGTGAATCTCTTCATAAATGTGATTTATAAATCAAAATAAATTAATAATTATAGATAGATAGATAGATAGATAGATAGATAGATAGATAGATAGATAGATAGATAGATAGTCCTTTACTATTATATTCTTTATCTATCTATCTATCTATCTATCTATCTATCTATCTATCTATCTATCTATCTATCTATCTATCTATCTATCTATCTATCTAAGTGCAGGTCCTTGGCCCCTGTCTCCTGAGGTCTCTAAGTTCTATGAATAACAGAATGTGATATTTTTTAATGGGACTGCATTCTTCTCTTTCATCCCTGGGTCTCTCTCTGCCTTACAGTTCCGGTACAAGAGGCGGGTATACACTCAGAATCTGCTGGATGACAAGCAGTTTGCAAAACTTCACACCAAGGTGAGCCAGTTGATTTTTTTACACGATTGAAGAGCACGGTGGGCCAAAACAGGACAAAAAGAGCTGTGACCCTGTTACAAAGGAATGTAGTTTGGTTAAAATGGCTGTGATCAGGCTCTATTGAGATAGGAAGAGCTGTGATTGGCTCTGATAGAATAATGTTACAACTGGGCTTTTACGGGCATGAGGGAGTGCGACTGGGAGCTGTTATTGGATAGCTGATGGTGTTAGTGCTGGCAGTGGCGTACCAAAGGGGGGGGCGGTGGGGGCGGTCCGCCCCGGGTGCACGCCGCTGGGGGGGTGCCGCAGCACGCGCCTGTCTGCTCCCAGTTCGCTACGCTCGCTAAATTATCTCGTTCACTGCAGCTCCCTCCTTCTGCCCCGGAACAGGTTACTTCCTGTTCCGGGGCAGAGGGAGGGAGCTGCAGCGAACGAGAGAATTTAGCGAGCGTAGCGAACTGGGAGCAGATAGGCGTATGCTGCGGCACCCCCCCCCCCAGTGGAGTGCACCCGGGGGGGGGGGGGTGTCATTTCACAGGGGGGGGGGGGGGGGGGGGGGGCTGCACCCGGGGGGGGGGCGCATCGGCGATCCGCCCCGGGTGCCGTCAAGGGTAGGAACGCCACTGAGTACTGGGGTTTGTAGCATGAGAGGTGGGCCACATTATTGTTTGGAGTTTCTCCATCCTACTGAGTCTTGTAGGATGGAGGTTGGGGGTAGTGTTTCTGTTCAAATCTGATAGACAGGTAGAAAGCCAGGATCATTCAAAGGGATACAATTCTCTTTGATTAATACGCTGCTGAACCCTACTCCCCTTCCCGGTTTTCTTCTACTTCCTTTTCTTCCAAGTTGTTCATAGTTCTCCTTATTTCCTCTCACCATGAGGTTTGATCTGAGCTTCTCAGTAAGGAATGCAGTTCTTCTGCCAGGCTGGAATCTGACCTCAAAATTCAGGATTGTTCCCCCCCCCCCCCCCAAGCAATGCTTTGTTCTCTTCAGAGTTTGTATACTTTGAGATAGTTATTGTGGACATTCTAAGCCAGATGTATCTGATGACTCCCCCACCCCACCCCCTTTCCCCAACTGAGATAAGGAGATACTGCTGGGAGGAAACATATGAAAAATTGAAAGGAGGATTGATAATCAGGCATTAGAGACTGGAAAAAGGGAAAATGCAACAGCTACAGTGAGCAGGCCTGCCTGCAGTCCTTGAAACCACTGATGGGTGGTGGTGGTGTGTGTGTGTGTGTGTGGGGGGGGGGGGGGGTTGTGAAACAAACAGGAGGAGGGGATTGTCAGTGCTTCACCCTTGCAGTGTTCTAGGGTTTGCCCATTTTACACAAGAGACTCTCAAATGAACACCTCTCACAATCAAATTGGGATAAGAATAATTTGGGTATATATGGCAGTTTTATCAGTATCAGATGACGCAGAGATTATATTTGTATGATGGTAGAGAAGAAAAATCAAGGAAGAAACATAAATCTTCACCTGAGATATATATACACACATAGTGATATATGAAGACAGCCAACATAGATTTTAATAAAAACATTTTCAAAAATGTGCGGACAGGTGCAAAGTCCATAGGTATTGTTGCCTGTGGATACTGGACCATTTCTTAAAGGGAAAATATGAGAATACTTTATTTTTTTTGTTTGTTACATTTGTACCCCATGCTTTCCCACTCATAGCAGGCTCAACGTGGCTTACATGGGACAATGGAGGGTTAAGTGACTTGCCCAGAGTCACAAGGAGCTGCCTGTGCCTGAAGTGGGAATTGAACTCAGTTCCTCAGTTCCCCAGGACCAAAGTCCACCACCCTAACCACTAGGCCACTCCTCCACTGTTGCTACTATTTGAGATTCTAGCAACATTCCATGTAGAAGTCAGCCCTTGCAGATCACCAATGTGGCCAAGCAGGCTTCTGCTGTACGTGCAGGACATCAGACTCACAGAAACAGAAGCCTGCGCCGCCTTCTACATGGAATGTTGCTAGTGGAATAGCAACATTCCATGTAGAATCTCCAATAGTATCTATTTATTTTTGTTACATTTGTACCCCGCGCTTTCCCACTCATGGCAGGCTCAATGCGGCTTACATGGAGCAATGGAGGGTTAAGTGACTTGCCCAGAGTCACAAGGAGCTGCCTGTGCCTGAAGTGGGAATCAAACTCAGTTCCTCAGGACCAAAGTCCACCACCCTAACCACTAGGCCACTTCTCCACTTTGAATTGTGTTTATCACATTTGCTGTTAAATATTTTTTACATCCCCTGGGAAAGCTGATAACAGAGCTGGGTTTTAAAGGATACATTTATGCAGATGCACCCTAATTCTATATATGGCGCTCAAATTAAGGCACACACCCAATTTGCGCATGCAATTTCATTGACAAACAAGCCAATTATCACCAATATTTGGACGCTCATAATCAATTATCAGCTCTAATTGGCATTAATTTAAATTACGTACACATCTTTAGGCGCCAGGATCTGTGTGCAGATTTTATATTTGGATCTAAAAAAAAGGGCACGGCCATGGGAGAGGCATGGGTGGATCATGGGCATTTCAGGAATTTGCTCAGGATATTACAGAATAAGGGAGATCTGTGCCTAATTTAGGCGTGAGAATTTATACCAGGTTTCAGTTGGTATAAATCCTCACGCCCCAAATTGGGTTTGGATCCTGGCACCAAATGCTATTCTATAAACGGCGCCCAACTCTGAATGCCGTTTATAAAATATTGCTTAGTGCTAAATTGTATTAATGCCGATTTTTTTTTCAGTGCCATATACAGAATTTAGTCCATGATGTGCAGTTGTTTGTCCCCTTGGGGAAGGACTGGAACAAGATGGTTGCACGTTTAAATGAAGGATTGGCTGCTATTGCAGAATGGTTGGTTGATGACAAGTTTTGAATACACAAAAACAGAAATTTTGATTTCCTTCTCATCAGAGCAGATGAATCCAGAAATGGATGGGTTTGTCCATCTACCAGCAGGTGGAGATATTGAATTGAGATATATAGGACAGCCTGCAGTCTGGTCTCTCACTATTCTCTATCTCCAGCAGGTTGAGGACAGCTTCCCATTGACATGTGGTCTGTGCTGTTGGGGGTTCCTGTTCCAATTGGTTCGCTTGAGCCTGGAGTGTTTGACTTGTCTGCTACTGTCTGGGTTGTACCTGGTGGCACCAGGGCCCTCCCCCGCCTCCTCCCCTGTGGCTGCTCTATTATGTTTCCTTACTATTGTGCAAAAAAACAAAAAGACATACAAAGGAGAAACAACACAAAGTCCCAGGTTCATCTGGGTGTTTAGGCAGTAGTATTCCTGGGGGGGGGGGGGGGGGCAGATTTGGCTGATTTCCACAAGACTTCTGTCTGTGGGCATCATCTGGGCATTGGGGGGGTCAAGTGGCACCTCAAAATCCAGCCTGCCTGCACTGCACTATTATTGGTAGCCTTTCCTGCACTTTCCTGCACCGCTTTAAATTGCTTAGAGCTGTTGGCTCCCCACAGGGTTGCGGTTTTAGTTTTGTTTTCGTCACATTTGAGTTCCCTGCCCGAGGTTCACAGCGGGGTGACTTTTGGAGTAGCTGGAGAAGTTTAAGCTGCCAAAGGTGGACTCCATGGTGGCGGTGATCACCAAGAAGACTAAGCTACCGGTGGAAGAAAGCATTGCTCTGAAAGACACCCTGGGTAGAAAGCTGGAGTCTGCTCTCAAGCTTTCCCTTGAGTTTTCAGGTTTGTCTCTCCAGGCCTCCATCTGAAGTTCATATGCATCTGAGGCCTGTTTAGCCTGGGTCCAATGAGCTGCTGATGCGCTTTCTGACATGGATATGGCGGATTATCTCTATGATTGGCTCAAGGCTTTGGCCAAGTAATTTGCGCTGGCGGTCACAGCCCAGCGCAGCCTCCAAGCAGTGCCTGACCAAACTCCTCTTCCGGGGGGGAAGCTGTTGTTCGGAGAGGACCTTGAGAAACTGGTGAAGAGTCTCAGGGACTCTAAGGGCCAACGCTTGCCTGAGGAAGAGCCCGCTCCTCTTTTCTCCAGCCTCAGTCACGCCCTCTTCTCAAGGACACTAAACAATACAGGTGCGGCAGGGTACCTTCTTTTCAGAGGTCCAAGTTGCATGCACAGCAGCCCTTTCATGGGGGACAAGTGGTCCCCTCAGCAAACCTCCCAAGTAACACCTGCAGTCCGTAGCTCCCAATGATAGGGTTCTGGTCCACTCTTCCCCTCTGGTCATCAGGGGAATCTTTCGGCTTTCTTGAAGAGTGTACCAAGATCACATCAGACCAATGAGTGTTGGACATTGTCAGAGATGGTTACAAACTAGAATTCTCATTGCAGATTTTTTCTTGGTCTCCACCGCTGTTCCAAAGTGGCATGCGGTGGCCGTTATTATCAGAGACTTGCTTTCTTTGGGGCGATTCAGCTGGTTTCCACTTCTGACAGGGGAAGGGGCCGTTATTCCATCTATTTTGTGGTCCCCGAGAAAGGAGGTTACTCTCAGCCGGTATTAGACGTCAAGAGGGTGAATTGGTCGGTCCTTCAAGGTCCGCCACTTCTATATGCAGAAGTCCAGGAGGGGGAGTATCTCACATCCCTGGACCTCAGGGAGGTGTACTTCCACATTCCGATCTTGCCACTGCACAGATGCTTCTTGCACTTTGCTGTCCTGGGTGAGTACTACGAATTCTGGGTAATGTCATTTGGGCTGGAAACAGCTCCCCTGACCTTTTGCAAGGTTAATTTGGTGGTGGCCACTTTTCTGCATTGGGAGGGGATTTGTATCCATCCGTACTTGGACGATTGGCTCATTCAGGTCTCGTCCTTTCACGAGAACCTGACTGTTACAGCTTAGGTGATGGAGCTGTTGGGCTCTCTGGGTTGGATAATCAATCTGCCCAAGAGCAGGTTGCAGCTGACTCAGTCATTGGAATATCTGGGAGTTCTGTTCAACATGCAGCATGGCCATGTCTATCTTCTGGATCACAAGAGAGTCAAACTTCAGGGCCAGATACATTCCTTGCTGCATCTGCCCTGTCCTCAGTTTTGGGACTTAGTCCAGGTGCTGGGCTTCATGGTGGCGACTCTGGAAGTTGTGCCCTGGGCCAGAGCTCACATGAGACCTCTTTTCTGCTCTCTCACTGGTCTCCGGTGTCCCAGAACTATGCCCTTTGCCTTTGCTGGACCCCTCAAGCCAAGGCCAGCCTGGGCTGGTGGCTCCAGTCTTTCCATCTTCACCACAGCATGTCATTGCAGACTCCTCAATGGATTCCAGTGGTGACGGATGCCAGTCTCCGGGGCTGGGGATCTCATTACCTTCACCACTCTGTTCAGGGGCATTGAACCCTGGAGGAGGCGTGCTGATCCATCAACTGTTTGAAGTTGCAGGCGGTTCAGTTGGCTCGGCAGTCCTTTCAGAATGTGCTTCAGGGTCTTCCGGTCCAAGCTCTGTCAGACAATCAGACTGTGGTGGCATACATAAACAGGCAGGGTGGGACATGCAGTGCACAACTCACGCTAGAAGCATGTCTTCTCCGTCAGTGGGCAGAACGTTGGGTGCACCTGCTATCTGTGGCTCATATTACCTGAGTGGACAATGTGAAGTGGATTTCCTCAGCTGGACCTCTCTGGATCTGGGGGAGTGGGAGCTGTCAGAGGAGGTCTTTTGTCTCATCATGCAGAAACGGGGCATTCCCCTGATGGATCTCATGGTGTCTCAGTCCAATGCGAAGGTTCCCTGATTCTTCAGCTGCTGAAGGGAACTCAGTTCCTCGGGCATAGATGCTCTCCTGCAAAAGTGGCTGAACAACAATGTCCTCCTTGTATTTCCTCCCTGGTCTCTGATCGGCCTTCTTTGGAAGATCCAGTTTCATCCGGAGTTGGTGATTCTCATAGCTCTGAAATGGACCAGGAGTCCCTGGTATGCGGATCTGGTGCACCTTCTTGTGGAAACTCTGTTCCGTCTTCCGCTCCGGAGGGACCTTTTGGTGCAAGGTCTGGTACCCATGGAGGATCCCTCCCCATTTGGTCTTATGGCCTGGATCTTGAGAGGGCACAGCTGAGGAAGAAGGGTTATTCAACTGATGCCACTGTCACCTTGCTTCAGGCACGCAAGCGATCTACCTCCTCGGTGTATGTGTGCATTTGGAGGTTGTTTGAGGCGTGGTGTTCCAAGAGGGCTCTTGACCCCTTCCGGGCTTCCTTGCCACAGATCTTGGCCTTCTTGCAGGAGGGTCTCCAGAAGGGTCTGGCATTAACTTGCTTTGCGTGCAAGTGGCGGCACTGTCTTGCTACAAAGCAGCCGTTTGTGAGAGCAAATCATTTGATTGCAGTGACTCTTCAGCTTTCTGCTTTTAACAGGTGCTTTTCCAGCTTTAAAGGATCTCTTTTTAACATATATAGATCTATAGATACATACTTATTATATATATATATAAGTAACACAGGTTTGGTACTTTTTATATACCTCTAATAGAAGAATATTAGTTTATAATAAAGCTAAATCACTGTATATCTCAACAATAAGCAAGGACGTACATTGAACTACACACACAAAGTAAATCTGAACAGGTCCTTAGACCTCACAGTAAAACATAGTAACATAGTAACATAGTAAATGACGGCAGAAAAAGACCTGCATGGTCCATCCAGTCTGCCCAACAAGACAAACTCATATGTGCTACATTTTGTTTATACCCTACTTTGATTTGTACCTGTCCTCTTCAGGGCACAGACCGTATAAGTCTGCCCAGCACTATCCTCGTCTCCCACCACCAGCTGGCTCTGCCACCCAATCTCGGCTAAGCTCCTTAGGATCCATTCCTTCTGAATAGGATTCCTTTATGTTTATCCCACGCGTGTTTGAATTCTGTTACCGTTTTCATTTCCACCACCTCCCGCGGGAGGGCATTCCAAGCATCCACTACTCTCTCCGTGAAAAAATACTTCCTGACATTTTTCTTGAGTCTGCCCCCCTTCAATCTCATTTCATGTCCTCTCGTTCTACCGCCTTCGCACCTCCGGAAAAGGTTCGTTTGCGGATTAATACTTTTCAAATATTTGAACGTCTGTATCATATCACCCCTGTTTCTCCTTTCTTCCAGAGTATACATGTTCAGGTCATCAAGTCTCTCCTCATACGTCTTGTAGCGCAAATCCCTTACCATTCTCGTAGCTTTTCTTTGCACCGCTTCAATTCTTTTTACATCCTTCGCAAGGTACGGCCTCCAAAACTGAACACAATACTCCAGGTGGGGCCTCACCAACGACTCATACAGGGGCATCAACACCTCCTTTCTTCTGCTGGTCACACCTCTCTCTATACAGCCTAACAACCTTCTAGCTACGGCCACCGCCTTGTCACACTGTTTCGTCGCCTTCAGATCCTCAGATACTATCACCCCAAGATCCCTCTCCCCGTCCGTACCTATCAGATTCTCCCCGCCTAACACATACATCTCCCGAGGGTTTCTATTCCCTAAGTGCATCACTAAGTGCTAAACTACCTGCTTCAGTAATTTACAGAACAGGTGAAGGAAGAATAGGGCTGGGGCTTGGGTAAGCATTTCTCTTTTTCTTTTTATCTAGAGGTACTTGACGTATAAGCATGCTCAATGTCACTAAAGGGAGCGTGCCTGACGTGAGGGGAAGAAAGAGCAGGGCAGCAATGTGGCACCGCCACCGCAGATCAGCGCTGGACAAAGTCTTCAGCTGGCAGGGGTTGGGGACCCCCGCCAGCCAACTAGGGGCCCAGAGCAAATTTGGGAGAGCCCAGGCCCTCGTGACCCCACCTAGCTACGCCACTGGTACTAATCAACTTAAAGCCCGTTAGTTAACATAGTAGATGACGGCAGAAAAAGACCTGCATGGTCCATCCAGTCTGCCCAAGACAAACTCATATGTGTATAGTTCATAGGTTAACAAATGTAGCATGCACTATATTTTTCAAAGCATACTAACAACTAAATGCATGCTAACAAAAGCACATCTCTCTATATAAAACGCACCTCCAACATTCTGAAGCCTCCACAAGTCCCAACGTTCTAAATGCATGGTGGTGAAACCAGGAATTCGCCCATGAGTGTTGGCCCCGCCCCCCACGTAAAACATCATGACATCGAGGGTGGACCAATGACACTCAACCAATCGCATCGCGAACCCATTACTAAGCGACAGAACGTGACATAAGACACATCGTGGAACAATGAAAACCAGCAGCACACAGTTGCTACGCACCGTCAACAGCAACGCTAAAAGGACCATATAGATTCTGCTCTCCACACAAACAACGGACTCGGAGGGCATATGAGGGAAGGAAAAAAACCAGCACTTACACTCTCACTCTTAACTGGCTATACTGAGCAACTGACCTGCCACTATCACAGGGACTGCTAGCACCTCTCTCTCTCTCTCTCTCACACACATACATACATACACACGGGACACAGAGGGGATGGAAGACAAGGAACAAATCGTTGGGTATGGAGGGGGCGGCAGGGGAGATAAGGCAAGAACTGCCTCAAATGTTTGTGCTGTGCTATGTACAATTATAATGCTGTCTCTTCATTTTGACCCTACCCTTTCACACTCTCTTTCACACAGACGCACACACACACACACACACACACACACACACACACACACACACACACACTGTCTCTATCTCACACACACACGCACCCACACACATATACACACTCTCTCACACAGACACACAAACACGCCTCAAATGGTTCAGCTGTCCTATGTAAAATTTCACTGCTGTCTCTTCATTTTCAACCTACCTGTGCACACTCTCTTTCACACAGAGACACACACACACACACAGACACACATACATATACACACTCTCACTCTCTCTATAGCCTTGCTAGCGCCCGTTTCATTTGTTTATGAAACGGGCCTTTTTTACTAGTCCTTATAATAATATAGTTCCCATTATTTGGCTGTGGTTGGACATGAATTGATAATTTTACTTTCCCAAAGCCACATGAATGCTTTCATAAAGCAGGCTATTATACTTCTTTTATTCGCTGAATCATTGCAAAGGGTGTTGAAATTGCTGGGTGTGTGTTTAGATTCAGGGCTGACAATGAAACAACAAGTGGTGAATGTTAGTTATTCAATCCTGTTTTGCTCAGCTTCAACTCTTGTATATATTGAAACCTATGTTACCAGTAAGTGATTTTTGTGGGGTTACAAGGAGTATGATTTTGTCACGGCTTGATTATGGCGACGCTCTATATCTTGGGTTGAGTAACTGTACAGGATCAGAGCGCTGCGGTTGATACAGAATGCTGCAGCGCAACCGGTTACTGGTGTACCTAGGGTGACCCATATTACTCCCATTTTGAAACAGCTGCACTAGTTGCCAGTCAATTTTCGTATACAGTTTAAGGTACTTTGTTTTGTGTTATCAAGCACTTTATTTGCCAGCTCCACAATACTCAGGGCCGCTGAGAGACTGGGCCGGGCCCGGGGCAAGGCCGCCCCCAGGGCCCCCGCCCCCCACAAGGTTGCTGCCCCCCCCTCCACCCGTCGTCACCAGGCCGTGCCCCCTGCATTGAAATCACAGTGCCTCTCACCTCTGTGTGAAAGTGCTGAAGCAGATCGCTTCCCTTCGGGCCTTCTTCCCTCCCTGTGTCCCGCCCTCGCGGAAGTTACGTCAGACGAGGGCGGGACACAGGGAGGGAAGGAGGTCCGAAGGGAGGCGATCTGCTGCCCTGCTGCCTGCAGCGCTTTCAAACGGAGGTGAGAGGCACTGTGATTTCAATGCAGGGGGCCCGACCTGGTGGCAGACGGTTGACGACGGAGGGCGGGTGGGACTGCAGTGCCGGGCCCCCCTTGGAGGCCCGGGCCTGGGGAATTTTATCCCCCTGCCCCCCCTCTCAGCAGCCCTGACAATACTTGAACGATTGTTTTTGTATATATCATCCAAGGAGATGCTTGAGATCTGAGACAGAAATGTGCATTTCACTTGATCCATTTGTTGGTGTGAGATACAATGATACAAGACTTTCAGCCATCTTTATTGCTGGGATTCCCGTGTGGAATTCTTTAAAGGGGCAGCAATGTTTATGCACATAGATTTTACAATTTAAACGCTATGTTAAGACATTCCTGTTTCTTAAAGCATTTATGTAATTTCATCCATACGAGATGATAATTGTAACTTGAGTGTAATAGCAGATTATACTATTTGCAGACAGTTTTAATTATTTTAATTTTGTATGTTTTTTTAATATCTTGTTTACAGCTGTGTTTGTGTTTTGTAAACCACTTAGGTATAAGTGGTATAAAAGTTTGAAAAATAGGGGAAAGGGAATAGGACTTGATATCCTGCCTTTCTGGGGTTGTTTTTTTTTTTTTTTTTGCAACTACATTCAAAGTGGTTTACATAGTATGTACAAGTACTTATTTGTACCTGGGGCAGTGGAGGGTTAAGTGACTTGCCCAGAGTCACAAGGAGCTGCAGTGGGAATTGAACCCAGTTCAAAGTCCTAACCACTAGTCTACTCCTGAGGCAGAGGTCTGTTTAAGGTATAAAACCATCAGTGATGATCCCAAGATTAAAACTGAAGCCTAGTCCGTATTTTGTTTATGGTCTTTCACACAGTACAGTATCAAAGGCCTTGGCAAAAGCCCAGAACAAATGTTTCCTGCGACTCTGAATTTTCTCACATTGCTAAAGAAACTGCTGAATCTGGATTACAACTCATGTGGATTATTGATAATTCTTTCCTGACCCTAGAAGACTAAATTCTATAAATGGCACCTAAAAAATCAGTGCTGAAAAAAATAGCACGTATCGCTATTCTATAAACGATACATAAAGTTAAGAGCCGTTTATAGAATAGCGCTTAGCACCGGCAATCGTGGCTACGTTTGGGCGTGACCATTTACACCTATGAAACCTTGGTGTAATTAGGTGCAGATCTCTGTTATTCTATAACAACATGCTGACATACACCAGTGTGACCTTTGCATTATGTATGTCAGCGTGACCTTTGCATTACGCCGGGCAGGGAGTAAGTGCGGCTGCGCTGAATTATTGTGGGAAGGGAAGAAGGAGTGCTTGAACATCTTGGAGAGCTAGACCCCTGAAGCAGGCGTTGTCCAGCGCCGAAGCACGGCCCGTGTCGGGTCATTAATAAAGAACTTTTATTGTCCCAGTCTTGAAGGCCCAGTGTTGCTTTTTCTGTTTGCATTTGTATCTCACATTTTCCCACATATTTGTAGGCTCAATGTGGCTTACATATTACCGGGAGGCGTTTGTCGGCTCCGGTGAGTTCAGATACAAAGTGATATTGTGGGAGGAAAAAGTTCATGTGGTGCAGTCACATTTAGGGAATTGAGCAGCAGAGGAATTGAGTTGTGTCCATTACGTGCTTTAATTTTAGATGTGTCGCAGAGATCAAGCATTTAGGTTGGATCAGCGGGGTATGCCTTTTTGAATAGGATAGTTTTTAGTGATTTCCGGAAGATTAGGTGGCCGTACGTCGCTTTCAAGGCTTTAGGTAATGTGTTCCAGAGTTGTGTGCTTATGTAAGAAAAGCTGGATGTGTAGGTTGATTTGTATTTGAGGCTTTTGCAGCTTGGGTAGTGCATTTTTAGATACGTTTGTGTTGATTCTGATGTGTTTCTAGTTGGTAAGTCGATCAAGTCTGTCATCTATCCAGGGGCTTCTCCGTAGATTATTTTGTGAACCATGGTGCAGATTTTGAAGGTAATGCGTTCTTTGATTGGGAGCCAGTGTGATTTTTCGCGGAGGGGTTTTGCGCTTTCATATCGCGTTTTTCCATATATAAGCCTAGCTACCGTGTTCTGGGCAGCCTGGAGCTTCTTTAAGGTCTGTTCCTTTCATCCTGTGTAGATTCCATTGCAATAATCTAAGTGGCTTAATACCATTGATTGTACCAGGTTGCTTAAATTGTAGGAATGCCCCTGATCTGCCCACGACCCTCCCATGGCCGCACCCCCGTTTGGACCCATGCATATAATTTGCACGTGGATCCTGCGCCTAAATTTACACATGCAAATTTTCATGGAATCTAATTAGCACCAATAATTGCTTGTTAAGAATCCAATTTTCAGCGCTAATTGGCTCTTTATTCAATTAAATTGCATGCGCAAATTGGGTTTGTGCCCAAATTTGTGCGCACAATTTTTAACAACTTTTATAGATTTGGGGGGCTAATTCTTAACCATCTCTTTCTTAATTGCTTGCAATAATTTTTCTGGAATGAAAGTCAAGTTGTTCTTTGCACTCCCCCCCCAGAAGCTTCCTCCCTAGGTGACTGCCTAGTTTATCTAATGGTTAAGCTGGCCCGGGAACAGCAACTTTGGGAATAGAATCAGAAAGACATATCCTGTTTAAGGTCAGAGATCAGAAAACAAGTACCAACAGGATCAGAAGTCAGAGCCTGCAGCACTGCAGATAATGAAACCCCTACGCCTGGTCTGTCCAAGGGCAGAAACTGCAGCAATTAGCATCTGAGAGCAGAGACTGGGTTTGGGGACTTTTTATCTGAGATCAGAGATCGCAACACTCTCATTCTTGGATTCCTGGATACCCTCCATTGCCACTGGTACAAAATAAGTACCAGAATATATGTAAACCGCTTTGAATGTAGTTGCAAAAACCCCAGAAAGACGGTATATCAAGTCCCATTTCCCTTTGCCTAGTTGAGATTCTACATGGAATGTTGCTGTTGCTATTTGAGATTCTACGTGGAATGTTGCAACTATTTGAGATTCTACGTGGAATGTTGCTACTAGTTGAGATTCTACATGGAATGTTGCTGTTGCTACTATTTGAGATTCTACGTGGAATGTTGCTAGTGGAGGAGTAGCCTAGTGGTTAGTGCAGCGGACTTTGATCCTAGGGAACTGAGTTCGATTCCCACTGCAGCTCCTTGTGACTCTGGGCAAGTCACTTAACCCTCCATTGCCCCTGGTACAAAATATGTACCTGAATATATGTAAACCGCTTTGAATGTAGTTGCAAAAACCTCAGAAAGGCTGTATATCAAGTCCCATTCCCCCTTTCCCCCCTTTAGGTCCAGGCCTGTACAGCCTCTGAGATTATTGTCATAACTTAGTCCACTTCAGGGTTCTCATGCTGGTCACAGCAGGGAATCATCCTGCACATTCAAGTCTGGGCACTGACCCAGGCCAACTCCAGCCCAGCCTGCCCCAGATAGATCAAGTGTGAAATTTGCATCCTTGATGGTCTATGCTAGAGATAAATATTCATGGCACAGGAGGAAGTCTGGCTATAGCTCAAAAGCATCTACTGGGTTCCTTACACACAAACAACTGAGGCTGATAGCCAGATAGATATGCATTGCCTGTGTTCTGTTTCATCTAGACACTTGCCTCCTGCTCTCTTTCTTTCTATTGATTCAGCCCCTGGAAGAAAAGTAGAAAGAAAACACAGTGCTAGCCCTGAAAAATCACTTTTGGTACAAGAAAACCAACATAGTATTTTATTAAAAAAAAGATATCCGTTAGCTGAAGATCATCTACCTCCCAACCACCGCAAGCCTTTTTCCTTAAGTCAGTGAAGGTAATAAAGGCCATAGAGGCAGGGCCAGTCAAACCCAGTAAGCAGGGTAAGCACCGCAGGGGGGGGGCGCCTACCTTCAAGGGCGCCACTGCGGCGCCATACCGCGCCGGCCTTGGGGGTTTAAATCTTTCATTTACCTCCGTCCCAGCAGCCGCGTCATTTGAAAGCCCTGCCTGTCTCTAGCCTTCCCTCCCTTCGTGAGTTCGTTACGCAGAGTCCCGCCTTCTGATGTCATTTCATCAAGGGCGGGACTCTGAAGGGAGGGAAGCCTAGAGACAGGCAGGGCTTTGAAATGATGCGGCCGCTGGGACGGAGGTAAATTAAAAAAAGACTTAAACCATGCAGGGTGGCAAGAAGAAAAAAGGGGATGTTGGAGGGAGAAGAGGGCGGGCAGGTGGCCATAAATGGGAGGGGGATGGGGCGAAGGAGAATCGCTGGACAGGGGCAGGGTGGGAGAAAAGAGAAAGGAGATGCTGGGGGGGCGGGGGGGGGGCGCCAACATAGTCTGCAGGGGGGCGCCAGAGACCCTAGGACCGGCCCTGCATAGAAGCCAATTTTTCAAAATGATTGGGGATGCTAAACTCAAAACAAATTGCTCCCTCATTGGGCACATAAGGACGAAATGTGCTTCTATGGTTGGGACTGTCTATGGAATAGTTCTTAGATCGCTGGATAGTGCAAAGTACACTGGCGTTGCTTTCTTTGTACTATTTGCAATATATACATAGACCTAAGCAGTAGGATCACAAGCAACAGACAGGAACAGCAGCCGCCTGCTATCCTACCCCACCTGCCTTAAAACATAAGCAAGGATTGATTTTCCTTTTGTCAGCACAAGAACCTCTCAACGCTGGATTTTGTATAGGATGTCTAGGTAGAAAGCACAGGTGTAGACAGAACTGAGTTTTTAGTGGGCCCTGAGGTGTGTGTATGTGTCTGGGGAGGGGGTATATGGCCTATCAAGGCCCACCCATGGCTATGCCCCTGGCAGACATGTCAAGGACAGCACATCTCGAAGAGTGAGATTTACTGGCTCAATAACTGAGGTGAAGGCCAATGACTGAGTTTTTTTCCAATGGAGTTTCAGTCCAACATACTCCCTTCCCCCAAGCAATCTCTTCTCTTTGGCCTCAGTTAATCAATTTCCTTCCTCCAGCATCTCCCTCGAATTCAGTTACCCCAGTTCTTAACCCCCCTCCCCACCCAGCAATCTTTCCTTAACATCTAATGTTCCTAGTACCCCCCCCCCCCCCCCCCAAACCTCCTCCCTACATTCATTCACTGCACCCACACAACAAATGTCTCATCTCTGGCCATAATAAATCTCTCTTTCATGGCCATCACCTACCCACACCTCATTTTCCCCAACACATTCTCGCTAAATATCCAGGTCTCGTTTTTAATGTCTTGGTGGTTGGGGCCTGGGGAACTTCATAGTCTGCTCTCAATGCCTGCAGCTCTAGAACTTTCTCTTGCATTCTGCCTCCCCTACTCCAATTCTTTGGCTACAGGGCCTAGTAAACCCCATGGCCTGACCTCAGAGCTGCTACTCTGGGACTATGATCTCCATTTCTCCGCTTCCACTTCAATCCTTTGGCCGCAGAGCCAGGGACCTGTGACTGCTCAATGCCACTATTGTGCCATTGGCCTCCTGAATGCAATAGAAGAGAGGATCTTTGTGTGTGTGTGTGTGTGTGTGTGTGTGTGTGTGTGTGTGTGTGTGTGTGAAATCCCTTCCAATCATGTGTGTCACATGCATAATGTTTGTGACTTCGTATCTCTGCCCTGGAAGGGACTGGAACATGTTAACAAAAAAAAAAAAAAGAGCAGCATTGCGCAATGCTTTACACAGGTGGGGCAAATACATGGGGAATCATGCTCCATGTATGTGCACAAAGCTACATGTATCAGAGGAGCCAAATTAGAAGACAAGTGAAATATGTTTTGTTCTGGTGGTGGTAGACACCACAGAGGCAAGCACAATTGCTCTTTCAATCCCTAGTGGAAACTCCGGGTCCAAACGAGCAGGTAGCTTATACTCAGAGAGGGTTCATACCCTAATGGGGATTGGAAGCATAGGGTAATGGTTAGTGCAGCAACCTGAGAAACTGGGGATCCGGATTCAATTCCCACTGCAGCTCTTTGTGACTCCCAACCACCAAGACATTAAAAACGAGACCTGGATATTTAGCGAGAACGTGGTGGGGGAAAATGAGGTGTGGGTAGGCGATGGCCATGAAAGAGGGATTTATTATGGCCAGAGATGAGACATTTGTTGTGTGGGTGCAGTGAATGAATGTAGGGAGGAGGTTTGGGGGGGGGGAGGGGGTACTAGGAACATTAGATGTTAAGGAAGGATTGCTGGGTGGGGAGGGGGGTTAAGAACTGGGGTAATTGAATTCAAGGGAGATGCTGGAGGAAGGAAATTGATTAACTGAAGCCAAAGAGAAGAGATTGCTTGGGGGAAGGGAGTATGTGCTTACATTTCAATGGACTGAAACTCCATTGGAAAAAACTCAGTCACTGCAAATTGCCCCACCACCCTGCTAACTGCCCTCCATCCAAACATATTGGCAACTGCCTTCACCCCCAAAACTACCCCCACACAACTGCCCTATTCCCATAATTGCACCACTACCCTGCAAAAATGCCAATTCCCAAAATGTTCATAAATTATAATTGTCCTATCACCCTACAAACAGCCCTCACCCCACCCCAAAAAAACAATTCCCCTGATCCCCTAAAAATATCCCTCACAAACCACTACTATCCCAAGCTACCTGTCTCCCTTCACCAGACGTGCAGTGCATGCACAGAAGACACAACAGAAATACACATATACACAGGCAATGGAAAGCCCGAGTCATGGTCTGCATGCTTTCCCCACTGTTGAGCTAACAACCAATTATTTTTTGACGAACTTTCTAGAACTGAGACCCTCCTCAGGTTAGGACAGAATGATCAAAAAAGATGACCATACTAGAATATGTAAGTGAATCATCAAAGAATTGCAATGATGATCTGAAGGGGAAAAGCTGGGGTAGGGGAGGGAACAGAAGGGACAAATGGATGGGTAATCAGAAAGCGATGAAGCTGTAGAATTTTTTGGTTTATAATATATAAGAAAAGTCAGATCTTTAAGTTCTTTTTAGTTTCAAAGTATCTGATCATGTTAACTTCAAAACGTTTTGTGTTCCCAAACTGCTTTACAGTTCCCTTTTAATATTCCGTTCATAAGGTCATTGACGTAGTGCTCCCTCATAAAAGTGTCGCCATGGTTTGATTTGTTGTATTTGATGTGATGTCTTTGTGCATTGACTCTTGTCTTTAACATCTGGCCTGTCTCTCCAGTGGAGCACCCTTCCCCATATTTTGTGCATTGAAAAATATATATTAATTTATGGAAGAGCGCAAAAAGGATCCCCTTATGTTGAATATGTTTCCCATATGGGTAACTGTGGGGTCCTGTGATATGTGCCGGCACGTATATTGTAGGGATGTGTGGCATTCTCTTCTTTTTGAGATTCCGTTGAGAGCTTGCTTTTCACTGAGTTTTGCTTCAGACTGGGTGGTTGTCTGAAGGCCAATGTTGGTGGAGCAGGAAATACCTCTTTCAACAATCCGTCCTTCTAGAGTAATGGTGTAGGGCTCTTATTATTTTTCTCAGTTTGGTTCTGCATCGCATGTCAGTACAAGGATCATGCTCTCTGAGGTTTTCCTTTCTTTGTGCTTGCAGTAGGTTTCCCCTGGGTGTTTTAAATGAAGGTGATGTGAGGGGTTGTAGCCTTTTTGTTTGAAGAATTCAGTCAGGACTTTTTTTTTTGTTACATTTGTACCCCGCGCTTTCCCACTCATGGCAGGCTCAATGCGGCTTACATGGGGCAATGGAGGGTTAAGTGACTTGCTCAGAGTCACAAGGAGCTGCCTGTGCTTGAAGTGGGAATCAAACTCAGTTCCTCAGTTCTCCAGGACCAAAGTCCACCACCCTAACCACTAGGCCACTCTTACACTGTTGCTACTATTTGAGATTCTACATGGAATGTTGCTATTCCACTAGCAACATTCCATGTAGAAGTCGGCCCTTGCAGATCACCAATGTGGTCGCACAGGCTTCTACATGGAATGTTGCAACATTCCATGTAGAATCTCCAATAGTATCTATTTTATTTTTGTTACATTTGTACCCTGCGCTTTCCCACTCATGGCAGGCTCAATGCAGCTTACAAGGGGCAGTCAATGGAGGGTTAAGTGACTTGCCCAGAGTCACAATTTGCTGCCTGTGCCTGAAGTGGGAATCGAACTCAGTTCCTCAGGACCAAAGTCCACCACCCTAACCACTAGGCCACTCCTCCACTCCTCCACTCCTCCACTGCTTATCCCTACTTTTGGGTCAGAGCATATAAGGTGATATTGTCTGAGTTGGCTGTTTATATGTTTGTATGTGAAGGATGGAAGCTGCATCTCTCAATTGGTTTCCCATATATAGATGTTTGTAGATGGATATTCTTGATAGAAAGCGAGGAGTCCAGAAGTTAACTTTTTCGGTGGAGTAGTCAGGTTTTTTTTTTAATTCAGTTGAGAGATAGGTGCATTAATTGAGTTGGAAAATTGTTTGAGTCTTTTCTCCCTCAGTCCAAATCAGAAAAAAATGTCATCGATGTACCAGAAATATTTAAAGGGTCTGGTATGAAATGAATTCAAGAAATGTCACTTTCAGTTCTGCCATGAAAATGTTGACATATAGCAGTGCCATCCCGGTGCTCATAGCAGTGACATTGATTTGTAGGTGAAGGTTATTATTGAAGATGAAGTAGCATTGAGTTTGAAGGAGGAGATAAGATGTTTCTTCTGTGATTTCAGAAAAAGGAAGCGAAGGTGGCAGGGGTTAAAGGAAAGGTATGAGAATGAAATGGGGAAGGGGAGACAGAGATGACTGGTGCAGAACTCAAGATTAAACCTAGTTACTTGGCCACAGGGTGGGGAGAAAGTGAAAGGGGGTTGGAAGTGAAGGCCCTTTGAGAAGATAGTTCAGTGTGGCAAAAAGAAGGCGAGGGTTGGAGGCAAGAGGGTTTTTCAAATGGCCATAGTACTTTTGTTTGGCAAGGGCAAAAGCGGATTGAAAAGAGGTCAGCAAGAATTTGAAATGTATAAAGTCAGTATGGCGTGGGTTTTTAGCTAAAGCTACTTTGCAGAGTGGGTACAGGAATATAGGTAGCTGATTCTGGAAGTCAGCCAAGGCAGGGATTTGCTTCACCAGCCTTATACAATTTTATAGTGCAGTCCTAAAATGGGTTTAATGCCTTTACTGTTATTCTCACTTCTAAGGATTTTCACTGCTTCAGTCACTCATTGCAAAGATATATGAGCAATGCATTGTGTGTAATGTAGTCTCATATGTAAGGCAGCCACCCCTGCCTGTTTGTATAAAGTTTGTTACTAGTGGTCTGTTCTGCTTTCTCAGCTGGGCTTGGTTTCTTTGTTTACCTACTGTCATTTCCTAATTATTCCTATTATCTTTGTCCTGATGGGTCAGCTAGGGTATAATCTTTCTCTCCAATCGAGGAGTGCCCTCTAGGACCACCTCTGCCTCCTCGTCTCAAGTTCTGTCCCTATTGGTCCTTCTGTCTCGCTCTTCTGAACCTCTGTGGCCCATGAGCTCAGACATTCTCTATCTTGTTTGGATCCACATGTTCCTCCCCCCCCCCCCCCCCCCCCCCCCGAAGATAACTCATCTTTTTACCTCGTTCATTCTTTTTCTCAAGATATTGCATGAATCAGCATCCCATCTCTGATCCACCTTCATTCATCAGTTCTCTTTCCTCTGCCGTAAAGCTTCTTTCTCTTCAAATTTCTGTTACATTTCTCAGAGCTACGAAGTCTCCTGCCTCAGGGCAGTAACTTCTGAGAATCTACTAACTGTGAGTAAATTGGCTATATATATATATATATATATATATATATATATATATATATATATATATATATATACAGTAAAAGTAAATTTCAGAAAAAGATAAGATACTTCTGATGTTTGCTGCCATGCCAAGCTTATACTGTCTGGTTATTTTAGTACATATCTGCTTTAAGAAGATACTACGCTTTAAGAGATCAGAAACAATTAAGGGAACTCAAAAGAGGTTCTGGTTGGTCTGCTGAAGGAACTATTCAATAGATCATTGCAGGGCTGGAGATACAGTGCCCTCTTTATAAAAGTAATAGAGAGAAGGTTGCAAACTACAGTCCAATTAGTCTGACTTTATCATTAGGCTGAAAGTTTCCTAAAGATAGCTAGTTCAGATAGACAGCTATCTTGGCCACTTAGTGGTACTATCTACCCCACAGTGTCATCAGATGAATGAAATTAACAGGGCAGTGATGTGATCACAGTTTCTGTGAAAACTGTGGATTGTTTTAATTGAAAATGTATAAACATAGTAACATAGTAGATGATGGCAGAAAAAGACCTGCACGGTCCATCTAGTCTGCCCACGATAAACTCATATGTGTATACCTTACCTTGATTTGTACCTGTCTTTTTCAGGGCACAGACCGTATAAGTCTGTCCAGCAGTATTTCCCGCCTCCCAACCACCAGTCCCACCTCCCATCACCGGCTCCGGCACAGACCCCGTATAAGTCTGCCCTCCCCTATCCTAGCCTCTCAACCACCAACCCCTCTTCCCCCCGCCACCCAATTTCAGCTAAGCTTCTGTGGATCCATTCCTTCTGCACAGGATTCCTTTATGCCTATCCCACACATGTTTGAATTCCGTTACCGTTTTTATCTCCACCACCTCCCGCGGGAGGGCATTCCAAGCGTTCACCACCCTCTCTGTGAAGAAATACTTCCTGACATCTTTCCTGAGTCTGCCCCCCTTCAATCTCTTTTCATGTCCTCTCGTTCTACCGCCTTCCCATCTCCGGAAAAGATTCGTTTGCGGATTAATACCTTTCAAATATTTGAACGTCTGTATCATATCACCCCTGTTCCTCCTTTCCTCCAGAGTATACATGTTTAGTTCAGCAAGTCTCTCCTCATACGTCTTGTAACGCAAATCCCATACCATTCTCTTAGCTTTTCTTTGCACCGCTTCAATTCTTTTTACATCCTTAACAAGATACGGCCTCCAAAACTGAACACAATACTCCAGGTGGGGCCTCACCAACGTCTTATACAGGGGCATTAAAACCTCCTTTCTTCTGCTGGTCACACCTCTCTCTATACAGCCTAGCAACCTTCTCGCTAGGTTGCAGGGACTGTTTTCAAAGCAGTTTGCTAGCTAAAACAGGCTTGTTTGAAATTGTCTTCCTCAGAATCACACACACACAAAAAATACATTGATGGTTCACAACATGCATGCTTTTAGAAGCATTACAAAATGTGCATTCCTGAAAATATACTGACATCAAACGAGCAAAATAGGTAACCAGAGTTGTATTTCCAAATCTGCACATCTATCTTTGTCTGCGTTCCTCTGCCCACAGAAAAAGAAGCAGCGTCTGTGGGGACCTTTGTTACCAAGAAAAGCAAAGTTTCAAAGAAAAAACCACATGTGGTAGTTTTCTTTGAAAAATGCCTACCAGGTCCAGTGTGATTTTTCTAGTAAAAAAGGTGCCGGTACTCAAATGCTAGGCCACCCTTCTGGAGTGGGGTGATCATTTACATACCCACCCCACAACAGCCAGGCCCCCTGGAACCAGTCACAGAATCTACGACAAGGCAGAATTGGTGTGTACAGCCTGAGCTCTTTCATTAAAACTTGGGGTCCATAGGTCAATTTTAGCAGACAATGGAAAAGGTGGAGGAGTGGCCTAGTGGTTAGGGTGGTGGACTTTGGTCCTGGGGAACTGAGGAACTGAGTTCGATTCCCACTTCAGGCACAGGCAGCTCCTTGTGACTCTGGGCAAGTCACTTAACCCTCCATTGTCCCATGTAAGCCGCATTGAGCCTGCCATGAGTGGGAAAGCGCAGGGTACAAATGTAACAAAAATAAAATAGATACTATTGGAGATTCTACATGGAATGTTGAATGTTGCTATTCCACTAGCAACATTCCATGTAGAAGGCTGCGCAGGCTTCTGTTTCTGTGAGTCTGACGTCCTGCACTCACAGAAGCAGAAGCCTGCGCGGCCACATTGGTGATCTGCAAGGGCTGACTTCTACATGGAATGTTGCTAGAATCTCAAATAGTAGCAACAGTGGAGGAGTGGCCTAGTGGTTAGGGTGGTGGACTTTGGTCCTGGGGAACTGAGGAACTGAGTTCGATTCTCACTTCAGGCACAGGCAGCTCCTTGTGACTCTGGGCAAGTCACTTAACCCTCCATTGCCCCATGTAAGCCGCTTTGAGCCTGCCATGAGTGGAAAAGCGCGGGGTACAAATGTAACAAAAAAAAAAAGTGCCAGTACTCAGTACCCCCTCAAAAAAAGCCCTGACCAGGTCTATGGGTGCAAAGGCACCTGCATACACTGCACTTAGGCTATTGAAAAGTTGCCCCATTAGTATCTGATGTACCAAAGAAAGATGAAACACTCCATCACAAGGTAAAGAAAGAAAATGGCACTGCCCAGTCACCTTTCAAATCCATTTTCCAAATGGAGTTGCCAAAGCAGGCAAAAGATATCAGTGAGGACCTTGCGTTTGAGAATTTCTATCTAATGCCCATGATTTTTACTTTAAATACGGTCATCTTTCCACTGCTTTACATAATGAACATATCTCTAAAGAAAGACTGGACACAACTAACCCCCTCCTCCCCTGCCTTACAAGGGGCCAGCCCAAGCACTAGGCAGGAGTAGGTGGTTGCCTAGGGCAGAAGCCTCCTGGAGCATCACGGAGCAGTTGCAGTTAAAACAACAGATCCTGAAAACTATACAAACTCAAGAGACAACAGCAAAAGGAAGGAGCACTTTTCAAATAGCCCATTTACCCAGATTATGCTGAGAAGGGGGTAGTGTTGAGGTGATAATAATTGTTGGGAGGCCAATGGGCCTAAAAGGTAATGGGGGGAGGGGGTGAGAGATTAAAGACTTAATGTTTGCCTAAGGTCTCTAATACGCTTGCACTGGCCTTGCTTGAAAAAAATAGCCTAAAATTGGTCTAGCGCATGAAAGTGGTTTAAAACCTGCATGGAAGAAATGTTCATTCAATTTCTGTTTTCATACTGGGAGAAAAAAGTGAATAAGCAATTGACAAGATTTATGGCATAAAATCATACACTGTCACCTTTTCAATCTGATTCTAGAGAAGCCCATTACACTGAAATGGCACTAATAAAAGTAGTAGATAGCATTTGCCATTGTAAAAAACAAAGGGTTTACAATTGGTGCAGTAAACTGAGATCTAGTTTTGTCCTCTGATACTGTAAATCCTGAGATACTGCTGGACAGATGAAGGCCAGTGGGGTTCACTCACTGTATCTTCAGTGTTGCCAGATGGAAAAAAATTTGTCACGTCCAAAGCCAGTCCAAAACCCCCGCACGAAGTCAATTTGCATGTGAATGACGTCATTAATAAATATTGAGTCAATTTGCATGTGGATGACACCATCAATAAATATTAATGAGTCAGTTTGCATATGAATGGCATCATTAATAAATATTAATGAGGCCATTTGCATACAAATGATGTCATTAAGCCCGCCTCTGTGGGACTTCTACTGGCCGCGACCGTGGGAAAACCAGCACTGGCCGCGGGGAAAAAAACTGCAGTGGGCGAAAAAAACGCCGGCGGGGCTTAAAAAAGCCGCCCAAAATCCCGCAACCCGCACGCGGCGTGAAAAAGCTATAGCAACTTGTGGAAAGGAGCCCAATTGGGCGAGAAACCTGCAGCCCTGGCAACACTGTAAAGCATTAAGAAAATTAGGCAGCCTACTAGGATACTGACTTATTAGGGGGAAGGGGGTTGGCAAAGAATAGCACAAGTGGAAGTAAAACAATAATCCTCGTTAAAGATGTGGCTTTAAAAAAAAGCCGTTTTTGGATAGTCATTTCGTTTATTATTGTTTACTACCTTTTCTTTCTTGTTCCGGTATTATTTTGTTACTGAGGTTTAATTAATCGGTTTGGCTCCCGTTGTATCTGCTGCCTGGTAGAGTCTGTGTCTTTAAGGGAGGGGCTACTTCCTGGAGAGTTGGGAATTCCTGAGAAGCACTGCAAGCCTGAAAGCTAAGCTTGTCTGAATTTATATCTTTTCATGTTTTTGTGTTTGGTTTGATCAGTGCGCATTTCCTAGTAAAAAAGGTGCTGGTACTCAAATGCTAGGCTACTCTTCAGGGGTGGGGTAATCACTGAGGGACCCATCCCACAATAGCCAAGCCCCCTGCAACCGGTCACAGAATGTATGACAAGGCAGGATTGGTGTGTAGAGCCTCAGCTCTTTCAGTAAAACTTGGGGTCCCATGGGTCAATTTTAGCAGACAACAGAAAAGGTGCCGGTACTCAGTACCCCCAAGTACCCCCTCAAAAAAAGCCATGGGTTTGATTCATAGATTCTAAACTGTTCTCTTACTTGCGTGTCCCTCTCTTAGGGGTATGTTTACTGAGGTGCATTAGCATTTTTAACGCGCCTGTAAATTTTAAGGCGCATTAAACGCTAATGCGTCTATACATTTCTATGAGCACGTTAGCGTTTAATGCGCCACTTAGTAAACCTAGCCCCTAATTTCTTCCTAGAACGTTTGCTCACTTTACCTCCATCTATACTATACAAGGGGTGGGGGGTAGCTTCCTTTCCTCTCAGTTGCAGAGTTGCTTGGTCCTATAATTTGTTTTATTTCTGTCTTCTGCTGACTTATAGTCCCTCCCTTCCCACTCCCTCTCCCACCCACCTCTAGGCTAGCTCTCCCTATCTATAAAATCAATTGACAGTTATCTTCAATAAACCCTCTGTTGGACAATCGTGGTCATTGATATAGAAACATAGAAACATGACGGCAGATGAAGGCCAAATGACCCATCCAGTCTGCCCATCCTCTGTAACCCCCACTTCTACCTATTCCTAAGCAATCCCACATGCTTATCTCATGCCTTTTTAAATTCTGGAACAGTCCTCAACTCCACTGGGAGGCCATTCCACACCTCCACCACCCTTTCTGTGAAATAATACTTCCTTAGGTTACTCCTAAACCTATTCCCATTATGACATCACAATATGAGCTCTGGTTACCAGAGACTGAAACTCTTCACACTAAGGGGGGAAAGTAAGCCAAGAATAGGACAATTGAGCCATTGTGACATCACTGATGAGGTTGGCTCTTAGGCATTGGTGGAATAGAAACATAGAAACATGACGGCAGATAAAGGCCATATGACCCATCCAGTCTGCCCATCCTCTGTTCCTAAGCGATCCCACATGCTTATCCCATGCCTTTATAAATTCTGGAACAGTCCTCGACTCCACCACCTCCACCAGGAGGCCATTCCACGCCTCCACCACCCTTTCTGTGAAATAATACTTCCTTAGGTTACTCCTAAGACTATTCCCTCTTAACTTAGTCATATGCCCCCTCATTCCAGAGCTCTCCTTCATTTGAAAAAGGCTCTCTTCCTGTACATATATGCCCTTGAGATATTTAAACGTTTCTATCATGTCTCCTCTCTCCCTCCTCTTCTTCCAGCGTATACATGTTGAGGTTCATAAGCCTGTCCCTATAATTTTTGCATTCAAGACCGCTTACTAATTTCGTAGCCGCCCTCTGGACCTACTCCATCCTGTTTATATCTTTCCGTAGGTGCGGTCTCCAGAACTGCACACAGTACTCCAAATGGGGCCTCACTAGAGACTTATACAACGGCACTATCACCTCCTTTTTTCTGCTGGTCATGCCTTCGAAAGCTAATCAAGAAATGTATTAAGTTATGTCCAATAAAAAAGGTATCATCTTATTTTCTTTTCCATGTTTTATTTTGTTTGATTTCTATTGATAACCTTTAAGAGTGGACTAACACGGCTACCACACCTCTTTCCTACGTATGGAAAGGGAGAGGAAAGACTACATAAAACAGAGGAGTTCGATAAGTGGCTTGAAGCCTGGTGTAAAGAAGAAGGTTTTAGATACATAAGAGGATGGGGCAGTACATGGAAAAACAGCAGGTTGTACTGTAATGATGGGCTACATCTTTCTCTAACAGGAAAAAGGGTCCTTGGGGAGAAACTCAGAGAGTATGTTTCTGGACATTTAAACTAGAGGGTGGGGGACTGGGGGTGACAAAAGGAAGCAAAGGAAGTCACGTGACAGTAGTTGGGAAGGTAATGTTAATATAGAAACCAGCTAAACTCACTTAATAACATATGGAAAGCAATGAGTACAAATGCTCGAAGTCAAATTAAAAAGGTTTAAGATTTGCAAGCCCTGATGTTTGATAACTATACCAGGCTATAATCTTTTTAGCAAGGATAGAGAGGGCCAAAGAGGTGGAAGAGTGGCTGGCTCTCTATGTGAAAAATAAGATCAGAGTAGCTGAAATGCAGGGGTGGGAAAAGGAAGAAGCTATATGAATTGTCCTGGAAAGAGAAGATGGAACCTGTATCTACATGGGTGTTATCTACAAACCTCCAGCACGAATGGAGTAGCTGGACAAGTATCTGGTCGAAGATATCCATAAGCTTGGAATGAAAATGGAGGTGCTGTTGCTGGGAGATTTCAACCTGCCTGATGTGGATTGGAACGTCCCATCGGCAGAATCGGAAAGAAGCAGAGAGATTGTAGATGTCTGTCAAAGAGCTTTGCTCAGACAAATGGTGACGGAATCCACGAGGAAAGGGGAGACTCTGGATCTAGAAAAGCTAGGAATGGAATTTTAAGACTGAAAGATGCTGAGAACAGTTATATGGAGAGTGATGAGAATAAAACGAATGTGCTAAACAAATACTTCTCTTTGGTGTTCACAGAAGAAAATTCTGGAGAAGAACCATGGTCGGCTGCCAAGGGTATATCTGGGAATGGAGTGGCTATTGCATCGTTCACGGAAGAAAGCTGAAAGAGGACAAGGCTATAGGGCCAGATGGGATACATCTCAGGGAGCTCAGAGAAATCCTAGTGGGACCTCTTAAGGATTTATTTAATAGATCTTTAGAGACAGGAGAGGTTCTGCGGGATTGGAGATGAGTGGATGTGGTCTATTTTCACAAAAGTGAGGACGGGGAAGAAGTGGGAAACTACAGGTCAGTAAGCCTTATGTCGATGGTAGGAAAAATAATGGGGTTGCTGCTGAAGGAAAAGATAGTTAACTTTCTAGAATTCAATGGGTTGCAGGATCCGTGGCAACGTAGCTTTAGAAAAGGAAAATCCTGCCAAATGTATTTGATTTCTTTGACCAAAGAACTGGATAAAGGACATGCGCTAGATGTAATCTACTTGGATTTCAGCAAAGCCTTTGATATGGTTCCTCACAGAAGACTCACAAATAAGCTGGAAAGAGAAGCTTGGAAAAAATCTAGGAGAAGACTGTGATAGCTTGGAAAAAAATCTAGAAGAATGTGATAGCATGAGCAGGGTTGGGGTGCAGAGCCTTCACAAACGCAACCAAACCACTGTATAACAGTAAAAGAAAACTCATTGTTGGTATGTTCAAACAAATGAGTGCTAAAGCCTGTTCGCTTCACAGGCCTGATAACTTCATAGTAAGAGTAAAGCCTCTTGCAAGTCAGTTGCAGTCTTCACAAGTGATTAACTCCTGCCAGGGCCCCCAAATCATAAAGTGTATCAGCTCCATGTCAGTATTAATGAAAGAAGGGCCTGGCTCTTGCCAGGCCACAGAGGTCAGGAATTTCACAGTATACAAATGAGAACCTTTTCCTACTTAAGCCAGTCTTCTAGTACTCTTCACTTAGGTTGTGGAAGCATATACTTGATGAGTGTTCCTATCTTCCCTGGGCCTCTTTGACTTTTCTCTGCTCTGAGCTTTTGTCTGCTGTAGCTGAACCATGACATCCCTGCTGAGCATTCTAGAGCTAGGCCTCTTAAAGTAGTCGTGTGAGGAAGTGTGCTTAAGTGGGAACAACAGTTTCCTATGTGCATTATCACAAAGATAAACAGGAGGAAAGCAGAAGAGGCAGGAAACAATGCAATTAGAAAAAAAATCATTTGGACATCAAAGGTAGAGAGAGAACCATTTTATTTTCAGTTCAGTGTTTGGAAGATATAATGGGTGGGTGGGAGGGCAAACGCACATGCATGTTCAGACGTGCCAAAGGCTTCTAGAACTATCAGTACACTGGGCAGCATCTGCGCCAGGGCTTCATAGGTGATGACACCCACATCTGAGAATACTTGTTCTGCTGTCCTTGGAGAACACCTGCTGCAGCTGTGTAACTTTTCTTTATTGGATCAGTGTAAGAATTATCCAAATGCCTGTCTTAAGATTTGAATGAAGCTTCAGATGTCTTCTCTAAGAAAGGACCTGTGTGGTTTATAAAGCTACTAGTAAAAAAGGCCTGTTTCTGGCTCAAATGAAATGGGCACTAGGAAGGTTTTCCTCGGAGTGTGTATGTTTGAGAGAGTGTCTGTGAGAGTGACTGTGTGAGAGAGAGAGAGAGTGAATGTGCAAGGGAGAAGCAGCAGCGGCCGGACAGCATTAGTATTGGGTGGCAAGGGTGTTGATTTGGCTGTGTGTGTGTGGGGGGGGGAGGGGGTAGGGACTTGGGTGATGTGGCGGGGGAGGGACTTGAGTGATGCGCCGAGGGGGAGGGGGGTAGGGGCTTGTGTGATGGGATTCGTTGAGTGTTTGTGCTCCGCCCACGACGAGGGCGGGGCAGACACTCATGGAGCAAAACCGATCTACACAACTACAAATTTAGAACGTTGGGAGGCTTCAATAGAACGTTGGAGGTGCAAATTATGTCTGGATGGGGCGTGGCTGAGGGCGGATCTATGAGTGAGGGTGAGCGGTGCTGACAGCCTTGCCTACGAACAGTACAGGGCTTCAGTCTGCCAAGAATCCCACGATAGAAATGTAGTTTTCACTGTTAGGTTGCTCTATGTTCTATGTATGTTTTTTAAAAGTTATTATTATATCCATTTATTGGCCTGTCAACTGTTGGCCTGTCTAGTATCCAGTAGCCCCTTGCTACTATTTGGTGAGGGTGTGGCAACCTCGGCTACTCCTGATGGATTTACCACCTTTCTGAGACATAGTTTTATTTGCCCTCAAGGCTATACTAACTTCTTGGTTGGATCCTCCAGGCCCCTTGTTCCAGATGTGGAGGGCTTCCATGATAGCTGACATGCACATGGATGATGGTTATTGACTTTGCACACACTTCGGAGACACAATTTCAGAAAGCTTGGGAGGTATTTTGGCTGACCCTTTCTCTGAGAGCTCACAGTTATCTTTTAAATATATAGTTACTTTGGAACCAGGTCTAGATTGGTGTAAGGTGGTCTCGATGGCTGATTCCAGGGAGGTGGTAAGGGGGGATGGAGTGGGGTATATATGGTTTCTGTATGGGGTCTTTGTTTATAAATGATTGTAACTAGCAGATTCAGTTGTTCTGTTCCTGAGTTAATAAAATATGATTTATACATAAAATTATTATTTTATGGAGAGAGATAAAAATTTTGTGAAACAAGATGTGCCTTACCTAGTAGAATAGAGCTGGTGAGAGCCCCTTAAGAATCAGCCAGTATGGTGTATCGACTGGGCTCTTCCATTATGTTTGTCTGCATGGGTATTCCACATTTTGAGGTTGATTTTTAAATGAGCTCTTAGAAAACTAGGTCATGCCTAAAATTACTCATGCTACTAGTCAGCAAGTACTTTAAAGACACTATCCCAGCATCTACACACTACTTAGCAGGTGCCACCAACGACCAAAAAAAACTTATAGAAATCTTTAACACATTTTAAAATTTTTGTTCTGGATCCTTAGAAGCTTGGCTAGCTGAATGCATATAACTTTTTCAATTGCTGACGCTGCCTTTTCATCATTTGATCTAATTTTAAAAGAGTTGTATGTATAATACAGGTTTCGATAACTTCATCAGGGTAGAGGTCCGAATCACATTGCTGTAACACTTCTTCCAACACATCGCATCGCTGTAATACTTCTTCCCGCTGTTGGAAGACGTATTACAGCGATGTGATTCGGATCTCTACCCTGATGAAGTTATCGAAACCTGGCCATGTTGGCAGAGGCTCCGAGATTGACATTTTGAAAGCTAAGTAGCATATTATACATATAACTCTTTAAACATTGGATCAGATGATGAAAAGGCAGCGTATGCAATTGAAAGTTATATGTATTCAGCTAGCCAAGATTCTGAGGGACCACAACAAAAATTTTAAAATGTGTTAAAGATTTCTATTAGTTTTTGGGGGGCATCGGTGACAACTGCTAAGTAGAATGTAGATGCATGGATCGTGTCTTTATGGTTTATATTTCGCATTGAGTTGGTCCTTTTAATTTGAGTCAACATGTACCCCGCCGATCTAAGCTATGCACCCAATGACATTATCTACGAGGCCGATTAGTTCCAATAAGTGGGTGCTAATGAAACTAATCAGCACCAATTTGGATTTTCTAAGCGCTATTCTATAACAATGTGTGCCCAATTCCCGTGACATATGACCAAAAAGGGGGTGTGGCCATGGGAGGTGCCATGGGCAGGTTAGGGGCATTCCTAAAATTTGAGTGCAGTGTTATACAATCTCAGACTTGTGCTCAAATTGGGCGCTGGAAATTACACCAAGTCTAGGTGCCTAAATTGGTACTCAGTGTTATTCTGTAATGGACTACTGCAATGCTCTTTATTTTGGCAGGGCATACACCAGGTTTAGGGCATTGCAATTAGTCCAAAATGCTGCTGCTAGGTTAGTAGCAGGTGTATCTCAGGCAACACATATTAATCCGACGCTGACAGTGCTCCACTGGGGTACCAGTGCAGAGTAGAATACAGTTTAAGATTCTTTGTCATGTGCATCAGGCTATCTATAGATCTGCACCAAAATATTTAAAAGATACCTTTTGTACGTACCGTCCTGCCAGGAGTTTGAGGTCAGAGACAACAATGCGTCTGTCATCTTGATGCAGTGTCTTATATTAGACATTGTGAGACTAGATTTGCTGCTTTTTTCTGTGGCTGGGATGCAGCTGTGGAATGCATTAAAAGGTCGATTGAGATTATACACTGAAATTTCACATTTTAAGCGGCTATTGAAAACTTCATTGTTTGTGGAGGCATTTGTGTAAAGCTAGTTGTTATAATGGTGCAGTTTTGCTGTAAGTTCTGGTTATGTCACAATGATAGCATGTATGTTGTTGTTGGTTTTATTTTGTATGTTTTTATTATTATTATTATTTGTTGCATTTGTATCCCACATTTTCCCACCTTTTTGCAGGCTCAATGTGGCTTACATTATGCCGTAATGGCGATCGCCATTTCCGGAATGAGAAATACAAAGTGGTATTGCATTAAAGTTCATAAATGATAGAGCAAATTATAGAGTAAGTTAGATAATCAGTTCTTGTCTGGCATGAGAAATAAGGTGGTAGTGCGTTAACGTTCATTAGTGACAGAATGACTGAGGCAATCAGGTATAGAGAGTTCGGTTTTGTCTGGATCTGGAAGAGTTTTGTTGTCTGGTATTTAGGGTGGATCATTGTGGTATGTCTTTTTGAACAGGTTAGTTTTTAGTAATTTTCAGAAGATTGTTAGGTCGTGCATTGTTTTTATAACATTTGGTAGTGAATTCCGTAGTCGCGTGCTAATGTAGGAGAAGCTGGATGCATATGTTGATTTATATTTAAGTCCTTTGCAACTGGGGTAGTGGAGATTCAAGAATGTGCGTGCTGACCTTTTTGTGTTCCTGGGTGGTAAGTCTATGAGGTCTGACATATATACCGGGGCCTCACCGTGAATGATTTTATGGACCAGGGTACAGATTTTGAACGCAATTCGTTCTTTTAGTGGGAGCCAGTGTAGTTTTTCTCTTAGGGGTTTGGCGCTTTCGTATTTCGCTTTTCCAAATATGAGTCTGGCTGCTGTGTTTTGGGCAGTTTGGAGTTTCTTAATGATTTGTTCTTTACAACCGGCGTAGATGGCATTACAGTAATCTAGGTGGCTTAGCACCGAATATTTCCCTTGGGAAGAAAGGTTTTACTCTTTTGAGTTTCCACATTGAATGGAACATTTTCTTTGTTGTATTTTTTGCGTGGCTTTCTAGTGTAAACTGTTTTGATTTAAGTGGCCTATAAATGTGTAAAGAAAATAAATAAATAAATAAAATTACAGAATAACGTCAGCGCTGATTTTTTTCGCTGCCAATTTTTGAGTGCCATTTATTGAATCTAGCCCTACGTGAAGAAGTGGGGGTGCCAGGGTAGGCTGATGGGGGTGATGTTGGGAGTTTGGGAAGGATTACTTTGGGTGGGAATAGGGTAGGCACTAAGTGGAAGTTTAGAATAAACAGAACCTTTTATGGTAGCAGATAAGGCACAGCTGGAAGTGAGAGAGTGAGGGTAAGTATTGTTTAATGGATGATATGGGGGGGAGGTGGGATAAGAGATATGCCTTTTGTACTTTGTAAGCGATAATGAGTTGTTAAGACTGACAATATCTAAATAAAATTAAGTTTATGGGATTGTGTTCATTGTTGGATGTTTGTGATCAACAAAGAGAAAGTTTTATAGACATAGATAATACTTGCCTTCCTGCCCCTCTTAGCATAGGCACTCTCTGATAAAATGACCCTCTTTAGGGGTAATTTTATAAAGCATTGTCTGCATGTATAGTTAAATGTGTTTATTAAAGCAGAAAAGCACAATACAAATAGAAAACTATAACAGTCATCCACACCCCCTTCACCCCCCACCCCCCCCCACTCCCCAAATCCCCTAATGCATGAACATCCAACCATTCAAAAGAAAGTTGCAGAAGGCCTGGATTCTTATGACCCTTTTGCATGAAGTAACTCCAAAGTAACTAAAAGTCTCCTTCATCCCCCTTCTCCAACTAAAAAAAAAAAAAAGAGTTCACCAAGATCTACACAATCGGAGTATTCAAAATCCTGCTGTGGCCATGCGGAAATAGAGATTGTATGCAAGAACTCGCCTCCACCTTGCGTACGCCTTGTAGCGCTATAGAAATGCTAAATAGTACTAGTAGTAGTAGTAGAGGAGTAGCCTATCGGTTAGTGCAGTGCAGCTCCTTGTGACTCTGGGTAAGTCACTAAACCCTCCATTGCCCCTGGTACAAAATAATACCTGAATATATGTAAACCGCTTTGAATGTAATTGCAAAAACCTCAGAAAGATGGTATATCAAGTCCCATTTCCCTTTCCCCCTTTCCCTTATGACATCACAATATCAGAAGTGAGCCAAGTATCAGGCAATCAAGCCATTGTGACATCACTGATGAGGTTGGCTCTTATTGGTGGACGGAGCCTCCACCTACCCTCCTCTCCTCCTTCCTGTACACATTAATTGATTTGATTTGCTTACTTTATTTTTTGTCTATTAGATTGTAAGCTCTTTGAGCAGGGACTGTCTTTCCTCTATGTTTGTGCAGCGCTGCGTACGCCTTGTAGCGCTATAGAAATGCTAAATAGTAGTAGTAGTAGAACCCCACACTTTCAGAAAGACTTTCTTTCTCCTTGGAGAGAATCTCGCTGCATTCCTCTCCCACAATATTAATGAATGAAATTAATTGCACCAGGTCCAGTATGAGAGAGAGTCAGCCATTGTCCACACCCCTAAAATCACCTTTTTTTCTTCCTACAATGCTAGCTTTTCTAAGAAATTGATGGACTCCATGCCCTGCAGCACAAGATCCTCACATTGTCTACATGTAAAGTATATTTACATGCGCTTAACACAAGACTATCTCTACTTCAGGAAGCAGGTGAAAGCCAGGGTTGCCAGCTGGGAAAACTTTTCCCAGCCCAAAACGAGCCGTAAACCCACCCGTAGCCAATCCCCGTCTCCCGCGTCACCGAACCCCGCCCCCGCATCACCTAACCCCGCCTCTGCATCACTAACCCCGCCTTCCACGTCACTAAACCCGCCTCCCACATAACTAACCCCACCCACTACGTCATCCCTGACGTCAACCCCGCCCCGGAAAAGCTTCTATTGGACCAAATTGGACCAATAGAAGCCCCGGAAAAGCTTCTATTGGACCGAATTGGACCAATAGAAGCCCCGGAAAAAAACGCCAAACTCGCACAGCGGCGATGGGAAAACCGCATCCTGCGGCCGGCGAAAATTTTCCCCCCGCCGCTGGCGAAAACCCACCCAATTGGGCGGTAAAACCGCCCACCTGGCAACATTGGTGAAAGCTTGGATCTTCAACCAGGCCTTTAATGGAAGAAGTAACTAACTTGTTAGTCTCACTCACACACACAAGGATTGACTCGGGCTGCACATACTGCAGTGGGACACGTTTATCCACTCCTACCCTAGCTGAGATAATATTTAACCATTTCTCTGACCTCATGTGCAACTTTCTGTAAATCAATCACCTTACTTTCTAACTCTTCCTACTTTCTTACCCTTCTATATGTCACATCTTTACTTTACCCTTCGCTATCACTTATAATGTTCTATTACGTATTGTGTTGACATTGTAAATAGTATACCATGCCATACTTTGTATTGTTTTTGAATATTTTTACTGCTGTAATTGTCTACTGCTCATGTTTGATCTGTTCTTACTGTACACCGCCTTGAGTGAATTCCTTCAAAAAGGCGTGAAATAAATCCTAATAAATAAATAAATATTTTACACGCAGTGCATTGGTATACATGTGCCTACGTTTTCGAAATCTATTGGGCGCAGCTGGGGCAGCGTTACAAAGTGCTAACGAGTGAAGACTGGGATGAACTACCTGTGTGAGAAGGTCCACTTTATATGGTAGCAATACCGGTGGGGTTTGAGTCATATGACTTAAGGGGAACCAGATTTGACTTGCATGTAAGTGATTAGAAAAATTACTTATATGTTGTGTGCTGATATACACTTATAAATGCCAATATACTCCTTGTACCTTGTTCTGCAAATACCCACTTAACTTATATAGCGAGTATTTGCAAGGGAGGCATGTATGTCCTTGCCGCGCATAGGTGCTTGAACTTATTCCAGCTGTTTGGCTGCCGTGGGTGCCTAGACATTAGGTGTGTTGATACTCTATTATGGAACATAGGCTGCCAAATTCCCTTATGGCAGCCATTCCCAACCCAGTCCTCGGGGCACGCCTAGTCCCATTGGGTTTTCAGGATATCCACAATGAATATGTATGAGATAGATTTGCATGCACTGCCTCAATCACATGCTCATGTTTACCTTCTGGAGCAGAGATGAATTTGTGTGTTCTAGGGGTTGGGGGGGGGGGGGGACAGCATTGTAACATAGTAACATAGTAGATGACGGCAGATAAAGACCTGTACGGTCCATTCAGTCTGCCCAACAACATAAACTCATATGTGCTACTTTATATGTATATAGAGAATCCACAAAGCGTGGAGAACTCAAAAAAGACCCACGGATACTTTGTAAAACAAACAGAAAAGTGGGCACTTCTTCAAATTTACTGCTGAACCCTTCACGCAAGTGATCCGTTCCACGATTCAATACAAAGGTCTTTTTAAAGACCATTTATACACTATTCGCCAGTATTTCTTATTCTGGATCATCATTAGCTGTCTACCTTAGTATTTAGACTCCTGATGCAGGCCTTTTGGCCGAAACACAACGGTTGTGTCGAGTCAAATATACTAATTAATAAAATTTGGTTTTAGCTTTACTGTGATCCAGTCTCTGGGACTCCTGGTTTTGTGCCCACTTTTCTGTTTGTTCTACTTTATATGTATACCTGACCTTGATTTATCCTTGCCATTTTCGGGGCATAGACCGTAGAAGTCTTCCTAGTACTTGCCTCGCCTCCCAACCACCGGTGCTGCCACCCAATCTCTGCTAAACTCCTGAGGATCCATTCCTTCTGAACAGGATTCCTTTATGTTTATCCCACGCATTATTGAATTCCGTTACCGTTTTCATCTCCACCACCTCCCGCGGGAGGGCATTCCAAGCATCTACCACTCTCTCCGTGAAAAAATACTTCCTGACATTTTTCTTGAGTCTGCCCCGCTTCAACCTCATTTCATGTCCTCTAGTTCTACCGCCTTCCCGTCTCCAGAAAAGATTTGTTTGCAGATTAACACCTTTCAAATATTTGAACGTCTGTATCATATCACCCCTGTTTCTCCTTTCTTCCAGGGTATACATGTTCAGGTCAGCAAGTCTCTCCTTATATGTCTTGTAACGCAAATCCCATACCATTTTTGTAGCTTTGCACCACCTCAGTTCTTTTTACATCCAACATAGGTGCCTGTGTTGTCTTTATGAAATAATATATACATAGGCACCTTTCTGGACATTTCAAGTGGAGGCGTATTTTCAAAGCACTTAAACTTACAAACTTGCATAGGAACCTATGGAATTTTGTTAAGTCTAAGTGCTTTGAAAATGAGTCCCGTGGAGGGGCATAATTGAACGAAAACGTCTATCTCCATGGGCGTTTATCTCCGAGAACGGGTCCGTGAAGGGGCGGACCGAACCGTATTTTCGCAAAAAATAGACGTCCATGTTTTATTCGACAATTTGTGAGTTGGGCGATAATGGAAAATGAAAGCGCCTAGCTGAAAAACAAATAAATCCAAGGCATTTGTTCGTGGGAGGGGCCAGGAGTCATAGTGCACTGGTCCCCCTCACATGCCAGGACACCAACCGGGCACCCTAGGGGGCACTTTTACAAAAAAAAAAAAAAGTTAAAGAGCTCCCAGGTGCATAGCACCCTTCCCTTGTGTATTGAGCCCCCCAAATCCCCCTCAAAACCCACTGCCCACAAGTCTACACCATTACTATAGCCCTAAGGGGTGAAGGGGGGCACCTACATGTGGGTACAGTGGGTTTGGACGACTAATAAGCATTAAGCAGCACAATTGTAACAGGTAGGGGGGGATGGGCCTGGGTCCACCTGCCTGAAGTCCACTGCACCCCCTAACAACTGCTCCAGGGACCTGCATACTGCTGCCAGGGAGGTGGGTATGACATTTGAGGGTGAAAATAAAAAGTTGTGAAACATCATTTTTTTTGTGGTCAGAGGGGGTTAGTGACCACTGGGGGAGTCAGGGGAGGTCATCCCCGATTCCCTCTGGAGGTCATCTGGTCATTTAGGGCACTTTTTGGGGCCTTATTCGTGAAAAAACAGGGTCCAGGAAAAGTGCCCTAAATTCTAGCTACAAACGCATACTTTTTTTCCATTATCGGCGAAAGGCGCCCATCTCTCCTTGGCCGATAACCACGCCCCAGTTCCACCTTCGCCACGCCTCTGACACGCCCCCGTCAACTTTGTACGCTTCCGCGATGGAGTGCAGTTGAAAACGTCCAAAATCGGCTTTCCATTATACCGATTTATTCGTTTTTGTGAGATAAACGTCTATCTCCCGATTTGGGTCGAAATCTAGGCGTTTTTCTCTTTCAATTATAAGGTGGATAGGCACCTTTCTGGACATTTCAAGTGGAGGCGTATTTTCAAAGCACTTAAACTTACAAACTTGCAGAGGAACCTATGGAATTTTGTTAAGTCTAAGTGCTTTGAAAATGAGTCCCATAGTATCCCTATTATGAAATTCCCCCCTCTCCATGAGAGCAAACTTTCAAAACCCCTTCATCAATGTAAATGGACATTAATCTGGGTTAAAGGGAAATGGAACTTGATATACTGCCTTTCTAAGGTTTTTTTGCAACTACATTCAAAGCGGTTTACATACATTCAGGTACTTATGGGTTAAGTGACTTTCCCAGAGTCACAAGGAGCTGCAGTGGGAATTGAACTCAGTTCCCCAGGATCAAAGTCCACTGCAGTAACCACTAGGCCACTCTGTGATGAAAGCATGCGAGTAGCTCTCCATTCACCACCTTTTATATGAAAGCATTCCCAGGGAGAAGCAAGGTCAGGGGAGGCAAAAACAGGTATAGCCTTTTTGCATTTTCAAAATTGTGTGTGTTGTTTCGTGTGGGTGCTTTTTCCTTGAGCAAAAGTACAGGCTGACTTTACACCTGCCTGCACAGTTTTGAAACTCACTTCTTGGAAGGCCAACAGGATTTCAGTTACACTTTGCTTTGATGGATGTATCAAGTGCCAATAAACAATATTACTCCAGTTCTGTGTTATTATAGGATTGATCTCAGGAGGAGGGGAGCTTATTGTCGAGTTTAATTATGAAAATCTCATGAGGAGACCCTATAAGCCGGAATCTTTTAAGTATGTAGCAATTCCTCTGCTGCTGGCAGCTGGGCTATATCTCTAGCAATGAAAATTGGAGTGACTGGGAAGACTGAAAGGGTTTGATATTTTTTTTTCTTTGCCATTATCAACTCCTACGATCAGTATCATGTTTCTTTTTTTCATTTAAAATAAATCTTTCATTTTAATCTAGTCCCTGTTATGAGCACTCATTATTCAGAGGGCTTACAAGGTTCCCATAAAGTCACCATGATGAAACCTGTCCTACATTCTCTGTAACTTCAAGGACCTAGGCATAGTTTCCTGGTCATAAAGACACCCCAGCGTTGAATTTGGTGTTCCAAAATTAAAATCTTTACTGGGAAAAAATAATTCTTTAAATCCAGAGCACAGTCAGTTACAAATAAATATTTCCCTCTTTCCTTCAGGGGCACAGTCGTGGCCTTACCTCTTTGGAGTCAGTAGCTTGGGCCAATGAGGTCAACATCCACGCTATGTAGGAGCCACCTATAATAATCTCAGCCTCCTCTTAAAAAATCAGTCCTGGCCACCCCACTACTTTTTTTTTCTGGACAAACTCTCTTCCTCTTGTCTGGAAAAATTGTTTCCTGGACTCCAAGGGCTTTTCTTGGTAACTGAATTCCTCAGGAGAGCTCTCTCTTCACCTCTCTTGCTACTTGGAATCCATTAGACTCTTGGGTCAGCACAGAATGGGTAGCTGCCTCTGTATTCGTCCTTTCTGGCTGAAACATAAACACTTAAAGCTTCTTTAGGACTGAAAGTAGGCACTTCTCACAGCCTCCTCCACAAGGTACTGTTCCTCCTGGTTCATCTTGGACATGAGATCCAGGATGGGTCCTTCTACTTCCAACAAATGACTCCACAGGGCGTAAGCAGATGAGAACTACTGCCCACAGCCTCCTCCACAAGGTACTGTTCCTCCTGATTCATCTTGGACATGAGATCCAGGATGGGTCCTTCTACTTCCAACAAATGGCTCCACAGGGCGTAAGCAGATAGGAACTACTGCCCATCTTCTGGCTCAGATTCCAGGAGCTGAGACACCACTTCTAGCTTCTCATGCCCTTAAATTTCTGCAGTTCCTTAAAAAGCTACTAGCAACTCCTTGAAACTTCAGGTGGACACACTGACTGCTGGTAGAACTGCACCATTTATGACCATGCCTATGGGGGTGCAGCTTCAGCAATGGTTAAGTCCCTGCTGCTCTCATTCCATATATGAGGAACACAGGGATAAATAAGGGCTCCCTTACATAAATGAACATTTTTTATTCATATTAATTCAAAATATTAATCTTCATAAGGTAGCTTGTATGTATGTATATGGGGGGAGGAGGAGGTGGAGGGGGGAAGAGCCAATTTAAGGCTCATCTATTTCCTTTGCAGTGGCCTGGGGTATTTTAGCTCAGATGTATCTATCTAGGAGGGAATAATTAGGGTAAGTTCAGATCCTGGATGCATAACAATGGGATGCACAAGGATCTAGTCTTGGCCCTCTGCTGTCTGACCTTTTTACACACATCTTATCTGTGTGTGGAATACATGTACTTCTCTTTGCAGATAACACAGTACTATACTGCTCTGAAAAAGGCTGTCCTGATTTACTGGCTGAATTGCAATCTGAATTTAATAAAATACAAGGCTGGCAGAATGCCAATAGATTGCACCTTAACGCAGAAAATAATATTCTTCAGTAATAGAAACACATTGGATGAACTCTCAAAGGTGGCCAATGGCCATCCAAGCTGTGGATGGGTCCCAGGGCAAATCAGTTACAGCTTTGAATATCTTGACATCTGGATTAGCCAGGCCCTAAACTTTGATTAGTATAGCTCTGAACTGATTAAAAAAAAAAGACAACCTAAACATTAACCTTGGAAAATCAGAGTGAAAGGCTGCTTAGAAGTGGCCTCAAGGCAAATACTATCTAAACATCTATTACTCCAGTAATTGATTATGGTGTTAAAGTGTAGATTCACCTCAATTGTCATGCTTAAGGCATGAGGCACGCTCATTATCTCTCACACACATACATCTTTTCACAGCGTAATATACACTGAAGATCTGAGAGCCCCCGCAACTGCTGAGATGGGCTTGACTGCTCATGAAGGATGGAGCAGCTGGGGCCAGCCACCATAGGCAGTAGCATGGGCTATTCCTTCTTTCGAATGCAAGCACCCGTGTAGATAATAAAGGAGGAGTGACAGCATGGAGCAGTCAGTGGCATCATTTTTATACACCATTACTGCTGTTACTAGGCTCAGGCTGTAGAAAAGGGGCTGGGAAGGAAGGAATGAACCTCTAGTTGGAACACTAGATGACCAAGGGGTAAAAGGGGTACTCGGGGAAAACAAGGCCCTAGCAGGAGAGATTAAATTAATTCTTTGCTTCGGTCTTCACCGAGGAAGATTTGGGAGAGATACCGGTGCCCGAATTCAAGGCAGGTAAGACCTATATATTGAGCATTACAGTAGTTTAGACATGATATAATGAAAGAATTAATACGTACGTTCAGTGCTGCTGGGAGAAGAAATGGCTGGATTGTTCTAATGAGCTGGAGTTGAAAGAAGGTGCGCTTCACCACTGCAGAGACCTGTGAGGCAAAAGATAAAGTGTTGTCAAGGATTACGCCTAAAATTTTGATCTGATTAGTTATGGTGAGGGGGACAACATTCAGAAAGATAGGGGAGGCTAGCGGAGGAATCTGTCTACTGGAGAAGAGAACAGCACAGGATTTATTGGGGTTTGGGATTAGTTGATACTGTTTAAACCAGGTACAGATAGTATCCAATTGGCAGCCACTGCAATGATGCTAATGTAAATGTAATATGTTCCTTTCTCGACTTTCCTGTTGACAATCGTGCCACCAAATTTTGGGCAACCTGGAGTGCTCATTGCATATAGCTTAGCAACCCAAACAATAAAACACTGCAATAATCAAAGTGGGGGAAAATAATAGCTTGTAATTCTCAAAAGAGAGTAAATCCCGTAACCTATGCAATAATCTTAATTTAAACAAAAAAAAAAAAACAGTCAATTACATATCCAATGTTATTCCTCACAGACAATGTGGCATCCAATCATATCCCAAGATATCTAATTTCTTTCAAAATCAAAGTGGTACATCCATCTACCTGAAAATCTAAAGGACAATTTGTCCATCACATTCTTGACAAAAACAAAATTTGTGTTTTTACAACATTCAAATGAAGCCTATTGGCTGTCATCCAATTTTGAATCATTTTAATTACATCTGATAGATAGGCCAGAGAGGATTCAATAGAGTTTTCAACCAGAAGAAAACATTGCAACTGATCTGCATAAAGTTTATAATGCAGACCAAGACAGACCAAAATTTTACAAATAGGTGTCATATAGAAATTGAATAACACTGGAGAGAAGGCCGTGCCTTGCAGAACGCCTAAGGAAATAGCTTTCCACACAGAGATATCAGGGATTGTTTTAACTTGAAACATTCTGTTCTCAAGAAATGATTGGAACCAATTAAAAACTGATTTGTCCAAACCAAAGTTTCCTAATCTCTTAAGCAGCACTTGATGCTCACCCAGACATCCAGTGTGACCATAAAGTATTGTTTCCCATCATCAATTCCCATTTTGATCATGTCAAGTGTGATTGCTGTAACGCACTCTACAACGATCTGACTATGAAGGGCCTGCACCATCTTCAACTGATTCACAATGCCAATGCTGCAGCAAAACTAATAGAAGGTTGCAAACGACGTGACCGCATCACACCGTTTTTGCAGAAACTTCACTGGCTACCAGTACAATACAGGGATACATTTTTAACTCTATGGGCCAGATGCACTAAACAATCGTTAGAGCCCTTCCCTTACCGATTCCCTTAGTGAATCGGTAAGTGTTACGTCTGTGCTTGCCTCGCCCTCTGGTGGCCAGTACGGGTGGCTGCTATGGACCATCACCCGTTCCAGATTTCTGCTCAGTCCGGTCCGGATCTTCCAGGCTGCCAGGTTTGCTTGTGTTGTTTGAGCCTGCACCGCACCCGTAGCTGCCTGGTGATTGGAGTGGAGGAGTGGAGTGGAGTGGAGGATTGGAGTGGAGGAGTGGCCTAGTGGTCGGGGTGGTGGACTTTGGTCTTGGGGAACTGAAGAACTGAGTTCAATTCCCAGCACAGGCAGCTCCTTGTGACTCTGGGCAAGTCACTTAACCCTCCATTGCCCGCCGCATTGAGCCTGCCATGAGTGGGAAAGCGCGGGATACAAATGTAACAAAAATAAAAAAGCAGCAGCTGAGTTCCAACTGCTTCTGGGCTTATCAGCCATCTTGGAACATTTCTGCTTGCCTTTGCATTGAGTCTTAGGCCCTGGTACGTGGGTGCTTGTGCACTTCTGCCTGAGAGACTTTGTCTGGACCTGTTTCTGTGTTTGCTGGTTTCCTGCTTTTTGAACCTTGCCTGATCCTGGACTTTGCTTTGCTTGTCGCCTGCCTTTTGTACCTTTGCCTGGACCTGTCTTCTGCTTGCTGGCTGACCGCCTGGATTTGCCGGTACGTCTATTCTGCCTTGCTTCTGGTGTGGGGTGGTTTTGCCTGCCACTGCTGCTCCTCGGCAGTGGCCCAAGGGCTCACAAACCCAGTTCCTGTTTAGTGATCGTGACAGTAAGGAACGGGCATGCATTAAGGAAAGGGAATGCAAATGAGCTGCTCGTTGTAGCTCACTTGCATTCTCTATTCCATCGTTAAACAGTCGGCCAATCGGCCGGTCGAGCATGCGCAGAGCAGCCAAGTGTTATGCAAAGCTAAACGCACTGTGATTGGCTCAGAGACTTCCAGGTCTCTCAGCTGTGTGAAGCACTGCCAAAAAAAGACGTTTTTATTATTGCAGGGGGGGATGATGGCCAAAATGGGCGTTTTTTTTTTGGTTGGGCATCCTCAACTGCCGGAGGGGGTGAGCGGCGCCGCGTCTTCCAAAACAAGGGTCATACCACCGAAAAGCCAAGTTCCAAAGCTTACTTGATCGTATTTCAGCAATTGACAGAATGATCAATTCAGCCTAATGATTGGAGGATTACAATTTCAATCCCACGCAGCCCCAACGAGAGGTACAGACCTCTCGTTAGATTTTCCAGCGTTAAGGCAATCAGAAAAGGTTAGTGCATCTCATTACAATAGGGTTTCTACACAATTTGTTCATCTGCATTCCGTTTTCGTTAGCTGCTACCGTCGTCGGAAAAAAGTCTTTAGTGCATGCCGGGGTTTACTTCTTGCTCGTTAATGGCTCGTTAAGTTTAGTGCATCTGGCTCTATGTCTGATCTTCAAGGCCCTTAAAGGAAATGGCCCTGATTAATAGGATGATCCTCTACACACCTCCAAGGACACTGAGGTCCTCTTAAGGAGTATCCCTAACCACACCCTCTCCAAAAGACATTACACAATGTGATACCCGCAAGTGATCCTTCTCTGGAGCAGCCCCCACACTCTGGAATGCACTGCCTGAAAGGCTGCGATTAACACAAGACTATCTCTACTTCAGGAAGCAGGTGAAAGCTTGGCTCTTCAACCAGGCCTTTAATGGAAGAAGTAACTAACTTGTTAGTCTCTCTCACACACACACAAGGAGTGACATGGGTTGCACATACTGCAGCAGGACATGTTTTTCCACTGCTACCCCTAGCTCATGTGCACCTTTCTTTAAATTAGTCACCTTATTTTCTAACTTCTCTATGGTCTGTGCCAGAGTCGGTGGTGGGAAGCGGGACTGGTGGTTGGGAGGCGGGGATAGTGCTGGGCAGACATATACGGTCTGTGCCAGAGCCGGTGGTTGGGAGGCGGGACTGGTGGTTGGGAGGCGGGGATAGTGCTGGGCAGACTTATACGGTCTGTGCCAGAGCCGGTGGTGGGAGGCGGGGATAGTGCTGGGCAGACTTATACGGTCTGTGCCAGAGCCAGTGGTGGGAGGCGGGGATAGTGCTGGGCAGACTTATACGGTCTGTGCCCTGAAGAGCACAGGTACAAATCAAAGTAGGGCATACACAAAAAGTAGCACATATGAGTTATCTTGTTGGGCAGACTAGATGGACCGTGCAGGTCTTTTTCTGCTGTCATCTACTATGTTACTATGTATATGTTACTCTTACTCTCTTACCTATCCATAAGTTAAACATCTCTCTGACCTCATGTGTAACTTTCTTGAAATTAGTCATCTTATTTTCTAACTTTTCTTACTCTCTTGCCTATCTATATGTTCCATCTTTGATTTACCCTTCATTATCAATTATAATGTTCTATTACATATTGTGTTGGCATTGTAAGTAGTATACTATCCAGCTTATTTTCGAAAGAGAAAAACGCCTATAGTGCGACCTAAATCGGGAGATAGACGTTTGTCTCGCAAAGACGCCCAAATCGGTATAATCAAAAGCCGATTTTGGGCGTTTCCAACTGCACTCCGTCGCGGAAACGAATAAAGTTGACGGGAGCGTGTCGTAAGGCATGGTGGAGGCGGAACTGGGGCGTGGTTATCAGCCGAGGAGAGATGGGCGTCTTTAGCTGATAATCGAAAAAAAAGGCGTTTTTACCGCGATTTTGGGTCACTTTTTTTGGACCCTATTTTTTCACGAACAAGTCCCAAAAAAGTGCTCCAACTGCCCAGATGACCACTGGAGGGGATCGGGGATGACCTCCCCGGACTCCCCCCGTGGTCACTAACCCCCTCCCACCAAAAAACCCCCACTTTAAAAACTTTTTTTCCAGCCTGTATGCCAGCCTCAAATGCCGTACCCACCTCCATGACAGCAGAATGTGTTCGATCCTGTCACAGCCTTTCCCTGGGTCAGATGTGGCTCTCGGGTGCAGTACAGGGTCACATCAGCATTGCATTGTGGTGGGTGTAGGTCTCCGTGATTTCATTAGCTTGTGTTACAGTCTCACGATGTTGGTAGTTGGTAGGCTCTTCTCCCATGGTGCTTTTCCCCCTGCCTACTGGGTCAGAGTGTGCCCTGTTGTGTTTCCTGTTGTAGTCCTTGCGGTAGTGGCTATTTTTGTAAGCCAGTTTTAGTGCCAGGCAGAGTAGTAGCAATGAGCAGGAAAGAGTGTGGTTCTTTCATGCTCCTGAAGAAGCCAGTAGACCACCAGGGCCCTTCAAGGTAGAACCGGGGAGGGCCCACTGAGGCTCAGGGGTCTCTAGTGTGCAGGAGGGGGGCAACAGTTGCAGTGGTACGGGGGACTGTAGTGTGTGGAAGGGCGGCAGCAGCAGTGGTGGCAGCAGAGACCGGGGGGGGGGGACTCAATGACCTTCACTGCCCAGGGGCCCAAATCACTGCCCCTGTTGCAGCATCAGCCCCCAACCCTCAGGTCCAGCTCCTCTGCTTTGGGCTTCCTGGTAGATTTGAAACTTGAAATGAGGCATATTTATTTATTTATTTATTGCATTTGTATCCCACATTTTCCCACCTCTTTGTAGGCTCAATGTGGCTTACAATACATCATGAATAATGGAAATATATTAGAAAATAGACATTTAGTATTACAGAAGGATCGTTGGACAACATGATAATGAAGAAACATGATGGTAGTATAACAAGCAGATATTATAAGACAGTGCTGAATATATGTGGAGGAGTTGTGTATGTTCACATTGGTTGATCTTTGTGGTATGCCTTGTTAAAGAGATAGGTCTTCAGCAGTTTGCGGAAGTTCATTAGTTCGTCAATCGTTTTTAAGTTGCACGGTAATGCATTCCATAACTGTGTGCTTAAGTAGGTAAAGTTTGACGCGTGCATTAGTTTGTATTTTAGACCTTTGCAGTTAGGGAAGTGCAGATTGAGGAATGTGCGGGATGATCTTTTGACATTCCTGGGTGGTAGGTCTATCAGGTCTGACATGTAGGCTGGTGCTTCTCCGTGAATGATTTTATGGACTAGGGAGCATACCTTGAACGTGATGCGTTCTTTAAATGGGAGCCAATGCAGTTTTTCTCATAGAGGTTTCGCACTTTACATAGTAACATAGTAACATAGTAGATGACGGCAGAAAAAGACCTGTATGGTCCATCCAGTCTGCCCAAGACAAACTCATATGTATATACCTTACCTTGAATTTGTACCTGTCCTTTTCAGGGCACAGACCATATAAGTCTGCCCAGCAGTATTTCCCGCCTCCCAACCACCAGTCCCGCCTCCCATCACCGGCTCTGGTACAGACCGTATAAGTCTGCCCTCTACTATCCTCGCCTCCCAACCACCACCCCCTCTTCCCCCCAACTGCTCCGCCACCCAATTTCAGCTAAGCTTCTGAGGATTTATTCCTTCTGCACAGGATTCCTCTATGCATATCCCACGCATGTTTGAACTCCGTTACCGTTTTCATCTCCACCACCTCCCGCGGGAGGGCATTCCAAGCGTCCACCACCCTCTCTGTGAAAAAATACTTCCTGATATCTTTCCTGAGTCTGCCCCCCTTCAATCTCATTTCATGTCCTCTCGTTCTACCGCCTTCCCATCTCCGGAAAAGATTCGTTTGCGGATTAATACCTTTCAAATATTTGAACGTCTGTATCATATCACCCCTGTTCCTCCTTTCCTCCAGGGTGTACATGTTCAGGTCAGCAAGCCTCTCTTCATACATCTTGGAACGTAAATCCCATACCATCCTCGTAGCTTTTCTTTGCACCGCTTCCATTTTTAACATCCTTCGCAAGATACGGCCTCCAAAACTGAACACAATACTCCAGGTGGGGCCTCACCAACGTCTTATACAGGGGCATTAAAACCTCCTTTCTTCTGCTGGTCACTCCTCTCTCTATACAGCCTAGCAATCTTCTAGCTACTGCCACCGCCTTGTCGCACTGTTTCGTCGCCTTCAGGTCCTCAGATACTATCACCCCAAGATCCCTCTCCCTGTCCGTGCCTATCAGACTCTCCCCGCCTAACACATACGTCTCCCTTGGATTTCTACTCCCTAAGTGCATCACTTTGCATTTCTTCGCATTGAATTTTAATTGCCAAACGTTAGACCATTCTTCTAGCTTTTTCAGATCTTTTTTCATGTTTTCCACACCCTCCGGGGTGTCCACTCTGTTGGAAATCTTGGTGTCATCCGCAAAAAGGCAAACTTTACCTTGTAACCCTTCGGCAATGTCACTCACAAATATATTGAACAGAATGGGCCCCAGCACCGATCCCTGAGGCACTCCACTACTCACCTTTCCCTCCTCCGAGCGAACTCCATTCACCACCACCCTCTGGCGTCTGTCCGTCAACCAGTTCCTAATCCAGTTCACCACTTCGGGTCCTATCTTCAGGCCGTCTAGTTTATTTAAGAGCCTCCTGTGGGGAACCGTGTCGAAAGCCTTGCTGAAATCTAAGTAGATGACGTCCATAGCACGTCCTTGATTTAATTCTCCCGTCACCCAGTCAAAGAATTCAATGAGATTCGTTTGGCACGATTTCCCTTTGGTGAAACCATGTTGTCTCGGATCTTGCAACTTATTGGCTTCCAGGAAATTCACTATCCTTTCCTTCAGCATGGCTTCCATTACTTTTCCAATAACCGAAGTGAGGCTTACCGGCCTGTAGTTTCCAGCTTCTTCCCTATCCCCACTTTTGTGAAGAGGGATCACCTCCGCCGTTCTCCAATTCCTCGGAACCTCTCCCTTCTCCAAGGATTTATTAAACAAATCTTTAAGAGGACCCGCCAGGACCTCTCTGAGCTCCCTCAATATTCTGGGGTGGATCCCGTCCGGTCCCATGGCTTTGTCCACCTTTAGCTTTCCAAGTTGTTGATACACTTTCATATTTTGTTTACCAAATATGAGTCTAGCTGCAGTGTTCTGGGCCGTTTGAAGTTTCCTGATTATTTGCTCTTTGCAGCCAGCATATAGCATGTTGCAGTAGTCTAGGTAACTAAGCACCATTGACTGTACTAGGTTATGGAAAACATTCCTTGGGAAGAAAGGTCTTACTCTTTTTAATTTCCACATTGAGTGGAACAACGAACATCTTCTTGGTTGTGTTTTTTGCGTGGCTCTCAAGTGTTAGGTGTCAATCGATGGTAACTCCAAGAATTTTTAGGGTGTCCGAAATTGGAAGGTTCAGATTTGGTGTGTTGATGGCGGTGAATTTGTTCTTGTTATGTTGAGAGGTGAGTATTAGGCATTGGGTTTTTTCTGCATTAAGTTTCAGCTGAAATGCGTCCGCCCATGAATGCATGATCTGGAGACTTTGGTTAATGTCATTGGAAATTTCCTTTAGATCTTGTTTGAATGGGATGTAAATCGTTAAGTCCTCCGCGTATATGTATGGTTTGAGGTTTTGTTTTGATAGTAGTTTGGCTAAGGGTATCATCATTAGGTTGAATAGAGTCGGCGAGAGGGGGTATCCCTGTGGAACTCCGCATTCAGGTATCCATGTGGCTGAAGTAGTCGAGTTAGATGTCACTTGGTATGATCGTGTGATTAGGAATCCCTTGAACCAATTGAGAACGTTACCTCCAATTCCGAAGTACTCAAGGATATGTAGTAATATTCCGTGATCAACCATGTCGAAAGCGCTTGACATGTCAAATTGTAGAAGTAGTATGTTCTTGGTATTATTATTCTGAAGGCGGCCTTGTGCAAGGCTTGTGGTGTTTACATCCTGATCCTAGTAAGAAACGGGATATGCCATGTCTCATATTTCAAATCTGTAGGACAGGCCAAACAAGAGGAGCAACACAGCTGTGGGAGGGAAGAACATGCTTCCACCATTGTGAAGGGGAGATCCACAGAGGGGCAGGCCTTCAGCACCTTTTAATCTTGGGTGCCCTGAGCCAGTGCCTCATTGACTTGCCCCTTAAGCCTGCACTGGTTCAAATGTCAACATGAGACTGGAAAAAGAAAATTGGGGGGGGGGGGGGGGGGATGATTAAACCATGCATGTTGAGGGTAGGAGACGAAGACAGAGGTACGGTTTTTCAAAGAAGGGTACCAGTCACACACTGCTTCTTTCCCTATATAGCTGTACAGGTTGCTCAATCCAAAGGGTGTTCCCTGCACAGACATTCTCACATCTTTGTTTACAGACACAAGCAGGTTGTGAAGAGTTGAAACATTATAGTGGAGGTGCAGAAGACGGTCTGGTTTAGATATAATGCTGCAGCACCCACAACATCCCTAGACCCAACAACTATGGGCAGGGTTACAGCTCTCCTTAAAGAGTTTTATTGCAAATGTGGATGTGTTTGAATTGAGCTCCCTCTGATGGATGAGAACTGAACAGATGCTAATACCTTTTTTTTTTTCCATTTAATTTACTTATCTGAGAACAGTCTTAAAAAACTGAAATAGTTATCTTTGCACACAACATTTCACCACCTTCTATGCATTCTGGACCTTTACTACTGATTCTATTGTTATGATTAGTTCCCTGTGGCCAAAATTAGAAATGATGTCATGGGGCTCGTTTTTGAAAGAGAAAAAAACATCTAAAAAGTGGCATAAAGCAGCATTTGGATGTTTTTCTCGCCAAAACGTCCAGATCGGTATTTTCAAAACCCATTTCCCAGATGTTTTTTCTATGCTGTTCATCTGCAGTGCGTCCAAGGGGGCATGTTAGGGGCGTGTTAAGGCTGGGATTTGGACATTCCTAAGACCTGGACATTTTTTCAGCCATAATGGAACAAAACAAAAATGCCCTAAATGACCAGATGATCACTGAAGGAATAAAGGAATGACCTCCCCTTACTCCCCCAGTGGTCATTGACCCCCCCCCCCCCCCAAGGATGTAAAACAAACAGTACATACCAGCCTCTATGACAGCCTTAGATGTTATAGCTGTTATATTAGTGCAGCAAGCAGGACCCTGGAGTAGCCCAGTGGTCGGTGCAGTGCACTGGAGAGAGGGACCCAGGGCCATATCCCATTCTAACTGTTACACTTGTGGTGGAATGTGTCAGCCCTCCAAAACCCTCCAAAACCTGCTCCATCTCTACCTGTTTTCAAATCTATGCTGAAAACCCACCGTTTCACTGGTGCTTTTAGCTCCAAGCCACAATTGCCCTCCCCTTGTCCCTTCCTCCTTTCTCACCCATTACTTCCCTCACCCGTAACTGTCTTGTATGTCGGTATTACTGAGATTGTAAGCTCTTTTGAGCAGGGACTGTCTCGTTGTATCAGGTGTTCAGTGCTGCGTGCGTCTGGTAGCGCTATACAAATGCTAATAATAATAACAATATAGGTAACACCTGCAGCCATAAGGGCTATTGTAATGGTGCGTAGTTGGGTATAGTAGGTTTTGGTGGGCTCACTCTACAATATAAGGGAGCGATAGTGAGATGTGTACCTGGGAGTTTTTAAGTAAAGTCCACTGCAGTGCTCCCTAGGTGCCCCACTGTGCTGCTGGGATGTTTGTGTGGCAAGTCTACTAAGAATGCTGGCTTCTGCTACATCCCAATGGCTTGATTTTGTGTGTTTTCACTTGGACAATTTTTTTTCTCCAAAAATGGACCAAAAAGATAAACGCACAGAGCACAAAACATCTAGCAAGCGGCCAAAAAGATAATTGTTTTGCTTCTTTGAAAATCGCCATATTTGCCATTTGGATTCCGCACGTGTTGAGTGGATTCAGGACGTGTTGAGCAAAACGTCCAAAGTCGGACTTAGATATCATATCAGAAACGTCCCTCCACGAACGCTAAACTACAGTTCTTAAGGATCACCAACTATTTTCATTTTCAAGTTCTCCGTAATGAATATTCATGAAATTAATGGCACACAGAAAGTTCTCATTGCAATCAATCTAGAGTACGTATTGTAAATATCCTGAAAATCATGTCCATTTGCAGACTAGACTTTGGCATCTCTGCCCTTGAAGTTAGTGCAGTGCTTTTGATTTCTAGACATGGAGCTCTTTTCTGCTGTGCTTCACTTGGTAAGACAGGCTTTGTTTTATAAAGCAATTTGACAGTGGGCATCCAAGACCCCCCTCCCTCCCCCCAAAGCACCCTCTTCACGACATTACTGTTTGTGGGCTGCAAATAAGCCCGGTTTGCGCTGTAACTGCAGAATGTAAATGAATTAATACTAAAATCTCCACGTATAAATACATTTCACGACTATGTACTGGATTCTTCTTCAGGGCTATGTAAATCAGCCACGTATGTGTCTCTGAAGACTGGAGTGTGCATGCTTGGGTATGGGGCATGCATGTGTGACGTATCCTTTACAAACCTGCACAGACAGTATCAGTTATAAATATAGAGGTCTGTATTCAGTGATGCCTTAGCTAGTTAACTTTACCTGGATATTTTAAGAGATATTTGATTAAGCTGGCACCACTGAATTTGCATAATTAAAGTTAACCAGCAATTTAAACGTTTTCCAAAGACTCATTTAAGGCTTTTTTGGAAGAATGAAGGATAGTGTAATGACTGTTTTTTTAGTTAGTTAGTTAGTTAGTTAGTTAGTTAGTTAGTTAGTTGGATGAATGTATTTATATTTTTATTGTTGTTTATGTTTTTTGTTTTATTGATTCACCTATGTTTTTCTCGTTACTTGCTTTGGGCAAAGGCAGGATACAAATATAATAAATAAATAAAGTTATCTGTTTAACTTTAGACCTGCTATTTATGTGCTCCAACTTACCTAGTTAACTTTAATTAGATCTATCAGTTAAAGATTTAACCCATGCCTACCAAACCTCTTATCTGGGGATATTCAGTGGTGGGAGGGGGGATGGGATTTGATATACTGCCTTTCTGTAGTTATAATCAAAAAGGTTTACATATTATATACAGGTACTTATATGACCTGAGGCAATGGAGAATTAAGTAGTGTTTGTTGAATGTCCCTACTTCACTCTACTGCTACTACTATAAATCATTTCTATAGCGCTACCAGTCGTACTCTCTGGATAGTATATAAACCACAAGAGTGGAAGTAGCCAAACACAGTCCTCAAATGGATAAAAAAAGGTCACTTATTCATCCAAAGTTGACAAACTGAACGCTTCCCAGTTCTGACAGACTGAACTCAGGGCAATCCACTCATGGTCAAAATACTTTGTGAAAATACATTTTACACACAAAAAAAACCCTAAATAATTTCACAGATAGACTGGAAAATGCATTTATAATATGAAATAACTCTTAAATAATAAAAAAAGAGAGTGATGAAATGTTGTTTTGTTTCATATTTGATGGTGATTACATGAATTAGCCCATGAGAACAACTTTGGAAGCAAACAAGTGGTATTAATGCTAGTAACGAGCTGGATATCCTTTTGAATCAATCACAGCCTGGCATCTTCTGGGCATTGATTCTGTACCAGGTTTTGCAAATTTTCTGGTGATAGTTTGATACCAGGAGCAGATAATTGCCTTGATAAGTCTTTGCTTGTTGCTCACAACCAAGCACTTCAGTCTCGACCACAGACTTTCTATTGGATTGAAGTCAGGGCTATTTCCTGGCCAGGGCAGGGGTGGAATCTGTTTATCAGCAAAGCATGGGGTATTATTAGGAAAGGTATGGAGAACAGATGTGAGGATGTTATAATGCCGTTGTATCGCTCCATGGTGCGACCGCACCTTGAGTATTGTGTTCAATTCTGGTCGCCGCATCTCAAGACAGATATAGTAGAACTGGAAAGGGTGCAGCGAAGGGTGACAAAAATGATAGCGGGGATGGGATGACTTCCCTATGAAGAAAGACTAAGGAGGCTAGGGCTTTTCAGCTTGGAGAAGAGACGGCTGAGGAGAGACATGATAGAGGTATATAAAATAATGAGTGGAGTGGAACAGGTGGATGTGAAGCGTCTGTTCATGCTTTCCAAAAATACTAGGACCAGGGGGCATGCGATGAAACTACAGTGTAGTAAATTTAAAATAAATCGGAGAAAGGTTTTCTTCACCCAACGCGTAATTAAACTCTGGAATTCGTTGCCGGAGAACATAGTGAAGGTGGTTAGCTTGGCAGAGTTTAAAAAGGAGTTGGACGGTTTCCAAAAGGACAAGTCCATAGACCGCTACTAAATGGACTTGGGAAAAATCCACAATTTCGGGAATAACTTGTATAAAATGTTTGTACGTTTGGGTAGCTTGCCAGGTGCCCTTGACCTGGATTGGCTGCTGTCGGGGACAGGATGCTGGGCTCGATGGACCTTTGGTCTTTTCCCAGTGTGGCATTACTTATGTACTTTTACAAAGGCGCACTGAAAAATGTCTTGCGGTAGTATAGGTGCGGGTTTTGGGTTTGCACAGATCCATTTTTCAGCGTGCCTGCAAAAAATGCCTCTTTTTTTTTTTTTTGCTGAAAATGGACGTGTGGCAAAACCAAAATTGCCGTGTGTCCATTTTGGGTCTGAGACTTTACCGCCAGCCATAGACCTAGCGGTAAAGAATTCGGGCAATAATGACCTACACATGTCAGATGCCACTTGGCGCATGTCCGCTAAGCGCACCAGAAAATAAAAAATATTTTTCAGATGCACGTAGCGGATGCGTGCCAAAATTGAAATTACCACAAGGGCCATGTGGTAACCGGGCAGTAACTCCAATTTGGCGTGCGTTGGGCGTGCGTAGGCACCTACGCAGCTTAGTAAAAGGGGCTCCATGTGATGCACTGATGCATCTTGATAACTTCCACCTTAAATCACACTTTTATGTATTTATTTATTTTTATTCATGACATTTATGCTCCACGTTAGCCTGATATAGACTCAAGTTCAATGTGGCTTACAAACAAAGTGAATAAACTATAATAACGTACAGAATATAACACAAATTATAATAACTTCAAGAAGCCCGTCGCGGAAACAGGAAGTGACAAAGGCGGCACACAGTGAGGGAAGGCCTGAAGGGAGGCAATCTGCCGCTTTCACATGGAGGTGAGGCGCTGCCGATTTGAATGCAGGGGGCCAGGTCACGGTGGCGGACAGAGGGGGGTTGGGGGTGGGTGGGTGGAGACTGGGGACTGCGGCGCCGGTGGCCTGAGAGCAGGAGAGGGAGGCAACAGTGGTAGGGATTGGGGGGGGGGGGTGGTGGCAGCAGGCCCGGGGGCGGCTCATTCTCTCGGCGGCCCTGATGGGCTCTGTTTAATAAGGCATACTATCATTTTAGCGTGTGCTAATGCTAGAGACACCTATATATTCCTTTGGGTGTCTGTAGCATTAGCTCGCACTAGTTTTTAGCACGCGCTAAAATCAATAGCGCACTTACAACACAGCTTAGTGAGCAGGGCCCTATATTTTAGAAATGGATACAATCACAGTAGCAGGACCCACTCGAGATATTGGCTCCAGTGTTTTCTTATGAGTTCCCCTTTTTTGAATTTCATTCTATTTTAGATTCTTTCTTCCCCTTTCTTCTCTCTTCCCCTTTTGCTTTTTCATTGCTCTTCCCTTCCCCTTCCCCCTTTTCATTTTCTCCTTGTTTTCTTTCTTTTCCTTGTTCTCCCCACCCTTCCTTTCCCTCTAAAGGGATTATTTTTATATAAAATCTATTGTGAAAGCTATATAGCTACTTTTTATTTCGTTACTGTCTTATATGATACTCAATTATTTTTGAGTGATGTGGGTTTTTTTTAAATCATAGAAACACACCCTTCATATCATCCACTATTTACAGCAATGATGTACACAAGGAGGTCTGTCAGTTCATTTATTTTTTTAAATCATTTTTTATTATTATCTATTAGGATTACTGATGCAATAAATTTAAAACTGAAAGTATCTTACATATTTTTCCCGTCCCTTTTCAGTTTCCTGCCTATTTTTTAAAATCAATACATGGCAAATTAAAATGGCTTATAAAGATAGTATAAAGCATTGCTATTAATTATTTTATTTGCAGCTTTTGTATCCCCCATTTTCCCACACACTAGCAGGTTCAGTATGGCTGTATTGGGTCGGTGTTAAACAAGTACAATTAGAAATAACCTAACCTATAAATGTACTCACTCTGCTGCTCCCCAGTATCTCTCCACACTCGTCCTTCCCTACACCCCTTCCCGTGCACTCCGCTCCATGGATAAATCCTTCTTATCTGTTCCCTTCTCCACTACTGCCAACTCCAGACTTCGCGCCTTCTGTCTCGCTGCACCCTACGCCTGGAATAAACTTCCTGAGTCCCTACGTCTTGCCCCATCCTTGGCCACCTTTAAATCTAGACTGAAAGCCCACCTATTTAACATTGCTTTTGACTCTCGTAACCACTTGTAACCACTCGCCTCCACCTACCCTCCTCTCTGCCTTCCCGTTCACATTAATTGATTTGATTTGCTTACTTTATTTACTTTTTTGTCTATTAGATTGTAAGCTCTTTGAGCAGGGACTGTCTTTCTTCTATGTTTGTGCAGCGCTGCGTACGCCTTGTAGCGCTATAGAAATGCTAAATAGTAGTAGTAGTAGAAATAGGGTAAGGGAAGGTAGAGGTAGATGGGAACAATAAATGACAAAGGAAATAAGAAATAACATTGACTTTTAAATCAGTACAGGGTTGAAGCAGCTAAGCAGAATCAGAAGGGTAGGCCTTACAAAACAAATAGATCTTTAAAGTTCGCCTGAATTCTAGATGGTCATGTATCGTCTTCACTCTTTTTGGTAATGAACTCCACATTTGAGTACTTAAGTAGGTGAAATTGGACGCGTAGGCCGTTTTATATTTAAGACCAATGCCATTAGGATAATGAAGATTCATATAGGTACGAGATGAGCTGATACTATTCCTGGCTGGAAGATCAGTTAGGGCAATCATATAACCAGGGGCATCACCGTAGATTATCTTGTGGACCAGAGTACAAAGTTTGAAGGCAATGCGGGCCATGATAGGGAGCCAGTGCAGTTTCGGTCGAAGAGGTGTAGCACTATCATATTTGGTTTTGTTGAATATCAATCCGGCCGCTGTGTTCTGGGCAGTCTGGAGTTTTTTCAGAAGCTGGACCTTACAACCCGCGTGTAATCCATTACAGTAGTCCAAGTGGCTCAGTGCCAATGATTGCGTCAAGTTGCGGAATACTTCCCTCGGGAAGTAGGGTCTTATACGCTTAAGCTTCCACATGGAATAAAACATCTTCTTTACAATGGCTGTAACTTGACTTTCTAGGGTAAGATGGCTATCGATAATAGCACCTAAGATTTTAAGGCTATCTGAGATAGGGAGAGAATAAGCTGGGGTGATTAGGGTTGCAGGCTTATATGTAGTAAATGGAGATGAGATGATAAGACAATGAGTTTTCGCAGTGTTCAATTTCAGCTGAAAAGTGTTGGCCCAAGAGTCCATGATGTTCAAGCAACGATCAATGTCACTGGAGATATCAGAGAGGTCGTGCCTGAAGGGGATAAAAATCGTAACATCATCAGCATAAATGAATGAATGGGTATTATGTAGGCTGAGGCAAAAAAAAAAGAGCCCTACGCTCCGGTTTACTAAGCAGTGCTAGCAGCTGTCCATGCGCTAGTGCTGACACAGCCCAGTCACTTTGAATGGCCGTGTCGACACTAGCGCATGAACAGCCACTAGCTTCGTAAACAGACCTCTTAGAGTTTTGGGCAGTTTTCTCAGCAACTTCTTTGAAATTCAACGAGAAATGTTATATACTTATTTAGTCGTCATATTTCTGTATTACTATTAAACATCATTTAATTATCTTAAGATGCATTGGTGTTACTGGCATTTTAGTGTTACCATCTTGCGATTTTTGAGCATTTAAAATGGTTGAGCTAAAACACAGTAAAATAACGTCACTCAAATGATACAATTAACAATGTCAGAATTTCACAGTGACTGTGAATGCTCAAAGTGTCCACCTCTAGCTTTAACACAGGTCTTCAGTCGCTTTGGGAAGTTCTTAACAACCTTGTCGCTGTCCCAGATCACCTGCAGTGCTTCCTTGAGTTTGGCGATTCTTTGCGGCTTTGAACGTAGCTTGTGATAGGCCTCCAACATTGCTCCCCAGACATGGTAGTCCAATGGGTTTAGGTCCAGCGAATTTGGAGATTCCTGTTCTTCAGATGATTCTCAGCCGTTATCACCTTTGCTCCAAAACCTTGTTCATACAGCAGTGGCGTAGCTACGTGGGGCCTGAGGGGGCCGGGGGCCCCCGCAGATTCACCCCAGGACCCCCCTCCTGGCGAACCCGCCCCCGCCGCCGCCTACCTTTACTTTTGCTGGCGGGGGATCCCACTCCCCGCCAGCCGATGTCTTCTCAGTCCTTCCTGCCCTTCAATTTGTATGCTGACGTCCTGCACGTAATTGTACGTGCAGGACGTCAGACTCAGAGAACAGTTCGTGCAGGACGTCAGCAAACAAATTGAAGAGCAGGAACCGACTGAGAAGAAGACGTCGGCTGGCAAGGAGTGGGATCCCCCGCCAGCAAAAGTAAAGGTAGGCTGCAGCGGCGGCGGGTTCGCGGCGGGAGGGGGGGTGGCAATGTCGGCAGTGGGGGGCGGTGCCGGGGGGAGGGCTAAAATGTGCCCCCTCCCCCCGGGCTCTGGACCCCTCCCCCACGGAAGGCTGGCTACGCCCCTGTTGTATCTGTATTCTCATTTTGGGGTATGTTTACTAAGGTGCGTTAGGATTTCTAATGCAACTTTACATTTAAGGCGTGTTAAACACTAATGTGCCTATACATTTCTATGGATGTGTTAGCGTTTAATGCGCGTAAACCATTTACATATGTTAAAAACGCTAACACTCCCATAGCGCAACTTAGCAAACATAGGCGTTTGTCTGCTACTGACACCTTGCCCATGATTACTGTTCCGATCCAAAATGATTTTAAAATAAATTATCTGTAAATTATCATATTATAAAATAAAAATTATTCAATTCAAATTATTGTTTACAAAAATCTATGTCACTGTGACCCATTTTTTTCCAAATAATGTTAGTTTTACAGTGCAAACATTTTTGAACATGCAAAAATAGCTGTGTGGTCACGGTAAAACGTCTGTAACTTCACCGTTTTAAAGATAATCTCATTCCACTCAGCACTTAAATGTAGAGATTAACAACAACAAATAAAACTGTAAAATTTCATGTTGAAATTCCAAGTGGTTGCCGAAAAAAAACAGCAAAAAAACTCTAGGGGGTTACTTCTATTTTTTTATTAATCAAATTTTTAATTTTCCAACCAAGCAATAAACGTGTACAGAAAAGTGATATAGCAGAAAGAAACACATTATGGCAATATACAGTATAGAATCATAAATTCTACTACATCAAGTAAATATCACTCAAGTACACGGGGTTATTTTTTTGCCTCACCCTGTAGGTATTAACTCAAATGTCAGATTGGCAGGACCCTGCTGCTAATTCATCTCTTTTTGGTCTTGTTTGATTATTGCATTGTCCTTTTTAATGACATTTTATTGTTTTTTTTTCTCTAATATCTACTCATAGGTGACATAGAGGGGCATAATCGAATGGGGACGCCCATCTCTAAGGGCGCCCATCTCCGGGGAGGGCCCCGAGAAGGGGCGGAGCCAACCGTATTATCGAACAAGATGGGCGTCCATCTTTCGTTTCGATAATACGGTCGGAGCAGGCCAAATCTCAACATTTAGGTCAACCTTAGAGATGGTCGACCTAAATGTTGAGATCGCCGGACTTAGAGATGGCCAACCTCGGTTTTCGCCGATAATGGAAACCGAGGCCAGCCATCTAAAAAACGACCAAATCCAAGGCATTTGGTCATGGGAAGAGCCAGCATTCCTAGTGCACTGATCCCCCTTCACATGCCAGGACACCAACCGGGCACCCTAGGGGGCACTGCAGTGGACTTCAGAAATTGCTCTCAGGTGCATAGCTCCCTTACCTTGGGTGCTAAGCCCCCCAACCCCCCCAAAATGCACTACCCACAACTGTACAACAGTACCATAGCCCTTAAAGGGAAAAGGGGGGCACCTACATGTGGGTACAGTGGGTTTCTAGTGGGTTTACCACCACAAGTGGAACAGGTAGGTGGGGGGGAATGGGCCTGGGTCCGCCTGCCTGAAGTGCACTGCAATACCCTCTAAAAAAACTGCTCCAGGGACCTGCATAGTGCTGTGATGGAGCTGGGTATGATATTTGAGGCTGGCATAGAGACTGGCAAAAAATGTTTAAAATTTTTTTTTTCGGTGGGAGGGGTTTGGTGACCACTGGGGGAGTAAGGAGAGGTGATCCCCGATTCCCTCCGATGGTCATCTGGTCAGTTTGGGCACCCTTTCAAGGCTTGATCGTGAACAAAAAGGGACCAAGTAAAGTCGGCCAAATGCTCATCAGGGCCGGCCTTCTTTTTTCCATTATCGGCCGAGGACGGCCATCTCTTAACCACGCCCCCGTCCCGCCTTCGGTACACTGCCAACACGCCCCCTTGAACTTTGGCCGTCCCCACGACAGAAAGCAGTTGAGGCTGGCCAAAATCGGCTTTCGATTATACCGATTTGGCCGCCCTTAGGAGAAGGACACCCATCTCCCGATTTGTGTCGGAAGATGGGCGCCCTTCTCCTTCGAAAATAGGCAGGATAGATAACTGAGTTTTACCAGACTTTCTTACTGTATGTAAGCATTTTCAATATGTAAAGACAAGCACTTTATAGATTTGCTTTGTGAGTTGCATTTCTATACCAGGGAATGCACACGCCTTTTCTAGCCTTCTTTTTTTAGTTTCTAATTTTGAATTTTCAAGTCATCCCCTGATTTTTATGGATATAATTTATCCTTAAATTACATGATCATAACACTATAATTTCAATTTTAAAAATTTTCAGCTTCATGACAGATCAAATGCTTTTTCTGTAGAAGCTGGATGTGTTACTATATTTCCTCTGAAAACATTCTCAATGTGGTTATAACTTCATGGCAGCTACAGTGGGGGAAATAAGTATTTGATCCCTTGCTGATTTTGTAAGTTTGCCCACTGACAAAGACATGAGCAGCCCATAATTGAAGGGTAGGTTATTGGTAACAGTGAGAGATAGCACATCACAAATTAAATCCGGAAAATCACATTGTGGAAAGTATATGAATTTATTTGCATTCTGCAGAGGGAAATAAGTATTTAATCCCTCTGGCAAACAAGACCTAATACTTGGTGGCAAAACCCTTGTTGGCAAGCACAGCGGTCAGACGTCTTCTGTAGTTGATGATGAGGTTTGCACACATGTCAGGAGGAATTTTGGTCCACTCCTCTTTGCAGATCATCTCTAAATCATTAAGAGTTCTGGGCTGTCGCTTGGCAACTCGCAGCTTCAGCTCCCTCCATAAGTTTTCAATGGGATTAAGGTCTGGTGACTGGCTAGGCCACTCCATAACCCTAATGTGCTTCTTCCTGAGCCACTCCTTTGTTGCCTTGGCTGTATGTTTTGGGTCATTGTCGTGCTGGAAGACCCAGCCACGACCCATTTTTAAGGCCCTGGCGGAGGGAAGGAGGTTGTCACTCAGAATTGTACGGTACATGGCCCCATCCATTCTCCCATTGATGCGGTGAAGTAGTCCTGTGCCCTTAGCAGAGAAACACCCCCAAAACATAACATTTCCACCTCCATGCTTGACAGTGGGGACGGTGTTCTTTGGGTCATAGGCAGCATTTCTCTTCCTCCAAACACGGCGAGTTGAGTTCATGCCAAAGAGCTCAATTTTTGTCTCATCTGACCACAGCACCTTCTCCCAATCACTCTCGGCATCATCCAGGTGTTCACTGGCAAACTTCAGACGGGCCGTCACATGTGCCTTCCGGAGCAGGGGGACCTTGCGGGCACTGCAGGATTGCAATCCGTTATGTCGTAATGTGTTACCAATGTTTTAGTGGTGACAGTGGTCCCAGCTGCCTTGAGATCATTGACAAGTTCCCCCCTTGTAGTTGTAGGCTGATTTCTAACCTTCCTCATGATCAAGGATACCCCACGAGGTGAGATTTTGCGTGGAGCCCCAGATCTTTGTCGATTGACAGTCATTTTGTACTTCTTCCATTTTCTTACTATGGCACCAACAGTTGTCTCCTTCTCGCCCAGCGTCTTACTGATGGTTTTGTAGCCCATTCCAGCCTTGTGCAGGTGTATGATCTTGTCCCTGACATCCTTAGACAGCTCCTTGCTCTTGGCCATTTTGTAGAGGTTAGAGTCTGACTGATTCACTGAGTCTGTGGACAGGTGTCTTTCATACAGGTGACCATTGCCGACAGCTGTCTGTCATGCAGGTAACGAGTTGATTTGGAGCATCTACCTGGTCTGTAGGGGCCAGATCTCTTACTGGTTGGTGGGGGATCAAATACTTATTTCCCTCTGCAGAATGCAAATAAATTCATATACTTTCCACAATGTGATTTTCCGGATTTAATTTGTGATGTGCTATCTCTCACTGTTACCAATAACCTACCCTTCAATTATGGGCTGCTCATGTCTTTGTCAGTGGGCAAACTTACAAAATCAGCAAGGGATCAAATACTTATTTCCCCCACTGTATATACATGAAAAATAGAATCACTTGCCCCTTTGTAACCTTGATGTGCCTGGCATGCAAATCAATTTTTTCACAAAAATGATGAGTTTATTCTTTCACCTGCTTCATATTGTACATGTCCATGACATTCTTACATCATGTTTACTGTGGGCATATATATATATTTTTTTTGTTTGTTTGTTTTTTTCAGTTACATTTGTACCCTGTGCTTTCCCACTCATGGCAGGCTCAATGCGGCTTACATGGGGCAATGGAGGGTTAAGTGACTTGCCCAGAGTCACAAGGAGCTGCCTGTGCCTGAAGTGGGAATCAAACTCAGTTCCTCAGGACCAAAGTCCACCACCCTAACCACTAGGCCACTCCTCCACTGTTGCTACTATTTGAGATTCTACATGGAATGTTGCTATTCCACTAGCATCATTCCATGTAGAAGTCGGCCCTTGCAGATCACCAATGTGGCCATGCAGGCTTCTGCTTCTGTGAGTCTGACGTCCTGCACGTACGTGCAGGATGTCAGACTCTCAGAAACAGAAGCCTGCACGGCCTTCTACATGGAATGTTGCTAGTGGAATAGCAACATTCCATGTAGAATCTCCAATAGTAGCAACATTCCATGTAGAATCTCCAATAGTATCTATTTTATTTTTGTTACATTTGTACCCTGCACTTTCCCACTCATGGCAGGCTCAATGCGGCTTACATGGGGCAATGGAGGGTTAAGTGACTTGCCCAGAGTCACAAGGAGCTGCCTGTGCCTGAAGTGGGAATCAAACTCAGTTCCTCAGGACCAAAGTCCACCACCCTAACCACTAGGCCACTCCTCCACTGTTGCTACTATTTGAGATTCTACATGGAATGTTGCTATTCCACTAGCAACCAAACAAACAAACAAAGTAAACACTGGGCCTTCAGGATTGAGAAAAATGTAGTCCTTTATTTATGATGAAAACCCGTCACGGGCCGTGTTTCGGCGTACAAACGCCTGCATCAGGGGTCTAAAGTGAAAAATACATAAACACATATCAGTAAAAAATATATAATATATAATACAATAGTGCAGGACCAACATCAAAATCAAGATGCATATGCATTCTTACATAAACATACATTCACATGTACATTTAAAAAAGATCATTTAAAACCAAAACATAATTATCATAATTTAAAAGAATATAGACCAATTATCATATATACAATCCTATATAAACATACATACACATCTATATAAATAATTCTCACCTTCTCTCTCACCTGCTGAAGCTCAATCTGTGCTGAAGCTGTGGGAGGCAAACACAACACTCACTCTCACACTCATGCACCACTGTCACTCATAGACCCGTCCCCCCCAGCCACGCCCCTTCCGGACATAATTCGCAACCCCAACGTTCTAAATGAAGCCTCCAAATTGTGAGGCATCAGAGATATCCTGTTTGCCCAGGCCTCCAAACCGGAACTCAGAACTCTGAAGTGCCGTATGCCCCGCCCTCGCGTCAGAACGTCATGACGAGGGCGGAGCACACTGCAGGAGCAGGACACAAACTCGATCTCCCGGCTGGGACAGCGACGCTGCAAATGCTATCTCCCCGTGCCCGGCCCTCGGCGGCCATGCCTCACACCGAACCTGCATCACAGAGGGGTTGTGGGACAGCTGCCTTGCTGACGGTACGTCGATGCTGAAAACCCGATCTCCCCGTGCCCCAAAACCTTGCTAGCGCCCGTTTCATCTCTCCAAGAAACGGGCGTTTTTTACTAGTATACATATAAAAGATAATAAAATATGAAACATCATTATCATGGCCTGAGAAATATTAGCCATACATCCATTCATATATCTACATATATATATCTCTATACATGTCCACATTTACACATACCTATTCATAAGCGTCAAAACACATACATATACATACACATATTTGCACACAGTGATGTCATATTTCAAACTTATGTGTACAAGTGTATGAAGGCCTTACCATATGAAATAGGCATTGCAAAATGAGCACAAAAGGAGCTGAGCTTATGGACTAATGGTTCACACCTACAAACGCTCATATCATATAAACAACTTTTACCAACTTCAAAATAGAAATGAGAAATAGAGCATAAAAATAATAAACAGTAATAAACATCAAGCCTTACCAAAGAACTCTTCTAGGTCAGCTAATTAGCTAGTTGACAAAGATGTAGAATAAACAATCAGGATATATTTCCTAATATGAAAAAGAATAGAATGTTCAAAATCGACGACTAGTGATCAAGACCCAACCTTTCTTGGCCAATGTCTATACTGACGATTGCTCACCCAAATACATAATAAACTAAAATTCTGACCTCTCGTATCCCAAACCCATCAATGGCGTTAAAACGTCCTTCAAAATACAGCTGTATAGTGGCAATGTATCCCCATGCATCCACATGCAATCAGTGGATTTGGTATCAGATGAAATAAACGTCTGCTTTAAAACACTTAACAGACGGAGATACCAACAATCCAGCATCGCCTAAAGGCACATTAACACAGAATCCATCATCATAAAATATCTTGTTAAAATGGGAAACTTAAGATCTTACCCGCTGTTTGGACAGCTCATTTGTAGGACGCCTTCAGTTGCGTCAACCGCCAGAAGTGAGAGCATGCGCAACACAGTGTTTAAGAAAGACCATATACAGTGACGTCATGGGGCATGTCCTAATATTTAAAATAACTGCGCATGTACATATCGTAGGCGCACTAGAATTATATATATATATTAAAAAATCACTTCATTCACATCAGATCCTCATTATTAATAATCATACATCAGACAAAATGCCGATAGTAGGAATATATTTCTCAGATATATGAGTCCAGTCGGATATCTATGTGCACTGCGTGAAAAATAGCTAAGATGGTACGATTTTTATTTTTATTTTATACATGATTTTATTTGGCTATGACCAATATGTAATTCAAGTCCGTTATACTGTATTTGTCCATATTACATTTGTATGTTTTTTAAGGAATATATATGTTGCTCGTTTTCAAGGGATATTCATAATAATATGGAGTCATGATACCTGATGCTGAAATTTTAAGCCAAACAACGTGAAATGTTTTTATGTATATTATTATGTGTGGAAGTTGTTTTGTTAATGCGTACCATTTTAGATATTTCTTATGTAGTGCACACAGTATCTATTGGGACTTTTATATATTTGAGAAGTATAATTTTGTTTAATTTTGAGGATTAGACGTGAATGGAGGGATTTGTGTATACATATATAATTCTTCTGTGCGTGTTGCGAATGCGGGACCACTTTAAATATTAGGACAAGCCCCATGACATCACTATATTTGGCTCCCCCCCTTTTTTTAAGCACTGCTTTGCGCATGCTTTCACTTTTGGCGGTTTATGCGGCTGAAGGCGTTCTACAAACGAGTTGTTCAAACAGCGGGTAAGATCTTAACTTTTTTAAGAAAAGACATTTGCTTTACTCTAACAGGCCACCAGAGATTTTGGCGAAGAGGGCGGGAGTATCTTACAGGGCTTTACAGCCAGTGATGTGCTGGAGCAGGCTCTCACAGGCTCGCAAGAGCCGGTTGTTAAAGAATTTTGGGAGCTGGTTGTTAAAGTAGGGCCCTCCATGGCTACTTTAACAACTGGCTCCCAAAATGTGGGCTTGGGCCCCCTGCTGAATTCTCTTTTACTTTGCTGGTGGAGAATGCTGAGCCCTGCCAGCCAAGTAAATAGACTGCTGCTGCTCCCCGCTCCTTGTTTCCAGCTCTGAGCAGCAGGCTGGGTCTTCTCCAGCATGTGTGAGAAGTTTCAGCATGCTGCCCAGAGCAAGACGTTGGGAGTGGTGGCAGTTCATTTATTGGCTGCCAGCAAAGGTATGCCTAGCGTGCCCGCACAAAGGGAGGGAGGAGAGAGAGGCAAGTGTTGCTCCCCCCCACCCCGGCCACCCCTAGCCCTTCCAACTGCAGAGCTGGCTACGTCCAGAGAAAGAGCCTGTTGTTAAAATTTTACCAGCACACCCCTGTTTACAGCCCTTTTAAAACGTTGCCCTTGGAGCATTGATAGGAAGTTTATTTGACAACACTCTTGGGAGAGAAGGTAGCTAGATCATTTTCTTTTAGTAGTGTAGAATGTGAGGTTTTTGCATGTGCTGCAGAATGAATTGCCATGGCAGCGAGCTGCTCTGTACACGTTTGCAAGTGACACAGTTCATTACCGTGGCTGCGCTGTGCTTGATTTATGCTGCAGGAAATAACATGTGAAAGCTTGCATTCATTGCAGACTTTGAGGGTTATTTCCGTTTAGCATGCGAATAACGCATTTTGTGGGGTAACCATGGTTTATTGTGTGCAAGCACATTATTGCAGCTTAGTAATTTGGCTCCTCTCTGCAGGGAGAGCCTGATTGAGTTTCATTTAGGGAGGATGTTGACAACCAATGTGCCTGAAATACCTGAAACTAACAATGCTGGCTTAGAGTTAGAGGCAGAGGTAAGGAAAAGCAATATTGTATTGAAGGCAAGAAATTCAAAAATTCCAGTGTTTACATACTAAGAAAATTTTATTGCAAGAGAAATGACAACCAGAACTATTGCAACGATGAAAAAAGAAGGGCACCTGTCCTGGGCTTGGGGGAGGGTGCCACATCACCTTTTTTGATTCAGTCTGTAAGTCTGCGAGCATATGAACCCGAAAGAAAAGGGAGGAGTACCAAAAAGCAAACCCCTGTCGGGGATGCTGTTTTGTCCAATGACGTCCTGAAATTGTTAGAAAGGGTGGAACTCAGGTGCATGGGCTAAGCAGAATTCATCATACACGAGGAAATGTAACCATCTCTGGGAGTGAAGGAGTGGCCTAGTGGTTAGGGTGGTGGACTTTGGTCCTGAGGAACTAAGTTCAATTCCCACTTCAGGCACAGGCAGCTCCTTGTGACTCTGGGCAAGTCACTTAACCCTCCATTGCCCCATGTAAGCCGCATTGAGCCTGCCATGAGTGGGAAAGCGCAGGGTACAAATGTAACAAAAATAAAATAGATACTATTTTAGATTCTACACGGAATGTTGCTATTCCACTAGCAACATTCCATGTAGAAGGCTGCGCAGGCTTCTGTTTCTGTGAGTCAGACGTCCTGCACGTCAGACTCACAGAAGCAGAAGCCTGCATGGCCACATTGGTGATCTGCAAGGGCCGACTTCTACATGGAATGATGCTAGTGGAATAGCAACATTCCATGTAGAATCTCCAATAGTAGCAACAGTGGAGGAGTGGCCTAGCGGTTAGGGTGGTGGACTTTGGTCCTGGGGAACTGAGTTTGATTCCCACTTCAGGCACAGGCAGCTTCTTGTGACTCTGAGCAAGTCACTTAACCCTCCATTGCCCCATGTAAGCTGCATTGAGCCTGCCATGAGTGGGAAAGCACGGGGTACAAATGTAACAAAAAAAAAAAGTGACTAAAGCCACCAGAAACTAAAAAATGAGGTTTTTATGAGTCCTGTTAAAGCAAACAATTTGTAATACAACAGCAAACACCATCCTTTTATATGAAAAAGTAAAAAAAAAGTTGCAGAAGTTCAAACATGTAACTTTTTCGGACTGCATATGGATCTATGACATGAAAAATCGGCCATTCTCAACATTTTGGATCTGCTACTTTAGTCACCTGTTCCCAGAGACAGTCACAAATATAAAAACATGGAAGATGAGCAGAGCGTAATGATGATGTAGGGGCTGACAGAGAGATAATGCAGAAATATTCATTGTGACAAAAATATATTACAGTGAGCGCCTAGTCTAAGACATATGATGACTTTTTGGTTTGAGATATAATATAGACCCTTACTCTTTGAGTAGGGACTCAGCATTGTTTCTCTGTTTGGTTGAATTTCCAGGCAAACCTGAAGAAGTTTATGGATTACGTTCAGATGCAGAACTTAGAGAAAGTCTTGAAGCTTCTAGAGAAAGGGCTGGATCCCAACTTCCATGATCCTGACACAGGAGGTGAGACCAGAGAGAAAAGCGGAAAGAACGGAAGGTTATGGAGAGACGGAGAAAAAAAATAAGAGAAATGAAGGCGGTATAAGACAAAAGGGTTGGAGGAGAGAGAAAGAGGTGGGAAAGATATACACTGGGGGAAGAGAAACAGAGTTAACGACACAAAGTATGGGAATGAAGAAAGAGTGGTGATGGGGAGAGACAGAAGGTGACAGGGGAAAAAGATTGAAGAGAAAGAGTAAGGGACTGATATGACAGTGGAAGAGACAGCAAGGGAGAGGAAAGAGAAGCCCTCTCCATAGCTCTCTACCAATAATCCAGCACAGAGTGGTCTAAACAATGCCTGCCAAAACCACACCAAGTCGATCTTCTCTTTGAACCCATTTCTGTATCTGTGATGATTGAATCTGATGAACACCATTTTCATGTTGCCATCAAGTTAGATCTTCTAAATTGAATTAGCCATGTGACACAGGTCAACTAGTTATACAGTCCTTGCGGTGGAACTATTGTCAAAGAACAACAAAAAGAGAGTCCAAATCTCCCACAAAAACGCACAAAAAAACCAACAAAAAGCGGAAGAAAACCAAAGAAGACCAGACTGGAACCACAGATGATAAGAGCACCAAACAAAATTTTATTGGGACCCTACACGGTCCGTGTTTCGGCCGAAAAAGGCCTTCCTCAGGGGTCTTCAGATTGACGTATACAGATGTTCCTTCAAACTTCTCATGAAGTTGAAAAGCACAAAACGCTAATGCTATCCAAAACAAAGCATAGACGCTAAAAGCTTTTTCGGCCGAAACACGGACCGTGTAGGGTCCCAATAAAATTTTGTTTGGTGCTCTTATCATCTCTGGTTCCAGTCTGGTCTTCTTTGGTTTTCTTCTGCTTTTTGTTGTTTTTTTGGTGGAACTATTGTGTCATCTCTGAATGATAGAAATTGGGAACACTAAGGTGGCAGTTCGATAAGTAGGTACCTCCTTGAAAGCATCCTGATGCCGCGCAATGAGAGCCTATTGAATAACGGCATCTGGAATCTCAGATTCCATCTTAGAATTCTAGTGTAACCCAGTACTGATGCACTTTACATTTAGGCATCCGTTGGTTACACCAACCATGGATCTGGAGTAACAGTGGATGCCTAACTGCAGCTGAAAGGCATGCAAAACGGTGGACAACATGGGTGCCTTGTTATAGAATTGACCTTTAATGGTCCTTCTGTTATCAAAGTGGAAATTTGGAGGGAGGGGGGGTGCCATGCTCCTGTTGCACGGCTATGATGGTAGCAATTCTACCTATGGACAGGGCCAAAGCTGGTGCCAGCAGGGAGCATTGTGCTTTTGACAGCCAAGATGGCTAATATGGTAGACTAGAAGGCAAACCAAGGACTTTCCTAGTTCCCGCTAGGCAGACTGTAGCAATTAATTTCTGTGAAAATGTCTTTCATGTTTGTCTTTCTGTCCCCTTCCCCTTGCTGTTGTTCTTCAGAATGTCCCCTGACATTGGCTGCACAGTTGGAAAACAGCACAGAGATCATCAAAGCGCTAAAATACGGAGGAGCCCACCTGGACTTCCGCACTCGGGAGGGTCTGACTGCCCTTCACAAGGCTGTTCGCTGCAGAAACCATGTAGTTCTGATGGTTAGTCAGAATAAACCTCAGTGCACCTGCAACACTGTCTCTGTGTAATACGCTTACTCCTCACTTTCACAGATTTTGATCGAGCTGTCTGCCGGAGTCTCGGTATAACCCACCTTCTCTTCGTTGTTACAGACTCTCTTGGACCTGGGTGCCTCTCCTGATTACAAGGACAGTAGAGGGTTAACTCCTCTATATCACAGTGCTATGGTAGGAGGTGACCCTTACTGCTGCGAGCTCCTACTTCATGACTACGCCAAGGTTGGCTGCGTGGATGAGAATGGCTGGCAGGAAATTCACCAGGTAAATTTGGGGCATTAGAGATAGGGGAAGGGGTTTTGGATTTAGCTCACACGTTTTGAGTAGTAGATCATGACAAGTTACATTCAGGTAGAAAAGGTATCTTCCTCTCTCTGGAGGGCTTACAATCTAAGGGGCCCTTTTACTAAGCCGCGTAGGCGCCTATGCGTACCCAATGCGCGCCAAATTGGACTTACCGCCCAGTTACCGCATGGCCCTTGCGGTAATTTCAATTTTGGCCTGCGTCCGCTACACGCGTCTGAAAAATATTTATTATTTTCTGGCATGTGGCAGCTATGCATGTTGTGGCATTTGACATGCGTAGACTATTACCGCCTTGTTACCGTGTGAGACCTTACCGCTAGGTCAATGGCTGGCGGTAAGGTCTCAGACCCAAAACGAACATGCGGCAATTTTCATTTTGCTGCACATCCGTTTTCAGCACAAAAAAAGGCATTTTTTTTGTAGGTGCGCTAAAAAATAATTCTGCGCACGCCCAAATCACGCGTCTGCACTACCGAAGGCCATTTTTCAGTGCACCTTAGTAAACGGACCCCTAAGTTTGTTTCCAAGGCAATGGAGGGTTAAATGATCTCCCTGATTCTCAGCCTGCTACTCTGCTAAGCTTCTTCTACACTTCATAACTAGGGATGGAGGCGACGACAGGGAAATGAATGAGACCTGATGGGATTGATGATGAGTTATGAAATAAGGAGGTGACTGAGAAAATTGTGAAGGAGAGGGTTCTGTATCAGTTCCCACCTGGATAATTCCCATCGGACAGTTCCCACTCACAAAGTGCCCTCTGGACAATTGCCTTCTAGGTCAATTTCCCCCTAACCAATTCTCACCCCTCCAGCAAGGACAATCCCCCTCCCCATAACATTTATAATGCCAAATATAATTTTATATGGTGTAAAACCACAAAAAGTGACCTAATTAACATATTCAAATCCTTTATTAAACAAATGAAACATTAGTCATACAACACAAATATAAATATACTAGTAAAAAAGCCCCGTTTCTGATGCAAATGAAACGGGGGCTAGCAAGGTTTTCTTCAGAGTGTGCATGTGGGAGTGTGTGTCCCTGCCCTCTCTCACTCCCCCTCCCCCCTCCGAGTCCAGTCCATCAGTGTTAAGTTTCCTGCTGTTCTGTGTTTTTGTTACAGAGAGAGTGAGGGCATCTCTCTCCCCTCCCCCCTCTGAGTCCTTCACTGTGTGAGATTTCGTGCTGTGCTGTTTTCCTTCACTCATGGGGAAACCGGATATCTCTGGCGCTTCACACTTCCGGCTGGAGGCTTCATAGAACGTTGGTCTTGCCTTTTATATATATAGAAGATAATAACCCTCCCTCCGCTCTACCCCTAGGACCATCACCCTCTCAGATAATTAGGCAAAAAACAAAACAAAAAAGCCTACAGTAGGATTATGCCACTTTAACCCCCCCCCCTAAAAAAAGCCCCCAAAACAACAAACTGTTAGATGTTGCCTCATTGCCCACAACTTATTACAATCAGGTATCTACACATGTTTGAACATTAATACAGTTTCTCCCATTACTTTCTTAAACCTGGAGATGTCCATTCTCACCCAGGGAATTCACACCCTCTAATATTCCCCTATGCATGTTCCAACATCTCCCCTCCTGGAAATACCCCACCGGTCATACCTTTTCAACAGCGACGAAGCCCTCGGCCCTCAAACACCAGTGGCAGCCATACTCAAAGATTGCCTGATCCAGGCCCAGCGCTGCACAACGATAACCTTGCTGGAGGGAAACTAAAAAAACAGGAACTGAAGACCAGCTGCAAAAGTGCCGATAAGATGCTAGAGCACTACAGAACTGAAGATTGCCAAGGGTGGGAATTAACGGTGGGGGAGGGGGGTGGAATTGCGCAGGTAGAAATTGACACCCTCGGATAGGAAATTATCAGAGGGAAATTAGCCTAGATGGGAATTGTCGTGAGGGCAATTGGTGGGTGGGAACTGTCTGGTGGATACTCACCGGATACTGATCCGGGGGGGGGGGGGACACATGACATTGGTAATGATTAGGGGAGATGAGAAGGAAATAACAAGGAGATCAAATATGGCTGTGATTGAGATAAAAAGGCAAAGGGATAGAGGCTGGATGGCTGAGGAGTAATAGGGATATGAGAGGTAAGAGAGGTAAGGCTGATGGAGAGGGAAAAAGCTGTGATAGGTAGAGCAATGAAAGAATATGATCCCTGGACTTATACAATTTGTGGTGTATGTTTGAGGGATGGAATGGTGGGTCAGTGACAGAAGAGGGACAGAGATTGTGTTAGGGGAGTAACTAAAGCTTTGATAGGCAGTGGTGAAAATATTAGGGAAGTGATGAAGGTGATAAGGAGAGGGATAAGGGAAGGATGGAATGGAGACTAGATGTCACATGGCAAGCACGGCAGAGGAGTGGAGATTACAGGGGAACAACTGAAGCTGTGTCCTGGGGATATGAAAGAAATGAGTGATATAAACTGTGCTGTTGCCTTTTGTTGAGTAAGGAAATCCCTTCTCCATGGAGTTGTGACATACACCTTTTCCATCAGTTCTCTGACAGTGGCAGGAGGACAGTTGAAACAGAAATCTATTACTCTACTTCATAAAGAAGGCCCTGCCCCATCCCTAACAGCCCATTCTGTGGTTAGATGCAATCCCCATCTGTCCCAAGGCACGAAGACTGGAGCATGGTGAAGCCCAAACTTTTATTTCTTGGATCTTGACGGTGCCCACATTAATGAGTGAACAGACTGGCACCGATACTGAGCCGTGCTTAGGTGGTCATTTTAGAAACCTTAACAGTGATTTGGATATCCATAAACCAGCATTTAGATGTATCTATTTTAGAAAACTGGGATATACATGTCCAGATTGCAAATACGTGCATACGGCAACAGGAGTGGTCTGGGCATGCCTCGCGCAGGACATGGGCAAGGCTGAAATATACACATGTAGTCCCCATTTCAGAAGTGGAATCCGTGCTTTTGTCCACCGAGATCAATGTCAGAATGTACAACTGCTTCCAGGAACACCTCAATTTTTTTTAAAGGTACTCGTTTTGTACAGTGCTCTACTGAATGGGCTAGGGGAGGTTGTCCCCTCCTTACTCTCTCAGTGTTTTTAGTCCCCCTTGCCAAAACTATTGGGAAATCATATAGGGCTCTGACGTATCATGGGGCCACAAATATATTTAGGTTTTTAAAATGGCAAACATACATATCTGTGTTCCAACCCATAGATGTCTGTGAGGCCATGTTCCCTCCGCTGATTTTATCCACATTCACCTTTGCAAAATGGATGCTCCCACTGCATGTAACCAGTGCATACAAGTCCATTCCTGCATGCGTGCTAGAACAGGCAGCATATCAGCAGATCCTGTTCTAAAATACTATTGGAATTGGGTAAAGTACACCTAGCGCAGTGCATTTGGCTTAGTAGGGCTTGGATAGTCGTAAAGAAGTCGGTATTATTTCACCAGGTCTCTGAGCTTGATCAGAAATGGGTGAGGGGAGGTCCAAAGAGGCGGTTGACCTTCTTGGAAATATGGGGCAAATATCTAGACGTGTTATCACCATAAGCCCATAGTAACATCTTGAACTACAGGCTCGTCTTTGGGGAAGGGAGTGGTGGGGGATGGGGTGGAGGTGCCTAGGTTATATGTATATGTATTGTGCTACAGAACATCCAGTGCCATAAAAACCAAACATACACTGGGGGCAGGGTGTTGAGTGCTGTGAGGTTGAAGATGGGGATGAGGAAAGAGGGGTTTTTTTTTGGGGGGGGGGCAAATCCTTGAAGGGAAGATAGGAGTATATGTTTATGATTTACAAATCTGAGCTTTGGAAACTGGTTGTATGTCTTTTCTTCAATAATTTGCCTTATGGTGAGGTTGATCCAACAGTGACTTTGGGAATGATGGTGAGAGGCTTGGAAGTGAAGAGGGTGGTAAAAGTTGGAAAACATACAAAATTGTAATACATGTTTATTTGCGCCTGGGGCACTGGGATGCCAATGTTCATTTCTTTTTTTATGATTTATGCATTTTTCTGTACGTTCTACTGAATAGAGATTTAAAGTAAAATACTACCAGAACTGTACAAATCCTGACCTGGATGTTTCAATTCCAGTTTCTATATTCTGTTTAAAATGGCTCTTCACATGTCCTAGGGTGTTGAACAGGTCTTGAAATATTTCTGGTGAAGAAAGATCAAAATCATCTTTCTTCTCACCAAAGCCAAAATGGAGAAGTCCTGTATTTCAAAGTATAAATTATATTCAACAGTCCTGTAAAATGTGGATAGATCTACTCTTCAGAGGCAGGGCAAAAGACAAACACCATAATCTATATCCTAATGATTTTAGAAGACTAATACTTTTTAGTACAGGATATTCTCCAAGGACAAGCTGGATAGTAAATCCTCACAGCGTGGGCGACATCAGCAATGGAGTTTGCACAGGAAGCTTCTCCAGCTTAGAATATACTTTTGGGTAGCTCCACCGTACGAATGTGTCACTTCCCACCTGCTAGTGTCTCACGGGACCACCCTCCTGTAGAGCCAGTAGGATGTTCATCACTGGAGATTGCCTTAAGACATTTTCTTATACGGATTTGTGTTTTTTGTAAGTTTTTTTTTTCTCGTGTCTTGTCATTGTTGTGAGGTACTTCTTTCCTGTTGCTGCACCATATGCCTGGAATAGACTTCCTGAGCCAGTACGTCAAGCTCTATCTCTGGCCATCTTTTTGAGGCTGCTTTTAACTCCTAACCCCTATTCACTTGTTCAGTACCCATGTCTGTTTTATCATTCCCACCTTAGTAACTCCCTTATCCCTTATTTGTCCTGTTAGTTCTGATTAGATCAGGGGCATAGCCAGACTTTGGCAGGAGGGGGGTCCAGAGCCTGAGGTGAGGGGGCACATTTTAGCCCCCCCCCCCCGGTGCTGCCAACCCCCCCCCCCCCCGCCATTGCCGCCCCCGCCACCACCATCACCACCACCACCAACAACAACTTTGATGACCCCTGCCGACGACCCTCTCGACCCCCCCCTTCCGCCGATTACCCTCTCAACCCCCCTCTGCCGCCAACTGTCCCCCGCTGCTGTCACCATGGGCTACCTTTGCTGGCGGGGGACCCCAATCCCCGCCAGTCGAGGTCCTCTTCTTCCCGCAAAGGCTTCGTTCTGTTTCTGACATCCTACACGTTGTATGTGCAGGATGTCAGACTCACAGAAACAGAACAAAGCCTTGCAAGATAGCTCCATTCTGTTTCTGTGAGTCTGACGTCGTGCACGTACAAAGTACAACATGCAGGACGTCAGAAACAGAACGAAGCCTTCGTGGGAAGAAGAGGACCTCGGCTGGTGAGGATTGGGGTCCCCCGCCAGCAAAGGTAGCCCACGGCGGCGGGGGAGGGTTGGCGGCGGGAGGGGGAGTCGAGAGGGTCGTTGGCGGGAGGGGGGGTCGAGAGGGTCATCGGCAGGGGGGTCCAGGGCCAAATCTATGGGGGCCCAGGCCCCCATGGCCCCACCTAACTACGCCACTGGATTAGATTGTAAGCTCTGTCAAACAGGGACAGTCTCTTCATGTTCAGTGTACAGCGCTGGTTATCGCTCTTTATTTTGGTCAATTGCAAGGAAATTTTAGAGTCATTTTGGAGTTGTTTTTATCATTTAGAAGGCAGGTTCTATAACAGGGTCTTCATTTAGGTGCCCAATGCAGCAAAGGGGGCACTTATTTTGCAACGGCATCTGGATGCCTGAATTCCATTATAGAATACCCGAGCAAACCCACATCGGTGCACGTAAATTTAGGTGTGACTAAGTACGCCAGGTCTATGACCGGTGTAAGTTGGCATGCCTAAAAGCGCAATGCACATGCGTAACTTCTAGAATTCCGTAAGTCGCATATATAAGTTGGAGACACTTCCATGCCCCTCCCATTCTCCGCTCACATGAACGCCTCCTTGCAGCTATGCACAAACACTTAAAAAGAAACAATCCCACTAAAAATGGTTCTTATTAGCCTCCCCAGGATCTGCACCACATGAATGCAAAGGAGAAAAATATGTATCAGTGGACTTTTTATGTATATTGTTTTGAGGAAGTTAGATTCAGTGAGTAAAGCCGCAAATACGGCTCACTTAAAAAGCTCTATATATCATTAAAAACTCCTTCCGTCGTTCCCTTCCCGTTACTTTATTTATCTTAAATATATCAAAAGATTTTTTTCAAATGCTAACAGGTCTACTGGGGATCTAATAAGCTGAAAAGCATCAATATCCGTTGGCTGCAAAATGTATTTTTTCTCTTTCAAAAAACTATATTCACAATAACTAGTGCTGGAAATTCAAAAAAGCAGTTAGAAGCATGACTTATCTCAATGATTAGCTCTTTCATTAACTGCTCCAAAAGGTCCAACTGAGCATTCTGTTTCAGAACTCCTTCGTCATGGATGCCAGTGCTGTGTTCCTCAGAAATAAACAACTGTATAGAATTAATTTTTTTTATATTTTTGTCTTTTATCGCCCAGTTGACTCTGCATAATGAAACAAATCATTCCTTAAACCACCCAAGAACACCAAAATACACCTCTCACACGACCTTACCTAACACCTTCCATCTAAATCCTCTTATACCTCAGCTTATGATCGACTGTACTTAAATCATGTAACGACTTTATCATAACAATACTCTGTAAGCCACATTGAGCCTGCAAAAAGGTGGGGAAATGTGGGGTACAAATGCAATAAATAATAATAATAATGTGCTTATTAGTTTGATTTCCAAGGTACATGTATTTTTGAGTCTTTTGCATGTTTTCTGAGCACAGCTGTCTTTGTATGTAAGTGGCACTTTTCTTTCCTTCTCTTTTTCTCTTTTTACCCTTCTTTTAATTATGATTTTATTTTTATTTACGTTTGAGATTATTGTATAGTGTATTATATATGTTTTTATGTATTTTATGTCTCCCTGGCGATTGATCTTTTTTATGTGTCCAGACCTTTTATGATTCTACTAGTTACCTCTAATGCAGGTGTTCAATCACCAAAACATGTTTATTTATTTAGCACATTTATACCCCACTTTTTCCCACGTTTGCAGGCACAAAGTGGCTTACAATGTACTGATAAGGCTATCGCCAGACCAGTGGTTTTACAATTACAATTAAATTAGATAGGATAGAAGGAACAGGGAAGAAGAAAAAGGGAAAGGGTAAGAGAGTCTAAAATGGTCCATGGATATGTTGTTAGGAAGGTCTTTAGGTTATATGCTGAATCCTTGGAGTAGGCTTTCTGAGATAGGCTGGTCTTAGGTAGATTCCTGATGCTGAGATGGCTCTGAGTGGTTTGAACAGCTTTCGGCAAGGCATTCCATTAAGGGGTGCTGTGGTAATACCCCTCCAGACCAGTTGAAATAGGCATGCCGCGAGTAGAACCTTTTTGGGCAGGAAGAGATGGGAATCGCCCGGGCAGGCCATGTTGATGTAGTATGGTAGAAATGGAGTGGTAATCTGCTCCTGTAACCGTCAACTCCAGCCCCCGAGATGAATGGTGCAGCGATCTGTTCGAACCCCAGAAATGTCAGCTAGGAGAAGATGGCTGCACCCCAGATCGACCAATATGGCGCTCCACACCTCCAGCGCCTATTGGAGCCCCACATGATTGTAGCCCGAGTGGAAGAAGATACCGGAGACCACCGGAGGCCAGGCGGCCCTCAACAGCTGGAGGTCGACAGTGCCGTGAGAGATCGCGCCCAGCCACACAGCTGAGCGGCACTCAATGTAGGCGAGGCCCAGGATGCCAATGGGCCCAGCGGCAATACCATAAATGAACAGAGACAGTAATTTGCCTGGATCAAAGGTAGCAGGCTCCCTGCAGTAATACGGAACAAGCAAGGTGACCAAAGACTCCGTGCAGTCGCTTACAACACGAATGGGTCAGGCCGTGGTTGGTCCGCGGAAACTACAGCGACAAGCAGAGCTGACTAGCTGGACAGCAGCCCAACAGGTTCCCCACAGCACCCCGGACCAAGATAGGCACAGAGTCAGCGAAAATGAGCCGAACCGCAACCAAATGCCGGGCGAATACCCAAGGACCCCCTGGAGCTAACGGTTCCCCGTCCCTCTATGCGGCGGCCATTTTTTATTTTTGTTGGACAATTAAGTAGATGAAAGATGAACTGGCCTAATGAATATCATACCACTTGATGTTTTTTAATAAAGGCTATGTTATCTATTAGCTAGCATAGCCTGCTATGCTGCTGTTCTACTATGTACTATACTAACTTCTGCAGCTGGTTTTGCCTCTCATAGGATGTGGAACTCTTCCATTTCCAATGGAAAGACCCTAGAGCCATTTACTTGGCAGGGAAAGATAACTCCTTGGCAAGCAATCTGAGTCATGTCCTATAACCTCACGAGTGGTCCTTGACGAGGAAGTACTTCAAATGATATTTTAAGAGTCAGCACTCTCTCATTAGATCTTTTTGTCACTCCTTATAACAAGAAGGTGCCTGAGATCTGCTCCAGGATAGGGACATATGGCATACTGGCTACGGACTCCTTCCTCCTAGATTGGGGGGAACATCTTCTGTGTGCATATCCTCCAGTTCCCCTGATAGTGAAAAGTCTCCTGAAATTCAGATGGGAGAGGGGAACCATGATTCTTAAGGCCACACATTAGCGAGGCAAATATGGGTTCTTCTGTAATTCTGTAAGAAAATACATACAACTGGGGAATTTTCCCCTCATTGATGATGCAACCTGAAGGGACTCTGTTGCACTCCAACATCAAGTCACTCTCCCTCACAGCTTGAATGTTGAAAGGCTAACAAGAGCTACTTTAAACTTGCCAGACAGTTGGTCACAGGTATTGCTGGCTTTTAAGAGAGATTACACGAGAAGGTCTTACAGATTTAAATGGAGGCGGATTGTCATCTGGTGTGACAGAAAGGCCTTAGATCTTTTTTTTCTGTCCCACACAAAAATTGCTTGAATACCTTCCAAATTTTTCTGAGCTAGGTTTGAAAGCTAAATCCATTAGAGTATGCTGTAGTGCAATTGGTGCTTATCAACAGCACGTAGCAGAGAAACCCATCTTTGTACAGGCTTTAGCTGTTTGACTCATGTTGGGCTTGCGTCTATTGAAGTTTCCCCATAAAGCTTCCCGCAGTGTCATGGGACCTCAATGTGGAATTAATGCAACTGATGAGAACTCCCTTTGAGCTGCTCAATACCTGTGAACTAAAGTGCCTGACCTGGAAGGGCTTATTTTTGGTGGCAGTGACTTCAGCACATAGAGTGAGTGAGCTCCAGGCTCTAGTAGCTGGTCCTCCTTTCAATACATTGTTTAACAATGGGGTTGTTCTTAACACTTATCCCAAGTTTCCTCCTAAGGTAGTGTTGGATCTTAACTAGTCTATTATCCTGCTAGCATTTTTTTCTAGGCCTCGTGCCCACAAAGGAGAAAGCACACTGCATGTATTGGTCTACAAGAGAGCCAAGGCCTTTTGTTTGGGGCAGACTGGAGCCCTTGGAATGTTTCCCCAACTTGTTTCTATTAACCCAAATAGGCCTGGAAGGTTGCTATAAACAAACACGCATTGTCTAAGTGGTAACAGATTGCATTTCTTTTGCCTGTGCCCAGCCAGGTTTGATTCTTATGGGTCATGTCACAGCTTATAATGTCGGAGCCATGGTGGCATTGGTAACCCACTTGAGATCAGCCAGGAAATTTGCAGAGCTGTGACATGGACATACATTCACAGCCCACTGCTGTTTAGAAAGGAGTTCCTGACGTAACAGAAGGTTTGACCAGTCAGTTCTCTAGAATCTCTTTGGGGATTAGAATCCAACTCATCCCCCTAAGCACATTTCCTGTTCCAGACTGCCTTTCCAAAAAAAAAAAAAGAAAAAAAGGAAATAATACTGAAAAGGTTAGTTGCCACAAAAACATATGTTGGTTTCTGTCTATTGCAGTGCCTTGTTATTCTTTTCCTTTTTAAAGCAGCCCATAGCTAGGGCATCTCGTGCTGTAAGGGCTTGCCACCCTGCTTGTCCGCAGAGAAAACCATGTTACTTACCCGTCATAGATATTCTCGGTGGACATCAGGATACCTCACATACCTGCCCATCTCCCCAAGGAGTTGTATCCTTCTCAAACTAACCATATAGATTGAGGTGGTCCAGTGCAACAGCAGCAGGTGGAAAATGTCATGGAGGAACTCAAACGTTTCAAGTGTATTCTAAGCTGGAGACACATCTCACACGGCCTCTGTTGGTGATATATCAACCATGCTATGAGGATTTATATCTTGCTGCTAAGGAAAACAACTGCTACAGGTAAGTAACTTGGGGGAGTCTTTTACTAAAGATTAGCTCAAGTTATCTGCAGCAGGGCCTATTTTATTTCTATGGGCCCTGCTGCAGATAACTCAAGCTAATCTTTAGTAAGGACCCGCTTGGTTTTCTCCTCTTTGGGCTTCTGCAAGTGTGGTGCATAGTGTTTTTGATTTATTTTAAGGGATTATAATTGGCAATTTTTGGTAAAAATTTGTAAAAAAGGGAAGGCTCGAGGGTGACTGATTTGTGAATATGGAAACTAGAGAAGATGCTACTGTTAGATGGGGTGGGACTAACATATCTTCCATATCTTGACATAGGCATGTCGTTATGGACATGTGCAGCACCTGGAGCACCTTCTCTTCTATGGAGCTGACATGAGGGCCCAAAACGCCTCAGGGAACAGCGCTCTACATATCTGCGCACTGTACAACCAGGTGAGAGAGAAAAATCCATCCGGACCCATCATGTTCCCAACATAACTTTGTGCACTGAGGTGCAAGAGAAAAACTCATCCAAGTCACCACTTTCTCAACTCACTATACTAAATTGTCAACTAAGAGAAAAGACCAGTTGCACAAACAAAACTTAAACTCAGCCCATTGTATCTCAACCCATCTAGCTCAAAGCCAATCCAAAGAATAACATATTGTGAAAGCCCTCTATGTATTAGTATACAGACTGCTAAGAGAGGGTAGTTGCTACATTCAGTAAGGACCACACTTACTCGGATATTCAATGTCAGAGTCCGGGCATGGCCCAGCATTGAATTTCAGGAATTAATTCAGCCCGTGGCTGTTAGCGGCTTAAAAAAACAACAGCCTGCATCACAGAAATAGAATGATGCCTGTTATGAAACTAAGGGCCCTTTTTACTACAGTGTGGTAAATTTTGCAGCTAGTGTGCATTCAAGGCCAAAATTAGCATGCATTCACTCAGCATTAACTATTAGGAGCCTGACCAGCATCTTCCCGTACAGTTAAACCAGTGCAGTTAAACATCCAGAAATCAAATGGCGACCATAGGGATTTTAGAACCAGAAAAATGTCTGTCTATTTTTTATCGAAAGTGGTCATTTGCTAGATGTTTTTGTGCTCAGTGTGTCTGTCTTTTTGGAAAAAAAAAAAGTTCAAGGGAAAACTCACAAAAAGAAGCCATTGGGATGTAGGAGGAGCCAGCATTCTTAGTAGACTGGCCACACAGACATCCCAGCAGAGCAGTGGGGTACCCTAGGGGGCATTGCAGTGGACATCACAGAAAAGGTCCCAGGTACACATCTCACCATTACCCCTTATATTATATGGTAAGCCCTCCAAAACCCACCAAAAACCTACTGTACCCAACTACAATACTACTACTACTACTACTAATAATAATTTCTATAGCACTACTAGGTGTATGCAGTGCTGTACACATTATATGCTGGTACCAGGGGCGTATCTGCGTGGGGCCTCAGGGGCCTGGGCCCCCGCAGATTTCGCCCTGGACCCCCCTACCGCTGCCAACCCTCCCCCTCCGTTGCTGTCGCCTACCTTCGCTGGCGGGGGACCCCAACCCCCGCCAGCCGAGGTCTGCATCCTCCTGCCGCTGCCGGCTGCCTGTAAAAGAATTCCGTCAGCTGGCGAGGGACCCCCAACCCCCGCCAGCCAAGCCGAGGTCCTTTCATTTCTTCCACTAAAGCTGGCGCCGAAAGTTTCTTCTGAGTCAGCGGCAGGAGGACGCGGACCTCGGCTGGCGGGGGTTGGGGTCCCCCGCCAGCGAAGGTAGGCGACAGCAACGGCGGGGGGGGAGATTGGCAATGGCAGCGGCTGGGGGGAGGGGGATCGGCAATGGCGGCAGGGGGGGGCTATAATGTGCCCCCTCACTCTGGCCCTGGCCCCCCCTACTGCCGCAGTTCAGATACACCCCTGGCTGGTACTTTCTCTGTCTCTAGAGGGCTCACAATCTAGGTTTTTATTCCTGGGGCAATGGAGGGTTGAGTGACTTGCCCAAGGTCACAAGGAGCTGCAGTGGGAATTAAACCCACATTGCCAGGGTCAAAACCCGTTGTATTAACCATTAGGCTACTCTTCCCCCTATAGCTTTTTCCACAACCTTTGCAGTGACGCCCAAGAAGGCCTGGACTTCAGCCTTTAAGAGAGCTCTGCCACTTCCCCTAGAGTACAAAAGAAGTGCCCTTATGGCTGCAGGTGTCACCTGTATGTGGGTACGGTATGTGTCTGGTGGGTTTTGGACAGCTCACACTTTCCACCACAAGTATAACAGAATTGAATATGGGCCTGGGTTCCCTTCTCTACACTGCTTTGCATCAACCGCTAGGCTACTCCAGGGATTGGCCATAACATCTGAAGCTGTCATAGAGGCTGGTATGTACTGCTTCTTTCACATCTTTAGGGGGTGGGAGATTATGCTTTAATCCCTCCGGTGGTCATCTTGTCATTTGGGACGCCTTTTTGTTACTTAGCCATGATTGAAACAGGTGTATACCAAAACATCTAAATTTTAGCCCTGGACGTTTTTGCAATGTTCTATTATGGCAGAAAAATGTCCAAGTTTTGGGAATGCCCAAATCCCCCCCCCCCAACACCCCCCCCCCCCCCCCCCCCCCCCCCCCCCGATATGCTCCCTTGTGATTTGGAGACATTGCATAGAAAACCATCTTAAAACTGTGTTTTGAAAATAGCGATTTGGATGTTTTGGCAAAAAAAGTTCTTCGGCCACTTTGTGCCACTTTTTGGACTTTTTTCTGTTTTGAAAATGATCCCCAATATATACAAAAATGGAACACTAGGATGTCTTAATCTGTACAGTTTTTGTATTGAGAATATAAATATTTATCAAAATGGATATTGATGTATTTTATTGTCTAGTTCTGTTTATAAGTAATTATATTGTTGCCTGAAGCATGTAAGTCATAGGAGATTCATATATTTATTTATATATTTAAATAAGAAAAGCCACTTATTTATTTCATTTATTATCCCATCTCGTAGGAAAGCTGTGCTCGAGTCCTCCTGTTTCGTGGTGCAAGCAAAGAAATTCGTAATTATAACAGCCAGACTGCTTTCCAGGTAAGGGACCTGCCTCACAGAAATGACATTGAAGTTTTGTGACAACAGAACTGTCCACCTGTAAACAGTAAAGTAACCTGCCTGTCACCATGTGGATATCATGTGTTCCCTTGCTGGACAAGGGAACACATGATATCCATTCATGCATCGACACCAGACAATCACTATCAAACTATCCAAGCAAGAAAATGTGTCTTATAGCTGAGCTCCATTATCCTTCTCTGATGACAGATAGCATCAATGAATCACTGAGATGTCGTATGGCTTCATCAAGTGTCCACTCAGAGGACTCTTCTAGAACTTGCCTAAAAAACCTTTGACCATGTGTGGAGATTTCCCTCTTGAAGCCAAACTTGCTACTCTCTTGTTTTTCTTTTTTTTTTTTCTTTTTTTTGTTGCATGGTGTCCTACTTGACCGTTGCTGTCATCATTCAGTTGAATTTCTTTTTACATTTCTGCATCTTCAGCATCACAAAGAAACTCTTTTCAGTCAGTTGTCTTGTTTTTAATCCTCGTAGTTTCACCTTTTTAGGTTCTTTGTCATTTTCAGTTTTCTTTCATTTTCATCACCAGCAGTTCAGATCAGCTCACCATGCTTTTGCTGCACTGAACCTCTTTCAGTGTTTGCAGTTGTTGTGATTTTTCTTTCTGTGTGCATATTTCTTCTCTCAAAAATATTCTTGTTCATCTTTGTATTGATTATTTGTTGACTCATGGCCAAGGAAGAAAACCAGTAACTCTATGAGATGCTCAAAATATTTCCAGAAATGTCCCTCACGATTCATCATGAGGAGTACTGGAAGTGTTTTTGGGAAGGCCTTGACATCTCTGAACATGGCTTCCTTCCCTCGATGTCATCATGAATAGTTTGAGCCCAGAGGAAAGGCTCCAAACCTACTTGGCCATTGCCAGTATAGCTGGCTTCAAATTTCCCTAAAGACCTTGGGGAGTTGACTATGGTTATGCTGGTGATCAAGTCCTTCAAGTCCTTAGTCACTTTCACTTTTCATTTCAGAAAAGTCCCACTCTTATTACTATCACAGAGGCTCAATGGACTTGACTCATAAGTTGAAACAAGCAAGTGCTGAACCTCAAAGGGAGGGACTGGTTTCCTGATACCCCCCATCACGCAGCAGTGCATGACTACGGGCTCAGACATGGCTGAAGCATAATTTGGAGTGATGCAAACCAATGACTATTGTGACCATTATCCTATACAGGTTTATTCTTAAAACTTCAGGTGCTAATGGGATGACCTAAATTTTGACCCCTCTTTAATTGTATTTATTTATTAGGATTTATTAACCACATTTTTGAAGACATTCACCCAAGGCAGTGTTCAGCAAGAACAATCTGGACATAGACAGTAGACAATTTCAGCAGAAAAATTATTCAGTGTTGACACAATGCACAATAAAAAATCTTTAATAGATAGCATAAGGTGTAAGCGAGGGTGGAATATATAGAGATAAGACAGAGTAAGAGGAGTTAGAAAATAAGGGAACTAACTTCATGAAAGTTACATGTGAAGTCAGAAGGATGTATGAATATGATCTCAGCTAGGGTAGGAGTGGATAAGCGAGTCCTTCTACAGTACAGTATAAAATCAAAAACTCAGAATTGGAGGAGTTCATGGGCTCTAAACCTGTCAAGGAAAGTATTTCTGAGGAGAACTACTATCCATGTCTCCCCAAGTGAAGTTCTTTCCTCAGAATGCAGGAAATCAATCCTCAGGGAAGACATTTCCTTTTGTCACTTTGTGCAGAACATGGCTAATGCCATCCTGTTTGATCTACAGATCTCAGGAGAGTCCGTTTTGACTTTTTGAAGTAGCTGGACGCACCTGGACAAAGAGTTAGCCTTGTCCGTCCTTTCTTACAGGAAATCATCGAGATGATGCAAAAACATTTATCTCGTTGCTTCTTATGAACAAAGAGGTAGACATAAAGTATTACATCTAGGCAGCTCCTGTATTTGACCATGTCCAGCTTCCACACCAGAGCATAGTGGTTGAATCAGCACCGAAGTGGGCCAAGAAGCTAGAAATACATGAGTCCTTTCAACAAATCCTGAGCCGGGATCTCATTGGGAAACAGTTCTCTCATAATACTATGCTGTTCTTGCACATGCAGATTATTTATTTTATTTGTTACATTTGTACCCCACATTTTCCCACCTATTTGCAGGCTCAATGTGGCTTACACAGTACCGTCAAGGCATTCGCCAAGTCGGTTGAGAACAAATACAAGGTTGTACAGTGTTCGGAGGTAGTTGTGAAGGGTCAGGAGGGATGAAGACTGTATCTGCCTAACGATAGAAAAAAAATTTTTTGTAGACAACTGAAATGCTGAACATTACATTTATGCTTGACTAAAGTGGATTGCCATTAAAAAAAAGGAACAATATCAACAGCCCCTGGAGTATACAAGGGAAAACAATGCCAAGAAATGCACTTCAAGAGGAAAACAGCACAACGGTGGACCCAAAAAATGGACAACCAGAAGGAACAAGCACAATGATGCACTGACTAGGGTGAACCCCTGGCCCTCACTGCACACAACAAGGTGGTCAGAAAGAAATGGCCGTGCCAGCAAGTTGACCAATCAAACCAAGCTTTTACCTGCTTTTAGTATGTCTGTGCCCTCTCTCTTTTTTTCTCAGAAGTAACTATTTCTACATTTACTCTCCCTTTTTCCCCTCTCTGTTTATCATTCCTGCTTTCCCTTCTGCGTCTCTCTTTCTGTCTCTCCTCTACAATTATTGTGCTTCCCAGTGGCATGCCTACCTTGGTTGCCATCCGTGACGGATCACCCCTCCTCCTCTAGGTGTCACACTCCCCTGCGGCGAAGCACCCCCCTTCTCCAGGAGTGCCCCCCCCACCCTCCCACCTCTGAGCAAGGGGGTGCACTGAGCAGTCTTCCAGCAGGGGGCTGTGCCAATCCCCTATTCCCTCTGATGTCAACTTCCCGTTCTGGGGCAGGGGACTGGCAGAGGCGACTGCCAAGCGACTGCTCGCTGCACCACCAATGACGTTTCTGTTTATTATTTCTGCTTTCCATTCTCTCCTTGGTATTATGGAAAAGGAAGCGTAGTGTGCTGTGAGGCATGGCTTAGCAGTGTGTATAAGGAGAGCGGGAATTGTTAGGGGCTCAAACAGAACATATGAAATAATCCAAACAGAGAGCTGATTCTACAAAAGAGAAACAGCAAACGAGAAGGTAGACCAACACCAGAAGGTCCAAAATATCAGCACATTTATCGGAGGAACTGTTTTTCTTCTCATCCTTAACCTTAATCCACAATGTGGATACCAAGCTTGTTCCCTCCTTTCCTTTGCTGGCTGCCTATTCTTGTCCTCGCGTACCTTCTTAAGACGTGTAACATGCAGGAGTAATATGCACCAAAAATGCATCAGATTTGACAAATGTCTTGCAATAAATCTTCCATCTGGCCTCGTGGATATATTCTCTTTTTTTTTTCACTCACCTCACCTCTGTAGGAAGTCTCTGAAGTAAAAGAACTGCAGTATTTCAAATAAATTACAAACTGAAAAAGAGTGAAGGAAGGAAGAGATGTGGAAGAAGAATGGGAGAAAGGGAGAGATTCGGATAGACGATGTGGCGGGAGAATGAAAAAGAAAGGAAGGTGAAACAAAAAAAGGGAGTAGGGGAAAGAGCAGGAGCACGCAAGAGAAGGTCAGAAAGCGAGAGAGGAAGCAGATGTGTAAGAGATAGGGAGTAATAGAGTGGAAGTCTCTGGGGAAGTAGTGTCCAGAAGGGGAATTCTGATGCAGAATGTGAAATCTAGGCACGTATCCCGAGCCATTGATTAAGTGCCTTTATTTATATCTAGGACTCTTGTGACTGGAATATATTTCTGTTTAAGAGGAACAGGAAGGGGGAGGAGGAAGGGGAGAGCCTGATCAAATGTGCAAATTAGAATTCTGTGGAATAAATAAAACCGAGAAATCATTGCCAGGGTGGAATGGAAATAACTTATGGCTGCAAAAGTAACTGATGCAGTGATGTGCTGAACCAAAAAAAAAAAAACATTTTGAAAAAAAATAGGCAAGAAGAAGAGGGGGGGGGGGGGGGGATAGAAAAGAATAAAGGCATGGAGTGAGGGAGGGTAGGCTTCAAAGAAAAAAAGTGGTCAGAGGCATAAGAGAAGAGGACGAAAGAAAATGAAGAAACAGGTGGGAGGATGTGGGAAGAAAGGAAAATAAGAAGAAAGGATATGCTGAAAGAAAAGAAGGAAAGACTGGAGAACTAAAGGAGAGGAAAAAGAGAAGAGAATGGGAGAAATCCAGAGGAAGAAGGGACTGGAAACAGCAGAGGATGAAAGAGAAGGCAATGAGATAAGCAGGAGAAGATGGAGGAGGAAGAGAGCAGGATGTGACAAAAGGAGAAGATGAGCAAGCGAAGATGGGACTGAAGTTATAGAAGGGGCTAAAAATAAGAAGGAAGAACAGGAGGGGAAGGGGAAGGGGATGGGAGGTAAGTAATAGAGCAGGAGAGTTGAAAAAGGAGGGAGGAAGAATGAAGGGTACAAGGGATCATGGCCGCCGAGAAAATTCCCCTGGCCCGTGGGCCCGGCACTACAGTCCCCGATCTCACCCGCCCTGAGCTCTGTTGACCGTCCGCCACCAGGCCGGGCCCCCCGCATTGAAATCATTAGAGGGCGGGACACAGGGAGCGAAGGCCCAAAGGGAGGCGAATCTGATCCGCTGCTGCTGGCTGTGCTTTCAGTCACAGAGCGAGGAGACAGGTGAGGCGCTGTGATGATTTCAATGCAGGGGGCCTGGCCTGGTGGCGGACGTTGGGGGGCGGGTGGGGACTGCTGCGCGGTGGTCTGGGGGGGCGGCGGCGATGACGACCTTAGGGGCGGGGCCCGGCCCAGTCTCTCAGCGGCCCTGCAAGGGATGAAAAAGGGAAAAAGAGGGAATGGAGGAGAGTAGGAAATGAGGTGAAGGCACTAAGAACAGGGAAAAGTATAGAAGATGTAGTGAAAAGAATTGAGAAGGAAGGATATATTAATAATAAAAGTGACAAGGTGCTACTGTGAGGAAGCTCACAAATCCTTCATAGTTTTAACTGTTTTGACTGATCATTGGCAAGCATCTTCCACAAGTACGTCCCAGTATCTCCTCCCCCTCTGTCTGGACTGACATTCCATTACAGCTGTGGATAGTCCTTCTACACTCTGCTGTCTAACACTGCAATCAGTCCTCATACAGTGAAACCCCCTATGCCTGTGCTCTTATGTTTTGGCCGGGAAGCTTTGTGCTTGCTATAAATCTGAGCTTATTTTTATCCTTTCCTGTGTCAGCAGTCTCTCCAAGAAAAGGGGCAAGGGTATATCTCCATCATTTAATTTGCTACAAACAAATGGAGCATAAGTAAAAGCTCCATGGGCAGCAGGACTCCACGGACCTACCGTGACCTCTTCATCCATTACTAGCTTGAAGACGCTGTCAGGTGAGCAGGAGTTTATAGATAGCAGTACTGAAATAAGATGAAATAAGAAAGAGAAATTGGGAAGGACAATATAGGAAACAACAAATGTCTCAGGCATTGCCATTTGCCCTGTAAAACTACTCCACCTTCACAGCGGTGGCTTTCAGAGATCTTGCTGTTTCTAATTCTGGAATAAGGTATCACTGGAGAATGCTTCAGAGTGCACGTGCACCAAGTAAATGCATACTCCACATTCAGTGCATCTCAGTCCACACCCCTGCTTCTCCAATAGTGAGGTATACACCTGCTCTGCCAGTGTACCTTAGGCCTGTCCTAGAAGTAACCCTAGTGATCAGAGCAGCAGGCTGTGAACTAGGGAAGCCAGGGATCAAATCCTGCTTATGATTCTTCTGACCTTGGGCAATTTATTTCATCCACCATTGCCTGAAATACCACTAAGTCTGGAAGCCCTCTTGGGCAAGGACCTACCATCTGTACTTGAGTTTGTAGCTCAGGTTTGGAAGGTTGAGTAGTTAAATCTAAATTAAACACAAATCTGCAGTACACACTGCTGTTCCATTACCAAGACTCTGACAATGCAACTTTGTCTTGATTTCTGAGCTTAATACCCTCAACTAACAGTTGTAGGGGGCCCACATGTGCTGTATCGTCAGGTCATTCATCTACAAACTTTTCTAAAGGTGTTTAGGACAGTGCTAGTCCTTGAGCAATATTTGGAGTTTTATTCAGGAAGGGTGATCATTTTCTGGACTCTACCCCCACTTAGGGTTACCATATGGCTCCCTTCTATTGAGGACTGGCTCAATCTGTCCTCCTTTTTCTGGAGTCATTTGGTAAAAACTTCAGACTGCCCAAAATACGGCAGCGAGACTCATCTTTGGCAAATCATGTGTTGACTGCGCAACTCCTCTTCGTGTAAGACTTCACTGGCTCCCAGTCAAAGAGAGAATCAACTTTAAGGTCCAAACATTTATCCACAAGATTATCCACGGTGAATCTCCAGGCTACATGCTGAATCTGATTGACCTTCCAACCAGAAATATGTCTGAATCTTCGCGAAATTACCTCAACCTGCATTACCCCAATTGCAAAGGACTCAAGTATAAAACCTACTATGGATCCAACTTCTCCTTCCTAGGCAGCCAACTCTGGAATGCCCTCCCCAGACCTATCCGATCAATCTTTGATCATCTACCCTTCCGGAAAGCACTAACAACCCATTTATTCAAGCAAGCCTATCCAAATTGACACAGTCTATAATATGAACCCACCTACCCAACACATACCCAGGCTACAACGACACTGACCTAGGCTTTATCTCCCACCTTACTCCCTTCTCCACTGCTTATCACTACCTACTTATCTCTTCTATTACTCCGTTATACTTAAATTTTTTTACTCTCTCTTACAATATTCTCTATTCCCTATTACTGTGTAAGCCGCATTGAACCTGCTTTGAGTGGGAAAGCGCGGGATACAAATGTAATTAATAATAATAATAACCCTACCCCCACTGAAATGACCTTCTTCTACTACTAATCATTTCTATAGCACTACACAGTTCTGTACACATTATATGCAGGTACTTCCTCTGTCCCTAGAGGGCTCACAATGTAAGTCTTTTTTTTTTTGTATCTGGGGCAATGTAGGATTAAGTGACTTGCCCAAGGTCACAAGGAGCTGCAGTGGGAATTGAACCCAGTTTGCTAGGATCAAAGCCCACTACACTAGCCATTAGGCTATTCCTTCACTCCGGAAATGCAACCAAAATGTTCATAGCTTCATACTGAACAACAGGAGGACTGGGATGTTATTTATCTTAATGAAGGAAATGTGCCAGACAGGCTGGCAGAGAGAAGTAATGATAGCCTTTTATCTGTCAGGCTTCCATGCTCACTGACATCACCTCTCACAGCAATACTCATTTTTCAGCATCATACCACAGGTCAGGAAATTGCCGCTGCCTTTACAGGAAGGAAAGACTGACAGAACAAGAGAGAGGTACTAAGAAAAATAGGTACGAGACCTGATTTATCAAGAATAGTACCCCAAAGAGAAAGGAAGAGAGACCAAGAAGAATAAGCAAAGAAAGGGCAGCGATAAAGATAGACAGGGCTGGAGGATACAGCACGATAGGTCATGGGACAGGGAAGAACAAGGATGGGGGAGGGGGGCGGGGCAGAGCCAGACAAGCTCCAGATAGAGCCAGGGAATGGAGTAGTTGAGGCAGCAGAGCTATAACATATTAAGTATTATGTCTTCCATCTGATTGCAAGTCTTCTTAAATCAGATATTTAACTTCAAATGTTAAACTTAGTGGTACTAGTATTCAAGTACCTAAGCCACTACATAAAGACAAAGGAGATGACTCATCCATTTATCTTTAAGCTATCCATTTAGGTAAGACCACTGAATGTGTGGGCCAAAACTTAAATAGATAACTTAATTAAGTTAGTAATACTCAGCGCATTTTTTCTACTGAAAAAGGTGCCGGTACTCAAATGGCAGGCCACCCTTCAGGGATGGGGTGATCAATGAGGGACCCACCCCACATTAGCCAGGCCCCCTTGCAACCAGTCACAGAACCTTTGATAAGGCAGAATTTGGGTGTAGAGCCTGAGCTCTTTCATTAAAGCTTGGGAACCATGGGTCAAATTTAGCAGACAATGGAAAAGGTACCGGTACTCAGTACCACCAAGTACCCCCTCAAAAAAAGCCCTGGGAATACTATTTCTGTGGGCCCACTAAGCAGATCAGAATGACCCTGGCCCTGAAAGGCATCTAACTCCTCCTTCTCTTACACGAATAACTGATAGCTGGACATTGAGTTCTCTGGCCAAAAGTTATGCACGCCCAGTGTTGACCGTATAAACCCTTTTCAATATTGGTCCCACTATCCCTAAAAGGTGAGAGTACACCACAGTATATATTACTGCACTAAAATACCTGACTGCTATGCATATGTTTATCTATCTGTAGTATCCATTCATTCATCCCTTAGGATCACTCAGCTATCCTTCTGGTAGGGGAAGTCCTAATCCTTTTAGGATACCCAGCGGTGTAACTGGGGGGGGGGAGGGGAAGGGCGCAAGGGGAGCACTATTGACTTTCTCCCCTTCCCTTTCTTTTCACCCATCCCCACCATGGAACCGGCACCCCTCCATCCCTGAGTGCAACACCGTTTTCTGTTCTCCCTTCCCCCCAGACCTGTCTGAGCCGGCGTCAGATCCTTCCCTCTGCTTGTCCCACCCTCGCAGAAATAGGGAGTTCCTATTTTCATTATATGGTGATAAAGTGTATAGGAATGACTTCGATTCCTCAGTAACTGCATGTGCTTTTCCTTTCCATACAACAGCAAAGTACAGTCAAAAAAGAGGAACTGAAATTATGACACCAGTGCACACAGACAAAACAGAAACCGCTTTAAAAGGTGGGACGCGGTGCATATATGCTGGAATCACGGCACTTACAGCTGACCACATCACAGTACCTTCCACATGAATCTGCCAGATAGACATTCCATGTGAAAGCACACTTTCAGGCACACACAAGTCACTAGTTTGGGCAGTGAAAGACATACAGTACATAACTGAAAAGGTTTAAGGTTGAGAAGGGCTTCTATTATACTACTGTAAAAGCCCATCAAAAATGATGAGGCAAGGATTGACCCCCATATCAGTTCTTCCGCTTCCCAGGGTGGCTGGGGCTGTCTACACAGCACCCCCTGGGAGAGGAAGGAGTAACAGTCATTGCTTAAGGGTTACACCTGGTGGCTGGATTTAGAGCGTTCTGGAATGAAGAGCCCTGGTGCATTGTCCTCAGCCTGACCTTGCCTGCAATGACTAGATCAGGTAGACAAGGGATGAATAGATATGAAACAGAGGAAAACAATCCGCAGATATTTGCAAATGGAGGCATTAATGTGCTAGATACCAAAGCCCTACTTTCACTTGAGCTGGAAGTACAAAGGAGCAGGAAGAAATTTGCTGAGTCCAACAAATGACAGGGGTATAACAGCATGTATGTATGTAGACCACTCCCCAGGCTTAGCCTCACCTTGGGAACAACCTTCTTCTTCACAGGTGGTAAACTGTGCACATTGTGTAGCAGCACACGTAACTTTCACTGACAAAGTTGTCAGACAACATTCTGAAATGCACGTACACACATGTGCACCCGTGGGAAATGTGTAGAATGCAAAAGGCATTTTAATTGTATTTCTCCTTTAATTAGGATTCCTAAGGGACTGTTTTGGTTAGGATAATATAAGTACATTTCACAAGGAAACAAAATCAATCATTCAGTGGTCCAAAAGGCAGCATAAATGTGTGTTATTGAGCATCGCTGATAGATTACAGATTTAGAGAGAGTTCCCTTTCCCAGCAGTTTGTACGTTTCCTGGGTCCTTCCACAAATAACTTGTATGAAGAGAGAGCCCTCTGTGTTACTGTAGGTGTGGTATCCATGCCCTGAGCTGAGTCCTGAAGCCTAGATGTTACAAGAATAGAAACATAGAAACATGACGGCAGATAAAGGCCAAATGACCCATCCAGTCTGCCCATCCTCTGTAACCCCCAATTCTACCTGTTCCTAAGCGATCCCACATGCTTATCCCATGCCTTTTTAAATTCTGGAACACTCCTAGACTCCACCACTTCCACCGGGAGGCCATTCCACGCCTCCACCACCCTTTCTGTGAAATAATACTTCCTTAGGTTACTCCTAAGCCTATTTCCTCTTATCTTTGCCATATGCCCCCTCATTTCAGAGGTCTCCTTCATTTGGAAAAGGCTCTGATCCTGTACATAAATGCCCTTGAGATATTTAAACGTTTCTATCATGTCTCCTCTCTCCCTCCTCTCTTCCAGCGTATACATGTTGAGATTCATAAGCCTGTCCCTATCATTTTTGCATTCAAGACCACTTACTAATTTCGTAGCCACCCTCTGGACCGACTCCATCCTGTTTATATCTTTCCGTAGGTGCGGTCTCCAGAACTGCACGCAGTACACCAAATGAGGCCTCACCAGAGACTTATACAACGGCACTATCACCTCCTTTTTCCTGCTGGTCATGCCTCTCTTTATGCACCCAAGCATCCTTCTGGCTTTGGCAGTTGCTTTTTCTACCTGTTTGAAAGCTTTAAGGTCGTCAGACACGATCACCCCCAAGTCCCGCTCTTCCTTCGCACACTGAAGCACTTCACCCCCTATACTGTACCGTTCCCTCGGATTTTTGTGACCCAAGTGCATGACCCTGCATTTTTTGGGATTAAACCTTAGTTGCCAAATATCGGTACATTCCTCTAGCTTCGTTAGGTCCTTCCTCATGTCATTCACACCCTCCAGCGTGTCCACCCTGTTGCAGAGTTTAGTATCATCCGCAAAGACACAAACCTTACCAGACAGCCCCTCCGCATAGAATGGAAATACATAGAGTTCCATTTCCTAGAGCCCCTGTCCTTGTTGGTCTTAATAACGTGATGAATACTGCTGTGAGTTGTCAGGCCGTGAAAGCATTACAGGGGTTCACTATTGGAATGTTCTGAGTAAGAAAATCTTGTGGAGGAGTGGCCTAGTGGTTAGGGTGGTGGACTTTGGTCCTGGGGAACTGAGGAACTGAGTTTGATTCCCAGCACAGGCAGCTCCTTGTGACTCTGGGCAAGTCACTTAACCCTCCATTGCCTGCCGCATAGAGCCTGCCATAAGTGGGAAAGCGCGGGGTACAAATGTAACAAAAATAAAAAATGTTCCAGTGGAACACCTTTCTGGGCAAGAGAGAAGTTCATCAGGTAAAGAGCACAGACAGGCGGACTGACAGGAATCTGGACCCCCAAGCAGTAAGGGTTATGGCTCCTCCTACCCCCCCCCCCCCCCCGAAAACATCCCATCCGATAGAGATTACTGGTTCAGCATCTGTTGTAATATTTGTAACTCACTTTAGACAAATCCCTGATGTAGAAATATACACAGTCATTAAATCATGCTAGCAGTGCATCAGAGCCACCAAGAGGGGGGGGGGGCAGGGGAGCAAAATTCCCGGGCCTTTAAGGGGGGCCCAGCGCCGGGGTCTCTCTTTCTCTCCTGCTCCTGACAGGACCCGGGTGATCGCGTTCCGACAGGAGCAGAAGAAAGGCAACTCCGGCACCAGGCCACCCTTGGAGGCTGGAGAGGACCCGAAGGAGCAGACACTGCAGGTCTTCCTCCAGCGCTGCTCTTCAATCTGCCCATTGCTTGCTAAGCGGCTGCTTTTCCTCTCAGGTGCACATGCTCGGTATTGAAACCGAGGATGCCCTGAGAGAAAAAGCAGCGGCAGGGGCAGGCATTCAGCAAAGTGAGCACTGGAAGAAGACCTCTTCTGCTGGCGGAGCCTTGGAAACCCTGCTAGCCAAGGTATTTGAATTGCAGTAGCGGCAGCAATCTGGGGGGGGGGCAGTGGCGACGATCGTAGTGGGGCGGGCGGCAGCGGACAACGATTGTGGGGGGCGGTCGCGGCATCGATTAGGGGGGCAGTAGCGGTGACGATCATAGCGGGGGTGGTGGCGGCCGTGCCCGAGCCTGGTTTAGTCTCTCGGCGGCCCTGATCTACATTTTGGTACGGTGTGCATATTTTGCATTCTAAATGCTCCTGAGGCTCTGGGACAGTTCTTCTCAACTTTTTCAGTTGGGACACAACTGACGGACACTGCTCACGTATGTGACACACCACGCACATGATCCTCACAGACCTTTGGTCTGACACAGCATAGCAGTTCTTAAGAATTAAGTGTTACGTGTTCTGCATCCACAAAAATCCAGCTTCTCCCCAACAACAGATGCAGATCGCAACTAGGAGATTTCTCCATTGAGGTCACCATACAAACAAGAATTGATTCACACATCTTCTGAGCAATGGCCGTGTTTCGGCCCTAAGGCCTGCCTCAGGGGTCTTGCTCAACCTACATGAAAAACAGACATAAATAGATTGTATATAGTTTAGAGATACATAAGTAAATAAATAATATGAATACAATTAAATATTGTTAATTAAAAGAAATAAGATAAAATAAGACAAAACATTTGAATTGTAAACAAATAGAACGCATGATGTGGCATAAAAAACATATGGACATTGTTGAATATATATACGATTACTGTATAAAATTTTTTTTAACCATACATTGATATATATATAGTGTATACGTAATAGAAAAGATTACTGTGGTCACGATCAAAGAGGATGTACAAAATTTAATAAATAAAACAGAATTAAGGGAAAAGAAAAACAGGATAATGAATAGTAAAAATATTGGAAAACTCCATGACTAATTAAATATGTATAAAAAAGTACATAAACTAATGTAAATAACAAGTGATCATAAATAACAAAAAAAGGTGGAAACAGCTAAAACAAACATATAGTAAAATATTAAAATATTATATGACTCCTAAAACAATGTCATAAAGCAAAATGATAAATGAATTAAAGGTACCTCTCCACTAAGAAAAGCATTGTAAAATAATACAAAACCTCCCCTCTGCCCCCAGGTCCCACATCTCTCCCCCATCTCTCTCCCTCCCCCCTCCCCAGTCCAACATCTCTCTCTCCTTCCATCCCCCAAAATACAATATCTCTCCCTCTCTTTTTCCCTCTCTCATTCTCTGGATCCAACATCTCCTTTTCCCCTCCCTTCAGGTCCATCATCATTGCCACCCTCCCCTCCTCTCCCCTGACTGCCATCTTTGCCCTCCTGAGTTTATCTTGTTAGGCAGACTGGATGGACCATACAGGTCTTTATCTGCCGTCATTTACTATGTTACTATCAGGCTTATTTTCGAAAGAGAAGGACGCCCATCTTTCGACACAAATCGCAAGATGGGCGTCCTTCTCACAGGGTCGCCCAAATCGGCATAATCGAAAGCCGATTTTGGGCGTCCCCAACTGCTTTCCATCGCGGGGACGACCAAAGTTCCCGGGGGCGTGTCGGAGGCGTAGCGAAGGTGGGACTTGGGCGTACCTAACACATGGGCGTCCTTGACCCATAATGGAATAAAAAGGGTGTCCCTGATGAACACTTGGACGACTTTATCTGGATATCTTTTTCTTACGACCAAGCCACAAAAAGGTGCCCGAACTGACCAGATGACCACCAGAGGGAATTGGGGATGACCTCCCCTTACTCCCCCAGTGGTCACTAACTCCCTCCCACCTTCAAAAAAATGTTTTTAAATATTTTTTGCCTACCTCTATGCCAGCCTCAGATATCATACCCAGCTCCATGACAGCAGTATGCAGGTCCCTGCAGCAGTTTTAGTGGGTGCCCTTCGACTCCACTATCTATGCCCACCCCCTCGGTCCACCATCTCCCCCTCTGGGTCTAACATCTGTCCTCTCCTTCTCTAGGGTTTAACACCTCTTTCTCTCTATCTCCCTATCTTCAAACCTGGATCCAACAACAGGTTCCTAAGGCCAACATCTCCCCCTCTTTCCCTTCCATTCCCAGGTACGGCTCTCCCCTTCCTGTGCTCCAGCATCTCCCATCTCTCCCCCCCCCCCCCCCTCTCTGTACCTCAGATCAAACTTTTCTCCATGAAGGGGCAAAAGCAGCTTCATGGCCATCTGCTGCTGAAGCCAGAATGTCTCTCTTCCGCAGCACACCCCCTTCTAACCTAGCTTCCTGCTTCCACAAGGGTGTGTCACAGTAGAGAGAAGTTTCAGCGTAGGTGGCACATGGTCTATGAAGCTGCTGGTGCCCCTGCACGGATGCTTTAAGGTACGATGGGGAGAGGGGTGCTTGGAGACAGGAGATGCCAGAGCATGGAAGGGGGAGAGGGTGAGAGAGAGAGGAGGAATCTCGAACCTGGGAATGGAGGAGAGAGAGGGATGTCGGACACGTGGGAAGGGAGGGTACTGGGCCCCCTACTGCCTTGGGCCCTCGGGCACCGCCCAGTTGCCTGAATGGTCAATCTGCCACTGCAGACAGTAAAAAGCTATTTGTGGACCTGGAGTCAGAGAGCTTGGAACGTTAGAATGGCTATCTTGTAATTAATACATTGCTTGATAGGTAACCAATGGAGTAGAGTGGTCTGAGTGGCGGGCATGGCATAATAGCCCGATCGCGGTATTTTGTAGAGTTTGTAGCTTTTTCAGAGATGACTGCGAAGGAGAGGGAGTTATACCAGGAGTCTTCAACATGTGGGTCTTAGGGATCCCCACCAGTCACATTACAGGTGTGTTGCTGCTGGGTGGGCCTGTGCCCACCCAGGAACTCTCATGACTATGCCACTGTTTGACACCACTTTTATTCCCCATCATTTCCTGTGGAGATCAGTTATGTAAAATATTTGAGTGCATATTTAAACGTAACTATGAGCTAATAAAAGTGTGGGCAAGCATTTTTGTCTTCTTGCCTTTGGATTAGGCAAGCACCATACCATAGCTGTTGCTGATGTCAGCAGAGTGATATCATCTGTCTAGATTAAGAACATTGCATCCTGGCAAACAAACATTTTTACCCCCTCCCCAGCCCCGTTTACTTCTTTTCTCACCCCGAGTCTCATTCAATTTTCATTCTCTCCCCCCAGATCTTCATTAATGGCCTTCCTCCCACATTGTCCAGAAGTAACAGGGCCAGGGAGAAGTGCAGAGTCTAACTGTGGGTGTGTGAGGAGTAATAATTCATGAGTGAGTGTGGAGGCTAGGAAAGCACATGCTTCTATGGAGCTGCTTAATGGTTAGAGCTCGTAGGCCATACCCTATACTGGAAGGGGGGGAGAGGGTTTGGAGAGAGGTACATAAGTACATAAGTAATGCCATACTGGGAAAAGACCAAGGGTCCATCGAGCCCAGCATCTTGTCCACGACAGCGGCCAATCCAGGCCAAGGGCACCTGGCAAGCTTCCCAAACGTACAAACATTCTATGCATGTTATTCCTGGGATTTTGGATTTTCCAAGTCCGTTTAGTAGCGGTTTATGGACTTGTCCTTTAGGAAACCGTCCAACCCCTTTTTAAACTCTGCTAAGCTAACCGCCTTCACCACATTTTCCGGCAATGAATTCCAGAGTTTAATTACACGTTGGGTGAAGAAACATTTTCTCCGATTTGTTTTAAATTTACTATACTGTAGTTTAATCGCATGCCCCCTAGTCCTAGTATTTTTGGAAAAGCGTGAACAGACGCTTCACATCCACCTGTTCCACTCCACTCATTATTTTATATACCTCTATCATGTCTCCCCTCAGCCGTCTCTTCTCCAAGCTGAATAGCCCTAGCCTCCTTAGTCTTTTTTAATAGGGAAGTCGTCCCATCCCCGCTATAGAGGGCTATTCTGTGAGAAAAATATCCTAATAGTTTTAGCCATCCTTCCGGCTTCCATTTAGCTAATTTACAAATGTATAGAATTCTGCAAAGATCCAGGTTAGTTGGCAACCCCAGGCTGCTGCGTCCTGAGCACATCTGGCAGGGCCCCTAGCCATGTGCCTAGTTGGCCTATACCTTAGTTCAGCCCTGTGTCTAAAAAGGGAAATGAGCCTCACGCATTTTGGAATGAAATAGATAGTGGCGTAGCAAGGGCGGGTCGGGGGCAGTCTGCCCTGGGCGCACGCTGCTGGAGGGTGCAGAGAGCAGCCGCGCGCCTGTCGGCTCTGCTGGTTCCCTGCTCCCTCTGCCCCGGAACAGGTTACTTCCTGTTCTGGGGCAGAGGGAGCCAGTGGAGCCGACAGGTGCGCGGCTGCTCTCCGCACCCTCCAGCAGCCAAGAATGCACCTTGGGGGGGGGGGGGGGGGCTTGATGCGCCAGGGGAGGGGTGTCATTGCACCGGGGGGGGGGGGGTCATTTTGCACCCTGGGGGGTACGGACGCCGCTACACCTGGGGGGGTGTGCAGCGGCTACCCGCCCCGGGTGGCAGCCGACCTAGGATCGCCACTGGAAATAGATATTACAGTGCATACTGGAGAATGGAAGCTAAAATCTACATAAATGGGGTCTAAGCCAGGGCATCTTTGAAGCATTTTTCAAATGTAGAATATGACTATTTTTATTTAACTGTGGATATGTTTTTAAGTCTCCTGAGAATAAACCCTATAGGTGCATTTTTATAACTGGGTGGATACATAAATAGTATGTGCGGGTACCATTGAATTTTGAAAATGAAAATATGCCGATTCTTGTGCTTTAAAAATATTCTAGGGAATATATACACTTATATTTAGATCTGCTGTTGACCATGTACAAATTTTGGGGCCTTTTACTAAGCCACGTAGGCGCCTACATACGCCCAACCTGTGCCAAATTGAGTTACCGCTCGGTTACCATGTGGTCCTCACGGTAATTTCAATTTTGGTGCGTGTCCGCTACACTCGCCCAAAATTTTTTCTTTTAGTTTCTGTCATGCGGCAGCTATGCGCATCAAGTGGCAATCGACGCTCGTAGACCATTACCGCCCAGTTACTGCGTGAGACCTTACCAAGGTCAATGGCTTGCGGTAAGGTCTCAGACCCAAAATGGACGCGCAGCAATTTTCATTTTGCCGCACGTTCATTTTCAGCAAAAAATGTTTTAAAAGGCATTTTTTGTAGGTGTTCTGAAAAATAATTCTGCGCACGCCCAAAACACACTTCTATACTACCACAGGCCATTTTTCAGCGCACCTTAGTAAAAGGACCCCTTCCTGTGTTAATTTACTCTCATGCACATATAGGAACCCATTATTCAAAACAATTTAACCAGGTTAATGGAATGGAAATGGGACTTGATATACCACCTTTCTGCAACTACATTCAAAGCAGTTTACATATATTCAGGTACTTATTTTGTACCAGGGGCAATGGAGTGTTAAGTGACTTGCCCAGAGTCACAAGGAGCTGCAGTGGGAATCAAACTCAGTTCCCCAGGATCAAAGTCCACTGCACTAAGCACTAGGCTACTCCTCCACTAGCAACATTCCATGTAGAAGCCTGCCCTTGCAGGTTAGCAATGCGGCCGCACAGGCTTCTGTTTCTGTGAGTCTGACGTCCTGCATGTACGTGCAGGACATCAGACTCACAGAAACAGAAGCCTGCGCAGCCGCGTTGCTGATCTGCAATGTTGCTTGTGAAATAGCAACATTCCATGTAGAATCTCAAATAGTAGCAACAGAATCTCAATAGTAGCAACATTCCATGTGGAATCTCCAATAGTAGCAACATTCCATGTAGAATCTCAAATGTAGCAACAGAATCTCAATAGTAGCAACATTCCATCTAGAATCTCCAATAGTAGCAACATTCCATGTAGAATCTCATATAGGGAAAGGGAAATGGGACTTGATATACTGCCTTGCTGAGGTTTTTGCAACTACATTCAAAGCAGTTTACATATATTCAGGTGCTTATTTTGTTCCAGGGGCAACGGAGAGTTAAGTGAGTTGCCCAGAGTCACAAGGAGTTGCAGTGGGAATTGAACTCAGTTCCCCAGGATCAATGTCCACTGCACTAACCACTAAGCTAGTGGAGAAACTTCTGCCCAGTTAAATTGCACTGAGTGGCTCAGGAGGGGACATTCAAGAGCATTTCACTGGACATTCCCAGTGCAGTCTGAGCAGAGCCGGGAGTTATGTGGGCACCAGCAATCTACAGTGCTGGTCCCCACATAGCTAACTGGGAAAGTAGAACCACTTAAATAGCTTCCAGCTACCACTGCTGACTCAGATATTCAGTGCTGGTGGCCAAATTATTTGGGTCTAAATTAGCATGCAGTGCTTTAAAAAAAACTCCCATTGCCACTAGCTAAATATTGACTCAATCATTTGTAAAATATGCATGTACACACTAAGGGCCTCTTTATCAAGCCACACTAGCGGCTCCCAGTGCGGTTACGTCGCCAAAGCTCATTCATTTTGAATGGACTCCGTCAGCACTGCCATTCGGAAACCGCTAGCACAGTTCGATAAGAGGCCCTAATCCTCCCCAACCCTGCCCCTGAGAATACCTCTCCTTGGTTCAGGTAAAATTATAGAGAGAAAACCAGAAACTTCCACAAAACAATCCAAATGGAACAATCACAGGACGGAGTGGAAGAAGACGAAGCATCAAGATGACACATCTTTAATTGTACAATTAAAACTGCATATTTTTTTAAGTTTGTGTCATCTTGATGCTTCATCTTCTTCCACTCCGTCCTGTGTTTGTTCCATCAGGTAAAATTATGCCATACAGACTGAATGCATATAATTTTACCGGAATATTGGAAGGGCAGTTTCATTAAAGTTAATTCATGCCCGTACTAGTGGCCTAGTGGTGGACTTTGGTCCTGAGGAACTGAGTTCGATTCCCGGCACAGGCAGCTCCTTGTGACTCTGGGCAAGTCACTTAACCCTCCATTGCCCCATGTAAGCCGCATTGAGCCTGCCATGAGTGGGAAAGCGCAGGGTACAAATGTAACAAAAATAAAATAGATACTATTGGAGATTCTACATGGAATGTTGCTACTACTGGAGATTCTACATGGAATGTTGCTATTCCACTAGCAACATTCCATGTAGAAGGCTGCGCAGGCTTCTGTTTCTGTGAGTCTGACGTCCTGCACGTACCGGCCTGGAGGCCCGGGCCCGGGGACTTTTGTCCCCCCCCTCTCGGCAACCCTGGGTATGACTCCAGCTTGGAATGCTCTTGCCCTCAGAAATACCTTTTAGAATTGCCCTGGATAGAATTCTGTTTCCACTAAAATAAACAGTACATTTTGTATCCAGACCGTTGTCTTGGCGTGTGATGGGCCCAGAGATTTTAAAAAAAACCCTTTTTTTCTTCAGGGGGCTTATTTCATTTAAGAATGTAGCGGACAATAGGGGAACCTGCTTTCCATTGTTCACTTATACTCTCTTGGCTGCAGCTGGAGACACCTAGGAGGTCACTTTGCTCTCAAGTCTCCTGTTCTTGACCACAGATGTTTTATTCAGAGACTAAAATGACATCTGTCACTTGTCTTTTTGATGATTCTTTTCCCAGGAAGAAGTGTACAGCAAAAGAAGCAGGTCAGTCTTGCTTTAGAATTGTATTGCATTATGAATAGAAAAAACTTGATTGGCTCCGGGCTATAAAGAACAGCTGAGTCAGTCCTGGTTTTCCAGCTCAAGCTTCAAAGCATTCTAGGACATTCTCATTATAAAAGCCTTTGAATCAACTTTGTTTAGACTCTGTTTGGCTGTAAATATGTGAAGGCGAGTGGTTAATGCATGGATTTATTGTTCAGGTATTGTACATCTGCTACAGCCCATATACATAGTGATTTATTTCATGCCTTGTATGTTTAATTGGATGCAGTCCTAATGAAACCAACAGCATTTCCCCTGGGTACTGTGTCCGTCTATGAACACTGCTACTGCTTCTCTATCCCTTTAGGCCTGCTGATTTATCAAGGTTCTCTTATCCCTGTGTTGCAGGAAAAAAAAAAGCCCTGTACCAGTCTGTCTCTTTTCCTCTGTATTTCCTTAATTTTGTGGTTGTAATCAAGGGCCTCCCTATCAACTCTGCAGCTGCTTTTGTCCCTGCAAGGGGATAGGCCCTTTGTTTTGGGACTGAGCCTTTCAGTACCTGGAATCAATCAGAGTTCTGGGACTTGTACCTGATAAAGTGAGGATGGCTGGTATCAAAAGAGACAGCTGCTCCCTGAGCTCTTTGATAAACTTCTCTTGCGCCCCAGAATTCACCAAAGAACAGACGGTGTTCAAGAATAAACAGCCTTACTTGAATGTACTTATTAAGTGTACTGTACACCGTAGCATATAATGGTATTTTCAAAAACATAAACAGGTTGATTAATAAACCGAGATTAACGTCTCGCACCAGATTAAATGAGAGAGAAGTGCAGTTATGGTGAGACCTTCAGAAAGGATCTTCTCTTTGGGAAAGTTTGGGAAAACTGCTGTTTTTCTCTTTGAGGTACCCAGCAGTTTCCTCCTTGGACTTCAAGCTCAATTGGAAATTTGGCACTGTTATCCTTCATTTACCTGGGCATTTTTTTCTCTTATTTTATGTCAGCTTCCAACTCACCCTGCCCAGTCATTACTGCAACAGTCCTCAGTCAGGAGCCATTCACCATGTACCAGGTTCCTTCCAGAGCCCTTGCAATCATGAGCCCTAAATCTAGGTATTTCTGTTGTGTGATAATTGGGACACCCCTTCCCAGGAATTGTGAGTACTGGCTCCACAGTATTCCCTGCCTTGGCAAATTTAGGTAAATGAAGACCTAAGCTAGGATCTCCTCATGGCAAAGTCCCCGAATCTGCAACTTTTGGTGCAACTTTAAAAAAGAGACCTTGAGACAATCTCAGTCCTGGAGCTATAATGGGAACATTTTCTGGAACTATTTTGGGATTCCTCAGAATATTATCCATGAGAAAGTTTGGAGAGCAGTTGTGAAACAAGAAGTGACAGCATCTTCTAAAGTGGATCACTGTTCTGACTCTGTTAAAACCTTGGGGCAGAGATGCCAAGGATGGGCCATCCCAGACAATCCCACTGAATGAAATTGAATATCAAGGAGTGAGATTTTTCTGGTGTTGTGTCTAAATTACAAATCTCTGCATCCCTCCCCCACATCATTTTCTTTAGCTGCAATGATTCTCCGCCTACAAGTGACCCCTTCTTTAGACCTCAGTTATCCTTCTTTCCTTCAGCAGTCCCCTTCCTTGATAATGACTGGTGCTGAATACCCAGCTAGAGCCAGAGGCGTAGCCAGACACCCAAGATGGGTGAACCGAAGAACTCCACCTTGTCCCACAAGTGATTTGGTTTCTCCCTCTCTCGCCTGCATGCCATATGGCAGGGGTGTGCTGGTAAATTTTTAACAACAGGCTCTTTCTCCGGACGTAGCCAGCTCTGCATTTGGAAGGACCAGGGGTGGCTGGTGGGGGGGGGAGAGCACTTGCCTCTCTCACCTCCCTCCCTTCGTGCGGGCAAGCTAGGCATACCTTTGCTGGCAGCCAATAAATGGACTGCCACCACTCCCAACGTCTTGCTCTGAGCACCATGCTGAAACTTCTCACACATGCTGGAGAAGTCCCAGCCTGCTGCTCAGAGCTGGAAACAAGGAGCGGGGAGCAGCAGTAGTCTATTTACTTGGCTGGCAGGGCTCAGCATCCCCCCCAGCAAAGTAAAAGATAATTCAGCAGGGGGCACAAGCCCACATTTTGGGAGCCAGTTGTTAAAGTAGCCATGGAGGGCCCTACTTTAACAACCGGCTCCCAAAATTCTTAAAAACTTAACAACCGGCTCTCGCGAGCCTGTGAGAGCCTGCTCCAGCACACCACTGCCATATGGTCTCTTAAACATCCCCCTCTTCCCCCACCTTTTAAATAGCAGATTTTCACCGGCAGCGAGCAGCAACTAATACACACTGCTTATGTTGACCCCACGGCCTTCCCTCTGATGCAATTTCCTGTTTCTACATAGGCGGGAATCAGTGGCGTTCCTAGGGGCGCTGACACCCGGGGCGGATTGCCGATGTGCTCCGCCCCCCTGGGTGCAGCGCGCCCCCCCCCCCCCCCGTGCAGTGCGACCCCCCCCCCCCGGCGAAGGGACACCCCCCCCTGGCAAAAGAAACCCCCGGGTGCACGCCGTTGGGGTTGGTGCCGCGCGCCGGTCAGCGTTGTTCGTTTCCATGCTCCATTTGCCCCGGAACAGGCTACTTCCTGTTCCGGGGCAGAGGGAGCATGGAAACGAACGACGCTGACCGGCGCGTGGCACCACCCCAGCGGTGTGCACCTGGGGCGGACCGCCCCCACCGCCCCCCCCCCCCCCCCCTTGGTACACCACTGGCGGGAATACATCAGAGGGAAGGCTGTAGGGCTGGTGCGAACAGTATGTATCAGTCACTGCTTGCTGCAGGCAAAGATCTGCTATTTACAAAGTATGCAGGAGGGACAGTTCTTGGGAGTTTTCGGCTGGTGGGGCTTGAGGATCCCTGCCAGCCACATCATAGGTGTGCTGCTACTGGGTGGGCCTGGGCCCACCCGGGCCCACTCTTGGCTACGCCACTGGCTAGAACAGACTGTGCCATTGCTGGTGGGGCTTGAGGATCCCTGCCAGCCACATCATAGGTGTGCTGCTACTGGGTGGGCACCCGGGCCCACTCTTGGCTACGCCACTGGCTAGAACAGACTGTGCCATTGCTATTTGGATAGCGTTGAGATTCATCTCAATATCCAAATAGCTAACTGGATAAAAGTTAGAACAGTCTTTTTGCTCTCCAAGGACCACCCTTGCTCTGCCCAAACACTGCCTTGAATAGTGCCAGGGTGGTGTGCAATGATTTTCATTGACATTATACAGGTAATGCTGCTAAAAATCGATGAGTGGCCCTAGAGAGCGGCCCTTATCGAGTAGTAGGTACTGCTATCTGGATAAGTGCTTTTTAATACTCGACCAACAGTGCATATTTTATGCACAGTGGGGGAAATTCTATATTTTATTCTTATATATTATTCTTATTCTTATTCATTATGTTAAACCATCTAATATAGATCTTACACCACTACAAATCTGTCTGGATAAAGTGGCAGATTGGCTCACAACATATCAATTAGTATTAAATCCAGATAAGACTATAACATCTTGGATAGTAGGACAGGACGCATGTTCAGCAGTGGTACCTATGCTATTTGGCCAGAACATCCCTACAGTTAAATCCTTTAGATACCTTGGGGTTATAATCGATTCTGCTCTGACTTTTGAGGAACAAATATCCGACGTAGTGAAAAAATCTTTTTTCCATCTTAGGAGACTTCGGTCAGTTAGGAATTCAATTAGTAAGGCTTCCCTTAAAACGTTGACATCTGCTTATATTACCTCACGCTTAGACTATTGTAATATCATATATTCAGGGATCACTCAAGCTAGCTTGAAGCGACTACAAAGAATACAGAATACTGCAGCACGTATGATTTGTAGGGCCCAGAGGGATGACAGAGTAACACCTTTACTACATCAACTGCATTGGCTTCCGGTTGAAGCAAGAGTTAAGTTTAAAGCGTTAGTTTTGACCCATAAGGCTTTTTATACACTAAACCCTGACTATCTGTCAAATCTAACTATTCCTTACACTGCCACACGAACCCTTAGATCCCTGACTGACAACAGGTTAGTGATTCCTCCTCTCGCTAGGGCTAGATGGGAATCTACACGGAATTCGGCTTTTTTCTATTTGTCTCCCTCTCTTTGGAATGGCCTTCCAAAGGAGATCAGACTTGAGAAATCTTACTTTCATTTTCGGAAACTTTTGAAAACCTTCTACTTTATCAATTATGTAGAACAGAATTTAGAATAATGGAAGAAAGGTTATAAATGGGCATCTGTAATATTGTATTGTTTGTCTGTGTAGATTATATTATGTATTTAATCTTGTATTTGCGGTGCTCTCCTGTATACTAAATCATGAGTTATACTGTTTTTCAACTTATGTAGCTAGTTTGTGGGTTTGCTGTGCTTTCCTGTAATGACTGGAGTTCTACTGTTTGTCGAACCTGTACATATTGTATTGGTTCTTTTTTATAAATTGTAAACCGTTCTGTCTTGCAGTAGCAATAAGATACGGTATATAAATTGATGTAAATAAATAAAATAAAATAAATAAATAAATATATGGTGCCTTAACCCATTAGTGCCCAATGTTCCCATATTAGTTCCCATATATGGGAACATTGGGCACTAATGGGTTAAAAATCAGTGCTGTAAAACCACGCGGTTAGCTTGATTCTGTAAACTGTGCCTAAAGTTAGGCGTAGTTTATACAATACGCTCACGCGCCATTCTTGCGACTAAAATTTAGATCCACCCGTTTCAGATACCTAAAACCAGGCCAAAATACGTTCGCCTAAGTTAGACGCAGATCAGGTGTATTCTATAATAGTGCACGTAGTTTCTTGAAACGCCCACAACTCGCCCGCTCCATGCCCATAGCCACGCCCTCTTTTCAACTGCGCACATTAGAATTTTTGTGCAGCATGCTATAGAATTCGCCTACAAAGTTGTGTGCGTACATTCTATTTAAAGGCAATTAGTGCTGCTAATTGGTTGTTAAGTACCAATTACCGTTGTAATCCATTAAGTTGTACGTGCAGGTATTTAGGCCTGGTTTTAGGTGGCCTAAATAGGTGCACTTAAATTTTAGTCATAAGAATGGCGTGTGAGCATATCCTATAAACTACATCTAACTTTAGGAGTAGTTTATAAACTCACACTAACTGCGTGGTTTTACGGTTCCAATTTTTAAGGCGCCATGTATAGAATTTCTCCTTATGTGTCTATGTACCTTCTGTGCCTAGGTGCCTTGGGATATAAAGGCTTATGCCACCATTGGGGGGGGGATGGAAGCCAAATGTTGGGTGTCTTGGAGGCTCTTGTTAGTGCAGAGGGTAAGAGGGCTCCAAGTGCCATGGAAAGTGAGGGGGTAGGTTTATCTTTGGACCTGGATGTCCAAGTTAATGCAGCCTACTAAGGCAGCCAAGGTTAATTACATTAGTAAGCAGCAGGGGTGTAGCTAGGTGGGGCCACAGGGGCATGGACCCCCGCCCTGGCCCCCCTGCTTTCACCCCCGCCGCTGTCCCCTACGTAGGAACGTGCAGGACGTCAGGACTCACAGAAACAGAATCCAGATCAGCGAACGTGCCAGACTCAGAGACAGGGAGGGGTGGCAGCGCCGGGGGGGGGGGGGGGGTGTCAAAAGTGGCGGGGAGGTCGGCAGCGCCGGGGGGGCCAAAATATGCCCCCTCGCCTCATGCTCTGGACCCTTCTCCCGCCGAAGTCTGGTTATGCCCCTGGTAAGCAGTGTAGAATTTGACCTCAGTGTAGGTACTTAGAGCTTCTTTTACAAAGCGGGGGTAAAAGGGTCACTGCAGTGGTTGCAGGTTTGTCCCATTTCCTGCCACTCGTAAAAAGGAAATTCCGGGCGGGGGACAGAAATGGCCATGCGGTAAGTGAAACACTTGCCGCACCACCATTTCCTGGATGAGTCCTTACTGCCACCTATTTAGGAGGCGGTAAGGGCTCCTGCGCTACCCCAGCGCAAAAATGTTTTAAAAATCCGACACGTAGGAAATGGCTCCTGCAGGATTGGCATGTGGCAAGTGGTGGTACAGGTACTGCCACTTTGTAAAAGGGACCCTTAGTGAGGCGATTTAACTATTATTTTAGGTCATTTACAGGTATATTGGCATTACCACTGGGGAACCGGCAGTAAAAAATAATGCATATGTAAATATTGCATATTAATATGCTATGCACATGAGCATCAGCTAATGCCCTTGTTAACACCGTTATTAATGCTATCACCCTTAGTACATATAAACCCCTATAATGATTTATTAAGTGTTATGAATGCCATGTTCTCTGTTCATTGTTTGTTTATCTACTTTGCATGTGCTTTTTGATCTGTATGATTTATAGCAGGAATCTCTGATTACTCATGTTTTAGTTTAATCCACTCTCTATTTGGTGGACTTAATTTAGACAGCTAAATTAATATTTTATCAGAGTGATTTTGTTGTTCTGGTAGTTAAATTATATACACTATCATTTTTCTTGAGATAGTAAATCTTGATGTTATAATTATAAATTAACTAAAAAAAAAATTAAAAAGGGAAAAAAAGAAGGATAAAGCCATTTTCTATTTGGTTGATCTGTTTATAGAATCTGTTGCTTGGTGATGATATATATGGTACTTCTACAAGCAAAAAAAAAAAAGAACAAAAGTGAAAAAGAGAAACTGTGTCTTGAAAAACAAAGAAAAAGAAATTGTCAGGGTGGAAAAAAAATTGAAAAATCAAAGTTAAAGGCTAGAAACCCAAAGAAATAAGGGGTTCTTTTACTACAGCGTATTAAGGGGGGACCTTTACAAAGATGCACTAGTGTTTTTAGTGAACACTAAAAGCTAGAGACATCTAAATGTTCCTTTGGGTGTCTCTAGCATTTACATAAGTACATAAGTATTGCCATACTGGGACAGACCAAAGGTCCATCAAGCCCAGCATCCTATTTCCAGCAGTGGCCAATCCAGGTCACAAATACCTGGCAAGACCCCCAAAAAGTACAAAACATTTTATACTCCTTATCCCAGAAATAGTGGATTTTCCCCAAGTCCAATTTAATAATGGTCTATAGACTTTTCCTTTAGGTAGCCGTCCAAACCTTTTTTTTTACTCTGCTAAGCTCACCGCCTTTACCACATTATCTGGCAACAAATTCCAGAGTTCAACCACACGTTGAGTGAAGAAAATCTTTCTCCGATTCGTTCCAAATTCACCACCCTGTAGCTTCATCGCATGCCCCCCAGTCCCAGCACTCTTGGAAAGTGCAAACAGGGTGTGCTTATTTTTAACGCACGCTAAAAACTCTAGCGCACCTTTGTAAAAGGTTCCCTAAGGACTGGATTCAGTAAACTGGATTCAAAGAAAAAAACAAGTGACATAACCAACTACCGCCCGGTAGCATCTATCCCTCTGGCAACCAAAATAATGGAAAGTATGGTAACCAAGCAGCTTACCGACTACTTAAATAAATTCTCGATACTACACAAATCTCAGTCAGGATTTCGATTCAACCACAGCACCGAAACAGTACTAACCACTCTTCTAACCAAATTCAAACAAGCAATTGCAACTGACAACAGTGTACTTCTTCTACAATTTGACATGTCCAGCGCGTTCGACATGGTAAGCCATAAAATATTATTAAATATCCTAGAATACTTTGGGATTGGAGGAAATGTTCTTAGTTGGTTCAAAGGCTTCCTAACCACAAGAACATACCAAGTGATATCTAATTCGAAAACATCAGCACCATGGAAACCAGAATGCGGAGTACCCCAAGGATCACCGCTTTCACCGACCCTTTTCAACCTAATGATGACACCTCTGGCCAAATCGTTATCCAACCAAGGCCTCAACCCATACATCTACGCAGATGATGTCACGATCTACATCCCGTTCAAACATGATCTAAAAGAAATCACAAATGAAATTAATCACAGCCTCCAAATCATGAACTCATGGGCGGATGCATTTCAATTAAAACTTAACGCAGAAAAAACACAATGCCTCATCCTCTCATCACAACACAACATGAGCAAACCCACCACTATAAACACCCTAAACTATACCCTTCCTGTTTCAGATAGCCTGAAAATACTTGGAGTTACAACTGACCGAAATCTCACACTAGAAAGCCATGCGAAAAATACAGCAAAGAAAATGTTCCATTCAATGTGGAAACTCAAAAGAGTAAAACCTTTCTTCCCGAGGGAAATATTTTGTAGCCTGGTACGATCAATGGTGCTGAGTCACCTAGATTACAGCAATGCAATCTATGCCGGTTGTAAAGAACAAATCGTTAAGAAGCTCCAAACAGCATAAAACACAGCAGCCAGACTCATATTTGGAAAAACAAAATACGAAAGTGCCAAACCCCTAAGAGAAGAACTACACTGGCTCCCACTTAAAGAACGTATTATGTTCAAAATCTGCACTCTGGTTCATAAAATCATTTACGGCGAAGCCCCGGTCTACATGTCAGACCTCATAGACTTACCACCCAGGAACACTAAAAGAGCAGCAAGCACATTCCTGAACCTCCACTACCCCAGCTGCAAAGGACTAAAATATAAATTAACATATGCATCCAGCTTCTCCTACATAAGCACGCAGCTATGGAATGCATTACCTCTCGCCGTGAAAAAAATACAAGACCTAACTAACTTTCGGAGATCACTGAAGACCAGCCTGTTCAACAAGGCATACCACATTGATCCATCCTAATACCAGACAACGAAACTCAAACCAGAACTGGATAAAACCTAACTCTCTATACTCAACTACCAAGGACTACTCTACCGCGAATTAACTTTAACGCAATACCACTGTATCCCTCATCCCGAATATGTACTCTTTATACTTGACTGCTTAATCTACTACGTCAATCATGATCTTTAATGTAATACCACTTGTATCTCTCACTACGGAAATGGCGATCACCATGACGGAACAATGTAAGCCACATTGAGCCTGCAAACAGGTTGGAAAATGTGGGATACAAATACAACAGATAAATAAATAAATAAATGGCTCCCAGTTCTGTTCTATAAAGGGCGTGGAAAAAAACCATTTAAGTGTTATTCTATAAGCCGTGCCTACAGTTAGGCACAGTTTATAGAATAGTGCTTAAGCATAGGAGTTGCACTTAAATTTAGGTGCATCCATTTTCACCAACGAAAACACCTAAATTTACGTGCCAAACCCCTTTATTCTATTATTGTGTGTGTAACTGGAATCCAGGCCCCTGCTCCACCGCGCACCCACGAACCTCCCATTTCCGCACACCCTTTTCTGGGATGCACGTAAAATTTAGGTGTGGATCACACGCCTAAATTTACGCGCATACATGTTAATTGATTTCAATAAGCACCAATAATTGCTGGTTTAAAAAGCCAATTATTGGTGCTAATTGGCTCATTATTCATTAAATTGCGCACACTTATCTGCTCTGTCACAGATTTCAGTGTCATTGGCAAAAAGTTAACAAGATAATGAGTAGAATGGAGCGGACAGATGTGAAGCGTTTGTTTACACTTTCTAACAATAATAGAACCAGGGGACATAAGATGAAGCTAGAATGTGGTAGATTTAAAACAAATAGGAGAAGGTTTTTCTTTACTCAGTGTGTAGTTAGACTCTGGAACCCGTTGCCGGAGAATAGAGTGACACCAGTTGGCCTTGCTGAGTTTAAAGGGGGTTTGGACAGATTCCTGAAGGAAAAGTCCATTGAACATTATTAATTTAAATTTTTGTTTTGTTTTTGGGGTTTACCAGGCGCTTGAGGCCTGGATTGGCCACTGTCGGAGACAGGATGCTAGGCTTGATGGACCCTTGGTCTTTTCCCATTATGGTGGTGCTTATCTCTCTATATAAAAAGCAACACCAACATTCTATGAAGCCTCCAGCCGGAAGTGTGAAGGGGGCGAGATATCCGGTTTCCCTATGAGTGTCTGCCCCGCCCTCTCTGTAACACAGTCAGTGAAGGAAAACAGCAGAGCACTAAATCAAATCGCTGGCTCTGTAACAGTGAAGGACTAAGAGGGGGGAGGGGAGAGAGGCCAGAGGGCAGGGACACACACACTCCCACATGCACACAGAAGAAAACATTGCTAGCCCCCGTTTCATTTGCATCAGAAACGGGGCTTTTTTACTAGTGTACTTATGGCTGTGTAGCTGCTGGATTTTGTATTATGATTTGTAAATTTTATTGTTACTTTAGTTTTTATGCTTAGCAATTGTTATACAGTACAACTCAGATTATCTGGACTATCCTCTGCAGGGGGTGGTCCAGATAATCATAGATCCAGATAACTGGACATTCCTTTTTGAAAAGAGAATATACTTTGAGAATTACATGTTGAACATTATTTTTTGTTTTCAATTATAAATGGGGAAAATATCAAGCTGTTTAACATTTTTTTTACTGTATATCAGGCATAATGTGATAACTATGATACAGAGATTATAATAAAAAATGGAAAAGATAAGGAATAGAAGCAAGCCAGGTAATTGGACATCCGGATAATCGTCGTCCTATTGTATATTGAGTCAGTATTAAAACTCCATTGTGTATGCTGCTGACTGTCAACATCTGGATAATGGTGCTATTCAGCGTTGGTTTCCAGATAACTATCTGCAGGGGTGGCCCAAGGCAATCTGCCGCCTGAGTCAAGGAATGAGATGCCACACCGCCCTCCCTCCGCCGCTTCCCCTGAATCCGACATCTCTCTGTTCACACTCTTTTTCACTCCCAACTCCCTCTCCCTCCCCCGGCTATGATCTGGCATCTCCCTCTTTCTTCCTCAACCCCCTTCCCTGAATCTACCTTCAGTGGTGTTCCGTGGTTGCCTGACACCCAGGGCGGATCGTCACTGCTCCCCCCCCTCCCCCCCCTGGTGCAGGGCAACACGGCACGGCACCCCCCACCCCAAGCAGTCCCCACTTGCCTTCCAAGTTCCAGCTCCGTCCACCCCAGCGTGGCGCCTCGCATCTGCAGCACTGCTGTAAAAAGAAGAAAATCGCCTCGTCGTCGGCCCTTCCCTCACTGTGTCCCGCCCTCGAAGAAATAAGAAGTTATGTTAGAGGGCGAGACAGACTTGATCGACCTACGAGCTAGAAACACATCCGAATCAACACGAACATATCTAAATCTGCACTACCCAAGCTGCAAAGGACTAAAACACAAATCAACTTATGCATCCAGTTTTTCCTACATAAGCACACAATTATGGAAAGCACTACCAAAAAACTTCCGGAAAACACTAAAAACTAACCTGTTTAAAAAGGCATACCCTACCGATCCAACTTAAATGCCTGATCTCTGCAACACAACAAAACTAAAGTATGTAATGGACATAACACAACTCTTCCGCTGTACGATTCCCTAATGTGGCTGTGCCACACGAACTTTACCTACCACAACATCACTTTGTATTTGTTCACACCGGTTTCAGCAAACGCCTCTCCGGTACTATGTAAGCCACATTGAGCCTCCAAGTAGGTGGGAAAATATGGGATACAAATGTAACAAATAAATTACCACTTCAGTCCGTTGTCTGTCCCTCAACTAGTTTCCCATCTACCGAATCACCTTGGGGCCTATTCCCAGGCTGCTCATTTAAACCTCTAATGCAGGTTATTATAAAAAGCTTTGATGAAATCCAATTAAATCACATCCATCACATGCTCTTAATCTAATTCTTTGGTCACCCAATCAAAGAAATTGATCAGATTTGTTTGACACAATCTCACTGTTATAAAACCATGCCTCCTCTTATCTTGTAACCTTCTGGATTATATCCTTTCCTTTAATATATTCTTTATTGATTTTCATACTACAAATGTTAGACTAAGAGGGGCATAATCAAACGGGGCGCCCAAGTTTTCCTGAGGGCGTCCTCGCAGGACGTCCTCGTGAAGGGGCGGGGAAACCCGTATTATCGAAACAAGATGGGAGTCCATCTTTCGTTTCGATAATACGGTCGGGGATGCCCAAATCTCAACATTTAGGTTGACCTTAGAGATGGTCGTCCTTAGAGATGGTTGTCCCCAGTTTTCAGTGATAATGGAAACTGAGGACGCCCATCTCAGAAACGACCAAATCCAAGCCATTTGGTCGTGGGAGGAGCCAGCATTCGTAGTGCACTGATCCCCCTCACATGCCAGGACAGCAACCGGGCACCCTAGGGGGCACTGCAGTGGACTTCAGAAATTGCTCCCAGGTGCATAGCTCCCTCACCTTGGGTGATGAGCCCCCCAACCCCCCCCCCCCCCCATTACCCACAACTGTACAACACTACCATAGCCCTAAGGGGTAAAGTGGGTTTGTGGTGAGTTTTGAAGGGCTCACATTTACCACCACAAGTGTAACAGATAGGGGGGGAATGGGCCTGGGTCCACCTGCCTGAAGTGCACTGCACCCACTAAAACTTCTCCAGGAACCTACATACTGCTGTCAGGGAGCTGGGTATGACATTTGAGGCTGGTATAGAGGCTGGCAAAAAATATTTTAAAAGTTTTTTTGTGAGGGTAGGAGGGGGTTAGTGACGACTGGGGGAGTAAGGGAAGGTCATCCCCAATTCCCTCCGGTGGTCATCTGGTCAGTTTGGGCACCTTTTTGAGGCTTGGTCGCAAGAAAAAATGGACCAAATAAAGTCGGCCAAGTGCTCGTCAGGGACGCCCTTCTTTTTTCCATTATCGGCCGAGGACGCCCATGTGTTAAGCATGCCCCAGTCCCACCTTCGCTACGCTTCCAACACGCTCCCGTGAACTTTGGTCGTCCCCGCAATGGAAAGCAGTTGAGGACGCCCATAATTGGCTTTCGATTATGCCGATTTGGGCGACCCTGGGAGAAGGACGCCCATCTCCCGATTTGTGTCGAAAGATGGGCGCCCTTCTCTTTCGAAAATAAGCCTGTAAGGGACTCATTTTTAAAACAGAAAAACATCCAAAAAATGGCACAAGTAGATGTATGTTTTTCTTGCAGAAAAATGTCTGAGTTGTATTTTTACAAGATGGCATTTTTTGGCGTTTAGAATTCAGTGATAGCGACCCATTTACAGCCCCAGAAGTAGGTTTCTTTGATCAAAGTGCCAATGTTTAAAGTGTGGGCATCAGTGGCAGATAAGTGGTCGCTTTTTTCTTATATTTCATTTTGAATTTTATTTAGATATTGTTGTCTCTAGTTTAAAGTTTAAATTGTGGAGCCACTTGGTCTGGATATCCGTTGAGATAGAGGCAGTGGAGGTAAGTGATTGATTATAGTAACATAGTAACATAGTAGATGACGGCAGAAAAAGACCTGCACGGTCCATCCAGTCTGCCCAACAAGATAACTCATATTTACAGCTTTTTGTGTATACCCTACTTTGATTTGTACCTGTGCTCTTCAGGGCACAGACCGTATAAGTCTGCCCAGCACTATCCCCGCCTCCCAACCACCAGCCCCACCTCCCAACCACCGGCTCTGGCACAGGCACAGACCGTACAAGTCTGTCCAGCACTATCCCCGCCTCCCAACCATCAGCCCCGCCTCCCGATCTTGACTAAGCTCCTGAGGATCCATTCCTTCGGCACAGGATTCCTTTATGCTTATCCCATGCATGTTTGAATTCCGTTACCGTTTTCATTTCCACCACCTTCCGCGGGAGGGCATTCCAAGCATCCACTACTCTCTCCGTGAAAAAATACTTCCTGACATTTTTCTTGAGTCTGCCCCCCTTCAATCTCATTTCATGTCCTCTCGTTCTACCACCTTCCCATCTCCAGAAAAGGTTCGTTTGCGGATTAATACCTTTCAAATATTTGAACGTCTGTATCATATTACCCCTGTTTCTCCTTTCCTCCAGAGTATACATGTTTAGTTCAGCAAGTCTCTCCTCATACGTAACGCAAATCCCATACCATTCTCGTAGCTTTTCTTTGCACCGCTTCAATTCTTTTTACATCCTTAACAAGATACGGCCTCCAAAACTGAACACAATACTCCAGGTGGGGCCTCACCAACGACTTATACAGGGGCATCAACACCCCCTTTCTTCTGCTGGTCACACCTCTCTTTATACAGCCTAACAACCTTCTAGCTATGGCCACCGCCTTTTCACACTGTTTCGTCGCCTTCAAATCCTCAGATACTATCACCCCAAGATCCCTTTCTCCGCCCGTACCTATCAGACTCTCCCCGCCTAACACATACGTCTCCCGTGGATTTCTACTTCCTAAGTGCATCACTTTGCATTTCTTCGCATTGAATTTTAATTGCCAAACCTTAGACCATTCTTCTAGCTTCCGTAGGTCCTTTTTCATGTTTTCCACTCCCTCCGGGGTGTCCACTCTGTTACAGATCTTAGTATCATCCGCAAATAGGCAAACTTTACCTTCTAACCCTTCGGCAATGTCACTCACAAATATATTGAACAGAATCGGCCCCAGCACCGATCCTTGAGGCACTCCACTACTTACCTTTCGCTCCTCCGAGCGAATTCCATTCACCACCACCCTCTGGCGTCTGTCCGTCAACCAGTTCCTAATCCAGTTCACCACTTCGGATCCTATCTTCAGCCCATCCAGTTTATTTAAGAGCCTCCTTTGGGCTATGTTACATAGGCTGGGATTTGGACTAACTGGAGCTATAAGAGATCCAACGGCCTATTATAAGTGAATGCCTAATGCTTGCCTGTCGTTCTTCTCAATTTTAAACAATAAAGGAACAGATTATTGTATATTGTCACATTGCCATTACTTCCTTTTGCTTTTTGTGGTTACTTTGACTTTAACATCACCACAATTCATCTCATCCTTTCTGAGCACACTACCAAAACACTTATCCATATTCTCTTCACCTCATACTTAGATTACTGCATCTCACAGTTCTCCCACTAAAGCATCTCTCTCCCTGTCAATCTATTCAAACTTCTGCTGCATGACTTATCTCCCGCCAGTGTCGCTACACTCACATAACCCCTCTCTTCAAGCCATTTCACTGTCTTCCTATCTGTTTCCGTATACAGTTCAAACTTCTCTTCCTGACTCACAAGTGGATTCATTCCACATCTCCTCAGTAACTCTCCTCTCTTACCTCTCCCTGTATCCCTCTCCGGGAATTCCATTCATCTGGCATGTCACCATCTGTGCCCTTCTCCACTGCCAACGCCAGACTCTTTTCCTTTTAGCTTGCTGCATCATACACCTGGAATAAGCTTCCTGAGTCAGTAGATCTTGCTCCATCTCTGATCCCAACATAACATAGTAGATGACGGCAAATAAAGACATGTACAGTCCATCCAGTCTGCCCAACAAGATAAACTCATGTGTTACTTTATATGTATACCTGACCTTGATTTATCCTTGCCATTTTCGGGGCATAGACCGTAGAAGTCTGCCCAGTAAACACAAACCACCAGGATTCATAGTCAGTCCAGGACAAACAGAGCTAATAAACGAATTGATTTATTATCATAACAAGTTAGAACTGGTGAATAGGGTGTAATTAGCAGACAATAACAAAATTAAACTAACTAAACACTTATTTACTACCTGAGTAGTACCTGGGGAGTTCAGGGAAATTAACTGCTCAAAGTCTTTGAACAGGGTCTCAGTATAGAGGTCTGTACCTTCCAAACTCCCACTCTGAGACTAAAGATTTGATTTCCAGCAGATTCAGTCAGAGCCTAGAACTGAGGGACTTCTGACCAACAGCACTACGGATTACTTCTCCTTAGCTTAGGCGGGAAGAAGAAACTCGCTTCTATAACAACTTTACAGAGAAAGGACAGACACCATCTGCTGGCCAAACAAGGGAAATGCACATAATTAAAAAATAGCTATATAATTTACAAGCAGGAAAATTCCCTGTTTCGCCACATTGCTCTTCACTTATAAAAGATCATAACTGGTTGCTCCTATCTAAACACATCAACAAAAAGTTGTGTTTTCTTTTTTTTTATTTATATCTTTATTAATAAATTCAATTTTCACAATACAAGTGTAAATATGAAATCGGCATTATTTTACAAATGAAATTCAAAATACAATTTAACAGTTGAAAGAAAAATTCTTAAGTGCCTATTTGTCCACAAATTAAGAAATTAGGTACCAAGATTTAAAGAATTAATAATTAAAGAATATTAACGGCTGCCGCCTCGGGTTATCGACCCAAGCCTGTTTATTATGGTGGGCATACTACATTCACTTCGGCTCTAGTATCTAGAAATTCTTTAAACTGTTTTGGGTCTACAAATTGAAACTGTTTACCCTCAAGCAATATATTACAAATACAAGGAAAACGTAATACAAAATTAACTCCCAATGCCAACGCTCTAGGGCGCTGCTCCAAAAAAGCCTTGCGCCTTATTTGTGTAGGCCTCGAGAGAAAAAAAAAGTTGTGTTTTCAACAGTTTTTTTTTATAAAAGCAGAAGAAAGGGGGTGTTGATGCCCCTGTATAAGTCATTGGTGAGGCCCCACCTGGAGTATTGTGTTCAGTTTTGGAGGCCGTATCTTGCTAAGGATGTAAAAAGAATTGAAGCGGTGCAAAGAAAAGCTACGAGAATGTTATGGGATTTGCGTTACAAGACATATGAGGAGAGACTTGCTGACCTGAACATGCATACCCTGGAGGAAAGGAGAAACAGGGGTGATATGATACAGACGTTCAAATATTTGAAAGATATTAATCCGCAAACGAACCTTTTCCGGAGATGGGAAGGCGGTAGAACTAGAAGACACGAAATGAGATTGAAGGGGGGCAGACTCAAGAAAAATGTCAGGAAGTATTTTTTCACGGAGAGAGTGGTGGATGCTTGGAATGCCCTCTCGCAGGAGGTGGTGGAGATGAAAACGGTAATGGAATTCAAACATGCGTGGGATAAACATAAAGGAATCCTGTTCAGAAGGAATGGATCCTCAGAAGCTTAGCGAAGATTGGGTGGCAGAGGCGGGGCTGGTGGTTGGGATGCGGGGCTAGTGCTGGGCAGACTTCTATGGTCTGTGCCCTGAAAAAGACAGATATAAATCAGGGTAAGGTATACACAAAAAGTAGCACATATGAGTTTATCTTGTTGGGCAGACTGGATAGACCGTGCAGGTCTTTTTCTGCCATCATCTACTATGTTACCACATTTTTACTTGCCCTGCCTCTCAACCACGGGTGCTGCCACCCAATCTCCGCTAAGCTTCTGAGGATCCATTCCTTCTGAACAGGATTCCCATTCAAATCTAGGCTAAAATCCCACCTTTTTGAAGCTGCTTTTAACTCTTAACCTCCTATTCACCTGTTCAGTACCCATATTTGTTTAAATCATTCCCACAATAAATAACTCCCCATGCCCTTATTTGTCTCTCTTGAATACACTGTAAGCTCTGTCGCGCATAGATTGTCTCTTACATGTTTTGTGTATAGTGCTGCGTACCATGTCTAGTAGTGTTATAGAAATGATAAGTAGTAGTAGTAAACGAAACTTATGGCCATGAGGAGTGACAGATTTAATAAATTTGCTGATTAGATAAAGACAGTGAGTTAAACAGCTCAGTAGCGAGAGGACTGACTTCAGCTTGAACATTGGACTTGTTTAACACAAACCTTAGATGGTACAGGTTGGGAGAAAGGGAAGGTGGGGGGGGGGGCATGGAAAGGTGGGAGGGAGGAAGAAAGATGGAGGGGGTCTAAAAATAAGGGAAACGATAGATCAAATACTGATGTTGCTTTTATTGTATATTGCTTCAGATATTGGTAGACAGTGTTGTATGTGAACCTTAAGATGTCTCAGTGGGTCTATATCAGTGACGTACCAAGGGGGGGGGGGCGGTCCGCCCTGGGTGCACGCCGCTGGGGGGGTGCCGCGCGCTGGTCAGCGTAGTTGGTGTCCATGCTCCCTCTGACCCGGAACAGGGGGGGTTCTTTCGCCGGGGTGGGGGGTGTCCCTTCGCCGTGGGGGGGGGGGGGGGTCACGCTGCACGGGGGGGACGCTGCACCCGGGGGGTGCGGGGCACATCGGTGATCCGCCCCGGGTGTCAGCGCCCCTCGGAACGCCACTGGTCTATATCCAACCTTCTTATTGCTAAATAAAAATTATAGTATCTGGGCGCGGTATTGCCCCGTTCAAAATGTGGACATTTCAGTTTGTAAAACGGATGTTCATGCTGGATGTCACCAGCACATGGACGTCCATTTCTCTTCTAATTTAGAACAGGCTGTATGCCAGCAGATCCTATTCTAAAATACGTGAGAAATGGACGCCCATATCTGACATACAAACTTGGACGTCCATATTCTGAGTTGGACGTCCTTTCTAAAGTGCTGCTCAAAAACTGTCTTTTGTAAACAGTGTGGCATCTATCCCATTCCCTTATATACTCCCGCCAACCTTTAGTGGTCTTCACGACTCTTCTTCAGTGAACAGAAGTATTTATATAGCATTTCCTTTTTTGCCTTCTTATTTTCCACACAGTGCTCTTTTTTTTTAATCTCTGGCTCTTATATTCCCACTTCTGCACTTGCTCCTTTCACTGACATATCTGAAAAAAGTCATCTTATTGAATCTGCTTAGCTTTCTTTTGTGCCACTCACGTCCTGCCATCTTGTCTCTTCTTTTCTCAGCTTAACAATTCAGAATGTGTTCTTACCCATCTTATCATGTGTTCACAATCTAACATAGTAACGTTAGTAAATGATGACAGATCAAGACCTGCACAGTTCATCCAGTCTGCCCAGCATACCCCTCTCTCCATGGCATACCTCTCCTGAGCAGCCGAAACATGACTCGTGTGGAGTCCAGATCCTATATAATAATTTCCAACTCCAATGTTCTGAAGCTGACTCCCCGTGGCACTGAAGGGTTCGTGCGGTTTGTAGAGTTCGTGCTGCCTATAAGCATGTCTCACTGTCCCGCCCTTACGTCCAAACGTAATGACGTCAAGGGCAGAACACTGAGAGGGAAGAGGACGTGGCTCTCTCCCTCACCCCTCCGAGTCACGGCTGGTCCCCGTCCCCCAGCCAGAGTCCCCCTCACCCACCCTGCTCCATGATGGACACTCCCTGCAGCCGCACGCAAGCCGTCCCGCCGACCTCCCTCTCCTCTCCCAGTTCGGACCCTCGCCCTCCCCCTCCTCCCCGATCGACTCCCTCCCGAGTTGCAGTTGGATCCCCCACCCTCTCCCCTCTCCCGTCCTGACTCGCCTCGCCGTTGGACCTGGAGGACCCCACCCTCTCCCCCCGCTCGCTCCCGAGTCGGCGCTGGAGCCGCTGCTCTCTCCCTCCCCCCTTTCGAGTCGCCGCTGGACCCCGTCCGCCGCCCAGAGCCCCCCTCACCCACCCTCCTCCCCGATGGACACACCCCCTCTCGAGGGAGGGAGGGGGGATGACCCTGGAACTCGAAGGGAGGGAGGGGGACGACCCTGGAACTGGGAGGGAGGGAGGGGCCCCTGGCACACACTCTCATTCTCACACACACACTCTCTCTCTCACAGACACACTCGCACCCAGTCTCACTCTCTCTCTCTGTCACACACACACACTCGCACATTCACTCTCTCTCTCTCACACAGTCACTCTCACACACACTCTCTCAAACATACACACTCCAAGGAAAACCTTGCTAGCGCCCGTTTCATTTGTGTCAGAAATGGGTCTTTTTTACTAGTTTTATTAATAAAACTTTTGCTGTGAACATTTTTGAGTCCAGTAGAAGTTCTTTTGCATCATCTGTCTCAACCCCTTCACTGTGACTTTTTTCTTTGGCTTGTCCAGTGCAGAGGTTTGTTTTCTTCTGTGTTCGTCGTGCATACCTCTTCACCCCAACACCCCAAGGAAGGCACCCCCTCAGCCCGCTCCCTGAACACATCTTTATCTTCCATTGTGCGCAGATTAAACACAGGCATCAAAACAGAGCAGATGGTAATTTGCCACCAAGCCAGCTCCATAAAGGCAGGTTATATATGATGCAGTCTTGTAACACAATACCACAACAATATGGGGTCAATATTCAAAGCGATTTAAGTGGGTAGGAAAGGCTCCTGCCCACTTAAATTGTTTGTTGCTGCCTACCCTCCGATATTTATTGGCACTAAAGCGGGCAGTGCCGCTCTATATTGCATCTGACCGCCATCAAAAAAAGGGGCAAGTCAGGGGACGTATGAGGAGCCTGGGGTTATGCCTTAGTAATTCCCTTATCTTTTATTTGTCCTGTTTGTCTGTCCTAATTAGATTAGCAGGGACTGTCTCTTCTTGTCCAGTGTACAGTGCTGTGTACATCTAGTGGCACTATAGAAATGATAAGTAGTAGTAGCAGTCTTTGGGATTCGGGAATCTTGCTACTCTTTGGAATTCCGGAATCTTGCTACTCTTTCTTCTTATCCCTTATTTGTCCTGTTTGTCTGTCCTGATTACATTGTAAGCTCTGTCAAGCAGGGACTGTTTTTTCATGTAGCGCTGCGTATGTCTAGTAGCGCTATAGAAATGATAAGTAGTAGTAGTAGTGTCGGTAATACTCAGTGCAGGCACCCACATAGTTAAGTGGCCAAATTTAGGACAGCTCAAAAGTTGTCCTAATTTTGGCTGGCCTAGCTATGCGGGTCCTAGCACTGAATATCGGGCTGGGGCACACATAACTTTTTTTTTAATAAAAAAAATAAAAAAGCATCTGAGCCACCTCCTGCTCCCCGACAAAGACCCTCTTTCCCTCCCCCAGCCTGTGGCAAGAACAACACTCCCCCCACCCCAGAAGGCTCCCACCCCCAGCCGTCCAGATCTACCTGTAGCCCTGGTGGTCTGTGGTGATTTTTGGGGGCAGAAACACAGGCCCCTTGCAGTGGCTGAAGGAAAATGGCTGTTGCAACCTAAAAGCTTTCCAATAACAGTCTCAAGGAAAAAGCTGAGGGGAAGATTGAGAAAAAGAGAGAGAGGGATGTTTATTCAGAAAGTGACAAAGCAGTACAATTGTATGATTTGTAACGGAAATCCAGATTTTTGTTAAGTCCTTTCTCATTAGTTGCAAAGTATCCTATCATTTTTAATGCCAGTGGAAATTCACTAGCTCTCCTCTCCTCCTCTGCTTCTCAACAACTGCTCAGCCACACTTTTTCTTTGACTGGGCAAAAGGTTCCCTTTAGCTCTAAGGCCTGTTCCCAGTTCCAAGTTTTGGGCTATCCTGGCTTCTTTGGGTGTTACCCTTCCTCTCTGCTGTCTCTCATAAGAATAGCCATACTAGGTCAGATCAATGGGCCATGTAGCCCAGTATCCTTCTTCCAACAGTGGCCAATCCAACAAGTACCTGGCAGAATCCCAAAGAGTAGCAAGATTCCTTCCTTTTTGTCTCTACCAGACCAGTCCAGACTGATGGGTGGAAAGAGACAAGAGAAAAAATAGTTTCAAGTAATTTGCCCTTAATGGTGTCATGCAGCCTGGAATGTTCAGTATTTCTCTCTGTCTCCAAGCGGATGGTAGATGGTTCATGCAGCTCCTTTGTGGTGCTCATCTGTGGCTCCTATCCTAGCTAGTTCTGGGTATCAGTTGAGCAAGGGGTGATGCTAGTTGATGGTTCATTTTCTTATTTAAAAGAAAAGGGACAACTTTCTCACAGCCAGGATGACAATCAATGGTGCTAGGCCCCTCATTCACCAGCTAGAGTGACACCTGGTGGTGCCGGCTCCCTCCCCGACTAGACGTCTCCTACATTCGACAGTATATAGGGGCAAGTCTCTCATCTGTCAAACGTAGGAGGAGTCTAGTAGACAGTAGTCTCTTTAGAGGAGGTCGTCCGTCAACAAATTCCATGTTCTGTCATTGTAGTTGTCATCCCTTTTCCATATCAAGCTCAGTAATATGCAGCTGATACTTATGGTGGGATATAACAATTGCTGTGGACTCTTGTGAGATTGTCATCTTTGTATAGTGTTATAGAGTTCTAAATTGCAATACTGACCAATACTTTCTCTTCCTTCCTATTCACTTTTCCTCTGTCTCTACTATGTTAATCCCTCACTTTGATGACCTTTCACTGCAACTATCCTCGCCTCCTCTCTCTCTCTCCCTCCTTCTCTGACCCCCTCCTGCTTTCTTTCTGGCTATCACATTCCCATCTGCTGTCCCATTCTCTCTTGCAGGTTGCCATAATTGCAGGAAATTTTGAACTGGCTGAAATCATCAAAACCCACAAAGAGTCCGATGTTGGTGAGTTGTCTCATTTTCTTTTGAAAAACTTATTACTAATAACAGTGCTTTCAAAATACTTGCAAAGCATGAGGTATTTATGGGCAGTGTGTTTCTGAGTGTTAAGATATAGCTGGGTTTGGTAAGATCTGCTCTTTTTCTTCATTTGTCTGCTTGTTTTCTATGGGGTAGATATTATGTTCTTGAGTACTGGTAGGTTTTATATAGATGAGTGATTTGGAATTTTAGGTCTCTCCTCTTTGAATGTTTGACATGGGTGGGCTATATTTGTGTATGTGTTGTTTTTCGGCCCCAGATTTTATGTTTTGATATGTTGTGCACTAATTTGGACAATATCCCTTGGAAAAGTGATATAAATCAAACAAAAGAAGAAACCCAGTACTAATTTGTGTTAGGTTTTTAACCAGGCTTTTAGTGCACTTTGATAGCGTGACTTTGCAAGGCATCATGGAACCCTTTGAAAACACTCCAGAGAGTAGTGTAAAGTCAAAATGGAAAACGTTATTACTATGTACAAGGGAAATAAACAAGCCTGTTTCCTGATAGGTTCAATACTCCTCATGGAAATCCCTCAAACACAATCTCACTTTCAATAGTCCACCTCTGGCATGGCTACTGTCTTTTTTTTTTTTTGTTACATTTGTACCCTGTGCTTTCCCACTCATGGCAGGCTCAATGCGGCTTACATGGGGCAATGGAGGGTTAAGTGACTTGCCCAGAGTCACAAGGAGCTGCCTGTGCCTGAAGTGGGAATCGAAGTCAGTTCCCCAGGACCAAAGTCCACCACCCTAACCACTAGGCCACTTCTCCACTGTTGCTGTTGCTATTATTTGAGATTCTACATGGAATGTTGCTATTCCACCAATGTGGCTGCGCAGGCTTCTGCTTCTGTGAGTCTGACGTCCTGCACGTACGTGCAGGACGTCAGACTCACAGAAATAGAAGCCTGTGCAGCCTTCTACATGGAATGTTGCTAGTGGAATAGGAACATTCCATGTAGAATCTCTAATAGTAGCAACATTCCATGTAGAATCTCCAATAATATCTATTTTATTTTTGTTACATTTGTACCCTGCGCTTTCCCACTCATGGCAGGCTCAATGCGGCTTACATGGGGCAATGGAGGGTTAAGTGACTTGCCCAGAGTCACAAGGAGCTGCCTGTGCCTGAAGTGGGAATCGAACTCAGTTCCTCGGTTCCCCAGAACCAAAGTCCACCACCCTAACCACTAGGCCACTCCATATACAGTGTCCTCATTACTCATAACCACAGTTCATCAACCAAGGGATTCTGAACCTACCTTGGCAGTCAACCTTGGAATTCCTTCAATCATAAGCTTCATACTTCTTCTCACTCAGTATAAAACATCTGATCACCTTATGTGGATCCTTGCTCCAGGGATTTCTTGCCACAGGGCCTCTCTGATCCCCTTTGTTCCAGAGCATTTTAACCACCTCCCAACCTGAGCCCCGCCCCTCTGACTCAGCCTCTGACATGGTAGGCTAGCGCCACCTGCCATAAGGTGGCTAAACTGCAGCCTCAGTAAGGGAGTGTTCCTAGGGACAACTGCTGCATATTAGCAGTTAAGAAGCAGCACATTACATTAACACAAGTTAACTGTCACGTTAAACATGTATTGCTGAAATTCAATTTAAGTGGCAAGGAAAGAACGCATTAGTGTGGGCGTTATTACTGTGCATTGACTGCTTAAAGAGTACGGTGCCTAATCTTCCTAAATGAACATTTTCCCCCTTTGTGCATTTACATTTAGACATTTATAATTATTAAGTTTCAAAATTTAGGTTCATAAAAAGTGGGTGGGGCCAGAGATGGGACATCAGTGAAGTGAAGTAGGTGATTGACACTGATGTCCAGACCTAAGCACTTAAGCTAAGTACTTAAATATAGGTAAGTAAATAGCAGGCATCATTTAGAAACTGATTTTCAAGCAAAAGCACTTTACCACCTAAGTGCTTTGAATAATTACTACTACTACTTAACATTTCTAGAGCGCTACTAGGGTTACGCAGCGCTGTACAAATTAACGAATAAGGATGGTCCCTGCTCAGAAGAGCTTACAATCTAAAGGAATAATCCTTCCCTCCCTCCCCCATTTAGTCAAATTAACATAAGGGGCCCCTATTACTAACTTGCACTAAGGATTTGCACTTTTTGCACACTAACAGTGAAAGCTAAGACATAGTGCAAATCCTCTGCGGTAACAGCTGGGGACTTTCGCCGGACTTTGGGGAAGGTAAACATGCTATTAATGCTGGATAGCGATTGCTACTACTACTGTTACTTATCACTTGTTAACAGCATCTGTTTACGCTTTCCAAAAATACTAGGACAAGGGGGCATGCAATGAAGCTGGAGTGCAGTAAGTTTAAAACAAATAAGAGAAAATTTTTTTTTTACTCAGCACGTAATTCGACTCTGGAATTCGTTGCCAGAGAATGTGGTTAAGGCGGTTAGCTTAGCAGAGTTTAAGAAAGGTTTGGACAGTTTACTGAAGGAAAAGGCCATAGAATGTTATTAAATGGACATAGGGAAAAATCCACCATTCCTGGGACAAGCAATACAAAATGCTTTGTTCCGTGGATCTTGTCGGGTGATTGTGACCTGGATTGGCCACTGTCGGAGACAGGATGCTGGGCTAGATGGACCTTTGGCCTGTCCCAGTGTGGCGATGCTTATGTCATAAGTACATAAGTATTGCCATACTGGGAAAGACCAAAGGTCCATCGAGCCCAGCATCCTGTTTCCAGCAGTGGCCAATCCAGGTCATAAGTACCTGGCAGAAACCCAAACAATAGCAACATTCCATGTAGAACCCCAAAGAGTAGCAAGACTCTAGATTTCTAAAGAATAACAAGAGTCCATGCAGAATTTCAAAGTGTATAGCAACATTCTATTTAGAACCCTAAAGAGTAGCAAGATTCCATTGAGAATCCTAAGTACATAAGTGTTGCCACACTGGGACAGACCAAAGGTCCATCAAACCCAGCATCCTGTTTCCAACAGTGGCCAATCCAGGTCACAAATACCTTAGTGTCTTAGTGTGGCTGCTAATGTGAAATGCAGTTAGGTACATCTCTGAAGATGTAATTAACTGCTTCACGTTATTTACCACGTTAGCAGTTATTGCACGGTAACGACACCCACATTAACTGCAAAGTGCACTTTCCATCCCTTCCCTGCCACGTTATTTGATTTTTAGCATTAGGTGTTTAATGTGACAGTTAATCTGTGTTAACATAATATGTTGCTGTGTTACTGTTAACGTACACTAAAGGCCTGGTTAAACATTTAGGGGCCCTTTTATGAAGCGGTGGGGCGGTCCGCCCCGGGTGAACGCTGCAGGAAGGGTATAGGGAGCGGCCGCACGGCTGTCGGCTCCACCAGTTCCCTGCTCCCTCTGCTGTTACTTCCTGTTCCGGAGCAGAGGGAGCAGGGAACCGGCAGAGCCGACAGCCACGCGGCTGCTCCCAGCACCCCAGCAGGAAAGAAGAATGCCCCTGAGGGGGGGGGGGGGGGCTTGGATGTGATGCGCCAGGGGGAGATGACACTGCACCCAGAGGATGTTGTGCTAAACCCGGGAGGGGGGTGCGCAGTGTTGATCCGCCCTGGGTGGCAGCCGACCAAGGAACACCACTGGCGGTAAGCCCAACGTAGGCTTACCGCTCGCTAAAAGGGAAGTACCGCCGGGCTACCACAGTACTCCCACAGTGTGCGCCATTTCTGGGGCTGCAAAAATATTTCAATTTTTATAGTGCCGGTGTGTACCTGGTGATAATCGGGCAGTGCCGTGTACTGTCCGGTTAGCGCCGGGTTAGCTTTGGAGCCCTTACCGCCATCTCAAATGGCCGCGTGGCAAGTGCTTCACTTGCCGCATGGCCATTTCTTGAAACCCCCCCCCCCCAAAACCTGCCTTTTACCCGCTGCGGTAAAAGAAGGCCTCAGCGCATATCAAAACCACTCTCCGACGCCAGTGCAGGCCCCCTTTTGCCACAGCTTCGTAAAAGGACCCCCTAATACAGTTTATTTCTTACATTTATATCCCACATTTTCCCACTGTTCGCAGGCTCAAAGTGGTTTACAAAGTCTATAGTGCAAGCTACAGTACAAGACAAAAAAAAAACAATTTTACAAATTGAGAATAAGATATAAAATAGCAATTAAACATCAAAAAGGCAAGTAATTATTGTCCTTGGATCTGAATTTATAGTAATAGTTAATTCAAGTTAGGTTAAAACCTGGGGAATAAGCCTTCTTAAACAATACTGATTTCAATAATTTTCGAAAATTTAGGAAGTTCTGGGTAGATTTTACGTGTTTGGGTAAAGCGTTCCATAATTGAGTGCCTATATATGTAAAGTTGGTGGCGTAATTAGGTCCCCGAGTTTAAGGAATTCGAGTTGGGACATTGGGTTAACATTTCCCAGCTCTAGGATATCATTCATTGTAGGGTCTAGTATTTTGCTAAGTTATTTTAGGGGGTCATACGCAAAGGTGGTCTTGTGGTTTTAGCTCATGCTTATTTTTTAGTGCACGCTAAAAACGTTAGTGTGCCTTTGTAAAAGGTCCCCTTAGTTTGTTGTTGAATTCTTCTATTCTTGTTTTAATTGCTTAGTTTTACTTTTATGGTAATCATATATTATGAATTCTATTGTATATAACTGTTGATAGTATTTGAACTTTTGAAGTAGTTTCTCTGTGCCAAGAGCCACTGTAGTTAGGTGATTAACACATGTGAATAAATAAAATAAAAACAAATGTGTCAAACCGAGGGGCCCTTTTTACTAAAGCTTAGTGTGCGCTAATGAAATTAGCGCTCACTAAATGCCAAATGGTCCGTAGGTATAAAATGGGCTGCAGAGCATTTACCGCATGCTAATTTCGTTAGCATGCGCTAAGCTTTAATAAATAGGCCCTTTAGGCTTTTAAATGTAGGTGTTCTGATATTTTTTTTTTAAATATTGATCTATGTACATCTAGATAAGAACTGCTCTTGTGTGTGATCTACTTAACTTTGTGTGTCTAAGTGCTTTGAAAATAGGCCTCTATGTCATGTCTGGCTATAATACATAGGGCTGTGTGTGGCTTGTGTCCGTGTGAAATTTTGCTGTACCTTTGAGTATTCCATATTCCCAATTACATCTCTCCTCTTCTTAAAAATTTTTGTCCCTGTGTAGAGATCGTTGGAGTTATTCTAGAAGCATCTCTATTTATAAATAATGGCTGTTAAGCATGTAAATTGCACACTTAAGTAATTGACAATTTCAGAAAGTTGCTGTTTACATATGGAGATCCACACCACATGGCGATTTCAAGGGGGCGTGGTATGGGGCATGGCTTTGGCTTGCCTTGGGCAGGATAAAAATCTGTGTTCCCCATTTTACAAAAGCAGGGGCAGCCCAGGGCAAGATGCCGCCTGAGGCAGGGGTGAGATGCCACTCCCTCCCCCCCCCCCCCCAGCCAAGTTCTGGCATCTCCCCCCTTCCTTCCTGTACCCTACATTTTACGTTTTTTAAGAGCCAGCAGAGGCAGCGATTCCCACACGCTTCCCTGCCATTGGCACTGGCCTCTTATCTACAGTGACCGCCTCTGAGGAAACAGGAAGTTACATCAGAGAGGCGGGTGCAGTAAAGGGAAGAGGCGGGTGCCGATGGCAGGGCTGCGTATGGGAATTGCTGCCACTGCCGGCTTTTAAAAATCATAAAAAGAAAGTAAAATCGGGGAACGGGATGGAGGAAGGAAGGGGGGAGATGCCGCTCCCGAAAGAGAGCCGCCTAAGGCTCCCACCTCAGATGGCCAAATGGTCGGGCCGCCCCTTTACAAAAGGAATATATGTTTATGGCAAAAAATGTCCCTGTTGGGTTTTACATCAGCTCAAAGGTATGCAGAGAATTTTTTAAAGTTCTGGTCTTGGCCAGGGCTTTACGCAAGAGATTAAACAAGTAATTCTCCTTAATCCATCGTTGTTTGTTTACGTGTCTAAAATGGAGAAAAATAGGAATTGCAACCTCACTATTTATTTTGGGTGCACTTCCACATTTAGGTTTGTAAAATTGGACTGTCACATGTGAAAGTTGCAAAATTGCTGCTTCTGTGTGGAAATGTTAATAATAATCATTATCATAATCATAATAACAGTTTATTAATATACTCTCTAACCCAAAACATCTGAATGGGAAGCTGCTGGGTTTGTGTTGCTCCTTTTTTCCGTTTGTATATTTGTAAAATGGCTGTTCCAGCTGTGCGTACCAGCAAATACATATGCATTCCTGCATACCCTTATAAATATTTTACAAAAGGCTCTATGTTTAGCGGAGCCTTCTGTAAAATATCACTGGAATTGAGCACATCCTGACTTGGATGTCTGAAATCTGGATACAGAAAGTGAAAGTGCCTTGGTGCTTTGTAGCTTTTACTATATGAGACATGGGGACCCCTGACGCAGGTGCTAGTCACCGAAACATGGCCCGTGTCGGGTCTTTTTGTCAAGGCTCATTCATTAAAGAACTGTGTTCCATTTTTAAAGGCCCGTGGTGCTGTTTTTTTTGTTTGAAATCTGATCTCAACATTCAAATGTAAAATGGGCTTTCACATGAGGTAAATTAATGAAATGTATAGAATGTTAGGAGCCAATGATATACTGTAATTTGTGAGACACCATGAGAATGGCAGGCCTGGGTACAAGTCTTCAGAGTTAAAACATCTTGTTCTCCTTGTAGCGTTGACTCAGTGCCTGATGTATTCTCCTGGCTTGACAGATGGTTTTTGTATTTAGTTGTCAAAACTTCTCTCTCTTGTTTTACCTTCCCTTCCTCCTCACACATTTCTCATATCGTTTCTTCTCTAAATCCTTCATCCTCTCACACAGAGCCATTTTCTGCTTTTCTTCTTAAGTGTTTTCTTGAATCTCTAGTTTCTTTCTTGACCTCAGTGATGACCACTAGTCTTTTATATGGCCATTTCCCAGATTACTGGAAGCAAACCGTGGTCATCCCACGTTGTAAGGACGCAAAGAAGGATCTCTCCTCTTCTTCCTACTACATCCCATATCGAATCTCCCATTTGTCTCTAAGATAGCTGAAAAGTTAGTTGCCAAACAATTAGTTGACTATCTAAACAAGACAAATGATCTTCACCCACAACAAACCGGCTTTCGGGCCATCACTCTACCGAATTCTCACTCCTTGGACTTTATAACTCCGTCAGCCTTTTCCATAACACTAATAGGGAGGTTCTGTTGATTACTTTAGATCTTTCTGCAGCATTTGACCATGTGCATCATTCTAGCCTTCTTCAGTTTTTGGCCGAACTAAATATACATGGTACTGCTCTACAGTGGTTTAAATCCTGCCTCACCAACCATCCTTTCTTTGTTCATGTAAACTCTGAATCATCACAAGTGAAGCTGCTAAATTTGGGAGTACCACAAGGATCTATCCTAGGACCAATTCTTTTAAATATTTTCTTATCGCCATTAGCCGTACTCATTGAATCTCTTGTTTTCACATTCTTTATATATGCTGACAACATACAGAGTTTGATCCCCTTAGAACTGTCTTCTCCATAAAATATGACTACAATATCTTCTAAGCTTGACAACATTGCCAATTGGCTTACCACCAACCATGAGAAATTGAACCTTTTTAAATTTGAAGCAATTAAATTCTTAGTTCATTCTTCTCCACCTTCTTCTCCTCCTATAATACATGGTACTGCAGTTCCCTTTAAGGACGGGACATTGGATTAGCGTTTCTTAGCTCTGGGATATCATTCATTGTAGGGTGCAGTGAAGATAGCTGGAGTCCCTCTCGACAATACTCTATCCTTTTGCCCCCAAATCTCTAATGTTATCAATAAATGCTTCTATACTGTATGACAAATTCGCTCAATTTGATCTATACTTGAACCTTCCCCTCTCCAGACTTTATTACTCACTCTTGTAATAACCAAGTTGGATTATTGTAATTCTCTTTATCATGGCCTTTCGTTGTCCCAATCAAGGAGATTGCAAGTCATACAAAACACAGCCATAAAGTTGTCTACAGTAAGAAGAAATGTGATTACATCATTCCTCTTTTTCTGCTCGAACACTGGTTACCAGTAATCTTTCAGATTATCCAAAAACTCTGTTATTATCCATCAGGTTCTGCATTCTGGTGGTCCTTCATTTTTATCAGACTTACTCTTATTTTATAAGCGTACTCTGTGGTCTTCAAATCAACATCTACTATTGGTCCCATCACATCGCCATATATGGCTAGACACAATTCGGAACTCATGGAGGGGCATAATCGAAAGGGACGCCCAAGTTTTCCTGAGGACGTCTTTGCAGGACGTCCCCGCGAAGGGGCTGGGAAACCTGTATTATCGAAACAAGTGGGCGTCCATCTTTCATTTCGATAATACAGTCAGGGATGCCCAAATCTTGACATTTCGGTTGTCCCTAGAGATGGTTGTCCTTAGACTTGGTCGTTTCTGATTTTCGGCGATAATGGAAACTAAGGACGCCCATCTCAGAAACAACCAAATACAAGCCATTTGGTCGTGGGAGGAGCCAGCATTCGTAGTGCACTGGTCCCCCTGACATGCCAGGACAACAACCAGGCACCCTAGGAGGCACTGCAGTGGACTTCAGAAAAAGCTCCCAGGTACATAGCTCCCTTATCTTGTGTGCTGAGCCCCCCAAAACTCACTCCCCACAACTGTACACCACTACCATAGCCCTTATGGGTGAAGGGGGGGCACCTAAATGTGGGTACAGTGGGTTTCTGGTGGGTTTTGAAGGGCTCACATTTACCACCACAAGTGTAACAGGTAGGGGGCGGGATGGGCCTGGGTCTGCCTGCCTGAAGTGTACTGCAGTACCCACTAAAACTGCTCCAGGGACCTGCATACTGCTGTCATGGAGCTGGGTATGATATTTGAGGCTGGCGTAGAGGCTGGCAAAAAATATTTTAAAAAATTTTTTTGAGGGTGGAAGGGGGTTAGTGACCACTGGGGGAGTAAGGGGAGGTCATCCCCGATTCCCTTCGGTGGTCATCTGATCAGTTCAGATACATTTTTGAGCTTGCTTGTAAGAAAAAAAGGACCAGGTAAAGTTGTCCAAGTGGTCATCAGGGATGCCCATTTGTTAGGCACGCCCAAGTCCCATTTTCATTACGCCTCCAACATGCCCCCGAGAACATTGGTCATCCCCACGACGGAAAGCAGTTGAGGATGCCCAAAATCAGCTTTCGATTATGCCGATTTGGGCGACCTTGTGAGAAGGACGCCCATCTTGCAATTTGTGTCGAAAGATGGGCGTCCTTCTCTTTCGAAAATAAGCCTGATAGTCTTTCGCTCAGTCTCAGGATAGAGCCCTCATACTTAGAAATTAAGAATGGTATTAAACCCTGGTTGATCCGTAACCTTCAGAGTTAAAACATATGAAAGCTTTCAAGCTCTCCCCCTGATCTAGGAACACGTGCAACAATAATTCTTCCTGACCCTTCCTATTGTATTCACCTCTCCCCTCCTTTCCCATAGCCTTTATAAGCATAAAATTGTAACTTAGGTTTCTTTTTTTCTTCTGTTTCTTCCCTTCTGTTTTATATGACTTGACTTAATTCGTGAACTGTCATTTTCCCATTAAAAAAAAAAAAATTACCTATTGTAATGTAAACTGCTCAGATTTTCTATCTTATGATTCATGGTATATCAAGAAATAAATAAACCGTAAACTGAAACAAGGATTAACAAACAAGTTGTAGGTAATACTTTATCACTGGATTAAATTAGCATACCTCTGACTAGCTTTCTGGAGCTAAGCTCCCTTCATCCAGTCAGCAAGGAAACAGTGTAGTGGCACTAGATTTACCGTATTTTTCGGACTATAAGATGCACTTTTTCCCCCCAAATTTGGGAGGAAAATGGGGGGTGCGTCTTATAGTCCGAAGGTAGATATTTCCCTCCCTCCCTCCCTCCGAGTTCGGGATCGCCTGCCTGCCCTCCCTCCCTCCGAGTTCGGGATCGCCCTCCCCCCCGGCCTTGTCACCACTTCTCCCTACTCACACGATCTTCCCTGGTGGTCTAGTGACATCGGGGCAGGAAAGAGCCCCCTCTTTCCTGCCCAGCGCGCTGCTCTCCGTCCTCCTGTATGCAGCCTAACTGTCTCGGCGAGATTCAAAATGGCCGCCGAGACTTCAATTCTCGGCGGCCATTTTGAATCTCGCCGAGACCGTCAGGCAGCATACAGGAGGACGGAGAGCAGCGCGCTGGGCAGGAAAGAGGGGGCTCTTTCCTGCCCCGACGTCACTAGATCACCAGGGAAGATCGCGTGACGTGAGTAGGGAGAAGTGGTGACAGGGCCGGGGGGAGGACGATCCCGAACTCGGAGGGAGGGATTCGGACAAGACGCACCGGAGCACCTAGGTTTTAGAGGAGGGAAAAAGGAAAAAAAAAATTTTCCTATTTCCCTCCTCTAAAACCTAGGTGCGTCTTATGGTCCGGTGCGTCTTATAGTCCGAAAAATACGGTAGATAGTGTAGAGTCAGGTGGGCCTCAGGTTGTCTGCATAAGCCATTGTGGCACCTTAAGCACACATACCCCTTCCTTGTTTGCCGGTCCATGCGTCATATCCACCTGTCAGTTCTAAAGCCTCGATAACCTGTTCTCATCACTTAATTGAAAAGCGCATCCTATGCTGAACATCTGGTGCTTGCCTGTCACTGGTGGTCTCTCATGGGACATCTGGGTTTGCAGTCTGTGCCACCTTCCTCTTATCTCTCATCCTGTCTTTCTCTCAGTCTTTATGCTGCTTTTATGTTTGTCTGTCCCTTTCCTATGAATTCTCTGGGGTAGGTACTCAGGTGGCTGCCACATGAAGATAAGCAGATGATTTTTGTCTTATGACTGATATTCAGTATCATAGTAACATAGTAGCATTGAAGCTCATTTTCAAAGCACTTAGACTTACAGAGTTCCACTGTAAGTCTAAGTGCTTTGAAAATGAGCCCCATAGAGGGGCATAATCGAATGGGGGCGCCCATCTATAAGAGCGGCCATCTCCAATGCCGGCCCTGTTAAGCGGCGTACCCGACTGTATTATCGAAACAAGACGGCTGGCCCTCTTTCGTTTCGATAATACGGTCGGGGCCGGCCAAATCTCAACATTTGGGCCGCCCTTAGAGATAGCCGGCGTTAGAGATGGCCGCCGTTGGTTTTCGCCGATAATGGAAACTAATGGCGGCCATCTCAAACCCGGCCAAATCCAAGCCATTTGGTCGTGGGAGGAGCCAGCATTTGTAGTGCACTGGTCCGCCTCACATGCCAGGACACCAACCAGGCACCCTAGGGGGCACTGCAGTGGACTTCACAAATTGATCCCTGGTGCATAACTCCCTTACCTTGGGTGCTGAGCCCCCCAACCCCACTACCCACAATTGTACAACACTACCATAGCCCTTAAAGGGTAACGGGGGCACCTAGATGTGGGTACAGTGGGTTTCGGGTGGGTTTTGGAGGGCTCCCATTTACCACCACAAGTGTAACAGGTAGGGGGGATGGGCCTGGGTCCACCTGCCTGAAGTGCACTGCAGTACCCACTAAAAACTGCTCCAGGGACCTGCATAGTGCTGTGATGGAGCTGGGTATGACATTTGAGACTGGCATAGAGGCTGGCAAAAAAATGTGTTTTAATTTTTTTTTGGGTGGGAGGGGGTTGGTGACCACTGGGGGAGTAAGGGGAGGTGATCCCCGATTCCCTCCGGTGGTCATCTGGTCAGCTCGGGCACCTTTTCAAGGCTTGGTTGTGAACGGAAAGCAGTTGAAGCCGGCCAAAATCGGCTTTCGATTATACCGATTTGGCCGGCCTTAGGAGAAGGCCGGCCATCTCCCGATTTGTGTCGGAAGATGGCCGCCTTTCTCCTTTGAAAATAAGCAGGATAGTAATATAGTAGATGACGGCAGATAAAGACCTGTACAGTCCAACCATTCTGCTCAACAAGATACCATATGTAATGAATTTATGATGTGATACTTCATATATATACCTGATCTTGATTTGTCCTTGCCATTTTCAGGGCATAGACCATAGAAGTCTGCCCAGTACTGTCCTTGTTCTAAGTTTCTGAAGTTATTGAAGCCCCTGAAAAGTTCAGCCCATTCAAATCTATTGAGCCACAATCCAGGCTGAGATCTTAGAAGTCATGCCCAGCACTAGCTTTGCTTCCCAATCAGCGGTGTTGCTATCTAATCTCTGCTAAGCTTCTGTGGATCCATTCCTTCCAATCAGAATTCCTTTGTGTTTATCCCACACATTTTTTGAACTCCGTTACTGTTTTCATCTCCATCCACTTCCGGTGCTTCATTTACAAGATGAAGCATCCTGAAAATATAAAAACGGAAAAGAAAGATTTCAAAAGTGAAACATTAAAAAGTCACCCAGGTCATAGGCGCCAACTTTTCAGAATTATTGGGGGTGCTAAACCCAGTGGAAATAACCCCTCCCTGGACACATACAAGGAATTTTCTCAATATTGGGGGTGCTCAAGCACCCACAGCACCCACAGAGTCGGCTCCTATGACCCAGGTATCCCTATGAGTATGCAGTCCTAAACTTAAATGGGTAATTTATCCATTTATGTTAGAACTTTTATTTGTGCAGTCCTGCTAAATGGGTAAAGTTATCCAGATAGCAACAGAACATTGTCAGTATCCTTATAACTCAAATCCTGCCTCCTCCTAAACAGAGCTGCCAAGTTACCCAGTTTCAAAAGGAAGATTTTTTGTCCAGTCTTGGCCTAGTGGTTAGTGCAGCTGACTTTGATCCTGGGAACTTGGTTTGATTCCTACTGCAGCTCCTTGTGACTCTGGGCAAGTCACTTAACCCTCCATTGCCCCTGGTACAAAATAAGTACCTGAATACATGTAAACCGCTTTGAATGTAGTTGTAAAAAACCACATAATGGCAGTAGATCAAGACCCATTTCCCCCTCCCTTTCACTTTCCCTTTTGAACTTATGTCTCCAGTGTATTGTAATATTTTGCATGCTTTACGGATTGCCTTAAATGTATATTTGTGTTCTTTGTATTATATTAAGATTATAGCTTACACTCCGCTTTGGGCAGCTCCAGACTGTTGGGGAGGCAGTTAATAAATGTTGCAAATAAATACGATTTATTATCCCCGATTCTACCCATTGACAAAAGTGCTGCAATTCCAAGACTGGCCTAAAAATCTTTATACTAGAACTAGGCAACTTGTCAGCTTTGCCTACGTGCATAACTTTTTACTGGACATTGAGGTGTCCAAAAAGATGTTATATATTAGCTGGCAAAGAATTTCTTTTCAGAAAGGACTTACAGGGTTAGCACCTGATGTTGCTATGCGAGTACTTATGGTTAATAGCCCTTTTTATTTTGCTCTCAATTTTTCTCTCTCTCTCTCTCTCTAGCAATCTCTTTTCTGCCTCTCTTGTTCTCCTCATCCTAATTTCTTTTATTCTGCTCCTTCCTTACCTCTTTTCAGTGCTGCTGTTTCTTTCTCCCCCTTCATATGTCTGCCTTTCAGTATAGACTCCCTATTTATTTCTCTCCCAAATATTTGTTCCTCCTTCTGTGCAGTTGAATCTCTTTCTTCCACCAAATCATTTTCTCCTTATTAGCTCTCTTTTCTTCTCCCTTGATATCTTTGTCTCTCCTTTGCAGTTTCTGTTGCTTGCTGTCTCTCTTTCCTATCAATTTTCTCTCTCCCTCTGTGTCTTACACTACATTAAAATTCTGATGGTGTGCGTTCCCTTTTTTTTAAACTCATACTCACAAATGATTTTTCATTCGGTTTTGTACCTGAATGTAATTATTCATGAACTGACTTTGATAACAGAATAGTCGCCACTTTAAAGGGGAAAATAGATTAAGGAGAGTAATTGAGGATCAGCTGTTCAGAGAAAAGTGGGTAGGGTAAGGGCTTGCTCTGACATTAAAACATGCAAGTACTTGCACTGAGAAGTGACTAGAAATTTCCCCCTGTGCTTTCTCACCGCAGGACAGGGACCCCTTCAGGGTCCAGCCCATATTCCCCTGACCTCCGGATCTGAGGCTCCTGCTGACTGAGATGTGAAATGGAGCATGGCCTCTTCTGAAATCTTGTGAGCAGTCTGCTGCCTATAGCGGCTCCTGCCGAAAATGATCATGCTTCCTTCAAAGCGTTCTCTTGCCAGCGACAGCAATACTTGCAACGTAGTCTCTCTCTCTCTCCTTCCATCAGTGATTTCTCCTACCAGCAAAAGCTTCGGTTGCATACAGCCATCCTTTAAGCACATTTCTCTTAATGCTGCTAGGTTATCAATCTACTTGTACCCCTTTTGACGTAGTGGCATCTCAGGCTAAAACATATACAGTACAGCATTCTAAACCACAAGGTTAGCTCCATGGAGAAGAAAAGGTATTGAATAGCAGGTTGTTATACACTAGTTTACAGACTTTGAGAGTAATTCTCCTCTTAAGGGGCTGTGGAAATAGGCTGGCCTGATGGCTAGTCGCAATGTCGTCTGCTACCCTAAAGAAAGTCCTGTGTTCAGTCTCCAAATTGGATCTTTCATGCCAGTCTGCTGGGGCTGGGGATGCTGCAGAGCCAATGCCCACAGAACATGGGGAAGAGGGGAAGAGAGTCATTTTAAAGGTGACGAGATGAAGGGTTCCAGATGGAGCCTTGATGCATGGCCACCGGCATAGAACTGTCACTGCAGTGATCAGATTATGTATGTTGGAAGCAGAGGGAAGCATATAAAAAGTAGTGGTCTTCACTCCTAGTCCTCAAGGGCTGCCAATAGGTCAAGTTTTCAGGGTATCCCTAATGAATATTCATAAGAGAGATTTGCATAAAACGGGGTAGCTGTCACGTATTCAAGGCAGAAACTAGGTTCGTGAGCCCTTGGGCCACTGCTGTGGAGCAGCAGTGGCAGGCAAACCACCCCACACCAGAGAAAAGGCAGAACTCTGACAGGAACAGCTAGACTTCACCTGCTGATCCTCGGGAGTTGAGCCCCTGGGTGCAGGCAGCCGGCAGGACTTACTGGACAGGGCAGGAACTGGATACCAACTAGGCTGAACAGGGACTGAGGATCAGAGGGGAAAGGAATAAACATGGGCAGCAAGGCAGGAAACTGGGCTAGGACTCACAGACAGACAATACTACACAAGGCAGGAAAATGGACACGCTAAAGGACAGGAACTGAAAGCTGCCAAGCAGCCACTGAAACAGGGTACAAATACTGACACAGGACTGAAAGCTGCAGAGCAGCCACTAAGCAAGAGACACAGACAACCAAGAACTAGACACAGAAATACAAACAAGAAGCAAGACTAGGAAACAAGCAATAAACCTAAGCTAAACTACACACAGACTAACTAGAAACAGACAAGGAACTATACAGATTAGGCAGAAGTGCAACAAAGCACCAAAAAACCAGGGACCTTAGACAATGCAAAGGCAAACACAGAAGTTTCCAGGTGATTAATAAAGCCCATCAGCTGCTGAAGTTCACTGCAGGAATCACAAGGCAGCTACAGGTGCTGTTCAGGCACAAACAAGAGAAGCCAGTCTGGCAGCCCGGAAGATCCGGGCCGGACTGGGCTGAAGACTGGAACGGGTGACAGTTCATAGTAGCCACCAGTTCTGGCCACCAGAGGGCGAGGTGAGCACAGACAAGGAAACTGTCACAAACGTGACAGTAGCTTCTTAGCTTGCATTTTGGAAATATCTAAAGAGCTATTTCTTTCAGAAATACTTGTTGAAATAAGTGGTGATTGAAATTTTATGTGGAGGGGCATATTCGATATGACGTCCAAACTAATTTTTGGACATTTTGTGTAAAACGTCCAAAAATCCAGTGCCAAACGTGGTCATTTTTGAACCAGAAAAATTTTTTTTTTTGTTTGAAAAGTTCCATTTGATGTCCCTGTGCTCAGTGCATCTTTCTTTTAGGACCATTTTCAAACAAAAAAATGTCCAAGGGGAAAATGCCCCAAAACAAGCCATTGAGATGTCTGGGGACCAGCAGTCCTACTAGACTGGCCACCCAGATATCCCAGCAGAGCAGTGGGGCAGCCCAGGGGGCACTGCAGTGAACTTCACATAAATAATCCCAGGTACACATAACATCATAACCTCCATATACTGTATGGAGAGCCCTGCAGAAATAGCAAAAATATATATATACTGTACCCTGGGTCCCCTTCTCTACAGTCGACTGCACCAGCCACTAGGCTACTCCAGGGATCTACTTGCTGCTGTAAGAGGAATGGTCATTATATCTGCAGCTATCATAGAGCCTGGTATCTACTGTCACGTTCACCTTTTAGGGGAGTGGGAGGGGGGCCAGTGACCACTGGAGAATTAAGGGGGGGCCATGCCTTTATCCCTCCAGTGGTTATCTGCACAGTCTGGGCACCTTTTTGAGATGTAACATAGTAACATAGTAGATGACGGCAGAAAAAGACCTGCATGGTCCATCCAGTCTGCCCAACAAGATAACTCATTTGTGCTACTTTTTGTATATACCCTACTTTGATTTGTACCTGTGCTGTTCAGGGCACAGACTGTATAAGTCTGCCCAGCACTATCCCCGCCTCCCAACCACCAGCCCCGCCTCCCACTCTGGCACAGACCATATAAGTCTGCCCAGCACTATCCCTGCCTCCCACCACCGACTCTGGCACAGACCATATAAGTCTGCCCAGCACTATCCCCGCCTCCCAACCACCAGTCCCGTCTCCCACCACCAGCTCTGGCACAGACCGTATAAGTCTGCCCAGCACTATCCCTGCCTCCCAACCACCAGCCCCGCCCATTCGATTATGCGCCACGCATAATCGAACGGGGCACCCAAGTTTTCCTGAGGGCTTCCTCGCAGGATGTCCCCGCGAAGGGGCGGGGAAACCCATATTATCGAAACAAGATGGGCGGCCATCTTTTGTTTTGATAATACGGTCGGGGACTACCTAAATCTCAACATTTAGGTCAACCTTAGAGATGGTCATCCCTGGTTTTCGGCGATAATGGAAACCGAGGACACCCATCTCAGAAATGACCAAATCCAAGCCATTTGGTCATGGGAGGAGCTAGCATTCGTAGTGCACTGGTCCCCCTCACATGCCAGGACAGCAACCGGGCACCCTGGGGGGCACTGCAGTGGACTTCATAAATTGCTCCCAGGTGCATAGCTCCCTTACCTTGTGTGCTGAGCCCCCCAAACCCCACTCCTCACAACTGTAGAACACTACCAGAGCCCTAAGGGGTGAAGGGGGGCACCTACATGTGGGTACAGTGGGTTTCGGGTGGGTTTTGAAGGGCTCACATTTACCACAAGTGTAACAGGTAGGGGGGATGGGCCTGGGTCCGCCTGCCTGAAGTGCACTGCGGTACCCACTAAAACTGCTCCAGGGACCTGCATACTGCTGTCAGGGAGCTGGGTGTGACATTTGAGGCTTGCATAGAGGCTGGCAAAAAATATTTTTAAAGTTTTTTTAGGGTGGGAGGGGCTTAGTGACCACTGGGGGAGTAAGGGGAGGTCACCCCGATTCCCTCCGGTGGTCATCTGGTCAGTTCGGGCACCTTTTTGAGGCTTGGTCACAAGAAAAAATGGACCAAGTAAAGTTGGCCAAGTGTTCATCAGGGATGCCCTTCTTTTATCCATTATCGGCTGAGGACACCCATGTGTTAAGCATGCCCCAGTCCCGCCTTCGCTACGCTTCCAACATGCCCCCGGGAACTTTGGTCATCCCCGCGATGGAAAGCAGTTAGGGACGCCCAAAATCGGCTTTCGATTGTGCCGATTTGGGCAACCCTGAGAGAAGGACGCCCATCTTCCGATTTGTGTCGAAAGATGGGCGCCCTTCTCTTTCGAAAATAAGCCTGATAGTCGTTATTGAAACAGGTCTAGCCGAAAATGTCCTGTATTTTGCCCTGGACGTTTTTACAATGTTCCATCATTGCAGAAAAATGTCTAAATCATAAGCCTGCCCAAAACATGCCTCCAACACCCCCCCTTGAGATTTAAATGAACTACATAGAAAAAAGTCTTAAAATGAGTTTGGAAAATAGTGATTTGGACGTTTTTACAAAAAAAAAAAAAAATGTCCATCTACCACTTTGAGGAAGATTCTATATATGGTGCCTAAAAAATCGGTGCAGAAATCAGTGCCAACTAACCGTATTATAGAATACGCCAGTGGCCAGTGGCGATCCTAGGTCAGCTGACACCCGGGGCGGATTGCTGCTGCGCACCCCCCCCCCCCCCGGCGAATCAACCCCCCCTTCTGGCGCATCAACACTCCCCCCCCTGGCGAATCAACCCCCCCCCCTTCCTGCGCATGAACCCCCTCCCTGGGTGCCTTCTTGGCTGCTGGGAGCAGCCGTGTGCCTTGGCCCTGCTCTCTCTGCCCCGGAACAAGAAGTAACCTGTTCCGGGGCAGAGAGAGCAGGGAACCAGCGGAGCTGACAGGCACGCGGCACCCACCCCCCCCAGCAGCGTGCACCCAGGCCGGACCGCCCCCCCCCCTTGGTACGCCATTGGAATACGCTTAGTTGATATTTCAGTTCTTAAATCTACGTGTATCCATTTACATGTAAATTCCAGTGCGTATATTTAGGCGCACTGGGCCATATTCTGTAAATCCTTAATTCTGCATCTTGCTCTTCCCAGCTTTCCGATTTAGGTTAGCTCAATCAGACCGTGGAGGCTGCACGCCTGTCACTCTTTGATTTCAAGTTTTCCCTTTCCTACCCTTCTACAACACCTACTCTCTTTTACCTTCAATTTCCCATCCCCTCACTCTATTTTCAGACGGCTGGCAGCTGTCTCTTTTAAGATGTGAAAGCAGTGGGGCAACGACCTTCTTCCCTTTGACCCCAAAGTTCTACAACATGGAACTCAGTTTTCCTGTACTGTAGTAGAAAATTAAGATGATCTGTTTTACATTAAATATTTCTTTTATTCTTATGTATACTCTGTTGTACTCTGTCTAGGTATAGACAGATTATAAATATGGTAAATAAATAAGATTATCAAACATTATTCCTCAGACTGCTGGACTGTTCGAATCGTGACAGGCATGATGAGACTGCTGAATGAACAGTCTGACCTAATTTAGTTTTTTGCATTATAATTATGACCAGATCAGTTTAATTGTGCTGCAGGGACGGGGCCAATCTTAACCACTAGACAGAATAGGCGATTGCCTAGCGTGGCAAATCCTGTGCAGAAGCAAAGAGTAATTGCAGTCTAAGCAAAAAAAAAAAAAAAAAGGTTTTTCCAGCCACATAAATTCAAAGCGCATACTTTTGCCTACAGACAGAATGGACAATTTTCACATGACCCATTTACCCAGATAAATGGATTTTGGAAATTGCTCTTATGTACGTATTTGCATATAAACTTGCCATGTTAATAGTTAATGCATGGTAACTACCTCTAAATTAATTTTAAGGTGAATTTCCTTCCTCGTCAATGTTAGGAAGTTAATGTGAAAATTAGTGTACTAACTGCTAAGATGGTATATTTGAAAAATAAAGAGGAAACCCCTACAGATCAAGGAACAGAGCAAAACAGAAAATAGGAGAGGACCAGTACAGTTCCAACTCAAGGGTAAAGGAACAGCAATGCTGAAAAAGCAGACAAGGCATCTAACGTCTGTTTTAAAGCACAAGCAAATCATTTGCAGCAGCTCAAATGATTCACTTGTGCCTTAAAACAGATGTTAGATGCCTTGTCTGTTTTTTCCCACTTGACAGGACAATCTTTTTACATGCAGGGACCACTTGTAAATAAATAAACCAACTCCCAGCAAAATAATGTTTAGTATTATTCTTTCAAACTGTCACTATCTGAAATACTCATTTTATTTATTTAGTTACCGTATTTTTCGGACTATAAGACGCACCGGACCATAAGACGCACCTAGGTTTTAGAGGAGGGAAATAGGAAAAAAAAAATGTTGCTTTTTCCCTCCTCTAAAACCTAGGTGCTCCGGTGCGTCTTGTCCGAATCCCTCCCTCCAAGTTCGGGATCGCCCTCAGGGTTACCTCCGAAGGTAGAGATTTGGCTGGCTGGCCGGCTGGCAGGCCGCCCGCCCGCCCTCCCTCCCTCCGACTTCGGGAGCGCCCTCCCCCCGGCCCTGTCACGACTTCTCCCTACTCACGCGATCTTCCCTGGTGGTCTAGTGACGTCGGGGCAGGAAAGAGCCCCCTCTTTCCTGCCTAGCGCGCTGCTCTCCATCCTCCTGTATGCATTGCTGCCTGACGGTCTCGGCGAGATTGAAAATGGCCGCCGAGAATTGAAGTCTCGGCGGCCATTTTGAATCTCGCTGAGACCGTCAGGCTGCATACAGGAGGATGGAGAGCGGCGCGCTGAGCAGGAAAGAGGGGGCTCTTTCCTGCCCCGACGTCACTAGACCACCAGGGAAGATCGCGTGAGTAGGGAGAAGTGGTGACAGGGCCAGGGGGGAGGGTTATCCCGAACTCGGAGGGAGGGAGGGCGGGCGGGCGGCCTGCTAGCCGGCCAACCAGCCAGCCGGCCAGCCATTTTCCTCCCAAATTTGGGGGGGGGGGAAAAAGTGCGTCTTATAGTCCGAAAAATACGGTAGTTAGTTAGTTAGTTAGTTTTTATATGGATCCTCAGAAATAATGCACACTAAGAGCATATAGATTCTTTCATATGGTAGCTGCTGACCCCTCATTGGTCCATTTTGACTTTACTTTAAAAAAAACAAACTTTTGCATCTTATTGGAAACATTAATGTGTAGATAATTAACTCTCAAATGAATTTTGCTTTCATAAGACTCAGACCCTCTGCCAGGTGAGAGGAGGTGAGATGGAGATGGTGCCCATAGAGAGGAGGGGAGGGGAAGGGAGGGGAAGGACATAGAAGGAAACGGTGCCTGTGGAGAGGAGGGAACGAGAAGGGAGGAGGTGATGCTCGGGGAGGGGAGGGGAAGGGGTCAAGAAGGGAGGAGATGGTGCCTGTGGAGAGGAGATGAAGGGAAGGAGGAGGGAGCCGATGATGCCTGTGGAAGGGAGGGGAGAGGGGATGAGAAGGGAGGAGATGGAAGGTTGATAAATTTGGAAGGAAGAAAAATGGAAGAAAGTTGAATGTGAAAGATGGATAAAGGGCAGGAAGTGAAGGAGGAAAACAAAAGAAATACAGAATAGGCCCTGGAAGCAGAACCAGAAACAGGGAATGAGACGATTAGAAAGATAAACATCACCAGACAACAAATATAAGATAGATGATTTTATTTTTAGTTTAGTAATTGAAATATGTCAGTTTTGAGAATTTATATTTGCTATCTATATATTGCACTGCACAGGAGGAAATTGGAGGGGGCGCTTTTTGCGATTAATCACGTGTTTACATTTTTTTATTACGCATAATCGTGCAATTAAAAATTTTAACCGATGTACAGCACTAATATATATTATATAAGAGAGAGAGAGAAACATATCTGAGATTTAAAAAATATGATATCCAGTTATATGTTCTGGGAGGGATGATATTGGGGTGATTATTATGATTGCTGAGGTTTTTGAAATCTCAGAGTGGGGGGGGGGGCTTAGTAGTCTGAAAATTAACTGAGGGTTAATGGTTAAGCCAGGGGTTCATATTCTCTTCCACCGCCCCTGGATAGGAAGGATAAATTGGACTCAGAAGGGACACTGCCAATAGAGATGGTAACTTCACTTATTGATCAGAATGTAATTTTGCTCAGATCAAGCTCTGGAACAGAGCGAACCACAGAAAATCCTTTTGTTTACTGAAAAGGAAAACAGAATGTATGAAGGAGCATAAAAAGAAATCAAAGGTTCATCTGAGGATAGAGTGAGTAATTTTCTTTCTGTGAATAGTGACGAAGCTCTGCTTGCTGCCCTCTTGCAGCTCCTGTATGCCATTCACAAGTACCGTGCGCTGAATGTACGTGAGAGAAATGCCAAGACCAGAGCCAGCCCCTGGATTGTGATCAGCATTTAGGTACAGGGTGGGGAGCAAAGGTATCCCAAATCCAGGAAATGGTGGTGCATTTTGGAAGCCAAAGTGGACAGTGTACCTATGTTTGGAGGTACCCCGATGATTTCACTAATCAGGACTCAATTTCTGAAGACAGAACAATTACTGGAAGTCATCTAATTACTTTCACTGTAATCATGGAGGGTTTTGGAGCAAGAAAAGCTAAAGGAGGCAGGAAGAGAGTGTTCGAAACCTGAGAAGTATGTTTTCATTACTATCCTGTAGCTACCTGTCAAGTATAAACTAAGATGTCATAAATTTAGGGTCCCTTTTACAACGCACGTAAGAGCATAAAATTGGCATTACCACCCAGCTAGCACATAAGTACATAAGTAATGCCATACTGGGAAAAGACCAAGGGTCCATCGAGCCCAGCATCCTGTCCACGACAGCGGCCAATCCAGGCCAAGGGCACCTGGCAAGCTTCCCAAACGTACAAACATTCTATACATGTTATTCCTGGAATTGTGGATTTTTCCCAAGTCCATTTAATAGCGGTTTATGGACTTAGCCTTTAGGAAACCGTCCAACCCCTTTTTAAACTCTGCTAAGCTAACCGCCTTCACCACTTTCTCCGGCAACAAATTCCAGAGTTTAATTATACGTTGGGTGAAGAAAAAGTTTCTCCGATTTGTTTTAAATTTACTACACTGTAGTTTCATCGCATGCCCCCTAGTCCTAGTATTTTTGGAAAGCATGAACAGATGCTTCACATCCACCTGTTCCACTCCACTCATTATTTTATATACCTCTATCATGTCTCCCCTCAGCCGTCTCTTCTCCAAGCTGAAGAGCCCTAGCCTCCTTAATCTTTCTTCATAGGGAAGTCATCCCATCCCCGCTATCATTTTAGTCGCCCTTCGCTGAACCTTTTCCAATTCTACTATATCTTTCTTGAGATGCGGCGACCAGAATTGAACACAATACTCAAGGTGCGGTCGCACCATGGAGCGATACAACGGCATTATAACATCCTCACACCTGTTTTCCATACCTTTCCTAATAATACCCAACATTCTATTCGCTTTCCTAGCCGCAGCAGCACACTGAGCAGAAGGTTTCAGTGTGTTATCGACGACGACACCCAGATCCCTTTCTTGGTCCGTAACTCCTAACGTGGAACCTTGCATGACGTAGCTAAAATTCGGGTTCTTTTTTCCCACATGCATCACCTTGCACTTGCTCACGTTAAACGTCATCTGCCATTTAGCCGCCCAGTCTCCCAGTCTCGTAAGGTCCTCTTGTAATTTTTCACAATCCTGTCGCGATTTAACAACTTTGAATAACTTTGTGTCATCAGCAAATTTAATTACCTCACTAGTTACTCCCATCTCTAAATCATTTATAAATATATTAAAAAGCAACGGTCCTAGCACAGACCCCTGAGGAACCCCACTAACTACCCTTCTCCATTGTGAATACTGCCCATTTAACCCCACTCTCTGTTTCCTATCCTTCAACCAGTTTTTAATCCACAATAGGACATTTCCTCCTATCCCATGACCCTCCAATTTCCTCTGTAGCCTTTCATGAGGTACCTTGTGAAACGCCTTTTGAAAATCCAGATACACAATATCAACCGGCTCCCCTTTGTCCACATGTTTGTTTACTCCTTCAAAGAATTGAAGTAAATTGGTCAGGCAAGATTTCCCCACACAAAAGCCATGCTGACTCGGTCTCAGTAATCCATGTCCTTGGATGTGCTCTGCAATTTTGTTTTTAATAATAGCCTCTACCATTTTCCCCGGCTCCGACATCAGACTCACCGGTCTATAATTTCCCGGATCTCCCCTGGAGCCTTTTTAAAAAATCGGCGTTACATTGGCCACCCTCCAATCTTCCGGTACCACGCTCGATTTTAAGGATAAGTTGCATATCACTAGCAGTAACTCCGCAGCAACATGCGCCTGATGGTTATTCCAAGTTTGGCACGCACTGAAAACCTGCGGTAGAAAATAATCTTCTATTTTCTACCACAGGGGGCATTCCCGGTGGCATTCGGCAGTTGGCGAGCTAATGGATGGTTACCATGCAGGTAACATGTAGCCCTTATCACTAAGTCAATGGATGGCGTTAAGGGTTCAGGTTGTAAATAGACGCGCGCTGGTTTTAATTTTGCTGCACGTCCATTTCAGGGGGCCTCTAGGTACAAAGTCCTTGGTAGGTGGTTTCTTCCCCAGTGAGAATTCCGCTAGTGGGGGTTCTTTATCCGTGTAAAAATTTCCTGGGACACTCCTCTGGTCCCCTCCTGTTCCTTCAGACTTCATCTTCCAACAGTTTTCTCCTCTTCTTTTTGGAAGGGCGTGGAGTAGAGAATGATATGGGTACCCACAGCAACCGCAGGGACAGACCCCGAGGGGATGGGGTGGGGACAGAACCTCAGGAGGTGGGGCAGGGATGGGGACAGAGTCTGTGGGGATGGGGTGGGGACAAAGTACTTTGAAGCCTGTTAATGAACGGGACCATTATTTATGTTTGAGTGAAGAGGACAACGATATTTTGATTTTTTTTGGGAAAAACAAGTAAACTTGCTGGCCACAACTGGCAAAATTTGCATGGGGGATCCTGTACATTTTTGCTACCAGCACATCTTCTGAGAAGACATCTTCTGTTGCAGGAAGGACTGTGGAAGACAGGAGAGCTAGACTGAACCCTGAGATTGTTGATGACTTATTCATCTACAGATTAAAAAATCATAACAGTGCTTCATCGGGCATATTTCTCTCCTGCTAGGGCATACAGAACGGGTTGTGTTTTGGACATTTTAACAGGGTGGATTAGGGTTCCTTGGGGTAGTAGAAGTCAGCTATTGTTGGGGTTAATATAGTTGCTCAAGTCATCAAGTTTATCAATTTGATATACTGCCTTTTTTGAACCGCAAATTATGTCGGTTTACGTATAACTATTCGCAGATGATAGAAGCAGTTTTTAAATGGTGTCTGAATTTGCAGAATCAAAGTCACCGATGATTCCAATAGTATAGCAAGATTTCTGAGTAGTGATTTTAGAGGGAGTTCATAGTTCCTAAAAACAAACTCACAGACTCTCTGTTTTACTTGGGTTCAGGCAGAGTTTGTTGCTTTTTGCCAGTTCTGGAACTGCTGTTAAACAGGCAGTCAATTTACTGAAAGCTGTGGGTTGATGCGGTTCAATGAACATGAATAGCTGCACATCACTGGCACAGATATAGAATTATTTTTAGAAATCAACCAAAACAACTCATCTGGAGGCTTGAGGTAGATATTAAATAAAATAAGTGACAGAGTGGATCCCTCTGGTACCCCACAGTTCAGTACCCAAGATGATGGTGCAGTGTGCAGTGTGCAAGAAAATTGATTGTTGTCTGACAGATAGGATTTAAAACCATCCAAATACTGACACCTGTTTTTGTCAGCCATGGAAGCATCATATTGTGATCCACAGCGTCAAACACTGGTGAGAAATTTAGTAGCAGTGGTTTTGAAGCGGACCCTCTATCACGGTCTCTGCGGGAATGATCAAGCATCTGTTCCATACCCAGGTCAGGAGCCACATTCGGATGGGTCTAGGCAGTTTCTTTCTTTTAGCCGATCAATAGAAATCGAACAAAATAAAACATGGAAAAGAAAATAAGATGATACCTTTTTTATTGGACATAACTTAATACATTTCTTGATTAGCTTTCGAAGGTTGCCCTTCTTCGTCAGATCGGAAATAAGCAAATGTGCTAGCTGACAGTGTATATAAGTGAAAACATTCAAGCATTACTATGACAGTAAAATAGATACTATTGGAGATTCTACATGGAATGTTGCTATTCCACTAGCAACATTCCATGTAGAAGGCTGCACAGGCTTCTGTTTCTGTGAGTCTGACGTCCTGCACGTACGTGCAGGACGTCAGACTCACAGAAGCAGAAGCCTGCGCGGCCACATTGGTGATCTGCAAGGGCCGACTTCTACATGGAATCTTGCTAGTCTTTGAGATTCTACTTGGAATGTTGCTACTCTTTGGGATTCTACATGGAATGTTGCTACTCTTTGGGGTTCTACATGTTAAATAGAGAGGTGTGGTAGCCGTGTTAGTCCACTCTTAAGGTTATCAACAGAAATCAAACAAAATAAAACATGGAAAAGAAAATAAGATGATACCTTTTTATTGGACATAACTTAATACATTTCTTGATTAGCTTTCGAAGGTTGCCCTTCTTCCTCAGATCGGAAATAAGCAAATGTGCTAGCTGACAGTGTATATAAGTGAAAACATTCAAGCATTACTATGACAGTAAAATAGATACCATTGGAGATTCTACATGGAATGTTGTTGCTATTGGAGATTCTACATGGAATGTTGCTATTCCACTAGCAACATTCCATGTAGAAGGCTGCGCAGGCTTCTGTTTCTGTGAGTCTGACGTCCTGCACATACGTGCAGGACGTCAGACTCACAGAAGCAGAAGCCTGCGCGGCCACATTGGTGATCTGCAAGGGCCGACTTCTACATGGAATCTTGCTAGTCTTTGAGATTCTACTTGGAATGTTGCTACTCTTTGGGATTCTACATGGAATGTTGCTACTCTTTGGGGTTCTACATGTTAAATAGAGAGGTGTGGTAGCCGTGTTAGTCCACTCTTAAGGTTATCAACAGAAATCGAACAAAATAAAACATGGAAAAGAAAATAAGATGATACCTTTTTTATTGGACATAACTTAATACATTTCTTGATTAGCTTTCGAAGGTTGCCCTTCTTCGTCAGATCGGAAATAAGCAAATGTGCTAGCTGACAGTGTATATAAGTGAAAACATTCAAGCATTACTATGACAGTAAAATAGATACTATTGGAGATTCTACATGGAATGTTGCTATTCCACTAGCAACATTCCATGTAGAAGGCTGCGCAGGCTTCTGTTTCTGTGAGTCTGACGTCCTGCACATACGTGCAGGACGTCAGACTCACAGAAGCAGAAGCCTGCGCGGCCACATTGGTGATCTGCAAGGGCCGACTTCTACATGGAATGTTGCTAGTGGAATAGCAACATTCCATGTAGAATCTATAGAAATCAAACAAAATAAAACATGGAAAAGAAAATAAGATGATACCTTTTTTATTGGACATAACTTAATACATTTCTTGATTAGCTTTCGAAGGTTGCCCTTCTTCGTCAGATCGGAAATAAGCAAATGTGCTAGCTGACAGTGTATATAAGTGAAAACATTCAAGCATTACTATGACAGTCTGACAGGGTGGGAGGAGGGGGGTGGGTAGGAAGTATACATGGGGACATCAAAGCATATCATTGATATTCTAACAGGGTGGGTGTGGATAGGTGAGGGGAGGGTGATCAACAGAGACATACAGCTTTATGGTTTATAATGGGCTAGGAACCCCAGATCCTTGTTAAGTCCTTTCTGTTGGGTGTTAAAATATTCAATCATTCTGACTTCAAAGGTCTTACGTTCTTGTATGGTTTTAAAGTTACCTTTCAGGATTCTCACTGTGAAGTCACTGGTACAGTGTCCTGGTCCTGTAAAATGCTGACCAACAGGTGTGGGAACCCTATTGGCTGATCAAATTGAATGTAGACTGTGTGTTCTATACGTTTTCTTAGAAAGGGATGTATAATACTGGCCAATAGTTTTCCATCTTTTTTTTTGACTGAGCTGTTGGCAGCTGCTCTTCCATGAGAGAAGAGTTAACAATTCTAGTGATCCCTTCAATGGGGCTTCTGCTTGCCAGATATACTATCTTTGCTGGGAAAGGGTCAAAGAGGCAGGATGCCTCCTCTGTTCCCTGATTGAATGAGTCTCAGATGGCCGTACATGGGAGGAACAGGAAGTATTTTCCTTGTTAGCTAGTTGGAGGCTCAGTAGAACCGTTAATCTTGAATAAGCCCTCTCCTCCTGTGTCTTAATATTGAACCACACCATTCAGTGATCACTAGATGCCAAATGATCACCAACCGTAACATCACTCTCCCTAGGGTTACCATATTTTGTCCCCCAAAAAGGAGGACACATGCCCCGCCCCGTCCCCTTTCACACCCCACCCCGCCCCTTCACGCCCTCACTCCGCCCCCTGTCACATTTTCTCCTCCCCCCCGTCACACACCCCATCACCCCCCTTCCCGTTACCACCCTCCCCTTACCTTACTACTGCCCTGGTGGTCTAGTGACCTCTTCGGGGCAGGAAAGAGCCCCCTCTTTCCTGCCCGGAGTGCTACCCTGCATGCATTCTTCCTGTTGCTGATCTCGGCGCCAATTCAAAATGGTCACCGAGAGTTGAAGTCTCGCGACAATTTTGAATCAGCGCTGAGATCAGTAACAGGAAGAATGCATGCAGGGTAGCACTCCGGGCAGGAAAGAGGGGGCTCTTTCCTGCCCCGAAGGCGGAAGAGGTCACTAGACCACCAGGGCAGTAGTAACTAAGGGGAGGGGAGGCTAGCAATCTGCCCGTTTGTCCAGATTTCTGGACAAACGGGCAGGCTGGCGGGCAAGCCGTCCTATAGGATGGCCCGCCCACCAGCCTGCCCGTTTCTCCAGAAATCCAGACAAACGGGCAGATTGGCAAAACCCACCCGGTTACCTGGACATATGGTAACCTTAACTCTCCCCATTTGTAAGTACCAGGAACAAAATAGCTCCATCCCATGTGGGTTTTTTGGCACCGATTTTCTAGGCACCATATCTAGAATTTACTCCATAATGCCACTCCTCCACTCCTTTTCCCTACCCTGTCCTTCCTGAATAGATTATAGCTGGGTTTAACTATATCCCAGTCATGGTTCTCTGTGAACCATGTGTGACTGCCAGTAAATCCAAGTTGGCTTCTACCTTTACATCCTCTAAATTTAGACATTTGTTTCCCATACTACGGGCATTGGTATACAAAGCTCTCCACATATTACCCTATAATGACTTTGGAGCTTTTCTCATCCATCCCCAGTGAATTTAGTTTAAAGCCTTTTGGTACGGAAGACACTTCATCCCTTCTTTGATAGATGGACACCATCTCTGCTCAGTAGCTCCTGGAAAATCATCCCATGGCCCAGGAAACTGAAGCGCTCATGTTGGCACCATCCACACAGCTACACATTCAGCTCCAGGATGCGAGATTCCCTCATTTGGCTTTTACTCTCAACAGGGAGGATCGATGAGAACACTGCCTGTGCACCTAACTGCTTCGCCCACTGTCCGAGAGCCATGAAATCACATTTGATATGTTCAGTGGGATACCTAGCAGTATCATTTGTGCCAACATGGATGAGTAGCATAAGATAATGGTCAGTAGGCTTGATGAGGGTCTTGGCAAACTTTCTACTACATCTCAAATCTTGGCACCAGGCAGACAGCACAGCTCCCTGCACATCATGTCTGTTCAGCAGATGGGCGCTTCTGTAGTCCTCAGATGAGAATTACCAGCCACCACTACCTTTTGCTTCTTATCATAGCCGCCGAGGGGGGAGGGCAGGGGGGGACAAAATTCCCCGGGCCAGGGCCTCCAAGGGGGCCCCGGAGCCGCAGTCCCACTCGCCCTCCGTCGTCAACCGTCTGCCCCTGCATTGAAATCGCAGTCTCACCTCCGTGAAAGCAGCGCTGCAGACAGCAGAACGTCTTCCTTCGGCCCTCCTTCCCTCCCTGTGTCCCGCCCTCACCTGACGTAACTTCCGCGAGGGCGGGACACAAGGAGGGAAGGAGGGCCAAAGGGAGGCATTCTGCTGCCTGTAGCGCTGCTTTCACGGAGGTGAGACTGCGATTTCAATGCAAGGGGCCTGGCCTGTTGGTGGACGGAGGGGGCGAGTGGCGGCGACCTCGGGGAGGGGGTGGAGGGGGGAGGAGAGGTGGCGACCTCGGGGGGGGAGGGGGGGAGGGGGGAGCAGTGGCGGTGACCTCGGAGGGGGGGGCAGCGAGGGCAGCAGGGGTGGGGCCCCGGGGGCGGCCTCGCCCCTAGCCCGGCCCAGCCTCTCGGTGGCCCTGCTTCTTATTGGCCACTGATACAGCAGCTTTGGGGTTTTTGAGTTTTGTTTCCTCCTGTTCTTGAGATATTTTCAGCACTTCTACCCAGGGCCGGTCAAACCCAGTAAGCGGGGTAAGCACCGCAGGGGGGCACCTGCCTTCAAGGGTGCCGCTGCGGTGCTGTGTCGCCATACCACGCCTCCCTTGGGGGTTTAAATCTTTTATTTACCTCCGCCCCAGCGGCCGCGTCATTTCAAAGCCCTGCCCGTCTCTAGCCTTCCCTCCCTTCGTGAGTTCGTTCCCGCAGAGTCCCGCCTTCTGACGTCATTTCCTCGAGGGCGGGACTCTGCGGGAACGAACTCATGAAGGGAGGGAATGCTAGAGACGGGCAGGGCTTTGAAATGACGCGGCCGCTGGGACGGAGGTAAATTTTAAAAAAGACTTAAACCACGCAGGGTGGCAAGAAGCAAAAGAGGGATGTTGGGGGGAGAAGAGGACGGGCAGGTGGGCATAAATGGGAGGGGGATGGAGGCGAAGGAGAATCGCTGGACAGGGGCAGGGTGGGAGAAGAAAGGATATGGGGGGGGGGCGCCAACTGATAGTCTGCAGGGGGCGCCAGAGACCCTAGGACCGGCCCTGCTTCTACCTGCATACCGGTTCTTCAGTTCAACAGAAGATGGAGTTGGGTGGCTGATTTTGCAGGATCTGGTGATCTATGTCTAGCTGTCCTTTTTCTGGACGACATCTCCTTCCTCTTTACTGGAGATCACCCATGCCTCAAAGAGGCATTTCCGGGATGAATTTCTGGTTGTCACAGATCAGGGGCGTAGCCAGACTTCCGTGGGAGGGGGGGGTCCAGAGCTCGAGGGGAGGGGGCACATTTTAGCCCCCCCCCCCCCGCCCCCCTCCCGCCGCCATTGTCGCCCCCCCGTCTCTGCCGACCCCCCCTCCCGCCGCGAACCCTCCCCCGCCGCCACCTACCTTCCGTTTTGCTGGCGGGGGACCCCACTCCCCGCCAGCCGACGTCCTCTCCGACCATTCTGCTGCAGAGAAAAGTCTTCTTCCTTGCATGCTGACGTCCGTCAGACTCAGAGAACAGTTCTGTTCGCCGGGAGGGGGGTCCCGACTGAACTCTACAGGGCCCAGGCCCCCTCAGGCCCCACTCTCACCTCCCCTCTTAGTTCTTGTACTTTGGGATTCAATGTGCATACATTTAACACACAAAACCAGTCCCTCACCTTGGATCAAGCGTTCAGTCTGAGCAGAGGCGCAGAAGCTGTAATGAGAGCACCAGCTTTGGGAGCACGATGTTTCTTAGCCATTCTTCAGCCGTAGAAGCTTTTTGTACCCGTGGATAGAAAGAAAAAGTCCCAACATGCATGCTTGTTCAAAAGCTAAGACATTACTTAAAAAAAAAGGGACAGAAGTGAACAGAAAACCAATTCCGTAGCTTAAAGAGATTCCTAGGGGCTGTAGAAAGAATATCAAATTAAATAGCGTGAGCTGCAATAGAACCGCTTTTTTAAAAAAATGCTGTCCTTTCCTCCTGGTGGCTCTGATTGACAGCTTGCCTCGATCGGGGTCAAACACATCTCAAAGGACAGAAAAAAACATTAAAAATATATCCTCAATGCAGTGTATTATAGTTCCTTAGTCTGTTCACTGAAATAATTGATGCCGGGCCTACAGTGTATCAGGATAGCACTGTCTAAAAATACGGCACTGGTCTGCTGGAACTGGGTAAGCTGGCAGCTTTGCAGCGATGATGACAAAGGCACAGGGAGGCTGCTGTTGTCTGAAATGCTGTTGGCCCGATGTTAGTGATACCTTCCTAAACTCTTGGCACCAGAATATACTTTATCTTTTTTCTAGCTGTATGATACAATACCAAAACTAAAGGAAAAAAATAATATGATCTGTATTTGCCGCCTAGGCAAAAACACCGCATTCATTACAAAATCTAAATTTCAAGTGTGTCATTAAGGGTTAAGGGTCATGGAATTAATATGGCCGCCTTTCTGTGGTAAAAAAACAAAAAAAAAAACAGTTGACATTTATTATATGCAGGTACTTTCTCTGTCCCTAGTGGGCTCACAGTCTAAGTTTTGGAGGGTTAAGTGACTTGCCCAGGGTCATAAGGAGCTGCAGTGGGAATTGAACTCGGCTCCCCAGGTTCTCAGCTGACCGCGCTAACCATTAGGCTACTCAGAGTCTAAAAATAACATGATTCTGCAGAAAAAAAACTTAAGTTGATCTAGTTTACAGATTACATTAGTATTGAAATGATACTTTGTCTTATACTTACAAGAATAATGCCAACTAAACATAATTCACACTATTGAGTACATATGGTCTGAATAAGACAAAATTATTGACACAGGGACTGGGTTTCAGAAGAAGCCTCAAAAAGAGTTCTGATAGTTTTACCCCCAAACTTATTCTTTCTCTCAGGGAAAATTGCTAAAAAAAAAACCCAAACAGTTTTGGTCAGACTCTAATAACAAGCTTGACAAGCCCGCTGAGAAGGAACGTGAGCCCTTGTGCTCGATGGAGGAGGGTTCCTCCCCGAGCTGTCAGCCAACCCCGAGTTCCCCCTGTGTCACCCTCCGTTCCCCAGGGGTTGAGCCCCCAGGTGCAGGAAGCCAACAGCAGGAAGAACTGAGTCCAGAACAAAGTCCACGGGGCCCGGCCTAGCCATGGGAGAAATGAGAACCAGAAGCAGACAGCAGACCAGGCAGCAGGCAATAGAAGAGTCATGAACAGGCAGAGGTCAGTACCAGGCAGCAAACAATAGCGAATCCAGGATCAGGCAGAGGTCAAGACCAAGAAGCAGACATGAAGGTATCCAGAAGCACTTCAACCACCCAAGGAACTGAGTAGAAGCCGAAGCGTAGAAGGACTGGTAGTCGGGCTTTAAATAGAACAGGAATTAGGCCCAAACATGTGCATTTGTCAACAAGATGGCTGCCCCCACCGGAGACGCCTTTACGCCCAAATATGGCCTTCCTTCCTGAAACTGCCCAACTCCAAGATGACTGCCACAACTTAAGACGCCCACCTCTAAGATGGCCGTCCTATCCCGGAGATAACCAAATCCAAGATGGCCGCCCCATCCTCAGATGCCCATATCCTGAACGGTCAGGAAACATCACAAAGCTAATCCACAAAGTAGAGTTTTCCATAGACTAAGGGGCCCTTTTTCAAAGTGGTGGTAGCCGTACTGCCGCGTGACAAATCGTCCCTACCGCCTGGCTTGATCAGGAGCCCAGTAGTAGTTCCAGCTTCTGCTGCATGGCAATTGCAGCATTAGACGATACTTTTGTATTTTCTAATGCAGGGGTTGTGCCTGGTGGTAATCGCTGCCTAGTTACCGCTGGTTCTCCTACCTCCTCCTAAATAGGAGTTGGTAATTGCTCCCCCAGGAAATGGCTGCTCGCCAATGCCTTGGCTTAGCGCATGTCCTTTTCCTTCTGGAAAAAACGCCTTTTACCAGCAGCAGTAAAAGGGGGCCTCGGCGAGCATCAGACTTGCGTGCCAATGCCACTGCAGGGCGCCTTCTACTGCCATTTGGTAAAAGAACCCCATAAGAAGCAAGTTCATAGACAGTTCTCCTGAGGAGGAATCCGCCTCTAGAACAAGGTTCATAGAGCCCGGTTCCTTAGTATTCAAAGGCAAATAATAAGCTGATATAAGTGGAGTCAACAATACATCTTTCCAATAACTTTTAAATACATCTATACCTGACATATTGCTTATGTTAAGAAATTAACCAATCTTATGTTACAGTATTAAAATATTTTTTGTATGCCCAATTTTCTCATCAGTATAGTGTTTATCCTCTATTAAACTCAAAGAAACATGTGGAACCCCTTTAACCTTAACATATAGATTAGCAATGGAGTTAGAGTTTTTTTAATGTCGGAATGGATGTTTATGGAGTTTATTTATTTATTTCATTTATATCCCACATTATCCCAATAGATCAGGTTTAATGTGGCTAACGACTTATTGTAATTAACAGTACAAAAAGTGTTGTGGGATGGTATACATTAAATAGTAAATGAGGATTGGGTATCACAATATGTAATATGGAAATGAGTACTAGATGAAAAAAAGTAACAATGTATTGTCATCCACGTATAATACAATTAGAATGGAACTGAGAAATTGGAATAATTGTACAATTAGTTGTTTAAATTAATTACGATCATCCGTGAGAAATTCCTTAAACAGAGAGGTTTTAAGGTGTTTCTGGAATATCAAATAATTAGGCGTCATGTTGCAACTCAAGTTTAGCGACTGCCAGTTTTTCCAACCTACCAAAAGCTTCCAATATCACATCAACAAGAAAGGGAAAACTAGATGAAGTGATGTTATTAGATAATCTGAGAGAAGACAAATTAGCAGAGATTTGATTGGCACCTTGATGTTAAGGCAAAGACTGAAATTTATGGGGCAGATATATGGCATTTTGAAGCATCTTGGAGCAGGAAACCGTACTTGGCACAATATTGGTTGAATATTTCCTTCCTGAAGCAGCAAAGCAGTTTGCGAAATGAGGCGTTCTTGTTGAAGGAACAGAAAGAAGTTATGATGAAGGAATAAAAGCAGTATGCATACCCTCTGAAGGAGTAGTCAGCACTAGGATTGTACCGGGAACGCACCAGCCGGCTGGGAGACGTTAGAGAGACTGCAAAGGGACAACACCAGTGACAGCACAGTGCAGTGGAACAGAAAAGCAAGTGAGATAAGTACGGGGCCGACGGTAGGCAGTTGGAGTGCTTGGACCTTCAGGTAGGGAAAAAACTGCTGAAATAGTTAAAGATTGACAAAAGTCAGATTTCACACTCACGAACACGGGAGTTTTGTTCTCACAGCGGGTGTTTATTTGCATAAAGACCGATAGTTGGATAAATCAATGGGTTTTCTCGTAGTATGAGTTTTTTTACATTGGTTTTTGAACTGGTAATAAAAGAAAAAGGACCAGTGATAAGATTAGCTCCAATAATAGCATTGGCGCTCTTTTGCAAGTAAAGAGCCTTTTTCACTCTTTGGGTGAATTGCCAAGCGTGGATGCATTGAGGTCCACTTAAATAAAGTAGTTAATGCAGATACAAGCTGGGAGAACAATACCCTAGCGCCACCTGGTAAGAGTAAATTATTCACTGATTCAGTAGGGGAGCAAACAATCCTTTTAATAAATATATAATAAACGCGTGGAGGGGCATAATCGAACGCGAACGCCCGTCTCCATGGGCGTCTATCTCCGAGAACAGGCACGTGAAGGGGCGGGACAAACCGTATTTTTGAAAAAAAATGGACGTCCATCTTTTTTCCAATAATACGGTTTGTGCCAGTCAAATGCATCGGATTTGTGTGGATTTGATCTGGGCGGTATCGTTTTTCAGCGATAATGGAAACCGAAGGCGCCCAGCTCAAAGACGAACAAATCCAAGGCATTGGGTCGTGGGAGGGGCCAGGATTCGTAGTGCACTGGTCCCCCTCACATGCCAGGACACCAACCGGGCACCCTAGGGGGCACTTGTAACAATTAAAAAAAAAGTTAACTACCTCTGAAGTCCATAGCTCCCTTCCCTTGGGTGCTGAGCCCCCCAAATCCCCCCCCTAAAACCCACTCCCCACAACTCTACACCATTACCATAGAACCTATGGCTGAAGGGGGGCACCTACATGTGGGTACAGAGGGTTTGGGGGGCGGTTTGGAGGGCTCCCATTTACCACCACAAGTGTTACAGGTAGGGGGGATGGGCCTGGGTCCACCTGGGTGAAGTCCACTGCACCCACTAACAACTGTTCCAGGGACCTGCATACTGCTGTGATGGAGCTGGGTATGACATTTGAGGCTGGCATACAGGCTGGAAAAAAAGTTTTTTAAGTTGTTTTTTTTGGGTGGAAGGGGGTCAGTGACCACTGGGGGAGTCAGGGGTGGTCATCCCCAATTCCCTCCGGTGGTCATCTGGTCATTTAGGGCACTTTTTTGGGACTTCTCCGTGAAAAAAAGGGTCCAAAAAAAGTGACCCAAATTTGCGCTAAAATGCCTTTCTTTTTTCGATTATCGGCCGAGGATGCCCATCTCTCCTTGGCCGATAAACACGCCCCAGTCCCGGCTTCACCACACCTCCGACACACACCCATCAACTTTGGCCGTTTCCGCGACAGATTGCAGTTGAAGACGCCCAAAATTGGCTTTCGATTATACCGATTTGGGCACCCACGGGAGAAAGACGCCCATCTCCCGATTTGGGTCAAAATATGGGCGTCTTTCTCTTTCGAAATTAAGCTGGATAGCTAACTACAAACTCGCAATTTTTTTTCTTTCTATTTAAAAGGAAATTGTCTAGTTTTGTCCAATTTATTTTAATAGAATATCTAAATGTGTTCCTCTTTTCTATATGGATTCCATACTAGAGCTTTCAATTGTAAAATTAGCTTGTAAAAATTGCAAAATAAATCAAGAAACAGTTTGGTTAGGATGAACCACATTTGTAAGATCCAGCAAACTCTGCACTTTCTAATAAATTTTCAAAGAGGCCAATTTAGGAGCATAAATTCTTTGAATTTCAGGCCGTATATTTTTAACTACAAGGGCTGGCGTGGTGTGCATTTGAAATGTACTCCTGAGACTGAAACTAAAAGGCACTGTTGATGTGAGGAAGTCATCTTTACACTAAAGCCTTAAAAAAGAAACTCTTCCACTGTCCTTTAGGGCCCACAAAAATAGAGGAAATGTAACCCTTATTTGACTGGTGAGCATCAGGTCAAGTTACTGTAAGTATTTTTAGAATAGGTTTTTGAGGTCAGGGCTGGGACTAGCCTGAGCTGAGAGGCTGAAGGCACAGTAAATCCATTCACTCATCACTCTCTTTTTATCCCATAAGTCAGTCCAGGCCTGAAGTTGCAGTTCTGAACCAAAGGTGTACAATGAAACCTCGGTTTTCGTCAACTTCGGATTTCGTCGTTTTCGGTTATCGTCGATTTGTTTTGCGAAATTTTTGTCTCGGATTTCGTCGGCGTTACCTCAATAATTTCTATATACTGTGTATAGCAAGGGCTGGGACGAGTACACAACATCCGGGGAACTTCCAACGCTCCTTCACTTTACATACACGCGAACAAAACCCCGCCTTCGCGTTGAGAGGAACTCCTTGCGTACAGGCAGCGTTGATTGAGAGATAGCGGCCAGGATTATGTGAAGACTGCTCGCGCTGCCATGGTGCCTCGGTTTTCGTCGATAATTTTTGAACGAATTATCGACGAAAACTTAGGTTTCACTGTACTTCAGTTTGGATGATTCAGGCAAAATCCATGGGACAAAACTTAGTAGCAACTGTATGCAAACTGTAGTAGAATAAAGTATTTTCCAACACTTACAGTGTTTAGTCGGTCTTCTTATGAGCACTCTGCCTCGGTAATGTCCTTCAGTAGTAGGGCACTATGAACCTTCAAGTACCAAATCTGTTTAGGTGGCCCCTTCCCTGCTGGGCTCACCTCCACCGAAGTTCTCTGGCCTGTTGTTTCTCTTAGGACCCTCCTTTGGTCTCCTTTTCTTTCTCAAAATCTTGATCTTGTTATTCCTTCTGCCTCTCATAAGTCAAGGATGTCGTGGAGGGCAGGTTCCCTATTCCAGGATCCTACTAGTGTAGGCTCTTTAGGTGCACCCTACTCCTTTTGCTAGCCAGAGACTGTCTTTCCCTTTAGTAGATATGTTTTGATGTGGAAGGCAAGAGCCAGGCCTCTCCCCTTGCAGCAGTGGTACAGTGGGCGGGAAGCAGGCATCAAACACAAGGCTACCCCACCCGGGCTTGGTGTTTATACTAATGCAGTTTCCCTCTCAGAGGGCATCTCCTTCTACTGTTGCCCGTTGGGTTGGAGAGCAAGCCCTCTGTTCCAGAAGCTGTGAGAGTATTCTGAATCAAAGGGTCACACACCTAATATCGGTAGAGTCACTAGAGGTCTGTACTTTGCAATTTAGGGGTCCTTTTACTAAGGTGCGCCAAAATGTGGCCTGCACTGGTGTAGACATTTGTATTGGACACGCGCAGGTCCATTTTTCAGCGCACCTGCAAAAAAGACCTTTTTTATTTGGCCGAAAATGGACGTGCAGCCCCTTACTGCCACCCATTGACCTAGCAGTAAGGTCTCACGTGTTAACCGGGCAGTAATGGTCTACACACGTACAATGCCGATTACCACCTGGTTAGTGCCGCGCGCCGAAAAAATTCTGGCGTGCTTAGTGGAAGCATGTAAAAAATTAAATTACCACCTGGGCTACCCTGGGTGGTAGTTCAAAATTGACACACATAGGATGCGCGTACGCTCCGACGCAGCGTAGTAAAAGGGCCCCTTAAAGAAGTGAGTGCCCTCTACAGAAAGAAGAGGTCTCTCTCTCTCTCCCTATCAGTAGCCTGTGGAGCCTCCCACACCACAGCCCACTGGGGAACCTGCTACGTCAGCAAGGAAACATTCTGCTTCAGAAAATACAGTATGATCAGAACAAAAACAAAAAAAGTGATTAGGCACAGAAGCCACATTTAAAAGATTCATATTGAATGCTCAAGGCACAAATCTTTTGGGAGCTACTAAGAGTGCCTTGGCAATCCTAGTGATTTGTATGTTAAAACATTTCTCGATCTTGTCCATGGAGCATCATTTGTCATTGACACTGTTGTTGCTCTTGTCGGTTTTTGTTTAAATTTAAATATTACAGCAGGGCACTTAGTGTCAGCCAGAATCTGGGGACAGGCTGCTCCCATCCCTTTACAGTAAGAAAGTCCCAATCTACCTTATCAGGCCGGGGCTGCCCCTTACTGGTCCAAGGCAGGTTCTGGGCACCCTACCGCTGCCACCATCACATCCTGCAGCTGCTTCTTCATCCAAGCCCAGCCTCACCTTGCACTGAGGGCTTTGCCAGAACTGGAAAGGGCCCAGCTGTTTGGGAGCAGAATTTCTCGCATTGTTTTTGCGATGAGTTGACTTGGGGGAATTCAGTTGGCAGCAGCGGGCAGAGGAAGTATGAGAGGACTAGAAGATTGCAGCAGCTGTCTCTGCAGAAGCCGCTCATTCCTTCTTATTTCTTCTATGACTGTACAAGCTGTGGCTACAGCTGTCTAATGTTAAAAGCAACACCTGATTAGCACCCCTTGTCAAGACATAGTGCCCAGTTTTTCCTTGTAACTGGACACTACTACTATAAATCACTTTTATAGCGCTACCAGTCGTACGCAGCGCTTTACAATTGAACATGAAGAAGAAAGACAGTCCCTGCTCAAAAGAGCTTACAATCTAAATCAGGACAAACAGACAGGACCAAAAAGGATAAGGGACACTGTATAAGAAGTAAAAAAAAAAAAAGGACCCTGATTTTTAAATCAGATAGTTTGTCATTCTAGTGTCTTTCGAGTTTGCCTTTTGGAGTAAGTCAAGAGAAAGTGGAGTATCACCTTGGGGGATGTATCAAAGACAGTGCTCCCTAAAATGTACTGAATTGATTTTTTCTTTTTACTTAAGGAAGGGGAAATGGACTTTTGGGTATCGAAGAGTTAAAAACTCAGTGGGTACAATGGGAGGCCAAGTTTCATTTCAGTGATTATTTAAGAAACTTGAGCTTGAATTTTCTGTGACTTCTCCATGTTTTTTTTTTCTCCTGACGAGTGGAAATTGGTCTTTATAGATTTGGTGGCTACTGTTTGAATTTTTTGGTTTCATCAGTAAACTTCTCTGGTTTGGAACGAATGCTTGAACTGTGGCCTGTTATTTCATAGAGTGCAATAGAGTGATTGACCCCATAGGCAGGCTTCCCGGCTAAACTGGTCCCGTCCCAGGAATCTATTCCTAGATAGCGCAGATGGTGCTTTTTTTGCTGCAGACTCTGAAGGTGAACCCATTAACTTACCTCTTCAAAACATTCTATAGCTAATCACAAAGATATTGTCACCTTCCTTTCAAATCTACCTCTTCAAAAGCTATGTGAACAACTGAACACAAAAGCTACCACTACCTTTTCCTCTTCAAACCTCTCTCTTCAAAAACTTTATGAATAACCACACGAACTATAGATGCCGTCTCCACATTGCACAACACTATTGTAACTCCACCAAAATGTAAATCGTAAGCCACTTTGAACCAAAATTTAATTTGTTTTTGGATAATAATGGGATACAAGAATATCTCTATCTATCTATCTATAAGGGGTCCTTTCACTAAGGCGCGTCGAAAAGTGGCCTGTGCTAGTGTAGACGTATGTATTGGACGTTCACAGGTCCATTTTTCAGTGCACCTGCAAAAAAGGCCTTTTTGGGGGGGGGGGGGGGGGGGAAATGGACGTACAGCAAAATAAAAATTGGTGCACGTCCATTTTGGGCCTGAAACCTTACCGCCACCCATTCACTTAGCGGTAAGATCTCACGCAATAACCGGGCGGTAATCGTCAGTGTGTGTACAATGCTGATTACCGCCCGGTTAGTGCCGCACACCAGAAAATAAAATATATTTTCCAGCTCGCTTAGTGGACGCACGTAAAAAATTAAATTACCATCTGGGCCACGCGGTAGCCGGGCATTAGATCTGAATTGGCGCATGTTGGGCATGTGTAGGCGCCTACACGGTTTAGTAAAAGGGCTCCTAAATAAAGAACCTCTGTTGAGAACAGTCCCCACTCGAAAAGGAGTTACACATGCATAAAAGTTACTTGGAGGGTCATCAGCACCTGAACATAAGCCACTGGCAGTGTCTAGATCAGTAGTGAGGCACAGGAAGCCAAAAGGTCATAAAAGATCAGCTGCAGAGGAGTATCATGAATTCATATCCCTTTTGTACCATCTCAGAGCCTTGTTCTGTAACCCTCAGATCCCTCCTCTTTCAATTCATTGCCTTTTTGCTGATATGAAGATACCGTGCCATGCTATAACTTGATTGTTTTTCACAGTTCATGAATAGCAGGAATCACTTAAATTACCAATTCAATCAGTCAAAAGGAAAGCTGGTTCTGTATTCATTGCCCCTGAGGAAGCACAGCAAGGACTGTTGGGGGGGGGGGGGGGGGGTAAGTGACCACTGGTGGTAGGGAGGTATCACAGGTTCTAGAAATCACTTTGCAATATAATAAACTTTAGTACAAATAAACATGCAAACAATACAGGAAAAACAAACAGAGAATGGAGAAGTGAACAGACAGTAAGTGCGACCAGTGTGTAAGAAAATTCATGCCTTTTAATCTAGAGAAGGCGATGACCTACTGGTGAAAACTGTTGCTAACAAGATTATTTTTGGAGCCTCTAGTCTAGCTAATTCAGAACAGAGCTGGGATCCGGCATCATGAGCCTATATTCATTGCAGATTTTTCTCCTGCTTTATATCCACTTAGAACAGGGGTATCCAACCTTGGCCCTCACCCAGTCGGGTTTTCAGGATTTCCCCAATGACTATGCATACAATGGAGGTACTGCATGCAGATAGATCTCATGCATAGTCATTGGGGAAATCCTGAAAAAATGACTGGGTTGTGGCCCTCGAGGACCAACCGATTTTAATTAATGTAAAATACAGCACTTAGACTGATCTTTGGGTTATGAAAATATGATTCTGTTAAAAAGTACTATTTGAATTATACTGGCTACCAATTGTAGCCCATATTTGCTTTAAGACAATTGTTATTATTTTACTGTCTAGAGAAGTTCTTTATTATATGACAAATATGGCCACTCTTTTGCACAATGCTGCGTCTAATTACAATACCTGTCATCAATCGCTGCTACGTTTTCCAGATTTGAATACATTAAAATCAATTAGACACCTCTCCACCGCCCTTTGGAATGCTTTACCTTTTTCCTTAAGAGTTTGCTGCAATTACTTATCATTTAGGAAGAGATTAAAAGCTTATTTGTTTTATGACAGTGGCCTTACATCCCCTGTTGTGAACTAATTAAATTATATTAGATTTAGTTATATTTAATTACTATTATAAATCCTGGATGTCTTGTTCTGGTCTCTTGTTGTTGTGATCCGATCTTAAACTGTGCAGGTAAAGGCGGAATAGAAGTTCCGGGGTAAGATAAGTAAGATGATAAGAAGAAGGTTGGACACCCTTGACTTAGAAATCAACCCGATTGATATAGCAACAGATGTTTGCTGGGGCCTGGGGGGGGGGGGGGGGGGCAGGGCCGCCGAGATGTGTTGCCGGGCCCGGGGCAAGGCCATCCCCCAACTTGGCTGCCGCATCGCTGCCCCCACAATAGTATCCCTACAAACACTCGTTTCGCCCCCCCCCCCCCCAACACACACACATTTGGGCTGCTCGCTCCTTTACCGTCTGTGTCTGACTGCTCCTGTGTACTGGGTCCGGGAACTGGATGTTTGCATTAATACAATATTCCAGGCCACCCGGGTTATCACGTGAATGCAATCATCTGGGTCCCGAACAGGATGCAGGAGCAGGAGAGACACAGACCTGGATGAACCTTGCCAGTGTCAGCCCCCCCCCCCCCCCCTTCAAGACCAGGTCCAGGAAATTTGGCTCCCCCATGAACACTGCCTCTGTAGCATCAACATTCACAGGGAGTCTTAGGTATGGCACTGCTTGTTACAGAATTACTGCATTAGCCTGTCATGGTTCTTCAGAGTCAAAGGTGTCTGTACTACTGCTTCCTGCTGAGTCTTAGGGATTTCCCAAGGAACATGTGTCCCTAATGACATCTTTCACAGCTTTCTCTCAACAGCAGGACTGGCATTTAGCTGCCGGCTGTGCCAAATCACTGGCCTTGTGCAGAGTATGGAAATGCTTCTTGAAAAAAAACATGAACGGGTTTTTTTTTCAGCTTCAATTTTCAGTTTTTCTAATGCTGACTGCTCACCTTTGCAGAGTCTTGGAGGATAGGAGACTGTAAGTCTAGGAGGAGGGACTTGATGCACAGATTAAAAATATTGTCATATATATATATATATATATATATATATATATATATATATATATATATTGCCATCTATCTATCTATATATTTTTTTTCTATATATTTTTGATGAGGTGAGTTGAATGGATGAAAATATTTTTCATTCAGCCTATAGTTAAGCTCTGGAATTCATTGCCAAAAGATATGGTTTTTAAAAATTTAAAAAAAAAAAACGAAACCCAGCTAGCATATCTGAGTTTTAAAAAGGTTGGGGAAAGACATTGCTTATCCCCGAAGGTAGACATCATGGAATTTTGCTACTTCTTGGGATTCTGCCAGATCCTTGTGACCTGGACTGGCCACTGTTGGAAGCAGGATACTGGGCTAGATGGATCTTTGGGCTGACCCAGGATGGCCATTCATATATCTTTTAAAAATTATTTTTATTAAGAAACAAGAGGATACATAATTTCAATGGACATTGTGGATAACTCATAAATGGATGCAGAGTAACCAAGAGAGGTTTGGGAAGCCCTGACCTTACCAGTGGCAAGTAGAAGGGGAGAATTCATTCAGGGGCTAGGGATCTTCTGTGCTTATCCCACATATTCTTAAATGGTTGTACTGTTTTTTTTGCCTCCAGCCTTTCCATTGGAAAGCAGTTCTATGCATTCACTGCCCTCTATGGAAAATAATATTTTCTGATCTACTCTTAAGACTGCCTCATTAGAGTCTTGTATTATGACCCCTCTAAAATCTGTGAAGTATTTGGAATTTTGGAGCAAGTTCAGGGGACTAAGAAACATGACCTAAGAGAAAAAGCCGAAGGAATTAGGTTATTTGCCCTAAGAAGAAGATAAATGATAGCAATATTAAAACAGGTAAAAGGGGAGTTACAAAGATGATGGTAGTCTGTTGTTCGTTATCATCATTGCAACAACATTGTAGATAAGACATTTGAAATAAATTTTAAATTGCAAGAGAAATTACACATTGGATTAAACCAGGGATGTGGTGAAATCTCCACCATGGAGGGTATGAAGAACAAATTAGATGACCATCTTTTGGGGGATGGTATAGATACAGTACTGCCTGCCTAGAGACAGGTGGTAGTTTGCATGACCTCTTCAGCCCTCTACTATCTCTATCTCTCTTCGATTCTAAATTGCAGAAAAGATAAGAGGTGTGGTAGCCGTGTTAGTCCACTCTTAAGGTTATCAATACAAATCAAACAAAATAAAACAAGGAAAAGAAAATAAGATGATACCTTTTTTATTGGACATAACTTAATACATTTCTTGATTAGCTTTCGAAGGTTGCCCTTCTTCGTCAGATCGGAAATAAGCAAATGTGGTAGATGACAGTATATATTACTACTACTACTACTATTTAGCATTTCTATAGCGCTACAAGGCATACGCAGTGCTGCACAAACATAGAAGAAAGACAGTCCCTGCTCAAAGAGCTTACAATCTAGTAAAACATCCAAGCAGTTCATTGACAGTCTAACAGGGTGAGGGTGGGTAGGAGGTATGCATGGGGACATCAAAACATTTCATTGATATTCTAACAGGATGGGGGTGGGTAGGTGAAAGGAGGGTGATCAACAGAGAAATACTATTTTATGGTTTATAATGGGCTAGAAAACCCAGATCCTTGTTAAGTCCTGTCTGTTGGGTGTCAAAATATTCAATCATTCTGACTTCAAAGGTCTTACCTTCCTGTATTGTTTTAAAGTTACCTTTCAGGATTCTTACTACCGGTATGAAATCACTGGTGCAGTGTTCTGGTCTTGTAAAGTGTTGGCCTACAGGGGTGGGAACCTGACTGGCACCGGCTATCTTCATGTGATGTCTGTGCAGATTAAATCTTGTTTTAAGCTAATCAAGAAATGTATTAAGTTATGTCCAATAAAAAAGGTATCATTCTTATTTTCTTTTCCATGTTTTATTTTGTTTGATTTCTATTGATAACCAGAAAAGATGAGAAATTTGTTCTTAGGCACTGTTTTTAGCTCATAACATTTCAGTAGAAGTTCAAGGTGAAGTACATTCAAATAGAGTAGTTATTTCCCGGTTCCCAGAGGGCTTATCATCTAAGTATGTAGATAAGGAAAATGTAGGATTAAGAGAGTCATTATATAAAGAGTGCCTATTTTTAGGTCCAAGATTATGCCTATTTGGAGCTTATTTTCTGAAGGAGAGTAGGCCTCCATTTTCTGTTACAGAATACTAGTGTAACAGGTCAAAGACATATCTCTCTATATAAAAGGCACCACCAACGTTCTATGAAGCCTCCAGCCGGAAGTGTGAAGGGGGAGAGATATCCGGTTTCCCCATGAGTGTCTGCCCCGCCCTCTCTGTAACACAAACAGTCAGTTAAAGAAAACACAGCAAAGCACGAAATCAAATCGCTCTCTCAGTAACAGTGAAGGACTCAGAGGGGGGAGGGGAGAGAGGGCAGAAGCCCTCACTATCTCTGTAACACAAACACAGCACAGCAGGAAACTTAACACTGAAGGACTCGACTCCGAGGGGACAGAGAGGACAGACAGCACAGGGGAAGGGAGAGAGGGCAGAGGGCAGGGACACACACACTCCCACATGCACACAGAAGAAAACCTTGCTAGCCCCCGTTTCATTTGCATCAGAAACGGGGCTTTTTTACTAGTGACTATATATTAGGTATGAGCACTTACATCAACTGGTGAAATGCTGACATCTAGATTGCCAAAGAATGTGCATAAAATATGAAGTCTGCTAAAGTATTATATCCTGAGATTCTTCAACTATTTCCCTAGTCAGCATAAACTAAATGTAGTACTTGCAAACTGATGGTCAATGGCAGAAAAGTGAGTCTGCCACAAAAGTGGGGGAACACAAATCTCTATGAGTATAACAAGAACAGTCTAGAAGAGTAGGGTGAGAAAATGGCACTTCCAAAAAACAAGAGGGAGTCTAAGATTCTTCACACACAGTGTTTAATCTGACAAATGCAACTTAGAGACTCGACTCAGAACTGTGTTTCAGAGCAAAGCGCCTGCCTCAGGAATCTGTACTAAAGCGTGCGAAATTGAGAGATGCTGTATAACAAATTACCTTAAATCTGTAAGTGCGTACATAAATTGTTTAGCACAATATAGCATTTCTGCTAAATGCATGTTATTGATTTTCTACAAATATGTTTCAGAGGGAAAGTGTCAAGAATGGAGAGTGGGCATTCCTGCAATACCCAGCTACTGTGTTATGATTAGCGAGGCTGGTGGTTGGGAGGCGGGGATAGTGCTGGGCAGACTTATACGGTCTGTGCCAGAGCCGGTGGTTGGGAGGAGGGGCTGGTGGTTGGGAGGCGGGGATAGTGCTGGGCAGACTTATACGGTCTGTGCCCTGAAGAGCACAGGTACAAATCAAAGTAGGGTATACACAAAAAGCAGCAAATATGAGTTATCTTGTTGGGCAGACTGGATGGACCGTGCAGGTCTTTTTCTGCCGTCATCTACTATGTTACTATGTTACTATTCTGTATAACTACAAAAATGTTATGGGATTTGCGTTGCAAACCGTATGAGGAGAGACTTGCCGACCTGAACATGTATACCTTGGAGGAAAGGAGAAACGGGGGTTACATGATACAGACATTCAAATTTTGAAAGGTACTAATCCGCAAACAAAACTTTTCTGGAGGCGGGAAGGCAGTAGAACTAGAGGACATGAATTGAGGTGGAAGGGGGGGGCAGATTCAGGAGTAATGTCAGGAAGTATTATTTCACGGAGAGGGTGGTGGATACATGGAATGCCCTCCCGCGGGAGGTGGTGGAGATGAAAATGGTAATAGAGTTCAAACATGTGTGGGATAAACACAAAGGAATCCTGTTTAGAAGGAATGGATCTATGGAATCTTAGCAGAGATTGGGTGGCGACACCTGTAATTGGGAAGCAAAGCCAGTGCTGGGCAGACTTCTACAGTCTATTCCCTGATCGTGACTGAATAGATATGGATGGGCTGGAGTGTAAATTTTAAGGGGCTTCAATGTTATCTTCATAACTTTTAGTACAAGAACAGTGCTGGGCAGACTTCTACGGTCTGTGCCCTGAGAAAGGGAAGGACAAATCAAACTTGGGTATACATACTGTATAAAGTATCACATACCATGTAAAATGAGTTTATCTTGTTGGGCAGACTGGATGGACCGTACAGGTCTTTATCTGCCGTCATTTACTATGTTATTATGTTATAATTTTTATTTATTGAGACTTTTTATACCACCTAAGCTAACTAGAAGATCCAAGTGGTTTGCAGACTAAAAACCAAGAACAAACATTTGAAAAGAACTACAAAACATGATAGGAAAGATGATACATTATGGGGTCCTTTTACTAAGGTATGCTAACAGATTTAGCGATCACTAACCATGTGCTAAATGATAAGATGCCCATAGGAATATAATGGGCTTCTTATTATTTAGTGCACCTTAGTAAAAGGACCCTTATGTGCGTAACTGGGCACCCTGCCCACGCTCCACCCAAACCCCGCCCATATCAACAACTACGTGTATAGAATGTGCTATTAAAGATTGGCACAAATTTAAAGAATAGTACTTAACCAGAAGCTGCTTATTTATGTGCATAAGTAGACATTTCTGCCCATCGATGACTAGAATACCGACATTTACACACATTCTTACTGTCTAAATCTAGGGATCTCCTTCTAGAACAACCCCCTAATGGCACCCAAAGTTAGGTAGCCAACTGGGTATGAACTTATAAGAATAGGGCCAGTCACCAATTGGCACTAAATTGGTGTTAAATGCCTAGTGGTTAGTACAACAGACTTTGATCCTGGGGAGCTGGGTTTGACTCTGGGCAAGTCACTTAACTCTCCATTGCCCCAGGTACAAATAAATACTTGTATATACTATGTAAACCTCTTTGAATGGAGTTACAAAAACTACAGAAAGGCAGTATATCAAGTCCCATTTCCCTTTCCCTGTTTGAGATTCTAGATGGAATGTTGCTATTCCACTAGCAACATTCCATGTAGAAGCCTGCCCTTGCAGATCAGCAACGCGGCTGCGCAGGCTTCTGTTTCTGTGAGTCTGACGTCCTGCACTATTTGAGATTCTACTATTTGCTACTATTTGAGATTCTACATGGAATGTTGCTACTATTGGAGATTCTAGATGGAATGTTGCTACTATTGAGATTCTGTTGCTACTATTTGAGATTATACATGGAATGTTGCTATTCCACTAGGAACATTGCAGATCAGCAACGCGGCTGCGCAAGCTTCTGTTTCTGTGAGTCTAACGTCCTGCACTATTTGAGATTCTACTATTTGCTACTATTTGAGATTCTACATGGAATGTTGTGGAGGAGTGGCCTAGTGGTTAGGGTGGTGGACTTTGGTCCTGGGGAACTGAGGAACTGAGTTCGATTCCCGGCACAGGCAGCTCCTTGTGACTCTGGGCAAGTCACTTAACCCTCCATTGCCTGCCCCATTGAGCCTGCCATGAGTGGGAAAGCACGGGGTACAAATGTAACAAACAGAATCTCAATATTAGCAACATTCCATCTAGAATCTCCAATAGTTTGTTGCTACTATTTGAGATTCTACATGGAATGTTGCTATTCCACTAGCAACATTGCAGATCAGCAACACGGCTGCGCAGACTCACAGAAACAGAAGCCTGCGCGGCCGCCTTGCTGATCTGCAAGGGCAGGCTTCAACATGGAACGTTGCTAGTGGAGGAGTAGCCTAGTGGTTAGTGCAGTGGACTTTGATCCTGGGGAACTGGGTTCGATTCCCACTGCAGCTCCTTGTGACTCTGAGCAAGTCACTTAACCCTCCATTGCCCCAGGTACAAATAAGTACCTGTATATACTATGTAAACCACTTTGAATGTAGTTGCAAAAACCACAGAAAGGTGGCATATCAAGTCCCCATTAATTGGCGTTAAGCACTAATGTGATGTTGCACAAATAATAGACTTATGTCCGTATTCTATAAACAGAGCGCCAGATTCTATATATGGCACCTAAAAAGTCCATGCGGTAAAGATTGTATAAGGGATGCCTAGATTTCGGCACAGTATATAGAATACGCTTAGGTGGAAATCCTAGTGCCTAAAACTATGCACGTCCATTTAGACCTATGAAAATGTGGCCTAAATCCCTGGGCCATATTCTCTAACTGTGCAAATAAATTTTGCAACACCCACGAAATGCCCATTTCTCCACAAATAGCCATGCCCATTTTGAACTGCGTGCATTAGAATTCAGGTGCAGTTCATTACAGAATATGCTTAGCGAGATGTGTGCGTAAATTGTAATTATTGCCAATTAGTTCTTATTATGGCTTGAGTGCTTTTATCAAAGCTGATTAGCTTGTTAAGCCAATTCATTTACGTGCATTGTTATAGAATACGCCTAGATATTGGCACGGATCTGTAAGCACTCTATATAGAATCCGGGGGAGAGTGCCTAACTTCTCTCACATGCAAAAGAGGAATTAACATGGGAGGGGCATATGCGTTTCTGACTATTCTTTCATGCACTTTATAGTTTATTTGCGTTTTGCACCCAACTTCCGCATTTAGGTGTCACCATTTACATCAGCCATAGACATGGTGTTAGTGGTTGCATCTAAAATGTTTGGCATGTAACTGTGCACTTACTCTAGTTTTCTATAATAGATTGGCATGAAAGTCTGATGTTATAGAATACTAGCTTAGCACCCAGTTTTTTTGGCATTTAACATGTTGCAACCTGTATTGATGCTGGACATGGGGAAGGGGGTACAGGGACCAGGGGCGTATCTGCGTGGGGCCAGAGGGGCCTGGGCCCCTGTAGATTTCACCCTGGACCCCCCTACCGCGAACCCTCCCCCGCCGTCGCCTGGGCTACCTTTGCTGGCGGGGGACCCCAACCCCCGCCAGCCGAGGTCCGCTTCCTCCTGCTTTTAAAAATATTCCTTCAGCTGGCAGGGGACCCCAACCCCTGCCAGCCAAGCCGAGGTCTTAAGTTCTTCTTTGTCCTCCGTGTCTGACCATGCTGTTCAAAGGAGCTGCTTCTGAATCTAGCAACGTCAGACTCCGAAACTGGATTCAGAGAAGCAGCTCCTTTGAACAGCATGGTCAGACACGGAGGACAAAGAAGAACTTAAGACCTCGACTTGGCTGGCAGGGGTTGGGGTCCCCCGCCAGCTGAAGGAATATTTTTAAAGGCAGGAGGAAGCGGACCTCGGCTGGTGGAGGTTGGGGGTCCCCCGCCAGCAAAGGTAGGTGATGGCGGCAGGGGAGGGTCGGCGGCGGCGGGGGGGTCGGCGGGGGGGGCTATAATGTGCCCCCTCACTCTGGCTCTGCCCCCCCTCCTACCGCCGAACTTCAGATACTCCCCTGACAGGGACAAGGCAAGAATAAAGATACAGAGAGGGGAGATGCTTAATATGGCAGGAAGATAGGGGCAGGGACACAGAGGGGAGTCAAATGATGGACATGGACAGAGAAGAAATGTCAAATGGACCAGGAGACCCTTGCAAAAGAGTTGAGCCAGAGGGAAGCAGAAACCAGAGCCTGGGACCAACCTGATTATAAAAATTAAAAGACCAGAAAGTGAATTTTATTTTCTATTTATTGACAGTAGCCTTAAAGAACTGAATTGAATTGAATCAAATTGAAAAATCGATTCAAATGAGTGAATCAAATCGAATCAAAAAACTTTAGGGTCGAATTGGACTGCACTACTGAGCAGTGAGTGGGAAGCCCATGATGCAGTATCAGAATACAATAACACTTACAGCAAAAAGTAAAAGAATAAAGGAGGTCAAATATAAAGCATTGTATTTTAAAATTAGCCCTGAGAAACAAAGAACATAAGAATTGCCATATTGGGTCAGACCAAATGCCCATCTAGCCCAGTATCTGGCTTCTAACAGTGGCATTTTAAGCTTTATTCAAATTCATTGCTGTCTCTGCAAACCATTTAACTTTCCATTTCATCTGGTCTACAACATCCTCCTTGTTTTCTTTTGTCTTACCCCTACCGTTCTTTTCTGCATTCCATTTTGGTCTGTTCTCTGCTTCTGCTTGGTTCTTGTTTGATACTCTGTTAACATAGTGCTAGATTTTTATTCCTCTTTGATGTATCCTTTCCACAATGTTTCCATTTTCTTGGATTAATGCCTGACTTTCTGTGTTATATCATTTCCAGATTTCCGCCTTCTCTTCACTCTCATTTTGAGTTCTATAAACACATCTTTTTCTGTCATTTCTCTTGTCCAATCAGCTTCATATGTTCACCCATTTCCCCAGCTTTGTGTTTGTTTTTTCAGCATGCAGCTGTCTTCTTCTGCTTGTTCAGGATTTTAATTGTCTTTTGAAGGAAGGAATTAGTGCCAAAATTCAGGCACAATGATGTCATCGTCGTCCTTCATTACACAACCAATTGATGTCATGGCAATTACCGTGCATTGATAAATATGAAGCAAATAATTTTAATCGCATTTTGTGTTAAATTAAGTTTTAAAGGATACTTTTTGCTCAGCTACCAAGCATAAACCATAAATAAATTAAATTAATCAGTAAATGACTAGAAAAGTCAGCACAAATATATTTTTGGAGTACCGCAGACAGATTACCATCATACAAATAGAGCAAACTCTTCAGGATCTCTGTAACTCCTCCCGACTTAGAAACGTAGAAACATGAAGGCAGATAAGGGCCAAATGGCTCATCCAGTCTAGCCATCCTCAGTACCAACTAACTCCTCCTTCTCCTAAGAGATCCCACATGCCTGCTGCAAGCTTTTTCAAATTCTGACACAGTCATTGTCTCCACTACCTCCGCTGGGAAGCCATTCCAAGCATCCACCACCCTTTCCGTGAACGAGTATTTTCTTAGATTCCTCCTAAGCCTATTTCCTCCCGACTTCATCCTATACCCTCTCATTCCAATGTTTCCTTCATTTGAAAAAGGCTCTCCTCTTGTACATTAATGCCACTGAGGTATTTAAACGTCTCTATCATATCCCCTCTCTCCCGCCGCTCTTCCAGCATATATATATTAAGGTTCATAAGCCTGTCCTGTTTTATGACGGAGACCGCTTACCAATTTGGTAGCCGCCCTGTGGACCGACTCCATCCTGTTTATATCTTTCTGTAGATGTGGTCTCCAGAACTGCACGCAGTACTTTAAATGGGGCCTCACCATAGTTGGGATCATCTACAAATTTAACAAACATTAGAACAGTAGAGATCTGTATGCTTACTCTTGGAGATTCTACTTGATATTTCTCCAGGTTACATAGAATTGTCTATGTATTGCAGACAATTATCTCCAACAAACCACACACATTATCCAGGTTTGCCATCAAGTAATATATTTGCCATTGTGTCCAAATATTAGATGCAATTACTGTGGCTACAAGCATGGAAATATAATGGGGTCCTTTAAGTAAAATGCCTAAAGCTGTTAACGTGTGAATTAGGGTGCATTAACCAGTAATACAGAAGAGCACTAATAGCTACCACAGTGGCATGAAAGTATATGCACCTCGATTCACGCGTTAATAATGTGGAGGGGCATAATCGAACGTCGCCGGCGAAATAGATTGCCGGCTATCTATTTTGGCGGTGGCGCAACAGCTGGCTGGAACTGTATTATCGAAAAAGATGGCCGGCCATCGTTTTTTTCAATAATACGGTTTAGCCCGGCCAAATGCCAGAATTCGCTGGGTTTGAGATCGCCAGTTTTGTTTTTCAGCGATAATGGGAAAAAAAATGCCGGACATCTCAAACCCAGCGAAATCCAAGGCATTTGGTCATCGGAGGAGCCAACATTTGTAGTGCACTGGTCCCCCTGACATGCCAGGACACCAACCGGGCACTCTAGGGGGCACTTCTAAAAATGTGAAAAAAATACACAAATAGCTCCCAGGTGCATAGCTCCCTTACCTTGGGTGCTGAGCCCCCCAAATCCCCCCCAAACCCACTCCCCACAACTCTACACCATTGTATGGGTGAAGGGGGGCACCTACATGTGGGTACAGTGGGTTTTGTGGGGGGGGGGTTGGAGGGCTCAACACTTAGCACCACAAGTGTAACAGGTAGTGGGGGGGTATGGACCTGGGTCTGCCTGCCTGAAGTGCACTGCACCCATTAAAAACTGCTCCAGGGACTTGCATACTGCTGTCAGGGAGCTGGGTATGACATTTGAGGCTGGCATACAGGCTGGTAAAAAAAGGTTTTTATTTTTATTTTTTTTAGTGTGGGAGGGTGTTGGTGACCACTGAGGGACTATGGGGAAGTCATCACCTATTCCTTTCGGTGGTCATCTGGTCAGTTGGGGCACCTTTTTGAGGCTTGGTCGTGAAAATAAAAGCACCAAGTAAACCCGGCGAAATACTGCTTAACGACGCTTTTTTTCCATTATCCGCAAAAGCCGGCCATCTGGTAGCCACGCCCATGGCCGCCCATGTCCTGCCTTCACTACACTGCCAACACGCCCCTTTGAACTTTCACTGGGGCAGCGACGGGAAAGTTGCGATGGTGTCAAAAAAGCCACTTTCGATTATACTGATTTCGCCACTTTTGAGAGATCGCCCGCCATCTCCCGATTTATGTCGGAAAATTGCTGCGATCACTTTTGAAAATAAGCCTGATATTGTGTTAGGGGGAAGGAACTAGAAGATTCATAGGCAGAGAATGGGTGTGAGCTGCATAATTGCACGCTTTCCATTTGTGCAGTAGCTTCACTTTAATTATCGCCTCCTCAATTGAAGGTGCTAAATACAGCTGCGCTAATTGTGGCTAGGTTCTACATGTGTGTTAATTGCAGAGAACATGCACTGAATTTTGCTGTTACAGCGCGTTAAGTGCAAAAATTTAATACACTTTAGTAAAAGACCTCCAATGTGTATATCCTCATCAGTGACCATTCATGTGTATTTCATATTCTACAGCTGATTCCTCCTGATGAAAATAATTTTAACAGAGGTCTAGCTGAGATATTCAGTGGTTAAACTGCATGACACAGGCTATGGCTAAAAAGACTACAAAAAGTGGAAAGAACACAAAAGTCCCACGGGATTGACAGTGCCAAAAAACAAGGAGTGGGAACTGGATCAGGCTCTTCGAAAACAGACTCAGGACTCCCAATGTGAAATTGAAGATGTTTATTTAAGATGACTCGACACGGTACCATGTTTCAGCACACGCGTGCCTGCCTTAGGAGTCTAGATGCGTATACTTGATAATCACGTCTATCCTTGGCGATCCGTCTTGTAAAATAAAAATAAGCAGGTCTTTAAAACGACCGTTGATGAAAGAAAAAGTATGGATGGCATTGGGAGTCCTGAGTCTGTTTTCGAAGAGCCTGATACAGGTCATGGCTATACATCCCCTCTCATTGTCTTTGTGAAAGTCTCTTAGAAGATCTTGATTGTAGAGAAGTCTGAAATTTACTTCCATTTTGTACAATGTTTATTGGCAAGAAGGCAGTGGCTTGAGCAGTGATGATTCACCAATCATTCTTGTACTGGGGTCTGGTGTCTCTGCAAGAGCCAAAGAAGATCATTGTTCCTGATTCCAAGCCGGATCCTGAATTCGAAGTAGATGAGGTTCTGGACTCCAAATGTCAAAGGGGACGGCTGTTTTATTTGCTATCCTGGAAGCACTTTGGTCCCGAGGATAATTCCTGGGAGCCCGCTGCCAACATCCATTCACATGAATTGATCCGGGAGTTCCATACCTGCTACCCATCCAAACCCAGACCTATGCAGAGGGGGGTCCTTAAGAAGGGGGTACTGTCATGTCCCCTACCTCAACACAAGCGGCGTCCTCGGGCTGCGCAGGGTCCCGTCAACATGCACACTTGACTGACACAGCCCTGAGCCATGTGTGTGTAGTTCTTCTCTGGCTGCAGGCTCCTTGATTGCTTTGCTTCCATGCACCTGGCTTCTCTCTCTCTCTGCCTGGCTTCCAGGCTCCTTGATTGCTTTGCTTCCATCCACCTGGATCTGCTCTTCCTTGCTTCTCTCCTATTGGTCTTCCGGTTCCTCTTTCCCCTGCTCTTGTCCTATGGCTGTGCCCCTTCTCCCTGCTGATGTCAGACGCCAGCACTTTATCAGCTGAGCTCTCCCTAGACTCCTTGCTTCGGCTTCTACTTTGGTAGGTGTTACTTGCTCAGTAGTGTGCTTCTCCTCTACTTTGTTCTTCATTGCTGACTTAGCCTGTACCTGGATTACTCTCGTGTCTGCTGCCTGCCTACTGACCTTGCCTGTACCTGGATTACTCTCGTGTCTGCTGCCTGCCTACTGACCTTGCCTGTTCCTGGATCACTCTCTTGCCTGCTGCCTGCCTGGCCGTCACGTTCATCACCCCGCTTCCTGCTCCATCTCGTAAGCCCTGCAGGCCGCCTGCACCTAGGGGCTCAACCTCTGGGGAACGGTGGTCAGTGCAGGTTGTCTGGCCGACAAGCAGAACCTTGTTCGAGTACCAGGCTCAGCAGTGCTCTACTTGGTACAAGAACTCACAGGTCTGACAGAAACATAGAGGCTCATTTTCAAAGCACTTGGCCTCCCAAAGTTCCATAGAAACCTATGGAACTTAGCCTCCCAAAGTGCTTTGAAAATATGCCTCATAGTATTCTACCTACCCCCCTTCAAATGTGCTACCCCAGCAACCAATGGAGAGAGTGGGGCTGAAAGTGATCCTTAGCCAGGCAGTCACTGGAGAGAGGAGAAGGGCAGGAACCCTCTCTTAGATCTAGAGCCAGAGGAACAGCTACTAGTCCTGAACCATAGAACCCTCAAGATTTGAAGAGAGGGAAAATGAAGAAATCAACCAGTAAGATGGGAATTTTGTTGGCAAACTCTTTTTTTCCTAACATATTCCTTTTTGGGGTTAAAGTGGTGTGGGTTTAAAGTGAATGCTCCAGCCAGCTGGGTAGAAGCATTTGTAGCTGCTTGAATCCCAAGAAAAGCAAGTTTAGCCAAGGGGGTTAAAAAGAGGAGAAACCTTTGTAGCAACTTGAATCCAAGGGAAGACATACTATCTACTAATCTCTACTGTCCTTTCCTCTCCATTAAAGGTTGTCTATGCTTGTACCCCTACTTTCTTGAATTCAGATACAGTCGTTGTCTCAACCACCTCCTCCAGGAGGCCATTCAATGTATCCATCATTCTTTCAGCACAGTAGTATTTCCATAGCCTGACCTTTATCGATGTTGCTTTTAGAGGTCTCGGCAGGCATTTTCATCCAGGAGAAGCATCATAGCAGGAGTGAGTGGGCATCGCTCCCAGTCCACTAGACCCCAGGGACCCCAGTAAATATAGGGTTGATATCAGGTGAGAGGGGGCTTCTTAAGTGAGTTTGGCCTTCAGAAGATTGCGGCAGTCATTTTGACAGGCAGCTGCAAGGGACAGGAGTGAGAGGCTGCGCTCCTGCACCTGACACCCACTGTACCACCAAAAATAGAACTAGACCTTCGGGGGTGCCTATCTGAATGACTGGGGGGTTGAGGATGGGGGGTATGCTGGAGGGAGAGGGAGAGGGTTTGTGGACTGGGGGGAAGGGGGAGGGAAGGAGGGGGTTTTGGCAGGGGGCAGGAAAGGGCTGGGGAGGCAGTATTCCGTGCCATTGCCCCCAATTTAGAGCCGCTGAATATCGGGAGTTGGGCAGCCCCAGGGGATTTAAGCAGTCAGGAATCTCTCTTGCCAACATAAATGACATTGAGGCATATTTTCAAAGCACTTAGCCTTCCAAAGTTCCATAGAAACCTATGGAACTTTGGAAGGCTAAGTGCTTTGAAAATATGCCTCTTTGAATATTGGTCCATTTGTGTTTCCCACCTGCATATATAGAAGTGCACCTGAACAGGAAGTTATGCTAATGAGATCAGGGTGTTTATGGATTACTAATCTTTTAGGAAGAGATGTAAATCTTGGTGGTTTACAGATACATTTAATAAAATTATTTGTATTTTCCTCCAATTTGATTTTTTTTCCATTTTTTAAAACTTACTTGTATGTTACATTTCTTTTATTTTATGTGTTATAGATTGCTCTGTTTTTGTGTTGTGTATCACCCAGAATGTTCTAGAATGGGTATCTTCTAAATATACATAGATAACTAGAGGTCCTAGTACTAAACCGTATTAAGCACTAACACACGTCTAATGCAGAAGAAATGGCCTAATGTGGGATGCGCTAAAGTGTTCTGCATTAATTTTCCATCTGCGTGTGCTAAAGGCGTGGTAATTTTATTTTGTTATTTTTTGGTGGGGGAAGAGGCATGTCAGGGGAGGAGAATGGTCATGGATGTACCAGTCAGCTAACGTGCTAACATCACCACCATGCTAACTGGTTAGCATGTCCATAACACGGGAGACCTTAGTGCCCCTAAGTAGGAAGCAGTAAGTGCTCCCGTGTTAACTTTTCGTAATGGTTGTGCGCTAATGCTGATATTAGTACACTGGCGTATATTCAGCAAGTACAAAAAAGCCCTTTTTGACTACTGCACTAAAAATGTGCTTAGCACACGGGAAAGTCCCATGTAAGGATGGACTATTTCTTAGCCAACTTAGCAAAAGGGCCCCTAAGTAAATAAATATTGACATGTTATCCTCAGAAAATGAATTTTGCAGATAGAGAGTCCATCAATGACATTTAAACGCTAAGTGCTGTTCTGTAAACGGTGCTGAAAGTTAGGTGCCGTTTGTAGAATACACTTTTCCCCAGATTCTATATAGCGTGCCTAGTGTATGAAATCTAAGTGTATTTCATAACTGCGCATAACTTAATTCACTTAACAAGCCAATTAGCATTTTTAACAGCACTTAACAAGCAATAATGAGCACTAATTGGCAATAATTATAATTTACACACACAACTTGCTAAGCGTATTCTGTAATGAACTGCACCTAAATTATAAAGTATTCAGTTCAAAAGATGCGTGGCCATGGGCAGGGAAATGGGCGTTTTGTGGGCATTCCCAAATTTACACATGTTGTTATAGAATACGTCCAAGTCCACGTAAATCTGTGCGCAGGGTTTTATGCCACATTTTTGTTGGTATAAATGGAGACAGGTAGTTTTGGGTGCTGGGTATCAACTAAGCATATTCTATATACCGTGCCTAAATCTTATAGAATACGCTTAGGCGGAAATGTTTTCCGCGTGGATTTTTTAAGCACCGTATATAGAATCTGGCCCTTAGCACCTAACTTTAGACATGAGGATTTACACCAAGTAAACCCTGGTATAAATCCTTGTGGCTAAATGATGTGCGGATCCCCCTTATTTTATAACAGCACACATAAATTCTAGGAACGCTCCTGACTCACCCTCCCATGGCCATGCCCCCTTTTTGGAGCCGCATGTAAAATTTGCACGCAGATTTGTGCGACTAAAAATACACGCGTAAATTTCAATTGAGGCCAATTTGTGCCAATAATTGATTAGCATCAGTGCTAATTGGATCATTAGTCAAGAAAATTCCACACACAAATTGGGTGTGTGCCTAAATGTTCATGTACGGTTTTAAGTGCCATTTATAGAATTTTGGAGTACATGTATAACTGGTGTTCATTCTGCTAATCGAGCTTCTTTTTCTGACTTTTATTTCAGTGCCTTTTAGAGAAACTCCAAGTTACACAAAAAGGAGGCGAATCACAAGTTCCAGCAGCCTCTCCTCCCCCCGCACACTGCAGCGTTCTGCTAGCGACAACAACCTGAATGCTGAGGGACACCCTCCTTACTCGCCAGTGCCCTCGCTTCGCAGCCTGCCCCCACAGCTGCTGTCACAGTCGCCAGAGGCGGCTGTGGGGGCGGGAGTGGGGGACAGCAGCCTGGCGAGCACGGGCAGCTCCCGCAGCACTCACAGCCGCTCCCCTTCTCTGCAGCGGGTGCAGGAGGAGAGAGAGGCTGAATCCCATACGCTTAGGAGAAGCAGCCGTGGCAAGACCAGGTAAGAGAACTGAGCCAGGAGCGAGTCCCGGCATCACCTGAGAAGCCTTAAAGAAAGAAGGTTGAAACATGCCTTGGTTGAAGTTAGAGAAGGAAAGGGTCATTATTAATTCAGTGGCTGTCAGTGTTTTGCTGAAATTTGCCAGCTTTATTCCAGGATATTCATTGTCAGGCCGTGTCCGGACACTGGCACTGAATATCCAGGTATATGTGGCCGGCTAAAACACAGCTGGTTAAATGCAATATTCAGCACCTAACCGGCGACAATGAACCATATAAAAATAGGACTATGTTAACATAGTAACATAGTAGATGACGGCAGAAAAAGACCTGCACGGTCCATCCAGTCTGCCCAACAAGTTAAACTCATAAGTCCTACTTTTTGTGTATACCTTGAAACTCATGAACTATCAGAATTTTTTTTTTTTGTTACATTTGTACCCCGCGCTTTCCCACTCATGGCAGGCTCAATGCGGCTTACATGGGGCAATGGAGGGTTAGGTGACTCGCCCAGAGTCACAAGGAGCTGCCTGTGCCTGAAGTGGGAATTGAACTCAGTTCCTCAGGACCAAAGTCCACCACCCTAACCACTAGGCCATTCCTCCACTGTTGCTACTATTTGAGATTCTACATGGAATGTTGCTATTCCAATAGCAACATTCCATGTAGAAGTCGGCCCTTGCAGATCACCAATGTGGCCGCGCAGGCTTCTGCTTCTGTGAGTCTGACGTCCTGCACGTACGTGCAGGACGTCAGACTCACAGAAACAGAAGCCTGCGCAGCCTTGTACATGGAATGTTGCCAGTGGAATAGCAACATTCCATGTAGAATCTCCAATAGTAGCAACATTCCATGTAGAATCTCCAATAGTATCTATTTTATTTTTGTTACATTTGTACCCTGCGCTTTCCCACTCATGGCAGGCTCAATGCGGCTTACATGGGGCAATGGAGGGTTAGGTGACTCGCCCAGAGTCACAAGGAGCTGCCTGTGCCTGAAGTGGGAATTGAACTCAGTTCCTCAGGACCAAAGTCCACCACCCTAACCACTAGGCCATTCCTCCACTGTTGCTACTATTTGAGATTCTACATGGAATGTTGCTATTCCAATAGCAACATTCCATGTAGAAGTCGGCCCTTGCAGATCACCAATGTGGCCGCGCAGGCTTCTGCTTCTGTGAGTCTGACGTCCTGCACGTACGTGCAGGACGTCAGACTCACAGAAACAGAAGCCTGCGCAGCCTTGTACATGGAATGTTGCCAGTGGAATAGCAACATTCCATGTAGAATCTCCAATAGTAGCAACATTCCATGTAGAATCTCCAATAGTATCTATTTTATTTTTGTTACATTTGTACCCTGCGCTTTCCCACTCATGGCAGGCTCAATGCGGCTTACATGGGGCAATGGAGGGTTAGGTGAGTTGCCCAGAGTCACAAGGAGCTGCCTGTGCCTGAAGTGGGAATTGAACTCAGTTCCTCAGGACCAAAGTCCACCACTCTAACCACTAGGCCACTCCTCCACCCTTACAAAAACAGTACAAAAATTCTAGCCTAGCACAGAACTGTGAACGATGCGATTCAAAACAGGAAATAGTATCACCTGTGGAATATCACCATTAACTGATATACTACCGTTCTGACAAACTGAAGCAGTACAGTGGCTTCCACCAGGGCTGTGGAGTCAGTACACCAAATCTTTGACCAACTCCTCTATATGTCTACTGTCCTAGTCCAACTCGTGTAGTAAATCTATGAGAAATTTGGAGTACAGAAACATATGATATTTCTTTGTGTACAAAATTAGGACTAAGACCACAAAATATTTGAAGTTTGAACAAAGAACGTAAGTATGAAGTGATAAACGTATTATATATTTTATGTTGAAAGTTTTTATTTTGAAGCTGCAAAATTGCTTCTAACTCAGACTCCACAGCCCTGGCTTCCATGACTCTTATTAGTAAAATTACTAAACATTGTATACACGTGCTGTCCTATTCATGCGACAATCTTAGGGCACTTTTTTACAAAAGTTTCTAGTTGAATTAGAACTTTCTGTCCCGCCTAAGGGAAAAACCATCGAGGCGGCTTACAGTCTAAATTTACAAGTGCAAATTAAGTTGAGACAAGCAGGGGTGTAGCCAGACACCCAATTTTGAGTGGGCCTGGGCCCAAGATGGGTGGGCAGTAGAACTCCGCCTTGTCCCAGAAGTGATTTGGTCTTGGCCTCTCTCAACTGCATGCCATATGGTCTCTCAAATATCCCCCCCTCCCCTGCATATCTTTTAAATAGCAGATTTTCACCGGTAGTGAGCAGCAACTAATACACACTGCTCATGTTGGCCCCACAGCCTTCCCTCTGATGCAACTTCCTGTTTCCACATAGATGGGAATACATCAGAGGGAAGGCTGTGGGGCCGGTGCAAGCAGTATGTATTAGTCACTTTTTGCTGCAGGTGGGACAGTTGTCGGGAGTTTTCGGCTGGTGTGGCTTAGGGATCCCTGCCAGCCACATCATAAGTGCCGCTCCTCCTCTTGCCTCTACGTCACTGCCCCTGGAGGAAGACCCCGGAGGAGCGCAGTGACGTAGGGGCAAGAGGAGGAGCGGCTGCGGGGCAACAGCCAATGCCTAATGGCTGTCTACAGTGCCGGGGTGCCGCGTTTCAGCCAGGTTTGAAGTTTTTAAAAAAAATCTTTTTCTTTGTGTAGAGGCCGCTGCTGCTCAACAGAAGCAGCAGCGGCCGGAAATGGGGACTGGCAGTGCGTGCGGGACATGGACTCACGGGGCGGGGAGGAGCAAAAAAAAAAGGTGCCGGTACGCCGTACCGTTGCGTACCGGCACAAAAAAAGCACTGCCTACCAAGGACCTTTCCCCCCTGGACATTTCTCACCCTCCCTAGCCTGTAGCTTCTTTCTTGTATTGGGTCCCATAAGACCTGGTGTTGCTTTTTTTTTTTCCACAGCGTCTGAAACACGGAGGTTAGAGCAGCATACGGATGTACACAGAGGACGTATAATAACGGAATAACTTTTCATAGGTAGAGTAGTGATTTGTTAAAAATTGTAATCAGTGTTGTAATCCCAGTAGCAAACCTTCAGGGGGTGGTAGGCTCCCTTTAGCAGTCCACAAACAAAGTCCTTCCAGACAACACAGCTTTTAGTTCCAAACAGTTTATTTCCCCTCCTCCACAAAAATCTCAGTTCAAGGGGTTAAAGTCCCATTCAGTTTCCAAACTAAAGCAACAAGAAAAAAACTTCCCTTTAAATCCAAGTTCTCCCCCAGTTCAACAGCCTGGGTTTCAGTTTTAAAAGTCTTTCCGCTTGGGTGGTTGCAGAATGGCAGTACACCGCCCACAACACAGCTAATTGACCACCCACTGCCTTCAGTCCCTGCAACTCTGCCCCAAAGTACAATTACAGTCCATGTCCACTGGTTCCTCCAAACCTGGTGTGTTGGTCTCTTCCCCCTTCTCCTTCCTCCAAACACTCCATTAACTCTGCTTCTCTGCTAGGCTGTTGGTTGGAGACCTCCTCCCCCTCCCAGGTGGAAGGAATCTTGTACTGATTTCTAACCCAAGGGTATTGAGCTTTGTCATCCCTGCTCCCCCTTCTGGCCCTCGCCTGCCATCGCAGCTGCTCTCTCCAGTCCTTTTCCCCCTCCCTTCCACGTGAGGGCCATACCGGGTTTTGGTTAGGCTGCCCGACATGCATGTTTCGCTCCGAAATGAGCTGTCTCAAGGACATCCCCCCATGATCTTATTGCTTCCTGTTAAAGTTCAAACTTGTTTGAAGCTTGTTTTATTCTTTTTTTTATTTGTATCCCACATTTTCCCACCTATTTGCAGGCTCAATGTGGCTTACATTATGCCGTGATGGCGATCGCCATTTCCGGGTACAGAATTACTTTTGAATTACTTTTGCTGAGCTGGCGCTAATAAGATCATGGGGGGATGTCCTTGAGACAGCTCATTTCGGAGCGAAACGTGCATGTCGGGCAGCCTAACCCCCGGGTCTGATAAATAAAAGAAAGAGAAGATAAGTTCAATTTAAATTATGGGCTTTAATAATTTGAAAGGAAATTATAAAATTGTAAAATTATTTGATTAAACCGATGAAGAGGTTGATATGTGTGAGTATCGTCAGCTTCAATAATTGCTGGTGATCGCACATTACTGAGGTTTATGGGAAAGCTATATTGATATATTGAAAGTTATTGCATTGCATTGCATTGCAGATCTGAGGAATATGGGGTTTTGAACATAACATCTAAACCAAGTTTGGACTGGTTGGGAAGATTTTCTATTTATGCTAATTTTTATCCGGTCCTATTGAGAATTAGTTGTGCCTGGTTAGTGAGTACAATGAAGGTAGTGCACATAATCTTATCTCTTGCATATTTATTCTGGATATCTTGAAAACCAGACTGGTTTGGTGCGTCTCAAGGACTGGGTTGAGAACCCCTCATGTTAGAAGCATCAACTCAAGGGTTCCCAAACCTGGTCCTGGAGGCACCCCAGCCGGTCAGGTTTTCAGGATACCCACAATGAGAGAGAGAGAATTGCATGTACTGCTTTCACTACATGCAAATCTATCTTCACTCAACGCGTAGTTAAACTCTGGAATTCGCTGCCGGAAAAGGTGGTTAAGGCAGTTAACTTAGCGGACTTCAAAAAAGGGTTGGACGGCTTCCTGGAGAAAAAAGCCATAGAATGTTATTGAATGGACGAGGGAATACAGTATTTCTAGGATGGGCGGGACAAATTGCTTGTTCTTTTGGCCGCTGTCAGTGACAGGGTGCTGGGGTCGATGGACCCTTGGTCTGTCCTAGCATGGCAATGCTTATGTAGTAACAATTCATTGTGGGTATCCTGAAACGTGACTGGCTGTGGTACCTCCAGGACCAGGTTTGGGAACCACTGCATTAAGTTGTTGGCTGAAGGCATGAATTCCTATTGACAATAACCAATGTATGGTATCTGGCAGTATGTGTAAATTTACACAAACTGCTGTGATTCTGTGTCCTACCAGTTGGTCCCACCTCTGTATGGCTTTTCTGGAGAGTCTGGACACACTAAAGCAAGACTTCTCAAACCTGTCCGGGGGATCCTAGAGACAGAAGAGTTTTCCAGATATCCACAGTGAATCTGCATACGATTAATCTGCATGGAATCAGTTTCCATGTGTGCAAATTGATCACATATATATTTGTTGTGGATATCCTAAAAACCCAACCAAGCCATTTTTGGGAAGCCCTTTATTAAAGCCTCTCGGTATCTGAACTGCTCTACTAGGAATACCAGGCACACTGTTTTCTCCCCATAACTTGTAAGTATCAGTAAGTCAGACTAAGTGGGTTAAATGCCAAGACAGTTCCAACAACGGGCATCATGAACTAATAGGCAGATGTACTGAGTTATGTCTTCTGCCATGTTTGACATATATATTGAAGAGGGTGCCTGGCAGAGCAAATCAGTGTAGTCACCATACAAGTCCTCTTTAAAAATTAATAAGTAAAAAGAAACCAAAATAAAGGATATAAGATAACACCTTTTTATTGGACTGCATATATTTTTGACTAGCTTTTGGGAGTTAATCGCCTTTGAGTGGAGGAGTAGCCTAGTGGTTAGTGCAGTGGACTTTGATCCTGGGGAACTGAGTTCAATTCCCACTGCAGCTCCTTGTGACTCTGGGCAAGTCACTTAACCCTCAATTGCCCCTGGTACAAAATAAGTACCTCCTGAATATATGTAAACCGCTTTGAATGTAGTTGCAAAAACCTCAGAAAGGCGGTATATCAAGTCCCATTTCCCTTTCCCTATTGGAGATTCTAGATGGAATGTTGCTACTATTGAGATTCTGTTGCTACTATTTGAGATTCTACATGGAATGTTGCTATTCCACTAGCGATATTGCAGATCAGCAACACGGCTGCGCAGGCTTCTGTTTCTGTGAGTCTGACATCCTGCACGTCAGACTCACAGAAACAGAAGCCTGCGCGGCCACATTGCTGATCTGCAAGGGCAGGCTTCTACATGGAATGTTGCTAGTGGAGGAGTAGCCTAGTGGTTAGTGCAGTGGACTTTGATCCTGGGGAACTGAGTTCGATACCACTGCAGTTCCTTGTGACTCTGGGCAAGTCACTTAACCCTCCATTGCCCCTGGTACAAAATAAGTACCTGAATATATGTAAACCGCTTTGAATGTAGTTGCAAAATAGCACAGAAAGGCGGTATATCAAGTCCCATTTCCCTTTCCCTTATGACATCACAATATCAGAAGAGAGCCAAGTATCAGGCAATCAAGCCATTGTGACATCACTGATGAGGTTGGCTCTTATTGGTGGAATGAGTGGAGGAGTAGCCTAGTGGTTAGTGCAGTGGACTTTGATCCTGGGGAACTGGGTTTGAGTCCCATTGCTGCTCCTTGTGACTCTGGGCAACTCACTTAACACTCCATTGCCCCTGGTACAAAATAAGTACCTCCTGAATATATGTAAACCGCTTTGAATGTAGTTGCAAAAACCTCAGAAAGGCGGTATATCAAGTCCCATTTCCCTTTCCCTATTGGAGATTCTAGATGGAATGTTGCTACTATTGAGATTCTGTTGCTACTATTTGAGATTCTACATGGAATGTTGCTATTCCACTAGCAATATTGCAGATCAGCAACACGGCTGCGCAGGCTTCTGTTTCTGTGAGTCTGACGTCCTGCACGTCAGACTCACAGAAACAGAAGCCTGCGCGGCCACATTGCTGATCTGCAAGGGCAGGCTTCTACATGGAATGTTGCTAGTGGAGGAGTAGCCTAGTGGTTAGTGCAGTGGACTTTGATCCTGGGGAACTGAGTTCGATTCCCACTGCAGTTCCTTGTGACTCTGGGCAAGTCACTTAACCCTCCATTGCCCCTGGTACAAAATAAGTACCTGAATATATGTAAACCGCTTTGAATGTAGTTGCAAAATATCACAGAAAGGCGGTATATCAAGTCCCATTTCCCTTTCCCTTATGACATCACAATATCAGAAGAGAGCCAAGTATCAGGCAATCAAGCCATTGTGACATCACTGATGAGGTTGGCTCTTATTGGTGGAATGAGTGGAGGAGTAGCCTAGTGGTTAGTGCAGTGGACTTTGATCCTGGGGAACTGGGTTTGAGTCCCATTGCTGCTCCTTGTGACTCTGGGCAACTCACTTAACACTCCATTGCCCCTGGTACAAAATAAGTACCTGAATATATGTAAACTGCTTTGAATGTAGTTGCAAAAAAACCTCAGAAAGGCAGTATATCAAGTCCCAATTCCCCTTTCCCTTTGTTGGGCCAGGACAGAAGAAGCAAAAGATGATAATATGATTGGACCTCACACGTGAAACTGCCTTTTCACAAGCTGCTCCTTGGAACACTCTGTCTGCCGCTATTAAGTAACAATTTTCCCTTCCCTCTTTAAAAAAAAATTCCCCCGAACCCGGCTATTCAAACAAACCTTCCCTCCTTAGCTCTTTTTTTTTGTCTTTCTTCTCTTTTTCTTCCTTCCTTTATTTTTTATCTTATAAACCGCTTTGATAGCAATATTGCGAATAGTGATGTATTGAGTGTTTGCACACTTTTACTAAGCTGCGGTAAAAGCGGGGGGGGGGGGGGGCTGTGCTAGCGTCAGTGCATATTTTTGAGGCGCGCTGAAGCCCCCTTTTACCGCCGCGGGTAGAAGGCTGTCTTTTTTTTCAGGAAAAGAAATGGCCGTGCGGTAAGTGAACCACTTGCTGCATGGTCATTTGGGGATGGAGCACTTAACTGCCACCCATTGAGGTGACGGTAAGGGCTCCACCGCTAACCTGGCGCTAACCGGGCAGCGTGCTGCGCTGCCCGATTACCGCTGGGTAAGCACCAGTGCTACAATAATAGAGCTCTACAATGTAGAGCTGGGAATGGCACATGCTGGGGGTGGGAACTATCACCGGACTCCTGCAGTAGCCCGGCAGTAGTTCCGGATTGGCGCGCAACAAGCCTGTTGTCGCTCGTCAACCGTTTAGTAAAAGGGCCCGGAAATAGTTGATAATACTAGAATTGTAAATCATAAAAGCATACTGTTGATAGTTTGAAAGGAACAAGGCAGAAGGAAGGGGGGAGGGGAGGGAGAAAGAAAGAGATGGGGGATTAGAAAGTGACAATTTTGTGGTTTATAATAGAGTGGTGTGGTAGCCGTGTTAGTCCACTTTTAAAGGTAATCAATAGAAATCAAACAAAATAAAACATGGAAAAGAAAATAAGTCGATACCTTTTTTATTGGACACATACTTGCAATATATCCAGCTGCAAGCTATGCCAAAACATTTCACAGGACCCCACAGTCATTCACAAAGGAAAAATATTCAACATAAAGGAATATTTCACATGCTCATCTTCCAATGTGGTATATATCATTCAGTGTAAAAAATGTAACGAAGGATGCTATATTGGAGAAACAGGCCAGATGCTAAAGACAAGATTTAATTTACATAGATATCACATGAACAATACTGGTGCCAGCCGGGTTCCCACCCCTGTGGGCCAGCACTTTACAAAACCAGATAACTGTACCAGTGACTTCATAGAAAGAATCCTGAAAGGTAACTTTAAAACAATACAGGAACGTAAGACCTTTGAAGTCAGAATGATTGAATATTTTGACACCCAACAGACAGGTCTTAACAAAGATCTGGGTTTTCTAGCCCATTATAAACCATAAAGTTGTATTGTTCTGTTTATCACCCTCCTTTCACCTATCCACCCCCATCCTGTTAGACTATCTCTGAAATGCTTTGAGGTTCCCATGCATACCTCCTACCCATCCCCACCCTGTTAGACTGTCAATGAACTGCTTGGACGTTTCACTTGTATATACTGTCATCTACCACATTTGCTTATTTCCGATCTGACGAAGAAGGGCAACCTTCGAAAGCTAATCAAGAAATGTATTAAGCTATGTCCAATAAAAAAGGTATCATATTATTTTCTTTTCCTGTTTTATTTTGTTTGATTTCTGTGGTTTATAATGTTATTGCACAGATAGAAAACTCTTCTTTGCCAAGTCCTTTCTTGATAGAAAGTTGGAACAAAGTATGTGCATGTGTGGTGGGGAAGGGGTGTTAGAAATGGAGCTCAAGCCAGGGGCCTAGCTAGCTGATGTTTGCCCCTTTGCTCTCCAAATCACTGGACCACACTGATGAAAATAAGCTGATAAGATTGGGAAGACTTTGTATCAGACCTACTGCACAGTCGGAGACAACTGCCCCTGAGGAACTGGATTGGGCCTATTTGGAATGCCCTCCCGCGGGAGGTGGTGGAAATGAAAACGGTAACGGAATTCAAACATGCGTGGGATAAACATAAAGGAATCCTGTTCAGAAGGAATGGATCCTAAGGAGCTTAGCTGAGATTGGGTTGCAGAGCCAGTGGCGGGAGGCGGGGATAGTGCTGGGCAGAGTTATATGGTCTGTGCCAGAGCCGGTGGTGGGAGGCGGGACTGGTGGTTGGGAGGTGGGGATGGTGCTGGGCAGACTTATACGGTCTGTGCCCTGAAAAGGACAGGTACAAATCAAGGTAAGGTATACACAAAAAGTAACACATATGAGTTTATCTTGTTGGGCAGACTGGATGGACCGTGCAGGTCTTTTTCTGCTGTCATCTACTATGTTACTATATTAGATACTAGAAAAGGGATTGCTGGGAGCAGGGAAGTTGTTCTTTGCAACTTAAAGGCTGCAAAACTTGGATACCAATATCTGTGTTGCTTGATGTTGAAGTGAGTTTGGCATATGTTTATTAACGTGAATTAACTGATCTATTTGAGAGACACTGCAAGTACTGACATTGAACTGGATTCATTTGTGAGTATGATGAACTTGATCTGCTTATGTCTACTTGGAGATGAAATCCCTGGCCTATTGTAAGTCCTTAGACGCACTAAGAGGTTGCAAATTGTCCCTGCTCCACAGGAGTTTGTGTTTTGAATCCTATTGGTGAAGAGAATCTGTGTACAGGTCGACTACCTTGTATCCGAAATTCTAAAAACTGAGAAGTTCTGAAAACCAGAATTGATGTTGGGACATTTACTAACCTGTACAAGAAAGTTCACTTGTGATGTTAAACGTGAAACCTGACACTGATGTCACCTTAGAATCCACGCCACCTTGACATTAGTTCAGTTGTTCATCGCTTCTTGTTCATATGTTTATATTTTGAGACTCCACCTGAATGCTAAAACAACATAAAGAATTGCAGAATATCATCATTCCAAAATCTGAAAAATTCCAAAATCTGAAAAATTCCAAAATCTGAAAAGTCTCTGTTCCTGAACATTTCAGATAAAAGATCATTGACCTGTATCCGTTTCTCCTAATACCGTTTAATCAGAGCTTGTGCAAGATTTCTGACTGCCCTATGTGACTTCAACATGTGGTACCTGCTAGCTACCCAGTGACACAGGGTTGGTACCTTCTTCCGTCCCCCTCCCTCCCATGTTAATGGTGTATAATCTCTGCCCAGCCTCCTCTGCTGTGTGCATACTCTTCTAGGCCTCCATTACTGCTAACAGATCTGCTCAAATATACACTGGATGATTGCTAGGTGCCTGAATGCAGGGACTGTGAGCCTCCATGGGACTCTACCATACTTGGTAAGGTCACATCTAATGTGACCCACTGCAGCTGACAGGTTTGTTGATCCGTCAGATAATCCAGGCTCAGTGAACGGCAAATGCTCATCCAGGATCAGTTTACTTCCACAGTGATTTCCCTCGTTGCCCCTCCAAGACAACCATCAGCAATTCGATAGGGCAAGGAGGTCGCCTTTTTCTTTGGAGCTCAGTGTAACATCATGAACCAAGAGAGAGTGCGGGAATCCCATCCCAACAGCCACCCATCCCACTGGCAAGCTCACTGAACCTTGGGGTGAGCGAGAACTCCGACTAACAAAACTATCCATCAAGTCGACCGCAGGAACCAAGGCCAGTGAGATCCTGCTTACACAGGCTGAGCCTTTGCTTTTCTTCCCCATCTCAAGGTACGGGATAGGAAAATTCAAAGAACGTATTCACGGAGCTCAAGACACTAGCAAACCTGCAACTGCCAAATACATTTTTCACTGTTTGTATTTTTAAAAATAGTTTTGTGTTTGCCTTTTTCTCCACATCACACTATCCTCTACTTTCATCTTCTGGCTTCTCCTGACAATTTTCCCTAATTTCCATTTTCTCTCTCCACCTGATACAGTTACTTCTTCCCATGTCTCTCCTTTCTGTCTTTCTTTGTCCTTCAGCACTTCCCACTTTTCATTCATTCTTATTTCAAACGTTTTTTCCCCCCACCCATTACTTCTCTCATCTCTCATCTTATTCTTCCATCAATCCATCCAAGTCTTCCCTCTCTCCCCCCTCCCCCCCACATATCATTTTGTCTCCTTTCCCTTGTTCCCACTATCCTTCTCCCTTCACTTCTCAATGACTTCCTTCTGATCCTCTCCCCCTCCCACCATCTTCAGATATACTGTTCTTGGTTGTGGTTCCCTTCTGACCCTTTCCCTTGTTTCCTCATGCCCCCTCTGCCTCTCTCTCTTTCTTTTCCCATGTTTTGTTTTGTTTTTTGCTATCCCCTCTCTTTCTTGTGGCTTCCTTCTGTTCTTCGTCCTCATAACTTATCGTCCTTTCCTTCCCTCCAGGTTTTTCAGCTTTAACAAAACCTGCTTTTTAGTCGTTAATGTATACAGTGCATCAATTCTCCGAGAAAGCCAGGTGTTAGTGTAGTTAAGAAGAGGAGCAAAGAACAAGCCATAGGGGATGTTAAAGAGAGTTGGGCACTCATTTCCGAAGCATACAGACATCTCGGAAGGATGAAATGGACGTCCATGTGCTTGAAAGGTCCAAGTCCCAATTTTCAAAAAGCAGAATAGAAACGTCCGACACTACAGTACGTCCAAATAGCAAGGGAGTGTGTTCTGGGTGGGACTAGGGAGGGCCTGTAATCTGGTTGTCCAACAGTGATTACCGAAGGGGAAGAAATGTCCATATCTAAAAATTAGAATGCCCATATTTAGATCTGTTTCAGAAGAGTCCAGGTTACAGAAAGATGCTTTGATTGAGCCACTGTCCACTGGAGGGACCAAGGCATGACACCTCTTTAAAGGGCCCTTTTACAAAGACGCGTAGGCGCCTACGTGTGTACAATGCGTGTCAGATTAGAGGCAAGGAGTCCCGCGTGTCCCTGGCAGTAATTGTAATTTTGACACGTGTCCAAAATGTGCAGCAGAAAATGATTTCTATTTTCTACTGCATGGCACTAACCGGGCAGTAATCGGCAGTGTACATGAGACCTTACCGCTAAGTCAGTGGGTGGCGGTAAGGTCTCAGGCCCAAAACGGATGCACGCTCATTTTAATTCTGCCACACATCCATTTTCGGCCACAAAAGGAAGAAGTCTTTTTTGCAGGTGCGCTGAAAAATGGACCTGCCCGCATCCAATACATGCGCCTACACCAGTGCAGGCCATTTTTCGGCGCGCCTTAATAAAAGGGTCCCTAATTCTCCAGTGGTTGGTGTCCCCCTCCCTCTCCCCTGAAAATGAAACTGGAAGGGGATATGAGGCGCTATGACAGCTTCAGGTATTATGGGTGTTCTTAACAGAGTAGGCTGCAAGTCTGAGGAGTTGCCTAGTAGTTTGTGCAATGGACTGTAAACCAAGGGACGAACCCAACTTCAACCCTTTTTTTTAAAATTATTTTATTTATAAAGTTTAAACATAATCATCACAAGTAATCTTGCTTACAGAAACATAGAAATTACAGGGGAAAGTAATAACCAAAAGGATAATAATATATCACAGGAAACATTTCAAAATCCTTGGTATTTCTCTTTAGCCCACAATATAAACTTGGGCAGAATTGGTATAATTGGAGTACTTAATCAGGTGAAGAAAAGAAAAAGGGAAAAAAGGCATTAACAACTACCTACTTCCCTTCATCAGAAATTCTCACTAAGCTTCAACAACTGGCAGAGCGGTTGCTACGGACAACTTCTTTAAATCAAGAAATGAGCGTAATTGGTCTGGTAAAAAGAATATGTACTGAACATTCAAATATTTTACCAAAAGGTTTACAGGGATATCGTAAAAAGAATGAGGCACCCTAGGAAATTATTTCTTGTCACCTCTCCTGTGTGGCTGTAGCCCACATCAGGGTATATCTATATTTTTTGTCCCAGATAATGCTAATTTGAATTGCGAAAATATAGAGGGGCATAATCGAACGGGGCCTCCCATCCATAAGGGCGGCCATCTCTGAGGATGGTGCCGCGAAGGGGTGGGGCATCCCGTATAATCGAAAAAGATGGGCGGCCATCTTTCGTTTCGATAATACGGTTGGGGCCGGCCAAATGCCTTGGATTTAGCCGGGTTTGAGATGGCCGGCCTTGGTTTTCGTTGATAATGGAAACCGAGGCCGGCCATCTCAAACCCGGCCAAATCCAAGGCATTTGGTCATGGGAGGAGCCAGCATTCGTAGTGCGCCGGTTCCACTAACTGAATGGAAAAAGCCCTTCACTTACCGATCCGGAAGGGAACGGGCATGCATGAAGGAAATTGCATGCAAATGAGCTGCTTGCTGTTAGCTCATTTGAACACGATTTCCTCCCTAAGGAGGGGAAGCGATGGCAGCGTCCAAAATGAGGATGTTTCTGTGAGAAGGACATCCATGCCATTATCAGCCGAAGCCGGCCATCTCTTAACCACGCCCCTGTCCCTGTGGCGTAGCCAGACTGCCAATTTTGGGTGGGCCTGAACCCAAAGTGGGTGGGCACAAAATTTTCTCTGTACCCCCCCCCCCCCCCCCCAGCAAAATTTAGTCACACTCAGATGCATTTGTCACACAGGGTAAAGCTGCTTTTCAGTGCATCCAATTTCAGACAATTTACTAATCCTTTTCAGTGAGCTTTCAGAGGCCAAAACCTCCTGCCTCAGGTCAGTATAATGCTGTTACGGTATCCTCTCCTGACCTAAGGAAGGAAGTATTGGTCTCTGAAACTTTATTAACACCATATTACTTTATCCTAAATTAAAAATAAAATTATTTTCTTTACCTTTGTTGTATGGCCATTTACTTTGTCTCATTGTGTCTCTAGATTCTGCTTTCTTTCGTTTAACTCTTCTGCCAGGGTTTCCTGGCCATTTGTCATTTTTCTCTCCTTTTTCTTTGCTTTCTTCAATATTTTTCTGCCTCTCTCTGTGTCCAGATTTAATTCATTCTTACTATCCATTCTTTAATTTCCTTCATCTACTTATGGCTTTTCATCTTTTTCTCACCCTTGTTCTCCCCATGCCCCTTCCTCTTATTCTCCAATCTTTCACTACTCCCCCTTTCCATGCAGCAGCTCTCCTCTTTCTCTCCCCATCCTTCCAGTGTCTCCCCTCTCTCTCCCCATCCTTCCAATAGTCTCCCCTCTTTCTTTCTGCATCCTTCCATCCAGTGTCACCTCTTTCTCCCTACCCTTCCATCCAGCGTCTTCCCTCTTTCTCTCCCCATCCTTCCACCCATCTACCCTCTCTCCTGATCCTTCCATCTAATGTCTCTCTCCCTCCTTCTAACCAGTGTCTATCTCTCTACCCTTTTCTGTTCAGTGTCCCTTCTCTCTCCACATCCTTCCACTCTCCCCTTTTTCTCTGCATCCTTTCATCCATCTCCCCTCTTTCTCTGCCATCCTCCCATCTGTTTTCCCTCTTTCTCTCCCCATCCTCCGTTTTCCCTCTTTCTCTGCCATCCTGCCATCTGTTTTCCCTCTCTCTCCACATCCTTCCATTTTCCCTCTTTCTCTGCCATCCTCCCATCTGTTTTCCCTCTTTCTCTCCCCATCCTTCCATTTTCCCTCTTTCTCTGCCATCCTCCCATCTGTTTTCCCTCTTTCTCTCCCCATCCTTCCATTTTCCCTCTTTCTCCCCATCCTGCCATCTGTTTTCCCTCTTTCTCTCCCCATCCTTCCATTTTCCCTCTTTCTCCCCATCCTGCCATCTGTTTTCCCTCTTTCTCTCCCCATCCTTCCATTTTCCCTCTTTCTCTGCCATCCTCCCATCTGTTTTCCCTCTTTCTTTCTGCATCCTTCCATCCAGTGTCACCTCTTTCTCCCTACCCTTCCATCCAGCGTCTTCCCTCTTTCTCTCCCCATCCTTCCACCCATCTACCCTCTCTCCTGATCCTTCCATCTAATGTCTCTCTCCCTCCTTCTAACCAGTGTCTATCTCTCTACCCTTTTCTGTTCAGTGTCCCTTCTCTCTCCACATCCTTCCAGTCTCTCCCCTTTCTCTCTGCATCCTTCCATCCAGTGTCTCTCTCCCCACCCATCCGTTTTCCCTGTTTCTCTGCCATCCTTCCATCTGTTTTCCCTCTTTCTCTGCCATCCTTCCATCTTCTTCCATCTCTGTACCTCTATCTTCCTCCATGTTTAGTATCTCCTTTTCTCTGTGTCCCTATATTACTCTGTCCATCTTCTCCCCTCTCTTTGTCCCCAGTGCCAATATATTTCTACCCTCTCTGACCCTACCCCATCCAGCTTCTCTCCTTCTCACTCCCTCCTCTTTCCAGCATCTGGTTTGGTTGCTTGATTTCCTGCCTCCCTCCTTCAAGCTGTAGGTTTAATATTCCCTTTTCCTTCATCTCCTTGGTCTGGTATCTCTGTTTCCCTTCCCTCCCTCCTTGTGCTGTACCAGCAGTTCTCTCCCTTCCCTCCAGTTCTCCTCCCATTTCCAGCAGCTCTCTCCCTTCCATCCAGATCCCCTCCTCCTCTTCCTCCTACATCTAACAGCTCTCTCCCTTCCACCCAGATCCCCTCCTCCTCTTCCTTCAGAAGCTCTCTCCCTTCCATTGTCCCCTCCTTCTCTTCCTCCCATATCCAGCAGCTCTTTCACTTCCCTCCAGTCCCTTCCTCCTCTTCCTCCCTTGTCCAGCAGCTCTCCAACCCCTTCCTCCTCTCCCTCCCATGTCCAGCAGCTCTCTCCCTTCCATCGTCCCCTCCTCCTCTTCCTCCCATGTCCAGGAGCTCTCCCCCTTTCCTCCAGTCCCTTCTTCCTCTTCCTAGCTTGTCCAGCAGCTCTCCAGCCCCTTCCTCCTCTCCCTCCCTCCCATGTCCAGCAGCTCTCTCCCTTCCATTCAGTCCCCTCCTCCCCTTCCTTCAGCAGCTCTCTCCCTTCCATCGTCCCCTCCTTCTCTTCCTCCCATGTCCAGCAGCTCTCTCCCTTCCCTCCAGTCCCTTCCTCCTCTTCCTCCCTTGTCCAGCAGCTCTCCAACCCCTTCCTCCTCTCCCTCCCATATCTAGCAGCTCTCTACCTTCCCTCCCTCTTCCAGAAGCTCTCCAGCCCCTTCCTCCCACCTCCAGCAGCTCTCTTCCTTCCCAGTTCCCTCTAATCCCCTTCCTCCTACAAGTCTGACTCTGTCTCTGGCAAAAGTATCCCTTCCCCCCCAACCAACCAACCACAAATCCAGCACTTACTCTTCCAGGCCCGCCATCCAAATCCTTCATCGCTGTCGCTGCCTTTTCTCCCGCGGCTTCCGGGAGGCAGCGATCAGCGTTACCTGTCAGTGCCTGCCCTGAAATTATGCTTCTCTTCTCCCCAGGCTTCGCCCCGCTCGTTTCTTCGCTCGTCGGCAGCGCTATGCTGCGCTGCTATTCAAACAGGCAGCTCCGCTCCTCTCTGCCGCGTCCATCCGGCCCTCTGATGCACTTCCTGTTTAGTAGGGCCAGATGGACGCGGCAGAGAGGAGCGGAGCTGCCTGTTTGAATAGCAGCGCAGTGTAGCGCTGCCGACGAGCGAAGAAACGAGCGGGCCGAAGCCTGGGGAGAAAAGAAGCATAATTTCAGGGCAGGCACTGACAGGTAACGCTGATCGCTGCCTCCCGGAAGCCGCGGGAGAAAAGGCAGCGACAGCGATGAAGGATTTGGATGGGTGGGCCTGTAGGGCAAGTGGGTGGGCCTGGGCCCATCCAGGCCCACCCGTGGCTACGCCCCAGCCCTGTCCCACCTTCGCTACCCTGCTGACAGGGCTTTCGATTATACTGATTTGGCCGGCTTTAGGAGAAGGCCGGCCATCTCCCGATTTGTGTCGGAAGATGGCCGGCCTTGTCGTTCGAAAATAAGCAGGATAGTCTCAACAGCATTTTCTGTATTTCTTCAGCAGAAGATTCCAATACTGCAGAAATATCAATAACTTGTTGATTGTTGAGTTCAGACCTGATTCTTCTCTGAGGCAAATATAATAAACCTTATTAACTGGAGGAAAAGATGTATCTCCCATGCCAAAAGCTTGTACCAAAAAATTCTTCTAGGTAATCATTGGAGTTTGTCCATACACCTTAGGAAAATTCAAAATTTGTAAATTTAAATATCTGGGGTAATTTCCGACTTGCTTCAATTTTCTATGCAACATAAGTTTATCCTTAACCAGCCCACTCACCACTTGCTGGTTTTCTTGGATCTTGGCCTGCACCTCTGATATATCATGCTGCAGCTTTTCAGTTGTAGTTTCTGGTTTCTGAGACAATTGCCCAACAGTAATAACCATAGAGGATAATTCTGAAGAACGTTTAGTAATCCCAGAGTCCATTTTTACCAGCATCTGCCAAATTGTGTGCAAAGAGACCTCTGTACCCGGTAAAGATGGCAACATACCTGAAGTACCAGAGGGCTCCTGAATCCCAATCCCAGAGCTGGCAGCCACAGCCACACCTTTGGGCCACCCTCACTCTGCTCTGGCTGCTGCAATGCTGTTTCCGGATGAGGCTGTTCTCTTCCCAGAGTCAGATGCTGTCCCTGAACCTCCAGAGTTGTTCCCGTGGCTGGTGACTGAACTACCGCTATTGCTTCCGGGGTCAAAGCAGAGAAAACGGGAGTGGTGTGAGAAACTGGGCTGGGTACATTTCCCCCCTCCAGGCAGTGCCGCTGCTCCACCAACAGCTACCGCAGCAGAGGACTGGCCCAGGGAAACCATGGGAAGAGGCTGGTCATAGCTCTAGATGGTCTGTTGAGCTGACCCCACTAAATTCTGCTGAGCCGGGTAGGTCAGAACCCTACCCCGGTTCTTCGGAGCCATTAGGAAAAAGGGAAAAGTCTGCAGGTGCTCCTCACATGCCTCAACACACCGCCACCATCTTAACTCAACTCCTAAAGATATATATATTTTTTTAATTGAGAGCCCTCCAAAAATAGAAAAATACCTACTGCATACAAGACACATGCAAGCCTGAAGACTATTGAAGTGGCGTAAATTCAGGTACAGTAGGTATTTTTCTGTTCTTGGAGGGCTCACAATTATAAAAAGAAAGAGTTAAAGTGGGATTTGAACCCAAGACCCTTGGTTTATAGTCCACTGCATTAACCAGCATCTGGCCAAAAGATCATCCCATCCCGTACATTCCTTAATCTGCACTTCCCCAGTTGCAAAGGTCTAAAATACAAGCTAACACATGCGTCAAACTTTTCCTACTTGAGTGCACAGTGATGGAACGCATTGCCGCGTAACTTAAAAACGATCTACGAACTAACTAATTTTCACAGACTTCTGAAGACCCACCTCTTTAATAAGGCATACCACAATGATCTACACATGTTAATGTAACACATCTCCTCCTACCTATACTCAGAACTGTTTTCATTTACCTGCTTGTCTAAATTTTTTACTATGCCATTCAAGATCTTTATGTAACAGTAATTGTCTATTTTCTAAACTATTTCCATCAAGATCGATACATTGTAAGCCACATTGAGCCTGCAAAAAGGTGGGAAAATGTGGGATACAAATGCAATAAATAAATAAATAAATAAATAAATAACCACTAAGTTGACCCTCTACTCTGAGCAGATGTCTGTGTGTCTATTTTCTAAGAATGCTACTATACAGACGTCCATGCCCCTTGTTTTCCCCCATTCAAAATTTGGACTTTTCAGTACGTAAAATGGATGTTCATGCTGGAAGTTCCCTGCTCATGGCGTTTATCTCACATACATGTGAGACGAATGTCCGATTGGGATGTTCAGACTTATATATCCTTATTCTGGCTTGGATGTTCTTTTGAAAATACTCAATAGGAAAATGCTGAAGTTTGTAAAACACTTCCTCCAGTGATTATGGCTAGAAAAGGAGGCGAAAGAGAGTCACATTTCACTTTTGTTTGAAATACCACAAATTACAAGAGTAGCTAAGCAGTTTACAGCTAATTAATTAAGTGTATGGGGTAGAAAGAGAAATTACATAAAAAGTACTTAAATTACGAAAGATTGTTATCAAGGGAAAGTAATGAGTGGAATGGATCGGGTGGATGTGAAGCGACTGTTCACGCTATCCAAAAATACTAGGACTAGAGGGCATGAGTTGAAGCTACAGTGTGGTAAATTTAAAACGAATCGGAGAAAATTTTTCTTCACCCAACGTGTAATTAGACTCTGGAATTCGTTGCCGGAGAACGTGGTACGGGCGGTTAGCTTGACGGAGTTTAAAAAGGGGTTAGATAGATTCCTAAAGGACAAGTCCATAGACCGCTATTAAATGGACTTGGAAAAATTCCGCATTTTTAGGTATAACTTGTCTGGAATGTTTTTACGTTTGGGGAGCGTGCCAGGTGCCCTTGACCTGGATTGGCCACTGTCGGTGACAGGATGCTGGGCTAGATGGACCTTTGGTCTTTCCCAGTATGGCACTACTTATGTACTTATGACAGTAATACCTACTAAGATGCAGGGGACTGCTTAGGCGCCTACGGGCACCCAACGAGTGTCGATTTGGAGTTACTGCCCGGCCCAAGCGGTAATTTCATTTTTGTACAGTGTCTGTTACGCACCCCAGAAAATAATTTTTATTTTCCTGCGCACGGCAGAAACTGGGCGATAATCATCATTCTACGTATATAGACGATTACCGTTTGAGACCTTACCACTAAGTCAACGGCTGGCGGTAAGGTCTCAGACCCAAAATTGACGTACGGCAAAATTTAAAAAGGCCTTTTTTTACAGGCACACCCAAAACACGAGCCTACATTAGCGCAACCCTTTTTTTGGCGCACCTTAGTAAAAGGACCCCAAAGTATGGTGGGGAGAATGTAAAAAGAACGCAACAGGACATGAGAGCTGCACACAGATGAGAGCACTATGAATCTGTCTAAGATGTTGGAGAAGCAGAAGGAAATGCTTTAGAGACGTAATAGGTTTTGAGTGGCTGTAAATTTTTTGAGAGATAGTTTTAAGCGTAGGTCAAGTGGAAGGGAGTTTAGTGGGATGGGAGTTGTTACTCTGAACCAAGAAGATCTAGTGGAGTGAGATTGGATGTGAAGGGGGGGATGGGCAACTAATAGATGTTGCTGAGCGGATCGGAGGAAATGACTTGGGACCAAAGAGAAAAAATGTTAAACCAGTCTGGAGGACTAAAGTCAGTACTTTGAATGGTGTATTATAAGAAATAGGGAGCCGATGTTCATTCATAAGCAATAGCGAGACACAATCATATTTCTTAGCACCAAAAATGAGTTTCACAGCAGTATTTGGTATGACTTGAAGACAGCTGAGTTGGTAATGGGACAAACCTTGTAAAAGGGAATTACAGTAGTCCATATGAGATATCACTAGGGAATGAATAAATAGCAGCAGACTGGGTATCAAAGAGGGAAATTGCTGCACAGAATTGTCGTAATACAACCATAGAGACATGGTCAGAGAAAGTGAGATAGTTGTCAAAGATGATTTCTAGAATCCAGACCAAGCTTGTTAGTGGAATGTCGATTCCATTAATATTTGGTAAGCATAGGAGTGTGTAAAAATCTGACCAGGAGAAAAGAAAAGCAACAGTTTTTGATGTATTCAGTTTCAGACTGTTGGAGGTGAGCAGTTTGCAAGTAGATTCAGGTTAGAGGAGATTTTAGTGATGGATTGTATATTACAGGATTATATTACATATAGAGGGGCATTTTCGAAAGAAACGTCTAAGTTGGAATTTGGATGTCTTTGTAGAACGTCCAAATTCGGAGGCGGGAAAAAGGTCATTTTCCAAAAAAGATGGACGTCCATCTTTGTGTTCAAAAATACCTTGGACATCCTTGGATTTGGACGTCTTTGATTTTTGGCTATTTTCGAAACCAAAGATGTCCAAGTCTAAAACATTCAAGCCATTTGGATGTGGGAGGATCCAGCATTTTTAGTACACTGGTCCCCCTGACATGCTAGGACAGCAATCGGGCACCCTAGGGGGCACTGCAGTGGACTTCATAAAATGCTCCCAGGTACACAGCTCCCTTGCTTTGTGTGTTGAGCCCCCCAAAACCCACTACCCCCAACTGTACACCACTACCATAGCCTTTACAGGTGAAGGGGTGCACCTATATGTAGGTACAGAGGGTTTCTGGTGGGTTTTGGAGGGCTCGCTGTTTCCTCCACAAATGTAAAGAACAAAGTCACAGCGAAGGAGACAAAGTAGACGATGCCAAAAAACTTCTATTAGACTACAAAAAAGTTCACAGCAAAGGTTTATTGATAAAATCTGGACTTGACACGAGTCGTGTTTCGGCCACTTAGGCCTGCCTCAGGAGTCCCTGTGAATTATTGCTAGAATGGTTACTGGAATCTTCTAACCGTATACAGCTAGCAAACTGAGGGAAATAACCGGATAAATCTGCTTAGAAAGGCTGTGAATAAGCAAACCTCTTATCTTAAGGGTATGCCATCACAACGGAACAAGCGTCATCTCAACAGTTTTTTGGCATCATCTACTTTGTCTCCTTCACTGTGACTTTGTTCTTTGGCTTGACCAATGCGGAGGTTTGTTTCCTTCTGTGTTTGTCGTCCTCCACAAATGTAACGGGGGGGGGGGGGGGGGGGGGGGTTGGGTCGGGTCCACCTGTCTGAAGTGCACTGCCTATTAAACTACTCCAGGGACCTGCATGCGCTGTCATGGACCTGAGTATGACATCTGAGGCTGGCAAAGTAATCTTTTTAATCATGTTTTTTGAGGGTGGGAGGGGGTTAGTTAGTGACCACTGGGGGAGTAACAGGAGGTCATCCCCGATTCCCTCCAGTGGTCATCTGGTCATTTCAGGCACCTATTTGTGCCTTATTCGTAATAAAAACAGGTCTGTGTGAAAACGTCCAAGTTTTAGTCCTGGACGTCTTTGCTTTTTTCCATTATGGCTCAAAGATGTCCAAGTCTTAGGAATGTCCAAGTCCCGCCTTGACCACGTCTCCGATATGCCCCCTTGAGATTTGGACATCCTTGCGACGGACTTCTGAGAAAGATGTCCAAAATCATTTTCGATTATACCGATTTGGACATTTCTGTGAGATGGACGTCCAAGTGCCGATTTATGTCGCTTTTTGGACGCCCATCTCTTTCGAAAATGAACCTGATTGTATCATTGGTGTATAGGCAAACTAATTACATGACTAGGGCCCAAAGTCAAGGAGACCTGCACGCTTGTTAAATCTCCTACTTAAGAATAATAAATATCCTAATGATAGATACTCGTCAGTGGAGTACCGCAGGGATCGGTCCTAGGGCCAGCTCTTTTTAACGTCTTTGTGAGCGATATTGCGGAAGGGCTGTCTGGTAAGGTTTGTCTCTTTGCGGATGATACTAAACTCTACAACAGGGTGGACACCCTGGATGGTGTGAATGACATGAGGAAGGACCTAGTGAAGCTAGAGGAATGGACTGATATTTGGCAACTAAGATTTAATCCCAAAAAATGCAGGGTCATGCACTTGGGTCGCAAAAATCCGAGGGAATGGTACAGTATAGGGGGTGTAGTGCTTCAGTGTGCGAAGGAAGAGCGGGACTTGGGGGTGATTGTGTCTGACAAACTTAAAGCTTTCAAACAGGTAGAAAAAGCGACGGCCAAAGCCAGAAGGATGCTTGGGTGCATAAAGAGAGGCATGACCAGCAGGAAAAAGGAGGTGATAGTGCCGTTGTATAAGTCTCTGGTGAGGCCTCATTTGGAGTACTGCGTGCAGTTCTGGAGACCGCACCTGTGGAAAGATATAAACAGGATGGAGTCGGTCCAGAGGGCGGCTACGAAATTAGTAAGCGGTCTTGAATGCAATAATCATAGGGACAGGCTTATGAACGTCAACATGTATACGCTGGAAGAGAGGAGGGAGAGAGGAGACATGATAGAGACGTTTAAATATCTCAAGGGCATTTATGTACAGGAAGAGAGCCTTTTCCAAATGAAGGAGAGCTCTGGAATGAGGGGGCATATGACAAAGTTAAGAGGGAATAGGCTTAGGAGTAACCTAAGGAAGTATTGAAAGGGTGGTGGAGGCGTGGAATGGCCACCCGGTGGAGGTGGTGGAGTCGAGGACTGTTCCAGAATTTAAAAAGGCATGGGATAAGCATGTGGGATTGCTTAGGAACAGGAAGAATTAGGGGTTACAGAGGATGGGCAGACTGGATGGGTCACATGGCCTTTATCTGCCGTCATGTTTCTATGTTTCTAGATGTGGGAGACTTGGGGCCACAGTAGGAATACCATGTAGCAGTTTTAATTAATGGAGGCCAGTGTAGAGATGCTAAGGGGGAGCAATTGTTGAGAATAAAATTTGCTCCTACTGCACCTCCTAGCTCCACTCTTTTTGGGATCCTTTTACTAAGCAGCGGTAGGGCTAATGCGCGGGTAGCACATACCAAATCGGCAGTACTGCTGGAGTAGTGTGGGCGCCTGGCAGTAATTCCGAAATTAGCATGCGCCGGTTCCCACGGTAGAACCCCGCAGTAGGTGGGGGGGGCATTCCTGGTGGTAATTGGCAGTGCGTCCACATTGGCGCATGCTGCATGTTTACCGTGCAAGTAACGAGTAAGCCCTTAACACTAGGTCAATGGGTAGCAATGAAGGTTCAGGCGGTAAATAGCCATGCACTACTTTTAGTGCACGGCCATTGCCCCATTGACAAATGCCTAAAATGGCCCAGCACACGCCAAAAACACGCGCCCGCTTAGTAGAAGGACCTCTGTACCTCCTTTGCCCCAAGGTCATTCCAGAAATGACCTTATTTACACTGGTGATGACAATAAGGATGGATAAGAACTACAGATAACCATTACCATACTCTTATGATCTCACAAAACCTTTTTTCAATCTAGTCTCCCTATCAGCTGCTTTCTTTGTCTTAGGATGTGGGACAAAACTGTAAATATTGCACCAGGCCCTAGAGCACCTGTATAGTTCCTATTGGCAAAATACAACTATTACAGATCCTTACACTATTAGGAACTACACACTTGGATTCTTCACCTCAGTAACACATGCAGAATATAGTCAGACCCTCACCCATAAGGGACCATAAATTAGAAACAAATATGCAGAGAGAAACTGAAATGGAAATTCTAGGAAAGCCAGAGTCTGTAAGCAGTGCAGGAAAGGTTTAAAAAAAAAAATCCCAAAGAATAAACAAACAACAACAACAAAAACAGAAATGCATTTCCTTCTGTACTCTGCAAAATAAAAACATATACTTTTCCCAAAGCAGACATCCCAGTACTTAAAATTTTGAGCTGCATTTTTTTCTTTCCTACCTTTGTTTTCTTGGCATTTTATTTTATTAACTGGGTTGGTTTCAGTCTCTCTTCCACTTTAAGTGGAGGAGTAGCCTGAAGGTTAGTGCAGTAACCTGAAAACCAGACAGACCAGATTCAAATCCCACTACTGTGAGCAAGTCACTTAACCTGCCATTGTCCAAGGGACAAAAACAAGTACCTGTCTATATAATATGTAAAACCTCAGAAAGGTGATAGATCAAATCCCATCCCCTTTCCCTTTGTGATTCTTCTAAATTGTTTTGTCAGTGTTTCCTTTCTGTATCTTCTCTTTTCCTGTCCTTTTTCTATTCTATTTTGATGCTTCTGTACTACCTTTAACAAGTTTTCAAGGCAATTTACAGTAAAGATAATATCTTAATCAGATGTGATCAACAATTTACTTTTCTTTTCATGATATATTCTTACAAGTTAACAAATTAAGTCTTCAGGACTTTCTGAAATAAAAAAAATAGTTAGGTATCATCCGTGTAAAGATTGGTATGTTATTCCAGATTTTTGGACCCTGGAAAGAGAAAGATGGTTCCCAAATAGACGTCAATTTCATTTTCTTTGTAGAAGGAATATCAAGTGTTAAGTTTTGAAGCTTTCTCAGATTTCCTCCTAAAACCGTAAGACTCCCCAAGGCAGGCACTAGCCGAAACATGGTGCCCTGTTGAGTATCTTATGAAAGAAGAGTGTTTTTCACAACTTAAGAACTTTTCGTGTCAATAAAGTATTGTGTCATCGCAAGTGAATTAAATTGCAGGGCAGTCAATCAATTCAGAAAGTGAGTAGTGCAATGGTTCCCAAGCCTGGTCCTGGAGGCACCCCAGCCAGCCAGGTTTTCAGGATACCCACAATGAATATTCATGAGAGAGATTTGCAGGCACTGCCTCCACTGTATTCAGATCTCTCTCATGAATGTTCATTGTGGGTATCCTGAAAACCTGACTGGCTGGGGTGCCTCCAGGACCTGGTTTGGGAACCACTGGAGTAGTGTCTTTCACGTAAGAGGCACAAAGAGGAACTAGAGGTCTCAAAAAACAGTCTGCGTGTTTACAAATTTGCTCTAACAGAGAATTGTGGGAGGATGCAATGGGGTGACCTGGTGGGGGGGGGGGGCACTGTAAATTCTTATGCACCTTTGGGAGGATAAAGCTAAGTTTGTGTAGATTACAGTAATTGATAGTGAACTTGTGTTTCATCATTTGTGATCACCAGCAATTTTTGCTTTTGGGACTGCTTTTGGATTTTTTGTTTTTTTTTTTCTCATGGTTGATCTAGGCTGCATGGCTTTATTCCCAATTTTGGGGGGAGCAATTTACTTTTTTCTCTAGTTGGTGGAGTTTTTTGTGATCACTCTCTTTTTTCTGGTTTATGATATTACTAGTAAAAAAAAGTCTGTTTCTCATTGAAATGAAACGGGCGATAGCAAGGTAATCACCTTCTGCCATTAATGTTTTTAAGGGAAGTTCCAGCGTCCCCCCTCCCTCCCAGTTCCAGGGTCCCCCTCCCTTCTTCCCAGTTCCAGGGTCACCTCTCCCTTCTTCCCAGTTCCAGGGTCGTCGTCCCTCCCTCCGAGTTCCATGGTCATTGTCCCTCCCTCCCTCCCTCCCTCCCTCCCTTCCAGTTCCAGGCCCCCTCCCTCCGAATTTGAAAAGTCATCCTGACTTACCTCGTCGGGGTTACGGCGGCCGGCAGCAGCGGTAAAAAGCGTGCAGGCTCGGCACTTACTTCAGTTTTCCCTTCTCTGTCTCTCAGCTCTGGTCCCGCCCTTGCGGAAACAGGAAATGAGGGCGGGACCAGAGCTGAGAGACAGAGAAGGGAAAACTGAAGTAAGTGCCGAGCCTGCACGCTTTTTACCGCTGCTGCCGGCCGCCGTAACCCCGACGAGGTAAGTCAGGATGACTTTTAAAATTCGGAGGGAGGGGGCCTGGAACTGGAAGGGAGGGAGGGACGACGACCCTGGAACTGGGAGGGCGGACCCTGGAATTGGGAGGGAGGGAGGGAGGGAGGGAGGGGGCGGATGATGACCCTGCAACGTTGAAAATGCCTGGTCCTTTCTGTTAAATGAGAGACCTGAGGGAGCTGGGGAAATGTTGGGGAAGTTCAGTTGACATTAATGTGAGTTGTGGCTGTTCAAATGGGAAGAGTATTTGCATTGGAAAGAGGAAGAAGGGGGGGGGGGTGGTCCATGTCTTCCACAGAAATGCAAGCAAAGCAGACCAAGGGTGGAAGTAAAACGAATCCAAATGACCAGCCCAAACAGGAGAGTAAGAGGGTCCCATTAAACTTGTTTTGAAACTCTTATTCTCCTGTTTGGATTGCATTGGAAAGAGCAGCAATTGCCAGGGGTGGGGTTAGTAATTCAACAAATGTGGACTATACTACTACTACTTATCATTTCTACAGCGCTACTAGACGTACGCAGCGCTGTACACTTGAACATGAAGAGACCGTCCCTGCTCGACAGAGCTTACAATCTAATTATTTATTTATTTGTAGCATTTATACAACCTGCTCTTTCCCGCTCGATAGCAGGCTCAGTGCGGCTTACAATGTATGGATACAATATATCACAGAGATAACACAATGTTTGGGTACAAAATATCCCAGAGATAACACAATGTATGGGTACAGAGTATCCCATAGATAACACAGTTGTATAGAGAAGGATGAGAGGAAGAGATAAGGGGGGAGGAATGGGTTATAGTTAATGTAGGTGGTGTGGATTAGGTTCGTGAATTAAGTTGGGTCGTTTGGGTAGGCTATTTTCAGCAGCTTTCAGAATGGTAGATGTTCGTTAGGACAGACAAACAAGAGATAAGGGAATATTAAAGTGAGGATGATAAAATAAGGGTTCTGAACAAGTGAATAAGGGTTAGGAGTTAAAAGCAGCATCAAAAAGGTGGGCTTTTAGCTTAGATTTGAAGACGGCCAGAGATGGAGCTTGACGTACCAGCTCAGGAAGTCTATTCCAGGCATATGGTGCAGCAAGATAAAAGGAACGGAGTCTGGAGTTAGCAGTGGAGGAGAAGGGTGCAGATAAGAGAGATTTACCCAGTGAACGGAGTTCCCGGGGAGGAATGTAGGGAGAGATGAGAGTGGAGAGGTACTGAGGAGCTGCAGAGTGAATGCACTTATAGGTCAATAAGAGGAGTTTGAACTGTATGCGGAAATGGATAGGAAGCCAGTGAAGTGACTTGAGGAGAGGGCTAATATTCATAGAATGAGTGAAATAACTGTGTCTAAACACTACTGGGTACCTCATTTTGCAGTATCTGGTCACTATCTGAGGAGTGGATGAAGAAGAGACTTGGGAGTGATTATTGGGACAACATAAATATCTGGGAGGGAGATAATAGGACCTGTAAAGGGAAGGTATTGTAGAAGAGGGGGAGTGAATGAGGGAACGAGAATTCCTTACAAAAAAACAAACAAACCTTTTAGTGAAATCAAATGGAGAAATAGACTATTTCTTTTTATTGTTTATTGTTGGTGATATTTGTAAGATAATATTGGAAAAGTAGTATCAGAAAGTAATTAAACATTTAAAGAAAGAAAATGATTGGTTCAAGCACCGATCCTTGTAGCATACTGCTGATCCCTTCACTATATTGCCTTTTACCCCAAATCCTATTTCTTGCCCAGCTTTGCCGATCAAAGGCTTTACATAGGCCACATCAACTGCACAAGATGACCTATTGCTTTGGTCACTTCACCAAAGAAATCAATCAACTTTATATGTCAAGATTTTCACCTTGTAATACCGTGTTACCTATGATCCTTTAAGCCACTGACGTCAATATATTGCAGTGTTCTGTCTTTCAGTAGTGTTTAAAATTCCTTACCCACTACGCAGATGAAACCAACAGGTCTGTAGTTTTCTTCTACTCATTATATACATACCTAACCATCTCCAGTCTCCCTTAAGTCTTCTCTTTCAAGTAATATGTTGAACAGAACTGTGTGAGGGGTACAATCAGCACCTCCTTTAGCTCATTTGGTATTCTAGAATGTACTCAGGTCTAACAGCCTGTTGAATTGTCGGTCATGCCACTAGTTTGAATATCAACTCCTCAGAAAAGAGTAATGTGTCTTCTCCACGGTTTGTTATGTTCTTGATTTTTCATATTTGGCCCATCAGCTTCTCATTCTGGGCAAAAGCACATCTGCTTGTTTCCGATTCTCCTCTTCATTGATTCTTTCCCCCTTTAATTCATACTATTCCCTTTTTGGCCTGCCTCTTTTCAAGTTTCTTGTAGTCTTTCTGTCCCACCCTTCTTATCTCCCATTGTTTTTCCTGATAATTTTGATTGGCCTTCTCCTCCTCCTTCTGTGTATCTTTCTATTTCATGAATGGTCATCTTTTTGCTCTTAACTTTTCCTTCTGCTTGTTATGATTGTGGTCATAACCCCTCTCAAACTTACCTTTTTCCTGGTGGTCAGCTTAGCTGGCTTCTGTTTCATTTGTCTATCCTGTCTGAGCTGGCTCTCTCTCTCTCTCTCTGTGCTGGCAGCTTCCAGCAGCATGACTCTAATTGTCTCACTTTACTACAGCTGTGTGTGTGGACTGAGTTGCTCTAACTCTTTTTGGGTGTACTGGCTTCAAGTGCTTCACGGGACTGCATTGGTGTGGGTTGGACCTTTCTGGGTCAGTGTGCTGTTGCCTGGGGCTAGGGAGTGTGACATCATCAGGGAGGGCCTTGATAAGGAAGTGGTGTTCTTTCCTTCAGGGCCTTTGCAACCGTGGTGTTTGCTTTAGGTAGGGTGGTGCAGTGTGCACTTCTGACTTTGTGTCTAGTTTCCCTGCTTGCTTTTGCTAAGGTCCAGGTTAGTGTAAGTGCAGTGTGCACTGGTGTTTGTGTGTTTAGCTTTCCTGCTTTTCCCTTGTGGTTCCCCTGCTTTTCCCTCTTGGTTTTGGAAGCTCTGTTACTGTCAGAAGTACTTCAGGGTTTGGTGTTAGGAACACTACAGATTTTGCTGTTAGAAGTACTTCTGGTGTTTGTGCTATTGTGAGCATTGCAGTCTTTGCTGTTTGGGTTTTGGTGCTTAGGAAGCACCTTGTTAGTTTGGTATCTAGCTTGCCAGAGTAATGCTTAGGAAGTACCTTGTTAGTTTTGTGTCTAGCTTGCTAGGGTAGTGCTTAGGAAACTCCTTGTTAGTTTGGTGTCTAGCTTGCTAGGGTAGTGCTTAGGAAACTCCTTGTTAGTTTGGTATCTAGCTTGCTAGGGTAGTGCTTAGGAAACTCCTTGTTAGTTTGGTATCTAGCTTGCCAGAGTAATGCTTAGGAAACTCCTTGTTAGTTTGGTATCTAGCTTGCTAGGGTAGTGCTTAGGAAACTCCTTGTTAGTTTGGTATCTAGCTTGCTAGGGTAGTGCTTAGGAAACTCCTTGTTAGTTTGGTATCTAGCTTGCCAGAGTAATGCTTAGGAAGCACCTTGTTAGTTTTGTGTCTAGCTTGCTAGGGTAATGCTTAGGAAACTCCTTGTTAGTTTTGTATCTAGCTTGCTAGAGCAGTACTTAGGTAGCTTGTTAGTTCTGTGTTTAGCTTGTTAGTGTAGAGTACTGCTTGTAGCTTGGTGCTTAGTAGCACCTGTGTTAGCTTGTGTATTTAGCTTTCCTGCTTTTCCTTTGTGGCTTCCCTGCTTTCCCTTGTAGTGCGTGGTAGCACTTCTGCTGTATGCTTAGTAGCACTGCTGTTGGTTCACTGTTAGGAACCTCTTATTAGTTTAGTACTCGGAGCACTTCTGTTGCTAGCTTGTTCAAGGATCCTGGTCCCTGTGTTATCCAGTATCCGGTAAGTCCTGCCGGCCACTCAAACCCAAGGGCTCAACCCTTGGGGGGGTAGTGGCCAAGCGCAGGTGAAGCTGTACAGACCAGTCCAGTGTGTTCCGGTCTGGTGCGCTTCAGTCCAGTGTGTGCTGGTCTGGTGTGTCTTCCAGTCCGGGGGATTGCAGTCAGTGTTCCAGTCCTGTGTCCTCCAGTCCGGGGGATTCCAGTCCATGTGTTCTGGTTTGCTGGGCAGTGCCTGCAGTCCCTGCTGGTGTGCTTGCCCAGTGTTGGTTGGTGGGTTTTGCCTGCTGCTGTCGCTCCTCGGCAGCAGCCCAAGGGCTCACGTTTGCTCCAGAGCCCGGCCCTGTGGGTTCTGAACCTGAGAACCTGACACTGCTACTTTGTTGACCCATAAGGGTTGTTCCACTCTCTTCCTCTTGCTTACATACCCAATACAACGATTTGGTACTCTTTCAGTATTCTTTCCTGCTGTTCCTCCATAGCTCAAATTCCTGTCCCATCTTCCTTAATCATTGATGTTTCTTGAATTCATCCTTCTGAAATGTAGGACCCTTACTTCAGGATAGTTGGGTTCTGGTCCAGTGATTTTATTGAACCAGACATTACAGTAATCAGTGGACTCCAGTTTCTTTGCTATCATTTCTCTATAATTGATGATCTAACATATGTTACATTTCAATCTATCACCATAATGTATTCTTCCTTACCATGTATATATGCACCTTAATGCAATACCAAATGTAATTCTGTTACTGGAAATGGCAATCACCATTACGGCAAATGTAAGCCACATTGAGCCTGCAAATTGGTGGGGAAATGTGGGATACAAATGCTACAAATAAATAACTCATGATGTCTATGATACTGTCCACATTTTTCAGTACCAGATCCATTATCACCTTACCACAAGTGGACTCCTTGACTACTTGCTTAAGAGACTTCTATAAGGAGACAAGTATCGCCTGTTTCCCCCAAGCATGCATATGACCTTTTCCCTTACATATTTAGCACTGAAAGAACAGGGACCCATATCCTTCACTGAATACTTGCAACTTCCAGACCCTTTCTGACCGGGGTCTGAATAAGGTACATGCACCAGTGCTTTCTTCTCATTCACTCCTCCATTCCTCCACTGAGAGAGACAGAGAGGAAACCAGATACTTTGTGGGTAAGGGTTGTGTCTGCACGAATTTAACTGGAAGAATTAACAAGCAAATGAGATACAGTAGTAGTCAGACCTATATTAAGGTCCCCCCCCCCCCCCCCCCCCGCCTTCCCTCTCTGAGTCTTGCATTGGATTGGCGTCACGAATGTCTTAGCTTTTTTTTGCATTCTGTCGTTTCTTGCCTCTTCCTCAGTCTCTTGACTCTGCATGTTCAGCCCGGTCAGTTTTAGACCCAGACGAGCAGCAGGCTCCTGTTTGGATGCTCTCTCTGCTATAAAGCTGAATTAATATGCTGTTGCCGTCCCAGCCCCTGTCTCTGCAGTAATTCAAAAAAGATGTTTCAGAGGCTGGGAGCAAAGGGTGAATGAATGAGTAAAAAGCATAGGCAGACAGACGAACATGTGTGACTGTGTGTAGAGAGGTCTGTGCGCGGGCATATTGATCACTTAGCAAAAGGGGGAGGGGCTAAGGCATTTCTCGCTTAATGAAAAGCAAGGACGGTAGTCAGTCCAGGAACCGGCTGTTAATTCAGTGGCGGGGCACTGTGCCTCTCTTTCGATGTGGCTAAAGAGCGATCAGAAAGCATAAGAGCGTAGCTTTGCTTGCAAGATCCCCCCCCCCCCCCCCCCAAGAGGCAATGAATGAAAGAGGGAGGAGGGTTTGTGACCGCCACTGAGAGAGGCGTCTCCTGATGGAATGGCAACATGAGGCGGCAGCAGCCCCGCTGACTGCAGCTTGCCTGAGAGAGCCAGGAGCTGCTGCTGGTGCTCTTTCCCCCAGCCCAGCAGACCAGATGCTGCTGGAAGCCAGGGCCTTAAGGGCTCCGAATTGGAGGGGATAAGAGAGAGAGAGAGCACGAATCAATCCCCCCCCGACCTCCTCCTCCCTCTGCAGCAGACACACCGTGGTGGTAGAATGTGCTGGGGGGGAAAGAGACAGGGGAAGGGGCGCGAGCCATGTCTCCCAGGGCTGGAGGGGAGCAGCAGGCACGCAGACCTAAGGCACAGCAGCAGCTAGGTGCCGGGCCGAGCGAGCGGGGGTCGCTGTGACTCGGGAAGGAGGAGGAGGATGTCAGTGACCACGGAATTGACTTACCCAGGGCCGGGCATTACCACGGTAACCTATGTTTTCGTTTACAGCCCTTGCACGGTGGATCAGGAGTCGACCCCTCCCATCCTGCCCACCCCCGTTCACCGAGGTCCAAAGCGGAAACTTTATAGCGCTGTGCCGGGGAGGACCTTCATTGTCATCAAATCGTACACGCCGCAAGGAGAGGGCGAGATCCAGCTGAACCGCGGGGAGAGAGTGAAAGGTAAGCGAAACGCTTTACTTACTTTCATTTTCTTACCTGCTGCCTCTCGCAGCCAGAACAGCTAGCAGTGGAGGGGCGTTGCAAGCTTGGCTAGGGGGAGTGCATGCTTTCCACCTACTACTGCTGTCACTTGTGTACAGGTAGCTGAGCCACAATCCTGAGGAAGGGAGAGAGAAGTAGAGGGAAAAGGATCTCGATCTGCTACTGCTGTCTCTTATTCTCAGGGCACAGGTATTATTTAATGCAGAACCCAGAGCGAGTGCATGATCTTAATTTACTACTGCTGACTCTTAGGCACAGGTGTTTAATCCAGAACCCCGAGGAAGGGAGAGAAACAGAGTGAAAGGATAGTGAGTGCATGCTGTTTACACACACTGCTGCCTCTCATAGCCAGGGCCCAGGTATCTCACTCAGAATGTGGAAAATGGAAGGGGGGGGGGGGGGGGGGGGAGGAAGTGGGTGAAAAGGAAAATGGGTTCGGATTGAGAGTTTCTTTTACTCCTGAAAGTAAATAAGATGTCTGTACTTTGTGTCATCTATTGTTAATAATATTTGTGGTATAGAATAAAATGTCTTAATACACTGTGTAGTATGTATTATATATACATTTTTACATAGAAATCATCAAACTGAATACAGATTAGTATCTTATACAAGGGCTCTTCAGACCACTGAAATGACCTTTGTGTTCAAAAGATCAGGTGACTGGTCCAATGACAGGTATCCCAGCCTACTAAGGTTGGTTTTCTCCAATAACAATTTGACTTCTAGAGTACTCTGTCTAGTCTGTGTTACTCTTGAGTATATAGGGTATAATTCATTTTTTATTTGATCTGGCAGTTCTCTCTTGCTCCCTATCCCTATTGCTTTAACTATCCTGGGCCTGTGCCATGTTGTCTGGTTCTGTTCAGAACATTACAACCGTAGGCTCTGATTCTGACCATCTAGGTATCACTCTGATGTAATGACCACAGCTTCCGCTTTCTGCTGGGGCAGCATTCCCGGCTCTGGCTGGCTCAGGCAATGAGAGTTCTGAATCAAGAATCAAACCAGGGCAGTGCAATAACTTTTTTTTCCATGTATAGAACTCAACATAAGCATATGTGTGCAGAATCACCTCCAGTGGAAAAACAGAATTTTAGCATATATGCAGAGGAGTGTGTGTGGTAGCCGTGTTAGTCCACTCTTAAGGTTATCAATAGAAATCAAACAAAATAAAACATGGAAAAGAAAATAAGATGATACCCTTTTTATTGGATATAACTTAATACAATTCTTGATTAGCTTTCGAAGGTTGCCCTTCTTCGTCAGATCGGAAATAAGCAAATGTGCTAGCTGACAGTGTATATAAGTGAAAACATTCAAGCATTACTATGACAGTCTGACAGGGTGGGGGTGGGCAGGAGGTATGCATGGGGGCATTAAAGCATATCAGAATGATTGAATATTTTAACACCCAACAGAAAGGACTTAACAAGGATCTGGGGTTCCTAGCCCATTATAAACCATAAAGCTGTATGTCTCTGTTGATCACCCCACCCCTCACCTATCCACACCCATCCTGTTAGAATATCAATGATATGCTTTGATGTCCCCATGCATACCTCCTACCCACCCCCATCCTCCCACCCTGTCAGACTGTCATAGTAATGCTTGAAGGTTTTCACTTATATACACCGTCAGTTAGCACATTTGCTTATTTCCAATCTGACGAAGAAGGGCAACCTTCGAAAGCTAATCAAGAAATGTATTAAGTTATGTCCAATAAAAAAGGTATCATCTTATTTTCTTTTTCATGTTTTATTTTGTTTGATTTCTGTTGATAGCATATATGCAGAAATGTATTTAGCCAGCCTTTCACCAGGGGATGAGAGTGATCCGGGAAGCCCTGTACAAATGAAAGAATTTAGGAGCCACTGGTGATTAAAAGCAAGTAGAAACAGGAAACCACAAACCAGTACAGCAAAAGAGTGTGAAGGATTCTGGTGGAAAGGGAAAGGCAAAGCTCTGGGAGGTTTGTTGTGCAGTTCTTGAGATGAAAGATCAAAAAGCACGATGAAGACAAGAGTAGTTTGAAAGCCAGGTGTAGAGTTCTTCATAGACTGAAGAATTACTCTGGTGAGTTCTCTTGTCCTCCTTTCCAGTCCTGTGGGGCTACCTCACTCCTTTCTACTCTTAGCAGGACCAGGGAAAAGGGGCATTTAGTGAAGCATTTCAAGCCCAAATCACCCTCAGCCACGGAGTTCATAAAAGGAGCAATTATTTAAAGGCATTAAGATTTACATGCACATTACATGCGTGGATGTTTAGAATACTAGCATATAGACATGTATGTGCACTTACATGTATATAAGCTAGAATGGCACCTGCTATTTTGCAAATACCCGCTTAACGTACATAGCTCATATTTGCAAGAGGTTGTGCACAGGGATGAAGCAGGGATGGGAGGTAGGCGGGGCTCCCATTTATGCATGTAACTTGCAAAATATTGTAAGTTAGTGCGCTGTCTTGCCTTGGTATTGTAGCGTGCTCACTTTATCACCACAGACTGTTCACCGAATAAAATAATGCAGATTCTTTTAGGATTCGTATTGGGTAAATGAAACTCTTTATTCAAATGGAGAGTGTATAAATCATTATTGCTTCAGTCTATACAACGATTAAGAAATATGCACACTGACTGAGTCAAATTAGGAGATGTGCACACTAATTAAACCATTTAACTAAAAGAAAGCTATGAAACAGATACATATATGTATATATATACATACATCACTGGTTTGAAAGCTCAGGCCCTTATCTCATCAGCCGGGAAGTCCGTTACGGCGAAAGCTCAGAGCCTCATTAACCAGAAACACGCCTTCTGCACGACACGTCTGCCCACAGATGAACCCCAAAACTCTCACTGCAAGAAGGCGCCCTTTTAATAAGGCTTAGAACTCATGTTCAGAGATGAGGAAAATTACAGAATGCACATGAGGTTGCAGTCGCACGCCCTCAGTTCAGGCAAACAAATCACTGGCCAGGTGGCTTATCTCCTGAACTTCGAGCGAACTCCGTCTCCCTCCTGTGCAGACTGGCTTCAGAGACATTCCAGTCTGTTTTTGAGATGTGCCTTATCTGAGACATTCCAACCTGTTCTATGTACAAGGAAAAGTTACTTTTGGTTGAAGACAGGAAATTTTAAAAGGTTTTATAGGGTATTATCGATTAAAGTAAAACTGAAAAGCAATTCTTAAATCATCCATTACATGCGGGTACTTGCCATACTTAGGGGGTCTGTTATTAAGGTGAGCTAGTGTTTTAGCTTGCACTAGAAATCATCTGGCACTAAATGCCGAGATATCCATAGGAATATAGTGGGTGTCTCAGCCTTTAGCACCAGCTGAGTTTCTAGCACGAGCTAAAAACGCTAGCGCACCTTAGTAAAGACCCCCTTAGACGTTACACTTACTCTATGGATGACATCGGTGCTCCTGCCTAAATGTTAGACGTATTGGTTACTCTAGTATTCTGTAAAGGAAAGTAGGCGCTTATATGTTCCTCTATAGAACAGACTTGTGTGCCCTCCAGATGCCTAATTATAGACACCCTGTTATGGAACTGTCGCCTAGCTGTCTGCAGTTGAATCAACTCATCAAGGAATTCTGCTCTACTTTTTTCATGCACTTCAGCAGAAAGGCAGAGAGACTTGGGGGGGAGGGGGGGTTCTTTGCACCAGGAGCGTAGCCAGACTTTGATGGGAGGGGGGTCCAGAGCCCGAGGTGAGGGGGCACATTTTAGCCCCCTCCCCCTCCCCCACCATTGCCGACACCCTCTGCCGCCGCCGCCAGCACCACCTCCAACAACTGGATGTCAGACTCACAGAAACAGAACGAAGCCTTGCGATCTGCAGGGCTTCATTCTGTTTCTGTGAGTCGTGCAGGACGTCAGACTCAGAAACCAAACAAAGGAAGAAGACTGGCTGGCGGGGGTTGGGGTCCCCTGCCAGCAAAGGTAGCAGATGGCGGGTTGGCGGCGGGAGGGGGAAGGTTGAGAGGGTTGTCGGCAGGGGGGTCCAGGGCCCAGGCCCCCGTGGCCCCATAGTAGCTACACCACTGCTTTGCACCACCAGACCAAGAAGACAAAGGTGGCATGGCATAGAAGACTCTAAAGGAGATCCCTTCTGCAACCCCGTTCAGTGTTTGGAAATTTTGAAATGCCCTATGAGGCCTTTCTCTTGAAAAGTTTGGGGCCACTGATCTAAGGGGGAAAAGCTGAAAATATGCCTGCCCGCCCGTCAGTTTCTGCACCACCTTGTCTGTGAAAAGGTTATGCATCGTCATGCCAAAGGATGTGAGGGGAAAAAATAACAACACTTATAGGGCAAACATTGCCAGTATCTTGTGAATGTACCAAGCATCATGTACTGAAGTCGTTACAAACAAATGTGAATGTAAACATCATCTCTTAGGCTTACCAGTTGGTATCCTGGTAATCAGAAACAACTGAGCCGGTCCTGGTTTTACCTCATGCATTGCAGCATGTCTACTTTTAGGGTACGTGTCTCTGATGGTATTTCCCGTACACAAAGGGACTCCTTTTCAAAAGAGAAAAACATCCAAAGAGTGCCATAAATCTGCATTCGGAAGTTTTTCTCACAAAAACGTCCAAATTGGTATTTTTGAAACCAATTTTTAGACGTTTTTCTATGAAGTGCATTCAGATCGCAAGTGGGCGTGCCAGGGGTGTGTTACGGGCAGGATCTGGGTGTTCTTAACACTTGGATGTTTTTCAGCCAGAATAGAACAAAACAAAGACATCCAGGGCTATAAGTTGGACATTTTGGTCTAGACCTGTTTTATTAACAAACGAGTTAAAAAAAGTGCTCTAAATGACCAGATGACCACTGCAAGAATAAAGGAATGACACCTCTTTACTCCTTCAGTGGTCACTGACCCCCCTCCCATCCCGCAAAGATGTAAATGAAACAGTACATACCAGCCTCTATGACAGCTTCAGATGTTATAGTCAGTACAATTAGAGTATCAAGCAGGTTCCCATAAGGGTTATTGTAGTGGTCAGTTGGGTACAGTACATTCTTCATGGGGTTTGAAGGGCTCATCATACAATATAAGGGGGTAACGGTGCAATGTGGACCTTGGACTTTTATGTGAAGTCCACTGCAGTGCCCCCTAGGGTGCCCCACTTCTCTGCTGGGATGCCTGTGTGGCCAGTCTACTAGGAAAGCTGGCTCCTTCTACGTCCCAATAGGTCGATTTTGTGCGTTTTTCACTTGGACATTTTTTTTTGGGGGGGGGGGGGGAATAGTTCAAAAAGATAGACGTATTAAGCACAACAACATCTAGGAAATGGTGTGGTGTAACAGGCTATCCGCTAATATTCACCGTCTTAAGTTTGGCGGCCAAACCCGTCCGCTGAAATAGCAGGCCTATCTTTGGCCGGTTTCAGCTTAACCGGTCAGCACTGAATATCGGCTTGGCCAGTTTAGTTGAAACCGGACAAAAACCAACCGGATACTCAATGCCAGTCACCAGAAACAACCTAGCTTTATTTGTTAATAAAACAGGTCCGTGGGAGTCGGCCCAGCTAAGTACCGCGGTCTGAGTATCGGATCCAGAGAGTGCATGTTATTCTTGAAGATTGCAAACTCTTTCCCAATAGTGCACGCATGCACAATGCTTCACACGTGTGCACTATCAGGGAAGAATGTGCACTGTTTTCGAATAGGGCATGCTCTTTCCCAAACAGCATGCAGTCTTTAATGGCATTGCTCCTGTGACATCATAATGGAAAAAAAGAAACACAAAATGAACTCTTCTGGCTGCACACCCTTAGCACGATGATGTCTGTGAACCATCACTCATGCAAAGAATTCGTGAGGCCTTGCTGCTTCTCCTGCATGGGTTTTCTGTTGTCACAGAAAGTTGTTGGAAAGTGCGGGTCTGTTATAGGACCTGTGAGCTCACGGGCTCTGTGCTGACTTTCCCTCAAATTGCTGCCAATGGCAGTGCTAGCTCAAGAAGACAGTTGGTGGAAAGTCCGAATGGTAGATTGGCACAGTAATGTGGAACTGGGAAAGAAAGTTAAACTTATCTCTTTAAAAGAAATGCAAGAGAGTGTCTTAAGTGAGCTATTGACAAAATGCTGTCTTAGCTGGCCTAGGGGAAGGCCAGTGAGTACAAACAGACATGTTTACTATGGACCTCTTTTCTGTTTTGACAAAGAAAAGGTCATTTGATAAGAGAGGTTAAAAGAAGGCCTGAACTGACCAGTATTTGTGAAAGATGGCTTCTTTTAGAAAGGTAAAGCATATTCTGTAGAACAACAGGTAATAAATGTTAGTCTATTATTAAAAGTAGTTGAGAAATACTACGTAATAGGTTTTTGTATTGTATTATGCCCTTATACTTTAGACCTCTAACCTATTTACTTAGATTAAGTTCAGCCTTCTAAAAAAGATGTTTTGCTGACGCTATGGAATTCTGTATAAATGAGTCAATTGCCTCATATGTGTTTTAAGGGTATAAATGAAAGCATTTGGATGGCCAGACTTCAGGGGAGACTTGGAAGGAGAGAGCCTTCTCTCCCAGTCTTCCCTCCTTATATTGTAATAAGATATGTTATGGAGCTCTAATAAAAAGACCAGTTTTACTGATCCTGTGTGGGACAATGTATTTTATTTTCTCAAAATTTATATACTTTCTACAGTAGTCAATTCCCTGCATTATTTATGACACCCTGGGTGAATGTATGAACACATTTCCAGTAAGAATGTCAGTTTCAGAGTTGCCTATGCAAGCAGTGAGCATTCTCAGATGATAGTAATCCTGGGATGTTTCTCTTGGAGAGGACTCATAAGCCTGACCATGCAGAGGCTGTACAGTATGGGAATGATAACAGTAGGGCTATCTGTTGGAAAATAGGTTACTTAACTTTTCCACTTTAACATTTCCCTTGTGGTCCTTCAGTGCCTTTCCTGCTATGATTTTATTCAGGGGCAAATGTTGGGGTCAATATTCAAAGCAACTTAACAGGGCAAAAGAGCCTCTTGCCGGTTAAATCACTTGTGCCTGCCCAGTGGTGTTCCTAAGTCAGCTGCCACCTGGAGCGGTTTGCTGCTGCACTCCCCCCCACCAGCAGATCACCCCCTCAGTGAATCATGACCCTCCCACCCCAAGCACATTGCTTTTACCTCCTGGGGGTGCAGGGAGCAGTCGCATGGCTGTCTGCTCTGCCGGTTCCCTGCCCTGGAACAGGAAGTAACATCAGAGGGAGCAGGGAGCCAGCGGAGCCGACAGCCGCACGTACGCTCCCTGTACCCCCTTGCATCATGCACCCAGGGCGGACCACCTCCACCAGTCTGAATATCGACCGATGCCCATTTAACTTCCAGGTGACTGCACATACCCGGATATTCAGTTCTGCCTGTGGCATTCAGCAGCTTAAAAACCACTGACTGATGTGGGCTGAATATTACCCCATTACATTTTGGAAATACCGTATTTTTCGGACTATAAGACGCACCGGACCATAAGACGCACCTAGGTTTTAGAGGAGGGAAATAGGGAAAAATTTTTTTCCTTTTTCCCTCCTCTAAAACCTAGGTGCTCCGGTGCGTCTTGTCCGAGTTCGGGATCGCCCTCCCCCCGGCCCTGTCACCACTTCTCCCTACTCACGTCACGCGATCTTCCCTGGTGGTCTAGTGACGTCGGGGCAGGAAAGAACCCCCTCTTTCCTGCCCAGCGGGCTGCTCTCCGTCCTCCTGTATGCTGCCTGACGGTCTTGGCGAGATTCAAAATGACCACCGAGAATTGAAGTCTCAACTTTTGCAAAGCGCAGCAGTGAGAATGGCCTTTAGATTAAAGAAATACTGCAGGGTTACTCCCTTATTGATACAATTTCACTGGCTTCCAGTTCAGGCTGTTATTATGTTCAAGGCAACATGTTTGATATTTATTTTTTATTTTTTTTGTTACATTTGTACCCCGCGCTTTCCCACTCATGGTAGGCTCAATGCGGCTTACATATTGTATACAGGTACTTATTTGTACCTGGGGCAATGGAGGGTTAAGGGACTTGCCCAGAGTCACAAGGAGCTGCCTGAAGTGGGAATCGAACTCAGTTCCTCAGTTCCCCAGGACCAAAGTCCACCACCCTAACCACTAGGCTGCCACTCCACTGTTGCAACTATTTGCAACATTCCATGTAGAAGTCGGCCCTTGCAGATCACCAATGTGGCCGCGCAGGCTTCTGCTTCTTTGAGTCTAGGACGTCAGACTCACAGAAACAGAAGCCTGCGCAGCCTTCTACATGGAATGTTGCTAGTGGAATAGCAACATTCCATGTAGAATCTCCAATTGTAGCAACATTCTATTTAGAATCTCCAATAGTATCTATTTTATTTTTGTTACATTTGTACCCTGCACTTTCCCACTCATGGTAGGCTCGATGCGGCTTACATATTGTATACAGGTACTTATTTGTACCTGGGGCAATGGAGGGTTAAGGGACTTGCCCAGAGTCACAAGGAGCTGTCTGTGCCTGCAGTGGGAATCGAACTCAGTTCCCCAGGACCAAAGTCCACCACCCTAACCGCTAGGCCACACCTCCACTTTAAAATCCATTTAAAATCCAACAGGCTTAAACTTCAGTCTGTTTGATTAATTTGATAGACGTACCTCCAAATAACTGTACTTGTCATTCATCTGATCATCTTCTATTAAGGTTTCCTGCAGTTAAGAGCATACCTCCAAGCTTTTTTTGGACAGCTTTTTGCTTTTCAAGCGGCACAAATTTGGAACACTTTGTCTTTGAATATTAAACGTCAGTCTTCTTATTCTATGTTTTGTAAGCACCTGAAGACTTTATTTCATAAATATTTGAATCAAGATGGTGATTACTTATCTTGTCATCTTTCTGTTTTTTGTTGCTTTAGTTTTGTTATTCCCCAGTGTCTTGGCTGGTTAATCTTACTGTAAATCGCTTAGATCCTTTTGGGGGTAATTCTGTTCAGGTTGCCTAAAGTTAGGCACCTACCCCCCCCCCCCCCCCCTAATTCTAGAAAGTTACACACCCAAATTTCCTACTAACATGCAAATTTGTACACATAACATAGAATAACCAGTTGCATGCATAACTTAACGATTTAATTAACTGTTAATTGGCATTTAAAGTGGGTAATTGTTCTTAGTCAATATTCTATAAGTTGTGCACTCAGATTCTGGAGCACACAGTTCCAAGGGGGTTGTGGACCTGTGATGGGCTTGGGTGGATCTGGGGCATGTCAAGCAGTTAGGCACATGGGTTATAGAATACTAGCATTTACACATCTATCTGCATGCAGTTAGGTACAAGAATTTGCGTGCTTGCGACTAAAGTTAGGCACATAAATGCAGACTTACACTAATATTATATTAACAGTAATGGCATGCACAACTACTGTTATAGAGTTTACGCTTAGCATGCATTATCCAGGCACCTAACCTTAGGCGATCTATAGAGAATTACCCTCCTAAAGTGTGTGCACTAAGCGCAAATTCTATAACAGCAAATAAAGCACTTTGTCATTGTAGAATATTAGTGTATGTCTACAGTTACCCGCATAACTTTAGGCGCGAGCACTTATTTCAGCTCTGTGGCAGGGTAGGCAGGATGCCTACACTCATATTCTGCTGCACCCATCCCAGTACAAATAACCTCCATTTCACAGTTCTCAACAGGTTCTTCCAAGACGAGGTGCTCCCCTTCAGCCTCACCATGACTTCACGGGTATTCACCAAGTGCACAGCAGTTATTGCAGTGCACCTCCAAGTTGGGAATCTGTCTCTTCCCCTACCTCGATGACTGGCTTACACCACACCTTCTCCTCAAGATGCCCTGCATGCTCTCCACGCTACCTCCTCCATCGTTCACATCCCCAAATCAGTCCTTATTACCTCCCAACAAATCCCAGTTCATTGGCACAGACATCTGCACATCTCTTTCCAAAGCTTTCCTGCCAGAATCCAGAATAATTGCTCTCCTCAATCTTGCATCCAACATGGCATCTGCCAGCATGATCACAGCACATACCTTCTTCCATCTACTAGGCTACATAGCTGCAGAAGTGCATGTCTTCCCACATGCAAAACTACATATGCAAGCTTTTCAGTGGAAGTTAAAGAAGCAATAGACTCTGGTGTGGCCTGGTTCCTTCTCAGAAGATCCACATCAGTTGCACTATATGCACCGCCCTCCTCTGGTGGCAGCACAGACCAAGTCTCAACTAAGGTTGTTTCTTCAACAGCCACTACCCCAGTTTGTCCTCACCACAGATGCCTCTAGTACAGGTGGGGTGCCCATCTTCTCCATCTCCAAATACACAAGGCACTACAGTCAGCGAGTAGTAGTCTCCACATCAACCAACTGAAACTAAAGATGGATTATTACGGTCTCCATGTATTAAAATCATGGCTTTTCAACAAAACCATTCTTGTCCAGACCAACAACCACGTCACCATGTTCTATCTGAAAAAGCAGAGCAGCACTGGTTCATGACATCTGTGTTTGAAGCTACCAAGATTTGGCATTTTTCTCTCTCAAATGGCATCTCTCTGCAAACCACTTACCTCCCTGGGGCTCAGAACACCATCATCGACAGTCTCAGAAGGCGTCTTGACCCCTACAAGTGGTTCCTCTTCCAACAAGTAGTTCATCACCTCTTGGCAACAACCTGGGGCACACCCCAAGTCAACCTCTTTGACACTCACCTCAATGCCAAATGCAACAGGGCGCTGTCCATCCCAACCCTACTTGCCCAGGCCTGTCAGTATGGAACTTGCAGGAATGACAGAAACCTGTCTACACAACTCCATTCAAGAGATTCTCATTGTCTCCAGAAAACCTGTCACACACAAGTCCTATGCACTAAAATGAAAGCATTTTACAACCTGGTGCATTCAGTGGAACCTGAAGCCCTCTTCTTGCCCTATCACTCTTGTCTTGGACTATCTTTTGCACCTCTCACAATCCGGACTCAAAACAAATTCAGTCAGAGTTCACCTCAGCGCTATATCAGCATTTTGTGACCATGACCAAGGCAAACCGCTATGCAGCAACCCCCTCATTTCTTATTTTATGCAAGGATTTTTCAATTTCAAGCCTCCTATCCAGACACCAACTACTACATGAGACCTTATCCTCTCCCAAATTATGATGCCTCACTTTGAACCACTCACATCCACTGACCACAAATTCCTCACTTGGAAAACACTTTTCCTCGTCATCACGTCTGCACACTGCATCAGTGAAATTCATGCCTTGGTGCATTTTTTGCCTTTTTTCATGACACAGTTGTCTTGTGTACTCACCCTATATTCCTCCCAAAGATGGTCTCAGAATTCCATCTTAATCAGTCCTTCATTCTGCTGAATTTCTGTCCACCTCCTCATCCTGATATTACACATGAGTGCCTCCATTCCCTGGACTGCAAATGAGTGTGCTCTATCTACCTATATTGCACTTCAACTTTAAGGAAGGGCTCCCAGCTCTTCATAACATATGACTTCTCCCATTTTGGTCCACAAATTACTAAGTCCACGCTATCCCACTGGATCTCCCAGTGCATCTCCTACTGTTTCCAGTTGTTGGTGACATCCTTGCCCCAGTCCTGTCACAGCCTGCCAACTATAGGTAATGGCCACCACAACCACTTTTGTTCACAAGTCCTCCCTCCAAGATATCTGCAAAGCAGCTACATGGACTTTGCTACATACCTTAATTTCCCACTACTGCCTTCACATCCGCTCTACATCGGGGACTACTTCGGACAGGCTGTCCGCCAAAGAGTGCAACTGACTCCAAGTCAGGACTAGATATGCCAGCTGTAAGTCAAGACTCATCTAGCTAGTTTTTCTGCTCTGCCAGGATGTTGATTACTTGATGATTACTTCTGCTGTTGTTACTCCATTACTGTTGTTGACTACTCTTGTTGTCAACAACAAGAGTAGTCAACAACAGTAATGCAATTTCTAGTTTTGCCCTGCTACAATACCAGTTGTTCCATTTCATCCAGTTTCTCAAAACAGGCTATTCTTTTTGCAACATTTTCCATTAAAACATGGTTTACTTTGGCCACTGTGTCTTTCTCTATCCTTTACTGCGCCTTCCACAGCTTCTACCTATGTGTAGCTGGCTTATCCTGCTGTCCACAGAGAACTCTCTTTACAGGTAAGTAACCCCAGTTTCTCCTTGTTGTCTTCTGCTGTTCAACCTCTAGCCCAACATCTAAGCAAATATCAGGAATATAAATGGAGGAGAGGTAGACCCCAAGTTTGAATGGAAATAACAAAACTAGAAATAAAGAACAAAATGAGGCCAGATCGGATAGCTCCTGGGATTTAGGAGAGCTTATAGAGATGGTAGCTGTTGGAGGACCCTCTATCTTTTATCATTCTATGGGGTGTCAAGACTAATTCCAGAGGACTGGAAATACTCACAAGTTAGAGTAGAGAGGAGGCTGGTAACTTTACAGTTGATATTCAGCCCGCAGTGATCACTGTTTTTTAAAATTCTGACTGCCATAGGCAGAATTAGCCCCAGATATATCCAAAAACTAATTTGGCATGTGCTAGCCGCCATAGTACATGGGAGAGGTTGCAGCAGCCATTTCCAATGGCAGTCACAAGGGACAGGAACAAGTGGGCTTCACTCGCCCCTATCATTCCCACTAGAACCACCAGGGCTCAGGGGGGCCTATCTGGACTGGGTGGGGGGAGTTTGGGGAGCCATTGTGGGGGGGGGGGGGGGAGAAGAGGTTTGACTTTCACAGACTGGGGGAAGGGGAAGAAGGAGGGGGCTCTTTTTGGGGGCCAGGTGCTGGACCTTGGGGACTTAAGATTTCAAATCTAGTTATGCGAGTCCAGGACGATATTTAGCTGTGGCCTGCATAACTGTCATAGGTGGGTCCCGAATGAATATCAGCCAGGACCCACATAAGCTACAGTGGCCAACCTCATCAGATTAGCCCCCAGTATTCAGTGCCAGTGCCCTCCCGGGGGAGGTGGTGGAGATGAAAACGGTAATGGAATTGAAACATGCGTGGGATAAACACAAAGGAATCCTGTTTAGAAGGAATGGTTCTGTGGAATCTTATCGGAGATTGGGTGGCGACACCGGTAATTCGAAACAAAATGGGAGCTGGGCAGACTTCTATGGTCTACGCCCTGATCGTGACTGAATAGATAGGGATGGGCTGGAGTCTAAATTTTAAGGGGCTTCGATGTTAGCTTCAGAACTTAGTACAAGAACAGTACTGGGCAGACTTCTATGATTTGTGCCCTGAGAAAGGCAAGGACAAATCAAACTCGGGTATACATATAAAGTATCACATACCATGTAAAATGAGTAATATCAGGGGCTAATTTTTTAAAAAAGATGACCACCACTGGCTGATTATTACCACCTAAATATAAAATTCAAGTGCCAGATTATGCAGAGACAACTGTAATGAGCAGAAAAGAGGCGATGATGATAACTCAATAGAAATCATTAATAAAACCACCTCTGCAATATTATGTCAAATTCAGAGGCCGAACTGCTACATGATATAGACAGAAGTCCAGAAGAGGGTTACCAGAATGGTATATATTCTTGAGTGCTATGAAGTGGGACTAAAGAAGCTAAGGGGATGGGATTGGGGGAAAATATAATAGACATTCAAATATTTCAAAAGTATAAATAATGCACAAGTAAGTAAAGGAAATTCTAGAACAAGGGGCCACCTACCCATTAGAATCCAAACTGAAAATATTATGCATTACAATTGATCAACACCTAACATTCGAAGACCAAGTAACTGCAGTAACCACAAAGGTCTTTAGAACTCTATGGAAACTAAGACCTTATTTCCCAACTGAAAGTTTTCAGTCCCATGTTCAAGTACTGGTACTCTCTGAGATTGACTACTGCAATGCTATTTACACTGGGCATAAAGAATGGTTAACAAATGCCAAACTACACAAAACACAGCTGCCCGTTAGATATTCCAAGTTTCTAGATTCAAAAGGGCATCTCCACTATTAATTAGACTTCACCGGCTCCCAATAAAGGTGAGGTCCATTTTCAAAATATGTACTATATAAAATACTTTATGGAATGATGTCCGATTACATGCAAAACATATATAGACCTCCCAGCACGAAATGCTACCTTAAGCGCCAGAGACTCGCTCGTTCTGCATTTCCCTAACTGGAAGAATGACAGGTACAAATCTATATTTACCTGTGGCTTTTCGTATTTAGGCACAAATAAGACATAATGATAACTACCTGTCCTTCTGCAAATCCATAAACACGTTCTTGTTCATAATGTTTTTATCTCAAGGTACTAGTTAATTTCAGTATTTCCATTGACCATCATAACACTGCACTAGTAAAATTGTTGTCTCGCTTTTGTAATCTTCAAATCTCACTCATTGTAATTCAACTTTTGTAATGTATGTAAGCCACATTGATCTGAAATTGTTTTTAGATAATGTGGAATATAAGAACCAATAAATAAATGGTATGAGAGAACGGAGTTAATTTATAAGTGATCTTAGGATGGTGGACGCGTGGAAGAGCCTCTAAGTGGAGGTGAAGGAAGCAAAAATAATAGGGGTCAATATTCAAAAGGGATATAACTGGGTAGGGAGGAGTAGACTGGGGTTCAGTTCCCACTGTGGCTCCTTGTGAACCTGGACATTGCCCTAGGTACAAAAACGTAGATTGAGAGCCCACAAGGGACAGTGAAAGTGCCCAGCTAAATACTAGCGGCTAGCTCCCAAGCTGATATTTAGTGGCACTTCATTGGGTAGTGCTGTTTAGATATCAGTTGTGACCACCGCAGAACTATTCAGTTAGTGCTTTCATGGTCTGGGGGCACAATATGAATAAAATAATTAAGGTGATCTGGTCGTACATTGTATAATTTTGGTCTGTATTTAAATGCCAGTTGTCATTCATAATATTTTAGTTTTCAAGTCCATCTCTCTGAAATTAGGCATATAGGCTCCCTATTGAAAATTTACCACAATTGGCCTACAAAACCCAGCTGATTCTCAACCACCTGGCACCCATGTTATGTTTGAATGTTACCTTCCTTTTCAGTTAAATAATTTCCAAGTGTGACCCCCCCCCCCCCCCCCCGAGTGCCTCTCATGCTATTAAAAGTACGCGCCTAGTTTAAGAAAATGAAAATCTGCTAACTCAGATTTCATCTAAATTTGTAAAAAGATTCTTTTCACTGGTCTTCCAGATAAACCTGTAACGAAGAGCACAGTTTGCTATTCATCCGAATACCAATAACGAAAAATATTTTTCGGCCGAATATCAATACCAAACATGAATAATGAACATTGAGCTTTAACGTAACAAATAATAGAAGAAGCAATGTGAAATCAGAGATCAAGTGTTTATTTCAGTAGGATTTAGCACAGTAGAGCCCTGGATTATTCTCATTTGAATTTAAATCACTATTTGGCCAAATATAAATAATGTATTCGGTGCACTATTCAAAGTCGAGTCGAATCCGAATATTCAGTACAGCCCTAAGATAAGTGCCAACTCTATGGGTACATGAGAATCATTAATATTGAACAAACCTCTTCACCGCGCAGGGAACAGAGCTGCTTTTATCTATGGACAACAGGGGTCACAACTCTGGCTTCTGCTAACAGAGATCCAGTAGATAAAAGCAGCCCTTGAGCACAAGCTTCTGCCATAGTCATTGCTATAGTGTGAACTACAGTGCTGTGCCATCCAGCCTTGATCTGTTGCTGCCCTCTGATCCTCCTCATAACATACTGTTCCCTTCCCTGCCCCCCCCCCCCCCCCCGCAAACCTGACCCAGCAGACTTGTAATAAGAATCACAAGATCTTGCGCTACAGGAGATGATGCTTCTCCAGCCAAGGCAAGAGTGGAGGATTGAGAGGGCAGGTACCAGGGGCTGTGCTTAGCTCCAGAACAGATAGTAGTAGGAAGGAGTTGAAGGAAATCTTAAGAAGGGTAAAGATCCCGGGCAGGACAAAGGGGAAGGGGACATTATATTTCAAGGGGGTGGTGAGAAGGGAAGATCACCTGGATCGCTGTGGTCCAGGGCGCCGTGGGTTGCTGCTTGTTTGCTGCGGCTGCCTCTCCCCCGTTCTTCATCTTTTCCGCTGGGGAGTCTGCTGTCTTTGCTGTCCTGGCCCAGACGATCTTCTGGTTGTCCCGCTGGAGTTGCTCCCCTGCTGACTTCACCAGCTCTTCCTCTCCTGCTGGCCAGATGGTGGAGCAGTGGTGGAGGTCCTCGTCCTGGAGGGCCCGACGGTTGGGGCTGCGCTGGAGGTCCGTTCGAGCCTCCATCTTGGTTTCTGTGCCATTATCTCCGTGGGTGTTGCCTGCCTCCAGCTTTCGTCTGCCTCTGCTGATCGTTGCTTCTCTCCTGGCCACATGCTCCTCTGCGTCTCATCTGGGCACTGCTGCAGTTCCTGTTTGAAGATCGCCTTGCCGGTCCTGTTGAGTCACTGTGCTTTGCCTGCTCCTGGACTTCTGCCGTCCATTTTAGTCTCTTTTTCCTTTTCCTTTTTTCCCCTTCCTACCCTGTTTCTCTCCCCTACCTAACGTACTGTACTTGTACCTGATTTTCCATGTAGCTGTATTTATTTTAACTGTTCATTGTAAGCCGCTTTGAGGCTGCAAAACTGCGTCAAAAGGCGGGGTATAAATGACCTAAAATAAAATAAAGAGGCGTGAGAAGGGAAGAATTTCTGAAGGAAATGAGAAGGGAAGGGAGGATAGGGAATGAGGAGAGGAGCCTCAGTATGAATTGAGGAGTAAGAGCCTCTACAGCAGGGGTTCTCAACCCAGTCCTGGGGACACACCCAGCTAGTCAGGTTTTCAGTATACACACAATCAATATGCATTCAAAAGATCTGCATACAGTAGAGGTAGGGCATGCACATTTATCACATGCATATTCAGAGGGCTGCCGGGGGGAGGGGGCAAGATTCTCCTGGCCCTGCCTCCAATGTGGGCCCAGCACCGACAAGGACAATACTAGAAGGGATGGGGGGAGAGAGAAAAGCAGGGGCAATACTGGATGGGAGGGGGAGACAGCGATAAATAGGGGCAATGCTAGGTGGAATGTGACAGAAAGATACCCAGGCGATGCTAGGTTGTTGGGAGGAGGGAAAGACAGAGAGAGAGAGTATGGCTGCTGCATGGCAGGTTATATAGAGTGGTGAACGTGCTCCCCCCCCCCCCCCATCTCACCCAACCACCCGTAGGTGCTTTTTGGGCCTACCTTAAGAAGCCCTGGTGGTCTAGTATCTTCTTTCAGGGCAGGATCAAACCCTATTCGTTCCTGCCCTGTGCTGCTGTTGCTCTTATCACGATGACTGCTAAGGTTTCCTGCAGCAGTCTTGCGAGACTGCCACAAGCGGTCCCAGCGGTTATTTTGCGATTGGAACCAGCACAGGCATTTTCTGCTGAAACCCGAACCCAGATTTCGGTTTGGTTTCGATGTCGAATCCAAAACTGAAAGCGAAATTTGGTTGGCCTGTAGCTGTCTCAATCAACAGCCAACTCTGGAGACCAACTGGAACAGAAGTTCCTGTCTGCTTTACTTTTTTCTCCAACCTAGAAAGAATTCAGTATTCCTCTAGAGGTCTTCAAACTCCCCCCCTGGCTGACACATACCAAAAACGCAAACGTAAACTGAAGCTCATATGTAACCTTCTGGTCTGGGGTCTCTCACTCTGCAGGAAGATCAAGGGGCACATGTTTCAGGGGAGGCAGCACTGTCTGGCTTAGTACTGACACCCTTGGGATTTCAGTGTTCTAGATGGGTCCAGCTAATGCTTGGGGGCCATTTGCCCCGCGGATCACTCAATCTGCTACTCGATTTAATTTCCTCAAACTCGCAGTCCAGGCCAAACTTTGTTCTGAACCATTAAAGTTTAGTGAAATTCATTAGGTAGTGAAGCTAGTAATCAAATCAATAAGAATGCAGGGTGTAAAGTTGTAAAAGATACAATTCAGCTTTTCTCCTCATCTTTGTGCATCGCCTAGAGCACCTGTGGTTAAGCAATTAACAAATGTGAATAAATAAGTAATATAAATCCACTACCCTGAGAGAGAGAAAACTCCTCAACCCACAGGGATTCCTTCATCAGTAGAGGGGAATTCCAATCTTCTCCAGCTGCTCTCTTCAATTCTGTCTCTCCTGGATCCGACTCCTGTCATGTACCTTGAAGTTTCTGGATGCTGGCCTCAGATGTAGTGGCAGGCGATCGTTCCCTGTAGAACAGTGGCCATTCTTGTCTCAGCTCCTCTGAATCTTCCTGTTCTCTTCCAGGATCATTAGTCACCCTTTTCTTCTCCTTTCAGAGGCCGCCGAATTATAGCTACGTCATGCAAGGTTCCACGTTAGGAGTTACGGACCAAGAAAGGGATCTGGGTGTCGTCGTCGATAATACACTGAAACCTTCAGCTCAGTGTGCTGCTGCGGCTAGGAAAGCGAATAGAATGTTGGGTATTATTAGGAAAGGTATAGAAAACAGGTGTGAGGATGTTATAGTGCCGTTGTATCGCTCCATGGTGCAACCGCACCTTGAGTATTGTGTCCAATTCTGGCCGCCGCATCTCAAGAAAGATATAGTGGAATTGGAAAAGATGCAGCGAAGGGCGTCCAAAATGATAGCTGGGATGGGACGACTTCCCTATGAAGAAAGACTAAGGAGGCTAGGGCTTTTCAGCTTGGAGAAGAGACGGCTGAGGGGAGACATGATAGAGGTATATAAAATGATGAGTGGAGTGGAACAGGTGGATGTGAAGCGTCTGTTCACGCTTTCCAAAAATAGTAGGACTAGGGGGCATGCGATGAAACTACAGTGTAGTACATTTAAAACAAATAGGAGAAATTTTTTCTTCACCCAACACGTAATTAAACTCTGGAATTCGTTGCCGGAGAGCATGGTGAAGGCGGTTAGCTTGGCAGAGTTTAAAAAGGGTTTGGACAGTTTCCTAAAGGACAAGTCCATAAACCGCTACTAAATGGACTTGGGAAAAATCCACAATTTCAGGAATAACATGTATAGAATGTTTGTGCGTTTGGGAAGCTTGCCAGGTGCCCTTGACCTAGATTGGCTGCTGTCAGGGACAGGATGCTGGGCTCGATGGGCCTTTGGTCTTTTCCCAGTATGGCATTACTTCTTCTACTTACTATATAGGGTATTGACTTAACCAAACAAAGACAGGTTGACAATGTGGTGCAGTGGTTCTACCAGCCAAAGACAGAACAGATGTGGTAGTACAACGGTTTAACCAAACGAAAACAGGAAGCTGCCTTTTAGACTTGGTATTTGTACCATTCAGCGCTTTCTTCGATGTGAGCCCAAGTACTGGGTAGCATAAAGAGGGTAATTTTATAACAGGGCATTTAGGTTACTAGGGCAGGAAGGAGCTCATTTTGTGTTTATTTTATAAAGATACTAGTAAAAAAGTCCCGTTTCCGAAACCAATGAAATGGGCGCTAGCATGTGGCTTTTTTGTGTGTGTATGTGTCACAGAGTTATTTTGTGTGTGTGTGAGTGAGTGAGTGTTTCAACCCCCCCCCCCCCCCCCCCGGTCTATTTTTGCACATACCCACAGCAGGAATATTCTTCTCTCGTTCCAGCGGTGGTTCTGTGCTCTCCGTGCTGCACAGATAATGAGCCATTCTGCTGGGAAATGCTCCTCCCTTATTGTCACATAGTTTCCTCTGATTGGTCCGTCTTACGTTGCCTAGTGTTGCCTGGGAACGGTGTTGGGATGGTCCTTTGTGTTTCAGAATGTTGAGGGTGTTTTTTCCGATTGGTCCGTCATGCGAGGGCGGGGCAGAGAGACATGGTCAGTGTTGTGGCTTCACCACCATGAATCCATGAACCCTTCAGTGAGTGACTGAGTGACTTCAGAACGTTGTCTTCAGAACGTTGAGGGTGAGTTTTATTATAGTAGATGTAGGTACTTATGTGCCTTTTTATAGTACGAGCACAAATGCTGAACTAATTGCATGTAAATGTGAGGCGTGGACGTGTACAGTGTGCAATAAATCATGACTCTATCCAAAACGTGCCCCTGGGACCTACCGAACAAGCACTGACTTGCACCACACATACTTTTAGGTGTGACCTAATTGTATAAGAGCGCGTATATGCGTAAATTAGCAATTTTACATGTGCAAATTACCCTCAGAAAGGTCATATACAATAGTTAGTAGAATCACTAGGGGGTCTGTACACATGGAACAAGGCTAAAATCACCTCTGATTTATAGCCATTGTGGAGAGACTAAATTTGCAACAAAGTAAACATGACATAGGGCAATAGAAGAGAGAGAGAGAGCTTTAAAAATTGGAAGAATGATCAAGGGTTTGGCAACACTATTTTTAGTTTTAAAAAAATGCAAAATAATGCATTTGAGGTGCAGAAATTCTATGTTGGATGGGAATAACTAGCAGCCATTAGAGGTCATTATGTCTGATGACCTCAAAGTAGTCAGTCAGCATGACAAATTAGTTAGCTTAATATACCTAAGTGCGTAAAAAGGGGGTCATGGATTTTGAGATGCTGCCTTTCTGTGGTACAACCAAAATGGTTTTCTTTTATTATATGTAGGCACTTTCTCTCTCCCTATTGGGCTCAGAATCTTCAGTTTTTGTACTTGGGGCATTGGAGGGTTAAGTGATTTGCTCAGGGTCACAAGGAGCTGTACTGATGCTTGAACCTGGTTCCCCAGGTTCTCCGTGCACTGCACTAACCATTCTGCTACTCCTCCGCCTCCCCCAAGTGCCTCTAGTACTGTGGTTTTCAACCCAGTCCTCAGGACTCCCTCAACTAGTCAGGTGTTCAGGATATCCATAATGAATAAGTATGAGAGAGATTTGCATGCAGTGGAGGCAGTATATGTAAATCCACTTAATGTATATCTTTCATGGATATCTCAAACATCTGGTTGACATGGGTATCTCAAACATCTGGGCTGAGCACCTATGCTCTACTGAAAAGAAGGTAGTTTCAAAGTTGCTGCAACTTTGAAACTAGCTGCCATTTAAGTATTAGGAACTAATTTTTGAGAATGTCTTTTTGAAATATGTCGTTTTGGCTACTGAAAAGAAGAGCATCACCTTTGACTGTTGATGTTGGCTGCCGCTGCCAAACAGAATGTTCCAGCACATATTGCGCTGACCTTTTAGAAACCAGCTCATTTTATTATAAATATATACAGTATGTATTTGCCGCTCCTGAATGAAACTCCTGATGCTGGTGGATGGAAATGGGAAGTGTCCTGTGGTAGGAAATGAATTACTTATTTATTCTTGACATTTATACCCCCCATTAACCCGAAATAGACTCCAGTTCAATGTGGCTTGCAAACAAACAATAAAGTGAATAAAGCATAATAATGTGCAGAATATAAACACAAAGTTCAAGAAGCAAATTAATACATGTGAAGTAAGCAGGGATTTAGACTATCTCAAGGACAAACAAATAATTAAGGGTGGACAGATGAAAACATAATTAGGCAGGACTAGAAGGGAAACGAGATTAAGAAAAGGGTGTGGGTAAAATTCAAATAGAGTTCTTGGTATTTAGAAAGGCCAGACTGAAGAAATGTGCAGGTCTTTTTCTGCCGTCATCTACTATGTTACTATCCTGCTTATAATCGTAATAGAAAAACGCCTATATTGTGACCCAAATCGGGAGATAGACGTTTATCTCACAAAAACGAATAAAGCGGTATAATCGAAAGCCGAATTTGGACGTTTTCAACTGCACTCCGTCGCGGATGCGGACAAAGTTGATGGGGGCGTGTCGAAGGTGTGGTGAAGCCGGAACTGGGGCGTGGTTATCGGCCGATCAGAGATGGGCGCCTTTCGCCAATAATGGAAAAAAAATATGCGTTTGTAGCGAGAATTTAGGGCACTTTTCCTAGACCCTGTTTTTCCACGAATAAGGCCCCAATAAGTGCCCTAAATGACCAAATGACCACTGGAGGGAATCGGGGATGACCTCCCCTGACTCCCCCAGTGGTCACAAACCCCCTCCAACCACAAAATATGCCATTTCACAACTTTTTACTTTCACCCTCAAATGTCATACCCACCTCCCTGGCAGCAGTATGCAGGTCACTGGAGCAGTTATTAGGGGGTGCAGTGGACTTCAGGCAGGTGGACCCAGGCCCATCCCCCCCCCCCCCCACCTGTTACACTTGTGCTGGTAAATGGGAGCCCTCCAAACCGCCCCCCCAAACCCACTGTACCCACATGTAGGTGCCCCCCTTCACCCCTTAGGGCTATAGTAATGGTGTAGACATGTGGGCAGTGGGTTTTGAGGGGGATTTGGGGGGCTCAACACACAAGGGAAGGGTGCTATGCACCTGGGAGCTCTTTTACCTTTTTTTGGTTTTTGTAAAAGTGCCCCCTAGGGTGCCCGGTTGGTGTCCTGGCATGTGAGGGGGACCAGTGCACTACGAATCCTGGCCCCTCCCACAAATAAATGTCTTGGAGTTATTCGTTTTTGAGCTGGGTGCTTTCATTTTCCGTTATCGCTGAAAAACAAAAACGCCCAGCTCACAAATTGTCGAATAAAACATGGACGTCTATTTTTTGCGAAAATACAGTTCGGTCCGCCCCTTCACGGACCCGTTCTCGGAGATAAACGCCCATGGAGATAGACGTTTCCGTTCGATTATGCCCCTTTATGTATGTATGTGTTTTTAGAAGACTTCTAAAAGTTAGGTAATCATCTGTAAACTTGATTGATTTAGGAAGAGAATTCCAAATTTTGATACCTTGATGGGAGAAATTAGCAGAGTGAATTGTTTTATATATCACAGTCTTACAGATAAGAGGATCCAACATAAGTCCCTATATTCTGCACCACAACAAATTAATGGACCGTATTGACCACTTTTACCCTTTCACCTTTTGCCCTTATACCCCGTTTTTTTTTTTTTTTTTTAAATCTCCCTGTCCTCTACACTGTTATCTGTATAGTTACCGGATTGGCGACTGCCTTTACGGTTTGATGTTAGCCACATTGAGCCTGCAAATTGGTGGGAAAATGTGGGGTACAAATGTGTTAAATAAATAAATATTCTGTAGATGATGAAACAGGATTACAATGGACTAATTCAATAAGATTATTCATATATTATAATTTGTGGTATGGTCTTTTAGATAAGACTTGAGGGGGGGTGGATGCTGCCAAAATGGCTTTCACAGCTTTGGGGGAGAAAGTGTCTCATTGCACAAGGATTGGCAAGATTTAGGGTCCATGATTGCAGCATTCTGGAGGGAGCCCTGTGTGGCCCCCAGCCAACGATTATCACTGCAGTATGAACTAGCTGATTTGCAATGGGGGCAGGGCTTTTTTTGAGGGGGTACTTGGGGGTACTGAGTACCGGCACCTTTTCTATTGTCTGCTAAAATAGACCCATAGACCCCCAAGTTATAATGAAAGAGCTCAGGCTGTACACACCAATTTGGCCTTGTCATAGATACTGTGACTGGTTGCAGGGTCTTGGTTATTGTGGGGTGGGTCCCTCAGTGATCACCCCACCCCTGAAGAGTGGCCTAGTATTTGAGTACCGGCACCTTTTTTTGCTAGAAAAAATGCCCTGGATGGGGGAATCACCCTGCATAGTTGTGAATAAAGACTCATAGCACCTGAGCCCAAAGGAGGTCCATTCCTATTGAAATGGTAGCTGAAATGAGCAGGAGGAAACAGCTGTGTCAAATAAAAAAGTGTAGTCACATTTCCACACCTTTCCTGGGATCAAAAATTCAACTTTTTCCTGATCTCTCTTGAGAGACGCAAAAAAGAAGAAAAGATTTTCTATTAATGAAAACAAGGGTCCTACAATTGGGAGGGACCTTTATACTTAAGTTCCCCTGTAAATGTTGTATTTCTTTAGAATCCACAAATTATATCTTTTTTGACCCAGTGAAGCTTACAGAATTTATTACTAGTAAAGAGTAACGTGATGTAAGCCTTGATCAATAACGCTAAATCGGCTACGCCGACCTGAATTCTTGTCCCTCCTTTGTCTTGATTAATTTCCTTTATGTATGGTTAATTTGAGTTACTACTACTACTACTTAGCATTTCTATAGCGCTGCCAGGGTTACGCAGCGCTGTACAAGTTTAAACATGGGGAAGGACAGTCCCTGCTCAAGAGAGCTTACACTCTAAAGGTAAAAACTATGTAGTCAGTGTAGGTATCAGGAATGGGAAGGTGGTTAGGCACCAAAAGCAAGGGAGAAGAGAAGAGTTCCTAACTTGGATCGTTTAATGTGGACTAACAAAAATCTTTATTGTACCTGTTAGATTTATTTAGTATATTAGATTTCTTAAATTCTAAATTTGTGTTATTTGACATGAATGTAAATGTTAAAAATTGATAAAAAATTAAAAAAAAAAAAAAAGTGTAACGAGGACAAAAAGTGTCATCGCAGCCTAAAATTAACAGATTTGATAGACATATCAGCAGAAAGTTCAAGCGTTGCACAGGTATGAAAGCTGAACTACTCCATCACCCTTTGAGGAGATCCCTCTAAGCAGATTGAGGTACCTTGGTAAAGTATAAACACCATGATGGGAAGCCTGCGGCTGCCTTATCAATGAGTGAAAGATTTTGAGATTCACTGCCGTCATGGAGCTGTGATTTCATTATTATTATTGTTATACAGGAAAAAAAACATGGGCAACGCCTTCTACGGGTTGCTTGCAGACCTGTGAGAATTTGAAGACCCACAAACAACCGAGGGACAATTTAGAGAGCCTGAGGGAAACCCCTGTGTACCAATTCCATGCTCAAACTGCAGTTTTTAATGGGGAATCAACTGGAATTACTGAGTTTATCTGGGACACTTAAGGGTTAACATCACAATTTGTTGTGCAAATTGATTCTTTACTAAGTCAGGGGCAGTGAATTTTCTAAATACTAAAGCTGTATAAATTAGTTCTCACAGAGTGACTGAAAGCTGAAAAATAATTTTACTCATTAGTGCCACAGTCAATTGAGCAACAATCACCAATGAACAGGAAATTTACTTTCCATTTTATCCTGGGAAATTGTTTTTGCTAGTTAAAATATGTTTGTGTCAGAGAGATGTTTCCCAGGATTTACTCTGGTCAGTAAATTTTGTTAATCAAGTGGGTTTGAAAAATAAATATCTGAGTCAGAATGTTTTGTAATGATATTGAATTTTGTATTTATCTATTAATCAAGCATTCATTTCTCATGGGCGTATTAGCAACTAAATTATCTGTAAAGGAGCAGGAGGTCTAGAGACCCTTGGCAAGGGATTAACTTGAGGCAGCGGCCCTGCCAGCGAGAGTTTGTTGGGATCAAAACAACACGTAACCGGCCTGTAATTGTACTATATATAGGGAACTGTTACGAGTCCTCAGTGCTTGTCAACCCAGTCCTCAAGAAACACTCAGCCAGGGGATGATGCAGTAAGCTTGCGTTAGAGCTGCGTGTTAATACACTTCTTCCGAATGCAAGCATAATGTAGAAATTTAATTCCCCAGTGTAGTGAGGGAAAATTCATGTATAAACACCCCTCCCTTTTTTTATAGTAAGGATTGTTTCTTGCAGAGGCTGCAGAAAAATCAACCCACTGACTACAGTATGTGGAAAATAGGTTCTTGGAATTAGGACTAGCAATAGCTGGGAGGTCAAGGCCTAGGAAATCACTCAGAATAGGCCATGCTCCAGATATTTATTCCAAACCAAAAGTAAGTGTACTTACACAAAAGAAAAAAAATCAAAAGACAAGGGGAAAACAGTCTGTAACTCTGAGGGTCTAGTTGTAAGCCATGATCTTCCTCTAAGGTAGAAGCAAAACGCCACTGTCAACCATTACTTCAAGCTTCTTGAACACTCACAGAAAGAAACTTGGGCGTCCCCCTGAGCCCAGCAGGGTTGCCAAAAAAAAAAAAAATTCCCACACAAAACTGCCCAAAAACCGCACACACCCACCCCCGCCGTCATCACCCCCACCCCTGCCGTCATCGCCCCACCCAATACGTCAGCAAACCCCGCCCAAAATGTCACAAACCCCGCCTCTGTCGCCATTAGCCCCACCCCCGCCGGCCGAAAAACCGCCCCAAAACCCGCACAGAAAAAACAAAACGAGCCCAAAAAACCGCAACCCGCCGCGGGCAAAAGTTTCCCGCGGCGGGTTGTGGAAAACCGCCCATCTGGCAACCGTGGAGCCCAGTAGTCTTTCTCCCATGACTCAAGGAAAACTGTAGAAAGTTCTCTTCTCCCGCATATTCAAAAAAAATCTCTTCAGTACCTTGTTGGAGAGCAATGTCCCAAGACCAGGCTCTCATTCAAGACAGAGGGACACTCGTTCTGGACACTGCTCAGACGAGTCTTGTAGTGATGAGCTCCAAAAGGTGGCTGAAGAGAAATCGTCTATCCAAGAAGAAAAGAAGAGCCTCCTCTCTTTCTCTCGGAGAATCTGAAAGTACAGCCCCCCTTGGCTGCTTCCTGGATATACTGAGGCCCCTTCTATACTTTGGCCCCTCTCTGGGGAATGGACAGCACCTCTCTCAAATATTGCCAGGGCTGTGGAGTCAGAGTTGGAGTTGTGAAATCAGACTTGGAAGCGATTATGGGTGGAGTCAGAGTCAGTAAAAAATGTCCTGACTTTGATTCTAGTATAATAAATGGTAAACTTATCACTTTATGCATTTTATATGTTACTTCAACTAAATATATGTTGTGGTCTATTAGTCTTAATGTTGTAGATAAAGAAATAACCTATCTGAGGACAAGCAGGCCATATTCTCACATGTGGGTGACATTGTCCATGTCGCCCAGTGCGCAGCTTAAACAAGTTAATACAGCTTTAAGAGCATGCACGAGTGCCTTCCCACCTGCCGCGAGAGCAGTGAGGAGAGAATGCGATTGCCCCAGGGGCGTAGCCAGACTTCGGCGGGAGGGGGGGCAGACACAAGGTGAGGGGGCACATTCCCCCCTCCTGACAACCCCCCCCCGTGCCGCCATTTTTGACCCTCCCCGCTGACGCCATCTTTGACCCCTCCCCCGTCACCGTCGCCATCGCCGTTGAGTACCTGTGCTGGCGGGGGTCCCCAGTCCCCGCCAGCCGAAGTTCTGTGTCTTCACTGAAGACTCTTCAGCCCATCTCTGGGTCGGCGCGTTAACTGATCTGATTCCGCAAGCGGGAAGCCGATTCTCTTAGCGTGGTATGAATCATCCTGACGTCCTGCACGTTCCTATGTGCAGGACGTCAGGACGATTCATATCACGCAAAGAGAATTGGCTTCCCGCTTGCAGAATCAGATCAGCTGCTGTAGGCTGCAGCAACGCGCCGGCCCAGAGACGGGCTGAAGACACAGAACTTAGGCTGGCGGGGATTGGGGACCCCCCGCCAGCACAGGCACTCGATGGCAATGGCGATGGCAACGGGGGAGGGTTGGCGACGCCGGGGTCCAGGGCCAAATCTGAGGGGGCCAGGCCCCCCAGGCCCCACGTAGCTACGCCACTGGATTGCCCCATGCTCCTCACAACATCTGGTGCGTGATCATTATTTTTTTTGATTATTGTGCCTTTCGGGGGGGGGGGGGGGTTCCTTTGATTTTTCAAATAAAGCAATCAGGTCAGAGCAATAAAATTATTATAAATACATCAATAACGGTACAAAATTTACTGAAAAAAAGCTGGAAAAAATGAGCTTTAACCTTCTTTCTGAACACTAAAAATATCAGTCTCTAACTTAAGGACCTCGTGGAAAGAATTTCACAAAATTGATGACTCTGGCAGTCTACATGATAATGGATCCATAGTTGATGAAACACTATCACCCTTCATCCAACAGATCTGAGAGATAGTGCTGGTGCATATGATGAACAAACATTTTTAAAGGGCAGGCAAGATTAGATGAAATATGTTTAGCAAGAAAAAAAAGCAGAATGTGTAAACTTGAAGGCTTTATTCACTGCTGTAGATCCCAGATTTTATACATACATGCCAGACACTGCCATATTTCACCAAAAGGGCTGCGTCAGGGGTGAATGGATACCAGTAGGTGTAAAAATCCAAACTTCACTAAACTGGTGAAAACTGTGTCTCTGACCTGGCTAAAGTAGTGAATAAAGCCTTCGACTGTACACGCTCCGCTTTTTTTCTTTCTAAACATATTGGATCTTGCAAACCGTTTGCCGTGCTGTTTCCTTAGATTAGATGTAATGCCTTAAATACCAACGCAACCATTTTCAATTTCATACTCGCACAATTCAGCAACCAATGTAACAATCGTAACACAAGTGTTATATTCAAAGCAGTGATGCCCAGCTATGTTCTGGACAGACTGTAGTTCCTTCAGAGAAACAGCAGGAAGGGCAATAAATGCAGAATTATAGTCATCAAGTTTAGCAATAACCGGCAAGTAATATCTGAACATCACATAGGACCTGTTTCTTGGAACATACATTTTGTTTTAAATAACACTGCATTTGTTTTTAGTTAAAGTATATAAAAATAAAAAGCAAAAACAAAAACAAAATGTTTAGTAACACCCAATCCATTTTTGAAAACCTTTTCTGGTGGTTCCTGATCATCTTTGTTGCAGTAATTATTTGGGTTTTATTTACCCAATGAATGTTTTAAACAACTACATAACCCAAATGTGTGCTAGAATTTATATTCTCCCATCAGAGGCGTAGCCAGACCTTGATTTAGGAGGGGGCATAAGCCCAAAGCGGGGTGGGATACATTTTGCCCTGCCCTCCCCAATGCTCTCGACCACCACCGAAACCCCACATACCTGGGCTGGTGGGGGTCCCCAAGCCCCGCCAGCAGAAGCTTTCCTGCGGCAATATTCGCCGCCGCGCTGCCTTCCCTGCTTTCCCACCCTGGTGTGCATGCTCGTTTTTTAGTGAAATTGAGCATGTGCAAAGCTTGCGCTTGCTCATTTTCACTAAAAACGCGCGTGCGCACGGGGGAGGGGAAAGCAGGGCAGGCAGCGCGGCGGCAAATATTGCCACAGGAAAGCATCTGCTGGCGGGGCTTGGGGACTCCCACCAGCCAAAACAGCAGACTTTGGTGGGCCCCAAACCCAAATGGGGGGGCCCAGGCCCCCCGTGGCTGTACCACTGTCTCCCGTAATCTAGAGAACAGACTGCGATCCTAGTATAAGATAGAGTTAGAAACAAATTTAAGGTACTGCTCTCATGTGAATGAGACTCTATAACCCGGTGCAGAGATAAATGATCTGAATTCACATAACAATTCTATCATTTAGAAAATGGGAAAACGTACCTGTCAAACTAGGAGGAAAATCAGGCAATGAGAGGATAAAACAAAACCTGAACAGTGTGCTGTTGTTTCATGTGTCTGGGACATAATTACAAAGCAATCAAAAGTTCTTTGGAAACCTTTACCAGCGTAGCTCTTAAACTATTTTAATCAGATCAGTAATTTATTGTTATATACTTTAAAATGGGGGTTTTCAACCCTGTCCTCAAGTACTCCTTAGCTGGTTGAATCTTCAGGATATTCATGATTATACATGAGGTACATTAGTGGTCACTGCCATTCAGTCTCAAGCATCCTCCTTGTGGATGTTCTGAATACTCAACTGACCAGGGAGTATTCAAGGACAAGGTTATCAATAAAAATCAAACAAAATAAAACATGGAAAAGAAAATAAGATGATACCTTTTTTATTGGACATAACTTAATACATTTCTTGATTAGCTTTCGAAGGTTGCCCTTCTTCCTCAGATTGGAAATAAGCAAATGTGGTAGCAGGTAGTATATATAAGAGAAACATCAAAGCATTACTTTGACAGTCTGACAGAGTGGGAGGGTGGGGGTATGCATGGGGACATCAAAGCATTTCATTGATATTCTAACAGAATGGGTGTTGGTAGGTGAGAGAAGGGTGATAAACAGAGAAATAAACAGAGAAATACGATCTGAGGAAGAAGAGCAACCTTCGAAAGCTAATCAAGAAATATATTAAGTTATGTCCAATGAAAAAGGTATCATCTTATTTTCTTTTCCATGTTTTATTTTGTTTGATTTTTATTGATAACCTTTAAGAGTGGACTAACACGGCTACCACACCTCTCTACTTAGGACAAGGTTGAAAACTCTTTCGTATTGTATTCATCAGACACTCCCTGTCCCTGAATGTTGAAATGGCAGGGAACAGAGTTGCTGTACAAAGGTAGTCCACACCCTGTGTTGATGTTTCCAATGGTTTGCATTTATTGTTGAGGTAGAATAGCTGCAGGTTATTTACAAGGGGAAGAAAATGAGTCTGTTTGTAGTCACTACTTCTGATCATGCCTCCTGTTTCCCAACTCCTCAAAACTTAAGGTGCCAACCTCCAAGGCCACAGAAGAAATCCTTTTGTTTTAGAACATCAAAGATGCCATCTATGCCCAGTCCACATGGATAGATCAGAATTGTACTACTGTGCCAAAAATTTGAGGCTGCCTCCCTTGTCCCAGAAGAGTATGTACACTGGAACCTGCAATATACAAACGAACAGATGCTCCAACTGACAGCTCCCGTTTGAGGGTCCTGCTGGAAAGACAAAGTGGTGGGATTTCAGGCTTTCTGAACATCCTCTCAATTCCGAAGGCATCTTGACTTCCAATGACTCTTTCTTTCAAAAAGAAGCCTCCGGAAACCTCCCAAGATCTCAGTACGCCTAGTATCAGACTGAAACACAGTTTCCTAATGGGTGGATTAGATCATACCAGTTCCCTGGCCTAGGGCAATAGTTTAGTTAAGTTAAGGCAAATGTGACTTTCAGGTTCCTCAATTTATTTTGTCAAGAAAAATTATAGAAGACCTGAAAACACAGAACCCCTTTATTTAGTATAATGTGACCTAAAAAGGGGAGAGCATGACAAATAACTCGAGGAGAGCTGCTGAATCAAGATGCAAGGGACTAGGAGGAAATTTGTAGAAAAAGGGTTCAAGTCACAGCTAAGGAAGAGGAGGCTTGTTGATATTAGAATGACACATTTTGTTTGCATCAATCTGGAATCATTGTATGTTGCAATATTTTTTAAAGGACCAACAAAAAAGATGATGTAATACATACAATTTCCAAAATAATGTAGGTTCTGTCTTCTGCTGTAGGGCTTCAAGATGGAAGGTTTTATATCTCAAGAATATTGTGGAGTAGGAATGTCCACAATGGAGCCTGTTGGGAGGAGTGTCTAGTGGAGACTGGATTAGCTTTAGTTGAATGTTTATAGGATGCCATTTTGACAGAAATTACTAATGGGGCAAGTCTATAAATTGGCACCTCAGTTTAGGTGCCCCAATACCATGTACTTAGCGCCAATTCAATAACTGCATCTTGGTGCCAAGGTTTCGTTATAGGACACTAATGCGAATTGACATTAGTCCACTCATGCTTAGGTGCACCCTCTTACACCGTACCATTGAGAGGCATAAGTTGGTGCACCTGGATGCGTATAACTGGGGCACTGACCATGGCCTGCCCATGCTGTGCCCACAAGTTCACCTCCTTGCAGTTAGGTGCTATGGAACTTAGATGCTACCTTATAGAATAGCACCTAGTGCACACAGGCGCCTGTCAGTGGCACCTTTAATGTGCGTATTTGGCACATACCTCTTGTGTGCCAGTTTATAGAATTGCCTTGTTGTTATTATTATTTTTTTATTTATAACCATTTAAATTTTTACAAGCGATAAAACAACTTGCCAGAAATACAGAGAGAGTAATATATAGGAATTATTTCAGTCAGGTAATTCTATTCTCTTCCTTAGACCACTAAATAGGAAGAGTGAAACAAGACAAGGAGATCAATTAAACAGTAAACAGAAAAAAAAAACGTGGTATTAACCTGATTATCCCCAGATATTACTCGTCTAATTCATTATTCCACATTGATCATCTGGGTTGGCTTCTTCAAGGCCAATATGGTGTATAGTCAAATCATTTCATCGAAAACATACTTATTGTCCAATATTAGTTAGAAATAATACATCTGATTACATTCTTTCTCTTTTAAAAAACTAGAAGTTATTTAACAATACATATACTTAAGTCTCTACTTCAAATCCCTCTGATTAAAGTAATCCCAGTTTTCACAGGCTTCACTCCTTTTAAAGTAATAATTGAGGAAATATTTCTGAGGAAAACTTTTAGAATTGCCTTGTTAATAAGACTTTAGTTTTGGTTTTTTTTTTAGGAGCAGTATAGTTTTACTTTACTTTGGTCCCCTTTTACCAAGCTGCGGCAAAAGGGGGCCTGTGCTGGTGTTGGCGTGTGTTTTTGATGTGCACCGAGGCCCCCTTTTACCACAGCTGGTAAAAGGTCTTTCATTTTTTAAAGAAATGGCAATGCAGCAAGTGAAGCACTTTGCTGCGTGGCCATTTCCGATTAACACTAGGCACACACCGGCGTTACAAAAATAAATATATTTGTGTAGTATCGGTTATGATGGTGCACTGGGGGTGGAAAGTACTACCGGACTGCTGCGTTAGCCCGGCGGTAGTTCCTTTTTAGCGAGTGATAAGCCTATGTTGGGCTTACCGCAGCTCTTTAAAAGGGGCCCTTTATTTCTTATGAGTCGCGACTCAATGCGACTTACATTAAGAAGTCAAGCAAATATAACAGATAAAAAATATCAAAAAGTAAAATAAAAACAAATGGAATAATGAATAAGCATCTACCATTTAAGCTTTCTCTAAGACATATTTTCTAAATGAGCTTATGGTTAGGGTTTCTGATTTTAGCTTTTAACTCATAAATACCTCAATGCAAATACATCTCTCTCTGTCTCTCTCTCTCTCTCTCAGTGCACTCCATTTAAGTGCACATCGGATAAGTGCATGCTCTAACTGCATGCCGTACTTCGGTCCCGTTTTTGGCGCCATCAATTTCTATGGGGACAAACTTCGGTTTAGCGCACCACTGATAAGTGCAAGATTCGCTTATATGCATGGTTTAAGACTGCTCCTCTGCAGGAAAGACTCCGCATAAGTGCACACACGGAATATGGAAGCCAATTGGCGCGTGACAAAGGGGCGGTAAATTTAAAATCTCATTCGTTAACTGCCACAGGCAGAATAAGCGAAATAATGTTGTTAGAGTGTACACTGGAGTCATCGTCGCGCAACTCTAAGACTTTAACACTGCTGAAAAGTTCTTTAAAAATTAGAAAACAAACAAAGTCAAACATCTATTGCTAAAGAATATGGTGTCAATCCCAGTCAAATTTCACATATCTTGAAGCAGAAAGACCAGCTTCTGAAAGACTGGCAAAACAATACAAATCCACACCGGAAACGTAAACGGGCAGGAAAAGCTGAGGATGTAGAAGATGCTCTTCTTCGGTGGTTTTCTCAAGTCAGGAGCAGACAGTTTCCTGTCAGTGGTCCACTGCTTATGGAGAAAGCTAACCAGGTAGCAGAAAGTCTTGGACTGACTGAATTCAAAGCCACTGTTGGATGGTTGGAAAGATGGAAGGAGAGGAACAACATAAAATTCAAGAAACAGCATGGTGAGAAACAAGACGCTGATGACTTTGGTGCTGAAAATTGGGTTGTTTCAGTTCTTCCTACCATCTTGAACAAGTTTGCACCTCATGACATTTTCAATGCTGATGAAAACGGTCTCTACTGGCGAGCGATTCCTGATGGAACACTTGCATTCAAACATGCCGGAACTACAGGAAGTAAAACATCGAAGGACCGACTGACGATCCTCCTTTGTTGCAATATGGATGGGAGTGAGAAGTTGGAACCACTCGTCATTAGAAAGAGCAAACAGCCCCGTTGCTTCAAGAATGTTAACATAAATATTTTCAAAGCACTTAGCCTTCCAAAGTTCCATAGAAACCTATGGAACATTGGAAGGCTAAGTGCTTTGAAAATATGCCTAATAGTAACATAGTAGATGACGGCAGAAAAAGACCTGCATGGTCCATCCAGTCTGCCCAGCAAGATAAACTCATATGTGCTACTTTTTGTGTATACCTTACCTTGATTTGTATCTGCCATTTTCAGGGCACAGACCATAGAAGTCTGCCCAGCACTAGCCCCGCCTCCCAACCACCAGCCCCGCTTCCCTCCACCGGCTCTGCCACTCAATCTCGGCTAAGCTTCTGAGGATCCATTCCTTCTGAACAGAATTCGGTGACTTCCTGTGTCATATGAGGCTAACTCAAATTTATGGATGACTGGGGAAATTTGGAAACAGTGGCTAAAGAAGTTAGACACTAGAATGCGGGCAAAATAGCGTCAGATTTTGTTGCTTTGTGTTAATTGTGCTGCACACAGTGATGATGTCAGGCTGTCTAACATCAAGGTGGTCTTCCTGCTACCAAACACTACCTCTCTGATCCAACCTATGGATCAGGGCATAATAGCCCATTTCAAACAACATTATCGGGCTCTTGTGCTACGTCTTCTGATGAGCATTATGGATGACCAGACTGGCAAGGATAAATGTGCTGTTGAACTGGCTCATAATCTATCACTGTTGGATTCCCTACGCATGCAGAAAGAAGCCTGGAATCATGCTACACAGGCAACCATTGTGAACTGCTACAAGCGGGCAAGCTTTGTTAGGGATGTGGAGAGGGACGAAACAGATGCAGCTGTTGCAAACGCGTCAGATGAACAGGCTATTGACATCCCAGCCGGTGTTACTGAAGAGGAGTTTCATCACTACGTAGCTGTTGATTACGATCTACAAACAGCTGACGACAGCACTGATATCGAGATATGCGCCTACACGCAGGCAACGGTTGATGATGAACCAGGTGATGAAATGAGCAGCAAGACACATGCTGACGAAATTCAACAACCTCCTGTCACTTTTGCAAGAGCGCTGGAAAGTCTCAACACCGTGCGGGCCTATCTGGAGGCCACTGGATGTCAGTGCTATGACAGTTTTTACCATCTGGCAGACGTAGTCTATGGAACTCACAGACACAAGAGTGTACAGAGGACTATGACTGATTACTTCAAGTAAGCCTAACGTCAGTTAACGGAGACTGTATACTGTACGTATAATAAACAGTAATGTATATATGTTTATCAGATGTCAAGCTTCTTTGGGTCACAACGGTTAAATGCACGCTCCGTTTAACTGCATGTAGTTCTTTGGTCCCAGACCCTTGCACTTAAGCGGATTGCACTGTGTATCTATCTATCTATCTATCTATCTATCTATCTATCTATCTATCTATATAAATTTAAACACTTGTTTTTGGATGAATACTGGAAAAACATCTTTTCCCTTAATTGTCTGTCTGCCTCCCTCCCACCCCCTTTCATGGGTTGTCTTGTGTCCCCTCAATTTAGATGTTGTGCTTAGTGGTACAGATGTAAATATTTGATTCAAGTGGAATAATGAGCAATAAGAATGTACTGGATCAAACAAATGTGTGGTTCATCATTTAACATGAAGCTTTCCCAGTTCTCAAGGTTTTGTTTTTTTGTGCTTATATGACCCATTTGTTTTTTAGGTATACATTATATGTGTGTATGCAATCAATTGCATGCATTTTAATTCATACATATATGGTCATTCAAGTGATTTGTGTGAACTTAAAATTTCTAGGCATACCAGTGAAGTGCTTGCATATGAATATTTAGGTATGGATGTGCTGGCATATGAATACCCCCCCCCCCCTCCCCCAGTACATAATAGTACCCGTGGTATGAAAACACTGATAAACACAGATTTGTTTTTTAAATGTACCCTAACAAAAAACCCTATTTCGCTGGAAAATAAATACCTGAATTTAAAACGTATAAAACCTTTTTTTTTTTTTTACTAGAAGCACTAATTGTAGTAGTGCTGTATGTATATTTCTGTTTCTGTGTGGGGTGGGTAAATCTTCATGCAATATTCTGAAAATGGCCTCCTTAGTACAGAAAGCTCAGCTGTTTGTGAAGATTCTTGCTTGTTTTTTTTTTCTCTCACGTGAATTTAGTGTTGCCCCTGGAAAATGATTAAAGGTAGTTTGGTTGGCCCAGTAGCCTAAACTGGGGTCCTTCTAGTTTTGTTCACCAGCTGAGGATTATTATTGTATTCCTTCCTGGGCTAATGTCTCATGTCTACTTTTAGTTTATCAAGGAGTCCTTTTAAAAAGGCACGCTGAAAAATGCCCTGCGGTAGTGTAGACGCGTGTTTTGAGCGCGCAGAATCATTTTTCAGCACACCTGTAAAAAAAAAAAAAAAAGGCCTTTTTTTTTTCATTTTTGCCAAAAATGGACGTGCGGCAAAATCAAAATTGCCACACGTCCATTTTGGGTCTGAGACCTTACCGCCAGCCATTGACCTAGCGGTAAAGTCTCACGCGGTAACCGGGCGGTAATGACCTACGCCTGTTAAAATGCCACTTTTGGCGCACGTACATTATTTTTCGGACGCACGCCCAAAATGAAATTGCCACAAGAGCCATGCGGTAACTCCATTTTGGTGCACGTTGAGTACGCGTAGACGTTTATTCATCTTAGTAAAAGGGCCCCCAAGACAGCATAAGAGACTCGGCAGAACTGTCTCTGTAGGAATTATACCAACATTAACACGTTCACACACAGTCTTTTTGTCATTTCAGTGTATCAGAACAGAGCTTCAAATACCTTCCACTTGAAGCTCAAGCAACCCATTTGTGTGAAAGTTCAATGTTCTGTTTCCTAATAGGAATGTAATGGAGATGCTATTAAGCGTAAGAAAGCAACATATTTTGGTCAAGGAGTTTAAAAACTCAGCAGTGGTACTAAGGTCATTACCACCTTCACTGGAAAAGTTGCACAGTATAGAGGCTAGTGCTGTTATTCTTACAGATTCTAGCTGTACGGATCCAAGAAAGTCCTGGGCTTTCTGTCTTATTCACCTGCCCGATATGCAAAGGCATTTATCTACATGAATGCTGCCGTTATCCAGTCCTTAGCCTGAACTTACCATGGATGTTCAGCAGCATTTATCCAGACAGTGGCACTGAATATCCTTGGCATTATCCAGATAGTGTCGGGGTGGAGTGAGGGAGGAGCGGGACGTTATCTGGTTAGTGGCGATATTTAGTCCAGTAATTGTATAAATGAGTAAAGTTAGGACAGCAAAAGACCTGACCTAACTTTATTACAAACATAGAAAAATGAAGTCAGATAAAGACCATACGGCCTATCCGGTCTGCCCATCCATGCCGTCTACTATCCCTTCCTCTCCCTTAGAGATCCCATGTACTTGTCCCCAGCTTTCTTGAATTCAGATACAATTTTCATCTCCACCACCTCCAAAGGGAGGTCGTTCCGTGAATTCACCACCCCTTCCATGAAGAAGTATTTTCTCAGGTTACTTCTGTGTCTGTCCCCTTTCACCTTCATTCTATGTCCCCTCATTCCAGAGCTTCCTTTCAGTTGAACGAGACTTGCCTCCTGTGCATTTATTGCTATGGAGATATTTAAACATCTGTATCATATCTCCCATCTCCTACCTTTCTTCCAACGTATACATATTGAGATCTTTAAGTCTGTCCCCATATGCTTTATGATGAAGACCACTGCCCATTTTAGTAGCCACCCTCTGGACTGACTCCATCCTATTTATCTTTTTGAAGATGAAGGTCCCCAGAATTGTACACAGTATTCCACATGAGGTCTCACCAGAGTCTTATACAGGTGAAACATCACCTTCTTTTTCCTTCTGGCCATTCTTCTCCCTGTGCACCTAAACATCACCACCTTTTCTACCTGTTTGGCCACGACAATCACACCTAAGTCCCATTCCTCTTTTGTGCACACAACTTCTTTAGTCCCTGAAATGTACCATTCCCTCAGGTCTTTCCAGCTATCTGGATAGTGGTGCAAGTCACTGCGTTACCTGGATATTCATTCCCAGCTACTATCCAGATACTGGCACTGAATATCCAGATTATTGTTTAGCCTTGGTGGCTAGTGCTTAAAAAAAATGCCAACCTACCATGGCTGAATATTTGCCGAAGTGCCAAAAAGGAGAAGCAGGACAAACCCTCAGTGGAACACCAAAGAAAAAAACCACACAGGAGCAGAGGGCGACAAACTGACTTCCAGCTTGGGAGAGAATGTTCAAAGGTTCTTTATTTAATATATAACATTTTTAGTGATGACAAATAGAAGTAATACACAGAATCATATATACAGTTCTGTGTCTCTTTATTTAAAGGCACCAGAGAAATGACCCGACAGCGGACCGTTTTTTAGTGGATGCAGCTGCCTGCCTTGGGGGGGGGGGGGGGGTCACAAGAAACACCCTATGTCTATATAAACAGAATTTGAACCTGGTGCAATAGATGAATGTAGATTCCAGGATATATACTGTACAGTCTCTTAAAACAGCTCTCAACGCACATCTGCAATGAAGGGCAAAGAGTTTGTCGCCCTCTGCTCCTGTATAGCTTTTCTTGAATGCTTGCCAAGACATTTCTGGGTTTAAAGAGAGTTTGCTTTGCAAATTTTACATTATTGTATGAATTTTCTTTTATGTAAATATGTTTTTCATTGTGTACTATCTCCCGGATTCGGATTTGGTATAAGTTAAGCAAAGTTGGGAGTGCAATTTTGGCCACAGATCTGCGTGTAAACTAATTGACTAAATTATTGATATTAACAAGTGCTAATTGGCAGTCAGTAGTTACGCCCTACATTCCTATTCTAGAATTTGCCTGCCTAACTTATCTCACATGCAACTGCAAAAGGGGTGTGGCAGGGGAGGGGCATGGGCTGGTCATGGGCGTTCAAAGGATTTTGGTGCACAGCTACCGAATACTTGCATTTCCGTTCCTGACAGTAGTTGAGTGTGAGGATTTACATCAGCTTGCGCCCAAAGGGGGTCTTTTACTAAAGCTTAGCTCGAGTTATCTGCAGCAGGGCCCGTTTTATTCCTATGAGCCCTGCTGCAGATAACTCGAGCTAAGCTTTAGTAAAAGACTCCCAAAGTTAAGCGCAAATCTGGGCTAAGATAATAATCTATAAAGAGAGTTCCACGTGGAACTGCCTTTATAGAATTCACGCTTAGCATGCATTATCTCGGCGACTAACTTTGGGTGAGCTTTACTGAATTCCCCCTGTATGTAGTGAGGTCCAATTACTGTCACAAAGACTCTCTCAAGTATGGAGTCTCTTTTGTTACTCTCTCAAGTATTCTGACCGCTGAGATTACAGCCCACTTCCTTGGTTACCCTCCCATGGATTGTACCAGCTAAGGATGAAACCAAGCATTGAGTTACTGTCTGTGAGAAGTTTTCCCCTTACTAACAGGCCTCTCTTTCTCTCCACAGTGCTGAGTATTGGTGAGGGTGGATTTTGGGAGGGAACAGTGAAAGGACGCACCGGCTGGTTTCCGGCAGAATGTGTTGAGGAGGTGCAGATGCGACAGTATGATCCCCGACAAGGTAAGTGTATGTTGTGGCATATGTAGTGAGAGGTCCTATTAAGTAATAATAGTAGTAGCAGATGGACTAAGAAACCGTAACTGTGTTAGCGATGAAGTGCAGAATTTGATTGCTTTGAGAACTAATGCACAGAAATTACTGCTGGGAACCAGGGACAGTGAAAATAAGAATAGCCATACTAGGTCAGAGCAGTGGTTCATCTAGCCCAGTATCCTGTGTCCAACAGTAGCCAATCCAGGTCACAAGTACCTGGCAAAAGCCCAGATAGTGGCAACTTTCTATGTAGAATCTCAAATAGTATCAACATTCCATGTAGAAACCCAAGTAGTGGCAACATTCCATGTAGAATCTCAAATAGTGGCAACATTCCATTCAGAATCTCCAAGAGTAGCAACATTCTGTTACCAACCCCAGGGCAAGCAGTTGCTTCCCCATGTCTGTCTCAATAGCAGTGGAAGGTTATGAGGTACCTTAGGCTAACGATCAGTCTTGTGTACCTCCCCACAATTAACTTTCAGGCCCCTGTGCCTTCTCAGGTTTTGGTAATTAATCTTGACAATCATGGTTACCCTAATACCATCCCTCCCAAAATAATCATTTTAAAATAGAAAATTGGACGTCATACTTTTAAACATTCAACTTTGCTTTGTATATTAATATCTATCCACCTTTATATATAAACGTACACACACACATCTGCATATGCAATGATGGCAATTTCCATGAGCCAGTTACCTAGGTAAACGAGCTGCTTTCAGTTGCCTGCCTTCCCTGCAGTAAAAGCATGCACTGATGATTCTTTGAGTGTGTGTGGCTCTTAGAACCTATTGCTTTCCTTTCAGAGCAACTGCTTTTGCCGCTCCCCCAGAAGCTGCTGCCTTAGGCCACCACCTAGCCTGCTTAACGGTTCAGCCAGCCCTGCTGAGGAAAAAGCTTTAGGCAGTGGCATAGCTAGGTTGGGCGCCAGGGAAGCGGCCGATCCCCCAAACGGAGTTGTGCCGGCGCCTATTTGTTTTCATCAGATTGCACCGAAAATGAGTGCTGACGGAAGTCCGCTCTCGCTCCCCCCGCGCCGTCAACCTGGATCTGCTTCTGGCTTTAGGGGTCCTTTTACTAAGCTAAAAGAGCACTACCACGGGATGTGTTGAGGAGTCCCTCGGTATTGTTCCGCTTAATGTGCGCTAATCCCGCACTGGAAAATATTTTTTTATTTCCCAGCATGGGAGGTGTGTCTGGTGGGCAGAGACTGGGCATGTCTGCACTAATTGGGTGGCGCAGGAACATCATGCACTACATGATTAGCATGGAAGTAGCACGGGAGCCCTTACCGCCTCCTAAATAGATGGCAGTAAGGGCTCCTGGCAACAAATGTGGCCATTGTACTGCTGTGCTATAAGTGGCCGCAGCGTAAGGGAAACCCATTCATAACAATAATTTCTTAAAACAAAATACCTGAAATTTAGAACGTAATTCATTAGATTTTTCCACTTAAGCATTCCATTGTTCCTCCTCCTCCCAGGGTTACAGATAGGAGCCTTTTTACCAAGGCATGGTAGGGCTACCGCAGAGTAGCGTACGGCAAAACTGAGCTACTGCTGGACGCACCCAGGCCCCCTGTTGTAATTCTGACTTTGCCGTGTGCCATTTCCTGTGCTAGAAAATTTTTTTTATTTTCTAGCATTGGGGGGCAGGGATTAGGTGTTCCCGGTGGTAATTTGGCAACGGCTGCCTGATTACCGCAGTGCATGAGCCTTTAGGAGACGGTAAGGGCTTAGGTGGTAATGACCGTGCACTAATTTGGAAATTAGCAGGTGGCCATTAATGGCAAAAATAAAAATTCTCTTGTTTGAATAAACTGGCTGAAAACTTGGACAACATTAAGGTATACTTGAAGATATCAATTAGGGACACAGAGAAAGTTGTGCAGTATGGTTTGTCTCCTGAAGAAGCAGCGAAGCGGAGGGGCTCTGTTAGAGAAAGTAAAGCAGTAAGAAAGCAGAGATAATAACTTGTTCAAATTATATTTGGAAGAAATAAGAATTCTGCCGTTATAGAGCCGCGCTAAAAAGTGGCTGGAGCGCTCGGGAGACCCACAAGCTAAACCTACTGCTGGCCACTTTTTAGCACAGCTTAGTTTGCTTACATCAAAGATTTAAGGTTTTACTTAAAACACACCCATTTCAGTCGGCTTTCATTAGCTGATTTTTTTTCTAACTGTTGGACTTCTTAGCCTTAGGATCTTGTGAAATACAATAGAATTGTTTTTATTGCTTTATTATTGTATTTGTTTATTCATTCCTGTTTATATTATAATTTTCCTGACACATTGTATTTTGATGTAGTTTACAGATTTTAATGTATGTAAATCGCTTTGATGGCATTGCCCTAGGTGATTAATCAAATAAATGCAACCTTGAGCCTTGAAGATCTCCCTCACTCTTCCAAGTTCAAACAATCCAGGGAGATGGTTGCTGTATTTCTATCTACCCTGCGACCTGCAAGGCTAACTGTTGCTGCTTTCATTGGTTTGCGTGTTTGTGCCTTTTGGGATTGCAATAGCTGTTTTCAGATCAGTTGTGAGCTCTTCTCGCCTACAAAACTGGTGTCAAGTCAGTGCACACACACTGATTTTTTTTTTTTAATGGCCATGAGCTAATGGCAACATTAAGGCCTGTAACAAAATCACAGGGGTACAGAAAAGGAAAAAAAAAAATCAAAGTATCAGCAAAAACCTAATCTGTGGTATAGTGAGGATATGAGAAAATCAGGGCTTCTTTTCCAAAGCCGTGCTAGCGATTCACGTGTGGCAATTGAGAGGAAGCCCGTAGGAACTGAACGGGCTTCCTCTCATTTGCCGCACCGAGAATCGTTAGTGCAGCTTTGTAAAAGAGGCCCTTAATGCACTAAGATATATAATAATATCCTTTATGTGGAGAAAAAGTCCGAAGCAGTCGAACCTCTTCAGTCCACTACCGCCACCATCGGTCATTAAAATCTCCATACAAATAAGGCAAAATGTCTCTGTGAAAATTATAAAGCCAATCAAATGTGCATTTAAAAAGCATCAAATTTCTTTGCAAGAAAGCTACATCGTATATCAATAACACTTAACCTTTAATAGTAGATTCTCGGTTCCTTTCAGTCCTTGGAGGCATCTTCTGACTGTTAGTTGAGTGACTTTTTTTTATCATTTTCATGGAAACATTTTGCCTTATTTGTATGGAGTTTTTTGTGACCAGTGATGGTGGTGGTGGACTGAAGAGCAATGTGCCATGGACCGCTTCTTCATTGAGGTCTTTTTCTCCATATACAGGATATCATTATATATCTTAGTGCATTGACACTCTCATTTTCTCACTATACCACAAATTATGCGTTTGTTGATATTTTGAACGTTAGCACCTGGCCGTTAATTCAAATAATGGAAAATCGGCCATTTTGCTGCGGCACTACAAATGGCCTTAGCGTGTGGGGAAAGACCAGTTTAAGGGTGCACTATGGTCCCTTTTTACCGCAATTTAGTAAAAGGGCTCTTTAATCTTCAGGTAGATTATTCAAGAAGTAGGACCGTTACCTCTGTTTCCTTTCTAGAAACCTTCGGTTGACATTCTCGCATGGATGGAATTCTTTGACCTTAAATCTCTTTCCAGAGAGGAAACCTCCATAACATTGATAAAAGAAACACTCGCCCACGGACATCTGGACTAATTTTTAAATTTGAATCTGCCCCCATTTAATTAACAGAACTGAGTTTTACTATTTTAAATGATAATATATAAATAACTGCCAGGAGTACAAAATATAAATAGAAACTACTGTGTGTTGTCACTCCTTATTCATGATCATGCTAGGGTGGTGTCTGATCAAAAAAATAGAAAATATGGTTGTCAAACAGTACCCACCCCTGATTTTGCCGACTCCAGCACTGGGGACTACACGAGACAGAAGTTGATATAAAGAGCCATACAGATAAGTTCAAGTGAACAGTGGGCGCTCACTGCGTAATTATTGACGTTTTTCACTGACTATAAGTTGTCAATAATTGAAGAAGACTTCCGAGGGGTGAGGTCCAGTTAATGTGCCTGAGTTTAGTGGGTGGAGTGGTGTGTGTTTTTCACAAGTTCCATCTTTTCATGGATGTTTGGTGTTGGTGGTCTGATCAAAAATGTTGATAATTAACATTGTCCGTGCTCCGTTTTTTGACCACAATATTTTTTCTCCCTAATTTTGGTTTATAGGGGAGGTTTTTTTTTATAATTGTGGGGGTTTTTTTCTGAAGGTGGTAGGGCCGGTGTTGTCAGCCAATACAGTGGAGTCCTATATATAGATTCCCTGGGCACCTGAGGCTAATTTTGACAACCATATTTTATATTTTTTTGATCGGACACCACCCTAGCATGATCATGAATATGGAGTGAAAACAGTAGTTTCTGTTATAAATGATGCGAATTCACAGCACTGTATGGTTACAGAGCAATACTTATTTATAGAACAATGTACAATGTGCTGTAGAGTCACAGGTCAAAGTTTATTACCAATGAAATACTATTATTTTTATTTATTTATTTTATTGCATTTGTATCCCACATTTTCCCACCTATTTGCAGGCTCAACGTGGCTTACAGAGTATTGTTATGGCAAAGTCATTCCATGATATCAGATACAGTTATTAATGTACAAAGATTAAGTGAGGAAGAGAGAAGGAAGGTGTTAGGCAGGATATAAGGAATCGAAGGTGGACTTCAGTAACTGAGTGGATTAGTGAGGTAGTTTTGTAAGGCTATGAGTTCTCTTTGTAGGCTTTGTTGAAGATTCGCTAAGGATTTTTTTTTTCCTATTTTGTATATATGGGAAAAGACCTGACGGTTTAGGCCCTTCATGTGGACAGTGCAGTACAATCATATAGCGATTATTATTAATGTGTGAACCAGGTCATTGATGAATGGACCTGACTAGTTTTTGAAAGTTTGTATCTGAAAAGCATTCATTATCTTCACAGAGGTATCATCTCAGTCTGAATTCTGTATTTGTTTTTCTTTTATAATAACCCCTTTTGGCATATTAGTGCACATAAATTCTAATTAATGCCAATTAGTGCTGATAATTGGTTGTTAACATCCCACTATCCGCGCCGATTAGTTTGTTAACCAATTAGCTTATGTGCATTATTATGGAATACACTTTGATTTCCGCATGGAAATCTCGGCACGATATATAGAATTCACGTTGGGCCAGCGGTAGCTCCACCCCCCAGCGTGCGCCATTTCCGGCGCTAGCGGAAATATTTTAAAAATATTTTCTCAGGGGGTTACCCAGCGTTAATTGGGTAGTGTTGTGCACTGCCCAGTTAAAATTGGCAGTAAGTGCTCCTCCGAAATGGCTGCACGGCAAGTGCGAATTTACCACATGGCCATTTCTTTTTTTGGCCTTTTTTACCCGCTGAGGTAAAAGGGGCCCTGGCGCGTGGCAAAAATGGCCACTACTTCTAGCGCAGGGCCCCTTTTACCGCAGCTTAGTATAAAGGCCCGCTAAGTTTGTACCTGAGACAATAGGATTGAATCGGGCTTTTCTGAGTCTCCTACAGTCCACTGACTAGAGCTGAGGGAGATCGTACGCACCTTGCACTAGATAAATTCTACTGGCTCCCAGTAACGGAAAGAGCAATATTACGCTATTGATGTTGGCCACCCTCTAGGACCCTTTTACAAAGCGACGGTAAGCCCAACACTAAAAAAAAAAAAAGTACTGCCATACTACTACTACTACTTAACATTTCTAGAGCGCTACTAGGGTTACGCAGCGCTGTACAAAATAAACCAGCACGCCGTGATATCCGGCGCTTCAAAAATATTTTAATTTTTTGTAGCGCCGGTGTGTACTCAGCAGTAAAAAATCACACAGCCAAATACAGACAAGATCCTTGGGGGTTGGTAGGGATCTTTAAGTTACAAACAGTAGGCCCAAATGGGAGTGAAACCCAACGAGAGTTCATGTAGGGAAGTAGTATCATGGATGAAGTAAGGAGGACATGGACAAACATTTACCGTTCTTGGTTAGATAACTTAAGACAGAGGAGTGGCCTAGTGGTTAGGGTGGTGGACTCTGGTCCTGGGGAACTGAGGAACTGAGTTCAATTCCCACTTTAGGCACAGGCAGCTCCTTGTGACTCTGGGCAAGTCACTTAACCCTCCATTGCCCCATGTAAGCCGCATTGAGCCTGCCATGAGTGGGAAAGTGCGGGGTGCAAATGTAACAAAAAGAAAATAGATACTATTGGAGATTCTACATGGAATGTTGCTACTATTGGAGATTCTACATGGAATGTTGCTATTCCACTAGCAACATTCCATGTAGAAGGCTGCGCAGGCTTCTGTTTCTGTGAGTCTGACGTCCTGCACGTACGTGCAGGACGTCAGACTCACAGAAGCAAAAGCCTGCACGGCCACATTGGTGATCTGCAAGGGCCGACTTCTACATGGAATGTTGCTAGTGGAATAGCAACATTCCATGTAGAATCTCAAATAGTAGCGACAGTGGAGGCGTGGCCTAGTGGTTAGGGTGGTGGACTTTGGTCCTGAGGAACTGAGGAACTGAGTTCAATTCCCACTTCAGGCACAGGCAGCTCCTTGTGACTCTGGGCAAGTCACTTAACCCTCCATTGCCCCATGTAAGCCGCATTGAGCCTGCCATGAGTGGGAAAGCGTGGGATACAAATGGAACAAAAAATAAAATAGGTACTATTGGAGATTCTACATGGAATGTTGCTATTCCACTAGCAACATTCCATGTAGAAGGCTGCGCAGGCTTCTGTTTCTGTGAGTTTGACGTCCTGCACGTACGTGCAGGATGTCAGACTCACAGAAGCAGAAGCCTGCGCGGCCACATTGGTGATCTGCAAGGGCCGACTTCTACATGGAATGTTGCTAGTGGAATAGCAACATTCCATGTAGAATCTCCAATAGTAGCAACAGTGGAGGAGTGGCCTAGTGGTTAGGGTGGTGGACTTTGGTCCTGAGGAACTGAGTTCGATTCCCACTTCAGGCACAGGCAGCTCCTTGTGACTCTGGGCAAGTCACTTAACCCTCCATTGCCCCATGTAAGCCGCATTGAGCCTGCCATGAGTGGGAAAGTGCGGGGTGCAAATGTAACAAAAATAAAATAGATACTATTGGAGATTCTACATGGAATGTTGCTACTATTGGAGATTCTACATGGAATGTTGCTATTCCACTAGCAACATTCCATGTAGAAGGCTGCGCAGGCTTCTGTTTCTGTGAGCTGTACGTGCAGGACGTCAGACTCACAGAAGCAAAAGCCTGCACGGCCACATTGGTGATCTGCAAGGGCCGACTTCTACATGGAATGTTGCTAGTGGAATAGCAACATTCCATGTAGAATCTCAAATAGTAGCAACAGTGGAGGCGTGGCCTAGTGGTTAGGGTGGTGGACTTTGGTCCTGAGGAACTGAGGAACTGAGTTCAATTCCCACTTCAGGCACAGGCAGCTCCTTGTGACTCTGGGCAAGTCACTTAACCCTCCATTGCCCCATGTAAGCCGCATTGAGCCTGCCATGAGTGGGAAAGCGTGGGATACAAATGGAACAAAAAATAAAATAGGTACTATTGGAGATTCTACATGGAATGTTGCTATTCCACTAGCAACATTCCATGTAGAAGGCTGCGCAGGCTTCTGTTTCTGTGAGTTTGACGTCCTGCACGTACGTGCAGGATGTCAGACTCACAGAAGCAGAAGCCTGCGCGGCCACATTGGTGATCTGCAAGGGCCGACTTCTACATGGAATGTTGCTAGTGGAATAGCAACATTCCATGTAGAATCTCCAATAGTAGCAACAGTGGAGGAGTGGCCTAGTGGTTAGGGTGGTGGACTTTGGTCCTGAGGAACTGAGTTCGATTCCCACTTCAGGCACAGGCAGCTCCTTGTGACTCTGGACAAGTCACTTAACCCTCCATTGCCCCATGTTAGCCGCATTGAGCCTGCCATGAGTGGGAAAGTGCGGGGTACAAATGTAATAAAAAATAAAAATAAAATATGATTCTACTGCAGAAGTAATACGCTTACTGTTGGATTCAACCATATCACTTTCGGAGTACCCCTCCCTCTTGCAGAAATTTTGGCCTCACTACTCCCCCCCCCCCCCCCCCCCAAAGAAAATGCAGCATTTAATATAAAGAAAAATTGATTAATAGTTTCACAGTCCAGTTTTTAATGCTTCTATGAATTGCAGTGTTGTTGCGCTGCCATCTTTTTCATTTGCCAACATTTCCGGATTCAACAGAGAATGCATTCCTCACTTGTCTCTAAAGTCTTATTGATGATTGCATTTGAATAATAAAAGTTCTTCTAAGTATGTGCACGAGAAGCAACATAATCAGAGGACCATTATTCTTCCACTTGCAACTCTCCTTCCAGAAGGTGCAGCTTTACCCAGTGTTTACAGACTGGCTTTTCCTGAGTGTGCTCAGTTAAGACCTGTAAAAGATGTCAAACATGCCGATGGGCGTAGCAGTGAGGCTTTGGGAATCCTCTGACAGCTAATATTGGTCTTGACTTAGAGCTGAAGATTTGAAAGGACCCAGTTAATGCTTTCTAGGCTTGTAGGGCCACAGTTATTTGTTCTGATAGATTTAGAGGCCAGTCTTGGTGAATCCTAGTGAAAATGGCTCAAGTTCAGGAAAGAGTGGAGTATTGATCTGGAATAGTCACAGACATATCTTTTCTTTTTTTTTTTTCTTACGTGAAATGTATCTTTGGTTTGCGTTGACTGGGATTCAAGAATATCTTCGAAGATAATTACAAGAGGAAATTTACAAAAAACAATCTCATTTACAAAGAGCCATGAGTGTGTAGCATCAGAAAACTATAATGAATCATTATTTACAGTGGAAACCTCAATCCAAGCAGATTAACCAACAAAGATACTAACTAGAGCCTACAGGAAAGTAAAAGAGTGGTATGCTTTTTAAAATTATTTGCAGCAAATTTGATTAGGGAAATGAAACTGCTATAGTTTACTTGGCTTGCACTATGATTTTCAAAAGCGTCCTTCTTGAGAGCCTGATTTTCAAGTTACAAAAGATGAGGTTTGAAAGGAGAGGGCGGGGTGCCATTATTAAAAACACATATTTCTAGTACAACATGATAACACGGAGGGCTTTGACTTGTCTGACTACACTGTTTAATGTTTTGAGCAGTTTTCTCTGTCTTAGAATAAACTCAGTCACCTACGGCCTGCCTTGTCTTGAGATGAGCTTGATCACATAAGAATTGTTGCTCTATTTGGAGACACACTCACTCGCAATTAGGTCTCCAGCTTAACCAAATCTTGCCCCTATTGGAATTACAATGTCAAGAGCTACCCATAGATCCTATTTTTAATTTTTTTTTTTTTTATTTGTACCCCGCGCTTTCCCACTCATGGCAGGCTCAATGCAGCTTAGGTACTTATTTGTACCTGGGGCAATGGAGGGTTAAGTGACTTGTCCAGAGACACTGTGCCTGCAGTGGGAATTGAACCCAGTTCCCCAGGACCAAAGTCCACCACCCTAACCACTGTTGCTACTATTTGAGATTCTACATGGAATGTTGCTATTCCACTAGCCAGCTGGCAAGCGTATTAATATAGATGTTTAAACAACCAGATTTTTACCAGCAGCTCAAAATACTATAGTTATCTGGTTTAACCTTCTTTATAACTTCTTAAGTTTATATATACCATTCAACAGTATCTCATGTTAAGCAAGATATCTAAATACAATTTGAATATTTATTTTTGAACCTCAGTAATCTAGATCGTTCATCTAAAAGATATATAGAAGACGATGTAGAGAAATATCCAGTTCTTCATTGGTTCTTAAATTTTTTAATTCGCTATTTTAAAAATATAGATTTATTTTAGTTTAAATCCACACTTATCTTATATTTTTGTCGGACTCAGGGGGTCAAACGTCCGACGTACGTTTCGCCCATAACGGGCTGTCTCAAGGACATTCCCCTAAAATATATGATAAACCAATAGTTAGATCATTTTCCACAGTTAAATAACCAACTTCTATTAGAAAAGATATCTAGCAAGCCATTTATTTCTTAAAAAGACTCACCCTGTGTTTAATTCAGCGTCAGCTAGGCAAAAGTTATTAGCCAAGATGGCTAATAATTTATGTAACGAGTGAAACGTCATTACGTATTGCTTACTTAAGGAATTTGAAAAAAAGCGGGCGCCATCTTGGCTAATAACTTTTGCCTAGCTGACGCTGAATTAAACACAGGGTGAGTCTTTTTAAGAAATAAATGGCTTGCTAGATATCTTTTCTAATAGAAGTTGGTTATTTAACTGTGGAAAATGATCTAACTATTGGTTTATCATATATTTTAGGGGAATGTCCTTGAGACAGCCCGTTATGGGCGAAACGTACGTCGGACGTTTGACCCCCTGAGTCCGACAAAAATATAAGATAAGTGTGGATTTAAACTAAAATAAATCTATATGTTTAAAATAGCGAATTAAAAAATTTAAGAACCAATGAAGAACTGGATATTTCTCTACATCGTCTTCTATATATCTTTTAGATGAACGATCTAGATTACTGAGGTTCAAAAATAAATATTCAAATTGTATTTAGATATCTTGCTTAACATGAGATACTGTTGAATGGTATATATAAACTTAAGAAGTTATAAAGAAGGTTAAACCAGATAACTATAGTATTTTGAGCTATTCCACTAGCAACATTCCATGTAGAAGTCGGCCCTTGCAGATCACCAATGTGGCCGCGCAGCCTTCTGCTTCTGTGAGTCTGACGTCCTGCACAGAAACAGAAGCCTGCACAGCCTTCTACATGGAATGTTGCTAGTGGAATAGCAGCATTCCATGTAGAATTTCCAGTAGTAGCAACATTCCATGTAGAATCTCAAAGAGTATCTATTTTATTTTTGTTACATTTGTACCCTGCGCTTTCCCACTCATGGCAGGCTCAATGCGGCTTACATATTATATACAGGTACTTATTTGTACCTGGGGCAATGGAGGGCTAAGTGACTTGCCCAGAGTCACAAGGAGCTGCCTGTGCCTGCAGTGGGAATCGAACCCAGTTCCCCAGGACCAAAGTCCACCACTCTAACCACTAGGCCACTCCTCCACTCACATTCTTCATGTAATACCCAGTTAATACCTCAAATGCTTTTGCTAAGTGACATAGACCATGGCTCCCTTGAGAGTTCTGTAGGTATGCATTTGGGTTGGGATACCCCCTCCCCCCCAAATCTTTGCTAGCCTAATGAGTAAGAAGTGACCACACAGCATGTTTTAATACTTCAGCATTGGCATTAGATCATTGGTTCAACCCATCTCGCACTTGTTAAAATCTGTTGTATCTAGAAATAAGTTGTGACACTTGTTAAAGCTTGCCCTGTGTTGGGATGAACTCTGACACCTGATGAGGCTCATGTCTTACGATAAGCGGTGATATTTGTCAAGGCCTGCTGTCTTATATCATGAACTCTGACACCGGTAAATGAATGAAATCAGGTGTGTAGTTGTCGTTTGTTTTTTGTTTTGTTTTTTTACACGGGGGGGGGGGGTCCTTTTACTAAGGTGCACTGAAAAACTGCCTGCGGTAATGTAAGGCACGTGTTTTGGGCGCTCGCAGGTCCATTTTTTTCAGCGCACCTCTAAAAAAGGCCTTTAAAAATTTTTTTTGCCGAAAATGGACGTGCGGCGAAATGAAAATTGGCGCGCGTCCGTTTTGGGTCTGAGACCTTACCGCCACCCAATGACCTAGTGGCAAGATCTGACACTTTAACCGGGTGTTAATGGTCTACATGCACACTATGCCAATTACCACCCTGGTTTGTACCCCACACCAGAGAAGTTCTGGCGCACTTAGTGGACGTGCGTAAAAAAGTAAAAGTACTGCCCGGGCCACGCGGTAGCCGGGCGGTAGTTCAAAATTGATGTGTGTAGGATGTGTGTAGGCCCCCAAGGTAACCACATAAATAGGACCCCATAAGTCTCACGCAGTAACCGTGCGGTAATGACCTACGCGCGTCAAATGCCACTTGGCACGCGTCCAATATGCGCATCCGAAAATAAAAATGATATTTTTGGACGTGCGTATCAGACGTGCATCAAAATTGAAATTATGGCAAGAGCCATGTGATAGCCAGGCAGTAACTCCATTTTAGCGCACATTGGGTGCGAATAGACGCTTACGCAGCTTAGTAAAAGGGCCCCTGGGTTATGGACATTATGCTGATAGGGCAAGACACAATTTATTATCACCTATCTTCTGTCCCTTACATATTTTGATCTCCCACTTGCACTTGGCAGAAAATGGGCCGGTGACACTAATGATGACCAAGAGACCAGCTCAGTGAAAGATTGAAAATCCTGTGCTGTTTTCTTCCTCATTAATCAGGTGTGTTGCCTCACATTGTGTCTTCTTCAATGGGAGGAGAACTTTGATTTCTACATTCTTTACTCAAGGTTACTCTTGGACTGTGAATAGAAAGAAATTCACAGGAAGAGAACAGTGGTAAAACAGGCCTATAGACAGAGGATGGAAAAAGACTTGAAACAGTTTTACAGAAAAGCGACAAAAATAGTACGGAGTTTGCGCTTCAAGGGAGGTAGTGAAAAAAAAAATCTGTAGCGAAATTCAAAAAGGCGTGGGACGAACACAGAGGATCTCTAATTAGAAAGTAAATGATATAAAAAAAACAAAACTTAAAAGGAAAGCATCCTTTCCACATCCCCCCCCCCCCCCCCCCCCAAATTATACATCTGCAGGAAAGATTCCTGCATTAGTTAAGGCAGCAGGTAAGAGTTTATCTTTTGGCTTCGGTTCTGAAGGGGACAGTTAGACCTACCATTAGAGTTCTTGAAGCAATTTGGGACGCTATCCAGGAGGGCCAATACAGCCTTGAAAAGTGAAGTAAATAAAGTTATGGCGAAGATAAATTCAGATACACAAGTTATTACTGGCCATTCTCAGCAACTGAGCACCCACAATGCCAGTTTGAAGGAGATTGATATTCATAGTCTTTGTTCCAGCCTAGATAAAGATGAGAAATTTTAAATCAAAAACTTGAATAGCAGTGGCGTAGCCAGACAGCCAGTTTTGGGTGGGCCTGAGCCCAAAGTGGGTGGGCACAAAATTTTCTCTGCTCCGCCCTCCCTCCACCACTATACCCACCATTTCTCCCTCCTCTCCACCCCTATGCCTACCATTTCTCCCCCTCCCCACGTATCCCCTCTGTATGCAGCATGTGTCCCTCCCCTCCACCTCATACACAGCCAAGACTTCTCCCTTCCTCACCCCTCCACCCCTTTGCTGCATCTCTCCCTTTTTTCCCCATGCATCTCCCTCACCCACCAACCAAGCCTCATCTTTCCATCTTCCCTCCCCCCTGTGCAGCATCTTTCTTGCCATCTTCCCTTCCCCCTGTGCAGCTGCTGTGTCCCCTCCCCCATGCGACATCTTTCCCCCATCATCCCTCCCCCCCATGCAGCTGCAGCATCTCACCCTCCTTGCAGGCCCCCCCAGCAGCAGTGTTCCTGACGGCGATTCTACTCGCAGGCTCCGCTCGCAGTCGCAGCGATTCCCACACGCTGCCTCCTGGCTGCCGCTCAACAATCTCCTTGAGCTACTAAGCGCTAACCCGGAAGTCTCTCCTGCAGAGGAGAGACTTCCGGGTTAGCGCTTAGTAGCGCAAGGAGATTGAGCGGCAGCCGGCACTGGCAGGCAGCGTGTGGGAATCGCTGCGACTGCGAGCGGAGCCTGCGACTGGAATCACCGTCAGGAACTTTGCTGCTGGGCGGGCCTGACCTAAAATTGGGTGGGCCCAGGCCCACCCGGGCCCGCCCGTGGCTACGCCCCTGTATAGGTAGATAGCCAGTTAAGAAGAAGCAATTTGAGATTCTTGAACTACCCTAAATCCCTGTTGATTTCTTCTTTGGACATGGTCTGAAAATATTTTAAGGAAATACTGGGAATCACAGAATTGTTACCAGAAATTGTGAGAACCCAATATGCAGTGTGTTTTTTCTAGTAAAAAAAGGTGCCAGTACTCAAATGCCAGGTCACCCTTCAGGGGTGGGATGATTACTGAGAGACCCACCCCACAATAACCAGGCCCCCTGCAACCAGTCACAGAATCTGTGACAAGGCAGAATTGGTGTGTAGAGCCTGAGTTCTTTCATTAAAACTTGGGATCCTTGGGTCAATTTTAGCAGACAATGGAAAAGGTGCCGGTACTCAAATGCCTGGCCACCCTTCAGGGGTGGGGTGATTACTGAGAGACCCACTCCACAATAGCCAGGCCCCCTGCAACCAGTCACAGAATCTGTGACAAGGCAGAATTGGTGTGTAGCGCCTGAGCTCTTTCATTAAAACTTGGGGTCCCATGGGTCAATTTTAGCAAACAATTGGAAATGGTGCCGGTACTCAGTACCCCCAAGTACCCCCTCAAAAAAAAGCCCTGCCAATATGTGTCATCAGTAAAGAAACCAGGAGATAATATTTCTGGGGAAAATCAAATAGTCCTGGATGTGACTCATTTTCTGGAATCTTCCCTGGAATTGGTTACTTTAGTGGTAACTTTTGCTTTGGAGAGTTCTTTGGTGTTGTGCTTGTTCTGTTTATGCTTGTGTGCTGTTTTTACCCTCTCTTCTCTGACTATCTCTGAAGGCCCAGTGTTGCTTTTTTTCTGTTTGTGCTTGTTCTTTGGACATTTACATAATCAGTTTTTGGGTTCAAGTATTCAAATATTTCCTAATCTTTTTAAGGTTGCCCTGAGTCCGTTTGGCAACTTTCAATACCTTAAGCCTGCAATTGATATAGATATATATGCTTGTTTTACCCAGTTGTGTAGTTGTTTCCTTGACTTGGTCACCGGGGAATGGTGGAGGTGGGTGGGGGGGGGGGATTGTTTTGGATGGAGAATAATAATCTGTTTTCTTTTTTTCTTTTTTTTTTTTTGCTTACTGTATTTGATTCTGTGCCTTTTTCAATCTCAGTAAATCAAGATTGCACATAAATCAAAAGTTCTGGCCTTGGGAACCAATTTTTGTTATTGAAGTTTCCCTGTAATTGTTTATGTTGGAAGACAATACTTTTTCTTTTTTTTTTTAACCGAAATTCCTTTCTGATTTTTTGAATTCAACGTGAGGCTGCTAGGTCTCTTATTATTATTATTAGCATTTGTATAGCGCTACCAGACGCACGCAGCGCTGAACACACACAAAGAGACAGTCCCTGCTCAAAAGAGCTTACAATCTAAATAATACAGACAGACAAGACAGTTACGGGTGAGGGAAGTAATGGGTGAGAAGGACGGAAGGATGGGACAGTTGAGTAGTGGCTAGGAGCTGAAAGCAGCAGTGAAAAAGGTGGGTTTTCAGCATGGATTTGAAAACAGGTAGAGATGGAGCTAGACGTATAGGTCCAGGAAGTCTATTCCATAGGCATAAGGTGCCGCGAGAGAAAAGGAGCGAAGCCTGGAGTTAGCAGTGGAGGAGAAGGGGGATGACGAGAGATTTGTCCAGTGAGCGGAGTTCACGGGGAGGAATGTAGGGAGAGATGAGAGTGGAGAGGTAATGGGGGGCTGCAGAGTGGATGCATTTAAAGGTCAGTACAAGAAGTTTAAGCTGTATATGAGGGTCCTTGTACTAAAAGGCGGTAAAAGGTGGCCTGCGGGTGGCGTCAGCGTGTGAGATTGCCTTGCGCCAAGGCCACCTTATACCACAGCGGGTAAAAGAGCATTACCGGAACTACCGCTGGAATCCTGGGCGAGCCCGGCGATAGGGCCAATTTGTCGTGTGCTACCCCAGCAGTAGCTCTACCGCCCGCTGATAAAAAGTCCGCTTGGTTTATCTTCTCAAACTTGATACTTTATACGCTGGCTGTAAGAATGCATTTGGCTTTCTTATCATTATAGTAATTTTATCTTTTGCATTTTCTAAACTTGTCCCGTCCCCCCCTTTTTTTGTTTTGTTGACGAACAAATTTGGTTATTGTGGCCATTGTACAACTTCCTGTACTTTTTCTTATTTTTCTTTAGTCACTGTTGTGAAGTGATGTAATTGTTCAAATCTCATAAATAAAAAAGAAAAAAAAAAAAAAAAAGAAAAGTTTGTCCATATGTTAGAAAGAAACTAAAAGAAGAGTTTATGGTTTATGTGTATTTAAAACTTGATATACCGCCTTTATATAATAATATTCAAAGCGGTTTACTCTGAGTCTCAGGTCTCTGCTCAGTGCTCACTCTGCTAGTCTATTCCAGCCGCTGCTCAGGCTTATCAGGTATCAAAAGCATCCCTAAATAGAAAAATTTTTAAATTTTTCCTAAAAGCTAAATATGAAGGCTCCAATCATAGGGGTCCTTTTACTAAGATGCCCTGAAAAATGGCCTGCGGTAGTGTAGGCGCGTGTTTTGGGCGCGCAGATCCATTTTTCAGCACACCTGCAAAAAACGCCTTTTTAAAAAATTTTTGCTGAAAATGGATGTGTGGCAAAATAAAAAAATTAGCGTGCATCCATTTTGGGTCTGACACCTTACCGCCAGCCATTGACGTAGCGGTAAGGTCTCACGTGTTAACTGGGCGGTAATGACCTACGTTCATCAAATGCCACTTGGTGCGCGTAGCAGACGCGTGCCAGAAAATAAAAATTACTTTTTGGATGCGCGTATTGGACGCACGCCAAAAATGAAATTACCGCGTTAACTCCGAATTGGCACGCATAGACACTTGCGCAGCTTAGTAAAAATGCCCCATAACTAATAAGGTAAATGATTCCAAAAAGATGGATCTATTATGCTAAAAATGGAGTTCCAGCTCGTTTATGTGTTGTTTTAATGTGACTGATCGTAATCCCCTGAGAAAGGCTGGTCTTGGATCAGTGGAATAGGAATGCTGTAAATAAATGAATAAATGTTGGGGGGAAAAAGTACAAGAGGCACTTAGTATAAATATTCTTCTGTTTCCTTAATTAGCTAAATGATTTCTAAGCTCTATTTACCTCAGAAAAGAACATAATCTTGTCATCCTCTGTATGCAGGCATATTTGTATTCTTTGAGTGTGTGAACTCATAGCTCTGTGTGGCTGAACATCTTGTGTGTATTAGACACTGTGCCCGGAATTCTATATATCGTGCCGAGATTTCCATGCAGAAATCGATAGAAATCAAACAAAATAAAACATGGAAAAGAAAATAAGATGATACCTTTTTTATTGGACATAACTTAATACATTTCTTGATTAGCTTTCGAAGGTTGCCCTTCTTCGTCAGATCGGAAATAAGCAAATGTGCTAGCTGACAGTGTATATAAGTGAAAAACATTCAAGCATTGCTATGACAGTCTGACAGGGTGGGAGGATGGGGGTGGGTAGGAAGTATGCATGGGGACATCAAAGTATATCATTGGTATTCTAACAGGGTGGGTGTGGACAGGTGAGGGGAGGGTGATCAACAGAGACATACAGCTTTATGGTTTATAATGGGCTAGGAACCCCAGGTCCTTGTTAAGTCCTTTCTGTTGGGTGTTAAAATATTCAATCATTCTGACTTCAAAGGTCTTACGTTCTTTTCCATGTTTTATTTTGTTTGATTTCTATTGATAACCTTAAGAGTGGACTAACACGGCTACCACACTCCTCTACATGCAGAAATCGGAAAGTGTATTCAAATAATAATGCACATAAGCTAATTGGTTAACAAACTAATTGGTGCTGATAGTGGGATGTTAACAACCAATTATCAGCACTAATTGGCATTAATTAGAATTTATGCGCACTAGTTTCTAAGCGTATTCTGTAACGTGGTGCAGGTAAATTTTGAGGGGTCCTTTTACTAAGGTGCGCTGAAAAATGGCCTGCGGTAGTGTAGGTGCGTGTCTTGGCCGCACACAGAATCATTTTTCAGCACACCTGTGAAAAAATGCCTTTTCTTTGGCCGCTTTTCAGCATTGTTGTTGTGTTCACGCAGACTCCAGTGACAGACGTTACATTTGCAAACGGTCTTTTTCAAGACCATTTCTATGTTACATGTTTTTGTCTCCAGTTTTTTACCCATCAATTGAGGTTTGAGATTATTTCATATCATCAACTCGTATATTTTGTATTTGCTACGAATACAAGACTCCTAATGTAGGCCACCAGGCCGAAACACAACGTTGCGTCGAGTCATTTTAGAGAAATATTAATGAGTTCTTTTTAAAGTAAATATTAATATTGTTTGTTTGAATTTTTATATGGTTTTGTCTGATTCTAGTTCTTTGGATAAGCCTGGTTTATATTCCCACTTCCTTTTATTCTTTTATTCTTTGGCCGAAAATGGGTGTGCGGCAAAATGAAAATTGGCACATGTCCATTTTGGGTCTGGGACTTTACCGTCAGCCATTGACTTAGCAGTAAGGTCTCATGCGTTAACCGGGCAGTAAAGGTCAACACGCGTTCAAAAGCAGATTACCACCCGCGCACCAGAACATAAAAATATTTTCCAGCGCGCATAAAAAATGAAATTACCACTCGGGCTGCGTGGTAGCCGGGTGGTAACTCAGAATTGATGCTCGGGCACGCGTAGCTGCTTACACGGCTTAGTAAAAGGGCCCCTAAGTCGCATAGTTGAAAAGGTGGTGTGGCCATGGGCGGGTTGTGGGCATTTCTAAAATTTATGCGCCTTATAAAATGCATCCACTCCGTGCCTAATTTAGGTATCAGGATTTACACCAGGTTTTACTTGGCATACTTGGCTGTGATTAAATTTAGTCATGTGGACCAGTGCTCAGCGTATTCTATAAACCGTGTAGAAATTTAGGCTTATTCTGTAAAGTATGCCTAAATTAAGGCATACTTTATAGAATACACTTAAGCGAATTTAATTTTGGTGCTGAATGTTTAGGTGTGATATATAGAATCTAGTCCTTTGTGCCTGGAAGATATGGTCGCCTTTTATAAAATATGACGGCATCTTATCACCTGGTAACCCCCAACTGATATCCAAGTAAATACTGATGTTATATTCTTTATATTAAAAGGAGGAAAAGCCTCAGATGCAAAGGGGATACTCCATTGTTGAATGGTCTTTACAACCTTAGGGGAGACCCCTTAAATCATCATGGGCACAAAAACCTCCCTGATCTTAAATGTTACGCTATCGGAACCAATCTTATATTCTTAAAGGTTCTAAGGTTCACTTAACTCTCCAGTCTTGCAGTCGCTTTACACCATCCACGGCCCGTGGATGGTAAAGACGATTCAACAACGGAGTATCCCCTTTGCATTTGAGGCTTTTCCTCCTTTTAATATAAAGTATATAACATCAGTATTTACTTGGATATCAGTTGAGGGTTATCAGAGATCGATATTTTGGGATATTCCAAGAGCTCTGTTTTGGTATTTAGATTATCTTATCACCTGGCACATAGAATGCAGCTCTGCCCATCCACCTTCTCAACCTTCACAGATGCGCTGATTCAGTACAAATATAGCCCCATGGCTTTTCATGTTGTTTACTCACTCGCTCTGCCTGAAGACAGTTTATGGAAAATGAAAATTGGCTATTGAGAAAATGAGAGAAGGGACAGGCTGTTAGGTGTGTGGTGGTCTTTTGGGCTTGTGTTTCATTCCTCATGGCCTCACTCAGAGGTCTGATCGGGGCAAACGCTTCCTATTAATTGATTGCCCAGCTCTTCGGGGCTACAGCCGACAAAAGTGCCACTGATGTAAATAGCATCGTAAAGTGCCTTCATATTTTATAACTGTCTTGCATTGCAAAAGTCTAATCTGGAAACACTTAACTATAATGTCAAGTGTACTAAAGAAGCATGCAGAATACTTAGCGAAGTAAAGTGGTGAAATTTGTTAGCAAAGGAAAGCGTTCGGTCTGCATCTATGAATGTGTTTAAGAAGAGGTTGAAAATGATTATCTGCTTACACTTTAGGTGTTGAGCTAGAGAGGTGTTATTTTTGGGGTCAGAAAAGGTAACTTGTCTACTGGAAAATGAAGCCTACTACAATTATTAATTTCGTTTTCCCCTTTCTTGGTTCATAACTGTATAGGTTGAAAAGAGAAAGCTGAACTAGGGTTTCATATGATGAAACTTTGGGTTTCCCTTCAATCCAATATATTATGTCACCATACAGAATGCAAGAGATACTTGCTGTCCGCTGTTCAGCATAGTGGCATAGCCATTGGAATGGGATTTGTCACTGGGTTGCTGGACCAACCAAATTTTCTGCCCTTCCAGTGATGGGAGGTTGTTCCTTTGCTCCTTATTTCTCTCTTTCATCAGCTGCCATTGTATTTCAAATATATTCACAGTGCCAGCAGCTGCTGTGGAGAGGTCTCAGATGCTGAGGATAGATGGGAGAAGGGGCCTGATGCTGACAGATTCTGGGACTGGGGATAAGGGAAGGGGGCTGATGCTAGGGGTGAAAGTGGGTTGAGGGGGCTGATGCTAGAAGATGCCCAAGGCAGTGTCGTGCTAAGAGCAGCCACGAGGGCCTGGGTCCCCCCCAAATTGGCTCTGGGCCCCTGGTTTGGCTGGCAGGGGTCCCCAACCCCCCCCCCCAGCTAAAGCCTTTGTCCCGCATTGGTCTCACAAACACTTTAAGTGGCGGGGGTTGGGGACACCCGCCAGCCAAGGTACCTTTGCGGTGGTGGGGTGGGGCGGAAGCGGTGGAAGGAGGGTGGCAGCGGTAGTGACCACAGGGGGGCTGGCCAAAATGTGCTGCCTCCCACGGGCTCTGGCCCCCCCTCCCATCAAGGTCTAGCTATGCCCCTGTGGGTATGGGGAAAGACATGAGACTGAGGAAGAGGACAGATACTGTGGGGTGGAGGGAAAGACAAATGCAAGGGCAAATGTAGTGGAAGGTAGAGAGGGAAGGGCAAAAGGATAGATGCTAGATTGAGGAGGAGGAAATGCCAGAAGACTCAGAGATTGGGTAGGGTGGGAGTATGGGGTCCAGGTGATTGAGTGAGAAGTATGAGTGGGGGTTTGAGACTGAGTGCAGAAAGATGGGGAGGGAGGATGGATGAAGGCCCCGGGGGGGGGGGGGGGGGGGGGGGGGGGGGGGGGGGGGGGGGGGTTGGTAATGAGCTTGGAAGCAGTAGAGAAGGACTGATGGCTTAAGATCAGAGACAAAATAAGAGGAGCTGTATAAGCAGAGCCAGTAAGCCCACCAGGAGTTGTTTTTGCCATAGAATAAAGCATTATTCAGGGTCCAACAAAGTGGGCAAATTATTGACAAATTTTTAAAAAATAAAACGCAGAAATAATAAAATACATTTGACAGCATTGTACTGAACAATCAGTGTGATAGATGCTATTAAAAATTTGTTTGTTGAGTTTTACCTCCGTCTGTACCAGTCTGAATGTCACCCTTCAGAAACTGAGAGTTGACTGTTTCTTGCAGGACTTCCTTATTCAACTAATAGGAAGGAAGCTCAGCAGCTCCTGGGGGATCTGATAGAGACCTTTGAATTTACAGCAACCATTGTAACTCTAAACAAGAGAAGAGCACCCTTAATTATTCCAAGCGTTTGCCCCATTTTTAGCTCCTTGGCTATTGAAATACTACTCCAGTGTTCATCATGGCAAGGCCTGTGAGCCAGTGGTGGCCCCTGGGGACCTCTAAGGCAGCTCCTGTTGACTGCTGCTGGAGACTTCTCACTCCCTGGACATTTCCTTCAACCATCACAATCCCCTTACCCACCTCTAAAGGTAGAGCACAATGCCAACTCCTGCTCTGGTGCCATCACCTTTTATAATGGTGGTACCTGACCCCTAGTGGTTCAACGAGCATTTCCTTATTTGGAAAACTGACCTTGTAGCAGTACATCTGAATGTACTGCTAGGGGTCAGGTGCTGTGATTTAGAAAGATGGCAGTACCAGACGCAGGAGCGATGTGACATCACTCCTGCCTTTAGAGTTGGATGGGAAGTTGGAAGTTAGGTAGATGGGAAGGTTGTCCAGTGGGGGAGTTGGGGAGGGAGAGAGAAATGCTGGACCTGATGGAGGGTTGGAAGGAGAAAGAGAAAGGGTTAAAAAGGAGTAGGTACAGGGTCATGCATTTGATATACTACCGTTCTGTGATACAACCAAAGTAGTTTACATTTTAATATATGAAGTTGAAGGGGTTGGACCTGGTGGGGAGAAGAGGGAGAGATGCTGGACGTAGATGGGGAAGGAAAGGGCGAAAGAGATAATGCTGGACCTGGTTGGGGGTGAGAGGAAAGAGGAGGGAGAAAGAGATTCTGGATCTGGTGGGGGAAATGGAAAGGAGAAGGAGGGATGCTGGATTTTTTTTTGGTGGGGGGGGAGAGAAGGGGAGGGAGATTAGTGGCATAAGCCTAGGTAAAGGGGTCCTTCAAAAGAGACACAGATTGGATGTCATTTGCTTGCCAGGTTTTCCATCAATGCACCCTCTCTGAGGTCTTCTTGTTACATAATGGAATGCATCAAGGCCGTTCCCTCTCTCTCGCTTTTTATTTTTCCACTAGAACCACTGGCCATCACTATTCAAGAAAGCATAAAGATTCATGGGATCCCTGTGGGTGGGCAGCAGGTCCATATATGTAGGCAATATTCTTCTGAATCTGATGAGTCCTGGCACTTCTATTCCTGTCCTGGTGTGGACAATACAGACTATGCCTTGCTGTCTGGATGCAGTATAAACTGGGATTAAACAGAAGTGCTCCCATTAAATTCCCACTACCAGATTCAGATCCAAAGGGTCCTGTTACGTAGTGTAAAGGTGGGTTAAGTACTTAGAGTTTACATTTATAAGTACTTTAGAACAAACTCTTCAGTCTAATATGGACACTTTGCTGGTAAAGATCAGATTCCTCTGTCTTCAGTAGTCCCCCTTTTCACTGACAAGGTGGGGTATCTCGACTTGATAGTAGTGATTGCCTTGCAAATCCAATACTTGCTAAATATGATACCAGTATTGTTCCTGTGTAAGTTCTACTCCCAACTAGAGTGGCTGTTTTCTGTGGGCCCCCCAAACACCCTGCATGGTATATGAGGAACTCAAGCTGGGTAAGAATCATGGTGGAGTGGGCTTACGTGATTTTTACTCCTACCCCCAGGCCTCTATTCTCCAGCATTTTAGCTGATGGTTCGTGACCAAAGAGGAGACTCAAGTACCTTATGGTTACAATCGGAGCAGGAGATGATGGCTACATTGCAGCTATGGTAGTTGATAGGGGCAGTTTCATTAGCATATTGTTAGGTTCATTGTGACTCAAGCCTCGCAGTGCTGCGTTAAAACACTTCATGTTGAATTGGATGTGACATGGTAGCAGACTACTCATGCTCCACTAAGGTATAATCCCCACATAACAATTAATAAGAAGTCTTATAGTGTAAATTGGGGTTGTTGTCAATACAAGATCTCAAATGGCAATCATAGGAGCTCTTTTACTAAGTTGCATAAGCGCCTACGCATGCCCAATGTGAACCAATTCTGAGTTACCGCTCGGCCCTCGCAGTAATTAAATTTTTGCGCGTGTCCAAAAAATATGTTTATTTTCTGGCGTGCGTCAGCTATGTGCGCCAAGTGGCATTTGGCGCTTGTAGGTCATTACCTTCCAGCTACCACGTGAGACTTTACCACAAGGTCAATGGCTGGCAGTAAGATCTCAGACCCAAAATGGACGTGGGGCAATTTTTATTTTGCCGCATGTTTATTTTCGGCAAAAAAATTTTTTTTAAAGGCCCTTTTTACAGGTGCGCTAAAAATGATTCTGTACGTACCCAAAACTCACGCCTACACTACCACGGGCCATTTTTCAGCGCACCTTAGTAAAAGGAGCCCATTGTTTCTTTCCTTTGACATGCTACAGGGCAGATTTAAACTTTCACCAGGATCGCATTATTTACAGCTAAGAGATGCTGTAGCATCCTGGATTAAAGAGTCAAAGAATCACAACCAAAACAGGATAAACACATTAGTATAAGCTGTTGCCAAGATGCCCTATCTAAGACATGTATAGCATCATATTGTTATTTATTTATGAATGGCATTTGTATCCCACAATTATCCCAAACAAGTTTGGGTTCGTTGTGGCTTACATTAAAAGTAGGGATTAATCTAAATCACACACCGGAGCTTGTAGAATATCGCTCTGTTTATAAACTAATCATACAAAAGATATCTACAGATGTCGATGTATTTTTAGTTGTTGTAGGAGGAAAAGCCTCAAACAAATGTTGGGGAACTCCTATGTCAATACTTCAATCGACTTTAGGGAGGCCCACACATTCATCACCGGCAGAAAATCCTCCTGGTTTATTATTCTTGAATGTTCATATAAACTATTCACAGTTGCTCTTGAACCAAAATATGAAAAGAAACTTACCTTTCCAGTTGACCACTCTCTCGATCAATCTAACCACGGTCCGACTTTGGCCAAGGTTTTCGAATCCTGCAAATACACACCAGTGCTCTAATTGTATTATAAATAATGATAATAAACTTAACACCTCACTCAAAATGTAAAACCTTCTGGGTCAATCCTATCACTTGCTCCCTCAAACCTCATGCACACAATTTCCAAAAAGTTGAAGATGTACTTCTTTCAAATGTTCATAATCGCATTAGTGCGTTGTTTCTATATCCAATAAACATTTCTTTTCACAATAGTCAGCTATAAACCAATATAACAGGTGTAGGCACTTAACGTGATATAGTCAGGTGATCCCGAACAAGATTCAGTCCGTGTTCGCAGCTTATGGATTAATCAAGCAATACTCCAGTACTATACTTCTCTCTGCGGAGCGAATCCCGTTGTATCCATGTCTCAGATTTCCAGCAATCCCACACTTTAATATATTGCCTTCATTACAAAAATCATTACGAGTCCGACTCTGCAGGGTTTCGAATAAACTTCTTCAGGAACTCTAGATATGATTAATTTTCACTAGCAAAAGAAAAAGTGCCCATACTCTGTTGGTCATAACATTAGGTGGGGCTTTACATGTGTAAAGCGTGGCAAATCTACTATAATAAAACTCACCCTCAACGTTCTGAGGACACTGACGTCAGTGAAGCCAAGCTCTGACTTCTTTCAAAAAGGTTTGAAGGTTGGTGGTGGTGAAGCCACCAAAATCGCTCTGGGCCCTGCCCTCGAGGGCGGAGCAATGGCAGAACAATGAAGGGGTTGGCAGGGAGGGAGGCAGGGAGGCGGGGGGGGGTGGGAAATCGCTCCGGGCCCCGCCCTCGAGGGCGGAGCAATGGCAGAACAACGAAGGGGTTGGCAGGGAGGGAAATCGCTCCGGGCCCCGCCCTCGCGTCAAACGTCATGACGGGGGGCGGAGCAATGGCAGAACAACGAAGAGGTTGGCCAGGGAGGGGGGAGGGGAGAGTGTTGGCGACGAAAACCTTGCTAGCGCCCGTTTCATTTGCTCTGAAACGGGCTTCTTTTACTAGTATCCATATAAATGCCAGTCGCTACATGTGCAATTACTGGATTTCAGAGAACTAAACACAGAGGAGGAGCTAAGTGAAAAACTCTTCTCTAAATTTATATTTTTGAAGCGGTGTTAGACATCAGAGGTTGCCAGATCTAAATGAGCAGGTAGGTGACACACGTACCTCAGAGCAGGTGTAACTATTACTATATTATCAGAGTTTTACATACTGGCCGCTAACATTCCAAAAAGGAGGAATTTACAATTCAAAATTACACAATAAGCAAACGTAAGCTAAGAGCAATTCGCAACCTATTGGGAATTTGACACTCTGTGTTCTATGCTTTTCTCCATTCAAGATACAACTACTGCAATGTTGTTTATGCGGGAATTACTAAGTATCATCTTAAAATAATTCAAACGCAAAATACAACTGCACAGATTCTTCGTCATGCCTCACGCTTTGGTCACGTCTCACCACTCCTTCGGCAGCTTCACTGGCTGCCAATCGATTTCCAGATTAAACTTAAGGCATTAACTTTAACTCACAGGGAGGGAAGGCCCGAAGGGAGGCGATCTGTGGCTGCCGCTTCAAATGCAGGGGGCCCAGAGCCGAGGAGGCAGGCAGGTGAGACCGGGGACTGCAGCACCGGCGGCCTGTCCCCGGTGCTGGGCCCCCCTTGGAGGCCCGGGGAATTTTGTCCCCCCTGCCCCCCCTCTCAGCTGCCCTGAGGGCAGGCAACACAGCAGTGCCGGAGACCGGCGCTGGACGAAGGCTTCAGCTGGCGGAGGTTGAGGACCTCGCCAGCCAAGGTATTTGTGGCAGGGAGCAGCGGGGGGGGGGGGGGGGGGGGGGGGGGGGGGGGGGGCAGCGGGAGAGCAGCATTCCAAAATGTGCCCCTGTACCTCAGGCTCTTGCCCCCTTCCACCGTGAGGTCTGGCTACGCCCCTGGTGCTAGTTGTGGCATACTTAGATTTTAGCAAAGCCTTTAACACGGTTCTGTATAGGCAACTGATAAATAAATGGAGTGCCCTTTGTATGGGCCATGCTGACAGTGGCCAGTCCAGGTCACAAGCACCCGGTAAGCACCTAGTAGATCCAAAAAGTAGATCTATTTTTCATTGGCTTAGTGGTTAGGGTGGTGGACTTTGGTCCTGGGGAACTGAGGAACTGAGTTTGATTCCCACTTCAGGCACAGGCAGCTCCTTGTGACTCTGGGCAAGTCACTTAACCCTCCATTGCCCCATGTAAGCCGCATTGAGCCTGCCATGAGTGGGAAAGCGCGGGGTACAAATGTAACAAAAATAAAATAAATAAATAAATAAAAATAATTCATTTCATTTAGTATCATTTATAAACTGCTCTTATCCATAATGTGAAACAAAGATCACATGCGTAACGTAAAAACAATGCAATAAAAATAAGCATACCAAATAAATATTACAAACGGACTCATCACCACTGCATGGTGTCCTCACTATAAAGAGAGCAGATTGCAGCTTAGATAAAAAAAATGCTACTTCAATAATTTTTTAGAGTCTAAAGTACCAACTCCTAAGAGCACCTAAGGAGTTTGTTCCATTCTGTAGGGCCTGCTACAGAAAAAATTCTTTTCCCAGTGCATTTTAAACAAAAAAAGTCGAAAGTCAGGCACCTCTAAAGTGCAAGAACAAGCAGAGCGAAGCACTCACTTCGTATGAAACCAACGGAAACAGTCCATCAAATAATGATAATTCATTTCTCTTTTGAATCTCGCTTTCTTAGTCACCTTGACTACATCCTTCAGCAACAAATTCCATGGCTTAGTTATGTGCTTCTTAAAATAAAAAAAAAATATATATATATATATATATGTAGAGAGAGAGAAGAAAGTGAGGGAGGAAGTTTAGAGACAAGAATAGAAGACTGTCATGAAGGTAGGAATGAGGGCAAAGAGAAATGGAAGACCGGAATGGAGGTAGGAAGATGTGGGGGAGGAGTGAAGGAAGGAAGAAAAAGATTAGAATTAAAAGAAAGAAGTAGCTGAAAAAGAAAAGAAAAGAGAACCTAGATATAAACAGACGTTCAAATATTTGAAAGGTATTAATCCACAAACGAACCTTTTCCGGAGATGGGAAGGTGGTAGAACGAGAGGACATGAAATGAGATTGAAGGGGGGAGACTCAAGAAAAATGTCAGGAAGTATTTTTTTCACGGACAGAGTAGTGGATGCTTGGAATGCCCTCCCGCGGGAGGTGGTGCAAATGAAAACGGTAACGGAATTCAAACATGCTTGGGATAAGCATAAAGGAATCCTGTGCCGAAGGAATGGATCCTCAGGAGCTTAGTCAGGATCGGGAGGCGGGGCTGGTGGTTGGGATGCAGGAATAGTGCTGGACAGACTTGTACGGTCTGTACCAGAGCCGGTGGTTGGGAGGCAGGGCTGATGGTTGGGAGGTGAGGATAGTGCTGGGCAGACTTATACGGTCTGTGCCAGAGCCGGTGGTTGGGAGGAGGGGCAGGTGGTTGGAGGCGGGGATAGTGCTGGACAGACTTGTACGGTCTGTGCCAGAGCTGGTGGTTGAGAGGCAGGGCTGGTGGTTGGGAGGTGAGGATAGTGCTGGTAAGACTTATACGGTCTGTGCCAGAGCCGGTGGTTGGGAGGAGGGGCAGGTGGTTGGGAGGCGGGGATAGAGCTGGGCAGACTTATACGGTCTGTGCCCTGAAGAGCACAGGTACAAATCAAAGTAGGGTATACACAAAAAGTAGCACACATGAGTTGTCTTGTTGGGCAGACTGGATGGACCGTGCAGGTCTTTTTCTGCCGTCATCTACTATGTATGTATAAAGAAGCAGCAAAGAGAAACTGGATGGGGGGAGAGAACCCGATAGACCAAAGAGCCTAGGTAGATAATTGGGAAAGATGAGTCCATTGGAAGAGAAGCTATAGAGTTAGTTGAGAGGAGAAGAAGGAAGGAAGGAAGGAAATGTAAAGAAAGAAGAAAGAGAACACTGAAGTAAACTGCAGGGCTCATCTGATCTGTTCAGTTTCCTTTCTACTTCAGTGTCATACTTCTTAACTGATCTCAGGCTTTCCTTCACCTTTTTGTGGCTAAGGATTTTCTCTGTTTATTCTAGGCTTTGCCTTCACTGCTTATACTAGAAGGTTGTTCTATGCATCTAGTACCTTATCGACAAAGTCATTATTTTTGATGCTTGAGTCTATTCACTGTGAGCCTCGTATCATGATCGTATGCTCTATAACAACCTATCCATTGAAAAAAAAAAGTGTGTTTCTTGTATATTTAGAAATTTGAAGTATTTCTCTCTCTTTACCATCTCCCCACACCCTCTCCTTTCTTCTCTAGAATAGATACCTGTATTTCTATTTAGGTCCTTTAAATCTCATCATTTAGAACTTCTAGTTCAGATTCTGAAACATTTTGGTGGTTCTTCTCCCTCTAGAACTGGCCAACAATACTCCAGGTGACATCACACCAAGAATCTGTACAAAGGTCTTATCACTGTCTTCTTTTCACTTCTCTTCATATGTACCTTCTCTGACCACTGCCTGCCACTCCCCTCCCCCATTGAGGCAGCAACTAAACCGAGCTTTATGGAGATAGTAAGACTGTAGCCAGTGGTGTGCTGGAGCGGGCTCTCACAGGCTCACGAGAGCCGTTTGTAAAGTTTTTAAGAATTTTGGGAGCCGGTTGTTAAAGTAGGCCTCCCCATGGCTACTTTAACAACTGACTCCCAAAATGTGGGCTTGGGCCCCCTCCTGAATTCTCTTTTACTTTGCTGGCAGTGATGCTGGCCCCACCAGCCAAGTAAATAGACTGCTGCTACTCCCTGCTCCTTGTTTCTGACTCTGAGCATCAGGCTGGGACTTTTCATGCAAGAAGGTTCCATCATGCTGCTCAGAGCCAGAAACAAGCAGCAGAGAATGGTGGCAGTCCATTAATAGTCTGGTGGAGCTCGGCAAAGGTATGCCTAGCGTGCCTACACAAGGGAGGGGAGAGGGAGGCATGTATCCCCCCTCCCCCAAATGTCAGGTCCGGCTATGCCCGGAGAGAGAGCCCGTTGTTAAAAATTTACCAGCAGACCCCTGACTGTAGCTATACAGAGCATATCAGAGAGAGATCATAATTAAACAGTTTTACAGTGAGAACGCATCTATCTAGAGAGCTTTATAGAGAGAGGGATGGTAGCTATATAGCACTTTATAAAAATGAGCTGCAGCTATAGATTCCATTGTTTAGATGCCATCAGCCACTGTTTCGTTAGATTGAGATCAGCTGATATGGTCTCCCTGAAATCTGATTGGTAGACAGCTGTATCACATCTCCATCACATTTCTTTAGCTCAGATGCATGACTGTACTTTTTTGCACTGAATCTTAGTTACTAGTTAACAAGAGAAGAAATCAGTTGATGTTTGAAAAATAAAATGCTTAAAACGGGAGCTTTTCCCAGTTGAAAATGCAGACTTATGCCAGTGAGCTGCAGAGTTTTAAAAACCATCCCACAGAATACCCTAAACATTGCCACAGAGTCTACCTGAAGGAGCCCCATCCTATTACTGATACCGTAATTAACTATGTATTTTTTTTTTGTCACCATGGTGAAATTGTAATGCTGCAAACATTGACGTTGTTGTATGCCTCCATGGCAACACTGCTGCTAGGAACATATATATATATTAAAGTATGGAGTGTTTTGATTTTGATTTTTCGGTAGAATTTCTTAATGTTCATGTGAAAACAGAGATACTTAAATCTGAATTTCTTCTGCAGTTTTTTTAGCTAGACAAGTAAGATCTGCAAGATGGAAAAGCAGGGGGAAGGGCCTAAAACCGCTGAATTGAGTGTTAATCAGATTTTGCTGAATGGCAGAGTTTTGGAAGGACAACACGGGTGCCAAGTTTCAAAAGGGACTGGACAATGCCATCAGGAAGTGAACGTGGCGAGTTAACATAAAAATTCCCTCAGGCGTATTAATGGGAAGTAGTAATGTAATGGCATGCCATGAGCAAACTAACAAACCACCTTATTAAAATCACAATATTTCAGCCTTCACTTCCTCCGATACGCACAAATGTTGAGATTGTTAATAGGACAGATGATTGCTGTGAGTAAAATAAAGCAAACCAACAGATGCTGGTCTCTGTGAAGGCAATGTCCAGTCATGATGCTTTGACATTTCCATCCTTGAGTTTACCAAGATGGCTTCAATAAAAGGCTGTGCCCTATGTTTTGTAATGGAAAAATAATTGTCTCTTGGGGAGAGATTGGGCTTTGTGAGATGAAATACTTAAGGGGTCCTTTTACTAAGGTGTGCTAACCAATGTAGCACACGCTAAAGAATTAGGGGTCCTTTTATTATGGTGCACCGAAAAGTAGCCTGTGCTGGTGTAGACACGTGTATTGGACGCACGCAGGTTCATTTTTCCGTGGACCTGCAAAAAAGGCCATTTTTATTTTGTTGTTGCCGAAAATAGATGTGTGGCAAAATGAAAATTGGCGCATGCCCATTTTGGGCCTGACCGCCATCCATTGACTTAGCGATAAGGTCTCATACATTAATTTGAGAAACATGGCCCCACATCGGGAATAACGGTGAAAGATTGATTTTAATCACAGAATCACCATAGCACGAGAAAAGGAGTCCAGCACTAACAACATAAGACCCATTGCAGAAAGCGCAAGATAAGTGCTTCCATCTACTTACATAACTTCAGTATACCATTGTAAAGTACAACAAAAGTTATGTTGCTTGATGTGATAGGAAGGTAGGGAGGGTCAGTGCTGTGATGGTTGTATGCTGCTGGCTAACTCCATAATATATGGGCACAAGGCACAATAGCATTATTCTGAGCACTTCATATTTATAAAAAACAAAAAATATTTTTGAATGAATGCTACTTTATAGAGTATTACTGGTGTAATTTTCAACATTAAATTTTAAGTGCCAGACCCTAAGGTTCAGAGGTCCCTTCTCATTGTTTCTACTCCCTCCACGGTATCCACTCTATTGCCTATTTTCGTGTCATCCGCAAAAAAGCAAACCTTTCCTTCCAACCCTTCAGCAATATCTCCCACAAATATATTAAACAGAATAGACCCCAGCACTGACCCCTGAGGAACTCCACTGCTCATCTTCCTTTCCTTTGAGCAGATTCCATTTACCACCACCCTCTGCCACCTGTCGGTCAACCAGTTTCCTATCCAGTTCACCACTTTCGGTCCTAAGTTCAACCCATTCAGCTTATTCATGAGTCTTCTGTGGGGGACCTTATCAAAGGCTTTGCTGAAATCCAGGTAGATTACATCTAGCGCACGTCCTTCATCCAGTTCTTTGGTCACCCAGTCAAAGAAGTCAATAAGATTCATTTAGCAGGATTTTCCTTTGGTAAAGTCATGTTGCCTCAGGTCCTGAAACCCGTTGGCTTCTAGAAAGTTAACTATCCTGTCTTTTAGCAGCGACTCCATTATTTTTCCTACCACCGACATGAGACTTACCAGTCTGTAGTTTCCCACTTCTTCCCTGACTCGATTTTTGTGAAGAGGGACCATATCTGCTCGTCTCCAGTCCCATGGAACCTCTCCCGTCTCTAAAGATCTATTAAATAAATCTTTAAGAGGTCCTACCAGGACCTCTCTGAGGTCCCTCAGTATCCTGGAATGTACCCCATCCAGCCCCATAGCTTTGTCCACCTTCAGATTCTCAAGCTATTTATAAACTCTTTCTTCCATAAACGGCGCAGTATCCACTCCATTCCCAGATGTTCCCTCAGCAGCCGACTGCGATCCTTCTCCAGGATTTTCCTGTGTGAACACCGAAGAGAAATAATTGTTTAGCACGTTCACTTTAGCTTCATCACTCTCCATGTAGCCATTCTTTCAGTCTCGCAATTCCATTCCTATCTTTTCTCCTTTCTCCAATATATCTGAAAAAGGTTTTGTCACCTCTCTTTACGTCTTTAGCCATTTTTTCTTCTGCTCACGCTTTTGCTAGCTGTATTTCCCTCTTTGCATCTTTGAGTTTAATCCGATAATCTTTTCCGTGATCCTCTCATTGCGTTCTTTTGTATTTTTTGAACAAAGCCTCTTTTGCTGTTATTTTTTAGGTACTTGTTTGGAGAACAATATACTACTACTACTACTTAACATTTCTAGAGCACTACTAGGGTTACGCAGCGCTGTACAGTTTAACAAAGAAGAACAGTCCCTGCTCAAAGGAGCTTACAATCTAAAGGATGAAATGTCAAGTTGGGGCAGTCTAGTAACATAACTACAAATTGTAGTTATCCTAGAATACTTGTTTCTAGTTTTCAAAACTCCTTTGGGAGATTTTATAAAATAAAGTTACTTGTGTGCCAGAGTTTCTAACATGGCTTCCTTCTTCTCTTGTTTTTGTTTACTTTCCTCGCATAAAGATCAGTTGCCATATTTATAGCAGCCTTTAGCTTGGACCACTATTTTTCCACATCTCCTATGCCTTCCCACGCCAACAGCTAGCTCCTTCTTCAGGTATTCCCCCATTTTATCAAAATCAGTATGTCTGAAATCCAGTACTTTGAGTTTTGTGCGTCCGCACTCCACCTTTGCCCTTATATCAAACCATATGGTGTGATGACCACTCCTCCACCTCTTCGGCCCTCTCTATCCTTCCTAAAAAGATTATAGCCCAGTATGGTCACATCCCATTCATGGGAATCGTTGAACCACATCTCTGTAATAGCAACATTATCCAAGTTTTCTTCAAACATCAGGGCTTGCAAGTCTTTTGAGCATTTGTGCTCATTGCTTTCCATGTGCTTAGTGAGTTTAGGTGGTTTTCTATATTTACACGACCTTTCCCTCTGCCATCATGTTTATTCTGGGAGTGACTTTCTGAAATCCCTTGTTTCCTTTTGTCACCCCCACCCTCTAGTTTAAATGTTTAGAAACATACTGTCTGAATTTCTCCTCAAGGATCCTTTTTCCCATCATAGAAAGATGTAGCCCATCATTAGAGTACAGCCTGTTATTTTTCCACGTATTACCCCATGCTCCTATGTATCTAAAACCTTCTTCTTTACACCAAGACTCAAGCCACTTATTGAATTCCTCTGTTTTACGTAGTCTTTCCTCTCCCCTCCCCAATGTAGAAATTACTTCAGAATAAAGCCACAGTCCAAACCAAAGATTTCAGTCCCTCTCCAAGCTTCTGAAACGCTCTCTGCTGTAAACTTGCTATTGTTGGCCAGGTCATTTGTCCCCAGGTGAATTACAACATCAGTGTTTGAAGCCTTGCTCTCTTCTTGGATCGCTTTCGAGAAGAGAGCAAGGCTTCAAACACTGATGTTGTAATTTACCTGGGGACAAATGACCTGGCCAACAATAGCAAGTTTACAGCACAGAGAGCGTTTCAGAAACTTGGGGAGGGATTGAAATCTTTGGTTCAGACTTTGGCTTTTTCTGAAGTAATTCCTACGTGGAGAAGGGAGAGGAAGAGAAGTTTAAAGAGTTAAAAGCACCAGATTTCTAATTCTCTGAAGCAGGGGGGTTTCTACTGTGAAACGCATTGGAAATGAATTTACAGGACATGACCCAAAGGCTTTAATTGCTACAAAAGTTAAGTGGTTTATTTAAGAAATTAAAAGGTGGGTTGTCAAGACAATTTGCTATGTTCAAGGAGTTTTGTTTTGCTTTGATTAGAATATTGAGTAACTGGAGAACTTAAAGAAATAAAAAAAAAAGCTCTATCCTGCTCACTGAGGTTTTTTTTCCTTCCTTCTTTAATATATGCTGTGATAGTTAAGTCACAAAGTATATAGTGAAGGTATTTTGTGGTGATTTGAGGATATTATTTCACTTACCCCTCTTGTTTTGAGTACAATTAACACTAGATATTTACATCCTCTGAGGCTGTTCACTCCCAGCTCCACTCTCTCTAGAGAAAGTCCAACTCTCCTTGTCTCTCCAGTTTTAGTTACTATTGAGGGTAGCAGGTGGTAAATACGGTTCCATTAAGCCAATGGCTGCTACTGTGAGCAGCAGTGTAGTACAATTCACTATGGGCTCCATTTACAGTTCAGATGTTGGTGCCATGACGCTCACAGACTCTGAGAGCTCAGGTGCAACTCCTTTGCAATTGTGATCAGTTGAGATGTTCTTGGATCCTCAAGAACCCTGAAGATGGGGTGGATGATATACTTCCTTCAGCCCTGTGGTGTTCCTGGACTGCCAGTGGATAGGTTGAAATCCAGGTCTAATAGATACACAAATAGACCGATTTCTTCTGCACAGTATCACAAAAAGGTGGTGAGGGATCCCCATCCCCTTTGCCATCTACTGGTACAGTTGCTTAAGCGGCTTTCTGACCCTAGATGCTCCAGGGTACTTTCTTGACTTTGCTGTATTGGCTTGGGTAGCATAGTACCGGTCTATATAATGTCTGGTCTATAAGGCCAAGGCTTAGGCTTGAAGGCTCTCCCCTTTTGCTTAGGGTTAGAGGCTGGGGAGAATCAGAAACGTATGACAGGGTTTCAACAGTGAGTTGAGGCTTTGTAGACAGGGAAATTTCTTTCTACAAAGAGTTCCTCCCTTTGATTATAATAATTCACTCCTAGCTTCTCCCTCTTTCTGGAAGAGGCCAGAATGCCCAGATGGTCAGGTATTGCTCTGCCTATTTACCACTGAGTAAAATATTATTCTTATGGGATCCAGTAGATATTCAGTAAAGTAACTTTTTATTTGAATAAAAAGTTACTTTACTGAATATCTACTGGATCCCATAAGAATAATATTTTAGTTTATGTACCTTTTGGGATTTGTGTCGAATTTCATTGAATGAAACTTAGCCACTGATTGGGTATTTACCATTGAGGTCAGACGAGGTAAAACCCTGTTCGTTAGAGTAGTGGCATAAGGAATCTATACAGGCCTCCCTCCCAACTGCTAGATTACCAAATGCCCTACAAAAGTTATGATGAAAGTGAACAGAACCCCCCCCCCCTCCCCCCCATAATTGGTACTAGCAATCTTTTGATATTATTGGTTCTGCTTTATGTCAGCCTGGTCTCTAGTTATTACATTTCTGGTGACATCTTTTCTGCTGGAGAGCTGCTATTATTCCTGTTTCCCCAAGGTTCATGCAGACTTTACCTATTCATTCTTTAAGTGGGAAGTCTTTGTTTTTTCTTATTAGGTTTGCAAAGTATGCATCGCTCATGCTTTTGTATTCTGCACAGCACAGGAAGAAATGTGTTTATTTCTCCAGGCACAAGCAGGATGTACAGTTCTCATAAGTGCATGATGTCATCTGGCGCAGTCTGAGAGGAACAGTAAAAAAAAAGCTAAAAGTGCTTTCTAGAGCCGTGTACTGTGCCTGTTTGCGACTTCCCAAACCAGCATCAACCTATGGGACATAGGGGCCCTTTTACTAAGGTACGCTGAAAAATGGGCTGCGGTAGTATAGATGCGCATTTTGAGCGCACGCAGAATTATTTTTCAGCGCACCTGTAAAAAATGCCTTTTTAAACATTTTTTGCTGAAAATGGACATGCCTCAAAATGAAAATTGTCGCGCGTCCATTGTGGGTCTGAGACCTTACCACCAGCCATTGACCTAGCGGTAATGGTCTACACGCGTAAAATGCCAATTACCACCCGATTACCGCTCATACATCAGAAAATAAAAATATTTTCTGGCGCACGTATCAGACGCGCGTCAAAAATGAAATTACCGCAAGGGCCACGCGGTAACTCAAAATTGACGCAGGTTGGGCACACAGTGGCACCTACACCTACACGGCCCCTTATTTGGTTCTCTTGTTCCACCAAGTTCAGTGGTCGCCTTTCTGCCATGTTTTTGTGAGTACTTAAAAAAGCATTATTTTTGCATTAACCTCCCTTTTTCCCCCCATAGAAAATCTGTAATTAGCACTGGTGCATCATCGGGCTTTGACACTCATACTTTATGCTTGGTGTGTCTCTGGCCTAAGTACTTGAAGGGCGATTCTTTAACTAGGTGCCAAAATGTATCACTTACATATATCACCAAATTTGTTTCCACATATAATCTCAGAAAAACTGTCAAGCAAAGTGGATATCTGTCTATGTTGCTACTAAGCTACTACTATCGACACCACACCACACTTCGATTTGTGTTGGAAGATGGGTGTCCTTCTCTTTCGATTATGCCCCTGAATATATATTTTTTGTAAAAACAATTCAGTCCAAACAACCATATAGCGCACTTATCTTTTTCCCGACGGGACCCGTTTCACCATCAGGCTTCCTCAGGGATCTGGTGCTATGAAACAAAAAAAAAAATTTTTAAGTGGTCAATTACCTAGTCTTTAAAAGCCGTAAATGCTATTTTATAAATTATGCATACCCTTGCTACATATGGAGGCGTATTTTCAAAGCGCTTAGACTTACTAGGCACAGTCTATGACTGATGTAACTGCAGGTATCTAAATGCAAGGCAGGCTGATATTGGGTTTTGCTAGTGTTCTATTTTGGAATCTGAGTGCCCAGATGCCATTATAGAATAGGCATTCCCCATATTGCATCAGCGCACCTACAAGGAAGCACCCACTTTCAGAATTGTCAACAGTATTATAGTTGTGCCACCTGTCAAAAGGATATCACCTAGGGGGTCTTTAAGACTATCAAGAGTGCTTTGAAAGGCTCTTTGATGCATCTGTGTCCAATAGAAGTACATTGGTGGCATCAGCCTCTAAGGACCCCAAATCAGTATCAGACACTGGTGTGATGTACATCAACATTAACGAGGCATTTTTCCCCCCCTTGTCATCAATTCTCAGTAGAGATCATCAAGACAGATCATCGTAAGTCTCATCTGATGCATGTAAAGGATTTTGCTGCATCAGTACCAACATCAAAAGAACTAGATGTTGGCAAAGGTGAGAAAGCACTGCCATTGGTGCTCTTCAGGGCACAATGCTGGAAGTAATGAGATCAGGGCATTTGCCATCTCTCTTTTCAAGCATCCTCAGGGAAAGAGCCACTTATCCTTGTGCTAGACTTTATGAATCCAAGGTTCAGCTACTGATGCACCTGAAGTAACTCAGGAGCATATCATTTTTCCTGTATCCCAACTGTTGTAGGCATCAGCTGCCTTCAATGAGGAGTTGGACAGAAAGATGCAGGAGATGCTGAACTACCATCTGGCAAGGATCACTTCATCAGCACCAGCTACAGTGCCACTGATGCCAAGGAAAGTCCAACCAATCCCCTTTTCCTCTGCCTCATAAAAACTACTTGAATAACATCTATGTCTCTGAGTGATGTTAGAAAATCGACTCCATTAGAATTCACCTCAGTGGAATTGGCACATATGACCACCCTACAGAAGGCAAACTCATCTCTCTTTGTCCTTTAATTGTGTTTTGGACTTGCTTCTGTTGAAGCCTTTCATCAAGCTGCCAACTGGACCTGAATGTGATTCTAACCCAGCTGACGAAAGTGCCCTTTAAGCTTCTAGGTCAGTAGCTCTAAACCCAGTCCTCAGGATACACACCCAGTGAGTTCGGTTTGACGATACTCTCCTTTGCCTTTTGCTTTCCTGGAGTTCTTTTATTGATAGTAAGGCACTTGTCTTGAAGGATGGTATAGCAAATAGAAATAAACAATATATATATATAATGAATATGCATGAGATAGATTATGAAATGTGTCCTGAAGACTGGATTGAGAACCCCTGCATTAGACTCATATGTGGGGTGTTTGACTTGGAAGCTTTTATTTTTGGTTGCAGTCATTTTGTCAAGCAGACTCGGTGAATTCCAGCCTTTACCAATTTATTAGCTCTCTACAAGGTATTACTACAACTCTGTGGTTGTGGCTAAGGTGTCATATTTCCATTTCAGTTAGTCAATCATTCTTTCAACATTGTTGTCAAGGTCAGGTGATCATGCCTGCTGTTTTTGAATTGCAAAAGAACTTTAGCCTTCTACTTGGAATGAACTAAAATCCTAAAAAGTCCATCTAGACTTTTACCTTTTGGGTTTGTTTTTTTTTGGCCCTAACAAACCTGGGACTACCATAGCCACACTGTCTAAATTGGATAGCAGACTGGTCACTTATCCCTTGGAGACTGTCAAGACCTCATGCAAGTGCCATGATATTGATGGCCCACCTAAAATTAACCTCCACGGAAGAGATCTGTAGGACTACAATGTAAACATCTATCCACACATTTACCATGTATAGAGAAGAATACACAACTTGACAGTAGGTTTGGTCAGTTTGTCCTGCAGAACCTCTTTGAAGTTTAGAATCCAATTACTTCCCCTCTAGGGTCCTTTGTCAGTATTTCCAGGGTTGTTTTCATGAATTAAAAAAAAAAATAAAAATATGCAGAAAATACCTATTTATTTAAAAACATTTATAAACCATATTACAAGCAAAACCTTGTTTGTTGCCTGTTGGCATTCTGTTTTTCTGTTTTCCCCTTTTCATATCAAAGGATTTCTGACGCTTCCTCCATTCTCCAACTAAATAACTGTTTGTCACAAGTATCCACCAGACTTGCAAATAATTTTCTCTACGTCAGTATGGCATAATGTGAATCCATTTTCTTTCCATGTCCTGGTAGTGCCTCTTCTCCATCGCTACTGAATGGTAATCCTCTTCCTTTCAAAAATTCTGTTAAAATTCTGGGCATCATCTTTGATTCTCACCTCACATTTTCCGGTCCTCATTTCTTGCACCTCTCATGATTCGTTCTCTCCGTCCTTTCTCCACGCTTCGCTCCTCTGTTCCCTTATTCTTGCGCTTGTTATCTCCCATCTTGATTTATTGTAATTCCCTCTACACTGGCCTTCCTCTTTCTTCCCTTTAACGTCTTCAGTTAGTCCAATCCAAATTCCACAGCTGTCAAATTGCTCCTCAACACCTATCGGTTCAATCAGGTCACTCCTCTTCTCCGCTCTGGACATTGGTTGCCCATCTCTGTTCGAATCACATTTAAGATACTTCTCATGGTTTATAACTCCAGGTATACATCTGCCCCTGACTTTGTTAACAAACACCTCATTCCTTATGCTCCCATTTGCTGCCTTCGCTCTGCTGACAACAATCTCTTGGTTCTACCCTCTCCTAGTCAGCTTGCCCTCTCTACCTTCTGCCACACAGTCTTCAATTATATTGGTCCTAAACTTTGGAATGATCTACCTTTGCACGTCAGGAATCGTCCTTGCCTCCCTTCAAGACCCATCTTTTCACTGTTTATTTTCCCGCTACCCCCTGATTGTAGATTGTCCTCCACCTGTCAAAACAATATCACCTAGGGGGTCTTCATGACTACCAAGAGTGCTTTGAAAGGCTCTTTGATGCATCTGTGTCCAATAGAAGTGCATTGTATCTGGATTTTCAAAAGGCATTTCACAAGTGGAGGAGTGGCCTAGTGGTTAGGGTGGTGGACTTTGGTCCTGAGGAATTGAGTTCGATTCCCACTTCAGGCACAGGCAGCTCCTTGTGACTCTGGGCAAGTCACTTAACCCTCCATTGCCCCATGTAAGCCGCATTGAGCCTGGCGTGAGTGGGAAAGCGCAGGGTACAAATGTAACAAAAATAAAATAGATACTATTGGAGATTCTACATGGAATGTTGCTATTCCACTAGCAACATTCCATGTAGAAGCCTGCGCGGCCACATTGGTGATCTGCAAGGGCCAACTTCTACATGGAATGTTGCTAGTGGAATAGCAACATTCCATGTAGAATCTCAAATAGTAGCAACAGTGGAGGAGTGACCTAGTGGCTAGGATGGTGGATTTTGGCCCTGAGGAACTGAGTTCGATTCCCACTTCAGGCACAGGCAGCTCCTTGTGACTCTGGGCAAGTCACTTAACTCTCCATTGCCCCAGGTACAAATAAGTACCTGTATACAATATGTAAGCCGCATTGAGCCTGCCATGAGTGGGAAAGCGCGGAGTACAAATGTAACAAAAATAAAAAAGTTCCTCATGAAAGACTCCTGAGGAAATTATAAAGTCATGGAATAAGAGATAGTGTTCTACTGGTTAAAAACTAGTTAAAAGATAGCAAATAGAAAACAGGGTTAAATGGTCAGTATTCTGAATGGAGAAGAATAGATAGTGGAGTTTATTCAAAGTCGTTAAATTGCAAGAGGAATGTGAAAATTTGCAAGGGAGCCTTACGTGTCTGGGAGTTTGAGCATCCAAGTGGCAGATGACGTTTAATGTGAGCAAGTACAAAGTGATGCATGTGGGAAACAGGAACCCATACTATAGCTACGTGATACAAGGTTCCACATTAGGAGTCGCTGACTGGGAAAGGGTTCTAGATGTCATCATTGATGATACGTTGAAACCCTCTGCTCAGTGTGCAGCATCGGCTAAGAAAGCAAATAGAATGTTAGGTATTATTAGGAAAGGAATGGAAAACAAAAATGAGGACATTATAATGCCTTTGTATCGCTCCATGGTGTGACTACACCTCAAATACTGTTTGCAGTTCTGCTCACGGCATCTAAAAAAAGATATAGTGGAAACAGAAAAGGTACAGAGAAGGACGACGAAAATGATAAAGAGGATGGGGTGACTTCCCTATGAGGAAAGGCTAAAGTGGCTAGGGTTCTTCAGCTTAGTGAAAAGACAACTGAGGGGGAGATATGATAGAGGTCTATAAAATAGTGAGTGGAGTGGAACAGGTAGACGTGAATCTCTTGTTTACTCTTTCCAAAAATACTAGGACTAGGGGGCACGCAATGAAGCTACAAAGTAGTAAATTTAAAACAAATCGGAGAAAATATTTCTTCACTTAATGTGTAATTAAATTGGAATTCGTTGCCAGAAGATGTGGTAAAAGCAGTTAGCTTAGCAGAGTTTGAAAAAGGTTGGATAATTTCCTAATAGAAAAGTCCATAAGCCATTATTAATATGGACTTGAGAAAATCCACTGCTTATTTCTAGGATAAAGCAGTATAAAATCTGTTTTACAATTTTGGGATCTTGCCTGGAACTTGTGACCTGGATTGGCTACTGTTAGAAACAGGATACTGGGCTTGATGGACCTTCGGTTTGTCCCAGTATGGGAATGCTTATGTTGTGTTCTTATGACTACCAGGTCCACACCCAGAGCTCACCTCCTTGAAATCTCCCTATGCCATAGTATATATGTACAGGTAGTGCCATTTGTAAAATTGGCACTTGCACATGAATGTTGATTTACACATATAAATTTGCTACTTACATGTAGGAGTGGAGGACTGGCCTAGTGGTTAGGGTGCTGGACTTTGGTCTTGGGGAACTGAGGAACTGAGTTCGATTCCCGGCACAGGCAGCTCCTTGTGACTCTGGGCAAGTCACTTAACCCTCCATTGCCTGCCGCATTGAGCCTGCCATGAGTGGGAAAGTGCAGGGTACAAATGTAACAAAAATAAATAAATAAAAATAAACGGTGCACAGCTTTTCTAAAATTGCCTGCAAAGTGGGCAGGTCATCTGTCTACATCTCTAGCATTTGATTTTTGAGTTATTTGGTTTTAATCCTAAGGCTGAGGATCTCTCCAGTAGAGTGGGAGATAATTGATGTGGATATTAAAAAAGGTTAGGACTGAGATTATATTACTGTTTTACTCCTCCCTTCCAAGTCCCTTGAGAAACTGTTTGCTTACTGCTTGTTTACCTTACAAGTGATGGACAAATGTATACTTTATCCCTTTTTCCTCGGATTACAGTTTGCAGCGGTTTGAGATTAAGGTCAGAGTGCCAAATTGAATGAAATGCTTTTATTTTTAATCAATAAAGGAGGTGGTTTTTTACATGCTTGTTAATGTCTGTAAGGTAAAAATGTGGCCAGTGGCTTGGTGCTTAGGAATAGACTCAGTCTTACTTCTGTACAGGCTTTTGCTGTTCATTAGAAATTGTAATACACTAGTGTTTTGTTGAGAATACTCAGTGTGTTATTTCTAGTAAAAAAAAAGGTGCCGGTACTCAAATGCTAGGCCACCCTTCAGGGGTGGGGTGATCACTGAGGGACGCACTCCACAATAGCCAGGCCCCCTGCAACCAGTCACAGAATCTATGACAAGGCAGAATTGGTGTAATGACCTCTTTCATTAAGACTTGGTGACCATGGGTCAATTTTAGCAGACAATGGAAAAGGTGCTGGTACTCAAATGCCTGGCCACCCTTCAGGGTTGGGGTGATCACTGAGGGACCCACCCCACAATAGCCAGGCCCCCTGCAACCAGTCACAGAATCTATGACAAGGCAGAATTGTTGTGTAGAGCCTGAGCTCTTTCATTAAAACTTGGGGTCCATAGGTCAATTTTAGCAGACAATGGAAAAGGTGCCGGTACTCAGTACCTCCAAGTACCCCCTCAAAAAAAGCCTTGAGAATACTATAGCTGGCTAAAATTGTGCTGATTACAGATCCCTCTATAATTTTAGATTTCTGATATCCCCATGCTTGTAGGTTGATGTGGTTGACATTTATGACCGTGCCTTAGGGAGTAAACTTATTAGGATTTAGTTCATGTCTTCTCAGTTATAGATCAAGGTAAATTACATTCAGGTACAGTGAATATTTAAATGGTCAGATTAAAGAATTTGGTAGAAGAATTTTGCTAGGCATTCCTGTACTGCCATAGTTGAGCATTTCATTTGGTATTCTGTCGGGGGGGGGGGGGGGGGGGTCAAATGATGCTGTGGACTTAGATAACAGGCGGTATTTCTTGATTTCTTGGATAAAGGCGATCCTCTTGAACCCCCCTGCTGGCTGAGAGTGGATTCTAGACTTAAAGTTTTTGCATTTACAGGTTCCAAATGCATTAGGGTTGGGGGGAAATGCCTGTCCAAGAGAGTAATTCTATAAGATGACTGTAAGAAAACTCTCCATTGTTCCAGGTAGAAAACAAAACAGATTGTGAGCTGAGAAGACACATAGAAAGTACCTGCACCACTTTGGTTGTACCACATAAAGTCAGTATATCAAATCCATGACTCTTTATCCTCTACCCCTCGACTATTGTATAAATGTGGGGGTTGGTGTTTTGCCTACGCAGTCACCAAGTTTGTATCCAGAATGTGGATAAACCCTGTTCATAAACAGTATTTGAAGGATGAGACCAGGGCCAGGACTGGAACCTTCCAGGAGGCTGCAACAGCTTGCATACACTTCAGGCCACTCTCCAAATAAGCTAGTCTTCACCTAAGCAAAGTCGATTTAGGCAACATATACAATGTGGCAGAGACAGAATCAAATGCAAGTGGCAACAATAGTTAATTACAAAGTGTCTGATACTTGACCTTAGCTCTGAGAAAGTCCAAACTCCTTTTTATATTCAGGGGAGTTTCCTTCTGACATAGTTCCCTCCCTCTGATTATAATACTGTATTCCTAGCTGTTCCCTCTTTCTGAAAAGGCCAGAAAGCTCATGTGTTAATTGTCCTCTGCCTGTCTACCAGGTCTGACAAAAGGTAAAATCCTGTCCTTTATAGCACAGGCACTGAAAATCTAGGCAGGCACCCATATAGCCAGATTACAAACTGCCCATATAAAGAAAGATAGGCATCTACTTTTCTTTCTAGAATACTGGTGTAAGTGGCCAAAAACATACCTATATTTAAGATGCAAAATACCCACAGGCAGCAGAAGGGGGTGGGCCACAAGTCCATTAATTTAATTAATTTATTGTTTAGGGGCCCTTTTACCCTTACGCTGGTCTTTCCCATATGCTAAGGCCATTTTTACCACAGCAGTAAAATGGCCAATTTTCTATTTTTTTTAATTAATGGCCACATGCTAAGCTTGCCATTAGCGAGTGGCCATCAAAAAAAGGTTAGTGTGTGAGCCCTTACCGACACCTATTTTGAAGGTAGTAAGGTCTCACACGCTAATCCCATGCTAATCAGTTTGCATGTGGTAATGTAGCTGCTCTGATTGGTGCAGAAATGCCCTGAAGTAAGATTTTCCCCCCCTCAAGACCCACCCATATCCCACAGTGGGTACCTTAGTGTTCATTGGTAGTCTGGAGGGGAGGGTCTGGAATCTAGAGGGTAGTCTAGGGGCCGGGGACTCTTCAGTCAGGAGCGATGCCCAATCGCTCCTGCCCACTCTGGGTTCCGTCCTCCAAATATGGAAATATATAACTCCTAGCAGCAGTCGAGCCATTTGGAGAGTGGTGCCCCCCCCTGGACCACCAACGAGCACTAAGGTATCCACTATGGGGGGTGGACAAGCCTTGGGGGGGGGCTTACGTCAGGGGAATTAAAGGGAAGGGGAAATGGGACTTGATATACCGCCTTTCTGAGGTTTTTGCAACTACATTCAAAGTGGTTTACATATATTCAGGTACTTATTTTGTACCAGGGGCAATGGAGGGTTAAGTGACTTGCCCAGAGTCACAAGGAGCTGAAGTGGGAATCGGACTCAGTTCCCCAGGATCAAAGTCCACTGCACTAACCACTAGGCCACTCCCAGAGCTGCATGTCAGGAGCATCAGACCATGGTTTTGTGTGGCCCGGTGCTCCCAGACCATGGGAATAATGGCCTTGGGAGTTAGCAGCCTGTGGTACTGGGATTCTGCAGGTTGCTGAATCCCATGAGCATCAAGGTCTGGTAAAGGGCAAACTTTTACTGCACCTTGATAAATTCCCCCCCTAAATGTTTTTATTTGTATGACTGTAGGATGTTAGTCCTGTTACTAGGATTCAATTTGCCATTTCCTTGTGTTTGGTCATTTACTGTTGTTATGCTGTTAATAAATGATGAGTTTTATGTCAAGCTGTACCTGCTGTACACCACCTTGGGTGAATCTCTCCATAAGTGGCGTAGCCAAGGGTGGGCCCAGGCCCACCCACTTTGGGCTCAGGCCCACCCAGTAGCAGCACACCTATGAAGTGTCTGGCAGAGATCCCCAAGCCCCACCAGCAGAAAATTCCCAACAACTGTCCTTCCTGCATACCAGCCTTCCCTCTAATGTATTCCCGCCTATGCGGAAACAGGAAGTTGCATCAGAGGGAAGGCTGTGGGGCCAACTTGAGCAGTGTGTATTAGTTGCTGCTCGCTGCCAGTGAAAATCTGCTATTTAAAAGGTATGGGGGAAGGGGGATGTTTGATAGACCATATGGCATGCAGGCGAGAGAGGGAGAGACCAAATCACTTGTGGGACAGGGCGGAGTTCTGCCCACCCATCTTGGGCCCAGGCCCACCCAAAAGTGGGTGTCTGGCTATGCCCCTGCCATGATGGCGGTTAATAAATCCCAATGAATAACAAATAACATAAAAATAAATGAGGTTTGGTGTTACAGGTCCCTTCAATGTGCTCCAAAAAGAAATGATACCATTGGCCTTCTCGATTTCACACACTTGTTGTTCACATATGCTGCCTTTCCTGTCCAGCTGTACCTTCGTAATCCTGCTGAGTGTGTTGGTCTGTGCTGTGCAAATTTTTTTCTAAGAGGATTTTTGTTTAGGCTTTTACATTCCTTCTCTAATCAGGCTACTTTAGATGTGCTTTGTTTTGGCTGTTTTTTTTTTTTTTTTAATTCCTAATTTAGTTGTTAGCGATTCCCTTGCTGCTCTGTGGAAAATGTAATTTAAATCTCTTACTGCTTGGCTGGTGAGCTGTGGGGTCTGTCTGTAATTTTTAATCAGGAAAGCATTGACTTGGTCTTCTACTGCTAGAGATTTTGGGGGTATTTGACGGTTTTCCTTATATTGTACTTTGTTGTGTCCGGATAGTCCCTTGGGGGGAAGTTTTTTGAAGGCTGCCATTAATGGAGATTTTTGAGCTGCGGTTGGCTTGAAAAGGAGAGGAAAAGCATGTCATCTCTCTGCTTTGTACTCTGACACTTACTAATGCAAGGTTGCTCGTGCTCTCTTTCTCTCCTCTACCCCCACCCCATTTCCCCTCCAGTGTTCTTGCATCCTCTATGACCCAACACTCTCCCCCAGGGGCATAGCCAGACACCCAAGTTTGGGTGGGCCAGGGCCCAAGGTGGGTGGGCAGCACTCCGCTTTGTCCTACAAGTGATTTGGTTTCTCCCTCTCTCACCTGCATGCCATATGGTCTTTCAAACATCCCCTCTCCCCCGTATACCTTTTAAATAGCAGATTTTCACTGTCAGCAAAAAGTTGTTGGGAGTTTTTGGCTGGTGGGGCTTGGGGTCCCTGCCAGCCACATTATATGTGTGCTGCTACTTGGTGGGCCTGAACCTAAAGTGAGTGGGCCTGGGCCCACCCCAGCCCACCCTTGGCTACACCACTGCTCTCCCCTCCACACCACCATAAGTCTCATACAGCTACCTTATGCCCCACTCAGCTCTCAGCTAAATTCTTGAGTCACAGGCATATAGGCTGCTATTGTGTCCACTTAGCTCCTCCCCCTGTGTTTCTCCCAATATGCTACCTGTTCACCCAGGAGAGGAAGGGAAACCATGAGGTTGGAATAGGCACAGCACAACAGAAAACATTGCAGTGCTGTCTTCTCCACTCTCATTTTTTTTTCTGCATAAAAACAACAAATTCCTGAAGGGGCAAACTTAAGGGGGTAACCCCTTTGGGAGCACCTTTAGGAGGTTGGGTGGGGGGTAGCAAGTTTAGTGTTGGTTAAGTTAGGTGGCATTTGGATTTGGAGTGGAGGAGTAGAGCAGCAATCGACATCCAGAAGTGGATGGTTCAAATCCCACCGCTGCTCCCTGTAATCTTGGGCAAATCACTTATTCCTCCATTGCCTCAGGTACGAAATTAGATTGTTAGCCTTCCAGGGACAGAGAAATGCTCAGTGTGCCTGAATGTAACTCACCTTGAGCTCCTGCTGAAAAAGGTGTGAGCAAAATCTCAATAAATAAATATTGAAAGATTTGGGTATGTTTAATTTTTAGTTAATTAAGTTGACTGTGGGCCCTTTGTACCCTAGTGAGGTAGCTTGTTTCTCAGTGCCAACAGGATAATTCATTTTGTATTGATGCATATATTTTAATTATGTGTTGAATTATTATACTTTATTATCTGTTGTGTATTGCTTTATTTAAAGTTACGTATTAAATCGCTATCATTCATTACTTTAGTTTTGTATTATTTTGTATTATTTTTTTTGATTATGTAAAATGCACTGAGTATGGTTTTCCCCATAGAAAGGCATGATCCAAACTAAAATTAGGATTAGATGCTACCTGAAGGGGAAGGGGAGGGTCTGGAGAAGTAAACGGAACAGCACTGCTGTGACCTTTTTGCTGTTTCCCCAAAGTGCTGCCTTATTTGCAGGGGCGTAGCCACGGGTGGGCCTGGGCGGGCCTGGGCCCGCCCACTTTGTGCTCAGGCCCACCCAGCAATGGTGCACCCAATGGGGCCCTCTTTCCCATCCCTCCCTCCCTCCCCTTCCATCTCCGTCGGGCAGCGCCAGCCTGCCTAACTCTACAGCAATGCTGCACGGCACCAGGCCCGTCAGCATGATGCTGCTACGCTCCTACCTTGTCATCTTTTGGCAGAGGTGTTAGTTCTGCTGCTAAATCTGCAGCGGATCCATGTAGGGCCAGGGCTGTCTCTCTATACAACGCTGCGACTGCTTCCTCTGCGCTAGCCCCGCCTCACCTTCTCCGATACTCTTTCTGAAGAGGCAGGGCCAGCGCAGAGGAAGCAGTCGCAGCAACGTACAGAGAGACAGCCCTGGCACTGCCTGGATCTGCTGCAGATTTAGCAGCAGAACTAACACCTCTGCCAAAAGATGACAAGGTAGGAGCATAGCGGCAGCATGCTGACGGACCCGGTGCCATGCAGCTTTGTTGTAGAGTTATTCTGGCGCTGCCCGGCGGAGATGGGAGGGAGGGAGGGAGGGGAAAGAAGGCCTGCAGCGGGCTGATGGTCGGGTGGCTGGGAGGTGGAAGAGAAAAAAAGCCCTTCAGCATGTCGGTAGGTGGTGCCTGGGGGAAAGGATCAGCAAGTGGCGGGGAAAAACCTGCAGTGGCGGTTTGGGGGGGGGTCGCAGTGGCGTAGCCGGACAGCCAATTTTGGGGAGAGGGGGGAGAGAGAAAATTTTGTGCCCACCCACTTTGTGCTCAGGCCCACCCAAAACTGGCTGTCTGGCTACGCCACTGTGTTATCTGGCAACCTGAATCCTAGTAGTAGTACTGCAAGATTACCACTAGGGGCCTGAAAGACACCATTTTTAAGAGGTAACTGCTGGGGCAGGAGTGATCCAACAGATATCTAGGATGGATCCCTCTGTATGTGTTGTGGGAGGGAGAGGGGGAAGGGGTGAGATTGGAAGTTTGGTCACCCATGCCCCAGATTTTTTTAAAGAGGGATCAAGGAAATGGGGGATCCTAGGGTGGGGGGGGGGGTTAATATATTTTTAAAGAAGGATTGAGGACTGGGATTTCTGGAGGGATCTGAACATTCAAAAGAAAGAATAGAGTAGTGATTTTGAAGAGAATAAGAGATCTGATGTTTTAAAGAGTAATCAGGGGATAGGGGTCTTGGGGGGATCTGTTTTTTTTTTTTTGTTTTGTTTTTTAAGAGGAATGAAGGTAGAGATTTTTTTTCAGGGCACTGTTTACGTACAATTTTGTTCTTCTCGTGAGGACTGCAGATTTTTAAAGGTCATTGAGAATGGGGACATTTTCTTGTAATAACCCCCGTCCCCTTTATCCTACTTCCAGGAACATCTGCCCCTGGGGTAAAGTTGAGATGATTTTAACTTTAAATGAACAATTTCATGCAAGCTGTGTTACAGATTTTTGCAGCTCATTATTTAACATGCGTTGTGGTTTAAAAAAATTCCATGTTAAACTTTATTATTCTGAAATAATTCACGTCATTGTCATTATGCAGCTTAGTAAATAGGTGTCTTGGGGACAGGAAAAAAACTACAATAGATAAATGTACTGACTGTAACTCACCTTGAGCTGCCAATATAAACTAAAGAGCTAAAAATTCAGAAAAGTAAAAATATCTTAACCCCAGATTCTGTATATTGTGCCCAGATTTGTGCACACGCCCAAAATGCACACACAAATTAATTGAGTGACGAGTCCTTAACTATCAAGAATTGAGGACCCCTTTTACCAAGCTACAGCAAGGGGGCCTGTGCTGGTGTTGGTGCATGTTTTTGACGCATGCTGAGGTCCCCTTTAACTGCAGCTGGTAAAGGTGGTGTCTTTCTTTTTTAAAAGAAATGGCCATGTAGCAAGTGAAGCACTTGCTGAGCGGCCATGTCGGGGGAGGGGGAGCCTTTACTGCCACCAATTGAGGTGGCGGTAAGGGCTCCAGTGCTAACTCTGTGGTAACCAGGCAGTGCACGGCATTACCTGATTACCACCAGGTACACACCGGCACTACAAAAATAAATATATTTTTCTAGCGCTGAATATGACGGCGCGCTGGGGGTGGGAAGTACCACCAGGCTGCTGCGGTAGCCTGGCAGTACTTCCTTTTTAGCAGACGGTAAGCCCAAGTTGGACTTACTGCTGCTTTTTAAACGTAGTAACATAGTAGACAGCAGAGAAAGACCTGTACGGGCCATCCAGTCTGCCCAACAAGATAAACTCATATGTGCTACTTTATGTGTATACCTGACCTTGATTTGTATCTGCCATTTTCAGGGCACAGACCGTAGAAGACTGCCCAGTACTAGCCCCGCCTCCCACCACTGGCTCTGCCACCCAATCTCCACTAAGCTTCTGAGGATCCATTCCTTCTGAACAGGATTCCTTTATGTTTATCCCACGCATTTTTGAATTCCGTTACCGTTTTCATCTCCACCACCTCCCGCGGGAGGGCATTCCAAGTATCCACCACTCTCTCCGTGAAAAAATACTTCCTGACATTTTTCTTGAGTCTGCCTCCCTTCAATCTCATTTCATGTCCTCTAGTTTTACCGCCTTCCCATCTATGGAAAAGGTTCGTTTGCGGATTAGTACCTTTCAAATATTTGAACGTCTGTATCATATCACCCCTGTTTCTCCTTTCCTCCAGGGTATACATGTTCAGGTCAGCAAGTCTCTCCTCATACGTCTTGTAACATAAATCCCATACCATTTTTGTAGCTTTTCTTTGCACTGCTTCAATTCTTTTTACATCCTTAGCAAGATATGGCCTCCAAAACTGAACAGAATACTCCAGGTGGGGCCTCACCAACGACTTATACAGGGGCATCAACACCTCCTTTTTTTCTGCTGGTCACATCTCTCTCTGTACAGCCTAGCAACCGTCTAGCTGCGGCCACCGCCTTGACACACTGTTTTGTCGCCTTCAGATCCTCAGATACTATCATCCCAAGATCCCTCTCCCCGTCTGTACATATCAGACTCTCACCGCCTAACACATACGTCTCCCGTGGATTTCTACTCCCTAAGTGCATCACTTTGCATTTCTTCACATTGAATTTTAATTGCCAAACCTTAGACCATTCTTCTAGCTTCTGCAGATCCTTTTTCATGTTTTCCACTCCCTCCTGGGTGTCCACTCAGTGCTAAAAAAAACAATTGAAGTTTATTGGCACTCATTAAAATTTGTACATGCATCTGGCTGCATGTTATTCTATAAGGCATGGCGCCTAACTCTACTAGTGTGTAACTCAAAAGAGGGCATGGTCATGGGTGTGTCAGTGGTATTCCAAAAAGTTACACGCAGAGTTATGGAATACGGCCTCAGTGCGCCTACCTTGGGTGCTAGCATTTGCACCAGGTTTTAAACAGGTGTGTGAGGGGGTTTATAGAACTGCCCCTCACCCTTAAGAATAGTCCCACCCGAGAGGAAGTGAGCTGGGAGGATGGGTGGAGCCTAAACCAGGAAGTATATAAGACGAGGCCTGACTGAGTTTAAGGAGGCCCAGAGAGAAGAAGGAATCGAAACCGCAGTGTATGCCACCACAACCTATGGTTAAGAATTCTGACCTGGCTGAGATAAGCTGCTTTCGCTTCTTGTTTGAGACTGACAAGCCTTGCTCTGAGGTCTGGCTGAAGCCAGACCCTAGTACTTCAAGAAGAACCTAGAAAGACTCCTAGGCTGTGTTTGGGATGGGGTAGGGTTACCATATGTCCGTTTTTACCCGGACATGTCCTCTTTTTGAGGACATGGCTGGGCAACCGGGCGGGTTTTGCCAGCCTGCCCGTTTGTCTGGATTTCCGGACAAACGGGCAGGCTGGCGGGCGGGCAGGCCTAGTGGTGTCCTATCTTCCCTTCCCCTTACCTTACTATACTGCCCTGGTGGTCTAGTGACCTCTTTGGGGCAGGAAAGAGCCCCTGCATACTACTTACTTGCTGATGGTCCCGGCACTGATTCAAAATGGCCGCCAAGAGTTGAAGTCTCGCAAGGCCGCTTCAACTCTCAGTGGCCATTTTGGATCAGTTCCGAGACCGGAGTCAGCAAGCAGCAGTATGCAGGCGCTCCAGGCAGGAAAAAGGGGGCTGTTTCCTGCCCCGAAGAGGTCACTAGACCACCAGGGCAGTAAAGTAAGGTGAGGGGAGGATAGGACACCCTTTGGGGTGTGTGGCGGGGTGAAAGGGGTGGGGCCGGTATGTGACGGGGCAGGGTGGGGTATGTGAAAGGGGGCGGATGGGGCATGACATTGGCGGGGCAGGTCATGTGAGCTGTGACCATAAGTTCAGAAATCGTCTTAACTTGGACAATATTTCTTGCACTCAAGATACTAGTAGAAATTTTGTTCCCATTCCTTGTGGATATATAAATTACCGTTCGGTTGTCAATAACTCTGAAGCTCTTAGAGATCTGCTGGAAAATAGCCAGTTTGTTTTTCTATTCCAGTCTGAGACCTGGTTTCCGCTTCAGGATGATCCACGATTACAACTATTATGTCCTTCGGGATATAAACGTGTAGGACAAATCGAAGGGGTGGAGGTCTTGTTCTTCTATATAGGTCTTTTTTTAATGTGAAGCTCCTAGAGTCCATTAGTTCTTCGCTCTAATTATTAGTTTGTAAAATTAAGGGTAATTCATTCAATGATTCATTATGCTGTGTGTTATGTTATATCCCTCCTGGAAAATGGCTCAATGCAAATGATAATTTTCATGAGGTTCTTGGTAGATATTCTGTACATTATGATTTTACTTTCTTATTGGAGGATTTCAACCTTCACCTAGATATAGTTTCTAATCCTCAGGTTATGAAATTTTTGTATTCTTTAGAAGCAATTGGACCACAGCGATTGTTCAACACGCCTACTCATGATAAAGGTCACCAATTGGATTTGTTAATATCTACTATAACTTCTAAGGGAAGTGCCTTTTTATCTTTTAATACTGTTAAACCAGTTCCGTGGTCGGATCACTCTCTATTAGACTTCATGCTATATTGGAGAGAAACATTAAAGAAAAGATCTGTTCCTCAGCATTCTTCTCAGTACAGAGACAAGGCTGATCCACTTGAATTTTGGAAAGACCTCTCAGTTTCTTTTACTGATGATAATTTTTTTGAAAGCTGGAATTCAATATGCAGAGAAATTCTTGATACTTAAGCTCCGGTTAAATGCAAATTGAAAATCCGTAGAAATTCAGATAAATGGTGTGACCAGGAACTTATGCTTCTAAAACATTCCTGTAGGAAATCAGAGCGGTTTTGGTGATGTTCTCCTATCTTACAAAATAAGAATGCATGGCGAACCAAGATTCACGAGTACAAATTCTTACTGGCCAAGAAGAGGAGCGAGTATTACTCCAAGATAGTTGGGAATGATAAACTCGATGTCTATTATTCTCCCTCCTTGATCAACTAACTAATGTAAACCACCTGGTAACTACCTTGGATAACACTTTCCCATTTGCTGCAGATCTGGCCACCCACTTTCAAAAGCAAGATTCATACAGTCAGAAGTTAGCTTAATCTATCTAATTTTTGCTGTGCCTCACCATTTTATGTTCCTATTTCTACTTCAATTGACAGAATCTGGCTGCAAATAAGATACAATCCTCAGATGCGAAACGCTTATTTACAAAATATGCTAAATCATCCTGTTGTACGAATGCCTGTACTCCTTATTTAATTAGGTTCACTTCCCCAACATTATTTGTGGCCCTTATCCAATGGCTAAACTTTTACTTGCTTTCTGGAAAATTTCCCCTCGTTGGACGTGACATTATCCTGACACTTGTACCAAAAAATTTAAAGCTGAGTATGTCTGATGTAAGCAATTATCGTCTAATTACGTCTATTCCTTTTGTCAAGGTTATGGAGGGCTATGTGGCTGAACGATTGGACTATTATTTCCCAAAATTTTACATTCTACATTCCTCTCAATTTGGTTTCACGAAAATTATAGCACTGAAACCGTGATGTCTTCTTTGATAGCGTATGCTAAAGAGTTATTCTGTAAAGGACAATGTGCAATTGTTATTCAATTTGACTTAAGCAGCGCATTCGATTTAGTTGATTTTTGAATTGATGATCCAAATTCTGGATCTCTTTGGTATTCATGGTTCAGTTTTATCCTGGTTTCAGGGTTGTTGTTTTTTTTAACAGATCGCTGTTATCGAGAAGGATGGGGTTCTTTCTAATAGATGGAGCCCTCCCAGTGTTTTCCCTCAGGGATCCCCACTTTCCCCTTCCCTTTTCAACTTATTAATGCAGTCTCTGGGTGTTACTCTTGAACAAGTCAAGATAAAACATTTTATCTACGTGGAAGATATCACCTTGATTATTCCAATTTCTCAACTGTGGTCTGGTTCCTATGGTTGGGCTCTAAATCAGATCCTAGATATGTTGAGTCTCTACTAGTGGACGGAATTCAGTTTTCTCTGGATCTTCATTCAAAAATCTTAGCAGTAGAGATAGATCACCTACTGTCTATGCAGAGTCATAGTTGCACACACAACACACACATACAGACATGCACACACACAATGCCCTGAAATGCAAAAAACAACCAAAATATCAATCTCTAACTTTTGGTGTCATGCACATTGTTCCATGTATTGGATTCTTCTGCAAAAAAAAAAAATTCTCAAAATTCCCCCATTTCAAGTAGAAAAATTTAGTGTGTAGTCTATTTCACAAAATTTTCTGATATTGTGAATTGTAAAAACCAGCACGCAGGAACATCTTCACATGTCTGTTGACAGAGAAAATAAAAATAGAAAATTATACCTCACTGAGATGTAGCCATCTTTTTTGAATGGGTCTTTTGCTAAGTTTTTGATGAGAGCTTCCTACAGAGCTTATTTCCATACATAGGAAACTTTTGCCAGAAATGGGCCACGAATCCACAGGAAATCTGGGAGGTTAAAACATCAGCCTCCTAGATTGTTTCATATGAATTGCACCCCAAGATTGCATATTTGAAGGATCTGAGAAATTTTCTGACCCACTCGCCTCCCACCATGCTTTCAGGTATGCTTAACCACCGAGGTGCTGATCAGAACTGATGTCCATGTGATGAACCACGTGTACCTTGCATCTAAGAGCACCCACACAGGTTTTTGCAAAATGTTATTCTTGATGGCTCTTCTTGGGAATTTTTCTGATGGAAATTGGTGTGTCATAAGAGATACCAAATCTGTTATCGTTTTTAGATATTTTTTTATTTGTTCCTGTCTGGATGATGTTTTGATCTTTCTTTGTTTGTGTGTGTGTTTTTTCAATACTGTTTTTTTGTACGTGGGCATGGGTGCTTCCTGTCCAGGTATCTGCCCTTCTAATAAAACAACTTCTGGACAGAAAGACTAGTATTGTTACAAAGCCTCCCACCTCCCTTAGGAGTTGCATTCTTGTTTATATTCTATTGGATCAGACTGGCAGTCCTGTGTGACTCCAGTGGGCTGGAAGGCATTCACACATGCATGGTGTGGTCCTACGAAAGGCTTCTTAAAGAGATATGAACACTGGGAAGCGTCTGCATCGGGGCTCTGTCGGGGATGTCACCCATATTTATGTGAGAATACTAATCCTGCTGTCCTCGGAGGTGAGCCTGGAGTTTTACGAAATTTTACGAATTTAGCTCCGACAGTTTATTGTAAGAAGCTAAGCTCGCTTGCTTTGATTGCAACAGTATTTACGCACAGTCTGCTACTTTAAACCTCAGCAGGACTGCAGTCCTATGCTCTGTTTTAGAGTTTATTGTTTGACCCCTGATGTAGACGCTTGCGTGCGTCGAAACACCGCCCATGTTGGGTCCTCCTTTTTAGCATAATAAAGACTGTTGGATTTACATCTCCGGTGGTGATTCGTCCCTTGTCAGCCTCTACTTTTGCCTACTGTGTCCTCGGAGGTGAATAACTTTGCTTTAGTGGAAGCCAGTACAATGTGTATCTCCTCTGGAAGTGGATTGGCATGGTCCCTTAACCTGTTGTAGCTTGTGGTGGTCAGGGCTATTTATTTTCACTGTGTCCAATATTCAGTTGTTATTTCATCATTCCATTACTTCTGTACTTGGTTGGACTTTAGAAGGTTGCCCAGTTTCTTTTCTTTCAGTATGTAACCAGCCTCTTAGGAGGGGGTGAGGGTAGCCTCAAAGATTCTGCATAAAAGAAACAAAAAGTGACTGGCATTTTAAAACCATGAGGACAAATACAGGAAGATTACTAGTTTGCAAAAATAAATAAATAAATAAAAAAGTGTCCTGGTGGACAGCACAGGCAGCAGAATAAGGTGGGCCACAGGGGCCTTGGCCTGAGTGACTAAATTCTAATAAGTACCAGTTAGCACCAATAATTGTTAGTGCCCAATTATTGGTGCTAATTAGCTCATTATGCAATTAAATTGCATGAGCAAAGTGGGCACGCGCCCAAATTTGCGCAACCAATTTTGAGCGCCATATAGAGGGATAACTTATAGCATACTATAAGTTACACATTTGCAGCCCTTAGGCACTAACTTTATAGCTGGCGTAAATGCTTACATCAAAATATTTTGCACATATGTACCTAGTTGTCTAGTATTGTATAATGTAAAGTTGGCACCTCTGTTCCTTTATAGAACAGGCTCCTATCGGGTGCCGTGTTATAGAAATGCCCTTTATCTGTTTGACAGAGAAGACTGCCTGCTGGCATCTCCCCCCCCCCCCCCCCCTCAAGTTTTCTAAAATCAATAAATTACTTTCTGTTCTATAGGGGTCTTATATACTGTCCATTTTCCATAGATACTTTCTTTGGATGGGTAGTTTTTGTATGTATTTTAATCAATATTAGGTAGCAATGATTCTCTCTCTGTCTTCTCTAACCACGTCCTCAGCCCTGGCTTTCCTGACTTCTGTCTTGCTCTCTCTTATTCTACCTGCTTCTGTGTCCTTCCCTTCTTTGGCAACGTTGAAGGATTTGTAATTGAAGACAATCCTTTCACTGTTACAACTTTAATTGCTTCTACATGTCACATGGCATCATGAATATGATAGACTCTGGCAAAATGCCATAGAATAGCAAATCAATGGTGACCATCTGTTCTTTCTTACCTTTTGTGTTAGATCACCACATGTTCTCAAATTACCGAACTATGCCCTGGCTTTAGTCTAAATTCAGCACCACCTTCCCTTCCACCTTACCATCAATACCCATTCTTCCACTTCTGAATTCATCCCAGCTTTTTTTTTATCTATCAATGCCAGCTCCTGTGCTAGCCTCAGTTTACAGATCCCCTTCCCATTTACCTTTCCTAAATTCACACATCCTTCCTTTCTACACATCAGCTTTAGCTCTTCTGCCAGCTTGAGCTTACACAGTTCCTTCCCATTCATCCTTGTGCCATTGCAAATCCACCCATATTCTCCCTATTCATCTATCAGCACCAGACCTTGTGCCAGTCTGAATCCACGCAGGTCTTTTCTGTCTATCCGTCAGCCACAATCCCTGTTACCTCTTTGACGGCTCCATTAAACACAGCCTCAGCAGCAGTTATATATAGAAGCTGGGAAGAGAATGAGCTTTCTGGGAGTGGACAGCTCATAAATTTGGCCCTAATGAAATCAGCATTCAATTTTCTTATCTGCAATGAGATCAATAGTGTTTTCAAACTGGGAATAAGTGTCTTGAGTGCAAGAAGATGGAAAACGAGAGAGGGAAGACGGTAGAGATGGGTTAGAAGAACCCGGAGAAAGAGGTTGAGATTAAACAAGAAGTTAATAAAAAGGTGGCGAGAGAAAGCAGGGCCTGAAAAAATATGAAGAGAAAAAGAAACAAGGTGACATGAAGCTGAGCAGAAAGGGAGAAAAAGAATAATTGAAAGAAAGGAGGGTGACAACCAACTTTCTTCACGGTGAGGTCAAGTTTTTTTCCCCCTTATGAAAAATGTTAAGATCTTTTTTTGATGATAAGATCTTGAGGACATTCGTTTATACCTTGTTTTTAATTTGGCTCGATTATTGCAATGCTTATATTGTGTCCCGAAACTGTCCTCTGTTCTATAGCTTCAGTTATTACTACGGCACATCTTTTATTCAAGGGACGTAGATATGATCACGTATCTCCTTTACTTAGAAAACGGCACTGGCTGCCTGTTCTGATTCAGTTTAAGGTTCTTTTTCTGCTCTATAGGGCTTTTCATGCAGGCATTGTTCCATACTTGTGTTTGTTTATTTATTACATTTGTATCCCACATTTTCCCACCTGTTTGCAGGCTCAATGTGGCTTACAGAGTTTGGTTATGATGTAATCATTCCATGATATCAGGTATAATTGGTGATGTACAAAGATTGAGTAAGGGAAGAGAGAGGGAAGGTGTTAGGCAGGATAGAAGGTGGACTTTAATGATTGGGTGGATTGGTGAGGTAGTTGTGTAAGGTTATGAGTTCTCTTTGTAGGCCTTCTTAAAGAGATGTTGTGTCTTCAAAGATTTGCGGAAGTTAGTTATTTCATCAATCGCTTTCTTCTTGTTCCTCATAATGGGCAACCAGTATGTTCTCAATATGTAAACCAGCTCTTAGTACCTTCATCCAGCTCAGATTTGGTTCGATACTACTAGAAGTACCACATTTAGAAGTATTGCTCATTCTCTGTGGAATATCTTGTGTTCTTCAATGAGATCCGAAACCCCCTTGCACTTGTTTAAAATGAGATTTAAGATGGTCCTATTTATGCAAGGCTTTGGAGACACTGTTTTCGCTGTATGGGAACAGAGGCATTGGAGTCCGTGCATTGTCCCTCTCTGCAGTTTTTTTTTCTCTTTTCTCTTTATCATTTGTTTTAACTTGTAAACTGCTTTGTTATATGGTAAACAAATGGCGGTGTATTAAATCAACTAAATTAAACTAGAAAAAATGTGGAAGAAGGGAAATGAGCAAGAAGAGGGTTGGGGTGGGAGGAATGGAAGGAGGGAATGTGTGAGTAATATGAAGGAGATAAAAAGGGAGGAAGAAAGACAAGGTGTAGAAAAGAAGGTGAAAGGAAGAAATGGATTAAAAGACGTAGGATGCAACATGAGGGAAATGGTGTAGAAACGAGGAAGTGGAAATGATGATGGGAGAGGAAAAAGTGTGGGCTTGGCTTTTTAGATACCAACTAAAAATTTGGCTATTTCTGCCATAGAACACAAATTTAAATAATAGGCCCTCATGTTTTGTTAGATCAAGGTACAATGTTATGTTTGTTTGGGTATGAATTAGGTGGTTGAACAGTATTCTATTGGAAAATATTTTTTGGTAGGGATTGGGAATTTTTTTGGCAATGGGAAGAGATGGGGGTGTTTTGGGTTGACTGTCTGTGGTCTATGTGATGTGTTTATTTCATTCAATTGTAGTAATGGTATGGGGTGGAGGAGTAGCCTAATGGTTAGTGCAACAGGCTTGGAACCAGATGGTCCAGATTCAAATCCCACAACAGCTTCCTCTAGCTTTGGCAAACCATCCAAGAATCCATTGTCCTGGGATGGCTCAGAATAGTTCTAGTAACCCAAGCTGAAGAGCCCTAGCCGCTTTAGCCTTTCCTCATAGGGAAGTCGTCCCATTCCCTTTATCATTTTCGTTGCCCTTCGCTGTACCTTTTCTAATTCCATTATATCTTTTTAAAGATGCGGTGACCAGAATTGTACACAGTATTTGAGGTGTCATTGCACCATGGAGAAATACAAAGGCATTATAACGTCCTCATTTTTGTTTTCCATTCCTTTCCTAATAATACCTAACATTGTATTTGCTTTCTTAGCCGCCGCCGCACACTGAGCAGAGGGTTTCAATGTATCATCAACAATGACACCTAAATCCCTTTCCTGGTTGGTGACCCCTAATATGAAACCTTAGTAGTGTGAATAATAAGATTTGTTGAGCTATGACCCGCTGTGAAAGGGTTGATGAATTAACTTCAGAGATACCAGCTTTCTCCAAGTCTTCAGTGACTTATTTGACTAGTCCTGGGTTTTTCAATCCTTCTCTAACCATTTGTGTTTTCCAAAACAGAGATATTCCAGAATGATTTGAGAGGAGGGTTCACAAAACAAGACTGGCTCAGTGACTTTGGAGCTAGTTGGCATCCCTACCAACTTGCTGTGTAGTACCTTGGATGAATCTCTTCATAAAGGCAGTTAATGAATCCCAAGAAATAAATACATTTTGATTTCTATGACCCTTTTCATTTCAGAACCTTTAGGCAGGCTCTTTCTGACTGGAACATCTGCTTCCTTGAGATGCTCAAATTATCTTCGCTGTTTGGATATGAAGTAGAGGGCCAGGAGGTTAAACAGCAGTATATAGAATGGCAATAACTATTCTGAGCAGACAGACACTGTTTAATTCTGAAAGCAGAGAGCCTTCTCTTGACTCTCAAGAGATGTGGCACTCAAGAGCTGATACAAGGAGAATTGAGCTTCTGATGTTTATTTCACTTCTTATCTGCACAAAATGAGCTTGTCCAGGCTTCCTTTACCTCTCTGACTTCTCAAGCATCATTTTCCGTGATTACACATATAACAGTCCTGGTACTTATTCTGTATTTTTGATCATTTAGCATAGTAACAACAACATATATATATATATATATATATATATAGAATATTCTGGTTTTAGGTAAACACCATACACAGGACAAAGATAAATAGGAAGGCGTTGCTACAGTGTACATTCAGAACCCTCTTGCACATATGTATTGCTTACGCCTAGTAAATAGATGACCTCAGGAAACCTATGTTTAGTTACTTTCCACAAGTTAAAACTTGATGGGATTAATATTTATTGTTTCTGAAAAGTCATGTGCATACTGAGCATCCTATAAGAGAAGGGAAATAGCAAATAAGATTACACATAGTACTGCATAAGAGAGTGGTAACAAGCACCTATAGGGTTGTTAATATTTACATGGGCAGTCAGGAGAAGGATGAACTCAATTGACTCCTGGTCTACTTTTAGCCTAACCAGCTGTAAATGATAAAGAACGAAGTGCAGGAGAGGAAGTCAGCAAAAAGGCACAATAGTATTTTATAGTACATTGTGCAAGAGAAGGAGTAGAACAATAATAGAGTAATGAGTGCAGTATTTGAATGAAAGCAAAATACTGAAGGGATGGCATCACGCATGGGGGAGGTCATTAGATATTTCTAGATGGTGGTGAAGTTGAATGATGGCAATGCATGGAATAATGAGAGGAGGATAATGACATGAAGGAGGCAGCAGAGTCAGTTTCGGGTTGAAACAAGGACTGAAGCTTGCGGGTTTCAACGATGGGATGACATGAGGTAAGTAGCAGGATAGCAAGGTTGACCCCCCTTGGGTTAATGGGTTTATGACAGGATGATGGAGGATTGTCAGGACTAGTAATGGGTTGATGGGGGATGATGATGAAGATGATGAAAATGACATAGAGGGTGCAGAAGGGGGTATGATAGAATAATGGAGAATCATCTGGAATAATTATAGAGGCTACAGCTTTAGTGATTTAAAAAAGCCATATGTAAAGCACTAATCAGCGATCAGATGACAAAGGATTACCTAGCTTAGTAATGGTCTTGTGAGAGATGGTTCGTAGTGATGATAGGGAGAGAAATTATTTTGTGAAAGCACTTGGGAGTATTATTGAAGCAAGCGATGAAATGATTGACATTAACGATGGAAATGTCATGAGGAAAATAGGAGTTAATAATAACAATAATAATATCATGAACATCATCATAATTTCTACAGTGCTACAAGGTTGATTTAGTGCTTTACAGAGCCTATGGGAGTTCCTGCTCCTCAGAGCTTACATTCTAGTCAAGATGGACACACGGCAATACAGGCAAAAAATAAATAAGGGAATCCAATGAGTCCATGATTGGAAGAACTATACCATGTGAGCTGTAGTTGGGTTAATTGAAGGAGAAATGTTAATTGAGCAAAGGTGCAGGAAATTAGTCTTTTCTAAGAATCTGTGAAAGAAAAGCTAGTTGGGCAAATAGGAAGTTTCAGTATGCATTACTGAGAATCCATCTTGACTCCTAGATTTTTTGAAATTTAAAGTTAGGTTAATACAGTTCTCTGCAAATCTAAGCATGACAAGAGAACAAGGGATATGATATAAGGGTTCAAAAGTGAATTAATAGTCTGGTTCAATAGAGGACAGTGAACACATAGAGGACAATTCTATAACTGAGCACCTCCATGTAAGTGCCCTAAGGGTGGGTGGTACGAGTCTATTCTGTAAGAGAACTAAGTGCATAGGTTCCATTATAGAACCTATAAAATTTCTAAATTTCAGAAAATTATTGAAGGCCGTACTGTTTAAAAAAGCTTATTCTCCAGGTTCAACATAATTTTGTTCAACTTTTAGTCTTAACAAGGTTCAAGGACACTAATTATCTTTACTATCTTTTACACATTGTTGTTTTAAATGATATTTACTATCTTACTATCAACTGTATAATTGTACTTCATGCGCTGTAGCCTCCCTACAGATTAGTGTAAGCCACATTGAGCCTGCAATTTAGTGGGAAAATGTGGGATATAAATGTATAAAATAAAATAAATAAACACTTACTAGTGTTACCTGGCATCGACATACCTAACATGTAGGTGCTCACACTTATACCACCCAGAGAGCTGACAAGTGCGGGCTCCTAAATGTGGCAGGGATGTGTGTAACCTTGAGTATTCTGGAAGTTATTGTGGGTAAATGGGAGTCCTGCCTATCTCCCTCCCCCCGCCCACACCGTTCTTCTCCTCTGTGTAAGCCCCCTTGCAAATATGTGCCATGTAAATTGAGTTGGCATTGGCAGGACAGTGCTTAGGCGCAATACTGATATATACATGCGTGTATATATGTGTGTGTGTTTTGTTGTTTTGATGCCCTGAAATAGGCGCTAACATACATGGTTTGAGGACAAATTGTTAAGGGAGTCTTTTTACAAAGGTGCGCTAGCGTTTTTAGCGCACACTAAACACTAAAGATGTCTATAGGAATATATGTCTCTAAATACTCAGCTTCATAGATAACGTATCAATGTTTAAATACGAAGATCTAATACATCAGTAGCGTTTTAGCAGGCTCGTCAGATCAGCATGCCTGCCTCTATAATGGCTGATGATTGTATGAGCCAAGCATGTTTAAGAGGCAGTAACGCAATCCTCGTTGATCCCAATCTTTGATTTTTACTTAGTTTCTCATTTTTCTTAAATTTTCCATATTTACTATTATCTTTAAATTCCAAATTAATACTTAGCTTTCCAGCCTCAGTAAGCAGTATACAATGGAGACCCAATGTCACCGACATAGATCCATGTTTCGCAATATGCTGTTTCACGGTAGTCTCCAAACCTATTTTTAACGCGGTTTTCTCAATGTCGGTGACATTGGGTCTCCATTGTATACTGCTTACTGAGGCTGGAAAGCTAAGTATTAATTTGGAATTTAAAGATAATAGTAAATATGGAAAATTTAAGAAAAATGAGAAACTAAGTAAAAATCAAAGATTGGGACCAACGAGGATTGCGTTACTGCCTCTTAAACATGCTTGGCTCATACAATCATCAGCCATTATAGAGGCAGACACGCTGATCTGACGAGCCTGCTAAAACGCTACTGATGTATTAGATCTTCGTATTTAGACATTGATACGTTATCTATGAAGCTGAGTATTTAGAGAGATATTAATTGTACACTCCCTTCATCGTCTAAGTTTTATGTGTGCCTTGTGAGTACTGGTATAGGAATATATGGGCATCTGTAGTGTTTACTGCACACTTATCTTTAGTTCACGCTAAAAACGCTAGCATGCCTTTGTAAAAAGGACCTCTTAGTCTTAAAAGGACCTCTTAGTGTTAAATGTGGAAACTTAAACGTATAAGGCCCTACTTTCCGAGGGATATATTCCGCCACTTGACACAATCAATATCATTGACCCATTTGGACTATTGTAATGGATTATATGCGGGTTGTAAAGTACAGCTTCTGAAAAAACTCCAGACTGCCCAGAACACTGCTGCCAGATTGATATACAACAAAACAAGATATGACAGCGCTATACCTCTTCGACTGAAACTACACTGGCTCCCTGTTTTGGACCGCATTATCTTCAAACTTTGTACCTTGGTCCACAAGATAATCTATGGTGATGCCCCAGGTTATATGTTTGGTCTAATTGATCTGCCGGCCAGGAACAGTACCAGCTCATCTCGTACTTAAATGAACCTTCATTGTCCAAACTGCATTGGTCTTAAATATAAAACGTCCCACGCATCCAATTTCTCCTACTTGAGTACGCAGATGTGGAATGCATTGCCTAAAAGTTTGACAACGATACATGACCACCTAGAATTCAGACGAAATTTAAAGACCTATCTATTTTGCAAGGCCTACCCTACTGCTTCTGCTTAGCTGGCTCGACTCTGCACTGATACAAAGGACATTGCTATTTCTTATTTCTTTGTCACTTATTTTACCCACTTGTCCCTACCTTCCATGATCCTATTTCTAATTGTATTTGTTAAACACCTGCCATACTTGGCGTTCACCAATACGGTGTCTTGTAAGCCACATTGAGCCTGCTAGTGTGTGGGGAAAATGGGGGATACAAGTGCTGCAAATAAATAAATAGAAAATGTCATTGGGCACGTCTTTGACATCCAAAGACTTTCACTAGGTCAATAATGAGCCTATTGTACATTGATTGCATTTTTGTACATTAATGCATAGTACACTTTTGTGACTATGGATGTATATTAGCTATAACTATGGATTTAGCAAAGATCTGTTCTACCTGTAAGAGCATTTCCCAATTAATCTCTTTGCTTTCCTCTTTCAGAGACGAGAGAAGATAGAACAAAACGCCTCTTCCGACATTACACAGTGGGCTCCTATGACAACTTTACATCTTACAGGTACAGAATTTTGTTACTCAAAGAGAGTTTAGGAGAATTAACACATAACACAGGCTGGAATTAGTAGTAGAATGATAACGGTAATGATGAAATTAGTAGTAATGATGAGAACCCTCAGTTGGTATTAGTAGCTGTGATGATGATATATTTGCAGTATACTTTTTTGTAATTGCTCCGTGCTGTATACTACCTTCATGTTTATTTTTAAACATGGATATTATATGAATGTTGACGTTGGAGTAAATAAGAAAAATGAGCATACTAATTGATCAAACCAAATCACATGACTACACTAACAGAGCTGCTAAGGCACCAGTTCCAGGATGGAAATATTTAGGCCAGTCTTGATTTTGAATTTGCATTCTGACGCAGAATGTTATTCGTAGGCCATGACTGTACTCATCGGTGCTCCAGATCCCATAATTCACCAGGATAAGTTTGTCAAAAATCCAGGACTAATATATTTTCCTCCATGAATTAGTTAACTTGGCAGTTCTGCACTAAATTGTATTTTGCTGTTTTGAGTCCATAGTTTCTCCTAGTTATTCATACAGGAATCAAATAAAGGGTTAAAGGTCTACGTTTTATTTATTTTTTTGTACCTGAGGCAACGGAGGGTTAAGTGATTTACCCAGGATCACAAGAAAATGTGGTGGGAATTGAACCCAGGTGTCTAGGTTCTCAACCCAATGCACTAACTATTATGCTATTCCTCCATTCCTAGAAGCAATGTTAATCAACATAGCCAACAGTTTCTAAGAAAACAATAAAAAAAAAACCCAATAACCTGCCTTTTCAGTTTTTTAAAACATGTTCTCTATGTATGCTTACATTTATTTCACCTCTTTGGGTAGCCAGGTGTGAATCATCAGGGGGTCTGATTTAAAGCCTTTGGTGTGTCTTTAAATTATATTTTTATTATGGTCTATTTTCGTGTTGCACTGATGTTTTTAATTTGTAGTGTTCCGAATATGTTGTGATGGAGACAAGAAAATAGCACCAAGTATACACAAGAGTCCCAAAGTGAAGATCCAGTAGATTTATTGATCACGAAACACCAAACACCCAAGAACTTATCTTGTAGTCGGCCTTAATAATGGTCATAGAAACTAAGATTGTCCTACAAGATAAGTCCTTGGGTTTTTGGGTGTTTTCTGATCAATAAATCTATTGGATCTTCAATCTGGACTCTTGTGTATACTTTGTGCTATATTTTTGTCTTATTTATTACATTTGTACCCCTGCGCTTTCTCGCTCATCGCAGGCTCAATGCGGCTTACATAGTAACAAGAGAATACAATCGGTAGTATCCAAATCAAAAAAGATGTATATGATAGGACAATGAACAAGAAGTAAGTGGGATAAAAGAGGTACGAGTGAAAGGACAGGAAAGGTAATGAAGTGGAGCGATAAAGGAGAAGTTGAGGAAGAGCATGAAGGGTAAGAAGGTCTTCCTTTGGTATCTATTTCACTTGACTGTTGGTATTTCACTTTTAAGGCATCATGGCCTTTTCTCCCTGGGAGGACATTTTAGCTTCAATGACCATTATCCATAAGAGAGACTACAAGATAAATCCTTGGGTGTTGGATGTTTTGTGATCAATACGTTTGTTACGTCTGCACTTGGGACTCTTGAGTATACTTGGTGCTATATTTGTGTCTCGCTTTGGTATCTGTAGCACCTGCCTCTTTGTTTATGTTCTCTCAGTACCCTTCTCCACTACTGCCAACTCCAGGCTCCGCTCATTCTGCCTTGCCTCACCCTATGCCTGGAACAATCTTCCTTTACCCATACGCCATGCCCCCTCCCTACCTATCTTCAAATCTCTGCTTAAAACTCACCTTTTCAATGCTGCCTTCGGCGCCTAACCGCTCTAGAAATATGAAATGGCCCAATCTATCCACCCTATCAGATTAACTGTTCACTCGTCCTCCAATCTATCCACCCTATCAGATTAACTGTTCACTCGTCCTCTAGATTGTTCACTTGTCTTTAGATTGTTCTCTTGTCTTTTAGATTGTAAGCTCTTTGAGCAGGGACTGTCCTTCTATGTTTAAATTGTACAGCGATGCGTAACCCTAGTAGCGCTTTAGAAATGCTAGTTAGTAGTAGTAGTAGTAGTATGTTTGCGATGGATATAAGAAATTTAGCATTTTGGAATACCGGGCATCACGATAACTGTGATGAGGCAGATGCTTTTGTTTAGTAATACAACAACAGTATCAGAAATTGGCACAGGCAGCCTGACATTGTAATTCTGGTGCAGCTATAGGTCCCTGACATTATCTGAACTGTTCTTTTCCCTTGTAAAGAAACTTTAGGATATAAAATATCCATTATGTTGTATGCTACCCAATGCAAACTGATTGCAAATGTAGAGGCCTTTTTACTAAAGATTAGCACATGCTAAAGGACATTTGCATATGTGAAGTGTCGCATGGCCCATAGGGTTTAAGATAGGATACACATTAGTATTTTTATTTTTTTTTATTATTTTTGTTACATTTGTACCCCGCGCTTTCCCACTCATGGCAGGCTCAATACGGCTTACATGGGGCAATGGAGGGTTAAGTGACTTGCCCAGAGTCACAAGGAGCTGCCTGTGCCTGCAGTGGGAATCGAACTCAGTTCCTCAGTTCCCCAGGACCAAAGTCCACCACCCTAACCACTAGGCCACTCCTCCACTGTTGCTACTATTGGAGATTCTACATGGAATGTTGCTATTCCACTAGCAACATTCCATGTAGAAGTCGGCCCTTGCAGATCACCAATGTGGCTGCGCAGGCTTCTGCTTCTGTGAGTCTGACGTCCAGAAACAGAAGCCTGCGCAGCCTTCTACATGGAATGTTGCTAGTGGAATAGTAACATTCCATGTAGAATCTCCAATAGTAGCAACATTCCATGTAGAATCTCCAATAGTATCTATTTTATTTTTGTTACATTTGTACCCTGCGCTTTCCCACTCATGGCAGGCTAAATGCGGCTTACATGGGGCAATGGAGGGTTAAGTGACTTGCCCAGAGTCACAAGGAGCTGCCTGTGCCTGAAGTGGGAATTGAACTCAGTTCCTCAGTTCCCCAGGACCAAAGTCCACCACCCTAACCACTAGGCCATTCCTCCACTAAGCTTTAATAAAAGGACCCCTTAACTACAAATAACCCTTCCCCCAATAAGAAAAAAATCCATCTTTTTGGAGTAGGTCAGTTAATGAAGTTAATTGTTAAAAATTAGAGGATTTTTTTAATTGATATTAATTGTTGTCCATTTTATGAGCCCCTTAAGCCAGGGGCGTAGCCAGACACCTAATTTTGGGTGGGCCTGGGACCAAAATGGGTAGGCAGAGGAATCCTGCCCCATCCCACAGGTGATTTGGTCTCTCCTTCTCTCACCTGCATGCCTTATGGTCTCTCAAACATCCCCCTCCCCCGCATACCTTTTAAATAGCAGATTTTAACTGTCAGCAAGCAGCAACTAATACACACTGCTCGTGTTGCCCCCCACAACCTTCCTACTGATGCAACTTCCTGTTTCCAGAGGGAAGGCTGTGAGGCCGAAGCAAGCAGTATGTATCAGTCACTGCTTGCTGCGGGCGAAGATCTGCTATTTACAAGATATGCAGGAGGAACAATTGTTGGGAGTTTTCAGTTGGTGGGGCTTGGGAATCCCTGCCAGCCACATCATAGGTGTGCTACTACTGGGTGGGCCTGAACCCTAAGTGGGTGGGCTTGGGCCCACCCTCGGCTACGCCACTGCCTTAAGCTACTCTTGGGTATGGAGTAAGAGGGACTGTACTATTTCCTGCTGGCTGTTGTAAGACATTATGCTTTGCCTTATGCCAGTGGTTCCCAAACCTGGTCCTGGAGGCACCCCACAGTGAATATTCATGAGAGAGATTTGCATGCAGTGGAGGCAGTGGATGCAAATTTATCTTGTGAATATGCATTGTGCATATCCTGAAAACCTGAGTGGCTGGGGTGCCTTCAGACCCAGGTTTGGGAACCACAGCCTTATGCCCTCATGCAAACAAAACATGTCATAACGTCATATTGACTATGAGATGACCCTCCTTATATTCAGGACAGTATAGTACAAGCAGACGGGATCGGCACCAAAAAGCCTACTTCCCCTTTTTGATGCCTTTGTTTTTCCTCTGAACATAAGTGGCTGAACAGTTTTAGGGGCATGTAGGAGGAGAATTTTCAATTGCCTAGGATAGTGTTTTTCCCAAGTCCGGTCCTAGAGTACCCCTTGCCAGTCAGGTTTTCAGGATATCCACAATGAATGTGCATGAAAAAGATTTGCATATAATGGAGGCAGTGGAGGAGTGACCTAGTGGTTAGGGTGGTGGACTTTGGTCCTGAGGAACTGAGTTCGATTCCCACTTCAGGCACAGGCAGCTCCTTGTGACTCTGGGCAAGTCTCTTAACCCTCCATTGCCCCATGTAAGCCGCATTGAGCCTGCCATGAGTGGGAAAGCGCGGGGTACAAATGTAACAAAAAAAAAATCTCTTTCATGCATATTCATTGTGGATATCCTGAAAACCTGACTGGCAAGGGGTACTCCAGGACCAGATTGGGAAACAAAATGAGAAGATACAGAAGAAGATATCCCCTTTTGGGCATTATCCCTGTGGAAAGTGCACTTTGTTTGGTTAATAAAAAAGCTATTTCCACTGTACATCCGGTAACAAAGCAGGAATACGTTATGAGTCATTTTTCTAACTATCAGTCTGAAGGCGTTGTTTATATGCTTGCATTTGGCCTTGTAATTTAATGTACATAGGGAAAACGAAACACACTTTAAATAAGAGAACCATTGAACACAGAAGTGCAATTAAAAGAGGGCTGCTGGAAAAACCATTAGTAGAGCATGCTTTATGGGGACTTGTGCAATAAAGTTTCCATCTGGTCTTATTGAGTTTACTGGACTTTTTTCTGTGTCTGCTTTGGTTTTGTTGTGGTTTGCTGCGGACAACGAGAGCTTCTTTCTGTTTGCCTAGGAGACATATAGCCATGATTCGAAGGTAAGGTAGGATTTGTTTTTGTTACAAATACATTTGTACCCCGCACTTTCCCACTCATGGCAGGCTCAATGCAGCTTACATGGGGCAATTGAGGGTTAAGTGACTTGCCCAGAGTCACAAGGAGCTGCCTGTGCCTGAAGTGGGAATTGAACTCAGTTCCTCAGTTCCCCAGGACCAAAGTCCACCACCCTAACCACTAGGCCACTCCTCCACTGTTGCTACTATTTGAGATTCTACATGGAATGTTGCTATTAGCAACATTCCATGTAGAAGTCGGCCCTTGCAGATCACCAATGTGGCCACGCAGGCTTCTGCTTCTGTGAGTCTGACGTCCTGCACGTACGTGCAGGACGTCAGACTCACAGAAACAGAAGCCTGCGCAGCCTTCTACATGGAATGTTGCTAGTGGAATAGCAACATTCCATGTAGAATCTCCAATAGTAGCAACATTCCATGTAGAATCTCCAATAGTATCTATTTTATTTTTGTTACATTTGTACCCCGCACTTTCCCACTCATGGCAGGCTCAATGCGGCTTACGTGGGGCAATGGAGGGTTAAGTGACTTACTTGCCCAGAGTCACAAGGAGCTGCCTGTGCCTGAAGTGGGAATCCAACTCAGTTCCTCAGTTCCCCAGGACCAAAGTCCACCACCCTAACCACTAGGCCACTCCTCCACTCCATTTCTGACTTAAGCTTAGGTTTATTGTAAGTGATTCATCACCTTTCATACAAATGACGGCAAAGCAGTTTACAAAAAAAAAAAAAAAGCAAAAACAGACATAAATAAAAAGAAAGCCAAAATGCATGCAAGGTCAAATAGCTTATCCCAGAAAACAATCAACACACACCCATCCAGAGAAGAAAAAAGAAGAGAAAGCTCAATGCAAAGACAGGAAGCATAAGGCAAATTAATACCTGTCATTATAATATCCTAAGCATTAAACCCATCTCAGACACAAGAAACTTGTCTTAAAAGCAAGTCAATGCATTGTCTTATTTTATTTTTTTTTTATTTTTATATAGTGATGATCATTAAAAATGAGATAGACGTGATCAGTAACAAGAAGCTCACAGGCAGCTCATGAAAATCACTGCCATTACAACATCTTCGCTCAAAGTTGCTCAAAGCAAGCCCATATTTTGGACCAAAAAGGCCCAGTGTTTTGTCACTCTGCTTGTAAGCAGTAATTATATCACTCCTCTGCCTTCTGTTCAAAAGAAAGATTCATTACTGTTACGGTATGTGCAAAACTGTACTTCAAAAGTTGGAAAAAAAAGCTCCTGTTTTCAAAAGCACAAGGATGCAACCACCAGTTAAATCACCAAAAAGTGGAGAAAAAGATCTCAGTGAATATATACAAAACCCTAGAATTTTAAAAGAACTCTGCCCTGGAGAAAATCACCATCTTAGTTTTTATATATATATACTAGCCGTTGAGCCCGTAAAAACGGGCTGGTATAGAGGTTTCCCTCCCCCCCGCGAAGTCACCGCCGCTCCCCCCCCTCGAAGTCGTCGCCGCTCCCCCCCCCCTCCACCTGGTCCGGGCCCTCTCTTCACTTCTGAACTTACAGATCCATTCGCCGAACGCAGCAACGCACATCAGCTGAGCTGCCCCTTCCTTCTCTGCCTGTGTGTGTCCCGCCCTCGCTGACGTTACGTCACAGGAGGGCGGGGCCACAGGCAAAGAAGGAAGGGCTCACTGCAGCTCAGCTGATGTGCGTTGCTGCGTTCGGCGAATGGATCTGTAAGTTCAGAAGGGAAGAGAGGGCCCGGGCCGGGTGGAGGGGTGGCGGCGGCGACTCCGAGTGGGGGGGGGAGCGGTAGCAACGTCGGCGGCGCAGTTTCCCTCTCTGTCCCCCCCCCCGTCATCACGTATTGACGCGGGGGCGGGACAGAGAGGGAAGTCTCTACTGCGCATTTGCAGTGAGTACGGTCACTCGCCGTTTATATGTTTGATATATATATATATTTTTTTTTTAACCCCTCTAAGGTGTGCAAAAATAACTCAAAATATTATGTATTTATTTATTGCATTTGTATCCCACATTTTCCCACCTATTTGCAGGCTCAATGTGGCTTACAATATATCATGGGTAGTGGAAATGTAATAGAAAATAGACATTGAGTGTTACAGAAAATTTTTGGCAACATGATAATGATAAGACATGATAGTAGTATTACTAGCAGATATTATAAGACAGTTCTGAATATGTGTGGAGGAGTCATGTATATTCACATTGGTTGATCTTTGTGGTAAGCCTTGTTAAAGAGATGGGTCTTCAATATTTTGCGGAAGTTCGTTAGTTATAATCCTATACATATACAAAATATTGCAAAACGTATTATTACAGTGCCATGCTTTATAAATATACTAGTCGTTGAGCCCGTAAAAACGGGCTGGTATTGGGGTTTTCCTTCCCCCTCCCTCCCCGCGAGGTCGCCACCGCTACCGTCCCCCCCCCCCCCCCCCACCCCACCCCCGGAGTCGCCGCCATCCCTCCACCTGGCCTGGGCCTTCTCTCCGCTACTAAACTTACACATTCATTCGCCGGAACGCAGCACGCACATCAGCTGAGCTGCCGTCGGCCCTTCCTTCTCTGCCTGTGTCCCGCCCTCCTGTGACGTAACATCAGCGAGGGCGGGACACAGGCATGGAAGGAAGGCTGACGGCAGCTCAGCTGATGTGCGTGCTGCGTTCCGGCGAATGGATGTGTAAGTTTAGTAGCGGAGAGAGGGCCCGGCCGGGTGGGGGGAGGAACGGTAGCGGCGATCTCAGGCGGGCGGGCGGGGGGAGCGGCATCAACCTCGGCGGCACAGTTTTCCTCTCTGTCCCGCCCTCGTCATCACATATTGACGCGGGGGCGGGACAGAGAGGGAAGTCTCTACTGCGCATTTGCGAGTGAGTCGGTCACTCGCCGTTTATATGTTTGATTAATTTTCAAAGTCCAAATATCATCACATTCAACACACATCCACAGAACTATCCCATTTGGAGAGATTGCCCTCAAAAGAAATCTTGTGGAGAAAGAAAACATCTTCAAGTATACTGCCTTTCTGTGGTACAACCAGTCCAAAACCAGGAATATTGGCAGAAGGATACAAAACTATTTCCCATTGCTTTGAGTGCCACAGGTTGATTAAAAGGGATTTCCAGGTACACCTGGATAAGTTGCCTATACATGTTGCATCTTACGAACTCCAGAAAGAAGCTCTCTTTGACGCGATGCAAGTACTGTGGTGTGGGTTAGTAAATTTGAGAGGCCAAGATCATACTCCACATACCCTGGCTTAGGAATGAGGTTTATTCCTTTCATGGTATGCGCAAAAGTATCCCATTTGGAGACATTGCACCCAAAAGAAACCTTTTAGGGTGGATTATTGTAATTCTGTTTGTTAGGGAAATCAGCTTATGAAATCAAACAGCTCAAAACATTCAGACTATCTCAGTCAAATTTCTCTGGAGTGAGTAGAAGTTTGACCACATGATACCACTATAGAAACTTTGGCCCCCTTTTCCTTATACTGCAGGATCAGATTTAAAACTTTATAGCTGGCTTATAAGGCCTTTTTCATTTAGGCTTCGCCTTCTATTTATCTGCATTGCTATTTCCCTGTGTTCTGTCTCACTCTCCATGGTCACAACAAGAGAATGTATTGTCTGTTCCACCTGCGGTACCCGTTCGATTTGAGTCTTCTAGACATTCTGAATTCTTTTTTGTTGCACATCCTTTATGGAGCTCTTTGCAAGAATCTCCCTGATATTTAGCCAGCGGCAGTGAGCATTCTGCCTACCACCAGCATAATTCCCAGATATTCAATGCATTTGTACCCCATATTTTCCCACCTGGTGATAGGTTCAATGTGGCTTACAGATTATTTAAGGGAAGCAGGTTACGTGTTGTAGAGTCGTGTGGGGCGACAAAGCCAAGTTCCGATCCATCTAAGATCATGATTGTGGAGTGTTGGTCAGTTGACTGTTTGACTAAGTGGGTTCGTCAGGGATGAAAGTTCTAAATAAGTGGGATTTCAGGTGTTTTCTGAATTGTAGGTAGTTGTTTATGGATTTTGAGGTCTTTAGGTAGAGAGTTCCAGATTTTGGTACAGACGTAAGTGAAGTTTGTTGAGTGTGTGGTTTTGTATTTCAGTCCTTGGCATCTGGGGAAGTGGGAGGTAAGATAGGATCTTGCACTTTTGGTTGTGTTGCGCAGTGGTAGGTTTATTAGGTCGATCATGTATTCTGGACAGAGGCCGGATGTTATTCTGTAAGTTGGCAATACAGATCTTGAAGTATATGCGTGCTTTGATAGGTAGCCAGTGTAGTTTTTGAAGTAATGGTTTTGCGCTTTCGGATCAGTTTTTGCCATATATTAGTCTTGCCGCTGTATTTTGTGCTGTTTGCAGTTTCTTTAAGGTTTGTTCTTTTCATCCTGCGTAGATTGCATTGCAGTAATCCACATGGGCTAGGACCATGGTTTGGACTAGAGAGTGGAAAATGTCCCGTGGAAAATAGTTTTTATATGTTTGAGTTTCCACATTTGTTTGTGTTGGGTATGCCCCTTGTTTTTTTCCAGTAGAGGGTCATGTCTAGCCTGAAGTGGTCAGACCAGGGAGTTCCTGTCCATCTCTGGTTTTGTATTGTAAATAGCTGGTTTGGTGAGAATCTGTGTGCTAGAAGGTTGAATGCGTGTCCTTTGGTGTAAATTGAAGTCACTGCTGGTCACTGGAAGCCCCAGAGGTGGAGGAATTTGATGCAGTCTCTGGTGTTATCCATACTCTGATCTTCTAGGTTAGACTAATATCTCCTATTAACAGTATGTTGGAATTGGCTACACAAGTGTTCGAGATGAATCTATGAAGTTTGTTTGGGCTGCTCTCCAGTTTCCTGGGGGACTGTCCAATAACATTCAGCACAGGTGGTTTTGTCTTCTATTCTAATCAAGGCGATTTCCAGTTGCGGTGTTATGGATTCCACAGTAGGTTTTACTGTGAGAAAGGATCTGTAGATTAGTGCAATATCCCCTCCTTTTTTCCCCCCATTTCTGGTCCAGTGCAGAATTTTTGTAGCCTAGAGGGTATAGGTCCAGGATTATAGAGTCTTCTTTGTCATGGATCCAGGTTTCGGTGAGGAAGACCAGTCCAAGGTCTTCATCCGATATCCAGTCTTTGATTGTTTCAGTTTTGTTTCCCGCTGATCTGGCATTGATGTATCCCACTGGTATTGCTAGATAAATGTCGTCTGTTATCGCGACTTTGGAATTTTCACTAGATGACGCTCATTTTGATTTCTGAGTTGATTGGTTCCCTTTTATGCTGTTTATTGTGTTTGAGCTGTTGTTGAGTGTGTTTCTTTGTCTATGTTTTTGGTTGTGTCATTTCATCTGTTTGTTTGAACTCTGCCTTGATGAAGGTTGGTGTTTCTAGTTGGGTGATTCGAGATGCAAATTATTGATATTATGTTGTTGTCTCCTTGTGTTAGAGAGATAGTAGTGTTAAAATAGATATGCCTGCTAGAAGTCTTGTGATGTGCATGTTGTCTATCTCGGTGTTAGGGGGGAACTGATAGTTGTCTCGGACCTATAATTTTAAGGGGGGAGGATGAGAGTTTGTGAATTGATATGGAGGTGTTGGGGTGATTATTATTTATATTTTAGGTTATATTCAGCCCTTAACCGCATAAGCCAAACCACTTAAATGCAGCCTGATTTAAGTGGTTTACTTATGCGATGAGAGGCTGAATATTGGCACTTTATCTGGCTCCGTCCCTGGAACATCCACAAGTTAGCTGAGTTTGAATTCGGAGCTAACCGTTTGTAGCACAGCTAAAAGCACATGCCCTTAATATGGGTTTGTATTTATGGGTGAACCACCTCCCCTCCCCTCCAGGCATTATGGAAGCAATTTTATAACATAGGTGCAAACATTTACATACCTGTCACGCACCTACATGTTTAGAATTATGGCATTTACACATGTAGATGCACACATAATGCCTGCAAATGCCAGAATTCCACCTAAGCACTATTCTGCAAATACCTGCTTCACTTAGAGTGTATTTGCAAATGAGCACACACACGGGTAAGGCTCCTTCTTATACATGTAACTTACAAAATACTGTTTCTCCAACACAGGGGTTCTCAACCCAGTCCTTGGGACTCACCTAGCCAGTCAGGTTTTCAGGGTACCCACAGTGAATATGCATGAAACAGATTTGCATGCACTACCTCCATTGTATGCAAATTTATCTCATGTGTATTCATTGTGGGTGTCCTGAGGACTGGTTGAGAACCCCTGCTCCAACATATAGGTGCTATTAACACTTACTCCAGCTCTATGGCTGGCATAAGCATTTGCGCCTGTTACCTACAAATGTACTCAATCTGCTGCCTACAAATGTTACCTACAAATGTACTCAATCTGCTGCCCCTCACTACCTCTCTACCCTCATCTCCCCTTATGTTCCCACCCGAAACCTCCGTTCACAGGACAAATCCCTCCTCTCAGTACCCTTCTCCACCACTGCCAACTCCAGGCTCCGCCCATTCTGCCTCGCCTCACCCTATGCCTGGAACAACCTTCCTGAGCCCCTACGTCAAGCCCCTTCCCTGCCCATCTTCAAGTCTCTGCTTAAAGCCCACCTCTTCAATGCTGCCTTCGGCACCTAACTCTTACCTTCGGGATATCCGGACTGCCCCAAATTGACTGCCCCCATCGTTTCATCTACTCACTTGTCCTTTAGATTGTAAGCTCTTTGAGCAGGGCCTGGCCTTTTATGTTAAATTGTACAGCGCTGCATAACCCTAGTAGCGCTTTAGAAATGTTTAGTAGTAGTAGTAGTTAGGCACAAATATACCTGATTAGGCTCGTAGTCTTTAAAGGAAGGTAGGCTCCTTCTTTCCTTTAAAGAATAAGCTCCTATAAGGCATCCTTTTATGAAATTGTTCTTTATGTGTCTGTCTATTTATTTTAAAGAGTTTCTTATAGCATATTTCCCTATAGGTAGACATCTTTATTCCACCTTCCTTTGTGTTTGTGTGTGTATTGGTGTATGCATGAATTGGGTGGTAACATAGTAGATGACAGCAGATAAAAGACCTGTAGACTGCAGGTATCTCAGGGTCTCTGAAACCCCTTTGATCTGTATTTATCTATGCATCTATTTGTGCTGTGCCATGTGTTACTCTAAACCTGGATAGTTTTGTGTATGTGTGTGTGTCTGTCTGTCTGAGGTCTTGAATCTGTTCTGTATGCTAGTCTGTGTATGTATATCTGTGTGAATCCCCTCCCCCCCCCCTTTTTTTGTCTCTTTGTATGTCCATGGATCCCTTTAGCTTATGCTTAAGGAGGAATATATGCTTCGTTGTCTTTCTCGATGCAGTGTGTAGTCTGTCCTGGTGCTAAACCAGACTGATTTCTCTGATTAATTCTGCTCTGATGTCAGACATGCAGCTCTGCTGGGAGGGATTTACAGGGCTGCATTTCAGATCTCGTTTGCACGGAGAATCTCTTTCCGTATGTGTCTCTCCCTCCCCCTTCCGTACTGCTCTCGTAAAATGTGGAGACATTTTCATGCTGAAAGGCTGCTACTGCCTGGCTTTCGTCTGGATGGATTTTTGCCTTTCTTTATACACATGTGCAGTGGATGCTTTCTTTCTGCTTGTCGCCCGTCACTGCCGGGGAGGGCAGATGGGGCAGCTCTGTAAAAGCAGGACAATGAAACGCACGTTGCCCCCTTTTTGTTAACAGCAGAGCATTATTTAGCAACAGGGGGCATATTTTACAGAAGATTAGAGCACTGGGACCTAAACTGACCATTTTTTTTCCAGCAGGCCAACACTTAAACCAACCTAGTCACCTGTGATTCTCAGCTCTCCTAAGAAGCAACAGCATGCCGACAGCTTTTCACCATCTGCATTCTGCTGCATGTCTAGAGTGCTTTTCATGTCCATTCTAAGGGCATCCTTCAAAGAGAAAGTCTGTTACCCCTGGTGTAGTCAGGTCTCATCTTGGGACCTGGATGCAGGGGACTCAGGGTGACCCTAGTGGCTCAGCATTGACCTCCCCCCCCCCCCCCTTACACACACTTCCCAGAGAACGTTAGGCCACCAACTGGCGGAGAAGGAGCCCTCGCCGTTGGCAATGCAGCCTGTGTGAAGCAGACAGGAAGCGAGAAGGGCACCTATGTGCCAAGATGAGATGTTGGTTGAAGTGAAGAGTCACCGTCACCCTCAGCACCTCACAGCATGGTACTGAAAGCTAACCCTGGCATTCTCTTCTTCTCTTTCCTGACCAGTGACTATATCATAGAGGAGAAGACAGCTGTGCTGCAGAAGAGGGAGCATGAGGGATTCGGCTTTGTACTGCGAGGGGCTAAAGGTAAGGGCCATATTTTATCACTTAAAGCTTTCCACATGCAGCAAGATCACGGCGTTTCTGTCTAAGTGAACAGAAGTCCTGGCTCAATGGATTCCTACCATTACTAATATCTACAGCGCTGCTAGACATACAGATCTTTGAAACTCGAAACTTGCACTGTTAGATATCATTGGAGCTTGGGCCTAGGACCTACCACCAGATGCACAGAAGAGGTTAATATTTATGTATTTGCATACAGAACTGCTTTATCTCTTTCCCTGTCCTTCTCTGCGCACACTCACTCCTGTCATTCTCGGTCTCGGCTTGACTGCCCTTTTTCTGTTTCTATAACATTCGCACATTCTGCACCGGTTGCTCCCATTTTGTGGAAATTCACTGTTGTCACATTGTTTTTCTCAGTATGAACCTGAAAAACATCCTTTTCCTCTCTCTCTGTCTACCTCCTGCTCTGCATTTATCCACACACATTCCATGCACGTTCGCTCCTCTCATGCATTGTTTTCTAATCATTGCCTGGCTGTCAATACATCCCCACACATGTTCTGCACGTATGTATTTTCTTACACGCCGTGTTCCTAAATGGACCGCTGGCTTGGTGAATGTGCCCTGCCAACATACTAATGTATTCTACATGCACTCATGTCATTGTCTGCTGAAAGCACCCTCTGTACTTCATTTTCTGGTCTGCCCATTGTATTTCTGGTGTGAAGTCGGGATGTGCTAGGACTGTTACAGGTACAGCATCTTTTGTTTTCGGTTTAATGAAAAGAATTCCATGACATTACACTTTCCCCTGCTTCTGAGAGGAGCTGTTTTAAAGCACATTCTGGATCATAATGCCTGTGTGAAAGCTCCGCCGTGCTGGTAAACTGGAAGCGAGTTCAGATGTAGTGCAGCTCAGGACACTTGGAAACTGAAATATCATCAGACGGTGGTGTATAATGTATTCAGTGAAGACAATGCAAGGACCACAATGGAACCCGAAGCTAGTTTTCTAGCAGGAAACAAATCCAGCTAAGGAAAATGTGAGTTTTTAAGCACGCAGTTCTATTGCCATCTGTACCTCTCCTAACTCTGTTTGCCTTTCTTTGATTTCAAAAATTTTAAGCCTTTCATTTTCAACAATAGATCTCCTTTTGTAAGTATTTCCTAGCAATGCAGCCCCTTCAGAGGTAATTGTATAAAGGATTTTTTTGCACACTTCGGAGTCCTTTTACCAAGCTGCAGGGAAAAAAGGCCCTGTGGTAGCAGCGGGGGCCATTTTTCCTGCGCGCCAGTGTCCTTCTTCCTGCAGCGGGAAAAAAGACCCTAAAAAAATGGCCATGCGATATGATTATTCTATCATTGAGGTGGCATCCAGGCAGCGTTTACCGCCAGGTTAGCGCTGCGGTAAAAGATTTTCGTTGCACCGGAAATGGCGAACGCTTGAGGCAGAACTACCGCTGGAGGCTGTGTTGGGCTGGTGGTAGTTCCGGGTTGCCATGTGGGCAACCCTTGAGTAAAAGGTCACCTTCATTTCTAAAATTCAAGCTATCATTTATGCCTAGGTGTCTTTATGAAAGGCTAAATTAGGTAGCTACGTAGTCTTCACACATAGGTAATGTTATAAAATTGGCTTCGTCATCTCCTGCACCCTGTATTTCAAGTGTAGTGTGATAAAAACCCAATGTGCGGCCTATGTACTAAGGGTGCAATGCTATAAAGTGTGTTCAAACGCAGGTGTGACAAAGGAGTGCGCTTAAGGATGAATTCTACATATGATGCTGAAAAAAAGCGCTATTCTATAAACTGCACTTAAAGTTAGACACGGTTTATAGAATTAGGCTTATGCCCGAGAATCGTGCCTAACTTTAGACACGACCGTTTGCACCAACTGGAGCGTGATGCAGATCTTTGCACCTAAATTAGGCATTATTCCCATGATTCTATAACTGTGTGCGTAAATTTTGCATCCCCTTTTTGAACTCGTATGTAAAATTTAGGCTTGGATTCTACACCTAAGTTTACAAGTCTATATTTTAATTAAATGTAATTAGTGCCAACAATTGCTTGTTAAGAAGCCAATTATCAGCGCTACTTAGCTCCTTATTCAGATAAATTGCGTGCGCAAACTGGTTAAATGCCCAAATATGTGCATGCAATTTTTAGCAACTTTTAATGAATTCAAGAGTTAGCACTATTTCTATAGCAGCGTTAAGGTTTACTTAATCTGTTACAGAATAGTAGCACAAAGCCACTGTGGTGTGCCGAAACTCCAGTGTCAATGGCAGATATAAGCTGGTCCGCCTAAATGCACCCAAAGGAAAGACCCAACAAAGGCCATGTTTCAGCTAAAAAGCCTTCTTCAGGGGTCGCAATGCTTCAAATCAATCAAGTTCACAGAATCATAACAATAAATAGAACAAAGGGCTCTTGACATGATGATGTTACTGCGGTAAAGGTGACTCATGATTACACAGAGTCCTTATTGCCTAGCGCCAGTTCATTTTCAGCAAGGACTTTGTGCAGTCATGAGTCCCTTTACTGCGGTGACATCGTCACTTCAAGAGCCCTTTTGCTCTACATTTTTTTATAATTCTGTGAAGTTGATTGATATGAACCATTACGACCCCTAAGGAAAGCTTTTTAGCCGAAACACGGCCTGTGTTGGGTCTTTTCTTTGGGTCAATGTACCATTGGCAAATAAACTTTTGGATGCTCCATTGTTTGCCTTGATCATTTGGTACGTTCCCACTTCCACCTGTGCTGTTGCTTCTTAATTCTGATTTATATTATAGCTTTGAGTCTACAACAGATATTTAGATATTCCGTGATGGAATGCTTTAACCCCTTGAACTACTTCATATTTTCTGACTTGTCTTCTGAACTTTGTCCCACTAAAGAATGCAAATTTGCAATCTTTAGTGTGGCAAAATTCAGGAGACAAAGTTCATAAATTTTAGTTCTGTTTCTATGTGGTTAAAAATATTATATCCTGAATCCTTCAGATCTTGCCAGTAATGGCCAACCTGTATTGTGTCGAATATTATCGTTGGTATAGTGCTACCAGGCATACACATTGCTTTTGCTTGTTTTTGTTGCTTAAGCAATTGTACCGTTCTCTTTCTCCAGTGCTTAGTCTTCTTGTTCCCCATACTTTCAAGAATATTTATTTTAATATTATGCAGCATTTGTATCCTTAACAAAATTACATGGATTAATGGGACAAAACTAACATGAATTTAGCCAAGGGGCCATCTCGCCTCACCAATCTGCTACATTTTTTTGAAGGCATGAGTAAACATGTGAATAAAGGTGAGCTGGTTGATGTTGTGTATCTGGATTTTCAAAAAGTTGACAAAGTATCTCATGAAAGACTCCTGAGTTAATTAAACAGTCATGGTATAGGACACAATGTCCTACTATGGATTAAGAACTGGTTAAAAGGTAAAGAGCAAGACAGTAGGGTTAAATGGTCGATATTCTCGTTGGAGAAGGATAAATAGTGGGGTTCCCCAGTGATCTGTGCTGGGACCGCTGCTTTATAATATATTTATAAATGGCCTGGGAACAGGTGATCAAATCTGCTGGTGATACAAAGTTATTAAATCGAAAGAGTATTGTAGGAAATTGCAAGAAGACCATATAAGACTGGGAGACTGGACATCCAGTTGGCAGATGAAATTTAATGTAAGCAAGTGTAAAGTGATGCACCTAGGGAACAGCAACCCAAACTGAAGCTATATGATGCAAGGTTCCTCATTAGGAATCACCACCCAGAAAAAGGATTAGGTGTCATCGCTGATGATACATTGAAATTCTTTGCTTAGTGTACAGTGGCAGCCAAGAAAGCGAATAGAACAGGGGTGGGCAACCTGTGGCCCACAGGCTGAATGGGGCCTACCATTGAATTTTATATGGCTCGCAAGACCATGGGAAATATGAAAGAGGTCTATAAAATAATGAGTGGAGTTGAACGGGTAGATATGAAGCGTCTGTTCACGCTTTCCAAAAATACTAGGACTAGGGGGCCTGCGATGAAACTACAATGTAGTAAATTTAAAACGAATCAGAGAAAATGTTTCTTCACTCAACGTGTAATTAAACTCTGGAATTCGTTGCCAGAGAATGTGGTAAAGGCGGTTAGCTTAGCGGAGTTTTAAAAAGGTTTGGACGGCTTCCTAAAGGAAAAGTCCATAGACCGTTATTAAATGGACTTGTGGAAAATCCACTATTTCTGGGTAGGCAGTATAAAATGTTTTGTACATTTTTTGGGATCTTATTTATTTATTTTATTTATTGCATTTGTATCCCACATTTTCCCACCTCTTTGCGGGCTCAGTGTGGCTTACAATAAGATATGAGTAGTAGAAATACATTTGTGACAACTTGAATATGGAATACGTTGTGCAGAGTTGTGTGAGACATTCAATTACCATTAGGATAATGAAACAATGGGACATCAATATAGAAACATTAGGAGGAGACAGTGGGACAATTGATTACAGGATGAGGGATCTGACGTGGTTGTATGTTGCATTGATGAACAGTGAGTATGGACTCTATGTGTTTTGGTTCTTTCCGTAAGTTTGTTCAAACAGGTGCGTCTTCAGTAGTTTTCGGAAGGAAGTTTGTTCGTTAATCATTCTTAGGTTGCGCGGTAGTGTATTCCAGGCCTGCGTGCTCATGTGGGAAAAGGTTGACGCGTGTAGCGTCTTGTATTTCAAGCCCTTGCAAGTGGGGAAGTGGAGGTTGAGGTATGTTCGGGATGACCTTTTAGCGTTTCTGGGTGGTAGGTCTATTAGATCAGACATGTACGCTGGGGCTTCGCCGTAGATGATCTTATGGACTAGTGTGCAAACTTTGAAAGTAACGCGTTCCTTAAGTGGAAGCCAATGTAATTTCTCTCGTAGTGGTTTCGCCCTTTCGTATCTTGGTTTTCCGAGGATGAGCCTGGCTGCTGTGTTCTGGGCTGTTTGAAGTTTCCTCATTATTTGCTCTCTGCAGCCCGCGTATAGTGAGTTGCAGTAATCCAGGTGGCTGAGGACGAGGGATTGCACTAGGCTGCGGAAGACGAATCTTGGGAAGAATGGTCTTATCCTTTTCAATTTCCACATGCCATAGAACATCTTCTTGGTTGTATTGTTTGCGTGGGTTTCGAGTGTTAGGTGGCGGTCGATGGTGACTCCAAGGATTTTTAGTGTTTCTGAGACTGGGAGGTTTAGGGTTGGTGTGTTTATAGCGCTGAATTCATTTGTGTTGTATTGGGAGGTGAGTATCAGGCATCGGGTTTTTTCTGCGTTTAATTTCAGGCGGAATGCGTCTGCCCATGTGTTCATGACGTGTATACTTTGGTTGATTTCGTTGGAGATTTCTTTGGTGTCTTGTTTGAATGGGATGTATATTGTTACATCATCGGCGTATATATACGGGTTGAGCTTATGGTTTGATAAGAGTTTTGCTAAAGGGATCATCATTAGGTTGAAAATGGTTGGTGAAAGAGGTGATCCTTGTGGGACTCCACATATAGGTGTCCATGCCTTGGACGTGGTTGAATTAGATGTGACTTGATACGAACGTAGGGTTAGGAACCCCTTGAACCAGTTCAGGACATTTCCTCCTATGCCAAAATGTTCGAGTGTGTGTAGCAGGATTCCATGATCTACCATGTCGAAGGCGCTTGACATGTCAAATTGTAGGAGGAGTATATTGTTGCCAGTTGCGATGATTTGTTTGAATTTGGTCATAAGGGTGATTAATACTGTTTCTGTACTATGATTCGATCGGAATCCTGATTGGGCGTCATGCAGTATTGAGTGTTTATCTAGGTAGTTTGTGAGTTGTTTAGTTACCATACCTTCAGTTAACTTGGTTATTAGTGGTATAGATGCTATTGGCCTGTAGTTGGTTATTTCGCTCGTGTTTTTCTTTGTATCTTTAGGAATAGGGGTGAGCAAGATTTTTCCTTTTTCTTTTGGGAAGAGTCCATTTTGTAGCATGTAGTTTATGTGGTTTGTTAGGTCTATTATGAATTTCTGGGGAGCGGATTTCATGAGGCTGTTTGGACATATGTCTAGTTTGCAGTTGGATTTAGCATATCTTTTAAGAGTTTTAGAGATGAGGTCTTCTGGCAGTTGTTCAAATTCGGTCCAGGTTCTGTCTGCTGGGAATATTCCTTCTTCTGGATCTAGGCAGTCTAGAAGAGTGGTGTATTCTGTAGGGCTAGTGGGTATCTTGTGCCGTAGTAGTATAATTTTCTCCTTGAAGTATGTCGCTAGGTTGTCGACACTTGGTGTATCTTTGTCGTTGGTTGTAACTGGTGAGGTGTCTAATAGTTTGTTCACGAGGTTGAAGAGTTTATGTGTGTCTTTGTAGTTTGGTCCTATTAATGTTTTGTAGTGAAGTCTTTTTGTCTGTTTTATGGTATATTTGTATTTTCTCCGAAGTAGTTTCCAGTCATTTAGTGTTTGTTCATCTCTCTTTTTGTTCCAGGCTCGTTCTAGTCTCCTGACTTGTGTTTTTAGTTTTTTCAGCTCTTCGGTGAACCATGGATTTGCGTTTTTCCTGTGTGTGGTTCTGGTTTGGACTGGGGCGATTTTGTCTAATGTTGTTGTGCTTATGTCATCCCATTCTTGGAGGAATTGGATGGTGTCAGCGTTTGTAGTCCATTCGTTCTGGTAGATCTGTTGCCAGAATGTTGAGGGGTCTATTTTCCCTCTCGTTGTGTAGGTTGTTCGCTCATGTTTATTATTCGTGTTTAGTTGTGTTTTTTGCCAGCAGAGAGTGACATTTGCTCTATGGTGGTCTGACCATGGTGTTGGTGTCCATCTTGTATTAGCGAGTATGATAGTTGAGTCCGGTTCTAATCTTTCCGTTATGATATCTAGTGTGTGTCCTTTTTCGTGAGTTGGTTGTATGTTGGGTGTTTGCAGATCCCAGAGTTTTAGGAATTCTTTGAATTCTCTTGTACTTGGTAAGGTGTCATCTTCTAGGTGTAGGTTGATGTCGCCTAGTATGAGGATGTTTGAGGCTGATACGCAGGAATTCGAAATGAAATCCAAGAGTTGTGTTTGGGCGTCTTGCCATTTACCTGGTGGTCTGTAGAATAGGATTGTGTTGAGGTGTCCTATTAGGCTTGAATGGTTGATTCTGGTCGATGCAATTTCAAGTTGTGGTGAAATGGATTCGCCCGTGATTGTGATAGTGTATTCAGGTTTGTATATGATAGCTATTCCGCCTCCTCTTTTTTTTCCATTTCTTGTCCAGTGCGTGATTTTGTATTTTGGTGGGCACGTTTGGAGGATTGCAGGGTCTGTGGGACTATGGAACCAGGTTTCTGTGATGAATAGGAGGTCTAGTTTGTCTGTGATGATCCAGTCTAGTAAGTCTGCTGAGTTGCTTACTGCTGATCTTGCATTGATGTATCCTAGTTGGATTGAGTGGTAGGGTTCCAAAGTGGGGTTTGATGTATTTATTTTTATTAGTTGTCTGTTTCTTCGGTAGTTGGGTTTGTTGTTGTCGTTGTTTTCCTCATTTTGTTGGTGGTGTTCATATCCGGTGATTATTCCAGTTGGTTGGTTGTTGTGTCTTTGATTGGCCACTGTTGGAAACAAGATGCTGGACTCAATGGACCTTTGGTCTTTCCCAGTATGGCAATACTTATGTACTTATGTACTTAAATATACACAGAAAACGTTGATGATTTTAAATACTTTATTTCACAAATATTTTCAGAACAGCCACTTTAGCAGTTTCCATCGTGTTTAGTCAAAGTTTTACTTTATTTATTTATTACGGAAGGTCTATGGAACTCTGTACATTTTCGATTCTGACATTACATAATCTTATTGACATTCGTGCTGCCCCTCTGTGTATAAAGATTGCCCACCTCTGAAATAGAATGTTAGGAATCATTAGGAAAGGAATAGAGACTAAAACAGAGAATATTATAATGCTCTTTTTGTATAGCTCCATGGTGTAACTTCACCTCAAATATTGTGCGGAATTCTGGTCACCACATCTCAAAAAGGATATAACCGAATTATAAAATGTGAAGAGTGGGCAAAATGATAAAAGGGATGGAAGAAACTCCCCTATGTAGAGAGGTTAAGGCTCTTCATCTTAGAGAAGAGATGGCAAAAGGGAGGTATGATAGAGGTCTAAAATAATTAGAGGTCCTTTTACTAAGGCGCATAGGTACCTGTGTACGTCCAAGGTGCGTCAAATTGGAACTACCACCCCGGCTATTGCATGCCCCCGGTTGGTAATTCCATTTTGATGCGCGTCCAAAACATGCGGTAATCGGCAGTTTACGTGCGCTGACGATTACTGCCCGGTTAACACGTGAGACCTTACCGCTAAGTCAAGGGTGGCGGTAAGGCCTCGTGCTGAAAATGGACGCGCGCTGCTTTTAATTTTACTGCACATCCATTTTCGGCCACACACACAAAAAAAAGAGGGTTTTTTTTCCAGGCGCGCTGAAAACTGGACCTGCACGTGTCCAAAACACACACCTGCACCAGCGCAAACCTTTTATCGGCACGCCTTAGTAAAAGGGCCCCTAAGTTTACTAAATGTGAATTGCTTGTTTACTCTTTCCAAAAGTAGAAGGACTAGGGAACACTTAGTGAAGTAAATAGTACTTTTAGAACAAATCGGAGAAAATTATTTCTTCAAATCAGGGGCGTAGCCAGACAACAGATTTTGGGTGGGCACCAAATGTTCTCCCCCCCCCCCCCCCCCACCACCACCACCAAAAAAATATTTCAGCTGGCAGGAAAATGCTTCGTTCCACCTTGGAGGTCTACAGCAGGCATGCACTGAAAACTGATCATGCGCAGGTGCCAGTATTATAGAGAGTAGAATTTTGTTATTATCAGGGGAAACTCTTCAGCTGGCAGAGCTTGGGATCTCCACCAGCTATCGCTAAACCTACTGTTGGGTGGGCCTGAGCCCACCTGTGGCTATGCCACTGCTTCAAATTCATCTCTTGAGTTCATTGCAAGAGAATGTAGTAAAATCGGTTGGTGTAGCAGGGTTTAAAAAATGTTTGGACACATTCTGGAAGAAAAGTCCATAAACCACTATTAAGGTAGATCCACTTTTTATTCCTGGGATAAGCAGCATGGAATCTATTTTAATTTTTGTTCAAGTCCTACCCGGTACTAGTGGCATAAATTTGGCTATCCCAGTGTGACAGTGCATATGTACTTATGTAAGGAGTAAACAAACATGTGGACAAAGGGGAGCCGGTTGATATTGTGTATCTGGATTTTCAAAAGGTGTTTGACAAGGTACCTCATGAAAGGCTACAGAGGAAATTGGAGGGTCATGGGATAGGAGGAAATGTCCTATTGTGGATTAAAAACTGGTTGAAGGATAGGAAACAGAGAGTGGGGTTAAGTGGGCAGTATTCACAATGGAGAAGGGTAGTTAGTGGGGTTCCTCAGGGGTCTGTGCTAGGACCGCTGCTTTTTAATATATTTATAAATGATTTAGAGATGGGAGTAACTAGTGAGGTAATTAAATTTGCTGATGACACAAAGTTATTCAAAGTCGTTAACTCGCGACAGGATTGTGAAAAATTACAGAAGGACCTTACGAGACTGGGAGACTAGGCGACTGGGCGGCTAAATGGCAGATGACGTTTAATGTGAGCAAGTGCAAGGTGATGCATGTGGGGAAAAAAGAACCCGAATTATAGCTACATCGTGCAAGGTTCCACGTTAGGAGTTACGGACCAAGAAAGGGATCTGGATGTCGTCGTCGATAACACACTGAAATCTTCTGCTCAGTGTGCTGCTGCGGCTAGGAAAGCAAATAGAATGTTGGGTATTATTAGGAAAGGTATGGAAAACAGGTGTGAGGATGTTATAATGCCGTTGTATCGCTCCATGGTGCGACCGCACCTTGAGTATTGTGTTCAATTCTGGTCGCCGCATCTCAAGAAAGATATAGTAGAATTGGAAAAGGTGCAGCAAAGGGCGACTAAAATGATAGCGGGGGATGGGACGACTTCCCTATGAAGAAAGACTAAGGAGGCTAGGGCTATTCAGCTTGGAGAAGAGACGGCTGAGGGGAGACATGATAGAGGTATATAAAATAATGAGTGGAGTGGAACAGGTGGATGTGAAGCGTCTGTTCACGCTTTCCAAAAATACTAGGACTAGGGGGCATGCGATTAAACTACAGTGTAGTAAATTTAAAACAAATCGGAGAAAATTTTTCTTCACCCAACGTGTAATTAAACTCTGGAATTCATTGCCGGAAAATGTGGTGAAGGCGGTTAGCTTAGCAGAGTTTAAAAAGGGGTTGGACGGTTTCCTAAAGGACAAGTCCATAAACCGCTACTAAACGGACTTGGAAAAATCCAAAATCCCAGGAATAACATGTATAGAATGTTTGTACGTTTGGGAAGCTTGCCAGGTGCCCTTGGCCTGGATTGGCCGCTGTCGTGGACAGGATGCTGGGCTCGATGGACCCTTGGTCTTTTCCCAGTATGGCATTACTTATGTACTTATGTGTTTTTGCTTATGTCCTTTAGGACCCAGTTTACTAAGTAGCGCTATAAGCGCGTTAATGTTTTTAACGCACATTAACCATATCCCTATAGGCGCCTACATGGATAGCGCGTGCGCTAAGTGTAGACACGCTAAAAAAACAGTAACTCACCACAGTAAACAGGGCCCTGAATTTGCTCTCATGTTCTGAGTTTCTTACATCTTGACGGTATTGTTTTGTGAGTCACATAGGTATCTATTCTCTTGGGTTCATTTACTTCAAATGCTGAGGAAGGCTCCCTAGATGTTGTCAAATTACATTAATAATGTTTCTAATTTGTTTTCATTACATCTTACAACTCCCTTCCCTCTTGGCCCACTTTTTAACTCTGGATATCAGTAGGCCTGATGTTCTGATAGACATCCAAAACTTGCTATTCCCCGTGAGTGTGAAGCCATGTGAAATATTTTTGCTGTGGAGAAAGAAAAATTGTTTTACCTGTAATGATTGTTTTTGAAGCTAGTATTTTTTTATGGATTCGCATAATCTACCCACCTTGTCTTGTAGAGTTGCATATTTCATTGTTTCTAATTTAAACTTTGGCAAAAGAGGAATGACAAGAAGAAACAAAAACTAAGGATGGAAAGGAGAGGCAGGAGTTTCAAGAGATGAAGGGACCGAGCTGAGGGCCTGATGCACAAAACAACATTGCTTTAGAGAACAGCACCGAAAAAGCATTGGCTCAGCACTGCGTTCGAATTACCAACCAATGCTCAACAATGCAAATAGGTGGGAAAATGTGGGATACAAATGCAACAAATAAATAAATTAATTAATTAACAGCATGCAAATTATATGCATGCTGTTAGTTTTGAGCATTGGTTGGTAAAAGGGTCCGAGCATTCCTCTCTGGTGTTCCAGTAGACCCCCGACCCTTATATGGTGCTTAGCCCCTCCCAATGCACTGGGCAGGGGCTGGGCGCCACCATTTTGGAGAAGGGCGGGCCCAGAGGCAGGAGGGAGTAAGCATTGGTTATGCCTTCTGCCTCCAACTATGGAGGGTATGTTTCAGGGAGGGGTGGGGGACAGTAGACCCCCACCATGGAGGTTTATGGGTTGCAGGGGAGGCTCAAGAAGGGGGTCCATTGTACCACCAGGGATTTTTTTGGTTCTGGGGGGTGGTAGCAATAAAAGCTGTCTTGCCTTTGGAACCAGTTGCCTCTTGTCTCCTGATTTACTAGCCGAGAATCCTGTTACAGGAGGGGGCAGCAGGGAGTCCACTGGACCCTCAAGGAGGTTTTAAAGGCTTTGGGAGGGGGGTGGGTTGGGGTCTACTGGACTACCAGGGAGTTTTAAAGGTTAGGGGGTTGGGTCAGGATCAGGGATCTGTTGGACCACCAGGGAGTTTTGCTCACCCTGCCGTAACAACTAATCCTACCAACAGCTCAGGAGCTGTGCTCTCTGCCTCTTTATTATTATTATTATTATTATTATTATTATTTATTTAGATTTTGCTCACACCCTTTTTCAGTAGTAGCTCAAGGTGAGTTACAATCAGGTACCAGGCATTTCTCTGTCCCTGGAGGGCTCACAATCTAGTTTTGTACCTGAGGCAATGGAGGGTTAAGTGACTTGCCCCAAATCACAAGGTGCAGCAGTGAGATTTGAACCTCTGGATATCAAGGCTGGTGCTCTAACCACTAGGCCACTCCTCCACTCTTAGGCCTCTGCAGCAAACTTAAGCCCAATGAATGGGGAATTATTATTATTATTATTACTACATTTGTATCCCACATTATCCCACCTTTTTGCAGGCTCAATGTGGCTTACAATTCATCGTGGATACTGGAAATAGAAAAGAATGTACATTTGGATTTACAACAAGTTTTGGGTACACGATGGTGAAATAGAGTCAAAAGCATTAGGTACAAGAAGGTGTGAGAGCAAAAGACATTAAAGAACATTCCTGGATATCTTGAAGAAAGTAGAGTTACGCATGTTGTTCTTTATGATATATTTTGTTGAAGAGATAAGTTTTCAAGAGTTTGCGGAAATTGGTCATTTCGTAGACCGATTTCAGGTTACGTGGCAGTGAGTTCCAGAGCTGTGTACTTGTGTAGGAAAAGGTTGATGCATGCATTGATTTGTATTTCAAGCCTTTACATTTGGGAAGATGAAGATTGAGGAATGTGCGGGAGGATTTTTTTGCATTTCTGGGTGGTAGTTCTATTAGATCTGACATGTAGGCTGGGGCGTCACCATGGATGATTTCATGGACCAAGGTACAGAGTTTGAACATGATGCGTTCTTTGAGTGGGAGCCAGTGTAGTTTTTCGCGGAGGGGTGTTGCACTTTCGTATTTTGGTTTGCCGAATATAAGTCTGGCTGCCATGTTCTGGGCTGTCTGGAGTTTTTTGAGTATTTGCTCTTTACAACCGGCGTAGAATCGAAACCTGTGTCATCCCTGTTGCTGCTGTTTGGCCTTAGCCACATGGAAGCCACATGGAAGCCCTTGTTATTGTTACTCTATTAAGAAACATTGTTCTGGATCTGAATGTAACTACCTTTCCGCTCTCATCTCTCCCTACACTCCTACACTCTTGTGCACGCTGATGAATTGTTCTGGATCTGAATGTAACTACCTTTCCGCTCTCATCTCTCCCTACACTCCTACACTCTTGTGCACGCTGATGAATTGTTCTGGATCTGAATGTAACTACCTTTCCGCTCTCATCTCTCCCTACACTCCTACACTCTTGTGCACGCTGATGAATTGTTCTGGATCTGAATGTAACTACCTTTCCGCTCTCATCTCTCCCTACACTCCTACACTCTTGTGCACGCTGATGAATTGTTCTGGATCTGAATGTAACTACCTTTCCGCTCTCATCTCTCCCTACACTCCTACACTCTTGTGCACGCTGATGAATTGTTCTGGATCTGAATGTAACTACCTTTCCGCTCTCATCTCTCCCTACACTCCTACACTCTTGTGCACGCTGATGAATTGTTCTGGATCTGAATGTAACTACCTTTCCGCTCTCATCTCTCCCTACACTCCTACACTCTTGTGCACGCTGATGAATTGTTCTGGATCTGAATGTAACTACCTTTCCGCTCTCATCTCTCCCTACACTCCTACACTCTTGTGCACGCTGATGAATTGTTCTGGATCTGAATGTAACTACCTTTCCGCTCTCATCTCTCCCTACACTCCCTACACTCTTGTGCACGCTGATGAATTGTTCTGGATCTGAATGTAACTACCTTTCCGCTCTCATCTCTCCCTACACTCCCTACACTCCTCCCCGTGAACTCCGTTCGCTGGGTAAATGTCTCCTGTCGTCCCCCTTCTCCCCCACTGCTAACTCCCGGCTCCGTTCCTTCTATCTCGCTGCTCCCTATGCCTGGAATAGACTCCCTGAGCCAGTACGTCAGGCTCAGTCTCTGGCTGTCTTCAAGTCTAGGCTTAAAACCCACCTCTTTGCTACTGCTTTCGACTCCTAACCATGACTCTCTTACTCAACACCCTCACTTATCACCCCTACCACTGCAATTTCACCACCCCTAGCTGTCTGTTCGTCTGTCCAATTTAGATTGTAAGCTCTGTTGAGCAGGGACTGTCTTTTCATGTTCATTTGTACAGCGCTGCGTAAGTCTAGTAGCGCTATAGAAATGTTTAATAGTAGTAGTAGTAGTATGATCCAAGTATAGGACAGTCAAGCCATTGTGACATCACTGATGAGGTTGGCTCTTAGGCATTGGTGGACTGAGGCATTATGACATCACAATGTCAGCTCTGGTTAAATCACCGCAGCTCCTCAGTACCTTTCCGCTCTCATCTCTCCCTACACTCCTCCCCGTGAACTCCGTTCGCTGGGTAAATGTCTCCTGTCGTCCCCCTTCTCCCCCACTGCTAACTCCCGGCTCCGTTCCTTCTATCTCGCTGCTCCCTATGCCTGGAATAGACTCCCTGAGCCAGTACGTCAGGCTCAGTCTCTGGCCGTCTTCAAGTCTAGGCTTAAAGCCCACCTCTTTGCTACTGCTTTCGACTCCTAACCATGACTCTCTTACTCAACACCCTCACTTATCACCCCTACCACTGCAATTTCCCCACCCCTAGCTGTCTGTTCGTCTGTCCAATTTAGATTGTAAGCTCTGTTGAGCAGGGACTGTCTTTTCATTTTAATTTGTACAGCGCTGCGTAAGTCTAGTAGCGCTATAGAAATGTTTATTAGTAGTAGTAGTAATGTAACTCGCCTTGAGCTACAACTGAAAAAGGCATGAGCCAGAGCCAAATGCAAATCAATAAATGAATGGTGATGCAGCATCCGTGTTTTCAAAATGTGTTATGACATTCTCTCTCCACATTGTAATCTGTTTTAGAAGAAAAATACTCTAGAAGTTCAAGTAATGATTGCCAGACATGCAGCAAACATTACATAAGAGCCTTCCTACAGGATGTGCCTCCGGCTATTGATCTGAACACCAGAGCCCTCTGCTTATCTAACCATTGTTAGTTTTCTGTAAATTAAGTTGAGAATAACAACCTGGGTTATCCAGACTGCGACTGTGATTGGGAACTTCTCTAGGACATGTGTGGGATAATGCTATAAAGTAAATAGCAGGGGCGTAAGCCAGACTTCACGGTGGGAGGGGACCAGAGCCCGAGGTTGAGGGCACATTTTGAGTGCCGCCTCCCCACCGCCACTCCTCGCCTTGCCTCCTCCCCCACCACCGCCTCGCCCCCTCACAAACAAATACCTTTGCTGGTGGGGGTCACCAACTCCCGCCAGCTGAAGCCTTCTTCTGCGCGGTCTCCGGCGCAGCCACGTTCGCTGCCTCTGCCCCCTTCTCTTCTTTCTTCTTGGTCCTCCTGTGCACGCTGACACTCAGCGTCAGCGTGCACAAGAGGAGCAAGAAGAAAGAAGAGCAGGGGGCAGGCCGCGAACGCAGCTGCGCCGGAGACCGCGCTGAAGAAGGCTTCGGCAAGTGGGGGTTGGGGACCCCCGCCAGCCAAACCAGGGGCCCGGATGAAATTTGCGGGGGCCCAGGCCCCCATGGCCCCCCCGTAGCTACGCCCCTGGTAGACACTATGGAGCTCGTTTTCAAAAGAGAAAAACGGCATAAAGTGGCATTTGGACATTTTTCTCTGAAAAACGTCTAAATCTCGATTTTTTTGAAACTCCTGTTTGAGACATTTTTCTCTACATTGTGTCCAGATCACAAGGGGGTGTGTTGGGGGCAGGATGCTCGGACATTTTTCTGCCATAATGGAACAACGTAAAAACTTCCAGGGCTAAAAATTAAATGTTTTGGTCTAGTCCTGTTTCAGTCACGCTTAAGTCACTAATAGGTGCCCTAAACGATGAAATGATCATTGGAGGGATTTAGGCATGACCTCCACCACCACCCCCACCTTCTCCCCCAGTGGTCACTGACCCCCTCCCACTCCCCCAAAGATATAAAAGAAACAGTACATACCAGTCTCTATGACAGCTTCAGATGTTATGGCCAGTCCTATTAGAGCAGCAAGCAGGTCCCTGGAGTAGCCTAGTGGTCAGTGCAGTGGACTGTAGAAAAGGGGACCCAGGCCCGTAACCCACTCTAACTGTTACACTTACGGTGGAACATGTGAACCCTCCAAAACCCACCAAAAACCTACTGTACCTACATTTAGATCACATTGCAGGCATTGTGACTCCCTTATTACTGAATTTACACTGGTTTTCACTAAATGCATGCATTGTATTCAAATGATGTGTATTTGCTTATCAAATCATATATGGTCTATCTCCATCTTATATGCAGAATCTTATTGAACTACCCCTAAATCTTCTAGAAACTTCTTTGTTCTCCACTTCCCAAACTGCAGTAAAATACAATACAAAACACTTCATTATGCTGGATTTTCCTATCAACGCACCAAGAGAGTCATGCCACTGACTGTTTCATGTTTCGCAAACTACTAAAACATGACTTGGTAGAATCATCTCTCAATGATGAAAAATAGCTGATTCATTGTATAATCATTATGATGTATCATTCTTATTGATTCTAGTGCATTATTTTTGTTATTTACTTGAAAATCTCAGAAGTTTTGATTGTATACAGTGCCGTAGCGAGGGCGGCTGACACCCGGGGCGGGTCGCCGCTGCGCACCCCCCTGGGTGCAGCACGGCGCCCCCCTCCAGCGTGCACCCTCCCCCGGAGCGCATTCTTACTTCGTTTAGAAGCGAGGGGCGGGCGGGAGGGCCGATCCGCCCCCGAGTCCACGTCGCTGGGAGCTGCGTCGGCTCCATTGGTTCCTTGCTCTCTCTGCCCCTGAACAGGAAGTAACCTGTTCCGGGGCAGAGGAAGCAAGGAACCAACGGAGACGACACCCCCCAGCGGCGTGCACCCGGGGCGGACCGCCCCACCGCCCCCCCTTCCTACGCCACTGATTGTATATCTAATGTAACTTGGACTTGATGTTAAATGTTCCACTTTACTGTGAGCCACATTGAACCTGAACAATGTGGGACAAAAATGTCATATATAAAATAAGGTCTATTATAGTGGTGTACAGTTGGGTACACTATGTTTTGACTCGCTATATAATATAAGGGAGCAATGGTGAGATGTGTACCTGGGACCTTTTATGTGAAGTCCGCTGCAGTGCCCTCTAGGGTGCCCCACTGCTCGACTGGTTTGTTTTTGTGTGTTTTTCCCTTTGACTTTTTTTTTTTTTTCAAAAATGGTCTTAAAAGATAGATGCACTGAGCACAAAAATGTCTAGCAAATGGCTGTTTTCGAAACAAAAAGTTGGACATTTTTTCTGGTTTGAAAATTGCCATGTTTGATACTGGCTTTTTGAGCGTTTTTCCGCAAAACGTCCAAAATCAGATTTAGATATCATATCAAAAATGCTTCTCCACATTTACACTCCAGAGCAAAAACTCTCTCCAGAAGATGACAGCATTCTTACAAAAATCAATATCGTTGCCATCTTCTGGAGAGCGCTTTTGCTAGAAGTATTTTGCTGGTTTTCCATGTGCAACGGTGCCTTTTTTCGAAAGGTATTTTTTGCCCCCTGACGCAGCCCCTATGTAGGCGAAACACAGTCTATGTTGAGCATTATTTTGGTTTATGTTTTCATCAATAAAGATCTGTTTATATTTCATTAATCTGCTTGCTGTTTTCCCACATAACATAGGTACATATACATATGTATACGCCAGTATTCTTATCTTTACAGAAGTTTTTATCGTGTAAATGTTAGTGCCATCTTTATGGAATTACCCCTCCCCCCTCCCCTAAGGAACAGAAAGCGTCCTTCTGTGGGAAGAAGTTAACCTTTTCTGCTCTAAGCATACAATCTTTTGCTTTCCAGCGGAGACCCCAATTGAGGAGTTTACACCAACTCCAGCCTTTCCAGCACTGCAGTATCTGGAATCAGTGGACGTGGAAGGAGTGGCCTGGAGGGCAGGACTTCGCACTGGAGACTTCTTGATTGAGGTACACTCTCGTATAACTTGATGAACATTGAAATCATGTATTTGTACGCTTTTAAAACACAAGTTATTCCATGAAAGAGTGACCTAGCGGTGAGAGCAGTGGACTGAGACGCAAAGAAACCAGGGTTCAAATCCCACTGATGCTCCTTGATTGCTTAGGGACCCTTTTTCTAAAACTTAGTGTACGCTAATAAAATTAGCATTCACTAAATGTTGCCCATCCTATTTTATAACCGTGGGCCACATGGCACTTAGGGCATGTAATGTCTAGTGTACGCTAAGCTTTAGTAAAAGGGCCTTTTGGCTCTCTGTTGCTTCAGGTAGAACATTTAGGGCCCTGTTTAATAAGCTGCGCTGTAGGTATTCTAACTTTTAAGTTCGTGCTAAAAATTAGCACGTGCTAACAGTAGAGACACCCATTATATTCTTATGGGTCATATGCATTAGCGCACACTAAAAAGTTTACGCGCCTATAGTGCGGCTTAATAAACAGGGCCCTTAGATTTTTTTAAATTTTTATTTTTATTAACTTTTCCAATTTACATCAAGATAATCTTGAAAAGAAATTAGCCTATTCCAATATTCTTAAAGCACTTTTATAAAAAGAAAAAAGACCAAAATCTATGGAAGAAAGTAATTAAATATTTAGGCTAACTTAGACCACACCAACAAGGGGATCTGATTCAAATTACCAAGGGAGTTGGTTTTAACAATATCCGCTAGAACCGAGTATCTGAAGTTTTTTGCTCATTTAAAGTAAGATATTTAACGGAAAACTTTACTTGCTATATAAGTGGATTTGTATTGAATATTCTGTTAGCAAGCACCAGGTACAATATTATTTAACAAAAAAAAGAAATGTTATAATGCAGAAACTAGCATATTATCAACCATTAATGACATTAAGTGACCTAGAGGACAAGGGAACTGACAAAGAAATCCCTCTACCTTCAAAAAAAAAAATCACAATTGAGCAGATTCATAAAACACATAAAAGCATGTTGATCAAGAAAAATTATACATTTACAAGGATATCTTAATTGGAACCTGGCTCCTAAAGAAATAACATAGGATTAAAGTACTAGAAACTTCTTTCTATGTTGTGTCCATTTCAGTGGCGTACCAAGGGTGGGGGCGGTCCGCCCCGGGTGCACGCCGCTGGGGGATGCCGCGGCGCGAGCCTGGTGTGAGAGTTCGCTAACTTCTCTCGTTCGCTGCAGCTCCCTCTGCCCCGGAACGGATTACTTCCTGTTCCGGGGCAGAGGGAGCTGCAGCGAACGAGCAAAGTTAGTAAACTCGCAGCAGGCGTGCGCTGCGGCATGCACCGGGGGGGGGGGGGGGCTCTTTCGCGGGGGAGGGGTCTTTCGCCGGAGGGGGGGTCCGCACTGCACCGGGGGGCGGGGCGCCGCCCCGGGTGTCCGCCCCCCTAGGAACGCCACTGGTCCATTTAGAAATATCAGGAAAGATAGATACTTTCCCTCCAAGAAAAGTATAGTCTGAGAACCTAAAGAAAAGACGTAGCAAGGCCTCCCCTATCTTGTTGAAGTACAAATGTCACCAGTAAGGTTGCTCTTGCAGCCACTCCTTCAATAGAACTCTCCAAAACGTTGCGTAATATTCAAGCTATCAGAGGAAACATCCACAACCTAGGCAGCATCTGGAAAACTTGAACGTTGTCTAGGCACAGGCAAATAATAAATCTTATGCATAGGTGGAAAACCAGTCTCTGTAGAATTCAATTTTTCTTTCAAAAATCTGTAAAGCAGATCTTTTGGAGACATGACTTAAATGTTTAGGAAAATTCAATATACGTAAATTTAAATGTCTAGTATGATTATCAAGGCTTTCCAGTCTACGATGAACTAAAAGCTTATCTTGAGCCAAACTAGAATGTAAGGCTTGGAATTGCTGAACCTTATTTTCCAATTCATTCATCTTCTCAGCATCTTCATTCAAGACGTCTTCACATTTGCCAACTCTTTGAGTGTGTTGATTTAATAATGAAGATGTTTCAGTACATACCCTATAGAGAGAGTCCAAAGCCGTCCAAATGCTCTCAAGGTTCACTTCTGCTGGCCTTTCTAAGGGAGCAACAGATGGAACTTGGAAGGATATACCTCCAAAATTACTCCCTTGCTGCTCCACAACACCAGGTCTCTGATTCAGCATACTATCCACTGAATCCTGCAGCAAAAACTCTGGCGGCTGCTGCATGCCCTTGGATCCTCCAACTGACGCCACTTCCGTCAGTTTTTGTGATCCTGCTGGCGCCGAATCTTGCAGCAGTTGTGGAGGCACTGGCCCTCATGGACTGAGTGAAATTTCACTCCCGGAGCACAAGCTCTCCCAATCGCTATGGCCATTGGAGCCAACTTTTCAAAGTTATTGGGGGTGCTAAATCCAATGGAAATAACCCCTCCCTGGATACATACAAGGAATTTTCTCAATATTGGGGCTGTTCAAGCACCCACGGAGCCGGCTCCTATGGCTATGGCCTGCTGGTTCGCCCTGAGAGGCCGATTTGAAGCCGGTGATGGCAGCTTGCCTCATATCAGGGGTCAAAGACTGTCGTGCATCTGCAATAACCTTCTCCTTTCATTTAGGCATCATCAAGGTAAGAAAAAGGCAAAAAAAACTTGCCTTTAAGAGAATAAGTGCGGGAGCTAGAATCACAGGTGTCTTAACTGCTACTCCATCTTGGATCCCCAGGGCCCTTAGATTGTAAGTCCTCCTGCAACAGAGTATTACCCCCTATACCTGAACGTAACTTGCTTTGAACTACTGAGAAAGGTGTGCGCTAAATCCGTAAACTAAAGATAACACAGCGGGCTTTTAACAGGATCCGATAATAACTGGAGTGCTGAGTCAGCTTCAACAATATGAACTGTCATGAAGAGGACCTGAACTCAATTCTCAGGCTGGGCTTTGAACTCTAGACTAACTTTGGGGATGGGATAGAGGCAGATATGCTGGAGGGTGGGGAGGTAAGTGGGGAGGAAAACCTCGTCGTGGCTCCACAGGGGCATCACAGTTCTGACTGAGCTGGAAGTATAAAGGAGTAAGGAAGAAACTACCCAGTCCCTCTCTCCCATCCTCTCATATAGCCCAGTAGCTAGAGAAGCAGGCTGAGAATTAGAGAGATGAAAACAAAGGAGGAGTAAACCCTCACGAAACCATGAGTAGTAAGTACAAAAATTAGGGGGAATCCAAAGAGGATATCAAAGAGTCTTTATTATAAACGGGCTGAAAAGCGGATCGTTTTTCAGCCTGAAGACTCTTTGATGTCCTCTTTGGATTTACCTCATTTTTGTACTTACTGAGAATCAGAGAGGCCAAGGGTTAAATCCCATTTCTTCCAGTTGGACAAATCAACTGCCTCAGGAACACCTTAGATTGCTGACTGGCTAGGTGTGTCCCGCGGACTGGGTTGAGAAACCCCCGCTCTAGAGACTGAAATCTATAGAAGACCCCACTCTTTTTTCAAGGGTTGTTCACTAATTTTCTTATTTCTTTGCCCTCAGTGCTCCCAGTATCAGCATTACACAGTCTTTAACAGCTATCTGCACCTCATAATGGACACTGCATTATTCCTCCTAAATCAGATTCTTTCCCACTCGTGCCAATATCACCTAGTTTGCGAAAACTGCTCTTATGTTCCTTCTTGTCTCTTTCCTCCTTTCATACAGATGTTTACGCTTTCATGGTTTCTTCTCTAGGTTACTGTACCAAAGCTCTAGGCTTCACTTCGTTGGCTTGTTTTCTACTAATTTCTCTCTTGCAAACCATCTTTAACTCTACTATACATGTTGGTTTCCAGACCCCTAGCTAATTGGATATTTTCCCTGCTGCTTATCCTGGTTATATATTCATCCAGCGTCTCAGTTTGTATCTGACATTCTATTATCCAAAAATAAAAGAAAACAATCAATGGCATTCATTTTATTAAGACAAAAAAAACAAAAAGGCACACAACTGCTTACAAAACAGTAGATAAAAAACAACAAAGCAGTGGAATCAAATGCATTTATTGGAACAATACCCGACGTGGCCACGTTTCGCCCTCAGGCTGCGTCAGGGGTATAAACTATAAAAACAAAACACAAGTATAAAAACATGTATAACCATACATATTAACAATGTCATAAGCATGATTCAACTAATAAAAGGCAATTATATAAAAAGAGATTCAACATATATAAAACAATCCTTTAAGAGTTCTAAAAAAATATTTATACATGATATCATCTATAAAACAAAATATTTATAATTATCATTAAAATCATACATCACATAAAATTTTTATCAGAACATCTACAATTACTCAAATCACATTTATAACTCTCAATAAAAAATGTTAAGATCATACAATTAGAATCAAAACATTTCAATGAAGAGGGGAAGAAATTTCTTTATACATACCTATCAAAAGTGTATGTAAATATATCATACACACTAGTAGTTCCAAAAATCTAGTTCTACACAGATATAAAAACAAAAAATAAAAATATCATCAGACAAGAAGCATATCTAAATGTGCACAAAACTTTTAAAAGACTCTAGACATTCTAGTTTCTCCACTGGTATTCTTAACACAAAACCAAAAAAACTCCTTAGAAATAACCAGTCCACATTACTGCTAGAGGCAGGAAACAGGAAACAGTTCACTGAATAAAAGAGTTCTCACAAAAATATAACAACAGAGGAAGCACTGCAAGCACTCAATCTTAAAAACAACATCTAGTACATCTCCACCAGATCACAGCTAGACTCCCTACATATTCCAAAGATGTGCAAGATGAACAGAAATAAAACAAACACTTACCCACTTATCTGCTACTTCCAACTAAACTGATATGCATTAGCATTACTAGCTTCTGAGACCCATGACTCATATAGCATCATAAGGTTAAAGGTCATCTCTAAGCACATTGCAAGTATCTTAAAGGGCCAGATAGCTATTTTACATTGGAGAGCCAGATTTTAAAATAAACAGTGCTTAATTGTGAAATGTTCATAAAGGTTACAAAACTAATGATCTGAATTAATAAAAGCTTACAAATGGGTATAAACACAATGCTTTCAAAACCGAAAACTCTAGGAATAAATAACCTGTCCACATTTCTGCTAAGGCAGGTAACAATTCACTGAATGAAAAACTTCTCACAAAAATGTAACAGCAGAGAGAGCACTGCAAGCACTCCATCTTTAAAAACAACATCTAGTACGTTTCAATAAGATCACAACTAGACTCCCTACATATTCCAAAGGTGTGCAAGATCAACAAAAATAAAGCAAACACTTACCCATTTATCTGCTACTTCCAACTGAACTGATATGCATTAGCATTACTAGCTTCTGTGAGACCCATGACTCATATAGCATCATCATGAGGTTAAAGGTCATCTCTAAGCACATTGCAAGTATCTTAAAGGGCCAGATAGATATTTTACATTTGAGAACCAGGTTTAAAATAAACAAATGTTCATAAAAATTACAAAACTGGTGATCTAAATTAATAAAAAGCTTATCTAAACAAATGGCTTTATCATAGAAAAACCGAGTAGTCACTCTCTTGATTTAACCCATATGGTTTCACTGTATTAAATTTAAAAATAAGCCTCTGTTCTGCCTTTAACAACAATTTGTTGACATCTCCACCTCTCCAATGTGTTTTGATTCTCAATAATACAAGAAATCTCAATTCTTCAAAGGAGTGCATAAAATCATGCATATGTTCTACCAGTGGTTTTTCAAACATCTTGTTTTTTATGGCACTCTTATGTTCTGCAATACGTTTGTTGAATATACGTACTGTTTTACCAATATATACAAGTCCACAAGGGCAAATAATTGCATAGACAACCTGAGATGTTTTACAATTCGAATATTGTTTTAGTTCAAATTTTTCTCCTGTCTTTGGATTTTCAAAAAATTTTGCTTTCAGATTTACTGTACAAAAACAACAATTCAAGCATGGGAAATGCCCCCAAACTGGATCTTTCCTTACAGGTACTGGTAATGCTGATGGTGCTAAGAAATCTTTTAAATTTCTATTTCTCTTAAATGCTATCATCAGTTGTTTCTCAGAAAAGCACGGTATATTCTGAACAAGTGTCCAATGTTTTCTAAGTATTTTAATAATATCACGTGACACATTGTCAAAATAAAGGGTACACACAATTTTATCTGTATTCTTATCAGGAATATTATTATTTCTATGGAGGAGGTTACCTCTTTGATGTTCTTTTGTTTTTAGCATCCCTTCCTCTATGTATCTATGTGGATATCCCCTCTGTTTAAATCTATCAGCCATTACATGCATCTGTTTCTGAAAATCATTAGTATCTGAACATAATTTTTTAACTCTTAAAAACTGACTATATGGGAGGTTACGTTTCAACGGTTGGCTATGACAGCTATCATACAGTGGTTCTAAAAGAGAGCCAATGCCTGACACAATTGGTCTCCCTGGTGGATCTATAAGAGATTTATGTATTTTAGGCAATACATACAAAACAGGAGTACGTGGGTGATCAACTATTAAAAAATCTCTTTCCTTTTTAGTTAAATAACCAGCTTGTTCCCCTAATGTAATAAGAGAGTCAATTTTTTCTTTCAAGTCAGTAGTGGGATCCCTAAGTAGTGGTAGATAGAAACTCTTATCCTTCAACTGTCTCCTGATTTCATCTATATATTTCTCTTTATCCATCACCACTACTGCTCCCCCTTTGTCCGAAATCAGGAGACAGTTGAAGGATAAGAGTTTCTATCTACCACTACTTAGGGATCCCACTACTGACTTGAAAGAAAAAATTGACTCTCTTATTACATTAGGGGAACAAGCTGGTTATTTAACTAAAAAGGAAAGAGATTTTTTAATAGTTGATCACCCACGTACTCCTGTTTTGTATGTATTGCCTAAAATACATAAATCTCTTATAGATCCACCAGGGAGACCAATTGTGTCAGGCATTGGCTCTCTTTTAGAACCACTGTCTGTATTCACGGATTCATTTCTTAGACCCCTCATTCCCTCTATTCCATCTTATGTGAGGGACTCGACGCACATTATTAATATTTTGGACGAATTGGGTCCGGTTCATAACAATATTATTTTAGTAACATTTGACGTCGAGTCTCTCTACACAAGTATCCCACAAGATGAAGCATTGGCAGTAATTCAAGAAGCATTGCTTGAAAGGAAATCATATAGAAGAATACCCACAGAATTCATCATGCAAATAATTACTATAGCTTTAAAAGAAAATTTTTTCAAATTTGAAGGATGTTACTACCAACAGGTGAAAGGGACAGCCATGGGGGCAACGGTAGCCCCATCGTTGGCAAACTTATTTATGGGTAATTTTGAAAGGAAATATATACAGACTAGTCCCTTGAGAAAATACATTTTAACATGGAGGAGATTCATAGATGACATACTGATGTTATGGGAAGGTAGTGAAATACAGCTGAGAGAGTTTTACAAATGGTTGAACACACGTGATAATAATTTGAAATTTCAAATGTATTTTAATAGAAAAGAAATACCATATCTGGATATAAAAATACAATTTGAACATGGCAATTTTAAAACTACAATATACCGTAAATCAACAGACAGGAATAAACTTTTGAAATATGATAGCTGTCATAGCCAACCGTTGAAACGTAACCTCCCATATAGTCAGTTTTTAAGAGTTAAAAAATTATGTTCAGATACTAATGATTTTCAGAAACAGATGCATGTAATGGCTGATAGATTTAAACAGAGGGGATATCCACATAGATACATAGAGGAAGGGATGCTAAAAACAAAAGAACATCAAAGAGGTAACCTCCTCCATAGAAATAATAATATTCCTGATAAGAATACAGATAAAATTGTGTGTACCCTTTATTTTGACAATGTGTCACGTGATATTATTAAAATACTTAGAAAACATTGGACACTTGTTCAGAATATACCGTGCTTTTCTGAGAAACAACTGATGATAGCATTTAAGAGAAATAGAAATTTAAAAGATTTCTTAGCACCATCAGCATTACCAGTACCTGTAAGGAAAGATCCAGTTTGGGGGCATTTCCCATGCTTGAATTGTTGTTTTTGTACAGTAAATCTGAAAGCAAAATTTTTTGAAAATCCAAAGACAGGAGAAAAATTTGAACTAAAACAATATTCGAATTGTAAAACATCTCAGGTTGTCTATGCAATTATTTGCCCTTGTGGACTTGTATATATTGGTAAAACAGTACGTATATTCAACAAACGTATTGCAGAACATAAGAGTGCCATAAAAAACAAGATGTTTGAAAAACCACTGGTAGAACATATGCATGATTTTATGCACTCCTTTGAAGAATTGAGATTTCTTGTATTATTGAGAATCAAAACACATTGGAGAGGTGGAGATGTCAACAAATTGTTGTTAAAGGCAGAACAGAGGCTTATTTTTAAATTTAATACAGTGAAACCATATGGGTTAAATCAAGAGAGTGACTACTCGGTTTTTCTATGATAAAGCCATTTGTTTAGATAAGCTTTTTATTAATTTAGATCACCAGTTTTGTAATTTTTATGAACATTTGTTTATTTTAAACCTGGTTCTCAAATGTAAAATATCTATCTGGCCCTTTAAGATACTTGCAATGTGCTTAGAGATGACCTTTAACCTCATGATGATGCTATATGAGTCATGGGTCTCACAGAAGCTAGTAATGCTAATGCATATCAGTTCAGTTGGAAGTAGCAGATAAATGGGTAAGTGTTTGCTTTATTTTTGTTGATCTTGCACACCTTTGGAATATGTAGGGAGTCTAGTTGTGATCTTATTGAAACGTACTAGATGTTGTTTTTAAAGATGGAGTGCTTGCAGTGCTCTCTCTGCTGTTACATTTTTGTGAGAAGTTTTTCATTCAGTGAATTGTTACCTGCCTTAGCAGAAATGTGGACAGGTTATTTATTCCTAGAGTTTTCGGTTTTGAAAGCATTGTGTTTATACCCATTTGTAAGCTTTTATTAATTCAGATCATTAGTTTTGTAACCTTTATGAACATTTCACAATTAAGCACTGTTTATTTTAAAATCTGGCTCTCCAATGTAAAATAGCTATCTGGCCCTTTAAGATACTTGCAATGTGCTTAGAGATGACCTTTAACCTTATGATGCTATATGAGTCATGGGTCTCAGAAGCTAGTAATGCTAATGCATATCAGTTTAGTTGGAAGTAGCAGATAAGTGGGTAAGTGTTTGTTTTATTTCTGTTCATCTTGCACATCTTTGGAATATGTAGGGAGTCTAGCTGTGATCTGGTGGAGATGTACTAGATGTTGTTTTTAAGATTGAGTGCTTGCAGTGCTTCCTCTGTTGTTATATTTTTGTGAGAACTCTTTTATTCAGTGAACTGTTTCCTGTTTCCTGCCTCTAGCAGTAATGTGGACTGGTTATTTCTAAGGAGTTTTTTTGGTTTTGTGTTAAGAATACCAGTGGAGAAACTAGAATGTCTAGAGTCTTTTAAAAGTTTTGTGCACATTTAGATATGCTTCTTGTCTGATGATATTTTTATTTTTGTTTTTATATCTGTGTAGAACTAGATTTTTGGAACTACTAGTGTGTATGATATATTTACATACACTTTTGATAGGTATGTATAAAGAAATTTCTTCCCCTCTTCATTGAAATGTTTTGATTCTAATTGTATGATCTTAACATTTTTTATTGAGAGTTATAAATGTGATTTGAGTAATTGTAGATGTTCTGATAAAAATTTTATGTGATGTATGATTTTAATGATAATTATAAATATTTTGTTTTATAGATGATATCATGTATAAATATTTTTTTAGAACTCTTAAAGGATTGTTTTATATATGTTGAATCTCTTTTTATATAATTGCCTTTTATTAGTTGAATCATGCTTATGACATTGTTAATATGTATGGTTATACATGTTTTTATACTTGTGTTTTGTTTTTATAGTTTATACCCCTGACGCAGCCTGAGGGCGAAACGTGGCCACGTCGGGTATTGTTCCAATAAATGCATTTGATTCCACTGCTTTGTTGTTTTTTATCTATTCATTTTATTAAGATACATTTTGTCATTCTCAGTACTGTTTTTTTCATTGGATTGTAAAATCATGTGTTCGACATCCATGATATAGGGATTGTTATTTTAGAATCAGCGAGGCTGATGCATAGACCAATAAAAAGTTTTGAGAGCATGTAAATCAGAGAGATTTCGTTTAATATATTTAATTAAACAGCATATTGATTGGGAGATATTTATGACTAGTGATGCTAGTAGTTACCAATGCATTTATTCTAGCAAAAAAAGGTGCCGGTACTCAAATGCTAGGCCAACCTTCAGGGGTGGGATGATCGCTGAGGGACCCACCCTACAATAGCAAGGCCCCTGCAACCAGTCACAGAATCTATGGCAAGGCAGAATTGGTGTGTAGAGCCTGAACTCTTTCATTAAAACTTGGGGTCCATGGGTCAATTTTAGCAGACAATGGAAAAGGTGCCGGTACTCAGTACCTCCGAGTACCCCCTCAAAAAAAGCCCTGGTAGTTAACACTGTATACTTTAAACATTTAAATTTGAATCAGATGCAGTGGTGGTACTGAGGTCTTTTCCTACTGCTACTACTACTTAACATTTCTAAAGCGCTACTAGGGTTACGCAGCGCTGTACAATTTAACATAGAAGGACAGTCCCTGCTCAAAGAGCTTACAATCTAAAGGACAAGTGAACAGTCAGTCCGATAGAGACAGTCAAATTGGGGCAGTCTAGATTACCTGAAAGGTAAGAGTTAGGTGCCGAAAGCAGCATTGAAGAGGTGGGCTTTACGCAAAGACTTGAAGATGGGCAGGGAGGGGGCTTGGCGTAAGGGCTCAGGAAGTTTGTTCCAAGCATAGGGTGAGGCGAGGCCGAATGAGCGGAGCCTGAAGTTGGCGGTGGTGGAGAAGGGTACTGAGAGGAGGGATTTGTCCTGTGAACGGAGGTTTCGGGCGGGAACGTAAGGGGAGGTGAGGGTAAAGAGGTAGTGAGGGGCAGCAGACTGAGTGAATTTGTAGTAAGAAGGAGAAGCTTGAACTAAATGCGGTATCTGATCGGTAGCCAGTGACGTGACCTGAGGAGAGGGGTGATATGAGTATATTGGTTCTGGCGGAATATAAGACGTGCAGCAGAGTTCTGAACAGATTGAAGGGGGGATAGATGGCTAAGTGGGAGGCCAATGAGGAGTAGGTTGCAGTAGTCAAGGCGAGAGGTAATGAGAGAGTGGACGAGAGTTCGGGTGGTGTGCTCGGAGAGGAAAGGGCAAATTTTGCTGATGTTAAAGAGGAAGAAGCGACAGGTCTTGGCTATCTGCTGGATATGTGCAGAGAAGGAGAGGGAGGAGTCGAAGATGACTTTTCCCCCCTTGTTTCATATTTTAAGCATATAAGCTGTGGACTTTTCACCCTTCAAGCCCGATCGCTCTGTTGCTTCATTTGACTTGGAACTTCTCCTACTAATTATGATCTTAATTGTGTACCTGACCTCTGTATTTGGTTTTCCTGTTATAGCCTTAATTAAAAGTGCAAATAGACTAAAGCCTTCAGTTCTTACTTGCTCAACTTTTTCTCAGAAATATTAAAGAGTTTCTTGTAGTTTGCTTCAACCAATTAGCAGCTTCATAGTGGGGGAAGTTTTGAAACCTTAGACCCTAAGAATATAAGAATAGCCATACTGGGTCAGACCAACGGTCCATCTAGCCCAGTATCCTGCTTCCAGCAGTGGCCAATCCACGTCACAAGTACCTGGCAGAAACCCAAGTAGTAGCAACATTCCATGCTATCAATCTCAGGGCAAGCGGTGGCTTCCCCCATGTCTATCTCAATAACAGACTGTGGACTTTTCCTCCAGGAACTTGTCCAAAAACATTTTTAAACCCAGATACACTAACCACTGTTACTACATCCTGCGGCAAAGAGTTCCAGAGCTTAACTATTTGTTGAGTGAAAAATCGATTCAGTCATATTCCCCTCAGCCGTCTCGTTTCCAAGCTGAAGAGCCCTAACCTCTTTAGCTTTTCCTCATCCGGGAGCAGTTCCATCCCCTCTATCTAATAAAACAATCAAAGCCGTTGACCGTCAAAATCAATTCAGAAATAGTGAAAGGAACTACAAGCGATCAGATAATAAAGAGGAGAGGGGAGAAGAAACCAAAACCAAACAACGTAGACAAAGTTGCCATTAACACTGGCCGCTGCTGACTCAGAAAACTTCCAAATCCAAGTGAGAAGATATGGGCTTTCAAAGCTGCCCTGAATTTCAGGTAAGAACGTACCGATAGTGAGAGAGGGAGGGGGCTCCAGAGATGAGGAGCAAAGCAGTAGATTGTGCTTTGCCTTGTGGAGTCGAGACGTGACCGGGATACAGAGTGAGTACATGAAATTAAATGAATAAATAATAATAGGCTTTTTATATACATGATCCAAACGCAAGAGCTGTAAACGGTGTACAAAAGATAAAAGAATTACATTGCTTTAAATGAAAAGCAAAAGAAATACTAAACAATTGTAGTATTCAGTGTTCAATAAAGAAATTAATATCTGTATGGGTAATTTTCAAAATTTCCCACACAATGAACAGGGAAGAATGGATTAATAAATCTGCCTCAGGCTTTTGCTGAGAAAGCGATATTTGTGCGTACTGTTGCTGCTGTGTGTGCCACCAGAGGCAGATTTGTGTGTGCTGATTTTCCGTCTTTAAGCACAGCGTGGCTTTGTGCTGTCCTAAGGCTTTATGTTAGAGAGTGATTAACCTAAGAACATAAGAATAGTCAGACTGGGTCAGACCGAAGGTCCATCAAGCCTAGCATCCTGTTTCCAACAGTGGTCAATCCAGGTCACAAGTATCTGGCAGAAACCCAAACAATAGCAACATTCCATGTAGAACCCCAAAGAGTAGCAAGATTCTAGAATTCTAAAGAATAACAAGGTTCCATGCAGAATTTCAAAGTGTATAGCAACATTCCATTTAGAACCCTAAAGAGTAGCAAGATTCCATTCAGAATCCTAAGTACATAAGTGTTGCCATACTGGGAAAGACCAAAGGTCCATCGAGCCCAGCATCCTGTTTCCAACAGTGGTCAATCCAAGTCACAAGTACCTGGCAGAAACCCAAACAATAGCAACATTCCATGTAGAACCGCAAAGAGTAGCAAGATTCCATTCAGAATCCTAAGTACATAAGTGTTGCCATACTGGGACAGACCGAAGGTCCATCAAGCCCAGTATCCTGCTTCCAGCAGTGGCCAATCCAGGTCACAAGTACCTGGCAGAAACCCAATGAGTAGCAGCATTCCATTCTACCAATCCTTGGGCAAGCAGTGGCGTTCCTAGGGGGGCTGACACCCGGGGCAGATTGCCGATGCGCCCCGCCCCCCCCTGATCCAGCGCCCCCCCCCCCCCCGGCGAAAGGACACCCCCCGCGAAAGAACCCCTCCCCCGGGTGCACGCCGCTGGGGGGGGGGGGTGGGGGTGCCGCGCGCGCCTGTCCTTCGTTCGTTCCATGCTCCCTCTGCCCCGGAACAGGTTCCTGTTCCGGGGCAGAGGGAGCATGGAACAAACGAAGGACAGGCGCGCTTGGCACCCCCCCCCCCCCCGCGGCGTGCACCCGGGGCGGACCGCACCCACCGCCCCCCCCTAGAAACGCCACTCAATAGCAGACTATGGACTTTTCCTCCAGGAACTTGTCCAAATCTTTTTTTTTAAACCCAGCTACGCTAACTGCTGTAACCACATCCTCCAGCAACGAGTTCCAGAGCTTAACTATTCGTTGAGTGAAAAGAAATGTTCCCTCCTATTTGTTTTAAAAGTATTTCCATGTAATTTCATTGAGTGTCCCCTTGTCTTTTTACTTTTTGAATGAGTGAACAATCGATTCACCTCCACCCCCTCCACACCACTCAGGATTTTGTAGACCTCAATCATGTCCCCCCTCAGCCGTCTCTTTTCCAAGCTGAAGAGCCCTAACCTCTTTAGCCTTTCCTCATATGGGAGGAGTTCCATCCCCTTTATCATTTTGGTCGCTCTTCTTTTAAGCTTTTCTAATTCCGCTATATCTTTTTTTAGATACAGCGACCAGAATTGAACACAGTACCTCCGATCACTGCTGCTGCCTCCCCACCCTCCCCGGTCACTGCTGCCACCCGCCCGGCGCAATAACTGTTAAGTACCTAGGCTGGCGGGGATCCCAAAGCCCCGCCAGCGCTGCTCTTCTTCCTTCTGCCGAGTGGTCTTTCCCTTTAGTTGCTTTTTCTCTCAGGTCGCGGAAGTGCGGCCTGAGAGGAAAAGCAGCCACAGGGGAAGGGAATACAGCAGACTGTGAAGAAGAGCAGCCTGCCATGTCTGTTCCTCCTGGTTCTCCCCAGCCTCCAAGGGGGGCCTGGAGCTGGAGTTTTCTCCCTCCTGCTTCTGTCGGGACACGATCACTCGGGTCCCGTCAGGAGCAGAAGAGAGAGAGAAACCCTGGCGCCAGGCCCCCTTTGGAGGCTCGGGCCTGGGGAATTTTGCCCTCCCTCTTGGCGGCCCTCTGCTGTATCCCTTCACCGTACTCCCGTCTGCAGACTGATCCTTGGTTACACTTTACTGCCTCCAGTCATGGAAACTAGTGACAAAACAGAGCAGAGGAGTCCATAGTACAAGTCATTAGCTTGTTTGATCAGCATCCTGCTCCACTCCAATGTCATTAGTGTCCCCACCTCAGATTTCAGGTTCTCTTTACCCCTCTATCAAGTTCAACACATCTCACGCTGACACATAGTAACATAGTAGGTGACGGCAGAAAAAGACCAGTATGGTCCATCCAGTCTGCCCAACAACATAAACTCATATGTGCTACTTTATATGTATACCTGACCTTGATTTGTATCTACCATTTTCAGGGCACAGACCGTAGAAGTCTGCCCAGTACTAGCCCCGCCTCTCAGCCAGCGGAGATTGGGTGGCAGCACCCGTGGTTGGGAGGCAGGGCTAGTGGTTGGGAGGCGGGGCTAGTACTGGGCAGACTGGATGGACCATACTGGTCTTTTTCTGCCGTCACCTACTATGTTACTATATTACTGTGTGTCAGCGTGAGATGTGTTGAACATAAGTACATAAGTAGTGCCATACTGGGAAAGACCAAAGGTCCATCTAGCCCAGCATCCTGTCACCGACAGTGGCCAATCCAGGTCAAGGGCACCTGGCACGCTTCCCAAACGTAAAAACATTCCAGACAAGTTATACCTAAAAATGCGGAATTTTTCCAAGTCCATTTAATAGCGGTCTATGGACTTGTCCTTTAGGAATCTATCTAACCCCTTTTTGAACTCCGTCAAGCTAACCGCCCGTACCACGTTCTCCGGCAACGAATTCCAGAGTCTAATTACACGTTGGGTGAAGAAAAATTTTCTCCGATTCGTTTTAAATTTACCACACTGTAGCTTCAACTCATGCCCTCTAGTCCTAGTATTTTTGGATAGCGTGAACAGTCGCTTCACATCCACCCGATCCATTCCACTCATTATTTTATACACTTCTATCATATCTCCCCTCAGCCGTCTCTTCTCCAAGCTGAAAAGCCCTAGCCTTCTCAGCCTCTCTTCGTAGGAAAGTCGTCCCATCCCCACTATCATTTTTGTCGCCCTTCGCTGTACCTTTTCCAATTCTACTATATCTTTTTTGAGATACGGAGACCAGTACTGAACACAATACTCCAGGTGCGGTCGCACCATGGAGCGATACAACGGCATTATAACATCCGCACACCTGGACTCCATACCCTTCCTAATAACACCCAACATTCTATTCGCTTTCCTAGCCGCAGCAGCACACTGAGCAGAAGGTTTCAGCGTATCATCGACGACGACACCCAGATCCCTTTCTTGATCCGTAACTCCTAACGCGGAACCTTGCAAGACGTAGCTATAATTCGGGTTCCTCTTACCCACATGCATCACTTTGCACTTGTCAACATTGAACTTCATCTGCCACTTGCACGCCCATTCTCCCAGTCTCGCAAGGTCCTCCTGTAATCGTTCACATTCCTCCTGCGACTTGACGACCCTGAATAATTTTGTGTCATCGGCGAATTTAATTACCTCACTAGTTATTCCCATCTCTAGGTCATTTATAAATACATTAAAAAGCAACGGACCCAGCACAGACCCCTGCGGGACCACACTAACTACCCTCCTCCACTGAGAATACTGGCCACGCAATCCTACTCTCTGCTTCCTATCTTTCAACCAGTTCTTAATCCATAATAATACCCTACCTCCGATTCCATGACTCTGCAATTTCTTCAGGAGTCTTTCGTGCGGCACTTTGTCAAACGCCTTCTGAAAATCCAGATATACAATATCAACCGGCTCCCCATTGTCCACATGTTTGCTTACCCCCTCAAAAAAATGCATTAGATTGGTGAGGCAAGACTTCCCTTCACTAAATCCGTGCTGACTTTGTCTCATCAGTCCATGTTTTTGTATATGCTCTGCAATTTTATTCTTAATAATAGCCTCCACCATCTTGCCCGGCACCGACGTCAGACTCACCGGTCTATAATTTCCCGGATCTCCTCTGGAACCCTTCTTAAAAATCGGAGTAACATTGGCTACACTCCAGTCTTCCGGTACTACACTCGATTTTAGGGACAGATTGCATATTTCTAACAGTAGCTCCGCAAGTTCATTTTTTAGTTCTATTAATACTCTGGGATGAATACCATCAGGTCCCGGTGATTTACTACTCTTCAGCTTGCTGAACTGACCCATTACATCCTCCAAGGTTACAGAGAATTTGTTTAGTTTCTCCGACTCCCCCGCTTCAAATATTCTTTCCGGCACCGGTGTCCCCCCCCAAATCCTCCTCGGTGAAGACCGAAGCAAAGAATTCATTTAATTTCTCCGATACGGCTTTGTCCTCCTTGATCGCCCCTTTAACACCATTTTCGTCCAGCGGCCCAACCGACTCTTTGGCCGGTTTCCTGCTTTTAATGTATCTAAAAAACTTTTTACTATGTATTTTTGCTTCCAACGCTAATTTCTTCTCAAAGTCCTTTTTTGCCCTCCTTATCTCCGCTTTACATTTGGCTTGGCATTCCTTATGATCTATCCTGTTACTTTCAGTTGGTTCTCTTCTCCACTTTCTGAAGGATTGTTTTTTGGCTGTAATGATTTCCTTTATCTTACTGTTTAGCCACGCCGGCTGACGTTTAGTCTTTTTTCCCTTTTTTCTAATACGTGGAATATATTTGTCCTGAACCTCCAGGATGGTGTTTTTAAACAGCATCCACGCCTGATGCAAGTTTTTTACTCTGCGAGCTGCTCCTTTCAGTCTTTTTTTCACCATTTTTCTCATTTTGTCGTAATCACCTTTTCTATAGTTAAACGCTAGCGTACTTGATTTCCTAGTTTCACTTCCTTCAATGCCAATATCAAAACCGATCATATTATGATCACTGTTATCAAGCGGCCCTCGTATCGTTACCCCCTGCACTAGATCATGAGCACCACTAAGGACTAAGTCTAGTATTTTTCCTTCTCTTGATAGAGGGGTAAAGAGAATCTGAAACCTGAGATGGAGACACTAATGACATTGGAGTGGAGCAGGATTCTGATCAGACAAGCTAATGAACAACCAGTTAAACCAGTTTGTACAGATTTTTTTACAAATTTATAAGAGGTGCTGACGTGATCTGTTAGGTCATCTGAATGTAGAATGCTGCCAAAAGGCTACACCATTTTAATTGCAGGCAGAACATTCTGAGCCCCACTCCAGAGAGCAGATACCAATCAAATTGTTAACTGTAAGTGGTACGTTCAGAGATTGTGATCCAATAGGATTCAAACAGCAGTTTTGGGAGGCAAGTATAAAATCTCAGTACAACGGAGGAGCCACGTCCTTCCTCCCCAAGAGAGGTCCGGGAGAGGAGTCTAGCTGAGAAGCATGTAGAGGAGCAGTGTGAGGGGAAACCCCATGCAGGTGCCCACCAGGACCTTAGGTCCCTGCTCAAGGGACTGAGGGAGGAGTAGGAGCAGTAACAATACAGGGGCAGCCAGTCTGTTCCTCAGCAGCCCCCCTGGAGCCTGAAGTGTTCCCAGTTCAGAGAGGTCAGTCTGAGGCACAGCTGCCCCTCTGAAGCACGGAAGGGTCCTTTTTACCAAGCTGCGTGGAAAAGAGCCCTGCTGTAGCGGTGGGGGCTGTTTTTCCCACGTTCCAGGGCCCTTTTTACCGCAGTGGGTAAAAAGCACCCAAAAACAAAATGGCCATGCGGTAAGAAAACTGTTAGCACATGGCCATGCAGCGGGGAGCCCTTACCGCCACCCATTGAGGTGGCAGTAAGGGCTCCCATGGCAACCAGGCAGCAATGCCCGATTACCGCTGGGTTACCACCGCGCTAACCATTTCTTGGGTGTGTGTGTGTGTGTGTCCCCCAACGAAAATGGTGCGTTCTCAACCTGGCACTACCACCAGCAGCTGCGTTGGGCCAACAGTAGTCACGGAATAGCGAGCGGTACGCCCGCATTGGGCTTACCACCACTGTGTAAAAGGGTCCCAGAGAGCCTTTAAGGTAGAAGGTCAAATCATGGGGAGTCTGTACCCTAAACCTTAGTTAGAGAAAAGCAAAGGTAGAAGTTAAAGCTGCTGTCATCTGTAGACCTTAATCAGTGGAGGGATTGAAGGCCGCAAGCAATGACCTTGGTGTTTGCCCAATTCGCACACTTCTTTGTCAGAGATATTTCACCCACCCAGGCGTTTATCCTTCGGCTTTTCACATAGGCAAGTTTCTAGCCCTCAGGAACACATAACATCTGAAAAAGCACAGTAACCCCGTCACCACCCATTTAGAGAAATAACGCGTGCTCAGTGATTTAACTAATATACTAAATAATCCAAAGTCAAGGGAGAAAAGCAACAGAACGTTGGGGAGAGACTTGGAACTATCTTATTCAGGAATAAGTGGCCATCCCCCAAATTCGATAAATGGCATCCAAAGTTAGATACACACTTGGGCGTGCAGTTGTAGAGTAGAGCCAGTTACGCATGTAACTTCATGGGCTAATTAGCACTTAATTGGCTATATGTAGCAATAATTGGTGATAATTTGTAGTTATGGTCACCGTGTGTGTAGCGCATGAGCCCTTACCGCTAGATCAATGGGTGGCGTTAAGGGCTCAGGCTGTAAATACACTGGTTTCAATTTTAGCACAGGCCCTTTTTGTCTGGCCCATTGAAAAAAAAGCCCTTTTTCCCTGACGTGGTAAAAACTGGCCCAGCGTGTGGCCACACTACCACAGGCCACTTTTTGCTGCACCTTAGTAAAAGGACTCCCAATTGCCTAATTTCTATGGTATGCAACTCCAAAGGGGGTGTGGACATAGGAGGGGGCATGGGCAGGGAAGGGGTGGGCCAAGCAATTAGGCGCAATGTTATCAAATACTGTCATTTATGCGCCCAACTGCCAGTACTTAGGCATGAGCATTTCACCAGCCATTGTTTAGACTCCTGACGCAGGCCTGTACGGCCGAAACACAGCTGTGTCGAGTCCCTTTCTCCCTGCTATCTATTGATAAATAAAGCCTACTTTTTAACTTCAATAACCAAAGTGTCACCGCTCTTTTATTTTATTTTTCATTTTTTTATTCTTTTTTCTTTTTTCTTTTTTTAGTCATCTTCGCTGTTTTGTCCAGTGTTGTTTTTTTGCGAAGACTGGTTTCTTCTGGTTTTTTTTTCTTGCGCTATCCTGGCACCTAACTTTAGGCAACCTATAGATTAAGTTGCATTGGCTTCTAGTGGTTTGGCGCATTAAGTTTAAAATTTTGTCGTTGGTCTTCAAGGCCCTATATGATGATGCCCCTTTGGTCATTATGCGGGGTCTGAAGGCCTATCATCCTTTGAGGAATGTGAGATCTCGGGGTAGGCATCTTTTGGTTGTTCCTTCGTTTTGTCAGGTTTGGCTTAAAGAAGATCATTTGCGTATGTTCGTTGTGGTTGGGCCTACTTTGTGAAATGCTCTCTCTTTAGAAATGCGCCAACTTGCTTCTTTGCCACTGTTTAAAAAATGTTTGAAAACTTACGTGTTTTGTGAGGCGTTTGGTTGAAGTCTTTTGCGATAGATTTTAATTAAAACTACAATTTGATTTTTTTTTAAATGTTGTTTTATATACTATGTTTTATTGTATGTTATGTATTTGGTTTTATGTGCATTAGTTGTAACCCACTTGCTTGGATAGGTGGCGTATAAGTTTGATAAATAAATAAACTACTAAACGTATAAGAAATATTGGACGTGAAGGGAGTTCCTCCAAGGAGACTTTCTAATTTTTCTTTGATGAAGTGTTATGATCAATGTTGGCATCAGTCTAAATATTATGGACAATTTGTTTCTTGCTTTTTGTTCCTTTTTCTTGTACGTACTTGTTAAATACTGAAGTGCTCATTGAAGGGACTTTATAATCATAAAGAACTCTGGTTTCCAGTGATGCTTTTGATTTTTGCTATTTTTTTCTTTGCCTAACTCGTCAACATAGTAAGCTGACTAAGGGTTTTTGTTTTTTTTTACTAAGCAGCAGTAGTGTTTTTAACTCACAGTAACCAGTACCAAGAGAGTCCAAATGTACAAAAAGTCACAGAAGCACCAAGAGCCTAAGGAAAATGGGACACAATTCTTTATTCACAACAGTTGATATTCCAAATTGGATGGCAGTCAAACTGCATATTGCTTAAACAGTTATCACCTCTCTCTTAGGACTATTACAACTTCTCACAGGTCTCCCACAAATCCATCTTTCTCCCCTTCAATCTGTTCAAAATCCTTCTGCACGACTTACATTCCACCAGTGTTACTATGCTCATATTAGCCCTCTCCTCAAGTCACTTCATTGGCTCCCTATCCGTTTCCACATACAGTTCAAACTCCTCTTATTGTCCAGGTTAGGGAACAGGAGTATTTTTGGCCATATAGACTAACCTGACCGATATTCAAAGCTGCTTAACCGGGCATAAGAGATCCTGCCTAGTTAAATTGTTTGTGGCTGCATTACTGCTGATCTTTAGCAGCACTTAATGTAACAGTGCTGCAGAGTATCACCACTAACTAGTTAGTGGCAATATTCAGTCCGCTAACCGGTTCGGTACATGGCCAAAGTTAAGACAGCAAAAGGCTGTCCTAATTTTAGTCGCAGAGCTAACCAGGCACCAGTCTGAATACTGGCTGCGTAGCGTCATGAGACGTTTTGGGTGCTTCCTGTTCCAATCCCACCTTGAGTACCGCGAGACTGTCACTAGGGGTCATGGCGGCCATTTTGAGGCTGAACCTACGTTGGTAGGTGCGAGTGGGCATCACTCCTGCTGTTAGGACCTCTTAGATCACCAAGGAGATTCCAGGTAGGTTCAGGAGGTCCTATAGGGTTGGAGGGTTTGGGTTGGGGCTGGGGCTATTATTGTCTTGTGGGAGGGGATTGGGACCATGGGTGAAGAAGGGGGATATTGGAGGGCCTGATTCTTCTTATGTGGGTCCTGGAGGAAATTCTGCCGGGGCCTGCATTAGTGTCTTATGTGGGTCCTGGTTAAATATGGGCTGGGACCCGCATAAGCTCCAACAGTCACCATATTTTGAATTAACACAGGATATTCAGTGTCGGTGCCTGGACATGACCCATCATTGAATATCTGGGGTTAATTCTGCCCTCGGTGGTCAGTGTTTAAAAAAAAAGCGCTGACTACCACAGGCTGAATATTGACTGGTACATTTTGATTATGTACCCTCCTCCCCCACAGACATACACACACACCCACACCCACACTCACTTCTGAGGTGATCCTCAGCCCTACCTAGGGGGCCACTGCATGTCTTGAATTTTTGATTTTACAAGTAGATTCAGCAAAGCAAGGGTTTTGATTTCCCTAGATTATTGATAGAATTTTGACAGATCACCATGACAGAGCCTGCAAAACTTAAAAGGATTTGTATTACTTCTGCTAGACTTATTCAGTATACTGTCCTCATTTTTTTGCCTGCATGAGACACCTGCTACATTTCACAGTTTGATGGACAAGCTTCTGTGGCTGTATGCCATGGACACAGCTGCATATCTGGATGGTCTTGCCATGCATGGTGCCAGTTGGGAGACCTGTTTAGAAAAAGTGGAAACAGTTTTTTGACACCCAGTGAAAAGGAAACTGAAAAGTACATTGAGATCAGTGGATGCCAAGTATTTAGGGTTCTGTGATAAAAAGAGGAATTATAAAACCACAGCTAAGCAAGAAAGAAGCAGTCAAATTATGCTTTTCAATCAAAAGGAAAAAGATTTCATTTCATATATTGACTTAATATTCTGCTTTTCATGAAGTACTATATTGAATTCCAATGAAAAAATATGACGAACAGCCATATACAGTTAAAACACATTGCAAACATAACCACCCAAATCCAACACAATAAAATCATAAAATCCAGATTAATAAAGTGGCCATATTACTTCACCAAGCTATCTTCTAACGACCTTAAGAAATTTCCTGGATTGCAAATAACTGTTTTCTCTTAATAAGAGAAAATATTTATTTCAAATACCAAGACCTACATATGTAAAAGCTCTTTCAAATGTAGGTGAGGACATTCCTGTGTATTGCTGGTTGTTACCACCAGCTTTCTTTCTGCAGCCTTGTTAAGCAACCTAAGGCAAAGGACCTAAATTCAGTTACCTGTAAAGGTAAATTCACCTGTTATAGCTATATTTTAAATATAAGAAATAATAATGGAAAAAGGAAACTTTGTATTAAAAAAAAGCTCATTTACAAAACCTTAAATTAAAGATACAAAACAAATCTGTAAAACCTCAAAACAAAATCATTCATTCTGAGGTTTCACAATTTGCAATACAAAAATTAAATTGTTGCCCAGCTGCAGGATTTTGTATGCAAGCCTGAAATTGTATAATATGTTTGTTCCTATACAGCAACAAAGTTGTCTATGTTTTGCCCTGTTCATAGTTTGGTCATTTCAGTTTGTAAAATGGATGTTCTTACTGGATGTAGCCAGAACTTGGATGTCTATTTTTATGTATTTTACAACAGACTGTATGTCAACAGATTCTGTTGTAAAAAGTACATGAGATACAGACTTGGACGTCCATAAATTGTTAGGCAAGAATTCCCTTTCTAAACCAATGCTGACTCATTCCCACTAAGCCATGTCTTTTATATGTTCAGTAATTTAGATTTTTAAAACAGCTTCTACCATTTTCACCAGATTCAATGTAAGCCATATCTTATCTGTATTTGCCCGAATCATGTCTTGAGCCCCTTTTAAACAATGGCATTATACTGGTTGCTTGGTAAGTTAGACCCAAATATTCAGTGCCAGACCATATCTGGGCACTGACATTGAATATCCAGCTGATTGGACTTGTGATGGTCACTATACTTTTGCATTATTCTTCCAGGACCTGCATAAGGGGATCTTTTATTTCCCCCCATTCTGATTCTCCATCCCAACCCCCCCCCCCCCCCCACAAGTGAAGCCCTCTGAAGGTACCTCAACACCCCTTCCAACTCACCCCCCAAAAAGTGAAACCCCCTCAAATTTGACCCATCCCTCCCTACAGGTGAAGCTCCCAAACATGACCCAGTCACCCCCAAATGAAACCTCCCCAAGCATGACCCACTCCCTTTCCCAAACCCCCTCCTTCCCTGAAGAAGGCCCAACTCCATCCCAATAAGTGAGGCCCCCTGAATATGACCTGATCCCTCTCCAAGAGAAGACTTCTTCCTGTGTCCCAGTAGGACTCCCTGGACCTACCTTAGCTTCCCTGGTGATCTATTGGGTTGTCCAGGCAGGTGCAAATCTCACTTGTTCCTGCCCCCTGACAGTTCTGGCTGAAGAAAGGCTGGCTCATAGTGTTAGTGCCAAGAGACTACTGCTAGAAGCCATGGTAGCTGTTTTTCAGCCAGAGCTGCCAGTGGCCGGAGTGAGTGGGGTTTGCTTCATCCCAGATGACCTACTAGACCACCAAGAATGTTAAGGTAGGCCAGGGGAAGCTACTAGAACGTTGGAGGGGACTTTCTCCTGAGGAGGGGTTCAGGGGGCTCAGGTCATGTTTGGGGGGCTTCACTTGTTTGGGATGGAGTTGGGCCTTCTTCAGGGGGCTTCGCCTGTGCATGGGGGTCATATCATCTTTGGGAGGGCTTCATGAGGGAGGAGAGGTTTGAATAGGGGTCAGATCTGGTTGAAATGAGAGGAGAGGAGAACAGTGAGGGGCTGCTACCTGGTAATTATGCAGGTGCCAGCTGGTACTCGCATAGCTAAGCACCAAAGCTAGGACAGACTTTTGTTCCATCCTATCAGGGTGCTTAGGTATGTTTCTGTTTCTATGTTTTTTTGACTCATCCTTCCATTTAACATTATTCTAAAAGGCTTGAGACTCATTCAGGTGTGTGTTTGTAAATGTGAGACAAGCATCAATGTTATTCTAGGATGGCTGCAGTTTCTGCCTTGTTACTTTTCAGTTAATTCCATTTTTGCCCAGTTTTTTTTTCTTATTGTAGTGTCTTACTTTAGGCTGAGGCTAGAGAGGCATGAATTTCTTTGGAAGTTCTTCTTCTGATTTCTCTGATGAGTTGTTGCTGAACCTTTGGAATAATTTGGGCGGGACGGCCACTCTTGGGAAGATTCACCATTGTTCCAACCAAGTCTTCTCCATTTGGAGATAATGAGGCATATTTTCAAAGCACTTAGCCTCCCAAAGTTCCATAGAAACATATGGAACTTAGCCTCCCAAAGTGCTTTGAAAATATGCCTCAATGGCTCTCACTGTAGTTCGTTGGTGTCCCAGAGCTTTAGAAATGGCTTTGTAACTCTTTCCAGGCTGATATATTTCAACAAATTTTTTTTCTAATCTCTCAAAGTTTGATATATAGTGAGGGTTAGATTCAATAGGGCTGGCTGTGTTCAATGAGCTGAATTTAATTATCAATTAAATTTGGTCAGTTGACTGTTGAGTAACTAAGAGGGCAATTATTTTTTCACATGGGTGGTATGGGTGTTAGATAACTTTATTCCTTAAATAATATAATAATTTAAAAGCTGTGGCCAAGATTTGACATGGCCGGTTAGTGCTGATAGTCAGCGGCACTGCATGGCTAAGAGCCACTGAATACTGGCAGCTGGCCTGCTCAGTGTGGTTTAAACAGGCAAGAGCCTCTCCTGGCCGCTTAAACCATGCTGAATATTGACCCCATATTGGTCACCTTCAACTTATGTACTGTGGCTGTTTTAAAGTGATAGGTTACAGAGAACCAGAAGCAGGTTAGTAATTTCATGTTTTAACTCTTTCAAAACTTTGTGGTGAATACCATTCAGTCCTGGTGATTTGTTACTCTTTAGTTTGTCAGTCATTTTCTAGATTCATGGTGATTTGCTTTAGCTACTTCAAACATTACCATCAAAAAGGTTTATGGCATGGGTCGTTGGTATATAAATGATATTAAAACGCCAATTTGATCCACTCAATCCTTTCAATCTAATTTGTATCTTGCTGTCACAGTGTCCCACTAGGTTTCTGAGATGCCTGTTTTGTCTACATTTTCATATAGTGCCAAATATTTTACCTCTTCAGTCTTATTTTTGAGACTTTTTTTTTTGTTACATTTGTACCCCGCGCTTTCCCACACATGGCAGGCTCAATGCGGCGGGCAATGGAGGGTTAAGTGACTTGCCCAGAGTCACAAGGAGCTGCCTGTGCCGGGAATCGAACTCAGTTCCTCAGTTCCCCAGGACCAAAGTCCACCACCCTAACCACTAGGCCACTCCTCCACTCTTTCTGGTAGACACATACAATTTTAATCTCATATTCTGCTGCCCGCCCTGCAACATGTTGGTTTCTTTTCTGTTGATCACCTCTAGCCTTTCTGACATGCAGCCTCTTAAATGTATACTTACATAGTAACATAGTAACATAGTAACATAGTAGATGACGGCAGAAAAAGACCTGCATGGTCCATCCAGTCTGCCCATGACAAACTCATATGTGTATACCTTACCTTGAATTTGTACCTGTCCTTTTCAGGGCACAGACCATATAAGTCTGCCCAGCAGTATTTCCCGCCTCCCAACCACCAGTCCCGCCTCCCATCACCGGCTCTGTAACAGACCGTATAAGTCTGCCCTCCCCTATCCTCGCCTCCCAACCTCCACCCCCTCTTCCCCCCAACTGCTCCGCCACCCAATTTCAGCTAAGCTTCTGAGGATCCATTCCTTCTGCACAGGATTCCTCTATGCATATCCCACGCATGTTTGAACTCCGTTACCGTTTTCATCTCCACCACCTCCCGCGGGAGGGCATTCCAAGCGTCTACCACCCTCTCCGTAAAGAAATACTTCCTGACATCTTTCCTGAGTCTGCCCCCCTTCAATCTCATTTCATGTCCTCTCGTTCTACCGCCTTCCCATCTCCGGAAAAGATTCGTTTGCGGATTAATACCTTTCAAATATTTGAACGTCTGTATCATATCACCCCTGTTTCTCCTTTCCTCCAGGGTGTACATGTTCAGGTCAGCAAGCCTCTCTTCATACATCTTGGAACGTAAATCCCATACCATCCTCGTAGCTTTTCTTTGCACCGCTTCCATTTTTTTAACATCCTTCACAAGATACGGCCTCCAAAACTGAACACAATACTCCAGGTGGGGCCTCACCAACGTCTTATACAGGGGCATTAAAACCTCCTTTCTTCTGCTGGTCACTCCTTTCTCTATACAGCCTAGCAATCTTCTAGCTACTGCCACCGCCTTGTCGCACTGTTTCATCGCCTTCAGGTCCTCAGATACTATCACCCCAAGATCCCTCTCCCCGTCCGTGCCTATCAGACTCTCCCCGCCTAACACATACGTCTCCCTTGGATTTCTACTCCCCAAGTGCATCACTTTACATTTCTTCGCATTGAATTTTAATTGCCAAACGTTAGACCATTCTTCTAGCTTCTTCAGATCTTTTTTCATGTTTTCCACACCCTCCGGGGTGTCCACTCTGTTGGAAATCTTGGTGTCATCCGCAAAAAGGCAAACTTTACCTTGTAACCCTTCGGCAATGTCACTCACAAATATATTGAACAGAATGGGCCCCAGCACCGATCCCTGAGGCATTCCACTACTCACCTTTCCTTCCTCCGAGCGAACTCCATTCACCACCACCCTCTGGCGTCTGTCCGTCAACCAGTTCCTAATCCAGTTCACCACTTCGGGTCCTATTTTCAGGTCGTCTAGTTTATTTAAGAGCCTCCTGTGGGGAACCGTGTCAAAAGCCTTGCTGAAATTTAAGTAGATAACGTCCATAGCACGTCCTTGATTTAATTCTTCGGTCACCCAGTCAAAGAATTCAATGAGATTCGTTTGGCACGATTTCACTTTGGTGAAACCATGTTGTCTCGGATCTTGCAACTTATTGGCTTCCAGGAAATTCACTATCCTTTCCTTCAGCATGGCTTCCGTTACTTTTCCAATAACCGAAGTGAGGCTTACCGGCCTGTAGTTTCCAGCTTTTTCCCTATCCCCACTTTTGTGAAGAGGGACCACCTCCGCCGTTCTCCAATCCCTCGGAACCTCTCCCGTCTCCAAGGATTTATTAAACAAGTCTTTAAGAGGACCCGCCAGAACCTCTCTGAGCTCCCTCAGTATTCTGGGGTGGATCCCGTCCGGCCCCATGGCTTTGTCCACCTTTAGCTTTCCAAGTTGTTGATACACACTCTCTTCCGTGAACGGCGCTCTATCCACCTCATTTTCAGGTGTACTTTTGCCAGTCTCTCTCGGTCCTTCCCCAGGGTTTTCTTCAGTGAAAACAGAACAAAAGTATCTAGTTAGCAAATTGGCTTTTTCTTCATCATTTTCTACATAGCGTTTCGTTGTATCTTTTAGTCTCACAATTCCCTTTATAGTCTTTCTCCTTTCACTAATATACCTGAAGAAGTTTTTGTCTCCCCTCCTTACATTTCGAGCCATTTGTTCTTCCGCTTGCGCCTTCGCCAGACGTACCTCTCTCTTGGCTTCTTTCAGTTTCATCCGGTATTCCTCCCCGTGTTCCTCCTCTTGAGATTTTCTATATTTCTGGAACGCTAACTCTTTAATCTTTATTTTCTCAGCCACTTGCTTTGAGAACCATATCGGTTTCCTTTTTCTCCTGCTTTTATTTACTCTCCTTACATAAAGGTCTGTGGCCCTGTTTATTACTTCTTTTAGCCTGGACCACTGTCCTTCCACTTCTCGTATGTCCTCCCAGCCCATCAGCTCCTTCCTCAGGTATTCTCCCATTTTGTTAAAGTCAGCTCGCTTGAAATCGAGGACTTCGAGTTTAGAGTGGCCGCCGTCCACATGAGCCGTTACATCAAAACAAACCGTTTGATGGTCACTGTTTCCAAGGTGCGCAGCTACTCGGACATTTGACACACTATCCCCATTTGTGAGCACCAGATCCAACGTGGCTGCCTCCCTCGTGGGTTCGTTCACCATTTGTCTGAGCAGAGCACTTTGGAAAGCATCCACAATCTCTCTACTTCTTTCCGATTTTGCAGACTGAACCTTCCAATCTACATCCGGCAGATTAAAATCTCCCAACAACAGCACCTCTCTTTTCTTCCCCAACTTTTGAATATCAGCGATCAGATCTTTATCTAGTTCTTCCAATTGTGTCGGGGGTCTATAGACAACACCCACGTGGACCATGGTTCTATCCTCTCTTTTTAAGGTGATCCATATCGCTTCTTCCTTTCCCCAGTTCCCTGTCATTTCAGTCGCTGGGATATCATTTCTCACATACAGAGCTACACCTCCACCTGTACGTCCCTCTCTATCCTTCCTAAAAAGATTATAGCCTGGTATGTTTACATCCCATTCATGGGAACCATTGAGCCATGTCTCTGTGACTGCAACTATGTCCAAGTCAGACTCCAAAATCAGGGCTTGAAGGTCAGGAATTTTATTGCTTAGACTGCGAGCATTTGTGGTCATCGCTTTCCATGTACATTTCCTAGTATGTGTTTTGGTTTTAGTGATTTGTGAGGGTGTTTTTTCTTTGGGTACCTTCTCATATTTTTGTTCCCCCTTCCTTGCTTTTTCGTCTTTTTCTGCTTCAGTTTTATTTTCAGGAATATCAGAGTGCTGTAGTGGAGCAAAAGAATTTTGTAGTGGCAACACTTGTGTGGGCGGATGCTTCTGTGTCACATGATGAAGTCTGCCCGAGCCTACTGTGAACCATCTGTTCTTATGTGGTTTTATTCTTTGAGGCAGTGGTGAGAAGTTATGATTCTGCACAGTCCTATAAGTTGCTTTAATTGCTTCTAATTCTTGCATTACTTTACAGAGCTCTTGTTTTAAAGTAGATAGCTGAAGACAGATAGGACAAGCTTTAAGTCTCCAGATGATTGGCCTTGAAACTAAAGCATCACAATTATTGCAGAGAATAAAAGTCATCCTGATTGGTTGAAATGGGTATGAACAGGTGTACTATGTTGGAGTAATAGCCTGCAAGACTGCCTGTGTATGATTGGGTAATACACCCAATCATAAACATGAAAACACCCCATATAGCAAACATGCTGAGTTCTGCCATAGTGACACGTGCAACAGTATGCTGTCAGTCACATTGCAGCATTTCCTGCAGCAGTTCACCACAGTGGCTTAGCCACAGGTGGGCCGGGGCCCACCCATTTAGTGCTCAGGCCCACCCAGCAGTAGCACACGTTTAGCGGTAGCTGATGGGGATCTCAAGCTCGGCCAGCTGAAGACCCCCTGATGGTAACAAAAATGCTACTCTCCACAATACTGGCACCCGCACACGCTCAGTTTTCAGCGCATGCCTGCTGCGTACTGTCAAGGTGGAATGAAGCATTTTCCCGCCAGCTGAAATATTTGTTTGGGTGGTGGTTGGGAGGGGGGTGAACACTTGGTGCCCACCCACTTCTTGCCTAGGCCCACCCAAAATTTGTTGTCTGGCTACGCCCCCTGGTTCACCATTAACCTTGCAACAGCAATACCTCCAGGCTAACTCTGCCTATCATCTCCTCTCCCCCCCCCCCCCCCCCCCCCCCCCCCCAGGGCTAACTCTTTGCTTCCCTTGCAGTGGTTACATTTGAACGGGATGCTGAATGATGCCTCAACAAAAGTCTTAAATGTTTATTGCTTTTCATTCCCTGCAATGCTCATTGTCTGAGAGCATGCTGTTATTGGAAGTATTTTTTTTTAAAAAATTTCCCATTTCTCTTCAGCATTATCCTGCTGAAATATCAACATTCTTGTTTGTTACCATTCTTCTTACACGTGCCCTGCCTTCTACCTGCTGTTATCTGTATTCATTACCCTTCCTATGTCCTCCACTCCTCTAGCACTCGTGTTCTCTCAGTCCTAGCACATAATCCAGTCGTAGCTGCTGGCAGGTATTTGTGCTGCTGCACTCCACCATGATCTGTTGGTGTTTTTATCATCTTATCAACCTTCCCCCTTTCTTCTGTGAACCCTCAGAGGGCAAGTTGCAGCAGCAGGGCCGCTGCAAAACTTTGAATGGGTCAGAAACTTGATTAAAGTTATGCGTATTCAGCAGCAAAAAATGTATAAGTGCCACTGCTGAAAATTCTTGTCTAATTTTTTTTTTTTTTTTTTCCATTCATTTTTATTGAAACAGAATTAACACAAAGTTACAAGATTGTATGTACAGTGTACACTAAACCTTGGTATTCATAAACCAAACAACAACTCTCCCAAGGTTTAAACTTTTTCCCCCCCCCCCTTCCTACTCCTCCCCCTTCCCCAAAGAAACATACCCACTCCCCTATCCTCCCCCCACCCACTCTATTACCCCCTACCCTCCCCCCCTCATAGGTTCAGAATACGGCTACGAGCAGTTGGGGTAAGTGTGTCCCAAAAGGGTGCCCAAGTGGCACAAAAAATGTCTCCTTTGTCCGACGCCAAGTCCTTTATTTTCCTTTTCTCTAAAGAGCACATTTGAATCATTGCTGTACGCCACTGTGCCAGAGAGGGCCCCTCCGCATTTCTCCATAATTGTAATATCGTTCTCTTGCCCATCAGCACAGCGCGTTTTAAAAAAGCTTTCATTTTCGCTGGCATGCACCCCGCACTGGCAAAGGACTCAAATAGTTGCCCTGGGGCTATCTTCCACCTTGTGCCCCAACAGCCAGACACCTGTAAACCCACGCTTTTCCAGAATTGTTGCACCCCGGGACACGTCCAGAACATGTGTCCCAGGTGTGCCCCGGAAACTCCACATTTTGGGCAAGAATCCACCTCTGCTATGGTTGCTCTCCAGGCCCTATACGGCGAGACGTACAGCCTCAGCAAAAATTTAAGCTGTAATTCCTGCCAGGCTACGTTCTCTGTAATTTTAGTCACCGATAGCAACTGGCTGTGTAAGTGCTCTTCTTGTAGATTAAGTCCCAGTTCTGCATTCCACTGCTCAGTTATCTTGGTAAAGTCAAATTTTGGTAAAGATTCTCTTATACAAGAGTGAAAGTATTTTAACGGTACTCTCTGTTGGGCCTCCAGACCCAACAGTTCAGTAAGTTTATCACCTGTCTCCACAGTCAAAGCTTGTGTAGGGAGAGAGGCCACATAATGTCTCAGTTGATAATATGCAAAAACATCTCCTTGATCAATATGGAATTCTGTACATATGTCCTGCAAAGGTTTCATCTCCCCTTTTTCCGTTACAACGTGAAACAAATAGAGTATCCCATGTTTTTCCCAATCTCTAAATACAATAGATGTATCACCTACTGGAAAGTCCGGGTTCCCCCCAACCGACAGGAGTGGGGAATTTTTACTATCCAGGGAAAGGAACCTAGTCACCCACCTCCAAGTTTGTTTTAGTGGCTGAAATATAAATTTGGCCTGGCCTAGGGCATTTCCCTGATATCTCCTCCCATGCACCCAGTTTGCAAAATGGGTTTTCCCTATCATTTGTGTTTCTGTCTTTGTGCAAGAGAAGTAAGATGTGGAACGAAACCAATCTGACAAGTGCCGTAAGTTACTGGAAATGGAAAAAAACCGCAAGCTCAGTAGGCCTAGGCCTCCCTTGGCTCTAGGTAAATAGGCCCTTTTTATGTTTAGTCGAGCCCTCTTCCCGTTCCATAAGTACCCATTTATCCTTTTGTGTAGCCATTGTTCATCCCTCCGTAACAGATATATAGGGAGCATTTGAAACTTGTATATCCACATGGGAAAAAGGACCATATTATATAAAGCTACCCTCCCTAAGAGAGACAGCGGTAAACCCTGCCAACTTTTCAATGTCTCCGCTGTCTTCCTCTTCAGAGGTTCAATATTTAAAGTGTAAATCCCCGCCAAGTTCGTGGGAATCTTCACTCCCAAGTAGGTAATATAACCCGACGCCCACTTTAATGGGAAGCAACCCACCCACCGGTCTTTTATTTCAGGGAATAGGGGTAGTGCCTCCGACTTCTGCAAATTTAACCTGAAGCCGGAGTAGAAACCGAACTCCTCCACAGCAGAGAGCAGTTTATAAAGCGATTCCTGGGGGGAAGTAAGTGTTATCAACAGGTCGTCTGCATAGGCCAGTGTCTTGACATTTTGGAATGGCAAATCTACGCCCTCTATATCTGGATCTTTCTCAATAGTACGTATCAAGGGCTCTAAATATAGCAGGAATAGTAATGGTGATAGGGGGCAGCCTTGTCGGACCCCTGCTTGGAGTTCAAAGGAAGGGGAAACAAATGAGTTAATTAATAGCTTCGCCGTAGGTCTCTCATAAAGAGCCTGAAGTGCTTCCATGAACCATCCTTCCACCCCCACATATTCCAAAACTTCAAACATATAATCCCAATGCACCTTATCAAATGCTTTTTCAGCATCGAGGCCCACTATTAACAAAGGCTTTTCTATTGTATGACAGTGAGCCATGGCCAGCAATAGCTTACGTACATTTAGGGTAGAATGTCTGCCTTTTACAAAACCCACTTGGGGCGAACCAATCAACTCTGGCATATAACATGCGAGTCGTGCAGCCATTGCCCTTGTAAGGATTTTTAGATCAGAGTTCATCAACGAGATTGGTCTGTAAGATGTTACCTGATTGCTGGGTTTTCCCGGTTTTAAAATCAATGTAATGAGAGCTGTGTTTACTTCTTGTGGGAAAAAACCTCTCTGAACCACCGCCTCAAAAAATTGGGAAAGATACCCCCCGGCCTGTGGCGGCAGTAGCTTATAGTATTCGTTGGGCAGGCCATCAGGGCCCGGAGTGGACCCCAAGGGGAGTGATTTTATTACCTGCTGTATCTCTTGTGCTGTAATTGGTTTCCCCAGCCGGGCCCTAGCTATTTGAGGTAACTTCGGTATACCCGAGTCCTCCAGATAATCTAACAATTCTGGGCCTTTCCCCTGTGGTTCGTTTGAAAAAGTTTTAGTAAAGTAGTCGTAAAATATTTTAGAGATTCCCTCTTGTGATGATATCTTGTCTCCTCTGTTATCTAGCACTTCTGTGATTAATGGTCTGGTCCCTCTGTGTCTCACAATATTTGCTAAGAGCCGGCCAGCTTTATTTCCATATCTCTGGAAGTTTAGTTTCCCATACATTAACTGTTTTTTTGTTTGTTCATGTATTGCCGTATTCAAGGCCGCTAATGTGGCCGCTAGGTTACTTTGATTTTGCAGATTTGGCTGCTGGATACTAATTTGTTTCAATTTTTTATATTCTGTTTCTAGCCTTAATATTGTTCCCGCTTTCTTTTTCGCCTGCATGCACACATACGCTATGACACCCCCTCTGAGGACCGCCTTAGAGGCCTCCCACAGCAAAATGGGTGAAGTACATGAACTTTCATTGTCACTCAGGTATTGCTCCCATAGATTTATCAAATGAGTCCTAAATTGGGCGTCACCATATAAGTGCACAGGGAATCTCCATCTAACTCCTATGGTTCCCGTCACAGTGAACTCCAAGTCGACCCAAACCATACAATGGTCCGATACTACTAAGGGTCCAATATCTGCACCTCTAACCCTAAAGAACCAAGATTGGGTTATCAATATGTAGTCAATTCTAGACCAGGTTTTATGTGCTTTAGATAGGTGGTTCTTGTCTAATTTTAAACGGGTTTTGTATCCTTTTAAAGTTATATCTGGTCTCGTTAACATGTGGAGAGTAATTGTATAACAGACAGCAAGTGTGTGAAGGCCAAACAGGCGCCTATTTTGAGGCTGTTAGGGCTAGATTCTATGGCGCCTAAAAAAATGGGTGCCAAAAAATACCTGCGTAAGCCATATTTTAAAAGCCGTGCCTAAATTTACACGTGGAGCACTCATATTCTATAATTATGAGCGTAATTCAAAGCCACACCCCGTTCTGCCCCCAAAACGTCCATGACTCTCCCATTTCCATTCCGGATCCTGCGCCTAACTTTATGCGCGTTAATCCCAATTAAATCTAATTAGTGCCAATAATTGCTTGTTAAAAAGCCAATTATTCGCACTAATTGGCTCATTTGATTAAATTGTGCATGGAAGTCGGAAACGCGTCTAAACTTGCGAGTGCAAGGATCAGGGCTTTAATGTTCACTGTTCTTTTTTCTAAAGGAAAAGTCCATAGACCGTTATTAAATGGACTTGGGGAAAATCCACTATTTCTGGGATAAGCAGTATAAAATGTTTTGTACATTTTGGGGATCTTGCCGGGTATTTGTGACCTGGATTGGCCACTGTTGGAAACAGGATGCTGGACTCGATGGACCTTTGGTCTTTCCCAGTATGGCAATACTTATGTACTTACATAAAGAAGATTTAAACTTAAAAAAAAAAAAAGATACAGGTGTCTATGGTGCCAATTCTGTATATTGGCACCTACATTTGAGTGTCCCAATGCAGCTTGGTTCACACCATTCTGCAATGGCATCTGGGCACCCAGATTCCATAATCGGATACTAGTGCAAACTGGTACTGGTGCACCAAAATGTATGCACACCCACTTACAGCAAGTTAATGGTAGGGATAAATGGATGCAAGTAAATGTGACCAACAACGCATGTCTCATATAGCATTCTATAAAATGCGCATGTCAGTGGGAGAAATGCCCAAGCTCTGCCCACATACTGCCCCCTCACATATGCTCATGATGCCATTTAACGTGCACTCTTATAGATTAGCAACACAAAAAGAGGCTCTTCGTCCACAGCATGTCACAAATGCAAACACCAAAGCAGACTAGGAGTCCAGATTCTTTATTGAAAAAAAGCCGACGTGGCCACGTTTTGCCAATATGGCTGCATCAGGAGTATTATAAAAATACTAACAAGTTAAACATAAATATGCAATGTAAATATAAAAATTCAAAACATAAATAGTAATAAAATACATGCACAAAGACATGCATAAAAAACTTTAAAACATGCAGCATAAATAATATATTCATGTCAGAATGCCAGAAAAGGTTTCAGGTAAAAACCAGAGAAAGCTTAACTACATAAAACATCTGCTAATGTGCCAAACAAGTGAACAGAATCAAAGAATCCATAAATAAATGGGGAATTTCAACAATCCATAATGTGACAGAATCAAATGCACGTAAAGAAATGCATATTTTCAGCGTGTGTGTGTGTTTAAATGCTCTTTAAAAAGGCAATACACATATCTAACCAGCTTTCTCTGGTTTTTACCAAAACCTTTTCTGGCATTCTATCATAAATATATTATTTATGCTACATGATTTTAAGTTTTTTATGCATGTCTCTGTGCAAGTATTATATTACTATTTAAGTTTTGACGTTTTCTATTTGCATTGCATATTTATGTTTAATTTGTTAGTGTTTTTATAATACCCCATGATGCAGCCATATTGGTGAAACATGGCCACATCGAGTCTTCCTATATAATAATTCTCACCTCCAACATTCTATGCGTCTGCCTGCCTGTGTCTGTAACTTTCTTCACAGATGGGCTCCAAAGCCCTAGCTGATGTCACTAGACCCATTATGACACGTCCTATATAATTCTCACCCCCAACGTTCTATGCGTCTGCCTGTGTCCGTAACTTTCTTCACAGATGGGCTCCGAAGCCCCGAGGGTTGGCGGCAGGAAGGGGGGCTCGAGAGGGTTGCAGCAGGGGGGGTCCAGTGGTCGGGAAATCGGAGGAAGAGGGGATCTGTAAATCGGAGGGAGGGAGGCAGGGTCTGCAAATCGGGAGGGAGGCAGGGAGGTGGGGTCTGGAACTCAGAGAGCGGGAGGGGTCTGGAACTCGGAGGGGGATCTGGAATTCGGTGGGGAGAGGGGGAGGGAGGGGGTCTGGAACTGGGGGAGAGGGAGGGAGGGGGGTCTGGAACTCGGAGGGAGGGGGTCTGGAACTTGGAGGACGGGACGAGAGAGAAGTAGGGGGGAATGCACCACCTGTACAAAAACTAAAAAAAAAAAAAACCGGGGGGATGACCCTGGAACTCGAAGGGAGGGAGGGGGAACAACGACCCTGGAACACGGAGGAAGGGGGGACACTGGAACTGGGTGGGAGGGAGAGGCCTCAGGCACACACAATCTCTCTCACAGACACACTCGCAGATTCTCTCTCTCTCTCTCTCTCTCTCTCTCTCTCAGTCATTCTCACACACACTTTCTCAAACATACACACTCCGAGGAAAACCTTGCTAGCGCCCGTTTCAATTGTGTCAGAAACGGGCCTTTTTTACTAGTTTTCAATAAAGAATCTTCTGGATTCCTCTGCTGTGATGTTTGCATTTGCTCTTATAGATTAGCACTTAGAGCAACTGCACGCATAAATGGCAATTAAGACACCATTAATGCACGCATTGGCCTCCGGATTCTATGTAGCGCAGCTAGAGATCTCTGCACCGCAAAACAAGCATATTCTATAACAACACACATAACTTATTTAGCTTAACAAGCTAATCAGTGTTGATAATAGCGCTTAACAAGCAATAATGAGCACTAATTGTCACTAATTAGAATTTACACGTACAACTCGCTAAGTGCATTCTGTAATGCAGTGCGCCTAACTTCTAACACGTGCAGGCAAAAGGGGCATGGTTGTAGGCAGGGAAATGGGCGTACCTTGGGCGTTCTGAAATGTACACGCGTAGTTATAGAATATGGCCCAGTGCACCTAAATCTAAGTGCCGGGATTGATGACACATTTTCGGTGGTGTAAATGGATGTGCATAGTTTTAGGTGTTAGGATGCCAACTAGGCGTATTCTATATACTACACCTAACTGTAGGTGTGGTATATAGACACTGCACTGCACAAAGTCCACTGCACTAACCACTAGGAGTAGCCTAGTGGTTAGTGCAGTGGACTTTGATCCTGGGGAACTGAGTTCAATTCCCACTGCAGCTCCTTGTGACTCTGGGCAAGTCACTTAACCCTCCATTGCCCCTGATACAAAATAAGTACCTGAATACATATAAACCGCTTTGAATGTAGTTGAAAAAAAAACCTCAGAAAGGCGGTATATCAAGTCCCATTTCCCTTTCCCTATTTGAGATTCTACATGGAACGTTGCTACTATTGAGATTCTGTTGCTGCTATTTGAGATTCTACATGGAACGTTGCTACTATTGAGATTCTGTTGCTGCTATTTGAGATTCTACGTGGAATGTTGCTAATAGTTGAGATTCTACGTGGACTGTTGCTGTTGCTACTATTTGAGATTCTACGTGGAATGTTGCTAGTGGAGGAGTAGCCTAGTGGTTAGTGCAGCGGACTTTGATCCTGGGGACCTGAGTTCAATTCCCACTGCAGCTCCTTGTGAATTAACCCTCCATTGCCCCTGGTACAAAATAAGTACCTGAATATATGTAAACTGCTTTGAATGTAGTTGCAAAAACCTCAGAAAGGCGGTATATCAAGTCCCATTTCCCTTTCCCTATTTGAGATTCTACATGGAACGTTGCTACTATTGAGATTCTGTTGCTGCTATTTGAGATTCTACATGGAATGTTGCTAGTGGAGGAGTAGCCTAGTGGTTAGTGCAGCGTACTTTGATCCTGGGGACCTGAGTTCAATTCCCACTGCAGCTCCTTGTGAATTAACCCTCCATTGCCCCTGGTACAAAATAAGTACCTGAATATATGTAAACTGCTTTGAATGTAGTTGCAAAAACCTCAGAAAGGCAGTATATCAAGTCCCATTTCCCTTTCCCTTAAAAAATACGCTTAGTCAGCACTGATTTCTGTGCCGATTTTTTAGGCGCCATATATAGAATCTCTCTATGGTGTCTAACCACCAGTGCACAGTTATAAAATTTTCCTTTACGTGTTTTTTAATAAGATACTAGGGGCAAAACAGCAAAAATCATGCCTAGATTGAAGCTGTGGACATTTATACCTGCTTAGGAGAAAAGGTAAATCTTTTCACGTAAAATACACCTGTATTTTATGTGTTTATTTATTTATTTATTTGCTGCATTTGTACCCCACATTTTCCCACCTATTTGCAGGCTCAATGTGGCTTACACTATGTTGCAAAAGGTATAATCATAAACAGAGTAAGAGGTTTGGTCTAATTTAACATATTATAAATCACGATTCCAGCTACACTCCAGGCAAACTGCACCCCTGAACGTGCCTATATGCAGGTTGTGTAAAAGTACTTGCCTTCTCATCACTGCACATATTTTACACGCATAACACCTGGGATGGTTTTATGAAAGCTCTTTTACATGTGTAAGAAGGTCTTTACACATGAAAAAACCTTTATAAAAATCACCCTGGCTTCACCTTGTCCTAGGCTCTCTTTTTTTTAGACATATAGGACTAGATTCTATTTATGGCGACTGAAAAATCAGCGCCAAAAATATTCCTGCCTAGGCGTACTCTGTAAACCATGTCTAGGTTTAGGCATGGTTTATACAACACGCTTGCGTGGTTTGTAGAATACGCTTAGCGGCCATGCCTGTGCCTGACTCTAGGCACATCCATTTACGCCAAGTAAAACTTGGTGTAAATACCGATGCCTAAGTTAGGTGTGGTTATTCTATAACCATGTGCGTAAATTTTCAGAACATCCATGGTCCGCCCCTTCCACGCCCATGCCTTGTCCCCCCTTTTTGGCAGCGCGCATTAGAATTTACGAGCATCATGTTACAGAATATACCTAGCAAGTTGTGCAAGTAAATTCTAATTAATGCCAATTAGTGTCAGTAATTGCTTCTGAAGTGACAATTATTGGCGCTGATTTGCTTGTTAAGTAATAAAATTGCGTATGCAAATCCAGAATGCAAGCGGCTTTGCACACGCAATTTCAGTCATGCTGTATAGAATGCAGGGAATATCTTCTAATTCTATAAAAGTTGTTAAAAATTGTGCATGTCAATTTGCATGTGAAATTTAAGTAAATAGTGAGGTAATTAGCCCCAGGGCCACCGAGAGACTGAGCCGGGCCCTAGGCAAGGCCGCCCCTGGGGCCCCGCCGCCACCCCAACCCCCAATCACCACTCAGGCCACCGGGCGCTGCAGTCCCCGGTCTCACCCGTCTGCCCTCGGCTACGTCAACTGTCCGCCACCGGGCCCCCTGCATTCAAATCGGCAATGCCGCGGCCTCACCTCCCTGTGAAAGCGCAAGATCGCCTCCCTTCGGGCCATCCCTCCCTGTGTCCCGTCCTCACGAAACAGGAAGTTACATCAGACGAGGGCAGGACACAGGAAGGGAAGGCCCGAAGGGAGGCAATCTTATGCTCTCACAGGGAGGTGAGGCCTGGCGCTGCCAATTTGAATGCAGGGGGCCCGGTGGCAAACGATTGACGGAGCCGAGGGCGGGCGGGTGAGACCGGGGACTGCGGTGCCGGGCCCCCCTTGGATGGCCGGGCCCGGGGAATTTTGTCCCCCCTGCCCCCCTCTCGGCGGCCCTGATTAGCCCCAGTAATTGGTTTTTTAACAAGCAATTATTGGCAGTAATTAGATTTGATTGGGATATACATGCATAAATTAGGCACATTGCATGATTGAGTTCAAAAAGGGGGCGAGGAAATGAGGGTCACGGGCGGAATAGGGGCATTGCTAACATTTACCCGCATTGTTATAGAATGAGGGGGGACACATGCCTAATTTAGGCATGTATATCTGCACCACATTTCAGTTGATGCTAATGGCTGCGCCTAAAGTTCGGCGTGATTCCCGGGCATAGGTGCTATTCTATAAACCGTGCCTAACTATGGGGCCCTTTTACTAAAGGTTTGCCACATGGCAACCCGGAACTACCGTCGGCCCAATGTGGCCTCCGGCGGAAGTTCCGCCTTGAGCATGCACCATTTTCGGTGCAGTGAAAAATATTTTAGTAATTTTTACTGCGGCACTAACCTGGCGGTAATTGGGTAGCACAGCTACCACCGGGTTATTGTGGGAGCCCTTACCGCCACCTCAGTGGGTGGAGGTAAGTGCTCCCCGCCGCATGGCCACACAGTAAGAGTAATCTTACTGTAAGTCCATTAAAAAAAATTAATTTTATTTTTTTTTATTTATAACAACTTAATTTTACAAGCACTAAAATAACTTGCCAGAAATACAGAGAAAATAACACACAAGAATTATTTCAATCAGGTAATTCTATACTCTTCCTTAGACCACAAAATAGGGAGTGAAACAAGACAAGGAGATCAATTAAACAACAGTAAACAAAGAAAACGTGGTATTAACCTGATTATCCCCAGTTATTATTTATCTGAATCATTATTCCACATTGATCGTCTGGTTGGCTTCTTCAAACCCAAGATGGTGTATAGTCAATTTATTTCGTTGGAAACATACTTATTGGCCAATATTAGTGGAAATAATACACCTGATTTCATTTTTTTCTCTTTTAAACCCAGAAATTATTTAACAATACAAACAAATGCATTTTTATAAGGGGCTTTTTACCCTGTTGCAGGAAAAGGGACCTAGCGTGCGGGGGAAAATGGCCCCTGCCACTAACGAAGGGCCTTTTTACCACGCCGTATTAAAAGGACCCCTTTAAGCGTGGCTTATAGAATACCACTTTTTGCTATTCACCCCATATCAGCCATTTTTTTTTTTTGCATTAAAACAGCACAATCTATTTATACATCTGGCCTGTTATTTTTTTAAAGCACTTAACGCAGTTTGCTTTTCAGTATTGCCCTTTTTTTCCCGCTGTGCCTGTACTAGTCATATCTGTAGAACTTTATTGAAATACTGTATGATTCACTGTTTTGCTATAATCTATATTGGTAATTGGAATACCTTACAGTCAATTGTAGCTCTGTAGTGTCTGTAATGTTTCACGCATTAAAAAAAGGTCTCTAGTAGAACAGTGCCATCAAGTGTCAGATTATGTAAACTACATGTGCTGTTAATCAGACATCAGAGGACTCCGGAATTGGATTCTTAGTAGATCTAACGATTGATTATAAAACATATAGGTAGTGGGACATGAAATCTGTTACAGTAAATTCTTTACTACTGCAGTGAGATCTTTTTCGGTTGCTGATGATTAGTGAAGTGGCCAAGAATTAAATATGTGGATGAGTGAAGTAATCCTATATAATAATTTGTACCTCCAACGTTCTCTGGCTGGCTGTCTGTCTGGGTTCGTAACATCTCCTGACATCAGCAAGCCTCCAGCGTTCCCTTCCCTCTTACTGTCCCGCCCTCGTGTAAAGACGTAATGACGTCAGAGGAGGGCGGAACAGTGAGAGGGAAGAAAACGCTGGAGGCGAGCTGACGTCAGAATGTTACGAATGGACGGAAGCCAGCCAGCCAGAGAATGTTCAGGTACAAATTGCTGGACATGGAGGGGAGGAGAGAATCGCGGGACATGGAGGGGAAGGGATGGCAGGGCAAAGGAGACTCGATGGACAAGGATGAGGTGGGAGGAGAGGAGAGAATCGCGGGACACTCTCTTCTTTAAGCTCAGCTCCCAGACCCTTTTACTAAGCCCTGGCAAAAAGTGACCTGCAGCAGTGCGAGCACGTCTTTTGGGTGCACACTGGACTATTTTTTGCTGCGTCTTGGAAAAAGGGCCTTTTTTAAGGGGTCAGAAAATGGACATGCCTCAAAATAAAAATCAGCACTCATCCATTTTCGGCCCGAGGCGTTACCGCCACCCATTGACTTAGCGGTAAGGTATCACTCGCTACTCGGGCGATAAACATGCAGCATGCGCACACCGCTGTTTATCGCCAGGTATGTGCCACATGGTTGAAAATTTAAAAAATATTTTCTACTGTGTGTATTTAGTGCATACCAAATTCAGAATTACCGCCCGCGGCATTGAGTAGCGGGATGGTAATGCCATTTGGTGCATGCTGGACGTGCATAGGCCCTTATGCGCCTTTGTAAAAGGGCCTTAAGTTTCCATAGACATAATTATCAAAGAGGGGCATTTTCGAAAGAAACATCCAAGTTGGGATTTGGATGTCTTTGTAAAACATCCAAATCCGTGGGTGGGGAAAAAGCATATTTTCGAAAAAAGGTGGACATCCATCTTTCGTTTCGAAAATACCAAGGACGTCCTTGGATTTGGATGTCCTTAGACATGGACGTCTTTGACTTCCGGAGATTTTTGAAACCAAAGATGTCCATGTGTAAAACGTCCAAATGCAAGCTATTTGGACGTGGGAGGAGCCAACATTTGTAGTTCACTGGTCCCCCCTGACATACCAGGACAGCAACCAGGCACCCTAGGGGGCACTGCAGTGGACTCCATAAATTGCTCCCAGGTACATAGCTCCCTTACCATGTGTGCTAAGCCCCCCCAAATCCCCCTAAAACCCACTACCCCGAACTGAACACCACTACCATAGCCCTTACGGGTGAAGGGGGGCACCTAGATGTGGGTACAGTGGGTTTGTGGTGGGTTTTGGAGGGCTCGCTGTTTCCTCCACAAACATAACAGGTAGGGGGTATGGGCCTGGGTCCACCTGTCTGAAGTGCACTGCACCCACTTAAACTGCTCCAGGGACCTGCATTCGCTGTCATGGATCCGAGTATGACATCTGAGGCTGGCATAGAGGCTGGCACAAAATATTTTTAAAGATGGCTTTTGAGGGTGGGAGAGGGTTAGTGACCACTGGGGAGGGGGGGAGTAAGGGGAGGTCGTCCCCGATTCCCTCCGGTGGTCATCAGGTCATTTCGGGCACCTTTTTGTGCCTTATTCGTAAAAAAAAAAAATGTCCAGGTGAAAACGTTCAAGTTTAGGACGTCTCTGCTTTTTTCGATTATGGCTCAAAGACGTCTAAGTGTTAGGCACACCCAAGTCCCACGTTCACCACGCCTCCGACACGCCCCCTTGAAATTTGGACGTCCTTGCGACGGTCTTCAGTTAGAGACGTCCAAAGTAAGGTTTCGATTATACTGATTTGGATGTCTCTGCGAGATGGACGTCCATGTTCCGATTAATGTCGAAAGATGGACGTCCATCTCTTTCGAAACTGAGCCTGAAAATCATCTTCAGGCAGGTAGTCATAAAATTCTTTTAGTCGTGTGTTTTGACCTTGGTTGAGCAGTGCACAGTTTCTTAAAGCGGGATAACCCCTGCATTGCAAATTGAAGTATTCCTGTTTTCATCAAGTGTTGTTGAACATAAGAACTTTAGAGCTGCCCCACTGGGTCAAAGCAAAGGTCCATCTAGTCCAGTATTTTCCTTCTAACAGTGGCCAGTCCAGGTCACAGATATGTGACAGTATCACAAAGATTCGATGCTACTGACCCCAGGGATTCCCCAGGTCCACCTTAAATTCAGCTGCATTAACTGCTTTTATCACTTGCTCCCTGCAACCAGTTTCAGAGCTTAATTGTGTGTTAAATGCAGTGGCATAGGAAGGGGGGGCGGGGGGACGGTCCGCCCTGGGTGCACGCCGCTGGGGGGTGTCGGCTCCGCGCTGGTGCACTGCACTCTCTGCCCCGGAACAGGTTACTTCCTGTTCCGGGACAGAGAGAGCAGTGAACCAGCGCGGAGCCGACACACCCCAGCAACGTGCAGTCGGGGCGGATCGGCCCTCCCGCCCGTCCCTCGCCGCAGGTATGCGCTCCGTGGGGGGGGGGGGTGCGCTCCAGCGGGAGGAGGGTGCGCAGCGGCGACCCGCCCCGGGTGTCAGCTCCCCTCGCTACGGCTCTGGTTACATGAAAACATATTTTCTCCTATTTGTTTTAAACGTAGGGCTGTGTAACTTCGTAGAGTGTCCCCTAGTCTTTGTACTTGAAAGAAGTCCCCTGTATGGAGGCCAAACTTTGTAGCTGCTGAAACATGAGGAACTTTGCCTCCAGAGAAAACTGACAGATACAGGTCAGGCCTAGTTGCTCTGATCTTGTGAAGATTCTCCTCTTTTGCTGATGGGAAATCTGTGTTCTCTGTACTTTTAGTATACTTTTATAGCTTAATCCCTCTAATTGGTATTCAGAAGGCAAACTGGAGAGGGCATTGCTCAAGCTAGATTCCAGGTTTATGCTGACCCAGCTACCAGTCTAATACATGTTTCAATTTAGCTGCTAAGCAGTATTTGCTTCAGTTGTCAAAGCTGATTCCCCCCACCCCGGCCTCCAGTTTCTAAACAATATTCTCTTGGGAATATGGGGTAGCCTCCTATCCCAGATAAACTGCGAGATTTACCTCTGTAATTTCAAAAGGGCCAGATTTTAAATGCAGCCATTCTTCCCCAGCAGGATAAATATTCCTCTTTTCTTTTAAGTAGATTAGTAAAAATATCCCAGAATAATGGCTGACAATTCAGCTTATACAAATATTTAAGACTAGTAAACAAAGGCCCGTTTCTGAGAGCAATGAAACGGGCGCTAGCAAGGGTTTCATGGTAGTGTGTATATTTGGGAGAGTATGAGTGACTGTGTGAGAGAGAGACAGCGTGAATGCAGTAGTGTGTGTGTGAGAATGAGAGTGTGTGGCAGGGTTCCCCCTCTTTCCTTTTCCCCCCTGTGTTTCCTCCCCTCCCCCCTTCCCTGCCTGAGGGTGGTGAGTCCCATTCCCTCAGCCTTTCAGGGTCATCCGTGGCCTTGTGTTGTTCAATCTGGCTCCCTCCCTGCTGCCACTGCCAGCATGATGCATCTGGCTCCCTCCCTTCTTCCCTTGCACCATGTTGAGGCTGGCTGGCTGGCTCCCTGAGAAGTTGAGGCTGGCTGCCTGCTCGCCTGCCTCCCTCTGACCTTTTGGATGTCTCAGTTTCAGGAGGAAGACGTGTTTGTTTTTTGCAGGAGCAGGGTCATGTTGTTTGTGAGTGTCGTGTGTGGCGGGGGGAGGGGGCAGGACCGTCATCCGCGCCGCTGTTATTCCTTGGGGGGGGTCCGACGTGGTTCTGGCGGCGGGTGGCTCATTTCTGGTGAGGGGCAGGAGCGACACGGTTTGTTAGCCGTGCATGGCTCGTCGCAGTTTTACCTGGTTCGTGGCGTGCGCCGCTGTTGTTTCCGTTGTCGTAGCTCTGTGTGGGTGGCGGTTTTCGTGCCCCGCCCTCGACGTCATCGCGTTTTGACGCGAGGGCGGAGCAGAGCTACAGTGTGGAAATCCGGAGTTTGTGGCTTGAGTACAACGTTGGAGGTGAGACTCTGCTCCGCCCTCAACGTCATAACGTTTGACGCGAGGGCGGGGCCCAGAGACTGTGATTTTCATGGCTTCAGAGCTTCGAACATACGAACCTTGGCTTCAGTGACGTCAGACAATAGAACGTTGAGGGTGAGTTTTATATATATAGATGTTCCCAAGTCCATTTAGAAAGGAGGCTTTTCTTCAAACTGAGCTTGGGTGTCTCATTTATGTTAGCATTAAGGCAGTAGTTTATTTATTTACTTATTGCAATTGTATCCCACATTTTCCCACCTATTTGCAGGCTCAATGTGGCTTACATAGTACCATAATGGCGTTCACCAACTCCGGTAGAGAAACAAATACAGAGTGATGTTATGGTCGAATAAGGTTCATGTGATTACAGACACATTGGGGAATCGTAGAGAGGAAGAGTAATGTAGTGTCCATTACGAGCTTTGTTTTTGTTGTGTTGCAGTCCCAAACTTTCTGAGCTCATGGCGCTCCTTGGCTACACATTTCTTCTCAGCAACAAGACACTTATGGGGTCCTATTTATGTGGTTACCTTGGGGGGGCCTACACACATCAATTTTGAACTACCGCCCGGCTATCGCGTGGCCCGGGCAGTACTTTTATTTTTTTACGCGTGTCCACTAAGTGCGCCAGAAATTTTCTGGTGTGCGGTACAAACCGGGCCGGTAATTGGCATAGTGTGTGCGTAAACCATTACCACCCGGTTAACGCATCAGACCTTGCCACTAGGTCAATGGGTGGCAGTAAGATATCGGGCCCAAAATGGATACGCGCCAATTTTTATTTTGCCACACATCCATTTTTGGCCAAAAAAAAAGGCGTTTTTTTTGAAGGTGCGCTGAATAATGGACCTCCGCATGCCCAATACACGCATCTACACCAGCACAGGCCATTTTTTGGCACACCTTAGTAAAAGGACCCCTTGGTTGGTTAACTGCTAAGCGTCATCACTTAACCAGCCATGTGCCAACTTCGCCCCTGGAGTGCACTCAAAATAGTCGGTTTTGGTTTAAGCACTAACCAGTTAAGTGCCGCTGGGTATGACCAGTTAACCCCAACCAGGCAATTTAACCAGCCAAGAGCCATTTCTGGTCAGTTAAATTCCTTTGAATATCGACCCTTCTGTTTTCCTATTTTGAATCCATAAAAAACTTCAAATACATAGCATTAGAACTTGCAGAAGGATGTCACTTTTAACTTTATACTACAGAGAGGTTATGCAAACTTTTCTGCTGAATATTGCACTAAGCCAGCTATGGTGTCGCTGGATCCGGAACCCCCAAAATTCAATACCAAAGCCCGGACATGGCCTGGCATTGAATTTCCAGACATAACAGTCCGACTGTGGCAGTTACTGACGTTTAGACAACCTTTTTGTCAGTACTTTTCAGCACCTGCTTTGGCAGAAATAACGTCTTCCAACCATTTTCTGTAGCCAGCTAAGAGTCTCCATTTTTTGTTCTTGGAATTTATTCCATTCTTCCTTTTTAAGTAGAGAGGTGTGGTAGCCGTGTTAGTCCACTCTTAAAGGTTATCAATAGAAATCAAACAAAATAAAACATGGAAAAGAAAATAAGATGATACCTTTTTTATTGGACATAACTTAATACATTTCTTGATTAGCTTTCGAAGGTTGCCCTTCTTCTACATGGAATCTTGCTACTCTTTGGGATTCTACATGGAATGTTGCTACTCTTTGGGATTCTACATGGAATCTTGCTAGTCTTTGAGATTCTACTTGGAATGTTGCTACTCTTTGGGGTTCTACATGGAATCTTGCTACTCTTTGGGATTCTACATGGAATGTTGCTACTCTTTGGGGTTCTACATGTTAAATAGAGAGGTGTGGTAGCCGTGTTAGTCCACTCTTAAAGGTTATCAATAGAAATCAAACAAAATAAAACATGGAAAAGAAAATAAGATGATACCTTTTTTATTGGACATAACTTAATACATTTCTTGATTAGCTTTCGATCTGAGGAAGAAGGGCAACCTTCGAAAGCTAATCAAGAATTGTATTAAGTTATGTCCAATAAAAAAGGTATCATTTTATTTTCTTTTCCATGTTTTATTTTGTTTGATTTCTATTGATATTCTTCCTTTTAAAACTCTTCTAGCTCAGAAATATTTTTAGGGGTCGACTTTCAAAGCGATTTAAGCGGGGCAGGAACCTCTTTTAAAGGATTTCATTTTAAGAAACATTTTAGTATTATTTTGTTATCGGTCATCTCAAATTTGGAATTCCTTACCCCTGCTCTGGTGAAAAATGACAATGATTTTGCTACTGAGAGAAAAACATGTGATTTATACTAAATTGAACCCGCCGATCCCCAATATGAACTCCGAATTTGCCTGACACGTCTAGATTTTAAGTTATACATGCAAAGCCTATTCACATATAATATTAATGCTTGGGATGCATTTGTGCTAGTAGTGCAGAACTGAAAACTATGCTGAACTAGTAGACAACATGCTTAAAGCATATGAACAACTTGGCTACCGAATGTCATTGAAAATGCATTTCTTACATTCCCATCTTGACTTTTTCCCACCCAATTTGGGACACGTAAGTGACGAACATGGAGAGAGGTTCCATAAAGACATTTCTACAATGGAGAACAGATATCAAGGCCGCTGGAATCCCAACATGATGGGGGACTACCGCTGTTTTTTGCAACGGGAAAATATGACCGATCACAAATGCAAAAGTAGATGCCTGAAGCACTCTTAACAGTACTGGGCCTTGCTGAAGTAAGACTTTTAAACTGGAATACGAGACTTTTTTGAAATTTTGTTATTCCATTCCATTTTCATATACTGTTTACTACGAAAACATTGATATAGATCAGGTAAGTGTTGGAGTAAAACTCGTTCTGTAAAAAAATTATTCAATGCTTTCCAAGTGCTTAATTCATTTGGGCAAACTTATGCATAACAAAATTTCCTGACGTGTTACAACAATTCTGACTTCGGGTTTGGAATACGCACACTGAATTTAGTATAGGACACATGGTTTTTGCCCAGTAGCACACGAAAAAAAAATTTTTGTTGTGCTGTGAAATCAATCTAATTACTTGACTTTTTGTAAAATGTTGAAAAGACACATTTTTTAGAAGGTATGAACTTTCTAATTAGACTATAGTGTAATTTTTTTTCTTAACATTGTAAGCTCCCAGTCTGACAGGTTTTTCTTTTTATATTGTAATCCACTCTGAACCTATTTAAGGTGTTTGAGGGGAATATAACAGTAACATAACATAACATTTAACAAATAGCTCCCCAAATCTCCTCTTGTTCAATCACCATACACTGTAATGATTCAAAGTCTTGCCAGATCCCCCCCACGCCCCCCCTTATTTTAGGTTAGATTAGGTTATTTATTCTTGATATACTGCATTCAACTGACTCACAGACCAACGCAGTTTATAAACTCAGAATATTAAGAAATGGAAAGGAACTACAAAGTATCAAATCAAAATAAAATTTCATATACCACTAAATTCCTCTATTCGGGGTTCTATGCTGTTTACATTATACACAATAAAACAAAATAAAACAATTAAAAAGTAAAAGAAAAATAATAATACATCATGGAACAGTCCTTGGAAATAAAAAAAGGTTTTAGTCTCTTCCTATATCTAAGATAGCTATTATCCAACTTAATAACAAGGTAAAGAATTCCATAAAGAAACTCCTAATATGGAAACTAAAGTTTTAAACACTTTCTGAACCCGAATTCCCTCACAAAACAGAGAAGATAGAATCAGTTGTTCATGCAGTCTTTCAGATCGAACCGCACATAATGATGTTAGTGATCAACAATTTAGATGTAAAACCACATAAAATTTGAAAGACCAGACAAGCAGCTTTAAACTTCATTCCTTCAACTATCGGAAGCCAATGTAATTTAACAAGACATAATGAAACACTACGATATCTATTCAATTTAAAAATCAATCTTACAATGTATCACAGAAAAGATGTTATACCTCCCACTGCTTTATGTAGAAAGGGAACACTGAAAAAGCCACAATATGTGACTACACATTGAAAATTTAAGGGGGGAAGAAAAGCTTCGAGGTGCTTGGGATATACAGTGGTGGAAATAAGTATTTGATCCCTTGCTGATTTTGTAAGTTTGCCCACTGACAAAGACATGAGCAGCCCATAATTGAAGGGTAGGTTATTGGTAACAGTGAGAGATAGCACATCACAAATTAAATCCGGAAAATCACATTGTGGAAAGTATATGAATTTATTTGCATTCTGCAGAGGGAAATAAGTATTTGATCCCCCACCAACCAGTAAGAGATCTGGCCCCTACAGACCAGGTAGATGCTCCAAATCAACTCGTTACCTGCATGACAGACAGCTGTCGGCAATGGTCACCTGTATGAAAGACACCTGTCCACAGACTCAGTGAATCAGTCAGACTCTAACCTCTACAAAATGGCCAAGAGCAAGGAGCTGTCTAAGGATGTCAGGGACAAGATCATACACCTGCACAAGGCTGGAATGGGCTACAAAACCATCAGTAAGACGCTGGGCGAGAAGGAGACAACTGTTGGTGCCATAGTAAGAAAATGGAAGAAGTACAAAATGACTGTCAATCGACAAAGATCTGGGGCTCCACGCAAAATCTCACCTCGTGGGGTATCCTTGATCATGAGGAAGGTTAGAAATCAGCCTACAACTACAAGGAGGGAACTTGTCAATGATCTCAAGGCAGCTGGGACCACTGTCACCACGAAAACCATTGGTAACACATTACGACATAACGGATTGCAATCCTGCAGTGCCCGCAAGGTCCCCCTGCTCCGGAAGGCACATGTGACGGCCCGTCTGAAGTTTGCCAGTGAACACCTGGATGATGCCAAGAGTGATTGGGAGAAGGTGCTGTGGTCAGATGAGACAAAAATTGAGCTCTTTGGCATGAACTCAACTCGCCGTGTTTGGAGGAAGAGAAATGCTGCCTATGACCCAAAGAACACCGTCCCCACTGTCAAGCATGGAGGTGGAAATGTTATGTTTTGGGGGTGTTTCTCTGCTAAGGGCACAGGACTACTTCACCGCATCAATGGGAGAATGGATGGGGCCATGTACCGTACAATTCTGAGTGACAACCTCCTTCCCTCCGCCAGGGCCTTAAAAATGGGTCGTGGCTGGGTCTTCCAGCACGACAATGACCCAAAACATACAGCCAAGGCAACAAAGGAGTGGCTCAGGAAGAAGCACATTAGGGTCATGGAGTGGCCTAGCCAGTCACTAGACCTTAATCCCATTGAAAACTTATGGAGGGAGCTGATGCTGCGAGTTGCCAAGCGACAGCCCAGAACTCTTAATGATTTAGAGATGATCTGCAAAGAGGAGTGGACCAAAATTCCTCCTGACATGTGTGCAAACCTCATCATCAACTACAGAAGACGTCTGACCGCTGTGCTTGCCAACAAGAGTTTTGCCACCAAGTATTAGGTCTTGTTTGCCAGAGGGATTAAATACTTATTTCCCTCTGCAGAATGCAAATAAATTCATATACTTTCCACAATGTGATTTTCCGGATTTAATTTGTGATGTGCTATCTCTCACTGTTACCAATAACCTACCCTTCAATTATGGGCTGCTCATGTCTTTGTCAGTGGGCAAACTTACAAAATCAGCAAGGGATCAAATACTTATTTCCACCACTGTATACGATCTTACAAGCATCCATCGATCCTGGTGACCGATCACTCGGTCTTAAGAGGATCCATTCCTCATCGTAGGCTGAAAAAAACCACCCCAAAGTTCTCAATGCAAAGATTGAAACAAAAGTGGAACGTAAGTGAGGGTAAAGTATATTAGAAACCATACTGGTATATCATAACATTTAATCCTCAATCGTCATTGTCCATATCTCAATCAAAAGTGTTATTTAACAAATGACTTAGCTTGTAAATAGATCTCTCATGATTCCTATTTTTCTTTAGTCAAGTTCGGGAGGAGGGAGAGGGAGGAGGGTTTATCTATATAAAATTTGGTAAAACCTTACAGCTTTGTCGTTTCATGTTGCTTTTGCAGCGTTGTGATCCTTTTCCTGTGCTTTTCTTAGTTCAGTGGGATTGTACTGCCTCGGGTACGTTTGATGGTTTGCCAATAAAAATCTTTGAAATAAACATATTCATTTAAAGTGAACATGCTGTTCAATCGGTAACCAATTTAACTCTGCTAAAAGGAGGGGGGGGTAAAAAAGTTTTTTGTTCTTTAATAGACAGGCAGCTATATTTTGGAACACATACAAATATTGCATGCTCTTCTTAATTCTCCTTTCTGACGACAGTCTTTGTAATAAATGAATATCTTTTTACTCTATCTGGATTTTATAGTATCTCTTCTCTGTGGCTTCTTTCCTGCTTCTCCCAGCAGTGATGGCGGTCAGGGTCCTTGTACCTGACACTTCCTTTGAACTGTCCTGCAGCTGTGCAGGCTCTGAAGCAGGTTTTCGCTCTTGGCTCTTCAGAGTCCTAGACTGTGCTAGTGGTAAGACCTCACCCTGGTGGATCAGATGATATTACAGCTTGGAGGTTAACAGTTATTCCAGCTCCATTCCATAGGGAGTAAGGGAATGGCCAGGGGCTTTGGCAAACCCGGGTCCTCTTGTGCTAAGGTACTGCGGCTGGTGATCAGAATCCAAAGACAATGACCCTCCCCATAGCCTGGTTTGAGCTCTGTTTTCCTTCCAAGGAATGCCCCCTCCTCCTCCCCTCTCAGTCAGGAAGGGAAGGCACCAAAGAGGTTAGTTTGAGAACAGGAGACGGTACAAGGCTATCTAGCCCATTATACGGGTTGAAGCTAGTAGACGGAGCTTGCTGGCAGTAGGCGGAGATTGCCACCATATTGGTTCACCCAAAACAATAGCAAACGCTATTGAAAACAGTAGTAAAAGATTATTAGAAATAACGGACTGCCTAAGCGTGGTCCATCTGTAAAAAGTCAAAAGCAGTTCCAGTTGTATAGGCAGTGCCTTACTTATTTGACAGCTTTTTAATTTATTTGAAAGCTTCCTATATGTAGATATAAATATCATGAAATAAAATTTAATATGACTAAAACAGCTTAAAAATTATTGTAGTTGGTAGAAACAGCACTAATAAAGTCTGTGTTTTGTGCTAGTTTTTCTATGCTGTTCTACACAATAGAATAATACATGGCCAAATTTCAGTGAGGATATCTTGTTTACTGTTGAGTTCATCTTAACTGTTGTTGTAATCTGCCTTGGGAAGCCTGGTGTTATAAAGATTGTAAATAAAATATTAAACTTTTCATTGGGGCACATGGAATCACATCTTTACCTCATCTTTTTTGTACAAATGGATTATTCTGTTTTGAGCATGTTTCAGGGACAAGTGCTTTTCATAAGTCAAAATAATAAAAATAAATATTTTCTTTCATGCAGATCTCTCATTTGTTTAAACATAACTAAATGGGCTTTAAGCCCCTAAGGCAGTCAATTGGATTTCTTATATTTTGTTCTTGTGATGACTTATACTATGCCAAAACTGGAAATACAGTGAGACAGAATAATAGAATTGTGTTCGCATTTGGGTAATAACTGAGAAAATGCTGTTGAAAAATGACTTGAAGAGGAAATAAATATATATCGCAGAACTGGAAAATGTTAAGTACATAAGTAATGCCACACTGGGAAAAGACCAAGGGTCCATCGAGCCCAGCATCCTGTCCACGACAGCGGCCAATCCAGGCCAAGGGCACCTGGCAAGCTTCCCAAACGTACAGACATTCTATACATGTTATTCCCGGAATTGTGAATTTTTCCCAAGTCCATTTAGTAGCGGTTTATGGACTTGTCCTTTAGGAAACCGTCTAACCCCCTTTTAAACTCTGCCAAGCTAACCGCCTTCACCGCGTTCTCTGGCAACGAATTCCAGAGTTTAATTACACGTTGGGTGAAGAAACATTTTCTCCGATTTGTTTTAAATTTACTACACTGTAGTTTCATCGCATGCCCCCTAGTCCTAGTATTTTTGGAAAGCGTGAACAGACTCTTCACATCCACCTGTTCCACTCCACTCATTATTTTATATACCTCTATCATGTCTCCCCTCAGCCGTCTCTTCTCCAAGCTGAAAAGCCCTAGCCTCCTTAGTCTTTCTTCATAGGGAAGTCGTCCCATCCCCGCTATCATTTTAGTCGCCCTTCGCTGCACCTTTTCCAATTCCATTATATCTTTCTTGAGATGCGGCGACCAGAATTGAGCACAATACTCAAGGTGCGGTCGCACCATGGAGTGATATAATGGCATTATAACATCCTCACACACATGTTGGCACGTTTAGACTGACTCTGGACTTCTGCATGATGCTCTGCCCTCGTTATTGAGTATCTCTCTTTTAAATAGTAGTAATAAACAATATTAAGTGCATTTTAATAATATACCACTGCATTCCACAAAACAAAAGGAGCAAGTTCCCATAAACCATGTTTCTCTTTTGATCTAGGCACAGAAAAGAAAAAGATTTTAAAAGCTTCCAGGTTTTAACCTAATTCATGTTTAATGTGGGATATAAATGTCATAAGTAAATAAATAAATAGATAGAAACTCTGAAAGATGTCTAATTTAGTGGCCTTTTACCAGGAGAAAAAAAATGTCTGCGTGAATATAACATGTGCTAGGGTGTCCCTATAACCAGCCCCTCCAAATGACACACTGATATGATTTATACCAAATTGCTACTCTACCTATGAAATGTTATCCCGTTATTATACTTCCTCTGGCTCTGTGTACATCCGTATGTTGCATAAGCTGGCAAGTTTGAAAACATAAGTGAGATTAAATAAAAATGCTATCAACAATAAAGAACGACAATGTACATGCAGCAGCTCATAGGATTGTTTGCTTTGTTTTGAGTGTACGCAGAATGACGGCTGCGCGGGGAAGGGGAAACACAGACTAACCTAAGTGGCTTCAACTTTTTGATGTCATGCCATCATCTCCTGTTCTCAGTCAAACCTCTTTGGAATGCAAAGCCCTTGTTCTGGAAACTGTTGGGGTTAGAAAAAGGTCAGGACTGCTTTAGAGTGCCGCTGCACCGGCAGAACCTCTGCTGTTTTTGCAACCATTGTGTATGTTACTAAGGCATGTTAGCATTTTTAACATGCCTTTAAAGTTAAGGCGCGCTTAGGGTTACCATACGTCCGGACATGTCCTCTTTTTGAGGACATGTCTGGGCGTCCGGGCGGGTTTTGCCAGTCTGCCCGTTTGTCCGGATTTCTGGACAAATGGGTGGGTGGGTGGCGGACCTATCCTAGCCTCCCCTCCCCTTCCCTTACTTACTATCTACTGCCCTGGTGGTCTAGTGACCTCTTTGGGACAGGAAAGAGCCCCCTCTTTCCTGCCCTGAGCGCTGCACTTGCCCTGCATCCTGTTGCTTTGTGACGGTCTTGGGATTCAAAATGGCCACCGAGAGTTGAAGCGGCCTCGCGAGACTTCAACTCTCGGCGGCCATTTTGAATCCTGAGACCGTCACACAGCAACAGGATGCAGGGCAAGGGCAGTGCTCCGGGCAGGAAAGAGGGGGCTCTTTCCGCCCCGAAGAGGTCACTAGACCACCAATGCAGTAGATAGTAAGTAAGGGGAGGGGAAGGGAGGTGACGAGGGGGAGGGGAATATGTGACCCAGGGGAGGGGAGGGGAGGTAACGGGGGGAGGGGAATATGTGACGGGGTGGACTGAGAGCAAGAAAGGGTGGAGCAAGGATGCAAAAGGGGCGTGGTGTGGGCAGGGGGCGTGATGTGCCCTCTTTTTCAGAGGACAAAATATGGTAACCCTAGGTGTGCTAAACATTAACACGCCTATACATTCCTATGGGTGCACTAGTGTTTAACGTGCGTCCACAATTTACACGCGTTAAAACCGCTAACACGCCTATAACACACCTTAGTAAGCATAGGTGCATATTAGCTTTCTTTTTCTTCCTCTTTGTGTCTTTGCTTTCCTTACTACTTTCACAGTTTCTCTTAGCTTTTTCCAGATATTGTTTTGTCTTCATTTTTCTGTAATCTTATAATTTATGAATAGTCACATTTTTCCTTACCTTTTCAGCTACTTCTTTAGTAAGCTGTTTTGCAGCCTCTTGTGACCCTTAACCTTTTAATTGCTTTCCTAACAAAAGATTTGTTGCCCTTTCAGTTTTGCCCACTGCTATTTTACACACCCTACATTTTCCCATCTGGCTAATGGCTTTTTGATGCACATCTTGCTATAAGAAAAGGCAGTTTTCTGGAAGTCTGGGACCCTCACGTTTGCATGATCCATCACCACCTGTCATCTAATACTGAACGACACCATCCATCGATCTCTGGTTTCCAGATGATCGCCTACTACAACATTAGAAACATTTTGACTATTCGTGTGCACCAGGCCCATTGTTTCCAGTGTGGATTCCATTACCAGTTGCCAGAAAGTTCATCTGCAGAGAAACCAAGTTCTCCCTGTTTCTATGCAACACCACAGGCTTCAAATTATAATTACTGTTACCAAACACTATGCCAGTACACCTATTTTTAATATCTAACTTGCCTAAATATTGCCTAAATGCCAATCCATTCTCTAGTCGGAATGTTCCAATAATAATACAACAACAGAAGGCATTTATGACCTCAGAATTCTGGAACCCAAAAAAGATTTGAAGAAGGTTAAATTTCTGGTAAGATCCGACCAAGGGCGTATCTGAACTCCAGCAGTAGGGGGGCCAGAGCCAGAAGGAGGGGGCACATGTTAGCCCCCCCAATGCCCCCCCCCGCCATTGCCAGATCCCCCCACCAACGACTCTCCACCTTCCCCCGCTGCCGTTTCTTACCTTTGCTGGCGGGGGACCCCACCCCCACCCCGCGCCAGCCAAAGTCCGCTTGCCGCCTTTAAAGATATTTTTTCAGCTGGTGGGGGACCCCAACCCCCGCCAGCCGACCCGACGTCTTTAAAGTTCTTCCGCCTCCGTGGCCGTGCTGTAGTTGATAGCTGGGACATCAGACTCCAAACTAGATTGAACAGCTATCAACTACAGCACGGCCACGGAGGCCGAAGAACTTTAAAGACGTCGGGTCGGCTGGCGGGGGTTGGGGGTCCCCCGCCAGCAAAGGTAAACAACGGCAGCGGGGGAGGGTTGACGGCGGTAGGGGGGTCCAGGGCAAAATCTGTGGGGGCCCAGGCCCCTGTGGCCCCACGCAGATACGCCCCTGGATCCGACCATGAATTTCATGTATCAGACTTAATTCAAACTATCCATAAGACACACCTTGATAGAAAGAAACTGCCTCTTCAAAAAGTAAGGGTTTTAGACGTATCTGTTTTTGAACCAATCTCTTAGATCTTCCCACCAAGAAGTCTTTTAACAGTGAGCTACAGTGCTAGATAGTATTGTATTCATTCCAGCAATAGCATGTTTCCTTACCTGAGAAGCAGTCGCCCTGTTGAACAAGCAGGAGTCAGCACCAGCTGGTTGGGCAGTTCAATTTCCTGTTCAAACTTCCTTCTGGTACAACGCTTTGGATTGACCCTCTGTACTGGTAACCAGCTAATTTACTGCTTGTTCCTGCTTCCTGTTCTGTTGTTGTGTTCATTTTCTTGTATTTGTCTTTTTCTCCTGACTGATTTTCTGGTTTGGATCCTGGCCTAGCTCTTAACCACATCTTGACTGCTGAATCTGACTGTTTTCTTATTCTTCTTTAAAAGTGCTGACCATGACTTTGACCACTATTTAGGAACATGTCTTCTTAGGTGTGTTACTCTTCTGTTAAGTGACTCAAAACTAACGGTTTGAACTCAGCTGGGCTTGGCGTGACCTGTATCTTACAACCAGTGGACCTTGGGAATAGGCATCATAATCTTTTCTATCTGCTCAATCTTCTCAAGAGAGGACTTCATTACATGGACCACTGCTCATATTCACAGACCTAGATGCTATACAATACTTGGCTATTTAAAAAATAATATTACATAAAAGTTCGAATTTCTCTTACATACCTACAAATGGATTCACTCCGCAGCTCCTCATCACTCTTATCTGTGTCTTTTTCCTCTGTCAACAGCTCTTAGTGCTGTTCTTTCCAACTTGCTCTACTGTGATGCTCATTTTCAAATCACATAAAAGCTACGTGGAGGTGCATTTTCAATATGATGTCTAAGTTGGACTTTGGAATTTTTGCATTAAAGTCCCAAATCCGAATAGGAAATATAGCCATTTTCAAACAGCAAAACATACTACTACTTATCACTTCTATAGCGCTACAAGGCATAAGCAGCGCTGTACATCATACATAAAAACACAGTCCCTGCTCAAAGAGCTCACAATCTATGTAGGACAGACAAACAGACAGAACAACTAAGAGGTAAGGGAATTAAAGAGGAGGGGATAAAAGGTACAGGAGGGGATAAAAGGGTAGAGAGAAGTGGTTAGGAGTCAAAAGCAGTGTTAAAGAGGTGGGCTTTTAGCCTGGATTTGAAAAGGGCCAAGGACGGGGCTAGACGTACAAGGTCGGGAAGTCTTTTCCAGGTGTGAGGTGCAGCGCGATAAAAGGAACGGAGTCTTGAAGTAGCAGTAGAGGAGAAGGGGACAGACAAGAGAGATTTATCCACAGAATGGAGTATTCGAGGAGGGGCGTAGGGAGAGATGGTTTTCTCTCTGTGTGGTTTTTGGTCCATTTTCGGAAAAAAAAAAAAAACCATCCAAGTGCAAAATGCACAAAATCAAGCCATTGGGAGGTAAGAGGAGCCAGCAATCTTAGTAGACTGGCCACACTGACATCCCAGGAAAGCAATGGGACACCCTAGGAGGCACTTCTGTGGACTTCATATAAAAACTCCCAGGTACATATCTTACCGTTACCTCGTTATCTTGTCTGCCGAGCCCCCAACTGTACACCACTGCAATAGCTCGTAAGGGTGAAGGGATCACCTATATGTGGGTACTATAGGTTTTTGATGAGTTTTGGAGGGCTCACAGTTTGCACCACAAGTGTGACAGGTAGAGTGAGATATGGGTCTGGGTCCCCTTCTCTGCAGTCCACTGCACCAACCACTAAACTACTCCAGGGACCTGCTTGCTGCTCTCATAGAACTGGCTGTAATATCTGAAGCTGTCATAGAGGCTGGTAAGTACTATTTTTATTATCTTTAGAGGGTGGGAGCAGTGGCTTAATGAGGGCGGCTGACACCCAGGGCGGGTCGCTGCGGCGCACTCCCCCCCTCGGTGTGTGCACCCCCCCTCGGAAGTGCATTCTTACCACTGGCGCTCCGCCCCGAGTGCATGTCGTCACTGGGAGCTGCGTCGGCTCCTTTGGTTCCCTGCTCTCTCTGCCCCGGAACAGGAAGTAACCTGTTCCGGGGCAGAGAAAGCAGTGAAACAGCGAAGTCGACACCCCCCCAGCGGCGTGCACCCGGGGCGGACCGCCCCACCGCCCCCCCCCCCTTCCTACACCACTGGGTGGGAGGGAGTTATTCCTGATTCTCTCCAGTGGTCTTCTACTAATTTAGGGCACTTTTTTGTGCCTTGTTCGTTCTAAAAACAGGTGTAGGTCAAAACATTGAAGTTTTTTAGCGCTAATGTTTTCGGGGGGATTTTTCCATTATGGCTATAAAACGTCCAAGTGTTAGGAGTGCCCTAAACCCATCCTAATCCCACTCCTGAAACACCCCTAACATGCTCACTTGTGATTTGGACGAACTGCAGACAAATTGCATAGACAAACGCTTGCAAAAGATGTTTCGAAAATACCAATTTGGACATTTTGAGAAGAAATTCGTCCAAATGCTGCTTTATGAAAATCTATATATGTAAGAAAGCATTCTAAGGTATCCTTAGAATGGAATGCAGATTGCAGAGTTACCCAGAGGTCACCACTATCACCCTCTCTGTTTATTATCTATTTAAGAACAATGGGAACTATACTGTCTACTTCGGGAGTATTGGTCTATACATATGCTGATGGTATTTTTCTTTTATGTGAAGCTCGGAAAAGGTTTGAAGATACTAGGATATTCTCGAAGGAGATTGTTATTAAAACTGATAATTGGGCTAAGGTTAATTTTTTAAAATTGACTAGACTGCAGACTAAGGGCCCTGTTTACTAAGTTGCGCTGTAGGCGTGCAAACTTTGTAGTGCGCGCTAATAAGTATTGCCATACTGGGAAAAACCAAAGATCCATCAAGCCCAGCATCCTGTTTCCAACAGTGGCCAATCCAGGTCACAAATACCTGGCAAGATCCCCAAAAAGTACAAAACATTTTATACTGCTTGTCCCAGAAATAGTGGATTTTTCCAAAGTCCATTTAATAACGGTCTATGGACTTTTCCTTTAGGAAGCCGTCCAAACCTTTTTTAAACTCTGCTAAGCTAACCGCCTTTACCACATTCTCTGGCAACGAATTCGAGAGTTTAATTACACGTTGAGTGAAGAAAAACTTTTTCCGATTTGTTTTAAATTTACTACATTGTAGCTTCATCACATGCCCCCCCTAGTCCTAGTATTTTTGGAAAGCGTAAACAGACACTTCACATCTACCTGTTCAACTCCACTCATTATTTTATAGACCTCTATCATATCTCCCCTCAGCCGCCTTTTCTCTAAGCTGAAGAGCCCAACCACTTTAGCCTTTCCAATGATAGAGACACCCATAGGAATATAATGGGTGTCTCTATCAGCGCTCGCCAAAATGTTATCACGCCTAGTGCTAAGCTTAATAAACAGGGCCTTAAGGTTGTCTGGTTTGGAGCTTATGAGATGTTGTCAGTGAAGCATTTGGAATTGCAAACAGGTGAGATTATTAGTGACTGAAAGTCATTCCAAAGTATTAGAAGTTATAATTGATTCGAGTTTAACTGTTGAGCTACATGTGAAGACTCTGTGTAAAAAAAAAAAAAAAAAAAAATTCGATTGCAGCAGCTAAGAGCCATTCGCTGTAAGTTCCACCGTGATAATTTTAGACCAGTGACACAGGCAGTTTTACTTCCATACTTGCAGGGCCGTGCCTAGGGTCTCTGGCGCCCCCCTGCAGACTATCAGTTGGCGGCGCCGGCGGCGCCCCCTCCCCCCCCCCCCCCCCCCCCGTGAAAATGATCGCTCACCACTTGCCACACTGACAGGAATTGTCAGCAATATTCTTAGAAACAAATTGCTATACATTGCAAAATAAGATAGCAGATGTAAATTCTCAAAGTGGACATATTCCAAACACTAAAATGAAAATAAAATGATTTTTTTTCTACCTTTGTTGTCTGGTGACTTTCTTTTTCTGATCATGCTGGCCCAGTATCTGATTCTGCTGCTATCTGTCCTCTTAACTCTGTTTCCAGGGCTTCCTTTCCATTTATTTCTTTCCTTTCCTCCTTTCTTCTTCATTTCTGGTCCTCAGCTTCTGCTTATTTTCTTCATCCATGTGCAGTTTTTCTCCTCTCTTCCTTTTCCCTCATTTCATCTCCTTCATCTCTCTTCCCTCCCCTCTATGTCCAGCAATTTCTCCTCTCTCCCTGAGCCCTGCCCTCCCAATCCATGCCCATCCATGCTCCTCTGTCCCCTGCCCCCTCTATTCATCCCTTTCCAGCAATTCCCCTCTCTCCCTGAGCCCTGCCCTCCCAATCCATGCCCATCCATGCTCCTCTGTCCCCTGCCCCTTCCATTAATCCCTATCCAGCAATTCCCCTCTCTCCCTTCCATGACCCCCCCTCGCATCCATGCTCCTCTCTCTCCCATGTCCCAGCCTGGCCCGCCCTCTTCCCCCCCCCTTGCATCCATGCCCCCCCCCCTTCGCATCCATGCTCTCGTTTCTCCCCTGCCCTCCCGCTCCCATTGTTCAACTGCCCGCCCTCTTCTCTCCCCCCAACTAACTTTTTTTTTCTTTTTAAATTTACCTCCGTGGCGGTTCCAGCAGCGCAGCGTCAGGGAAGGAGGCGGCGCTCCCGACGTCTAGCCTTCCCTTTGCTGTGTTCCGCCTTCTTCAGACGTCAGAAGAAGGCGGAACACAGCGAAGGGAAGGCTAGACATCGGGATCGCCGCCTCCTTCCCTGATGCTGCGCTGCCTGAACCGCCACCACGGAGGTAAATTTAAAAAGAAAAAAAAAAGAAAAGGGATGTTGTGGGAGGGTGAGCGAGGTGAGCATGGTGTGGCGGCGCCCCCCAGAGGGAAGCGCCCCCCTGCCATGCTTACCTTGCTTACTGTGTTAGCACGGCCCTGCATACTTGAATTACTGCAACTTACTATTTGGGGGTCTTACCAAGAAGTTGCTACAAAGGCTGCAGTTCCTGCAGAACACAGCTGCAAGATTGATCTATGGTGTGGGAAAATGTAAGCGTATCCCCTTTATTAAAGGAATTACATTGGCTTCCTGTGCACTCAAGATTACAATTTAAGCGTGTGTGTATGATGTATAAATTGTTGTATGGTGATGGCTCTGGTAATTTGATTAATTATTTGGATTTTTCATCATCTTTTTTTCTCGGCTAGGTCAGAACATAGGTTGAAATTAAATTATCCGTCTTTTAAGGGTATTTGAAAGAAATCCATGTTAGAGTTGTCCTTTCTATATCAGGGAGTGAAGTTTTGGAACAGATTGCCTCTGGAAATGCAGAGGATACCACTTATACTGTTCTTTTCGAAGAGTATTAAAGTCATTTTTGGTTGGTGAGAAAGATGTTTTATAGTGTTGATGATGGATGTATTTTAGATTAAGGTTTATAGATGTTTTAATTGTAATTCTCCGGAATGAAGGCATTCTTGTTTGTAATCCACTTATTATAATCTGCTTTGAATTTAGCGGAATATAAGAATCAGGTAGTATTCAGAAATCCTGGCAACTAAATTGCAGATCTACCAACCGAAAAGATCATTGAGATCAGAATCCAATAATCTGCTGGGTATTCCATCATATCATCTTGTCTGTCTAGAGGAATTTAGAGACAGGATTTTTTTTTATATTACTCGACCTACATTATAGAACAAACTACCCGTGAGAATTAGAAATATTACCAGTTTCAAAGAATTCAAAAGAGAGCTTAAAACTCTAATGTTTCTGCATGCCTATAGCTGGGGAGATGCTTGAAAATCTGTCATTAAATGTACAACATGAACTACACGGAATTGTATCTTCTTCTGGCACATTCTTGTAATTTTTTTCCATTGTTTGTATATTGTATTATATCTTTTGTTTTATTATGAATGTTCTTATTGTAATCCGCTTAGAACGATGGAATATAAGATTTATAATAAATAAATAAAATACAGTATAATACTTTTTGGACTTTTTCTCTTTTCAAAATGAGCCACATAGTAGCCTACCAGGCTTATTTTCGAAAATGATCGCCGGGCATCTTCCGACATAAATCGGGAGATGGCCGGCGATCTCTCAAAAGCGGCGAAATCCGTATAATCGAAAGCTTCTTTTTTGACAGCATCGCGGCTTTCCCGTCGCCGAGCCGGGGGAGTGTCGGCGGCGTAGCGAAGGCGGGACATGGGCGGGCATGGGCTGGCTACTAGATGGCCGGCTTTCGTGGATAATGGAAAAAAAAAGCAGCGTTAATCAGTATTTCGCCGGGTTTACTTGGTCCTATTATTTTCACGACAAAGCCTCAAAAAGGCGCCCCAACTCACCAGATGACCACCGGAGGGAATGGGGGATGACCTCCCCATACTCCCCCAGTGGTCACCAACCCCCTCCCACACTAAAAAAAAATAAAACCCTTTTTGCCAGCCTGTATGCTAGCCTCAAATGTCATACCCACTCCCTGACAGCAGTATGCAAGTCCCTGGAGCAGTTTTTAATGGGTGCAGTGCACTTCAGGCAGGCAGACCCGGGCCCATCCCCCCCTACCTGTTACACTTGTGGTGGTAAGGGTTGTGCCCCCCTTCACCCATAAGGACTATGGTAGTGGTGTAGAGTTGTGGGGAGTGGGTTTTGGGGGGAGGATTTGGGGGGCTCATCAAGGTAAGGGAGCTATGCACCTGGGAGGTATTTGTATATTTAAAAAAAAAATTTAGAAGTGTCCCCTAAGGTGTCCGGTTGTTGTCCTGGCATGTCAGGGGGACCACTGCACTACAAATGCTGGCTCCTCCCACGACCAAATGCCTTGGATTTCGCCAGGTTTGAGATCGCCGACATTTTTTTCCATTATCACTGAAAAACAAAAGCGGCCATCTCAAACCCAGCGAACTCTGGCATTTGGCCGGGCTAAACTGTATTATTGAAAAAAAAGATGGCCGGCCATCTTTTTCGATAATACGGTTCCGGCCAGCTGTTGCGCCACCGCCAAAATATATCGCCAGCAATCTGTTTCACTGGTGACGTTCGATTATGCCCCTCCACGTAAGTCTATGTGCTTTGAAAAGGAGCCTCCATATATCTTAAATAAACTTCCTAAGTAAATACGTCATATTCAAAGCCAATCTAAAAACTCACTAAGGCTGTATATCAAGTGTGGAATACATATAATAAAGATAAAGTATTTTCAGGTTGCTTTTAAATCATAGCCATTTTTCTATAATAATTTTTCCCATAGACCAGGAATGGACAACCTTTATACACAGAGGGCTGCATGATTGCCAGTACTGTCCATAGCAAGTCGCAACATTACATAACGTCAGAACCAAAAATTCACAGAGCTCCATAGACCTGTGATAAATAAGTAAAAATTTAACTAGAAACAGTGGAAATGTATGTATGAGAACATGAGGAGAGACTTACTGACCTGAACATGTATACAGACGTTCAAATATTTGAAAGGTATTAATCCGCAAATGAACATTTTCCGTAGATGGGAAGGTGGTAGAACTAGAGGACATGAAATGAGATTGAAGGGGGGCAGACTCAAGAAAAATGTCAGGAAGTATTTTTTCATGTAGAGAGTAGTGGATACTTGGAATGCCCTCCCGCGGGAGGTGGTGGAGATGAAAACGATAACGGAATTCAAAAGTGCATGGGATAAACATAAAGGAATCCTGTTCAGAAGGAATGGATCCTCAGAAGCTTAGCGGAGATTGGGTGGCAGAGCCGGTGGTGGGAGGCAAGGCTAGTGCTAGGCAGACTTCTATGGTCTGTGCCCTGAAATGGCAGACACAAATCAAGGTCAGGTATACACATAAAGTAACACATATGAGTTTATCTTGTTGGGCAGACTAGATGGACCGTGCAGGTCTTTCTCTGCCGTCATCTACCATGTTACTATGGAAATAAACTGCTAGAGTGGCTTTTCTTAAAATATTTGCAAAATTACAGTATTTAAATCAACAAAACTCTGGTTAGTGATACTTCCTTTGGTCTCGAGGACTGCATAAAGTTCAACGGTGGGCCAAAGGTTGCACTCCACTATTCACCCCCCTCCACTGAGAAAAATGGCCATTTAACCCTACCCTTTGATTTCTATCCATTAACGAGTTCCTAATCTATAACATCCTATCTCATGGCTTTTTAATTTTCTCAGGAGTCTCTCATGAGGGACTTTGTCAAAAGCTTTCTTAAAATCTAAATCATCTTAACACTAGGCTTCAGTTTCTTTATGTTTGCTGATGATACCCAGCACCTCCTTCCATTCGACTCTAGCTCTTCTTCCAGTTACTCCTCAATTTCCAATAAATTAGACACAATTACAAACTGGTTAACAGACAATTGGCTGAAGTTCAGTTGTAATAAATCTGTAGCTATGATATTCAGTTCTCATTCCCTTGGTGTAAGCCCTCCATGCTTTACCATTAAAGGTTCTCCTCTCCTTTATTCTAAGTCAACAAAAATTCTGGGAATTCTGTTGGACAATACTCTCTCTTTTCACTCTCACATCTCCAGTACAGTATCTTCTTCCTTTTTCATTTTTACGTGTCTGCGTTCCATTAGTCCCCTTTTAGAGCCTGGTTCCCTTTGCATTTTGTATTCTTCTTCATTCCTTGGTACTATTGAAACTGGATTATTGCAATTCTATTCTCATAGGCTTACCTGCTTATCAATTACGTAAGCTCCAACTAGTACAAAATACCACTGTAAAACTTCTCTACTGTTGGAAGAAGCATATTCATGTCATTACTCATCTTGCCGCAGAGCACATGCTTCCATTTGCCTATAGGATTCCGTTTATGATTAATATTTTATCGCACCAGATTCAATCCTTCGGTCTTCCTTGTGTAGCTAGTCTTTTAGTTCCCTATTCCACTGTCAGATCTTTTCACTCCGCTAAGCAAGATCTCTTATCTGTTCTATCCTTTCATCAGGTTTACCTAGATGAAATTCCTGCTTTACCGTAATAGCACCAACTTTGTGCCCTTCCTTTCATTTGCGATTGGAAGGCTATTTTAATAATTTTAAAACCAAGCTGAAAACGTACTACTTCTCACTACCTTTACCACCAGACATCCTCTAATCCTTGATATGTGGCTGAGATAGTCCCAAGCTTCATGCTTTTATTTTCCTTTCCCTTGTTACCCTTTGTTTTAATTTGTAAATTTTCTTTTCCCCATTATCCTTATGTGTTTTGTGTTGTTTTGTCCTGTTATGTTTTCCCTTTCCTGATATATTTTATAGATTGTAAACTGCTTAGATTTCTCTTGAAAATTTGTGGTATAGCAAATAAATAAATTGAATCTTGAACAGCATCAACTGGCTGACCTTTATCCACATGCATATTCATGCCTTCAAAGAAATAAAGCATATTGGTGAGACATGACTACTCTTGGCTGAATCTGTCCCATTAAACCATGTTTGTCTATGTGTTCGGTAATATTCTTTTTTATAATAGTTTCCACTATTTTGCCTGGCACTGAAGTCAGGCTTACCGGTCAGTAATTTCCCATATCACCCCTAGAACTCTTTTTAAAAATTGGTGTCATGTTGGCCTCCCTCCAATCTTCAGGTATTATGGACAATTTTAACGTCAGGTTACAGATCACTAACAGAAGCTCAGCAATTTCATGTTTGAGTTCTTTCAGTACCCTGGGGTGCATACCATCTGGTCCAGATGATTAACTACTCTTTAATTTGTCGATATGGCTCAGCCAACTTTTTCCGGGCACAACCTAAAGTCTTATCTAGGTGATGCATGAGATCTGCCACCTTCCCACCAGGCAAGCAATATAAAAAACAATTCTCATGTCCACCCAGCTATCTACATGCCTGAGGACTGAATCACCAACTGCAACTACTGTCCTAACCCGTCCTTCCTGGGCACATGCCTTTGGAGACTCACTGTCGGTGCAAGAGAATATTATATCACTTAGGGGCTCTTTTACTAAGCGGCAGTAAACCCACCATGAGCTTACCATGTGCCAATCTGGATTTACCGCCAGCCCAACATAGGCGCTGGCAGTAGTTCCACCCCCTTTTTTCTCTGTGACAGTAAAGAGGCTGCCAGACTGGCGGTGGGACCTCTGTACTATGAAGCTCTATGCTATAAATCTCTCTGTCTTCCTCAGCTCCTCCAAGTGTCCAAGGGATTTGATTTGTTCCTTGAGTGCTAGGAGCTCTTTGCATAGAGTGCACACATACGACCTCTCACCAACAGAAAAATAATCATACATCCGGCCACCACAGAAATAAGATAATCATACATCCAGCCCCCAGGGAAATAGGAAGTCTGCATCGGAGGAGACAGGACGTGACTGGGCAATCAGAGTACAGATGGATTAAAAATCCCCATAAAGGCTTCCTTCCTTTCTGTTTTATGGTCATTGTCTTTGGGCAGATATGACAGTAAAGGTGTGAGCAGGTAGAGGGAATATTATTTTTTTTTTTCAGTATTTATATACCACCTAGACCTAAGTGATTTACAATTTTCTTTTTTAGGTACCGATACTGTCTCTAATGGGCTCACAATCTACTACTATATTGTACCTGGGGCAATGGAGGGCTAAGTGACTTGCTCCAGGGTTCACATAGTGCTGCGGAGGGACTGGAACCCAGTTCCCCAGGATCTCAACCCACTTCTAACTATCATCCTCAGAAGGAATTGATCCCAGTTCCCCAGGTCCGCAACCCACTGCACTAACTATTAGGCCACTCCTGGACGGGAGAGGCTGTACAGATATAAGATGCATCAACTATACATATTCACTCTTCACTTGTAATTTAAGCTTAAATCTGAAATCAGGAAAAAAAAAGTTACTTCTGGGGGTGATAGAAGACAAAGTATAGTACAAGATGTCTGTCCGTTTTGCTGTTAGGTTAGTTGTTGCAGAGTTGCTCAAGGAAGTTATCACCTGATGCAGGGAATTAGCCAAAACACAAACCATGTCAGGTCCTGTAATAAACTGTACTTCTTCTGATTTGTGGCTCCGCTGCTCCATCCTGGGTCCATTACACTCTTCATTTGATTATCAAACAGTAAGTTAACAGGCAATGAATCCCATTTATGGGACTTATCACTTAATGACTGCCTAAATGGTTTACAAGAAGTCAAAAAAGGTACTAATCACAAATTCAATACATAATAAACAATATAAGCATATAAGATATATTTACAACATTAGTCACCTGAGAATCATGAGCATTAGTGTAAAGACAGCAGTAAACAGCAATTTAAATGGTCTCTGAGCCTTTGAAGATTGCAGGAAGATAAGATAGGATATGGGATTTGATCAACTGCAGCCATTATATTAAAGGGGAGGGATGTGTTCTCTGACTTCCTCTGATTTGGATAATGAAAAATGGATATGTGATTTATACATGTGATAGAACCTGAAATTAAATATGACCAAAACCGAGCTTCTCATTTTCCCCCCCAAACCCACCTCCCCGCTCCCCCCGTTTTCTATTTCTGTTGATGGCTCTCTCATTCTCCCTGTCTCCTCAGCTCGAAACCTTGGGGTCATCTTTGACTCTTCTCTCTCCTTCTCTGCTCATATCCAGCAGATTGCCAAGACCTGTCGTTTCTTTCTTTACAACATCCGTAAAATCCGCCCCTTTCTTTCCGAGCACTCTACCAAAACCCTCATCCACACCCTTGTCACCTCTCGTTTAGACTACTGCAATCTGCTTCTTGCTGGCCTCCCACTTAGTCACCTCTCCCCTCTCCAGTCGGTTCAAAACTCTGCTGCCCGTCTCATCTTCCGCCAGGGTCGCTTTACTCATACTACCCCTCTCCTCAAGACCCTTCACTGGCTCCCTATCCGTTTTCGCATCCTGTTCAAACTTCTTCTACTAACCTATAAATGTACTCACTCTGCTGCTCCCCAGTATCTCTCCACACTCGTCCTTCCCTACACCCCTTCCCGTGCACTCCGCTCCATGGATAAATCCTTCTTATCTATTCCCTTCTCCACTACTGCCAACTCCAGACTTCGCGCCTTCTGTCTCGCTGCACCCTACGCCTGGAATAAACTTCCTGAGCCCCTACGTCTTGCCCCATCCTTGGCCACCTTTAAATCTAGACTGAAAGCCCACCTCTTTAACATTGCTTTTGACTCGTAACCACCTGTAACCACTCGCCTCCACCTACCCTCCTCTCTTCCTTCCCGTTCACATTAATTGATTTGATTTGCTTACTTTATTTATTTTTTGTCTATTAGATTGTAAGCTCTTTGAGCAGGGACTGTCTTTCTTCTATGTTTGTGCAGCGCTGCGTATGCCTTGTAGAGCTATAGAAATGCTAAATAGTAGTAGTAGTAACATATGAGCACTTATTTTTATTTTATTTTATTATTTATTTATTTGTTACATTTGTATCCCACATTTTTCCACCTATTTGCAGGCTCAATGTGGCTTACATAGTACCAGAGAGGCGTTTGCTGACTCCAGTGTGAACAAATACAAAGTGATGTTGTGGTGGGTAAAGTTCGTGTGGCACAGCCACATTAGGGAATCGTACAGCGGAAGAGTTGTGTTATGTCCATTACGTACTTTAGTTTTGGCATTTAAGTTGGATCGGTAGGGTATGCCTTTTAAACAGGTTAGTTTTTAGTGTTTTCCGGAACTTTAGGTGGTTGTATGTCGTTTTCAAGGCTTTCGGTAATGCGTTCCACAGTTGTGTGCTTATGTAGGAAAAACAGGATGCGTAAGCTGATTTATGTTTAAGTCCTTTGCAGCTTGGGTAGTAAAATTTAGATATGTTCGTGTTGATTCGGATGTGTTTCTAGTTGGTAGGTCAATCAAGTCTGTCATGTATCCCGGGGCTTCACCGTAGATAATTTTGTGAACCAGAGTGCAGATTTTGAAAGCAATGCGTTCTTTGATTGGGAGCCAGTGTAGTTTTTCGCAGAGAGGTTTTGCGCTTTCAAATTACGTTTTTCCAAATAGAAGTCTAGCTGCCGTGTTTTGGGCGGTCTGAAGTTTCTTTAAGATTTGTTCTTTGCATCCCGCATAAATACCATTGCAGTAGTCGACGTGGCTTAGTACCATTGATTGTATTAGGTTGCGAAATGTTTCCCTCGAGAAGAATTGTTTCAGGCGTTTGAGTTTCCACATTGAGTGGAACATTTTCTTTGTTGCGGATTTCACTTGGCTCTCTAGTGTTAAGTTGCGGTCCATTGTAATGCCGAGGATTTTCAGGCTTTCTGAGATAGGGAGGGTGTAATCTGAGGTGTTGATATTTGTGGGGTTGTCCGCGCTGTGTTGGGATGAGAGGATGAGACAGTGTGTTTTTTCTTTAACATGGAGAACATTTGATGCTTGTCAACTCCTGCAATGCTCTTTTGCTTTTACTTCTTTCCAAATGCTTCCTTGATGAGCCATGATTACTTATTTATTTTAAACACTTCTAACCCGCTTATACCCATTTTTGGGCCTTCTGCACACTGATGTGTGCACTAATATGAGAAGGCCATGCTCAGTTAGTGAATCCCCCATTTCATTACAGCTCACAAGCTAAAACAGATGACAAAATACTTCTAGGAGAAAAGGCAAGACTTCATTAATGTATCTGCCCAGGGAGAGCGAGAAATGTTGGACCATGGGGTGAAGGGGAGGGAAGAAAGAGAACAAGAAATATGCTGGTTTAGGGGTGAAATAAGTTCAGTCCTGTCATGATATGCCCCAAACAAACTCATAAGAGAACACAGCAAGTGATAACAGAAAAGGACAATCTGGCTCATCCAATCTTCTCAAGTGATCTGACCCTACTAATCATATTTCCTAGCTGTCAGCCAGAGAATATGACCATCTGTAAGATTTCTCTTTATTCAGGAAAGTCGTTGTTTTCTTCTTTTGTATTCCACCATCTTAGGTAGAAGAGCATTCAAGTTCCCCACTTAGGGGATAATTTTATAAGCCACTTGAGCATGCAAAACGTTAAGGGGTCCTTTTACTAAGGTGCACTGAAAAATGGCCTGTGGTAGTGTAGACGTGAATCATTTTTCAGCGCACCTGCAAAAAATGCCTTTTTTTTTTATTTTTGCCAAAAATGGACGTGCGGCAAAATGAAAATTGTCGCGCATCCATTTTGGGTCTGAGACCTTACTGCCAGCCATTGACCTACTGGTAAAGTCTCATGCAGTAACTGGGCGGTAGTGACCTACATTCATCAAATGCCACTTGGTGCGCGCGTGTAGCTGATGCACGCCAGAAAAAAAATGTTTTTTGGACGTGCACCAAGAATGAAATTACTGCAAGGGCCCCGCAGTAGCTGAGCGGTAACTCAGAATTGGCGCACGTAGGCGCTTACGCAGCTTAGTAAAAGGGCTCCTAAATGATAAGCTCAAGTATAAAATTGACCCTAGACCGTATGTGCATAAAAGCATGCACTGGGATCACATGGGGGCATATTTATAAAGGATTTTTTTTTGTTCGGGGCTGATTTGTCAAGGGCTATTTTGGGGTGCCGCCCACAGGTACCCGGTCAAAATAGCCCCGTCATAACAGCCTTATAACAAAATAGTCCTTGAAAAATCAGCCCCTAACAAAATAACCCCAGACAAAATAGCCCCAACAAAAAAGCTCCTGTCATAACAGCCACTGTCAAAATGGCCTGCCCACAATATAGCCCTTGACAAATTAGCCCCCCAATAAAATGGCCCGATCAGGCTGTAGTTTATCATCATTTTTTGTGATGTGTTATTTTTTTCTAGGGGGCTATTTTGACAAGGGTTGTGGGAGGGGCCATTTTGTCAAGGGCTATTTCGTTACAAGGCTTTTTTGTTGGGGATGTTTTGTCAGTGCTATTATGTCAGGGAGCCCTGTTCACATGGGCGGAGTCTGAGCAGAAAGTGGGTAGAGCTCAAACTTTATGTAATTTACAGAATACTATAAATCACATGCATATCTCCTGAGTTTAGGTGCAAGCATTTATATCAGCTCTACTGCTGGCGTAAGTGCTTGTGTCTAAACACACACACACACACATAATTGTCATCTGTGTTCCTTCCAGTACTCCATTATTCCCATGCCTAAGCACAGTACTCTAATAACCAGCAACATCAGCCTCCTAGATCCCCTGTATAATCTTCCAGACAGGCAGAAGAAAGTAGAGGTTGGCCAAAGGACGATCCAACACAGGAATAGGTGCTAAAAACCTCCATTTGTCATAGTCGAGGACCCGACACGGTCCGTGTTTCAGCAGCACAAACCACCCACTTCAGGGGTCACAATAACAGTCATTTTTATGAATGAGCAGAGACTCCCTCTGAATGCTCGTATTTTCCCTGGATGTATTAGCAGTGTTATACTCCAGGCTTTTACCTTGGGTGAAGAGACATTAGCACACCTTGAGGGATCCATCAGACTGGAAAATGTCCCTGTCTCTTCAGGTGTGATAAAGTGGAAAAAAAATGTTCTCAAAGTTCATCTAGCATAGACTGTTACTGTGACCCCTGAAGTGGGTGGTTTGTGCCTCCGAAACTCAGACTGTGTCGGGTCCTCGACTTCAACCAATGGAGGTTTTTAACACCTGTTCCCGTGTTCGATCATCCTTTGGCCAGCCTCTACTTTCTTCTGCTTGTGTTTTTTTTTTGTTACATTTGTACCCCGCGCTTTCCCACTCATGGCAGGCTCAATGCGGCTTACATGGGGCAATGGAGGGTTAAGTGACTTGGCCAGAGTCACAAGGAGCTGCTCAGTTCCTCAGGACCAAAGTCCACCACCCTAACCACTAGGCCACTCCTCCACTGTTGCTACTATTTGAGATTCTATATGGAATGTTGCTATTCCACTAGCAACATTCCATGTAGAAGTCGGCCCTTGCAAATCACCAATGTGGCCACGCAGGCTTCTGCTTCTGTGAGTCTGACATCCTGCACGTACGTGCAGGACGTCAGACTCACAGAAACAGAAGCCTGCGCAGCCTTCTACATGGAATGTTGCTAGTGGAAAAGCAACATTCAATGTGGAATCTCCAATAGTAGCAACATTCCATGTAGAATCTCCAATAGTATCTATTTTATTTTTGTTACATTTGTACCCCGTGCTTTCCCACTCATGGCAGGCTCAATGCGGCTTACATGGGGCAATGGAGGGTTAAGTGACTTGCCCAGAGTCACAAGGAGCTGCCTGTGCCTGAAGTGGGAATCGAACTCAGTTCCTCAGTTCCACAGGACCAAAGTTCACCACCCTAACCACTAGGCCACTCCTCCACTCCACAGTGTTGTTTCGGCGTAGAGGTCTTTCCTGTTTGCTGTACCTAATCTTCCAGACAAGACCTTCCTATATGAGCACCTGCATTTCCAATATGACTTCTAAATAATTACAGAACTTATAGCCTGCCAGATGGACCCAGCTGCTAATCGATTGTACCCATCACCGCCTGTATGACAATGTGCTGTTTAGGTGCTTGTGTTAACCCTAGGACCATTAACCTTTCATTTCAACTTCTTGGCTTCCTGTTTGTTTAAAATGGGGAGAGCAAAAAGCAAAGTTAATAAACAGGTTTCTTATTATTGTAAGCCAATGACAATTTTTTAGCTAAAATTTATTTTTACAAATCTCTATATATAAAAGGCGCCACCAATGTCCTAAATGAAGCCTCCAGCCGGAAGTGTGAAGGGGGAGAGATATCCGGTTTCCCCATGAGTATCTGCCCCGCCCTCGCTCTCTCTGTAACACAAACAGTGAAGGAAAACACAGCAAAGCACTAAATCAAATCGCTCTGGTAACAATGAAGGACTCAGAGGTGGGAGGGGAGAGAGGGCAGAAGCCCTCACTATCTCTGTAACACAAACACAGCAGGAAACTTAACACTGAAGGACTCGACTCCGAGGGGGGAGGGGACAGACAGCACAGGGGAAGGGAGAGAGGGCAGAGGGCAGGGACACACACACTCCCACATGCACACAGAAGAAAACCTTGCTAGCCCCCGTTTCATTTGCATCAAAAACGGGGCTTTTTTAATAGTCATTCTATATATATACTGTATATACAAGTCCATAATCCACAACATTTTCTTTGCTGGGAAACCTCTTACCTTGTTCGAATCTGAGTTTATTTTGTAGCTAAAATAATCCTGAGAATGGAAATTAACAGTTTTTATATTGATTGTGTTCTTAAAGCAGCAAATTGAATATGGTCAAATTAGTATGAATACCTGGGTTAAAGAGGATGAACGTGTGTAGCAGTTGATACAAAACTGAAGTAATGGCAAAAATATCAGAAAGTGGCATCTCAATTTGGCAAATGTCAATAGCCCCTTAATTTGAGTGGCACTTCTGACCACTCATGTTAGTGTCATTCTCACAAACTTTCATGCTGCCTTTCACTTCTCAGTGGTGATCATCAAAAGAGGCAATTTACAATGATGCTGTGTTTAGGGGGGGGAGGGGAATTCCAGATGCAAGGTACCTGACTGACTTGCACAAATTTCAGCACTTTCCAGCTAAGTCCTCACTCCTACCCTTTTACCCAGCTATGCCCCCTGAAAGATGCATTCTTCCGGCTTTCTAAATATAGTTGCCTAGTTGAACTGTGAAGCTGTATTTAACCGTTCAGCATTGCATTCTTTTCACCCGAGATAGCTGATGATCACTTTAGTCCCTTTTGATTATGCCCCTCCACGGCACCCATGTACAAAAGCACACCAAAAAGTGGCCTGTGGTAGTGTGGGCATGTGTTTTGAATGTGCACTAAACCATTTTTCCCACCACGTCTGGGGAAAAAAGAGGATTTTGGGTGGGGGGGGGGGGGGGGCAGGAAATGGACTTGCAGCAAAATTAAAACCAGCAAGCGTCTAGTTACTGCCTGAGGCCTTAATGCCACCCGTTGACTTAGCGGTAAGGGCTCACGCATTACCCATCCAGCGCTCGCCAACTGCCACCGGGAATGCCACTGCGGTAAAAGGTAGAAAATTATTTTCTGCCATGGATTTTTGTCAGGCGCCAAATTCAGAATTACCACCAGGGGCACACGCTGGCCGGGTAGTAATGCTGATTTGATGCACGCTGCACACACGTGGGCCCTTACGCACCTTTGTAAAAGGGCCCCTTAGGTAGGGTTACCATATGGCTCCAGAAAAAGGAGGATACATTAATCCAGTCCGGGTTTTGCTTCCATTGAAAGCAATGGAAGTAAAACCCAGGCTGGCTCAATCTGTCCTCCTTTTTCTGGAGCCATATGGTAACCCTACCTTAGGGCACAGGAAATAGGACTGGTAGTCAGTTTTTTGGGGTGTACTACTGAAAATTAGTATGCACTTAAAGGAGAATTAAAAAACAAAATTACAAGTAAATAAAAAAAACATGCCAACAAAACAAAAATAAGCAAACTCAAACCGCACGCACCTCTAATAAATACATGACAATTCAGTATTCTGGACTATATCATTCCCCCTCAGATTTCCTTTTGACTGTGTATGAAGTAAGCTGGCTAGTCTGGTGTGTTTACTCTTTAGGTAAATGGTGTCAACGTGGTGAAGGTAGGACACAAGCAAGTGGTCTCGCTAATCCGGCATGGGGGTAATCACTTGATGATGAAGGTGGTGTCTGTCAGCCGCAAGCCAGAATCGGAGGATGTGGTACGGAAAAGAGGTACGTGGGTAATGTGCTTTTAACTACAGACCTTACTTGTACTACAAGCACCTACTGGCTTGGACCCAGCTCACACCTAGCATTACTCCCTGTGGCCCTGCCCAAAGCGCCCAAGTGACAACTTTGCTAAATATCCCTCAGGTCCCACAGTTAGCCTGGGGATGCATTCAGTTTATGGCTCAGTGAGGCGGTGGGCAGGAATTGGAGGCAAACTGTGCCCGATGATGGAGCAGTTTCATTTTCCCGGCCCCATATGCTACTATTGCCTGAGGAAGGATTGATTATGGAGGGGCGCCTGAACTTGGAGACATATCTGAGATGCGAGGGCAAGAAGAGAGAACCCTCCAGCGTTCAGGCATTGTGCTAAAATTTTCAGAACTACAGTAAGAATACCCATCAGTCAGATTTAGTACTGGGTTGCAGCTTGCATCATGTGGACTGAGGGTGATTTTTACTACCTAGAAGGCAGAGAAGAATGAAGACTTGTACCATGGCCAAAAAGAATTGTCCTTTTTCCAGTGCGTTCGGTCTAGGACAACTTAAGCAGAGGAGCTCAACTTCCAAGCAGCGCACTTGTATATATTTCCCCAGGCTCTCTTCTGATCTCTTCCCTTAAGAAACTTTCATACTTCTTTTCATCCAGCTGTTACAGAAGTCATGGCGTGTGACCTTTCTCCTTGCTTCTTGTTGTCTGCATTTAAGTAGGAAGCCATTCGTGCATGTCCTTTTTCCTTATTCCTTCCCAGCATTCTGTCTTCAGACAGCCTTTCAGTATCACAGCTACCAGCTTTGTGTCCCATTTTCTCAGGTAGCCCTTCCTCTATATAAGTCAAGGACTTTGCAGGCTGCCAGAATGCATTGTATGCATATGAATGTGAGCATGTACCAGTGAGGGGGCAACAGAGAGAGAATGAGAAAGCAAAACACGAGGACTGATGCAGTAAGGTACGCTAGGCTTTACGCACAGATTAGCTCAACTTTTGTGCAGATTATGTAGAAGTTTTACACGCGAGCTAACTGTGCACAAAGTCTCAGATAGACATTAGTGCATAGCACATTAAATCCATACAAATGAAGCTATTAGCCATTCTGTGCAGAAGCAGGGGAATACGCAGAAGACAGTAAGGCTGAGCACAGTGCTAGGACTTTAATGCAAGGTTTGAGGAGGAGTAAAATATGAACTCATTTGGATACAGAAAGTGAAAGTGCCTTGGTGCTTTGTAGCTTTTACTACATGAGACGTGGGGTAAGGAATAATATATTGTAGAGGAATATATTCGAGTTATTCCCCAAGTTTTCCACGTCATCACTGTGACCCCTGACGCAGGTGCTAGTCACCGAAACATGGCCCGTGTCGGGTCTTTTTGTCAAGGCTCATTCATTAAAGAACTGTGTTCCATTTTTAAAGGCCCGTGGTGCTGTTTTTTTTTGTTTGTTTCTCCTTCTTCTGTGGTAACATTTGTGAGGATTTCATGTCCTTTAGTGCACGTATAAGGACCTGCAACGTATTTCTGGCTTCCTTTGAAGGTCATGGGTAAAATTTAAAAAGGAGGTGTGTTGAACAAAGAGTAAAGTGCTGAACTGTTGACAGCTGGTTATTAACACTCATCGGACTGCATGCCCACACACCCGTGTGCATAAATATTGGCATTTTCCTTATTGTCTTTCTAGAACAATCTAGACTAGTGTGTGTCATATGCCACCTTACCAGCAGATGGAGGCAGAAACTCTGAATTTGCCAGTGGTATCACTGATATAAGGAGTGATGCAGCCTGGAAAAAACCTAGTGTTCGTCTACCTCCAGCAAATGGTGCAGGCCATATTGGTGCAGTAGGAAGGAAACTAGGCTCAGCTTCCTAGGCCATAGTTTATTTGTATCAGTCCATGGATCTTTCCCTGGTTGAGCTTGGAGAGGTGTTGCCCTCCACGCCCCGGAGCTTAGCCCATGGTTTTGCTGTGAGTGCTTAGACTGACAGTAGCTTCTGCCAGTAGAGTGAGTCTAATTTCTTTTCTTGAACCTTCTCCTCTCTTCTCCTAGATCACTCTCTGTAGGAGGAAATTTACAAAAAAAGGGAGACTACCTTAACCTCTCAAAGGCTCTTTTAGAAGAAGAAATAGGTTAAGCAGCCAAAGGACAGTAGTGGCAGAGCAGAAACAGTACGCCGAGTGTTGGAACAGGGTGGCCTGCATAGACTGGAGGGCTGTGGTGGGCTCACGGCGAGTTTTGTTGAAGAGCTGGTTGAGCGTGCTATGCCATAGGCCAGAAGGTGTGGGGGTTGTAGGAGCTAATGTGATGGAGATTGGGCAGATTTGATAGTGTGTAGCTCCAGGGAGCAATGACAGCTGCTAGCAGACCAGGCCATATTCACCCAGCTGAAAGACCTGTGTTTGGGACAACATTGAGGAACTGCCTTTGGCAAGAATGGAAGACATCTTGCTTCCAGACCATGTGGCTCCTGTGTGGTCCCTCTGAGGAGGGGCAGTTGCCTCCATCCATGCTGGGGACCAAGGCTCTAGTTGGAGGCTTGGGTAGGGAGCCAGTGGAATTTGGACCCCAATTTGCTCAGACCTTCTCAGATGGCCTTGACAGGTCTTCAGAGGGCATGGAAGACTCCTGATGAGAAGCAAGATTGGCCGCAACAAGTTCCACGGGGGGGGGGGGGGGGGGCATAGTTAAGGGCACTAAGCACCCTAGGCTTCTCAGTGAGCAGTCTGTGGATAGAGCCACGATTCCAGCTACATCCTCTTTGGAGGATGCCTGTTGAGCTGTCAAGGAGAAGAGCTCCCTCCCAGGCAGACTTTCATCAAAACCTGGGTACTTTTCTCTGGAGCAAGATAATTTGTGACCATTCTGTATGATGGGCCTTCCTTACTCAACATACTCTCCACTTCTACAGCTAAAGGCCACAGTTTGGTTAAAGGACTCTCTGGCTCCAAACTGTCTTCCACATGGAGTTGATGCATCAACCTGTGACTCACCTGTACAGTCAGTGTACTGCTTCCCACTTTGTTATTAGCATCATTGCTCTATCCAATAGCTTCTATAGGTCCATGTCATACTGGTTTCTACATTCAGTAAACTCATTAACTACCTGGACCAGAGAACTCTGAAGTCCAACCCTGATCTCAGGTTTACGTTGTTCCTGAATCAGCTCAAACTCATAGCTGGCACTCTGTAAAGAGGAATCAGTAGCCATTTTGTGATCAGAAGTAAATGAGTATAAAATACTATATTCTTCCTCAAATCAGTCACTTGGGAGTATCTGGCAGAGTAATAATTGCGCTTCGCCGCATCAATAGCAGTCTTATAGAGCACTGCAAAGGATTTATATCTAGCCAAAGCCACAGTGGCTCAGGTCCACCTCCATAAGCACTAGGTTAAGTTGTCGTAATTGGTGCTTAAGGAGGCGTTCAGAAGTGAACTAACATTTGCGATTTTTAGTAGAAGATGAAACCAACTGAGATTTCTTGTGTACAAGAAGATCATAAATCTTGTGAAGCTCACAGTCCCAAGCTGTCGCTTGTGCTTCAATGGGCAATTGTACAAACAGAGTAGAATTGAGTGATAATTGAACAGCAAACACATCTTCTGTAAGATTCTGAAAATCGCAATACTGATTTGTCTTATTAGAGTCAGGAAAAGATATATGACAGAAGATTGTAATCCGAAATTCTGATAGATTGTCCCAATGATCTGTCCAAGGGAGAGGCGTGGAGACTCCTACAGATATCAATTCAGGTGATGGAGGGTAGAGTAAGGCATCCAAAACATGGCCTGCCTTATGAGTGAGGGTAGTGACAAAGCGCACTATTGCAAAGAAGAGAGAAAATTTTGAAAATCCGCTGCATCAAGATCCTCAAATTGCAAATTAAAGTCTCCTAGCACAATTGGACAGAGAGCCTGGATATAATGGTCAGTTATAGTAGAAAGTAATAACTGAAAAGTGGATGCAGTCAATGGTGGCGGACAATATACTAAAAGGAAATCTAAAGGATAAGAAAATGCTATAGTAAAACAGAGAAATTCTAGTGGAGCAGCCATTATCGTATGAGATTAATGTACAGGGAGAATAGTAGAGTAAAGAACAGCAAGTCCCTCCCTCCACCCCACGATGAGCAGTTCAATTGGCATAGAGATAGGAATAACCCGAGGTACATGTCTGATTCAAATAGGGCAAATCACCCTCCGATAGCCAAGTTTCTGTAAGACATACAATATCCAGTGCTTAATGAGTAATTACATCTTTCAGAAGATAATGTTTACCTCTGAGATCGTATGTTGAAAAGTGGCAAACGTATGCATGTATGAGCATTAGCCAAGCTAGGCCTCGTACTTGTAACCAATGCCAAAGATAGTAATTGCGGTGTCCACGTCTGTACTTTAGATAATGGTTTAATACGTTAGGTTGATATCCCCAATGTACTGGGATAAAATAAGTCACCATAGTTCAAAGCAGAATAAAAGAAAAGAGAGAGAGAAGAAAACACCTCGACCTTTAGACACAGTCGCTGATAGTTTGTATTCACGTCCTGCTCCTTAGTGCTCTCCTTAAGCGTTCCACAGTAGTATGTTGATTTTGTGGGCCAGTAATACTAACATGACTTCTGTGTGTGTTGTGGGTGGGTTCACGGCTCACAGCGGGAAAAGTCTTATCTGGTAAGACAACGCCGAACTCTGCAACAAAAACACACAGAATAGCAGAAAATAATCAGTACAAACAGTAAATATATAGTTAAATGTGCACCACAGTAATATCTTGATTTTAGGGGCCAATAATAATAACGTCACGTCCATGTGTGTTGTGGGCGGGTTCACGGCTCGCAGCAGGTAAAGTGTTTCTGCTAAGATAACACCGGGCTGTCACTTCCGTGTGTGTTTTGGGCAGGTTCACGGCTCACCGCTGTCATGGCTGACAGCAGGAAAAGTCTATCTGCAACAGAAGCACATACAACAACATGAGAGTGATTTTCCAAACATGAGGGACCCTTGAATTAGACCAAAACCCTCCTTTATTCCACCTTACACAAGAACAGCTTCAGGTCTATGGGTCATCAGCAATGTCCAATCACTCTTGCTTTGCAGGCACCAAAATTCATAATCAATGTGGCACCAGCTGAACCAAAGGTCTCCTTTATCCTGTACAGCATCCATACTTTTGCCCTGTAAGCATCTAGTTATATTTCTTGTTGGTGCCCTGTGATAATGCACAGAATTTCAAGTCTCTCCACCCCCCACCCCACCCCACTTACACACACAATCCCTTGCTTACTGCTTCCCACAATCAAAGCATGCCTCCGTGCCCTGCCTCCCTTTTCCCTTGGAATTTTCAAAATTGAGATGGACCTCTCCCCCCCCCCCCCCCCCCCCCACAGGTCTTCCAGGCCCATCTGAAATTCCCTTATGTACCTCCTCTAGATCAAAACAAGTCTTCCAAGCCTACCTAGAACCCTGTATCTGAGATCAAATGCTGGCCTTCTTGCCCTCAAAATCTTCCAGCAGCCCCCCCCCCCGACCCTTAGATACAGTTTCTTATATAATCCTCACTAGCACGAGGAGGGTGCCAGTTTACTCTGATCTGTTCTGTGCTATGCTGTTTTCTGTTTTATTTATTTATTTATTTATTTATTGCATTTGTATCCCACATTTTCCCACCTCTTTGCGGGTTCAGTGTGGCTTACAATAAGATATGAATAATGGAAATACATTTGTTACAACTTGGTTATGGGTTACATTGTACAAGTTATGCGTGACCATCGATGCTGCTGCATTAGATTGCTGACTCTGGTTGAACCCCCCTTCCTATAGGGGACGTGACGTTAGTACTGCATTAAATAAGTTCTGGTGCACGCCTAAGGAGCGCTTACAAGAAGCAGCTCATGCTCCTTAGTTCATTCCTTTGTGCGTGATCGATTGCGCAGTTTATATTTGGCCTAGTTGATATTTTAGCTCTGGGTTTAGTGCTCTCAAGCTTACCTGTCTTCCCTTCGGACCACTTTGTATCTTTGACCAGCACAAGCACCATCTGGGGAAGCTGCTTCTCTTCCAACTCCTGGTTGCCAAGGCCCCAGGTTAGATGCCTGTTACATGTTACTACTACTCAGACAGGCACTTGTGCTACTTGTTTCCCATCCAATTTCCCTAACAGTTGGGGTATTGAATGTCCATTCCCTAGACATACTTTTCCACTCCCTAGACATATTTTGTTTAATTGAAACATGGCTTACAAGCAGTGAACTTTCTTATCTCTCTCAGGCGATGCCTCCTGGGTTTTCTTTTCTCTACCATAGTCGTTTTGACAGGAGGGGGGAGGTTTGGCAGTAATTTACTTCTCCTGCTTGGAGATACTTTTAGGTCTTTCACCTACACTTACCTCCTCATGAGATCCTACAATTTTTGGTCTCGGGTGCATCACGGCTTTAATTCTCCCTCCTAGATGTCCCTCCCCCCATTTCTGTTCCTACATTCTTGCTTCTACAGACCTATCTTACACAGGCTACTCTTCAGAATTCAAACCTGCATGGTGGATGACTTAAATTTCCATTTAGACGACCCTACTGGTCCATTTGTGAAGGAATTTGGTGATCTTCTCCAAGACTTATCCCTAATCAGCATGTGACTTCTTCCACACAGGGGGGGAACGAAGTACAAACTAAAGTCCATTTGGATACAGAAAGTGAAAGTGCCTTGGTGCTTTGTAGCTTTTACTATATGAGACGTGGGGTAAGGAATAATATATTGTAGAGGAATATATTCGAGTTATTCCCCAAGTTTTCCACGTCATCACTGTGACCCCTGACGCAGGTGCTAGTCACCGAAACACGGCCCGTGTCGGGTCTTTTTGTCAAGGCTCCTTCATTAAAGAACTGTGTTCCATTTTTAAAGGCCCGTGGTGCTGTTTTTTTTGTTTGGACTTCTTCCACACAGGCCATCTTTTGGATGCTGGTCTATCTTCTGTAACCTTCCCTTATATACTTTCTGAACAGCCTTCTTTACATATGCCTAGGACTGACCACTTTCTGTTGCTATTTCACATTCAGGTTCCTCAGGTAATATTACTCTCAGCTCATCTGCGTGTAGATGAAGGTCTTTCTAATCTCTCAGTTGCTGTTCTTGAATCTTCATTGACTCTGCACATCTCCCGATTCTCTGGCCTTTTGTGTGGCAAACCAGGCCACCTCTTGGGATACAGCTTTATCTACGGCCTATAACAAACTAGCACTGCTAACTTCTCTTCCTCCTGTCCAGGTAAGTCACTGCTCGGAACCTTGGTATACCCCTGTCTGCCTTACGTCGTGGCCAGTTAAGGCAGCTGGAGCGGAGTTGGAGGAAAACTGGCCTGCCCTCTGTTTTGGATAAGTATAAAGCTCCAGTGGTTTCCTACAACCAGTCTATAATTACTGCTAAACAGACGTACTACTCAAATTCACCACGCTCCTACTTCAGCCAAATTGTATAATATTCTGCCTTCTATGACTGACCCTCCCTCAACATGTTTAACGCATACTGTCTTACCCATTCCCAATGTCGTAGCCTCTTACTTTCATGCTAAAGTTAGTACACTACAATCACCATCTGTAGCCATATCCCAACATCTGCTTTTAGTGCAGTTTCCACCCCACCCCCCAAAGTGTGCTCCAGCTACCTCATCTGACGCTTCCACAACACGTTCTCTCAATATTCACTATACCCTCGGCAAAAATGCTTGAGCTTATCCTGACATCCATGCGTGCAACGACAGCCCCTCACGATCCCCTTCCATCTGGGTGAAAAAGTTTCATTCTACCTTGCGCCCTTACATTCACTCCATGGTAATGAGCTCCCTTGATCAGGGTAGAGTCCCTCCGCAATGGAAAATGGCATATATTTTTCCAAAACTTAAGGATCATACCAAAGACATGGGCATGGTAGCAAACTACTGGCCCATTGCTCATTTGTCATTTGTTTCTAATTTTTGATGGAAGATGTTGTATGTCAACAACTGAAGGATCACCTTGATGTACAGGCAGCTCTCCACCCCCATCAGACGGAATTTTGAAAAAAAATCAGAATACAGAAACTGCTTTGCTCGGTCTTCTTACACATATTCTTTGCTATTAGGAATCACAGGAGACTGCTGTATTAATTTCATTAGATTTAATTGCAGCCTTTGACCTGGTGCATCGTGCTGTTCTGCTATAGCAACTACGCACCGTAAGTATTCAAGGCTCTGCCCTGTAGTGGCTCCGTTCCTACGTAACTGATAGATCCCACATAGTTCAGTCCCATGAAGTCTGCTCCTCACCTTACACCTTGCCCTGTGGCATTCCCCAAGGCTCAGGCCTAGTGCCACTACGGTTTAATGTCTTTCTGGCCCCCTTGTTAGGTTATATAGAGCAACTAGATCTTACGGCATTTGCCTACACTGTTGATGTTCAAATGTTAGCCTCAATTACCCCCAATAATACACAGTCTATTGCTCAAATGAACTATAAATTAGATCCAGTTTTTTGAGTGGATAACCTCTTATCGCATCAAGCTAAACTTGGACAAAAACACTGCCATTTTCTTTAACTACACAACTGTTACCTCCCAGACTCAACCCTTACAAATAGCAGGCTGTCATCTGCCAGTGGTTGAACAAGCGCGTGTTTTAGGAGTAATTATTGATAATTCTCTGTCTTTTCACCATTATATTTCACAGATGGTAAAAAGTTGTTTTTTTTCAAGCCTAGGAAGCTTTATTCAGTGCATTGGTTGTTTTCTGCCTCTGCTGTCAGAGTTCTCGTTCACGTGTTATTGCTTTCCATCCTGGATTCCATCCTGCAATGCCCTGTTGTATGGAATTAATCAGAAAGAGCTACGGCACTTGCAGTTAGTACGGAAGCTTGTTTTGATCACGTCACTCCCCACTTAACAGGTAGAGCATTGGCTCCCTGTTTCTTACTGGATTACTTACAAACTATTGGTCTCAGTTTTCAAGGTCTTTCTTTCTGGTTATCCTTCCTGTTTATCCGCTTTCTGATCCCCTACTGTCCTTCAAGGATGCTCTGCTCTTCTCAGGGCCATCTACTCCAGATCCCTCCATACACTTAGATTTGTCTTATTACTGTTAGGAAGAAGATTTTTAGTGTGCGGGGTCCTTCGTTTAGATCTGTGCTTGACACAGACCCTGGCTGACTTTAAGGCAAAACTGAAAACCTACTTGTCCAGTACAGCCTTCGGACTGTAGATGTTTGTTGCTGCTCAATGCGGGGATGGTGATTTGATGCTTGCAGTGTTGCTGTCTGGACCTCCCTCTTGTTTGCTATCCTTTTCTTTAATATTGTAGTTCTATTTCCATTCCTTTATTATGTTTACATGTGTACACCGCTCGGATAATTCGCTCCTGAGCAGTATATTAAGTGATTATTAAACTTGAAACTGCTTGCTATGGAATATCAGTCAGAGTGTCAGAAAAGCCATTTTGGATCTGGTTTCCTTCCAGGAGTAGGATAACTAGCTCCTTGTATAAACAAAAAAAGAAATGAGCTAATAATTTCTTTATATTTATCACCATCCAACAACTTTTTAATATTGTGTGAAGTACATTGATGGTATAAAGTATCTCCAGTTAAGTCCTCCCATTGTTGGATTTCCTCGAGGCTTTAAAATAGTTTTAGTTTCATTTTCGTTTGTATCTTGTTCCAAAATTGTAGGGGTTGAAGTACTGTAGATGGTTTGTTATCCTTTTCTCAACATGTCCAAACTCTTGTTCATACGTTCTTTTATTTATTAAAAAAAATGAGAACTATCCATAAATTTTTTGATGGTCCAATCTTTAGTTCTGTCAGTAGACTATTATAACATCATCTATGTTGGATGCTCGAGTATGCTGCTAAAGAAAGTTCAACTGATTCAAAATGCGGTAGCCCAGCTGATTTTTTTCAGCCTCTAAGTTTGGTTTGATTACCTCATTGCTTGTTGAGTTGCATTGGCTTCCAGTTGAGGCTAGGTCCCAATTTATGCTGTGTACCATCATTTTTAAGATCTTGACTGGTTTGGCCCCTTTGTATTTATCTGATTGGGCCATTCTTGTTCACAAAAGCTCTGTAAGTAAAACCAGAACCCAGATGTTGCTACTGTTTCCGACAGTCAAGAGGGTCAAATCACGTAAGATGTTTATTGCGTCTATACATTGTCAGGTTTCGACAATATGGAATTCACTGGCAGCATATATTTAAACTATTATAGTTTATGTGACTTTTCACAGCTATCTCAAAATTTGGCTATTTAAGAAGTACCTCTCATAGCTGTTTTTTCTGTTTTTGCTCTGTAATTCTTGGACATTTCGTGTCCAATTTCTTATAATTGTAATCGACACTGAATTTAGTAGGTTGTTGCGGAATAGAAGCAATATGTAATAATAATAATTATTATTATTATATCATGTAATATACATCGGGTACTGCTTTATAATCAAGCTTGTCTGCTTTTTTTTCTTATAATAATATACCTTGTTAATACTAACAAGAATTGTTGTATAGAGCGTTTCCAACAAACATATTTTATAGGGCCCAATATTCAACAAAAGCTGAACTCTTGAATTTATATTCCTAAATTAGGTTACTAAATGTATGTCCTATTTTCAGCTGACAATTCATCTTAACTTAGAAGCTTAAAAGTTATACTTACAAATTCAGGCATGCCTTTCATTTGCCAAAATTTATGAGCCTAAGTTTTGAGCCTAGAGCTGAAAAATCAGTGCTAAGCTCCTAGTTTTTCTGCACCCTAATTCTATCCTTGTTACTGCCTGCTTTTTATGCTCCTAAATTTGGGAATTTAATGACATTTTCAAGTATAAATTTAGGCACTCAGCCTAGTACATTTTGAAAGAAGCCAGGTGAGGAGCATAACTCTCAGACTCTCCTGTTGACTAAGAGGCATATTTTCAAAGCACTTTGGGAGGCTAAGTGCTTTGAAAATGAGCCTCTTAGCCACACAGCAATGCTGACACAGCCCATTCAAAGTGAATGGGCTGTGTAGCGTGGCTTAGCAAACAAAGGGGAGGGGGGAGGAAGTTAGGGCAAAATTCTTATGAATATCAGGACCATATATGTATTTTTTCCAAATATGTTTATTAAAGTTTTAAGTTTTAAACAGTCAATGCCTAAGCATAATACTTCACCACGTCACCCTACTCTGCTAGATATCTTTCTAGAACTCTGTTAGATCTTTTTTCCTCATCCACGATCTTGTTGCAACACCAAATGTATCTATCTCCTGGAATGGCGATGCCATAACAGGTTTTTGTAAGCCACATTGAGCCTGCAAATAGGTGGGAAAATGTGGGATACAAATGCAATAAATAAATAAAATAATATACAATTATTGCAAAGTGTAAGAATTAGCAAACTTTCCCAACCCTCCCCCCCTCCCCCCTCCTTTCCCGTCCCTGATAACCAGACACAAAGTTCAACTGAATGTCGGTGTTTATGAGTCTTTGATTATAGCAATCACAGCAAAGGAGCAATCAATTTGGGGGTGTCCAGATCAATCCCACCCTGCAATCTCCAAGATCTGTATATGTCCCATTGTCTGTTAAATTTTGCAATATGCCCCGAGCGAAGGGCCGTCATTTTTGACATTTGATAAAGATAGTCCATTTTATGAAGAACCCTTATCACTGGTGGTGCTACGGGGCTCCTCCACGCTGACGCCAGCGTAATTTTTCCCGCCATCAGCCACACCGATGTTAACCGGTGCACCGGCAGCCGGATTCCCGCAGGACGGATGTGCAATAAGCAAACCTCCGCCCTAGCGGGGTAGCACACCCCCGTCACCTGAGCAAACAGATCTAGCAATTCTGACCAATAGACATGTATTTTGGGGCATGTCCAACAGATATGGAGCTTACTAAAGTCTCCAATGACCTATTACTGGCTAAATCCAGAGGTCAATATTCCATCCTCATTCTTCTTGATCTTTCCGCTGCTTTTGACACTGTCGATCACAGCATACTTCTCGATACCCTGTCCTCACTTGGATTCCAGGGCTCTGTCCTTTCCTGGTTCTCTTCCTACCTCTCCCTCCGCACCTTTAGTGTTCACTCTGGTGGATCCTCTTCTACTTCTATCCCTCTGCCTGTCGGCGTACCTCAGGGTTCTGTTCTTGGTCCCCTCCTCTTTTCTATCTACACTTCTTCCCTTGGTTCATTAATCTCATCCCATGGCTTTTCCTACCATCTCTATGCTGATGACTCCCAAATCTACCTTTCTACCCCTGATATCTCACCTTGCATCCAAACCAAAGTTTCAGCGTGCTTGTCTGACATTGCTGCCTGGATGTCTCAACGCCACCTGAAATGAAATATGACCAAAACCGAGCTTCTCATTTTCCCCCCCAAACCCACCTCCCCGCTCCCCCCGTTTTCTATTTCTGTTGATGGCTCTCTCATTCTCCCTGTCTCCTCAGCTCGAAACCTTGGGGTCATCTTTGACTCTTCTCTGCTCATATCCAGCAGATTGCCAAGACCTGTCGTTTCTTTTTTTACAACATCCGTAAAATCCGCCCCTTTCTTTTCGAGCACTCTACCAAAACCCTCATCCACACCCTTGTCACCTCTCATTTAGACTACTGCAATCTGCTTCTTGCTGGCCTCCCACTTAGTCACCTCTCCCCTCTCCAGTCTGTTCAAAACTCTGCTGCCCGTCTCATCTTCCGCCAGGGTCGCTTTACTCATACTACCCCTCTCCTCAAGACCCTTCACTGGCTCCCTATCCGTTTTCGCATCCTGTTCAAACTTCTTCTACTAACCTATAAATGTACTCACTCTGCTGCTCCCCAGTATCTCTCCACACTCATCCTTCCCTACACCCCTTCCCGTGCACTCCGCTCCATGGATAAATCCTTCTTATCTGTTCCCTTCTCCACTACTGCCAACTCCAGACTTCGCGCCTTCTGTCTCGCTGCACCCTACGCCTGGAATAAACTTCCTGAGCCCCTACGTCTTGCCCCATCCTTGGCCACCTTTAAATCTAGACTGAAAGCCCACCTCTTTAACACTGCTTTTGACTCGTAACCACTTGTAACCACTCGCCTCCACCTACCCTCCTCTCTTCCTTTCCGTTCACATTAATTGATTTGATTTGCCTACTTTATTTATTTTTTGTCTATTAGATTGTAAGCTCTTTGAGCAGGGACTGTCTTTCTTCTATGTTTGTGCAGCGCTGCGTATGCCTTGTAGCGCTATAGAAATGCTAAATAGTAGTAGTAATAGTAGTAGTAATATGGAGCATATCTCCCACCTCTGTACATCCCCTCCAACATTGGTCAGATCCCCGACCATACATTTTCACCAGCCTCTTTGGCGTTTAGTACCAGTAATACAATACTTTATAATGATTTTCAATCATGGAGCTGGAAATAGAAACCCGTAACATATGTTCTAGCGCTTTCTCCCATTGTATGTATTCCAGGTTTATCTTTAGGTCCCTTTCCCAACGCTTGATATAGCGCAAAATAGGTGCACTGACAGTTAGTAAAGCCGCGTATATGCGTGAAACGCATCCTCTATGGCTTCCTGCCCGCAGCGCTTTCTCTAGGGCCGTCTCCTCAAGGGATAGGTCTTCTTTGGCTCGCCTATATATATAATCTCTAACACGGTTATATTGGAACAAATGATGTGGTGGTAGACCATACTCCTCTTGGAGGTCAACAAATGATACCATCTGTCCCTCTTCCCAAATTTGACCTAATGTGCCAAGGCCCCTCCGCTCCCAATATCTGTATACAGGGTCTTCAGACCCTAAAGGGCAACCCGGAGCCGTCTTTATTGTCATCTGCTGAAAGTATTCTCTGTTGGAGAAAAAACTTCCGCCTTATAGCGGACCAGGTCTGTAGGGGATATTGCACCGCTAGCGGGGCCTGTCTAATATATGCCTGAAGTCGGTCCTTGGGCATCCATAGTATAGAATATAAACTTGACATCCCCATCCAGTGCTGCTCTATTTGAATCCAAGGCTTGATACTCCCAGCGCTCCACTAGGACCATATATTTTTATGTAGGAAAATACGTTGCAGAATTCAACCACATGCAAAAAATGTTATTTGAAAATGATACTCTGACCCAAAATGGTGATGAAAAAAATCATAATAGTGACATTTTGACATCAGTAAAGGTTCGGGATCATGTAGGAGACTAAAAATGGAAAAGGAAGTGAACTTACCGTTCAGTGAATCCAGACTGCCCCAATTTGACTGCCCCTATCGGACCGACCGTTCACTTGTCTATTAGATTGTAAGCTCTTTGAGTAGGGACTGTCTCTCTTTGTTAAATTGTACAGCGCTGCGTAACCCTTGTAGCGCTCTAGAAATGTTAAGTAGTAGTAGTAGTAGAAGGCTTTGCAGGACAGAAAGGTCTGTTTGATCGAGGGTGAGAAGGAGATTCTGAGCGGTAGGTCCATAATGTCCGTGTTTGATGTAGCAAGATGGCCTGGAGACCCTGTATTTTTTGAGAGGCTGAGGAGAAGGTTTCCCTGCTGTAACCCATCCCTTTCATTTTGGCTGTTACTGAAGGGTTATTTAATATACAGAGAGCAGCAGCTTTAGCATAGTCAAGCTGTCTTTAACATGGTCATGGTGACTCTTCCACAATCTGCACGTCATTAGTTTTGTACATGGATCATTAAAGCCTGACGTATCACAGGCATTAAAACAAATGGGTAACTCATGGTTACCTTTACAGGGCACCTCTAATTCCCTCTTACATGCCTTGTACCCAGTGCATTTTTTCTAGCGAGAAAGGTGCCGGTACTCAAATGCCAGGCCACCCTTCAGGATTGGGGTGATCACTGAGGGACCCATCCCTCAATAGTCAGGCCGCCTGCAACCAGTCACAGAATCTATGACAAGGCAAAATTGGTGTGTAGAACCTGAGTTCTTTCTTTAAAACTTGGCGACCATGGGTCAATTTTAGCAGACAATGGAAAAGGTGCCGGTACTCAGTACCCCCAAGTACCCCCTCAAAAAACAGCCCTGCTTGCACTACTCTATCCATCTCACATTTTCAACCTAGCAATATGACACCCCCCCCCCCCCCCCCCCCCCATTTTCTTGTGAACTCGACATGGTTCACATCCTGACATCGATAAATAGAGTGAAGAAAGTCGGAGATCACCTGTGCAGCTCACAATATGCTGCCAGTTTTTATTCTGGTGAATACTTAGACTCCTATACTCTGTGCACAACTAGAAGCACTGTACTACTACTACTATTTAGCATTTCTATAGCGCTGCAAGGCGTACGCAGCGCTGCACAAACATAGAAGAAAGACAGTCCCTGCTCAAAGAGCTTACAATCTAATAGACAAGAAATAAAGTAAGCAAATCAAATCAATTAATGTGTACAGGAAGGAGGAGAGGGAGGGTAGGTGGAGGCGAGTGGTAGAAATCTGAAGTGTACTGTGTGTTCTCTAGTTAATCAGATAAGCAGAGAAATTATCAGCACTGCAATATTACTCAAGATCAAGAGGCAGTTTCTCAAAGCGCAGGTGAATGAGTAATCGAACTTTGGCTTACAGGGCTCAAGGACTTCTGAAGAGAAGGCAGGGAAGGCTCATCAGGAGTCCTTTATATTCACATTAGCCGGTCTTATTTACCCAGCCCTACCCCCATTTTAGCAGGTCTACAATCTGATCCTGATGTAAGAAAGTTGTAATGAGAAAAGGATAAGCGGAAGAGAGGAAAGACAGTCTGTAATGTGAGGAAGTAGAGAAGGCGGGAGTTACAGGAGCTGGTAGCCTAGCCGTGACAGTAAAGAGCTGTAATTAATCTGTCACTGCACAAAAGCACTAGCAGTGGAACAGACGTAGGTACCTAGTGCTGCTGTTGAGATTTTGCACTGGGAATCTCTTCTCGTTTCTTTTTTTACCTCTTACTTTTTTTTTCTCTGGTCTTTCTTTCCAAAGACCCCTCCCTCCCCATCTAGTGAGGGCTGAGCTACCCCCTCACTTTGCTTTGTTAGCAGTCAGAGGGCCTGAGAGATTTTTTTTTAAAGCTGCAAATTCTGTACGATACAGCAGAAGACGGTGGCCTTGGACAGAAGCAATGTGAATCGGAATGCTGTCTCTGAATAAGCCTTGGGTGGTTGCTTTAGCTTGGATGTGGTCTTGTTATGGGAGGGTAACCATTCACATAGGCTGGACTTTCTTGGAGTGCTGCTGGACCTAGCGAACGCTGAGACACCTGCTGCTTGTGACGGAGAAAGGTAGATTTGCTCTGACTGTGTGCGGTGCTTTCGTCGCCTCTTTCCCTTGTGTCTGTCTCTACACATTGTCTTGTCCAAGGACAAGGGTCTTCCTTTCTCGGAGATCTGTAGTGCATACAATAGAGGCCTGAAAGAGAATATCTGGCAGCTCTCGGAAACGCCCATGCTGGGGTCTCTGATGCAGGGACAGGCAGCTTCAGCAGAAGTCTGAAGCATTGGTTACCCTGGTAACGCCTGAGCATTGGATCCTATGCATTGTTCCAAAGAGAGCAGGGGGAGAGAGAGAGAGAGGAGGAGGCACCTGAAGTAGAGAGGAAGGCCTATGAGTAATCTGTGTTCCTCAGGTGGAGGCAAAGGAGGAGTCCGGGGTGATCCTCTCAGGCCAGTGGGACCCTCTTTCTTCTTGAGCAGCCCTCGGAAGTCTGGTATCCGCTGCTCCACAGCATGAATATCTCTTGAAGACCTGGGCTTTGCTTTCCCACCACAGACACAGGATCCGGGTTTCTATGGGTGACTGCAGTTAAGAGGAGACTGAGCCCAGAAACTCTGACAGAGGTTGGGATGGAAATGTCCTTGGAAACATTCTCGGTGCACAGATTACTGGGATGCGACCACACTGGTGGTATAAATCGTGGCTGAACTCATAACATCTGGGGTCATCTGTGTTATGGTCTTTAATTTCATGTTCAAGGCCACCAAAGCAGGCAGCCCCCTCCTATTCTTCCTTCAATGGCAAAAGTAATGAGGCCTGGGAAAATCAGATGCCTAAGAGAGTCACAGGTAGGTGGAAGAGTGGGATTAACGAACTTCTCCTGCCCTCTATGGCATGAAACCTTTTACAGTGACTATGAGGTGATCCAGTGCTCTGTTAGAGAGCTCTGTGAGTGACTGTGTGCATCTATGGACCAACGCAGGCTCACACAGCAGCCTTGTCATTATCCTTTGCCCTGGGGCAACTCCAACTTTCTGATGCTTTAACCATGAAAAAGTTTGCTTCAAACCGCAGCCTGAATAAGATCCTGCAGCAGTGCGACTCCTCCTCACGGGAATACGAGGAGATCCAGGCTGTAGAGAAAAAATGGAACCTTCACCTGGCAGCTCCTCTAAAACTCTTGGACAAAAAACCCAAAGTAGCTTCTCTCTACCTTTCAGCTCCTCCGCCACCTAAGAGGGCGCCCAGCACCACCCTGACACTGCGCTCCAAGTCCATGACTGCTGAGCTTGAGGAGCTAGGTAAGGTACCATAACAGCACTTTATTATCTGTACTGTATATGCATGAACATGTGTAAAACAGTTGGTTATGCTTTTGGGTGCTTATCTATTGCATGTGTGAGCACACAGGGCCATGTTAGACGTAATCGTAAGCTGCGTGTGTGAGAATGCGGTGTATTCATAAACACCTCAGAAGAGAATATGCCTAAGCACGGGTAGATGCATGTATATGTAGTCATAATATATATTGAATATTCAAATGCATGTTATAAACTGGTTCATACGTAAATATAGTGCATGTGTGAAAACACAGGCACATGCATGCAAACATGTAAGTTTACTGTAACGTATATGACCTAATGCAGATGTGCCATGCACGGACTATTTACAATTGGTGACTGAAGGAGACACAGGACATGAGTTCAAAGCAGAAGAGGCGCTTGCTTATTAAAACATCTGTCGCCCTGCTTCTAAGTTAAACCCTTTTGCTTTCAAAGAAGAGGCAGTGGGAAGCCCAGTGAGCACAGAAGGGGGCATTTTACTTTCTAGGACCCAGTTCTGGTACCCTGCTGTTGCTGGTGGAACTAATGAAACAATCGTGAGTCATGGAACAGTTTGCCTGTGGCATTCTGGTGCCATTTCACATGGAAGCCCTGTGGGGTTAATCACTCCTGAATGGCACATTAGTTGCCTTCTGGTGAAGCAAGCAGGAGCAGAAAAACAGCCCTGGATCTTAAAAACCTTAAAGTGTGTTTTTTGAGTTCTTCGGCCCGCCTATATAAATAAAAAAACAAAAGCAAAAAAGCTCACAAAGATCGGATTAATGAGAAACAGTTGTTCATGCAATAGATCCAGAAGGGACTGACAATAGGGGTGCAACTGTATGCTAATAATGGTATACAGTAAACAAGGAATTATACGAAAAAGGATAAAGAGTTTTACCATTCTGGTGTTCATTCCTTTTGCAGCATCACTTAGAATGTTTTAAAATGATGTAAACCTGTGACTTCAAAAAGGTACCAATGAAAGATGGAATCTCGCCAGGAAATAAGATTTATGGTGTATGGGTAATCAATAGAAATAAAACATGGAAAAGAAAATAAGATGAAACCTTTTTTTATTGGACATAACTTAGTACATTTCTTGATTAGCTTTCGAAGGTTGCCCATCTTCGTCCGATCAGAAATAATCAAATGTTGGTAGATGAGAGTATATATGAGCGAAACATCAAAGCATTTCAGTGACAGTCTTAACAGGATGGGAGTAGATAGGTGAGAGTCAGGGAAATCACTCTTGAGCTCAATAGATTTATATGCAAGATTTGGAAAATCCACTTGCCTATAGAGAGTGGATTTTGACAGATGGACTATTACAGTGGGGAAGGAAGAGAAGGGGGCCTTTTCTTCATCCCTGAAAGACAGAAAACAGATGTGTCATATTCAGCCTGTGAGCCAGAGAGTAGCAGTTTCAGCCTTAGGCACTTACTGGGGCCTTTCAGTAACAGCCAAAGCAGTAAGTCCACAAGGCCCTTCCACTGGAGGCAATGGCAAGAAGCAGCAAGGCCATACAGAAGAGAGAGGAGGAAGGGGGCTGCATAGGGGAGGGGAAAGATAATAGAACAGCTTTGCCTAGGGGTGGGGAAGAACATGCCGGAATGGGGAAAAGAAGAGAGAGATTTTTTTTTCCTGAGGGGGACTAGTGGTGAGTTGGACTAGGCTGTTTATAAGTTCAACCTAAATCATTGAAATACGCAATCAAACATATAAATGGCAAGAGGCGTACTCACTCGCAAATGCGCAGTAGAGACCCTCTGTGTCCCGCCTCCGCGTCAATACGTGATGACGGGGGCGTGACAGAAAGGGAACCTGCGCACCTGAGAGTGAGGGAACCGCCGTCGCCACCGCTCCCCCCCCCCCAGGGTTGCCGCTACCGCTCCACCCACCCACCCAGAGTCGCCGCCGCCATCCACCCAGCCCGGGTACCTGGCTTCACTATTCAAACCGCCGGAACGCAGCACACTGCTCATCTGAGCTGCCGTTGGCCTTCCTTACCTGCCTGTGTCCCGCCCTCGCCGACGTTACGTCACACGAGGGCGGAACATACGCAGAGAAGAAGGAAGGCCGACGGCAGCTCAGATGAGCTGTGTGCTGCGTTCCGGCGGTTTGAATAGTGAAGCCAGGTACCCGGCCCGGGTGGAGGGGTGGCGGCGGCGGCGACCTATCCGGGGGGGGGGCCTTTCAAACACCCCCTTCCTTTACTAGCCCGTTTTTACGGGCTCAACGGCTAGTCCTTACATAATTTATTGCAGAAAAGAGGCCAATCCAAGTTTAATGATTCAAGATTGACAATTGTGATTATCTTCCAAACGTGTTATCATTCATAAACTGATCTGTAAGCATGCCAAAAATTGTTTTAAAACTTGCATCTACCTTCCTGTTTAATCTGCCAAGTTCCAATTAGTATATTTCTTCTAACTTACAAACATTTGTACTTTATGAGGTGATCAATGTGGAAATACACAGGCAATAAGAGCAATGTCGTGACATATAGGGGCATAATTGAACGAAAACGCCTATCTCCATGGGCGTTTATCTCCAAGAACGGGTCCGTGAAGGGGCGGACCGAACCGTATTTTGGGAAAAAATAGACGCCCATGTTTTATTCAACAATGTGTGAGCTGGGCGTTTTTGTTTTTCAGCGATAATGGAAAATGAAAGCGCCCAGCTCAAAAACGAATAAATCCAAGGCATTTGTTCGTGGGAGGGGCCAGGATTCGTAGTGCACTGGTCCCCCTCACATGCCAGGACATCAACCGGGCACCCTAGGGGGCACTTTTACAAAACCCAAAAAAAAGGTAAAAGAGCTCCCAGGTGCATAGCACCCTTCCCTTGTGTGTTGAGCCCCCCAAATCCCCCTCAAAACCCACTGCCCACAAGTCTACACCATTACTATAGCCCTAAGGGGTGAAGGGGGGCACCTACATGTGGGTACAGTGGGTTTGGGGGGGTTGGACGACTAATAAGCATTAAGCAGCACAATTGTAACAGGTAGGGGGGATGGGCCTGGGTCCACCTGCCTGAAGTCCACTGCACCCCCTAACAACTCCTCCAGTGACCTGCATACTGCTGCCAGGGAGCTGGGTATGACATTTGAGGGTGAAAATAAAAAGTTGTGAAACATCATTTTTTTGTGGTGGGAGGGGGTTAGTGACCACTGGGGGAGTCAGGGTAGATCATTCCCGATTCCCTCCAGTGGTCATCTGGTCATTTAGGGCACTTTTTGGGGCCTTATTCGTGAAAAAACAGGGTCCAGGAAAAGTGTCCTAAATTCTAGCTAAAAACACATACTTTTTTCCCATTATCGGTGAAATGCGCCCATCTTTGTTCGGCAGATAACCACGCCCCAGTTCCGCCTTCGCCACACCTCTGACACGCCCCCATCAACTTTGTCCGCATCCTCGACGGATTGCAGTTGAAAACGTCCAAAAATCGGCTTTCGATTATACCGCTTTATTCGTTTTTGTGAGATAAACGTCCATCTCCCGATTTAGGTCGGAACTTGGGCGTTTTTCTCGTTCGATTATAAGCAGGATAGCCACCTAAACTTTCCAATCAGGGCAAGGTTATCGTTTTGGAGACAGATTGAGCTTACTAGATCCAATGATCTTTTTGCTGCAGTAGTAATTTAATAAAATTATTGAGGTCAATATTCAGAAGTGGCAGCCACCACATTAATTGAAAGACTGGTGCAGGTGTTTAAATTAATATATGTATTCAGCACTGCTACTCCTATGTTGGTGTCATTCGATATATCTATAAAGTGGTGACCACCAGTATCCTGTTACTATCTGGCCAATATTCAGCGCTATTTAACCGACCAGGAATGGCTCCTGGCTGGTTAAATTACACTTAACCGGCTATCTGCGAATATTCAGCGAGAGATAGCCAGCCTGTTATCTCACGCTGAATATTCAAGGTCACACATACCCTGGGATTCTATATAGTGTGACTTAGGATGTGCATGCAAATCCAGTCTTATTCTGGATTTGTGTGCACAACTTAGTTAAGCCAATCAGCGCTAATAATTGCCACTTAATAAGCAATTATTGACACTAATTGGCATTATAATTTATGCACGGAACTGTCTAAGCATATTCTATAACGTGATGCGAGTAAATTCTATGTCAAATAGTTGAAAAGGGGGCATGGCCATGGATGTGGAACAAATGTAACAGGCGGGTCATGGGCATTTCTAAAATCTATGCGTGCGGTTATAGAATACATCCAGTCCGCATATAAGTTAAGCATTGGCATTTAACCAAGTTTTATTTGGCGTAACTGCTCGCAACTAAATTTAGTCACGCGGATGGGCGCTCAGCATATTCTACTACTACTACTACTAATCATTTGTATAGCGCTACTAGATGTACGCAGCGCTGTACACTTGAACATAAAGAGACAGTCCCTCCTTGACAGAGCTTACAATCTAATCAAGACAGACAATCAGGACAAATAAGGGATAAGGACAAAGAGTAGCAAGATTCCGGAATACCAAAGAGGTACAAGATTCCTTGCAGAATCCCAAAGAGTAGCAAGATTCAGGAATCCCAAAGTTTGCTACTACTACTACTTATCATTTCTATAGCGCTACCAGACGTACGCAGCACTGTACACTTGAACATGAAGAGACAGTCCCTGCTCGACAGAGCTTACAATCTAATTAAGACAAACATGACGAATAAGGGATAAGGACAAAGAGTAACAAGATTCCGGAATCTCAAAGAGTAGCAAGATTCCGGAATCCCAAAGACTACTACTACTACTACTTATCATTTCTATAGTGCTACTAGACATAAGCAGCACTGTACACTTGAACATGAAGAGGCAGTCTCTGTTCGACAGAGCTTACAATCTAATCATGAGAAACAGGACAAATAAGGGATAAAGAAATTAAAGTGGGAATTATAAAACAGACATGGGTACTGAACAAGTGAATAGGAGTTAAAAGCAGTATTCAATAAATCTCACGGAAATTTAGGCTTGTCCTATAGAATATGCCTACATTTAGCGTACTTTATAGAATACGCCTAGGCATATTTCATTTTGGCGCAGATTTTTTAAGCGTGATATATAGAATCTAGTCCATAGCGGCTAACTAGTTAAATTGCGTGATCTATCTGTGATAAATGTATAATATAATATAAGATGTGTGCTCAAAAATTCCAGAATTCCCAATGTTATTGCAATGGGTGGGGGACTGCTTTTCAATCACTACACAATTATACCTTCTTAACTATCAGCACATTGATCTTTTGTTTTTAGTATTATTTGAGCCTGAGTAGAGCAAGGAATCTTAGAACATTTAAAAGGGAAATCTGTCTGTCTCTCTCTTTCTTAACATTAGGGTTACTTAAAAATCTGAAAATTCCTTTATAATTATCTGAGGAACATCGGCTAAAGCAAACTTTTGATTGGCGCCCAGTGACAAGAATTGCAAATCTGAATAAGTTGCAATACCATTAATATTTACAAAATTCTTATCAGTGTGCACAGTACCATACAGAATAATTCACAAGTGGCCTAATGGTTAGTGCAGCGGGCTTTGATCCTGGCAACCAGGGTTTGATTCCAACTGCAGCTCCTTGTGACCTTGGGCAAGTCACTTAACCTTCCATTGCCCCAGGTACAAAAACTTAGATTGTGAGCCCTCTAGGGACAGAGGAAGTACCTGCATATAATGTGTACAGTGCTGCGTACGTCTAGTAGCGCTGTAGAAATGATTAGTAGATTAGACATGGTTGTAACATCCCTGTCTTAGAAAACGTACCATTTTGAAAATTCCCATTAATAGTCATTTTAAAGGTATGACTCTGAGTGATGGATAGGGAACTTAGTGGTCTTTTTACTAAGCTGTGGCAGAAGGGGGCCCGTTCTGGCATCAGCGTGTTTATTGATGCACACTGAGGTCCCCTTTTACCACAATGGGTAAATTAGAATGTGGTAGGTTTAAAACAAATCGGAGAAAGTTTTTCTTTACTCAGCACATGGTTAGACTCTGGAACTCATTGTCGGAGAAGGTAGTGACGGCAACTGGCCTTGCTGAGTTTAAAGGGGGTCTGGACAAATTCCTGAAGGAAATGTCCATTGATCATTATTAAATTTGGGGTTTTTGCCAGGTTCTTGGGGCCTGGATTGGCCGCTGTCGGAGACAGAGTGCTGGGCTTGATGGACCTTTGGTCTTTTTCCAGCGTGGCAGTGCTTATGTACTTATGTACTAAGGCTAGGGTTTTTTTTTTAAAGAAATGGCTTCATGGCAAGTGAAGTACTTGCCATGCAGCCATTTCGGGGGGTGGGGGGTGGGGAGGAGATCCCATACTAACCCAGCAGCAACCAGGCAGTGAGTGGCACTGCCCAATTACTGCCGGGTAAACACTGGCGCTACAAATATGGCGCACGCTGGGGGTGAGAACTACTGCCAGCCTTCTGCGGTAGGCCGGCGGTACTTCCAGTTTAGCAAGTGGTAAGCCTACATTGGGCTTACCTTCGCTTAGTAAAAGACCCCCTAAAACTCAAGTTTCTCTGTGCTACCCACTATAGTACCTATTCAAACCCGTAAGCTTTAGAGGACATCATCCATATGAATTTTGAAAGGGGCTACAGTTATCTCAGTCCATAATCATTTTCCGCCAAAGTCGCTATGCTCACATTAGCCCTCTCCTTAAGTCACTTCACTGGCTCCCTATCCGTTTCCGCATTCAATTCAAACGTCTCTTATTGACCTACAAGTGCATTCACTCTGCAGCTCCCCAGTACCTCTCCACTCTCGTCTCTCCCTACGGCCACCCTCGGGTACTCCGTTCTGTTGATAAATCTCTCTTGTCTGTCCCCTTCTCCTCTACTGCTAATTCCAGGCTCCGTTCCTTTTATCTTGCTGCACCTCATGCCTGGAATAGACTTCCCGAGCCTGTACGTCTAGCCCCCTCTTTGGCCGTTTTCAAGTCCAAACTTAAAGCCCACCTCTTTACCACTGCTTTTGACTCCTACCCCTCACTTGCCCTGTCCTTTTAGCCTCACCTCTTTTTATTCCCTTACCCTTAATTGTTCTGTCTGTCTGCCTGTCTTATCTAGATTGTAAGCTGCATATGCCTTGTAGCGCTATAGAAATGATAAGTAGTAGCAGGGCCGGTCTTAGCAAGTGCGGGGCCCTATGCAGACCAATTTGGTGGGGCCCCCACCCTGGCCCCGCCCCCGCCCTAGCTCCATCCCATTGATAAGATTATTCCATTTTTAGAACATTTTTTTATTTACAAAATTTCAAATAAAGACAAATGAAGCTAAACTTGTACAAAAAAAACTGATTGAAATAATAAGCACAATGCTATCATGAAACCTCCCCTCCCCAGAAATTATTCAGTTCAAGTCCACTACAATTAGTAGCAGGCCCAAGCCGGGGGTGGATGCCGCGCCGGTGGTGGCGGGAGCGGAGTGGCCGAGCCGCAGGAATGGGGATCATCTCAGGCGACTGGTGCTAGTTTTATACCAAATTAGGATCTTGTTATTCCAGCTAGATTAAATTACTCATATCTTGGCAACCTGAACGCTCACCTTTTCTCTGAAGATGAAGAGGTAGAGAGGCAGAGTGAGTAACAGCAGGGTAACAGAATTTGAAAGAAATATCAAGTTATATGAGCAACCACAGTAGACATATTCCACCAGCGAATGTGAGTGAGGTAAATTGGACAGCACGGGATGGCACTGAAGATGGACAAAGAACGATCAGAAATAGCTGACTTCTTGATGCAACAGAGATTGGGTTTGAGATTTTGGTAAAATGAAATGCCTGCTGGGGATAACATCACCTATATCGATCAGGTCAGTTACCGACAGTGGTAGGTATAACAGGGAAGAGGGTGACTAATTGGTTGCAGGAGTAGTGAAGGGGAGAAAGAATAGCAAGAAAGATCAGGATAACTGGGATGCAGGGGTAATGTGGGAACAGGCAATAATAAAAGCATAAGCCCCCCCAAGGCAATTGGAGTGAGCTTGAGACTGAATTGGGCAGATCTTGAAAGCTATGAAGAGCTGGGACTGGCTAGTATCTGGATGGTAGACCATCCGGGAAGACCAGGTGCTGAACCACAGAAGGCAACAATAAACCAACTGCACTGTCCTGCCAAGAATACTGTTCCAAAGTCTGTGAAAAGCAGCAGGAAAAAGTACAAAAGGGCCTTCAAGACTGGAGCAATGGTACAGTCTTTAATCTTTAATGAAATGGACCCGACATGGGCCGTGTTTCAGCACAGAGAAGCGCCTTCCTCAGGGGCCAAACCAGTGTTCTCTTAGGTTGGAAATGAAAATCCCAAAACGTTCTTCTAAAAACACGTCTCGATCCGCTGCAGATTGTACCAGATGTACACACCTAAAGCCATTAAACCATAAAAGAAAGACATTTCCAGTAAGCTTTCCTCACATAGATATGTAGCAAAAATTAAAAAGAAGATGTGAAGCCAAAATAAGTCAGTTGTCACGTATAACTGATATCTTGGAAATACAGCGAGATCTAACCCATTATTAGATAGCAGTCATAGATAATTGTATTCACATTCAGGGTGGTGGTTTACATGAATGCATGGTCAAAATTAAATTCTAAATTTAGAAATAACCTAAAGGTAGCTTCTGAGAACAGAACAATAAAGAACTTTATTTTGGTATTGATTATAAGTCGCCAAATGTAAGTGGTGCTAAGCTCTACAAACAGGAAGAAAAAAGGGTCAGATTAGGACCTGCTGTTATATTGGAGGACTTCACTCTGTAACTATTTATAGTAGAATGAAATTTGCACCCTTGATAGATGGAGTGTGTTTTGCATTTACTAGAAGCTGGAAACACGTCACAAGTAGCTAAAGAGCCAAACAGACAGGCGGTCTTTCTGAGGCTTATCAGAAGAAATAATGAGGAGCTGGTGGTTAGAGAACATTTAGAACATAATGTGCTTTCATTGACAAAAATTGAAAGGGTAGATGGCAAATTCAAAGTGCCACATTGTCAAACAGTTCCGTTTTTGAACAGATGAAATATATTATTGCTACAGCTGCTGGGGTAGAAGAGCTTAGAGGTTAGGATACCGAAAGTGAAATGGAAGATATGGCTGGAGGGAAACCTCATAATATAAAGAAAAAGTATGGCAGAAAACAGAGGCGACCCAATGTAGCTTATAACAGAAATAAAGAGAGGGAAAGCCTCTACGTTCTGGGATCATTTCTATAGTGAGAAATAAGAAAGAGAATAGCAATGAAAAATGAGGGTGTGTATCATGGGGAAGTTTGAAGGCAGCAGATACCTCAATACAGGGATAACATTAGCCAAGTCACAAAATGAAGAAGGAAAAAAAACCCAGATTGGTATTGTGGTTAAACACTACCCCAGAGGAATATTCAAGTACATCAATAACAAAAAATTAATGAAGGATGCTATAAGTCTATTTAAGGATGCAACAGGGGAATAATCACAGAGGATGTAGAACAAGCAAAAATTAAAGTTTATTCATCTCTATTTACCAGAAATTTTCAATTAACGGAGCGTGCCTCAGTACAATAAAGAACACAGAATAGAATACTGGAAGACAGAGGGTATAAAATGAACTGGATGAGCCCTGAGAAGCTACACTTGTTAACCTTACAGATGACGAGCAAGAAAGAGCTGAGCCTGGATCCAAACAGCAGCGTTAACAATTTGGATTTCATTTGAACATCGCAGCTGGCATTTCTGAAAAAATCACTGACTTTGGAGTTTAATTAATGATTTCTGTGGGGGTAATTCTGTCAAGTGAGTTTCAACCCTTAGAGGCAAAGAACACATGTAAATGACCAGAATACCAGCATTTATTACATTACATTACACTATGACTGTTATGACCCGGTAGTAGTGAGCCCCTGTGCCACGACTGAGCACGGCTGAGATGGAGTGATGCCGCACTCGGTCAAGCAGCCAGACAACCCCTAGCTTCACCTGGGAAGCGACCACCGTTCACCGAGAGTTGAGCTCCCAGCTGCAGGTGGCCACCAGGACTTCTGGAACCGGCGGGGTTGCACAGCCGCTGACCAGGATGGCAGGAAACAGACACAGTCCAGAACCAGTACTCCGATAGGCAAGAATAGTCAAAATCAGTCCAGGGTCAAGGCAGGCAGCAAACAAGCGTAATCCGAGAAAACTAGCCAAGGTCCGGTACACAGGAAAACAGGAACAGAAGATGGTCGGCGAACAGCACTCCGACAGCAACTCCTCAGAACAATTGAGGCCGAAGCACTGAAGGCCTGGAGGCAGTGCTTTAAATAGTGAAGGAATCAGGCTAAAACATGTGCAGCTGAAACAAGATGGCTGTCCCCATCAACAGAGAAACCCAACGCCCAAATACGGGCTTCCTTCCTGCAGCCGGCCAACCCCAAGATGGCTGCCACAAGCTGAGATTCCCATCCCAAGATGGCCGACCTATCCTGGAGAACCATTACCAAAATAGCCGGCTATCTCTGTCGGACCGCACCTCGCCGGCGAATCGGCCACGCAGACCTGGAACCAGGTGAGGAACGTAACAAGGACATTTATATCCCACACGTCTCCTGAGTTTATTTTATTTATTTATTTTATTTGTTACATTTGTACCCCACATTTTCCCCACTTATTTGCAGGCTCAATGTGGCTTACATATAGTGCCAGAGAGGTGTATGTGGCCTCCGGAGTAAACAAATACAAGGTTGTATTGTGGTAGGAAAGGTTCATGTGGAAGGACCACATAAAGGAATCGTACTTCGTTATAGTTATCTAAAGATCGTTACGAACTTTAGTGTTGTTTTGTTGCGTAGATCAGGCATTTAAGTTGGCTCGGAATGGTATGCCTTTTTAAACAGGTGAGTTTTTAGTGTTTTTCTGAAGTGTAGGTGGTCGTATGTGGTTTTCACGGCTTTTGGTAGTGCGTTCCACAGTTGTGTGCTGATGTAGAAAAAACTGGATGCGTAGTCCTTTGCAGCTAGGGTAGTGCAGATTTAGGTATGGCTTACAAGATAAGAAGCTGGACATTCCCAGGAACATTACAAAATGTTGTTATTAAAAACAAATAAAATCATCTGAAGACCAAATACTTCCTAAACAAATAAGTCTTCAGCAGTTTTCGAAATTTGCCATAATTTGTCTGATACCTAATCACACGTGGAAGCTCATTCCAATGACTTGCAGCATGATATGCAAACGTTACTGGGAAAAAAAAAAGCTTCTTATAAACAGTCTTCCTGGGGTCAGGATAATGTAAATTTAGCAATTCCCTAGATTCAGGACTTGAATCTAGGGAATTTCTTATCTAATTGATAAATGAATAAGCAAAAACATATAGCTTAGAGCACAACCATGCAGAATCAAGAAAACTAACGAACGTAGCTTGAATATAATGCTTTGTCGTGCCAGCAAGTGCAACAACAAAAGTATAGCCCTCTCAAATTTTGAAGCTTTAAAAATGATTCAGGCTGTAGTATTTAGCAGCATCTCAATTTTCTTTATGAGAAATCTCTTTACAGCCCAAGTAGATGATGTTGCAATAATCGGCAAAGGCTAGTACCATCGTTTGTGTAATCATTCTGAAAGCATCAGGAGTGAAATTAGATCTGATTCATCTCAATTTCCATAATAACTTGAAAACTTAAGTTGCCATTACCTTTATCTGAGGTGCAAATGTAAAAACATCTATCGAAAATTACTCCCAAAATTTATAGAGCGGATTCTGGAGGAAAATTGATTCTGTCAATGCATAATATTTATTTTTATTTATTTATTTGTATCCCACATTTTCCCACCTATTTGCAGGCTCGATGTGGCTTACATAGTACCGTAGAGGCGATCGCCAATACCGGTTATAACAAATACAAAGTGAGGTTGTGATAAAGTTCGTGTGTGACAGATACATTGGGGAATCGTAAGAAGAAGAGTTAAGTTATGTCCAGTATGAGCTTTGGTTTTGTTGTGTTGCTGGGTTAAGGCATTTCAGTTGGATCGTTAGGGTATGCCTTTTTTTGAACAAGTTAGTTTTTAGTAATTTCTGGAATTTGCATATAATAATATGCATATAAATGCCAGTATTCCAGCTGTACGCTATTCTGTAACATGACACCGAAATGCAATGGCACGTAGTTTGAAGATGAGGGCAGGGGGCACAGTTGCATGTGTAAATTATGGAGTACTAAAACTTATATACATTTTCCAGCAATCTGCGTGCAAGCATTTGCAGTACACAAGCTTTATGGCTGATGTCTATGATTATGCTTCAAATGCAGACACATATCTGCCCTAATAAGTTAGTATTCTATAAAGAAAAATAGGTGTCTACCTTCTTTACAGATTAGGCTCCAAATAAGAGTCCCATTATAGAATTTGCCCTTTATGAAGGTCATTGCATAAGAGGACACCAAGAATGTGTGTAAATTGCCAGTATACCAGCATATATGCACGTTACATACATGCTAATGATCCAGTTACAGACTATTCTATAAAATGGCACCTAAATGCTTTGGGGGGGGGGGGGTAGTGTGAAGGTGGGTATGCTTATGGGTTGAGTCTAGGCAGAGGGAGGTGCAGAATTGGAAAAGGTGCAGTGAAGGGCGACTAAAATGATAGCGGGGATGGGACGACTTCCCTATGAAGAAAGACTAAGGAGGCTAGGGCTTTTCAGCTTGGAGAAGAGACAGCTGAGGGGAGACATGATAGAGGTATATAAAATAATGAGTGGAGTGGAACAGTTGGATGTGAAGCGTCTGTTCACGCTTTCCAAAAATACTAGGACTAGGGGGCATGCGATTAAACTACAGTGTAGTAAATTTAAAACAAATCGGAGAAACATTTTCTTCGCCCAACGCATAATTAAACTCTGGAATTCGTTGCCGGAGAACGTGGTGTAGGCGGTTAGCTTGGCAGAGTTTACAAAGGGTTTGGACAGTTTCCTAAAGGACAAGTCCATAAACCACTACTAAATGGACTTGGGAAAAATCCACAATTCCAGGAATAACATGTATAGAATGTTTGTACGTTTGGGAAGCTTGCCAGGTGCCCTTGGCCTGGATTGGCCGCTGTCGTGGACAGAATGCTGGGCTTGATGGACCCTTGGTCTTTTCCCAGTGTGGCATTACTTATGTACTTATGTACATAAAGTGTAGAATACTATAATTTGCATGTGTTTCTCAGAAATTTACACGCAATCATTTACCATAGCTGTACGGCTGCTGTTGTGGTTTATACTTCCCTGCTTTCGCTTTTGGAATAGGCTCCAGATAAGCACCTAAAAATAGGTTCCTGTTTATAGAATTGCCCTCCATGTGTTTACATGGTCAGTTTTGCAGTTCGTTGAATATTGTGCTCCCAGAATTTAGCACATCCGTGCAGATCTTTATGAGAACTGATGTAAAACAGAGTTTTATATTGATACTAGTAAAAAAGGACCGTTTTGGTACGAAAGGAAACGGGCGCTAGCAAGGTTTCCCCCCCCCCCCCCTCGTTGTCTCCCTCTGTCCCCTCCAAGTCCCACGGCCCCCTTTCCTCCCCTCCGATTTCCATGGCTTCCTCCCTCTCTCTGTCACTCTCCTTCACTCTGTTCTCCCTCCGAGTTGCAGTCCCCCCTCCCTCCCTCTGTCATTCTCCTTTGCTCTGTCCTCGCTCCGAGTGCCAGTCCCCCCTCTAAAATCGCCAACCCCCCTCTCTTACCTGGGTCCCGTCGGCAGCATTGAAGAGCGAGCAAGATCAGCGAGTCTACTGCCTTTCCTTCTCTTCGCTCTGAGCTCTGGTCCCGCCCTCATTTCCTGTTTCCGCAAGGGCGGGACCAGAGTCAGAGCTCAGAGTGAAGAGAAGGGAAAGCAGCAGACTAGAAGGAATGTATGATGTCAGTGTTATCTACTGCAGGTAGCAGACCACATCCGAGTGAGCCACGGTCCCAGGCAGTGTCAGAACATTGGAGGTGAGAATTATTATATAGGATATGCATCATCAATGCCTGTCGATTTATATCAGTACTCGTAGCATCATCATTTGACACAGAGGCAGGCACTCACTGGTGTTAGTGTGGTAGCTGTGTTAGTCCACTTTTAAAGGTAATAAAGGTAATCCATGCATCCAACTTACCTTACATAGACACGCGCCTGTGGAACGCATTGCCACAATTGGTGAAAACAACTTATGATCACCTAAAATTCAGGAAATTATTAAAGACTCACCTATTCGGAAAGGCATATCCGAATGACCCAACTTAAGTGACTCGACCCTGCCAACACTTCACTATCAAAGATCGTATCGGACATTGACAAACTCTTTTACCTCAACCTAACTTGATTGAATCTTACCTTCCCTATCCCAATACAACATTTTGTACCAATCCCGTACCGGAATTGGTGAATGCCTTACGGTATTATGTAAGCCACATTGAGCCTGCAAATGTGTGGGGAAAATGCGGGATACAAATGTAATAAATAAAAATAAATAAATAAATAAATAGAAATAAATCAAAACAGAGAAAAGAAAATAAGATGATACCTTTTATTGGACTAACTTAATACATATTTTTATTTATTAGCTTTCAAAGGTAAACCTTCAGATTGGAAATAAGCAAATATTGACAAATATCAGAATATATAAGTGAAACACAAAAGCATTCAAATGACAGTCTCAAGGGAAGAGGGTGGGGAGGGTTAGGTGAGAAACAGGGAGAGCTGGGTGGGTAAGAGACAGAGAGAGACTGTCACTCTCTTATCAGCCATCCACCTCTCCCTGTTTCTCACATAACCCAAATCCTCTAGCAAAAAAAGGGTGGGGCAGTGGGGACATTCTGCCCTGGGAGCAGGCAGCAAAGGGGTGCATGGAGCAGTCGTCAGTTCCGTCGGTTCCCTGCCCCCTTCTGACATTACTTCCTGTTTCGGGGCAGGGGACCAGCAGAGCCAAGAGCTGTGCAACTGCTCTGTGAAGCCCCAGGTAGTGAAGATGATGCACTACAGGGGGGAAGGGGGTGATATGCTCTGGGTGGCATCCAACCTAGGTATAGGAAAGAAATGCGCCAAAGGGCGGAGAACTCTAGACACCCCACGGACAACAACAAAATGAGATAAAAGTGGGAGGACGACCAAGGATTCCAAAGACTGAAAGGATGTAGAATAATAAAGATGTTTATTGAGGTACAAAGACTCGACACAACGTTGTGTTTCGGCCGTTAGGCCTGCATCAGGAGTCTTGTTCTCAGATACCTTTTAGAGCTATTGATGAAGGCAAATCCTCAAGAAAAGGAAGTCTTTAAAAAGACCGTTGTGGAGGTAGGCGTACTTAGTTGTCTCCTTGGACTTCACGCTTGCAGTGGAGTGCCACTGCTTACCTTACCCTCTTCCTTTGAGTCTGTCATTGGAATGATTTTGTGTTTCACTTATATATTCTGATATTTGTCAGCATTTGCTTATTTCTAATCGGAAGAAGAAGGGTAGCCATCGAAAGCTAATCAAAAATTGTATTAAGATAGTCCAATAAAAAAAGGTATCATCTTATTTTCTTTTCTATGTTTTGATTTATTTCTATTTATTACCTGGTATTCGGATGAATGTATTAATTGCTATTCAGAAGGATATGGTATTGTTACACTGAGAGAGACATTCATCCTTATTTGCAGTGTTTGCAGCAATATTAGTATCACCATGGCAATGCATATTGACATCAGTGGAGACCTGTTTATGCCTAAATTTAATTTCTATTGCTTGTCTTCCTACCAGCTCTATCACTCTCAACTAATAACAGAAAAATTAGTGAACCCAATTTATTTAAGAAAAATAATATAACGTATTAAAAGGGAATGAACTGTATTTTAATGGTGACCCGTATTCCTACCCAACATGTCAAGGGAGAGTGAGCGTACTTCGTTAGATGACTTGTCTTACATGCTTCTCTGTCATGTGGGTTTGCATCATTAGGGACGGCTTTCCATTTCTGCTCGCCAGCTGGCTCCATATTTTTCTTTCTGAACCAATTCTTATTTTACCCCATTGTAGTTCTGATTTCTCTATTGAGTTGCCTAAGAAATTCAGAAGTAGAAATCCGTGCAAGCAATGGAAAGAAATAACATTTGGATCCATCTGTCATGGGAAAAAGAGAGCCAGGTGGCAACCTTAATTCCATTCCTCTGCTCCCTTACAATCTGATGTGCAAATTAAACAATATATACAAGCTCGGGTTTATACAGAGGGCAGTTGTGCAGAGGGGGTCTTTTACAAAGCGTCAGTAAGCCCAACACGGGCTTACCGAATGCTAAATCCTGGTCTAGAGGTTGTAGCCAAGTCAAGAGAGGATGAAGTGAGTTGTACAAAGCCACAAGGTTTCAATTGTACTTCCACGGTTTTGTATCCTTCTCAACCACACATGGCCACATTTAGTGTGTGTACTTTGCAGCTGTCAATTTTCAGCAGGAAACAGTGTGGGTTGTTTCCCTGTGGAAAATTTGGGTAACAGTATGTTAGTTACAAGTGCTTGTGGTGTTTGCAGCTGTGTGGGCTACAGGAGAGTGCTTGTCAGTGTTATGAAATAGGATGGATGTTGCTGGTACAGGAGTGACCTGGCCTCTGGGCACAGACTGGAAATGTCCTTCTGGTTACAGCTACCACAGACATCACTAGCACTTGGCAGTCCTGTCCGGTTGCTTTTTATTCTTACTTATATAGAATTTGGTTCTGGTGCACCAAATCCCGCGGTAGGAAATAATTTTCTGTTTCCTACCTTGGGCCGCTCACCTGGCAGTAAGCAGCAGTTGGCGCACGCTGCGTGCTTACCGTATGGGTAGCGTGAGAGACCTTACCGCTAGGTCAATGGAACATGATGGAACATTGGAAGCCACATTGAGCCTGCAAATAGGTGGGAAAATGTGGGATACAAATGCAACAAATAAATAAATCGGGACTACCGCCAGCCCAACATGTCTGCCGGCGGCAGTTCAGCCCCAAGCGTGCCCCATTTCCATGGGAAAAAGAACAACCCCAGAAATGGCTTGCATTGTAGTAACCCGGTGGTAATGGGACATTGCTGCGCTTGGTTTACCACAGGAGCCCTTATCAATACCTCAGTGGGGGGCGGTAAGGGCTCCTTGCCGCATTGCCACATGTTAAGAATTCTCTTACAGCATGGCCAAGTTAGTCTGGGGGCCTTTTACCCACTGCAGTAAAAAGGGCCCTGGCGCACAGGAAAAATGGTAGCATATATTTTTTATAAATCTCTACTATAATAAAAAGCACCTCCAACGTTCTGAAGCTGACTCCGTGACTTCACTGAAGTGAAGGGTTCGTAAGGTTCGTCAGATTCGTCAGTCCGTCACCATCTCTCTCGGCCCCGCCCTCGCGCCCCTGATAGGTCCGCCGCCCTCGATGTCATCACATTTTGACGTCGAGGGCGGCAGACCTATCAGAGACGCGAGGGTGGGGCCGAGATGGTGACAAACTGACAAATCTGACGAACCTTACAAACCCTTCACTTCAATGAAGCCACGGAGTCAGCTTCACAACGTTGCAGGTGCGTTTTATTACACTACACAGCTCCCTAATTTTGCACTTAAACTTCGCAGGGTGGCTGGAGGGGGGGGGGAAGAGGGTGGCTGGAGGGGGGGGAAGAGGGGGGGCAACTACCCTGGAACTGAGAGGGAGAGAGGGGGGGGCAGCGGCCCTGGAACTGGGTGGGTGGGTGGGAGGAAGGGAGGGCGGACCCTGGAACTTGGAGGGAGGGGAGGCAAACACCATGGAACTGGGTGGGTGGGAGGGAGGGCGGACCCTGGAATTTGGAGGGAGGCGGGCAGACCCTGAAACTGGGAGGGAGGGAGGGGGCCCCTGGCACACACTCTCATTCTCACACACACACACACTTTCGCACCCAGTCTCTCTCTCTCTGTCACACACACTCACACATTCACTCTCTCTCTGTCACACACACTCACACATTCATTCACTCTCTGTCTATCACACACTCACTCTCACACACACTCTGTAAAACCCACATACTCCGAGGAAAACCTTGCTAGCGCCCGTTTCATTTGTGTCAGAAACAGGCCTTTTTTCCTAGTATATCAATAAAAAGAAATTATCAATGCCATACAAAAGAAGGTAAGTTCAGTTTTGTAATTCATTCGCAAAGATGCTCATTTTCAAAGCAGATGGATGTCTCAAAATGCCCAAAAAGTCCATCTGCCAAAAACGTATAAATCGCGTGATTTTTGAAAGACAGAATTTGGACATCCTACACTGCAGTTTGGCCAGATGTCAAGTGGGTGTGTTATGGGCTTGTTTTGGGTGGGACTAGAGAGGGCCCAAATTTAGGACGTCCAACAGGAATAACCAAATGGGAAGAAACGTCCAATTCAAAAAAGAAGTTTGTCCTGTTTCAATCACGTCCAGGGTATAAAAAGGTGCCCTGATTGAGTAGCTGACCACTAGAGGGCATGACCCCTACTTAATCCCCCAGTGGTTATTGTCCCCCTCCCTTATACTTGAAAGTGACACCATAAAGGGAAACAAGACTTCCTGACAACATCAGGTATTAAAGGCATTCTAAAGACAACAGCAAGTAGATCTGAAGAGTAGCCTAGTGGTCAGTTCAGTGAACTGTAAACCAGGGGTCCCAGGTTCAAATCCCACTTCAACTCTCTCTCTCTTTTTTTTTTAATCCTTTAAATTATGAGCCCTTCAAAAACAGAAATATACACACTGTACCTAAATATTAAAGATACCTTGAAGCCTGAGGGCTACAGAGATGGTGTACATTCAGTTACAGTAGGTATATTCCTGTCTCTGGAGGGCTCAGCATTTCAAACAACAGAGTTACAATAGAATATGAGCCTGTGTGTCCACTGCACTGATCATTAGGCTGTCCCTCTGCTTTGCAGGGGCGTCTGTGTGGTCATTTTTGTGCAAATATTGCCAGATGGACATCCTTGTCCCTGGTTTTTTGGCGTTCATAATTTGGACATTTTATTTTGAAAAATGGCTGTTCATTTTGGATGTTCTCATGTATTTTTTGAACAGGAAACCCCAATGTTTCTTCTGTTTGAAAATGGCTGTGAGATGGATGGGGTTTTTTTTGGACATTATGAGCGGGACGTCCCAATTCTGACTTGGACGTTCTTTCAATAATGACCATCAAAACGTAATAGCATTTGGTTGAAAGAAAACAAAATCTTCTTCTGTTAACCTACTGGTGTGCTGAACGTTTGTCATCATATTCGGTTCATCATCGATGTAAAACGTCCTGTGCTCTTAACAGCTTCTTTCATCAATCTTGTTTTTGTCTCTTGACACTTTCTGTTCCCATAAATTTCAAACTTTCTGAGTCAGAGTCATTCATTTCTCTATTATGCTAAGCGATATTGCTATGAATATCTATTTCAAATCGGTCAGTATTGCTACCAACAGAAGGCCAGGACACTAGCTTCCTTTACCTTGGCCATTCAGGGCCATCCTCACCACGTGGCAAGGGTTTAATAAATGCCTTGATGTTCTGTGGTAATTGGATCATTATTTGGTTAAATTTGGCAGAGTGACAAGAATAAGGCTGAGCAATCTGCCAATTCTGAAGGAAAACTAACTTTACTCAGTCACTGGCAAGATTAGAAAAACATAGATAGATAGATATAAATCAGATAATGAATTATATAAAATCTGCAGCAGGCATTTGACATTTTCTGAACTATTTCATTTAATTTATTGATCTGAGAATTTCCTTGCCAGTCGAGAGCTTCCTGAAACCATGTACAGCCATTTAATCAGTCATCATAAAGCAACACATATAACCAGTGCATTTTTTTTCTAGCAAAAAAGGTGCTGGTACTCAAATGCCAGGCCACCCTTCAGGGGTGGGGTGATCACTGAGGGACCCACCTCACAATAACCCCTGCAACCAGTGACAGAATCTATGACAAGGCAGAACTGGTGTGTAGAGCCTGAGCTCTTTCATTAAAACTTGGGGACCATGGGTCAATTTTAGCAGACAATGTAAAAGGTGCCGGTACTCAGTACCCCCAAGTACCCCCTCAAAAAAAGCCCTGCATATAACTTACCTTAATACATTAAAACAAAACGTGTACAGCCATAATTATTTTTTTAAAAATACTATTAATTTAAAAAGGCAAGAATAGTTAAAATCAGAATATAGTCAATTATACAGTTATTAACAATTTGCCAATTCACAGAGAAAACCCCTTAGAGCAATGTTTTCCAAGTTGTTCCTGGAGCACCCCCCTTGCCACTCAGGTTTTCAGGATATCCACAATGAATATGCACGAAAGAGATTTGCATAGAATCGAGGCACTGTATGCAAATCAACCTCGTGCATTTTCATTGTGGATAACCTGAAAACCTGACTGGCAAGGGGGGTACTCCAGGACTGACTTAGGAAACACTGCCTTAGAGCATAAAATTACGCCTGTATGGTATTTATTTTTGTTACATTTGTACCCCATGCTTTCCCACTCATGGCAGGCTCAATGCGGCTTACATGGGGCAATGGAGGGTTAAGTGACTTGCCCAGAGTCACAAGGAGCTGCCTGTGCCTGAAGTGGGAATCAAACTCAGTTCCTCAGGACCAAAGTCCACCACCCTAACCACTGGGCCACTCCTCCACTGTTGCTACTATTTGAGATTCTACATGGAATGTTGCTATTCCACTAGCAACATTCCATGTAGAAGTCGGCCCTTGCAGATCACCAATGTGGCCACGCAGGCTTCTGTGAGTCTGACGTCCTGCACGTACGTGCAGGACGTCAGACTCACAGAAACAGAAACCTATGCAGCCTTCTACATGGAATGTTGCTAGTGGAATAGCAACATTCCATGTAGAATCTCCAGTAGTAGCAACATTCCATGTAGAATCTCCAATAGTATCTATTTTATTTTTGTTACATTTGTACCCCCACACTTTCCCACTCATGGCAGGCTCAATGCGGCTTACATGGGGCAATGGAGGGTGAAGTGACTTGCCCAGAGTCACAAGGAGCTGCCTGTGCCTGAAGTGGGAATCGAACTCAGTTCCTCAGGACCAAAGTCCACCACCCTAACCACTAGGCCACTCCTAATATTCATAAACTTTCAAATAACTTCTCGGCTATATTAAAAATTGTAAAAATAACTATACAGGGCAATATCGGGATAATCTGATAAGCACTGGAGCCTGATCTGACTTAGGGGTGAATTCTATGAATCACACCTAAAAAAATATGCACCTACAGTTAGGCACGGTTTATAGAATAGCACTTAAGCTCAGGGGTCATGTGTAAACTTAGGCGCATCTATTTACACCAGCAAAAACGTGGTGCAAATTCCCCTTGCTTTTCCCCACACACTTTTGCACAGGAAAGATTCTCTGTTAAAGGAAATTCCAAGAGGAGTTTTCTCTTCAAAAATTCATTTCCAGCCCCAGCCTGCAGTCTAAGTGGGAAGGCTGAAAGTAGCTATGTCGTTGCACTGTTTCAAATTGTGCAAGCAGATTTGCAGGTTTCTTGCATTTTGTCATATGTTTGTCCAAAGGTTAAAAAAAATGTATTAATGATTCGAGTGATGCATTATGAATCATTAATGTATGACAGAGTCACCAAGTCATAGAGTGATATTTGCATGAATGCATCATACCTTAGTACTGGTAATTGTTTAATGATATTATTTTAGCTGTTATTTCTTTTAATCTCTTTATCGGTAACTGAATTCAAACATGCGTGGAATAAACATAAAGGAATCCTGTTCAGAAGGAAAGGATCCTCAGGAGCATAACCGAGATTGGATAGCAGAGCCGGTAGTGGGAGGCGGGGCTGGAGGTTGGGAGGCGGGGATAGTGCGGGGCAGACTTATACGGTCTGTGCCAGAGCCAGTGGTGGGAGGCGGGACTGGAGGTTGGGAGGCAGGGATAGCGCTGGGCAGACTTATACGGTCTGTGCCAGAGCCGGTGGTTGGGAGGCGGGGCTAGTGCTGGGCAGAATTATACGGTCTGTGCCCTGAAGAGCACAGGTACAAATCAAAGTAGGGTATACACAAAACACAAAAGTAGCACACATGAGTTGTCTTGTTGGGCAGACTGGATGGACCGTGCAGGTCTTTTTCTGCCGTCATCTACTATGTTACTATGTTACTATCCGGGGAATTTTGCTTTCCTGGAGTTTTTGTATGATTCTGCATTGGTTTTATGCTACCGTATTATTGATTTTTCTTCTCGTCTTTTGAAGTATTGGGATGGAAGAAAAAGATTACAGTTTCTCCATTGAGTTGACCCACTGGCCTTAGGAGTGAACTGTGGACAGTCGCTCTCTAGTCTGGTCCAAATATGTAGAATGGGCAATGAGCCCAATTTTCAAGAGTGGTGACCAGATTAAGTGCAATGTCAGGTGTAGCATTTAATGTAATCTATATGCTTAGTGCTGCGCTCTGTGTAAATAATGACACTGAACATATGCATTGTGCAGAGACCTAAATCAAGCATGTAAATTATCTTTGTATTGATTGAAGGGGGAAGTTATCAACATGGGCCTCCACTGAGATAGGTTATTTTAGCACAGGTCGCATTTTACACAATGACACCTATATGACGCTCAAAATAGCCAATTTGGACACACATCCAATTTGCGCATGCAATTTAATTGACAAATGAGCCAATTAGTACTACTACTACTACTTATCATTTCTAAAGCGCTACTAGACGTATGCACCACTGTACACTTGAACATGAAGAGACAGACCATGTTCAACAGAGCTTACAATCTAATTAGGATAGACAAACAGGACAAACAAGAGATAAGGGAATATTAAAGTGAGGATGATAAAATAAGGGCTATGAACACATAAATAAGGGTAAGGAGTTAAAAGCAGCATCAAAAAGGTGGGCTTTTAGCTTAGATTTGAAGACAGCCAGAGATGGAACTTGACGTACCAGCTCAGGAAGTCTATTCCAGGCATATGGTGCAGCAAGATAAAAGGAACAGAGTCTGGAGTTAGCGGTGGAGGAGAAGGGTGCAGATAAGAGAGATTTACCCAGTGAACGGAGTTCCCAGGGAGGAGTGTAGGGAGAGATAAGAGTGGAGAGGTACTGAGGAGCTGCATAGTGAATGCACTTATAAGTCAATAAGAGGAGTTTGAACTGTATGCGGAAACGGATAGGGAGCCAGTGAAGTGACTTGACGAGAGGGCTAATATGAGCATAACGACACTGGCGGAATATTAGTCGTGCAACAGAATTTTGAACAGATTGAAGAGGAGAGAGATGGCTAAGTGGGAGACCAGTGAGAAGCAAGTTGCAATAGCCTAAGCAAGAGGTGATAAGAGTGTTGTTGAGGGTTCTGGTAGTGTTCTCAGAAAGGAAAGGGCGAATTTTGCTGATATTATAGATATAGATATTATAGATATAGATATTTCTCTATAATATCAGCAATTAGTGCTGATAATTGGTTGGTAATAATCAAGTATCGGCACTAACTGGCATTAATTTAAATTTACACATGCATCTTTAAGCGCTGGGATCCGCATGTAAATTTTACGCATCATAGATCAGAAAAGTGGGCATGGCCATAGGAGGGGCATGGGTGGATCAGGAGCGTTTCAGTGATGTTGTGTCCATCCAAATGCATAAAGTTTGAGGTGATGCCTTGTTAAGTTTTCAGTAATGAGTCAAATGAATGTAAGGAAGGTATTCTCAGCCCAGTCCTCAGGACACACCAAGTCAGTCTGGTTTTCAAGATATCCACAATGAATATGCAGGAGATAAATTTGCATGCACTGCCTCTATTGTATGCAAATGTATCTCATGCATATTCATGGAGGGGTATCCTAAAAAGCCGACTGGGTTGACAACTCCTGATGTAAAGTGATATAAATGAGGTTTGATATTTCCAGTGTTAGAAGACAGAAATGCGCTTTGGATGTAAAAAAAAATGAATTAGTGAGGCTTTATGCCTAGTTGTTGCTATTTAGTCATATTTTATGCAAATCGCTTGAGAAGTATGAAGAAATCACTACAAACATAACTAAGCTGATGTTGTTGACAAGACACCACTGGGTAATGATCAAGTATAACGGATGAGATGACAAATTTATTGTGAGAAATGTTTAATTTTGGCCCAGCAGCTTTCTTTTGTGGTTTTTAATCAATGGGAACCTACAGTATATCAACTGGGTTCTTCTAGCATTCATTCATACTTATCCTTGGTTTTTCCCATTTATGAATCATAAAACACAAAATAATGGGGATATCTATAAATAATAGGGGGCTTCCACTAATGGAGACACACTAGTGGCCTAGTGGCTAGGGTGGTGGACTTTGGTCCTGAGGAACTGAGTTCGATGCCCACCAGGCACAGGCAGCGCCTTGTGACTCTGGGCAAGTCACTTAACCCTCCATTGCCCCATGTAAGCAGCATTGAGCATGCCATGAGTGGGAAAGCGCGGGGTACAAATGTAACAAAAATAAAATAGATACTATTGGAGATTCTACATGGAATGTTGCTACTATTGGAGATTCTACATGGAATGTTGCTATTCCACTAGCAACATTCCATGTAGAAGGCTGCACAGGCTTCTGTTTCTTTGAGTCTGACGTCCTGCACGTACGTGCAGGACGTCAGACTCACAGAAGCAGAAGCCTGCGCGGCCACATTGGTGATCTGCAAGGGCCGACTTCTACATGGAATGTTGCTAGTGGACTAGCAACATTCCATGTAGAATCTCAAATAGTAGCAACAGTGGAGGAGTGGCCTAGTGGTTAGGGTGGTGGACTTTGGTCCTGAGGAACTGAGTTCGATTCCCACTTCAGGCACAGGCAGCTCCTTGTGACTCTGGGCAAGTCACTTAACCCTCCATTGCCCCATGTAAGCCGCATTGAGCCTGCCATGAGTGGGAAAGCGCGGGGTACAAATGTAACAAAAAATAAAATATCACCAAGCTGTAAACAATATAACAAGTGCATACAATAATTATTTATAAACTATAATTGTGTAGGCTGCTCAGCATCATGTAAATGATAGGAGATAAAGACCTGAACGGTCCATCCAGTCTGCCCAACAGTCACACTCATTATCAATTCATGATTAAATCAACAATGAATGTGATATTATATACTTTTATCACTAAGTGTGCTAGTTCAACAATTCAATCAGGCAACTATTGTTCACCATCAACCCAACGTGGCACTAGAATGGAACCACAATAATATTGATGTGAATTGTTGCTCATAAAATTAAATCTATGTATCCTATGTAATGTACAGTACATATATGTTGATGATGGCTGTCTCAGCAATCGATTAGAAGAAATCAAGGTTTAACTCTTTAGTGCTGTATCTGTTGTTGCCTGTTCGCCTTCACCATGTGAAATATCCACCATCCGAATGACGACAAAGCTGAATTATAATTCCCTTCAATGAATCCACCTCATTTTCCACTCATTTTGCATTGGAGAGTTGAACTTCTTGATTTCTTCTGATCAATTGCAGAGTTGCTGAGAGAGTCATCATCAGCAGATATGTACTATACATTACATAGGGTGCATAGATTTAATTTTATGAGCAACAATTCACGTCAATATTGCTGTGATTCCATTCTAGTGCCATGGTGCGATGTTGGTGAACAGTAGCTGCCTGTTCGAATTGTTGAGCTAGCACACTTGATGCTGAGCACCCTACACAGTTGTAGTTTATAAATAATTTTTATATGTGCTTATTATATTGTTTACAGTTCGATGATACTTTTTTTTTATTTGGTTAGAGTGTGTCTTCATTAGTGTACAGACTTTTCCCAGTTATATTCATAAGAAAGTACGACTTGCCATACTGGATCAGACCAAAGGTCCTTCAGTCCAGTATCCTGTTTCCAACAGTTCCAATGCAGGTCACAATGCAGGTATGATCCCAAAAAATAGTAATATTCTGTGCTGCTTACCCTTATGTATTAGCAGTGGTTTCCCCTAGGTCTGTCTTAATAACCAGTTATACCCATGTTTATCATTCTTTTTGCAGCTATGACCCAATGATTGCATCCAAATAAATTGTATGTCCCCTGCACCCTGGAATTGTAAAATAATGATGCCCTTTGGTAAGCCCATGCAGGTCATGACCCCAAATGTGGGTTTTGTAACCCCACTTGGGATCCCATCCTACAGTTTGGGGAGCTCTGATTAATGGACTTTTGCTCCAGCAGCTTGTCCAATCCTTTTTTAAATCTAGCTATGCATAGTGCTTTTACCATGTCCTCCGACAACAGATTCCAGAGCTTAACTATGTGCAGAATGAAAAAATATTTCCCCTATTTGTTTTAAAATACTTCCCAAGGGTATATGATATACATTTTTAATAGAATGCGTATAGTATTTTCTTTGAGATTCAAGGATTTTTGAAAGCAAAGAGGCAACTTGTGTCGTTCCCAGGAGTACTGCAAGCCCTTGTAGATTCTTTCAAAGAGAAGTGTATTTCTTTAGCGGTTTCCTGACAGACATTGAAGGGTTATATAGTGTCTGGGTACACAGTACTGAAGTCATGGAGAAAACAATTTAGACATCAGTGTATCTACTTGAGGATGTGCTATGTTGTAGACGTTAATGCTTCATTGAAATGCAGCACTGTAATTTAGTCATGAAATAAAACAGGTTAAGATGTTTGTTGCGCAAAAAAAAATGCTAATCCTTCTGTCCAGCCCAGTTGTTGCAGTGGCAGTTCTTGTATAGAGACACATAAGCCATGATTTTAACATGCAACTTGATGAAGACAGAGGAATTTGCGGAGTACGCAAAAAATGTTGTGAAAAAAAAAGGAGTTGAAATAACCGTCTACAGAATTTTACAGTGAGTGTGGATGGAGGAGGCAGGAAAATGAAAGTCTGTCCAGAAGGTTGCGCTCTCTGTGACAAGTTTGATGGCATTCATTTTGGTTTTTGCTAAGCAAGGGAAAGAATAAGGTGTTGTGTTGTGTTTGTAGTCATGAAATCGGTGATTTTTTTTTTGTGCTCATAGGAAAGAAATTGTACTAATTTTACTCATGAGATAGGTCTTTGGCTGTGCTCATGAGATTGTTGCTTATGCATGTTGGATTCATGGCATCAGTAAATATGCTGGATATGCTCAAGAGACCAGTATCTATGCTGATTATACTCAAGAGATCAATGAGCTTACTCTTGCACTGATTATTTGTTTCGTATGTTATTTGTGGGACCTATGCAGGAAGTTTCTGGGCTTAGATCGGCCTCTGATTGGTTTCTGAGATTGACCTGGCCCGAATGGCATATATTAACGGAATATCATCAGGCCGCACTCCAGATGGTCTAGGATGAGGTATTCTGTACAAGTATACCTTATGTTTAATTAGGGGGTTTCCAGCAAAACAGATGGCAAGTCATTAAGGGCTTCTGATTTTAGGTTTTAACCAATAAACACCAGTAAAACACCCTAGTTCAAAAAAACAAAAAAAATAGATGTTTATTGGATAAACATCAGAAAAACGGCACTTCCCCTAGTACTCTCTCACCTCTTCTCTAACTTGTCTTGTATCCTTCGCTCAGGTTTGTGTCTTTTCTGTTCTGTTGATTCCTATGTGACATAGATCTACTTGTGTTCCCATTTCCATGTAGGCTGCTGCATGATTGGCATGCCAGAGGGAATCAGGGATATGCAGATTGAAAGTGTGATTGTGTATTCTATTTTCCCACTCCTTATGTCATATTTGTGTTTCTTTGTTTTATATTTTCTATGAATCACTTAGGTAATGACTCTCATATGAAGTATATTAAATAATCTTGAAATCTGATTTTGGATTCCATCAGAAAAGGTGTCCAGACATACTGTGTGTGGCAGAGAAACACTGATAAATACCTGTTTTTTGTACCCTCAAAGAACTCATAACTATTTGAGAAACAAACACCTAAATTGACAATTTATAATGACCTAAGAATAAAAGTTCTAGGCATCATCCATCATTAGAAAGAATTAATGATCACAAAGAGGGGCATAATCGAACGGGGCGCCCATGTTTTCCTGAGGACGTCCTCGCAGGACGTCCCGCGAAGGGGTGGGGAATCCCATATTATCGAAACAAGATGGGCGTCCATCTTTCGTTTCGATAATACGGTCGGGGACGGCCAAATCTCAACATTTAGGTCAACCTTAGAGATGGTCGTCCCCGATTTTCGGTGATAATGGAAACAGAGGACGCCTATCAAAAACGACCAAATCCAAGGCATTTGGTCATGGGAGGAGCCAGCATTCGTAGTGCACTCGTCCCCCTGACATGCCAGGACACCAACTGGGCACCCTAGGGGGCACTGCACTGGACTTCAGAAAAAGCTCCCAGGTGCATAGCTCCCTTTCCTTGTGTGCTGAGCCCCCCAACCCCCCCCCCCAAAACCCACTCCCCACAACTGTACACCACTACCATAGCCCTTAGGGATGAATGGGGGCACCTAGATGTGGGTTTGTGGTGGGTTTTGGAGGACTCACATTTACCACCACAAGTGTAACAGGTAGGGCGGGATGGGCCTGGGTCCGCCTACCTGAAGTGCACTTCAGTACCCACTAAAACTGCTCCAGGGACCTGCATACTGCTGCACAGGAGCTGGGTATGATATTTGAGGCTGGCATAGAGGCTAGAAAAAATATTAAATTATTTTTTTGGGTGGGAGGGGGTTAGTGACCACTGGGGGGAGTAATGGGGGGTCATCCCCGATTCCCTCCGGTGGTCATCTGGTCATTTAAGGCACATTTTTGTGGCTTGGTCGTAAAACAAAAAAGGACCAAGTAAAGTCACCCAAGTGTTCATCAGAGACGCCCTTCTTTTTTCCATTATTGGCCGAGGATGCCCATGTGTTAAGCACGCCCCAGTCCCGCCTTCACTATGCTTCCGACACGCCCCCGTGAACGTTGGTCGTCCCCGCGATGGAAAGCAGTTGAGGACGCCCAAAATCGGCTTTTGATTTTGCCGATTTGGGCAACCCTGTGAGAAGGACACCCATCTTCCGATTTGTGTCGAAAGATAGGCTCCCTTCTCTTTCGAAATAAGCCTGATAGTGTTCCTTTTTTAAGAAGAATAGATATAGAATGAATTAGATCATAGTTGCAAAATTACATTTTGGTGTCATACTTGAAATCGTCATGAAGGTAAAAAAATGTCTTAAATACCTCAGTGTTTATATATCCCTATTACTAAAATATAGTGATATTTCCTACTGTCCTTCCTGAAAAAATATGAACATGCATTCTGGCAGTGGAGAGTGATCTAATATTACAACTGTAAATAATCATGCCAATTCTTTTTTTCTTTAATTATTACAAATTGTCATCACACTTTAAACTGGAGTAATTTGTACAACTAGACACCGCTACATCTATCACAATGGTGTTTCATCAGAGAGTCATTAAATTTAATCATGACAAGAAGCAACTTACTTACATAATAGTTCCGACAGACTGAAAAAATCCATTCATTTCATCAGTGTCTTCATTAAACTAACTTGTTAAGATATCAATATAGAAACAAGTCTCAAATGGTAAAATATTATTTTTATTATGACCCAAACATAAAAGGAGAAGAAAAAATACATGCTAACTATGGACATGGAAAGTGTGTACCTCCAATTACATAGTCTATATATAGGTGTCCCCTGGGACATAGTATGATGTTGTGATGTACATGCCTATCTTATGTACTTTTCACAAAGGTTTCCTGTTCTAAAATGTTCCCAAAGTAGTTAGATGATCAAAATTATTGCAAAATAAATATTGCCCAGGTATCAACTGATCATGTGTGCACTGTTACCTTGGCCAATTAACAGATACCTAATCATATGATAGCCACATACACGGCATGTCGTCACTTTAATAATATACAAGGGCTCTCCTGATTGCCCAGTGGTAGTGCTCTGCTCTACCATATGTGACACCCAAATTGAGTCCATTGTATCTGCTTTTTGATAGTAAAGACATTTACCTATACTACCTCTGGAGTCGTTTTTGTGTTTGGTTGACCTACATCCCTTCCCTACTTCGCTGGACAGTATTTTCTCCGTAGGGATCCTTCCTTGTTTATCAAGTGTTACCCATGTTGAGTTCCCAGGCCTGGACTGCTGATCCTCAAGGTGTTCACATCTGAAAGTGCTGGGCAGACAGTATTCGCAGCTCTTCGGAGGTAGAGGGATTCTTGATTATCGCACAAAAGCAACACCTACACACTGGCCATACTGAGCTTCAAAGGAGACAGTGGTTCATGTCTCTGGACCAAGGATCATTGCTATGCTGGTCAGGCTGGAGGTGCCAAAAGGGGATGAGATGTAGAAACCCCTTGTCACTGTGAATGAATGCTAAGGACACTCAGAGGCTTTCTGAGTTGGAAAAGCCCATTAATGAGCAGCAAGCTGCCATGCTACAAGCACAATCATTTAAAAATCAGATAAGTACTTTCATTACATAGATATTCACTCAGAATAATTAGTTAATTGAAGACCTTTTGCAGAACACTGGAGGATCTCCTGACATTTCCAGTATTTGATGTATCTACTCAAGAACTGTACACTTCATTACACTATTACATTTAGAGGATTCCCTGATGAGAAATCATTTTAGCATGTGACACTGTCTATTTGTACAGGTGATTGCATTTCAGAAAGTATCAGTGTATTATTTGGGGCCTGATTTACTAGGCTTTTCTTCCATTTTGTCTCTATGGGGGGAGGGAAGCTTAGGAAATTAGACATTTGGAGGGGCATAATCAAAAGGGACGTCCAAGTTTTGTTGAAGACGTCCTCACAAAACGTCCCGATGAAGGGGCGGGGAAACCTGTATTATCGAAGCAAGATGGATGTCCATCTTTTGTTTCGATAATATGGTCGGGGACGCCCAAATCTTGAAATTTTGGTCATCCTTAGAGATGGTCGTCCCTAGACTTGGTTGTTTCTGATTTTCGGCAATAATGGAAACCAAGGACGCCTATCTGAGAAACGACCAAATGCAAGCCCTTTGGTCATGGGAGGAGCCAGCATTTCTAGTGCACTGGTCCCCCTGACATGCCAGGACACCAACTGGGCACCCTAGGAGGCACTGCAGTGGACTTCATAAAATGCTCCTAGGAACATAGCTCCCTTACCTTCTCTGCTGAGCCCCCCAACCCCCCCCCTAAAACCCACTACCCACAACTGTACACCACTACCATAGCCCTTATGGGTGAAAGGGGGCACCTAGATGTGGGTACAGTGGGTTTCTGGTGGGTTTTGCAGGGCTCGCTGTTTCCTCCACAAACGTAACAGGTAGGGAGAGGGATGGGCCAGGGTCCGCCTACCTGAAATGCACTGCACCCACTAAAACTGCTCCAGGTACCTGCATACTGCTGTGATGGACCTGAGTATGACATCTGAGGCTGGCAAAAAATATTTTTAAAGATGTTTTTTGAGGGTGGGAGGGGGTTAGTGATCACTGGGGGAGTAAGGCGAGGTCATCCCCGATTCTCTCCGGTGGTCATCTGGTCATTTTGGCCAACCTTTTTGTGCCTTGGTCGTAAGAAAAACACAACCAGGTAAAGTAGTCCAAGTGCTCGTCAGGGACGCCCTTTTTTCCCATTATGGGTCGAGGACGTCCATATGTTACGCACACCCAAGTCCTGCCTTCGCTACGCCTCCGATACGCCCCCTTTGGGGACATCCAAAATCGGCTTTCGATTATACCGATTTGGACGACCCTGTGAGAAGGATGCCCATCTTCTGATTTGTGTCGAAAGATAGGCATCCTTCTCTTTCGAAAATGAGCCTATTGATGTGTTTTCTAATGCATTGGCATGACCTACAGTATGATTAACATTTCTGGGCTCAGTTGCTGAGATTGATTGACTTTGCCCACAGCTCTTAAACATAGATTATCATATATTACTGTAATTTCATTAGGCCGTGCTCCAGATAGTCTAGGTTCAAATATTTTATAAAGCAGTGATTTTCAACCTTTTTTTTTTAATCTCATGGCACACTGACAAGGCACAAAGATTGTCAAGGCACACCATCAGTTTTTTTAAGGGTATATATTTTATCATTTGACAAACGGTATTAACATTGTGTTTAAAGTTCAATAATTAAATGTTTAATCATTGTGTTATCTTTATAGTTGAATATTTTTATTGAAGACACAAGTTGACAAAAGGGAACAATACACGTCAAAGATAATGAAATTAGCCACAAATAACATGCATTCAGAAGCAACAATTTTAAAAGTGAATATCTCCCCGACACCACTACTCACCACAGTGTTGGTGGTGATCACATCCCTTCACTACATCCGATCTGTAGGTCTTTAGGCCTAAATTCCTTTATTATACATTCAGACATTTATAGAACTACCCCCGTGATGACAATGTCATGAGATTATACCAAATGGACACAATCTGAATGTCACACAATTTTCACTATGTAATAATTTGGTTAAAATTTGTGATGAGAACTAGCAAACTGCCACAGGAAAACATACATCAAACCCAAGGGTACACTATAATTGAGCCAGTTAACAGCAGGGCCACCGAGAGGGGGGGGCAGAGGGTGCAAAATTCCCCGGACCCTGCCTCTAAGGGGGGCCCGGCGCTGGGGTATTTCTCTCTCTCTCTCTCCTGTGCCTGACGGGGCCGCAAGTAATCGGGTCCCAACAGGAGCAAGAGAGAGAAAACTCCGGCGCCGGGCCCCCCTCCAGCGCTGCTCTTCGCTCACCTCTACTGCCGTTCTGAGCGGCTGCTTTTCTCCCTCAGGAGCATGCTCGGTTTTGAAACCGAGCATGCGCAACGAGAGAAAAAAGCAGGGGCAAGGCAGGCATGTAGAAGAGCAGCGCTGGATTCTTCCGCTGGCAGGGTTTCGGGATCCCCACCAGCCCTAAGGTATCTCAGTTGCAGCAGCAGTGATCCTGGGGGGAGGGGCAGGAGCAGTGATGATCCAGGGGGGCGGTGGCGATCGGTGGGCAGAAGCGGCCCGGGCCCAGCTCAGTCTCTCGGCGGCCCTGGTTAACAATGTATGGCCAAGTTAAAGTAGATTTAGTATGAAGGTTCCATTAACTGCCTCTTGGTATTTGGGTACACAAACTGGGGAATTTAGCCTATCTGGTTTTCCCTCACATTTTTTTCCTGTAGCGGTCAGCGGCAGCAGGCAGCGATTCAGATAGCCTGCTTGCGTCAACCCGAGCCCTGGCTCTTACGCTTCCCTCCTATGCAGAAGCAGGAAGTTATGTCAGAGGGCTTTTCAGCTTGGAGAAGAGACGGCTGAGGGGAGATATGATAGAAGTGTATAAAATAATGAGTGGAATGGATCGGGTGGATGTGAAGCGACTGTTCACGCTATCCAAAAATACTAGGACTAGAGGGCATGAGTTGAAGCTACAGTGTGGTAAATTTAAAACGAATCGGAGAAAATTTTTCTTCACCCAACGTGTAATTAGACTCTGGAATTCATTGCCGGAGAACGTGGTACGGGCGGTTAGCTTGACGGAGTTTAAAAAGGGGTTAGATAGATTCCTAAAGGACAAGTCCATAGACCGCTATTAAATGGACTGGAAAAATTCCTCATTTTTAGGTACAACTTGTCTGGAATGTTTTTACGTTTGGGGAGCGTGCCAGGTGCCCTTGACCTGGATTGGCCACTGTCGGTGACAGGATGCTGGGCTAGATGGACCTTTGGTCTTTCCCAGTATGGCACTACTTATGTACTTATGTACTTATGACTTAGGGGTAGGCTGTCTGAATTGCTGCCCGCTGCCGCCGACCACTACAGAAGAAATCTTATAATGCCAGATTGCAGGCTAGGGATGGGACAGGAGTGACAGATAACTCCCGCAGCACATCAGTTGAAAAACACTGCCATAAAGTTATGCATTATTTTAGATTGAGTTTTCCAAATTAATAGATGGCAAATCATAATCCACTATCAGAAATAATTAGTAATTGTTAGATACTGCATCTTCTATGAAAAATAGGTAATTCATTTGCAAAACTATGGGGTCCTTTTACTAAGGTACACTGAAAAAATGGACTGGCACAAAGGCCTTTAAAAAAAAATTTGCCAAAAATGGATATGCGGCAAAATAAAAATTGGCCCGCATCCATTTTGGGTCTGAGACCCCTTACCGCCACCCATTGACAGCGGTAAGGTCTCATGCGTTAACCACGCAGTAATCGTCTATGCACGTAGAATAACTATTACCGCCCGGTTTCTGCCGCACGCAGGAAAATAAAAATGATTTTTTTCTGGCGTGCGAAGCGGACACATATAAAAGATGAAATTACTGCAGTAGCCGGGCGGTAACTCCAAATTGAGGCACGTAGGATGCGCCTACAGGGCTTAGTAAAAGGGCCCCTGTATTTTGATTTCATACTTGGAATCATCATCAGAATTTTAAGTGCAATCAATATATGCCAATATCCTTTCACTATCTATAAGAAAATTCATACAACAGTTACAAACAGAAACTTCTGCAAACAGGGCAACACATGCTAAAATGCACAAAACCTCCAGCGCTCTAAGGTTTTCGCACATCTTAGCATGTGAAACCTCATTTTGCAAATGTTTTCACAAATTTACCGTCATGAGTGGTGAAGTTTAACGTGTAGTCTGCTGTGTGCAAAAGCGTGTTTAAATTTACTGCTGCAATGGAAAATTATGCAAAACAGTTTATTAATTTTGAATTTTGTTGGAATCAGGAGCACAGAAAAGACTTTGCAGGCCTATTTTCATAGTGCACTGTTCTAGAGAACTGGTCTCATGATCACTGTGCTAGATCATGAAAGCTTCATGTTTGAATCACAGAGTTGACGTGGCGGGTAGTGGCCAAGGGCTGCTGCACAGGGGGTTCTTGTAAAAGTTAGACTTTAAGAGTTACTTGGCGTAGAGGCACTGCTGATAAAATAGGTTGAAGCGTGTTTGTATCCGGAGACCCTGTTATAATGTTAGTGTAAGTTGGCTTCCTAGGAGAACTTTGAAATGCTTCCTAACGGTTAGTTCCGTGGGCTGAAAACCAGAAAAGGGGGGGGGGGGGGAGGAAGGGAACAAGATTTGTTTTCACTTCTGCTCCTTGTGACCTTGGGCAAGTTACTTAACCCTCCATTGCCCCGAGTACAAAACACAGATTGTGATGCCACTGGGGTCAAAGAGAGTACCTGCATGTAATATGTACAGGGGTGGCCCATGGCAAGATGCCACCTGAGACAGGGATGAGATGCGCCCCCTCCCCCGGGCCACGGTCTGGCATCTCCCCGCTTCCTTTATTGTCTTCCTCAAGTTTACCTTCTTTTTCATTTTCCAAAAGGCAGCAGCAGCAGCAGCGATTCCCATACGCTGCCCTGCCTCCAGCACTTGCCTCTTCTCTACTGCAGCCTGCCTCTGAGGAAACAGGAAGTTACATCAGAGAGACAGACCACAGTAAAGAGAAGAGGCCGGTGCCAGTGGCACGGGAGCATAGGGGAATCGCTGCTGCCCCCGCCTTTTGGAAAATGGAAAAAGAAGGTAAACTCGGGGAAGGGGGTGGAGGAAGGAAGGAGGAGAAGCCACTCCAGGAAGAGTGCCGCCTGAGGCCCCCGCCTCAGTTGGGCCTAATGGTAGGGCCACCACTGAATATATTATACGGTGTCTGTGCCAGAGCCGATGATGGGAGGCGGGACTGGTGGTTGGGAGGCGGGAAATACTGCTGGACAGACTTATACGGTCTGTGCCCTGAAAAAGACAGGTACAAATCAAGGTAAGGTATACACATATGAGTTTATCGTGGGCAGACTAGATGGACCGTGCAGGTCTTTTTCTGCCGTCATCTACTATGTTACTATGAATATGTAAACCACTTTGGTTGTACCACAGAAAGACAATTTATCAAGAATCTAATGAACACAAGTGCTTTCCTCTTCCCCTTCCTCCCCTGCTGCCATTTCCTGCAGTTCATCTCTGTTGATGACATGAAGGGCGTCCTTCTAGGTTGTTCTTGCAAGGGGAACAGAGATGAATTGCATTGGTTAGGTGAAATTAAGAGCAGTATCAAGGGCTAGAAAAGAAAGCATAATAGTTTCATCTTCTGTCTACTGAACTTGCGTTCAGTCTTTCACTACAGAAAAGCATTCCTCCAAACAAACACCCACAGCTTTCTAAATGCAGTTTCAGTGTTCCATTTTAATCCATCTGTGTTTCTGCCATTTTTAGAGATGCGGGGTTTATTCTCAAAAGACCAGTTCCGTCCAACTGTCGGAAGCTTAATGTCAGTTTTGAGAAACTGGGTGTATTATTAAGTGAATGTAGACACCATATTCCAGCGCTAATGGATCAAAAATATTTTGCAGCACAAATGGCGCTCCGTGTCTTCCAAGAAATGATCAGTGGGGAGGGTTATGATACAGAACAATCCTAGAGGTTTTTGGGTTTTTTTTTTTTTACTCCTTATCATAATGCTGCTTGATAACACTCAGGACGGAAAGAATATCATGACAGAGGCAACAGGGCCAAAATCATGTAACCTATGTTTCAAGAACGATTAATTTCCACAGATTCTCTCTCACCCTCTTTCCTTCCCTTCAGCTTTGCATCACCGAGTGTGAAGCAGTTTTAATAAGCAATCGATGCAGTACTACATGGTTGTCATATTAAGGAGCAGCAGTAGCATTCATGGCTCAACTGCAAGCCATGCACAGTAAAAGGCCAATGCGGGGAAATTTCTGTGTGCTGAAAGAGAACGTGATTTTGAATTGCAAATAACATGAGTGCAGTAGGTAGATGTGGCTGCCTCAGAATGTGCTGCTGTGAGAATTATCCACATGAAGAACATTAGGCACAAGTGAGTGTGTTTTAGGATAATGATGCAGGCAGAATAAGTGGAAAAACAACAGGTCATGGTATGGTTTTATAAGAAACTGTTTTCGTGGAGTCAACGTGCCCGTAGCCAGGAGAAGGGCAGACAAAAGGATAACAAATGCATTTAAGCAGGAAAAACAGTATACTTAGGGAGGAACTCAATTAGAGGGAAGACGTCATCTTCACCCCCCCCCCATCCCCCACTCCACTTTCTAGATAAAGAAGGGCATCGAAGCAGTGAGGAAGAGCCCCCCCCCCCCCCCGAATTCTCTCACTTGGAGGAGGATGAGGATCATTCAAGGACAGCCCTAAGGAGAGTTAAGAAGAGGGAAAGCAGAGGAGAAGCCCCTTAGTCTCCCCAGACAAATGGTGCAGCCAGTGGGCAAGTTGTGGATGGGCGAACAGGTGGAAACGGATGGGCACAAGGTATTTTCTTCCTGCTCCCCCCCCCCCCTACATTCTATTTCATTTGGGGCTGTTTTTCTTGGAAATGAGACTTAGAAGGGATTCGTTTGAACCCTTAGCAGAGACTAACAAGAGACTAAGGCTATCATAGACAGTAGAAATTGAATCTTCAAAAACACAAGACTGATATAACTTTGAATACAAAACTAGTGAACCCTAGTGGATGCAGAATCTTACTAGAGCAATAAGTTGTAGGAAGGATATTTTAGAAGAGATCATACCTGGCCTTCAATGAGTTCTTCAGCTCCTGAATTCCAGTATTTGACATAGCCTTACTAATACCCTCATGCCATCTGATACTGTACAGAATAAAAGAAGAGGCAGATGAGAGGTGAACATATTCAGTACCTGAAGTAGAGCTGATGATCCCGATATTGAGGCAGTGGGAGTTAGACCAGCTAACTCCCGCTGTTGCCGGCAAACCCGGAAATTCAATGTCGAGACCGTATCTGGCCACCAGCACTGAATCTCCGGGGAGCTTTTTGGTACCGCAAACATAGCCGGTTAAGCCGCCTAGGTTCTAGCAGCTAAAGATAGACCTGCTATTTGTGCGGGTCTATCTGGCCGCTAAACTTGACCAGGCAGCCGCTGAAAATCAGCGGCATCCAGCTATGTCACGTGACATAGCGCTGGTCTGGATAATCAGCGGGAGATAGGTGGTTATCTCCCACTGAATATCGGCAGATAGCCAGCTTGAGGCTATTTAACTGGCCAGGTGCCGTTCCTGGGCAAGGGAGTATTTGTGTCCTCTAGGAAATTAAGATCCTAAACATTTGTCAAAGCTGTTATCTGTGAACTCATAACTTTTATGTTTCATTCTTTGTTTTTGATTCCAAGCTTCCATCCGGAGACGGAGAGGGGGTGAGTCTTGTTTCTCATGCTCCAAACTTTTCAATCTCTGCTAACGTTTGTTGAAAGCCCTAAGAGAAAGCAAACCCCATTAAAACATTTGACTGGTAAATTCTATGATATGCCATAGAGGCCTTTCTGTTCTAACTCCCTGGTACGCTGAAAATAAATACTTTGGTGCTGAATTCCTCAATACAGTAGAGACATCCCTCAATACTAATCAATACTGATGCTGCCCCTGTGTTGGAAGCATTAGCCCTGGTTATGCTCCCCTTGGAGTTGATATTGTTGATTTGTGGAAAAAGTTCTAACAAAAAGTTTGTAACAAACAAACTTTATTAGAATGACACTTACCTGTAGTTCCTTCCTATGACAGAAAACCTGTAATTGTGATTTCATGTTTCTCTGTAGCATGCATTTTCAGGGTGCCACATTTATAATTAAATGGTAGATTTCCATTTCCTGCAGAAGATCAAATAAAAGAAGGTACAGCATTTGTTATATAAGTTCTTCCATTATCAGGATTTATTTATGAGGACATTAGCCCTTACAACATACTACTTCAATTGAATGAGGGCCAACGGCTGGAAATCTTCAAAATACTGTATCTTGCCAAGTCTTTTTGCTCTGGGAAAGGTGTGAGGCAGACGGTCTAAGAGAATTAAACTCTTTACTGTTATAACCGGGGCGTAGCTACGTGGGGCCACGGGGGCATGGGCCCCTGTAGATTTGGCCCTGGCCCCCCTGCCGCCAACCCCTTCGACCCACCCTCCCCACTGCCAACCCTCCCCTGCCGTCGGGTACCTTTGCTGGCGGGGGTCCCCTACCCCCGCCAGCCACAGTCCTTTTCTCCGGCACAGCCGCGTCGCTGATCTGCAAGGCTTCTGTTTCTGTGAGTCTGACGTCAGGACCAGGGGCGTAGCCAGACCTTGCCAGGAGGGGGGGGCCAGAGCCCGAGATGGGGGGGCACTGTTAAGCCGCCTCCCCCCCCTCCGGCAACCCCCCTTCTCCCGCTCGATCGCGCCGACACTCTTAAACTCCCCCCCCCCCCTCCCGCCACCAACCCTCCCCCACCATCACCGCCAGCCACACTACCGCATGATTTACCTTGATTGCTGGCGGGGATGCCCAAACCCCGCCAGCCAAGAGTGTTCTTCAGCGCTGGAGTTAGTAAACTCCGGCGCCTTCATTCAAGGAAGTTCGTCTGAAGGATCAGCTGGTTTTGACGCATTTACGTCCTGCAGTGAACTCAGAGAAGGAGATCATAGATTGTCAGAGGCTACTGCTGCCAGTGGAAACTGGTACCGTGAACATATTTCATGCCATAAAAGGGCAACTCATGGTTACATGCACCAACTACCTAGGTTTATCATTTAATAATAGCAGAATGATACCAAAAGGACGAACACCGAGGTGCCCTTTTACTAAGCCACGGCAAAAGGTGGCCTGCAGCAGTGCGAGCGTATTTTTTGGCCGCAGGCCGGGCCAGTTTTAGCCGCGTCCTGGGAAAATGGCCCTTTTTATAAGGGGGCCAGAAAATGGACAAGCGGCAAAATAAAAACCAGCGCGCGTCCATTTTTGGCCTGAGACCTTACCGCCACCCATTGACTTAGCCTGTAAGGTCTCACGCGCTACCCGGGCGGTAGGCATGCAACGCACACGCCCGCTGCTGTTTACCGCTGGGTAAGCGCCACGCGGTAGAAAATAGAAAACATTTTCTACCGCGTGTTTTCGACACGTGCCAAATTGAGAATTACCGTCCGGGGCACATAGTAGCCGGGCGGTAATGCTGATTTGGCGCACGCTGGGCGCGCGTAGGGCCTTACATGCCTTTGTAAAAGGGCTCCTTAGTGCTCCACAGTGAGGAGGATGGCAGATGTTTTGAAATGCTGTCTTTGCTGAAGAATAATTACAGGTACGTAATCATAGGTAAGCATTTGAGTGGAGCTACTCTTTTGACAAGTAGCTAGCTAAGGTTATTTAACACCCTTCAAATATATACTAAATGAAAATCAAGTAGAACAGTCCAATAACAATAAAAACATTAAGGAGCCAACATTAAAAGCCATTTAACGGGGTAGGGGAGGCTCCTAACCAGTTAAATGGTGCTCAGCATCCTAGCCAGGGATAATCAATGACACTCGGATAGCGCCGCTAAGTATCCCCTCTAACTGCGAAAATGGAAACCGGTTATTTTGTAGCATGTAACCTGTTCATTGGCCAAATAGGGCTGCATAAATAGAGCCAGGGCCGTGCCGACACGGTAAGCGAGGTAAGCATGGCAGGAGGGCGCCATCCTCTTGGGGGTGCCCCGCCGCACCATGCTTACCTACATAAGTACATAAGTAGTGCCATACTGGGAAAGACCAAAGGTCCATCTAGCCCAGCATCCTGTCACCGACAGTGGCCAATCCAGGTCAAGGGCACCTGGCACGCTCCCCAAACGTAAAAACATTCCAGACAAGTTATACCTAAAAATGAGGAATTTTTCCAGTCCATTTAATAGCGGTCTATGGACTTGTCCTTTAGGAATCTATCTAACCCCTTTTTAAACTCCGTCAAGCTAACCGCCCGTACCACGTTCTCCGGCAATGAATTCCAGAGTCTAATTACACGTTGGGTGAAGAAAAATTTTCTCCGATTCGTTTTAAATTTACCACACTGTAGCTTCAACTCATGCCCTCTAGTCCTAGTATTTTTGGATAGCGTGAACAGTCGCTTCACATCCACCCGATCCATTCCACTTATTATTTTATACACTTCTATCATATCTCCCCTCAGCCGTCTCTTCTCCAAGCTGAAAAGCCCTAGCCTTCTCAGCCTCTCTTCATAGGAAAGTCGTCCCATCCCCACTATCATTTTCGTCGCCCTTCGCTGTACCTTTTCCAATTCTACTATATCTTTTTTGAGATACGGAGACCAGTACTGAACACAATACTCCAGGTGCGGTCGCACCATGGAGCGATACAACGGCATTATAACATCCGCACACCTGGACTCCATACCCTTCTTAATAACACCCAACATTCTATTCGCTTTCCTAGCCGCAGCAGCACACTGAGCAGAAGGTTTCAGCGTATCATCGACGACGACACCCAGATCCCTTTCTTGATCCGTAACTCCTAACGCCCTCTTCTCCCCAGATCCTTGTCCTTTTTTTTTGTTTAAATTTACCTCTCAGGCGCGTGGCAGCGTAGCGTTAGTGAGGAGGCGGCGCTCCCCCGCCCCAACGTGTCAGTCTCTTCCCTTCGCTCGGTTCCGCCTTCTTCTGACGTCAGAAATGATGTCAGAAGAAGGCAGGACACTGAGCGAAGGGAAGAAGACACGTCGGGGCGGGGGAGCACCGCCTCCTTCTCACTAACGCTACGCTGCCGCGCGCCGGAGAGGTAAATTTAAACAAAAAGGAAAAGGATCTGGGGAGAAGAGGGCGGGTAGTGTAGCGATCGTTTTCGGGGGGGGGGGGGGGGCGCCGGAGACCCTAGGCACGGCTCTGAATAGAGCTGTATCTGGCTGGTTTAACTTAACCAGTTAAGGGCTGAATATCAACACTTTCCAGTTAATGATAAGAATAATATTAAAACTTTATTTCTAACCCGCTGTATCGGAAACAATCTAAGCTGGGAACAAAACATGCATACGTAATAAAATCCAATTTTAAAAGAATAACAAAATCATACATTACTATAACTGATACAAACTTACACAAAACAATGATAATAGAAACATAACATCACAACACTGTTATAAAGCAAAACATTATCATTCATCTAATGATCAATATGCACGAATAAACATAGGGGTCTTTAGATCTTTCTTAAACTGAGTGATTTTCTGCACAGAAGCCCCGTGGGCAACGCATTCCATAACTTAACTTCTAACATAAAATATAGAAGACCTGTATCCTTCTAGATGAATCTGCTTAAAAGAGGGAACCTCAACTAGTTGTTTTGTGAGGATCTCAGAGAGCGTGAGGGTTGGTAATATCTTAGATTGCCTCTGAGTATCGGGGAAATACAACCATTTAATATTTTTTTAATTAGCAACAAAACCTTAAATTCAGTTTGAAATTTTACGGGCAACCAATGAAGGGATTTCAAGATAGGAGTCACATGGTCATAACCTGATCCCCCTCCGATCACTCTTGCTATAGGGTTTTGAGCAATTTATAAGACTCTGAATGAACCACCTGCAATTCCTATTAATAGGCCATTGCAGTAGTCTAATAAAGGACAAGCCACCAACTGAACTATCTTACGAAAGTTATCCAGTGTGACAAAGAGTCTAATGCGTCTCACAATCTTGGCCACACACCCAGAAACTGAATGTCGGTGCCTGGGCATGGCCGGCATTGAGTATCCAGGCATAAAACCTCTTTTACAAAGCCAGTGAGAGGAATTCCATAGGAATTGAAGTGGCTTCCTCTCATCTGCCACATCGGGAATCGCTAGCACAGTTTAGTAAAAGAAGCCCTAAATTGATTCATTAATGTGGCACAAAGCCATTGTGATACATCCTGTAATATACTGTAGTGCCAGGAGCATCCCAAGTTGGAATGGCAACCTGTGCAACGTCGTTGTTTTTTTTTGTTACATTTTGTACCCCGCACTTTCCCACTCATGGCAGGCTCAATGCGGCTTACATGGGGCAATGGAGGGTTAAGTGACTTGCCCAGAGTCACAAGGAGCTGCCTGTGCCTGAAGTGGGAATCGAACTCAGTTCCTCAGTTCCCCAGGACCAAAGTCCACTACCCTAACCACTAGGCCACTCCTCCACTGTTGCTACTATTTGAGATTCTAGCAACATTCCATGTAGAAGTCGGCCCTTGCAGATCACCAATGTGGCCACGCAGGCTTCTGCTTCTGTGAGTCTGATGTCCTGCACGTATGTGCAGGACATCAGACTCACAGAAACAGAAGCCTGCGCAGCCTTCTACATGGAATGTTGCTAGTGGAATAGCTACATTCCATGTAGAATCTCCAATAGTATCTATTTTATTTTTGTTACATTTGTACCCTGCGCTTTCCCACTCATGGCAGGCTCAATGCAGCTTACATGGGGCAATGGAGGGTTAAGTGACTTGCCCAGAGTCACAAGGAGCTGCCTGTGCCTGAAATGGGAATCGAACTCAGTTCCTCAGTTCCCCAGGACCAAAGTCCACCACCCTAACCACTAGGCCACTCCCTAGCTGCTGAGTTTGTTTTGATACCGTTGCACTCCCGATTGTCGGATGGTTCATAGAGGAAACAGCATTCTAATATCAACAGTAGAACACAGTCCAGAAATAGCTCCAGTCTTTCCCGTTCCTATCTTAACTTACATTATCCAGATTGCAACGGCCTCAAATACAAATCTATTTACGCATCCAGCTTTCTCCTTCATAGCCACACAGCTTTGGAATGCACTGCCCAAAGTCAACTCAGAACTATCTGAACTTTAGAAAACTTCTGAAGACCTCCCTGTTCAAGAAGGCTTACTCCCCAGACGTAACCTAATCCACTTCTCCTGGTCACACCAAAACTCATGGACATTATCGACCTTCTACTAGCCTTTATTACCTTGTTGTTTGATATGTTATCTATATGATTCTATCCTATTATTACATTGTTTAATTGTATTTTTAATGAACTGTAATATGCCCTATGGTACTATGTAAGTCACATTGAGCCTGCAACCAGTGGGAAAATATGGGGTATAAATGTGTTAAATAAATATTGATGCTTGTGTGTAGATGTTTATTACTACACCAGTGGCGATCCTAGGTCGGCTGCCACCCAGGGCGGATTGCCGCAGCGCACCCTCCCCCCCCCCATGCAGCGGCATCCGTCCCCCCAGGGTGCAGCATGACCCCCCCCCCCCCGCGCAATGACACCCCCCTCCCCAGAGCATCAAGCCCCCCACCAGCGCAATGACACCCCCCTCCCCGGCGCATCAAGCCCCCCCCCCCCGCCCGGGGTGCATTCTTGGCTGCTGGAGGGTGCAGAGAGCAGCCGCGCACCTGTCGGCTCCACTGGCTCCCTGCTGCCTGTTCTGGGGCAGAGGGAGCAGGGAACGAGCGGAGCTGACAGGCGCACGGCTGCTCTCTGCACCCTCCAGCAGGGTGCACCCGGGGCGGACCGCCCCCACCGCCTCGCCCTTGCTACGCCACTGTGCTACACACAATCGGATTACTGACTCCTGAAGCAAGCCCTCTTGCCAAAACACAGCAATGTTGATTCTTGACTCTCCAGTTGTTTTAAGGCATTGACAGCAGTATGGACTGTCCCCTAATTTATTTATTTATTTATTTATTTACGTTAGTTGATGAATAAATTACAGTGATATCTCATCTCTGTTGGGCTCTCCTTTTATTCTCACTTTCCGAGGGTGACCCAGGAGTGACAAAGGGAGAAATTTCTAGACGATCTGTCTGCCTTTGACCTTAATTAAAATCTCCTCCTCTCTGCTTTATCTCTGAAAGAATTTGTGTACGTGGGTGACAAGCACAAAACTGTGCGCAGCCTCTAGCTTTGTTCTCAAGAAGCCAAGCAGATCTCTAGGCTGTCAAAAACATCAAAATTCATGCCAACGATGCTTTTCACATTCAATATTGTGCAAAATTGGTGACAATTTTATGGTTTACTGTATGTTATGCTAGAAACCAACATGCTTCTTGGCAGTGAAGACCTTGTAATCAGCGATGCATGCATTCAACACTGATGACTAATAAGCCACCTTCTAGTATCACCCTGCTTCTTAGATTTCATGCTGGGTGGGGTGGGTGGGGGTGGAGTTATACAGTTTCCTTGAATGGTTGGTTTTAATGCTGTAATTCTATTAAAAGTAATGAATGGTAGATACTGTTTGCACAAGTTCCTTGCACTTTGAAATAGCCAAGACAACTGAGTGAGTTCAGTCCTACTGCACAATGCCGGCCAGGACTGAGTACATAAGTATTGCCATTGTGGGAAAGACTAAAGGTCTATCGAGCCCAGCATCCTGTTTCCAACAGTGGCCAATCCAGGTCACAAATACCCGGCAAGATCCCAAAAATGTACAAAACATTTTATACTGCTTATCCCAGAAATAGTGAATTTTCCCCAAGTCCATTTAATAACGGTCTATGGACTTTTCCTTTAGGAAGCCGTCCAAACCTTTTTTAAACTCCGCCAAGCTAACCGCCTTTACTACATTCTCTGGCAACGAATTCCAGCTAAAGCTACCCATATTCTGAATGGCACAGAACTACAGGGATTCAGTAACATTGGTTCTAGAAGTCCCAGCTACTCCTCAACTAAAAAAAAAATGATGATGACAGATTTCTTAACAGATGAATAAGGTACCCTGAAGTGCTCCTAATAACCTAAGTAGAATCCTCTGAATAAGCATCAGGTGTCACTTCAGAATACTCCTCCTTAGAATCTGTGCTTGACTCAATCATTCTGCCTGGAATATGCACTAATGAGACTCCAGGGATAAGAGAACACTTTGAATGCGTAATTATATGCTGGAGATGAAAGAGAAATCGCCTTCATGCTTCAATATCACCCCAAAGGGATCAGAGCAAGACACGTCAGTATCAGGCCACAATGTACTGGCGTCAGTATGTTTATGTTTATTAAAACTTAATATACTGCTTAACTTATACGGATCAAAGTGGTTTACAATATGTATTAAAAAAATAACAGGTAAATTAAAAAAAGATATATATATATACTACAAAATAAATTAAAATCTATTAAGAAGAGCTCTGTAATTTTGATAGAAAGACCTAAAAAAAACTCTCGCAAATCCATCCCATTCCATTACAAATTTTTTTTGGGGGGGGGTCTTTTACTGAGGTGCGCTGACGTTTTTAGTGCTCGCTAAAAATAGGCAGGTTCTAAACGCTAGAGATGCCCCTAGGAATACATTGGCGTCTCTAGCGTTTAGCGCGTGCCTATTTTTAGCGAGCGAGAGGTACCACCATTTCCTTTCCCAGCACAAAAGGGGACAACGACAACCATGTTTAAAACTCTGCATTTCTGAAAGCAAATAAATAGGCATTCACTTGAGGTGAGACCTGAAAAAGGGAATACATCAGACATTGACCGAGCTTCTCCCTGATGTGGAGTTGGGGGAGTAGTTTAAGGGCCTGAGAACCAGGGGAATTGGGTTCAATTCTCACTGCAGGTCCTTGTGACTGGGCAAGTCGCTCAGCCCTCCACTGCCCCAGGTACAAAATAACTACCCTGTTTCCCCGAAAGTAAGACAGCCCCCAAAAATAAGACCTAGTAGAGGTTTTCCTGAATTGGTAGATATAAGGCCTCCCCCGAAAGTAAGACCTAGCAAATTTTTGTTTGAAAGCAGGGCTGCCAAGAGCCAGACAAGGCCGCCCCCGGGCCGCCCCCCCCAACTCCACCCACCCTCCGTCGCTCCCGGAACTAACCTTAAACGCCTCCTTTCACCTTCGCAGCAAGCAGTAGCAGGGCAGACCTCTCCTTCCTTCCGTGTCCCGCCCTCGCGGACATTACGTCAGGCGAGGGCGGGACACGGAAGGAAGGAGTGGCCTGCCCTGCTGCTGCTTGCTGCAAAGGTGAAAGGAGACGTTTACGGTTAGTTCTGGGAGTGACGGAGGGAGGGCGGGCAGGCCAACCCCGATGTTTCCCCGAAAAATAAGACAGCCCCTGAAAATAAGACCTAGCGCATTTTGGGGGGCAAAAATTAATATAAGACAGTGTCTTATTTTCGGGGAAACACGGTATCTGTATATAATATGTAAACCACTTTGATTGTAACCACACAGGAAGGTGGTATGCCAGATCCCATCCTCTTCTCTTGCGTTTCTCCATGTCATATCAGCTCTGCTGTCTCTGAATGATAAGAATGTTTCAGATCTACTACTTTGTCACTGTCAATTATGCTGATTTAAATTGCTGTAACTAACCAGGCACTAGACGGGAGAAATGAGAAAAGCATCTTAAAAGAGACATAATAAATTTGGAAGACAGAGAAACGAAACCAGTAGAGCTTTCATTTAATGGATATGATCTGCTGAAGTTTCTCCTTAGGGATTGAGGTTTCTGTCTTGGAATTTTCTTTTTGTCAGATTCATACTTCCTTGAAGGCAGCAGGCCCATTCTTATTCCAAAGTATTCTTTTTATTGGTAATTTTTTTTGGTGTATCCATATGTAACACCACAATTTGCATAGTTAGCAGAAATGAATAAAACATCTTGGGGGTAATATTCAGCCAGCGGAAGTCAGCATTTTTTAAAACAATAAGGGGTCCTTTTACTAAGCCGGGTAAGGGTCTACGGGATGCGCGCCAGAAAATAATTTGTATTTTCTGGCACATAGCGCTACTGGTCGGTAAAAGGCATTTGACGCGCATTGACTCTTACCGCCCAGTTAACGCTTAAGACCTTACCACTAAGTCAATGGCCGGTGGTAAGGTCTCAGTCCCAAAATGGACGCACGTCAATTTTCATTTTGCCGCACGTCTATTTTCGGTCAAAAATGGATCTGCGTGCATCCAAAACAGGCGCTTACATTACCACAGCCCATTTTTCAGCGCACCTTAGTAAAAGGACCCCTAAATTATTCACGGATATTCAGTGCCAGGTTATGTGCAAGCTCCGGCACTGAATATCCAGGGCTAATTATCCTACGTAAGACAGTTATGTGGGGCCCGGCTGAATATCGGCTGGCACTTGCATAACTATAAGGTGTTTGAAGCCCCTCCTGTCCCCGCAAAATGGCCCCCTCCTTCCTTTCCCCCTTCCCCAGCTTGCTACATTAACAACCCCCCTCCCCATAACGTTCCCCAAACTCCATACACACACACTCTGGCTAGACCTCCCTGGGCCTACCATTTATCCCTGGTAGTCCAGTGAAGGGTGATGGGAGCAGGAGCAAACCCCACTCGCTCCTACCCCTAGCGACACCATCTTCAAAATGAATGCTATGAGTGTTACTGCGGTACCACAAGGCTGCCGTGCGAGGTCGTGGCCGCTATATTAAAGATGCTGCCATGAGTAGGGTTTGCTCCTGCTCCCACTGAGCCACCAGGGAGCTAAGGGAGGCCTAACCAGACCATGGAGATTGCAAGTTGGGAGGACACTTCGGGGGGGGGGGGGGGGCGTTGTAATTGTCACGGACAGGGGTAGAGAAGGAGGGGGCTCGGAGAGCTCCAGACACCTTTTAAATAGTTATGCAGGTGTCGTTCAGATTCAGTGCCAGCACCTGCATAGCTAAGCTGCCAAATGTAGGACAGCTTTTGAGCTGTCCTAAATTTGCCCGCTTAACTGTGCAGGTGCCGGTACTGAAAATTGTCTGCTCCTCCCCATTGCTGTCCCCTGCACCACCCCTGACCTGTCCATTTTTATGGCAGGTCAGAGCCGATATTCAGCAACACTGCCTGGTTAGTTGCCCCTGCATATTGGCAGCTGGGCAGTCAGGAGCGACTGGAGCAGGCCTGAGCCTCTCCTGCCCGCTTAAATCACTTTGAATATCGGGCAGCCCATCTTTAGGCTTTCAAACGTCATTGAAGTGCTGTAGCCTTCCGCAGTCCGTAAGTCTGTCATAAGAAGCACAGCGGCAAAGTCAAAATGGTTCCTCACAATCTATGATCAGAATAACTCATTTGTCTTGAAAAATCTTCCATTCTCTGTATTATTTCATTGTTCAGGAGTGTTGCGTAGTTTCTATTATTGCCCAGTTTCATAGTGTATTCAAGTCCAGTTGAAATATACATCTCATTCATGATAAAAGGGAAGTGAGATCCTGTAATAACAGTGCTTAGTTTGTAATAGCAGTACTCAAAAGAGAGAAAAATCAATATCTGTGTGGGATTTCTCATCCATTTAATGGGCATGTGGTATGTGGCCAACAGGAAAGTGGTTGTATACACAGATCATGAACAGTGCTAGTTATTAAGTGAAATGGCTCCGTATTTGAATTGCAGAGAAGTTGGATGAGATCCTGGTTGCTGCTGAGCCTGCCCTGCGACCAGACATTGTTGAGGCCGATTCAAGAGCTGCAACAGTGAAACAACGGCCAACCAGTCGACGCATCACTCCAGCAGAGATCAGTGTAAGTGTTTGTAGATTTAATTTGGCCTGAGAAGCCTGTTATACCCTTCTTATTCATATTTTCAATAGTCTCGTTCAAAGAATTATTCGAGATATAATGGAGACCATACAAGTGCAATTTCAGGAGATTCCACATGCTTGTTTTTGGTGCGAGTAAAAAGTAAATTTATAGTACGGTAGAAAGGATACGCTTACCCTTGATAGGTGTGGGGAATTAAGGTGGAGCAAGTGTCAATCATACAGCCTTGTACATTTACGTTCATATATACTAGAATCCATTTTTAGGCTTTCATGTGTGATTAGAATGATGGTGTGGTAAAAATTGGTCTTAGCATGTCCTTAGGCTGGTCTTTCACTGCGTTAAGACCATTTTTACCGCAGCTGTAAAAAAAAAAAACCCTCGATTTTTGTATATATTTCATTAATGGCCATGTGCTAATGTTACCATTGGCGAGTGGCCATTTTAAAAATTTCCATGGGAGATCATATCACTACCTGTTGTGTAGGCGTTAATGGCTCCTGCATTATCCGTGCACTAACTGGTCAGCACAGAAACGCCCACAATCCACCCCAGAACGTCACTAAAAAAAATTCCAAAAAAATATTTACCACACAATTAGGGTTCACACATGCAAAAACTAATGCGTGATACTTTAGAGGGGGATAATCGAACGGGGGCGCCCATCTCTAAGGGCGCCCTGTAAAAGGGTTGGGGCAACCCGTATTATCGAAACAAGATGGACGTCCATCTTTCTTTTTGATAATACTGTCGGGGACACCCAAATCATGAAATTTAGGTCAACCTTAGAGATGGTTGTCCCTGGTTTTCGACGATAATGGAAACTGAGGACGGCCATCTCAGAAACGACCAAATCCAAGCCATTTGGTCGTGGGAGGAGCCAACATTCGTAGTGCACTGGTCCCTCTGACATGCCAGGACACCAACCGGGCACCCCAGGGGGCACGACAGTGGACTTCACAAATTGCTCCCGGGTGCATAGCTCCCTTACCTTGGGTGCTGAGCCCCCCAAACCCCCCCCCAGGTCCGCCTGCCTGAAGTACACTGCACCCACTACAACTGCTCCAGGGACCTGTATACTGCTGCAGTGGACCTGAGTATGGCATTTGAGGCTGGCATAGAGGCTGGGAAAAAAGGGGAGGGGTTAGTGACCATTGGGGGAGTAAGGGGAGGTCATCCCCAATTCCCTCCGGTGGTCATCTGGTTTGGGCACCTTTTTTGAGGCTTGCTCGCAAGAAAAAATGCACCAAGTAAAGTCGGCCAAGTGTTCGTCAGGGACGCCCTTCTTTTTTCCATTATCGGCCGAGGACGCCCATCTGTTAACAACGCCCCGTCCCGCCTTTGGTACACTGCCGACACGCCCCCTTGAACTTTGGTCGTCCCCGCGACGGAAAGCAGTTGAGGACGCCCAAAATCAGCTTTCGATTATGCCGATTTGGGCGACTTTAGGAGAAAGACACCCATCTCCCGATTTGTGTCGGAAGATGGGTGCCCTTCTCCTTCGAAAATAAGCAGGTTAGTATGTCCCGCTTTAGGCCATTTTTGCTGTGTTAGGTGTGCTTTAGTGCCTAAGGCCCTTGTTTACAAAGCTGTGCTAGCATCTAGTGGTGCAGTACAGCCGACACAGCCCGGCAGCCGCTAGCGCAGTTTTGTAAACAGGGGAGTGATGCAGCTTAGTAAAAGGACCCCTCATTTTTTTTCCTGAAACTGCATAAAATTGAATTTGTTTATGGATATATTTTTTATTGCATGGATATAATGTAATTTTTTTATCATTCTTTTTGATCACATATGTTGTAATTCTCTTTAAACCCCTGTAATGAGGTATAGGCGGAATGTACGTGTTTAAATTAAATCTCACAGCTCTGTGTAGACCGTAATATTATAGAAATGTGAGAAATCTCAGTCCTCTGTGTTTATGTACATGCAACAAACATGTGAATGGGTGAGCAGATTGCAATAGTATATTGAGATTGCCGTGACTTTTTTGTGTACCTCAGATTTTAGGCATCATTATGTTGGCGTCAGCAGTCATTACAGGTGATTTTTGACAGTATGATGTTAACTTCTCTGCTGATCATTGTGTCCTGAGGATGTAGAAGATTCTAATACTGAATGACCATTCTGGAATCTGGGACTTATCCAGGATTCAGCGCCTTATTAATTGACACTGGAATTACACTAGATTGCATTAGGCCTTGACTTTTACCAATGAGATTTTGAAACCAGACACTGAACCTGACCACGGGAAGTCCAGGATCTTTTCTCCAGGTTTTGGGGCTGGCGTATTCCCAGACCTATTCCTTTCTGTCTAGGATCCTGGGTGCCTCAAACAGCATTTTTAAAACATTTATTTCCCTCAACTCACCTACTTAATCAAAAATTGCTTCATTCTTGTACATTTGTTTTGATGTGGTGACTTAGAAACTTCCTTGAGGCTTCAAAAGTGTTCTGGTGTTAACAAAAAGATATATAACTTATACCAGGAGTAGGTAGTTTCAAACTCAAAAACTGTTTCAATAATACTGCTCACTACACAAAGAAACCTTGCTCTCAAACACAATTTAATTTATGTGTAAGTATAAACAAGTTATTGGATCTTCAGAGGTGTCATACAATCAAACATATAAACGGCAAGTGACCGACTCACTCGCAAATGCGCAGTAGAGACTTCCCTCTCTGTCCCGCCCCCGCGTCAATACGTGATGACGGGGGGGCGGGCGGGATAGAGAGGGAAACTGTGCCGCCGAGGTTGCTACCGCTCCCTGCCCCCCCCACTCGGAGTCGCCGCCGCCACCCCTCCACCCGGCCCGGGCCCTCGCTTCCCTTCTGAACTTACACATCCATTTGCCGAACGCAGCAACGCACATCAGCTGAGCTGCCCCTTCCTTCTCTGCCTGTGTCCCGCCCCCGCTGATGTTACGTCACAGGAGGGCGGGGCCACAGGCAGAGAAGGAAGGGCCCACGGCACCTCAGTTGATGTGCGTTGCTGCGTTCGGCAAATGGATGTGTAAGTTCAGAAGCGAACAGAGGGCCCGGGCCGGGTGGAGGGGTGGCGGCAGCGACTCCGAGAGGGGGGGAAGGAAAACCCCAATACCAGCCCGTTTTTACGGGCTCAACGGCTAGTATGGAGTAGATTCAAGAGAGTACGCCAAAAATTAGGTTCCCAAAATACGAGCACGAAGCACCAATTCTATAACAGCAATTGCATGAAAATTTGCTGTTATAGAATAGAGCGTAAGGTGACGTGTGCAACCTAACTTCAGGCCTGAGCATTACGCCATGTCAAAAGCTGGTGTGGATGATAATCAAACATATAAACGGCGAGTGACCGTACTCACTGCAAATGCGCAGTAGAGACTTCCCTCTCTGTCCCGCCCCCGCGTCAATATGTGATGACGGGGGGGGGGCGGGACAGAGAGGGAAACTGCGCCGCCGACGTTGCTACCGCTCCCCCCCCCCCACTCGGAGTCACCGCCGCCACCCCTCCACCCGGCCCGGGCCCTCTCTTCCCTTCTGAACTTACAGATCCATTCGCCGAACGCAGCAACGCACATCAGCTGAGCTGCAGTGAGCCCTTCCTTCTTTGCCTGTGGCCCCGCCCTCCTGTGACGTAACGTCAGCGAGGGCGAGACACACACAGGCAGAGAAGGAAGGGGCAGCTCAGTTGATGTGCGTTGCTGCGTTCGGCGAATGGATCTGTAAGTTCAGAAGTGAAGAGAGGGCCCGGACCAGGTGGAGGGGTGGCGGCGGCGACGACTTCGAGGGGGGGGAGCGGTGGCGACTTCGCGGGGGGGAGGGGAGCGGTGGTGACCGCGGGGGGAGGAAAACCTCTATACCAGCCCGTTTTTACGGGCTCAATGGCTAGTATTCTATAATTTATGCATGCAACTGCAGGAACGCCCCTGACCACTCCTCTAAGTGCATGTCCCTAGTAACTGTGCGCTACAGCATTTAGGTTTGACCCCCCCCCCCCCCCCAAATTCTATATATGGCGCCTTAAGTTGCATGAACTAATTAAGCTGCAAGGCCAAATAGCATGCACAACTAAATTGATTAACAAGCCAATCAGCACCAATAATTGGTACTTAACCAATTAGAAGCACTAATTGGCTTTAATTAGAATTTATGCACACAACTTTCTAGGCGCATTCTCTAACGCGGTGCACATAAATTTTAATGCATGCAGCAGAAAAGAGGGTGTGGCCATGGGCGGGTTGTGGGTATTTCAAAAACCTATGCACACTAATATAGAATAGACCCGATCTGCATCTAAGTTAGGCACAGGTATTTGGGACTGGTGCGTGCGCATATTCTATAAACTACGCCTAACTTTAGGCATGGTTTATAGAATCATAGTAACCACGTGCTTTGTCAGCACCAATTTTAAGGCACCATTTATAGAATTTAACTGTAAGTTTCTAGAATAATGCCTAAGTGTGGTTGCGCACATGAGTAGAAATTAGTGCCAATTAGCACCCATCAACGCCATTTAAGGAATATTATTGCTACTTAAGGCTAATTGGCCCTAATTTAACAATTAAGTTAGGCATGCCACCGGCACAGTTCTATAATTTGCATGCCCAAATTTGTGTGCTATTCAGATATTTGGGTGCACAACTACGTAGAATCTATGTATGTCTGTATGCAGTATATGTGTTGAAGTACATACCACATAGCACATATACACATTCATTATGTAGTACTAGACGTACTGTTTGCAATGCTGTGTACTTACCTCTAAAGCAGTTCAATCTTTATGTATACGTAACACATAGAGCCTCATGACCCATTTAGAGGGAAGCCATGAAGAAGTCATCCAGATTTATAGATATTTCAACTCCAGTGACTATTAGATCGTCAGTAGAGGTGGTAATCACCACAGAAAAGGTGATCCCAATGTCTGTATCTTGGCAACAATGCTAACCTGCTTTAGAGGAACATCTCTGGACTTCAGGAGTCACTCAGGGGTCCTTTTACTAAGCCGCGATAAAAAGTGGCCTGCGGTAGTGTAGGTGCGTGCATTGGGCGAGCGCCGAGCCAGTTTTTACCGCGTCTGCAAAAAAGGGCTTTTTTTAAAAAAAAATGGGACGGGAAAAGGGTATGCGGTAAAACTGAAACCGGTGCACGTGCTAAACCATCCTGAGCCCTTAATTCCACCCATCGATCTAGCGGTAAGGGTTCACACACTACATGCGTGGTGACTGGTCAGTGCGCGCCAACTGCTGATTACCGCCGGAAACAATGCGCGCGGGAAGAAATAAATAAATCATCCAGGCGTTAGAGGCGCGCACCAAATCTAAAATTACCGCCAGGGTGGCACGGTAGCCTGGCGGTAGTCTCATTTAGGCGTGCGCTGCACATGCGTACCACCTAATGCGCCTTTGTACGAGCTTAGATAAGATGAAAAATGCCCTTACAATAGCGAGACAGCATCAGACTGAACCACAAAGGATGGCTATACAGGGAAGATTTAAGAGACTGCTCAATGCAAGGTCTGCTTGAGGACTTGACCTTGAGAAATGAGATCTCACTAGTTAGAGGATTTTATAAATTTATCTAGACATGAAAATAAAACTTTATAGCTAGAAGATACGGGTAACGTTTTTGATTGCAGTGTGATTTACTGGTGAAGCACTGCCAACTCTCTATCAAATACACAAACCTTGTACAACTTATCGGCAATCAGTTCTTAGCTTGTTACTCTTAATTTCTTCTCCTAGGGGCAGATGATCAAAAGCAAACGCCGGGGCTAGAGGCTGTTAGCACCATACTAGCACCGGCGTTTGCTACCGCCCCATGATCAGAGCCCTCAAGCGCGTGAAACAACGCGCTCGAGGGCTCTTTGCGCAAGTAGCATGCAAATGCATGCTAAACAGGGCTTAGCACATTCATCGCCAATGATCAGCGGGCAGCGTTCCAAAATTTGGATCGCTGGCCGCGGCAAACCCTATGCCAGCTCCAAGCTGGCATTAGGGTTTGCAGATCATTGGGTAGGATTGGTGAGCCCTGTCCAGCATGCAGTTGCATGCTGGCAGGACCCCGTTCCCCCCCCCAAACAAACCTCCCAACAGGGGGCTGGAGGTCCGGCGGACCTCCGGTCCCCCCCGACGACCCCCCCCAGGTTCATGGAGAGCTGGAGATCCGGTGGGTCTCCAGCCCCCCCCCCCCCAAACCCCCAGAAAATGGTCCCTGGTGGTCCAGTGGCCACCGGCCAAACCCCCCCCTCCCAGCGAGCGACGGGGGGGCTGGAGGTCCGGCGGACCTCCAGCCCACCCCAAATCCCCCCCCCCCCTCCCAGCATCTGCCGAATCCCTGGTGGTCCAGCGGGAAAAGAACCCCCTCACGGCCCCCCTACCTTAGTTGGAGGAGGAAGGTAGCCTGCCTCCCTCCTCTTCCTTGGGTTGACGCCACCGCAAAATGGCGGCGCCCAGCCCCTCCCAGCGCATCCTGGGATGCGCTGGGCGGGGCTACAGACCATATAAGGGAATTGCTCCACCCAGCGCATCCTGTCAAACAAGTGCGGGAGGATTGTGCTGAGCGCATGCTCAAGCACAATTCACCCGTACTTCTACCCCACGATCAGAGATAATTGCGCTGCTTAAATTTGCGTGCATTATCTCTGATCATAGGTCTAATAGCGCCCCACACTGTTTCAGCGCTATTTTAGAGCGCTGTTTGGAACAGCACGGGGCTTTTGATCATCTGCCTGCTAGTGCACCCATTGCTTAGTGAAGTGAAGTATATAATATGTTATATTAGGATTGACAGATGTGGAAGGGCATTTTCGATATGATGTGGTAAGTAGTAGTAGTAGTAGTAGTGGTGGGTGGGTGGGGGTCAGCGACTACAGGGGGTAAAGGGGGGGGGTCATGCCTTTATCCCTCCATTGGTCATCTGGCCAGTTTGGGCATCTTTTAGGCACTTAGGATTTTTTGGCTAGACTTGTTTCAAAAACAACTATTTTTTGCCCTGGGCATTTTACAATGTTTCATTATTGCAGAAACCACCCCCCCCCCCCCCCCCCCAAATTGTAAGCCTGATCTAGTCCTGCCCAAAACACACCTCCAACATGTTCCATTGAGATTTAGATGAACGGAATAGAAAAACGTCTTAAAAATGAATTTTGAAAATAGCAATTTGGATGATTTTACCAACAACAAAAAAAATAGACCAGTTGCCGCTTTGTGCTTTTTTTTGGACATTTTTCTGTTTCAAAAATGAGCCTAATAATGACCCATTAACTACCTTTGTGTCTATTACAGTTTTTCAGTGGGAAGGAGAGATAAAATGCACCATAAGTCTCTTCAATCTCTATTACATTGAGCAGGGTAAACATAATAAGCCATTAGTCCTTTCTCTGTCTAGGGGAGAAGACACACGGTGAACCATTTATCACATTTTTCCAATGTTCGTGGTCAAATGTCCTTAGATCTCTTTACCATATTACAATGAAAGTGATGGAGATGATGGATCATAGATTCCCTTCCATTTAAATGTTACTGTAAAGGCCATGGCTTATTAATGAGGGTAAATTTCCTTTTTGAGTTGCATCTTTTCTACAGAGAGAACTCCCTAACCCCTGAATTCAGACATGTGGAGAAGCGTTTTAGAAAGGATACACAGCCAGATTAAAGATGTCCAGATCAGGACACCTACAATTAGACAAATATTTTAGAAAAGAATTTGCCGATTTAGATCCCCTTCTAAAATAAATGTCTACATGAACATCCTGGAGAAACATTAAAATATGTTCTTTAATAATAATTAAGGCCCGACACACTGTGTTACGGCAAGTATTGCCTGAATCTGGGGTCTGTAATTCTGTGTCATATATTGTATACTTGGATGCTGTTAGGAGCAAAAGTGATTGCAGCATACCGTTTCTGAACGTTTAACCTATAAATTGATATTGAGCAACTGTTCATATATGAATATATGACACAAAATTATAGACCTCTGATGCAGGGAATACTTGCTGAAACACGGCCGTGTCAGGTCCTGTTTACTATTAAAGATTATCTTTTAATGTTTCACCTCTTCATTGATGGTCACCCCTGTTTGTTTTGCCTTTGGCACTTTCGTGGAAACCCTTCTCTTGTTGTTTCTACACAAGAACATCCCTCCATGGCAACATCCAGCAGGAGCACTCGTTTCGTAAATCCGGATGGGGAGACAATAGACGTTGATCACGCTGGTATCTGCATTGTGCATTCTATGTGGGTATTTTACAAAACAGACAGGACAGTGCCTAACACTGCACACCCATGGCACCATTTGAAGTCCCTCCTGGGCTCCATGCTCACAGTACTCGACCCCGTCTGTACTGCTATGGATTTACAGCCTGCTTCACTGACACAGACTACTCAATAATTACCGTGGATTCTTTTGGATTCGTATTTGGTAAATGAGACCTTTATTAGAGGTGCTAAAAACTACAATGATTAAGATATATACAATGATTAAATCATCTAAGTAAAAGAAAGCTATAAGACAGATGTATACATATTATACATACAACATCACTGGTCAGGAATTTCAGGCCCTTATCTCATCAGCCGGGAAGCCTGTTACAGCGAAAGCCCGAAGTCTCCTTATGACCAGGAACAAGTCTTTTCTGCACGATGCGTCCACCCACAGATGAGCCTCAAAGCTCTGCTGCAACAAGCTCCCCTTTTTATTAAGCTAAAGCTTATTTTCAGAGCCAAGGAAAATTACAGAATGCTTGAGAATAGGTAAACAAGCCATACTGTGGGAATGTGGTCACATGTTTCAAAGTCCAGGTGGCCAGTCTGAACTTCGAAAACAAGCACCATCCTCCTCTTCACATACCAAATTAATTAGAGCTGTGTCTTCTCTTCTGCATTCCAACTTATTTTCACACAATCAAAGTTAAACAATCATTTTTAGAAGTAATAAAGACCCCAAGTGCACTTGTTATTACACCGTCTCAATATCACCTGACCTCCCAACCCCCATCTTGTCAGACAAGACCCCCCCCCCCATCCAGATTATCACCCAACCTTCCCAACCCGACAGACAGGCCTACCCCCCTCAGCATACTTGGCCCCCCATCCTGTCAGGCAAGACCCCCCCCTATATAACCTGACCCTCCCTTTCTCAGCAGACAAGGCCCCCCTCCAAGGGGTTGTGGCTGCCGAGGAGCCTTGTCTGTTGGGATGGAGGGGCAACGTTTAGTCATGAGTGGAGTCTTGTCTGCTTGGATGGGTGAGTCGGGTTATGTTTGGGGGGTCTTTGTCTTGCCAGGTTGGGGGAGGAGTCGGGTGAAACAGGTGGGGTTTGGGTGATGGCAAGGTATTATGGAGGAGGTCACCGGAAATGTGGGACCCAAAATATCAGGATGTACCGCTGCCCCTAAAGCTGGCACTTAGTTGTGCCTTGGAGCAGGTTCAAATTCCAGTGTCCCTCTGTGAAATAGGGAATGTGCACCTGTATTGTTGTCCCTCTGAGTCCCAGACCACTCCCTCCTCTCACCACACCCCCTTGCCATCTGGGTGTACTTGCCTTCCTGACATCTGAAAGGCCGCCATTCTAAAATGGCATTTAAATGTCTCATCCTTTCCAGACGTTTAAATGCTGCTATTTAGACATTAGGATGCTTCTAAAATAAGGATCTTGCTTTGTCTCCTCAAATGTTTGCAAAGCCCACTCCCATCTCATATGCCTCCATGATTCCTAGTAGTATCTTTTCCACCCACCTTACCCCACCCCAACATTTTTTTAATCCCACATTAATTTACCTAGTCCTTCTTGTAATTGTAACAGATAAATACCCTTCTACTTTTCTCTACTCAATATACACAGTCTCGTCATACCAACTGAAACATACACACAGTATGTATTCTCCGCAATTCTCTCTACACATGGCTTTTCCCATGATCCTGTTTACCTGCTCATGTAAACACCTCGCCCTACCCAGCCAGCTCACAATATAGCAGAGATGTCCCTGGAAACAGGCAAACTTTCAGCTACAATAAATTTCTTCAGGGTTTACTGAGGTCTTCCTCGGCTGCAAATCTTACAGGGAGAAAAGAGAAAAACCACAACAAGCATGGTTTTTGGTACTCAGAAACAATGGCATAGATTCAGTGGCAGTTGCAATAAAATGCTTTACTTAAAACAGCACAAATTTCTTTAACTCACTTGCACTTGTGTGTATACAATTGAGATGCATAGATAAGTGTTAAGATTTCCACAATTCGGTAGAAAATATGTATGTTGCAGGCAACTCTGTGTTTGAGAATTTCTTCTGTCTTTTTACTACTACTAATACTCGTCATTTCTAAAGTGCTAATGGATGTACACAGCACTGTACACAGAAGAGATGGTTCATGCTCTGTAGAGTTACAATCTAGTGTTTACAGCAGTGGGCTGAGAACAAGGGAAGCCAGGGTTCAAACCCCACTTCTGCTACTGACAATCTTTGTGACCTTAGCCAAGTCACTTTGGGGGTCATTTACTAAAGCGCGCTAGTGTTTTTAGCGCACGCTAAAATAGGTGCATGCTAAACAGTAGAGACGCCAATGTATTCCTATGGGCGTCTCTAGTGTTTAGTGTGCGCCTATTTTTAGCGCACGATAAAAACGCTAGCACGCCTTAGTAAAAGACCCCCTTTATTTCCCACAGCTTCAGGTTCACACTGCTCCCCCCCCCCCCCCCCCCCAATATTTAATTTAATGTCTCATCTATCCAAGTAATACTGGAAATTAAAAAGAAAGGAACCTTTAAGTAGATTACATTGTTCCAGGACTCTGCAGGTCAGTGTTTTAAAAAGATTAACCCATTTCATTATTTGTGGGGGTAGAGGATGTAGCATTATAGTCATGTCCATTGTCAACCTAATTCTATATATGGAGCTAAAAATTGCACATGGAAATTTGGGCGCTCGCACAATTTAATTGAATAACAAGCCAATTAGCACTGCTAATTGGGTGCTAATAATCAATTACTGGCATTAATTGGCATCAATTAGAATTTACGTGCACATTTTAGGGCACTGGGATCCACACGTGGATCAGAGAAGGGGGCATGGCCTTGGAAAGGGCATGGGCGGATCGAGGACATTCCTGGAATTTACGCACAGTTTTATAGAATAAGGAAAATCCGCGTGTAATTTAGGTGTGAGAATTTGCACCAGGTTTTAATTGGCGTTAATCCGCTTGCCAAAAAGTGGGCATGGATCCTGGCACCAAACATGGTTCTATTAATGACACTCAACTTTGAGTTCCGTTTATAGAATAGCAGGTTAGTGGCAGATTCTTTATATGGTGCCTGAAAAATACGTGTGGAAAACATTTCTGCCTAAGTGTATTCTATAAGTGGTGCCTAGGTTCAGGCTCAGTTTATAGAATATGCTTAGTTGGTATCCCACCACCTAAAACTACGCACCTCCATTTACACCAATGAAAATGTGGTGTAAATCCCGGCACGTAGATTTAAGGGCAGAGGGCAATATTCTATAACAGTGCGCATAAATTTTGGAATGCCCACGAAATGCCCATTTCCCCGCCCATAACCACGCCCCCCCTTTGCCTATACGCATTAACATTTATTTATTTATTTGTTACATTTGTATCCCACATTTTCCCACCTATTTGCAGGCTCAATGTGGCTTACATTGTACCGCAGAGACGTTCGTTGTCTGTGGTAGAGAGACAAATACAAAGCGTTGTTGTGGTCGAATAAGGTTCATGTGTTGTAGACACATTGGTGAATCGTATAGAGGAAGGGTGATGCAGAGTTTGTAGGCGCAGTGTGTTACAGAATGCGCTTAGCAAGTTATGTGCGTAAATTCTAATTATTGCCAATTAGTGCTCATTATTGCTTGTTAAGTTCTGTTAACACTGATTGGCTTGTTAAGCCAATTAAGTTATGCACGCTGTTATAGAATACGCCTGGATTTCGGCGTAGAATGCTAGGCGCGCTATATTAGAATCTGTGGGGAGGGGGTTAGTGCTTCTAGCTCAGTCTAATCCAGGTCTGGGATCTGATTAAAAAAACCTTTTGGGCCCTTTTATTAAGATGTGTTAGTGCATAATGCAGCTTAAAATGGTGTACCACAGGACGCACTCAGGTAGCCTACAGTAAGTGGTAATTGTGCATGCACTAAAACTATTTTAAATTTGTTTTGAGGGGGCGTGTCTGGGGTCAGAGAGCGGGTGTTCCTGCACTAATCAGTTATTGCAGCTAACTGGTTCGCGCAGGGATAGCATGTGAGCCCTTGCTGCAGTGGCGATCCTAGGTCAGCTGCCACCCAGGGCGGATCGCCGCTGCGCACCTCTCCCCCCCCCCCCGGGTGCAGCGGCGTCCGTCCCCCCAGGGTGCGGCACGACCCTCTCCCACGGTGCAATGACACCCCCCTCCCAGGTGCATCAAGGCCTCTCCCAGCGCATCAAACCCCCCCCCCCCCCCCCGGGTGCATTCTTGGCTGCTGGAGGAGTGCAGAGAGCAGCCGCGCGCCTGTCGGCTCCACTGGCTCCCTGCTCCCTCTGCCCCAGAACAGGAAGTAACCTGTTCCAGGGCAGAGGGAGCAGGGAACCAGCGGAGCCGACAGGCACGCAGCTGCTTTCTGCACCCCTCCAGCGGCGTGCACCCGGGGCGGACCGCCCCCACCACCCCACCCTTGCTACGCCACTGCCTTGCTGCCTATAGAATGAGTAATGGAAAGTGCACACGTGGTAAAATTTTTGAATGCAACATTAGCGCTGGCCATTAATACAAAAAAAATAGAAAAAAAGCCATTTTTACAGCTGCAGAAAAATGGCCATAGCACGTGGGAAAGACCTGCACAAAGGTGCACTAAGACCACGTTTAACTGCAGCTTAGTAAAAGGACCCCTTAATTCACAACTACTAAAGAAACGTGTCTCTGTTATATCCCCTCCTAACTTACAGGGCTGCCGAAAGACAAAAGCAACCTGGGGCAAACACTTTTAGGGGGCCCTTACTCCCTGCCACACCAAACACGGGCATAGCAAGCAGCCCATTGGGGGAGGGGACTCTGGGGCCACCCATTCATTTTTGCTTTCTCCCCGACTCCATTCCCTCCCCCCTCCCATTAAAATTGTTACCTTTGCTGGCAGGGATGGCCAAGCCCCGCCAACCAAGTAGTTCCACGGCCTGATCCTCCGTTGGAGTAAGGAAGTTGGCAGCGTGCTTTCTAACCACCAACGCCGTTACTTCTCGCACATGCTCAGTTCACACACATGAACTGAGCACGTGCGGAGTGCTGGCGTCAGCTGCTAGAAAGCATGCTGCCCTACTTCCTTACACCAGGGGAGGTTCGGACTTCGGAGCTATTTGACTGGCAGGGCTTGGGTATCCCCGTCAGCCATTCAGTGTACTGCAGTTCAGTGGGCCAGAGCCTGGGTCTGCCGGGCCCCTCCCTTCGAGGCTAGGCCCAGGGAATCTTGCACCCCTCTCCCTCCCAGCGGGCCTGCTTACTTACAATATAATTTACAAGCATTCTAGCGCATAACTAGGTGCAGGCATTTTCACCAGTGCTTGTGTCTTACATGTAAGTGCAGTCTTGGCCTTGCACTAGTAGCATTTCATATAGAAAAATAGGCACCTACTTTGCTTTACAGAATAGGCTTAAATTAGGCAGCATAATCAGTGCCATCGGGTAGGCGCCCTGTTAACATTTTTCAAATTGCCGCTTTCTTCTTTTCTGATTGGGTTGTTGTCTGGGTAACAGTCATTGCTTTCTTTTTTTTTTTTCTATTCTAGTCACTGTTTGAGCGCCAGGGAATGCCAGCACATTCAGGATTCCTTACAGGGACTGAAAAACCCCATATCCCACTGCCTAGAGGAATGTCCCGAACTAAATCTGTAGGTAAGACTTTACCAAACATGGGAGATATTAAAAAAAGTAACTTTGTAGGGGAAATGACATGACTGTAGATGGCAGGGACCTGTGCTATAGCAACCATCCGTTTAAATACTGATATCTGGACAGATAAAACAGCGTAGATGAAAGATGACATCGCCCACGGAATGTTTTTGGCTATTTCTTCATCATTGTTTACTCTCAGCCAAAACTTATTACTCAACCTAATTCTCATCACCTTATACTGGAGAAAGTAGGTAGACTCTGTAATGGCCTCTCTCTGCAAATCCATTTTTATCATTGAGTACCTTAATTCTCAATTAGTAGAATTTCATCATCTCATATACAACTGTTGTTAAGCCACAGTGCAAGTTTTCAGCCCTAAGACACGACTTTTCCCTTTACAGTTTAATAAGAAAGTTGATTTTGCTGGCCAGCATGTAGAAAATACCAAATTTTGGAGGCCCTTTTACTAAACTGTGGTAGAGAGGTGTGGTAGCCGTGTTAGTCCACTCTTAAAGTTATCAATAGAAATCAAACAAAATAAAACATGGAAAAGAAAATAAGATGATACCTTTTTTATTGGACATAACTTAATACATTTCTTGATTGGCTTTCGAAGGTTGCCCTTCTTCGTCAGATCGGAAATAAGCAAATGTGGTAGCAGATAGTATATATGAGAGAAACATCAAAGCATTACTTTGACAGTCTGACAGAGTGGGAGGGTGGGGGTATGCATGGGGACATCAAAGCATTTCATTGATATTCTAACAGGATGGGTGTTGGTAGGTGAGAGGAGGGTGATAAACAGAGAAATACAACTTTATGTTTTATAATGACATCAAATGAAAATAGCCGGTGCCAGTCAAGCCCCCACCCCTGTGGGCCAACACTTTACAAGACCAGAACACTGCACCAGTGATTTCACAGTAAGAATACTGAAAGGTCATTTTAAAACAATACAGGAACGTAAGACCTTTGAAATAAGAATGATTGAATATTTTGACACCCAACAAACAGGACTTAATAAGGATCTGGGTTTTCTAACTCATTATAAAACGTAAAGCTGTATTTCTTTGTTTATTTCTCTGTTTATCACCCTCCTCTCACCTACCAACACCCATCCTGTTAGAATATCAATGAAACGCTTTGATGTCCCCATGCATACCCCCACCCTCCCACTCTGTCAGACAGTCAAAGTAATGCTTTGATGTTTCTCTCATATATACTATCTGCTATCACATTTGCTTATTTCCGATCTGAGGAAGAAGGGCAACCTTCAAAAGCTAATCAAGAAATGTACTAAACTGTGGAAAACTCTGGTCTTAGTCCGTTCTAATGCGGGACTTTTTCACACACTAACCCAGATTTACCATGGCCTGTTTTTACAGGGCTTTTTTTTTTTCCTGCAGGTTCTGTGCTAATATTTGCTTTACAGCAAGTAAAAGAGGGTCCAAAAGTACACAAAATATAGCAACCAAAAGAGAACAAAAGGACCTCCAGAACTGGAACGATAGTACAATCTTTATTGAAAGTGACCCGGCACAGGTCGTGTTTCGGCGCTCAACAACGCCTGCCTCAGGGGTCTGGAACACATACAAAGTCAAATTTTACAGACATAACAGAATTCAGTCAAAATAAAAATATAAATATATACAAATTAAAATGCATGGATATAAATATAAATTATAACTTTTCTCTCACAGTATAAATATCAGCACTGAGTCACGAATATATTTTATTTCACTTTACCTTGGCAACCAGATGCACGTATCCCATTTAGCATTATCACACACTCATGGTCCACCTTGCAAGCATTCATCATTATTTAACGAACACATCTTAGTCAAAGTATGATTTTAATTTTTATATAGTTATATTTTTATTTTGAATTTGTACAATTCATCTTTTATATATATTTTATATGTTTAAAATGTACGTGTTTTCTTTATGTTATTGGATTCTGTTACGTTTGTAAAATTTGACTATGTATGTGTTCCAGACCCCTGAGGCAGGCCTGTGTCGGGTCACTTTCAATAAAGATTGTACCATCGTTCCAGTTCTAGAGGCCCTTTTGTTCTCTTTTTGTTGCTAATATTTGCTTTGGCACAAAGTACCTGTGAAATATTAACACGGGGGCACTTCCTGCATTAAGTCTGTATTATCCAGTTAGCGCATGCTAATGTATATGCAATAGCTAGGTAATGCCTCCACGCCATTCTCTACCCATGCCACGCCACCTCCAAAACATAATGTGCAATTAGCACGTGCTTACAGGTAAACTATCACAAAATGCTTTAATGCATCTTGTGCTTAACATAGTTTACTTAAAGGGCCCCTTTAATATTCATTATTGCACATCTGTTATATTTTTAGATCATTTCTACCCATGCTGAACTACTGTGAGTCTTTTTTGATTCATATTGCAATCAAACTTTGCAGAAACTGTCTAGATTATCTACTGTCCTCCAGCCATTCTGGACCTACCAGTGCATTCTGTCTATTATTACAATGACATGAATAGACAAGGGAATTACCCAGGCTACTCCCATGTTTTTGTTTCAGTTTAATTTGTAGCTTATGTTTAGATTTAGATAATGAGCCAGTGGATTTTCCTTTGTGGCTACGAGAAGAATACTTAGAACCTCTAGTCCATTAACAGTAAACAGTCTTGAGTTGATCCGGGTAGTTAGTAATATTGAGAAGCCTCTAGAGCTTCAGAGGTCAGGGATTTGGCGGTGATGATAGATTTCAATTTGTCTTTTGAGAGCACAGGTTTCTAAGTTCATGCCATCTTCGTTTTGGAAGTTGAGGTTGATCAAGAAATCGCACCCCTACCTCTAATGCAAACGCTCAGAACCGTGGCATCAAGACTACCAAGACAGTTACTCCAACGAAATCGATCAACTGGCTGGAAGGTTGTAAACAGTGTTCCAACTTGGCACAGGCAAATTAATTATGAAGCAAAATGGCTTCACCTCTGCATGGATGATTTTAATGCAGCTGCTCAGGACCAACTACATTGGAAGAGACTCACTACGGACAGCTACAGCCCTGATTTAAGGTTATTCATGGTTCTGCACTGAGGTATCTGCAGAAAAAGGTGACAGGATATGTGCTTAATAGGGCATTATGTTTAGTCGACTAAGGGTTGCTGGTGATTCAGACGAGGAGACATGCTGTTGCATATCATATGAAAACTCGTACATTTTCCGTACTGCCACCTACCTATTATAAGCCCTTGTCTTATGAAATTCGTTTGTGCTTTAACTTGGGTGCATTTCATAAGGCTGTGAATTAAACTCTGGAATTCGTTGCCAGAGAATGTGGTAAAGGCGGTTAGCTTAACGTGGTTTAAAAACGGTTTGGCCGGCTTCCTAAAGGAAAAGTCCATAGACCATTATTAAAATGGACTTGGGGAAACTCCACTGTTTATTTCTGGGATAAGCAGCATAAAATGTTTTGTACTTTTGGGGATCTTGCCAGGTATTTGTGACCTGGATTGGCCACTGTTGGAAACAGGATGCTGGGCTTGATGGACCTTTGGTCTGTCCCAGTATGGCAACACTTATGTACTTAGGATTCTGAATGGAATCTTGCTACTCTTTAGGGTTCTAAATGGAATGTTGCTACACACTTTGAAATTCTGCATGGAATCTTGTTATTCTTTAGAATTCTAGAATCTTGCTACTCTTTGGGGTTCTACATGGAATGTTGCTATTGTTTGGGTTTCTGCCAGGTACTTGTGACCTGGATTGGCCACTGTTGGAAACAGGATGCTGGGCTTGATGGACCTTTGGTCTGTCCCAGTATGGCAACACTTATGTATTTAGGATTCTGAATGGAATCTTGCTACTCTTTAGGGTTCTAAATGGAATGTTGTATACACTTTAATTCTGCATGGAAACTTGTTATTCTTTAGAATTCTAGAATCTTGCTACTCTTTGGGGTTCTACATGGAATGTCACTATTGTTTGGGTTTCTGCCAGGTACTTGTGACCTGGATTGGCCACTGTTGGAAACCGGATGCTGGGCTTGATGGACCTTTGGTCTGTCCCAGTATGGCAATACTTATGTACTAATGTACTTGGATATTTAGACAAGTTTATGGCTAGAGGAAGTGTTTGAATAGTCATAATAAGATTTTATTTTTCATATGAGTAGATGTTTCTGCATTTTTAAGGATATTTTTATTTATTAAGGAGTGGAAGGGAAACAGTAATGGAAATGAGGAATGACAGGAAGGTGGAAGGGATAGGGTGTGTTTAAATGTTGTGATGGATTTGTTTATATATGGGAAGTGATGGGGGTCTTTAATTTGTTTATTTTTAAGCTGCTTCAGGTCTTTTATGATAGAGACGGTTGATAAATGGAACAAATATAAAAATAACTGAAGATGACCCCGGATATTCAATGCCGGGCCATTTCCGGCCAGCAGCATTGAATATTAGGGTTTTCACTCCTGCCGGTTAAGCTGATATTCAGCACTAACTGAGCATTGGCTAGCGCTTAAAGATAGGACAGCTATATATGCGGTTCTGTCTATGCACTACACTGTCTCAGTGACATAAAGACACTCTAGAACAGGGTTTCCAAACCTGTTTGGCTGTATGGTCCCTTATTAACCTCCAAAACCTTCAGGGACCCTCAGTTCATATCTACCAATTTTCCCAGCCCTCCCCCCCCCCCCCCTTAGCATCAAGCCTGTCCCCATTAGCCTTCTTTATACCTCTTCCTATCTCTAACACTGTCTCTGTCTCCTATCCCCCACCATCAGTCCTCATCATTCTCTCTCTCTCCCCCAAACAGTCCTGACCAGTCTGGTTCTCTCATTCCCTCTAACCAGTCCCTAGCAATCTCTGTTTTTTACCATTCTGCCTTTCCCCACAGATCTATCCCTCCCCATCTCTCTCGCTCTCTCTTTCTTCCCCTCTTGCTCCCCCAACCAGTCTCTCTCTCTCTCTCTCTCTCTCTCTCTCTCTCTCTCTCTCTCTCTCTCTCTCTTTCATTCCATCCAGTCCCCAATAGTTAGTCTCTCTCTCGTCTTCCTCCCAGCCAGTCCCCCCCACCCAGTCTTTTTCTCTCTCCTTAGCATGTTCCTACCAGTCTCTCTCTTTTCCCTCGCCATCCAGTCCCCACCAGCCTCTCCGTTTCTCCTCTCCAGCAGTCAATTTGGTCTCCGTTTCTCCTCTCCAGCAATCAAGTTGGTCTCCTTCTGTCCCTCCAGCTAGTCCCCACCATGAGTATCTCTCCTTCTCCCTCTCCTCACCTGTTGATGCTGTACTGCCGTTCCCAGGTCTGCAGGAATACTGATACTGGTCCTTTCACTCCTGCTCCTTAACTCCACGGCTGCCTCTGATCATACCCCACAACAGCACCACTTTTGATCCCACCCCTGCAGCTGTTCTGCTGTTGTCCCACCCCACATCTGCTGCTGCGGCTTCTGAATTCCGCAGCTACTAATGCTGTTACCACAATCCCCACTGCCTATGCCGAGCCAGCAGCCTCTATATTCTGATTGCATGGATTACAGCAGGATGAAAGGACATTTTTCTCTTTTCTGTGTCCTGCAGACCCCTCGTAATGGTTTTAAGGACCCCAGGGGTCTGCAGACCACAGGTTGAGACCATGCTCTAGACTGTTTATAGCATAAAATGAGATACACATAGAGTCTGCCCAAACTGCACTCAAAACATGCCCTCTTCAAATCTGTGAGGGCTGTGAGCATATGTGTGTAAGTGGGGCTTTTCTACTATCACATGTAAAGTTGCCTCCATAGCTAAACAAGTGTGGGGACGCAAAGTGGAGTGGAGGAGTGGCCTAGTGGCTAGAGCACCGGTCTTGCTATCCAAAGGTGGCCAGTTCAAATCCCCCTGCTGCTCCTTTTGATCTTGGGCAAGTCACCTAATCCTCCATTGCCTCAGGTACAGACAGATTGTCAGCCCTCCTGGGACAGAGAAATATCCAGTGTACCTGAATGTAACTCACCTTGAGCTACTACTGAAAAAGGCAAGATTCTAGAATCCCAAAGAGTAACAAGATTCCATGCAGAATCTCAGAGTGGCAACATTCCATGTAGAACCCCAAAGAATAAGAGTGGAGGAGTGGCCTAGTGGTTAGCGTACCGGTCTTGCAATCCAGAGGTGGGCGGTTCAAATCCCACTGCTGCTTCTTGTGATCTTGGGCAAGTCACTTAACTCTCCAATGCCTCAGGTACAAACTTAGATTGTCAGCCCTCCTGGGACAGAGAAATATCCAGTGTACCTGAGTGTAACTCACCCTGAGCTACTACTGAAAAAGGTGTGAGCAAAAATCTAAATAAATAAAAAATGAAAATGCTCTCACTATTTGCTAAATAGTGGGCTGAGATTAGGGAGAGAAGGGAATGGACTGACTGAAAAATACTATGGAGATGAAATTCCCCCCTTTATCAATATGTGCCGGGGAATATATTCCTAGCATTTTATCAGTAGAGGAATCGTAGAACCTCTTTGTCACTCCAGTTGAGTGCCAGCGGTGTCAGCGATATCAGAATATTGCGCCAAGCAGACTACAGATTTTGTTTGGTCTCTGCTTCTAGTAGCAGAAGGTAATGCATATAAATTGATGAATATTATATTTATAAATTCATTGCATGAGGGTATTTTGCTACTTTTTAGACAGCACTGGAATTTCACAGCAGCTATGTGAACGATGGAGCTGCACAAAATTTGCTCCAACTGTCTCTTCTCATTTGCGGTGGCAAAGCGGGCAGGACAAGGGGGCACCTTCGCACAGGACGCAACTATAGTTTATGTACAGTCCTGTTTCACATTCTAATAACAGTGGAGAAGTAATAATGGAGTGGAGGAGTGGCCTAGTGGTTAGGGTGGTGGACTTTGGTCCTGGGGAACTGAGGAACTGAGTTTGATTCCCACTTCAGGCACAGCTCCTTGTGACTCTGGGCAAGTCACTTAACCCTCCATTGCCCCAGGTACAAATAAGTACCTCTATATGTAAGCCGCATTGAGCCTGCCATGAGTGGGAAAGCACGGGGTACAAATGAAAATAAATAACAATATTGTCGATATTGATGATAATTATTGTTGGATGTGAAGCATCTGTTCACGCTTTCCAAAATTACTAGGACTAGGGGGCATGCGATGTAACTACAGTGTAGTAAATTTAAAACAAATAGGAGAAAATATTTCTTCACCCAACGCATAATTAAACTCTGGAATTTGTTGCCGGAGAACGTAGTGAAGGTGGTTGGCTTGGCAGAGTTTAAAAAGGGATTGGAAGGACAAGTCCATAGACCGCTACTAAAAGGACTTGGGAAAAATCCACAATTTGGGGAATAACTTGTATAAAATGTTTGTACGTTTGGGTAGCTTGCCAGGTGCCCTTGACCTGGATTGGCCGCTGTCGGGGACAGGATGCTGGGCTCGATGGACCTTTGGTCTTTTCCCAGTATGGCATTACTTATGTACTTATGTGTTAATCCATGGTTTGGGGTCTTTGTAATCCAGACTGATCCTGGAGATACAGGTTGTCATTTACCTCTATTGATTTATTTTGTTTGATTGCGTGCCTCGTGAAAATAAAAAAGTTTGAGGGGTTTCACAACTAATCAAAAGCGTATCATAAACACACAATAATATTTGTTGCCGGTCTCAAGCCTGGATAAAGCGATGAAGGTTGGCAGAAGGTCCAGTGCTGTAAAAATGAGAAGCAAGACAATGGTGGAGGAGATCAAGGAAAGACAGTAGGGACTTGGTCATCACCCTGGTCAACATGAACCAGGCCACAGCTCTAGTGATCTGCGGACTACTAGACCCAAAGTGAAAAAGGAGAAGAAAATGATAGGAAGAATGTGAAAAGGAGGAATCACCACCTGAGAATAAAATGTGAGGACACTCCACCGAGCTGGAAACTACAGTCTATTAAAGAATGAATTGCAGAGATTTAAATATGATGTGGTCAGTCTGTGAGAAGTGAGATGGAAAGGTACCGCGCTACAGCCATGGTGTGTACTTTGAAGATGGACATACAGATGGTCGGAGCTGGAGCGGAACATGGGAAGGACACACAGTTAGAATACTATAATATACCAGGGGCGTAGCTAGATGGGGCCACGGGGGCATGGCTCCCCACAGATTTAGTCCTGGCCCCTTCTACTTTCAACCCCCCCCCCCCCCCCCCGCCACTTTCGACCGCCGCTCAGTTTCACTTAAAGGAACGTGCAGGACGTCAGGACTCACAGCACAGATCAGCGAACGCGCCGGAGACCAGTGCTGAAGAAGACTAAGGCTGGCGGGGATTGGGGACCCCCGCCAGCAAAGGTACCTTGCGGCGGCAGGGGGGGTCAAAAGTGGGGGAGGATCAGCAGTGGCGGGGGGGGGGGTCAAAAGTGGTGAGGAATGAGGCAGCGACTGGGGAGGCGGGCTAAAATGTGCTCCCCCACCTTGGGCTCTGGACCCCCGTCCCGCCAAAGTCTGGCTATGCCCCTGCCTGGCAGTAATTCTAATTTTGATACATGTCCAAAACACGCGGCAGAAAATAATTTCTATTTTCTACCGCATGGCGCTAACCGGGCAGTAATCAGCAGCGTACACGTTCTGACGAATACTGGCCAGTTAATGCGTGGGACCTTACTGCTAAGTCAGTGGGTAGCGGTAAGGTCTCAAAATGGATGTGCGCCAATTTTTATTTTGCTGCACGTCCATTTTTGGCCAAAAAAATGGTCTTTTCTTTTTGCAGGCACACTGAAAAATGGACCTGTGTGCGTCCAATACACGCGCCTATACCAGCGCATGCCATTTTTCATCACGCTTTAGTAAAAGGACCCTTAAATGCTGAAGCCTTGACATGGCCCGGCACTAAACTTCTGGGTTTAAGGCCAGCGGCTTTCAGCAAAACGCTGATCGCCACTGGCTGAATATCGGGCACACGTACAGAGGCACCTGCCTTTGGTGCGGGTAGATTTTTCTGGGAAAAATAATGCACATGCTATAGATTTTAAAACGCAATCTACATTCGTTATCTTCTGATTCCCCTCAAACTAACCCCTCTCTCCCAGGAATAAAACTGTGTGGATATTGGAGCAACATGTGTACTCATTGCTGGATTAAGGGAGAACTATTTTTCAGACAGTCCATTTATCCATGAAATAATCACTGTTTAGCCTTGGAAAAGGCTTTTGAAAATCTGTGTACAGCAGGGTATAATATTCAATAGCATTTAACCAAGTAAAGCCGTGCTTTATGCCCAGAGATAGGCTTTTATGAAACTACATACCTAATAGGTAGATAAAGTTACGCATGTAAACCAGGGGCGAAGCCAGACTTTGGCGGGAGGGGGGTCCAGAGCCCAAAGTGAAGGGGCACATTTTAGCCCCCCCCCCTCCTGGCACCGCCGACCCCCCTCCCCGCCATTGCTGACCCCGCCGCCACCACCAACGTTGCCCCCCCCCTGCCGACGACCCTCTTGACCCCCCCTCCCACCGCCAATCCGCCATCACCTACCTTTGCTGGCGGGGGACCCCAACCCCCGCCAGCCGAGGTCCTCTTCTTCTCGCAAAAGGCTTCCTTCTGTTTCTGACGTCCTGCATGTAGAAGGAAGCCTTTTGCGAGAAGAAGAGGACCTCGGCTGGCGGGGGTTGGGGTCCCCCGCCAGCAAAGGTAGGTGATGGCGGATTGGCGGCGGGAGGGGGGTTGAGAGGGTCGTCGGCAGGGGGGGTCCAGGGCCCCCCCCTGGCCCTATGTAGCTACGCCACTGATGTAAACTCTTTGGCCAATATTTCAAACTATTTAACCAGGAACAATTCCTGGCCGGTTAAATAGCCTAAAGCCGACTATGCACTGATATTTAGCATGAGATAACCAGCTATCACGGATGAGTATTACCGCTTACTCCCGGATTCTATATAGCGCACCTAGAGTTCTTTTATAACTACACTTGTAGATTAAGTTTTTTTAACAAGCTGTTAAGCATTGTTAACATCTCTTAACAAGCAATAATGATCACTAATTGGCAAAAATTAGAATTTACGCACGTACATTGCTAAGTGTATTCTGTAATGTACTGCGCCTAAATTCTAACATGTGCAGGCAAAAAGGGGCGTGGAAATGGGCGTTTTGTGGGCATTCCAAAATCTACGTGCATTTTTATAAAATATGGCCAGTGTGCGTAAATCTACGTGCAGGGGTTTACATCAGCTTTTCATTGGCATAAATGGACACACGTAGATTCGGTTGCTTTAACTACACCTAAGCGTGTTCTAATTACCGCACGTAAATTCCGCTTAGGCATAATCGCCTAGCTCAGGTTAATTTTAGGTGCCATATATAGAATCATGCCCTTAGCTAGCTTGTTCACTGGCTACGTCACACAACATAGCCTGTTGACGCTGATATTCATTGGCTGACCGGCTACGTTTAGCAGCCAGATGGACCCGCATAAATGGCAGTTCTATTTTTGGCTGCTATAATTTAGCCAGTCAACCGATGAATATTGGCTTTTAACCAGCTATGTTTTTAGCAGTCAAAAAACCCAGAAAATTCAACGCTGGTCGCCAGATGTGATCCCAGCATTGAATTCTGTGTTCGCTGTCAACAGCGGGTGTTAGCTGGGCACCCTCCCGCAGTCTGAATATCGGCCCCTATAACTTTACCCAGACTTAGCAGAGGCATTTCCAAGGGCAGTGTTGGGAAGTGGTGTTGCATTTACATGTGTACGTATGTAATATAACACAAAAAACGTGCGTATGCTAAAGAGCACACTCATGTTCGGACATTTAGGGGGTCTTCTACTAAGGCACGCTCACGTTTTTGGCACGTGCTAAAATTGTAGGTGCGCTAAACGTTAGAGACACCAATGAATTCCTATGGGTGTCTCTAACGTTTAGCGCGTGCTAAAAACGTTAGCGCGTCTTAGTAAAAGACGCCCTAAAATTCCCTGGAGTAATTTTCAAAGTGGAAGTATGGACTGCTTTGGCTTTGAAGTTTTGTTGAATGCCACACAGGAAAAAAGTATGTGTGTTTTTGCACGTGTACAATTATAAAATTATCCCCACGACCCTTTCTTGAAGTCCTAATTTAGTAAAGCCCATACATAACGGATAAAAGGATTTTCTGATAATTTTGGTCCAATTTGTTTGCCAATGGGGTAGGACTGACAAATGATAAACGAATTTCAGATCATTACATTACATTATATTTCTCATATTCCCACTACTACTTCAGCATCCTATTCTGATGCCAAAGAAACGAGGCTAGACATAATCTAGGAATTACAACAAATAAGGGATACCATTAACATTCAGGCAGTACGTATTTGTGAATCAAAAAGGTTTTCACAACTTTCCTAAAACCAACATAATTAGTCAACCGTAATGGCAGTTCATTCCAGCCCTGGCTGATAGGAAAAGGTCAGCGTAAACAACCTTTTGAACCTGATACCTCTGAAATATAAAAGCAAAGCAACTGTTTGCGAAGAGAGGGGATGGGACAGCTTCCCTATGAGGAAAGGCTAAAGCGGCTGGGGCTCTTCAGCTTAGAGAAAAGCCAGCTGAGGGGAGATATGATAGAGGTCTATAAAATAACGAGTGGAGTTGAACGGGTAGATGTGAAGCGTCTGTTTACGCTTTCCAAAAATACTAGGACTAGGGGGCATGCGATGAAGCTACAATGTAGTAAATTTAAAACGAATCGGAGAAAATGTTTCTTCACTCAACGTGTAATTAAACTCTGGAATTTGTTGCCGGAGATTGTGGTGAAGGTGGTTGGCTTAGCGGAGTTTAAGGAGGGTTTGGACGGCTTCCTGGGGGAAAAGTCCATAAACCATTATTAAATGGACTTGGGGAAAATCCACTATTTCTGGGATAAGCAGTATAAAATGTTTTGTACATTTTTGGGATCTTGCCGGGTATTTGTGACCTGGATTGGCCACTGTTGGCCACTGTTGGAAACAGGATGCTGGGCTTGATGGACCTTTGGTCTTTCCCAGTATGGCAATACTTATGTACTTATGGGGTCCTCTCACAAGTTGAAGATAAATGTACCAACCTACACACATGTAGGAAGGAGCTCTACCGTTCGAAATTTTAAACATCATACTGTATAATTTAAATATCATTCAGGTTTCTGTCAGCAATGAAGAATCTCCAGTATATTTTCATAGTGAATATATCAAACAGAATGCTGTAATTTATTTTGTAAATAATTCGAACAGCCCAAGTAAACAATATTGCAGTAAGCTAATTTTGATAGTAGTGAAGCCTGTACCGTCGCTGCTTCTTCTCCCAAAGCAGCAGCGGCGGAAAAACAAACAAAAAGCAAATGCGGAGCCGCAGCACTGCCTTCAGGCATGCGCTGTCAATTCTGCCAGTCCTCTGTCCCCGGAACTCGAAGTTGACATCAGCGGGGGCAGAGGAGCAGCAGAGCCGACAGCGCGTGCCTGAAGGCAGTGCTGCGGCTCCGCATTTGCTCTTTGTTTGTTTTTCCGCCGCTGCTGCTTTGGGAGAAGAAGAAGCAGCGGCGGTAAGAACAAGCAATTACATCTCAGCAGGAGACTTTCCCGCCAAAGCGGGAGTCTCCCGCTCAATGCAGGAGACTTGGCAGGTCTGCATGCCAGCTTGTGCAGCATATGGATATACACACAGTCCCGCGTTTGCTTTTTTTTTTTGTCGTGCTTGCTGCACAGAGCAGAGGCTGCATCGTGGAGGGAGACCGTCAGGATGAAAAGTTGAAGCCAGTGGTTGGTCTCCGTTTCTCCTTCACCTAAGTAAGCAAACGGTAACCTCTGAGCTGCTGCATCCACATTGTCATTGTTATATTATTGGTAGCATTTCTTTTTTATTTATCTCACTTATGTTTTCAAACATTGCTGGCTTGTGCAGTATAAAGATGTACACAGAGGAAATATAATAAGGGAATAACTTTTCATAGGTAGAGTAATAATTTGTTAGAAAGTGTAATCAGTGTATCATTTGGAGGGGCTGGTTATAGGGACACCCTAGCACTGTTATATTTATGCAGAGATTTTTTTTCCCAAGGTAAATGGTCTCTAAAACAGACATCATGTTATGAGAATCAGGTGTTCAACATTCAGAGTTTCTATTTTATATAATTTATATCCCATATTAAACATGAATTGGGTTGAAACCTGGGAACATTTAACATCTTTTTATTTTCCTATGCCTATGTCAAAAGAAATTCAAGATGACATACGGTAGAGTGGGCGGAGCCAAGCCAGAGTGGGTGTGGTTGGAGCATGTACTAAAATCTCCCTCTCAAAAATCGGGACCCCATGGCAGCTCTGGGCATATTTGAAAATATAAGTGAGATTTAATAAAAATGCTACCAACAATAAAGAATGACATTGTGGATGCAGCAGCTCATAGGTTTGTTTGCATTGTTTTGAGTACGTGGAAGACAGCTGCGAGGTGGAGAGGAAACAGAGACTAATCTAACTGACTTCAACTTTTTTACGTCATGCCGTCTCCTGTTCTCAATCAAACGTCCTACTCCTTGCTCATAACAGGGACTCAGGGAGGGGGTACTTCCCTTGTCTTCATGCTGTCCAAAGACAGGAAATACACCCTGTGAACTAACACTAGCATTACAGTGACACACACACAGATTCTACACAGCACTGAGAACTGTTGTTTCTAACACAGGCTGCATTAACAATACGTGTCTAACAATAAACTTTAGACCAGCCTATCTCTAATACTGTGAAAATGTGGCCTAAATAATGAGAAAGACTTTGTTGTTCAGTTAAAAGATAAATCATGCTCTAGTTATGACGGACCAACTACAGTTTTAATAAATGAGATTTTGTGATTTTTTTTTTGAGATACCAAGATCAGTGGCCCTGTTTACTAAGCTGTGCTATAGGCGCGCTAGCCACGCACTAAAAAGTAGCACACGCTAAATGCTAGCGCACCCTAGTAAACAGGGCCTTAAACGTCTTAGTTATATAAGGGGTCATTTTCAATACAGACCTCCAAGGTGCAAAGTCTATGGGTATTATGTATGCAGCAGAATTTCTACAGATTTTCAGAAGCCAAGTTTGCACATATTTTTCTTTTGAAAATTGCCTGGGTACTATCAGGCTCATTTTCAAAGCACTTAGCCTCCCAAAGTTCCATAGAAACCTATGGAACTTAGCCTCCCAAAGTGCTTTGAAAATATGCCTCAATGTGATCCATGGACTTTATATCTGTTGTATATGTGACTAAAGTTTGCAGGGAAGTAGCATGCATGATTTGAAAATGCAATGCTCACATGACATGCTTATTTTTTCATCTTGTCCAAAATGTGCCTTCCCTTTTCCTGGCTAAAAATATATTTGCTGTGGAGCTCCGCAAGTATTTTAGCCACAATAAGGGTAGGCAGTTTTGAGGGCCCTTTTACCTGGGTAAATCATTATTTACCTGGGTAAATGGCAGGGTTGGCTTTAGGAGTGTGTGGTCTGTACAGTCACACTAGGAACTGCTGTTTCAGGGTGCAGGAGCACTATTTCCAAAGGTGTACTGCTGACTGCCGTGAAGGGTGCTGCCAATGCTAAAGCCAGCCCTAATAAATGATTTTTCAAAATTGTCCTCCTAATGTTCAGTTCATGGAATTAGTTTCATGCGACCTATTCACAAGGTGACTGCTGTGCAGCTTATTGGAACAGGCTGATTTTTTACATAACAGTTTGCTATTGCAATGTCATTATATTTGTTGCAGAGTTTAATTAATTCTGTATTATATAAATACCACAGTAGAAAAGAATTTCATCTGAATGAACAGGTCAGAGATTTTAATGCTTGAATGATGAATAGATTTTCAGTTGTGCTGAAGTTATAACATGGTTGTTTTTGCAGGTGAAGATGAGAAACTTACAGCCTCTCTACTGGATGGTAAATTTCCCCGGAGCACGTCAATGCAGGATACAGTTAGAGAAGGGCATGGAATTCCACCTCCTCCCCAGACAGCTCCTCCTCCTCCTCCTTCTCCATATTACTTTGATACAGGCCCTCCCCCATCTTTTTCTCCACCCCCACCCCCAGGAAGAGTTTATGATACTGTAAGATCTAGCTTTAAGCCAAGTTTGGAGGCCAGACTCCATGGATTCCCAGAGGTCGTCACAACCGCTGAAATTTATGATACTTCAAGGACTTCCGTTCCTCATCCAGACAGACAAAAACGAGCCCGTTCTATGATAATCCTCCAGGACTCCTCTCATTTACCTGTGGAACCCACTGACATTCCCCATCCAGGGCCTTCTGCTACCCCTTCAGAGAAGTTGAAAAGAAAAGGGCGAATAGTTGATAACCCCTATGCCAACATGAGTCAATTTAATGTGAGTTTGTTTGCCCCCACAAAGCCCCACAGGAAAAAAAGCCCTCTGGTGAAGCAACTGCAAGTAGAGGATGCTCAGGAAAAGTCAGCCTTGTCCATTGCAGCAGGCTTTACCAGAGACCCCTCTCCTACTCGACGAAGCCCACGCCAGAGTGTCATGGAGTTTGAGCAGCAGATTGGTATAGCTCAGGCTGAGCCAACAAGCAGCCCCTTTGCTACTACCATTGCTGGAGTCATGAAGGACAGAGAGCGTCGTCTTGATGAGAAACGGAAATCCACTGTCTTCCTATCAGTAGGGGCCATTGAAGGAAGCCCTCCAAGTCCTGACTTGCCATCTCTACAGCAGTCAAGGTCTATTGATGAACGATTATTAGGAAGCCGAGATGTTCTACTGCCCTCTCCTGTCTCAGCTTTAAAGCCATTGATCTGCAGCTCATCATCAACTTTTATTCACCCTCTTACAGGAAAACCCCTGGATCCCAACTCACCACTGGCACTTGCGCTGGCCGCAAGAGAGAGAGCCCTGTCTAGTCAAGTTCCGTCAAGATCACCAACACCAGTCAAGAGCCCTGATTCAGACAGAGCAACACCTCTGTTTGTGGACATCCAAACCAAAGAACCAGGGAGAGGTGAATTAGAGTGCTTAATTTCGCCCATTTTTTCACCTGGATCTAAAGGAAGCTATGGTCCATCTCCAGAAACAAGGCCCCCTACAGCAAGCCACTGGGGAATCCCTACAACATTGAGGAAAGAGACTGAAATTCAAGCAGAAAAACCTGAAAGGGAAGAGAAAAAACTTGAAGACAAGAAAACTATGATAATCAGCATTGTGGACACATCCCAGCAGAAGACTGCAGGACTTATAATGGTCCATGCAACAAGTAATGGTGAAGAGGTAGGACTTGAGATGAAACTGGAGAAACCAGTAGTTCCAGAGAAACCTGGAGAACTAGCACAGCTGCCCAAAGCTGAGACCCAGCCAAGTCCTGTGAGTAAACCTCCAGTCAGCCAAGTTTCTGAAAAGACCCTTGGGCAGGGGAGTTCAGAGGAGGATGTAGAGCCCTATACAGTTACTCTACCACCAGCTCAGCTGTCTTCAAGTGATGAGGAGACTAGGGAGGAACTAGCCAAGATTGGGCTGGTACCTCCACCAGATGAGTTTGCAAATGGAGTACTGGTCACCAAGCCTGGCACACCAATCAGCCAATTGACTCAGCCCACCATGCCATCCATACCAGCGGCAGTAGTAGCACCTTCTACCACTGGTGGAACATCCTCAGGGAAGCCCTCTGATGCCCCCGTAGCCCAAGAGTCTGCTGCAGACTCAGGAGTGGAGGAAGTGGACACCAGAAGTTCAAGTGACCATCACCTGGAGACTACAAGCACCATATCCACCGTCTCCAGTATGTCCACATTGTCCTCAGAAAGTGGAGAGCCCACTGATACTTACACTTCATTTGCAGATGGACAAACTTTTATACTCGAGAAGCCGCCAGTGCCTCCAAAGCCAAAACTTAAGTCCCAGCTCAGCAAGGGGCCAGTTACTTTCAGGGACCCACTTTTGAAGCAGTCTTCGGACAGCGAGCTCATCTCCCAGCAACATGCAGCCACTCTGGCCTCTGCCAGTGTTGGTCGCCCACGCTACCTCTTTCAGAGAAGGTCCAAGCTATGGGGGGACCCCGTGGAGAGTAGACCATCTCATGGGGCTGATGACGACAAGCCAACTGTGATCAGTGAACTCAGCTCTCGGCTACAGCTTCTGAATAAAGATACAAGATCATTGGGGGAAGAGCCCACAGGAACATTAGATCCTGGAAAGAAGTCACCTGTGGTTGCAGCACGGTAAGATTTCTGCTGGCCAGGGGGAGGGAGAGAAATTGATGCATGTCAATAATAAACAGCATCCTACAAACGACAGGCAGAAAAAAAAAGTATGAATGAGGTGCAAATCAGAAGGCCTGTTTGGTGCTGCACTTCAGACACATCAGTATTCTATACCAAATCAGAACAGCAATGTGCTGAAACTGAGTTTATTAAAGCTTTGGATTAGGGTTCATCCCAACAAACATTCCTGCTATCCTATGGCATAGTCTTTTTTCATCTCTTTTTCTACTGTGTATTTTACTATCATTTTTTTGTTACTGTCTCTCACTTAATCCTCATATCTTGCAAACATACAGATCAATTTTCAACAGTGGTGGTGACTGCATTTTTTTAAAATGCCAGCTGCAGGGTTTAAAAAAATAAGTATGTTCAGCACTAAGTAAATGTACATCATGCATAATGTGTTTGCCATCACCAGCTATAAGTACACTGTGCCCGGAAAAAAGTGAACCCCCTACATATTTTGCAGTAACAAACCTGCACCAAGTTCATTAAAAATTTTAAATGCACAAAGTGATATCTATTTGTGTCACCGACACCAAATTACATAGGAATCCCTCATCCTGTTTAAGAGATTTTTAATTTTTACAAACTGCTGTCAGAAATCTGTTTCCGACATGACTTTAATTACTTGCTGACATCATCCGTGTTGTCATTGCGCGTTGATAAACAAACAACATGTCGTGAAAAGAAGATCGAGTTTTAATTAAAACACTCGGAGTTGAAAAAGGCAGTGGCACTGAAAGATTAATGGCTGAATTTCCGAGAAAAAAAAACTGGTCTGTTGCTTCTGTGAAACTCTAACTTTTGAATAGTGTTATTTAAAATTTGGCATCTCTGCAACGTTAAGGTGGATTTCTATGAAACCACACAACATATGAAATAGATATCGCTTTGTGCACCTAAAATTTTAATTTGGTGCAGGTTTGCGGTTGTTATTGCAGTGTTTAGGGGCTTCACTTTTTTCCGGACATAATGGTGATGATAGTCAGCCACTGTGACGGCAATTATTTAAAGGGGTACCTAGATTTAGGAGCCTAGAGGGCACGTGTGTCACCTATTCTACGAAGGGAAGTAGGTGCCTACTCTGCTTTATAAAATACTAGCGTAACTAGATATATTCACATGTATCCGCCCGATATTTAAAACCATTTAACTGGCCAGGAACAGCTCCTACTAGTTAAATTGCACTTAACCAATTATCCGTCGATATTTAGTGGGAGATCTCCAGTGATCTCCCGCTGAATATTGCCGGTTAGCACTTAGCAGATAGCCAGTTAAATCACGGGATATAACCAGCTATCCACTAATATTCAGCGTCAAATTCAGCCTCTGGCCAGTTTCAACTTAACCGGCCAGCTCTGAATATCGGCTTGGCCGGTTAATTTGAAACCGGCCAAAAAAACACCCGGATATTCAAAGCTGGTCACCAGAAACAGCCTGGCATTGAATATCCAGGCTCAGCACCAACTGCGAGAGACAGCTCGGCTACCTCCCACAGTCTGAATATCAGGCCCATATGTATTCAGATATGAGCACTCACTCAAGCCATAGAGCTGGCGTAAACGCTCACACCTCGATTCTGGAGATACATACGTAACTTACAGCATTCTATAAATTATGTGTGTATGAACGCCTGCCTACACGCCATCCGGATGCCGCCTGTGTGGCCCACCTGCGCATAGTTACAGAATAGCATGTAGCTGGATTATTGGCATTTACACCAGGGGCGTAGCCAGACCTCGGCGGGAGGAGAGGTCCAGAGCCCAAGGAGGGGGGGGCACAGTTTAGTCCGCCGACCGTCGCCAGGTACCTTTGCTGGCGGGGCTCCCCAACCCCCACCAGCTGAAGTCTTTCTTCTTCAGCGCCGGTTTCCGGTGTGTTCGCTGATCTGTTTCTGTGCGTCCTGACAGGACTCACAGAAACAGATCAGCGAACGTGCCAAAGACCGGCGCTGAAGAAGAAAGACTTCAGCTGGTGGGAGTTGGGGACCCCCACCAGCAAAGGTACCTGGCGGCGGGGTCAAAAGTGAAGGGGGAGGGTCAGCAGCGGGGGGGGGGGGTCGAAAGTAGAGGGGACTAAAGTTAAATCTGTGGGGGCCCATGCCCCCGTGGCCCCACCTAGCTACGCCCCTGATTTACACATGTACAGGGTTACCATATGTCCAGTTTTACCCAGTTGCCCTCTTTTTTGAGGACACCACGGCACATCCGGGTGGGTTTTGCCAGCCTGCCTGTTTGTCCAGGTTTGCAGGCAAGCGAGGGGGCCTCAGGATGTCCTGACCGCCCCTCCCTTCCTGTACCTTATCATCATGCCCTGGTGATCTAGTGGCCTCCAGAGCAGGAAAGAGACCCCTCTTTCCTGCCCGGTGCCGCCACAGACCTCTCGCTCCCAGCGCCACTTGAAAATGGCTGCCAAGAATTCAAGCGTCGGCCTCATGAGACTTCTGCAGCAGCACCAGGCAGGAAGAGCGGGCTCTTTCCTGCCTTGACTAGGCCACTAGATCACCAAGCACGATAAGGTACGAGAGGGGAAGGGATGTGGATGGAGTGAGCTGTAAAAAAAAAGTTGGGTGGAGGGAGGCTGGAAAAAAGATTGTGGAGGGGGCATACATGGGGGAGAGAGGGGGAATCTGGCTTTTTTGGGGAGAGGGTCAAGGTGGCACCAGTGGCGTTCCTAGGGCGGCTGACACCCGGGGCGGATCGCCGATGTGCCCCCCCCCCCCCCGGGTGCAGCACCCCTCCCCCCCCCCCCCCGGCGAAGCGACACCTTCTCCCCCCCCCCTCCCAGCGAAGCGACACCCCCCCCACGGGTGCATTTTTACCTGCTGGGGGGGGTGCTGCACGCCTGTCGGCGTCGCTCGTTCCATGCTCCCTCTGCCCCGGAACAGGAAGTAACCTGTTCCGGGGCAGAGGGAGCATGAAACGGGCGGTGCTGACAGGCGCATGGCACCCCCCCCCCCCCCTCCCAGCGGTGTGCACCCGGGGCGGACCGCACCCACCGCCCCGCCCCCCTAGGAACACCACTGGGTGCGTTGTGATGGAGAGTGTTGTGGGTGTGACAGGGCATGGTGGGGGTGTGATGGGTGTCCTCTTTTTTATCACGGCAAATGTAGTAACCCTACACATGTATGAGTGCACATATATGGCAGTATTATGCTTATTTAATACACATTTGGAGCCTAAATGTTGGTGCTTGGCTGTATAGATTTAACCCTAGAAGATGTACAGTTAGGCAGTTTAATTTAGGGTTGTTTAGATAGATAGATAGATAGATAGATAGATAGATAGATAGATAGATAGATAGATAGATAGATAGATAGATAGCAGCTGAATATCAGTACTGTCTGCCAAACTAGTCATTCCACTCTCACTCCACTCTGATACTATCTGAATGGTGCTGAGGCAGTTAAAGGGATTTTCACTGGCACTATCCAGGTTCACAGAGGATTCATACATGTAGCAGCAGCTACTAAACATATAATTCCATCTGAAAATCAGGCTCATAGGGCTTAACAAAAATGCTAGTAGGAATGGTGTTATTTTACACAGGGCTGGCCTTCACACTTGCAGGGACCTGTGCAGACCAGTTTTTTTTTTTCCAACTCTATTTATACATTTTTAAAGCGATAAAAGGGTGGTATTTGACAGTATTTTGTAATAACAGTAGTATTGCAAAATAAAACAAAATAACCCAGTGGTTTTAAGTTTACAAACAATGAACAGGCTTTAAACCACAGGTGGGGCTGCGGAGTATAGGGAGGGAAGTTTGAGGGGAAAGTGCATTGGGTATATCTTACATGAGTAGAGAACAGATCTCGGGGAGGAGAGAAATGGAGACGATAATTGTCTAAAACAAGCCAGGTTCTTCGAAAAGAATGTAAGTAGCCTCTTTCTTTTTTTTTTAAGGCAACTGCCTCTTCATATCATCGGAAAGCACATAGGTAACTCCACCATTCATGAAACGAAACGTTCAAGTTATTCTCGGGGGAGTTGCTGTAACTTATATCTAACTATTTTATTTTTGATGGCTCCCATATAAAAGGATATTGCAAGACATGAAATTTAAGTACAGTTTTGGAGATGGGCATAATAGCTGATTTTGACCACTTAACTGTGATCTGATATGTTTGAGTTGATGCAGGTAAGCAGGTAGGGGAATAGAGTCAAACGACAAGTATAATAAGATGTCGTCAGCATAGATGGATAATTTGAATTATTCATTCTGGATATTAATCCTGTTTTGTGCCACTTTTTAAAGTAGATTTGGAGGAAGAAATTATATATATACTAGTAAAAGAGGCCCGTTTCAGAGCAAATGAAATGGGCGCTAGCAAGGTTTTCGTCGCCAACACCCCCCCTCCCTGGCCAATCCCTTCGTTGTTCTGCCATTGCTCCGCCCCCAACGTCATGACGTTTGACGCGAGGGCGGGGCCCAGAGCGATTTCCCACTCCCTGCCTCCCTCCCTGCCAACCCCTTCGTTGTTCTGCCATTGCTCCGTCCTCGAGGGCGGTGCCCGGAGCGATTTTGGTGGCTTCACCCCCACGAACCTTCGAACCTTTTTGAAGGAAGTCATGGCTTGGCTTCAGTGATGTCAGTGTCCTCAGAACGTTGAGGGTGAGTTTTATTATAGTAGATAAAGGCTTGGAGAGAGTCATAGAGTAATTGAATCATATTAATAAATTTAGTACCAAATCCAAACCAATGCAAAATTTTGAAAAGGTAAGGCCATTCAATCCTATTGAATGCCTTTTTGGCATCGAGAGATAATGTGACAAGGGGAAATCCTGTGCAGTAGGAATGGATCCTCAGAAGCTTAGCCAAAATTGGGTGGTGGAGCAGGTGGGGGAAGAGAGGTTGGTGGTTGGGAGGCGAGGATAGTGGAGGGCAGACTTATACGGTCTGTGCCAGAGCCGGTGATGGGAGGCGGAACTGGTGGTTGGGAGGCGGGAAATACTGCTGGGCAGACTTGTACGGTCTGTGCCCTGAAAAAGGCAGGTACAAATCAAGGTAAGGTATACACATATGAGTTTATCTTGTTGGGCAGACTGGATGGACCATGCAGGTCTGTTTCTGCCATCATCTACTATGTTACTATGAGTCAATGTCATAGGCGTACGCTAAGATGTCCCAGAAGATTCTCGAGTTGCCGTTGAGTAGCCTACCTGGGGTAAAGCCATTTTGGTCGCAATGAACAAGTGAAGAAATGACTTTTTTAAAACGTTTACCAAAACCCTTGCATACATTTTGTTGTCTATGTTTATTAAAGAGATTGGTCTGTAGTTTGATACACTAGCGGGATCGCTGCCTGGTGCCTTATTTCATGGTATCTCCTTAATAGCCTTCATAATTTCTGATAGAGAGATGTTTGATTCTAGAGTGGCCTGTTGGGATTGAGATAGTGAAGGGTGTTCAGGATTATTCAAGACATTATCAAAAAGGGTGTCAGAAGGATTCATCTCTGAGTCATATAGTTGTTGATAGTATTGAGAGACTTGAAGAGCAATTGGTGAAATGGCTGATGAGAGATTCCAGATGAGTCTATGATTTGTGAAATATGGATACAGTCTTGTTTAGATTTTAAATATTGGACTAACGTGTCCTGCTTTATTATTTTCTGCATAGTAAGTAGAGTTTTGTAAAAACAAAAAAAAATAGATGAGATCACTTTTTCACTTAAGATCGTATTATATTTATATTTGGCAGTAAGAAGTTGCTGATATATGTTATGGTTTTCAGAAAGCAAATAGTTCCTCTCTAGAGATTTGATTTCCCGATCTAGGAGATCTAGTTCTTTCTTTTTCTTTTAGCTATAACAGCAGAGTAGTTTATAATAATGCCACTTATAGTCGTTTTATAAGTACTGTTCTGTAGATTGTTTCAGTAAAGACAGAAACGAGTCATCACTACGTAGGTTTGAGTTGAATCTCCAAGAACATTTTTGGGGGGGGGGGGGGGGTGGAGAGAGACATCTGAAATAACGAGTGAGATAGCTGAGTGGTCAGAGATATTTTTACTGTGTATATAGGACTCTGTAATGTAGGGGAGGAGAGATTTGGATACCAAGAAATAATCAATTCTGGAGTAACGTAAATGTAAAGTGGAAAAAAAGAATTCTTTATCTGTAGAGTGAAAGAGTCTCCAAGCATCCTCTAATCCTAATGAATTCTTAAGGATAGCTTGATTAGCTCTAATTTGGTGGTGAGGGCATGTAGCTTGTCAATCCATAATGTGGTCTAGGATTCGATTAAAATCCCCTCCTGAGATTATGTGGGCAGATTGTGAATTATTGATCTCTATGGCTAAATGTGTAAAACGTTGGGTGAGTCTTTGTTAAGTGCATAGATGTTTAGAAAAGTCTACGGGAAGTTGTCAATCGTAGTGTCAGTTTTGATCCGTCTGCACTCAGTGTCCCTGGACTAATTAATGATTTGAATTTCAAGGGATATATGGTGCAGTATTCCTACTTTTTTTTAATTGATCACTGCAGAGTGTATGCTGTTAATACATAGTTTTTATCCATGAGACGCTTGGAATCTGCATCTGGCAGATGTGTTTCCTGAAAAAAAGCTAAGTCATCTTTTATTTTAGATAGATACATTAAAAGCGTTTTCTTCTTTACAGGGTTATTCAACCCTTGTATGTTAATAGAGACTATTCTCATTCATATATGAACAGGAGAGAGACAAAAAGAAAGTTCTGAGCAAACCGCCAACATAACATATTTACAAGGGGATTTCCATCCGGTTAAAACTGAAATATTAACATCAACAAATACCGGCACAGAGGAAAAATGTTGCTGGTGGTACTTAAACAAATACAGATCTAGCAAGGCAAATAAAGAGATAAGCACACCTTATAAAGTAGCAAAAAATACAAGCAGATTGCAATGAAGTTATCTTAGTATAACAATGGTAAAAATATTTAAGAATGTAGAGTCAGAAGACAAACATGCTTAGTCTCCTTAAAGTGAGATAACTAAGAGGTCTTTTACTTAGGTGCGCTGAAAAATGGCTTGCAGTAGTGTAGGCGCGGGTTTTGGGCACGCTACAATCCATTTTTTAGCATGTCTGTAAAAAAAGGCCCTTTTTTTGCTGAAAATGGACGAGCGGCAAAATCAAAATTACCGTTCATCCATTTTGAGTCTGAGACCTTACCGCCAGCCATTGACCTAGCGGTAAAGGATCCAGACGCTAATGACCTATGCGCATCAAATGCCACTTGGTGTACTTCTGTTACTCGAACCCGAAAATAAAAAATATTTTGCAGACGCTTGTATCGGACGCGTGCCAAAAATGAAATTACCACAAGAGCCATGCGGTAGTCGGGCAGTAACTCCATTTTGGCGCATGTTGGGTGCGCGTAGACGCTTACGTGGCTTAGTAAAAGGGCTCCTTAGTCTTGTAACAAACCTGAAGACTGCTAAAGTCTCTTGAAATTGGCTGAAGACTAGAGGACGGAGATGACAGGTCAGAAAGTGTCCAGAAATTGCTTCAGTGCCTCTGGGTCATCGAAGGAGTGGGTCGTATTGTGGACTGTGACCCACATATGTGCAGGATACATGAGGCCAAACTGTACACCGAGGATTTCAGTTGGCTTCTCGGCATAAGGAATTGTTTCCTCCAATGCACAATGGTTTTGCTTAAATCAGGAAAAATTAAGATTTTCAAACCATCGAGATATAGGGTGATTCTAGCATTGCTTTTTGCAAAATTGCAAGGGCTTGAGGATAGCAAAGAAGTTTTATTATCATCAGGTGAGGTGGCTACTGTTTCACAAGCTTACCGATTGGTATCCTGTGGGTGCCTTTGATTTCAAACTAGGAGTCGGTAAGAGGTTCTCTATAAATTTTATACGATCTGGTCCTTCAGCACCTTTGTGAATTCCCAGCACTCTGGTATTGCTACATCTGGCCCTGTTATTAAGGTCTTCGAGTTCTTTCTTCAAAATGGCGATTTCCTTCATCTTCACACGCAAGGATGAGATCTCCTGAGATTTAACAACACATTTCCGCAATAGAGCTTCTAAATGTGTTTGTGTTTGTGCGAGCTTAAGTGACACCGACATGCATTTTTGAATCCACCAGATAAAGGTACCCAGAATAATAGCTGTGGCACAAAAACTTTGATTACCACCAATTTTTCTCTGCCTTCGAAGAACTTCCAATTAGCTGGAAAATAAACACCTGAATTTACGATTTATAAACGGTTAAGAACAGAAGTCCTAATCGTGAGAGACCAGGGGTGATCCGGGAAATTATAGACCAGTGAGCCTATTATAAAGAACAAATTTACAGAGCATGTTCAAAAGCATGGATTAATGAGACTAGCAAGCTCATTTTCGAAAGAGAAAAACATCTAAAAAGTGACATAAGTCTGCATTTGGCCGTTTTTCTCACAACAACGTCCAAATCAGTATTTTCGAAACCTATTTTTAGACGTTTTTCTATGAAGTCCGCCAGAAGTACGTCCAAATCTCAAGGGGGCATTTCAGGGGCATGTTCAGGGCGAAACTTGGGCGTTCCTAAGACTTAGATGTTTTTCAGCCATAATGTCCAGGACTAAAACTCAGACGTTTTGAGCTAGACCTGTTTTTACTACTGCTACTTAACACTTCTAAAGTACTACTAGGGTTACGCAGCGCTGTACAGTTTAACGAAGGACGGTCCCTGCTCAAAGGAGCTTACAATCTAAAGGACGAAATGTCAAGTTGGGGCAGTCTAGATTTCCTGAATAGAGGTAAAGTGGTTAGGTGCCAAATGCGACATTGAAGAGGTGGGCTTTGAGCAAGGATTTGAAGATGGGCAAGGAGGGGGCTTGACGTATGGACTCGGGGAGTTTATTCCAAGCATAGGGCGAGGCGAGGCAGAAAGGGCGGAGCCTGGAGTTGGCGGTGGAGGAGAAGGGTACTGAGAGGAGGGATTTGTCCTGTGAGCAGAGGTTTCGGGTAGGAGCGTAAGGGGAGATGAATAAGGCCTTATTATGAATAAGGCCCAAAAAGGTGCCCTAAATGACCACATGACCACTGGAGGGAATCAGGAATGACCTCCCCTTATTCCCCCAGTGGTCACTAATCCCCTCCGTCCCCCCAAAAATGTGATGAAAAACATTACTTGCCAGCCTCTATGCCACCTTCAGATGTTATACTCAGGTCCATCAGAATAGCATGCAGGTCCCTGGAGTAGTCTAGTAGTGGGTGCAGTGCACTGCAGACAGGTGGACACAGCCTCCTACCTCTCCCCACCAGCGAGCCCTCCAAAACTCACCAGAAACCTACTGTACCCACATATAGGTGTCCCCTTCACACGTAAGGGTAATGGTGTACAGTTGGGGGTAGTGGGTTTTGGGGGGCTCAGCAGACAAAGTAAGGGAGCAATGGTCAGATGTGTACCTGGGAGCATTTTATGAAGTCCACTTCAGTGCCCCCTAGGGTGCCCTATTTTTGTTCTGGGATGTCAGGGGGACCAGTCTACTAAAAATGCTGGCTCCTCCTACATCCCAATGGCTTGATTTTATACGTTTTGCATTTGGACGTTTTTTTTTACAAAATGGATCCAAAACAAAAACGTCCAAATCATAAAACGTCCAAAATACAAAACGTACATATTATTTTGGAAAAGAAAAGGTAGACGTTTTTCTTTTTTGAAAATGACCTTCTTTCCTGTTCGGAATTCAGATTTAGACGTCAACATGGATTTAGTGAAGGGAAATCTTGCCTCACCAATCTACTACATTTCTTTGAAGGGGTGGACAAACATGTGGGTAAATGTGAACCTGTTGATATTGTGTATCTGGATTTTCAAAAGGCATTTGACAGAGTACCTCATACAGTAACATAGTAGATGACGGCAGAAAAAGACCTGCACGGTCCATCCAGTCTGCCCAACAAGATAAACTCATATGTGCTACTTTTTGTGTATACCTTACCTTGATTTGTATCTGTCATTTTCAGGGCACAGACCATAGAAGTCTTGCCCAGCACTAGCCCCGCCTCCCAACCACCATCCCCGCCTCCCCCCACTAGCTCTGCCACCCAATCTTGGCTAAGCTTCTGAGGATCCATTTCTTCCAAACAGGATTCCTTTATGTTTATCCCACACATGTTTGAATTCCGTTACCATTTTCATCTCCACCACCTCCCGCGGGAGGGCATTCCAAGTATCCACCACTCTCTCCGTGAAAAAATACTTCCTAACATTTTTCTTGAGACTGCCCCCCTTCAATCTCATTTCATGTCCTCTCGTTCTACCGCCTTCGTATCTCCGGAAAAGATTCGTTTGCGTATTTATACCTTTCAAATATTTGAACGTCTGTATCATATCACCCATGTTTCTCCTTTCCTCCAGGGTATACATGTTCAGGTCCGCAAGTCTCTCCTCATACGTCTTGTAATGCAAATCCCATACCATTTTTGTTGCTTTCCTTTGCACCGCTTCATGAAAGACTATAGAGGAAATTGGAGAGTCGTGGGATAGAAGGTAGTGTTCTATATGGATTAAAATCAGGTGAAAAGATAGAAAACAGACAGTAAGGTTATATGGTCAATATTCTCAATGGAGAAGGGTAGATAGTACAATTCCCCAAGGGTCTGTGCTGGGTCTGCTGCATTTTAACATATAAATAATCTAGAGATGTGAGGTAATTAAATTTGCTGACAACACAATGAAGCTACAAAGTAGTACATTTAATAGGAGAAAATATTTTTTCACTCAACGTGTAATGAAACTCTGGAATTCGTTTCCAGAGAATGTGGTAAAGCAGTTAGCTTAGTAGTGTTTTAAAAAGGTTTGGCTAGCTTCCTAAAAGAAAAGTCCATAAGCCATTATTAAAATAGATTTGGGAAGAATCCATTGCATATTTCTAGGACAAGCAGCATAAAATGTACGGTACTGTTTTGGGTTCTTGCCAAGTACTTTTCTTACATAAGCATGCAATTCTGGAATATACTACCATGCAACTTGAAAACAATCCACGAACTAACCAACTTCCGCAAACTACTGAAGACATCTCTTTGATAAAATTTACTGCAAGGACCAATACACATGAAGTCCACACTCACTATCCCAGAAATACACCAATACATTCTTTTCTGAACTCTCATCCCCCGTAATTTTTATCACACTTAAACCTTCACTCACAGAAAATGTTATACCAAATGTTCTTTTTGCCAAGGTTCTATTACCCCATTATTTGCCCATTGTCTCTTCCTATTGTCCCATTGTTCTTTTCCTTGTCCCATTCCCTAACGATACCTTGACTCTGTCTTCGCATAGCTTCTCACAATGTAATCCATAACTGAATTGTAACAAATTGTATTTCCATTATTTACAATGTATTGTAAGCCACACTGAGCCCGCAAATAGGTGGGAAAATGTGGGATACAAATGCAATAAAATAAAATAAATAAATACTTGTAACCTGGATTGGCCACTGTTGGAAAGAGGATGCTGGGCTTGATGGACCTTTGGTCTGTCCCAGTATGGCAACACTTAGGTACTTATTATCTCTTTGTAATTATTGATCTTTTCTATGTAATGCTTTTTCTCCGTTGACCAACAGAATTGAATCAGTCTCTAATGAGATACTTTTCTTTAATAGTGCAGGGATGGAACAGCTGTCCCAGAGCTCAGAACTAATGTAATGTTCTGAGCACGCAAAGCCCTTTTCACGTGCAGCGGTTCCCTGTCTTCTCAGTTTTGTTTCTTCTGCTTTGCCAAACAGATCTAAAAACAAATCTCTTTCAGAAATTGTGGTTAAGAATCTTTTCGTTTGGTTCCACTAAAAATGTTTTCATCATATTCTTTATCCTTTTACTTTTGTATTTCATGAATTCGTAAAAACATTTTAGTATTCAGGTTTGCATAACTGCTTCAGGGGCCCTTTTACTAAGCCACGTAAGAGTCTATGTGCGCCCAATGTGCACCAAAATGGAGTTACCGCTGGCTACCACGTGGCTCTTGTGGTAATTTCAGTTTTGGCGCGGGTCTGATACGCGCATCTGAAAAATCATTTTTATTTTCAGACGTGTGCAGGTTATTACCGCGTGAGACTGTACCGCTAGGTCAATGGGTGGTGATGTGGAGGGGCATAATCGAACGGGGGCAACCATCTCTAAGGGCGCCCATCTCTAAGGACGTCCCGGCGAAGGGGCGGGGAAACCCGTATTATCGTAACAAGATGGGCGTCCATCTTTCATTTCGATAATACAGTCGGGGACGCCCAAATCTCAACATTTAGGTCGACCTTAGAGATGGTCGACCTAAATGTTGAGACGGTCAACCTTAGAGATGGTCATCCCCAGTTTTTGGCCATAATGGAAACCGAGGACGGCCATCTCAAAAACGGCCAAATCCAAGCTCTTTGGTCGTGGGAGGAGCCAGCATTCATAGTGCACTGGTCCATCTCACATGCCAGGACACCAACCGGGCACCCTAGGGGGCACTGCAGTGGACTTCACAAATTGATCCCATGGTGCATAGCTCCCTTATCTTGGGTGCTGATCCCCCCAATACCCACTCCCCACAACTGTGCAATACTACCATAGCCCTTAAAGGGTGAAGGGGGGCATCCAGATGTGGGTACAGTGGGTTTCGGGTGGGTTTTGGAGGGCTCCCATTTACCACCACAAGTGTAACAGGTAGGGGGGATGGGCCTGGGTCCGCCTGCCTGAAGTGCACTGCAGTACCCACTAAAAACTGTTCCAGGGACCTGCATACTGCTTTGATGGAGCTGGGCATGACATTTGAGGCTGGCATAGAGGCTGGAAAAAAAATGTTTTTAATTAGTTTTTTTGGATGGGAGGGGGTTGGTGACCATTGGGGGAGTAAGGGGAGGTGATCCCCGATTCCCTCCGGTGGTCATCTGGTCAGTTCAGGCACATTTTCGAGGCTTGGTCGTGAACAAAAAGGGACCAAGTAAAGTCGGCCAAATGCTCGTCAGGGCCGGCCTTCTTTTTTCCATTATTGGCCGAGGATAGCCATCTCTTAACCACGCCCCTATCCTGCCTTCGGTACACTGCCGACATGCCCCCTTGAACTTTGGCCAGCCCTGCGACGGAAAGCAGTTGAGGCCAGCCAAAATTGGCTTTCGATTATGCCGATTTGACCGCCATTAGGAGAAGGGCGCTCATCTCCCGATTTGTGCCTTATCCTTCGAAAATAAGCTGGATAGTAACCTATGTAACTTTGTAAGCGTATGTGCACTGAAAATGAGCTTCTATGTGATTTACAAGCCTGAGATACCCTGAACCCCAGAAGTAATGCAATAGCAGAAATAGAGAACCACTGTAAGGACTGGCTGGCAGTGCAATGGGAGGAAAATAGAGCATCAGTGCTGAGGAGCATGATTACCAGCGGGGAGGGGGGAGGGAGATGGAAAGGGAAAAGAAGCTTTAACTTTTGGTCAGCTGCCAGTTGGGAAAAAAAAGGCGTGGAATCACTTTCACTATGTTTTGAGGCAAGATGAATATCAATCCAGTCCACCTACAACCCCAGAAAGCAAAACCACTTAGCAGACACCCCCCCTCCCCCCCCCCCCCCCCCCCATTTACTAAGTTGTTCTAGTGGCTGCCTCATGGCAGTGCCAACACAGCCCATTAGCACAAAGCAGCCGCTATTTCGGCTTAGTAAATTGGGGGGGGGGGGGGGAAGTAGCAGCAGAGTCTGTAGTCCTCACAAGTGGTTGGCTAGTTCTGCAGCTTTTCCAGTCCATCTTCCAACACTGGAGAATTCCTCAAATAGAGTTATTTGCCAGCATGCCAACCTTTCCCTCTACTACTGAGATGCTCATCTCCACCGTGCCTTGAATAGCGTGTGCTGGATCGTAAAATAAGGGGTCCTTTTACTAAGGTGCGCTGAACAATGGCCTGCGGTAGTGTAGGTGCAGGAATAAAATGGGCCCTGCTGCTGATAACTCGAGCTAAGCTTTAGTAAAAGGCCCCCTCAGTTATAACGCTAGCTAATCGGCTAACAGAATGCATTCCGTTCAAGCTGATTTTCCCTAGCCTAACTTTACCAGATGAGTCATTGCTGCAGCTGTCGTTCTCCTTGAAATCAGCATCTCTAGAGAGCTTTTGCAAAGCAGACACTTAGGGGTCCTTTTACTAAGGTGCGCTGAAAAATGGCTTGCGGGTTTTGGGCGCACGCCAATCCATTTTTCAGCTCACCTGTTAAAAAAAAGGCCCTTTTTTTAAAAAGATGTTTTGCCAAAAATGGATGTGTGGGAAAATCAAAATCGTCGCGCATCCATTTTGAGTCTGCAACCTTACCGCCAGCCATTGACCTAGCAGTAAAGTCTCACGTGCTAAACGGGCGGTAATGACCTACGTGCATTAAGTGCCACTTGGCGCGCATCCGATATGTGCTTCCGAAATTATCGGACGTGCACCAAAAATGAAATTACCGCAAGAGCCACGTGGTAGCCGGGCAGTAGCTCAATTTTGGCGCGCAGAGACGCTTATGTGGCTTCCTTGGTTGAGCAGTGCTAAGCAATCTGCCCATATAAGCTATTCAGCTCTTGTATGCAAATGTAATTGGGTTGCTCCTTATTAGTGGAATAAATTCTCTCAAAAATGGAACACTCCTGACCTTAGGAGTCATCCACTTGTGTGTCTGATTCAATCTTGCTGATTGATGGGGAAAGCAAAGCTGCTTATCCTAACTGGCATTCTACATCCACAGCAGCAGGCAGACAATCTCATGGGAGTGTTGATTCTGAGCTTTAAACTGGGAGAATTGCTGCTTACAGGAAGGGCTGTGCATGCTCAGAATTTTACATCAGTTTTTGAGCTTTGGGGAAGCTGTTTCCTCCTGGCATTGCTGAATGATGTCACTCCCACTTGTGTGCCTAATTAATTCAGCTGTTTAGGGAAAGGGAAATGGGACTTGATATACCACCTTTCTGAGGTTTTTGCAACTACATTCAAAGCGGTTTACATATATTCAGGTACTTATTTTGTACCAGGGGCAATGGAGGGTTAAGTGACTTGCCCAGAGTCACAAGGAGCTGCAGTGGGAATCGAACTCAGTTCCCCAGGATCAAAGTCCACTGCACTAACCTCTAGGCTACTCCTCCTGTTACAGGAAAGCAACTTTGCTGTTTGTATTGGAAACTATTTCTTTAACCTTCAATATTTTACAGGACAGTGGTAAAGGAAGAACTAAATTTTAACACTGTCCAAGGGTTCTAGGTCAGTTCCCACCCACCAATTTGTATCTGGACAATTCCTACCGAACCAATTCCCACCACACCACTGAGGACAATTCCCATCCATTACCCAAAAAATATAAAACACACTAAGACAAGTAATCTCCCTCCCTTCCCTCTTCTAGATCATTTGGGGGGACCAGTACCCTCTCACACTCCCCCCCCCCCCCGAAGCAACATTATCTTTTATACAACTCTTTCCCTTTCCAGACATGCAGATCATGTGGGGGGGGGGGCAACACCCCCAAACTAGGTTGCAACCTAATTCATGTTTAATTTGGGATCTAAATGTCATAAATAAATAGATAAATACAAACTGCAATTCATGTGGGGATAATGCCCCCCCCCCCCCCATACACACACACACTACTACTACTACTACTACTACTTAACATTTCTAGAGCGCTACTAGGGTTACGCAGCGCTGTACAAATTAACAAAGAAGGACGGTCCCTGCTCAAAGGAGCTACCCTGTTTCCCCGAAAGTAAGACATCCCCCGAAAATAAGACCTAGTAGAGGTTTTCCTGAAATGGTAGATATAAGGCCTCCCCCGAAAGTAAGACCTAGCAAATTTTTGTTTGAAAGCAGGGCCGCCGAGAGCCGGACAAGGCCGCCCCCGGGCCGCCACCCCCCCAGCCAAGGTCGCCGGGCCCCCCCCTCCACCCACCCTCCGTTGCTCCTGGAACTAACCTTAAACGCCTCCTTTCACCTTCGCAGCAAGCTGCAGCAGGGCACACCTCTCCTTCCTTTCGTGCCCCGCCCTCGCGGACATTACGTCAGGCGAGGGCGGGACACGGAAAGAAGGAGTGGCCTGCCCTGCTGATGCTTGCTGCGAAGGTGAAAGGAGACGTTTAAGGTTAGTTCCGGGAGCGATGGAGGGCGAGCGGGCCAACCCCGATGTTTCCCCGAAAAATAAGACATCCCCTGAAAATAAAACCTAGCGCATTTTGGGGGGCAAAAATTAATATAAGACAGTGTCTTATTTTCGGGGAAACACGGTACTAGGTTTCGACCTAATTCAGCTCCTCAAAATGACACACTGATTACAATTTATAACAAATGACCAGGATTTATGGGACCCCATTCAAGAAAGAAGCTACGGTCAGTAAAAAAAAAAAAAGGCCAGGGAGGGGGGGGGGGGGAGTCCTTGGTGGGAGTTGTCCCCCTTAAGTGGGAATTGTCTCGGGGGGAATTGGTGGTTGAGAACTGTCCGGGTGGGAACTTGCCTGATACCTGCCCTAGATGCCGAGATCACTATATCGTTTTGCCAGTCACAGGAAAAACACACACCTATTCGTTTACACCTGATGTTACCAGGGCTATTTTTGTGGGGGTACTGAGTACCGGCACCTTTTCCATTGTCTGCTAAAATTGACCCAAGGACCCCAAGTTTTCATGAAAGAGCTCAGGCTCTACACACCGATTCTGCCTTGTCATAGGTTCTGTGACTGGTTGCAGGGGGACCTGGCTATTGCGGGGTGGATCCCTCAGTGATCACCCCTCCCTTGAAGGGTGGCCTAGCATTTGAGTACCGGCACCTTTTTTGCTAAAAAAAATGCACTGGATGTTACTATGCCAGAAAAAGTCCTTACACCGTTGGTGTTGCATTTATTTCATTCCTAATGTGTAATCAGATGCAGAAGGACTTGTGACATTAGATTAACAGAAATCACTTTTTCATTTGAGTGCATTCTTTCGCTCCTCTTTGTCATTAGTGGTTTTGGCGTTTCCATGTTAAGCAATCTCTTTCTCTGTACTTCATCATCTCTGGTATCACCCCGTTAGCATCCATTCTTTTTTGATTCCTCTTCATTTCTCCTGAGTGCTGTATAGAAAATCTTGACTCAATGAGAGCCTTTCAGCTGATTTTTTTTTTCTAGAATGGAGCCAGTAAAAACCCTTTTTGTTTTGAACAGAAGCTGTTGTCTTAAATTCTCTTCTGCGTAGCCCAGTCTTCATTGTTTTAAATGGGTGTTATTGCTAGTCTTTGACCCGTGACGCACAAGAATCTTAAGTCAGAGAAATCGGTAAATTCTTCATGGTCATTTCCAACCATCCAGATGTTTTATGTGTTTATTATTATAATAATAACAATTATTTATAACCCGCTGTATCTTTAAAAGTCTAAGTGGAGAACAAATCGTATACAAAATATTAAAAAAACAAAACAATAAAAATTATTCATAGTAACATAGTAGATGACAGCAGAAAAAGACCTGCACGGTCCACCCAGTCTGCCCAACAAGATAAACTCACATGTGCCATTTTTTGTATATACCTTACCTTGATTTGTACCTGTCTTTTTCAGGGCACAGACCGTATAAGTCTGCCCAGCACTATCTCCGCCTCCAACCACCAGCCCTGCCTCCCACCACCGGTTCTGGCACAGACAGTATAAGTCTGCCCAGCACTAGCCCCGCCTCCCAACCACCAGCCCCGCCTCCCACCACCAGCTCTGGCACAGACCGTATAAGTCTGTCCAGCACTATCCCCACCTTCCAACCACCAGCCCTGCCTCCCACCACCGGCTAAGCTTCTGGGGATCCCTTCCTTTACACAACAAACTATACAAAAAAACTCTACAATTCAAACATACAATGGTCGTGATCATTTGAATTTGTTAATAATTTAATATCTATAATACCTTTTCTCAACAGACAAATAAAGGGACTGTTTACTAAATCTGAGCATCTTTAATTTCACTGTTCACTAAAGGGTTGTAATCCTTCGATAAATGTCACATAAAAGATCCTAATCACAAACAGGAAAACTTCTACGTCAGTAGCCCACAGTCCAAATGACACAAATGACCACCAGCCGTAGGGAAGAATGTAAACACTTCTTTATTAAAAGCACCAGCCTCAGAGACCCGACACGGGCTGTGTTTCGGTGGACACCACCGTCTGCATCAGGGCTCACAAATAAGGTTCCAAATAGAAACCTAGAAAGATTACGGCAGATAAAGGCCAATGGCCCATCCAGTCTGCCCATTTTGTCTTCTGCCAGCAGTAGTCAAAAGTGTAGCGCTCTGGTTTACCTTTGGGAACAGTGTGTCTTGTATCCCAGAGCGCTACATTTTGACTATAGTGCAGACCAAACTCTGTTTTTGCTTTGCGCACCACATTTTGTCTTCTGTCGCTGCATTTGGAACCTTATTTGTGACCCCTGAAGCAGAAAGTAGCATAGTAAATGACGGCAGATAAAGACCTATACGGTCCATCCAGTCTGCCCAACAAGATAAACTTCTACGGTCTACGCCCTGATCGTGACTGAATAGATATGGATGGGCTGGAGTGTAAGTTTTAAGGGGCTTCGACATTAGCTTCAGAACTTTTAGTACAAGAATAGTGCTGGGCAGATTTCTACGGTCTGTGCCCTGAAAATGGCAAGGACAAATCAAACTAGGGTATACATATAAAGTATCACATACCATGTAAAATGAGTTTATCTTGTTGGGCAGACTCGATTGACCATTGAGGTCTTTATCTGCTGTCATTTACTATGTTACTATATGACATTTATGGACACCCAGTACCCAAACTTCCCATATTTATCCAAAAAGCTTTAATACATACCAGCATGGTCATTGCCTAGGAATTTGGCATCTGAGGTTCCTTGCTTAGGCAGCCAGACTCTGTGTAGCTTGCCAATCAGACCCAAATGTTCGTCAATTCTGTCATGGCGACCTGCCATATAGACATGGCCGTATGGCTTCTGTCCTTGAGGGCTTCTATTTCTCACTTGCCAATTATTCTTGCAGCCCCACTGCTAGCTGATGAACATTTAAGCGGAATAATATACTAATGCTATAGATGTCCAAAAAATCATGCAGGGAATATAAATGTCTATGACAGTAAATGAAGAAACAGGCATTCATTGTACTCTGTCAAAGTTTTGACAATGGGAGGAAGCTGCCTCTAATTGGTCCTACAAACTGAATATAAAATGAATAAGATATGATTTAGTCAATAATGTGAAAGCTTATTTGAGTTGGAACAGTTGTAACTTTAATATAATAGTGCTCTATGCAGGGCCGTGCCTAGGGTCTCTGGAGCCCCCTGCAGACCATCAGTTGGCACCCCCCCTCCCCCCCCCATGAAAATGATTTTGCCATAGGACTGGGCCAGCAACTTTTGTTTCTTTGTCTTGTCCTTTATGATACTTTTGTTAACTTCATTGCATGCTACGATTTTTGGTTTTGCAACTCCGATTCTTTGGGAGAAGAGCAGGAGATTAAAAAAAAAAAAAGTTCAAACAGTAATAATCAGAACAGAAAAGGGTCGGTTTTTGATGCCTCTGACAGGCCAGCTGAGTTCTGTAAAGTCTTGCACGTCAGTCCCCTCCCCCCCCTTTTCTCCCCCTAATTGTTTGCAAATTATTGCAGGCTCATGGTGGCCGAGGGGTCAGAGCAGAGGCAGAGTGCAGAGCCTCTCTGAGATCATGCAACGCTCCGGTCTCGGCGCCAAAATAAACAGAATCTCCTGAAAGGTCATTTCGTAAGACTCTCTCACTCCAACTGGCAACGGAAACTCCGATCATTTCTCAGCTAGTGAACAAATTTTCTTTTAAATTTACCTCCATCCGGCAGCGCAGCGTCAGTGAAGGAGGCGGCGCTCCCAGTCCCGACGTCTCTAGCCTTCCCTTCGCTCAGTGTCCCGCCTTCTTCTGACGTCATTTCCTTGACATCAGAAGAAGGCGGAACACTGAGCGAAAGGAAGGCTAGAGACGTCGGGACTGGGAGCGCCCACAAGGTAAATTTAAAAGGAAAAAAAAAGGAAAGGGATCTTGGTGGGGAGAAGAGGGCGGGCAGTTGGGACATGGGAGCGGGAGGGCGAGGTAAGCATGGTGCGGCGGCACCCCCCAGAGGACGGCGCCCCCCTGCGGTGCTTACCCCGCTTACTGTGTTGGCACGGCCCTGGCTCTAAGTCTAACATTATTTAGTCTAACAAGAGGCAGAGATTGATGGGGCCTGGGAGGCGATGAATTCATGGGCTGGAATTGGGCGACTAGAAAGTGAGTGAAATTCAGGGGAAAGGAGGCTGGAGAAAGAATGAGAGGGGGTGGGGATGGAAGGAGGAAACTGTAGGAAGTGGAAAGCTGATAAAGTAGGTGAAAGAGATCAAGGATTGTGGGGATAAGGAAGGATGAAATCTAGATACAGGTTCATAAAAAATGGCAGATAAGAGAAATGGAGACAAAAAATGAAACAGAAGAATCAGTGTCAGAGTCAGGCATAAGGAAAAAGACAGGACAGTGAAAAACAGAAAATGGAAATAAGATTCTGCACAGGGACTCGGAGAAAAGCAACAGAAGGAAGTAGTACAGAGAGACCAGGATCAACCCAATTCAAAAAATAAAATGCTCAGAAAACAAGGATACAAATAAATGTATTTTTTATATTTAAGGAAAGATATCCTTAGCTTTGAAAATGTGCACTTCTTGTATTTTGTTCTGTACTGAAGGAAATACATCTCTGTTTCTCTGGGGTTTTACTGCTCACGATCTGATTTCTTTTGTTTTCCATTTCACGTTTTGTCTACATTATGTTTCTAGTGGCCTAGTGGTTAGGGTGGTGGACTTTGGTCCTGGGGAACTGAGGCACTGAGTTCGATTCTCACTTCAGGCACAGGCAGCTCCTTGTGACTCTGGGCAAGTCACTTAACCCTCCATTGCCCCATGTAAGCCGCATTGAGCCTGCCATGAGTGGGAAAGCGCAGGGTACAAATGTAACAAAAATAAAATAGATACTATTGGAGATTCTACATGGAATGTTGCTAATATTGGAGATTCTACATGGAATGTTGCTATTCCACTAGCAACATTCCATGTAGAAGGCTGCGCAGGCTTCTGTTTCTGTGAGTCTGACATCCTGCACGTATGTGCAGGACGTCAGACTCACAGAAGCAGAAGCCTGTGCGACCACATTGGTGATCTGCAAGGGCCGACTTCTACATGGAATGTTGCTAGTGGAATAGCAACATTCCATGTAGAATCTCAAATAGTAGCAACAGTGGAGGAGTGGCCTAGTGGTGGACTTTGGTCCTGGGGAACTGAGTTCGATTCCCACTTCAGGCACAGGCAGCTCCTTGTGACTCTGGGCAAGTCACTTAACCCTCCATTGCCCCATGTAAGCCGCATTGAGCCTGCCATGAGTGGGAAAGCGCAGGGTACAAATGTAACTAAAATAAAATAAAATATACACAAACCCTCCACTTATATTCTTAACAATCTATCAATATCTGCTTGTTTATTGAAATATTATGTTCTATCATTATTCTGTCGCCCAAGATCTTTCTGTAACACTAAATGTCCATTTTCTAATATTTTTCCATCACTCATGATGTATTGTAAGCCACATTGAGCCTGCAAAGAGGTGGGAAAATGTGGGATACAAATGCAATAAATAAGTAAATATTTTTTTGCTAAGTAATAGCTTTTGCTTTTCTTGTGTAACAGGAATGAGGGACTCAGTTGATATGTAGGGTCTATATAGGAATCTGTAATGGTCCGTCTTTTCCAGCTGGAAAAGAACCCTTCACCCCCTGTGATTGATAAAAGGCCTGCATCCCTGATCCCTGGAGGTGTGCTGGTGGTGTTGAACATTTGCAGTGCTAACTTTTCACAGGTAGGGTTGGTGTAGTTTGAGTTCTTAACCTGGTGCTGGTGTGGGAAGTTTCTGAAGGTCTGTTTACAAGGTTTTGTCTTACATCGCAGAGTGTCTGGTAGTGGAGGGAGTTTGTGTTGCTATCATCGATTTGACACCAGAGTTTGTATGTTGAGTTGTAAAGTGAAACCTTTGTACCTCTTGCTGGGAGAGTTTTATTGGTTGATTTGGGAGTGCTCTGTGAATGAATAATTATAGTCTATATAATTTATATACAATTGGCTTCTCTGTGAGTACTTGTGCTCTTCACCCTAAGCCTCAGAGGTGTGTCCAGCTAGGTCTTTGGTGGCCGCCAACACCAGGGGGTGCAACCCTGGTGGAATGAATGAGTTATTTTTCTATTGTGTGTGGTTTGACTCCATTCGGCTGTTCCACGTTGGTTTTATGTGCATATAATATGCGAATATATATGGTTTATGTATTTTCATAATTTTGAAATAGACTTAATTGCTTGGCTTCTGTCAGTTTGTAGTTTTCTATCACTCCAAACCATCTTACTCCCTGATTTAGCTCGGAGTTTGGAAGGGAGAAGGATGCCAGGGGTGGGGGGACGCCATCTCATCCCTCATCTCAAGCAGCAGATTGCCTTGGGCCGCAACTGCGAAGGGTGTTTCACACATCCACTACCATGGAAAAATATTTCCTTATGTTTCCCCTGAGTCTCCCCATTCAGACCTTCATATAGTTATTTCTTCTTCTAGAACTCCCCTCCATTCATCAATATTTTTCAGGTGTTCTACTGCTTCTCCTATCTTATAAGATACTAGTAAAAAAGGCCCGTTTCTGGAACGAATGAAACGGGCGCTAGCAAGGTTTTCCTGGGAGTGTGTATGTTTGAGAGAGAGAGAGAGCCAGAGTGAATGTGCGGGTGTGTGACAGAGTGAGGCTGTCTGTGCGACAGTGTATGTGTGAGAATGAGAGTGTGTGACAGGGCCCCCTCCCCTGTTCCTAATGCCCCTCACCCCGTTCCCTCCCCTCCTTTTCCTCCTTCTTCCCACACTTTGGGTTCCTTAAGGCTTTCAAAAGTCTATGTACCCCCGTGGCCCTAACGCCCAGTATCCGGATGCCCCACCGCTTTCCTCCTCACCCCTCCCCCAAGATGTAATACTTTCACGTCCTTCATGTTTTTTAAAAAGTGTCCTATCTACCCTGTGTCCTAATGGCCAGCATTCAGATTGTTTTCCTTTCCCAAATGTTCATGTCTTTCAGTCAGTCAGAACTCCCCCCTTCCCCCCATTTAACACTTTGGGTTCCTTCAGTCTTTTAAAACTCTCCTATCAACCCTGTGTCCTAATGGCCGGCACTCAGATTGTTTTGCTTTGCCAAATTGTCTGTCACTGAGGTCAGTGCCTGCCTGCCTAGCAGACCACTTCCGGCAGGCACGGTCCCAAGCACATCCTGTTGGAGGTGAGAATTATTATATAGGATGTATTTATTTATTTTTTTAGGGGCATAGTTATCAATGTGGGGTAATTATTCAAGCTATTTTAGCACAGGTTCATTTTATGCAGGGAGACCAAGGGGCCTTGCGCTAGCGGCAGTGCCAGGGCCCCTTTTATCACAGCGGGTGAAAATAACCAAAATGAAATAGCCGTGCAGTAAGTGCGCACTTGCTGCACGGCCATTTGGGGGGGGGTTACTTACCACCAACCATTGAGGTGGCAGTAAGGGCTCCCGCGCTAACCCGCAAGCGACACTGCCCGATTACCGCCAGGTACCCCCGTGGAAACATTTTTTTCAATATTTCCACTAGCGCTGGAAATGGCGTGCACTGGGGGGGGGGGGGTGGAACTACCGCCAGCACCCGGGTTAGGCCAGAGGTAGTTCTGGGTTGCCGAACAGCAACCCTTTAGTTACTAATATGGGAGGTTAATAGTAAAAGGACGTGTCTTTAACAGTAGCCCATGTTGATAAATTCCCTTCTTAGATCCGTAAGTCACATCTCATAGGACTTTTACTCACATTTTGATACCTTTTCTGAACTGCCTCCATTTCATTTCTGCTCTTTCTGATATTCCCTAGCAGGAAATGGACTCTAGCTACCCATCTTCAAATCTCTGCTTAAAACTCACCTCTTCAATGCTGCCTTCGGCGCCTAACCGCTCGAGATATATAGAATGCCCCAATCTATCCACCCTATCAGATTAACTGTTCACTCGTCCTCTAGATTGTTCACTTGTCTTTAGATTGTTCTCTTGTCTTTTAGATTGTAAGCTCTTTGAGCAGGGACTGTCCTTCTATGTTTAAATTGTACAGCGCTGCGTAACCCTAGTAGCGCTTTAGAAATGCTAGTTAGTAGTAGTAGTAGTAGCTGGAGAGAGTAGTGATAACCAAGGGTGTAGCCAGACATCACGGTGGGAGGGAGTCAGAGCCCGAGGTTGGGGATACATTGTGAGTGCCGCCCCCCCCCCCCCCACCACCTTGACTCCTCGCCCCCCACTGCCTCGCCCCGCCCCTGCCCCACCTCACCTCGCCTCTTTGCTGCTTCCCCCATAAAAACAAATACCTTTGCTGACGGGGGTCCCCAACCCCCGCCAGCTGATGTCTTCTTCAGCGCCGGTCTCCGGAGCAGCCGCGTTCGCTGCCCTGCTCTTCTTTCTTCTTGCTCCTCCTGTGCACGTTGATGCGCCTTCTCAGTTTCACGTAAAGGAGCGTAAGCATGCACAGGAGGAGCAAGAAGAAAGTAGAGCAGGGCAGCGAATGCGGCTGTGCCGGAGACCGGCGCTGAAGTAGGCTTCGGCTGGCGGGGGTTGGGGACCCCCGCCAGCCAAACCAGGGGCCCGGATGAAATTTTCAGGGGACCAGGCCCCCATGGCCCCCCGTAGCTACGCCCCTGGTGATAACTGTGGTAGAAGAATCAGATAGATGAAACAAGTAGGTGATTTAAAAAGTGAAGAATGACGCATCTCAGCACAATGAAGGGACTGTATAAAGAGTGAAACAGATCAAGCTACTACCGAAAAGGTGTGAGCAAAATCTAAATAAATAAAGTGCAGATGAGGATGAGAAAAAGAAAAACAGTAGTAAACTGCAAGCTCCAGGACCTTAAATCAGAATGTCTAAGGGGAGATGGGAGTGATAGAAATAATGTGAAGATTAAGAGATTTCTTCAGAGCTTAGATCTTAGCAAATTTAAAACAGAAAGGGAAGGAGCCAGAGGCAAGAGAAGAATTTTCAGAGACTGAAGACATAATATTAAAAGTGTGGAGCATGAGTGCAAACTCATCAGTATTTTGCTGAAACTGAGAAAAGGAGGGAGAGAAGCTAGTGAATGGTAGAGCTTAGGGACTCTTTTACCAAGCTGCGGGGAAAAGGGCCTGCGCTGGCAGTGGGGGCCATTTCTCCCATGCACCAGGGCCCTTTTTACCGCAGCGGGTAAAAAGACCCCAGGCACACATGGCCATGCGGTAAGAGAACTCTTACCGCATGGCCATGCGATGGGGAGCCCTTACTGCCACCCATTAAGATGGCGATAAGGGCTCCTGCGCTATCCAGACAGTAACCATTCAGTGGGCGGCGATGCCCAGTTACCGCAAGGTTATCACCACGAAGCCATGTCCAGGGGGGGTTTCTTTTTTCCCCGGAAATGGCGCGCGCTCGACGCGGAACTAGCACCAGCGGCCGTGTTGGGCCGGCGGTAGTCCCGAAAGAGCGAGCAGTAAACCCGCGTTGGGCTTACCGCCGCTCTGTAAAAGGGCCCCTTAGAAAGTTGTACAGATTTTTGTCAAGAAAGAAAATGTGAAAAGGAGCAGAGGAGAAATTAAGAAGCCTAGAAAGCGATGGTGAATGGAGAAGTGTCTTAAAATGCAAAAGACAACAGGAGTTAACTAGAAAATGGTAAGATGAAGGCACTTTAGTAATTAGAATTCATTACACTGTGCAGAGAGAGGATTGGGCAACAGACTGAACAAAAAGAGAGATCAGATGGTGTATGAGATTTGTATCAACAGCTCTCCTTGATTAGTCTTTAAAGTAACTTTTCAGATTGACGACACAGGGTAAACAGTTAGAATATAATGGTGCAAAGTGCTACTCTATCCTGCTAATGGGAGAAAATACTTATTCTACACATAATCTTAAATTCATTCTTATCTCTTAGAACTGTATCATTTGTGCTTTAGGGTCTATTAAGGTAGGTATTCAACTGTTTCTAAGCTGTTACAGAGACCCATACAAGAATAATAACATACTCTGACCTCCTTTATCCTTACTAATTAAAGGTGAGGATTGTGCTGGAGAAAACACAATTGATCAAGTCAACTTCATTCTAGAAGGTATTTACACAGAGACCAATTAGAAAGGAGCTTCATCCACTCACCAGGCTACATGTAAACCTTTAATGAGAGCAGTTTTACTCTTTGCCTTTCCAGAATTGATTCTTCCCTACAGCAGTGTTCAGTGAGAGAGTATTTCCATATACACACTCAAACAATGAGAGCAACTTCCAAAAGTCATTTTACCTAGGTAAATGGGCTGTTTGAAAATTGCCAGCTGTTCCTGCAGGTAAAAAGTAGGTATTGATAGTTCTTTGAGCTTGTGTGGCCGTCAGGTTCGGATGTTTTGTGTTGACTGCTGCTGCTGCTTCTTGCTGCTACCATAGGCCACTGCCTATTATTGCCTAATAGTTGGGCTGGCCCTGGCACAGCAATCCTTGGTAGAGTAATTCCCTGCTCCCCATGTCCTTCCTAAGTTACCTCTGACTGTTACAGAGACTAATGAAAGCATACTCGCTCCCTTTCACTAACTAACCCCCCCCCCCCCCCCCCCCAGCGTCTGCTAGTGTGGTAATGTCAACACAGCCTATTTAAAGTGAATAGGCTGTGTCGGCATTGCTGCTTGGCTTTGTAAAAAAGGGGGGGGGGGGGGTAAGAGAGCTGTCACTGAGCAAACAGCTTTTTTACCCCTTCACCTAGCAGATTTATAGCACATTGGATCCCATGTGTCTGATTTTTTCCATGATCCAGGTAGGTACTCATTTGATTTGAATGCAAGTTAAAATTTAAAAGAACAGAGTATCTGAAATAACTGGGAAGAAGAAAATTGTACTATTATTTTTCTCTCTTTCTCTCTCTTTTCCTTCTTTGTAAGAAATTTCATGTCCCCATTTATTCCATTGTTTATTTTATGTTCTGTTAACTGTTGTACATTTATCTTTTTGGTGCTTCCTTAGAAAGTCTATCTCTAAGGCATCATCTAAGTCTGTTTCTATGGAAACTAATAACAAATTATTTTTACATGACTGTCTGCACTGTGCTGCTTACAAAAGCAAACCACCCTCCAGAATTTAAAAAGAAAAAAGGCATCTAAATTTGTAATAAGGGCTCTACACCTTAATGCGAAAAGGAAAATTGAAATCAACTGCTATTCATAAAATGCTTCCTTTCTTTCCTTGTTTGAACTTAATGAAGGTAATTTATGAAAAGTGTGACTTTACTTCAAATCAAATTCAATGCTAAATAAATAGCTCAAGGTATTTATCAGTGGTTTTAAATCACCATGATTACCATGGGCCCAATTTTCAGCAGGAGTTATACCTGCAGTGGTGGATGGCTTAATTTGCCTATCCAGATAGTTGTAGAAATTATCTAGATAAAATTGGGCTATTTAAATTGGTAAGTGGCCAGGTTTTATCCAGATAATAAGGGACCAGATTAAGGGGAGGGTCACAGGGGGGGGGGTGCCAGAAATGATCCATTTAGTACTAATATTCAACCACTGAAAAGGATAAATCATCCCAATAGATTTAGGATTTCTCAGTGTCTATAGGCTCTGTTTACTAAGCCGTGCTCACATTTTTAGCGCATGCTAAATGCTAGAGTCACCCATATGGGTGACTCTAGCATTTAGCGCGCACCAAAAACGCTAACATGCCCTTAGCGCAGTTTAGTAAACAGGGCCATAAATCTATTCGGAGAGTGCCACTGTGGTCACTTAATACATTTATTCAGTGCCTCTGCATACATCGATGGAAGCACTAAATATGTTCAGGACTGCTGCTAAGTGCTTAAATTAATACAGTCACCACACGAGCTGAAAATTGACTCCCTATATGTTCCATATAGATACAGGTGTCTGCGGTTGGCCTGCAGCCCGTAGCAAAATGTTCAGAGACAGTTGAAGATGATTTGGTGCAGTATTGTAGTGGTAAAATGCAGAAGAGCCCTGGTAAACTGATTGTGTTAGAATTTATGATTACCTGTGTATGTCAAAGTGAGATAAGGTCAACTCATATTTCTCAAATCAGCAGGTGCAAATCCTAATCTTGGTGGGTCACAGATGGACGAGAAACAGTATGATGAAGAATCAAACCCTGGGAGGACAGGAAAAAGTTGCACTTGAGCCAACTTGTATAAATTTGCGTTGCTTAACAAACATCAAGAGCTACATGTACTAAGAAATGCAAAATTTTGGAAAAAGTAGAGGTTTGCAGGCAAAACTTTAGTAGCACTTGATAAATCTGTATCTAAGATCCAGGTCTTGTTTTTTGACCAAGGCTGTAAGACCCCACAGTAACCTTTGTCATGAACACTTTAATAATTCAGTGACTATGATTTTTGTGGGGGAGGTGGGATGTCTTCTCCTGAGGCAATACAACCCTCATAAACAGCCATTATATAAGGCCCTTTAGTTACAAAGCTGTACCACTTTAGGATTGACGTATCCTTTTTGCTGTTGTAAACATTTGAATCCATTTATTGGTAACCTATAGGGGGATCCGTATATATTTTGAAAGAAAAAAAATTAATCAGAAGCCAGTAGGACCTCTGTGGATAAGAAATAACACATGCTTCCTACTTCTGTTAGTTTCTGTTTTTCTAAGGATTGAATATGCCACTTGGTCTTCAAAAATTGTTACTTGCAGTTTGAGAGGCATATGAAGGCTCCTGACACAAACCAAGGTTTGCAGAGTCAAAAGACATTGAAGCCCTTAACGCATCCATGCTCTATTTCCTTCAAGGTGTTGGCCATAAAGACCTTTTCCCAGTCTTGTATGTGTGATGAAAATTTGTTGCCGATCTGATCCCAAATATGGGATTCTTAATATTTGAAGATCATAGGGGGCAATTCTACAACTGGGTGCCTCCATTTAGGCATCCCAAGCATATGTTGTAGGAGCTTATTGTATAAAAGACTCTGGATGCTCAGATTTCAATAATAGAGCACCAGCCATAATGTTGGCATAAGTGCGGGTACCTAAATGTGGCAGGGATGCGCGTAAAACAAAGTTACTTACCTGTAGCAGGTGTTCTCCAAGGACAGTCGGACTTAAATCCTCACGTATGGGGTGGCATCACCAATAGAACTGGCTTGGGAAACAGTATAAAGGGAGGCCATAGAGAGGTGGAGGTGCACTGGTTCCCCACATAATCACAATCAAAGCAGAAAGGGAATAGGGAGAATTGGGTCTTCTCAAACACCGAAGGAGATGTGTAGATGGATAAGATTCTTTATTACAATTGTTTAATAAAGACTCTTATCCATCTACATGTCTCCTTGGGTGTTTGAGAAGAGCCAATTCTCTCTACTCCCTTTCCGCTTTGGGAAACAGTATCCTAGCAGTTTCTTCCAGAAGCAGTTGGGTAGCCTCACCATACCAGCTTGATTCAGTTTGTCTGCCAGAACATTGTTCTTGCTGTGGCGCTGAGACACATTCCATGACATATTGCATACTTCCACATTCTGATGGTTTCCCAACACAGGAAGTATGACACCGTTCCTCCCTTCTTGTTTATGTAATACATGTGCACCTTGTTGCCCGTTTGAATAAGGATACATTTGTTGGATATCTGGTCTCTAAAAGCATTTAGAGCATTCCATATTGCTCTTAGCTCTAGGAAGTTTATCTGATTAAGTCTTTCCTGAGCAGACTGCATGTCCTGGGTATGAAGCCCACCTAGATGAGCTCCCCAGCCCAACTGGACCTATCACTCATTACAATTGTTTGAACCAGAGGAATTTGAAAGGGGATTCCTTTTGCCAAATTAGAATGTATCATCACTAGGACAGTGACTCCCATGAAGGACTGGTGACAGATATGACATCATGGAGATTCTCCCTAGACTGAGTCCACTGAGTGGATAAGGTCCATTAAGATTGTCTCAAATAGAGGTGTGTCATGAAGTGACATGAACTGTTGATTCCATATGCCCTGGCATCCTCAACATTTGTCAGCTGATAGTTGCTGACTCTCCCAAATATCCCCCATAATGAAAATTAAGGGGGTGTCCTCTGCTGTGGAAAAAAGGTGGTTGCTTGAATTATGTCTAGCAAGGCTGCTATGAATTCCAACTTCTGAACTAGCTCTGGATGTTTCCCTATGATGAATCTCAGATTGTTCCTGTGGCCTTTAGATCCAGAGAACATAGCCAGTCCCCTCATTGAAGAAGTGGTATGAGGGAGCCTATGAGGGGAGATATTTGTTCCGGGCCCTCTCATCTTTTTCAGAATCAGAATATACTTGAAATAAAATCCCTGCCCTCTTTCCCATGATGGAATGGGTTTGACTACATTGGCCTGTAAAAAGGAACAGAATTCCTTTGCAAGTATTTTCTGATACTGAGAGTGACAATTTGGAGGCTGGTCCACTACTTGAAGATGGTATCCTATCCAGACAATTTTGAGAACCCATCTGTCTGAGGTTACAGTGGGCCATCTGCTTGCAAAAACATTTAGCCTGCCTTCTTGTACAGGTAGTCAAAACCCTCTATGTTCTCAAACAGGTAGTCAAAACCCCATCCCTGGTTTTGGTTGCAACACAGGTTGGGCTTTTCAGATCCTCTGTTGTCTGGAACGAGAGTGAGAATCCCCAGTGCAGAAACTCTCAGTGCCGTATCAAATATATCATAAGTTACTTGGGCTATATATTTTCTACACTTCTTCCCTTTGGCTATTAGTGAGTGGAGTTCCTTAACCTTATCTCTAGGAGGAGTGTTCATGAACTCCACCACACTGCACACTGTTGTCTGCAAGTACATGTCTATAGAGAGCCGGTAGGATGCTATGCAGGGCCAGAGTATAGCATTCTGAAATAGTCTCTTCTCAAAAGTCTCCTGTGTCCAAGCCTCCCTCCCATGGGCATCAAGGAATAAGTCTTAGAAATCTTGAGAATTTATTCAACCACTATAGAATGATAAGGAACCTGATGCTTCTCAAATCCCAGAGCCATGTGAACTCTGTACATAAAATCAACCTCCTTAATGGTAAGAGATATTGGGAGGGGGTGGGTCTTCCACACTCTTATCTGCACATCCTTCAGGATTCTATGAAAGGGCACTGTCACAGCTTTCTTAGAGGCTCAAGGAACTAGAGGACATCCCATTTTCTGTCCGGCTCCTCCCCCATCTGTAAAAGAAGTGGGATGGCCTGAGCCATATCATGTACAAAATAAGTGAATGAGAGCTCCTCTGGTGGAGATGTACATCTCTCATGAGGTGGGGGGATACGAAGGGAGATCAGTGGATCTACCTTCCGAGAAGCTCTTTGACTCCTCATTAGAATCCCAAGAGTGCTCTAACACAGACTTATAGAAAAAAAATTCATTCGGTGAGGTCTGAATTTCTTCCTGTCTTGCACTACAGACTGTATGGTCAGGACTTCTGAGACATCAAGGATTCCCAGTGCATCAGCGAAGCTTCCTCCCCCAATGCACTGGAAGTAGACCCTGGCACACCAACCTCTACTCTGAGTCCCCTCTAGGCCTCGGTGTGGAGTCATCTCTTTCAAGCAAGGAATAGGTCCTCAGTATTGACTGGATCGCCTCTGCTTTCAACATCAATGATGTTGAAGCTACAGCATTGCATTGAGCAAAGAAGTTCTCTATCCGCACTTCAAAGTTCTGTGTGATCTGCTTCAAGGACATTGGTAATGTTGGTGCCACGATGCTCTCACTGCCACAGTTCAGTGGGGAGTGATTGCCAGGATGTCTCAGCCTCTGCCTCTGCCCAGTGTGCTGCATCTTGCTCCCTTGGCACCAACAAAGATGAGGTTGAATCCTTCCTTTTCTAAGGCAACAATAACAGGACTTACAGACTTTTTAAGAGCAAGGTATAAAACTTTTCAGGCACTGAGGCAACCGGGATGGAAAATCAGGTCCAATCGTCTCTGTGGAAAAGATTAGTGTGAGGAGGTTCCGCACGACAGCAGCAGTCGGGAACAGATATGCATTCTGGAAAAAATTGCTGGGGTACTGTCTCCCACACTGGTCTTCTGTGGGGACATCACCTCGTACATTGTCCTTGCTTGTCCTTGGAGAACATGCAGTATCCTGTAAGTTATGTGTGTAACTGGGAGCCCCGCCCATGTAGCACCTGTGCTCCGCCCTAGCACCTAGACACCTTGCTGATACTTACACAGGTAAGTGTGCACTTATGTGTATAAGTGCCAGTAATCTAGACAGTTTGCGTGCACATGGGGAGCATAAATGTAGGCGCCTAGATTGTGGAATTGCCCTTTTAGCTTTTAGTGTCAGGGTTATGGTCCCACAACCTGTTTCCTTCTCTTAATGGGCTTAATGGCAAACCACCTATGTTCCAAAGTTCAGACATTTTAATTATACGGATGGTTTGACAACAAATGTTCAAAGCACAACAAAAAAAACACCAAGAGCCTTCAAAAATAGGACACAGTTCCTTTAATTGTGAAACTAAAAATCAGTCTTCCAGTATGGACCCAACACGGGCTGTGTTTCGGCGCAGAGCACCTGCGTCAGGGGTCTGCTTTAAACATAAAAGTATAAATCAACACATAAATCATAAAAAAAACCTCAAATAACAGTTTAAATCAAAACATAAATAATAACATTTTTTGTAGAATGCATTTACAAATAATGTATAAAACAGTGATGTGAAGATTAATGAATAATGCAATATATAAAGTAGACATGCATGTAAATTCTTTGTACATTGTAAATAAACATCAACACAATCACATTATTTTAACAGAGAGAAGTTGTGTTAACAAAATTAGTCTAGCAACTAGATATATGTTTCTTTTGGAACGGACAAAAGATGGTGGTCAACATTGTTAGATTGTTGCAACTTACCAAATGTGTTCTGACGTGAGATAGATGCCGTGTGCAGCAAAAAAGCTTCCAGTTACTGTTGAGTTTTTTAAATGATTTTTGTGTTGATTTATACTGTTATTTATGTTTAATGAAGACCCCTGACCCAGGCGCTGTGCGCTGAAACACGGCCCGTGCCTGGTCCATATTGGAAGATTGATTTTTAGTTTCACAATTAAAGGAACTGTGGCCCGTTTTTTGAAGGCTCTTGGTGCTTTTTTTTTTTTGTTGTACTTTGGACCCACTCTGTGCTGTTTTGTTTGACAACAAATGTTGCCTCAAAGCACAACAGTGAAATAGCAAATCTCATTTTTCACTCCATTCAGAGATTTTATCAATGTCTTGGAAATTTAATCAGATCAAAAACTGGATATCTGAATGATAATGCCTCAGTTACAGTGGGGTCAATATTCAAAAGTACATATGTGGTCTGCAGCACATGTATGTGGATAACTTTGGCCATTTAAATGGTTGAAGAGTAGTTTTTCCCCATGCAAAGCTTATTTTACTTGGAGAAAAAAACTTGTCTAAAACTGTGCATGCATATATGCATGTAAAAAAGTACATACACCAAAAGAATGCATGTATGTTTATGTGGGTGGCACTGAGGTGGGTGTTCCAGGGACACAGATTGAGTGGGGCAGGGCAAACCTGCAACGTATGTGCATATTTTTAAAACTACAAGTGTACACACATAGACACTTGCACACATTTATACTGTACCTTCAGAGCAAGTGTACATTTGTACTGGAGAACGTGTGCGTTCTAAGGCTGGGTCTGGTGCCTGTAATTATAAAGGACCATAGTCACTTTTATTGCCACCCTTAGGCCCTTTTTTGACATTCTACATAGCTGTTCTGATATAAATTTGAACCCTGATCCTCCAAAAGTTATGTTTTAACAAGGAGCATGGTTAGTTATATCAGTTTAAGCAGTGATATTCAGCTGCTAAATGGATAACTTACCTGTTTAAGGAGGGTAGTTACAAAGACGAGGTAAGGAAATAAGACATTATTTCCCCCCCCCGTAACGTATTAAACAGCAATAACGTGTGTGATATTACCACAATACACGTTAGTTTAGGTTACCACAGACTACATAATAATGAGATGCAAATGCATGCAAAATATCTCATTCTTTTTCCTGCCTGGGAGTATAGTACTGCTAACCTATGGCTTAATGCTCCTTGGGAGCATTTTTAAAGGGGCTGGAATGACTCCATCTATCCTCCCCTGTGCCCCCAAAAGATACCCCCCAGAACACACTCCCCCATTGGGGCCCCCTCCCCATAGAATCCCTGCCAATGACTCCCACTATCCCGTAGACCCCCCCCCCCCCAGGTATCTAGGGGTTCCAGGACACGAGCTATCCCTGGTGCCAGGTTCAGAATGGTGCCAGTGACCCCTAGCAATAATCTTGTGATACTGTCACTAGGGTCATGTCACCATTTAGCTTAATCTGTGAATTTTCAGTGGTGCCACTTATTTGGTTATCACTACTGACAATCCACATCAAGTTACACGGATAAGATGTGTATTTAAGTTAAAATGGTTATTCTGCTGAAAATTCCCATTCCAGTATATTATTTAACACAAATATTAGATAATAAAAGTGATCTTTTCAAGTACTGTTTTAGAAACCCACAACTATTTTGTATTTCTACAGATCTAACACAGAAAGGCAAGAAAAGTAGGCCATAGCCATTTAGCTCTTAGGGTAAATCTACCTCTATTTACTCATCAATGGATTCTGTTTCTGTCAACAAGTGTAACTTGCCAGATATGAGCTTCCAGCTACCACAGCGAAAAGCCTCTGTTTCCCTGTACGCTGTTTTGTTTCCAACCTTTTATACAATCAAAACCCTAGAGATGGCTCGTTGCACCACGCCAATAGACTTGAAAAGAGTTGTACGCATATGACGCAGGGTTTGAGGCTGGAGGTTTGACCCCAGTCTTGTCACAGAAATCAAGTACACCTGGTTTCAGCATATATTTATGGAAAACTGCCTTTGTCCCAGAAAAGACTCAAAGAAAATGATTGAATAGCCCAGAATGTGCCTGTCCTCAAGACTGATTTAAATGAAATACGGGCAGGCCTATAGTGAATCATTCCCTCTCTGTAATATTGACCAGCAACTTACAGCCTACTGTCTGGAAAACTTTAAACCCATGTGTACATTCTTTGTTCTCCTTTTACAATGTTTTAGTCACGTAGCAACTGTTTAGAGGAGTTAAGGTAAATGAAAGGCCTGATTATGAATAGCTACTCAACTCACCACCTCAGTGATAAGGATTTCTTATTCTACGCTTCTCGGCAGTGCTGCATTTAACAGCTACAATCACATCCCAAAACGTGGAAAAAATGATGACTTTCCAAGTTTGAGCAAAGGAAGTAGTAGTAGCAGTATTCTTATAAAGAGATCTCCTAATGTAGGCTAGGAAAATGTGGTATAACGTCAAGCAGTTGGTATTCAGAATTGGTCTACGTTGTGTACAACACATGGAGAGACCGAAGTTTTAGACGTTAGTAGAAAGTCTTTGGATCAAGTCTATATTTGTGGATATGAACATGGGGGTAGAGTCTGCGTTTTGAACCCCTGATAAAATCTGTGGTTTGGATGACTCAATAGCTGTTTTTTTGTTTGGGACCTCCAGGTAAATGGTAGATTTTAGACCCATTAATCGTCAGTATTTTGACCCCCTCTTCCTTCTGAACTTCTATCCAGTTTCATTGGTAGAATGTATTTTGGATCAGCAGAAGATAGACTGTATTCCAACTCAAAGGCAGAGTCTATTTTCAACCTAACGTTAAGTTGCATTTTAGAGGGTGGGTAGACCGTATTCCTTTTTTGACTACGTCCTTGATCCCATGGGTATAGTCTGCATTTGACAACTGTTGATAGTCTGTAATTTGGATAAATGCAGAAAACGTATTTTGATCCAATCAGTAGAATCTGTATTCTCTGAGTCTTTCAAGTTTGAATTTAACATTTTGAAGTGCCAGTTAGTCTAGAGTGTGGACGCCAGAGGTTTTCTATGTAGTTTACGCTCATCAGTATAGTACAGTTACTGTGGACTACCCTCGGCTAGAGCAGCTCTATATGTTTCAATTGAATTATTTGCTCTCAAAATTTAGCAATTTTCGTAGGAGTGGCAGCATTGAAAGCAGTAGATAATCTTATATCCAGAGATAACTCATAAAATAGATTTAAAAATTGATTAAGAAATTAAATACAAACCTCCTTCCCCCAGACATAAAATGTGTGCAGGAAACTTTTACAAAAAAGATTTTTTAAATTTTATACGCAAAAACTGTGGAACCTTTGCTTCAGAGTAAATGGCACGGACGGGCAGACCGGATAGGCCATGTGGTCTTTATCTGCCTACATTTTTCTCTGTTTAAATATGGCCCATAATGAATGCCAGAAAGCCCTGATGGATTTGGATTACCAACAGATACCGAATAGGTACCTATGTTCATTTTCTGAAGTGTAATTTGACACTGAGGACACAGCTCAGCGGATGGGCCAGAATTTAAGATTTTTTTTTCTCACTCTTTCCCCTTGTTTCTGTACAGTACGCAAGGGCCTCTTTTACAAAGCCGCGCTAGTGATTCCTGCTCGGTATATGAGCGGAATCCCTTTCGATTCCTGTAGGCTTCCTCTCATTTGCAGCGCGGGAATCGTTAGTGCGGTTTTGTAAAAGAGGCCCTTAGAAACTTGGCCATCTTGTACTCTTTCAATTAGTAGACTCTCTTCTTTTGTTTGTTGTACACTGCCTACAAGGAGACAGGGGCACTGTGGATAAAGCCATCATCATGTGTTCACATCGCAGCAATCAGCCTCACATCGTCTGATCACCGATTTGCCCTAATGATGTTTTAATGCAGGCATGTCTGAGGTGCAGGTGGAAGAGCAAATGGTGATCTCAACTCCCACCCTTGACGGTATTGTATGAGCAGTGTAGTTCTCCAGAATCTGCAAAAATGTCAGAGATCATTCTTATCATTCACCTATATATATATATATATATATATATATATATATATATATATATAATGAATAATAAATATAACTTGTTTCAGACTCTTGATTCATCTTAATTTTGGACACAGATTTGCTTTAAAAGTTTTTCCAATGAGTACTGCTATTCAAGAGCTCTCAGTATAGTTTTAGTTCAGCATTTCTGATTAAATATGTGTTTTAAAGAAGACATTTGAATGAACTTTCCCCGTAGAGCTTCTTTTTTGGTTTGTTTCAGTTTTTAGCCTTGTTTAATATAGTTAAGTTTCAAGCAACAGCTTCCAGGTCAGTTTGTATGCTCTTACCTATGTGAGAAGTAGCAGGGTGCCTGAGTGCTAGTCTTCAAACACCCGTATACCATAGCTCCCCCGAAATCTATACAAGTTGCTTAAAAATTGTGCGCGCAAATTTGGACGTGTTTGCAGTTTAATTGAATAACGAGCTAATTATCACTGATAGTTAGCTTAACAACAACTGTTGGCACTAACTGGACTTAATTAAATTTTTTGCGTGAGTTCGAAAAGGGGATGCAGAAATGAGTGGGTCATAGGTGGAACGGGGGGTGTTCCTAACATTATATGGGTACTTATAGAATAATGAGGATATGCACCTAATTTAGGCATGAAGATTTGCACCACGTTTGTTGGCGCAAATGTTTTTAAGCACGATTCCCAGGTGTAAGCACTATTCTATGAACTATGCCTAATTTTAAGCGCAGTGTGTAGAATAGTTCTTTTTTAACACTGATTTTTTTTTGGGGGGGGGGGGGCATCGTATATAGAATTCACCCCAGTGTGTCTTTGCTGGGGAGGCATTTACGGGGAGAGAGCATGGGCAGGACATAGGGCTCCCATTTCACAGTGGCAAAGCGTAGGCAGGACATAGGTCTCCCACTCACCTGTGTAACTTACATGTGTCCCTGCCCCAGCTCTATTGCAGGTGTGACTGCGGCCACCTCAATCTTCAGCATGCCCAGGTTATGCTAGTATTCTGTAATGGAACCAGGGGTGTAGCTAGGTGGGGGCATGGGCCCCCGCAGGTTTAACCCTGGCCCCCCTGCTTTCACCCCCTCCCCCGCCGCCAACCCTCCCCCGCCACATTCGACCTCCCCCCTCCTGTCGCCGCCAACCCTCCCCCGCCGTGGCCGTCAGGTACCTTTGCTGGCGGGGGTCCCCAACCCCTGCCAGCCGAAGTCTTCTTCAGCACCGGTCTCCGGCGCACTGCTGAGCTGGATTCTGTTTCTGTGAGTCTTGATGACTTGCACGTACATGAAGGACATCAGGACTCACAGAAACAGAATCCAGATCAGCAAATGCACCGGACTCAGAGACCAGCACGGAAGGGGACTTTTGGCGATGGTGGGGGAGGGTTGGTGGTGGCTGCGGCGGCGGGAGGGGTTTCAAAAAGGACGGGGAGGGGGTGCCAGTGCTGGGAGGGGGGGGGTCAAAAGTGGAGGGGGGTCGGCTGCGCTGGGAGGGTTAACATGTGCCCCCTCACCTCAGGCTCTGGACCCCCCCCCCCCAAAGTCTGGCTATGCCCCTGAATGCAACCTAAATATCCAGGTTCCATTACAGAATAGGCTGCTATCATAAGGCTTTGGGGCATCTAAAGGAAAGCGCCCAGCTATATATTTGCCCCTTATGGGTCTGTGGGGAAAATGCTTAGTCCATAGCACCCTCAGTGCCCAAATGCTCCCTCTGGTACAGTATGTTAGTTGCTATATATGAAGTTAATGACCCCGTTCCCTCTCACACAGCATCATCGAAAATGTTTCCACCCTGTAGCACTTCCTTGTGAACTAGAATTCACAATGTATAACGGATCATTCTTAGGTGTTCAGCGGCTGAAACAATGACTCACTTTCATATTGATTTGCTATATGCATGACAGTAGAGTTTCAATCAGAATTATTCAGTTTGGCAAGTGTATAATTTCCTCTGTTAAAATTTGTAAAATGTATAGAATCATTTGTCTGTGGATGACCATTAAGGCAGAGATCGCATTCACATAAGATGAGTTTGAAGGCCCTTTTGCTCTTCCACCTGGTTTCACCAGTGAAACGTATCTATTGGACATCCAGCTGGGATGGCAGTCTCTTTGGAAAGTCACAGACGCTTGGTTAGCTACATCCTTGCTGGCAAGGAGAACCATTACAATAAGCGTTTGCCTTGACTTGCTCATAAGATACCTTCATGTCATACTAGGTCGCATACCACTTACTGGTCTTCCTATATTTTTCCTACTTTTTTTCAAACTGTGAGGCTACATTTCATGCCATCTTAGGAGATGATGGTAATGGTGAGTGGAAAAACCCAGTGATTTTTCTGAACAGATGAAAGAATTGGATCAGGTTTAGATCATTACCAGTGTACAGCCAGACGCAGGAGATGTTTCCCTTGTAGACACGAACTCTCAGATTCTATAAATGGCGCCTAAAGTTATGCACGGAATTTTGTTCGTGGTCTTCATTTCCATGTGTAACTTAATTGGTCAGGTGGCACTCATGAGCTACCAAGTATCCATAACAGGTGCTAATTGGAGCCAATTAATAGTTGTGAGTGGAAATGTCATATGAGGTATTTTACAAGCACTGCACCTAACCTTTATGGTGTGCAACTCCAAAGTGGGCATGACCATGGAAGAGGGATGGGTGGGCCAAGGGTGTGGCTGGAAGTTAGGCTCAGTGTAACGACCAGGACTTAGGCAGAAACTTTTATGCCAGCCTGTGGCTGGTGTAGATGCTCACATCTAACTTTAGGCAAAGAAACCACGTCATTCTGCCGTTATAGAACTCAGGCTCGGTGCAGATCGTAATGGTGCCTAACTTTAGGTGCCATTTACTGAATCCAGCCTAGAATGAGGAAAAGACTTTCCTACATCTACCCCTCAAGTTAGTTCTCCAGTTCATTATAGTAGCTAATCTGTTAGTGTCTCTGACTTCCCTAGGACAGTACACTTTTCACAGCATAGAGTAGATTTGGAAGAAAATAAGATGGACAGCTAGGTCCATGTTTTCAAGACAGGTTGATCCAGTCCAGGTTTTACCCCCACAACATACAGCGACCGGAAAGTTTTTTTTTTTTTCCTCTGGGAGACTGGAACTACAAGTCCATATCTACATGGGTGGGCCTATATGTTAATGAGCACTGGTAGAGCACAAGTGCAAGCCAAGAGAGGAACAAACCTCTTCAAAAAGGCCTACCCCAATGACCCAACGTAAACCTCTTCACCCAAGAACATAACATTACTAATGATCGTACTGGACATCACGCAATCTTCATCTCTTCCGATCCTCCACATATACCTCATTCGATCACTATACAACCTTGTATTTGTTATCAACTGACTGGGCAAGCGCCTTTGACGGTACTATGTAAGCCTGTAAGCCACATTGAGCCTGCAAATAGGTGGGAAAATGTGGGGTACAAATGCAACAAATAAATAAATAAACCTGATGTCAGGCAGATGAGCTCCTCTCCTTGTTGCCACTCTGATGTCACTGCACACAGAAGTTGCTGAGTCCACCCGACCACCATACCAATAGATCCCCTGCATAAGAAGAACTAGAAACTGCCCCATACTTCCAGCCCCCCCCCCCTCCTCAGTCCGTTGCTTCCAGCAGTGATTGTGCTGCACCAAGATGCACAGCCCATGCTGGAATGTTTATCCCAAGCCATCCAGTTACTCCATCCACAGTAGCCCATGGCAATGCTTCTCATCACTGTGGCCCGTAACCTGGAGGAGAGAGTTAGGACCACATCCCATGCGTACGTGGGGGGCATATGACTGATATTCACATACATAGTAACATATATAGTAACATAGTAGATGACGGCAGAAAAAGACCTGCACAGTCCATCCAGTCTGCCCAAGAAGATAAATTCATATGTGCTACTTTTTTATTTGTACTGTCCTCTTCAGGGCACAGACCGTATAAGTCTTGCCAGCCCTATACCCGCCTCCCAACCACCAACCCCGCCTCCCACCACCAGCTCTGGCACAGGCCGTATAAGTCTGCCCAGCACTATCCCTGCCGCCCAACCACCAGCCCCGGTATAGACCGTATAAGTCTGCCCAGCACTAGTCCCGCCTCCCAACCACCAGCCCCAGCACAGACTGTATAAGTCTGCCCAGCACTAGTCCCGCCTCCCAACCACCAGCCCCAGCACAGACCGTATAAGTCTGGCCAGCCCTATCCCCGCCTCCCAACCACCAACCCCGCCTCCCACCACCAGCTCTGGCACAGATTGTATAAGTCTGCCCAGCACTATCCTCGCCTCCCAACTACCAGTCCCGCCTCCCACCACCAGCTCTGGCACAGACATATTACAAAGGTAAGTTCTGGTGGTGGACAGGGAACAGAAAAACATTGGAGGAGGGGCTGAAGTATGCTATGGTTGGGAAGATTAAGTTTGTGTGTAAGGAAGCTTATCCCTTCCCCCAACTCTGCCCACACAGCTTAATCGTGAACCCCATTAACAAAATCTGTTGTTGTTGCACCACTGGTGCACTGGGGTAAAATCAGAACCGAATGAACTTGTCCTGAAAAAATTAGGTGAGCTGGGGGATCCTCTAGAATGAGGTCTTCTTACTGCGGTTTGCATTGCAGGAAACAATTTGAACACCCAACTGGAGATAACAGGAGAGGAGAGAGACATAGGACAGAGCAATGGAGAGGTTTTCAGAGGATGAAGCCTGAGTTGCTGTAGCAGAATGATTAAGATGTTGCTTGAGGGATAGCCTGGTGATGGGTGAGGTGGGAAGATTTCCTGTGAGAAGCAAAGATTGGAAAATATTCTGAGGGTTGTCATAAATCTGGGTTATGAGATATATGTATTTGTGAGGTTTATGACTGAAGTGCTGTTAAGAAATATCCTGGGTACGGAAATTGGTATTGAAATCCTGAAACCAAAGAGAATGCCATTTGCCATTGCTGAGGTGTGAATACAAAATTTCCTGTATGTATAGGGCCCCAGAGAGAAGAAAGTAACACATTGATAATAATCTTTCCAAACTGTTGAAATACTGATCAGCTGGGTTTGTTTTCTTTATGATTTCCAAAATTGAAAATCGTAACACATCTGTTGATTCAGACCGAAATGTGAAGCAACTCTCTCTCTCTGGACCCTTTCTGCTGTGAAGAGGACTGTGTAATCATCTCAGGCTTTGGCTGTTAAATTCATGCAACTGTGAATGTTTCATTTTCTGTAGTAAATTCAGGGTTGTGAAATCAAGCAGATATTGCCCTGAAGAAAACTAGCTCCCAGAATGCTCTTTATAAGCTTCATTTCGATTCTGACTAATGTCACCCAGGCACCAACTACTGGAGTCACACTGAGCTGCAGTAAAAAGTGACCTCAGATGACAACCTAGAACACTGAGGGGCACCTAGAACACTGCAATAAAGCTTACAGTGCAAGCTGCGGCTGGTTAGCATGTGCTAAAAAATAACCTGAAACAGCATAATGTGCACATTTAACATGGGATTAGAAGATGTTAGATGCTAATTTTAGGATATATGCTATGTACATTTAAATAAAGGGCTGACACATGCAAATGAGGCTTTACTATATGTATAGATCACGGTATGCTTGCCTTCACCAGCAACTTACTCTGCACCTGCTAAAGCCAAAATGTAGCACCTGCCTCAGATCAGTTGTTAACTTTTTGGTACACTGTAATGCATTATTATGGCTAAAAGAGGTGCTGATGTGACACTTCACACTGTAGATGGCACAAGACTTTTTTCTCAGACTAATACTTCCATAAGGTGATAGAACACGGCATGATTCTGATGATTGTTGTTATGGACATTGACAGGCGGTCCAGCCAATGACCACTACAGCAGTTCTATGTCTTCACCTAGAACAGGGATCTGGACATTGAGGGATCGATACTTTATATTTTGACTACACAGCTCTTTTTAGAGAGTTTTGAAGTTCTCCCAGGTTGGATTGTCTTACTGCTCTACATCCATTCAGAACTGATGCCACTTTGTTCTCATGAAGGTCCCACATTATACCAGAAACTCTCCGACTGCCACACCTATCTACATGCTTCACCCACCACAAGGTCCATTGTCAAGCCCTATGGTACAATATTTGTTCAGAACCCTCTGAGACAGACTCGCTACCCACCTAATGAAGTGAGAAAGCAGATCAATAGGGTCAATCAAACACCCAGGAAAAATCTGCTACAAAACCATGCCAAAGTAATAGAAGACCTCTGGTTGTCACCTATCCCAACTGAAACTTGTCATCAAGGCTTTACAACCCATACTGAACAATGATGCCACCTCCTACTGCTCCTATCCTGGTATATCTTAACCTCCTGTAGATGTCCACAATCACAAACTGTTCAACAATAACACGTAATCAGGGATGAGATCTTGGCAGAATCCCAGATTCCAACTGCGTCCCCATATTCACCAGGGTAACACTACCACAAGACCCAACATCTGGGGCTTGTTCACCCGCTCTTCCTCTAATGTATTATATGCTGGCATCTTCCAGCAATGGCCCTCTGCTGTCTAGTTAGGACAAACAGGTCAATCCTTAAGAAAAATGATAAATGGAGACAAATCTAACACTGATTGGCATTTGATTTACTGCCCCATGCCTATAAAACACTTCTGAGTGGTTCACAGAAATAAGATTAGTAGGGGTAGGGTAGAGTATTACAGATTACAGAAGCACAAGGTAAACAAACAACAGAAATGGCAAACATTCAAAAGCCAGTAAGAGAACATTCAACCTTCCAGGATGCTCTCTATCTGGCCTTAAGGTCCCCATACTTCTAGAAATGAATTTCAAAGAGACGCTTCAGTGTGAAACTGCTAAATTGGTACTCAAGGAAAGGCTTAATACTATGACCCTTGGTCTGAATGGGGGCAATAGATTCATGGCTTATTACAGATGTGAATGAACTTAACTATTGAGAGGTCATCCTGTCTGGCTTTCTCCCACTCACTACAGTTGTCAGTTAACCAAATTCTCATGCTGTGTGTCACTCCTTTTCTACACACAGTCCTGCACTTTTCAATACTTCCCCTTTACACGATATCCCACTCCCTGCCCCATAAAGATTTACTCACATCCTGAGCTTCATGCATCTAATGAAGTGGATTCTAGTCCTCAAAAGCTCATGCCTCAATAAATTGATCTATAAGGTGCCACCTGACTGTCATTTTGCTAACATGTCTACCCCTTTTAAAGTTTGTTTAACACACACTGCACGGTTCAAAAATATATCTGCATTTATGTTTCCGTACAACAAAAGCCTTTGCTTCCACTTATGTTGTACGTAAAGCCAGCAGCCATAGTAGGCGTTCACTAATTGTTTTAGTTTGTGTGCAGAGCTTACTTCTAAAAGTTTTGAGGCACTGGCAGACTTGGTCATCCATCCAGCTGTTGCAAGGTGTACACTACAGAGTGTTCATAGAGGGAAGGATGGTCAGATGTCATTATCTTGAGTCAGGGCATTCAAATTCCTCTTCCATGTTTGATACGTTTCACATACACTTGCTAGTTAAAAATCTAGATTTCATTACTCACTTTTTCAAACCTATACTCAAGGCAAGTTGGCAATTTAGGTACAGTAGATAGGTTCCTGCTCCAGAGAGGGCTTACAATATAAGTTGTTGCCAGGTCAATGGTAGACAAAATTACTTGCCCCAGGTCACAAGGTGTGTCAGGAGGAGTGTAGGACTAGAACCCTGGATTCCTTGGTTCTCAGCACAGTGTTCTAGCTATCAAGGCACTCCTCAACCCTGATTGCTATATAACATTCTCATTCTATTTAGCAACTGTGTTTTCAGGTTAATGCACATGCTAATGGTATGGGCACACTGTTGGGGAAATCTTTTATCACATGCATGCTAAAATTATTGCACTGTATGTTGAGTAATGTTTTAGCATCCACATCAAACTTTTACTGTCTTCCATGTTAATAAGTTTTATTACATAGGCCCTAAAAGCCCATTTGTTAGTCATTACAGGATTAACTGTAGACGGGTGAATAATAGATCACCATGCTAATATCTTGCTGAAAGATGCAAGACTGTATTTAGGAAAAGGGTAAAGCAGTAGGATTTGTACCTTCAGAGGAGAAGAGAACCAGAGTAGACAAGTGGCCGTGGACAGCAGAAGAGCATTATGGGAATAAGCAATCCTGTACCTGCATACTTTTAGGAGGGTAGAAATAATGCACCCTTATTTATGAACATAGATACTGCCTGTGTTTCCAGGCTGTACAAGGAATGCAGGAAAGAAAACACTGAGCAAATGAAAATATGTGGAGGAACGTGGACACCCCACACACACACATGTATACACACACAAGTTCTTTCTTTGCACCACTGGATGGAGCTAAATCACTGAATATTTCTCTGACCACAAGCTATGGTGCTCATTATTTGAATGGGCCTTTACAGTGGTCCCTTACTATATTTCTTTGTGTTCAAGCACTGAGTTAATCAGTATTTCTCTGGATCTATCCCCAATGGCTTCTCAGTATTTCTTTTTATTTGGAATGGATTTTTCATGGGTCTTGCACTGGGCCCCTGAGAAATTTGACTGGGTGCCTGGGCTTTAATTCTGTTGTTCTCAGGGCCCCTGCATTGAGTCTCTCAGTATCATGCCGGGTTCCTTTATTGGGCCCATCTGTATATATCTGAAGCTATTTATTCTGACAAATTGACTAAGACCTGAAGGAAAGTATCCTGTGAGGTGTCACATTAATCTGAATAATAGTGTAGTAGACTGTAGGATATCCTGTGAAAGTGCCAGTCTTTTTGTGACAGTTTTCCACATAACAAATGTTGATATGATAGGTCGACATCATTGTAATATGTTATATTTCATGCCTTTTGAACTCTTTACTGCTGCTCTGGGTGAACCTAAGGTAGAGAAGCACAGTCAGAAATGTGGTTTCTTTAACCTTGCCCCTCCCACCCCGACTTCTTCCTAGTTGAGGGAAGGGATAGCAGGGGAGAATGGCTGCCTTGTGATTATACTGAACGCTGAGGATTCTGGGAGCTGCCATCATTCACAAACTGTTTGTGGAAAAAAAAAAAAAAGTCAGTTCATTCTTTTATTTGTTTTGTTATGGATTCACGGATTGATGCTAACATTCTCTCTCATTGCCTTTCTCTCTGCTCACGTTTGCATGTCTCCACGCTGCTCTGTCTAGAACCGCCTCAGGCCTCAAGAGGGTGGGCAGATTGTGTAAGTGAGCATGTTCTCATCTCATAGCAAACTCATGTCCTACCCGTTGTGCCGCTTTATGTTGTCATGTATGTGTGTGTGTTCTGTGATTATGGCTCCCTCTTCTCGCACAGTCTTTGGGGATGGGGAGAGGAGGGAGCCAGGCTCTGCTTTGTAATGTATTCAGTCCCCTTCCCTTTGTACTCAGTGAAAGCATGTCTGTGTCCCAGTGTTGTGAAATTCTGTTCTGGTGATTATGGAAAAAAAAACTGGGGAAATTTTCTTCACACCAAATGTATGCCCTACCCATCTAGAATCAAAGATCCAAATGCATAGAGCAAAAAATAGCTTCCTGTATGCCTTTGCCCATAGGTATGAAAAGACAGGAAGCAGAGTCCAGACTTAGATTCAACCTGGATTTATTTGCTTTTACCAATTCTACAGCAAAGCTGATCTAAATGCTCTAGATATTATAGACAACTTAAGCCCTTCTGTGGTTTGAAAATCAAAATAGCAAAAAGGTACAGCTTCAAAAATTATACTCCTAGAATAATGATCAAATCGTCGTGCAGTTACCGTTGATTGAACAAAAAACCCAGTGCAGGAATTAAATTGTATTACATTCATCTGTTTCAGCAGATTTTAACAGTAGGATAAATAGATAATTTTAACCTTTTCATTCCAAAACATCCATCTTTTTACTTCAAATCTCCCACAGCCAGGGCTTCTTCATCATTTCCTACAGTACTTCTTGCTGGTTGGGCCTATAACATCTAAAGCTGCAATGTGGCCTAGTGGTTAGGGTGGTGGACTTTGGTCCTGGGGAACTGAGGAACTGAGTTCGATTCCCGGCACAGGCAGCTCCTTGTGACTCTGGGCAAGTCACTTAACCCTCCATTGCCTGCCGCAAAGAGCCTGCCATGAGTGGGAAAGCGCGGGGTACAAATGTAACAAAAATAAAATAGATACTATTGGAGATTCTACATGGAATGTTGGTATTCCAGTAGCAACATTCCATGTAGAAGGCTGCGCAGGCTTCTGTTTCTGTGAGTCTGACGTCCTGCACGTATGTGCAGGACGTCAGACTCGCAGAAGCCTGCGCGCCCACATTGGTGATCTGCAAGGGCTGACTTCTAGTGGAATAGCAACATTCCATGTAGAATCTCGAAGAGTGGCCTAGTGGTTAGGGTGGTGGACTTTGGTCCTGAGGAACTGAGTTCGATTCCCGGCACAGGCAGCTCCTTGTGACTCTGGGCAAGTCACTTAACCCTCCATTGCCTGCCGCATTGAGCCTGCCATGGGTGGGAAAGCATGGGGTACAAATGTAACAAAACAAAAAAAACTCCTCTTCCCACCATTCCCTAGAACACCTCCTGCTGAAAAGGACAGGAAAGCAGAACCCTTGAGCTCCCCAACTACCTTCACTCCTACGCCTATAGCATCCTGTCCTGGAAGACAGTGGGATCATAGGTGCCCACATTTCAAAAATGATTGGGGGTGCCAAACAATACAAATGAACCTTCCCTGGACACAATGGAGGTGCTTGCTCAATATTGTAGGTGCTCAGCACCTGCTGGCTCCTATGGCTGGGACTGTAAGAATTATTAACTCCCAAAAACCAGCACTGTATCATCTTCAGGGCCTCATGCTGGAAGAAAATGGAATTCCAGGAACTGTTACCCACAGCAGGTTCCTTTTAGAGTCCCTGGAACGGTGAGCTTCCCTACTGCTAGTGGTATTGCATCATTATGTCCAGTGGCCTGAAAAGGGAGAAAATTATACTACATAAGCCAAGTCTTCTCACCTTTAGCGGCAACAGTCAAATCATTTTTGTATAGGATGCCCTATTTGGAGAGGGTGGCAGTAAGGAACTGTGAGCTTCCTCTATTCCATTCACTACTGGGAAAGGCCTGTAGCAGTTGCTACATTTTTAAGTTATGGTTTTATCAGATCTCACTCAGTTAAGGTTTTCTCAAAAAAAATACCAGTCAATATTTTTTTGTTGAAAATTGATGAATTCTAGTAATGTAAATGTATGTTTGAGCTCTAGTTTTGCCCTAATGTTGCCACTGAAAACATTGAATATTCTTTGTCGATAAATCTGGCGTAGATTTTGCACCTGAATGGATACTTGAATACTTCACCTCCGTAATATGATTCCAGTCTTGGTCAATGCGCCAAATTTCAGAAAGATCAATTTAGTGATGTTTAGGAATGGGAAAGGCAAATAAAGAAATGCACACCTATCAAATATTTAACGCAAACATTTTTCCAGATTTTTTTTCTATGATTGTTTACCTCTAAAACTAATTTGAATTTTAAAAGCAATTGACATATATTGTAGAGGTTGAACTAACTTTGCTATGTTTGATATTTAAGGGCCCCTTTTACAAAGTGGCGGTAAGCCCAATGCGGGCTTACGGCTCGCTACAAAAGAACTACCGCAGTAGCACCCACCCCCAGCATGTCATCATATCTGGCGCACTGCCTGGTTGCCATCAGGGCCACCGAAGGGGGGAGCAGGGGGGACAAAATTCCCCGGCCCAGGCCTCCATGGGGGGTCCGGCACCGCAGTCCCCTCTACCCGCCCCCCTCCATCCACCACCGGGCCGGGCCCCCCTGAATTCAAATCATAGCGCCTCACCTCAACCTCGCTCCGTGTGAAAGAAGCGCAGCAGCGGCAGTCTGCAGATCGCCTCCCTTCGGGCCTTCCCTCCCTGTGTTCTGCCCTCGTCTGACGTGACTTCCGTGAGGACGGGACACAGGGAGGGGCGGCAACAACGATGATGATGACCTCGGGGTTGGCGGGGCTGGGGCCCCGTGGGCAGCCTTGCCCCGGGCCCAGCCTAATCTCTCGGCGGCCCTGGTTGCCATCAGTTAGTGTGGGAGCCCATACTGCCACCTCAGTGGACGGCAGTAAGAGCTCCTTTCAAAATGGCCGTGCGGCAAGTGTTTTAATTGCTGCGCAGCCATTTCCTACAGAAAAGAAAGATCTACCTTTTACCCAGCTGCAGTAAAAGGGGGCATCAACACCAGCGCAGGCCCCCTTTTGCCGCAGCTTGATAAAAGGGGCCCGTAATTATTCTGCATTTGCAGATTTCAAGAACTTTGGAGTTAAATAATGCAAATGCATTAGAAGAAAGTATAGTAAGAAATTTTTAAAAACCATAGTATTCATTCCAGACAAATGCAATATATTGTAGAACACTTACTACTTTTCTCACCATTCAGGGAGGACGTTATCAACAAGGGCTACCGTTAAGTCAGATTATTATACCACAAGTCTTGCAATCTTAGCACAGGGTCTCATTGCATAGAATTGTGGCAAAATAACCCATCTTAGCAATAGCCATGTTGATAACTTTCCCCATGAGTTTGATATGACTAGCTGTAACAGCATTTTGTATCCCCATAGAAACACCTCCTGGGCAGTTCAGCATTCTAATCCAGGGCCGATCGAGAGGTGGGGGCAGGGGGACAAAATTCCCCGGGCAAGGGCCTCCAAGGGGGGCCCAGCGCCGCAGTCCCTGGTCTCATCCGCCCGCCCTCGGCCCCGTCGACAGCCCCCTTCCGTCCACCACCGGGCCCCCTGCATTCAAATCGGCAGCGCCTCACCTCCGTATGAAAGCGCAGCGGCAGATCGCCTCCCTTCGGGCCTTCCCTCCCTGTGTCCCACCCTCGTCTGATGTAACTTCCTGTTTCCGCGAGGGCGGGACACAGGGAGGAAAGGCCCGAAGGGAGGCGATCTGCCGCTGCGCTTTCACACGGAGGTGAGTGCTGCCGATTTGAATTCAGGGGGCCCGGTGGCGGTTGGAGGGGGCTGTTGACGGGGCTGGAGGTGGGCAGGTGGCCTTCGGCGCCGAGCCCTGCTCAGTCTCTCGGCGGCCCTGTTCTAATCTATGCATTGCAGGCTTGGATTTAAGCATAGGGCCTAGAGCAGAAATTCCTTCCTCCCCACAGACCACCAACCCCATCCCCCTTGAGAATTTTGACTACTCCTTCAACCTCCACATCCTAACCCTCTAATCAGTGGTGGCCTTAGTAGGCTGTCATTTGGGGCCCTTGAGCCTAGTCCAGTGATTCTCTAATAGTACAGACTGGCCATAGAGAAATATTGTTTTATTAATACATAAGTACATCTGATGAGCCTTGATACTTGTGTGTCCTATTAAATACTCATGATACCTGTCAAGGCATGACTGTTGAAGATAACTTTAGACCTTGGCCACTCTTTTGATCTCTTTCATAACAACACTGCATTTTCATGGATGGGTAGTGGTATTGGGTACATTGGCGTCTGACTACTAATACCTAGAAGTGTTATGTGTAATTTATCAACACACTGATACATTTTTGTTAATCGTCATAGAAATACAGCATCATATGACAATTGATGCTGACACCTGACAACTGTTTGCCATAAGCACTCGTTGGATTAACCAATGGTCCAAAATAAAACTAAGAGCTAAATAATAGGGATGGAAGTCAATGATATTTCCTCTGTTATTTCCTGATGTTAGTAAACAAAGCTGGGTAGGCAGTAACAGTACCCAGGTTTACCAAAATCCCCGGTGGTCCATCAGAGGTCTGTTGGGATAGGAGTGATATCCGTTCACTCCTGCCCACTGTCAGCGTCTGGTAGAGGAACCATATTCCAGGGGCAGTGGGGTATTCTTAAGTCAAGTACAATTGTAAGGTATAGCCACTAGAGGTCTCTGCAAGTCCTTCAGGGGGAAGAACCTTAGGGTCTCTACACTTAATAGCATACACAGATAGTAAAAAAAAAAAAAGAAAGAAAGAAAACACAATCATTACTACATACAGCATAGAGAGAACCAATCTATGAAACTACATCTAATAAAAAGAAAAACCAAATAACAAACCCAGAATAAAATAAGCTATAAAACTGAACCACTTAAAAGACAATAATGGTAAACCAGGCCAGAATTAATCAGAAAATGACCAGGTTTTAAGAGCACACCTAAAAGACCTACAATATACTCAGGGATAATTTTCATCTCAGCAGACAAGGAATTCCATAATGAGGGTACTTCTCCAAAAAAGGACCTTCTTGCTTGCAAAGAGGGCAGTCGAAAAACGTTTGCTGATGGCAGAACACGATTCCACTCCTATGTAAAAAGGATCCCAGTTCTTGATAGCACAAAAGGTCGAACTTATAATTTTAAACGACAACAGGTAACCGGTAAAGTGCTTGAAGCAGGGGTATAGCTCTTTTCCCAATCAGATCTACAAGTGACCATCCTTGCTGTGGGGTTCTGAACTAATTGTAGTCTATATTGCAGTATTGTTTTGAAAACCCAGATAGACAGAGCTACAGTGATCCAGATGACTGTAAAAGTATACTAATTTGATCAGTTAATCTTTCTAATCCATGAGCACAATATGTGATTGCACCCTCTGCAAAACTGGTGGTTTATATGCACTGTAGTCATATTTGACCCTCATCATATTTCGTTTTCTTTTTACATTATTTTTTACACGTTTCCATTTATAACTATATTCTCTATGTCATCATGCAAGTGAAGTCCTCAGCCTTGTTTGTTTCTACTCATGTCTGAACGGGAGACCATTTGTGTATGTAAGTAAGTGTTCTTAGGGGCCAGTGATGGCTCCAGTAGACCCTAAAGAAAGGCAAGAAACAATAAGTCTATACTGGTAACCAAACTAAAAAAACTAAGGGGCCCTTTTACTAAGCCACGTAAACGCCTACGCGCGACCAATGAGCGCAAAATTCTGAGTTACCGCCTGGCTACCACGTGGCCCTCGTGGTAATTTCAGTTTTGGCGAACGTCCGCCACGTTTATCCGAGAAATATTTTTTCTTTTCTGGCGCACGTCAGCTATGTGCGCCAAGTGGCATTTGATGCGTGCGGGTTATTACTGCCCGGTTACCGCATCAGACTTTACCGCTAGGTTAATGGCTGGCGGTAAGGTCTCAGAGCCAAAATGGACGTGCGGCAATTTTCATTTTGGCGCACGTCCATTTTCGGCAAAAATTTTAAAAAGGTGTTTTTTCGCGGGTGCGCTGAAAAATGATTCTGCGCACGCCCAAAACACACGTCTACACTACCACAGGCCACATTAGTAAAAGGACCTCATAGTGAAGGGAGGACATCAAACTATTATATCCCACAGCATAGGATCTCTTACATCCCAAGCTGTTTCAGACTCGTGCCTTTGGACAGCATTCTTGCTTCTGTTACAATTATATCCCTAACTCTCTAAATATAGCTTTTATTTTAAAAAATTGTGTTTTTTTTAACTCACTCTATATACGTATCGCAACAGTCTTGACATCCAGAGGTGGCCGGTTCAAATCCCGCCTGCTGCTCCTTGTGATCTTGGGCAAATCATTTAACCCTCCATTGCCTCAGGTACAAGCTTAGGGCCCTGTTTACTAAGCTGCACCATAGGCGCGCTAGTGTTGTCGTGTGCGTTAATGCTAGAGACACCCATATATTCCTATGGGTGTCTAGCATTAGCGCATGCTAAAAACGCTAGCTCACCTTCGTAAACAGGGCCCTTAGACTGTGAGCCCTCCAGGGACAGGGAAGCACCCAGTGTACCTGAATGTAACTCACCTTGAGCTACTACTGAAAAAGGTGTGAGCAAAATCCAAATAAATAAATAAATAAATATTTGAGATTCTACATGGAATTTTGTCACTATTGAGATTCTGTTGCTACTACGTGGAATGTTGCTACTATTGAGATTCTGTCATTACTATTTGAGATTCTACATGGAATGTTGCTATTCCACTAGCAACATTCCATGTAGAAGCCTGCCCTTGCAGATCAGCAACGCGGCCGTGCAGGCTTCTGTTTCTGTGAGTCTGACGTCCTGCACGTACGTGCAGGACGTCAGACTCACAGAAACAGAAGCCTGTGCGGCCGCATTGCTGATCTGCAAGGGCAGGCTTCTACATGGACTGTTGCTAGTGGAGGAGTGGCCTAGTGGTTAGAGCACCGGTCTTGCAATCCAGAGGTGGCCAGTTCAAATCCCACTGCTGCTCCTTGTGATCTTGAGCAAGTCACTTGTGACATATAAATTTTAAAATTTATATGTCACAAAGTACAACAGCAAAAATATTCTAAGTGACCATTTAAGTGTTCATATGCAAAATTGCAAAACTCAGCGCTGTTGTAGTACTTCACCCGATTCCGACAAAATTAGCAAAGGCATTATGGCTTCCTGCCTACTAACACTGCCAAAATATACCTAGGCGTTCCAGCTGTAAGAGACCCTATGCAGTGGGATACAATCGTTTGATGTCCTCCCTAAAGGGCCCTGCACTAGCAGCGGCAGCCATTTTTGCCATGCGCTGAGGCCCAGCAGGTAAAAAGTCCGAAAAAAGACATGGCCATATGATAAAATTGCTCTTACCGCATGGCAATGCGGGGGAGGGGGGAAGCATTTACCACCATCCACCGAGGTGGAGGTAAGGGCTTCCGCGCTAACCCAGATGTAACTGAGTAGTGTGTGGTGCTGCCTGATTACCATCAGGTAACCCCCTGCGGAAATATGTTTTGAATATTTCTGCTAGTGCCGTAAATGCTGCGTGCTGGGGGTGGAATACCGCCGGCGCCTGCGTTGGGACGTGCTCCAGATTGGCGCATGTTAAGCCTACGGTGGGCTTACCACCTTTTAGTAAAAAGGGCCCCTTAGCTTTTTAGTTTTGGCTACCAGTACAGACTTATTGTTCCTGGCATCTCTTTTGGGTATTATAGGTTAGCAAGGAATATTAACCCCTTTGTCTGGCTGTTTATTGTCCAGTAGACCCCTAAGCATGAGTCCTGGCTCTCTTCTCAATAGAAACAAAACAGCAAAGGTAAAGGCTGACAAATGTACAAACCAATAGGGGAGATAATATCAAAGAATATTCAGAATAAACTGCGCTTTGATATTTATTTATTTATCACATTTGTATCCCACATTTTCCCGCTGATTGCAGGCTCAAAGTGGCTTACAATAATATTGTAATAAAGTTACAAGGCAAAGAAGTACAATTTTGCAATTAAGAGCAAGATAGAAATAACAATTGGACTGCAATTGGTATTGAGAATAAGATAGAATTAGTAATTAATCAATAATAAAGAAAGAAAATAGTAACGTGTAATTAACGTGATATTATCTCCCTATTGGTTTGTGCATTTGTCAGCCTCTACTTTTGCTGTTTTGTTTTGATTCTCCGTGGAGGCTCCTCCTGGTTTTTTTTTTAATTTTCTCTTCTCAATAGACAATGTACTCCGCCTTTCGTGAAGGTTTGCAAGCAGTGCTGCTACTACTACTATTTAGCATTTCTATAGCGCTACAAGGCGTACGCAGCGCTGCACAAACAGAGAAGAAAGACAGTCCCTGCTCAAAGAGCTTACAATCTAATAGACAAGAAATAAAGTAAGCAAATCAAATCAATTAATGTGTACAGGAAGGAGGAGAGGAGGTTACAAGTGGTTACGAGTCAAAAGCAATGTCAAAGAGGTGGGCTTTCAGTCTAGATTTAAAGGTGGCCAAGGATGGGGCAAGACGTAGGGGCTCAGGAAGTCTATTCCAGGCGTAGGGCGCAGCGAGACAGAAGGCGCGAAGTCTGGAGTTGGCAGTAGCGGAGAAGGGAACAGATAAGAAGGATTTATCCATGGAGCGGAGTGCACGGGGAGGGGTGTAGGGAAGGACGAGTCTGGAGAGATACTGGGGAGCAGCAGAGTGAGTAAATAAGTATTGCCATACTGGGAAAGACCAAAGGTCCATCGAGCCCAGCATCCTGTTTCCAACAGTGGCCAATCCAGGTCACAAGTACCTGGCATAAACCCAAACAATAGCAACATTCCATGTAGAACCCCAAAGAGTAGCAAGATTCTAGAATTCTAAAGAATAACAAGATTCCATGCAGAATTTCAAAGTGTATAGCAACATTCCATTTAGAACCCTAAAGAGTAGCAAGATTCCATTCAGAATCCTAAGTACATAAGTGTTGCCATACTGGGACAGACCAAAGGTCCATCGAGCCCAGCATCCTGTTTCCAACAGTGGCCAATCCAGGTCACAAATACCCGGCAAGATCCCAAAAATGTACAAAACATTTTATACTGCTTATCCCAGAAATAGTGGATTTTCCCCAAGTCCATTTAATAACGGTCTATGGACTTACATAAGTACATTTATAGGTTAGTAGAAGTGCTGCCTCTGGAACAGTTGTTCTGTTTTTATAGGATACAGCATTGAGGGTCAGGGTTTATTAAATATGACCAAAACCGAGCTTCTCATTTTACCCCCCAAACCCACCTCCCCGCTCCCCCCGTTTTCTATTTCTGTTGATGGCTCTCTCATTCTCCCTGTCTCCTCAGCTCGAAACCTTGGGGTCATCTTTGACTCTTCTCTCTCCTTCTCTGCTCATATCCAGCAGACCGCCAAGACCTGTCGTTTCTTTCTTTACAACATCCGTAAAATCCGCCCCTTTCTTTCCGAGCACTCAACCAAAACCCTCATCCACACCCTTGTCACCTCTCGTTTAGACTACTGCAACCTGCTTCTTGCTGACCTCCCACTTAGTCACCTCTCCCCTCTCCAGTCGGTTCAAACTCTGCTGTCCGTCTCATCTTCCGCCAGGGTCGCTTTACTCATACTACCCCTCTCCTCAAGTCGCTTCACTGGCTCCCTATCCGTTTTCGCATCCTGTTCAAACTTCTTCTACTAACCTATAAATGTACTCACTCTGCTGCTCCCCAGTATCTCTCCACACTCGTCCTTCCCTACACCCCTTCCCGTGCACTCCGCTCCGTGGATAAATCCTTCTTATCTGTTCCCTTCTCCACTACTGCCAACTCTAGACTTCGCGCCTTCTGTCTCGCTGCACCCTACGCCTGGAATAAACTTCCTGAGCCCCTACGTCTTGCCCCATCCTTGGCCATCTTTAAATCTAGACTGAAAGCCCACCTCTTTAACATTGCTTTTGACTTGTAATCACTTGTAACCACTCGCTTCCACCTACCCTCCTCTCTTCCTTCCCGTTCACATTAATTGATTTGATTTGCTTACTTTATTTATTTTTTGTCTATTAGATTTTAAGCTCTTTGAGCAGCGCTGCGTACGCCTTGTAGCGCTATAGAAATGCTAAGTAGTAGTAGTAGTAGTAGTAGTAATTTCATTATTTATTAGGATTTATTTACCGTCTTTTTGAAGGAATTCACTCAAGGCGCTGTACAGTAAGAGTAAATCAAACATGAGCAATAGACAATTACAGCAGTAAACAAAATATGCAAATAACAATACAAAGTGTGGTCTAATATACTACTTACAATGTCAACACAATTTTAATCGACAGAGTAGGGTGTAAGCGAAGATGGAACGTAATAAAAAGAAAACCCCAAGAAGAGTTAGAAAATAAGCTGACTGATTTAAAGATCGTTGCACATGAGGTCAGAGAGATGGTTAAAGAGTTACCAACGTGTGCCTGCCATGTTAGCACGCGCTAATGCATATTGTCAGTAATTGTGTGTTGCTACATGGCGTGGCCTTTTAATAAGTCTAGCCCTGACTTTGAGCAATACGTTTCTTGGCTGCCCGTGCCCTTCTCTCAAGACTGTAAGAGCAAACTTTCTTCTGACGCTACGTGGCTCAAACTCACCGAGGGCCATGCAGTGCCAGAACGAACCAGAAACAGCTGTACCTGTAATCGTATCTAGTAACAGGGAAGCTCAATTACTAGAATACTTGAAGCTTCATTGTACTGTCCTAACATTTGCTGCAGAATTAAACAAGCTATTCTCATCATATATTAATATGAAGCTGATTTCCCCAGAAAGCATGCTGTGTGTGGTACCTGTACTGCAGTGTCTGTCAGCATGAGGTCAGCTGTAAAGCTTAAAAATGCGTCTTCTTTAAGTACAACATAGCTTATATATAGGAAAGTTTAAACTTTTTTTCTAAATATTCTGTTAGATTGTGTAGTTTGAATAATTTCCTCCTGTTAACAACTAAGTTCTGTGGTTTTCAAACCTTGAATTTCATGGCTTTAGTTTTGTTTTGCTTGCATAATTAAACCTTATCTAAAGGGACTGAAGAAAAGCTCAAAGTTCATTTGATACTGTTTCTTTCTTCTCAAGTTCACTTCAGACCTTTAACCTGTGGAGATACAAATTAATTTATCTTTAGGTCCCTCTCAAAATAAAAAAAAACCCTGATTCGTAGTAGCCAACACCACTTCAGACCTGCCATTTTAAAATGAATTGGTGTCATCAATCCAGCTTCCAGAGAACAGAAATCTGCACTGCAATAAATATTGTCAGAATAATGGCCAGTTTCAGCAAAGCAAGGATTAACTGGGCATATGAACAGTGAACTCACCCATATAAGTAGTTCCTCCGGAGCAGAACTGAGGCACGTTATTCATTAAATAAAAACATATACTCTCCACACCTATTAAATATATGTCTTAGAGCAGCATGTGCTGGTCAATGCATCTCAAAAAAGATATAGCGGAATTAGAAAAGGTACAGAGAAGGGTGACAAAAATGATAAAGGGGATGGGACAACTTCCTATGAGGAAAGGCTGCAGCTAGGGCTCTTCAGCTTAGAGAAGAGACAGCTAAGGGGAGATATGATAAGTTCTATAAAATACTGAGTGGAGTGGAACGGATAGACATGAATCGCTTTTTTATTCTTTCCAAAACTACTAGGACTAGGGTCATGCAACGAAGCTACTAGGTAGTACATTTAAAACCAACCGGAGATAATATTTCTTCACTCAACATGTAATTAAACTCTGGAATTCATTGCTAGAGAATATAGTAAAAGCAATTAGCTTAGGAGGGTTTAAAAAAGCTTTGGATAATGTCCTAAAAGAAAAACCCATAAGCCATTATTAAGATGGGAAAATCCACTGCGTATTCTAGGATAAGCAGCATAAAATCTGTTGTACTCTTTTGAGATCTGGCCAGGTACTCGTGACCTGGATTGGCCACTGTTGGAAACAGGATACTGGGCTTGATAGACCTTCAGTCTGTCCCAGTATGGCAACACTTATGTTCCTATTACACTTGGTGGGCCAATGCATAAAGAAAGCTTACGTTGGTTCAACGTGTTTAAAAGGTTCTGTCAAAGAACAGTGCATGTGGGAAGTCTGCATTGCAGCAACCTCTGTTTTACCAGTACTGTGTGCCTGGAAGCGGTAGAGGGAGATTGGCACTCCTGGTATCAAAGCTATACTGTTCTGTGATATACCAGTGTGCATGAGTGGAATTTTTACTGAATAAAGGAAAATTAGTTACCTAATATGCATAAGCCCACCACCAGAAACTGAGGGCATTGTTAGAAACTGGTCAATATTCAGTCATTACAGTGACAGTCCTCAGTTGGAGTCCATGCTCAGGGGCTGCTTCTGGAATCCTGCAATCATGGATCCTAAATCCAGCCACTAGATGTCACCCTTGAATGATAACCATTGTGTCCTCCCCCCCCCCCCCCCCCCCCCCCCCCCCATGGGGATAGGAAACATTGTTTGGCAATGTAGAAAGCTGCAGTGGGCTAGCATGCCCTTAATGAGCAGTTTCCCCAGGAACATCTACTTTCAGTGTAGCTACAAGTGCGCAAATTGTGGGGCAACACACAAACGTTTAGCTGCAGTGAAGAACAACCATTTTGAGGCAGCTGCTTAGCGTGAGTGAAATATTTGTTACCTGTATAAATGGCTTTGAAAATTCAGTGTCAAGCTAGGAACGCCACTAAGATGCCACACAGCTGAGCATAAACCCCTGAGTATATGTCATTACATAAAATGGAAATATCCTCAGGTAATAATTACTGTAGAATGTCAACGTGAGAAAATCTCTGGAGGAGGATGTGAAGCTTTGGTCTCCTTCTAGCACGAGGGATCAGAGAAGTAGAAAAAAAAATGCATCAGTTAAATGGGGAACAGAAACATAGAGCCTGCGAGGAAGGACGAGAGCAGCTAGAAGTGGTTTCTAGAAGCAGAGTCTATGAACTTGTACAGTTTGAAAGCTCAATATGTGGGCCATTAAGGCAACATTTTTACTTGGGGTAGCAAGGGAAAAGCACAGGATGGTCAATATCATTGGATTATTTGATTTTTAAAAAGGCGCTGTTGTAGCAGTACAAAGTACAAACCTCTTACTCTGTTCATAATTATACCTTTTGCAATATAATGTAAGGCACGTTGAGCCTACAAATAGGTGGGGAAATGTGGGGTGCAAATGCAGCAAATAAATAAATAAATATTTTTGAATATGGTGATGCACTATATCATTAAGTAGGACTGATTAATGTAACAACCAGAAGAAGACGGAACCTAAAGAAGACTTGGGGGAGGGGGGAGCCACTGCTTGCCCTGGGATTGGTAGCACGGAATGTTGTTAATCTTTGGGATTCTGGAATGTTGCTAATCTTTGGGATTCCGGAATGTTGCTACTAGTTGGGTTTCTGCCAGGTACTTGGATTGGCCACTGTTGGAAGCAGGATACTGGGCTAGATGGACCATTAGTCTGACCCAGTATGACTAATCTTATGTTCTTATGAAGTAAGCTATTCCCCCCCCCCCACCCCACAATCTAAACAGTACTGTAGATTCAATAACATTTCATTTCTGAAGAGACTCCCTAGCAAGTGCAACCTTGTACTGCACTAGGGTATTGAGGAAGTGATACTCTGTTTGTTGTAATGCGACCTGTGTCCTAAGCTGCTTGTAGTACTGGTTTTCTGTAATCTGTGTTGCCTCCCCGTGTTTTAATCATAGCCTTAAACCTGCTTCTTTCCTCTCTCTCTCCACAGACTTTTCAGTAGTTTAGGTGAACTTCACACCATTTCCCAGCGGAGCTATGGAACCACCTACACAGTGCGACCTGGAAGCCGGTACCCTGTGGCCCGGCGTACTCCCAGCCCTGTAAAACCTGCCACGGAAAGGACAGAACCTCTCGGCACTGTTCGTCCCTATGCTCTGACTCCACCTACCATTCTCAAATCTTCCAGCCTCTCCATTCCACACGAACCCAAGGAAGTCCGGTTTGTAGTGCGTAGTGTGAGCGCCCGAAGTCGTTCCCCATCACCGTCTCCTTCGCCTACACCCTCACTGCACGCACTACACCCTCCACGGCCTTTCATTCAAAAACCTGTTCATCTCTGGAACAAGTACGATGTGGGGGACTGGCTGGAAAGCATCAACCTGATTGAACACCGGGATAAATTTGAAGACAATGAAATTGAAGGCACCCATCTCCCTGCCCTAACCAAGGAAGACTTTGTGGAGCTAGGGGTAACTCGAGTTGGGCATCGAATGAACATTGAACGAGCTCTCAAACAGCTTTTAGAAAGCTGACCACCCATGGCATTAGTGGCCTTCGTGGAAGCCACATTGATTTTTTATTTCTACTAGTCTATCTAAAATTGATTATATTTATATTTCGATCACTGCACTGAAAGCTGAGGAGTTGACTCGCTCTCTTTTCTCTCTCTCTCTCTCTCCTTCACACACACACATGCACATGCATACACTCACTCAGAGCCACACTGGCACACAGTCACACAAGCTTTTTCACCCTGCTCGCCCATTTGCCAGAGTGACACCCTGTTTTTTTTGGAAAGTGAATGTTGCATGGGATAGCTTTTATTTTGCATTTTTGTTTTTTGGAGAGTCTAGCCTGTATATTATCACAAGGTGATTATAACCCTGTCCCAATCCAGCCTGCCGCTAGCTCCTTCGAAAAAAACCAAAAGAGAATCTCTCTTGGAGGATGAAGACACCGAGAAAGAAGATTCTGAATCCTATACAAAGAGAGAGAGAGACTGCCTGTTGGATTCTTTGTATCAGGGAGTGTGGGCAGTGCCTTTCCTGTAATCACCAGTTGTGCTGTTTGAGGGTGATAAATAAGGAAGGCTGCAGATGTGTGGACATGCTGAGCAGATACCTCCAAGGTGTCTGCAAGGAAAATTCATTTGCCAACTCTAAAGGAAAAGCAGGGGAGGGGAGTATTTTAACAGAATATTATTTGTTTTGCTGTGAGAGGGGGAACGTGAAGGGGAGTGATGTTTTCTAAACAATTTAAAAGTAGATCTATAATATATATCTGTGTATTTATGTAGAACAGATGACACAACAAAAATAATGAAGCTAAAAACTCCAGTCAAGAGTTCCACTTAATTCCATTCAGTAAGTTTTTTGCATCTTTTTAAGCAGCTATATATTTGAAAAGAGGAAAAAGAACAAATATCTATCTATCTATATATATATATATATATATCTATATGTATATCTCTATATATCAGCAAAATTTGTTATAATTTTACTTAACTATATCTTGATAGTTATTGAGATATTAAGGGGAAATAAAATTTCCCTGGGATGCTGTTGACTTGAGGGGATCAGGGGAGGGGGGAGATGGAACTAAGTAAAGGATTACGTCTTTTTAAACTCATTTCAAAAAGTTTTGGATTTTCAAGACTTAATAATCTACAACAAAATTCATAACTCAGTTTTTGGGCACACGAAGTCTTCCATCCCTGCCAAGAGTCCGTCCGCTGAGCTGGAGAGCTAGGAGGAGCAGGAATGCTTGAGGGCCACCAGTTGCCTCTTGGATCTTCTGCCATTCTTGAACTGCCATGCCTGCTCTTCCTGCCTCCAGTTTTGGAGGGAAAAACTGGATTCTGCTCCTCATGCTTGCAAAAGGCTAAAAATGAGATGAGTTGGTACATAGAAACTCTAGCCAGGTTTTTTTTTTAATAGAAAAGCAGTCAGTGGGTTTGTGAAGGAAAGGTCGTGGAAACGGCAGAGAGGACACAAGAACGTGAAGTGATGAGTGCTTGAAAAGAAATGGGCATATTTTTCTTCTTTACCTCTTCCTTCAGTAATTCAGGTTTGGTGGTCTTACTCCCATAGAAGAGACCCATGCCAAGCCACAAAGCCCAATCCTGATGGGCATTAACACCATGGCCATAGTATCCTGAACATGAGCAGAGAAAGAGCTGCTATAATCAGTAGAAGCTCTGAGGTAGGAATCATCAGTTTTTTTTTCTCTGTTTACAGTATCAGAATTTGATTCGACGGAGTACTCAGAAACACACTGACAGAATGAGTCAGCTGGTGGTTTGACTTTCATCTGATTTAGGGTTCTAGTATTGTACCTCTTTAAAGGGACTTGTCTCACCGCTGAAATACTTACGGTTGTCCCAGTATTTTTTCTGATCTGAACTTCTCTTTGATAATTGTTCCCTACTTCTGGGCAATGCAGAGTGGTCACAGACACCCAGGTTTTGCCCTGCTGCAGGTGTGTCAAGTGGTTTTTGATGGACCCTGGTGAACCGAATTTTGAATCTTCTTTACGCCTGAGAAGTCACACTTGAGGTGGGAGGGTAGAAGTGCTATCGGCACCCCTGGCTACACATCAGCCTTGCATGAGACTGGCAGACTCTTAACATTTTAGTCACTTTTCATTTGGTCTGAGTTGCTGTACCAATCTCTCCCCTGCTGAACATTTGCGGTGGAGGGGTTTGGTTAAAACGAATAAAAGAACTTCCTCTATGATGGGATTAACTAATCTGGTGCTAAACAGAGGGAAAGACAAGTTTCTTTCCATTTCTTGTTCATTTCCCTTAAATCTTAACATTTATAAACATTTCGTACAATGAAAAATAAATGTATTGCATTCTATAATCAGCTGAGGTTTGCTCATCTGTGTGCTGACACTGTGTGTGTGAATAATGGGGGGAAATTATAAGGATAGCCAGTGCCTTGTGGACCGGTGTTCTGTCTCTGTGCTTGTTTAAGATGTCATTAAAGAAGACCAGATGTTCACATCTGGTTTTGATACAGGCCTTTCCTTTGAATGGGCTCCAATGTAGTGTGCTTTTTTTGTGGAACTAACCTACTGCAGGCGTGGCCTGGTTCACGCGCCTGTCATTGGTTAGTAATGCTGTCTATCATGTCCTGTGATAATGACCATTGTTTTTGTCCCGTACCTGAATATCACCAGATCCCCAGCATAAGGTCCATGAAAATGACAAAGCAGGCAAGCTAAATTACCTACATAAGCTGTGTGCCATTCCATGCTCAGGATATTGCTTTTTGTCTGGCCTCTTGGTGCTACTGAAGTAGCATTCACAATTCCAGGGGCAGCTGCTCTAATGGCAAAATATCTTTTGACTTGCCAAGGTGCAGCATTGGGAAACTGTATTGTGTAGAGAGCTGGAGAAAAATCTGAAAATCATGGAAGTTGTACATGACAGCTCCTGATGAGTATCAAACGGGAAGAATTAGTAACTAAGGGGCCCTTTCACTAAGCTGCGTAAGCGTCTACGCATGCCCAGCACGCGCCAAAATGGACTTACCGCCTGACTACCGCATGGCTCTTGGGGTAATTTCATTTTCAGGCGCGCGTAACGGACGCACGTAGGTCTTTACCGCTAGATCAATGGCTGGCAGTAAGGTCTCAAACCCAAAACGGACTCGCGGCAATTTGATTTTGCCATACGTCCATTTTCGGCAAAAGAAAAAAAAGGCCTTTTTTACAGGAAAATGGATCGGCGTGCGCTCAAAACCCGCACCTACACTACCGCAAGCCATTTTTCAGCGCACCTTAGTAAAAGGACCCCTTCGAAAGGAATAGTTAACATCAACTCAAAAAAAACAAAGCCATAAACTTTTAAACCTCATCAGACACTCTCTCTAGTAAATGACTGACCCAACCAATGCCAACCAAAAGTTCACTTCTGGCCATTTCTGTAAGGTGGACAACAGAGAATCCAGACTATCATAATTCATGATCTGGAATCACACGGTACTATTCTTTACGTGCAGAGAAACCCTAAGCCCCGAGCTGTACTAAAGCCCTTGTTCTATACCATGATGTCCTTTTCATTGTACATTGTGTCACCCCATATGTAAATACACCCCTCATGTAGGTATATGAAAACACAAGAGACTTTTAATGCTGTAGAAGTTTATACAAAGAGGAAAAGAGCTGAACCCAGATTGCTTTTTTTTTTTTTTTTGCAGCAGAAGTAGAACATTAAAAGTTGAAGAATAATAAGGTGAAAGAGCTCTGAAGAACAATATAATGCCAAAAAAATTGATAGTGGTACTAATGATGATCATGGCAACAAAACGTGTGGGTTATTGATAATAAAAACCAAACAAAAAAAACAGCACCACGGGCCTTTAAAAATGGAACACAGTTCTTTAATGAATGAGCCTTGACAAAAAGACCCGACACGGGCCGTGTTTCGGTGACTAGCACCTGCGTCAGGGGTCACAGTGATGACGTGGGAAACTCGGGGAATAACTCGAATATATTCCTCTACAATATATTATTCCTTACCCCACGTCTCATGTAGTAAAAGCTACAAAGCACCAAGGCACTTTCACTTTCTGTATCCAAATGGATGAGATTGCGCTAGTGGAATAGCAACATTCCATGTAGAATCTCAAATAGTAGCAACAGTGGGGGAGTGGCCTAGTGGTTAGGGTTGTGGACTTTGGTCCTGAGGAACTGAGTTTGATTCCCACTTCAGGCACAGGCTCCTTGTGACTCTGGGCAAGTCACTTAACCCTCCATTGCCCCATGTAAGCCACATTGAGCCTGCCATGAGTGGGAAAGCGCGGGCTACAAATGTAACAAAAATAAAATAGATACTATTGGAGATTCTACATGGAATGTTGCTACTATTGGAGATTCCACATGGAATGTTGCTATTCCTCTAGCAACATTCCATGTAGAAGGCTGCGCAGGCTTCTGTTTCTGTGAGTCTGACGTCCTGCACGTACGTGCAGGACGTCAGACTCACAGAAGCAGAAGCCTGCGCGGCCACATTGGTGATCTGCAAGGGCCGACTTCTACATGGAATGTTGCTAGTGGAATAGCCAAACAAAAAAAACAGCACCACGGGCCTTTAAAAATGGAACACAGTTCTTTAATGAATGAGCCTTGACAAAAAGACCCGACACGGGCCGTGTTTCGGTGACTAGCACCTGCGTCAGGGGTCACAGTGATGACGTGGAAAACTTGGGGGAATAACTCGAATATATTCCTCTACAATATATTATTCCTTACCCCACGTCTCATATAATAAAAGCTACAAAGCACCAAGGCACTTTCACTTTCTGTATCCATTTGGATACATGGTTTATTATGGTTTATCATGGTTTATTATCAATAACCTGGATATAACAAAAGAGAGGGAACGAAGTACAAACTAAAGTCCAAACAAAAAAAACAGCTGTATCCATTTGGATACAGAAAGTGAAAGTGCCTTGGTGCTTTGTAGCTTTTATTATATGAGACGTGGGGTAAGGAATAATATATTGTAGAGGAATATATTCGAGTTATTCCCCGAGTTTTCCACATCATCACTGTGACCCCTGACGCAGGTGCTAGTCACCGAAACACGGCCCGTGTCGGGTCTTTTTGTCAAGGCTCATTCATTAAAGAACTGTGTTCCATTTTTAAAGGCCTGTGGTGCTGTTTTTTTTGTTTGGACTTTAGTTTGTACTTCGTTCCCTCTCTTTTGTTATATCCAGGTTATTGATAATAAACCATGATTCTCCCACAAAGTGGGTCTGTTCTGAAAGCCATAAATAACTTCATTTCAAGTAGGGGTTAATCCCGCTTGTTGTATTTTTATGATATGTTAGTATATTTTATGATGGAAATTTTTTTTGGGGGGGAAGCAACTTTTTCACTATGCAGCTCAAATAGCTACAAATGAATAGTCATTTCTGGTGTATGGCTTTATCTAAATTGCATTATGTTTTTAAAGCATTGAGAAGACTTTTTTTTAATGATTTTCTGGTCTTCTTTGACTCTAACTGACTTTGTAATTAGATAATTGTGTACACAGTGTATAAGATTAGGTATTGGGTATGGCTATATAATTTAGAAGGAACGATATTGCGTATTGAATGTATAATACAGTGAATGTGTGTTACCGTGTGAGATCTTGTGTTGGGTATAGCATTTATATATGTATACCAGAAGTCTCCAAACATGAAGATTTTAGATTCACCACTGGATCACAAAAGTAGTAACCAGCGGGTCACAAAGTAAAACCCATTGTGGAGATAGCAAGCCAGCTGTTTGTCAAACAGCATAACCATACACCATCACATTTGCAACTTTAAAGCTATCTGCATTTTGATTTGATGATTTTGTTTTTTCTTTTGGTGAACAGTTCTTCCACGAACCTTCATTTGTACCTACTCAAGGCTTTTCTCTTATTTTCCTCCCTGTCCTGTTTAGTCCAGTTTTCACTGTGACAATCCTAGAGGCCAGAGGTGCAAACCATGGTTCTGTCTCAAATCTGCAACAACTGTGCCATGAGTCAGCCTGTAGATGGCACTGTTGCACCAAGGCTCTGACTCCCTCTCCTTTGGGTTTTGAAGGCTGCCTCCAGAACAGCCCTGGGCCCAGTTGGTTTAAGAAGCAGAAACCAGTTTTAAGAATCAAGCTTGGGTCTCCCCAAGCAATAGAATTAGCCACTTGATTTGAAATTGTTGGGTTTTTTTTATTGTTGTTGTTCCAATTTCCTCCTACTCCTTTGGACTTCAAGCTTAATCAGAACAAGGGCCTACTGGTGCTGTGGTGCCATTTGTCCCCCATTTTTAACCCTTCACCTCTTCCCCCTCCTTCTTCTAGCCCAACCGTTGCACATTGAGTCTGAGCATTGCACAATGCCTGGGATACTTGCCCATTTCATCCTCCAGGGCTGTGAACACTAGCATCCCCAGCTCTGGCTGATACAAGGAGCAGAAGATAAATTAAAGCCCTGAACGACACTACCATTAAGCTGCCGGCTCATCTCCTTCATTCAATTTCTGGTGTTTATTTTGTGGTGGATCCAGTGATTTTGTAGACCGTGAAAGTGGGTTGTGAATGTACAAGTCTGGAAAACACAAGTGTAAACTGTAGTGCTTGACAAAAAGGGTTGGGTGTTGAGTGTTGTAGTTCTGTGCTGTATAATTATATGAAATTAGTGTTGGATATATACATTTGGTTCATGAGGAATGTTGATATGGTACGTTCTGTTGGTTTTTCCTGTTAAGAGTGTGTAAGTGTATAAAACTAGTCCATGGGTGATGGATGGGACTGTATGTGAGGTTTTCTATTGATTATGTGTTTGAAATCAGATATTGGATATACAGCATAGAGTGCTTCATGTGTCAGTATTGGTATTAGATGGAAAATGAGAATATACGCGAGTGTAGGAGAATGAACATATGGCATTAGGCATTCTTTTAAATTTAACGGGATAATTTTATAAAGTATTTTCTGCTTGTAAAGTATGTTTTATATGGTCCTAAATACACGTCCTGGCAAGAAGGCACATACACGTTTCCAAGGGTGTAGCTTGGGTGGGGTGGGAGGTGGATGTGTGATACACCTGCTTATATTATAAAATACATTAGTAGATGTATAGGGTACATGCACATATTTATACCATCGGAGCATGTGTAAATTTGTGCATTACTGAGGCTGGTTCTGGATGCCTAGGTTTGTAAAGGAAAAGCTTGTGTTGCCTTTACGGAATAGACATATTTTTTTAGACATTACACATAGGCACCACTTAATAAAATGACCTATTCGTATGTCATATATAGCATACGTATACTGTACATCAGTGTTTCCCGTCCTGGAGTACCCCCCTTGCCAGTCAGGTTTCAAGATATCCTCAATGAACATGCATGACATCGATTTGCATACACTGCCTCTATTATATGCAAATCTCTTTCATGCATATTCATTGTGGATATCCTGAAACCTTGACTGGCAAGGGGATACTCCAGGACTGACTTGGGAAATACTGCTGTATATCATTTCACAATATGTATACTACAAATATCAGTGTGTGATGTAGTTCCGTCTGAAGGCCGGAAAGATGCACCACTTGAAGTACGCTATGCTTGCAAAGGAATTCTTTGTTTTGTCTACCTGTCTGTGCTGAATGTTTTTGCTTCATCTCCTGCCCTTTCTCTTCCTTTTGCCCCACTCAATCCCTCAGTGTCCTACAGACTCGATCATCTTCTTCAGTGTCCCTCCTCTCCTGGTATTTCTCTCAGTCTCCTTGAGGTTGTATTTGACCCCCTATCTTAGGGTCCCTTTCACTAAGTCGCGTAAGCGTCTAGGCGCACCCAACTCGCACCAAAATAGAGTTACCGCAGTTACCACGTGGCTCTTGCGATTTTTTTCATTTTTGACGTGCTTCCGATTCGCGTGGCCAAAAAAAATCATTTTTATTTTCGGACACACGAATCGGGCGCACGCCAAGTGGCATTTGGCGCGTGTAGGTCATTACCGCCTGGTTACCGCAAGAGATTTTACCGCTAGGTCAATGGCTGGCGGTAAGGTCGCAGACCCAAAATGGACACGCGGCAATTTTGATTTTGCTGCACGTCCATTTTTATGCAAAATTTTTTTTAAAAGGCCTTAATGGATTGGCGTGCGCCCAAAACCCGCGTCTACACTACCGCAAGCCGTTTTTCAGCACGCCTTAGTAAAAGGACCCCTTAGTCTCTGTTTTTTTCCCCCTCAACATTTCATTTTTTTCTCTCAGCAGAATGGTTCGAAATACAGCCAAGCCTTAGCAAGGCCCTTCCCTCAGCTTCAGCAGCACCCTCAAACTCATTTACCCTATTTAATATGTCTCTGTGTATAATTGTAGGTTTCGTGTCTGTTTCTGTTAGCGTGTTTGTATGTGTTTGTTAAAAAAATGTTACATCATGAAATGATTTCATAGAGTGAGGAAGGCAGCCTTCTTTCAGTGGCTGAAAGAGAAAGAAACCGGGGCTTTGAGCAGCAGCTGGGCAACATAGTTAGTCTTTTTGTTTCACGGTTGGTTCAAAAGTTATGATGTCATACTTGTTTTATGTGACTGTGACAGAGGAAAACTGATTTTTATTATATAGGATATGCAGATGTATTTATCCATCTATATTTATAAAGAAATACATAGATAAATGTAGATAGATAGCCTTCATATTTTAGAATTTTGAACATAGCTTTAATTATGAGCTTAATTAATTAATATCTGAACTAGGATCCCAAAGATAAACATGTGAATAAATATTTCAGGAGCCAGAGGCACCTAGATTACATTACAGTTACAGTTAATTCGCTTATAGCCTGCTATTTCCCATCTATATAGTTCACAGCGAATCACAACAAAATTCTAGAACACAATTATTATTATTATTATTATTATTATTATTATTATTAGTTACATTTGTATCCCACATTTTCCCACCTTTTTGCAGGCTCAATGTGGCTTACATATGACCGTTAACGGCGTTAGCCGATTCCGGTCTGAACAAATACATGGTATGAATGAATACAAAGTGAATACAATAGTCTAGGAAGTTATATAATGTAAATACAGAATAGTACTTAATAGTACTTAAACCTTAAGCAGTATCCCATAAAAGTAAAACATAAGTGTAACTATAGTCAGATTATTTCTTTGTCACATAGGTCTGAAACAGGTCTGAAACAGTAGCGTCTTTAAGCCTTTCTTAAACATAGTATAATTGGTAATATTTCTAAAGTTAACTGGTATAGAGTTTCAAAATTTTGCAGCTTGAAAAGCTTGAAAAGCAAACAAATAATTAAAAAGCTTCTTTGAAGTAAAGAACCAGGCACACCCATTAAAGGGGGGGGCCGACCACAACCCGGCTGAAGGCCAGCGAAGACAGAAGTGTGGGGGAGGGTACAGGGAGGGCCTAGCTAGAGAGCAGAGGTAGTAGTGGGAGGGAAACAAGGGGTAGCAAGGGGAGGGGGCAGGAAAGAAGGGGAGGAGCAAGGGAGGAGGCGAGAGGAATTCGAACTGCACAGGAAGTCCTTTTGAATTTGGAGGCAGGAGAAGAGCAGGGGGCGGGGGTTGATACGTCTGAGTGTGTGCCGAATGCACGAGTTGTACCTTTAGGAAATCAAATAGTGCAGATTTTCCAAAGTTATATAAATAACTCGCCAATGAATATTGCACAAGAATAGTCATATATAATGGAACTTGTCCAAATGTAATTTTGAAAGTACAAACAGCCTCGCTTAAAATTATCCTCACCTGAACAGTTAACCAGTGAGTCTTAATAAAGTCGGGAGTAATTTTATCTGTTTGTCATAAAGAGAAAGCTAGGCGTAAAGCCACATTTTGAACTGTTTGACATTTTCTCAATAGATATGTTTGGTAGGTCCAAGTAGATTATGTTACCGTAGTCGAGCTTGCTAAGAATCAGAGCCTGCACCACTAACTGAAACAAATCTACTGATAGATACTTACAAATTACTCTTAATTTTCTCATAGTGTAAAAAGCACTATGTATCTGATGCTCCATGGATAGTTTATTATCCAGTGTAGACCCAAAAATTGTATGGATTTGTCAAGCACAAAACAATTCCCATCAATCATCAGATTTGATCTCAGTTCTTTATTGTGTTGCGCCTTCCTACTACCCTGTTTCCCCCGAAAGTAAGACCTAGCAAATTTTTGTTTGAAAGCAGGGCCGCCGAGAGCCGGACAAGGCCACCCCTGGGCCCCTCCCCCACCCGAGGTTGCCAGGCCCCCCCCCCCCTCCACCCACGCAAGGTCGCTCCCGGAACTAACCTTAAACACCTCCTTTCACCTTCGCAGCAAGCAGCAGCAGGGCAGACCTCTCCTTCCTTCCGTTCCCCACCCTCGCGGACGTTACATCAGGCGAGGGTGGGACACAGAAGGAAGGAGTGGCCTGCCCTGCTGCTGCTTGCTGCGAAGGTGAAAGGAGGCGTTTAAGGTTAGTTCCGGGAGCGACGGAGGGTGGGTGGGCCAACCCCGATCCAACCCCGATGTTTCCCCGAAAAATAAGACAGCCCCTGAAAATAAGACCTAGCGCATTTTGGGGGGGGCAAAAATTAATATAAGACAGTGTCTTATTTTCGGGGAAACACGGTAATAAGAATTTGGTTTTTTCCTTATTTAATTTCAGATGATGGGATAGCATCCAGTTAGTGATGGTAAGAAAACAATGAGAAACAGTATCGGTTAGGGTGTAAAAAGTGGCGGTAACAGGGAAAATTAAAGTAATGTCATCAGCATAAGTAAAGCTTGTATATAGCTCTCTTTCTCCAAAGTGTGACCTGATGAACACAAGAACATTGAATAAAACTGGCGATGATGGTGAGCCCCGATGGCGGGGACCAACTCTCTGATATTTCTCCCTGAAACTTTACACAATAAGACAGATGAGTTAGAAACCCCTTAAACAAGGATAAGACGTTGACAGATACACCATACTTACCAAAAATTTCCAATAGAATCCTGTGATCCGCCAGATCAAAAGCACTGGCCAAATCCAGTTGCGTAATAAGAACATCTTGACCCTTACATACATATTTTCTCATGTGGTCTAATAATGTAATTAAGAGGGTCTCGGTGCTGTGATCAGCACGGAAACCCGGTTGTGATGTATGTAACAGGTTAAACTTATCCAAATAAGACACCAGCTGTTTTGTTACCAAGCCCTGTAATTAGCTGCGTCTCTCTTTGAGACTGCCGGGTTTTTTACAATGGGAGTCAGAATAATCTTAGAGAAGTTTTGGGGAAAACTGCCAGAATCAAGATGGGGCCTCAATCCAATAAAGCGGGGATTTCTCAAATACTGTGGGCATGGATTTAATCATGTATGTTGGACAACTATCCAGATAACAATGAGATTTAACAAATTTCAGGCACATAATATCTATCTAGTACTAAGCATTGGAATTTTGAAAAATTACAGATAGACATGAATTAGACACAAACATACATACACACACACATATATACATGGTGTCCAGAATAAAACGGGATCCTCAACGTTTTTCCAAATAACCCAAAAACAAATGTACTATTATATTATTTAAAAAATTATTACTATTATTGACAGGTGTTCCTGCAAGATACTATAAGAACTGAATGATCCCTGTTTTCAAAAATGATGTCATTCAGGAAGTGACTATTAAGATCCCTTTTAACAGATAAAGTTGTAATTTACATTTTTGCAACAAAATAAGGCATACAGCGCAAAGCATTTGCTACGGGAGTTTCCTAATAGAAGAAACAGAGAAACATAGAAACATGATGGCAGATAAAGGCCATATGACCCATCCAGTCTGCCCATCCTCTGTAACCCCTAATTTTTCCTGTTCCTAAGCAATCCCACATGCTTATCCCATGCCTTTTTAAATTCTGACACAGTCCTCGGCTGCACAACCTCCACCGGGAGGCCATTCCACACCTCCACCACCCTTTCTGTGAAATAATACTTCCTTAGGTTACTCCTAAGCCTTTTCCCTCTTAACTTTGTCATATGCCCCCTCGTTCCAGAGCTCTCCTTCATTTGAAAAAGGCTCTCTTCCTGTACGTAAATGCCCTTGAGATATTTAAACGTTTCTATCATGTCTCCTCTCTCCCTCCTCTCTTGCAGCGTATACATGTTGAGGTTCATAAGCCTGTCCCTATAAATTTTGCATTCAAGACTGCTTACGAATTTTGTAGCCGCCCTCTGGACCGACTCCATCTGGATTGGTTGGATTAATGTATTTCTAAAGGTCATACTAAATGTTTGAACAATTGCAAAGTATTTGAACCTATGTCAGGGGTCCCGTTTTTTCTGGACACTGTGGGCCCGATATTCAGACCACGGGAGTTATCCTTGCTAACTCCCGTGGTTGGTGCAGTGCCCGGATATTCAATGCTGGCCCATTTCCGGTGACCAGCATTGACTATCCGGTTTATTTTTGGCTGGTCCAAACTTAACTGGCCAAGCCAATATTCAACACTGGCTGGTTAAGTATGAATCAGGCAACGATAGGCTTGGTATTCACACAGCCAAATATGGTCTCCAAACTTGTGCTGATAATCGGTGGATAGCCGGTTATATCACGCAATATAATGGCTAGCTGCTCGCCAGGGCTGACCAGGTCCCGCTGAAAATTCATGTAACGTTGGTTATGGGACATTTAACTGGCCCAGTGTCGATCCTGGTCAGTTAAATGCTTTTGAATATCGGTGCGTATGTATATATATGTGTGTCTGTCTGTAGATGTCTATAAGAATATGCAATGTTTCATGTAATGTGTTTTGTAGATAGATATTTGTATCTTTTATAAAATTTTCATTCCATAACTGTGAGCTTTAGCCACATATCTATAGATGTCTTCTCCAGGTTTAGCAGATTAGGCCCATAATTAAAACTGGTATGGCCAAAGCTTTTGTGCAATGTAGGTCTTAAAATATTGCCCATAGGAGTATATAAGGTTGTCCTCTGGGCTGCAGTATCAGTACAGTACCGGGATCTTGGGTAGAGGTAAGTATAGTCTATGAAATTCTCTTTTGGGTGTGAAATGTATGAAGACTGGCTGCAGTGGTCACAAAATAAATAATTAAGTAAACATTTTGCACTTCAGAATGGAGCAGACGTGTAGCTTAGTGGTTAAAGCACTGGGCTTGACGTCTAGGGGCACCTATTTCAATCCCCCTCAGCTTAGTGCAAAACATTTAACAGCCTGCTTAATTATTTTGAAACCTTTTATTTAATCAGCATTCCACAGAAAGAGAGCAGGTAAACACACATATATACATTGAGCCCAGTGTTGTATATTCATGCAGTTGTGTTGATGGTAAAATATGAGGCCTGCAGCTTTTATTAAATACGTCAACATGCTGTTGTTAACTTCGTACCCGAGCCATGCGGCACCTTTGATCTAACCAACCGGAAGGCCCACTATACTATCCAACAATGTCCCCTGTTACTTTTGCGTGGTGAGGGAGGGGGGGAGGTAACACTAGCCATGAAGCTAGGTGGCCCCGTCCTGCACCCACTCAAGCGTGAGCAGTGCCTTGTTGTAGGGGTACACCAGTAATCTATTAATTTCAGACACGAATGAATACAAGATAAGGAGCCTACCTCTACGGTACTGTGTAAGCCACATTGAGCCTGAAACTAAGTGGGAAAATGTGGGATATAAATGTGCTAAATAAATATCTTCCCAAGTCAATAAACATGGCAGGGAATACAGTTATGTCATCTGCATAGGTGAAATGTATAAAGTTAGCTCTGTCTAATAGCATACCCAGAGATCTCATTGATTATATAGTACAGAAGAAAGTGGTGACCCCATTTTCCAGCAAATACCCATGCACTTCCTACAGGTATTTTAGGAGAATACCACCAGAACGGAACACAGCCCAACATGGATGTTTCAATCCTGATCTCTACATTCTGTGTGAAATGGAGTTCTAGACCTGCTTATGAAACATACAATCACATAGTCATAAGCACATAAGCACTGCCATGCTGGGAAAAGAGCAAAGGTCCATCAAGCCCAGCACTGTCTCCGACAGCGGCCAATCCAGGCCCCAAGAACCTGGCAAAAAACCCCAAAATTGAATAACGATCAATGGACTTATCCAGTATCCCATCTCAAATCAATACTGCTGTTGAATTGCTCTCCAGAATTTGGCAGTGTGTTACCACTCTGAAGAGATTACGCTGTTTTTTTTTGGGGGGGGGGGGGCGGGGGTTAGCTGCTACAGGGCCATAGTCATTTGGCCATCAATTGTATATGGTGGAAACTAAAAAACACACCATTTAAGCCATTTGGTGATGACGATCACAGTATATAGCCCCTGATGCAGCCCCTTTGGGCGAAACACAGCCTGTGTTGGGTTTTTTATTAGGCTGAAATCCTACAATAAAAATGTGATCTCTACTTACTACTGATCTGCTTTGTTTGTTTCCATGGCACAGTATACATTCTGGGATTTGTCCTGTAAAAAGATTTAAACCAGGACAAAGCTGACCTACTAAAACCTAGTTCTGCAGTATGGAAAACATGTACTTCAAAGGACTGCCCCAACCACACCCAGAACACACCTCCTTTACGGTGCATTTTAAATCCTGGGTTTGTTTTATATCTACATTCGCTCCTCGTGCATGTATGCCATTTTGCACATACATGTCAGCTTTTTATACTTACAAATGGCAGTTAAAGCTTCTACAGTTTACGCCGTACCCTGGGTGTCTTACCTACCATATGGCGTTAAGGCTTTGAGGTGAGGCTGTTGTTCTGTCAAGTATGGCAGCATGCATAGAAATATGTACCGATAGTATATCGCCATGGCATAGAACAGAATATTTATTGAGCTGGCTCAAGAAATACGTTGCAGCAAAAATAAAAAGTAAATATTGAGAGATTTGCAGACCTTTAGCAGCTATGTAACTACCAACAGGGATGGTCCCAAAAAACAGGAGGGCAGACGATCCGCAAAATCCAACATGGAAGCAAACAAAGCAGATCAACACTATCGATTCTCGGTGCGACAAATGAGAGGAAGCCTATTCAATTCTTATGAGCTTCCTCTCATTTGCCGCACGGGAATCGCTAGCGCGGCTTTGTAAAAGAAGCCCTTATATGTTTAAGGCTGATATACTTCCGTGTAAATGTATGTGCAAGATGGGATTATTTTGTATCTGACAACAGATACTTTCCACAAGATACAGATAGCCTTCATAAGTATCAGCCCTCCGTCACGCACGGAATCTAGTGTCATATGGTTCTGCTTCTCTTTAATCTGTCATGTGAAGTGCAATTCTATAAGGGCAACTAGATTTAGGCCCCAACCCCCTAATTCTATAAAGGTTGCCAAAAGTTGCATGTGCAAATTTGGGCGTGCACACAATTCAATTGAATAACGAGCCACTTAGCACCAATAATTGACTCTTTAACCAGCAATTATTGGCACTAATTAGATTTAGAGGTGTGTTTACTAAGTTGCACTAGCGTTTTTAACGCATCTTTAAAGTTAAGGCGCATTAAACACTAAAGTGCCTATACATTTCAATGGGTGTTAGCGTTTAATGAACGTTAACCATTAATGCGCGTTAAAGACGCTAACGTGCCTATAGCACACCTTAGTAAACATAGGCGTTCATTTGAAAAATGTGTATGTAAATTTAGATGCGGGATCCGCACCTAAATTCTATGTGTGAGTAAAAAGGAGTGCAAAAATGGGAGGGTCACGGGTAGAAAGGAGGAGGCGTTTCTAGCATTTACACGCATTGTTATAGAATATAGGGGAATACGCACCCAATATAGACAAGTATATTTGCACCACATTTCAGCTGGTGCAAATAACTGTGCTTAAAGTTAGGCACGAGTCCTGGGTGTAAGTGCTAGTCCATAAACCATGCCTAACTTATAGAATAACGCCTTTTTTTTCGGGCACAATATATAGAATTCACTCCCTATTGCATGCACTAACTTATGGAATAAGCACCCATACACATGTGACTGATATCACAAATTAGTATTTACATGTGTCTGTGCTAGGTGCTGTTCTATAAAATTGACGTGCTAGTCACATGATGCAGAACAGCAAATGGGCTGTACCGGTGGGTGGAGCTTGGGCGTGTCATAGGTCTTCTCCCTAGCAACGCACACGCCTTACAGAATGTGTTTATGTTTATTTATACTTGATGAATCGCCTTTTTTAACAAATAAATCAAAGCCATTTTACAAAATAGCAAAAAACATATAGAAAAGGAAAATAATGCCAAAAAAATATATAGAAAAGAAAACAATTACAGCAAAACAGATAAAATATAGCTGCATAACTACTACATTCTCTTCAGGTACCACTGATCCGCTAACCCAGAAACACACTGAATAACTGAAAAAAATTAATTAAGTCTTCAGAGCTATACAGGAACAGGGCCAGGAAATAAAAGTCACTTTTTCTTGTAACGTCATAATATGCTTGTCTAAGGTTAGGTAAGACAAGTCTGTGATCATTGAGTGAGCGCAGACCAGTGGCGTAGCTACGTGGGGACAGGGGGGGGCCTAGGCCTCCGTAGATTTGGCCCTGGACCCCCCTCCTGCTGACCCGCCCGACACCCCCTCCCGCTGCCAACCCGCCGTCGCCGTCGCCTGCCTTTGCTGGCGGGGGACCCCAACCCCCGCCAGCCGAGGTTCTCTTCTTCTTGCAAAAGGCTTCCTTCTGTTTCTGACGTCCTGCACAATGGCGGGTTGGCGGCGGGAGGGGGGTCGAGAGGGTCGGCGGCAGGGGGGGGCAAAGTCGGCAATGGTGGAGGGGTCAGCAGTGCCGGGGGGGGCTAAATTGTGCCCCCTCACCTCGGGCTCTGGACCCCCCTCCCGCCGAAGTCTGGCTACGCCCCTAGCGCAGACAACATATAGAATCAGATGCACGCATTACAAGGTGCATTTAGGCGTGCCAGCCAGCTTATGCCTGCCATTGACCGTAAACTTTCACACTGGAGTTTTGGCACACCACAGTGTCTTTGGGCTACTATTCTGTAACAGATTACGTAAACCTTAACACCGCTACAGAATTAGCGCTAAGCACACTTCTTTGTCACAGCTACATTTAAGCACATTTTCTAGACTTGCCCCCTAACCTTGGTTTCGACATAACGCACCTAGAGTTACGCATGGTTCTGCATGTAAACCTAGGCGTATTCTATAACTACACATGTAGATTAATTGTTTTAACAAGCTGTTAAGCGTTAACAGCTCTTAACAAGAATAATGAGCACTAATTGGCAAAAATTTGAATTTATGCACGTATATTGCTAAGCGTATTCTGTAATGTACTGCGCCTAAATTCTAACTCATGCAGGCAAAAAGGGGGCGTGTTTAGGGGCATAGAAATGGGCGTTTTGTGGGTGTTCCAAAATCTACGTGTGTCGTTATAAAATATGGGCCAGTGTGCTTAAATCTACACGCAGGGATTTACACCAGCTTTTTGTTGGTGTAAATGGATGCACATAGATTTAGTCGCATGAACTACGCCTAATCATATTCTAAATACTGTGCGTAGATTTATGCACAGAATTTAGAATACACTTAGGCGTAATTGCCTAACGTGCATTAATTTTAGGCACCATATATAGAATCGGGCCCATAAAGGATAATTTTATAACATGGTGCCTGGTTAAAGAGGGCAAGTAGACGCCTATTTATTTTCTATTTGATAATTACACACAGATGCCTGTGTGGCAGAAATCGCGCCTACCTTGCAGGTGCAGACACTCCTGATCGTGAGCAGGTGTAAATGTCTGAATCTGGACTGTGCAAGTACATGGATATATTAGTTTACTTCATAGTATACACAGTGGCATACCAAGGGCGGGACCATGGGGGCTGTCGACCCCGGGAGCATACTGCAAAGTGGTGCAGGGAGCAGCTGCACGGTTGTTGGCTGTGCCGGTTCCGTGCCCCGGAACAGGAAGCAACGTCAGAGGAAGCAAGAAACCTGTAGAGCCGACAGCCAGAGGACTGCTCCCTGCACCCCCAGGAGGTAAGAGCAACATGCTTGGGGGGGGGGTGGAGGTGATGCGGCGGGGGGGGGGGGGTGATTCGCCAGGGAGCGCAGTGGTGATCTGCCCCGGGTGGGAGCTGACCTAGAAACACCACTGAGTCTATACATGTACTTATGAACTCTGCCCGCTCCCGCTCAACTCTACTCCTGTACATGCCTACTGCCAAAGTTCATGCCATCACATCTTGGCATATACTTGAACACTGGTTGGTATAAGAGCCCATTTACATGTGCAAATCAGCATTTTATGCACAAAAATGCTTTATAAAATTACCCTCATAATGCATTAGTGACTTGATATGGAGTACTGTTCTTAGGATTACGTAGCCTTGTATATAGTTTTAGAGGTCATGAACAGTCAACATCGTGTTCTAGTTCTTTTACACCAAGAATGCTTGTGAGGTCGCTCTTATCATTCTAATTATTCCCCTTGCTGTGAAAGTAACACACTGTAAAGATGAACTATAAGAATAAATAGAAAATGGCTATGTCTCTCATTGTCAAATGAATTGAGAGATTTTCAGTTCCTTCCATCCCATACTGGTTTAATAACCAATACAGTATTATTCTATGGAAATCTAAGAGATGAATACTATAGACAAACAAAGCCCTTGTTTTTGTTTCTGAACACCAGCTTCCCAATATCTTGCATCATTTTGTCTTCTTTCTGGATAAGCCACTTCTTTGGGTTATGTGTTCTAGATTCAAAATGACTTGCCTTCTGTAAGCCCGTCTTTAAAGAGACTGAGAGGAACATTGTGCTAGATCAAGTTGTGTTAATCTTTGCAGTGCTTTTGATTCAAGCTGGTTGAACCATGGGCTTTTGCTGGTCCTTCAGCTCTTTCTGGGCACTGTTTATCCTGCCCAGAATGCACACAGCTTCACGTTTGCGGAGGTGAAGAAAAGCTACTGTAGCTTTCACTTTATGCATGACTACTTCCGTTTGGGACTGGAAAAGCTATCTCTTCTTCACCACGTTGAAGAGGGTCATGCTTTGTAGAATCTCTCCTGAATGACAGCAGGTTTGTGTCTTGAAAATACCAATCTCAAAGCTCAATCAATTTCTACACAGCAACAGCTGCATCCACCTCTGTGCTAAAAGCATGACAAAATCCTCCAGATTCTACTGTCTTAGTCAAGAAAAATTGTAATGAGGTCCCAGCTACATGTAACTTACAAATCAACTCGATACAATCCACCTCTAAGATAGGTGCTTGGGAGTTCACTCCTCTTCTCCTTATCCTTCTCAGCTATTCTTCCTCTGCCCTACCAAATGCAACTTGAGACAGAGCCATTGGGATAAAAGTAAAGCTGCAGCTTTATTTGAGTTATTCCCGCCCAAGCCAGTACATAGGCGCCTCTCCCATGCATGAGGCCTTCCCTCTCTACCCCTATCTTCTGGTCTCTTTCCATCTGGAGCAAGAGTCAAGGCCAGCCACCAATTCAGCCAAACTCTGCTAGGTCCTCAGGAGTGTTTAAGGCCCCCCCCCTCCCTTCATGATCCCTTCGCCATCACAGAGGAGACCAAGGGGTTAAATGTCCATAGCCTGCAGTGCAAATAGCATTCCTGGATGTGCTTCCATCTCAAATTCACCATATTTTCCTTTTCTACTGGTTTGGATTTCCCTCCCCTACAGACTGCAACATGAACAATTTTCGCACAACCCCCCAAAAAAGAATAACAATTTGCCTATCAATTTAGCACCTCCCTGGGTTGATGGGTGGGGATCTCATGAGGTGTACTGCCTGGAATATGGCACAAAGCTCTCCCATCTGTCACCTTTATAGCTGATCCACTCCTTTGTGCTTTGTGTACCTCCTCACCCAATCAATGAGCACAGGATTCATGATTATCCATGAACTCCTTGCCATTTGTTCTCTAGGTCCTTCTTCAAACTCCATCCCCCAAAGTTCCCCTCCCCACAGTCTCCAGGTGAGAGGGGAGGGATGCTCCCCCTTGGACATGGTAACTGTGGCTGTCCCTTGTACAGGTCAACCTTCCCTCTTGCTATCAGCATCCTAATTGAAATTAAGATGGTTATCCAAAGTAAGCAAATCTGGAACAGCCTTTGGCAAAACAATATGTTAAAACCGGAAAGAACTGTGACCCATGACAAAATTAGATTCATCTCCTCAGAAATGGGTGTGCCAAGTCTTGTGCAGGATAATTTTCAAGGGAGTTTATCAGGATATAATGGCTTGGCGGAGAACAGTCTGTTTGAGTCGCCATGATCCCTTACAGTGCCAGGATTCAATCATACAGAATGCTTGAGTTTTGTTGAGAACTACAGATATTTTCACCATAAATACTGGTCCCTGAAACAGACTTTTTGAAATGGGGCCTTTTCGGATGCTATCGTTGACAACCATGAAGCAACTGCTCTGGGGTGGTTCTATACTTGAGTGGTTACGACTCTTCATTGGCATACCTTCAGAGAAGTGGTTGGTTTCAATTGAATTTTCAAATGTTTTGGTTGAGCCATAATTGATTTGGGGGGCATTTACACTTGCTTTCTATGTAGTTTAACAGAGACCTGTGATAGTAGAAAGTTTTCCTTGAATGTTAGGAGCTGGATTTAGTAAATGGCACTGAAAAATAGGTGACGGGAAAAAATCCATGTTCAGGACCATTCGATAAAGGTCCTGTGGGCTGAGCTCTCTATAGAATAGCACCTAGTGCCAGTGGCATTCCTATCTAAGGTGCCACTGCTGCACCCCTCTCAAGCACATCACCCCCCCCCCCCCCCACACACACACACACACTCTCTCTCCTGAAGCGCATCACCCCCACTACCCTTCCTCCTAGCATGGAGCAGTCACTCAGATGTTGGCTTAGCTAGTCCCCTGCCCCGGAACAGGAAGTGACATCAGAAGGGGCAGGGGAGCAGCAGAGCCAACAGTTTCGTGACTCACCCCCGATGGACCATTCCATCCTTGGTACACTACTGCCTAGTGGGGATTTGGCCATGAGGACTTTGCATCAAATGAAACCTGGTGTAAATCCTGGCGTGCAAGTTGGGCACAGATTCCTGGAATTATTTAACTCTGCATGTATCTTTTGTGACCCGCTCATGCCCCCTTTTGGATTGCGTGTGAGAGGATTTGGGCACAATCTTTATAGAACTGCATGCAGCCAGATCCACGCACAAATCTAAATTAGTGCCAATTACTGTCAATAATTGATTAACAGCTCATTAACATGAGGCTTGCGTGCTACTTTGGGCAACAAATTTCTAGAATCCGGGGGGGGGGGGGGGGGGGTAATATGCTATAATATAAAGGCTATGAGAAACCAGGGATAAACACTGTGATTAGATTTGATTATTCAGTTTGATCCCAGTTGGCTGCAAATCAAGGTCTCTTTCTATACCATATTTTACTATAGATCACAGATTTGAAATACTATAAAACAGGAAACCTTACTTTGAACGATTCACATTGAGGCTTTATTTTTGGGTGTGGCTTGTTTGCATACATACTTTTAGCCATGTTGGAGGTATTCTCCTTTGCGTGCTTAGGTCAGGGGAGCATGTACATGGGATTTTCAAATATCTATACGTCTTGTTGACTCCAGTCAACTGCCAGCACGAACAGAAGGTGCTAACTTTATGGACACTTTTAGCACGCACTTGCTAATTTTAAAAGGGAAACAATGTGTGCGTTTTCCCTTCGAAAACTGGCTGCAATGTATGTGGGCTGAAAGCGCCTCCGTATACTGCAAATAACAAGGGCTCTTCAAAATTGCCCCCTAATTGTTGAAGATATAGGATTTGTGAGTCTGTAGTCTGGGGACTAGAAAACCATCAACACTTAGTAGGCCCCACTAAGTATCAAACATAAAGCAACACCTTGCAGATGTAGCAGTAAATCTTGTGGCTGAATTCTTACAATGCAGGAGAATGACGTCAAGATAGAACAGAAATCCTCCAGGATCCCACCGAAAGCTATAGGAACAGTCTTGTCTCAGTGTGGAACACAAGAAACTTGAATGCTAAACCAGAAATCCTCGTCCAGCTGACACAAGAGGTAACTTTGAGACTGTGAGATTGCAAAGAAATAGAAAGAAGCCACTGATAAGGGAAAACAGACATTCATTTGTAAAGAGAGAGGAGGGAGGCAAGATCCAAAGGATTAGATGCAGGAACATCGAATGAGCTAACTATAATGATTAATCATTTGGAAACTAGAACCTTGCTTTTTTTGGGTGGGTGGGAGTACAGCAACAGCAAGGGCAGTTTGTTTGTGTATCTAATAAACATTGCCGCGAGAGGGGGGGGGGCAGGGGGGACAAAATTCCCCGGGCCTCCAAGGGGGGCCCGGTGCCGCAGTCCCACCCGCCCTCCGTCGTTGACTGTCTGCCAGCGGGCCGGGACCCCTGCATTGAAATCACAGCGCCTCTCACCTCCGTGTGAAAGCGCTGCAGACAGCAGCAGATTGCCTCCCTTCGGGCCTCCTTCCCTCCCTGTGTCCTGCCCTCGTCTGACGTAACTTCCGCGAGGGCGGAACACAGGGAGGGAAGGAGGCCCAAAAGGAAGCGATCTGCTGCCCTGCTGCCTGCAGCGCTTTCACACGGAGGTAAGAGGCCCTGTGATTTCAATGCCCAGTGGCGGACGGAGGGGGGCGGGTGGGGGGAGCGGTGGCAGCGATCTCGGGGGGGTGAGGGGGGAGCGGCCGGCGGCGACCTCTGGGACCAGGGGCCAGCCTTGCCCCGGGCCAAGCCCAGTCTCTTGGGGGCCTGGTAATAAATAGTCATATAGCGCCCTTTAGAACGTGACCTGGATGCAAAAACCTGATGCACTCAACACGTTCCAGTACATCTGGACTGTCAAACTAAAAGGAACACAGCAGTTTGGCTATTTTCTCTCCACTTGCTTTTCTTTTGCCCGGGGAAACTGTTTTTAAAACCCATCTAGGAACATCCTAGATGATGGGGCTAATTTCAGCTCTCTGCTTGTGTCCAGACCGTCTGATTGAAACCAGATGTTCAAGCACACTGATTTAAGCCATCCCAATTTACCCAAGCCAGCCATAGTGCAAGTATCCAGACCTCCTGCTGGATGAAGGCTGTTCTCCCAGGGAATGGAATATCTTACAAAAAAAAAAAAAGTTATTCTCAAATCACTGTGCAAAAGCCCATTAAATGCAAATTACTTTACTGCTGCTCAGCCTCACAGCCCATTAGAGACTACATGATTCACCTTTACAGTGAGCCTCCAAGCTGTAGCAATCAATTTCCAGGTAAAAGACCTAAGGATTCTTTCCCAGTGGTGTTTTTAAGTATAGGAGTGTTACTTTGATCACCATATCCCCCACATCTGCTTATTTTCATTGCGTGGTTCCGTATGTTGCAAAATTAGCAAATCTCCATCAATATTTTCAAACATCTCCAGTGTAGTAGCACCAAAAAACAAATCTTGGAACTGGTTTGAATGCGTCCACAGGCAGCGGAATGAAGGTGGGGGGGGGGGGGGGGCACCAAGGCTTTTTGCTTCACAGAGCATCACAAATTAGGGAGGTTGGTTTATTTGCCTCCCCCATCAAAACGAAGTTCCACCGTCCTCAAGCATATCGTAAAAGGTAGTTTCAAAACAAAATTTAAGATCATACGCTGATTTGTGTATCCTTGGAGGGTTCTCACGTGCTCATTTTGGGCTCATGTTTTGTTTTTTTAAAGAAGCAACACCTGTTTGGGATTTTCATGTTTTTTGCAAGTTGAACTCAAGGGTTTTAGTTTCTTTTCTCGTGTGTAGATAGCTATTTTCTGATGTCCCGTGTGAAACTTGCTCTGGCCTATGGGCAATACAGAGTCTGCAGGACAAAATGTCCAATTTCGGACCCTCCTAGCAAAGGCAATGCAAGGAAGGTTGTATAATGGAAACACACGAAAAGTTTCATGCTATCGCTAGTTTCATTTTCAGAACAAACACACAACTATATTTAACCTACAAGTGTATTTGCAGAAGTTGGTAACTGCTGATGTTACTGTGTTTCTTCATTAGATCAAACTGCTTTGTCGTCCTCTGTAAAAATTGGTGTGAAAAAGGGTTTGTTTTTTTTTAATTTTTATTAATTTTATGGTCCAGATTAAGTCCATCAGTCATTTTCTTGAATTTCTGTTTGTTTTCCTAGACTTAAAAAACAAACAAACAAACAAAAAAAAAAACGAGAAGAGAAGACCATGTGGCAAGCCTATGGTTTCTTACGGAACCAGCATCTGTGCTAACCTTTAAACTCTGCAAAGTACAATTGTCCATTTGCTTTGCTTGAATCTTTCCTAGAACAACAAAAAAAAAAGAGCATCGCTCCTTTCTCTCTCTTACACGCACTTGTGAGCGCACACAGGCACACAGAAACATGCACCGACACCTGTGCTTTTTGGGTTTTTTAATGCACACGGTCAGGTCTGCTTCACACGTTTTATAGTAATGTTTCATGAGGAGTTTTAGCTCCGAGTAACAGAGGTGTGGTTTCTTCACCTCACAACGTGTGACGTTGTGAAAAACACACCCACAGAGATCTATGTTTCTTATATTATTATGATTATTATTATGATGATTATTATTATGTAATAAATTTATAAGAAATCTTTCATGTGCTTTGCAGTGTCATTTCTCTCAGGAACAAGGAAGGGTGAAAATGAAAAGAGAAATTCTAGCCAGGAAGGAAGAAATGGGTACGGTAATAAGGAACCTGGTAATGGAGAAAGGACAACCGGTGGGATGGGATGGGTCCTGGGACAAGGGAGAGGTTAACAGGGAGGGAGGTGATGAGGATAATAAATGACCTGTGGTGGGGGAGAGGGTCACGGCAACCAAGGGTGGAAGCAAGACCAAGTCCAAATGACCAGCCCAAACAGGAAAGCAAGAGCGTCAACACAAGACCCAACACAGTCCATGTTTTAGCAACAAGCCTTCTTCAGGGGTCAAATAGCTTGAAACTACAACAGGGACGCAGGGAGCATAAGAGAGCTAGAAGCACCAAGATTTTATTTTGTTTTGGCTCTCTCCCTGAGACCGTTTTTTTTTTTTTTTTTTGCAGATGCAGGCACAATCCTGTCAATGCTTTTAACACTCCTATGCTCCCTGCGTCCCCGTTGTAGTTTCAAGCTATTAGACCCCTGAGGCAGGCTTGTTGCCGAAACACGGACCGTGTTGGGTCCCAATAAACTTGTGTTGACGGTCTTACTTTCCTGTTTGGGCTGGTCACTTGGACTTGGTCTTGCTTCCACCCTGGGTTGCTGTGCTTGTGATTTCGTGGAACCCCTTTTTTCTTTCCTTCGGGGGTCAATAGGGTGACAGAACACAACAAACAAGATCGGATACAGGCGTCCCTACGAGAGAAGTCACAGAAGAAAAAGAGTAGGGACAGACAATGTTCCTCCAAGAGTCAGTCAAGAGAGAACCCAGGGGTACAATCCAAAAAGGCTTATTAGAGAAACACCACATGTAATAACAGTTGGACCTGACACAGAACCGCCTGCCTCAGGGGTCATGAAATCTATATATAAAGAAATATATACAGCATGCAAACTGCACACGAAATAGAAGCTATTCTGTGCTGTAGGCAAATAATTGCAACCCTCTTAAGCAGCAAAGTAATGTCTTTGCATGGAGGTGCCTGGATGCTTCTCTGACTAGCAGGTACTTGCTACCGTTAAGGTTTAAGTTCAAAGGGGAAAAACTTTGTAGTTCCCATACTCAATACAACATGAGCTTTTTGGGAAGAGGACCTAAAGTTTGGGAGATCCCTCACTTACAGTTGTAAAGTCCAGTGGCATAGCTACAGGTTGGCACAGGCCCACCCAGTGGCAGTACCCCACATCAATATCTCTCCTCCGCGGCATCTGCCCGCCCATCACAGAACCCCATCCCTCCTTGGTGCACCTTACAGGCATCCCTGGTGCCTGCAATGATTCAATTATTGCTGCCTTTGCCGGCTCCGCAGGCTTCCATTGGCCGAGTCCCGCCCTCGCTTTCATCATTTCCTGTCTGGTGGGACTCGGCCGATGGAAGCTTGCGGAGCCGGCGCAGGCAGCAATAATTGAATCATTGCGGGCGCCAGGGACGCCAGTAAGGTACACCAGGGAGGGGTGGGGTTCAGCAACAGGCGGTCCAGATGCCGGGACGCCACGGAGGAGAGATGTTGATATGGGGTAATGAAAAAAAAGCTATAATTTTTTTTAATATCTCGGGGGGGGGGGGGGGGGCTGTGGAGTGTCGTCCTGTGCTATGGAAGGGCCCATCCAAAATACTGGCTCTGGCTATGCCATAAATGTAAACACTCACTACTTGCTACTGTCAGAGAACATAATGCTGGATTATTATAATTTTTTAAAATTTATATCCCATTTTTCTCAGAGAAACCTTTGCATTGAACAGATTTAGCAGTTCTCAATGATTAACAACCCCCTAGCAACCTCAGCACCACGTGTGTGAGAGCCTAACACAGCAACGTAGCAAATAATGGCATTCAGCCATTTGGGGTAACATAACATAGTAAATGACGGCAGATAAAGACCTGCACGGTCCATCCAGTCTGCCCAACAAGTACATAAGCCTATAAATTCCCATATGCAACCCGACATAAATTCATCATCCACCCCATATGTTTTTACCTGACCATGCAACCCTTTTCCTACCACTGCCCTCCTTGTCATCCCAAGCATGCTCAAAATTCATTGCATCAGTGGCCTCCGTCGTCTCTCTAGCAGAATACAGACCTTGCCAAATTCATCGTTGACTCTTATCAGACCAATACTGAAGCCAACACCCAGCCATCATTTCATGCCATATTACCAAATTTTGCTATAATCCCCATTTCCCCAAGCCCAAGATTCATGAGGCTGTTATAAAAACTCTGAATTCGCAACCCTTCGAAGAACGGTTTCTCAGATTTATGACTCGTGCAGGAGTGGCCTAGTGGTTAGGGTGGTGGACTTTGGTCCTGAGAAACTGAGTTCGATTCCCACTGCAGGCACAGGCAGCTCTTTGTGACTCTGGGCAAGTCACTTAACCCTCCATTGCCCCACGTAAGCCGCATTGAGCCTGCCATGAGTGGGAAAGTGCGGGGTACAAATGTAACAAATAAAATCCGCACCACTGACATATACACAACAATCTACCGCATGAGAACAGCAAAATGAAGAGCGCGCCACAGAAAAATTCACACCAAGTATATGCTTTATTTAGAAGACAAATCCATGACAAGGCGACAAGGGTAAAGAATTTTAAACTTTGTTTATTGTACAACTTACAAGAGCTTATTTTCCTTTTATGTAAAGTTACATGTTTAAATACTTCTTACATACAGTAGTACCCAGTTATGCAGTCATTAAGCCAGCATTGATGGGAGGGTTGCGTTCAGTTCCTGCAACCAATTAACTGGTCAAGAACTAGTAAGGGAAAATTTTCTTCTGGTGGGAGAAATGTGCTTGTGATGGAGAGAACCCTGGGAATTTGGCCATCAGAGGAAATCCTGTGAAAGTGGCTGCAGAGTTGAGGAACTATGGCAATGCACGTTTGGTGAGAGGGGAAGAGAGAGGAACCCCAGAAATGTGTCTGTGGTGATAGAAGTGGTGGGGGGGGGGGGGGGTAGGAGGACCTGGGAATGTGTTACCAACGAGGCGCTGTGTCTGCAGGCAGCGTAAACCCTAGAAATGCACCTATAGTGGAGGGAGCGGGGGGAAGGGGGGGTCTCTGAGTGCACTTGCTGTGGCAGAGAAATATGGTGAAGGAAAACTTTGAGCATACTGATGGTGAAGGAATCTTGGGGATGCATCCACGAATGGGCATCCTTACGCATGCAGAATAATTTCATCTGCTATCACTGTTCATAGGCAGGCTTTAAACAGTGTTATCATTTTTACGTGCATTCTTAGTATATATCTATATATATATATCTATATATATATATATTGTACTACAGTAAAAAAAATATTTTAGGAAATATTGTAATTTCCCCACAATCATCTTTTCTGCTACAGAAAGAACTGCCAGTTTTGTTGTTTTCTTTGTAAAAGCTAACAGATTGCAGTTACTTGCAGAAACCAGCAAAGCCCCCAACTCTGCAGGCCAGGAAATCTTGCAAGAAGGGGTCAGAGAGCAAGGGAGGAGGGACCCAGCCAGTTTCTGGTCACGTAAATTAGCCATATAAAATGATATGCATATACCTGCCACCACTGAATACACACATGTAACTTTATCTGGATAATTTATCCACGTAAAGCGATACCTGCTATTTCCCCCACACCAGTTATATATTTAGCGTTATATGGACAGCAGCTGGATTTCACCGCTTCTCTGTATAACTTTAAGCCACAACCCCCACAGATAAAGGAAATTCTATAACAAAGCACCAAAATTTAGGTGCCATATTAACACAGGTAGTGAGCTTGTTCTAGAAGTAGACTTGGGTAAATAATTCTTCTTATTAAATACTAGTTGTAAAACAGCAATGAACCAAAATTTAGCGTGAACATTTATGACAGCTCTAAGGCTCGCAGAAAGGTGAGTGCCTAAATGTGAGCCTCACACGTGTAACTTATAGTATTCTGTAAATTGCAAGTGTAAACGTCAGCCACACCCATGCCCCTCCCCTGTGAACGCCGCCCTGTTACATGAGAATTATAGAATGGTCCATAAGCGTGTGGAGTAATAGCCTAGAGGTTAGTGCAGCGGACTCTGATCCTGGGGAACTGAGTTTGATTCCCACTGCAGCTCCTTGTGACTGTGGGCAAGTCACTTAACCCTCCATTGCCCCTGGTACAAAATAAGTACCTGAATATATGTAAACCGTTTTGAATGTAGTTGCAAAAACCTCAGAAAGACGGAATATCAAGTCCCATTTCCCTTTCCCTATTTGAGATTCTAGATGGAATGTTGCTACTATTTGAGATTCTACATGGAATGTTGGGATTCTGTTGCTACTACTGGAGATTCTATACGGGATGTTGCTATTCCACTAGCAACCATTCCATGTAGAAGCCTGCCCTTGCAGATCAGCAACGCGGCCACGCAGGCTTCTGTTTCTGTGAGTCTGACGTCCGTCAGACTCACAGAAACAGAAGCCTGCGTGGCTGCATTGCTGATCTGCAAGGGCAGGCTTCTAGATTGAATGTTGCTAGTGGAGGAGTAGCCTAGTGGTTAGTGCAGCAGACTCTGATTCTGGGGAACTGAGTTCGATTCCCACTGCAGCTCCTTGTGACTGTGGGCAAGTCACTTAACCCTCCATTGCCCCAGGTACAAAATAAGTACCTGAATATATGTAAACTGCTTTGAATGTAGTTGCAAAATACCACAGAAAGGTGGTATATCAAGTCCTATTTCCCTTCCCTAAATGGGCACTTACCCGCAAGGACAGCAGTATCTATAAACTGAAGTGCACAAAAGGCTTTTAAATTTAGGCAACCAGTTATAGAATGAGAGGGATAAATTCTGGCCATGTGGTGACTTATACAGACAAAGGTTTGGAGTCCACGCACAGCTTTTTCCTGCTCCTTTGGGCTTCCAGCTTAGTTGGAACCAGCTTTTATTGGGTTACAGTGTCATGAGCTTCCCCTTATTTTTATATCTCCCAACTCAACCCAGCCACAGTTCACATTCAGGGGACATAAACTGCAAATCCCTGAGAAAGTCAGCTCTTGTGGACCTTGTCTAGCCCGAGTAGCCTCTAGGTATCCACACTGAGCAAGAACGGAGGCTTCTACCCCCTCCAGTGGCTGTGAAAGCTGCCCCCACAGCGTTTTGTTTTTCTCTTCTCTGTATGTTTCCACTCTTTCTTGAGGGACCGTGGAGCTCATTTTCAAAAGAGAAAAATGTCCAGAAAGTGGAATAAATCTGTTTTTCTCACAAAAACGTCCAAATTGGTATTTTCAAAACCAGTTTTTAGACGTCTTTCTATGAAGTCTGTCAGAAGCGCCTTCAAATCACAATGAAGCGTGTTAAGGGCGGGATCTGGGCGTTCCTAACACTTGGACGTTTTTTCAGCCATAATGAAACAAAACAAAACCGTCCAGGGCTAAAACTAAGATGTTTTGAGCTAGACCTGTTTTTAGAAGGAATAAGGGCACAAAAGGTGCCCTAAATGACCACTGAAGAGGATCAGGGATGACCTCCCCTTACTCCCGCAGCGGTCACTAACCCCTTCCCACCCCCCAAAAATGTGATTAAAAACATTACTTGCTAGCCTCAAATGCTATACTCAGGTCCATTAGAGCAGAATGCAGGTCCCTGGAGTAGTCTAGTGCTGGGTGCAGTGCACTGCAGACAGGTGGACCCAGGCCCATGCCTCCCCCTACCTGTTACACTTGTGGAGGAAAATGTGAGCGCACCAGAAACCCACTGTACCCACAAACACCTGTAAGGGCTATGGTAGTGGTGTACAGTTAGGGGTAGTGGGTTTGGGGTGGGTTTTGGAGGGTTCAGCAGACAAGATAAGGGAGCAATGGTGAGATGTGTACCTGGGAGCATTTTATGAAGTCCACTGCAGTGCCCCCTAGGGTGCCCCATTGCTTTCCTGGGATGTCTAGGAGACCAGTCTACTAAAAATGCTGGCTCCTCCTACACCCCAATGGCTTGATTTTGTGCGTTTTGCACTTGTTTTCTTTTTTGAGAACGGACCAAAAAACAAAACGTCCAAATCAAAACCTTGTTCAAAACAGTGTTTTTGAAAATGACCTTCTTTCCTATTCAGATTTTGGACGTTTTTTGCAAAACGTCCAAAGTCGGACTTAGACGTCATATTAAAAATGCCCCTCTGTCCCCTCCGAAGGGACACCACCTTGTAGTGGTGGAGGGGCTTCTGTGTTTCAATGACTCAGAGGGCTATGCTGAAGGGTTACCCATATCAGACAGGCCTCTGAGGAGAAACCAGACAAAGAGTGTCCCAAACTGGGGAGAGTGGAGAGATGGTGACCTGAAGCTCGTATGCTCAACGGCCCAGCTGTCCTCTGAAGTTCTGCTTTGATTACCTGAATTTCCTCTTTGCAATTGCAGTTACCTTAACTGAGAGGAAGGGAACAACTGGGGATCAGCCGCCGATGGCCAGCGTTTTGTCCCCTGTGCAGCAAGTGTGGGACCGCTGCGCGATGAGCAGTCCACAGATGATTGGGTTGGCGAGTCCTTTGATTAGCGTCGGCGAAGGAGCATCAACGCTCTTGGACCTGGAAACAACTTTATCGCTCCCAAATCATTTAACCACCACGTCCAAAGGAGTGGAGGAGTGAGTTAGGAGTGTTTGCTGAAACGGAGGACATTTTCAGCAGAACCTGAGTCGGCGGTACCACTTCTAAACCCGTAAGAGGAATCAGCTTGGAATTTTTGGCTCCTGTGGAGGTTACATTGAATATCATCTGGAAGGTGCTTCGGGACTTAACGGTGGTAGTAAATAACTTTGTTCCAGATACAATCTTACTAGTGAGTTACATGGATAACTTAACTGAATCCTTTGAGAATGAAAATTGATATAACAAATGAAGCTTTACAGGAGTAGGAAGCGGTTAAGATTTTGAAAATGATAATAGACCAGAAATTTAGAATAAAATGAATATTATTACAGATGATTAATATTGAGATTATTGTTCTTTCCCAGAGTTCCGGGTATGACTCCTAAAGATTTCTTCAGAAATATTTCCTCAAAAATTTTGTAAAGTTTTTTTTTCCTCTTTAAATTATTCCTCTTAGTAATATAAATTATTACTTAGTAATATTAATTCAAAAGGAGTGAAGCCTGTGAAAACTGTGATTGCCTTAATCAGTGGGATTTGAATTGAGGCTTAAGCGTTTGCATTGCTAATCAATTTCTGGGTTTAAAAGAGAAAAAAATGAAATCAGGTGTATTATTTCTACTAACATTGGACAATAAGTACGTTTTCAACTAAATGAATTGACTGTACACCGTTTTGGCTTTGAAGGAGCCAACCAGACGATCAATGTGGAATAATGATTCAGATAAATAATAACTGGGGATAATCAGGTTAATACCATGTTTTTTCTTTGTTTACTGTTGTTTAATTGATCTCCTTGTCTTGTTTCACCCTCCCTATTTAGTGGTCTAAGGAAGAGTATAGAATTACCTGATTGAAATAATTCTTGTGTATTGCTTCCTCTGTATTTCTGGCAAGTTATTTTATCACTTGTAAATTTAAATTGCTATTAAAAAAAATGCCCCTCTGTATCTCTTTCCTATTATTAATTGGCGTTCTTTTCCTTTTCTGTTATATTTTCAGTTTTGTACACCGCTCTGCTCTGCCTTGGCAGTTAGAGCAATTTAGCAAATACCAATAAACTATAAACTATTTCCAGCTCAGTCCAGCCTGGGGGCAGTGGCTTAGCCACAGGTGGGCCTGGGTGGGCCAGGGCCCACCCATTTAGGGCTCAGGCACCTAACTCTTACCTTCAGGATATCCAGACTGCCCCAATTTGACTGCCCCTATCGACCTGACTATTCACTTGTCCTTTAGATTGTAAGCTCTTTGAGCAGGGACTGTCCTTTTATATTAAATTGTACAGCGCTGCGTAACCCTAGTAGTGCTTTAGAAATGTTAAGTAGTAGTAGTAGTACCCAACAGTAGCACACGTTTAGTGGTAGCTGGTGGGGATCCCAAGCTCGGCCAGTTGAAGCTGATGGTAACGAAAACGCTACTCTCCATGATACTGGCACCTGAGCATGCTCATTTTTCAGCGCATACCTGCTGCAGACTGCCAAGGTGGAAAGAAGCGTTTTCCCGCCAGCTGAGATATTTTTTTGGTGGAGGTTGGGGGGGGGGGGTGGAGAACACTTGGTGCCCACCCACTTCTTGCCTAAGCCCACCCAAAATCTGTTGTCTGGCTACGCCCCTGCCTGGGGGTCAAAGCCAGGTCTTCCATATAGCAGCGTGTGGCACTGCCGTGAAGCCAAGAGGCCAACTCCAAAAGGGACCCTCTTTACAGCGGAACAAGGCGCTATTGCTGCTCATTTGAGAAAGCGAAAACGGTTGCTAGTTGCAGATACCTAAAAAAAAAAAACCCTTTAATGGGAGGGGTGGGGAGAGCTAGAAGGTCAGTTACTGAGATGTTAGTGGCCCTCTCAATACCAAAGGAGTGTCTCATTCACAGGTTAAACAGAAACCAGCCAACATTCAACAGAGAAAGCCCCTCCCCCACCACCAGGCCTTGGAAACAAAAGGGAGCCACATTTAATCAAGCATGAAAATAGGAAAATGCCAAAGGTAGCAAGTGACTCCATCAAATGCATGGATCTTCTACATAACCCCCGAGTGTCCATAAATTATTTCTGGCCTCTTCCTCTCGCTCCTCTGTTCCTCAGCTTGAAACCTATTCTTGAACAAAGACACCTTCAGCTTCTAATCTTTGGGGGTGTATTGGGAACATAGTAACATCGTAAATGACGGCAGATAAAGACCTGAACGGTCCATCCAGTCTGCCCAACAAGATAAACTCATTTTACATGGTATGGGATACTTTATATGTATACCTGAGTTTGATTTGTCCTTGCCATTCTCAGGGCACAGACCGTAGAAGTCTATCCAACACTGTTCTTGTACTAAGTTCTGAAGCTAACGTCGAAGCCCCTTAAATTTACACTCCAGCCTATCCATAGCTATTCAGTCACGATCAGGGCGTAGACCGAATTCTTAGGGCACAGACCGTAGAAGTCTGCCCAGCATTCTTCTTGTACTAAGTTCTGAAGCTAACGTTGAAACCTCTTAAAATTTACACTCTAGCCCATCCCTATCTATTCAGTCACAATCAGGGCACAGACCGTAGAAGTCTGCCCAGCTCCCGTTTTGTTCCCCAATTACCGGCGTCGCCACCTAATCTCCGCTAAGATTCCGCGGATCCATTTCTTTAAAACAGGATTCCTTTGAGTTTATCCCACGCATTTTCGAATTCCATTACCGTTTTTCATCTCCACCACCTCCCGCGGGAGGGCATTCCACGTACCTACCACCCTCTCCGTGAAAAAATACTTCTTGCCATTACTCCTGAGTCTGCCCCCCTTCAACCTCAATTCATGTCCTCTAGTTCTACCGCCTTCCCGTCTCCAGAAAAGGTTCTTTTGCAGATTAATACCTTTCAAATATCTGAATTTTTGTTTTTTTTTTATTTGGTTCATTTTTCCTTTCTGTTTTGCTACTTTATGCACAAAAACTTATATGAACAGCTGTAAAATCATTTTAGGCACACAAATATGATTTTACTTGCATAAAAAAATAAACGCAAGAAATGATGAAACTAAACTGAATGAAAGCACATTCTTACCAATTCCCCTTTCAGTGTTGTTACCCCAACAAAAGCATTATCTCTTCCACCCTAGAATCACTCTGTGCTTATGTTGTTGGAGTTTTCTCAGATTCAGTACTTTATTAGACGGTCTTTATGTTTTCTCTGGTGTCTACACTGTGTGCTCCTTTCTAAGGGGTCTTAATTCCTTCCTGATGACTTAGTATGAAGTATTACTCTTTCAAGGGGTCTCTCTATCGTTTTCTTTTTGGTGTCTCTTTGTGCAATGTATTATATCTCCTTTCCTTCTCATGTTGCCTTCTATGTTCATGTATGTCTTGGTGTTACTTTCTGAGGCAGTTTTCTCTTCCTTTTCACACATTCTAGCTTTCTTTTTAACTATTTCTATATTATTATTCTGTCAGGTAAATCTCTTTTTTCCTTATCTCTCACTCGATTCAAGACTCCTAAAGTCAACCTTCAGCCACCTATTCTATCAGTCCCTCTCCCCCTTCCTTTTTAAACTCCTAACGTTGGCTTTCCCTTAACCTCATTCATCCCTCATGCTTTTAATGTCATATCTTCATGTCCCTACTGTCCCAACATCATTGCTTCCTTACAACTATACAGTCACAACACAGAGGGAAAGCAGCATACAAAAGCAACCAAACAAACAGAAAAAGTAAACACTGGGCCTTCAGGAATGAGAAAAATGCAATCCTTTATTAATGATGAATACCCGACATGGGCCGTGTTTCGGCGTACAAACGCCTGCATCAGGGGTCAAAAAACTCTTCTAGGTCAGCTAGTTAGCTAGTAGAAAAAGATGATTAACAGACAGGTTATGTTCCCTACCAGCCTTTCTCTGCTGGTGGCCAGTTCGGGTCACTTTAAAGTACCTGGCAGATCACAATAAGGAAGTCCATTTCTGTCTTGCTTCTGAAGTGAGTAGTATGGAATGGACTTCCTTATTGTGATCTGCCAGGTACTTTAAAGTGACCCGAACTGGCCACCAGCAGAGAAAGGCTGGTAGGGAACATAACCTGTCTGTTAATCATCTTTTTCTACTAGCTAACTAGCTGACCTAGAAGAGTTTTTTGACCCCTGATGCAGGCGTTTGTACGCCGAAACACGGCCCGTGTCGGGTATTCATCATTAAGAAAGGATTGCATTTTTCTCATTCCTGAAGGCCCAGTGTTTACTTTTTCTGTTTGTTTCCTTACAACTATAACATCCACCTTTCCCTAAGCTCACTACTTCTTTCTAACATATAATGTAAGTCTTCCTCCTAGCCACTCAGTCCGATTAGTTACCTTATTTTTTTCTACATGTTTCTGAGTATCAGCCTTTCCCTGAAGCCAGCTTCCTGTCCCTAATCTCCATCCCCTCTTGTCCCCTAACACAGCATTTTCAAACCAGTGTATCATAGTACACTAGTGTTGCCTCCAGACCTGCTTAGGTGTGGCACAGAAGAACATCCTCAGTGCCTGATGCTCAGGTCTGGATCGGCACATCGGCTTTGCTCTCAGCCTCTCGCAGCGAGACACTAGCAGTCGCTCTTAAACATGCAGGAGCTCCTTTCATGTTTTGAGTACATGAGTAGCCATGCATGCTCCCTACATGCAGCACGAGCCCTGGAGTGTGTGAAAGCTGGCATGCCACACAACGTATCTGAAAATGTAGGTGTACCCTAATGCCCAATGTCCTCCAAAAGAGTTAGAGGAGTGACCTAGTGGTTAGAGCACTAGGCTTCACATCCAGAGATCTTGGGCAAGTCACTTAACCCTCCATTGCCTCAGGTACAAACTTAGATCGTGAGCCCTCCTGGGACAGAGAAATATCCAGAGTACCTGAATGTAACTCATATTGAGCCCTGAATGTAACTCACATTGAGCTACTACTGAAAAAGATGTGAGCAAAATCCAAATAAATTATTTGAGATTCTGTTGCTACTATCTGAGATTTTACATGAAATGTTGCTACTCTTTGAGATTCTATATGGAATGTTGATATTATCTGAGATTCTACATGGAATGTTGCTAGTGGAGGAGTAGCCCAGTGGTTAGTGCAGTGGAACACTGAACGTTGCTACTATTTGAGATTCTACATGGAATGTTGTTGAGTGGAGAAGTGGCCTAGTGGTTAGAGCACCGGTCTTGCAATCCAGAGGTGGCCGGTTCAAATCCCACTGCTACTCCTTGTAATCTTGGGCAAGTCACTTAACCCTCCATTGCCTCAGGTACAAACTTAGTGAGCCCTCCTGGGACAGAGAAATATCCAGAGTACCTGAATGTAACTCACCTTGAGCTACTACTGAAAAAGGTGTGAGCAAAATCTAAATAAATAAAGACTAAGGGGCAACAGTCAGCACACACTGACTGCTATCCAACAGGCTGTTAAAATTAAGACGTCCACCCCTCACCCCTCCACCAGTGCTGCTGTCATTCATGCCAGACATCCTGAGCTGCCTCTCCTTCTTATATACCACCAATAGCCTGCTGCACCTACAGAAGTCTTGGCCGGGCAAATGGTGTTGGACAGACATGTTGAACACTACATAAATATACAGCAGTGTAGAGATTTTATACAATATTATTACATAAATAACTGCTTCAGCAAACTACGCCTTTTAGCCTTTCTCTAGGTAGAAAAGTACAGTGTCTAGACAGTGAAAGAACCTCGTGATATAACTGCACCTTATCTTATGGTCATCTATGGAATAGCTACCTCCATTCCAGGTATACCCTAGACGATTAAAGTTCAATCTTTTGCACTAAATACACAGAGCAATAATGTGCAGCCTGGGATAAGGAAAAGACAGCTGAGCTGTGCCACAGGAGGGTCCCATATTAACGAGTTCTGGATAAAAGCTGTGTGCTGAGTTGAACGTTTCTGGGTGGACGGAAATTATCTATCAATTTGATAAAGTGTTAGAATAGGGTTCTTGCTAAAAGTAGTAGTTATACAGGAATGCAAATTACAGTGGGGAGGGGCTGAAAGGGGATAAGAAAGGTCCCAGATAACAGCCAGAAAATGTGAGGTGCAGTAGGGGATTCTGAATGAAAACAACTGGGTGGGAAGAAAAGTTATGAGTTGCATTGCCGTGGAGATCGGTGGAAACAGAAGCTGTGAGCTGCAATAGAGACCTAGAGGAAGGATAGGAAATTGGAGATGCTGTGGGGAACTGGATAGGTGATAAATTAAATTCTTTGCTGGCTAGTTCTCAGAACGCTCATGGCTGTTATGTAACAATGTCCATAGCTTAGACAGCAGATATTGTGTTTATCAGCAGAGAGGCTTGAGTACAGATAATAATGGTGAGTTGCGGGGAGGTCTGGAGTAGCGATGGGGACCGAAGTTGTACACCGCAATATAGGTAGGCAATGGATTAGGGTAAAAGTTATAAGCTGTTGTAGGGGGCAGTGGATCTGGACAGAGAAACTGGTTATAAGCTGTAAACCACAATATGAGGCGCTGGATACAGATAGGGGGTAGGAGATTCAGTATAGGAACACTGAACAGAGATACAAGAAGTGAGTCACAGTATGGGGCATGATGACTATAGAAAACGTAAACAAAACAGAACGCAGCAGAGAGGTCTGGGATGGAGAGAGAAGCTGTGAGCTCTGCGTAGGTGCAGAAGCTGGGAACTTCTCCTCTAGAGGAACCTAGGATGGGGAGAGACATTTTGGGCAGTTGTCAGAGGGCTCTGGATGAAGGACCATAACTGTAAGTAGTGGCAGTTATACACAGTTGTGAACTGTAGTAAGAAAGTCCTGGATGCGACATAAAGATGGACTCCAGATGAACAGTGGAAGCTCTAACCTCTGAAGTACAATAAGAAGGTCCTGAATGGCTGATGTCGCCTAGCCATTGTGCTGTGGAGGTCCCAGTGGGTGTCAGATTAATCATTTGTTGGGCAGACTTTGGAACACGATCCTGGATGTCATGTGCAGGTGCTCACAGTTTCAGCTGATCTGAATTAGGTGCACTGTGCTGGGAGGTCTGGTTACAGAGACAGGAATTTTAGGATTACGCGGGTACCTTTCACCTCATCTCCCTGTGTCTCCGAGTTTGGGCAAGTCGTTCCTTTCTAGTTGCTGAAGCTTTGAATGCCGGGGGATGTCTCTGTGCTTCGCTATTCCAGGTAAATGTCCTCTGTGGGGCAGGCGTATTCCAGATGTTCCTGGTAATATTCTTGGAAAGCTCGTCTGCAAAGTAAAGGAAACACAGAAGTGCTCAAGGTTTGTATTAATCCATCTCTAGCCGTCCCAGTTCCTTCTTTCTCTCAACATTTGCCCCTCTTTTTCCTTTCCATCATATCCCTCTCTTGCCTCAAAGCCCCCCTAAACTCAGCCAATCATTCATTCCCTCACCCTTCCCCCAGATTCAATCACTCATCCATTCTATCACTCCCTCCTCAAGAACTCCATCACTCATCCATTCCTCCCCAGCTCACTCCCTGCCTCTCACGCCTCCAGGTTCTCTCCCTCAGAAACATCCCCTCATTCATCCTCTCCAAGCTCATTCCCTGTCTTCCTCTTCCTCTCCCAGACTCATCCCCTCTTAACCACCGCTAAAAACTGATTCCCCTCTCTCATTCCCAAGACTCATTTACTCCCCCATCACATCTCCTCCTCCCTCCCCCAGCATCCTTTGCCCTCCCTCCTCCACAACATCTGTCTTTCTCACCCTTCCCACTCCCTCAGTATCTGCCTTCCTCACCCAGCCCATTCCCCCAACATTTTCCAGCGAAAAAAAACCCTTCTCCAGCATCTTCCACCTCACTCTTTTCTCTGCACCACTGTGGGTGTCAATCCCTTTGCTCCACACCCATCTATCTCTCCCACAGCAATGCTATTGCAGATCAGTAATGAAGAGTGGGTGTACATATGTTTCAAAACATGCTCATGGTGTGGTGCCACCACAGCAATGGCAGAGGAAGGGCAGTCTGGAGCAAAGGGACAAGTTCCTATGATACACAAGAAGCAGCTACAGATCTCTTTGGCTACGGGGCCTGGGCATCTCTGCCAGCTGCTCTGTTCCACTCCAAGCACCTGCGCACTGCCTAGGATGCACAGCATCAGAAACATGAGTCAAGCCAGGTCCCGGATGGCACACCTGTTCTGATGCCCCTATGTCATTCTGATGGAGAGGGGAGGTGGGGAAGCCAGGCTCCCAGGCAATTGGGGGGGGGGGGGGAAGGGAAAGTAGAGAAAGCAGAACTATCTTGGCGTGGAGGAGTGGCCTAGTGGTTAGGGTGGTGGACTTTGGTCCTGGGGAACTGAGGAAACGATTCCCACTTCAGGCACAGGCAGCTCCTTGTGACTCTGGGCAGGTCACTTAACCCTCCATTGCCCCATGTAAGCTGCATTGAGCCTGCCATGAGTGGGAAAGCGCAGGGTACAAATGTAACAAAAATAAAATAGATACTATTGGATATTCTACATGGAATGTTGCTACTATTGGAGATTCTACATGGAATGTTGCTACTATTGGAGGTTCTACATGGAATGTTGCTATTCCACTAGCAACATTCCATGTAGAAGGCTGCGCAGGCTTCTGTTTCTGTGAGTCTGACGTCCTGCACGTACGTGCAGGACATCAGACTCACAGAAGCAGAAGCCTGCGCGGCCACATTGGTGATCTGCAAGGGCTGACTTCTACATGGAATGTTGCTAGTGGAATAGAAACATTCCATGTAGAATCTCAAATAGTAGCAACAGTGGAGGAGTGGCCTAGTGGTTAGGGTGGTGGACTTTGGTCCTGGGAAACTGAGGAACTGAGTTCGATTCCCACTTCAGGCACAGGCAGCTCCTTGTGACTCTGGGCAAGTCACTTAACCCTCCATTGCCCCATGTAAGCTGCATTGAGCCTGCCATGAGTGGGAAAGCGCAGGGTACAAATGTAACAAAAATAAAATAGATACTATTGGAGATTCTACATGGAATGTTGCTATTCCACTAGCAACATTTCATGCAGAAGCCTGCACGGCCACATTGGTGATCTGCAAGGGCTGACTTCTACATGGAATGTTGCTAGTGGAATAGCAACATTCCATGTAGAATCTCCAATAGTAGCAACAGTGGAGGAGTGGCCTAGTGGTTAGGGTGGTGGACTTTGGTCCTGAGGAACTGAGTTTGATTCCCACTTCAGGCACAGGCAGCTCCTTGTGACTCTGGGCAAGTCACTTAACCCTCCATTGCCCCATGTAAGCTGCATTGAGCCTGCCATGAGTGGGAAAGTGCAGGGTACAAATGTAACATAAATAAAAAATATCTAGCTTGAATCTAGACACTTGGCCACACTAATGGAGTCTCACCAGAGACCTGTAGAGAAGTAATTCTACTTCCCTCTTTCTACTCACATACTTTTTTTATGTACACAGGTATACTGTTGACTTTCCCAATTGCTTCGTCACACAGACTGGCTATTTTAGGCTAAAGAGCATTGTAGAAAGGCAGAAGACAGCAACCTACCCAATGGATTCTGCCACATGCCGCATGGAATCTTGAGAAACAAAAACATGGCAGGCAAAACGGTTCAGCATTGGATGTTTGGTGATAAATCCAAAGTAACTAAAGACAAAAGAAACATTTTCATTATTCACAGGCAGATGCTTGTTTGAAGAGGAAAGGCTAGACTCAGGAAACAAAACTAAACACAGTGACAAAAGTTTCAGTACAGGGGAAGATTCTCATGAAGGGAAGAAGGACTGAGTCCAGGAGGAAAGGAAAGACTCAGGGAAAGTCTTCCGAAGAAAGATTAGGTACAGGGGAGGTGTCAACAATACGGAAGGCAGGCACAGAGTCAGCGAGACACTAGTGTACAGGAAGGGATAAGCATAAAGGCAAAGGCTTAAGACATAGTAAACATAGTAGATGACGGCAGAAAAAGACCAGCACGGTCCATCCAGTCTGCCCAAGAAGATAAACTCATATGTGCTATTTTTTTATTTGTACTGTCCTCTTCAGTGCACAGACCGTATAAGTCTGGCCAGCCCTATCCCCGCCTCCCAACCACCAACCCCGCCTCCCAACCATCAGCTCTGGCACAGACCCTACACGTCTGCCCAGCACTATCCCCGCCTCCCAACTACCAGTCCCGCCTCCTACCACCAGCTCTGGCACAGACCCTACAAGTCTGCCCAGCACTATCCCCGCCTCCCAACTACCAGTCCCGCCTCCCACCACCAGCTCTGGCACAGACCCTACAAGTCTGCCCAGCACTATCCCCGCCTCCCAACTACCAGTCCCGCCTCCCACCACCAGCTCTGGCACAGACCGTATAAGTCTGCCCAGCACTATCCCTGCCTCCCACCACCAGCTCTGGCACAGACCGTATAAGTCTGCCCAGCACTATCCCCGCCGCCCAACCACCAGCCCCGGCACAGACCCTTTAAGTCTGCCCAGCACTAGTCCCGCCTCTCAACCACCAGTTCCAGCACAGACCATATAAGTCTGCCCAGCACTAGCCCCGCCTCCCAACCACCAGCTCTGCCACCCATTCTAGGCTAAGACATGGGGAAAGACTTGGAATAGAGACCAACTCAGTTCAAGTAGACCCAATGAAAGGCTCTGTATGGGAAGGAAGGCTGAACATAGAGAAAGGCCAGGCACACAGAAGGACTCAGCATTGTTGAGTGAGGCTGGGAGTAAGGAAAGAGTTGGTCTAACACCTTTCACAGACAAAGGCTCTGTATGAGAAGGGAAGCCAAGCACCAGAAAAGACTCACCACTAGGACACTGGAGAGGAAGGCAACACTTTAAATTATCAAAAGGATAGGAGAGAAGACCATAAAATAATTTTTACCAGCTGTTCCTAGGGTGGCAGCCACAGAACGAAATGTTTTTCATTTGGAAAAAGTGACTGCATCTCTCAAACTGTATAAAAAAAAAAAGAATAAAGACGTGAGTATAACATAAACATGACAGAGAAACATATACACATCAGTGCATGGAACACCATTCATACTGCTGTGAAAGAGGCCTTTATACAAGAGATAGGATTCAAACCCGCAATTAAGTGGCATCTGCACAGAAGACAGAGACCCAAATCTCTTGAGACAATGACCAAGTACTTCAAGAGAAAGTGAACTCAATACAAGGGACACAACCCAATATTTCAGAGGACAGATTTCCACCAAAACAGCAGAAATCTAAATCTTTACCACTGATCATCCTACCTTCAAAATGCGCCTCAAGACCTTTCTATTTGGCAAAGCGTACACACCACTACCGTCTGGCACCTCTACTTTCTGAACTGTCTTCCCTGTTGTCATATTACCACCTCTGCTGCTTCTCTTTTTCTTCATCTCACTTCTGTCCTTCCCATTATACTTCTAGAACATTTACTGTTTGACCTTGCCTGCTGTATGTTTATGTAGATTGTTGTAAGCCACATTGGGCCTACCCTTGGGTGGGAAATTGTGGGATATAAGTGCTGTAAATAAATAAATAAATAAATAAAAGAGACAAGGACTCAGTCCCTCAGAAGAGAACACTCTCCAAACAAGAGTGAGGCATGCAAAACCCTGAGAAGCAAGAGATCTTAATACAAGAGAGAAGGACCCAACCCTGCTGGGGAGAAAGCTCTCATGAGCCACCATACCTCAGGGTCTCATCTGCTTACCTCCTCCTCTCTGCTATATTCATTCACACTTAGACTCAGCTTGATACCCTGAAGGCTGATCTCTAGGTCACAGGTTGCAGGTGGACGCAGATGGACTGTCATCTTTCTCGTGGTTGCAATCTGAAATTCCCAAGAAAAGCATGTTCAAATAAAAAGTAAAACGTGATCTTGCTTAATTCACAAATTCATACCCAGCATCCTAAACAGCTGAGTCTTCAGGTGGTATGCAACTAATTTCCTAAAACCAGGTGCTGTGTTTACAACATCCAGGCTTCCCTGAAAAGAAATATAAGCAAAGAGCTACAGAATCAAAACAAGCAAGAATATAAATCATCCAGATATGTTCTTACAGTACAAGGGTCAATTTTCACAATCCCTGGGCACCTTGCATGTCCCTGGGTACTTTCAACGATCGGAGCAATAGGCTGAGTAACCAAGAAAGCCAATGTTCAATCCTACTGATGCTCCTTGTGATCTTGGGCAATCACGTAACCTTCCACGAAGGAGCTCTGGAGGGGAACATAGAGGAACCTGAGGAGAAGACACTCAAGGGACTGGAGATCCAAAGGGAGGGGACTCATGACCGGCTCATCTCCCTGGAGGATGTGATCACAGCAACTAATATAGCAGGATTCAGAAAAAAGGTTGGCCAAATTCCTGGAGGAAACGTCCATAAAAAAATTATTAGCCAGGTAGATTTGAGAGAGCCATTGCTCATCCTTGGAAATGAGCTTTAAGAAATAGATCTACTTTTTGGAATCTGCCGGGTACTTGTGACGTGTACTGGCCGCTGTTGAATACAGGATGCTGAGCTCAATGGACCTTGGTCTGACTCGGCCTGGCTTTTCTTATATCATATAGTAACATAGTAAATGACGGCAGATAAAGACCTGAACGGTCCATCCAGTCTGCCCAACAACTTATGTTCACCCAAGTTTCTATCTTAGGTCCCAGAATGTCTAACACCAGCCCTGATTCTTTTGGGCTTGCCGAATTAAATGACTGCTCCCAGTGGAAAATGAAATTCAGCAATGTGATTGATTACTACTAAAAGGAAACTCTGAAGCTGCAGCACCAGTTCAGCCTGAAGACATGATTATTCTAAAGACTGACAGTGCAGGGTTCCCCTTCCTTTTTAAGTACTGCACAAACCAGGCACCGATGATTCTTAGAAGTTAAGATCTATTTCAAACTTGGTTACTGGAGATAGTGACAGTTTAGGGATACATTTATATAACACAGCACCTATGTGAAAAGTCCAAAACTATGCCTATTTTATGCCAATTCAATAAAGGTTTCATTAAACAAAACTCCACACATACTTCTCTATATCTAGTGTCTTATAAATGGGACCAACAGAATGCTGCAAATATCCGGAATGGTAGAATAAAATATCAAACAATTCTACCTCATACACAATGAGTTTGAGGGCACTCTGGCAGGCACACCATAAAAAAGTGGAGAAAAAAAAGACTTCAGAACAATCGGTTCCACCAGGCCCGTGCCGATGCGGTAAGCGGGGTAAGCACCGCAGGAGGGCGCCCACCTCTGGAGGGCGCCGCCGCAGTGCTTACCCTCGCCCCGCGACGCCGAGGCCTTTAAATCTTTTACTTGCAGTCGCAGCAGCGTCTGTGAAAACGGAGCGCTGCCGACGTCTCCCTTCCCTTCGCGCTCTTGGTTCCCTCAGTGTCCCGCCTTCTTCTGACGTCCCAATGCTGTACTTTCTCAAAATTCCTCAAATCCCGACAGGGAAGCCCTGTTTCGCTACTTCATAGCTGCCTCAGGGGAATATTTTCTTTCTTTCTCATCCAAGCATTTTAAACTGCCGTCCGTCTCCAAGACACCTTGGAACAGAAAATGGCTGACAGCATTGGGACCTGGATTGAATTATGAATGGCGAAGACATCAGTATATTGAGCTAAGTACATTTTCCAAGCTTGGAGAAGTGAATTGAGTCTCCTACAAGGTTTGTGGTGGCACATGGCAGGGCTCCTTTGAAAGTTTATGTGGAGTTTTTTTTGTGAAGACACATGATTGTAAATGGCTCCCTCATTATATCTAAGGTGTGTCCTTTAAAAACGAGGTGGAACCGATTGTTCTGAAGTCTTTTTTTCTCCCCTTTTTTATGGTGTGCCTGCCAGAGTGCCCTCAAACCAACAGAATGCTCCCATATTCCTCTCAGGGGTGTAGCCACGGGTGGGCCTGGACGGGCCCAGGCCCAGCCACTTTTCCTTCAGGCCCGCCCAGCGCCCACCCTAACAAGCCCCAACCCAAGCCATCTTTTCCTGCCTCTTCTGCTGGCTCTCCCCATCCGCGTGGTCTGTTTAATTTTAGTTCTTGAAGCGCCGTTCTCCCTCCAGGACCGCACCGGCGATTCCGATAGCCTTCTGCCAGCGTACATCGTCGGGGGCGTGGCTTCTCCTTAGGCGCATCCCACCTCAGGACGCGCCTGAGAGGCCCCGTCCCCGACGACGCACGCTGGCAAAAGGCTATCGGAATCGCCGGTGCGGTGCTGGAGGGAGAACGGCGCTTCAAGGACTGAAAATAAACAGACCACGCGGACGGGGAGAGCCGTCAGAAGAGAGGGAGGGGATGGCGAAGGGAGAAAGCGCTGCCAAGGTAGGCCGAGGGAGACAGAAGAAAATGCCGGGGGGGGGGGGGGAGGGAATATTTTAAAATTACTGTGTAGGGGTGGGGTTGGGAACAGCCCACCCAGGTTAATGCGGGGCCCGCCCAAAATGGCAGGTCTGGCTACGCTGCTGATTCCTCTATATATTGAAGTCATAAGAGCTATACTACATCAACCGGCTAGAGGAAAGGAGAGATAGGGTTGATATGATACAACATTCAAATATTTGAAAGATATTATTATACAAACAAACCTGTTCTGAACTTAGATGATATAAATTGGGGTTTGGGGGGGGGGGGGGGCTTAAAAATTGAAATTTGAAAATAATTTTTGAAGATGTTCCACTCAATGTGGAAACTTAAAAGAGTAAAACCTTTCTTCCCAAGAGCCACTTTTCGTAACCTGGTACAGTCAATGGTGCTGAGTCACCTTGACTACTGCAACGCACTCTATGCTGGCTGCAAAGAGCAAATCATCAAGAAACTTCAAACAGCCCAGAACATTGCAGCCAGACTCATATTTGGAAAAACAAAATACGAAAGTGCAAAACCACTAAGAGAGAAGCTACACTGGCTGCCACTTAAAGAACGTATCGCGTTCAAAATCTGCACATTAGTTCATAAAATCATTCACGGAGATGCCCAGGCCTACACGTTAGACCTTGTTGACTTACCACCCGCACATTCCTTAACCTACACTTCCCCAGCTGTAAAGGACTGAAATACAGACTAACACAAGCGCCCAGCTTTTCATACACGGGCACGCAGTTGTGGAACGCACTACCACGTCACTTAAAATCAATTTACGAACTAACCAACTTTCACAAATCTCTGAAAACATATCTCTTCAACAAAGCATACCATAACAATCATTAATTGTAACCGCAACACATCACCACCTAACCTTTTACTCTGATTAGTGTCTTTCTATGCCTGTCTGCTTAATTTGAATTTTACCATGTCATCCTATTCTCTATGTAACACCAACTTAACGTGTACTCTGGAATGGTGAATACCATAACAGAACATTGTAAGCCACATTGAGCCTGCAAATAGGTAGGAAAATGTGGGACACAAATGCAAGTGTAACAAAGAGAGGGAACAAAGTACAAAAAAGGTCAAAACAGAAAAAACAGCACAAAGGGCCTTTAAAAACGAAGGGAACAAAATTCTTTCATTGTAAAAATAACTTTAATAATGAACTTTGATTGAAGAAAGACCCGACACGGGCTGTGTTTCGGTGCTGCAACAAATAAATAAATAAATAAATTATGAATTGAGTTTACGGGGGGAGGGGGCCGACTCAGGAATTTATTTATTTTATTTATTTATTTGATACATTTGTATCCCACATTTTCCCACCTATTTGTAGGCTCAATGTGGTTTACATAGTACCGGAGAGGCCTCTGCAGACTCCGGTGTGAACAAATACAAATGCACAACACTCTATATCCTTCTGGATCCTCAGTATAGTCCTGTAAAAGCGTGCAGAGCTTGCAATGAAGGAAGAGGTGTAAGTATGTCTAACAAATAATATACACTCAGTTATATAATAAACAATGAAGAGATACAAGAAAGGTGCATCTGTTATTGCCACGATTTTGAATGAACAAGGTGGACTCTAATAACGCCCCAATGATGGGGCTTCGATAATGAGGCAACTGTCACCCACCTATTGGACAGGAGACAGAACCATATGGTCATATGTCCTCATGGTCTTTATCTGCCTTCCTTTTCCATGTTTCTATAGGATCTCCAAGGGAGAGGAAGAGATCGTAGATGGTACAGATGAACAGATTAGATAATCCATATGGTCTTTATGTGCCTTCATTTTCTCTGTTTCTATGTAGAACACCGAGCTGCCCAATCATCATTTCCAAAGTTGGTTTTCGAGACAGGAATTCCCTAGAAGCTCAACATATACTAGAAATGGTCCATGTATTCAGGTCTTGCTTGGTCTTTCCCTCCAAAAAATAATATTTTGATAGGAAAAGTTGGAAAGCCTCTTTGCTCACTCGGCACCATCTATTTAAAGTATTTGAGACTAGAGAAGAGAATAAAGTTCTCATTTAAGCTAAAAATATATTATTCATATAGAAAAACCTTACCTTCTGCATGGCTGCACACAATATCCCATTCCCCTGATGATACGGGACCTCCACTGAACCCAGGAACTGCACATTAAATCTCTCCACCCAACAAGGATTTCGCTTTAAACCTGTCGGCAAATGAACACCAGAGGGTAGAAAAAGATCCATTTCAAGCACATTATTTGGAATTATTCTTTCTTCAAACAAGAGACTTGACAGTCAGGTTGAAAGGAAGAAGATAAAATCCAGGCCAGACGATGAAAACCAACAAATTTAAAAAATGTTCTGTGGAAAGACGAGGGCAGGGGAGAAAGGGGGGGGGAGGGAATAAAATTCAGATAAGAATAAACTAACTTGTTCCTAGTGCAGGCATGGAAAGGGCTCTCATCTCAACAGTGTCATGATGGGCACCCTTCCCTCCCTCCTTATTCCTCAAGATTCAGGGGGGGGGGGGAGAAAAGAGGGGTCAGTATGTTAAGCAGTTTAGAGACAAACTGTAAACAGTCAGTCTGTTATTTCTAGGTTTCTCGCATTCATAGGAAGTTGTTACCCCTGCACTCCATACCATTATTTTAAGGATTTTGATTACATGATACTGCAATAATTCACAATGACTGGCTTTATCAAACATTTTATAACATATATTGATCTGAATATGCTGGGCTGATGAAACACGGAATGGTGACAGAAGGAGACAAATAATTTTGAATCACCAACATATAAAAATCCTGTAAGCTACATGCTAAGTCTACAAGATGTACAGAGGTCAACAGAATCATCACATTTATCCCATGACAAGACTATGAAGGCGCTGTTGGACGTACAGGCTTTCATACCTGTGACGTCCTTTGTCTGGCTGACCACCTCATGTGCATAGAAAGCTGGGAAGATTCCTTTCTCTCCAGTTCTCATGTTATAACCTCTGTACCAATAATCGTCTTCTTCAAGTTCCACCAATAATGGATCATCAACATCCAGTTCCAGTTCATCCTCATGTCGAGGAATGAACCTGAGGGGAGACATGGGAAAGGAAAAAAATAAAGAATAGGAAGAAGAGAGTTCACAGAGAAATAAAAAGGAAGGAATGAGTAGGAGGAAGTTAAGAGTGAGAGCAAGAGAATGAGAGCACAAGGAACGAAGAAAGGATGTGAGGGGAAACAGGGATGAAAGAGAGAGAAGAGCGAGAAGAAATGAGGATTAAAAATAGGGAATGGGAAGGAGAATAAGAGGAAATGTTGAGGAAGAAAGAAAATGCATGCATGAGTGACAATAAAGAAAAGATAAAATAAGGAGAGATGAAGATACAATGCAGGGGAGAAAAGGAGGCAATAAGGGTGTAAGAACGGAAAGAAGGAAAAGCAAAAACATAAAGCAAAATAGAAAAGGAAAACAGCAAGGACATTATTTTTTAAAGAAAATAAAAAGGACAAAGATAAAGATGAATAGAAAACAATAAAAGGCAAGAGAATAAAGGAATATGAGGAAAATAAAATACATGATGGAAGGATGGAGAGAAGTCCAAGGGACCAAAAACAACAGTAGAGAGAACAGGATGAGGGGGAAAAGTGAGGAAAATAAGGAGGAAATTTTAGAATAAGATCAGAGTAACTTGCTTTCTAATGTAAACATGAAAAAGAGTTCTCTTCTTAACAGCATGTAATGATGGGCACCCTTTACCCCCCCCCCCCTTCTCATTCCTCAAGATTGAGGAGTGAAAAAAATTGTCAGTATGTTAAACAGTTTAGAGACAAATTGTAAACAGCTTATTATATCTGAAATTCATAGGGGATTGTCTCAGAGGGATGTGGTGCCAGCAGTCACAGAGGGGAAGCTATTTGAACTTATAGACACAGAGAAAAATAAATATAGACAAAGATCATAAGGCCTAGCCAGTCTGCCCATCCGTATCATCTACCATTCTTCCCTCCCCCTCAAAGAGCCCACGTACCCCTCCCAAGCTTTCTTGAACTCGGATACAGTCTCTGTCTCCACCACTTCCACCGGGAGGCCATTCCTCAAATTCACCACCCTTTCCATGAATAAGTATTTCCCTAAGTTACTCCCGAGTCTGTCCGTTTTCACCTTCATCCTGTGCTCCATCATTCCTTTCAACAAAGAGATTTGCTTCCTGTGCATTTACACCACAGAGGTATTCAAATGCCTCTATCATATCTCTATTCTCCCGCCTTTCTTCCAAAGTATACCTATTAAGATCTTTAAGTCTTATGCCTTATGACGAACACCACTGACCATTTTAGTAGCCACCCTCTGAACCAACTCCATCCTGTTTATATCTTTCTGAAGGAGGACCAGAGTCCTTTTTCCACACCTCTCATAATAGGCCCATCACCAGGATCGGCCCAAGGCAATCTGCCACCCCGGTCATCCCCGCCCAGTCTGGCATCTCCCCCCTTCCCTCCTCAACCCTCTTCCCCGTGTTTACCTTATTTTATTCTTTTCCAAAAGGCGGCAGTGATTCCCACAGGCTGTCCTGCCGCAGTGCCACCAGCACCAGCTTCTTCACTGTACTGCGTCCCACCTCTGAGGAAACAGGAAGTTATATCAAGAGGCGGACCACAGTATGGAGAAGAGGCTGGTGCCAGCGGCAGGGCAGCCTATGGGAATCGCAATCGCTGTCGCTGCCACCTTTTGGAAAAGAGAAAAAAAGGTAAACATGGGAAGAAGGTTGAGGAGGGAAGGGGAGAGTGCCGCCTGAGATCCCCGCCTCAGTTGGCCTAATGGTAGAGCCGCCCACCACCAATGCTTTTGAATTTAAGTCCTCTGCTCCAGCTGGTCATACGGCTTCAGCTCTAGACCTCTTCAACTTTTTTCAGGGAAGATCAGGCAAAACCTTTAGATCCTCTCTTCACTGTGCCTAGGGCCTCAGTCAACACCCAGGACCCCACTGAGTAAGTCCAGCCTACCTCTGGTTAGCACGGTAGAAAGAAGGAACAAAGCGATAAATGCTGGAGGCAGGAACTAGGAGGAAAGAAATATAGAGGACAATGGGGTGGGGGGAGGCAAGAGACAGAGGGGGGGCAAAGCTAGATAGTTGGGGGGGAGGACAGAGACAAATGGGCAATGCTGAATGGTGGCGGAAGAGAGGCTGAGGGATGATGGTCGAGTGAGGAGAGAAAGAATAGGGCAATGCTGGATGGTGGGAGGACAGACAGAGGGGCATCTCTGGATGGGGAGAGAGACAGACAAAGAAGAGATCCCGGATGGCTGGAGGAGGAGGAGAGAGAAGAGATGTTACATGGCAGATGGGAGAGAGACAGAAGATTCTGGATGATATGGTGGGGTAGGGAGGGAGGGTGGGGGGGGGAGATCCTAGATGGCTGGGGGAAGGGGAGATAGAAAAGAAATGCTGCATGGGGGGGAGGAGAGAGAGAGAGAGAAGTGCAGTGGCGTTCCTGGGGGGGGCTGGCACCCGGGGCGGATCGCCGATGCGCCCCGCCCCCCCCCCCCGATGCAGCACGGACACCCCCCCCCCCCCGCCGGGTGCACGCCGCTGGGGGGGGGGGTGCCGTGCGCGCCTGCCCTCCGTTGGGCCATGCTTCTTCTCTGCCCCGGAAGAGGAAGTAACCTGTTCCGGGGCAGAGAAGAAGCATGGCCCAACGGAGGACAGGCGCGCGCGGCACCCCCCCAGGAACGCCACTGGAGAAGTGCCATTTTCTCTTCCTTTTATTTGTTGAGCAATTTTGTTATATGTTTGGGCCTTTGTCCATCTAAAGACCTACCTACCTCAATTTACCTGTTTTTTAAAAAAAATGTATTTTATATATCTTTTATTTTCTGAAATCTGACGTCTCTGCTCTTCTCTCCTTAGCAAACCATATTAGTGTCTCTTGCATTTTCTCTTTGTTAACCCATTTTATCTTGGGCCCTCCCCAAGCTCTTTCAGGTACAGTGGCTAGTTATTAGCAACTTTCAAGGAATTCAAGTCCTCAGTTTTATGTTAAGTGACGACTATGAAAGGGGACTGAAGTAACGGGACACATAACTTCAAGCAAAGTCAACTGGCTGCTCAACTTACCTGAATACAGCTCTGTGTGTCTGTTCCCTCTCTTCTCCATTTACCACACAGGAAAACAGCCCAAAGGACTCAGTACCTAGAAACCAGACAACATAACACTGTATTACACAGCCTTACTGCGACACCCGGCACTCAGGGATTCTGCGAATAAGAGGAACAGAAGAGCGGTGCTCTTACTGTGATGTCCAGCACTCAGGGATTCTGCGAGTGAGAGGAACACCCTTGAAGGGGTGGGATGGGTCAGAGGGGAAAGGCCCGGTGAATGCCGAAGGCAGCCAGCGAGTAAGGTTGCCGCTGGTGCTGCAGCATCGAAGACTTCAGGAAAGGTAACAAAGAGCAAGCAGACAGGGCAGGGAGTGGGGGGAAAGAGGCCAGACCATGAGAGGGGACGTGGAGGGGGGGAAGGGGAAGGTGTAGCCATGGGGGCGGGGGGGGGGGACTTAGGGGCTGGCTGCTGGGTAAATCATGGTAAAACATGTACTACCTCAGAATCCATAATGATCTGATCCCCGAGCAGTCTGGAGTTTTGGACTTCTACTGTATACTTTATAAGGGCACTTTTAACCACATAGGAAAGGGGGTGGGGTTTGATATTCTGCAGTTTATGTACTATCTATAGATACTTATGGCAGGGGCGTAGCCAGACACCCAAGTTTGGGTGGGCCTGGACCCAAGGTGGGTGGGCAGAACTCCGCCTTGTCCTGCAAGTGATTTGGTTTCTCCCTCTCTCGCCTGCATGCCATATGGTCTTTCAAACATCCCCTCTCCCCCGTATACCTTTTAAATAGCAAATTTTCACCAGCAGCAAACAGTTGTTGGGAGTTTTTGGGTGGTGGGGCTTGGGGTCCCTGCCAGCCACATTATAGGTGTGCTGCTACTTGGTGGGCCTGAACCTAAAGTGGGTGGGCCTGGGCCCACCCCAACCCACCCTTGGCTACGCCACTGACTTATGGTACCTGGGGTCATGGAGGGTTAAGTGACTTACCCAGAGTCACAGGGAGCTGCAATGAGAACTGAACCTAGTTCTGCTGGTTCTTAGAACCAGTGCACTAACCATTAGGCTATTCCTCCACTCCTAGGAAGGCCCTTCATAGAATTACCCCTTAATTTGATAAATAATTTGGAGAAAAGTCTGGCAGTTTTAGTTACAGGGGTTCTTACTATGAGTGGGGATCCTCTCAGTGGCATCTATTAGTGTTTTAATTTAATTTCTCACACTTGCTCGCTGTTCCCTCACCAGACGGGGGGGGGGGGGGGGGGGGGGTATTGGTCAATTTAGTATTTGCGGTTTTCCAAGACACCTTGTGACCGGTGCTACAGCACCGGTCAAGAGAGAATTGACCCCTGAAGCAGGCGGGAGTTCAGCTGAAACACAGACCATGTCATGTCCTTTCTTCCAGTGTTGGCGCTTTGCAAATAAACATTTTTCCTCAAGTCCTTTTTTTGGCCTTTTGCGTTCTGTGAAAGCCATCACCTATCTCTACTGTCTTTTTGTTTGATCTATTTGGTGTTTAACAGGGTGATGGCAGGAATGATTGACTCTGTGGTGTTTCTGCGGATTTTGTGTGCCAGGCCATGTGTCTTTTGTCTTGCGGGTAGCAGCATATTATTGAGGGATTTTCACCAAATTCTTCTACACTATCTTCACCTTTCTAGGATATTTCTGCAGGTGGTGGAAGCCAAGGGGCGATTCTATAACTGCAGCCTTCAATCAGGCACTGGAAGGTGCATGATAGGAATCAATTCTACCACGGAAGGCAGATGCTTACTTTCTGTTGTAAAATGCTAGTGTAACTGGGATTAATGCCACGGAGCTGGTACAAGTGTGAGTGCCTATGTGTGGCAGGGAAGTGTGTATTTTACAGTATTTTGTAAGTTATGTGTGTGAGAGCCTTGCCTATGTCCTGCCCATGATCCGCCCCTGTATACACCTCCCTTGCACATATGTGCAAGTTAAGCAGGGATTTATTGCCATACTGGGACAGACCGAAGGTCCATCAAGCCCAGCATCCCGTTTCCAACAGTAACCAATCCAGGTCACAAGTACCTGGCAAGATCCCAAAAAAGTACAATACATTTTATGCTGCTTATCCTAGAAATAAGCAGTGGATTTTCCCCAAGTCATTGTAATAATGGCTTATGGACTTTTCTTTTAGGAAGCTAGCCAAACCTGTTTTAAACCCCGCTAAGCTAACTGCTTTTACCACATTCTCTTGCAACGAATTCAAGAGTTTAATTACACGTTGAGTGAAGAAATATTTTCTCCAATTTGGTTTAAATTTACTACTTTGTAGCTTCATCGCATGCCCCCTAGTCCTAGTATTTTTGGAAAAAGTAAACAAGCGATTCGCATCTAACCATTCCACTCATTATTTTATAGACCTCTATCTATCTCCCCTCAGCCGTATTTTCTCCAAGCTGAAGAGCCCTAGCCGCTTTAGCCTTTCCTCATAAGGAAGTCGTCCCATCCCCTTTATCATTTTTGTCGCCCTTCTCTGTACCTTTTCTAATTCCACTATATCTTTTTTTTTTTTTACTAAATTCATATAATGAGATCAATACCTTTCACTCCAGGCACTTAAGTATATTAATACTAAATCCATGATAAGTTTACTATCTTTTTATTTATCTTTTCAATATACACTTCAATATGCTTATAGCTCTATATGTACTTGTATCTCTAACTCCTACCATATTCATTCCCACCCATACTACACAGCACTCATTCCAACTACTACAATCTTATACATGTACTAATTGTTCAAGGTAAGTCCGTGAAACTCAGATAGCACAGAGTCCCGTAAGGATACTCCAGTATCCTTAGGAGCAATGAGTTGTAAATTCTCTGTTAGAACTCCAGCAGTTCAGTTGAAAATCGGAAGTAATTCCTCAGATGGCAAATCCAAACATATCTACTCCTGTCTTCAAACTTCCACTCTAGCAGTACTGGTACTACCGCGAGTGTTCGAACTGCCACAGAAGGGAAAAGAAGCCCTTATATGGCAGCTTGAATCCAGCAGTAGTACCATGACACTACAGGTAGGGGTCACCTGCATCGTTTTGAAGAAGGCAGCAGCCATGGCAGGTGTAAGTGAGGATTGCTCCTGCCCCCATCACCCTTCGGACCCAAAGAGATGAGTCAGGATTCTGGGGGAGGAATGTCAGAATGATGCAAAGGGGGGGGGGGTGTAGAAAGAGAAGGGAGTGGGATTTGGGGGGGGGGGGGATGCATCAGACCCACTGGACCACACGAGATTTGAGGTCCTCCCAAGGGAGGGAATTCCAGAGAACCTCAGATTCCCTCCACTGTCACCAGAACTGCTTCAAGTTTAAACACCAGAACAGGAAGTATCTGTTCTTTGTGTTTAACCATATAATTGTGCTGGCAACAGGGCAAGAAAGAGAGCCCAGCTGCCTGAGCAGACCAGCAGGCTCTGGCCCCTGTTAAGGGTAAGCCGGTGAGGCAGGCTTTTCCTGCTCTCATCTGGCTCACACCTTAAGCTGGCCCTGATGCAACAAAACGTTTTGGTTCAGATTTTGTGCCCCCTAGTCCCAGTATTTTTGGAAAGAGTAAACAAGCGATTCACATCTACCCGTTCCAGTTTGGTTTTGTTAGACATCTTCACAATTTTCAGACTTTAAATAAATGTTAACTTAAGCTTCTTAAAGTTTTCCATATGAGAAAAAAATACTTTTTTGTTTGTTTCAGATATTCATTTTAAGAAAATACCTCTTAATACACATTAAACACTTTTCAACATGTGGAAATCAATAATACCACGTTAAATTGTTGGCTGATGCTCATTAAATGAACTTTGTGTGCACTAAATTTAAGGTGTGCTAATAAATGTACATCTCCAACTCGCATTGAATGTGGAAGAAAAACCAAAAGGAAGTCTCTGAGGTCCCTAAGAACATTTTATTGAATTTGTGGGCTTTTTAGCCCTTTTCTGCTCAGAGCAGATGACGTGGAAGAAGGCAGCTCCTATGGGAAACCTGCCTGATAATGAGTACACCTCCACACAGATCAAAGCCCATGTCTGACACTGCAGTGACCAAATGTTTTTGAAACACGCAGGGCTAAATTTCCAAAAGCTTTGAACAGGGGTTCTTACATTTCTTTGCTTCCTGCACACCTTTAACTGATCAATGAAACTCTCGCACCCCCTTCCTAAATTATATGTCCACTAGTGACTACTGACAGCTACATATGTCTCTGTTAGCTGCTAACATGATGCTATAATTACAGTACTGCACAGTTATACTTCCAATAACTGTCCTAATAATTGCCTTCGCTCTGTCTAGAACAGTGGCGTAGCTAAGGGTGGGCACAGGTCCAAACATTCTTGCCTCAGGCCCACCCAGTCAGCAGCCCATGAGGCCCCCAAAACACTTCAGTGGCGGTACCTCACTACTCTCTCTCCCTCTTCTCCACTCGTGGCCTGCCATCTGCCCATCTCTCTCGGGAGCCCCCTCTCCCTCAGAGCTACTGCCAGCAGCAATTCCTATAGGCAAACTGCACCGGACCTGCAGGCTTCTCTCTATCACGTCCTGCCCTCAATGATGTCACTTCTTATTTCTTCGGCGAGACATGGTAGAGAGAAGCCTGCAGGTCCGGCGCAGGTTGCCTATAGGAATTGGGACGTGCAACCGCTCTGAGGTAGGACTGGGGGAGGGGGTTCAGAGAGAAACAGAGAGACGTCAGGTCATTAAAAAAAAAACACTATATTGTATGTATGTACAGGGATAGGGGTAGGGGTGAGGGTGGAATGGGCCCACCCAGGTTAACTCTGGGCCCACCCAAAATGGCAGGTCTGTCTACGCCCCTTAGTCTCAATAAACTGCCTCAGATTTTACAATCCTTCTCCGTATCTCGTTTGACAGCTTCCTACACCTCTTGGTTAAGAACCCCTGGCTTAGAAGGAGCATAGAAATGTAAACATATTTAGGACTTAAATATATCTCCAAGGCAAGCGGAAAGTGAATATTTTAAAGCACCAATTTGTGAGCCTAAGGTCTGCCATACTACAGGCTTTTTGGGTCCTGATCAGGGGTGGACTGGCAATGATCTGGGCCCCTAGGCAATAAGAGTCGTGCGCACCCCTAACCTCTCATCGCACAAAGATTACTGGTTCTGCATCTGCTGTAATATTTCCAAAGCTCTCTTCAGATTTTATTTTTTGTTACATTTGTACCCCGCACTTTCCCACTCATGGCAGGCTCAATGTGGTAGGCAATGGAGGGTTAAGTGACTTGCCCAGAGTCACAAGGAGCTGCCTGTGCTGGGAATTGAAGTCAGTTCCCCAGGCCCAAAGTCCACCACCCTAACCACTAGGCCACTCCACTCCACTGTAGATAAAAAACCTAGTGCAGAAATATAGAGTCATTAAGGAGGAGACGTTATCAATGTGGGCTACTGTTAAAATGGGTTATTTTACTGCTAACCCGAATCATTAGAAACTAGGAGAAAGATACAGTAAGCCTTGTGGTTGAGTCGCAGCTCTATCGCAAAATATTGCAAAAAATACAGCAGCATGTGAGCATGCAAATTACTGCCTCGTTACAATCGTGACAGTAATGCACAGCTCATTGATTGATGTCACCTTTCCTGTCAGTGTCTGAGTGGAGACTGGCTCACACACTGACAGGAAGGGTGACATTAGTAAAAAAAATAAACATACAGGCATCTTCCTCAAGAACCCTTTGTAGAGACCCCCTCCCTCCCTTCCCCAACCCCTCTACCCACAATTAAAAGATTTCCCTAGTAGTCTAGTGGCCCAGCCCCTCCCCCCCCCCCCCCCCCCCCCCCCCAGACCCAAACTCCTTTCCTCCAATAAAAAAAATTCAATTCCTGATGTCTAGTGGCACCCTCCCTCCTCCAATCCCTCCCCTAGCCCACCCAAAATATCTCACAGGAGAGGCAGGAGCAATGCCGCACACCTCCAATCCATCACCTGACACAGGCAGACATCCCTCACACTTCTGACCCCCAGAAAACAGATCCTTCCACACCACCAATCAGCAGCCCCCTTGTGAGAAACAGACCCCCTAATACCCTTGGTTAGACCCTGCTCCCAGCATCCAACCCTCCACCCACCCACCCCCTGACCCTCCTGAGGCTTTCCCAGGAGTCAACAATAATGTCAAGCAGGAGCGGTCTCCCTCCACCCCCCCATACAGGACTGCACCAGCATCCAAAATGATGCCAAGGACCCTTTGAGGCAGTCCATAGTAACATAGTAGATGACGGCAGAAAAAGACCTGCACGGTCCATCCAGTCTGCCCAAGAAGATAAATTCATATGTGCTACTTTTTTATTTGTACTGTCCTCTTCAGGGCACAGACCGTATAAGTCTGGCCAGCCCTATCCCCGCCTCCCAACCACCAGCCCCGCCTCCCACCACCAGCTCTGGCACAGACTGTATAAGTCTGCCCAGCACTATCCCCGCCTCCCAACTACCAGTCCTGCCTCCCACCACCAGCTCTGGCACAGACCGTATAAGTCTGCCCAGCACTATCCTCGCCTCCCAACCACCAGCCTTGCCTCCCAACCACCGGCTCTGGCACAGACCGTATAAGTCTGCCCAGCACTATCCCCGCCTCCCAACCACCAGTCCCGCCTCCCAACCACCAGCCCCGGCACAGACCGTATAAGTCTGCCCAGCACTAGCCCCGCCTCCCAACCACCAGCTCTGCCACCCATTCTAGGCTAAGCTCCTGAGGATCCCTTCCTTCTGCACAGGATTCCTTTATGTTTATCCCACGCATGTTTGAATTCCGTTACCGTTTTCATCTCCACCACCTCCCGCGGGAGGGCATTCCAAGCATCCACCACCCTCTCCGTGAAAAAATACTTCCTGACATTCTTCTTGAGTCTGCCCCCCTTCAATCTCATTTCATGCCCTCTCGTTCTACCGCCTTCCCATCTCCGGAAAAGGTCCCTCACCAAATACAGAACAACGGGTCACAAATTAGAAATAGAAATATTGCTGTACACCGCCTTGGGTGAATTCCTTCAAAAAGGCGGCAAATAAATCCTAATTAATAAATAAATATGAAGCCAAAACTTGAATTGGGCATCCTAAGAAGTTAAACTCAGTAAGTACTACAACACTGGAGAAATAAAACCAAAAATGTGTTTCCTCTTGTAGTGTCAAGAGAATCCACGTACGTGGAGAACTCAATAGATCCCACGAAACGTAAAATGTAAACAAAAAGGTGGGAATATGAGCCAGGCTATCCAATAACTGGACCTAAAACCAAGTTTAAAATAAACAAATATTTATTAATTTCTAAGCAAATGATAATAAAACAATTCCACATTGAAAACGACTCGACACAACGTTGTGTTTCGGCCAGATGGCCTACATCAGGAGTCTTGTGGCTCCTTGTCTGCACACCTTTCATATGTGAGCTCACAATTCAGCATCACGTGACTTGATGACCTTATTTTTACTGCCGTCATCAGCCACAAGACTCCTGATGTAGGCCATCTGGCCGAAACACAACGTTGTGTCGAGTCGTTTTCAATGTGGAATTGTTTTATTATCATTTGCTTGAAAATTAATAAATATTTGTTTATTTTAAATTTGGTTTTAGGTCCAGTTATTGGATAGCCTGGCTCACTTTCCTCTTGTAGTGAACACAATACAAAGATATCCATGGTGCACACTTTCCAAAGCTAGAATATTCCAGTTAATAAATTCAAAATCAAGCTTTTTTCTAACTTTGTCTGAATATTATATATTTTTTTTATCATATTGGTCTAGTTTCTCTTTTCAGCTTTCTAATGGCTGCTGTCCATTTGTCCTCTGTCCTCCTGTCTTGTTTCATTCTCTCTCTGACATTTTTTTTTGTTACATTTGTACCCCGCGCTTTCCCACTCATGGCAGGCTCAATGCGGCTTACATGATTGATCTTTCCCTTTCCCTTTTAGCACTTCCTTCCTGTCTTTCTATTCTCCCTCTCTGTTCACTCAAATTTCACCCTTTTTCACAACCTCCAGTCCTCCATCTCCTTGATTTTACTTTTCACCTACCTATCAACTTTTCTATCTTCTTCTCTCATCCTCTCCAGCCCTCCCATTTCCCATCTCTCTCTCCTTTCCCAGCTTTCTATTCCTTTCTATCTTTCATCTACTCTCCATTATCACATATCTACCCTCTGCACTCACTATCCTCCTCTCCCTCTTTTCACCTTTGTGGCCCAGTATCTCTTCCCCCCCCCCCCTCTCCCAATATCACCCTTCCCCACCCTTAGGGTCACCATATTTTGTCCCCCAAAAAGGACACATGCCTCGCCCCCTTTCACGCCCCGTACCGCCCCTTTCACACCCACCCACCCCTTTCAGCCCTTGCTCTGCCCCGTCAAATTTTCCCCTCCCCCATCACACACCCGTCACTCCCCCTCCCCCTCCCCCCTTACCTTACTACTGCCCTGGTGGTCTAGTGACCTCTTCTGGAGCGCTGCCCTGCATGCATCCTTCCTGTTTGTGATCTCGGCGACAATTCAAAATGGCCACAGAGAGTTGAAGTCTCGTGAGGTCACTTCAACTCTCGGCGGCCATTTTGAATCAGCGCCGAGATCACGAACAAGAAGGATGCATGTAGGGCAGCGCTCCAGGCAGGAAAGAGGGGGCTCTTTCCTGCCCCGAAGGCGGAAGAGGTCACTAGACCTCCAGGGCAGTAGTAAGTAAGGGGAGAGGAGGCTAGCAATCTGCCCGTTCGTCCGGATTTCTGGACAAACGGGCAGACTGACAAAACCCGCCCAGTTGCCCGGACATGTCCTCAAAAAGAGGACATGTCCGGGTAAATCCGGACATATGGTAACCCTACCCACCCTTGTAGCCTGACATCTCCCTGTCCCTTCCTCTCCACCCCAGCATTTCCCTTTCCCAACTCTCTTTCCTCTTGTCCCCACCTATGGTTCAAAGCAAAGGTGGACACAAGACTTCCACAGTAAATTAAGACAAACAGAAGGGTAGAAATAAGATGTTCTAGGATAAATCAGAAAAAAGCCCAAGGGTCCTGTTTACTAAGCTATGCTAAGGGCACACTAGCGTTTTTAGCACGCACTAAACGTTAGCACACACTAAACACCCAGAGCCTCTATCATTTAGTGTGAGCTAAAAAGCACTAGCACATCTTAGTAAACAGGGCCCCAAATGTCTAAAAAAAACCTCATTACTCTTCAATGGTTGCTCAAATAGATGTCTAGTCTTGACCTCCACAGGCGTCTTTTATTCATTCATTTATTTATTTCTATTTGTTTAATTATATTCAATGTTCTTACTTTTATATCTGCTTTGTTACTATCAATAGACCCTTGAGGAAGGCTTTGTACCGAAACACAGTCCGTGTTGGGTCAGGACTACTTACGCCTGTGGAGGTCAAGATTGGACATCTATTTGAGCAACCACTGAAGAATAAAGAGGTTTTTTTAGACATTTGGGCTTTTTTCTGATTTATCGTGGAACATCTTACTCCTACCTATGGTTCAACATACCTCCTTCTCCCCCCCCAATAGTTCAGCATTTCTCCCTCTCCTTTTTTCCACCGTCCTTCCATCCACCCCACTATGGTCCAGTATCTCTCCCTCTCTCTTCTCTCCCTCCTTCCCCTCCAGCCCCAGGTCCAACATCTCTCCATCTCTCTTCCCTCCCTCTCTCTCTCTCTCTCTCCCTCCCTGCCTTCTGTCCCTGGGTCCAACATCTAACCCTCTCTCTTGCCTCTCTCCCCTCTGCCCCTGGGTGCAACTAAATCGGCCGTCTGCCGCTGACACTAGAACTTCTCTCTGCTGTGGCCCACGCTTGTGGAAGAAGGAAGTGATGTCAGAAGGGGGCAGGCTGCAGCAGAGGGACGTTCCGGCATCAGCAGCAGATGGCTGATTTAGCTGCCGGTGCCCTCGCCTGTGAAGGGGGAGTTCGGGGACGGGAGCACAGGAGGGGGAGGAGACGGGGGCATCCTTGTCCCGGAGAACAGAGAAGGACGTCATACTTTGAGCACATGGGAGGGAAACACTGGCCCCTCCACAGCCCTGGGCCTTTGGGCCGATTGCCCATATGGTCGGTCCACCCCTGGCGTGCCTTTTTATGCCATACATGGCAGACATAACTATGTGTGTCAGCTGTGTTTTGGCGCATAAATTGCACTGTTTCATAGCATGGGTACATAATTGTGTGAGGCGCCCATACCCTGCCTATGCCTCACCCCATTGGATTTGTATGGCATGCAAGTTGCACACTAAGACGGATTTACACAAACAAACCAAGTTAGGCGTGGATCTCCTGAATTGTATAATACTATGCACATCTTTAGTGAATGCTCCTGATTCGCCCCCCTCCCACAGCCACACCCCCCTTTCAGTTGCACATTGATGGGCCGAAGCTCAAAACCTAACACCGGCGCTAAAGACAATTAGCGCCAGCAGGGCCTAACTATCATATAAAGGGAAAACTCCCTTATATTGTATTTAGTCCCTGCCCAGGATGCAGTGGGTAGGGTGAAGTGGAGGACTAGCCTAATGGTTATGCAGTGGGCTTTGATCCTGACAACCTGGGTTCAATTCCCACTACAGCACATTGTGATCTTGGGCAAGTCACTCAACCCTTCGTTGCCCCAAGTACCAAAAAAAAACTCGTGAGCCCCCTAGGAACAGAGAAAGGACCTATATATAATGTGTACAGCAAGTAGCACCACAGAAATGGGGGAGTCAGGAACCACCAAAGCTATTTTTTAAAGTTCAGCCAATGCTCGGGGGAGGGGCACATCGTAGGCCAGATTATTTTTTAAACTTATTAATAGGAAAGGGGTTGGGGTAAAGGACACTGTGGAATGCTTTTTTGTTTTTAAAGAAACGTTAACTTTCCTGTCAGTGCCTGAGCCAATCAGCGCTCAGGCACTGACAGGAAAATTAGCGCAGAATAGTGAGCAGCGAATTCATATTTGTACGCTCATTATTCTGAGCGGCACTTTTGCTGCGCTAGGTTAGCGGTAGAATTTGATTCTACTGCAAATCTTTGAGCATCGATCTATGAAAGACTTGCACACAGATCTTTACAGAATAGCGCTTAGAAAGATGCGCACTCAAATGCTAATTGGAGCCAATTAACTGCAATAATTGGTCGTTAGCACCCAATTATTGCTAGTTAACGGCTTATTACTCAATTAAGATGCACGCGAATCTTGGGTGCGCAGTATTGGGCGCCATATACAGAATCCGAGGGATAATGCCTTCATGTGCACTCTTAGAATTTTTCCTTCTTTTGTATTGCTCTGCTTTTCATCAGTAAAAGACCTTATTTAATTTTTCTTTTTAATGATTTCTGTATCATGGCATGTCTCATGTTACACATTTTAAACTCAATTATTTCAAGCCCTTACCAACACTAAACCTGATACACATTTATGGAAACAATTCAGCTCTATTTAAATACCCCTCAGTGTCTCATAGTTTAAATCTAATCAGACACAAGTCAGCTATAAAAGAAAACCACTTCAACACACATCACATCTTGCAAAATGTTCTAAAACCTTGTCTGATCTAAAATTATATTAAAGTTTTGGTGTCACCTCAGTTAGGCCAACACGCAATCCCTCCTCTCAACTATGCAAAAAATTACTCAGCACTTTATCATACCATAATAGCGTAAATTTCCAGTGCTTAAAGAGCAACAACCTTATCTGTGAAAAAGCAGAACTGTAAATATTACACCGGACGCTAAAACAAACAACTGACAAGAACAAATCGGAGAAAATATTTCTTCACCCAACGCGTAATTAAACTCTGGAATTTGTTGCTGGAGAACGTGGTGAAGGCGGTTAGCTTAGCAGAGTTTAAAAAGGGGCTAGACGGATTCCTAAAGGACAAGTCCATAAACCACTACTAAATGGACTTGGGAAAAATCCACAATTCCAGGAATAACATGTATAGAATGTTTGTACGTTTGGGAAGGTCGCCAGGTGCTCTTGGCCTGGATTGGCCGCTGTCGGGGACAGGATGCTGGGCTCGATGGACCTTTGGTCTTTTTACTTATGTACTTATGACACCTGCTACAGATCTCTACACAGAAACTACATGCTAGCAGAACACCGTACCTTGGCCCACAAGCACATAACATAAGAAAGACCCTCAACAAATGTAAAACAATGTACACCAATGTTAGAGACAGAAACTGAAATGTAAGATATCAGAGATGCTCATTTCCCAAATTATTAAATTAAGAATAAAATACTTTTTTCCTACCTTTGTTGTTTATTTATTTATTTGTTTGTTTGTTACATTTGTATCCCACATTTTCCCACCTATTTGCAGGCTCAACGTGGCTTACATGGTACCGTAGGCGTTAGCCAAGAACGGTAGAGAAACTAATACAAGGTAATATTGTGGTCGAATAAGGGTCCATTTCTTTCAGACACGAAGGGGATCAGAGAGAGGGGAAGGTAAAATAATGTTCAATATGATCGCTGAATTTGCTGCATTGCAGGGTGTTGGCATCTATGTTGGGTCAACAGTGTATGCCTTTTTGAACAGGTAGGTTTTTAGTGATTTCCTGAAACTTAGATGGTTGTAAATTGTTTTCACTCCTTTTGGCAGTGTGTTCCATAGTTTTATTTATCCGTTTGCTCTGGTTCCAGTTAGAGACCCCCCCGAATTTCAGTTTCAGTTCCGGATTTGGCACCGAAACCAAAATCTCCACACCTGCAAACACTCTTTGCTCTCCACCCCCACCCTTGGGCCACCTGAGGGCCTACCTTTAAATGTCCTGGTGATTTAGTGGCCTCATCCAGGCAAGAACGATACCCAGTTTCCTCAGGCAAAATGGCTGCCAGGACTTCTCATGGCAGCCTCGTGAGCAATCTCTTCCTTATGCTGGTTCCAATCTCAAAATGTCCCCTGGGACCTCCAGTGGCAGTTTTTCGAAGCTGCTGCAGGAAGTACCAGCAGCCATTTTGGCTGAGAAACCTGCGGGGACAAGAACGACTAAGGATCACTCTTGCCCAGAAGAGGCCACTAGACCAACAGGGCATTTAAAGTTAGGCCTGGGGAGGGCCTTCAAGTATGTTTGTGAGGGGGGGGGGGGTGGCAGGTGGCCAGCTGGCTAGTTCAGGAGGACCCATCCACTGCCGGGGGGGGGGGGCAGGGGGGAGGTTGCACCAGCGGTGGAGAGAACTGGTGACTGGCTCAGGAGGACTTGCTCTCTGCATAGGTGAGAGAAATGCCATTTTCATTTTTGGCTGAAACTGAACGGCAAATTTCAGCTGCTGATTAGAACCCTGAATTCAGCCACCCTCTTTTCCCAGTGTCTCTTTTCTGCCTTTCTTTCTTTCCAGGGTCTCCTGTCTCTTTGGTATTTCTTTTCTTTCCATATCCACTATCCATCTTCCCTCTGCATCCCTATCCATTCCGTGTCTCTGCCCCTATCCTCCCCCCCCCCCCCCCCAATGTTCAGCATCTGTATTTCCATCCTATTGTGCATCTCTCTCTCTCTCTCTCTCCTTTAACTGCTGCCTTTCCTGTACTTCAGCAGTGGGCCACAGATTGTCCCACACCAGGAAGAGACATTAGAAATGTAAAAGAAATGGGATATGCAGTTAAATTGATGGCTCGTGACCCTTCTTGTTCTTTCTCAAAAAGATTTGTTCCACTACTGAAGTTTCTTAGAAGGATGCCCGTGAAATGTGTCACTCTCTGAGAAATAGGGTTTACTCCTATCAATATTAATCGGATACCACACCTTCTGTATGCCAGTATAGGTCCCTAATCTTTCCATGATCCTTGTCTTTACAGACTAAATTATGGGTTACAGGGCAAAAACTCATCTTCATTTACTGGACGTATTCCAGTCGATATTCCGAGCGATTTAAAGGGGCAGGAGAGCCTCCTGTCCATTTAAATTGCTTGTGCCCACCCAACTGCCGATATTCAGCAGTAGACAGCGTCACTGAATATTGGCACCCACCAACCATGTCCCAAGTGAGCAGGTCAGGGGCATTACAGGAGGCAGAGTCAGGGAGTAGCTGGGAGTTATGCAGGTACCTGCTGGCACCCGTATAGCTAACTAGGCATGTAGGACCATATAAAAAACAGCCCTAAATTTGCCCAGTTAGCTATGTGAGTGTCGGCACCCACATGACATCCGGAACCGACTAGCATGTTTCCAATATCTTCCCATGCCTCCCACCCCCCTCCCCCTGGGGCAAGGTCCAATTGCCCCTCCCCTCCGACAAGACAAGACACCCCACTCCCTCCTGCTCCTGACAAGACAAGCCCCACCCAGAATAGGCCTCTGCAGAGCCTACTTTCAACTACATGGACATGGCCTGGCATTGAATATCAGGGCCTAATTCTGCCTGTGGCAGTCAGCATTTAAAAAACTGCTAACTGCCACCAGCTGCACATTTACCAGGTTAATCTTATTGACACAAAAAATAAGAATGCGTTAAATTATGTTTGAGAATAGTAGAATTGGAACTTACTGGATGATCGGGATGTACTGTTGACAAACACATTGAGGAATTTCTTGGAGAACTGCATATTGGTCTCTGGGGAAGAGTCTTCTGATGAAGATCGTCCATCTTGCGCATCTACTCCCTCCCCAAACTCATCCTCCTCAAAGTCACAGACTGGTAAAATTTCACTGTCATCACTCAGCACTGAGGTGCACCTTTTCAGGCTCACCAGCTCCAGCTGTGTGTTCTCATCCACAACTAGAGTATATTTAATGGAGTCATATGCCAGGGACTCATCCAGCTGCCTAGGTCCTAGCATGACAGATGGGGGCAGGTCCTGCAAGTCCTCATCAAAGTTGTGAGGCTCATCCAAACAGTTCTCATCAAATGGAGAGTTCTTAAGGCTCCCAAAGTAGGGGACATCATCTTCATCAGTGGAATAAGCAAGGTTGAAACACCTGTTTGTTTTAGCTGTGGAAACATCAAGAGTCAGTTGAGTTTTGTCCGATTCTCGGCTAACAGTTTCTATCCGTATGTCATCTATAAGTTCATTGTCTTCTAGAATACCAGAATCAAGATCTTTATCAATAGTCCATTCATCTGCACCTTGTGTTGGTTGTACCTGAGCAGTCGGTTCATTGGAACTTGTCTCCAAACTTTCTGAGCTGGGCACCATGTCTCTGAGAGAAAAATTCTTCATGGGCTCAGTACAACACCCAAAGTTAATTAATCCACTTGAGACACCAGGTTTGTCAACAGAGATGGAAAGCTCAGAAAATACAGGTATGATGGTGTCATGGGTTGGATTGCTCATGTACAAACAGGGTTCTGGATCATCAATGGGAGTGGATGACTTTGCTATGGAATCTACACTAGTTAGATTCTCAATGTCTGGAGTCTGGATAGAGCTACGAAGAGTCTCCATATCTACCAGCTCTATGCTGTGACAGCACCCTGACTCCTTCACATATTCCTCACATAGTGGGATGGACTCCTCTTGATTTAGTGGTGACTCTCTCAGGTCTGGTTCTTGGTCCAAGTCTTCAGTGATAACCTCTGTGTCCAGGTCTGAAGCAGGTGAGATAGTATCACAAAGAGAGTTGGACTGCTGGAAGCACTCATCAGGACACTTAATAGGATAAGAACCTTCTGAGATCATCTTGTTGACCAAGTTGCTAAGTAGCCATGGTGAGTCAGAGTCTTCACTCAAGTCTGCTTCTGACTCTGAATCAGAATCATATTCACTATTTCCATCATCTTCTACATCTGGCATGAGTTTGGGCCCAATAGGAAGGTAGAAAGACCTGCGGATGCTCTCCAGGCTGTGATCTGGATCTATTTTCACATCTAATGGGCAGGGAACTGATGTATCTGTTTGATGAATTGGCATTGAAGCATCATCAGGGTCTTTACTATTGTAGTAATCCTCAATTTTTGTTTCTGACAAACTGTCCCTTTTCACCATATTTATATCTGAAATACCAATCTCTGGGACCTCGCTTTCCATATCTTTGCAATTTGCCAAAAGCAATGAGTCTTTGATACACATGACACCTTCAGCCTCCAGTTCAGCTTCTAGTTCTGGTTCAGATGTTGGAGAACTGGCCTCCTCAATTGAGTTGGTGAGATGAGAGGATCTTCCACTGCTGCTATCGCTGCTAAGATCTAGCTCTGTCTCAGATATTGATGATATCATATTGCTTTCTATATGGTCACTGCAGGCAAATGCTGCCTCAATTTCTCTCTCTATGTCTGAATCAGAACCAGGAGAGCTCAAGTCCTCACTGTGACGACAGGGTAAGAACCGTTTGGAGTTTCTGCTGGTGAGATCTGCCTCAATGCCTGGATCAGAAGATGGAGAAGAAGTATCATTGGAAGAACCTGATGGATGTCCACGCAAACTCACACCACCACTGAAGTGAGGGACGTCTTCTGAACTAAGCTCATCTGTAAGCCCTTGCAGGCAAGTGTATCCTCCTAGTGATGTACCTTCCTCATTATTCTTCTCCAAGAACATTTTTACTTTGTCATGTTCAGTACGACCTTCAAGTCCTATTTCAGGCTCTTCATCATACAAAGGAGTGCTTCTCTGATGGACAAGGTCTACAGGAGAGCTATTGCCAGGGTCTATAGAGAGACTGTGATCTAGTCCCTCTTCTAGGACCCCATTACTTTCTAAGGCTTGTGGATTTGTTACATGCATCTCTTTTTGCTTCTTTGATTTCTCCACTGTACTGCAGGCCTGATCCTGCCCTAATTGTCTTTCAGAAGTCTCATGTTGGCTTGAGTCTGGTGACACATGGTGGGTATCAGGATGCTGGAGATTCTTGATGGCTTCAGAACTGGTAGACATGTTATGGTGAGTGAAAGACCCTGTTGGAAAGAGACATGGTTTAGGAGACACTTGGCTGGGATGAGATGGGGAATGTGGTGAGGATGGTAGAGAAGAGATGATATTCATGTTATAATCTTCCCCAGCACTCTCTTGCTCTTGGTTACTGTGTCCTAGGGAACCATGTCTGTTGCTTTCCAAGTGAAAGAAGGTGGGTTTTAGTGGTGCCAGGGTCTGCCCTACATCCCCTTTGGCATTTGATCCAGTATTCAGCACCAGAGCTTTCTGACTTTCTGAGCAGGTTCCATCTTGGACACAAGAATGAGAAGGGGAGAAATGCCCTGAGAAACAGAAAACAAAGAGCGTGGTTAGACCTCCAGAAGGGATGGGTCCTGCCACAGGAGACCACTATACATAATCAGATGTTTCTCAAAGTGCTGGAAAGCACTGAGCACCAAGGGACAGAGGAAACATGCAACTGGTATGTTGATCTCATGTCGCAAAGGCACCAGCAACATTGTCTCAACCTATCTAATTACTGAAGATTTTCAAGTCATATTTCTTGATCTCTGCTACTCTTGCTACATTGCTACATTGGTTGATTGAGACTTTCCTATAACTCAAGTGTTGACTTTTGTATGCCAAGACTTTCTGTATTACTTACTTAAGTCACTAGGTGAGCTACCTTTTGAAAATAGTGCCTGCTGACTGCTGGAAATAGGAAGGCAAAGTACACTGAAGGCTTGTAAAACTAAAAAGAGAGAGTTATACAATGGGAAGTCTTCTTTCATTAAGCAGAGAATGTCAGAAAGTATGTCTGAATAGACTAAGCAGAGAAGAGTAGAAGTACAGGAATTTAACCAGGATAGTCTTCAACAATGAAGCTTGAGAGGTAGAACTGGAGGGATATACCTGAGTGGCTCCTTAGGAAAATGGAGAGACTGTTAGAAATGAGGGCATGCTTGGTAGGAGCCAGTGCCAGCTTAACCATCAAGCAGTCAAAGCAAACAACAGGTCTTAGTAGACAAATTAAAAACATCAGTGCATACTTTCAACTGCAGGAAAAGTAGGAAATTTTCAAAGAGCCCATTTACTTAGGTAAATGGTATTTGGAATTTTACCTCATTACAAATATTTTAAAGTTGGTGTCCAATTACGCATTTTTACAGGATCCTTCTCAGAAGGATGGTGTTGGGTTGACCATGATTGTTGAGTTTAATTACAAATTCTCATGGGGAAAACCTATAGGTCTGAAAGTTAATGGGGAGGGGGGGGGGACATAAACCTGAAGATTTGCCTAGGGCACCTAATTCTCTTGAACTCCGCAGTATGTTTTATTTGGGGAATAGGTCACAGAGAACGTAGACTTGAATTGTGCAAGGCTATAATTCAGTACTTACAGCCATATCCTGGAGCCAACTGGATTATATGCAGGTTGTGATACTGGCTCAATATAAGAATTACACAAAGTGGCTACATGAAGTTTTGAGACCAGAGAAGGTCTCTGAAGAAGGGACCTACCTTGCCTTGACATCTCATGTACAGTATCAACGTTAGTTTATTCTTATGTTGATCCAATATCGGTTGTCACAGCTTGCTCAGAATCTAGAGTTTCTTATGGGAGTAAATCATACAAAATATATGCTAATGTATGTATAAATGGAATGTAGGACTGTGGGCGCGAGGCACAGGGGTGTGTCGAAAAATTGTATATAAGAATAGATAGAAGACCCTCACGAAAAGGCAGGGAATGACTGGATTTGACCTGGAACTTCCAGATTTACTGTGTCTGCAGAACAGAAAAGTATCCCAACTTTCTTCCCTTCATCCCCCACCCCTTCAGAGTCAACACCTATGGTATCAGGGAAGGGAAAGGAAAGAGGAAAACAAAAAGAATCAGGGGCAAAAGAGATATGTTAAAGAGGAGACGAGAAAGAGGAAAAATCATAAAGTATAAAAAGGTATCTTTAAATAGATTTTCCATTGTACTTGTTTTTTAAGTGGAAGTTCTGAATATGGAGTTCTAAACTTAAGCAGATAATGCTGATAACTTATCTCTTTACCTTACAGCCCCACCCTGGAACATCTCCAAGAGCATGTCTTCCTAAACAGAGATGTCCAGTCGCAGATTATGTGTTTACTGGCCCCAAATATTAAAAAAAGACAAAGTTCTGTGGGAATAAATCTGAAGTTAAGAATATCAGTTTCTATGAGGCCCATCTGGTCTGCTGAACTTTCATTCCTGGTGAAATGACATAAACTCCAGTCTGGCTTTCACATCATTTCTATGCAATTAAGGAATGTTTATACTCTTACCGTTCAGTAAATCCAGACTGCCCCAATTTGACCGCCCCTATTGGACTGTCCGTTCACTTGTCTCTTAGATCGTAAGCTCCTTGAGCAGGGACCGTCCCTCTATGTTAAATTGTACAGCGCTGCGTAACCCTAGTAGCGCTTTAGAAATGTTAAGTAGTAGTAGTAGTATACTAGAAAGGGACATGGAAACCCCTGGAATGACTCCACATCTTTAATCCATATGATAATTAGGAACAAGGTAAATGGAGACCTGGGACCTAGAGTGTCACCTCAATGTATTTCTTGCAAGTTTATTCTCATACTGCAATATTTGTTTTCTGATGGGATCCGCAGAAAAGCTCCAAAATTTCAGTTCACTATTCGCTAACTTATTATGAGTGCCTTTTTGGCTCACCACTCATTTGTCAGTTTGCCTGTTCTATTCTCTGTCTTAGGGGCCCTTTTACTAAGCTGCGCTCAAGAGTGGCTGGCGATAGTTGTAGTGCATGGGTTTACCGGATTCTGTGGCCACTTTCAGTAAAATAGCCACATTTATATATTTTCTTGTAATGGCCGCGCGTTAATTTCCCAATTAGCACATGGCCATTACCATGGGGACCCTTACCGCCATGTATTTATTAGGTGGTAAAGGCTCCTGCGATACTCCAGTGCTAATTGGGCAGTACGCAGCAATGTACCCACACTACCCAGGGCACGCCTACTCTCCACCCATAGACATTCCTCCCACATCAAAAAATATTAACTCTTTTTAGTGCGGGATTAACGCTGATCGGCACACTACCGCGGGATGCTTCAGCGCATCCTGTGGCAGTGCTCTTTGGCGCACGGTAGGCGTGCACTAGTGCCTATCATGGCTTAGAAAAAGGGGCCCCTTAGTGGTTGAGTCATCTTTGAATAATGGCACACTATCCTTTCTTCTCTTGCTGTCTAGCTGGAATCCCACAATCAGAGTACTCACCATTATGTGAGGCAGAAGAGGAAGTTGACGAGTTAAAGAGTGTTTCTTGCCAAGTGGCTTTCTGAGGGATGAATCCGCCATTGTTATTCAGTGTATCCTGGGGAAAATTTCCAGGACAGTCTTCATTAGATATTAAGCCGCTTGTCTCATTCTCAGCTCAACAAGATTCTCCTCACTCCGCTCTCATGTCATGGAGAAATGCCACTCCCAATCCCATTCTTGGTCCATTCTCACCGTAGACCCTGACACCACCATTAATCCCTTTTTCAGATCACAGACAATCCACATCCCATTCTCACCACAGGCATTCCTTAGTCTAGTCTCGGTTTAGAGAAGTCCTCGTTCCATGTTCAGCTTGCTATACCTTCATGCTGTTCTCACCCTAAAGAGATTCGCCACTCCTCATCACATTCTCACCATTGAGGGCCATTTATCCTCTTCTCAGTTTATCAATCAAGTAGTAGGATTGCCATTTCAATCCACTTTAAAAGTTAATAAAACAAAACAAAAAGTAGATTCATGGCAACTGGTGGTTTGTGTTGCTGCTCCTATGGTTGGACCCTTGAAATGGCAACATAAATATTTGTGTCCCAGACATGGATGTTTACGTCAGTACATGAACATCTATATTTCCTGAAGAGCCTGGTATCCTTTGCCAGTTTCGCTTTCATGGGGGAGATCGACCAATGGAGGATTAAGGGGGCAACCTCCCTTAATCCCTACAGTGGAGTGCTGCTCAATCAGAGCATTTTTCTGTTACCTAGATGTCCGAGGCAGCAAGTCTAAATGCCAACATCCATCTTTGTGGACAAAGACACTAATTCCCCTTCTGGAATGGGGAATGGACTTCTATATTTTGGTCCCTCCCTAGTCCTGCCCAAGATACCCAGACCACACCCCCTGGACATATAGATATACTTCAGTTTTAGACGTTCATATCCTGGCTTTATAAAATTAGGATTTAGACATTCATGCAAAATGGACATCTAAATGCCAGCTTATGGATGTTTACAACATGAGCAAAGCTTCTAAATTAAAGACCTTAGACTCCTAAGGTTGGCAAAAAAAAATTGGGCACAAAGTTAGGAGCCCAGCTTTTTTGAATATTGAGCCCAATGTCTCTGGCATATATATAATCTGTGTATAACATAAACTGGTTATCTAATATGCGTATCTTACACACAGTCTGTTTAATAATATACCCACATGACCTATACACAAGCTCTCTCATGTAATGTCTCTAATATATAATGTCTCCTATATACAGTCAAACACATGTATGAGTCTTTTAACAATCTCGCTTATACACAGTTTCTAATTCACATGTTCTCTCTATTCCTCATTCATATACCATCTGTCTCTCACATGTACATTCTTGAATATCACCTGGGATCCTGGCGCTGTCAGGTTTAGAGTTGTTGGTCGAATTTTCTGTGTCTCTTCACAGGAGGGTGATGGGATGGGTGAAGGTGGAACTTCCATTTCATTACCCTCTTCATCCTCTTCATCCTCATCATTGTCATCTATCATTTCAAATTCCTGGAAATCTTCTTGGAACGTACAGATAGGATGAGGCTTCTCACACCGCTCTAGAACCAAGTAATCCTGCATTGGAAAGAAGGTCAAGAGACATTAGTAGAGACATGAAGCATTTTTCCTTCTAAGCTGAGTGGGAGTCCTCCAACTGAATTGCTGCCAGTGGGGGGTGGTGCTTCAGTATTGTGTTTTCAAACGCTAGGGACAGACAGGTCCCCTGGAATCCTGAAGAGGTTACCTGTCCCTCACTATTGAAAACATGCTAGTAAAACATCACCCCCTAGTGGCTGGACTGTTGGTGGAGGACTCATGCTCAGCTTAGAGGGAACAGGTCAGGGAAAACCAGAGCACTGGAGAGACACCAGAAAAAGACAAGAGTACAGTAAAGAGCCAGGCTGAGGCAAAAGAATATAGGAGAGGTATCAGAGACAGGAATAGACCAAAGAGCCATGGTCAAGGAGTGCAGAAGAGACATTAGTAAAGATTAGCAAAGAACGAAGAGCCAGATTTAAGTAAATGGACAAGAGAAGAAACACACTAAGGACCTAATTAATCAAGGTCTATTCCTATAGACACAGAATGGGGAAAAACTTTATTAACTGACCACTAAGAAGGAAAATAAATTTGTAGGATGGCATACCACTTCTTCTTATTTGAAAGTTCTACCAGGACTCATCCAAGATTTCTCACCAGATCATAAGTACATAATTAATGCCATACTGGGACAGACCAAAGGTCCATCAAGCTCAGCATCCTGTTTCCAACAGTGGCCAGAAAAGTACAATACATTTTATGCTGCTTATCCTACAAATAAGCAATGGATTTTCCTCAAGTCCATTTTAATAATGGTCTATGGATTTTTCCTTTACAAAGCCATCCAAACCTTATTTAAACCCCACTAAGCTAACTGCTTTTACTACATTCTCTTGCAATGAATTCTAGAGTTTAATTACACACCGAGTAAAGAAAAATGTTCTCTAATTCATTTTAAATTCACTACTTTGTAGTTTCATCGCATGCCTCCTAGTCCTAGTATATTTTTTTAAGAGTAAACAAGCAATTCCCGTCTACCCGTTCCACTCCACTCATTATTTTATAGACCTCTATCATATCTCCCCTCAGCCAGCTTTTCTCCAAGCTGAAGAGCCCTAGCCGCTTTAGCCTTTCCTCATAGGGAAGTCGTCCCATCCCCTTTATCATTTTTGTCGCCCTTCTCTGCACCTTTTCTAATTTCACTATATCTTTTTTGAGATGCGGTGACCAGAATTGAACATAATATTCAAGGTGCGGTCGCACCATGGAGCGATACAAAGGCATTTTTACAGCCTTGAAGGCACATACGGAAAGCAAACTGCTCCAATATAGTGTTGGTAGTGAATGTCAGTGCCCTGAATTCACATGAATAGCATAGAAAGAAAAGGTGGTTAGAGAAAGTAATTTTATTGATTTATTTATTTATCACATTTGTATCGCACATTTTCCCACTGATTGCAGGCTCAAAGTGGCTTACAATAATACTGTAGTAAAGTTACAATGCAAGTAGTACAATTTTGCAAATTGAGAGCAAGATAGGAATAACAATTGAACAGCAATAGGTATTGAGAGTGAGATAGGATTAACAATTAATCAGTAATAAATCAGATACAGAATCATTTATTTTACTAGATGGAATCACCTAAGAATTCAAAATGTGAGTCTTTATTGTATAACTGTCAATTACTGTCTGTTTACCTTATCGTAATGATCGGAGTCATAATTGAGACCAATTCCACAGTCATCTGTAATTTCTGACAAGTCCTCATCATCGAACTCTTCTAAACTGATATCCTGAGGTGGTCTAGAAGCAAAAGGGAAATAAAAGGAGAACAATGATCTTTCACGTCAAGAAAAATAATCCTGCACTTAAGAAGAGTCCTTCAATGAATGGAAAAGTCATCCAACCTTTGAGAACTTAAGGCTGAAAAGAAATCCCATTATTCCAAAAATAAACAAGCACGCCTACTCAGCATAGCCATCAGTTCGCGAACTGTAGCGGTTTCAAGTCTCACAAGACTTGAAACCACAAGATCAACCCAAACTTCCTGCAGTGCGTGGCTCAGACTTACAGAGAGCCAAGTTGCAGCGGTAAAGCAGGAAACATGTTGTTTCTTTTGCAGCTGAAGCCTGTCAGGTAAGGGGAATAGGTTACAGAGCTCTAAGAAAGACTAGGTGAAGGTGGTGGGGTTTGGGGGTATGAGAAAGAGGGAGACTGAGTGAAGGCTGGGGAGGATATACAAGAGAGAGACTAGGAGAAGGCTGGGAGGGAGACAGGGAGAGAAACTAGGTGAAAGCTAGGGGGAGGTACATGAGAGAAAGACACTGGATGATGTCTTGGGGGGTGGGTATGAGAGCGAGAGAAACTGGGTGAAGGCTAGGGGGGTACATGAGAGAGAGGGAGAGAAAGAGAGACTGGGTGAAGGCTGGGGAGGATACACAAGAGAGAGACTAGGAGAAGGCTGGGAGGGAGACATAGAGAGAGAAACTAGGTGAAAGCTAGGGGGAGGTACATGAGAGAAATACACTGGATGATGGCTGGGAGGGGTATGAGAGCGAGAGAGAGACTGGGTGAAGGCTAGGGGGGCACATGAGAGAGAGAGAAAGAGAGAGAGAGATTGCTACATGTTTTGACCCTCCAAATATTACGAAATATAAAATGTAGCCCCCGATAGAAAAAGCCCTTTCTATATGATAAACAATTAATGGATTTATGTGTCTCAAATGCATGACTTCAGAATCTTGCCATTAAATCACTGTTCAAACCCTTGATAAATTCTTCCATTTATTTCACACTATTCTTTTCTTTTATTCCTTCTGGTGCATCTCCTCTGTTACAGATTTTTTTGTGTCATCTGCAACCAGGGCATGTTTTTTCCTTGAGCCTCTTTACAATGTGACTAATAAGATACAGAAAATAACTAGTCCAAGCACCAAGCCCTGGAATACTTCGCTGTTCATTTGTATCTTTGTCAGTGTGACCTCCATTAACCACCATTTCCTGAGCCAGAAATCCTTTACTAGTGGCAGATCCAGTTTGCCACCAGATTGACAAGTTTATGTCCTGTGCTCAAATGCCAAACCTGGAGTCCAGATAGACAACAATCGTTGCGCTTTCATCATCCACTACTTTTCTTGTCTCATTAAAGAGTTCAATAAAGTTTGTTTGTTTGAAACCATGTTGTCTGCTCTCCTGAAATCTGCTTTGTTTCCAGTTGCTGCACTATCTTTTTCATTATTATTGTTATTTCCATAATTACCCCCTACTGAAGTTAGACTAATGAGTATGTACTTGCCCATCTCCTTCATGTTTTAATGCAGCGAGGCTACATCCACTCTGTCATGAAAATCTATAAAGAAGGAATTCAACCTTGGCATATTTTCATGAGTTTTCAATGTTGGAGGGGGAGAGGATCACTCTTTCCTGGGAAGAGTGACTTCCTCAGGTGACTTCCTCAGGTCTAGGGCACCTGCTAATAACCTGCTGGATCCCTCTCCAGTGATCCTACTGCTTATTGGATGACCTGGAAATTCAGTTTCCAGTTTTTTTTTGTATTCATGGTAGCCCCCAGCTAGGCACTCCAAGTCAAAAAGGTAGCTGTAGCTTTTTTATTAATAGTAAATCATACATTGATTCTTAAGTACAATGACTAGGGGACACTCAATGAAGTGACATGGAAATACATTTAAAACAAATAGGAGGAAATATTTTTTCACTCAACGAATAGTTAAGCTCTGGAACTCATAGCCACGGGATGTGGTAAGAGCAGTTAGAGGGGCATAATTGAACGGAAACGTCTATCTCCATGGGCGTTTATCTCCGAGAACGGGTCCGTGAAGGGGCGGACCAAAGCGTATTTTCGAAAAACATGGACGTTTATCTTTTTTTGAGCTGGGCGTTTTTGTTTTTCAGCGATAATGGAAACCGAAAGCGCCCAGCTCAAAAACGAATAACTCCAAGACATTTATTCGTGGGAGGGGCCAGGATTCGTAGTGCACTGGTCCCCTTCACATGCCAGGACACCAACCGGGCACCCTAGGGGGCACTTTAAACAAAAAAAAAAACAAGGTAAAACAGCTCCAAGGTGCATAGCACCCTTCCCTTGGGTGTTGAGCCCCCCAAATCCCCCCTCAAAACCCACTGCCCACAAGTCTACACCATTACTATAGCCCTAAGGGGTGAAGGGGGGCACCTACATGTGGGTACAGTGGGTTTGGGGGGCGGTTTGGAGGGCTCCCATTTACCAGCACAAGTGTAACAGGTGGGGGGGGATGGGCCTGGGTCCACCTGCCTGAAGTCCACTGCACCCCCTAATAACTGCTCCAGTGACCTGCATACTGCTGCCAGGGAGGTGGGTATGACATTTGAGGGTGAAAATAAACAGTTGTAAAACGGCATATATTGTGGTGGGAGGGGGTTTGTGACCACTGGGGGAGTCAGGGGAGGTCATCCCTGATTCCCTCCAGTAGTCATCTGGTCATTTAGGGCACTTTTTGGGGCCTTATTCGTGGAAAAACAGGGTCCAGGAAAAGTGCCCTAAATTCTCGCTAAAAACGCATATTTTTTTTCCATTATCGGCGAAAGGCGCCCATCTCTGATCGCCTGATAACCACGCCCCAGTTCCGCCTTCACCACGCCTTCGACACGCCCCCATCAACTTTGTCCGCATCCGCGACGGAGTGCAGTTGAAAACGTCCAAATTCGGCTTTCGATTATACCGCTTTATTCGTTTTTGTGAGATAAACGTCTATCTCCCGATTTGGGTCACAATATAGGCGTTTTTCTATTTCGATTATAAGCAGGTTAGTGTATCTGGGTTTTTAAAAAAAGGTTTGGACAACTTCCTGGAGGAAAAGTCCATAGTCTGTTATTGAGATGGACATGGGGGAAGCCACTGCTTGCCCTGGGATTGGTAGCATGGAATGGTGCTACTAATTGGGTTTCTGCCAGGTTCTTGTGACCTGGATTGGCAACTGTTGGAAGCAGGATACTGAGCTAGATGGACCATTGGTCTTACCCAGTATGGCTATTTTTATGTTCTTGTGTAAGTGTGGCTCACTCATAAACATGGCAAGAGTAGCTCATCAGTCATTATTTTAGCTGAAACTTCTTGAGGCAAGAACATAATATTCTCTCATGAATCAGGACTTCCATGCAAAAATGGAATGGTGTCAGGATTCTGCAGTAAATGGGGTTCCAGGGTCTTTATTTTTTTTGATACATGCTGTACTCTGGTAAGAAAAGGTGGTCTATGATTATGACATGCTGTACTGTTTTCACTTTTCAGCTAAGTCCAGGTTGACCCATTGTATTAATTAGCTAAACTTAGAAATGAATGTCGATTTACTAATAATTACCAAATGCTACCACAGATTTTTTGCATAGACTCCACTTGATCAGTATGCATGAAATTGATCATCTTTATCAACTGATATCTCCTTTCAATGTTCCAGCAACCTACTCCTTAATTCTTTGCTTTGGTCTGAGGCCTTCTCCTAGTAGTAACTTTCCATGCTTATTCAATCCAAAATACTCTCCACTACTGCTCCACAAACGCAGGAGTGGACCAAATCTTTCTCATGCATGTTCAACAGAGAGATCTTGAAAACCTGACCAGTTTGGTAACCAATAAAATTACAGCTGCCTACTCTGGAACTGAAGCACTAGAAATCTGGTTTGATGGGGCCTCCATCTTGTGTGCAAGATCAATTTCTTTATTGATCAGGTCCTGAACTTCACTTCCATCACTCCACCAGTATACTCAAAGTATCCTTTGCTGGGCTTTAAACGCTTGTGGGCCCAATAGTCAGAAAATGTGTGCCCTATTTTCAGCCAAACTGAGGAGCATAACTTTTCAGCTGAAAATCCATCTTAATTTAGGAACTTAAAAGTTATGCTCATAAATTTAGGCCTGATGCATGAGCCTAGAACTGAAAATCAGTGCAACGCTCCTAACTTTTTTTTCCTGGCCCTAAATCCACCCGTTGCCGCCCACTTTTTATGCTCCTAAATTTAAGAGTTTAGTAACATTTTGAGTACAAATCCGTGCACTCAGTCGTAGTAACATTTTCAAAGAGGCCAATTTATGAGCATAACTCTTAAAGGGTTCCTTTGACTAAGACACGATAAGCATTAATGAGTGCTTACTGCAGCAAAAAAATACCTTACCGCGGGGTGTGCTGAGGTGTCCCGTGGTAATTTTTGGATGCTTGTACGCTACCCATGCGCTAAGAAATAAAATTTCTTTTTTAGCATTGGAGGTGAGTCTAGGGGTGGAGAGTGGGCACGTTCTGTGCTAATTGGTTAGCGTAGCTGCGCCCCCAACTGATTAGCGCATGGTTTGCATATGAGCCCTTACCATCTACAAAATAGGTGGCAGTAGGCGCTCACACACTAGTGGAGGAGTGGCCTAGTGGTTAGAGCACCTGTCTTGCAATCCAGAGGTGGCCGGTTTAAATCCCACTGCTGCTCTTTGTGATCTTGGGCAAGTCACTTAACCCTCCATTGCCTCAGGTACAAACAGATCGTGAGCCCTCCTGGGACAGAGAAATATCCAGAGTACCTGAATGTAACTCACCTTGAGCTACTACTGAAAAGGTGTGAGCAAAATCTAAATAAATAAATAGCAAGATTCTAGAATCCTAAAGAGTAACAAGATTCCATGCAGAATCTCAGAGTAGCAACATTCCATGTAGAACCCCAAAGAATAAGAGTGGAGTAGTGGCCTAGTGGTTAGAGCACTGGTCTTGCAATCCAGAGGTGGCCAGTTCAAATCCCAGTGCTTCTCTGTGTGAACTTGGGCAAGTTACTCCATTACCTCAGGTACAAACTTAGATTGTGAGCCCTCCTGGGACAGAGACATGTCCAGTCTACCTGAATGCAATTCACCTTGAGCTACAAAGGTGTGAGCAAAATATAAGTGAATGGGGAAATTAGTGTGTGGCCATTAATAATGAAAATAGAAAAATTGGTCATTTTAACCCTGCGGTAAAAATAGCCATAGTACACAGGAATGGTAGGAAAAGATGTGCTAAAGCCACTTTTTACTGCAGTTTGGCAAAAAGGCCACAAAGTTAAGCCCATAAATCCGTTGACTGTTAGGCCCAATAAAGAACCCACAGCTCTGATTTACGGTTAATATAAAAACCTCTTCCCTGAGTGAGAAAATAATTCTCAGCCATGCTAGTTCACCTGCTAATGGGAGGGAATATAGTGTGACCTGAAAATCATGAAAACCCTAATAAGAGAGGAGCTGAGCCCTTAAAATGAGTTCGAAGTATTGACTCCCTGAAAAACATGTCACCTCGGATGCAAAAGTTCGACGTTTAAAGCTTAAACTGTTTGAGAGAGGGTCTGAAGGACTCAAAATTGTAATCCCTTGTCCTGAAAACGTGAAAACAATACAAGGCTTATGTTGCTGTTTTGGAGATAAAAATACAGCTGAAGAACGTGGTCTGGAAAACTCACGATCTGCAAAGAATCCAGTTTTCTGAGAGAGCAATATGGCTGCTGGAACATTCTACCAGATACTAAACAATAGTTGTTGCTTTAGAAGTTTTATACATGTTTTGGATGTCTGAAAACCAACATTTCACCACTCATCCAATGACACCCCTCCACCCCAAATCCTCTTTGCATCCTTGACAGTCCATCCCTTCCTTCCCCCACCAAGATCCCCATATACAATAACACTATTCACACACACACAGGTATGGTAATACCATAGGCCACAGCTTTAACAGATATAACAACTTCTAAATATACAAAATGAGAATATTAACCCCCGAATTATAGCTACGTCTTGCAAGGTTCCGCGTTAGGAGTTACGGATCAAGAAAGGGATCTGGGTGTCGTCATCGATGATACGCTGAAACCTTCTGCTCAGTGTGCTGCTGCGGCTAGGAAAGCGAATAGAATGTTGGGTGTTATTAGGAAGGGTATGGAGTCCAGGTGTGCGGATGTTATAATGCCGTTGTATCGCTCCATGGTGCGACCGCACCTGGAGTATTGTGTTCAGTACTGGTCTTCGTATCTCAAAAAAGATATAGTAGAATTGGAAAAGGTACAGCGAAGGGCGACGAAAATGATAGTGGGGATGGGACGACTTTCCTATGAAGAGAGGCTGAGAAGGCTAGGGCTTTTCAGCTTGGAGAAGAGACGGCTGAGGGGAGATATGATAGAAGTGTATAAAATAATGAGTGGAATGGATCGGGTGGATGTGAAGCGACTGTTCACGCTATCCAAAAATACTAGGACTAGAGGGCATGAGTTGAAGCTACAGTGTGGTAAATTTAAAACGAATCGGAGAAAATTTTTCTTCACCCAACGTGTAATTAGACTCTGGAATTCGTTGCCGGAGAACGTGGTACGGGCGGTTAGCTTGACGGAGTTTAAAAAGGGGTTAGATAGATTCCTAAAGGACAAGTCCATAGACCGCTATTAAATGGACTTGGAAAAATTCCGCATTTTTAGGTATAACCTGTCTGGAATGTTTTTACGTTTGGGGAGCGTGCCAGGTGCCCTTGACCTGGATTGGCCACTGTCGGTGACAGGATGCTGGGCTAGATGGACCTTTGGTCTTTCCCAGTATGGCACTACTTATGTACTTATGTACTTATGTAGCTAAATATCTGCCACTACTATGTATTTAACCTTTGACGTTTCTGCCCCAACATGGCAGCTAGTGCAAGTGCATGGTACAGCTCTCATTCCAGGTCACCTGACCTATCAGCTCAATGAGCTTAACTTAGGTGCTCATCACCTGAGGAGCTCAGCTGCAACACCCTCTACAACAGCCAAGAAAAACAGCCCATAGTCCCCGAAACTTCATGACAAACGTTGGGAGGGTGGGTGGGTGAAGTCCCTCCCAGGAGCAGGAAATGACCCTGCTATCCGGAGGCAGGTCCTCTAAATACCTTTTCCCACTGCCGACCCCCAGACCTATCCAATCCCTGCTCGAGCTCCTGGGCGGGAAAATTATTTAAAAGTAAATCCCCAGTGGGTCTTGCTCTCCACCGCCTACCCCTATCCTCTCCTCCCCCAAGAGTCTTTTCCTCTTGACCTGTCTGCAATACAGGCCCCGCGTGGTCTGCATAGCCCAAGGTTAATGTTGCCCTGCAATACTAGCTCTTGGGCTCTTAAATCCATACTGCATGGACATTCAAATCACTATTTTATAAAGCCAAGATATGGACATCTAACACTGCAGTATATCCATACAGCAAGGGGGAGTGGTCTGGGCATGTTTTGGGCAGGACAAGGGAGGAGCTAAAATATGGACATCCAACTCCCAATTTTATAAAGCCAGGATTTGATGTTTAAAACTGCAGTACATCCATATGGCAAGGGGGCATAGTCTGGGCGTGCTTTGGGGCAAAAATATGGACACCCGCCTGCAATTTTTTTCTCTTTTTTCCCAACTTTATTTTATTTGTAATACAGAAACTTCAGATCAGCAGAACTTTCATTAAATCGTACAATAACATTCATTAACATTATCAAGTCCACTTATCATCAATGAAATGTAGCACATGATGAGATACAGAACTTTATGACTCACCCTCCTCTCGTGGTCCTCAGGGGAAGGAGAATCCTACAGAACCTCTCATATAACGGTAACCTGTAGTCCTTAAATTAGGATCTCCCTCCAATGCACAAATCCTTGGAAAAGCCTTGACACATGACTTCACTCCATTCCAGCTTTGCGTTTTACTGAATCCTTCCACCCATCTAAAGCATTCAAACATACTTTTCCTTCCCATCTAATATCTTATACAGAAGGGGAAGGACAGCCATGTCCAAAAAGATGGACATCCGTATTTAGATCCAGAACTTGGCATGTCCAGGTTACAGAAAGGTGCTCCAATTGAGTAGTTCTGCACTGGATGGAATAAGGAAGTCACCATAGGAGTTTTGTTGTCCCTGAGGGACTCACAATTAAAAAGAAAATTAGCTACCATTTTTCAGAAAATAGTTAATGTATGCACCAACAAGCAAAATACTGCAAAACGCTTTAACGCATCTTGCAGTAGCCAGTTTTTCATGCGCTAAGCATGTGTTAGGGCTTAACCCCCTTTAGTAAATAAGCCCCAATGAGAATAATGGCAACTTCTGGTTCTTTGCCCTGGTTCTCTCTGGTTGCTCTGACCAGAACATAAAAGAGTAGCCATACTGGGTCAGAGCAATGGTCCATCTAGCCCAGTATCCTGTTTCCAGCAGTGGCCAAGCCAAGGCATTTTGCGGTAGCCTGTTTTTCATGCACTAAGCCAGTCCTCGATCTGGGAGGGGGCATGAGCCCAAAGTGTGGGGGGGGGCACATTTTGCCAATACTCCCTGCCGCTCCCGACCCTTGCCATAACTCCACATACCTGGGCTGGCGGAGGTCCCCACGCCCCGCCAGCAGAAGCTTTCCTGCAGCGATGTTTGCCATCACGCTGCCTGCCCCGCATTCCCACCCTGGCGTGCATGCTCGTTTCACACATGCCCAATTTCACTAGCATGTGCATGGGGGAGGGGGAAAGCAAATATCACTGCAGGAAAGCTTCTGCTGGCGGGGCTTGGGACCCCTACCAGCCAAACCAACAGACCTTGGGGGGCCCCAAACCCAAATCGGGGGGGGGGTCCAGACCCCCAAAGCCACTGGCTGTAACCATTAGGCTATTCCTCCACATTGACACTGGTGTGCCCAGTTTATAATATGGATTGTCCTCTGCTGCCACAACGATGTTCATGTCCCTTGTTTTGTCCCGTTCACAGTCTGCACGTTTCCGTTTGTAAAATAGATTTTCATTCTGCATATAGGCAGCACTTGGTCATCCATTAATCATGTATTTTAGAACAAGCTGTATTTCGGCACATCCTGTTCTAAAATACATTATTATTATTTGCTGCATTTGTATCCCACATTTTCCCACCTTTTTGCAGGCTCAATGTGGCTTACATTACAGTAGCGTAGCCAGCGATTAATTTTTGGGTGGGCCTGGAGGTGGACTGGGTGGGCACAGACCTCTTTCCTCTCCACCGTCCACCGCCCGCCCGCCGCCGCCACCACCACATTTTGTGTCCACCCGCGACCGCCAAGCCCGCGACAGCCCCCTGCACTGACCTGAAGCGCGTTCTCCCTCCAATCCAGCACCGGCGATCATACCCAGCCTTCTACCACGTCCAGCGCGCGTCGTCGGAGCTTCTTCTCAGGCGCGTCCCACCTACTCTGCAACTTCCTGCTGGACGTGGTAGAAGGCTGGCTGTGATCGCCGGTGCTGGATTGGAGGGAGAACGCGCTTCAGGTCAGTGCAGGGGGCTGTCGCGGGCGGGGCGGGCCTGTAGCAAAAGTGGGTGGGCCTGGATACGCCCCTGTTACATTATGCCGCCATGACAGTCGTCATTAGCAAAATAAGAAGAACAAAGTATTGTTTCGATTAAGGTAAATGGAATTCATGAGAATTAGAAATAAAGAAATAATTAATACATTACAAGATATGCAAAGAGTAAAATGACATTATGATTAAAGTAAACAATTTAAGGAATTCAGTGTTGATTAGTTCTAATATAGATGTGAAATGAGTTTTTTTATGAAGAATTCTTATTATAGGTCTTGTTGAATACGTTCGTTTTCAGTGACCTCCGGAAAGTTGCTAGATCATGTGTTGTTTTCAAGGTATTCGGCAGTGCATTCCAACGCTGTGCGCAGATGTAGGAGAAGTTGGATGCATATAATGATTTGTATTTGTACATGAGAAATGGATGTCCATATTCTGAGTTGCAAGTCCTTTCTAAAATGCCCTTCCACACTTCCATTCTCCTTATCTCCAGTAACTCAGAAACAATCCATTCCTTCTATTTATTACAGGTGCTTTTCACAATGTTTTCTAAAAATTCTGTGGCCAAGGTTAAAACCTCGGAAAATACGGTACCTGGTGCATTCTGATCCCACTGCAGCAGTTAGTCTGGAGTGTTACTCACTGAGAGAGAGTTCTTCCATTTTGTGATTGTGGAAACTCTTAATATTTCTAGCCCTCACAGCCTTGTGTTTAAGAAAACAATTCTTTACATTTCACCTTTAATAAAGACAAAGAGACACACTCTTGCCTACAGCCATTCAGGACAGGAGATACAGTTTATCTGTAGGGGTGTAATAGTTTCATTTTTCTTCAGGGGACAGGGTTCATTATGCCATCATGTCATCAAGAGTGAATGCTCTTTCAGAAGGAGCACACACTATTAAAACAGAATGCACTGTTCACCGAATGCACACTCATTCCAGATAGTGCATGCATGCATGACCCATTGTGCACACATCTGCTCACTCTTCATGAAGAGTGCACACTTTCGAAAGAATGTGCCCTCTTTCGGAAGAGTATGCGCTACGGACAGCACATGAAAAATCACAAAATGTTGTGGGGGGGGGGGGGGTTCTGCTTCTTTTCATTTGCCAGAAACATGAAAGGACATGGGAAGTGTTGTTTCAATGAATGCACATCCCTATCAATTTGCTCTCTCACCCCAACAAGACAGAGAGGCCAAGTTTGGCACATGCCTTCTACCCTGGGGTCCTCCCTTCTATCAGGAGGTGGATCTATGGACCTGGGGGATTGAGAGGTTTTCCTCTTTGTGTCTAGCAGTTAAAGTAACAAAGCTTAGCACTCACAGGGGCCAGCCCTGTGAGAGTAGTGGGTGCTGAGCACCCCTAATATCGAGCAAGCTCCTTTATTGTGTCCAGGGAGGTAAAACATGCCTGCTGTATTTAGAAGCCCCAATGGCTTTGAAAAGTTGGTGCCTATGTTACCACCCTGGCCTTACACTACACTTCCATCAGCTTTTTGTCCAGCCTCACCTCACCTCTGAATCAACAGGAAACACGGCATCAGAAATACCTCCCTGGAGCAGCAGAGAATGCCATTTTGTATGGAATTTTCTTATTAGGGACACATGGGGAAGGGGGTCTTTTATATCCCGCCTATCCCTTCTCTACCCCTCCATCGACAGAAGTGAAAGGGTTAACGGTGTGACTACAACAGGGCGTGGGCCTCGCTCACAATCCTCTTTCAATACACAGACTGTACAGATAAACATCAATTGTCAATTGCACCCATCCCCCACTCCCTTGCACTACTTCAATAAAACGCAGCAAAACACTTTCCACGGTGCTTTTATTTCGATCCGCCTCATTACAGGCTGAAATATCTAGTCCATGTCCTCACTCTCACTCCATCCTCCATCACTCTCTGCCTATCCACCTCTTCATCCTGAACTGGGCAAGGTCAGAGGAGCCAGTCTGTCTTTCCTGGTTCCCCCTTCCCCAAAAACACAAAGATCCAGAGAGAAAGAAAATGCAAAAAATTGAACCTCGTTTCAAAAGGTCCAGTGATGCACCACCATCATCAGTATCAGATCCTCTCTCCCCCTCCCCCCCCCCCCAACCAAAGACAAAATGCAGTCAACTACCGTACTGGGAAGAGAAGGGTTGTGGCACTGCACCCCCCCCCCCCCCTAGATCTTTGATCTTTCTCCTAGGTAGGGCTAAAGGGAGGGGGAGGGAGGAAAGGCGAATTGGGAGGCTGGAGAGGCTCACCTGCATCCTGGCGGAGAGAGAGAGTGGAAGGTGGAGAGGGAAAACATTTCTGCTCGATCCGCCATCTTCTTCCAGCACTGCCTTCAACTGACTGCAGAGCAAATCCTAGGGCGGCACATGCAGTGGTGCTGCTGAGAAGCGGAGCAGGAGCCAGGCGGAGGCAAAGGCAGCCCTTCACCGCCGCAGTCACTCGCCCTCCTTCGATGCAAATGCTGCTGCACAGAGCGAGCCTGCCCTGCTGCAATGAACCGCTCTTCCCAAAGCAATGCCTCTCACTGACTGCAGAGGACTCAGCAGCCAATACCCGGCAGTTCCTCCTTCTAAATCCAGACACAGTCGCTCAGCCCTGGGTGGGGGGAAGGGAAGGGGCGGTCAGTGCAGGAGGAAGGGGGAAGGAGCTCTCTCCAACCACCTTTGCCAGTTGCCACCTGAAGAGCCGCACCATCGGCTCTGCCTTCAACTTCACACGTTTGGTTGGTAGGTACGTGTGGGGCCGTAACTAGGGGTGGGCAAAGGGGCACGAAGCTCCCTGGGGATAGGAAAATGCTTCAAATGCAAGAAGCAGAAGAAAAGTCAGGTTGCTCCTATCATCAGATAAAGGGAAGAGGGGGAAGAGAGCTGGGGATCAGAAGGGAGGAAGTTGGGGGGGGGGGTGCACAAAGACGCATGGCTGACTGTTGTCCCAGGCGCTAAAATTCTTAGGGCTCAGTTATGAAAAGGCTTTTCTGTTGCATCATCTTCCTTACTTGAAAATCTCCTGAAGCACTGGGGTTTCAGCTGTGACTGTTTGATTACAGTAATAATGAGGTTCTTCAGAATACAGATTGGGGTTGGGGCAGCAGGCCACAGGATTGGGCTAAAAGGGAAAGACCTGCTTCAGTCCCTGAGGCAGGTGCTGAACATTCTTTCTGCAGCTCAGCGACGCACAGGGCCCTAGATGGAAGGGTGGGGGAAGGGGTTCAAACTGGGCTCTTAGAAAACAACAGTATAATTCTTCTTGACACCTTCCTGAGGAAAAACTGGAAGAGCTTTCTGCTGTTTTGGCACACATTTGTCAAATGCTCTGGCAATACAGCTCTGGCAACAGTACAGAAATGGGTCGCTCCTAACTCTTGGGAAAAGCGAGCAGGCAAAATATGAAATAGGACACACTATTCGTATTAGCAAAATTGTACAGGTGATCAATCAAAATATTGTAGTTTACAAGTCCATATGTTCAGGGAGATAAAGAAATAAATACCAGAACTGTGCATTCAAAATTCGTAATAATGACAAAAGCAAGTGGCGCCTGATGTGTCCCCCAAGAGGTGGAAGATGTGCCACAAAATATTTGGTGTACACAGCAAGCCTGTGCTTCCTTTACAACCATCAGTGTCTGCAAACTGGGAAGACCAGTAATCTTGAGAGTCTTTCTTGAAATCCCCATAACAGGTCCCAATGACTCCCAATAATGACTGCTGCCTCCAGCCCCAACTGAATGTGTTGCAGGTCTGCTGTCCACAGCTCTTGCGGCATAGTTTCAGAGTAGCATAGTTGCTGGTTTTTGTGTTGCTTCCATAGTATCTGGGATCAGCCACCAGGGTGTTAAACTGGATCCGCTACAGTGAGAGCAACACAGGAACAAGGGAATAGCGTGATCAACAAGGCTTCCAAAAACCAAAGGAGATGAGAAGGACATGTACAAAATGGGTCCTTTATTGAAGCTGACTCGAGACGGCACCGTGTTTCGACCATACAGCCTGCCTCAGGAGTCTTAATTTAGTTGTGATTCAAGGTTGAATAGTAAAATCTGGCAAAGGAAAGTGGTAAGATGTCATGGTTGACAGTACCAAAGGTAGCAGAGGTGTTGAATTGCAGCAGCACCATCTCTCCATCACTGCCCAAAACACACTTTACCTCAGCAGCAAACAGAATTAAGCACCTATGGGGGTAAGAAGCAAAATAATTTGCAAAACAAGACAAAAACAAACCTCTTTAAAATGTTAAACTAGCAAACAAGGAAAAACAAACCAGCACAGCCACAAATTTAATGGTAAATATAGAGAGTTTCTTTGGCAATCACATGTAGATCAAAACCTGACACAGACATGGTTAAGAAAAGGTGAATTTAAACCTATGGATGATAGACTGAAAATGAAAGGACAGGACAGTGAACTACAGACAAGATGGTTTACAGCCAACACCGCAAAGAATTGACAAAAGCAGACAGATACGGATTCAGTAGAACAGAACTGAAGTGGTTACCCATGGCATTACTGAGTGTGATATGCAGATTTCAGAAGGCCTGAGTTCAGAAAAGCACAATAAGGTCGCATGACTCATCCACTGGAAACTGTGAATGTGAATACTGTAATGTAACACTGCAATACTAGTCTACCAGAGAACCTCTGGGATCACAAACCTGACAAAATTGTACAGAATGAAGAAGTTGTGATCACCTGAGATATTTTCATTCCTACTAATTAAAAAAAAACAAAACTTAATGCAAGAAAATTGGACATTGCTTTACAGGAAAAAAAAGACCCCCACAAGACAAATGTGTCATGTCAGGGGACTATTATGCACAACGTATTGGAAAAGAAGGTCCTCAAATATCAAGAAACGCAATCGGATGTCAAGAAAACATGGCAGGAAGATACAAAAATTGTTCCTTTTGTACATGGCTCCACTTGCCTGATTACAATGAACATCCAAGCACATCTTGATATATATTACACCCTAGAAACTCCATAAGGATGATTTATTTAGCATAATGCAAGTATTCAGACAAGCACTCATAAATTCGAGAGACAGACTCAACATATCTTCGCTTGCCCATGAGGTTCATTCCTTTCATGGTATGTGTAAAACAAACTCATTTTGAAACAGTAGACCTCAGTGAAGATCTTAGAAAGCTCAACTTCGAATACAGTCTGCTGTTCTGTACAGTCTATAGGAATGCCATAGCTCTTGTTTGAATGCTCAATAGAATTACAGAGGGTCAATATACTAAAGGGTTTAACCAGGCAGGAGAGGCTCCTGCCCAGTTAAATCCTGCTGAGCTGGCCAAGCCCAGATATTCAGCAGCACTTAACTGGGTAGTGCGTTGAATTTCCCCTCTGAATACCAAAGTATTAACCAACTAGATTAGGGGCAGTCCATCGGCAGAGCCAGCACATAACCGGTTCGTGTCATATTTAATCTGGAAACTGGTAGAGTGAATGGATAAAGTTAGGACAGCTGAAAGACAATCCTAACTCCACCCACTGAGCTAACCAGGCACTGGTCTCAATGTTTGACCAGTGCTTGGTTAACTTCTGGGTTGCCGCACTAATCTGGATGTTCAGTGGTGAAAGCCAGACATGCCCTGGCACTGAACATCCAGGGTTAATTCAGCCCTTAGCTGTGAGTAGCTTACAAATTGTTTACTGCGGTGGGCTGAATTGGGCCCCTAGTAATTTCATCAATCAAAATTGTAAATTGGTGATCTCTACATAAGCACCACACTTGTATGTAGTAAATCTACAGCGAGCAAAAGTGGTAATAATAATAATACACTGTTTCCAAGATGAGCTTTGTGATATCCTGCTTTAGAGATGTGACAATACCTAGTTGGGCAGACTGGATGGACCGTTCAGGTCTTTATTGTCTGTCATTTACTATGTTACTATATATATGTAGTATAATTGATGAAAACCAACTAGAAAAAATAATAATATACCATGATTTACAAATTGAACTACAAAAACGTTGGAGTAAAAATTGATGGCAATACCAATTGTGATTGGTTCTCTTGGAACAATATTGATTAGACTCCCAAAAGACTTGGAAAGTTTAAATTTAAAAGACATAACCCCCATCAATTTTGTATAAACTACCCAACTTGGAACAGCACACATTTTGTGCTGAATCTGTGTGATTCCCAGGTACTTGGATGTGACCTAAATTAATGGAGTTAAGCTCAGGTAGCACTGGCCATGATCTGCAACATATGAAGACATAATAATAATAATAATAATAATAATAATAATAATAATAATAAAATGTAACAGAATAAATGCCTTACAAAATTATAAAAATCAGGGTTCACATAAATTGTTATTAGTTTCTCAGGGATATAGAAGGGAAAAGAGGAAAAACTGAGCAGAAGCAGAATTTAAAAGTGGTAGAAAGATGGATGCATTTCTCATCTTGGGCCAAAATAAAGGGGTTCCCCCACTTTGGAGGTAATTCTATAAGTGGGTGCTTCCATTTAGGTGCACTCAGATTCCATTATACAATATTAGTGTAACCTGGTATCAGCATGCCTTAAACCTGGTGTAATTGAATGCTGTAACTTATGTGTATAACTAGAAGACCCACCCTTGCTCTGCCTGTGTTTATATCCCTTTCATTTACATGTTATACCACTTACACACACCATTACAGAATAACTCTTAAGCACTCTACTGGTACACATATGTGCATAAATGCTAGAACTCTAGACATTTAGGGCCCCTTTTATCAAGCTGCGGCAAAGGGGGCCAGTGCTGGCATTGCCCTGTGTTTTACACATGCCAAGGCCCCCTTTCACCGCAGCAGGTGAAAGGGAAGTCTTGTCTTCCTGCAGGAAATGGCCATGCAGCAAGTAAAGCACTTGTCGCTCAGCCATTTCAGGGGGGAGCCCTTACAACCCATTGAAGTGGCAGTAAGGGCTCCCACATTAACCTGGCGGTAACTGGGGATTACCACTGGATACATTCCAGCAGTACAAAAATAAATTTTTGTAGCACCGGAAATGATGGCTTGCTAAGGTTGGGAAGTACTGCTGGGCTGCTGCAATATCCCGGTGGTCCTTCCTGTATAGCGAGTGGTAAGGCCGCATTGGGCTTACCTCTGCTTAGTAAAAAGAGCCCTTAGATGCATAAGAGGCTTGTAAATGCAGGTGCCAAGTTATAGAATTGCCTTTCCCCCCCCTGATTCTATAAAGTTTGTCAAAAACTGCAGTGCAAATTTAAGCATGGTTTGGATTTGCGTACACAAGTTAATTGAATAAAGAGCCAATTAGTGCCAATAATTGGCTTTTTAACAAGCAATTATTGGCACTAATTAGATTTAATTGGGTGTTACAGGATCCAAACCTAAAATTTACGCATGGCCTGAAAAAGGGGGCACGAAAGGGGACAGTCATGGACATTTTGGGGTGGAGCAGGGGCATGGTTTCAAGTTATGTGTGTAATTACAGAATAAGGGTGCTCTTCATGTAAATTTAGGTGTGGGCATTTGCACCACATTTTCATTGGTACAAATGGCCATGCCTAAATTTACATGCGCTATTATAAACCATGCCAAAATTTTAGGCACAGCTTCTAGAATACGGCTTAAGCCTTTTTTTCTGTGCTGATTTTTTCAGATGCCATTTACTGATTCTAGCCCTTCCTGTCCACAGGTAAACTGCTTACTACATATAAGAAAAGGATATTATGAAAAGAATAGGTACATCAAATGAGGTAAGCAAATTAAGAATATGTAAATCAGATCAGGTAAGTAAATTGTGTGATCATAAAACCAAAGCTCTTGAAAATCAGTGGATGAGATCTGGAAGACTTTGCTGAACCGAGAATACTGGCGCTGATTCCCTACTCTGACCGGCTACACTGAACAGAGACATAAGAAACACTCTAGATATATAATTTAGAAATTAGTGGTTTCTTTCAGCACAGCTAGAGTAAACACAGCAGTCTCAGAATCTCTCGCCCTCTTAAGAGAAAATAGCTCCGGGAAATCTCTCCAGTGGTGGTTGGAGGAGGGCGCTTCTGCTACAGGATGTGATGAAAGTTCAGCTGGAGAACTGTCTGAAGCCTTTTGCCAAGCTATGGTGCAGATACTATTTTTTTCGGAGATTCACTGCTGAGTGTTCATGTTAGGACTTTGCTTTTACCTAAACACATCGGGAAAAAAAATGCAGTTCTCAAAATATGGCATTTGCATTGGATGACGCACTAAACATGCTAACTAGATCAGTGAATAACAGTGGCAAGTCTCTCTAGGCAGCAGATAGGAACTGTGCTCAGATGATCAGGGTCTATGCCATGGAAGCCTCGGTAGATAACCGTAGAAAGTTCCGGTTGAAATAACAGGTTGACAGAAAATCTTGAATTACAGTACATTGAGCTTGTGCAGAGACTCTGCTGTCTCCTTGGCGGGGAGCTGTCCTTGTCCCAGTGGTGCTGAAAGCAGCTAGCGGTAAAGTATTTGCGCAGGTGTGCTGCAGTTTAAAGGAGCTCCCTGGTGCCCTGTGCTGTAGTGTGGACAGATATCAGGGAAGGGAGTTCTGTACTGCTACAGCTATTAAAGGAAGCCTTAACTACTGAGGTCCCTTGATGTCAAAAGACAGAGTCTAATAACTTTACTGGCATGGCATATTTTACATACGTTTCCCAAGTAATATATAAAGAGGTTAAAATAAAAGGATAAAATAGTGATAACACTACAATAATACTCAAAATAAGATACCAATTGAGAAAGTTAGTACTGTATCACTTTACAATAAACAGTTTTCTGCTTAAAATCTCCAATGATGTTCCATAGGCCCTAACAGCGCCAGCACTGTCTCTATCTAGGTGCCACTTACTACTACTACTACTACTTAACATTTCTAGAGCGCTACTAGGGTTACACAGCGCTGTACAATTTAACAAAGAGAGACAGTCCCTGCTCAAAGAGCTTACAATCTAATAGACAAGTGAACGGTCGGTCCGATAGGGGCAGTCAAATTGGGGCAGTCTGGATTCACTGAACGGTAAGGGTTAGGTGCCGAACGCAGCATTGAAGAGGTGGGCTTTAAGCAAAGACTTGAAGACGGGCAGGGAGGGGGCTTGGCGTAAGGGCTCAGGAAGGTTGGTCCAAGCATAGGGTGAGGCGAGGCAGAATGAGCGGAGCCTGGAGTTGGCGGTGGTGGAGAAGGGTACTGACAGGAGGGATTTATCCTGTGAACGGAGGTTACGGGCGGGAACCTTATATTTTTAAGCTCTGTGTTTCTTTTTTTTCTGTAATATGTTAAATATGAAAACATTATCAGACTTCTCATAGTGAGGTTTAATGTATTTGAAAACAGTAATCAAATTATCTATCTTCTCTCCAAAGGAATATTTTAGTTGTCCTAGTCAATCCTTGCTGCTCAATGTTCAAATAAATACGTTGGAAAATGATTTTGTAATCATGATTTTGTAATCTTTTTTTGCAGTTTTTTATATTCAAAGACAAAAACGTTGAGTCTGCAGTTGCAATACAAAACAACAGTCTTCGTTTTTAATATAGGGGCCCTCTTAGTAAACCATGCTAAACACTAACATGCCCTTAACGGGAAAAAAGGCTTACTGCAAAACGTGGTAAAGCATTTTACAGTAATTTGCTCATCAGCACAATGCTAATCATGTGGGTGGGGAATGAGTGCGGAAGCATTATCCAACTAGCGCAATCACATGAGCATGTGTTGATTGGATAATGCTGACTTAGAGGCCCTTTTATAAAGCAACTAGCCGTTAAGCCCGTTAAAACGGGCGCGTATTGGAATGTTTTTTTTCCCAAGGCCCCCCTCCCGTTGCAGCTGCAAGGCCCCCTGCCATCCTCCTTCCCTGCCAGCTGCAAGGCCCCCTCTGTCCCTCCATCCCAGCTCCAAGGCTCCAGTCCTCCCCCCTTCCCAGCTGCAAGGCCCCCTGCCCGCCCTCCCTCCCAGTTCCAAGGCCCCAGGCCCTCCCCCCAGCTCCCAAGGCCCCCTTCCCTCCCTCCCAGTTCCAAGGCCCCCTGCTCTCCCTCACAACTGTAAGGGGCCCCATTCCCTCCCTCCCTCCCAGTTCCAAGGCCCCTTGCCCCCCCATGCCTTCTTCCCAGCCAGCTGGAAGGCCCCCTTCAGTCCAGCCCTCCCAGCTCCAAGGCCCCCCCTCCTTCTGAGACCTCCCATGTCCCCTCCCCCCCCCAAGGTAGCCGCTACCGCTCCCCCCCACCCCGGAGTCGCCCCCTCCCCCCCTTCACCCGGCCCGGGCCCTCTCTTCGTTATTCAACTTACAGCAGCGCCAAAACAGCAGCAAGCTGCAGCTCCCGTTGGCCTTCCTTCACTGCCTGTGCCTCGCCCTCGTGTGACGTCACGTCGGCGAGGGCGGGGCACAGGCAGGGAAGGAAGGCCGACGGGAGCTGAAGCTGAGCTGCTTGCTGCTGTTTCGGTGCTGCTGTAAGTTGAATAACGAAGAGAGGGCCCGGGCCGGGTGAGGGGGGGGGCGGTGGCGGCTACCTTGGGGGGGAGCGGTAGCGACGTCAGCGGTTCCCTCCCTCCCCTTCCACGCAGTTTCCCTCTCTGTCCTGCCCCCCTCGCCCCGTCATCACGTCTTGACGCGGGGGCGGGACAGAGAGGGAAGTCTCTACTGCGCATTTGCAAGTGAGTACGGTCACTTGCCTTTTATATGTTTGATGGTAGGGCTACCACACATGTAACATGTAGCAAAACATCACTACCACGGAGCACGTCCAGGCACAATGCAACAGTTTTGTGTTCCCCATGCCAGAAAATATTTTTTTATTTCCTAGCACAGGGGTGTGGTGTAGGCGTGTCCGGTGGTAGTCAGCCACTCCCGTGTGCTGTCTTATTACCACTGGGTTAGCAAGTGAGCCCTTATTCCCTCCTAAACAGGTGGCAGTAAGGGCTCATGTTCTAAATTGCTGCATGCTAATATTTTTATTCGTGCACAGCCAGGTGGTAACAGCAGTTAGTGTATCTGGGTTTAAAATAGGTCTGGACAAATTCCTGGAGGAAAAGTCCATAGTCTGCTATTGAGACAGACATGGGAAGCAACTACTTGCCCTGGGATTTGTAGTATGAAGTGTTGCCATGATTTGGGTTTCTGCCACGTACTTGTGACCTGGCTTGGCCGCTGTTTGGAAAACGGGATACTGGACTAGATGGGCCACTGGTCTGACCCAGTATGGCTACTCTTATTTTCATTTACAACTTCCATTTAAAATAATGGAAACTCCAGTTGCGGTAACCAGTGGCCTTGGCATGTGGCAATTGCACGCATTCACAGTACTGCAGACCACTTTTTACTGCTGCTTAGTAAAAGGACCCCTAAATGTGGGAGCACTTAGGTGCATGGTAAGTGCTCCTGCATTAATTTATTTGCAGGTCCCACTACTGGAAAAATTAGCACAGGATCTGCAAAACAAATATGGGGCCCTTTTACAAAGCTGAGGTAAACAATAACGCATGCTTACCGTGGCAAAAAAATGGTGTATCATGGGACACACTGAGGCATTCCATGGTAATTTTGCCATGTGTATGCACTACCCACACACTAAAAAAATAAAATGTATTTTTTGGTGCAAGGATCATGTCTGAGGGGGTGGAGAGTGAGCACGTTCTGCGCTAATCAGTTCATACAGCTACATTGCCGCATACTAACCAATTAATGTGTGCTTAGCATGTGAGCCTGTAGTACCTACATAATGGGTGGCAGTAAGGGCTCACATGCTTAACTGTTTTAATGGCCACTAATACCAAAAATAGGAATTTCAGCCATTTTACCCTAGCAATAAAATTGGCCTCAGGGCATGGGGAACGACCCACATAAGGGGATGTTTGGTAAAAGGGCCCCTATATATTTAAAATTTGCTCGATATTGTCATATTAAAAATGGACTTAGCAAGTGGGAAAGTCACACATTAGCATATGCAAAGCCCAGATTTTTCCACTGCTTAGTAAAAGGGCCTCACAGACAGCTAAATAAAATCAAATGCACAGCTTCTTGGGGGGCACGTTTTCTGATTTAACCAAAATAGAGTCTGAAATAGTGTGAAAAGGAGGCAAATGCACAGTTAAAAAAACTATTTTGTGCCATTTTGTAACAATATTTGACAGGCTAATGGTATAACGTTTGAAGTACATTCGTGGTTACTGGAGTCTCAACTCACACACACGTGCGATTTTCAAAATACTTGCCAGTTTTAGCAAATGAAACAACTCATCCCCTACATTAGGGATGTGAATTTGTTTGGTTCATGAGTGTGCCTTAAAAATGTAGTGCTGAACTGATTTAAGAGGCACTGACCTACAAGCGTAAGGGCCCAGACGCTTAAAATCTAATGCCGCTATATACAGTCAATGTATTTATTATCTTTGAAAACCCGCTTTAAGAAATAGGAGACTACCTTGAAACAGCGATATGCGAAACATGGATCTATGTCGGTGAACCCGAGTCTCCGTTACGCATGCTAAATGAAGCTTTCTAGATATAAAGTCGAATGACTTCTAATGAAAGTGATACAAAGGCATGTTTTCAAAGCACTTAGCCTTCCAAAGTTCCATAGAAACCTATGGAACTTTGGAAGGCTAAGTTCTTTGAAAATATGCCTATTTAAAGTCTTTAAAAATATCATAAACAAAAAAAGGGATCGATGAGGATTGTGGGGCCTCCTCTCCAACATGCTTGGCTCAATTAGCCATTATAGAGGTGGTCACGTGGGTCTGATGATCCCCCCCAAAAAATTATCTGGTTAAACTAGACCGTATTAAGATATTATTGATGTGAGATTGAAGTTGAGTATAATGAGATTATAAAATCTAATGCCGGCAATAGGAGCAAATAGTAGCAGAACTGCACACATCTTAATGCGCACAGCTTGCACAAAACCCTGCAGCAGGAGTGCTAATCTGGGCGCTGAAGATCAGCACAAATTGTATTGAAATGGTTCAAATGAGGTGATTATGTATTCATTCCCATGCTCACAAACTAACACTGGCTTAATGCCGAAAACTCACTGCCAGGTCGGAGATAGTTTTTAGGTTTTCAGAAGAGGATTTCTTCTGCATTATTCACATTAAATTGCCATTTCTTTTGGCTTCATTTGAAAGGACACAGAAGCCCATGCAGCCCATAGTGCTGATACGGTAGTGAGAAAAAACATGACTACAAGTTCAAGCAAAGCTGGGGGTGAGGGCAGACATTGGCATCTGCACTTTGGTATAAACCTCTTAGGTATTTAAACTGCAAAAAAATGTGTGGGGGGGGGGTCTTATGTTTTATGGTATGGGGAAAGGGTACCAATATCCTCTTGCACTTCCTGTTTTGCCTGGTGCATGCGCACAAGAGTTTCACAATAAGCCGAGCTCTTATGCATATGTATCAGTCACCTTCCTCCCCCTTGCTTTCGCTTTATTAGCGCACAGACATTTGCATTCATTTGCTTTGAGTATTGGGGGGCTAGTTTTCAGCACTGTTCTTGCACTATGGAATGTGCACTCTTGCCTCTAGCACCAGAGTCTTGAGCATCGGGCTCAAGACGCAGAGGGGAACAACCCTGAAAAGGTTAGGGCTCTTCAGCTTGGAAAAGAAATGGCTGAGGGGGGATATGATTGAGGTCTACAAAATCCTGAGTGATGTGGAGGTGAATCGATTTTTCACTCTTTCAAAAAGTACAAAGACCAGGGGACACTCAATGAAATTGCATGGAAATACTTTTAAAACTTGCTGCTGGAGGATGTGGTAACAGTGGTTAGCGTATCTGGGTTTAAAAAAGGTTTGGACAAGTTCCTGGAGAAAAAGTCCATAGTCTGTTATTGAGATGGACATGGGGGAAGCCACTGCTTGCCCTTGGATTGGTAGTATGGAATGTTGCTACTATATGGGGTTCCAGAATCTTGTTACTCTTTAGGATTCTGGAATCTTGCTATTCTTTGAGATTCTACATGGAATGATGCTACTAATTGCACGCTATTCTATAAAGGGTATGTCTCCTTTATAGAACGGCGCTTAGGGCATAAACCATGCCTAATTTTAGGCGCTGGCAAGTACACCTGTTAAAAGCAGGTGTAAATGCTGCCACCTAAATTAGGCATAGTTTGGCTGAATTCTGTATTTATGCATGCAAAATTTTGGAACGGCCCTAGCCAATGCCCCCCCCCCCCCCCCCCCACAATTACACACATTAGGATTTACATATGGATTGTTATAGAATACAATCTGCACATAAATCCTAATTAACACCAATTAACAGACAATTATTGTTAGCAGTCAATTACTAGCGCTGATTGGCTTGTTAGGAAATTAAGTTGCGCATGCAAATCAGCTAGGTGCGTTGATTTGTGCACGCAACTTTAGTCACCGTTTATAGAATCCAGGGTAAGCTCCTAAGGGGCCCTTTTAACAGAGCAGTGGCAAACCCAACGTGAGCTTACCACTCGCTCTTCTGGGACCTGGTTTGGCCACTGTTGGAAGCAGGATACTGGGCTAAATAGACCATTGGTCTGAGGCTATTCTTATGTAAGGTGTGGTTAGTCAGCCGGTTCACATTATAACACTATAGCACAAGTTAAATTGAAGCTATTAAAACAAATGTGTGAAACAAATCATGAAAAACACCTAAAAATCAGGAAAACTTTAGAAAAAAACCACACACTTTCTTTTTTTGTACCTAGGGCAATAGTAGGGTAAGGGTCACCTAATGCAGCTTAAAATGGAATACTGCAGGATGTGTCAGGCATCCTGTGGTAACTCCAGAATGTGTACGTGCTAACCACACAATAAAAAATATTTTATTCTAGTAAAAAAGGCCCGTTTCTGACACAAATGAAATGGGCGCTAGCAAGGTTTTCCTCAGCTCCCCTGCAGCCACCCATGTCCAGCGACCCTCCTCTCCCCCTGCAGCCACCCATGTCCAGCAACCCTCCTGTCCCCCTGTGCCCACTGCAGCCACCCATGTCCAGTGAACCTCCTCTCTCCCCTGCCCCCCTCCTGCCGCCCATGTCCAGCTACCCTCCTCTCTCCTGCCTCCCTCCAACCACCCATGTCCAGCGAACTTCCTCTCTCCCCTGCCCCCCCTCCAGCCACCCATGTCCGGCGAACCTCCTCTCTCCCCTGCCCCCCCTCCAGCCACCCATGTCCAGCGACCCTCCTCTGGACATGGATCAGCTGTGAGGCATGTTTTTTCCCCCTGGGTTCTGAAGTTGACATCATAATGGCTACGGTGATGTCAGCCTGATCTATGGAGCCTAGCAGACCAACTCCACGGTCCCAGGCAAGTCAGAACGTTGGAGGTGAGAATTATTATATAGGATTTTTTTTGAGGGGGCATGTCAGAGGCAGATAGTGGGTGTTCTTGTACTAACCAGTTAGTGCAGCTACATTACTGTGGGCTAACTAGTTAGCGTGTACACCTTTACCACCTACAAAATGACCACGGTAATTTTTTTTAAATGGCCATGCGCTAAATGGCAAGATTAGCACATGGCTATTATAATTCACAGAGTTCAATCACTTTTCTCCGTTGTAGATATGGTGAATAAACAGGAAAAAGAAAATGATTTTCTCCATGACGTATGTAGGAGTTCCACTGTTGTTGTGCCTGATGAAGCTTATTGCTGAAACAGCAACGCTCTGTCGAGCATATCTTTTTGTCAGATTAAATGGTCTCCTATTTCAACAATTGTGTTTCAAGTTAAATGAAAATACAACATTTTAAATGGAATGAAAATTTAATGAAAAAGACTTACTGAAATATAATTAAAATAAAATTGGATTTTTTTTTAGACTTGTGAAGTGAAATTGGGCTTGAATTGCACAGGTAGCTGAGCATCTGAAGTCTTTTCCTCCTGTTTTTGAAAACACTCAATGGAGTTTAATTATTTACATAGTAACATAGAGGGGCATAATTGAAAGGGACACCCAAGTATTGCTGAGCACATCCTCGCAAAACGTCCCGGCGAAGGGGCAGGGAAACCTGTATTATCAAAACAAGATGGACGTCCATCTTTCGTTTTGATAATACGGTCGGGGACGCCCAAATCTTGAAATATAGGTCATCCTTAGAGATGGTCATCCCTAGACTTGGTCGTTTCTGATTTTCGGCGATAATGGAAACCAAGGACGCCCATCTCAGAAACGACCAAATGCAAACCCTTTGGTTGTGGGAGGAGCCAGCATTCATAGTGCACTGGTCCCCCTGACATGCCAGGACACCAACCAGGCACCCTAGGGGGCACTGCAGTGGACTTCATAAATTGCTCCCAGGTGCATAGCTCCCTTACCTTGTGTGCTGAGCCCCCCCAAAACCCACTCCCCACAACTGTACACCACTACCAAAGCCCTTATGGTTGAAGGGGGGCACCTAGATGTGGGTACAGCGGGTTTCTGGTGGGTTTTGGAGGGCTCACATTTACCACCACAAGTGTAACAGGTGGGGGGGATCCCTGAAGTGCACTGCACCCACTAAAACTGCTCCAGGGACCTGCATACTGCTGCGATGGACCTGAGTATGACATTTGAGGCTGGCACAAAATATTCTGAAAGATATTTTTTGAGGGTGGGAGGGAGTTAGTGACCACTGGGGGAGTAAGGGGAGGTCATCTCCGATACCCTCCAGTGGTCATCTGGTCAGTTCGGGCACTTTTTTGTGCCTTGGTCATAAGAAAAACAGGACCAGGTAAAGTTGCCCAAATGCTCATCAGGGACGCCCTTTTTTTCCATTATGGGTTGAGGACGCCCATGTGTTAGGCACGCCCAAGTCCAGCCTTAGCTACACCTCCGACATGCCCCCATGAACTTTGGTCGTCCCTGCGACGGAAAGCAGTTGGTGACGCCCAAAATCAGCTTTCGATTATGCTGATTTGAGCGACCCTGTGAGAATGACGCCCATCTTCAGATTTGTGTCGAAAGATGGGCATTCTTCTCTTTCGAAAATGAGCCTCATAGTAATATAGTAGGTGACGGCAGAAGAAGACCTGTATGGTCTATCCAGTCTGCCCAACAAGATAAACTCATATGCACCACTTTATATGTATACATGACCTTGATTTGTATCTACCATTTTCAGGGCACAGACCGTAGAAGTCTGCCCAGTACTAGCCCCGCCTCCCAACCACTCACCGGTGCTGTCACCCAATCGCCGCTAAGCTTCTGGGGATCCATTCCTTCTGAACAGGATTCCTTTATGTTTATCCCATGCATTTTTGAAAGCGTGGGATAAACATAAAGGAATCCTGTTCAGACGGAATTTACTTGCTGTTTTTCGCCTTAACATTAGCAGATTGTCATTAATAGACAAGAAATAGAAAATCAGTAAAAATGGCCTTAGTGCATGTAAAAGACCTGTGAAAGGGCATTTTAAGACCAGCTTTTACCACATCTTTCTACAAAAGCCCCTAAGTGACTTGCCCAGGGTCACAAGGAGCTGCAGGTTCTCAGCCCACTGCTTTAACCATTAGGCTACTCCTCCTCTCAGACAAGCGATATTTTGGGCATGAACGGGAATTATGAATTTGTGATCATGAAACATATATTACAGATGGTTATATATTAATACCTAAGAATGTCCTGTTCTGGGGATAAAAAATAGGGGAGACAAAGTGGCAAACACTGTTTTCCCTAATTTTCTTTTTTGGGGATCCTCATCTCTAGCTATCATATGACAAAATAATCACTGAAATCAGGAGTGAAAGCAACTGTTCAAAACATGAACTATTACCGAGATAGAAACATATCGGCAGATAAAGGCCAAATGGCCCAGCCAGTCTGCCCACCCTCCATAACCCTTAACTCCTCCTTTTTTTTTTTTTGTTACATTTGTACCCCGCGCTTTCCCACTCATGGCAGGCTCAATGCAGCTTACATGGGGCAATGGAGGGTTAAGTGACTTGCCCAGAGTCACAAGGAGCTGCCTGTGCCTGAAGTGGGAATCCAACTCAGTTCCCCAGGACCAAAGTCCACCACCCTAACCACTAGGCCACTCCTCCACTGTTGCTACTATTTGAGATTCTACATGGAATGATGCTATTCCACTAGCAACATTCCATGTAGAAGTCGGCCCTTGCAGATCACCAATGTGGTTGCGCAGGCTTCTGCTTCTGTGCACGTGCAGGACGTCAGACTCACAGAAACAGAAGCCTGCGCAGCCTTCTACATGGAATGTTCCTAGTGGAATAGCAACATTCCATGTAGAATCTCCAATAGTAGTAACATTCCATGTAGAATCTCCAATAGTATCTATTTTATTTTTGTTACATTTGTACCCTGCGCTTTCCCACTCATGGCAGGCTCAATGCAGCTTACATGGGGCAATGGAGGGTTAAGTGACTTGCCCAGAGTCACAAGGAGCTGCCTGTGCCTGAAGTGGGAATCGAACTCACTTCCTCAGTTCCCCAGGACCAAAGTCCACCACCCTAACCACTAGGCCACTCCTCCACTGTTGCTATTTGAGATTCTACATGGAATGTTGCTATTCCACTAGCAGCATTCCATGTAGAAGTCGGCCCTTGCAGATCACCAATGTGGCCGCGCAGGCTTCTGCTTCTGTGCACGTGCAGGACGTCAGACTCACAGAAACAGAAGCCTGCGCAGCCTTCTACATGGAATGTTGCTAGTGGAATAGCAACATTCCATGTAGAATCTTCAATAGTAGCAACATTCCATGTAGAATCTCCAATAGTATCTATTTTATTTTTGTTACATTTGTACCCTGCGCTTTCCCACTCATGGCAGGCTCAATGCGGCTTACGTGGGGCAATGGAGGGTTAAGTGACTTGCCCAGAGTCACAAGGAGCTGCCTGTGCCTGAAGTGGGAATCAAACTCAGTTCCTCAGTTCCCCAGGACCAGAGTCCACCACCCTAACCACTAGGCCACTCCTCCTTTTCCAAAGAGATCCCACATGCTTGTCCCATGCTTTCTTAAACTCTGACCCAGTCGTCTCCACAACCTCCACCAGAGGCCATTCCATGCTTCCACCAACCTTTCCATAAATGAATACTTTCTTAGGTTCTTCCTAAGCCTATTTCCTCTTAACTGCATCGTATGCCCCCTCATTCCAGAGTTTTTCTTCATTTGAAAAAGGCTCACCTCTTGTACATTAATGCCCCCCGACATATTTAAATGTTTCTATCATATCTCCTCTCTTAGGTTCATAAGCCTGTCCTTTTATGTTTTATGTCCAAGACCGCTTCCCAATTTTGCAGCCACACTCTGGACCGACTCCATCCTGTTTATATCTTTCTGTAGGTGCGGTGTCCAAAATTGCACACCGTACTCTAAGTGGAGGCCTCACCAGAGCCCTATACAAGGGCACCATCACCTCTTTCTTCCTGCTGGTCATCCCTCTCTTTATGCACCCAAGCATCCTTCTGGCTTTGACCGTCGCTTTTTCTACCTGTTTGGCTACTTTAAGGTCATCAGACACAATCACCCCCCAAGTCCCGCTCTTCCTTTGTACAAAGAAGAGCTTACTGCTTTATATCACAGAAGCCATCAGCCCTTACTGTTTCAAGGCAGATGTGCTAACAGTCTTTCCCTACAAAACTGAGACTTGCATATACTTTGTTTTTCAAAAGGATTAAGCCGAGTTCACAATTGTGTATCCAGAGGGGCAGCCTGGTGGTAAGAGCAGGGGCAAAGAAGCAGGGAAACCGGGTTCAAAGGCCACTGTTGCTCCTTGTGACCTTGGGCAAATCACAAAACCCCTCTACTGCTTCAGGCACAATCTTAGATTACAAACCCTCTAGTGACTAAGGGGGTCTTTTACTTGTTGGGCAGACCGGTTGGGCCGTACAGGTCTTTATCTGCCGTCATTTACTATGTTACTAAGGTGCATCAGCGTTTTTAGCTCGCTCTAAAAATCAGCTGGCGCTAAAAGCTGAGACATCCATTATATTCCTACGGGCGTCTCCGCATTTAGCGCCAGCTTTGTTATAACGCAGCAAGCCCACCACCCGTTTGCCAAGGCTACCACAGGAGCCTGGCAGTAATGCTTGCCCCCACCGCATGCCATTTCCAGCGTCTGGGGTTAGCACGGGAACCTTTACAGCCTCCTAAATAGGTGGCAGTAAGGATTCCCCCGGGAATGGCTACACAGCAAGTGGTTAACTTATCACACAGCTATTTCCTTTTTTTTTTTTTTTTTTTTTTTACAAAAAAACCCTTTTACTCACTGCGGTAAAATGGCGTCGTGGCATGCAGTAAACCCATGCATTGATGCCACCACAGTCCCCCCTTTACCAAAGTGTGGCAAAAGGGGCCCTAAATGCAAGTTCTCTTCAGCTACTAGTGCAAAGGCATGTGCTTAAAAAAAAAAGCGCCAATGTACTATTTTACCTTTTGTGGACATGGTGGACAAGTCCTTTTACTAAGCTGTGGTGAACATTGGCCTTAGTTCTTTCCCATGCACTAAGGCCATAAACTATTGTTACCATGCCCATAAAGTCCCCATTTTTCTATTTGTTGCATTAATGGCCACGTACTAATGTTACCACTTGCCCGCGGCCATCTGTAAAAATGACTAGAGTACCTACTGCCTCCTATTTTGTAGGTGTTATCCATGCACTAACCAATTAGCACACAGCAATATAGAAGTGCTAACTGGTTAGCGCAGGAATGCCCACTCTATGCCCGACACACCCCCTCAAAAACATACAAAAACTTATTTAGCACGCAGTGAATGTGAGCATTCAAAAACTACCGTATGATGCTATACTACTCTACCACAAACGAACTTTAACACAATACCACTCCAGTGGCGTATCAAGGGGGGCGGTCCGCCCCGGGTGCACGCCGCGCGCCTGTTGGCCGAGTCCGCTCGTTCCCGCCCTGCTGCTCCCTCTGCGCGGAACAGGTTACTTCCTATTCCGGGGCAGAGGGAGCAGCAGGGAAGGAGCGGACCCGGAGCCGACAAGCGTGCGGGGGGGTCGCGCTGCACCCGGGGGAGGAGGGGTGCATCGGCGATCCGCCCCAGGTGTCAGGCAGCCTAGGAACGCCACTGTACCACTCTAATTCCGAATATGACCTCTTTATACTTGACTGTTTAATCTACTATGCCAATCATGATCTCTAATGTAATACCACTGTATCTCTCACTCCAGAAATGGCGATCACCTTGACGGAACAATGTAAGCCACATTGAGCCTGCAAATAGGTGGGAAAATGTGGGATACAAATTCAACAAATAATAATAATAATAGTATCCCATGGTAGTCCATTTTTTGCTGTGTTGGGTATGTGTTAGCACCTAACACAGATTAGTAAAAGGGCCCCTTAAGGACATATCATATAGGAATTAATAAAAATGCAGATCAAAGGATAATTAGAAACACTGCTGTCTATGATCTACAGGCAAAGTCGAGTCCCCCAAGCCACAGAGCTCAGGGCAACGAGCCTAGAATGGAAGGAGAGGTAATTGGATAGATGTCGTAAGCTCATTCCTGGCACATCCTCTTCAAGGCTCTTAGACCTCCAACATTTTTTAGACATAGCTTTTAAATCTCATGGTCAGCAACTGAACAAATGAAACAGCTCCAGAAGTGGGTGATCAGCAACTCTCAGGGCACAGAGTTCAGTAAGCTTCTTTGCTTTTAAGAGAGTCCATCAACATGCACTCTGGAAGCGAACTAAAACACAGTAGTCGGAAATGGTTTGGCATGAAATGGTAAACAAAGGATAATGTGTGATGAAAAGTGATAAGACAAAAAAAAAACCCACCAAGGGCCATTCAAGCTTAGGATAGTCTTTTAGTGGTAGACCCGACACGGGCCGTGTTTCAGCAGCAAGCGCCCGCCTCAAAGGACAATGCACTAAGGAGTCCTTTTATGAAGCTGTAGCAAAAGGTGGCCTGCGCTGGCGATGGCATGTGTGTTTGGCACGCGCCGAGGCCCCCTTTTACCACAGCGGGTAAAAGGGAGATCTTTCTTTTCTTTTTTTTTTAAAGACATGGCCATGGGGCAAGTGAAGCACTTGCCGCACAGTCATTTTGGGGGGGCGGGGGGGGGGGGCACTTACCGCCACTCACTGAGGTTGCAGTAAGTGCTCCCATGCGCAGCACTGTCCAATTATGTCCAATTACTGCCAGGTACACACCAGCACTACACAAATGGTCTGCGCTGGGGGGGGGGGGTACTACAGCCGGGCTGCTGTGGTGTAACCCAGTGGTACTTCAGTTTTAGCATGCGGTAAGCCAGCATTGGGCTTACTACCGCTTTGTAAAAGGACCCCTAAATATATCAAAGCTAAATGTCACACAAAGAACTGGTGACTCATAGGGTCAGCAGCCCTATTAGGACCCCTCAGGGCACTTACACCTAAGAGTGAGTATTATATAGTACAAGGGCTCCGAAATTAGAAGCATAAATCCTTTGAATATCTGTCCCAAATTAACAAAAACAAAAGAAAAACAAAACACACCTTAGCAATTTTTCTGCAACATATACTTAAGTGAAACCTTTTCGAATATTGCCGCTGATCTATTTCAAGTACGTCTTTCAATACATGTGAAGTTCAGGTCTTGATGCAGTATGATATACTGGAAGGGACATTTTCAGAGACATTTTATCCTATCTCCAAGACTTGCAACATAGAGCTTCGTTCACATAATTTGTGACACCATCTACTGTTTGTTGGAAACCTCTCTCTATCTGTAACTACACCTGCTGACAGCTTGGATAAAGGAGCCTTGACCGAGCTCAGGGATGTCTCCACCTTCGAACTTGCTCCAAATTAAAAAAAAAAACCTGTTCAATTTTATCAGAAATTTGGGAGTAACAAGTAGGACCTGAATGGTTTTTTTGTAGTGAAAAAGTGATTGTAGGTAGGTTTGTAAGCAACTTGAATATATAACTGGGTGGGCTGCTTTTAAAGTAAATTAGCATATTGATATACTTTACTGATGTACCCGATTGTATTACATAGTAACATAGTAGATGACGGCAGAAAAAAGACCTGCATGGTCCATCCAGTCTGCCCAAGACAAACTCATATGTGTATACCTTACCTTGAATTGAATTTGTACCTGTCCTTTTCAGGGCACAGACCATATAAGTCTGCCCAGCAGTATTTCCCGCCTCCCATCACCGGCTCTGGTACAGACCGTACAAGTCTGCCCTCCCCTATCCTCTCCTCCCAACCACCATCCCCTCTTCCCCCCACCTGCTCCGCCACCCAATTTCAGCTAAGCTTCTGAGGATCCATTCCTTCTGCACAGGATTCCTCTATGCATATCCCATGCATGTTTGAACTCCGTTACCGTTTTCATCTCCACCACCTCGATTACTGTGGCATATAGATAGATCTTGATCTCTCCTTGCTATTTTCAGGGCACAGACGGTAGAAGGCTGCCCGACACTAGGAAGCCCAATCCAGCCATAATCGGGGCACAGACTGTAGAAGTCCCACAGACTGTAGAAGTCCACCCACCCGATGACTGGAGTTGCTGTCTAAGCACCTGTGAGTTTTGCGGCATATTTGATTATGTCTTGTTCTAACTGCATTGGGCTGTTCTTTTATTTACGAAAGGTGATCTGTAAGTGTAAAAACAACATAACGAAACAAGAGGTCACAATGTTAGAACCAGTAAGACAGAAGAGGGATATGAACAACTCCATCTGTCCACTGCGATCCTTAATAAAAACAGAACTGTCTCCACTAATTTTATGACACATGAAATTCAGCACAACTTTATACTTCCAACTAGTTACCCCTTTCCAGGCAAAAAAACAAAGCATATAAATTAGTCATGATCTTCTTCCACAGGCCTGAAGCCAAACTACCACAGAAGTATTGGTAGACACCTCTGTATATAAGCTTAGGTTCATGAACTTTAACAGAGGTCCAGCCTTTTAGGAACGCAAAGTTCTGTGTGTCCTGCAGCCCAGAAAACTTCCCATCGGAGTTTAGTAGCAGCCTGCTGGGTTCACGTCAGGCACTGATGGCAGTTTTCAGTTCATTATGACGGAACTGCCTTCAGGAGGTGATCGATGTAAGCTCCTGTAACAAGGTCTTCAGGCTGAATTCCCAACTCTTCCATCAGCTTGCAGGCAATAGCCTCACCTTCCTCAGGATCCTGACCATCTTCTAACACCACCTGCACAGCAGCAAAATTCAAACAAGTCAGGTAGGCAAGACAGACACGGACAAGTATGTATATGACCAGACTGCTTTTAACAATTGTCCATTCAGACTGACATGTTTTGACCTGAAAACCACCTCCATTTGAGGTGATTAAAGGTTTGGGCTCCTTTTATAAAGCTGCATTGAGAACTAAGGGCCTCTTTTACAAAGTTACGCTACCAATTCTCTGTGCGGCAAACGAGAGGAAGCCCATTCAAGTCCTATGGGCTTACTCTCATTTGCTGCACGGGAATCAGCAGTGCAGCTTTTTCAAAGAGGTCCTAAAGGCCTTATTCTATAAAAAGTTATGCTGCTAAAATTTATGCCTCTAAATTAGGAGCTTAATCTATTTTGAAGCCTAGATTATGGTTGTAATTTAGGAGCAGTCCAAAGAGAGTCCACGTGCGTGGAGAACTCAATAGGTCCCACAGAGTAACTCGCAGCGAGAAGAAAAGTGGGAACAAAGACCACGGGTTCCAGAGACTGGAGCACACGATATCATGAATTAAAACAAGGTTTATTGAAAATCAAAATTGACTCAACACGACGTTGTGTTTCGGCCAGCGGGCCTGACTCAGGAGTCTGAAACAATATGTATATAATACCATATACATTTAGACTTGTATAAACAAAATGGTCTTTGTTCCCACTTTTCTTCTCGCTGTAATTTAGGAGCATAAATTTTAGGAGAATAAGCTTTATAGACTAAGGCCCTAAGCATGCCTAACAGCAAAAAAGGAGTACCCATGATGCACGCAGGCAACCTGCATTAACCTGAAAATCCGTGCATGCTAACTGCGCACAAAATAACGTTCCTGATTTTTTATTTTTGAGGAGTCATGTCATGGGTGGAGAGTGGGCATTTCTATGCTAACCAGTTAGCGTATCCACATTGCTGCGTGCTAACTGGTTACGCAGAGATATAAAATGGTGGCCATCAAAAACCCACACAGTGAAGAATGACTAGTCCAGGGGGGAAAAATATCTCATACACCTGCGGCAATCTATAAGAATTTCTTACGCACATAGTGCAAAAAGTAATCAATCAATCAAAACCCCACCAAAAACATATTTTTCAGTGTTTTTTTTCTTTTTACACTATAAAATTTTGACAGACCTCATAGACCTGCCTACCAGAAACACAACAAGATCAGCACGAACATACCTAAATCTCCACTACCCAAGCTGCAAAGGACTCAAATACAAATCAACTTATGCATCCAGCGTTTCCTATATAAGTGCACAACTATGGAACGCACTGCCAAAAGTCGTAAAAACAACGTATGACCACCTAAACTTCCGGAAATCACTAAAAACAAACCTGTTCAAAAAGGCATACCCCACCAACCCAACTTAAAAACCTGAATCCCTGCAACACAACAAAGACAAAGCTCGTAATGGACATAAAATAACTCTTCCACTCTAAGATCCCTAATGTGTCTGTCACACATGAACCTTATTCTACCACATCACTTTGTATTTGTCCATACCGGAATTGGCCACATTGAGCCTGCAAATAGGTGAGGAAATGTGGGATACAAATGAAACAAATAAATAAATAAATACATATATACACACACAAGTAATACGTTATTAAGGCATGAAATGTGCACTGCCCCACACTAGTTCAACATGCAGTGCGGTTCAACAACGCACTTGAATTAGAAAATGAAAAACTTATCTTAGCACTGCCCAGTTCATGTGAAGAGTGGTTACACCCCAGCTTATAGATTTGACATGCGTGAGGTCCCAACGGTCCCGTTTCACTCCGCTTCTTCAGGAAACCACAGCGATGGCCATTTAGATTTTCAGCTCACTGGAGGGTAGACTTCCCACTGCCCCACTTTGCTTCCCCCCTAGACTAGTCATTCTTCACTGTGTGGGTTTTTGATGATTATCTGCTGTTGTGTTCAGTGAAGTTGATCTGTGTTGTGGTTTATACATGTTAGCAGATGGCCATTAATGCAAAAAAATATATATATACAAAAAAAGCCGCAGTAAAAAAAATGGCCTTAGTGTGTGGGAAAGACCTGCCTAAGAGCATGCCACTTTTTTTTTTTACCACAGCTTAGTAAAAGGACCCCCTTGTTACTAAGTCGGACACTATATACTCACATCCCATCTTATAACCAATAACACCTCAATAGTGAGAGCAGAGCCCTCTCTAATAAAATTAAAATTTTAAAATTTGCACCCTAGTCCATAAGATCCTCTACGGAGCAGCTCCAGCTTATATGGATGCCCTTGTCAACTTACCACCGAGGAATTCGCTTCCATCTTCTCGTTCATACTTAAACCTCCAATACCCTGAGTGTTCTGGACTCAAGTATAAAACCACGTACGCTTCCACCTTTTCCTATATCGGCACTCATTTGTGGATGTAAGCTGCATTGAGCCTGCCATGAGTGGGAAAGCGCGGGGTACAAATGTAAAAAAAAACAAACAAAAAAAAACGTTGCCTAAGTCTGTAAAAACGGTTCAAGATCATCTGACTTTCAGGAAGCCTCTCAAGACCTACTTATTTGGGCAAACTTACCCTAAAGATCCCGTCCTGGCTCTGTGATTCCTGGACCAACTCGTATAAAGATCTTGTGGACTTAACTACTTTCTCTTAACCCTGTACCTTCCCACCACCCAGTGGCGTACCAAGGGGGGGGGGGGGCGGTGGGGGCGGTCCGCCCCGGGTGCACGCCACTGGGGGGTGCCGCGGCGCACGCCTGCTCCTCCAAGTTCGCTAAACTTCGTTTGTTCGCTGCAGCTCCCTCTGCCCCGGAACAGGAAGTAACCCCCCCCCAGCGGCGTGCACCCCCGACATCTTAACACCTCGCACCACAGACCACCCTAGCCCCTGGGCCAAACCATTTGCCTGTCCCAGTAGTAGACAACGTTACCCTGCACTATCAGTGACAGAAATGTTCCACTTTTCAAAAGGAGATGGGACAATTATAATCAGATTTTATGGATTTAATGTTAAGAATCTGAGCCCTTGGAAGTTCAGAGCAGCTTTCAGAGGCTCTGCCATAATAAGCAGTGCCGTGTTCTGGACAGAAGAAACTGGTAACCCCTCCAAACATTCACAAAACCTCAGTGACAACTTCCAAGAACAGAATGAGACAGAAGTCCCCAAACCCTCCTTACCTCTAGCTCCACAAAGTGTCCCAGTCCTTCCACAAGATCTACATGTACCCTCGTCTGGCCCACCAGGAAGAGTTGTCGTTCTTTGTTAACCACCCCAAGGATCCCACAAGATTCAGACAGCAGGGCCTGTAAAACAATCACACTATTACAGACAAAACAAAGCTCTACAGCCTGATTAATCCTCCAGGAAATCTACCAACTGTGGAGTGGAGTGTAACGGGTAGACGTGAAACCTTTTTTTACTCTTTCCAAAAATACTAGGACTAGGGGGCATGTGATGAAGCTACAAATTAGTACATTTAAAACAAATTGGAGACAATGTTTCTTCACGCAACATGTAATTAAACTCTGGAATTTGTTGTCAGAGAATGTGGTAAAGGTGGTTAGCTTAGCGGGGTTTAAAAAAAGGTTTGGCCGGCTTCCATAAGGAAAAGTCCATAGACCGTTATTAAAATGACTTGGGGAAAATCCACTGCTTATTTCTGGGATAAGCAGCATAAAATGTATTGAACCTTTGGGGGATCTTGCCAGGTATTTATGAGCTGGATTGGCCACTGTTGGAAACAGGATGCTGGGCTTGATGGACCTTTGGTCTGTCCCAGTGTGGCAACACTTATGTAAGCCAGACCACTGTCACTTACTTTCTTAGGGTCTCTCCTAAGAAGGCATTCAGCACGGAGTTCCTAGATTACTATCTCATGGGATCACACTGGCAAACAACAACAGATCTTTGAACATCAAGGATTGTTTTGGTTAACAGAATTTTTTTATTAATGAAAGCATTTTATAGTAAAATTTCTAAACACACTCAACATGGTCATGTTTCAATAAAACTCAGCCATCAAGGGTCAACAAAGCTATCAAAATATGAACCCATGGGCAGCAAACTGGAATGGAAACAGAGGTCATGGCTCCACCAGTATTCTGCCTAACGCAGCATCAGCAATTAGAAAGCTTGGGATTGAGACTGACGATTGGTTTATTTGACCCTTCCAACTAGAAAGATATTCTGTTGCCCTTGTCTAAACCAACTTACGGAGAACTTGAGATTAATCTAGGATGTTAACCCTTTTAAAGAATCTGTTATTGTGGAGAAGACAGATTACCCTTTCAGAATATCATCAATTTAGATAATTTAAATGATTTTCATTGCTAGCACAATACCAGAGATGTAAATTTAAAATTCCAAATGAATTTTGATGACAGAGATTCCTTTTTTTTTTTTTTAACAAATCATGATAAGATACGAAATAGATCTCTCTTTTCAAAGTATTTTGAAAATTTTACCTTTTGGATGTAATTACCCATAACTGAGGTGGGGGGGAGGGGTAATTCTATAACCAGGCACCTCTGTTTGACACCCCAACCCTGCACAATGAGTGCCGATCCTATAATGGTACTTGGGCACTTAAGATTCCATTATAGAATATTAGCACAAACCTGCATTGGCACACCCGTAGTTAGGCCTGCCCACTTACGCCAGGTCGATGGCAGGTGTAAATCGGGGCACCTAAGAGCAATATCAGCATGTGTAACTTACAGTATTCTGTAAGTGTTGTGTGTGAGAAACACGCCCACTTGTACACCCCCACCCCCGTGCAGTTATGACATAAACTACTTATATGCTCCCTTAGCACAAAGTGAATTACTCGCACAAGACAAAGGTATAGAATTACCTTTCACAAGGGTGTGGTATGTATTAATCTACATTTTAATAGATATTCATTATAATATTGAGTTGAGAACCCATAGCCTTACAAAATTACCTCACCAACCCACCCAGTTATTAAAGTCCACCTTCTATCACCTTCCTTCTTTCCTCCCTCACTTAATCTTTGTACATTACTAATTGTATCTGATATCATGGAATGATTATGTCATAACCAAACTCTGTAAGCCACATTGAGCCTGCAAATAGGTGGGAAAATGTGGGCTACAAATGCAATAAATAAATAAATGCCTGTATTTTTATATTGTTTTTTCTTTTTTCTTTAATTTTACAGCTTTGTTGACCCCCTATTGCAGAACTTAATTGAAACATGGCCTCACATGATCTAAATCTTGTTGGACTACAAACGATACCAGCAATGTTTGTCTATCAGTTATAGTAGTCAGTGAAGTTTCCAACAATTCTGAAACATTAAGGTCTCTTTGTAGATTCAAAGATTCCTGTAAATCTCCATTTGTTTTTTTTATTGGGAGATAATAAATTTTGTTCAGAGGTGGTATGTCAGTAGAAGCAAACTTTAAATTTTCAGTCAGATACCTTTTAAATACTACTATAACTGATAGACAAACATTGCTGGTATCGTTTGTATTCCAACAAGATTTAGATCATGTGAGAAAAATGGCCCTAAGGAATTTGCAGACTCCTTTTTATGGAGGGAAGATCTGGGTTTTCCCAGACGTCACCAAATTGACACAGGCCAGAAGAAAAGAATTCCTAGCATTACGACCAGCTACCTTGGCATTGGGAGCTACCTTTAATTTGAATTATCCATGTAAATGCAACATAAAATATTTGGGTGTCAAATACATTTTCCTTAATCCTATTCATTTGGAACAATTTATAGATCAGAAAAAGTTGTCATGAAACAGATTGGAGACGCCTAGTATTGGTTCCAGGGTTAAGATGAATAATTATATAGTGGATAAACCGTTAAGCCTTTTTTTCCTCATGATTTTTCTCTCCTGAGTATAATTAATCGACCCCCCTTAGATGGTGGTCTAAGACAAGATATATAATTTTTTTTCCTTTTTTATATATATAAGAATATTTTCTTATGTAAACGTTTTCTTTCTGAATTTCCTACTCAAGTGTTTGATGCTTGTAATGTGATTAAAAATCATAAATAAAGATATAAAAAAAAAAAAAAAAAAAAAAAAAAGAAACAAACATGGCCATGTTGGGTATAAAAAAAACTTTTCATATAAAAATTATTTAGGATTCTGGTTGACACAAGTATAGGGTTTAAGATCTGTTATCATTTGCTGGTTATACTCGATACAGATCTTGCCTCTCTGTTTTTTTGTTCCTGGGATTATGCTAAAATGTTTCCATTAGGAAGAGGATCTGAAGGAATCGAAAACAGATTAAAAAGACAACCACAATCTCTTCTTCAACTTAGTCCTGAAGGCACAAGGAGATGAAACGCCCTGCCTAAAGAGAGCAAAAAGATGCAGCTCTTACCGTGAGTCTCTCGACATCCGCTGTGGGATAGATGCTGTATTTGGAAAGTTTTGGCCCACTTAGGTCGGGACGTTTATAACATATCAGCTGCCCCTGATTATTCTACAGAGAGAAAAAAAAGACAGATGTGGTCCCTGGATCAAGGAAAGGAACAGGTGGATGTGAAGCGTCTGTTCACGCTTTCCAAAAATACTAGGACTAGGGGGCATGCGATGAAACTACAGTGTAGTAAATTTAAAACAAATAGGAGAAAATGTTTCTTCACCCAACGCGTAATTAAACTCTGGAATTCGTTGCCGGAGAACGTAGTGAAGGCAGTTAGCTTGGCAGAGTTTAAAAAGGGGTTGGACGGTTTCCTAAAGGACAAGTCCATAGACCGCTACTAAATGAGATTGAAGGGGGGCAGACTCAAGAAAAATGTCAGGAAGTATTTTTTCACGGAGAGAGTGGTGGATGCTTGGAATGCCCTCCCACGGGAGGTGGTGGAGAGGAAAACGGTAACGGAATTCAAACATGCGTGGGATAAACATAAAGGAATCCTGCTCAGAAGGAAGGGATCCCCAGAAGATTAGCTGGTGGTGGGAGGCAGGGCTGGTGGCTGGGATAGTGCTGGGCAGACTTATACTGTCTGTGCCAGAGCTGGTGGTGGGAGGCGGGGATAGTGCTGGGCAGACTTATACGGTCTGTGCCAGAGCCGGTGGTGGGAGGAGGGGCTGGTGGTTGGGAGGCGGGGATAGTGCTGGGCAGACTTATACGGTCTGTGCCCTTAAAAAGACAGGTACAAATCAAGGTAAGGTATACACAAAAAATGGCACATGTGAGTTTATCGTGTTGGGCAGACTGGGTGGACCGTGCAGGTCTTTTTCTGCTGTCATCTACTATGTTACTATGTAAACGGACGTGGGAAAAAACCACAATTTCGGGAATAACTTGTATAAAATGTTTGTACGTTTGGGAAGCTTGCCAGGTGCCCTTGACCTGGATTGGCCGCTGTCTGGGACAGAATGCTGGGCTGGATGGACCTTTGGTCTTTTCCCAGTATGGCATTACTTATGCAACATGCTGGAGAAGGGGCTCAAGTAAGCAAGAGTCAGGAAAGAAGAGTGGGGAGAAGTCACTGAATCGGAATGGAAGTAGCTCATTTTGTTAGAACGATGCAAATTAAAATGTTTACCACTGTTTCAATTATCATATTTGGAAGAGAAGATGCATTGGTCCCCTGCCAGTTCTTCTACTAAACATAAGTGCTGGACATACGAAAAGAAACATTATAGAGGTGTCAGGTTGTGTGGGATGGGAGAGGCAAAGTAGAAGGTTTTGCAGGGCAATGTTATAGAATTGTGAGTAAGGAGACAATAGGAGAAGCAGAATCTGAACTCTGGCTTCCCTGTTATTCAGTCTGCTCTAACCACAAGGCTAGTTAGGGTGGAGTCTCACCAGAGATCTAGATCCAGGGATTATATCCCTCTAACTGCTCTCCTTATGACCCTCCTCGTATACCGTCAACCAGTGGCGCCGCAAGGGCAGCTGACACCCGGGGCGGGTCGCCGCAGCGCACCCTCCCCCCTCCCCGAGAACATACCTGGAAGGCGGTGAGGGGCGGGCAGGAGAGCCAATCTGCCGAGTGCACGCTGCTGGGGGGTGTCGGTGCCTCGCTGGTTCCCTGCTCTCTCTGCCCCGGAACAGGAAGTAACCTGTTCCGGGACAGAGAGAGCAAGGAACCAGCGAGGCGCCGACACCCCCAGCGGCGTGCACCCGGGGCGGACCGCCCCACCCCTTCCTACGCCACTGCCGTCAACTTTCATGACAATAACTAGGCTATCGGAGATGATGACTTGCAGGTCCCTTTCCGGTTTGGTGACCAAGGTCTTCTATCCCTTCTCCTCCCCTTCCCCCCCATCAGTGGCGTAGCTACGTAGGGCCTGGGCCCCCGTAGATTTGGCCCTGGACCCCCCTGCCGACGACCCTCTCGACCCCCCCTCCCGCCATCGCCTGCCTTTGCTGGCGGGGGACCCCAACCCCTGCCAGCAGAGATCCTCTTCTTTCCGCAAAAGGCTTCCTTCTGTTTCTGACGTCCTGCATGTACAACGTGCAGGATGTCACACTTACAGAACGAAGCCTTGCAGATCTTTTGCGGAAAGAAGAGGACCTCGGCTGGCAGGGGTTGGGGTCCCCCGCCAGCAAAGGTAGGCGATGGCGGGTTGGCGGCGGGAGGGGGGGTCAGCGGGGGGGGGGGTGTGCTAAAATGTGCCCCCTCACCTCGGGCTCTGCACCCCCCCCCCCCCCCCCCGAAGTCTGGCTACGCCCCTGCCCCCCATGTAGTGTAATCTGTACCAATCCCCATTCCTTCCTTCCTCCACCAGCACACTGCATAAAATGCAACAGTCACTATTTTCAAAAGATTTTGAAAAGTTGCAAATCTATAACTGCAGTGCTTTCTGGTAAATTATGACTCACTGAAATGTGACACGAAGTTCACTGAAAAAACAGATTAGTGAGAATTAGAAGTATGATCACGAAGCTTACCTAAATTCAATCAAATCCTATTAACAAAATGTAATTAAATTTGTATGCATACTCTAGCACTCAAAACCATTTAAGAGAGATAATCAAAAAGGGTAAGAAAAATTCTAATATAAAAAGTGCTAATGGTTCTGCCTATGCAGCTCTCTTTCAGGGTGCGCATGTGCCTTTCTCTCATTTGGTATAAGGGTGAAAACGGGCTTTCCACCATATTACTGGTCACCATTGGTATTGCAGTTTACAGAAACACATTGAAATATAGGGTCTGATTTTATAACAGGAAACCTATGTGAGAAGCCAAAAAAGGCAACTATTTTAAGTCTGTTTTATAAAGGTAACAACAGTGGCGTAGCGGGGGCGGCTGCCACCCGGGGCGGATCGCCGCTGCCCCCCCCCCCCCCCGGGTGCAGACCAACACGACACCCCCCACCCAGTATAGCGCCACCCCGACACAGTCCCCACCTGCCTACGAACTCCATCCATCTGCAGCGCTGCTGTAAAGAAGAAATCGCTTCGTCGGCCCTTCCCTCATTCACCGTCTCCCGCCCTTGAGGAAATAGGAAGTTACATCAGAGGGCGGGAGAAAGTAAGTGAGGGAAGGGCCGACGAAGCGATTTCTTCTTTACAGCAGCGCTGCAGATGGATGGAGCTCGTAGGCAGGTGGGGACCTTGTCGGGGGGGAGGCGCTGCGCCGGGGGGGGGGAGGGGGTGGACGGATGCACCCCCCCACCCGTTGACACCTGGGGCGGACCGCCCCCACCGCCCCGCCATTGCTACGCCACTGGGTAACAATCACCTGAGTGCTTTATAAATTAGGCTGTCACATCCAGCCTCAACAGCACACAAATGCAGACATGCAAATTTACACCTGCTCTGAAAAAAGGTGTGGAACTCCTGCGTACAGATTACATAAAATAAGCACGCACATTCATGTGTATATTTTTTTATGCCTGTATACTGTCACTCAATTTTATAAAACGCCTTTTCTGTTTATAAAGCTTTATAAAACCATCCCCTAGAGAGTACAGTTCTTAAACCGCTGGGCTTATCATTCCTTATATCGCACAGGTAATGAGCTATGGGCCTGAATAACTGCAGGATCCCTGCTGCTTGTAGACGCACCAAGAAATCCCTGATCTTCAGGCGGCCTTCACGGACATTAAAGAACGTATCCCGTTGGATAATTCTCTCCCCCTGCGATTTGCTGAGGCGCTGGGCAGTGTTCATTAGCTGCTCCGCATCCCGCACACGAGCCTTAATCTCCACGTTGGATGGCATCTGTACAGAAACACAAGGGAAGACCAGAACAGGCTCTGAAGAAAAGCACTAGCAAGGCATGAGGGAAAGCAAGACAACCACTGAACCTGGTGATTCTACCTTACAGACAAGGAGCCTGGAAAAACAGCAAGCTATATTTGATCTAAATAACATACTAATTAAAATGGGGGGGGGGGGGGGGGGGGAACGGGGCGGGGGACTGAAATGGGACAGGGTTTTTTTTAATGGAACTCCCTGTCAGCTGATATTAGCCAATGCTTTCGTAAAGCCTTAAAAACCTGGATTCTTGACAATACCTTTGGTTGTTCTTAATTTCTTTACTATAAATGCGTCTGATGACTTCTATAGGCCCTGTTTACTAAGGTGCATTAATGTTTTAGCACGCCTACACTTAGCGTGCGCGTTAACCATCTAGGTGCCTATAGGGATATTGTAGGGCACGTACATGGTTAACACCGAGCCTATAACGCTGCTTAGTAAAAAGAGCCCTATATATGTTATTACTAGCCGTTTAGCCCATAAAAACGGGCTAGTAAAGGAAAGGGGGTTTGAAAGGCCCCCCCCCCCCCTGATAGGTCGCCGCCGCCCCTCCCCCCCGGAGTCCCCTCCGCCACCTGGGCCGGGTACCTGGCTTCACTATTCAAACTGCCGGAACGCAGCACACAGCTCATCTGAGCTGCCGTCGGCCTTCCTTCTTCTCTGCGTGTGTTCCGCCCTCGTGTGACGTAACGTCGGCGAGGGCGGGACACAGGCAGGTAAGGAGGGCCAACGGCAGTTCAGATCATGAGCTGTGTGCTGCGTTCCGGCGGTTTGAATAGTGAAGCCAGGTACCCAGGCCGGGTGGAGGGTGGGTGGCGGCGGCGGCGACTCCGGGTGGGTGGGGGGAGTGGTGGTGACGGTGGTTCCCTCACTCGCAGGTGCGCAGGTTCCCTCTCTGTCACGCCCCCGTCATCACGTATTGACACAGGGGCGGGACAGAGAGGGTCTCTACTGCGCATTTGCGAGTGAGTACGCCTCTTGCCATTTATATGTTTGATATTGTAAACTGCTTTAAAACCTTGTTGTATATCAAATTAATAAATCAAATAAATGGAGGAAAACGCAGCAAATGAGAAGACAAGTTAATGGACTGGTTATGTTGGAAAGATGGCTAAATTGTACCATTGTCCCTGTTTGGATCTCTATGCATACTAGATTTTTAAAAATCTACTATAATAAAACTCACCCTCAACGTTCTGAAGACACTCAATCACTCCCTGAAGGGTTCATGGATTCATGGTGGTGAAGCCACAACACTGACCATGTCTCTCTGCCCCGCCCTCGCATGATGGACCAATCAGAATAAACACCCTCAACATTCTGAAACACAAAGGACCATCACAACACCGTTCCCAGGCAACACTAGGCAACGTAAGACGGACCAATCAGAGGAAACTACGTGACAATAAGGGAGGAGCATTGCCCAGCAGAATGGCTCATTATCTGTGCAGCACGGAGAGCACAGAACCACCGCTGGAACGAGAGAAGAATATTCCTGCTGTGGGTATGTGCAAAAATAGACCGGGGGAGGGGGTGGGGAGAAATTTTTAAATGCCTAATGCCAGTACTGAAGAGTGCCAGAGGGCCTATAGCACAGACTATATTTGGGATCGCTTGACATGGAGTCAGAGGAGCCGGAAAACAACGTGCCCGTCACCATCTGGGACGTGGGCGAACAGGACAAGCTGCGGCCCAGCTGGAAGGATTACCCGCGACCCAGCCAGCAACAAACAGCGACCAAGGAAGGGGGAGGAGTACTCCTTCCCTGCCTAGGAATCGCTGGAGACTGGCTGCCAAACTAACGAAACAACCGCACACCGATGCACCACCTCCATCATCAACAACCTGCACACACACCGCACCCTCACACGCACACACAAAAAATAACTCTGTGACACATACACACACACACACAAAAAAAACCACATGCTAGCGCCCGTTTCATTGGTTTCGGAAACGGGCCTTTTTTACTAGTAAATAAATAAAAAGTATTGACGTTAGGATTAGAGGTGTTTTTATATCTTGAATCTGATGTTGTTTGTTCTCTAAGCAGCCAATAAAACAGATATTTACAAAATGAAAAAGCATAGAAATTAAATTATGTAATGAGCAAAGAATTGTGGTGCCAATTTAGCTCTCCTGGACATGTGGAAATAAAGATCAATGAACAATGCTGCAGGTGAGACCTTAATATTGAACGAATTTTCATTTCTGTGACAAGTTTTCAAGCGCAGTTACAGCCCTGTTCACTAAGGTATATTAGTGTTTTTAGTTAGCACACGCGTTAACCATGTAGGCCCCTGTAGGGATATTGTAGGCATGTACGTGGTTAACGCACGTTAAAAACGTTAACGCGCCTATAACACGGCTTAGTAAACGGAGCCCTTAGTGAAGAAACTGCACAGTTATACTGGGTTTAACTGGTCAAGAGCCAATTAGACTGTCTGTGTATGCCCAAAACAGCCTAATAAAAGGGAGCGCGGGAAGGAAGGAAACAGACAGAGATAGGCTTAAGTTCACAGACCTTATATCTGATGCTGGAAGAAAGTAATGGACCCCTTAGCTAGGATGATTTGTAAGTCGCAGTAGCATTTTTAGCACACGCTAATAAACGCTAGAGGCGCCCACAAAAATATATGGGCAGCTCTAGCGTATGCTTATTTTTAGCACAGGCCTAAACGCTACCACGGTTTAGTAAAAGACCCCTCTCCCCCCCCCCATCATAAGACTTGCCTCTTCCTATTCTCAATGGCCCTGGTAACATCAGGAAAGATTGTAATTTTAATACCACAAAATATAATTTGCCTATATTTAATGTACAATTTCAAACTTAAATCTCAGTCAGACGCATCGGCTATTGTCATAGTACCACAGGAAAATTCCCCTTCTAATAGCTGTGGACTGATCCAAAACACCCAAACTGTTGGATGAAATTAAACAGGCACCAGCCACATTCCTTACTACCAGATTCTCTCGTTAGCTGGAACAGATTAAGCCCAAAGACCAAAAGGCAAAGATTCTGGGGCAACTTTTTAATACTTCTATTTATTCACTGTCTCGTTAGGAGAAGTACTCTACACTCTCGGAAAGCTGATAAATCTAAAATTGCTGCTTCTTGTTATATTTTCCAATATGTCCACCTTTCTATGGATACCAAGATTAACTTTTATCACAGTGACTTCTAATTGCTCCATTTTTCAAATTTTTTTTAAATTTATTATTTATTCATTTAAACAATTTTTACAAGAAACCATCTTGTTTAGGAAAGAGTCAATTGATAAATAATTTTTAAACAGGAAAAAGAAAAAAAAATAAGAAAGAGCAAATAAATCTTTACACTTTCAGCAATATAAGACACTCAAGTCCATAATTAGAGATCCATGAATTTAAATTTAGAGAGAACTGTAACTCAGGAACTAATACAAGGAAATCCTTCTCTACTAGGAACTATACATTATCTTTAATGCTTCTCCATCCTAGCTGAGGTGATTAGCGAAGACAAATGTCCAGGTTCAGTAAACACATACTTTTTTCCCCCTAGCCTGATTATGCACTTGCAGGGGTATCTTAAAAAAAGGTACCCCCCCAAGTGCAGAACCCCAGGCTTGAGGAGCAAAAATTGTTTCCTCCGTCGTCTCGTCTCCTTGGAGACGTCAGGAAATAACATTACTTTAAAACCCAAAAAGGGTTTATCCTTATTATGGAAAAACAAACGGAAAATCCAATTCTTGTCAGGAATCAATGCGACAGTTGCCACCAGGGTGGCAGCTGTCGCCAATTCCGAATCAGAGGTCTCAAGCAAAAGAGAAACGTCAATAGGTTTTTCAGATTCTGGATTCGTGTTTTTTTCTGGGATGTAATAAACTTGTGAAAAAGGTGGAAAATCGTTTTCCAAAATATTCAAAGTTTCAAGGAAATAACGTTTCAACATCTCAAGTGGAAGAACATTGCATCCATTTTTCAAATTTTAAACCCACTGTAGCCAATCTCAAAGTACACGTAGATATTTCTTCTGCCTAAAAAGCCACAGCAGTTGATAAATCTGTATTTTGTCTCTTAAGAATCTTAAATTGACTGGAAATAACTTTATCTAAATGTCTATTGCCACCCAGACTGCTTCCAACATTATCGCTTCTGGTCTCTCTAATTTAAACTCCACCTGCATTAAGGAACATAAGAATTGCCATACTGGGATAGACCGGAAGTCCATCAAGCCCAGTATCCTGTTTCCAACAGTGGCCAATCCAGGTCACAAGTACCTGGCAAGATCCCAAAACAGTACATTTTATGCTGCTTATCCTAGAAAAAAACAAACAGTGGATTTTCCCCAAGTCCATCTTAATAATGGCTTATGGACTTTTCTTTTAGGAAGCTATCTAAACCTTTTTAAAACCCCGCTAACTGCTTTTACCACATTCTCTGGCAATGAATTCCAGAGTTTAATTACACATTAAGTGACAAAATATTCTCTCCGATTTGTTTTAAATTGAGTACTTTGTAGCTTTATTGCGTGCCCCCTAGTCCTAGTATTTTTGGAAAGAGCGCACAAGTGATTCACATCTACCCATTCCACTCCACTCATTATTTTATAGACCTCTATCATATCTCCCGTTAGCTGTCTTTTCTCCAAGCTGAAGAGCCCTAGCCGCTTTATGGTATAGGGTATAAAAGGAACAGGGTTACCTGAATCTTAAGTAGCAAAAGAAGCCTGAATCTGGTCGCCACATATCAAGAAAGATAGAGAGGCATATTTTCAAAGCACTTAGCCTTCCAAAGTTCCATAGGTTTCTATGGAACTTTGGAAGGCTAAGTGCTTTGAAAATATGCCTCAGAGTGGAACTGGAAAAGGTGCAGCGAAGGGCGACTAAAATGATAGCGGGGATGGGACGACTTCCCTATGAAGAAAGACTAAGGAGGCTAGGGCTATTCAGCTTGGAGACGAGACGGCTGAGGGGAGACATGATAGAGGTATATAAAATAATGAGTGGAGTGGAACAGGTGGATGTGAAGCGTCTGTTCATGCTTTCCAAAAATACTAGGACTAGGGAGCATGCGATGAAACTACAGTGTAGTAAATTTAAAACAAATCGGAGAAAATGTTTTTTCACCCAACGCGTAATTAAACTCTGGAATTCGTTGCCGGAGAACGTGGTGAAGGCGGTTAGCTTTGCAGAGTTTAAAAAGGGGTTAGACGGTTTCCTAAAGGACAAGTCCATAAACCGCTACTAAATGGACTTGGAAAAAATCCACAATTCCAGGAATAACATGTATAGAATGTTTGTACGTTTGGGAAGCTTGCCAAGTGCCCTTGGCCTGGATTGGCCGCTGTCGTGGACAGGATGCTGGGCTCGATAGACCTTTGGTCTTTTCCCAATGTGGCATTACTTATGTAAAATTCATACAGCCTTTACTCTTCTGAGAACACAACTGTGGCATCATGTAGCCACAACATCAAATTTGCTTCCTGGAGCAAGCTCTTTCCCAATCAGCAGGGTTGGACAGCCATCTTTTATCTTCAGGGAAAACAGTGTTTTCCAAAGCTGAACTTCCTTCAACCAGCAGACCTCTCAGTGGCTTAGCCTCCAAAGCAACATATGGTACAATTCCGAGAAGTAACAAAGGCAATCACAATGACCACTCCGAAGGGAATCCGAAGCAACACCCATCACAGGGTGAGCTCTGCCCTTCCTCTTGCCCAAGAGTGGAGGAGTGGCCTAGTGGTTAGGGTGGTGGACTTTGGTCCTGGGGAACTGAGAAACTGAGTTCAATTCCCACTTCAGGCACAGGCAGCTCCTTGTGACTCTGGGCAAGTCACCTAACCCTCCATTGCCCCATGTAAGCCGCATTGAGCCTGCCATGAGTGGGAAAGCGCAGGGTACAAATGTAACAAAAATAAAATAGATAGGAATGTTGCTACTATTGGAGATTCTACATGGAATGTTGCTATTCCACTAGCAACATTCCATGTAGAAGGCAGCGCAGGCTTCTGTTACTGTGAGTCTGACCAGGACGTCAGACTCACAGAAGCAGAAGCCTGCGCGGCCACATTGGTGATCTGCAAGGGCCAACTTCTACATGGAATGTTGCTAGTGGAATAGCAACATTCCATGTAGAATCTCAAATAGTAGCAACAGTGGAGGAGTGGCCTAGTGGTTAGGGTGGTGGACTTTGGTCCTGGGGAACTGAGGAACTGAGTTCAATTCCCACTTCAGGCACAGGCAGCTCCTTGTGACTCTGGGCAAGTCACTTAACCCTCCATTGCCCCATGTAAGCCGCATTGAGCCTGCCATGAGTGGGAAAGCGCGGGGGTACAAATGTAACAAAAAAAAAAAGATTACCAAGGAAAACCCCACTAAAACACAAACGTGGAGTCCAACCCTAGCTGTCTGTCCCTCAAATAAATGCTTAAATAATAACAATAATTTTCATTATTTAGAGTGAAGAGACTCTTTTAGCATTTCTAAATCTCCTTCAATGCATCCTATCCCATGCACAGACTCCAAATGGATTTAGCCCGCTTGCCCATAGAGAAAGAATCGAGACTGTTCCTCTGACGCGAAGACGAGAGCAAAAGAATGGTTAAAAAGAATGGGCAGATTGGGGGGGGGGGGAGGGTGTTTCTGTAGGTATATGCTTATAAATGATGGTGAATCTGTTTTGGCTGTGTGTGTATTTGTAACTAGGAGAGTAAAGAGCAGGCAGTTTGAGTGGAGCAGTTTCCTAACTGCATCAAATGCTGATACTGCACCATACCTCTAACTCCCAACCTAGCAAATTTTTCTTCTCTGCCCCCTGGTGGCCTTCCTAGTGTTATCTATCTTTTGTTAGAAGATAACTCGCATTCCAACTCAGGTGACCGATTAATTCAGCTTTTCCTTATAAAAAAACAATGGTTTATGGTCTATTATACTTGTTATACCGCCTCTTGTATTGATACAGCAAGGAGATTTACGGACAAAAGTAACAAAAGAGAATAGAATAGATGGAGGATACAAGCACTGATAAAGACATCTCATCATAATGGGTGTGATATTAAAGAAAACAAACAAACAAAAATGAGCCCCTGAATTTAGGCACCAAAGTTCAATGCCTAAATTTGTCCCCTATTTTCAGTCAAGATTCCTGCTGAAAATACACTTAAATTTAGGCTTGCCATTCATTTGTCTAGATTTTTTTACCTCAATTTAAGTGCTGAAAATCCACGCTAAGCTCCTACTTTTCCTCTGCCCTAAAATCTATCCTCTTACCACTTCGCGCCTTCTGTCTCACTGCACCCTAAGCTTGGAATAAACTTCCTGAGCCCCTACATCTTGCCCCATCCTTGGCCACCTTTAAATCTAGACTGAAAGCCCACCTCTTTAACATTGCTTTTGACTCGTAACCACTCGCCTCCACCTACCCTCCTCGCCTACTTCCTGTGCACATTAATTGATTTGATTACTTTATTTTTTGTCTATTAGATTGTAAGCTCTTTGAGCAGGGACTGTCTTTCTTCTATGTTTGTGCAGTGCTGCGTACGCCTTGTAGCGCTATAGAAATGCTAAATAGTAGTAGTAGTACTTACAATTTTAGGACCCTAAAGAGTTTAGTGAAACTTTGACATAAATGTATGCACTCAGCCTGCATATATTTTCAAAAAGATGCCAAGTTAGTCTCATAAATCCTTTGAGTTACTTGCCTGTGAGCATTCTTCATGAACAGCAGGACTAGTGTGCTGTGGAGGAGTAGCCTAATGGTTAATGCAGTAGCCTGGGAACTAGGTTTGACTCCCACTGCAGCTCCTCGTGACAAGTCACTTAAACTTTCATAGCCCCTTTGATTGTAACACAAAACGGCGGTATATCAAATCCCATCCCCTTTCCCTTACAATAGCTGCCTAGGACAGTAACATCTTGTTCAGGGGAACAGCAAACAGCAGTTGCAACTGATGCAAAACAAAAGATACTGATAAAGTCAAAGAACTGTTAGTATATGTTTTTATCTATACTATTTTCAAACAGCCTATTTACATGAGTTTGGGATAGTGTGTGTGTGTGTAATGAAGGTTAATATTTAAAAGTATGGGGCCGGATTAGTGACCAATTACTGCTTGTTACACGCATCTCAGGATCACGCCATAGAAGCAACACAAGAGGCTGCTATCCACAGAATGAAGACCGTGCACGAAAACAGATCACAGCCAAATTGTTGTGCATATACTACTACTACTACTTAACATTTCTAGAGCGCTACTAGGGTTACGCAGCGCTGTACAAATTAACAAAGAAGGACGGTCCCTGCTCAAAGCAGCTTACAAGCTAAAGGTTACATATAAATCTAAAGCTTACATATAACTTGAGGACCAACGCATATCCCCCTAAATTTCCCGTATACCCCAAACCACTCTGTTCCCCTTCCCTTCCCCTTGTTCAGACTAATTACAGCTCACACCAAAACAAGCACCCTTAAACCTCTCCTACCTACCTCTTCGGTCCAGCAGTCCAGAACGCGGCTCGAAACGCAGCCGCTTCAAATCAGAAAGAGGCTTGGCCCTCAAGACCCGCCTCCCGACTTCGCCCCGCCCTCCGTCTGTCTTTGATTGGCCACCTGCAAAGGGAGGGAGGGAAGAAATTCTTAGGTTGTCGGCAGCATCCGCCGCGCGGAGAGGAGGGACGGGCTGTTGTGTTGGTAGGTCATTGTGTCCGGTGTGGTGCTTGGCGATGCACCGTGCTGTGGACGGTGCCGCCGCTCCGCCAGAGCCCTCCGGGGCTGCTGGCGGGGGTGCTGCGTTGTCGAAGGAGGACTCGGAGGCCGAGCTGCACGCGTGTGGCCGCAAGGAGGAGGTGAGTCAGGAGATGAGGATGAAGGCTTTCGACTGGTGCCGGGAGTTCCTGGGGGGAGCCTGGAGGCTCGTGCGCTTGGAGGATTTCAGCATCGCCGTTGTCAGGTAAAAGGCGGACGCGAGGGTTGCGGATCAGGGAGGATAACGGGAATGGTGATGAGATGGGTGGGGTTGGGAGCAGCTCATGTGGGCGACGGTCGAGATAAGGGATGATTGAACTTTGCTCCCCCTCCACAACCCTGGTGATGTGGAACACACGGCAATGAATCAGCACACCCTGATAATGGGAACAGCAGGGGTTTGATGCAGAAAGCTCTGTGCGAGCTGCTAACCGTAAGCTTTTGATTTAAAAAAAAAAAAAAAACAACTTTGTGGGATGTAGTATTCAGCAAACATCCAAACTAAAAATGCAGCAGTAACCTGCAGCTCTTTGTGAAATGGCCACCCCTGTCTGTGCCAGAGCAGACAGGAAGGGTGACTTTTTTTTAATCAACACTGACTAAAAACAAGCAGGCAAACAAATCTTGGTGTCTAGTGGCATCCCCTCTTCCCAAAAATGTATTTTAAAGGAGGTAGGAGCAATGTCCATTTTCCTTGAATAGGGGATATTTAAGCGACACAAATGGCTTTGGCACCCAGTGACAGAGCTGACAGAAGAAAGAGTCCAAGCATGGAAGTCTCTGGAAGACATTTTAGAGCATGTGTGAAAGTTCCTGCCACTGTACAGTATACAAATCCTTTACAGTACCCTGTGCTCCTTGGTTATTCCCATTCAAGCTAACCCTGGCCCAAGGGCTAACCATATTATTGTCTCCCAATATCTTGATGCACTTAAAGAAATTTTTCTAGACCTTCATAAAAAGATTTTGTCTGCACCTTATACTTCACACTGTACCTCAAGATCCATCGGAACCAAATACAAAATGCAGTGTGTCACGGAGTTTGGGAAGCCGTTGTTGTTACATCAGTCCAGGGTTGTAGAATCTGTTCTACAGAAGCGTAAGAGCTCAAGAACCCATTCTAATTTCCCACCAGGAAAATACCAAACTCAAGCAAGTGTTCCGAAATACTATGTTAAGTGCTTGTATTGCAGCTCACTAGTTCTCTATGACAGTATATGTATAAAGTTCTTGATTGTTTAAAAGTTATGGCTGAGTCTATAACCAGAGAGTCGGCTAAGGATCTACTCCTGCAGGATTTTGAGGACTACTCAAAAAATATGGACTAGAGCGGCGCATGACTCCTATGAAACAGCCAGGCCATCAGCTTGCTGCATGGCCTGGCTGAGAGCTGACTTGTGTGAGGACATTCGTGAAAAAGTTACAGATGCTCCTTGCACTGGAAACTTTATTTGGCGATAAGGAGATAGACTATATCAACGATGACTGCAATACTTTGACTATTTTGGCAGAGGATATCATCAAGCAGTGGAATTCATTCTTGGAGATACAATACTTACTATCAGCCAAAGAAATCCCATTTCAATTACAGAAGATATTCATATAATAAATCCTACTCATTTTATAAACAATTGCGACAGCTTAGGCAACAACCTGAGAGAAAGTCCAACAGAAATAGGAAAATGTTCAACAGCAATCTTCAAAGCCTTCTCCTGCTTTTTGACAGTTAAGCCTTCACTCACCTCCCAGTAGGAGGTCAATTAACAAGCTTTCTCACAACTTGGAAACTTATTAACTCAGACGCATTGATAACTGAGCATTGTCAGATCAGGCTACTGCCTCAGCTTTCTTTCACTCCCTCCTCTATCAACAACATAATTTTTTCAGGTTCCTCACTCCCATTGCAGCAGGCTAATGGAAGAGGTTTTCACTCTTATAGAAGCCTAACCTTTTAGAACATCTTCCTCATTCAGTTTCAAGTCTGGGTTACTATTCCAAGTACAGTGCAATCCGCTTAAGTGCAAGGGTCTGGGAACAAAGAAACATATGCAGTTAACTGGAGCGTGCACTTAACCGTTGTGACCCAAAGAAGCTTGACATCTGATAAACATATGTACAGTACTGTTTTATATGTACAGTGTACAGTCTCCATTAACTGATGTAAAACAGTCTCCGTTAACTGATGTTAGGCTTACTTGAAGTAATCAGTCATAGTCCTCTGTACACTTTTGTGTCTGTGAGTTCCATAGACGACGTCTGCAAGACGGTAAAAACTGTCATAGCACCGACATCCAGTGGCCTCCAGATAGGCCCACACGGTGTTGGACTCTCCAGCGCTTTTGCGAAAGTGACAGGAGGTTGTTGAATTTCGTCAGCATGTGCTTCGCTGCTCATTTCATCATCTGTTTCATCATCAGCCGTTGCCTGCGTGTAGACACATATCTGGACATCAGTGCTGTCGTCAGCTGTTTGTAGATCGTAATCAACAGCTATGAATTGATGAGGCTGGGATATCAATAGCCTATTCATCTGATGCATTTGCAACAGCTGCATCTGTTTCGTCCCTCTCCACATCCCTAACAATGCTTGCCCGTGTAACTTGATTCCAGGCTTCTTTCTGCATATGTAGGGAATCCAACAGTGATAGATTACGAGCCAGTTCAATAGCACGTTTATCCTTGCCAGTCTGGTCATCCATAATGCTCATCAGACGACATAGCACAAGAGCCCGATAATGTTGTTTGAAATTGGCTATTATGCCCTGATCCATAGATTGGATCAGAGAGGTAGTGTTTGGTGGCAGGAAGACCACCTTGACGTTAGACAGCCTGACATCACTGTGTGCAGCACAGTTATCACAAAGCAACAAAATCTGACGCTTTTGTGCCTGCATTCTAGTGTCTAACTTCTTTAGCTACTGCTTCCAAATTTCCCCAGTCATCCATGAATTTGCATTAGCCTCGTATGACACAGGAAGTCGCTTAACATTCTTGAAGCAACGGGGCTGTTTGCTCTTTCCAATGACGAGGGGTTCCAACTTCTCACTCCCATCCATATTGCAGCAAAGGAGGATCATCAGTTGGTCCTTCGACGTTTTACCTCCTGTAGTTTCGGCTTGGTTGAATGCAAGTGTTCCATCAGGAATCGCTCGCCAGTAGAGACCGTTTTCGTCAGCATTGAAAATGTCACGAGGTGCAAACTCATTCAAGATGGTAGGAAGAACTGAAACAACCCAATTTTCAGCACCAAAGTCATCAGTGTCTTGTTTTTCACCATGCTGTTTCTTGAATTTTATGTTGTTCCTCTCCTTCCATCTTTCCAACCATCCAACGGTGGCTTTGAATTCAGTTAGTCCAAGACTTTCAGCTAGCTGATTAGCTTTCTCTATCAGCAGTGGACCACTGACAGGAAACTGTCTGCTCCTGACTTGAGAAAACCACCGAAGAAAAGCATCTTCTACCTCCTCAGCTTTTCCCACCCGTTTTCGTTTCCATTGTGGATTTGTATTGTTTTGCCAGTCTTCCAGAAGCTGGTATTTCTGCTTCAAGATACGTGAAATTTGGCTGGGATTGACCCCATATTCTTTAGCAATAGATGCTTGACTTTCTTTGTTTTCTAATTTTTTAAGAACTTCTCTTCGTTCAGCCAGTGTTAAAGTCTTACAGTTGCGTGATGACGACCCCATTGGACACTCTAACAACATTCTTTCGCTTATTGCGCCTGTGGCAGTTAAAGGGGCGGTAAATTTGAAATCTTGTTGGTTGTCACGCGCCAATCGGCTTCCATGTTCCGTGCACGCTTATGCGGAGTCTTTCCTGCAGAGGAGCGGTCTTAAACCATGCATATAAGCGAATCTTGCACTTATCGGTGGTGCACTAAACCGAAGTTTGTCCCCATAGAAATTGATGGCACCAAAAACGGGACCGATGATATCTGTGGCCACTGTTTTACCCCTAATTCCCAGAGAGAGCTTACAGGCTTACGAATGGTGCTTAAAGAGCAAGACCTTTATCGAGCCTGGAGAACTCCGACCATAGACCTCTTTACTTCTCCCATAAACACGAAGTGGCCCAAGTTCTGCTCAGATTCCAGATCAGTACAGGGTGGAGGATGCTTTCTCAATAGACTGAAGTTCCTTTGCGCTTTTCCTCCTTTTCCAGTGGTAGCCAGAATAGTATATAAAATCTAGAGACAAGCCCAAAATCATTCTTTGTTGTTCCAGGTTGGCCCAGACAGTCCTGATATCCTTCCCTTCACAAACTATCCATTCAACCACCAAGGCGTCTTCCCCAGACCAAAGACCTTATTATACAGAATGACAGAGATCTGCTTCATCCAAATTTACCTTCCCTTGCTCTCACAGCGTGTCTTCTACACGGGACATAATGAACGATTTTTCCTTTTCCCCATCAGTACAAGGAAAACATTTTAAAATGGAATCGTTTCTCCCACTGGTGCCAGTCCAAGGGTCAGAATCCTTTCAGCTTCTCTCTCTCCCACTTCTTCGACTATCTCTTACATCTCTTGAATTCGGGACTGTCAACAGACAAAAGTCTCATCTAGTTGCTTTAGTGGTTTACCATGATTTTACTAATGGACGACCTTTAACGAGGAATCCAAATACAAAATGTTTCATGAAGGGTCTACATAATTTGAAGCTGCCAATAGAACCTCCGACTCCAGCATGGGGTATCTTAATTTAGTACTAAAGCAACTTACTTTACTGTCTTTTCGAACCTCTCCCCCAAGCTTCAAATAAGTTCCTTACATGGAAGGCAGTTTTCTTAATAGCCATTACATCTGCTCGTTGTATCAGTGAAATCAAGCCTTGGTAGTCTGTCCTCCTTTCATGCAGACTTTGGATAATAAAGTTATTTTTAGAACACATCCTAAGTTTTTGCCCAAGGTGGCTTCTGTTTTTCACTTGAATTAGCCGTTGGTTTTACCAGTCTTCTTTCCTCCTGTGCATTGATCAAGGCAGGAGTAAAAACTGCACTCCTTGGATTGTAAAAGTTTTGCAAATATGTCTCCAGCATATAAGGACCGGCCATCTCAGTTATTTCTGTCGTTAGATTCTAGATGAAAAAAAGTTCCCGTTTCCAAAAGGACGCTTTCTTCTTGAATTGCATTTGTTTTTGTTATAACCAAGCTCAGACTCAACCAGTGCTGCACATCATAGCACATCACTTAAGAGTGTGGGCAGAGACTACCAATTAAGGGAATGCACTCCACAGGGTCAAGTGCCATTTTTCAAAATGGCAGTACCAAAGGCAGGAGCGAATGGGCATCACTCCTACCTCCAACGTATGCTTGCGAGGGGAAGGGGGGGCACATGCCACTAGACCCCAGGGAAGTTTGTTTTCTTTTTTATGTTTAGGGTTGGGGCCACTAAAGGGTTGTGGATTTGATCTTTCTGTGGTACAACCCAGAGGCGTAGCCAGACTTCGGCGGGAGGGGGGTCCAGAGCCCGAGGTGAGGGGGCACATTTTAGCCCCCCCCCCCCCCCCCCCCCCCCCGCTGACGACCCTCTCGACCCTCCCCCGCCGTTGGCGTCACCTACCTTTGCTGGCAGGGGACCCCAACCCCCGCCAGCCGAGGTCCTCTTCTTCCTTCGTTCTGAGTCTGATGTCATGCACGTTGTACGTGCAGGACGTCAGACTCACAGAAACAGAACGAAGCCTTGCGATCTGCAGGGTTTCATTCTGTTTCTGTGAGATTGACGTCAGGATGTCAGACTCGGAAATAGAACGAAGGAAGAAGAGGACCTTGGCTGGTGAGGGTTGGGGTCCCCCCGCCAGCAAAGGTAGCAGATGGCGGGTTGGTGGTGGGGGGGGGGGGTCGAGAGGGTCGTTGGCAGGGGGGGTCCAGGGCCAAATCTACGGGGGCCCAGGCTCCCCATGGCCACATGTAGCTACGCCCCTGGTACAACCAAGTCGGTTAACATTTATTTGCATTTTCTTTCTCTGTTCCTGGTGGACTCACAATCTTAAGTTTATGTACCCGCGGCAATGGAGGGTTAAGGGCCCTGATTACAAAGGCCTGTTAGCATTATTTAGTGTGTGCTAAAAATTAGCACACGCTAACTTTGTAGATGCCCACAATATTCCTATGGGTGCCTACACAGCACATGCTAAAGAAAGCAAGTGCACCTTTGTAAACAGGGCCCTGAGTGGCTTGCCCAGAGTCACAAGGAGGCTAGCGGGGAATTTTTTTCTTAAATGTTTTGGGGGGGGGGGGGGGGGTCATTAGACACTGGGGATTGATGCAGAAAGCTATTGAAGTCAGGGGGCTCAGGTTGGGTGAAGGGAAGAGGTGCTGCAAGACACCCATTCCTCTCAACCAATCTTTCTTCACTGGCCCAGACTGGCAAAACGGTTCTTGCATTCTGTGCACATCAAAAGCTTTTTTTTTTTTTTTTTTTTGCAATGCAGGGGAATAAGTAATGACCACATTACCATTCATTTTAATGTGGCTACTAAGCGAGGTAACCCCCGAGCTGTACCATTTTCTGCGTTGTGCGGACAGAGGCAAGTGCATCGACCACTCAGACACTTCTGCGTCGACCCTAGAGAACTGCTGCATTTAAAGCAGCAGTAAGGCAGGTCTCAAACTAATAAGATTAGACCAAAATCAAGTTGTTGCTTTTATTTATTTATTTTTTCTTCATTTTGTTCTAATCTTTTTACAGGGATTATTCACGGTTGTAAAACAAGTCTGTGTAAACAAAAAAATGCATTGTTATTGTATTTTCTTAATACTTTTTCTTCACTTCTGAAGCTAACCTGCAATCATTTTGAAAAGATGTTGGGTTTACACCTCCAGAAAGGCTGCCTACTGCTCTGATCAAACACCTGGAGAGAAGAGAGATCTGTGCATATTGTGAAATATCCATTTTCATGATTCTAGTATGAGTTGTACTATTAATAATTGACCTGCTTTAAAAATAAAGTAGATCAAACCAGTAGTCACAGGTCGCTCTAAAAAGCTTATCTGGATTTTAATAGGTCTCATGAGTTTGTTTTCTCACTTGTTCCACGTTCTGAGCACAGAACAGACATAGTAAATAAAATATACAGCAAGCAGGACACACAGCCTACAAAATAAAACCACATAGCAGCATCAAGATAGCCAAGAATCAGATTGAATTAAGCATCAAAGAACCACCGTTGGATAAAATTAGATTAAAGCTTGTTTAAAAACAAAACCTCGGTTTTTGCTCCCCATTTTTCATGTTTTAAAAATGTCCATTTGAGCCTCAGTTCAACCTTTTTTTTGCTCTATTAATGGTGATTCCTATTGTATGCCTATGTTTTGCTGCAGAAGACCTTTTTGACTTTTTGTTTCAATAAATTTTTATTAGGTGTATCAAATGCAAGTAAACAAGAACAACTATAACATAATACACCATAGAACCCCCCCCCCCCCCCCCCAATAACTTGCATGACTTCGAGGGTCTTTTACAAAGGCACAGTTGTGGTTTTAGTACGCACTAAACGCTAGAGACACTCAGAGAAATAGATGGGTGTGTCATGTTTAGCGCACGCTAAAAATTAACGAGCGTGCCTTTGTAAAAAGACCCCTAAGGTTTTATTTATTGGTTACATTTGTATCCCACATTTTCCCACCTATTTGCAGGCTCAATGTGGCTTACATAGCGCCGTGGGGCGAAAGCCTCCTCCGGTGAAAAAACAAATATAGAGTGATGTTATTTTAAATGAAATAGATGTGTACGGGCACATTAGGGAAACATAGAGAGGGAGATTATATTAAGTTCCTAACAAGTTTGGGTTTCTTTGAGTTGCTGGATTCAGATAATTAAGTTGGGTCATTAGGATATGCCTTTTCGAACAGGTAAGTCTTCGGTGATTTCCGGAAGTTGAGGTGGTCGTAGGTATTTTTCACGTATTTTTGCTCCCCTCCCTCTACTTCCACAATACACACGGACACTCTGTTGGTTTTGCAGCATATTCCTTCATCTCATGTGACCATTGACATTTTTTAACCAGTCTCTTCTATGACAGCAAAAATTATATTGATCAGCTTTGTACCACAGAGTTCAGTGGTTAACCTGGTTCTGTACTCTGGATACACTACCCATATTCCTTTCTCCTGTCAAGGCAGTTTGAACCCGACTGAAGCCTAGGACCCATGTGTGCTTTAGGCCGGGGTGGGGGGGGCTACTGGAAGCCCCATCACTGCAAATCTTGTGGTATGCTTGATAGCAGTCAAGAGCAGTGGTCATCAACCTTGCTTCTGTTGTGGCACACCGGACAGATAAATGTTCTTGCATGTGACACACTGGACACTAAAATTCACAGAGGAACAAAGCACACCTAAGTATTTCATTGATTAAAGTTTAGTTTGAATTTGCTCACCCTGTATCAAAAATCTATATGCTCATTTGTCATACAAAAAAACCAAATATATGTTAAATTCTGGTGTGACCTCGGTTATAGCAACAAAATCCCTCCGCTGCCAGATACTGTGAAGCAGCACAAAAACCTGCAAATATGCTACTTATAAACTATTGTCAGACCGAGCCTCCTCTCACGGCAGTGTTCACTTGACAGATAACCTGTAGCCAGACTCGCTTCTTCCAATTCGCTTCTAGTGCATATATAAATGCAGTTGTCCAAAACACCTTCCGGGAGCCAGTTCCCATAAGAACAAACAAAAAAAAAAACAAAGTTCAATCCAATCCCTTATGTGCCTTTATGCAGCTTGATTAATCAATTCCATTCACTGCTCCACTTTAATCCAGCTCCAACACAGCTCACTTTGGCCTGGCCTCAAAACACAGTTCACTTTAGCCGGGCTTCAAAAGATCCACCACCCTCATCTGTCAACATTTACCTCCTGACATCCACCCACCGGATCTCTGTTGGCTACTGTTGTTTTCCCTTGGGCACTTCCAGCAGTCACTCTTCTCCCCCAGTAACTCCTGCTGCCACCTCCATCTCCTCCACTAATTCTTCTTCCTCTACTTGTTCTACCTCCTCTCTTTCCATACCCTCATTCTCCACCCCCTCACTCAGGTGTTCCACACTCTCTTCAGCTGATTCCATTTCCCAATCAAGCTCCTCTCCTCCCTCCTCTTGAACCTGGAGATTTTTCCTGTCCTGATGCCTCCTATCTTGCAATGCCTTCTGGGACCTGTAGTTTCCCTGTTTCTGATGCCTCCTATCCTGCAATGCTCTCTGGGACCTGTAGTTTCCCTGTTTCTGATGCCTCCTATCCTGCAATGCTCTCTGGGACCTGTAGTTTCCCTGTTTCTGATGCCTCCTATCCTGCAATGCTCTCTGGGACCTGTAGTTTCCCTGTTTCTGATGCCTCCTATCCTGCAATGCTCTCTGGGACCTGTAGTTTCCCTGTTTCTGATGCCTCCTATCTTGCAATGCGTTCTGGGACTTGTAGTTTCCCTGTTTTTGATGCCTCCTATCCTGCAATGCTCTCTGGGACCTGTAGTTTCCCTGTTTCTGATGCCTCCTATCCTGCAATGCTCTCTGGGACCTGTAGTTTCCCTGTTTCTGATGCCTCCTATCCTGCAATGCTCTCTGGGACCTGTAGTTTCCCTGTTTCTCGCACTATATAGCAAACAGAACCTATAGACTACAGACCTGCAACACATTCAGGGGCTGGAGGCAGCAGTTATTATTGGGGGTCATAGGGAAGCAGAAATGGGGAGCGGTTGCAGGGATTTCAAGAATCTAACTCTCAAGATTGTGGTCTTCCCAGCTTGCAGGCATAATGGTTGTAAAGAACACAGGCTTGCTGTCTACACCAAATTTCTTTTGTGAGACACTGGTTGAGAACCACAGGTCTAGAGCATTCTCAACAGCAGCGCCAACACCGTACAGCAAAATACTACTACTACTATTTAGCATTTCTATAGCGCTACAAGGCGTACGCAGCGCTGCACAAACATAGAAGAAAGACAGTCCCTGCTCAAAGAGCTTACAATCTAATAGACAAAAAATAAATAATGTAATCAAATCAATTAATGTGAACGGGAAGGAAGAGAGGAGGGTAGGTGGAGGCGAGTGGTTACGAGTCAAAAGCAATGTTAAAGAGGTGGGCTTTCAGTCTAGATTTAAAGGTGGCCAAGGATGGGGCAAGACGTAGGGGCTCAGGAAGTTTATTCCAGGCGTAGGGTGCAGCGAGACAGAAGGCGCGAAGTCTGGCGTTGGCAGTAGTGGAGAAGGGCACAGATAAGAAGGATTTATCCATGGAGCGGAATGCACGGGAAGGGGTGTAGGGAAGGACGAGTGTGGAGAGATACTGGGGAGCAGCAGAGTGAGTACATTTATAGGTTAGTAGAACAAGTTTGAACAGGATGCGAAAACGGATAGGGAGCCAGTGAAGGGTCTTGAGGAGAGGGGTAGTATGAGTAAAGCGACCCTGGCGGAAGATGAGACGGGCAGCAAAGTTTTGAATCGACTGGAGAGGGGAGAGGTGACTAAGTGGGAGGCCAGCAAGAAGCAGATTGCAGTAGTCTAAACGAGCGGTGACAAGGGTGTGGATGAGCCTCCTGACTTTTAAATTTTTATTTGATAGTAATAAGGGATTAGGTCAAGAGCAGTCAGGAACTGGGGAAATTGTAACCAGGAAACGCTAAGAGGATGGGAAAGGGAAAGTTTTGAATGTTGATTTCATTTGTGCTGCAATTCTTCTCCTTACTATTAACTGCAAAAAAAGTGCTATGTATATTTTGGTGACGTTGTCATTTACTTCAGTGTGATGAGATTGTGGCTCTATAACATGAAAACCGCTCCAACCCCCCCCCCCCCCCCAAAATGCACATACTCCTCGCATATATCACCAGTACCGTTTCAAATCACTCACACCAACAACCCTATCTGTAATGTGGCAGCAAGGTAAACAACACACCTACTGGAAAAACAGGGCAGTGCCCATACAACCTTCATACTAGGATACCAAACCTTGAACACATACAAAGAACACCAAGTACAGGGTCGAGTAATGCAGGTTTAGAAATTAATGTGGACAAAACCCCAAGAAGCAGAGTCTGTATGCAGTGCACCAACAGGAAGAGAACAGAAATGGATTTTGCACAGCGGAGGAGAAACTTATCAATAACAAAATAGGCACATTTCCTAAAAGAGTGAGCTGAAAATCCTGGACAAGCCCAGGGGAAACAGAAGGTCTAAGTGCAGCAGTGAGAGCTACTTTGAGCTAGGGGTGAGAGAGAGAGGGAGGGCTGGGGATGTTTGCTCCTGCATGTGATCACACAGAAACCACGGCACAAGCACACAGGATTTCTAAAGGAAAGGAAGGGATTAGAGATGAATGGGATGGGCAGGTTGGATAGATCATATGGTCTTTATCTGCTGTCATCATCTATGCTTCTGTGTAAGACACAGTCAAAACCTTCTCCAAATACGAAATATGGTTGACCACAAATTAGAAATGTATGATAAAGTGGCTTCTTGTGGTTCCATGTCACTTTGCTCATTTAAAATTTGTGGTCAACCATATTATGTGGTGCAAAACTGGAGAAAGAGAAACATGCATTTCTGATGATCCCTAGTGCTGAGCCTCTAGTCTCCTGGAGCAGAAGTATATTTTTATAGTAGATGTCTCAGCCTAAGATTCCTGATTATCCTGAGTATTAGCCTCAATGTTGCACCACAAGTAAAATAACAGATGTCCAGTTGGCCTCATCCTCTGCTGAAACTACTATTCCCTCTTGCTGTCTTTCCCATGCCTCAATCTCGCTTACCTGTCTCCAAGCAGCAGTGGCTGAAGCCACCGTGATTCAGGGAATATGCAGGCTTGGCACTGGTACCATGGAGGCATATGCCAAAAACACACCTGTTCATCCATAGGGCTAGACTTCAGGCTTATTTTCGAAAGAGAAGGGCACCCATCTTCCGACACAAATCGGGAGATGGGCGTCCTTGTCTCAGGGTTGCCCAAATCGACATAACCGAAAGCCGATTTTAGGCGTCCCCAACTGCTTCCCGTCACGGGGATGACCAAAGTTCATGGGGGCGTTGGCACTGTAGCGAAGGCGGGACTGGGGCGTGCTTAAGAGATGGGCGTCCTTGGCCGATAATGGAAAAAAGAAGGGTGTCCCTGACAAGCACTTGGCCGACTTAGTCCATTTTTTTCTTGTGACCAAGCAGTGAAAAGTTGCCTGAACTGACCAGATGACCACCGGAGGGTATCGGGGGTGACCTCCCCTTACTCCCTCAGTGGTCACCAACCCCCTCCCACCCTAAAACAAAAAAAACTTAGCCCCTATGCCAGCCTCAAATGTCATACCCAGCTCCATCACAGCAGTATGCAGGTCCCTGGAGCAGTTTTAGTGGGTGCAGTGCACTTCAGGCAGGCAGGCAGGCAGGCCCAGGCCCAACCTCTCCCTAACTGTTTCACTTGTGGTGGTAAATGTGAGCCCTCCAAAACCCACTGTACCCACATGTAGGTGCCCCCCCCTTCGCCCCTTAGGGCTATGGTAGTGGTGTACAGTTGTGGGGAGTGGGTTTTAGGGGGCTCAGCACCCAAGGTAATGGAGCTATGCACCTGGGAGCAATTTCTGAAGTCCACTGCAGTGCCCCTAGGGTGCCCGGTTGGTGTCCTTGCATGTCAGGGGGACCAGTGCACTACGAATTATGGCTCCTCCCACGACCAAAGTGCTTGGATTTGGTCGTTTTTGAGATGGGCGTCCTCGGTTTCCATTATGGCTGAACAACAGGGACGACAATCTCTAAGGTCAACCTAAATGTTGAGATTTGGGTGTCCCTGACCGTATTATCGAAACAAAAGATGGATGCCCATCTTGTTTTGATAATACAGGTTTCTCCGCCCCTTCGCGGGGCCGTCCTGCGAGGACGCCCTCATGAAAATTTGGGCGCCCCGTTCGATTATGCCCCTCTTAGCTTTCTCAGACTCTGTTTTAAATGGCCTGTAATTCACTGCTGCTTTGTATCTCCAGCAGCTGTATAGGACTGTACACCTCTAGTTTCCCAAGACTTCATGCTACTTCTCTATGGGCTTTTGTTATTTTGGGATGAATCTACCTCGGATACCTCCTAATTAGGTTGCCTAGTCTGTGAGCAAAGACACTTTCATCATATGTTCTGACCAGATCTTGGAATATCATACTATGACATGAGATGCCAAAGCCCTGTGGTTACTCCTATCCAAGTGGCCACTAATACCATTTGCTCTCTGCTCCAGAGTACTTTCAAAGTTTTCTAGTCCCCTACACCGTGACCCAATCTCCCAGAAGCAACTCCTACATTTCCCACTTTTGTCCGTCCTGCACTTGGATATCACTTGCAACGTAGCCTTCAGTTAAGTGGATCCCAAACTCTGGCATACCCTCCCTCCCAAAATCCATAAGAACAGCCATACTACGTCAGACTAATGCATCTAGTCCAGCGGCCAACCTAGGTCACAAGTATCTGGCAGAAACCCAAATAGCACCAAAATTCCACGTAGAATCTCAACATTCAGTGCTACCAATCCTGGGGCAAGCACTCTGGCTTCCACCATGTCCATCTCAAGAACAGACTATGAACATTTCCTCCAGGAAATTTTCCAAGCCTTTTTTTTTAAAATCCAGATACACTAACCGCTGTTACCATGTCCTCCGGCAGTGAGTTTTTTTTTGTTACATTTGTACCCCCGCGCTTTCCCACTCATGGCAGGCTCAATGCGGCTTACATGGGGCAATGGAGGGTTAAGTGACTTGCCCAGAGTCACAAGGAGCTGCCTGTGCTTGAAGTGGGAATTGAACTCGGTTCCCCAGGACCAAAGTCCACCACCCTAACCACTAGGCCACTCAAATAAATGTTTTCCTCTAGGATGTCGGTCTGTTGCCATGCCTTTACCCATGACTGGAAGAACAGATAAGAGGCTTATGGTCTAAGATGGGTTTAGTGAATTTACACACTCTGATCTGTATACATAAAGGAGAGCACTGGTTATCATTTTTTTTCTGACATTTCTAAAAGTTTATGGTTTAATTTTTCTCTTTGTATTTCCTGTATACACTCTAACCCAAATACCACTTGTGATTGTAAGAGCATGCAGCCACTTCTGGCAGGTATTCACTATCAATTCCTGTGCCAAAACATTGCAGGTCAGCTTCAGGAAGCTTTATATAATAACATATGCAGCCAGTTCAGTATCTCTAATATCACTAAAATGTTAATTGCACCAAGGTAAATTTCAGAGGCTTAAGAATCCTTGTCCTTGCCACAAAGGATGAAGCAACGCTTTGGCGACAACTTGAATACCTTTCTCCCATGTCTGCTGAGGTTTGGGGAGGGCAGCAGATTTTGAAAATATTAGTTTTTCCACAGGTTTGTTATAAAGGGCCCTGTTTCGAAGGTGCATTAATGCAGGAAAAATGGTGTAATGCAGGATGTGCTAAAGCATTATGCGTTACTTTTAGCATTTGTGTGCACTGTGTGGTTTTTATATTTTTGGGAGAGGGTCATGTCAAGGTGGAGAATGAGTTGAAGTACCATTCAGCTACTACGCTGACGTTACCAGCGCACAAACTGGTAAGCGCGTCCACAATGCAGGAGTCGTTAGCGCCTCCTAAATCGGAAGTGGTAACTCTTTTTAAATGCCCGTGCGCTGACGCTAACAGTGCATGGCCAGAAATTCAACAGATAGAAAAATGCCTGTTTTATGGCCGTGCTTGAAATGGGCTTAGCGTTCGGGGTGGGGGAAAGTCCTACATCACTGTGCACTAAGCCTGTTTACTAACGCAGCTTGGCAAAGGGGCCCCTAAGTGATTCATAAGATTTTCAGAGTAACTGAAACTTTTTTTTGTTGTTGTTGTTGAGATGGTTTAGATACATTGGAAGCAAGGGTGTGGGGTTATTGTATTCTTTCCTTCAGTTGTCCCTTGCCGTGATTTTGTGATGGTGTCCCATCTGCCTCACTGGCTGCCAATGGCGTGATCTTAGTCATGGGAGGAAAAAAGGTACTTGTGATCAATGGCGTGGCCAGAAACCCAAATTCTGGATAGGCCCGGGCCCAAATTGAGTGTCCAGAGGAGCCCCAACACCCTCCCCCCTCGCATACCTTTTAAACAGCAGATCTTCACGGGCAACGAGCAGCAACTGATAACACGCTGCTCCTGCCATTCCTCTGACATACTCCCGTCTTTGCAGAAACAGAAAGTTATGTCAGAAGGAAGGCTGTGGAGCTGGCTGCTGATGAAGATCTGCTGTTTAAAAGGTACATGTGGAGGGAGAGGTGTTTTGGAGTTTTCGGCTGGTGGGGCTTGGGGGTTCCTGCCAACCACATCCATAGGTATGCTGCTGCTGCTACTGGATGGTCCTGGGCCCCACCTGTAGCTATGCCTCTGCTTGCGATCCCTTAGCTCACATGTGCAATCCTCTCTGCAGTAGTGTTTCCTGTATCGGTTTCGAGGTGTTTTTTTTTTTGTCTTGCAGTGGTGGACTCAGTAACCTCTTGTACAAATGTTCTCTTCCTGACTACATCGTGAATGTAGGTGAGGAGCCTCGCCAAGTGCTGCTACGAGTCTATGGGGCTATTCTCCAGGTAAGCTTCCTTGTGATGCCTCCTTTTCACCTCCGAAAAGAGCTTCATCCTCTGGCCAGCAGAGGCACTGAATTAATCGTCTTTGGGCACAGTGAGCGCTAGGTCTTTCGCTTTGGTTTTGAGAAGTAGCTCGTGAAACTTAACAAGTTCACTTTTAATGTGCATGTATAGAGGCTGCTGCTGCAAACTCATGATTTCTCCATGTGAGTGCAGGGCTGTGATGGCAGTAATAGACTATACAGGGAAACAGGTTGTGGAGGAAAGGGAAGACTTGCACAAACTAGGTATGCTGAGGTAGTGATCAAGTGATGGTTAGTTTATTTATTTATCACATTTGTACCCCGCGCTTTCCCGCTCATCGCAGGCTCAATGCAGCTTACATAGTAACAAGAGAATACAATCTGTAGTATCAGAATCAGCAAAGGAGGTATATGATAGAACAAATGAACAAGGAGTAAATGGGATAGAAGAGGTATGGGAGAAAGGATAGGGATAGGTAAGGAAGTGGAGCGATAAAGGAGAAGTTGGGGAAGAGCATGAAGGATAAGACGGTTGGTAGTAAATATTTTCTGAGTCATTGTTGTTATTGATTAGTTGAATAGATGGGTTGCATATGTTTGTTTATGGTAGGTCAAGTCACTTGGGTAAAACCTGTTTGAATAGATGGGTTTTCAATAGTTTCCTAAAGGGAAGATATTCACTAATTGACCGAATGTATCTGGGTAGAGCATTCCAGAGCTGGGATCCCAGGTAGGGGACGTTAGATGCATGGTAGGTTTTGTACTTTAGTCCTTTGCAGTTGGGAAGGTGCAGGTTAAGGTATGATCGTGAAGATGTTGACATGTTTCTGGTCGGAAGGTTTAGTAGGTTTAGAAGGTTTAGGTTTAGTTGTGCTAACAAATTGGTGGTAGAGGCATGTGTCGGGTTAGGAGGTTTGGTGAATTGGTTTGTGGGTGAGGGGAGATGGCTTGTGCTTATGGGGGAATTGTATCAACTGAGTGAGAGAAAGCAAATGTCAAGTTTCTTCAAAAGCAGCTTGTGTTGCAGTCTAGTATGTAGAAAATTATCAGTCTGGCTAGGGGTGTCTGTTCCAGGGTGGCAAAGCAGAAAGTTGTATGACGGGGGCTGGGAGAGCAGTAATCATACTGGAGCTGTCACCTATTGGATAGGGGGTGGGATTTGATATACTGCCTTTCTGTGGTTACAGTCAAAGCGGTTTGCATATTATATAAAGAGGCTTATTTTGTACCTGGGGCAACAGAGGTTTAAGGGGTCCTTTTACAAAGGCATGCTAGTGTTTTTAGCACATGCTAAAAATAAGCGAATGCTAAAGATGCCCATATATCCTTATGACAGTAATCACTAGGCATACATAAAATTTAAATAAGGAAGGGAGTGCGTAGTCAATCTGTATCATTATACTCGACTTCACATGAGCTACGTCCTTATTCAGGCACAATGGTCTAATTAATCAAAGGCGCTTTAATAGGATCATCAGATCAGCGTGTCTGCCTCTATAGTGGCTAGTTATGAGCCAAGCATGTTTAGGAAGCAGTACCGCAATCCTCATCGACCCCAATTTTTGTTTTTTTACTTATTTTTTCATTATAATATTCACTTGTATCATTTATCTTAATTTTTCCATTCATCTTTAGATTCCAAATTAATACTTAGCTTTTCAGCTTCAGTAAACAGTGCATAGTGGAGACCTGATGTCACCGATATAGATCCATGTTTCGCTGTACACTGTCTCAAAGCTTTGAGAAAACAGGAGACTACATAAAAAAAAACAAAAATTGGGGTCAATGAGGATTGCGGTACTGCCTCCTAAACATGCTTGGCTCATAATTAGCCACTATAGAGGCAGACACGCTGATCTGATGATCCTATTAAAACGCCTTTGATAAATACTACTACTACTTAACATTTCTAGAGCACTACTAGGGTTACGCAGCGCTGTACAATTTAACAAAGAGAGACAGTCCCCGCTCAAAGAGCTTACAATCTAAATCAGACATATATTCTTATGGGCATCTCTAGTAACATGCAGCAGCGTTTAGTATAGCGTGAGATGCCCAGGGGTTCAGTGTCTTGGATCGTGGGTGGGGGAGGGGGGTACTGTCAGAATTTTATCTGGCAAAAAGAGGGAGGGGGATCATGCTATGTGTTGAGGGTTGTGGCACAGAGGGTAAAGGCTTTACTTTTAGGTATTTATTTAATTTTATTTATTGCATTTGTATCCCACATTATCCCACCTCTTTGCAGGCTCAATGTGGCTTACAATACATCATGGATAATGGAAATGAGAATAGATTTTAGGTGTTAGAAGGATTTTGCTTTGCATGGTAATGGAATACATGATAATAATATAACAAAGGCATTATTAACATTATTTCACATGTTTTGATCTTCGTGGTATATCGTGTCGAAGAGATGGGTCTTTAGTAGTTTACGGAAGTTGGTCAGTTCATAAGTCGCTTTTAGGTTGCGTGGCAGTACGTTCCAGAATTGTGTGCTCATATAGGAAAAGGTTGATGCGTGCATTAATTTGTATTTTAGACCCTTACAGTTGGGGAAATGAAGATTGAGGAATGTGCGCGATGATTTCTTAGCATTCGTGGGTGGTAGGTCTATCAGGTATCTATGTTTTGGTAGGGGAGGGGATTCAGGTTGAGGAAGGGGTGTGGGATGAATTTGAATTTAGATGAAATGGCCATTTTTCAGGTAAGGCTGAGTGGGTTAAATTTAGGAATCATATTTTCAGCCAATAATTTAGGTGTACAGATTCTGCTGAAAAATTCTAGGTGGACTGAATTTGGCTTAGTCTTGGCCAACAGTGGGCTTGAATATAGCTCCTTAAGCTCTGCTCTACATAGTTTCTAGGGTTGTAATGCATCTCATTTGCTTCACAGGGGGTGGACTCCTTGGTTCTGCAGAGTGTAATGTTTGCTATCCTGGCAGAGAGAACATTGGGACCACGGCTCTATGGGATTTTTCCTCAGGGCAGACTGGAGCAGTACATTCCAGTAAGGCGGCAAGTACACTCTAGGCAGGCACAGAAGGATAAATGTAAAAGTTCAAACCCCACACAACTATCCATAGACACTGATGGACTTTAAATTGGCTTCAAAGCACCAAGTTGCTGTGGTTAACCAGACCCCAGAGGATTTATGTTCTGTGGGATTTATAACCCACCAAATCTTCAAATACAGAATTCAAGGCAGGGTAACATAAAAGATACTGATGAATTTCATCAGGATATTACATCAAATTTTAAAAGTAAACCTAATACAGACAAACTGCAGCGTAAATGAAAGAGCTGGAGAATAAAGACTTAAAACGAATTCCTTTAACAGATGGAAAAGCCAATATTAACCAATTGCATGATCCTGATGATATTGTGCTTTTTAACAGCTGGAAGCCAATGAGGCATATTTTCAAAGCACTTTGGGAGGCTAAGTTCCATAGGTTTCTATGGAACTTTGGGAGGCTAAGTGCTTTGAAAATATGCCTCAATGTAACCTAGCCAACAATGGAGAAACTGAAAAACATGTAAATACCAACCTGGCCGTTGAGTTCTGTGTCATCTGTAACCTATTTTATTTGTTTAGCCGTAAGTCCTACATACAAAGAATTGCCATAATCCAGTAAGGGAAGAATCGACAGTTGCACTATAATTTTCTGTACATCAAGAAGGGCTGAGGCAAGAAGTTATTTTTTTCTCTGTTAAGCGCACACAGCTGGATTGCAAATATTTTATTCCTGGCATTTCCTGATATGGAAAAAGCTAGAAAGATTCTGAATTCTAATAGCTGCTTGTAAAAAGATTCCATCTCCTAAATCAAGGAGACTGTCACTGTGCTCAGGATTAGAAGGAAGCATACACCCCCCAAGCTGTGATTTTTTTTTTATTTTTGTTGTTACATTTGTACCCCGCGCTTTCCCACTCATGGCAGGCATTCCATGTAGAATGTCCAATAGTAGCAACATTCCATGTAGAATCTCCAATAGTATCTATTTTATTTTTGTTACATTTGTACCCCGTGCTTTCCCACTCATGGCAGGCTCAATGCGGCTTACATGGGGCAATGGAGGGTTAAGTGACTTGCCCAGAGTCACAAGGAGCTGCCTGTGCCTGAAGTGGGAATCAAACTCAGTTCCTCAGGACCAAAGTCCACCACCCTAACCACTAGGCCACTCCTCCACTGTTGCTACTATTTGAGATTCTACATGGAATGTTGCTATTCCACTAGCAACATTCCATGTAGAAGTCGGCCCTTGCAGATCACCAATGTGGCCGCGCAGGCTTCTGCTTCTGTGAGTCTGACGTCCTGCACATACGTGCAGGACGTTAGACTCACAGAAACAGAAGCCTGCGCAGCCTTCTACATGGAATGTTGCTAGTGGAATAGCAACATTCCATGTAGAATGTCCAATAGTAGCAACATTCCATGTAGAATCTCCAATAGTATCTATTTTATTTTTGTTACATTTGTACCCCGCGCTTTCCCACTCATGGCAGGCTCAATGCGGCTTACATGGGGCAATGGAGGGTTAAGTGACTTGCCCAGAGTCACAAGGAGCTGCCTGTGCCTGAAGTGGGAATCGAACTCAGTTCCTCAGGACCAAGGTCCACCACCCTAACCACTAGGCCACTCCTCCACAGGAGATCTAGAGATGGTTATTTTTCATGCTGACAACTGCCTGCTAGGCTGACTTCTCATCTTCTCTCATCAAAATATTTAATCATTGTTATAGCGGACCTGCATTAGCTGGGGAGAAGGGTACATTATCCTCCTTCCCCAACCCGGAGAGGTGCAGCATATCATCATAGATCAGGGGATCGCAACCCAGACCTCGGGACACACCCAGCCAGTCAGGTTTTCAGGATTCCCACAATCAATATGCATGAGATAAATATGTACGCACGAGTTCCATTGTATACAAATTTATCTTGTGTATATTCATTGTGGGTATCCTGAAATCCTGACTGGCTGGGTGTATCCCTAGGACTGGGTTGAGAACCACTGTCATAGATTTTTGATAGCTCCTTTAATCTGTCCTCCTCCAACCTATCTGGTTCTGCATGCTATTGCATTATCACATATCTTTGACTCCGCTGCTCCTCAACCTTTTCGATACATAGTCCTACACACTACGTTATCGTATCGCCTAACCTTTAAACTATATTGATTTCAGAGTCGCCGTCTGCATACTCAAGATTTGCAGAACCCAGATATCTCAAGTGAGATTGCTGTAAAGATATCAAGATTCCATAAAATGAAGATGCCGTTTAACAAGGAGCCTAAGTGGCTTTTCGGGACCATGGAGAGGTAGGTGACGAGCATCTCTTGATGCTGGTACGATGGGAGAGGCCAGAGCAGGGGGAGGGAGAGGTTTTTCCTGGAGTCTGTGATATGGTATAAGGCCGTGGTTCACAATCCTGTCCTGGGGGGGAAACCCCAGTCAGTCAGGTTTTCAGGATATCCACAATGAATATTCATGAGATTTACCTGCACCTCCTCCACTGCATGCAAATCTGTCTCATTAATATTCTCAGTGGATATCTAAAAATCCTGATTGGTTGGGGTGTTCCCCCAAGGCAGGTTTGGAAACCACTGTTATAAGGTAGGGAGACCAGCATCCCTTGACGCTTTCATGATATGGAATAGAATTGAGGGAGTAGCAACCAATGTCTCCTTGCTTATAAAATGGGACCAAGCCTAAGGAAGTAGAAGTTTCATGAGGAAATGCAGTGAAAGGATAGACAGACACCATGGAGAATGGCCTGCTTTTGACAGATGCATGGGGAGAGAGCTTGAAACAACATTTTACTTCTAACAGTTATTTGTCTCTTGCAGCTACATGAAGCAAATCTCAGACTTGACTTTCACACGGGATTCCCACATCAAAAAATTCAATAAATTGAAGACGTATAACCTGGAGAAGGAGATGAAGAGCCTCAGGTGAGAAGGCTGTGAGGAAGCTGGAAGTTCTCGGTGAGGGATGGGGATGATTTTTGAGCAGTAGAGTCAGCACATACCAACAGCGTACAAAGTACATGTATAAATATATGCCTTACAGTATTATCTTCTTTGGTCTGTTCAAGTCTTTCTGTGCATGCTACCTCACATTAGACAGTTCTGTACATCATCTATTGAGTTTAACCAACAGTTTCTTCCTGCGCCTTTGCATTTCAGCTCTGTCGGAATCGGGGCTGGGATCTTGTACCCTGACTCTTCATTCACAACTACATGTGATCTTTCCCCATTTATTTAAATCTCCACCCCAAACATACTTTGATTACAGGAACAGTCCTACACCAGGGCCCCTGCGGGAACCCTGAAATTATGGTTCTTGATTCTGGTCACTTGGTGGCACCCTAAGCAGTAACCACAACCCCTCCACCTCTTAGCCCCAGCCAACACGGGGAACAGAAAATCTGATTGGGAGGTCAAACCAGGGACCTGTCACATAGCTGTACATGACAATACCACTGAAAGAGAGACTGGGACTCTATCAAGTTAAGTTTATGCTTACGGATGTGAGGTTTTTTGATTTGTTCTTTGCATCTTTTTGTCCCTGGAAATAGTGTAACTGACACACAGTTTTTTTTTTCTCTTGCAATAGGGGCTTGCTTGAGTGTACCCCCTCTCCTACCGTCTTCTGCCACAATGATGTCCAAGAAGGTTAGAAGCAGCTTGCTTTGCTCATGCTTTTTCACTGCTGGTGACATGTTTGTGCCGTGGCTTGGGGTGAGGACTCTGCTAATGCAGTGGCCTCAGAGTGGCACTACAGGTCTGTTAGCTAGTTCTGTGTATTGATGATTGCAGACTGGAGGGAGGAGTGAGAAGGGACTAAGGACACAGTGTTTGATTTGTGAGGTGCTGAAGAAGACAAGGCAGTTTAAAGTTTTGAATGGTAGTGTGGGTATTGGGCTTTTGTGATGCTGAATTGGAAAACAGAGGTCATGTATTTGTTCTGAGGTATGCTGGATGGGGGGGAAGGAAAAGTGAAGAATTGAATCACATTCATATTGGGATAAAGGTGGCAAAATAGGGATAAATTTAGGATGTTGAGGGGTAAAGAGATAGTGTTAGGGTGCTGAGAGGGACAGAGAATAAGATAAGGTGATAGTAACATAGTAAGTGAACGGTCCATTCAGTCTGTCCGACAGTTAACATTCATTATCAATTGAAGATTAAAATCAACAATGCATATGAGATTATATACTTGATCATGGTCTTTCTTTGGCGTTTCTGGGACATAAACCATAGAAGTCCACCCGGCTCTGTCCTCATGTTCCAGCTACTGGTGTCAAAACCCACTCCAGCCTATCCGAATCTGTCATGTCATTTGCAGAACATAAACTGTAAAAGTCTGCCTGGTCCTGTCCTCATGCTCCAAAATTACTGGAGTCTCCATCGAAGCCCAGTAATTTGGAACGTGAAGACAGTGCTGGGCAGACTTTGAAATTTGGGATTGCTGAATGGAGGACATGGTAATATTTTGAATTCTTTTGGAGACTGTGCACCTCATTTTCCTCTTGCTCCTTCCAGGAAATATTCTGCTTCTGGCTAACCAGGACCCTTCCTCTAGGGACAGGTTAATGCTCATTGACTTTGAGTATAGCAGCTATAATTACAGGTGTGTGAATAGCCATAAGGTGGGAAATCTATATTTTTACATGGCCACATAGGTTCTGGCCACTCTGTTCCTTGTATCTGCTATTTTTCCTTTGACCTCTATCATAGCTGTTGGCTTTGCTCTTGGGTGGGGATGCTCCTGTATCTTTCCAGTTGTATCTTTGATATTTGGGGGGCCACTTTTCCAACTACTCAGTACCCTTAGCTACAGTCTGGGGGTTCTTATAGTACCTTACTTCCTGCCTTTAATAGTGTCTGCACTCCATGGTAGTGCTTCTTGCAGGAAGGTCAAGGTTGGTAGGTGTCTTAGTTGGGTTTCTGTAGCACTGACGTGCTCCTGTTTAGACTTGGGAGTTATGTGATATTGTAACGGATTGTAAAACTTTATTCCTACAGGGGCTTTGACATTGGGAACCATTTCTGTGAATGGATTTATGATTATACCTATGACAAGTGGCCATTTTACAAAGCCAGCCAAAGCAACTACCCGAACAGAGACCAACAGGTAAAGCAGTAACAGCACAGGCGATGGATATTGTGCCTGCGTGGCTGCAGTTGCACTGTAGCAGCTCATTCCATTTGTGTTCCCTATGGATGTGATCTGTATTTCTAGAAGGACTTGTTGAAGTCTTGAATTGAATTTATGATAAAGGCTCTTCTTTTTATGCCTTCAAACATATTGAAAGTTATGTAAGAGGGCTGTGTGTCTGTGGGGCTAAAATACTTTTCAGAAGAACAGAGAATCATGACATTTGCTGGAAGAATTTGAAAACTAAAGTTCATGGGACCAGTATTTTTCTGAGAACAAAGCCTCCCAGAAAATTTCCGTTGCTTTACTGTGGGAATTGGTGAGACTGCAGACTGTTTTGACAGACAGGAGAAAGCTGAAGCATAAGGGTTAAAGATGGCACATTTCCCAGCCAGCACACATACTATTGTGATATTTGATATTGTCATCTCAAACTCCCCTCTTTCCCTTCCCCGCTTCCTAGGCTCATAACTCAGATTTTTGATTGGATTATTTGTTTTTCCAAGTCTGAATGTGACTACAAGAGGCCCATCTTCAAATCTCTGCTTAAAGCCCATCTCTTCAATGTCGCCTTTGGCACCTAACCTCTTCACCTCTGCCCAGAAAATCTAGACTACCCAACTTGACATTTCATTCTTTAGATTGTAAGCTCCTTTGAGCAGGGACCGTTCTTCTTTGTTTATTTTGTACAGCGCTGCGTAACCCTAGTAGCGCTCTAGAAATGTTAAGTAGTAGTAGTATTTCTCTGCCCAAAAGGACTTAACTCTCCATTACTCAAGAGTTTAGACTAAATTACCTGCCCAAGGTCAAGAAGAGTGGGAAAGGGGATGGGATTTACACATAACCTACATGTCTGGTAACTTTTTTTTTTCTCTAATAGACCAGCCTTTTTAAAGATAGCAGGCCCAAGGTGTAGCCACAATGATGTATAATAGTGGATCCTAAGTATGTGGTATTCCCACCCACCACAATGCAGTGAAAACTACTGTTGGACTCACTGGAATGTGGTTTAGTGAATTGTTGTGACTTTTTTTTTTGTGTGTGTGCAGTAAAATAGCAGCTGAATAGATGGTATTCTAAGACTGTAAACCCACTAGACACAGGGGTACAGATCATAACTGAGCTTGAGCTACAAATTAAGAGCTGCAAGCTAAGTTTAAAACATTTTTAAAAAGCACTCGGTACCATTCACACACAATCCCTATCCCCCACATGCATAGAACGGTAATAAAGACAGTCTCAGAGGTGGGTACTCTCTGAGACTGTCTTTATTACCGTTCTATACAGGCCTGAACACAAATTCCTGATCACTGTCTCCTTTAATGTAGACACAGGCCTTGAAGCTTTTATTTACAACTAGTAAAAAAAGCCCCGTTTCTGATGCAAATGAAACGGGGGCTAGCAAGGTTTTCTTCAGAGTGTGCATGTGGGAGTGTGTGTCCCTGCCCTCTCTCCCTCCCCCTCCCCCTCCGAGTTCAGTCCTTCAGTGTTAAGTTTCCTGCTGTTCTGTGTTTTTGTTACAGAGAGAGTGAGGGCATCTCTCTCCCCTCCCCCCTCTGAGTCCTTCACTGTGTGAGATTTCGTGCTGTGCTGTTTTCCTTCACTCATGGGGAAACCGGATATCTCTGGCGCTTCACACTTCCGGCTGGAGGCTTCATAGAACGTTGGTCTTGCCTTTTATATATATAGAAGATGGGCCCGATATTCAGCTGACGGCGATCAGTTCCGGGCAATGGCACTGAATTTCAGGGTTTACAGAGCCGGAATTGTGATATTCGGCACTTAACTGGCTATGGTGAACCACATAAAGGTAGGACTGACTTTTATGTGGTTAATCCGGCCGGTTAAGTGCCGATTCTGCCCCCAAAATAGCCGGTTAGCAGTTTGGTGCTAACAAGTACCACTGAAAATGAGCAGTTAGGCCCAAACAGGTGCTTTAACCGGCCAGGAATTGATTCTGGCTGGTTAAAATCACTTTGAATATCAACCCCAATAAGTTTGCCTCCTTTTAACCGTGTATTTGGTTTCTCCCCATCTAAAGTCTTCTTCTGGTTCTGATCCCTAGATCTGGTTCCTGCACAGGGGAAACATGTACAGTAAGTCTATTGGGCCTAATTTCTTTCTTAATCTGCCATCTTTGTTCTTTGCTTTTGAAGCTCCATTTTATACGACACTACCTGTCAGAGTCTTCTGGGAACGGTGGAGTGAAAACTAAGAAGGAACAGTCTCAGACTGAGGAAGAAATGATTGTGGAGACTAATCGGTGAGGAGCATTTAGGCATACGCTGATGTCTCTACGTCAGAGCTTATATTTATGTTTATCCACTCCTACTACCCTAGCTGAGATATTTAACCATCTCTTTGACCTCATGTGCACCTTTCTTTAAATTAGTCACCTAATTTGCTTATACCCTAGTCAATTAAAATGTTCTGTTACTTATTGTGTTGACATTGTAAGTAGTAAACTATTTATTTATTTGTAGCATTTGTATCCCACATTTTCCCACCTATTTGCAGGCTCAATGTGGCTTACAATTGTTCCGTAATGGTGATCACCAATTCCGGAAAAAGAGAAATACATAGTTAAAATATGGAGGTGATAGAGTGGAATTAGGTAGTCAAAGTTCATTTTCATAATAAGAAATAAAAGATAATTGGATAAAACTTCACTCGTAGTAGATTGGAGTTGAACAATCAGGAATAAAGAGTTATGTTATGTGTAGTTCTGGTGTAAATTACTGTACCATAATTTGTATTTGAATATTTTTACTGCTGTAATTGTCTGTTTAATTTATTCTTACTGTACACCGCCTTGAGTGAATTATTTCAAAAAGGTGGTAACTAAAAATCCAAATAAATATGAGTGAGTGTCAGGTACTGTGGAAATGAGTAGTATGGATACTTTTGTGCTCCCCTACCAGCAACTGAAGGCAAAGAACTGGCTTGCTGATGTTACCTGTGCAGACTTGGATAGGAGGAAACCTCTTTACAATTCCTGGGTTCTTTCCAAAAGGGATATACTGCACAAGTAGGTATACACGGGGCCAGGGACAATGGAAAATCTGCAGGAATGGTGAGGGGAGAGTAGTGATATGGTGGGTGTGGGGGACCAGATTATATCCCTGGGCACACCTCTACTGCTTTCCTCTTGGGATAATATATTTATTGACTAGCCATTGAGCCCGTTAAAATGGGCTGGTGGGTCGCCGCCCCTCCACCCGGCCCATCTCTTCGCTATTCAACTTACATCTCCGCAGCAGGCAGAGATCAGCTGAGCTCCCGTCGGTCTTCCTTCTCTGCCTGTGTCCCGCCCTCGTGTGACGTAACGTCAGCAAGGGCGGGACACAGGCAGGGAAGGAAGGCCAACGGCAGCTCAGCTGATCTGCCTGCTGCGGAGGTGTAAGTTGAATAGCAAAGAGACGGCCGGGTGGAGGGGTGGCGGCAGCGGCAACTCCGGGGGGGGTAGCAGTGGCGACCTCGGCGGTACCCTCCTCTTCGCACAGTTTCCCTCTCTGCCCCCCCCCCCCCCCCCCCCCCGTCATCACGTATTGACGTGGGGGCAGGACAGACAGGGAAGTCTCTACTGCGCATTTGCGAGTGAGTACGGTCACTCGCCGTTTATATGTTTGGACGATGATTTAGAAGTAGTACATTGCACACAATTTTAGGTACCAGCTGCTGTTTTTTGGGTTTTTTTTCTATAACAGCTACTTTAGCCCCAAAATTGCCCAAAAGAAATAAACTGGAGATCTTTCACGCAGTTACTGTGCATGCTAAGGCTTTCCTTCTCAAACTTACTTGGCTCCTTCTGCAGCAGTCTGGAGTCCTTCCGTCTTCTCTCTGGCTGTCCTGCTTCTTGTTGAATCTCTTCTGGTGGTTTCCATCTTCCTGTTGCAATCTGAGCTCTTCTAATTTGTGCAGTGATTTCTATGGAAGGAAAGTAGGACTTGGGTACCATACATTCTGTTTGTCCGACCTAGGAAATGAGGCTTACCAATGTTTAAAAATTAAAAAAGGTACTCCTATGGACAAGCTTCTTCATGTTTTAACGTTTGTTTTAACCTAGAATATAAAATACTAAAACTACCCCCTCCCCCCCCCCCCCCCCCCCCCTTACAGGACATGACCCCCCAACAGCTGAGACCCAATTGGCTACATGCATTTACAGTTGACAAAAACCATCCAGGCTTCTTAGTTGTTGGTAGTTCTGCCCCTTGTACACGGTTTACTAGGCCCTTGCTGTATGCAGGTGAACTTTCTGTTCTTCCATTTTCTTTTGGGTAATGCAAATCAATGTATTTTATTTTAAGATTACTCAAAATCCAAATAGCTTTGGTTACTGTGTAAACTTTAGTAGGAAAACATTTCCATCAAGCAGGAAATTTACTGCCTGGCTGTAATCCTCACGTGGTTCAGCTAAAATCTGCAGTTTTGGTTTCTATGAAAGATGGATTCAGATTGTATTCTGAGAGTGGGTTACAGTATCTCTATCCATCATAGATGCTGGCTTAGCACCCAACCCTGGTAACTGATGTTAGCAAAACAAGTTCTCCAGTTCTAAGATGCTTTAAAATGAAAGGTTTGGCCCGTTTACAATGTGATGGGTACGATGTCTTTGCCACCGGACTACTCTTAACACAAACAATACATATACATGCTCTAAAGAAAATTAGTCCAGGGATATAGAGATCAGCTTCCTAGTATTCTGTCTCCAGCAGATGGTTGGAATAGACCCTAGAGCGGACAGAAAGATAGTGAGTCTACTGAGGTGATGGACCCTGAGGGGGTCTTTTCCTCCCCATCTGAGAAATGGGCAAGCAGGGGACTTCAGGCTGGTATTGGTTCTCCTTGTCTAGGTGTACAGCTGCTGGTTTGGTGATCTCCCCTACATAGTTTGGAGGTGGTGGTCTACAACGGTGGTTTTTGGTTGGCTTGACTACTGAAATAATTGGAAGCTAGTGTCTGCATGCGAACCAGTATAGGGTGATGTCAGCAAGCAAGTCTTCTCCATCTACTGGTAGGGGAGCATAATCCCAGATGACCTGCTTGGTCTGGTAGGGGTCAAAGAGATAGAAAATTTGCAGGTAAGACTACATTTTTTTTCCCTTGACAATGGTGGTAGAAATTCTTAACTTCCTCTGCACTGCTACTACAATAGCAAATCAGCCTATGATGAGCTACAAGAGATGGTATGGTTTTCTTAGCTTGACCTCATCAGTGCTGATGGCAAGCTCAGAGGTACGAGGTCCATTCATATTTTTTCAGGCCTCTCTTCAGTATTTTCAGGCATGCAGAATAAATGTAAAAATACTTCTCTTCCACAGATTTGCCCTGGCTTCTCACTTTTTCTGGGGTCTTTGGTCAATTGTTCAGGCAAAGATGTCCACCATAGAATTTGGCTACCTGGTGAGTGTCCTGTTTCACTGACTCTGGTAAAACTTCTTCTTCTTCTCCCAGAGTTTTGCTTCTAATCCTTGTGACCTGGATTGGCCACTGTTGGAAGCAGGAATGCTGGGCTAGATTGACCATCTGTCTGACCTAGTATGGCTATTCTTATGTTCTAATGATAGTTTCCATTGGTAAAAAAGAAGAGACAAGCTATTATCCAATTACAACTAGATATAGAGAGCAAAGAAAAAGATACCTGGCAGAAACCCACTTAGTGGCAAGATTCCATGCTACCAATCCCAGAAGTGGCTTCCCCCCACATCTATCTCAAATGGCTGCCAGGAACCTCTGCAGAACAGCAAGGGGCAGGAATGAGTGGGGTTCATTCCTGCCCCCCAAAAAGGCCACTAGACCACCAGGGCTGCCTACGTTAGTCCTGGGGTGGGATGGGTACCTTACAGTGATCCGGGGAGGGAGAGGAGGGGGGGGTGTGAGTTTCAGGTTTCATCCAAAAATGTACAGGCATTTTCATCTGAAACCCAAATCCAGATTTCAGTCTGGTTTCAGTGCTGAAACTGAAACCGAAATTTGGTTAGCTCTACCCATGTATTCCACAGTCTTGGTATTCAGTTGTGTAAGTGAGACCTGCCTCTGCTTGGGCCTGTGAAAAAGAGCATCGTCTGCATTCCTAGCCTAGATAATGGAAGACTGCACTTGAATTGGACTCATTGAGCTACCAAGCTCAGTTACTTAATGTATATTGTCATGCATCTTAGAGGGGTTTTTTTTCCTGTTAGACTTTAATTTTCAAAACTGTGTGCATGAAAAGTGTGTGTTCATGAAGTTAATCTTTGCTGTCCTTAGCACATATTGCTCACGGGCCTTTTTTAAATTTTTTGCAGGATTATGCCCAGTCACGGTTTGAGGCCTACTTTTCACAGAAAAATGCTTGGTCATGAATCCAGTCCAAGCTTCATGGACCATCCTTGGCTTGTATACCTTCCTACTTGATCAGCTACAATGAAGCTTGCCACTGCTCTGATCTCTGCTTCTTTGGTCTGCATCTACCATTCTGCCCCTGTACCTCCAGCTGTGCTGAGAAGTGGGGTGGGAAATGGGAACTGAGGGAGAAGAATGACAGATGATGAAGGGAGCTTTTGAGGCTCCTTAACTTATAGCAGGGTTTATCAACCTTACCCAGTCTGGTTTTCAAGATATCCTCAATGACTATGCATGTGATACATTTACTGACTTCATACTGTATGCAATTCTCTCATGCATATTCATTATAGGTATCCTGACTACCTGATTGGCTTGGTGTGTGCCAAGGACTCAGTTGAGAACCCCATAATCTGTGTAGTAAAACCTACAGTTAAAAGCAAATGATGAGCAGATAGACTGCACTTGTGCGATTCACGACCCAACCTCATGCCTAGCGCAAGTAAGACAAAAATTAGCTTACAGGCATCTAGGATAATGTGCATAAATCAGTACATGCATTTTTTTCTCATATGCAGAGAGCTATCAAAAGAGGTAACCTAGTGAGAGAATACTGACAAATCAGTCTATCAACTGAGTAGGAATGAAAGCTGAAATAATTCATAATGAAGGTGTCGTGTCTTATGCCATTTCCTCTCCCTCCCACCCCCTTGCTGCATACACACATTAAGATCTGGGAGCAGCTGATGAGGGGCAGATAATGCAAATGAAAAGTGTCTGGTGAAAGGGAAGTGTGCGCCAGCAGTGATGGATCCTGCGTTTCTGTTGCAGCTGAATCTCTCTCGTAATACATCACTAACATACCCACTGTTAGTATAGTACCAATCCTAGAAGCAAATAATAGTAATCTTGTTATTAATTTATTTTATTCTTTGTTAATTCAGATTTGTCTGTAATGATTAAGAGTTATTCTGACAGTTTCTCATGTTAGTCTTTAGCTGAGTAGCATTAGACACAGTTCTTAAGCTATCCTGGCTAGTAAGGATGGGCCAGGCAAAACTTTTTTTTTTTTTTTTTTTTGCCTGCCTAGTTTGTGTTTCAGTATATGCTAAAATGGAACAAAGTGACTTTACATCCCTACTAGCCACTAAGAGCTGAATGGGCATTCTAAATAAGTATTTGAATGGCGTGGGAACAAAGTGCTACCTTGGCTATTTAAAGACCAAGGTAACATACAAACAAAAAAAAAAAAAGGCAAGGTATTGACCTACAAAACTTATCAGGTTTTGTAACTTGGAAAACACTGAAAAAAAATAAATTGTAGTATTGTTACACCATATAATATACGAGTCTAGTGGTGAGATCCAAAACGGAAAGAATAAGTGGAGCACCACTCATGAATTCTTTACATGTCTGCATGTGTTCAGGAGAAGAGGGGAGAAGGTGCAATTCCTTAATCACGGTATTACAGTGAATCAGCAGATATATAGTACAGCTTTTAGGACTGCTGCTTCCATTGAATGGTAGTGGCAGTTTCTGGAGGAGCTTCATTTCTCTTCAGCCTTCCACCACATGCAGAACTTCACTTCGATAGTACAGGTGGGCCAGGGCCCACCCAACAGTAGCACACATTTGGTGGTAGCTGATGGGGATCCCAAGCTCAGCCAGCTGAAGACTTTCCCCTTGATGGTAACGAAAACAGTACTCTCCATGATACCGGCACCTGCTCATGCCTGCTGCAGACTGAAAAGGTGGGAGGAAGCGTTTTCCCACCTGCTGAGATTTTTTTTTTTTTTTGGGGGGGGGGGGGGGGGGGGGAAGAACACTTGGTGTCCACCCACTTCTTGCCTAGACCCACCCAAAATCTGTAGTCTGGCTACGCCCCTGGTACAGAAACTTTATGCAGAGCACCACCAGGGTTTGCCAGCTGGGAAAAATTTTCCCAGCCCGATACAGCCGTAAACCCGCCCCAAAACTGCCCGTAGCCAATCCCTGTCCCCAGCGTCACTAACCCCGCCCCCTGTGTCATCCCTGCCCCTGAAAGGCTTCTACTGGTCCAATTTGAACCAATAGAAGCCCCGGAAAAGCTTCTATTGGATCAATAGAAGCCCCGGAAAAGCTTGAATTGGACCAATAGAAGCCCCGGAAAAAACCACCGAACTCGCACAACGGCGACGGGAAAACTGCCCAAAAAACCGCATCCCGCGGCCGGCGAAATTTTCCTGGCACCGCTGGTGAAAACCCGCCCAATTGGGCGGTAAAACCGCCCACCTGGCAACCTTGAGCACCACCTCCTTTCCTGTCACTAGGGCTGCCTTCCCATTGGCTGGATCCTGTGTACAGTTTCTGCCGCTAGTACAACAGACATAAGTTCATGCTTTGGGGGGAGGGGGAAAGAGAACTAAGAAAACTGCAGAAACATTTTTTCTACTAAGAATAACGTCAACACATTACCCATCCTACCTTCTGGACACTAATGTGAAAAAGCTACACCGTTGGCAATCCTAATGCCTGTGTCACAAGCATATCTCTTAAACCTGTGAACGCAAAGTTTGCCCAATGGCATAATATGGCCCTGCCCTTGGCAACACATATACTAACCATAAGAATAGCCATACTGGATCAGACCTATGGTCCATCTAGCCCAGTATCCTGCTTCTGTGGCCAATCTGGGTCACAAGTACCTGGCAGAAACTCAAATAGTAGCAACATTCCATGCTACCAATCCCAGAGCAAGCAGTGGCTTTCTCGTACCTTATCTGAAAGCAAACTATGGACTTTTCCTCCAGGAACTTGTTCAAATTTTTTAAGATACGGTGACCAGAATTGAACACAATATTCAAGGTGAGGTCGCACCACGGAGCAATTCAGAGGCATTATAATATCCGCGGTCTTATTTATCTCTTTCCTAATAATTCCTAGCATCATGTTTGCTTTTTTGGCTGCCGCTGCATACTGGACAGAAGATTTCAGCATATTTACAATGACACCTAAATCTTTATCTTGGGTGCTAACCCCCAAAGTGGACGCCAGCATCATCAGTGATTCAGATTATCTTCCCAATGTGCAACACTTTGCATTCGTCCACGTTAACCCCCTAATTCTATTAGTTCCCAAAAATTGGGCACAATTTAATTTAACAATGAGCTAATTTGTGCCAATAATTGGGTTTTTAACAAGCAATTATTGGAATGGGAGAGTCATGAGAAGAACAAGGGTGTTCATAGCATTTACATGTGTTATATAATACTAGTAAAAAAGGCCCGTTTCTGTAGGCAAGGAAAAGGGCCTTAGGCAGGCAATTCCCCCCCCCCCCCCCCCCCCCCCCCCGGTGCTACGGCCCCCTCGAACCCACCCCGGAACGCCGAAAACTGCCGCCGCCGTTGTGCTACCTTCCCTTCCCGTAGGTTGTTCAATCATCTTCTTAGAAAGTTTAACTCCGTGCGTCTGACGTCAGACGCACGGAGTTAAACTTTCTAAGAAGATGATTGAACAACCTACGGGAAGGGAAGGTAGCACAACGGCGGCGGCAGTTTTCGGCGGGGGGGGTGGGTTTCGAAGGGGCCATAGCGCGGGGGGGGGGGGGGGTGACAGCTGATTCCGAGGCAGTAGGAGGACTCCTCCCCTTGCCTTGGAATCAGCTGTGTTGACGTCAGTGCGTGTCTGCCTCACAGACCACTTGCAGCCAGGGAGCCACGGTCCCAAGCATGGAACGTTGGAGGTGAGAATTATTATATAGGACAAGGGATATGCGCCCAAAATAGCTGTGCCTAAAAGTTAGGCCTGAGTCTCAGGTGTAAGCGCTGTGACTTTGGGCAAGTCACTTAACCCTCCATTGCCTCAGGTACAAAATAAGCACCTGTATGTAGTAGGTAAACTGCTTTGACTGTAACCACAGAAAGGAGGTATATCAAGTCCCATTTCCTTATTCTATAAACTGAGCCTAACTTTAACTTTTTTGGCACCATATATAGAAATCACCGATAAATTTCATCTCCCATTTGGATGCCTAGTCTTCCAATTTCCTACGGTCTTCCTGCAATTTCTCACAGTCCACATGTGTTTTAACAACTTTGAATAGTTTTGTGAAATCTGCAAAACTGAATCACTTCACTCGTCATTCCAGTTTCCAGATCATTTTCAAATATGTTAGGTAGTACCAGTCCCAGTTCAAATCCATGGAGCACTCCACCATTCACCCTTCTCTATTGAGATAAATGGCTATTTAACACAACCCTCTTTTCTGTCCAATAACCAATTCCTAATCCACAAAAGAACATTGCCTCCTATCCCATTACTTGCTAATTTTCCCTGGAAAATTGTCTTATTGGCCAATCCAGGGCCAGGGGTATTAGGCGCATACACATAGTTTCCAAAAGTAATTAATGTATCCTGATAAATTGGTTATTTGAAAATTAGGCTCCCCTTCTTGCAGGTAAAAGTACACATTTATGGTTCTTTTGTGTGGACGTCAGGATCTGCGCTGTAGGTGCCTGTAGCAGTTGTAGGGATATCTTTTGGGTGTGGGGGCAGTTAGGAGTAGTTTTTTTGAGGTGAGATAATTTACAGGTCAGAGGAGTAGCCTGGTAATTAATGCAATGGACTGAGAACCAAGGGACACAGGTTCAAGTCGGGTATACAATGGGTAACATTGCGCGGAACTATGAAAACAGCTTTTCAAGAGGGCAGGGTAAAAATCCGAATATATGTGACCGTTCCTACGGTCTCTCATTCAGCTGGTTCTATACTCAGGAAGAATGCAACTTATGGAGATTATTCCTGATTAATTCTTCTGTTTAAGGAAAGCATCTGTATAGGCAAGTGCTTTCTTCTTATTCTTTCCACACTAGTGGAACTTGGAAAGAATTATAAAGAGGGATAGAGAATATCTGTACATCTGGAGGCAAAATAACTCTCTAAAATTGTAACAGAATTGGATTAAACTTGGCAAGTCAGAAAAACACAGTAAAAGACATCAAGTTTAAAAATGGGCAAAACTGGAGCAGGGGATGCAGAAAAGTAAGCATCCTCCCCTCCCAAAAAAATACAACAATCCAATGCATTCTATGGGATAAGGCATTCTAGCTTCTGTAGCACAGAAACAGAGTGAAACATTTCAGTTAGAAAGGAGGAATTCCCTGCCTCTTTATTCTCCCATCCCCCCAAACTGCTCTCTACAAGTGCCCCCCCCAAAAAAAAAACCTACCACTGCAACTATCCCACCACTCTACAAACTGCCCCACCCCCAACTATTACCCCTCCCAATTGTCCCAGCATTCTTCAAATGGCCCAACTTCCAAAAATTAGTCCCCACTAAATGCTGAATAACCCCATAAGCTGCCCCATTCTCAAAATCTACCTCCTAGATCTGTCCCCATTCAAAAATGCCTCCCCACACAACTGTCCTACCACCTCAACAACTGCCCCATTATCCAAAATGATCTCTGTGCCCTACATCCAAAAATTGGTCCGGTACAACTGACATACTACCCCATTAATTGCCTCACCCCCCCAAAAATTATCCTCTCTCAACTGCTCCACTACCTTGCTAACTGCCATCCATCCAAAAAATACCCCTACTAAATGCTTCAGAACACTGAGAAGAGTAAGACTATTCCCCTACACAATCTTTCCGAATACAGGTCCAAATCAATAATACTATCACAACTAGTCTACTGCAATGTAGCATACATAGAGGGGCATAATCGAACGAAAACGTCTATCTCCATGGGCGTTTATCTCTGAGAGCGGGTCTGTGAAGGGGCGGACCGAACCGTATTTTCGCAAAAAATAGACGTCCATGTTTTATTCGACAATTTGTGAGCTGGGTGTTTTTGTTTTTCAGCGATAATGGAAAATGAAAGCGCCCAGCTCAAAAACGAATAAATCCAAGGCATTTGTTCATGGGAGGGGCCAGGATTCGTAGTGCACTGGTCCCCCTCACATGCCAGGACACCAACCGGGCACCCTAGAGGGCACTTTTACAAAAACAAAAAAAAAGAGGTAAAAGAGCTCCCAGGTGCATAGCACCCTTCCCTTGTGTGTTGAGCCCCCCAAATCCCCCTCAAAACCCACTGCCCACAAGTCTACACCATTACTATAGCCCGAAGGGGGGCACCTACATGTGGGTACAGTGGGTTTGGGGGGTTGGACGACTAATAAGCATTAAGCAGCACAATTGTAACAGGTAGGGGGGATGGGCCTGGGTCCACCTGCCTGAAGTCCACTGCACCCCCTAACAACTGCTCCAGGGACCTGCATACTGCTGCCAGGGAGGTGGGTATGACATTTGATGGTGAAAATAAAAAGTTGTGAAACATCATTTTTTTGTGGTGGGAGGGGGTTAGTGACCACTGGGGGAGTCAGGGGAGGTCATCCCTGATTCCCTCTGGGGGTAATCTGGTCATTTAGGGCACTTTTTGGGGCCTTATTCGTGAAAAAACAGGGTCCAGGAAAAGTGCCCTAAATTCTAGCTACAAACGCATACGTTTTTTCTATTATCGGCGAAAGGCGCCCATCTCTGTTCGGGTGATAACCATGCCCCAGTCCCGCCTTCACCACGCCTCCGACATGCCCCCATCAACTTTGTACGCTTCCGCGATGAAGTGCAGTTGAAAACGTCCAAGTTCGGCTTTCGATTATACTGCGTTATTCGTTTTTGTGAGATAAACGTCCATCTCCCGATTTAGGTTGGAACTTGGGCGTTTTTCTCGTTCGATTATAAGCAGGATAGGGTGCAAGGAAAACGCACTAAAATAGCTATAAACAGTCCAAAATACGGCAGCAAGACCGATTTTCAAGAAATCAAAATATGAAAGAACAACCCCACTGCTTGAAACACTACATTGGCTACCAGTCAAGGCAAGAATATTTTTCAAAGCAAGCACCCTAATTTTCAAGATGTTATTTGGAATGGCACCTGAATATACGTTTAACATGATTGAACTATCCTCAAGAAGTGCCAGCCCAGAAAACAAAAACTACCTATTCCTACATCTACCCAACTGCAAAAACACCATCTACAAAACTATCTACACAGCAGGAATTAGCTACCTGGGTTCCAAATGGTGGCACTTGATACCAAAAACTATAAGAAGTATCACAAATCTCTTCCAATTCAGAAAAGAAATGAAAACCTACCTCTTCAAAAAATGCTACAGCTAATCACAAAGATATCGTCGCCTTCCTTTCAAATCTACTATATGAATAAATAGCACCAAAACTCTACAACTGAACACAAAAGCTACAACTACCTTTTCCACTTCAAATCTATCTCTTCAAAAACTCTATGAATAACCACACAAACTATAAATGCCCTGTCAGCATTGCACAACACTAATGTAACCCCATCAAAATGTGAATTGTAAGCCACTTTGAACCGAAACTTGTTTTTGGATAATAGCAGGATACAAGAATGCATGCATAAATAAAGATTTTTCAGCTTGGAGTAAGCCAACTGAGGAAATATGGTAGAAGTGTATACCATCATCTGTGGGGTAGAAGGGTTGAATAAGTAACATCTAAAACTTTCAAGCATCAGAAAAACAAGTGGACATGCCACAAAAATAACCAGCAGATTGAAAGCAAATTGTAGTAAACGTGTGGAATCTGCTGCTGGCGGATGTGGTCAAGGTGATACAATTGGGTTTGGGCAAGTTCCTAGAGGAAAAGTCCATAAATTGTTAGCTAGGTAGATCTGGGAGAGCCATTGCTCATTTCTTAAAATGAACTGTGAGAAATGTCTACTTGTTATGATATACAGTGGGGGAAATAAGTATTTGATCCCTTGCTGATTTTGTAAGTTTGCCCACTGACAAAGACATGAGCAGCCCATAATTGAAGGGTAGGTTATTGGTAACAGTGAGAGATAGCACATCACAAATTAAATCCGGAAAATCACATTGTGGAAAGTATATGAATTTATTTGCATTCTGCAGAGGGAAATAAGTATTTGATCCCCCACCAACCAGTAAGAGATCTGGCCCCTACAGACCAGGTAGATGCTCCAAATCAACTCGTTACCTGCATGACAGACAGCTGTCGGCAATGGTCACCTGTATGAAAGACACCTGTCCACAGACTCAGTGAATCAGTCAGACTCTAACCTCTACAAAATGGCCAAGAGCAAGGAGCTGTCTAAGGATGTCAGGGACAAGATCATACACCTGCACAAGGATGGAATGGGCTACAAAACCATCAGTAAGACGCTGGGCGAGAAGGAGACAACTGTTGGTGCCATAGTAAGAAAATGGAAGAAGTACAAAATGACTGTCAATCGACAAAGATCTGGGGCTCCACGCAAAATCTCACCTCGTGGGGTATCCTTGATCATGAGGAAGGTTAGAAATCAGCCTACAACTACAAGGGGGGAACTTGTCAATGATCTCAAGGCAGCTGGGACCACTGTCACCACGAAAACCATTGGTAACACATTACGACATAACGGATTGCAATCCTGCAGTGCCCGCAAGGTCCCCCTGCTCCGGAAGGCACATGTGACGGCCCGTCTGAAGTTTGCCAGTGAACACCTGGATGATGCCGAGAGTGATTGGGAGAAGGTGCTGTGGTCAGATGAGACAAAAATTGAGCTCTTTGGCATGAACTCAACTCGCCGTGTTTGGAGGAAGAGAAATGCTGCCTATGACCCAAAGAACACCGTCCCCACTGTCAAGCATGGAGGTGGAAATGTTATGTTTTGGGGGTGTTTCTCTGCTAAGGGCACAGGACTACTTCACCGCATCAATGGGAGAATGGATGGGGCCATGTACCGTACAATTCTGAGTGACAACCTCCTTCCCTCCGCCAGGGCCTTAAAAATGGGTCGTGGCTGGGTCTTCCAGCACGACAATGACCCAAAACATACAGCCAAGGCAACAAAGGAGTGGCTCAGGAAGAAGCACATTAGGGTCATGGAGTGGCCTAGCCAGTCACCAGACCTTAATCCCATTGAAAACTTATGGAGGGAGCTGAAGCTGCGAGTTGCCAAGCGACAGCCCAGAACTCTTAATGATTTAGAGATGATCTGCAAAGAGGAGTGGACCAAAATTCCTCCTGACATGTGTGCAAACCTCATCATCAACTACAGAAGACGTCTGACCGCTGTGCTTGCCAACAAGGGTTTTGCCACCAAGTATTAGGTCTTGTTTGCCAGAGGGATTAAATACTTATTTCCCTCTGCAGAATGCAAATAAATTCATATACTTTCCACAATGTGATTTTCCGGATTTAATTTGTGATGTGCTATCTCTCACTGTTACCAATAACCTACCCTTCAATTATGGGCTGCTCATGTCTTTGTCAGTGGGCACACTTACAAAATCAGCAAGGGATCAAATACTTATTTCCCCCACTGTACCAGGTACTTGAAGACAAGATCCTGAACTCCAGATGGACCTTGGTCAGACTTAGCAGGACTTTTCTTATGTTTTCTAATGATGCGAGAGTTGCCGAGCTTAAAATGATGGACTGATCAGTACCACGCGACCAAAAACAAACACTGTCCCTGGTTTCACTACTGCTTGAACCAGTCTTCAAAAGATATATTGTTCTGCAAAGCAGACTTCGAGAGTTATGGTAGCTGATTTAATGAGGTTTAAAATTTCTGCTATGAGTAAAAGTCTGTCCATTAACAGAATTTAATACAGGATGCTAGCCAATTGGCTAGGGTTTGTTTAACCATTGGACTTACTAAAATATTTGTCTTGCCTATTGTGTCACTTACTACTACTACTACTATTTAGCATTTCTATAGCGCTACAAGGCATACGCAGCGCTGCACAAACATAGAAGAAAGACAGTCCCTGCTCAAAGAGCTTACAATCTAATAGACAAAAAATAAATAAAGTAAGCAAATCAAATCAATTAATGTGAACGGGAAGGAAGAGAGAAGGGTAGGTGGAGGCGAGTGGTTACGAGTCAAAAGCAATGTTAAAGAGGTGGGCTTTCAGTCTAGATTTAAAGGTGGCCAAGGATGGGGCAAGACGTAGGGGCTCAGGAAGTTTATTCCAGGCGTAGGGTGCAGCGAGACAGAAGGCTCGAAGTCTGGAGTTGGCAGTAGTGGAGAAGGGAACAGATAAGAAGTTATACTTTCATATATGTAATTAAAACATAAGCAATGTACACACATAACATTTTTCACTTGCATCCACTTCCATACTCAACTCACAAATTAAACCATACAACTACCATTTTTCACGGAAGAAAACTTGGCCACAGCATTATTTCAATATCAACCAATCAAAATATAATTACAAACTACTGGTTAACAAATGACCTTCAAATTACCTTACCATTCATGGTGCTAGTCGGTGCTGAACTAGCTGCCCAAATTCCATCAAATATATTTAGTTATTCATCATATGTATTCCAGTGAGACCTGTGGTGTCGACAAGGCCTCACCTCGGCTTGTGGAGGTCTCGCACACAATTATCTCAAACCACAAAGAAAGTAGTCATTCAAATCAGAAATGTAGAATGCTTGCCAATTGTTCATTGTCCCTACCCTCAACCCAAAAGAAACAATCCCACCAATACAAAAACACAGCACAAAACAAGAATGACACATCCCCAACAAAATTTAAAAACAGAACTAATAACCCCAAAAAAGGGGTGGGCTGGGTGGGAGCAAAATTAAAATTATTAAATTTAACACCTCCATGTTCCCGCTCCACCCACCCTAGAGCTCTTCTTCACAGAATATCTCCTCAGCCACAACATTCTGTTTCCTCCTTCCCAGAATTCCAATCACATCCCAACTTCCATTAACCCTTTCCTTCTCAGCACTCCTCCCAATACACTTAATTCAATTCCACATTAAGTTCCCAAACCTCCTCTTAAATGTATTTTAATTTAATTCCAATTTCTTTTAATATTTTAATTTTATACCCAGCAGCTCCACATTAATTAACTTTACTTGGATCTCCCAATCTGCTATTAAATGTTCTTACAACATGAATAAACTAAATTTCCATGCCATTAATCCTCCTTTTCTCATTTCACCTCCCCCCCCCTCCCCACCTCATCCCACATCATAAATGCAATACCCAGAAGCCTTACACTTCAGCTAGAGCGATGCCAATGTTATATTGCCCTTGGGTACTTCCTCAGGCTTCCTTAAAATAAAATCCAGAAATCACTTCAGGTGAAATAAGGGCAGGGTTATCTGGCTGCCAACCTTATGATGCTGGTATATGTCTGGTAGCTGACTGGTCGACATGCAGCTTAAAACCTAAATTAGACCTGGATATTAAATTCTGGGCCATGTCTGTACACAGACATTGAATATCCGGTATATCTGAGCATGACCTGGTTACCGGCACTTAGCGGGTTCTGACTGAATATTGTCCAGGACCTGCATCAGGTGATGTCCCCATCCCCCATTTCATTCCCCCTCCTTGTGGTTCTAATGGACACCACCACCACCCCAATTTCCCTGATCTCTCCCCCATCTTCACCTCAGACTGCTAGGCACCCCAGGGATTTACCTGGAGATGATCCCTGGTGTCTAGTAGGATGGAGCCGGAGTGGTCCCCTTTCTGCTTCTGCACCATTGTCGCTGGGTCTCAAAATGGTGACACTGACTCCTAATGGTAATCTCACACTTAGAAGATCAAATAACTACCAGTAGGTGCAACAATGTCTGGGTGGTGGGACTGAAATCGATGGAGGATCCTAAGCCAATATACAGTTGCCTGGTACTTTCAAACTGGAAGCTGAGAAAGAGAGAACCAAAATTTAAAGGGCATGCCAATTCTGTGTACTCTAGGAAGGCAACAACATAGCTGGTGATTGCAAGATGCTTTTAGGAATTCATATACAGTGAATTCCAATTAATTGGGACTCTGCTTAATCGGGGTGACCACATTTTGGCCCAAAACCCGGAGAACAGAAACAAAGTGCAGTTGTAAAGGTGCAATGGTTTCACTTTTTTTGGGACAACACACCATTTATTTGGGGCAGTAACACATGTAAAACATCATCGATACGTCATCAACCCCTGAAGTTTATATGGGCTGCCGCGTTTGCATACACATGCTGCTGTGGAATGTGTTGTGTTCCCTCTGTGCCGTGCGCTGAAAAAATGCCAAGGAAATATCTAATACTTGCAAACAAAATTGCCTTGCTAGAAGAATTGAAAAAACAACTGCCAACCACCAGTCAGCACCAACTGGCAGAGATTACAGGAGTGCCAACATCCACAATAGTATGCGTTATACAACAACATGAGAAATTGATAAACGGCGGACTTTAACTGAGAGGCAACAGGGCGTTTCCCAGAAATGGAAGCGTGAAGGTATGGTTCCTGATGTAGAAGAGACCCCCAATTCAGTGGTTCTCAATTGTAACAGGAAGAGCTGTTCATATGAGTGGACCAATGTTAAAAAGCAAGTCAGAGCAGTTAGCTAGAAAATTCGGTCACAACAATTTTAAAGCAACAGATGGCTGGTTGTCACGATGGAAATGCAGGTTCAGGATAAAGTTTAAGATGGCACATGGTGAGAAGGCCAGTGCTGATGCTAAAAGCGCTGAACAATGGATAACCACAAAACTTGCACAATTGCTTTATAAATTTTGTGTGGATATCTACAATGCCGATGATGCAGGGCTATTCTATTGTGCCACACCTGATAGATCCCTGACCTATAAATACACAACGCTGTCAGGCTCAAAAGAAAGCTATGGATCATGTAATAGTGCTATATTGTTCCAACATGTCAGGAACCAATAAACGTATTTATTTGGATTTTGCTCACACCTTTTCTCGGTAATAGCTCAAGGTGAGTTACATTCAGGTACAACATAAGCTGCTGGTTATAGGAAAAAGTGCCAAGCTGCGTGTTTTAAAGGGATCAGTATGGAAAGTTTACCTGTTCTGTATTATGCTAACAAAAATGCATGGATGACATTGGAAATTTTTAAGATCTGGTTAATAAGCTGGGACATTGAATTACAGCGGAGGTCCAGGAGGACTGTGCTTGTCCTTGATAACTGTGCAGTGCACCCACACGTTGACTGTTTGAAAAACATCCAGGTGGAATTTCTGTGTGCCAACCAGTGGACATGGGAATCAAAAATTTGAAGACCTTATACTATGCCAAACTGGTAACTTATATCCTTGAAGCTATAGAAGAAAATTTGCTCACATCTTCAACAGCAAAAGTAGTCAGTGCAAAGATAGATCTTTTTACAAGCAGTGCAGTTGATTGCTGCTGAAATGTTAGCCACACTACCGTTCAACATTGTTTTGCTCACTGTGAGTTTAAACACCTTGGAACAGACACACAGGATAATGAAAATTATGTTATGGAAGCCCACCAGGTGGAAAACTATTAAGAGTTTTCATCCATTGACAACAATCTTCAATGCTACTATGAAAATGAGGGTTGTGCGGATGAAATCATTGAGCAAATTTCAGCCAAACATATGAAGACGCCAGAAAATCATGAAACTGAAGAGGATGACACAACTGAGCACGAACTACTACTATTTATCACTTCTATAGCGCTACAAGGCGTACGCAGCACTGCACAAACATAGAAGAAAGACAGTCCCTGCTCAAAGAGCTTACAATCTAATAGACAAAAAATAAAGTAAGCAAATCAAATCTATTATTGTGTACAGGATGGAGGAGGGTAGGTGGAGGCAGGTGGTTACGAGTCAAAAGCAATGCTAAAGAGGTGGGCTTTCAGTCTAGATTTAAAGGTGGCCAAGGAAGGGGCAAGACGTAGGGGCTCAGGAAGTTTATTCCAGGCGTAGGGTGCAGCGAGACAGAAGGCGCGAAGTCTGGAGTTGGCAGTAGTGGAGAAGGGAACAGATAAGAAGGATTTATCCATGGAGCGGAATGCACGGGAAGGGGTGTAGGGAAGGACGAGTGTGGAGAGATACTGGGGAGCAGCAGAGTGAGTACATTTATAGGTTAGTAGAAGAAGTTTGAACAGGATGCGAAAATGGATAGGGAGCCAGTGAAGGGACTTGAGGAGAGGGGTAGTATGAGTAAAGCGACTCTGGCGGAAGATGAGACGGGCAGCAGAGTTTTGAACCGATTGGAGAGGGGAGAGGTGACTAAGTGGGAGGCCAGCAAGAAGCAGATTGCAGTAGTTTAAACGAGAGGTGACAAGGGTGTGGATGAGAGTTTTGGTAGAGTGCTTGGAAAGAAAGGGGTGGATTTTACAGATGTTGTAAAGAAAGAAACGACAGGTCTTGGCGGTCTGCTGGATGTGAGCAGAGAAGGAGAGAGAAGAGTCAAAGATGACCCCAAGGTTTCGAGCCGAGGAGACAGGGAGAATGAGAGAGCCATCAACAGAAATAGAAAACGGGGGGAGTGGGGAGGTGGGTTTGGGGGGAAAAATGAGAAGTTCGGTTTTGGTCATGTTTAATTTCAGGTGGCGTTGAGACATCCAGATAGCAATGTCAGACAAGCACGCTGAACAAGTGACAAACCAAGATTGCAGGAGATTTATTTCTGGATTACAACTTTTTTCATGCAGGAAAGCAATGAAGGCAGTCCTGTTACTGCTCTAGAGACCTATGACGATTTTGTCCAGCTGCAGTCAATGAAAAGAGCTCATCAAAGTGCACTTGATCGATACCTTTGTTAATGCTGCTTTGAATGAGGAACTTCTCTATGCAAATTTAAATGTTTTCTTTTCCTTTATTTCAACTTTTGTGTTACCGAACAAATGTAAAATTTGAAATTAAACTATACTGTACTGTTTTTTTTGTCTTCCACTTGGTGTTTGGACAATAGTTGTTTTGACTTATCTGTCACTTGTACTGACTTTCCTTTAACAGTAACATGTCAACTTAATTTGGGGGGGGGGGGGGGGGGGAAGCAGCTGCTTAATTGGGGCAATGTACTATAGTCTCCAATGTGTCCCAATTAACCGGAACCCACTGTATTGGGGTGAGCCAGAAATCTAGGCTAGGAAACACCAAATTCACTTCACAAGGATTTTATGCTTTGGAATACTGTCTGGGTAAGTCACACAATAACTGACCTTATGATTTTCTCCTGAAATGTAAATGGATTGCAATGTCATGCACAAAGCAAGAAAGTGTTTTTTATGGCAAAATGAACACACACCCTTCTTCCAGGACCCCAACTTCTAGGAAGCACAGATTCATTGGCTTACAGTGGAATTAATGGATGCCCATTATCACTCTTCTTGGTTTCCTGGGGGGAAAAAAAGGTACTATTTCTTTCATACAAATCTCCACTAACTAGAAGATTTAATTAAGGAAACTAGTACATGACATTCAAAGGGAGAGTGTACATAGAGAATGTCATTTTGGGTGATATCTTTGCACCTAGCACATACTATCACCATTTAAAAAAAAAAAAACTTGGATTTTGCTCACACCTTTTTCAGTAGTAGCTCAAGGTAAGTTACATTCAGGTACACTGGGTACTTCCCTGTTGTGCTCACATTCTAATTTTGTGCCTGAGGCAATGGGGGGTTAAGTGACTTGCCCAAGATCAGTGTTGCCAGGTGGGCGGTTTTACTGCCCAATTGGGCGGTTTTCCGCGACCCGCCACGGGAAATTTTTGCCCGCGGCGGGTCGCGGTTTTTTTGGGCTTCTTTTTTTTCTTTTCCGCGGTTTTTCGGGCGGTTTTTTCGGCCGCGGGGGGCGGGGTTAGTGACGTTCTGGGCGGGGCCGGTGATGGGGGAGGCGGGGCCAGTGACGGGAGAGGCGGGGCCGATGACGGCGGGGGCGGGGTGATGACGCGGGGTGGGGGTGTCAGGGGCGGGGTTTGAGTTTGGGCGGGTTTTGGGCTGTTTTTAGGCTGGATTGGGTGGGAAAAAAATTTTCCACCTGGCAACCCTGCCCAAGATTATAAGGAGCAGCAGCAGTGTTGCCAGGTGGGCGGTTTTCCCGCCCAATTGGGCGGTTTTCCGCGACCCGCCACGGGAAATTTTTGCCCGCGGCGGGTCGCGGTTTTTTTACACTGGATTGGGTGGGAAAAAAATGTTCCACCTGGCAACACTGAGCAGCAGTGAGATTTGAACTTGAACCATCACCTCTGGATGTCAAGACTAATGCTCTAGCCACTAGGCCACTCCTCCACTCCATTATTGTGATTAGACTGAATGCTTATGGGCAGTGTTGCCAGGTGGGCGGTTTTACCGCGGCGGGTTGCGGTTTTTTGGGCTGCTTTTTGGGCTTCAGGGCGGTTTTTTGGGCTGCTTTTTCGGCCGCGGGGGGCGGGGTTAGTGACGTTTTTGGGCGGGGTTAGTGACGTAGGAGGCGGGGCCGATGACGTGGGAGGCGGGGCCGGTGACGGGGGAGGCGGGGCCGGTGACGGCGGGGGCAGGGTTGATGACGGCGGGGGCGGGGGCGGGGGTGATTACGCGGGGGTGGGGGTGTCAGGGGCGGGGTTTGAGTTTGGGCGGGTTTTGGGCGGTTTTTGTGCTGGATCGGGTGGGAAAAAAATTTTCCACCTGGCAACACTGCTTATGGGGCTTAAGGTCATTTTGGGTACAAACTGTTATAGTCCTTGATGATACTCTTGATGCTTCACCCTCCCACCGTGCAGGGAAAAAAGGGTCCTTTATTGCCAAGGTGGTATATCGAGCCTTCAAAATCTGCTGAATGTTTCTGAGAGTTCTAGCCCTGAATGGAGGAACTACATTTGAGGAATGTGCAGTGCAAATGACATGCGATTTATCAGTTTATGCCTAAAACAACAGGAACAAAAACCTCAGATTTCAAGAAGAGTGCACACTCATAACAACGTAGCTCCCCAAATGAAACCCCCTCCCTGAACAAAACAAAAATTCCACTAAATGATACGGGAAACTGAAGTAAACAAATTTTGGGACTCCACACAACACTTTCCCCCAGATTCTATATATATATATAGCACTGATATATTGGTGCAAATATTTGGCATGTATCTAAGATGCACATCTTAGTAAAAGACATCCTAAATTAGTTAATGAGCTATAACGACCTCTGGAGCAATAATGCGAATCTTCAAATCTGATAACATGAATGTCAGATTGAAAACGGAAGAAAAAAAACCATTGGTGTGTCTTTTAAAAGTCCAAAAAGGCGCCAAAAACGCTAGGCATGACGTATACGATGCTAATTACGTCATTTCCTGTGACAACCAAGAAATGAATCGCCTTGAAAATGCAATGTTTAATATGAGAAAAGGAAAAAAAATTTAATCCTCAAAAAGGAAACATTATTTGAAACAAGGGCTCCCAAGTTGATGTTGATGACGTCAGTACCTATAGTGAGTGATGCTGAGCTCGTAGTGGAGACTTAATGGCAGGAACGTAAAAACAGAAAAATCCTGTTACAATCAGGCAATCTAGAGGTGGAAAAACAATATACAATATATCTGCTTTGCAACATATAGGTGTTCATATATCACCTTTATAACTGTATTTTTCTCATTAACATAAACGGGTTGCATTTCTATATGTCAAGATTTTTTGTGAAAGAAATGTATGTTACCACCAATTGTATTACTTATTTTAATGGCCTATTTATGAGCTGTGAGCACTTTTTATCTTCTTAAGGACCTATCGCAAACACATTTGTTAGTCACTCCCGATTGCCCAATAGCATTGTTCATGAATGTAAGCTTAACATCTCTAGATCACCCAATTTTGCAATGCACAAAGTTTTTTCAGTTTATTCCCGACCATCCGATAGTATTATTATGAATTCAAGTTTCCAAAGAAAAGGACATCTGGTGTAGACCACTTTGGTATGCGAGATACTACTCTTTTGTACACAATAATTTATATGCAAATCTAAAAAATGAATGTTATTGTATGTAAAAGCCAACAATTATAGAGTAGATGTATAAACTTCTATGTACATGTCTTTGATTTTAAAAAAATCTTGGGTCATAAAAAGTTTGAAATTACAGTGGAGCATAATAAAAATCTATTAGATATGTTGATATCCAACCACTTCTGAAAGGGCAAAGTAGTGTAGTCATCAGGACACTTCCAGATCTAATATATCCATATATTTAACTCTGTGTAAAATGAGTAATGAATTCCAAATCAGTATACTATACTGGATGATATAATAACTTCTACTAAAAATGGGATCTTAGTAATACATAAAATGTTATTATAAAAATAGATAGAGATCCATTGAACAATTAGATTCCAAGATGTTAGGGTGAATAAATGAATGATTCAGTGGCGTAGCCAAGGGTGGGCCCAGGCCCACCCACTTTGGGTTCAGGCCCACCCAGTAGCAGCATACCTATGATGTGGCTGGCAGGGATCCCCAAGCCCCACCAGCTGAAAACTCCCAACAAGTGTCCCTCCTGCATACCTTGTAAGTAGCAGATCTTCGCCTGCAGTGAGCAGTGACATACAGTGGGGGAAATAAGTATTTGATCCCTTGCTGATTTTGTAAGTTTGCCCACTGACAAAGACATGAGCAGCCCATAATTGAAGGGTAGGTTATTGGTAACAGTGAGAGATAGCACATCACAAATTAAATCCGGAAAATCACATTGTGGAAAGTATATGAATTTATTTGCATTCTGCAGAGGGAAATAAGTATTTAATCCCTCTGGCAAACAAGACCTAATACTTGGTGGCAAAACCCTTGTTGGCAAGCACAGCGGTCAGACGTCTTCTGTAGTTGATGATGAGGTTTGCACACATGTCAGGAGGAATTTTGGTCCACTCCTCTTTGCAGATCATCTCTAAATCATTAAGAGTTCTGGGCTGTCGCTTGGCAACTCGCAGCTTCAGCTCCCTCCATAAGTTTTCAATGGGATTAAGGTCTGGTGACTGGCTAGGCCACTCCATGACCCTAATGTGCTTCTTCCTGAGCCACTCCTTTGTTGCCTTGGCTGTATGTTTTGGGTCATTGTCGTGCTGGAAGACCCAGCCACGACCCATTTTTAAGGCCCTGGCGGAGGGAAGGAGGTTGTCACTCAGAATTGTACGGTACATGGCCCCATCCATTCTCCCATTGATGCAGTGAAGTAGTCCTGTGCCCTTAGCAGAGAAACACCCCCAAAACATAACATTTCCACCTCCATGCTTGACAGTGGGGACGGTGTTCTTTGGGTCATAGGCAGCATTTCTCTTCCTCCAAACACGGCGAGTTGAGTTCATGCCAAAGAGCTCAATTTTTGTCTCATCTGACCACAGCACCTTCTCCCAATCACTCTCGGCATCATCCAGGTGTTCACTGGCAAACTTCAGACGGGCCGTCACATGTGCCTTCCGGAGCAGGGGGACCTTGCGGGCACTGCAGGATTGCAATCCGTTATGTCGTAATGTGTTACCAATGGTTTTCGTGGTGACAGTGGTCCCAGCTGCCTTGAGATCATTGACAAGTTCCCCCCTTGTAGTTGTAGGCTGATTTCTAACCTTCCTCATGATCAAGGATACCCCACGAGGTGAGATTTTGCGTGGAGCCCCAGATCTTTGTCGATTGACAGTCATTTTGTACTTCTTCCATTTTCTTACTATGGCACCAACAGTTGTCTCCTTCTCGCCCAGCGTCTTACTGATGGTTTTGTAGCCCATTCCAGCCTTGTGCAGGTGTATGATCTTGTCCCTGACATCCTTAGACAGCTCCTTGCTCTTGGCCATTTTGTAGAGGTTAGAGTCTGACTGATTCACTGAGTCTGTGGACAGGTGTCTTTCATACAGGTGACCATTGCCGACAGCTGTCTGTCACGCAGGTAACGAGTTGATTTGGAGCATCTACCTGGTCTGTAGGGGCCAGATCTCTTACTGGTTGGTGGGGGATCAAATACTTATTTCCCTCTGCAGAATGCAAATAAATTCATATACTTTCCACAATGTGATTTTCCGGTTTTAATTTGTGATGTGCTATCTCTCACTGTTACCAATAACCTACCCTTCAATTATGGGCTGCTCATGTCTTTGTCAGTGGGCAAACTTACAAAATCAGCAAGGGATCAAATACTTATTTCCCCCACTGTACATACTGCTCGCACCGGCCCCACAGCCTTCCCTCTGATGTATTTCTGCCTAGGTGGAAACAGGAAGTTGCATCAGAGGGAAGGGTGTGTGGCCAACATGAGCAGTGTGTATTAGTTGCTGCTCACTGCTGGTGAAAATCTGCTATTTAAATACGGGAGAGAGGGGACGTTTGAGAAACCATATGGCATGCAGGCGAGAGAAGGAGAGACCAAATCACCTGTGGGACAGGGCGAGGTTCTTCTGCCCACCCATCTTGGGCCCAGGCCCACCCAAAATTGGGTGTCTGGCTACGCCCCTGGAATGATTAATTCTTTATTCTCCCAAAGGAGAAAATGTATCTTGGTTATATCTTCTACGGTTGCTTGTGAATATATATGAAATCAAGAGATTGGAGGTAATCTAATAAAAATGGACAGAGGTCCAGTTTGCTGTTTAAACCGAGATGTGTAAGAGTGTGTAAATCAAAGATAAGTCTCTGTTTCTCATGAACAAGATTATCCAAATTACTTCTCCAGTTTCTTTTAAAAGTTTTGAATACCAGGAATTTAAGGTCTGCAGTGGTGCGTTTGGCTGTGTGCCACTGTCTTACTAACGGTGCGATCTCTACTTTTCTATTGATGCAGCTCTTGTGCTCTATGATTCGTGTTTTTATGTCTCTAGTTGTCTTGCCAATATATAGCAGTAGACATGGGCATTGAGTGATATAAATGGCGAAAGATGAATTGCAATCTGAAGTATGTTGTAAATTAGATATTTTTGTGTCTTAGGATGAATAAAGACAGATGATTCAAAACATAGGCTACACACACTATACCGACCATATCTATGGTGTCCCAAATATAGGGCTGAAGTTTGTATAGTCAATTCTGGTAACGTAGAAGGAACTAGATGTTCTTTCGGATTCTTTTTTCTTGAATAAGAAACAACCAATTTTGTATTCTTAAAGCACGCTAAACCTTCTAAAATATGCAAGTGTCATCAAATAGAGCATTGTATATGTTTAGCAAGGAAAGAATACCTCAGAGTACAGACTATATCTGGTCTCTTCCTGATGTTAGCCTGTTGTAGTAATGTGCCTTGATTCTCTTCCAAAGCCTTGGTATACCCTGCTTGTACATGTCTCCCCTTGTCAAAAATCCTCCACTCATAACCTTTGCTTGATTGTTGAAATCCTCAAAATCAGAACAGATGCGATGAAGGCGAAGAAACTGACACAATGGTAGATTACTTTTTAAACTGGGATTGTGGTAGCTTGAATAATGTAAAAATGCATTCCTATCGGTAGGTTTTCTGTAAATAGTTGTCTGAAAAAAGTCAATCATGGTGACGGTAAGATCTAAAAAAGTGTACTCTAACAGCACTGTACTCACTCTGGAATTTTAAGTTAGGATCCCTTGTGATGAGCCACTGATGAAATGATGTAAGAGTATCAATATTTCCTTGCCATAAAATCAAAATGTCATCAATGTATCTCTGATATAGCTTAATGTGTTGTGTGAATGGATTCCAAATGTTCATGTTCAAAATTTCCTACATACACATTGGCCAGGTTGGGGGCCATTGTTGCCCCCATGGCCATGCTTTCATCTGTTGATAATATGTTATCAAAACAAAAGTAATTCTTAGTTAAGGCAGTGGTAGCACAGGTCAAGATTAGATGACTGGGGATACATCTATGTGTGGTTCTTCCCTGTAATGTTTTTTCTATTATGGTGATTGCTTCAAGCTGAGGAATTTTGGTATATAGAGATTCAATGTCTAAAGTGACTATAATAGCGTCTGATAATGGGCCATCATAATCTTGAAGGATATTGATCATGTGAGTAGTATCTTGAAATAGGAAGGAATAAGTGGAACAAATGGTCTTAGAAAAAAATCAACAAAAATGGATAATGGCTCGAGATTAGATCCATTGCCTGAGACAATCGGCCTTTCTGGTGGTTTTTCAAGGGACTTATGAATTTTTGGCAATACATACAGGTGGGGATTACTGGATGCATAATGTATAGGAATTCCTTTTCTTTGTTGGTTATATAACCCATTTTGATGCGATATCAATTAACTCTTTGATATCTTTTTGTATTGCATCTGTTGGGTCCTGTGTCAAGTGAATATAGAATTCACAGTCATCTAATTGTCTTCTGATCTCGTTGACATAATCTGTGCGGTTCATTATCACGATTCCACCACCCTTATCGGCGGGTTTAATGACAATTCTTTGGTTCTGGGCCAGATCCTTAATGGCATTGCGTTCATTTGTAGTAATGTTGTAGTACTGGGGTTGGTTGTTCTTTTCCAATTTATTCAAGTCATTCTCAATGCACGAATTGAAGGCCTGGATCAGCGGATGAATGGGACTAGGGAGAACCCAAGATAATGGTTTCTTGGCAACTGAGATATTGGTGTATGAAACATTACTTTTGGAAAAAGAATGTATAATTTGTAACTTACGATTAAACTTAAAGAGGTCTGTTCTGGTTTGGAAGGCGTTATATCTTACAGTAGGAACAAATTATAGACTTTTCTGTAATACACTGACTTCTAATTCTGTCAAAGTCTGATCTGATAAATTAAAAATGGGAACCATTATTTCCAATGATTGTCGTGGTAATGCTCCTTGCTGTAGTATTGTTGGGGTACATAGAATCCTTTGCTCCTGCTTCGTCCCCTCTGGGCATTTCTGTCTGTGGAATAATAGCGGCGATGTGTCAACGTATCTCTGGTATCCTTCTTCCACAGTTCTTCTAAAAAAGAATCTGTATGCTGTGATTGTGTGTGATTACTGGATATTTGTTGTGCAGGAGGGGCAGTGTCCCGTTCGGTTGAATATCTTGAGGACCTTGGCAGATTAGAGCGAACGACTGGCCTTCCAAATGGGGAAGTATAGAGGTCTCCTGATTCACATCTTACTCTCTTTCATCTATGTTAGTTGGGAATATTTTCTGTCTTATCCTTATGGATATTAGAATTGCCTATCTCATTAATAACCTGATTAGGTTCTTTCTTTTGGGAGTAATATGGTCTTGCTTTAGAGAAAGTGCAAGTAGATCCTCTTTTAGTCAGCCTTGTCCCTTTTAAATTTTTGGTTTCTTTAGTTTCTCTTTTAAAATTTGTCTACGTTTATGTTGATATCTCTTAATATTGTATCATAATTTGGATCAGGGGTATGCAGAGAAGCGAGTTCACATAGTAACATAGTAGATGACGGCAGAAAAAGACCTGCACGGTCCATCTAGTCTGCCCAACAAGATAAACTCATATGTGCTACTTCTTGTGTATACCTTACCTTGATTTGTATCTGCCATTTTCAGGACACAGACCGTAGAAGTCTTGCCCAGAACTAGCCCCATTTTCAGGACACAGACCGTAGAAGTCTTGCCCAGAACTAGCCCCACCACCCAAACACCAGCCCCGCCTCCCAATCTCAGCTAAGCTTCTGAGGATCCATTCCTTCTGCACAGGATTCCTTTATGTTTATCCCACGCATGCTTGAATTCCGCTACCGTTTTCATCTCCACCACCTCCCGCAGGAGGGCATTCCAAGTATCTACCACTCTCTCCGTGAAAAAATACTTCCTGACATTTTTCTTGAGTCTGCCCACCTTCACTCTCATATCATGTCTTCTCGTTCTACCGCCCTCCCATCTCCGGAAAAGGTTCGTTTTCGGATGAATACCTTTCAAATATTTGAACGTCTGTATCATATCACCCCTGTTTCTCCTTTCCTCCAGGTTATACATGTTCAGGTCCGCAAGTCTCTCCTCATAGAATTTAGTGTCTAATGACTCTTGCAGTGTTTTGCTCTTGCACCTGGAGGTTTCGGCTATCAAGATCATGAGATTTAAGCTACATTTATTGAGGACTGCGCACCATTTTTCTAAAAATACCTGATTGTCCAGAAACATAGTAGGAGCAAATCTTTTTCATACACAAGTCCATTTATTGATTGTTTTTTTTTAAATATATATATATATATATATATATATATATATATATATATATATATATATATATATATATACAGTGGTGGAAATAAGTATTTGATCCCTTGCTGATTTTGTAAGTTTGCCCACTGACAAAGACATGAGCAGCCCATAATTGAAGGGTAGGTTATTGGTAACAGTGAGAGATAGCACATCACAAATTAAATCCGGAAAATCACATTGTGGAAAGTATATGAATTTATTTGCATACTGCAGAGGGAAATAAGTATTTAATCCCTCTGGCAAACAAGACCTAATACTTGGTGGCAAAACCCTTGTTGGCAAGCACAGCGGTCAGACGTCTTCTGTACTACTACTACTACTACTATTTAGCATTTCTATAGCGCTACAAGGCATACGCAGCGCTGTACAAACATAGAAGAAAGACAGTCCCTGCTCAAAGAGCTTACAATCTAATAGACAAAAAATAAATAAAGTAAGCAAATCAAATCAATTAATGTGAACGGGAAGGAAGAGAGGAGGGTAGGTGGAGGCGAGTGGTTACAAGTGGTTACGAGTCAAAAGCAATGTTAAAGAGGTGGGTTTTCAGTCTAGATTTAAAGGTGGCCAAGGATGGGGCAAGACGTAGGGGCTCAGGAAGTTTATTCCAGGCGTAGGGTGCAGCGAGATAGAAGGCGCGAAGTCTGGAGTTGGCAGTAGTGGAGAAGGGAACAGATAAGAAGGATTTATCCATGGAGCGGAGTGCACGGGAAGGGGTGTAGGGAAGGACGAGTGTGGAGAGATACTGGGGAGCAGCAGAGTGAATACATTTATAGGTTAGTAGAAGAAGTTTGAACAGGATGCGAAAACGGATAGGGAGCCAGTGAAGGGTCTTGAGGAGAGGGGTAGTATGAGTAAAGCGACCCTGGCGGAAGATGAGACGGGCAGCAGAGTTTTGAACCGACTGGAGAGGGGAGAGGTGACTAAGTGGGAGGCCAGCAAGAAGCAGATTGCAGTAGTCTAAACGAGAGGTGACAAGGGTGTGGATGAGGGTTTTGGTAGAGTGCTCGGAAAGAAAGGGGCGGATTTTACGGATGTTGTAAAGAAAGAAACGACAGGTCTTGGCGGTCTGCTGGATATGAGCAGAGAAGGAGAGAGAAGAGTCAAAGATGACCCCAAGGTTTCGAGCTGAGGAGACAGGGAGAATGAGAGAGCCATCAACAGAAATAGAAAATGGGGGGAGCGGGGAGGTGGGTTTGGGGGGGAAAATGAGAAGCTCGGTTTTGGTCATATTTAATTTCAGGTGGCGTTGAGACATCCAGGCAGCAATGTCAGACAAGCACGCTGAAACTTTGGTTTGGATGCAAGGTGAGATATCAGGGGTAGAAAGGTAGATTTGGGAGTCATCAGCATAGAGGTGGTAGGAAAAGCCATGGGATGAGATTAATGAACCAAGGGAAGAAGTGTAGATAGAAAAGAGGAGGGGACCAAGAACAGAACCCTGAGGTACACCGACAGGCAGAGGGATAGAAGTAGAAGAGGATCCACCAGAGTGAACACTAAAGGTGCGGAGGGAGAGGTAGGAAGAGAACCAGGAAAGGACAGAGCCCTGGAATCCAAGTGAGGACAGGGTATCGAGAAGTATGCTGTGATCGACAGTGTCAAAAGCAGCGGAAAGATCAAGAAGAATGAGGATGGAATATTGACCTCTGGATTTAGCCAGTAATAGGTCATTGGAGACTTTAGTAAGCGCAGTTTCAGTTGAGTGGAGAGGGCGAAAACCAGATTGTAATGGGTCAAGAATAGCATGTGAGGAGAGAAAATCAAGGCAGCGGCGGTGAACAGCACGCTCAAGTAATTTGGAGAGAAAAGGAAGGAGGGAGATGGGTCGGTAATTAGAGGGACAAGTAGGGTCTGTAGTTGATGATGAGGTTTGCACACATGTCAGGAGGAATTTTGGTCCACTCCTCTTTGCAGATCATCTCTAAATCATTAAGAGTTCTGGGCTGTCGCTTGGCAACTCGCAGCTTCAGCTCCCTCCATAAGTTTTCAATGGGATTAAGGTCTGGTGACTGGCTAGGCCACTCCATGACCCTAATGTGCTTCTTCCTGAGCCACTCCTTTGTTGCCTTGGCTGTATGTTTTGGGTCATTGTCGTGCTGGAAGACCCAGCCACGACCCATTTTTAAGGCCCTGGCGGAGGGAAGGAGGTTGTCACTCAGAATTGTACGGTACATGGCCCCATCCATTCTCCCATTGATGCGGTGAAGTAGTCCTCTGCCCTTAGCAGAGAAACACCCCCAAAACATAACATTTCCACCTCCATGCTTGACAGTGGGGACGGTGTTCTTTGGGTCATAGGCAGCATTTCTCTTCCTCCAAACACGGCGAGTTGAGTTCATGCCAAAGAGCTCAATTTTTGTCTCATCTGACCACAGCACCTTCTCCCAATCACTCTCGGCATCATCCAGGTGTTCACTGGCAAACTTCAGACGGGCCGTCACATGTGCCTTCCGGAGCAGGGGGACCTTGCGGGCACTGCAGGATTGCAATCCGTTATGTCGTAATGTGTTACCAATGGTTTTCGTGGTGACAGTGGTCCCAGCTGCCTTGAGATCATTGACAAGTTCCCCCCTTGTAGTTGTAGGCTGATTTCTAACCTTCCTCATGATCAAGGATACCCCACGAGGTGAGATTTTGCGTGGAGCCCCAGATCTTTGTCGATTGACAGTCATTTTGTACTTCTTCCATTTTCTTACTATGGCACCAACAGTTGTCTCCTTCTCGCCCAGCGTGTATGATCTTGTCCCTGACATCCTTAGACAGCTCCTTGCTCTTGGCCATTTTGTAGAGGTTAGAGTCTGACTGATTCACTGAGTCTGTGGACAGGTGTCTTTCATACAGGTGACCATTGCCGACAGCTGTCTGTCATGCAGGTAACGAGTTGATTTGGAGCATCTACCTGGTCTGTAGGGGCCAGATCTCTTACTGGTTGGTGGGGGATCAAATACTTATTTCCCTCTGCAGAATGCAAATAAATTCATATACTTTCCACAATGTGATTTTCCGGATTTAATTTGTGATGTGCTATCTCTCACTGTTACCAATAACCTACCCTTCAATTATGGGCTGCTCATGTCTTTGTCAGTGGGCAAACTTACAAAATCAGCAAGGGATCAAATACTTATTTCCACCACTGTATATATATATATATATATATATATATATATATATATATATATATATAAGGATAACATACTAAAGACGTCTTTGATATATTTTAACCGTTTATAAAAGGGCATAATTAGTTTCTTTTAAATACATATCACTTTTACTCTTTTTTTTTACATATATATGTATACAACAGTATTCATCACATGAAGTTTTTCTTCTATATACACTACCTTATCAAGAATTCGTATATACATACTTGTCCTTCTTTTTAAGAGAAACTCTTAAGAACCTGCATAAACATTTTTCGTAGCAAGGACACCATTTACAACATAAGTATATCTTTGTAATGTATATTTTGTAGACCAATCCATTGAATTACTGACTGAGGTTTACTTTTGAAGAATTTGAGATCCGTTTGTTAAAAGTTCAGTTTAATTTATATGTAAATTGTGCTTGTATGCATTTTCTCTTATTTTGACAATCTTCAAAGTGCATTCCTTTTTGACTTTCTGTTGTTTCTTTGTTTTTCGATTTTTTGTTTCAAATGATGTTTGATTATATATGCTCACATTTTAGGACGCCTTTCTTTTGTGTTCATCATTGTTGTTACATGTATATATGTATGTATATAACATTATCATGATTATTTTTATTATCAATATTTCATTTATTTTATATATTTATATTCATTTTTAGACTCCTGAGGCAGGCTGTTTGGCCAAAATACAGTACTATGTCGAGTCTGTTGATCAATAAATCTTCTCAAGTATCAAGATTGTCCTTCTTGTCTTTGGAACCTGTGGTCATTCTCTCACTATGTTCCCAGGTTCTCCACACACTGTTCTAACCATTAGGCTGCAACTCTACTTAAAGGATTAACTGAAGCAAAAGTTGCACATATGCAAAACATATCAAAGAAGAACACCCACTCATCTGAAACGTAAACTTTTTAATCTGGGGAATAATGGATAATGTTTATGTTTTTAAAACTGATGTTTGAAACATATGAGCTGACCATGAAAAATTAACAAAAAGGGATGCAATTGTCAAAGCTTTGTTCAGGGGTAACTACAGGTAACCTCTATAAAAAGCTCCACTGAAAACTGCCCTCTTCCCTCTGGAAGGACTGTTAAGCATCTCATTACCACTAGGTGGTACAAACGCTTTACATTGCTCTCACTGTTCACAACTAGGAAAACTGTCTATTTAGATGAACTGATTATTCATCCACCAGATATGGCCTTATGGAAAAAAAAAAACCCCTGTAATGACTGACACTCTCAAAAATCTTGACTTTGGATGAGAGTACCTTACTGGCATTTCAGCAGTCATTGGATGCATTGTTCTCTAAACATAATCATCCCAGGGCATATAATTAGAATGGTTGGTTGTACTTCCCATGGAATAAAGGTAATTTTTAATAAGGAATGATGTGTGAATGTTAATCTTAGGATGAGTGTTACCATTCACATGGATATGTATCTATGGGGGGGGGGGGGTGGAGGTTGGACATAAAAAGTAGAGACATAGGAACACAGTCTCCAGCATGATTCTGTGATCTGCACACTTACTTTTCATCACAGTCATTGGAAACTGTGCACAATCTGTGACCCTACCCTGACCACACACACACTCTCTCTCCCCTATCCCCCTCCCCCAGGAATTATATATCTGTATATATATAGTAACACTGCTATTTTTGAAATGTGATGAGCTCCAAACCTCTCTTTCAGCTGCAGACGGGAGAGGTTAGTCTCCGGGATGAACTAGAGAGAGGAAATTTGGTTGAATGGGGATCCTGCATTGTTTTAGGATACTCTTTTTGGAGCCAAGAACCAAGCTTTGGAATTTTCCAGTTTCCCCACTCAGACCATGACACTGATGGGCTTTCCCCCTTTATCCCATGAAGAATGGGGACAGACCTCTGTGTGGCCTACAAACAGGCCCTGCAAGGTACACGTCTATCAGACTCTGGCTGCAGCTGTGTCCTTCTTGCTTCAGACTCTAGCCAGGTTCACTGTCAGTATCCTGACAAGAGCTGCCTTGGTGCTTAGGAAGAGGGTCTTGTTTTGTGATGATGTCTCTGTTACGAGGAGCGGAAATAAGGACAACTGGCTGAGGAACATGCAGCAGAGGATCTATTACAGCAGGGAGTCAGAGGACACATCATCGGTTATAGTACAGACAAGCATCTGTTCCTTTCAGGTATGGCTTCCTCACAGAATCCAGTGGTGGTAGTGAAAGTACAGGGTGTGGAGAACATTGTACTCTGCATTGTTTCAACAACCAACTACATTAAGGAGACCATGTGATTCGAGGTCATAAGAACATGAGAGCTGTTCTGTTTCCCAATATGAAACCTTTCAAAATGGCAGCAAAGAATTATTAGAGGTTCTATTCTTTCTGACCTGAAGCTGATTTTTCTTGTAGCATTCATTCAGATTACTATAAATAATAGTCTCTTCTGTCAAGGATTTTATCCCAAACGTGGTTCAGCCACTGGTGCATCTGGTAAACAAAAGGCTTTAGGTCTTATCCTCTGTTGATGGAGGCCAAGGTCATAGCCAAGGAGCGTGTATACTATTCCAAATTGAAGAACCTCTGGAACACTACCAAAGGGAACTGGACTCTATTGCTAGCTGTTAGAATCTTGAAATATCAACCAGGAGACCTCAGCTATCAGATCGCCTGGGGTGCTGAGTTCTATCCTCAGAAATCAGAACTCCTGGGACAATAACTAGAGGGATTCAGCTGTAACCACAGATGTTACATCTTGTGGCCAAAACACAGTTAGCAAACTCATTGCACGTGAAATATTTTAGAGCTGCCAAGTGACCCAGTTTCTGGAGCCAGATTTTAGGCTTGCTCTACCTTTTTGGCAGCCCTCCTGATACATTTTGGTAGCGTTAGTGCTGATTTCAAATGAAAGAAGGTTTACAAATAATGTTGTGCATCACGATGGAAGTTCAAGAATCCAGCATTAGCTTAAAATCGCCCTCTGGATCACTTGACCACTAACTGACCTGAAAGCTAGTCACAAAAATGTATTACGTTAGTCCAAGTAAAATGGTCTCCTCAGCAACCTATTTGCTAATCTTTATTTGCAGGATGTGAAATGGATTGACATGCAAACCACATTCTTATGGTCTCTGCCAATAAATCCAGGGAGGCGGGGCACGTGTATTTCATCTCTGCACAACTACCTTGCTGATTTAGCTGAAAGTAAATTGCATAAATTTCAGCTGAATGATGATGCCTCCCTGTAATCCTCAGAAAGTGGTCTATAATGAATCATGCGTGAAAAACCCCCCAACATAATTAAATCTGAAATAGTATCATAGGTGCCAGTGGAGGCTTCCAACAAATAACACTCATGGCTGTTGGAAAGCAGTCACCACAGCCATCTTAATCTGGCTGCCCACTGATAGCCCATCACCACCATGTTTCCTAGTAACTAGGCTTAGGAATGGTCCCCCGCTGTTTCTCCTGCTTTGGGAGAGATCTGGTGTAAGCAGGAGAGCAAAGGTGAGAGGGGCTTAACTACCATATAAAGGAGAAACTTCCTTATATGGCAGTTATGCCCCACACAGAACATCCAAGGATGCACTGGGCAGGGCGCCACCATTTTGAGGTGGCACCTGCAGGAGGGAGGGAGACCTAGTCCTTCCTCTTGTTTGAGACTGGAGTCACAAGGTGGTTTGGAGGCTTGGGGGGGATGTTAGACCACTAGGGCTAGCTTTGGCCTGGCAAGAGTCCCACTGGACTACCAGGGTTCTGTAGTCATGGTGGGGGTGGGGGATCTGGGGGTCCACAGAGAGCGTGGGTAACTGGTCATCGGCATATAAATGCTGCGTGTCCTATTTTATAAGTATGGCCCACATGGCACTTAGCACATGCTAATGTCCATTAGCACACACTGAGCTTTGGTAAAAGAGCCACTTTGAGAATTATACTCCTAAATTGACCTCTCTGAAAATTTATTACAGCTAAGTATCTAAATTTATACTGAAAATATCACTGAACTCCCAAATTTAGGAGCATAAAAAGTAGGTGGCAAGAGGGGCAGATTTGGGGTGGGAGAAAAATGAGCTTTCACTGTTTTTCAACACTAGGCTCATAGATCTAGGCAACTGAATGGCAGTCTCATAGGCAGCAGAATTGGAGGGCAGGGGAGGTGGCCACCAGTCCTGGGCCCTACCAGTATTTTATGCAACACATCGTCAGTAATGAGAGAGCACGGGGTGGGCCTTCCCACCAAAAGTTTTTCTGCTGCCTCTGGGAAGGCCTAGATTGTGAGCCCTCCTCGGACAGAGAAATATCCAGTGTACCTGAATGTAGCTCATCTTGAGCTACTACTGAAAAAGGTGTGAGCAAAATCTAAATAAATAAATAGCTTTTATTGCTTCAAACAGGGTACAAATTTGGAGCCTAACTTAGCTAAAAAAAAATATTGGGCCCAATATTGCTAGCACACACTTCAACTATTCTGTATTACTTCTTCTTGCCTTCCATCTTGGTTGTATTGTGCTATGCTCCTTTCATCTCTCTCCTTTCTTCCCCCTCCCATTCCTTCATGCCCTCACCTCCCAACCCAGGACCACATTCCCATCCTCCTCCTGTTCTACCAAGTCACCCACATACCTCCTACTTTTCTACTGAGTTTAGGAGAATAGTTCATTTAATGGTTGGAATCCCAGGGCCCAGTAACGCTTTCTTCCTTACTGCCAGGTGGAGCTGAAAAGGCTGATGGAGCACAGTGAATACTTCCGAGCATTGTCTACATCTTGCATGAAAGAAACCCTGGAAAGCCAGATCCTCTTGGACCACATCCCCTCTGAGACCTTCAACTCTATCTTGGAATACATCTTCAAGGACAAATTCCATATGAATGAAGAGGAGTTGCTTTCCAGTATTGAGACTGCCAACTATCTGGTCTGCCAGTCATATCTGGAGAAGTGCTGGGACTCCCTCCGAAGCTACCTATGCCCTGAAACCTGCCTCATGTATCTAGACTTTGCCAAGTCCATAGCATGTGAGGAGATGCTGGCTGTGGTCTATCAGTACCTGAGTGATAGTGTCCTGGAGCTGTGCACCATTACTAGGGGTCTGCAAGAAGGGGAAAGGGACAGGCTGGTGAGGCAGAGAGTGCAAGGTCACCAAAATTTGTGCATCCTGAAGAAGGAGAACCTTATCTCAGGCTCACCGAGAGAGCTAGACCCCATACGCTACTTGTATCGATTTGATCTGGAAAAAAAGCGTTTCTGGAGTCAGGGCACCAAGCTCCCTTTCATAGCTGAGAAGTGGAATTTCAGCACAGCTGTCCTCTGGAACTATCTCTTTGTCATTGGCGGATATAAACAAAAATTAAAGAGAGGATTTGAATTTCGAATGGCAGCATTTCGATACAATCCTATTCTGGATCACTGGGACACCATCACTCCTTTACTTAAGGTAAGGCCTTAGCAAACTGAAGTCAGAAAATTAGAACTATGTCAACGTCCAACAACAATAAAGTGAAATGAACCTAAGGGCCAGATATTCAAAATATGCATTTAGCAACTTCCACTATCCTTTGGGTTCTATATGTGATGACTAAAGTTGTGCACACAAAGAGGCATATTTTCAAAGCACTTAGCCTTCCAAAGTTCCATAGGTTTCTATGGAACTTTGGAAGGCTAAGTGCTTTGAAAATGAGCCCCAAATTGGCCATGCGGCCAATTTGCGCACGCAAATTAATTAACAAGCTGATAACTGGCCACTAATAAGCAATTATCAGCAGTAATTGACACTAATTAGAATTTTTGCACACAACTTTCTAAGCGTGTTCTGTAAAGTGGTGCACGTAAAGTCTAACGTGCGGATTTCAAAAGGTGGTATGGCCATAAAAGGAGCATGGGTGGGTCATGGGCATTCCTAAAAATTATGAGCAGTTACAGGATATGCCCAATCCATGCCTAAGTTAGTTGTAGGTATTTACACCAGGTTTTAGTTGGCATAAATGGCTGCACCTAAATTTTAGTCGGGAGAACAGGCGCTATGTGTGTTCTATAAACCGCGCTTAACTTAAGGTTTATAGAATAGCACAAAGAATGCTTTTTTTTGTAGCTGATTTTTTAGACACCTAAGTATCCTATGAATTTTCAGCAGCACTATCTGGAAAGTGCTGGGATTATAATCCTTTGTAATCCTTCCATAGCGACGGCGTCACTTCAGCTTGGCAGTGACACAAAGCAACATTTTTGCCATTGGCGGTTGGTACCTGGATTCCCTGCTTGCCCCGGACTCCAGCACATGTCTGTACACAGCTGTGGAATGCTACGACCCCTGGACAGATACCTGGACTTTTGTTTCCTCTCTGCCTCTCACAGACTTCTCTTTTTCTGTGTCCCTGTCACATGACCTCCCACTCTGTGCTGTTCATTCCAGTTACATCTACGTGCTGGGAAGCGTCCAGAGAACAGGAGAAAAACTTGTGCTGCAGTACAATATACAAACAGGTGAGAAATGAAAACTATAGTATAAAATTCAACAATGTATTCATCAAAAACAGAGCATTATGGGCCAGCTCAGTGGCAAGTGCTGTTCAGTCCCATGTAGAAGATCCCTGAGTCAGCTGAACCTGGGGATGTGGCAGAGGCAATGCTCAGTAGCGTACCTACCTTAGGTGCCACCCGGGGCGGCACACTCCCCTTCCCCGAGCAAGGGGATATGTGGACCAGGCGTATGCTGTTGGCTCTGCTGGTCCCCTGCCCCGGAACAGGAAGTTGACGTCAGAGGGGGCAGGGGACCAGCACAGCCGACAGCCACACACCTGCTCCATGTACCCCTTGCTGCCTGCTACAGTGATGTGAAAAAGTGCCCCCCCTTCTGATTTCCCCTATTATTGCATATATGTCCTAATGAATGGTTTCTGATTTTGAAACAATGTGTAATATTAGACTGTGAAGCAAAGTAAACACATAACACAGTTTTTAAATTATTACATAATTTATTTAAGGAACAAAGTTATTCAACATCCTTATCACCCATGTGAAAAAGTAACTGACCTCTTAATCAACCAATTGACCAACTTTAATTGATAATTAAATCGCAGCCAGCCCCATTTAATGTAAACCTCACTATATATTGAACCTTGCCATAAGAGTGAAGTAGTCCTATAAAGTTTTACAATAACATTATGCCATGATTTTAAAAAATTTCAGATTGAAAAAAAAAAGTTGTTGAAATTTATCAGTCTAGAAAGGGCTACAAGTTCTGGGACTCCACCAAACCACAGCGAGAGCAATTATCTCCAAACAGAAAAGATTTGGAACAGTGGTGACTCTTCCCAGGAGTGGCTGGTCAGGCCAAATTACTCCAAGGGCGCAGCGACAACTCATCCAGGAAGTCCCAAAACACCCCCCCCCCAAAAAAAAAAAAAACATCCAAAGAATGAGAGGCCTCTCTCACCTCAGCTAAGGTCGGTGTTCCTGATTCCACAATAAAAGACAGACTGGACAACATACAGCACTATCACTCCACCAATTTGATCCACCCAATTATGATATAATTTGTACCCTAATATCCCGAGTGTCCCAATGGTTATCCTCCTTTCACCAAGCCTCTGCCGAGTTATGTCTGCCTCTTTAATCAGTAAAGTTTGTACTATACATTCTAACTCTCCTAATATATTTTTCACACTTTACAATGCAAACAGACATTTCAAAGTATGTCTTTTAGTTTGTATTTACAACTTACCTAGCAGCTGACAGGGTCAATTTGGAATCTCTGAACTTTGTCTGCTCTTCACTTAAAGGCATCTGGGCTACTTTGGCTATATTGTAACCTCTTGAGAGGGATTCCCTAACTTCCCTTTTCAGTTAGGATCCTGTGAAGATACCTCAGTCCGAACCGTGCACTGCTGAAATTTCACCCATATTCTAGTTTAAAAGCTGCTGTCCCTCCAGTAGAGAGATAATAAGTTAACATAAACCAGAGAAAGGAAGCCAGGTTGGCACCAGCAGGATTAAACTCCTCAGAAACCTGCTGGGTTGATGTCAGCAGGTTGGAACTGACTGGTACTGGCCAGTTATTCTGGTCTTCTTGCTAAAGACATAAGGATGACAACGTAAAAAAAAACCGCTGGGAACCACTGTGTTATCATATTAAGTACTCACATTCCTGGACCTTTGATCATGATTCAAGGTCACTGCACGGACAGGAGTGTTTACAAGTGTGTGTGTGTGTTTCTGTTTGTCTTTGTAGGAATGGTCACCATTTGCATATATGATTCTTTTATGTGTTTTATGGAAAACTAGTAAAAATGGCCCGTTTCTGGCACCGATGAAACGGGTGCTAGCGGGCACGGGACTCCCTTCCCCTCCCCTTCCGGTACCTGTTCTGTCGGCCCAGGAAAGAAAGAACCCCCTCTTTCCTCCCGTAGCGGTGGCTTCCTTGCTGCATGGTGTGGGAGTCCGGCTCTCAGCGTTTCAAAATGGCCGCCGAGAGTTGAAGTCTCGCGAGGCAGCTTGAACTCTCGGCGGCCATTTTGAAATGCCGAGAGCCGGACTCCCACACACCATGCAGCAAGGAAGCCACCGCTACGGGAGGAAAGAGGGGGCTCTTTCTTTCCTGGGTCGACGGAACAGGTACCTCTAGACCACCAGGGAGACACGCGTAAGGGGAGGGGAGGTGACAGGGAGGGAGGGAGGTTGGTGAGGTTAAGTGTGTGCTACCATGGGTGGGGCTATGTGGCGAAAGGGGCGGGGTTCATGTGCACGTCAGCGGCAGCTGAGATTTGTTGGAAGGGGAGGAGTAGGGAAACACGCTCTGCGTGTTTCCCTACTGCTCCCTGTGCGTAAATTTGTTTTCGTGTTCCACCCTTGACGTCATCACGTGTGACGCGAGGGCGGGGCATGAAGATGTTGTGGTGGCTTCACCACCATAAAACCACGAACCGGTGTGTGAGTGACTTCAGTGACATCAGTGTCCTCAGAACGTTGAGGCTGCGTTTTATTATAGTAGATCATGGTACCCTGATTAGCCAAAACATAGCTGTGTTAGGTCCTTTTTTTCATGTTGATTATTTTATCAGGTTAGCTTTTTAATATTTTAAGTTCATTCATTTTCTTATGCCTTGTGTACCTCTGAGTGATCTCTAGAATACTCTACCAGTTCTAGAATCTTAAGGTCTTCATTCCAGAATCAATTGGTAGTACCCTTTTTCAGGGAGATTTTCCACAAACATACCAGGAAAGCTATCTTTTCAGTTCAAGGTCCAGAGCACTGGAATAGACTATCACGATCTATTTGCCAGCAGACATCTTTAGAAGTCTTTACTTAAGACCTTCCTTTTTTTGGATGCTTATGCCTGAAAGCCTACCCTTGCTGCAGTGGGCCTGAACAACCTTGCCCCCTCCTTCTATTGAAATTGTAGTTCACCTCCGTTATCCTGCCTGTCCCCCCTCCCTACACATCCTATATAATAATTCTTACCTCCAACGTTCTAATGTGCCTGGGACCGTGGCTCCCTCGGAGGTGGTCTTCTAGGCAGCTTAGAACGCTCTGAGGTCAGTGACATCACTGACAGCTGATTCCAAGGCAAGGGGAGGAGTAGGGAAACACGCTTGCGTGTTTCCCTACTCCTCCCCCTGCCTGGGAAACAGCTGTCAATGCCCCCCCCTCGGCGCAACACCCCAGCCCCTGCCCTGCAAAACCGCGAGCCAGGAAGATTTTTAACTTGAAACACGGCTCCGTAGACAGCCATCTGGCATTGGCTGTCGTCTCTGCAGCCGCTCCTCCTCTCCCCTCCACGTCACTGCCCCTGCAGGAAGACCCCGGAGGAGCGCAGCAACGTTAGAGGGGAGAGGAGAGCGGCTGCAGAGACGACAGCCAATGCCAGATGGCTGTCTACGGAGCCGTGTTTCAAGTTAAAAATCTTTTTTTGGCTTCTTTTTGTACCGGCCGCTGCTGCTCAACAGGAGACGCAGCAGCGACCGGACAGCGTTAGTATTGGCGGCTGTGGGTGGCGAGGGAGTTGATGTGCCCGAGGGGGGGGGGGGGTAGGGGCTTGGGTGGTGCGCCGAGGGGGGAGGGGAGGGTCGCTGGACATGCTGCAGGGGGGGGCAGGGGAGACAGGAGGGATGCTGCAGGGGGGGGGGAGATTACCATGCTAGCGCCCATTTCATTGCCTACTGAAACGGGCCTTTTATACTAGTTTCTCAATAACATTAGACTGTAAGCTGCCTAGATGTTTTAAACAATGAGCAGGATAGCAAATCCAAAATAAACTTGAAACTTTCTCCACTGGGCTCCCTTTGTTCTTTTTTTTTTTTTTTTTTTTTGAGGACTTAAGTGTCTGTGAGGAGCCCCTCTCTCCCTTTTTGGTTCAATTTATTGTATTTATGTCACTATCATCCTTTGCTATGGTGACAATCCTGTCATGTGTAGCTTGGAGACACCTTATTGTACACGTGTAGTAAATTTAAAACAAATCGGAGAAAATTTTTCTTCACCCAACGTATAATTAAACTGGAATTCGTTGCCGGAGAAAGTGGTGAAGGCGGTTAGCTTAGCAGAGTTTAAAACGGGGTTGGACGGTTTCCTAAAGGACAAGTCCATAAACCGCTACTAAATGGACTTGGGAAAAATCCACAATTCCAGGAATAACATGTATAGAATGTATGTTTGGGAAGCTTGCCAGGTGCCCTTGGCCTGGATTGGCCGCTGTCGTGGACAGGATGCTGGGCTCGATGGACCCTTGGTCTTTTCCCAGTATGGCATTACTTATGTACTTATGTTAATTACCAGCAGCACTTTCGTAAGTTCTTGTTTTACCTCTTTTCCAGACACCTGGCAGGAGCTGCTTCCGACTCTCACACGCGCCGATGCCAGTATCCCAGGTCTCTACTTTCTTGGAGGCTCTGATCCACTTTACCTGGTCGGAGGCAATAATCAGGAGAACGTGATGGCCTCGTTCAGCCCGGGATCCCGGCACTGGGGAGAGGTGCGAAGAATGCCAAAGTGTAGCCTGGCTGGACAGGGGACTTCACTGCAGAACTGTTATTTCATGCCAGCACCAGAACTGAACTCTGTGCTGGAAATAGACCTTGTGACCTTACAAACTCAGACCCTGCATCCTCTGCCCTACCCACTCTCATATGAAGCATTGTTTTTCTTGTATTTTCCTCCAGAAGGGTGCAAAAGGGAGAGAGTGGGACTGCACTGAGATAGTGATAGGTACTAAGGCCTCCACATGGCCCCTAAGCTTTGTGATTGGTCCGCGGAGGAGTCATTACTGGGTATGGCTCTTCTCTTTCTTGCCTTTGTTAATTTCCTGCTTCACAGTCACATGGCTGAAATGGCAGTAGAGAGGTCAACCTGCTCCGTTTCTTTTCCTTTCTCATGACAGGGCTTCTGCTTTCTGTCTGAAAGCATCGGTGTCTGGCCTCTGCTCTCTCTTTCCAGGCTGCAAAGACTATGCTCAAGACACTGGGGACAAAATATGAATACTGGCCAGTTAGCCTGATCTCATAGGTGAGAAAATTAATAGAACTGTTGGTAAAACAGGACCAGTGCATAACTTGTACAGAGGTTTGTAAAGATGAATGGGTGTAATGGAAAATATTCTGATATGGACAAAGCAAGTTATTTGGCTCTGCCTAAAAGATGAAGTTTAAAATATTGATGCATTTCACAGTTTTGGAATTTGTGTCCTCTGAAGATGAGCACAGAGGACATTCTGGAGTAAAAATATTAAAATTTGACTTCCACCTCAAAATATTACTGGTGGGAGGCGGGGATAGTGCTGGACAGACTTGTATGGTCTGTGCCAGAGCCTGGTGGTTGGGAGGTGGGGCTGGTGCTGGGCAGACTTATACGGTCTGTGCCCTGAAGAGCATAGGTACAAATCAAAGTAGGGTATACACAAAAAGTAGCACACATGAGTTGTCTTGTTGGGCAGACTGGATGGACCGTGCAGGTCTTTTTCTGCCGTCATCTACTATGTTACTGTCACTGACTGGAAATCAGTGTGTGCACCTCAAAACGTTTATATTGGTGGCAGGGAGCATAAATATGACATTTTAAACACTGAAATGTAATCTAATTTTATGAAAACTATTGTGAGTGTAGTACCTACAGAGCAAAAGGGTAAGAATTTAATACATTTCAACCAAAGCCAGAGGACTCACCAGTGCTGCAACGGTGAACTGGGTTTTCTATACCCCTAACTCCTTGATCTTCACTCTCAGTCCTCCAGGCCCCTCATGAATATGCATGAGAGATTTTTTCGTGCCTCCTACCTCCACTGTATGCTGGTGTCTCTCTGTCTAAAAGATGACGTTTAAAATATTGATCTCTCTCATGCATATTTGTTATCCCTGAAACCTCTCTTATTGGCAACCCTCCAGGACTGACTGAAGATCAAAGTTAGCAAGGGACCATTTGGATGCTTTCAGCAAGAACTGTGGGGAGAAGCTAGAGATGAGCATCCCACAGCACAAACCACCAAGATTCTTAGTCCAGACAAGCAGAGGTAATAAACTAAAGAAGGATTATTGTCATAAAAAATTAGAACACCGAAATGGAAAAGGTGCAATCAACAAAAAATAACAGGTAACTGAATATGGATCAATTATAAAACTATCTAAACATTTTATCACAACCTGGATAGTGCCTGGGAAGTGGTGTCGGTGGGGGGAAGAGGGGTTGGTGGTTGGGAGGTGAAGATAGTGGTGGGCAGACTTATACGGTCTGTGCCAGATCCGGTGGTGGGAGGCGGGACTGGTGGTTGGGAGGCGGGGAATAGTGCTGGGCAGACTTATACGGTCTGTGCCAGAGCTGGTGGTGGGAGGCGGGGCTGGTGGTTGGGAGGAGGGGATAGTGCTGGGCGGACTTATACGGTCTGTGCCCTGAAAAAGACAGGTACAAATCAAGGTAAGGGCGGACTTATACGGTCTGTGCCCTGAAAAAGACAGGTACAAATCAAGGTAAGGTATACACATGAGTTTATCTTGTTGGGCAGACTGGATGGACCGTGCGGGTCTTTTTCTGCCGTCATCTACTATGTTACAGCATTCTGCCACTACCAGGAAGAAATGCCCCAACCTGAGCCAGAGAATATCTAAGCACAGGCAAGGATGACTGCCGAAGTGTACAATTATTCTGCTGATTGTCCTGGCATTTCTGGGAAGGGCTGCTGAAGGTATGACTATATCCCAGCCTAAACCACAGGCCATTACTATTATATATTTTTACCTTTTTTTTTAAAATACTTTGCGTGTTACTTTGGCAACACATATACAACTTAGTGGACGCTAAATGATAAAGACTACCATTATATTCCTGTGGGCATCTTATCATTTAGCATGCTCTAATCGTTGGTGCGCCTTAGTAAAAGGACTCCTTTATTCAGCCAGGGCCTAATGGCCTTCAACATTCGAGGATTCAACCTGAGGGGTTGATTGAAGTCCACATCCTTCTTCTGGTGTTGGAAGTGCTTTGTTCTGGACTTCATTCAGCTCCTCATGCCCAGAGTCCCTTTGCACAACGAGAATCGTCTCGTACATATTTATACAGCCCAGCGTATGGCTGGAGGAGTGGCCTAGTGATTAGGGTGGTGGACTTTGGTCCTGGGGAACTGAGGAACTGAGTTCGATTCCCACTTCAGGCACAGGCAGCTCCTTGTGACTCTGGGCAAGTCACTTAACCCTCCGTTGCCCCAAGTAAGCCACATTGAGCCTGCCATGAGTGGGAAAGCGCTGGGTACAAATGTAACAAAAATAAAAGAGATACTATTGGAGATTCTACATGGAATGTTGCTACTATTGGAGATTCTACATGGAATGTTGCTACTATTGGAGATTCTACATGGAATGTTGCTATTCCACTAGCAACATTCCATGTAGAAGGCTGCGCAGGCTTCTGTTTCTGTGAGTCTGACAGGACGTCAGACTCACAGAAGCAGAAGCCTGCGCGGCCACATTGGTGATCTGCAAGGGCTGACTTCTACATGGAATGTTGCTAGAATCTCAAATAGTAGCAACAGTGGAGGAGTGGCCTAGTGGTTAGGGTGGTGGACTTTGGTCCTGAGGAACTGAGTTCAATTCCCACTTCAGGCACAGGCAGCTCCTTGTGACTCTGGGCAAGTCACTTAACCCTCCATTGCCCCATGTAAGCCGCATTGAGCCTGCCATGAGTGGGAAAGCACGGGGTACAAATGTAACAAAAATAAAATAGATACTATTGGAGATTCTACATGGAATGTTGCTACTATTGGAGATTCTACATGGAATGTTGCTATTCCACTAGCAACATTCCATGTAGAAGGCTGCGCAGGCTTCTGTTTCTGTGAGTCTGACGTCCTGCACGTCAGACTCACAGAAGCAGAAGCCTGCGCGGCCACAATGGTGATCTGCAAGGGCCGACTTCTACATGGAATGTTGCTAGTGGAATAGCAACATTCCATGTAGAATCTCAAATAGTAGCAACAGTGGAGGAGTGGCCTAGTGGTTAGGGTGGTGGACTTTGGACTGAGGAACTGAGTTCGATTCCCACTTCAGGCACAGGCAGCTCCTTGTGACTCTGGGCAAGTCACTTAACCCTCCATTGCCCCAAGTAAGCCACATTGAGCCTGCCATGAGTGGGAAAGCGCGTGGTACAAATGTAACAAAAAAAACAAAACAAAACTTGCCAGACTAAGAAAAATGTTGGAATCTGATTGCTCCCAGTGGCTCCTGAGAGAGGCAGACCTCTCCAGGCTCTGTACTATGCCTAAATTCAGCGTGTTAGCAGCAGTTCCCCTTTCACCTAAATACTGATCTGCTTTTTTTTTTTCTATTTATAAATCTCTGCACTCATAAAGACAGCCTACCTTAGCCAGTGATTTTGTTCTCTTCAGCTCTAGCTCTGCTACTAAATGTTCACTCTTTGCCAATTAGGATAGAACGGAAAAAGACAAACTGATTTTAATCTGTATAACCTTGTTTTTTCCTCGCTTTCTCAGTTCAGAGAAATTTAGAAGCATCACACTAGGGCTTTACCGAATATTCGTATCCGATTCAGCCCCAAATACATTATTTGTATTCGGCCGAATAGTGATTTAAATTCGAATACAAGTAATCTGGGGCTCTACTGTACTCAGTGATGATCCTAGGTCGGCTACCACCCAGGGTGGATCGCTGATGCGCACACACACACCCCTGCGCATCAAACCCCCCCCCCCCCCCCCCCAGGGTGCATTCTTGGCTGCTCGGAGCAGCCGCGCGGCTCTCGGCTCCGCTGGCTCCCTCTGCCCAGGAACAGGAAGTAACCTGTTCCAGGGCAGGGGGAGCATGGAACCAGCGGAGCCGACAGGAGCGCGGCTGCTCTCTGTATCCCTCCAGCGGCGTGCACCTGGGGCGGACAGCCCCCCACTTAGTATACCACTGACTGTACTAAATCCTACTGAAATAAACACTTGATCTCTGATTTCATGTTGCTTCTTTTAATATTTGTTATGTTAAAGCTCGATGCTCATTATTCGTATTCGGCCAAATAATATTTTTCATTATCCATATTCGGCCGAATAGTAAAATATGCTATTCAATACAGCTCTACATCATACATTAAAAATATATATATATATAATTTGATGTAATAGCACTAATTTGAGTGGTGGGGGAATAAACAAAAACATTTGCTCTGTCAGACCAGTCCAAGTATAATCACTTTTTGAAGCATGTCAGTTATCCTGTAGAACAGTACAAGCAGTTCATAAGGGAAGGGGGGGGAGGGGAAAGGGAAATGGGACTTCATATACTGCCTTTCTGTGGTATTTTGCAACTATATTCAAAGCGGTTTACATATATACAGGTACTTATTTTGTACCTGGTGCAATGGAGGGTTAAGTGACTTGCCCAGAGTCACAAGGAGCTGCAGTGGGAATTGAACCCAGTTCCCCAGGATCAAAGTCCGCTGCACTAACCACTAGGTTACTCCTCCACTGTCCCAAAGTCACTGATGTCATGCACTGTGCAATCTTTAACTTGCTCTGCCTTGCAGGACGTATCATCTTCCTCTGCCAATTTCACTTTGATCTTTGAACATACGGGAGCCCTTCTTTTTGTGGGACCAGCTAGCACTGCTATTTCAAACTCCAGAGATATCAATAGAAATCAAACAAAATAAAACATGGAAAAGAAAATAAGATGATACCTTTTTTATTGGACATAACTTAATACATTTCTTGATTAGCTTTCGAAGGTTGCCCTTCTTCGTCAGATCGGAAATAAGCAAATGTGCTAGCTGACAGTGGTTATAAGTGATAACATTCAAGCATTACTATGACAGTCTGACAGGGTGGGAGAAAAAGGAACCCCCCTGGACACAGGTTAGGAAGCATCATTCTGCTCTATCGAGCTGGAGGGAGTGGGTGAAGCCTGAGCAGGAATGGATTAGGTTGGAGGGGAAAGGCAGGAGTGTCCCGAGCTGGAATTGTGCCCTGTGGGAGAACTTAAGTGCTCCCGCTCTATGACCAAGCAATGGAGAGGGAGCAATTTTTGAGTCCTCAGCCTCCTTTGTGTCCTGTGCAGAGAACTTTAGAAGTTGCCTGCACACAGAGAATGAGATGGGGACATGATTTATCCCCTTCACCATGGCCTGTTCCCATGGGTTCTGTCCCCGCTCTGTTCCTATCTGCACAAGCCTCAAACACTTATGATTTTATATTTAAATCTTTTTTTTTTTAAGTATAAAACGGAACATTATGTACAACTGTTTATAAATCACAAATATTAAACAATAACAACTATCAACTGAAATAACCCCTCCACCACCTTCTTACCTTTCCAGCCCCAACAATATCTGACTTCTACTACCCCAAGGAACCATAATCCACCCTGTTAAAATGTCCCGGGGATACAAAATACAACCTGCTCCCTATGCCCTAGTAGGGGAGAACTATATCCTATGAAGCATTGTTATGATTTTTTAATCTGTGGATGAATAATAAGTCATCAACAATCTCGGGATTCAGTCTAGCTCTCCTGTCTTCCAGAGTCCTTCCTGCAACAGGAAATGTCCTCTCAGAAGACATGCTGGTAGTAATGCAATTTTTGCCAATTTTGGCCAGCAATTTTGCTTGTGTTTCCAAAAAATGTAAACATCATTGTCTGCATCACTCAAACATAAATAACTGTCTAATTAATTAACAATAGCCTTCAAAGGAGGCATTGTTTCATAAAAGTCACTCAGAAAACTGATAACATCCATTTTCATTCTTTTGGAGGGGGGGCTGTTCCACAGATGTGACACTTTCTGGGAATGTGGAGGACCCCAAGTTGTTGATGTTCATGGACGCAAGCCTTCCATTTCAATCTGGTACAACCTTCTCAAAAATTCAGTTGCCTGTGCTTTTACATCATCTGGGAAGATAACTGGATTGTCTTTTAAAGACGTGGGTGTAGAAGAGAACCAACCCTGTGTAGTGGATGAACAGGAAAATAGAAACATAGAAAAATGTAGGCAGATAAAGACCATAAGGCCTATCCAATCTGCTCATCTATGCTATCTACTCTCCCTATCACTCCCTTAGAGATCCTATGTACTTGTCCCAAGATCTCTTGAATTCAGATACTGTTTTCTTCTCCACCACTTCCACCAGGAGGCTGTTCCATGAATTCACTCTCTTTCTGTGAAGAAATATTTCCTCAGATTAATTTCAAGTCTATCCCATCTTCTTCCTATGACCCCTCATTCCAGAACTTCATTTCAATTGAAAGAGACTTGCCTCCTGGACATTTATGCCTCATAGATATTTAAATGTCTCTATCATATCTCCTCTCTCCCACGGACCATTTTAGGAACTGCCCTCTAGACCGACTCCATCCTGTTTATATCTTTTTGAAGGTGCAGTCTCCAGAATTGTACATATTTTAAATGTCTCACTGGTCTTATGCAGGGGCATCATCACCTCCTTTTTCCTACTGGCCATTCCTCTCTCTATGCACCCAAGCATCCTTCTAGCTTTCGCCGTCGCCTTTTCTACCTGTTTGGCCACCTTAAGATCATTACATATGATCACACCCAAGTCCCATAAGAATAGCCATACAGGGTTAGACCAATGGTCCATCGAGCCCAGTATCCTGCTTCCAGCAGTGACCAATCTAGGTAACAAGCACCTGGCAGAAACCCAATTAGTAGCAACATTTCATGCTACCAATCCCAGGGCAAGCTCCTCTTTCATGCACAAAGTTCTTTACCCTCTAAACTGTACCGTTCCCTCGGGTTTTTGCAGCCCACAAACATGACCCTGCGGTTTCTGCATTAAATCTTAGTTGCCAAATTCCAGACCATTCCTCTAGCTTAGCTGTCATGTTGGAAATGCTCCTTGATGCCAGCAACAATGAAAGAAGTTGCAGTAACAGCAAGATGCTTGAGCAACTGGGCACGTAATGGAAGGACACTGCAACTGGTAGGAGTCTGATCAGCAGACAAGACTCTTGTTGCCACATCAAAGGCAGATATGACACAAATGATGTAACAATGCTTCATTTAAATCCAAAAGCAGCTTCTGCTGCATTTTTATCAATGAATTCAGTTGCCAATTGTCTAAGATGTGTTAAGTGTTTACATATTGATACTAACATTTTAAAGATGTTGTTCCATCTAGTTGGAACAGCCTGTTTAAGGCTAGTCTCAAGCTTTTAGAAAATGACACGTGGGCAAAATTTGTCCCTGTCTCCATGTGCTCCGTCCCCTCCCTGTCCTCGCGATTAACTGCATGTCTCCGTGTCATTCTCTACTTGCACAGCCCTTTGGACAGCTCTGGGGAAAGAGGCATTTATGAAGGAGAGGATTGATTAGGATTGTGGGTGGAGGTGAGAGAAAATTGTTTAGAGGTAAATAGAGGGACTAAATCTTAGTCCAGGTCTTTGCACACATACACTGATTTTTAATATCGTGGATCATTTTTTTGTCTCTCAGTGTAACTGATTTTCTTGATCTCATTCAATCTGCAGTTGATAACTGAGAAGTGGTCTGGGTTGCTCTTTATTGTCATCCTATACTTTTTCCTCTTATTCTTTCATTTGTAGGTCGTCTCTACATTTTTTATTTATTTTTTTAATTATTGTTTCTTATATACCACCTGCAAACCCAAAGTCTATTAAAGTGGTGTACATTCAGGTACAGCAAATATTTTTCTGTCCCTGGAGGGTTATTATTATTATTATTTATTGCATTTGTATCCCACATTATCCCACCTATTTGCAGGCTCAATGTGGCTTACATAGTTTTGTTATGACATTGTCATTCCAGAATATCAGATACAGTTAGTAGTGTGAAGAGATTAAGTAGGTAAGAAAGAGGAAGTGATTGGGCGGGTGATAGTAGATGTGGGTTTTCCTAACTGGTTGGGTTGGGAGAGTGAATTAGTGGAGCTGTTGGTTCTCGTTGTAGGCCTTGTTGAAGAAGTATGTCTTCAGAGATTTGCGAAAGTTATTTGATTTGACAATTGATTTCAGGTCTGTGGGTAGAGCATTCCATATTTGCGTGCTCGTGTAGGAGAAGGTAGTGGCATGCATCAGCTTGTATTTCAGTCCTTTACAGCTGGGGAAGTTCAAATTGAGAAATCTGTGGGATGTTCTTGTGGCGTTTCTGGGAGGTAGGTCCACTAGGTTCAGCATGTAGATCGGGGCGTCTGCATGGATAATTTGGTGCACGATCGTACATACCTTGAACGCAATGCGTTCTTTAAGTGGGAGCCAGTGCAGTTTCTCTCTAAGGGGTTTTGCACTTTCATATTTAGGTTTTCCAAATATGCGTCTGGTGGCAGTATTCTGGGCTGTTTGGAGTTTTTTGATAGTCTGTTCTTTGCAGCCCGCATATAGTGCGTTGCAGTAATCCAGATGGCTTATTACCATTGACTGTACAAGGGTGCGGGAGACGTATCTCGGGAAGAATGGTCTTACTCTTTTGAGTTTCCACATGGTGTGGAACATCACAATCTAAGGGGTCCTTTTACAAAGGCACACGATTAAAAATAAGCATGTACTAATCACTAGAGATGCCTGCCTATATATGTATATGGGCGTTTCTAGTGTTTAGCGTGTGATAATTTATCACATTTGTAGCCCACCTTTTCCCACTGAGAGCAGGCTCAAAGTGGCTTACAAAAATATTGTAGTAAGTTACAATGCAAGAAGTACAATTTTTCAAATTTAGCAGAATAAAAATAATCACTAGCGTGCGCTAAAAATGCTAGCGCGCCTTTCTAAAAGGCCCCTTAAGTTTGCACCTGAGGCAATGGAGGGTTAACTGACTTGCCCGAGATCACAAAGAGCTGCAGTAGGATTTGAGCCGGGCTCCCCTGGATCTTAGCCCCCTGCTCTAAGGCTACTCCTCTACATAGAAGACAGCCAGCTTGCTTCCACCCCACTTCATCTCCTGTTATTTGCTGTAATATCTCATCTTTTGACATTATATTTTTGCAGCCATTTAAATGTTTGACTGGGGTAGGGAGAACAGAATTAAATGTAAATGTTAATGCTTGTTATGACCAGAAGTGGCAGAATTGGTTTCCCCCCACACTGCCACTCACTTCCTTTCTCTCTCCTGTCATTTATTTGTGTTTCACAAGAGCAGCCCGTAGCTCGACACAGTGTGGACAGTATAGCAACTTATTAAGGGAAAAACTGAGTTATGTTTTCCTATCAACAGCACACTGTACTGAGTGTCCGATTACTCATCTGTTGTGGCTCCTCCCTCCTTGTTACTGTAGAGTAAGAGGTGGGGGGAGGAGGGAGCCTGGGACCTCATCACATGTTGCATCGGTATTCCCAAGCTTTTGGTTTTGAAGGGCGCAGGGAGCAGAACTCTCAAGTGTGTGTAAAGTGGTTTCTTACGGAGGAGAAAACAAAGGAGAAGGTTCACCGCTGATCAGTAGGGGGGTCTCTGCCACAAAGGTTACAGTTTCAGCCTCCACAGATCCTCCACACAGCTGAACAGGTAACAAACTTATGAACTATGCAGTTTAAAGGTCAACCCTCCCCCAATCTTATTGGAAGCTTCAAATTTTTGCCATAAATTGAAGATGCTAACTGACTTCTCCCAGTTTGTGACTGGTTTGGATTTTGCATGAATATACATTCATATTAATGCAGCAAATATATCAGTTCTGATTAACCTTCATTGAGTGGGTAGGATTCAGAAAAGACAGAGGGTGGTAGAATAAAGCATTTGGAGGAGAAGGCAAATGTTATGTATGGTGTGTTTTTCGATCAGCAGAACACTGCCAGGGCTGCCGAGAGACTGAGCCGGGCCGCCACTCCCCTCAGGATCGTTGCCGCAACCGCTGATGCCGCCACCCCCCTCTCCCCCCCCAGGTTCGTTGTCACCCACCGCAACTGTAAATACCTTGGCTGGCGGGGATCCCAAGGCCCCGCCAGCAGAAGAGTCTTCCTCCAGCGCTGCTGTTCTTCACTCCGCTGTATGGCCTGCCCCTGCTTTTTCTCTCATGTCGCACAGCCGCTTGACAGGCCATGCAGCAGAATGAAGAAGAGCAGCGCTGGAGGAAGATCTCTTCAGCTGGCGGGGCCTGTGAGAGGCTCCCGCCAGCCTGCTGTGTCTGCTCCTCTGGGTCCTCCCCAGCCTCCAAGGGGGGCCCAGCGCCGGAGTTTTCACTCCTGCTCCTGTCGGGACGTGATCATCTGGGTCCCGTCAGGTGCAGGAGAGAGAGACCTCTGCGCCGGGCCCTCCTTGAAGGCCCGGGGAATTTTGCCCCCCTGCCTCACTCTCTCGGCAGCCCTGGACACTGCTTGCTCTTTTGTCTAAAATATGGGGTTGAACATATATATGACACATGCCTGCATCTCTCGCAGTTCTGTTTGAAAACATGGAGAGAGGAAAGCAAGAAGTGTCCTTTATGATTTTACCTTCTCTCAACAGGCATATAACTCATTCCTCTGTAAGAAAGCTTGGAAAAATACACTTGTCCCTGTATAAAGGGTCACTCATGACAGAGCCAGTAGCATTGCCTGTCTCATGTACTGTAGTTCACTAGCGATTACTTTAGTTGACTTTTCTTGCTGCAGCTAACCACAAGACATTATATAGATATGTTCTAGTGATGAATCCGGTAAGAGCTGATGCGATTCTATAGCACACGCTGCGAGGGGACGGAAGAGCTCCCCTGGGAGCTGTTGCTCCCACCTCTTTGTTGGGCTCATTGGTTCTCAAAATAATTATTCATAACAAATCAGCCAACCGAGGTCAATCCAACAGTATTTGAGAAGAGTGCATCCTCTTTTAAACTCACATTACAGTGCCAGCATACTACTATAGTTTGTTGTTTCAGGAGGTAGAAAAGGGTAAGTAGATAGAGAAAAGACTGGAGCACTGGCCAGCCAGCTAATTTTGGGTGGGCACAAAATCTTCTCTCTACCGCGCCCCTCCCAAACTCAAAATAATACCTTTGCTGACAGGTATCCGCAAGTCCCACCAGCTAGAAACCTCCAAAGGCGGCTAGAACTCTCTTTTACCGAGGTTGTCAGCAGTAACCTTGAGCCAACCACGCCAGCACACCATGCAAGTGTGAAAATGAAGAATGCACGGGATGCCGGTGACAATGGCTCGGAGATGTTGCCGCTGACTGCCATGTTTGGCAGAAGGGAATTCTGGCTGCCTTTGGAGGAGGTCCCCACCAGCTACAGCAAAGGTCATAGCTGGTGTTACACATGATGGGGCCTTGAGCAGAAATTAAGGAGGGGGCCTCCGATCCCCTTTTTGCTCTGCCCCTCTCTCTCATCTCCCCACCTACCATTACTACCACACAAGGGATCACAAATTAGAAATAAAAATATGTAGACAAAAATATAGCTGGGAATCCCAAGAAGTTAAACTTTGCGTGTACTGCAATACTGGAGAAATAAAAACAGAAATGCATTTCTTTGTATGCCAAATACATCTGCTATTTACATTTCCTAAAGCTAACATATTCCAGCTAACAAATTCAAAATAAAACACCATTTTCTGCCTTTGTTGGCTGCACATTTTATTTTTCCCAATTTCTCTTTCTACTTTCTTGCCTGTCTTCTGCTAATTCTCCTTCCAGTGACTGCTGTCCATCTGTCTTTTCTTCTCTCTCCTGTCTTGTTCCATTCTTTCATTACACATTGTGTTCCTTCCCTTTTAGCTCTTTTCTGCCTCTATCCACTCAAATTTCACTCTCTCAACCTTCTTCTTTTAACTATTCACCTACATATCAACTTTCCGTTTCCTTCTCTCACTCCCTAGCTCTCCCATGACATCTCACTCCTTCCTTAGCCTACTACTTCTAATTACATTTCTACCCTCTGTACTTACCATCTTACCCTCATTCATCTCATTGCTATCCCCCCTAACCTCTCCTACATGATTCCACCATCCCTAGCATCTCCTCCCTCTCTCTGCTGCCCCCACCCTCACAACCTGATATCTCACTGTCCACTCCACCACCCCCAGAATCTTCCTATCCTATCTGTTCTCTCCTGGCCCCACTCCCTCTCTCACAGTCCTGCATCTCTCCCCTCCCTTCCATGGTCCAGCATCTTTCTTTCAATTCCTTTCACTCCTGGGTCCAACATATCTCCCTCTTTCTTCCACCCCTTCCTCCTATAGTCCAGCATCACTCCCTCCTCCTTAGGGTCCAACATATCTCCCTCTCTCTTCTCCCCCCATTGCCCTTACTCTCACTCTCTCCCTTCTTTTATTGCTCACTCTCTTCCCTCCCTCATTTGCTCACTCTTTCTTCCCTACCTTCCCATTGTCACCTCTCTTCTTCCTTCCCCCTTCCCCCCATTGTCCAGTTTCTCCCCTTCCTACCCTCCACCCATTGTCAACTCTCTCTCTTCCCTCCTCCACATTATCCACTCTCTTCCCTTCCCCCATTGTCCACTCTTCCCTTCATTATGCACTCTTTCTTTTCTTCCCTCCCATTGTCACTTCTCTCCCCCTTCCCCCACTGTCAACTGTCTTTCCTCTCTCCCCCTTCCATCCCCATTGTCCAATCTCCCTCTGGTCCCTTTCCCCCGCTGCCCACTCTCTCCCTCTTCCCCCTCCATTGCCCCACTCTCTCTTCCCTTGATCGTCAACTCTCTCTTCTCCTCCTCCTCCTCCTCCTCCTCTTCCATTGACAATGAAGTGAAGAGAGAGGGAGAGTGGGCAACTCTCTCTTTTCCCTCCTCCCCCTCTCTTCCCTTCATTGTTAACTCTTTCTCTCCCTCTACCCCCACTCTTGGATCCAAACATCACTTCTCCTCCATCCACGAGACTTCCCTCCCATTTCCCCGAACGCTCCATCCTCTCCCCCTACTTACCTTCTGTATTTTCCCTTAAAGAGGTCACCGACAACAACGGCTGCCGAGTGCTGACGATCTGCTCCCAGCAGCCGACTCCAGTCCTCCTTCTGCCCCGGCCCGCCCCCTCTCTGATGCAACTTCCTGTTTCCGCGTGGGTGGGGCGTGGCTGAAGGAAGGACACTTCGGGGTCGACCAGTGGTAGCAGCTGGTGTGAAGCGCCGCAGCCGGTGACCACTTTAACGGAAGATACTACGGCGTCACGGTAGAGCTGGCGGCCAGAGGGTGAATGGGGCCTTCAGTGGCCGTGTGGTCTAGTTTACCCCCCTTCTCTAATGCTGATAAGGCTGCTCCCTTGCTTGGTTAGATAATTTCCTGGGGGTGGACGTATGGAGCGCCCCCTTTTGGGGGGGGAGAGAAAACAATAGTCAATAGAGTAGTAGAATTCAGCAAATCACGGCATAAGAATAAGATCAGAGAGTTCCTTGCCAGAGGTTACCTGGGGTCTACCGCATGCACCAGGAAAGAAACTGATCAGATTAGTAGAAGGGCCTCGAGGTCCTTTGGCACCAATGCCATCATATTAAGTGTTTGTATAAAACCTATCTTTGTGGCCCCCCCCCCCCCCCCAACAAAAAAAATGTTATCTCTGAGTATAACCGTTTAAAAATACCCACTGATGGGGCACATCTGACCTGCTAGTAAAGACTTGTTTACAATAGTAAGACAGTTTCTTTTACACCATCCTTCTCTGCTTTAGACAACTGATTCCTCTAGGTATGGCGTGTTATTTGGCATTAGATCCCAACCCCCCCCCCCCCCCCCCCCAATTCAGTCAGCGAGAGGATAATTATCTGGCTAGGGCATTGAATTCTTTCAGAATGAAAGTAAATCATGGCATATGAGAGATGATCCAGAAACGTACAAGTTTTAGACATTTCCAGACCAGCAGCCACGCAAACACTTTCCTATATTACTCTCACAGGAGTTCTTTGCAAAAGTTTGAAAATTGTGTGACAGTATTTTTAAATTCTGCGCAAAAAAATGAATAAGCTATGCAGAATTCCCCCTTTATAACGTGTGGCTCTTTTCTGCCCACTCTCAAGCGTTCTCACTCGCCAGCAGGGCTGTCCTGAGGTCTGTGCAGTTGGTGCAGCCACATAGGATGCAAGGGAGGTAGGAGCACAAGTTGCTCACTCTGTCCATTGTTTCTGCAGCTTGACCATGGTGCAGTGGGTGGGGAGCTACGGGCATGTCACAGAAAGTGAGATTCTGACTTGGGACACTCCTGCTCCTCAAGTTTAGTTCTTCCAACAATCCCACCATGCGCCACACTCTCCAGTTTAGCTTGAATGCCTGTTAGGGCTTGATTTCTCCCTTCTCCACAGTTTCAACACCCAGCTTTCTCTGCCACCTGTCCAGGTTGGATACCACTGAGCTTTGATGTTCTCTGCTCTTCCAGGAGCATACACCCAATTTTCTGTCTTCCTAGCTAGCCCTCTGTCCCCATCCCAGTCCTGTAGCCAAATCTAACAGCACCTCCCTGGCTGACCACCAAAATAGTCAGAGTAGCTGTATATCAAGCAGTTTCCTTCTCTGCTGCCCAGGGTCCAACTGCAGATTTGAACCGTGCGATATCCAATGTGGTTCAAAGCAGCAGTCAGGCCCAATGTGCAGCTTCTTTGCTGATGATCAGATTGTGGTGGGAGGAGGGGAAAGAAGCCATGTGAACCACTGGTCCCTGCCTGAATTCTCAGTGGGGATTTTTTTTTTTTTTTTTGGCTCAAAGCAGCTTAGAAAAGATCAAAAATTCCATGCAAAAAGTACAGAATTTTGCCTGGGAAAGTAATTCTGCATTGTGGAAATGCACCTGACACACTGAATATGCATGAGAGGGATTGTATATCCAGGGTGTCCAGTGCATGTAAATCTCATGCATGTTTGTTGTGGATATCCTGAAAACTATTTTGATTAGGTTTCTCTTGGAAGATTGGGAATCACCGCCTTAGAAGATCATGGGCCTGGCACATGTTACTCCTGGGGAAATTCTGCGCAAACATTTAACTCTGTCCACTATGTTTTAAAATTCTGCATAGTTTTTGTAGATTTTTTGTTGCTGTGTTGTTTTTTTGTAGAGATTTCCTCTATCATAAGTCCTGAAGCTTCCCCCTGGCCTGAAATCCCTTCTACCTTTTCCTTCAGGCTTCAGCCTCCCCAGTTCCCTCTCACTCCAACTGCAGTTCTCTCTGCCTCTCGGCAAGAGCCCTAAGTCTGTCTGTCATCGAGGTCTTTCCCTTCACTCAATTCCCCCACCTCTCATTCTCCCTACTGCCCCCCCCCCCCCGCACATACTCCCACCTCTTTCTTTTTTCTCTCCTTAGTCATCCTGTTTCTCCATCACAACTTCAAGCTTGATTCCCACACACCAATAATACACACTCAGCTTGCCCTTCCTCCTACCATACTTATGGTACCCCTAGCCTGTTCCAGTGGCCCTCACCCTCTCTTCTACTTACCCCACTTGAACCACTTGAGTTTGGTTTTGCTCCTTAGCCCTCCCCCTTCCCTGATCTTCCTAGACCTGACTTTAATTGAACTCTGTAGACACCAGTGCGATTTCAATTGAACAGTCGGATCTAGGCTGGCAGAAGAGCTATTCAAAGCTCTTCTAGTCCCACCCCCTCTGACATGTATTCCTTCTGCTGAGGGGCCTAGATCAGAAGAACTTTCCAGAGTGCTTCAGCGTGAGGCTCTGTGATTCCTTTTCTTTTCGTTTACTGTGGACCCTTGCAGCATGATCACAGTGGTGAAGAGGCTTGGGGTGGGGAGGAGAAGAAATATATGATCATGTTGAGGTGCATGGAACAGAGGAGGTGCTGCATACAGAAAGGGGGTAATAGGGTGATAAAGGAGTGATGAAGGATTGGGAGGGAGCAAAGAGGCTGGAGAAGGAAGAAAGGGGCTAACTGGTAGGTAGTGGAGAAGGGAGCATCATGTTATAAAGTCTTGACACTGGGGCTAGAAGAAGGAAGCTGGGGATGGGAGGAGGAGCTAAGTCATGCAGATGGTGGGATTGGGAGAAGGGGGCTGGCTGGGGTTAAGTTGGGGGAAGTGAGCTGATGGTGGGGCTGGGAGAAGGGGCAAATGCTGGCAGGTGGCAATGGAAGGAGGAGGCTAATACAGAAGAGTGAAATAGGCATGATAACTGGTAGGGGGAGAAAAGCAAGGGTATGTAATAGAAGGAGGAGCAGAAAATTGGATGCTGGGGGAGGAAGGAAGGCAGGGTAAATGAATTAGGGGAAGGGATATATGAAAAGAGGCAGAAAAGATGGTAGGGATGTGGGAGAGATGGGCAGTGGATGCAGTGGAAAGGGGAAAAAAAGCTATGAAAAGGATAACGGACAAAGGAAGGGGGGACAGGCCTTAGATGAGAAGATGGAAATGGGGAAGTAGAAGGGGGAATGGGAGTCTGGGTAAGATGGTAAGACGAGGGGATGAGTGACAGGGCAGGAACTAGGGTTGATGAAGGGATGAGAGGGGAAGACAGATGTAAGGGAAGAAGATGGTGAAAAAAAAATGAAAATGGAACTCGGATATTTGAAATGGGCTTAGGAGGTAAACAAACTGGTAAAGAGGTTGGTAGACCAGGGCTAACCCAGCTGGAAAAACAAAATGACCAAAGGTACAAAATATTTATTCTCAGTTTTTAGAGAATGAAATACGTCAGCTTTGAAAATATATACTTTTTATATTTTGTTCATTTCAGAAGAAAATATTTTTTCTGTTTTCCTTTCATTAGTGTTCCCAAAAGCAAACCCTGTTAGTGGCAGGTGTTTCCATTTAATTTTTTAATCTGCATATTTATTTCTAATTTATGGTCTATTATTAGGTGATGGTCTGTATTTGTGTAACTGAGATGAGGGATTCTGTTAATATATACAGGGTGAGGCAAAAGTAACACCCTAGAATTTTATTTTTTGCTGTTTCTTCAGCAGCCGCTTGGAATTTCAGTATAAAATTTTACAATTTTATTTGTTGTTATCCATATTTATATGACGAGTGGAATGAGATTATCTTTAAACACAGTGAAGTTAGAATTTATAGCATGACCACTCAGAGATTTTCACTCGTTCAAAAATGTTTGCACTGTAAAACCACCATTATTTGAGGGGGGGAGGGGAACCAGTTTACTGTTAATGACATCACGGTTCCATAGACTTATGTTTGGGGAGCAATGTTGGAGGCCTATCACAAGCTTCACCCAAAGTCACAAACAATCACCGACCTCAAGGAAGTTCTGCAGATGATCTGGGACAGCCTGCCTCAAGGGACCGATTGACAAGGCTGTTAGGGGCCCTTTTACTAAGCCGTGTAGGCGCCCCTGCGTGCACCCAACGTGTGTCAATTTTGAGTTACCACCCAGCTGCCGCGTGGCCCTTGCGGTAATTTCATTTTTGATGCACGTCCGCTAAGTGTGCCAGAAAATATTTTATTTTCTGGCTTACGGGCGGTAATCGTCATTCTACGCGCGTAGACCATTACCGCCCGGTTACCGTGTGAGACTTTACTGCTAGGTCAATGGCTGGTGGTAAGATCTCGGACCCAAAATGGATGCGTGGCAATTTTCATTTTGCCGCACGTCCATTTTCGGCAAAAATTTTAAAAAGGCATTTTTTGCAGGTGCGCTGAAAAATGGATCTGTGCGTGCCCAAAACACGTGTATACTATTGCAGGCCATTTTTCAGTGCGCCTTTGTAAAGGGACCCCTTATGAACTTCCCAAAGCTACTGAAAGCCTGTTTTTAAAGCTGAGGGTGGATACTTTGAGTATTCACAGTGACACTGAAATTCTGGCATATTGTTAATTGTATTGTTTGAATAATGTTGTTTACTGTGTTTTAGCTTGAACATTTTTAACATGCAAAAATTGATTGGTGGTAACACTAAAATGTCAGTAACATGCATATGTTTGTAGTGGTCATTGCACTATTATCTTTGCTGTTATATGTGTTACCTTTTTGCAATAATCAGTTTTTAAAAATGTCAGTAGCATCAACATAGCTTAAGATAATTGTTTAATAGTAGTACGTAAATATGATGACTAAGTACGTAAAATTTCTTATTGACATTCAAAGTTGTTGCTGAGAAAACAGCAAAAAACCCTAGTAGGTTACTTTTTTTGCCTCACACTGCAGGTTCTGTGTAGGAAGCTGTAGCAGTCCATCTTCTGTAGACTCCAGTCTGCAAAAGATATTTGCAGTGCTGAATTTTCATAGGTAGGGTTGATGCAGTTTAAGTTCTTGGACTTGGTGTTGGAAACTATGGAATGGTTGGATCTGGAGGCTGAAAGTATGTTAAGAACCTGGTAATAAATTTTAGCCAGATAGCTTGTAAGGTAGGTGGTACTGGAGTCTCCCCAGCAGATATCCTCTTTGGTCTTAAGATGAAATTGAATACTTGTATTTTTGACCTATGCCCAGCATCTCTTGTGTGAGTAGCACACGTAGTATTTCAATAGAGTCTGTGATGTAAATACTTTTCTTGTTGAGCATTTTTTCCTTCTGAGTTAAACGTTCAGCATTCAATCTGTGCTGAAGAGGCTGTCATTAGACATTGGCCTGGTAGAGAATTTTCAGCCTATTTCAAATGTGCCCTTTTTGGGTAACATTATTGAAAGTTGGTAGCTCGCTAGCTATCCAATACTTCCCCGTTTCTTTAAAAAATCCATTAAGAACAAGGCAAGCTTTTGGCAGTTTCACCACTCCGAACCCTTATCCAGTCTTGTTTAATAGTGCATAATATTTTCCAAATTACTCTGTTTTCTCTCAGGACTGTATGGTTCTCAGTGAGGTTAGTAAAATAGTAAATCACGGCAGATACAGACCAGAATGATCTATCTAGTGTGCGCAATAAGGTGATTAGAGTTGTACCTGCTGCTGTGTGCAGGTTTACATCCCTCTATATTATTGTTTAAAATATGCAAGTTATTTACCTTTCTTTTTTTTTTTTGTTGCTTTGATTCCATCCTCTTGTATACTTTGTCTCCACAACCTCTGCTGGGAGGGCATTCCAAGTATCCACCACTATTTCTATGAAAAAATATTTCCTGATGTTACTCTGTTTACCTCCTTGCAACTTCATAAAGGGGTAATTGCTGGAACAAGTGCTTCGGGGATTGTTCTCGGACAATGAAATCCCTATTGACCTTCCATCTTTGTCAGAACTAGTAAAGTAAGCATCTAAAAAGCCCAGGAGGATCGGAGCCAGTGATGAACTGGAGGCAAAAGGCTTTAGGAGGGGTCATGGCACTTTCTCAGCAGTCTCTCTCCCTTCTATCTCAATGTTGTGCTACTAAGTTCTTTCAGGAGTATCGGACCAGAGATTTGTTCTCCTTTTATTTAGTGGAAAAAAATTATATAGGGATCTTCAGAGACTCCTCTTCCCTTCCACCAACATCATTAAGCCTTCCCCTTTCTTCTCTGTGTCATATTCATTATGGATATCCTGAAAACCTGACTGACTGGGGGGGGGGGGGGGGGGGGGGGGCGGGCGCCTCCAGGAAAGATCTGGAAACAACTGGACTAGGGGCTATGATGACATGTCTAGGGTTGACGGAATTAAGAAGGACCAATTCCATGCAGATCAAGCTCACCAAGAGCCACGTGATGCTGGAAGAATACAGAAGAGCTTTCTCAGGGGTGGTGCCTGAGGCAAGACTCTGGGAAAGGTCAGGAGGAGATCCAGCTTGGAGGGATCAGGAACAGGATGATGGCTGGCTGGAAGAAGGGGTTGGTGGGAGCTGGGGAAGAGTGTGTACTGGGTGCTGAGAATCTGGATAATCAGACTTCATTTTATTTAAACACTAGCCGTTGAGCCCGTAAAAATGGGCTAGTAAAGGAAGGGGGGGTTTAAAAGGGTCCCCCCCCCGGATAGGTCGCCGCCGCCCCTCCTCACCCCCCCCGGAGTCCCCTCCGCCACCCCTCCACCCGAGCCGGGTACCTGGCTTCACTATTCAAACTGCCGGAACACAGCACACAGCTCATCTGAGCTGCTGTCGGCCTTCTTCTCTGCATGTGTTCCGCCCTCGTGTGACGTAACGTCGGCGAGGGCGGGACACAGGCAGGTAAGGAAGGCCAACGGCAGCTCAGATGAGCTGTGTGCTGCGTTCCGACGGTTTGAATAGTGAAGCCAGGTGGCCGGGTGGAGGGTGGGTGGCAGCTGCGACTCTGGGTGGGTGGGGGAGCGGGAGCGGCAACCCTGGGGGGGGAGCGGTGGCGACGGCGGTTCCCTCACTCGCAGGTGCGCAGGTTCCCTCTCTGTCACGCCCCCGTCATCACATATTGATGCGGGGGCGGGACAGAGAGGGTCTCTACTGCGCATTTGCGAGTGAGTACGCCTCTTGCCATTTATATGTTTGATATGGCTCTGAGTGCGCCTGAGCGGCTGGATTGGCAACATTAGAAAGGGACCTCAGCTTTTTCTAGGGCTCTGGGAATCATTCACTTTACCCAGCAATTGGTCTGGCTCACATGGTCAAGAAATTTGCCAGTGTGAGCCCCCACTTCAAAAATAATGAAATAATGGGGTATTCAGCATCAAAATACAGTGATCTTCATCTGGGCATTTACAATGTCCTGCATGTCACGGTCTGAGGCTCTCGGACACTGGAATAACGTGAGCCCTTGGGCTACTGTCAAGGAGCGGCAGCAGCAGGCAAAATCCCCCAACCAGGACTGGACAAACGAGCAAGGATGGAGGTGGAATCTGGAATAGACTTGGCTGGACTGGAACCAAATGCTGGAATAGACTTGGCAGAATAACAGGACTGGAGCAACCGGACTTCACCTGCACTGACCACCATTCCCCAGAGGTTAAGCCCCTAGGTGCGGGCGGCCTGCAGGACTTACAGGACGGAGCTGGTAGACAAGAAATGCTGGACCAGACTGACTGGAACAACAGGATTCTCACACCAGACACTGGATACTAAACCAGCTTGACTAAAACAAGATTAAGGACTCAGGATTCTCACACAGGGTATAGGATACTGAAACAAGCTTGACTAAAACAGGGTAAAGGATTCACAGACAGGCTAGACAGAAACAGGGCCAGGGTATACATACAAGCTTGGCAGAAGCAGGGCTCAGGATATACAAACAAGCTTGGCAGAGACAGGGTTTAAGATACACAGGCAGGGCTGGAACTAAAGCTAAAGGTAAAGGGGTAAGAGCAGGGGAGGACTGAAGCTGAAAACAAACACAGGACTAAGCTCAGACAGGACAAGAACTAAAGGTAATGGGCAAGATGGAGGCAGAACTCAAGGCAGGGCACACAGACAAACAACAGAACTAAGGCAGAAAGCTAAAAGGCTAACAGGTAGCCACAAGCACACAACAGAACTCTAGACAAGAACAAATAGAAGTACCACAGGCACACTAACTAGAAGCAAGGCAGAAATGCAAACTGCATACAAACTGACCTGAAGACCTTTGGCGTTGCAAAGGCCCAGCTGAAAGGGCCAGGTGCATAATAAAGGCAATTACAAGTGAGGTCACAGGTAAGGGTGCTGCTTAGTTCCAAACAACCCAAGCAAGTTTGGCCAGCAGGAAGATCCGAACCAGATCGGAATGACTTCTGAAACATGCTTGGGAAACAGCAAGAAAACAGTCTATAGCGGCCACCGGTTCTGGCCACCGGAGGGCGAGATGAGCACAGACATGGAAAATAGTCACAATCGTGACACTGCAGGTGACTTTTATGAATCTTTCACCTCCTCCTCCTCTGGGTTTACCCTGGCCTTGATTTGTGTCTTTGGCTGGCTATTTCCTGTCCAATCCTGCCTTTGTGTGTACATACACATTTTGCTTTCCTGTGTGCATGTATGTCTTAGAATATGTGGCCAGTTTTGTGTTTGTGTGTCCTTTGGAGGACATTTTTCCCTTCATGTGTGCCTCTTTTTGTGTATGATATACCTAAATTGATCTGCTAATCTAAAAATCAATTCTCAGCGAGGACCATATTAAAACAAAATACAGTTAAAAATGCTTCAAATCAATATAATCATAGGTCCGGTTAAGGAATTCTTTTGTCGTCTTTGGCAAAAGATTTTATCTGGTTTGTAGGTGGTTCTCAGTGCAGCCATAAACTTTGCCACAAACAGTGGCAAAATCCTCATATTCCTCGGTCCCTAAAATTTAATGTTTGGTGCCACCTCCTAACCTAAGGCGAAACAGAATTATGGCTGCTCTGAGTTCAGGCTGGATTACTCACTTCAAACCTGGAACTGATCCATTGCTATTGAGCTATGTAGAAATGGAGAGACTGAAGGAGAAGGAAGATTAAATGGAGGGAAAGAAAAGGAAAAGAGGCTAGAAGGGGAAGGGAAATGGGACTTGATATACAGGGCCGCCGAGAGGGGGGGACAGGGGGAAAAAATTCCCCGGGGGGGGGGGCGCCACCGCTGCAGTCCGGCCCGCCCTCCCTCCGTCGCTCCCTGGCATTGAACTTAAGCGCCTCACCTTCGAAAGCGCAGCAAGCAGCGGCAGACCACTCCTTCCTTCCATGTCCCGCCCTCGCCTGACGTAATTTCCGCGAGGGCGGGACACGAAAGGAAGGAGTGGTCTGCCGCTGCTTGCTGCGCTTTCGAAGGTGAGGCACTTAAGGTCAGTGCAGAAGGCCCGGAGGTGGAGAGAGGGCCCGGCTGCGGGGGGCCCAGCGATCTGGGGTGGGGCGGCCTTGTCCCGGGCCTGGCCCAGTCTCTCGGCGGCCCTGTTGATATACCGCCTTTCTGAGGTTTTTGCAACTACATTCAAAGCGGTTTACATATATTCAGGTACTTATTTTGTACCAGGGGCAATGGAGGGTTAAGAGACTTGCCCACAGTCACAAGGAGCTGCAGTGGGAATCGAACTCAGTTCCCCAGGATCAAAGTCCATTGCACCAACCACTAGGCTATGAAAAAAAAAGACAAAATTAAATAAAGCAAAGAGAAACACAACAAAGGCAAAAGTTATCCCCCAAAATAGGGCCAAAAACATCTACTATAATAAAACTCACCCTCAACGTTCTGAGGACACTGACGTCAGTGAAGCCAAGCCCTGACTTCCTTCAGAAAGGTTCGAAGGTTCGTGGTGGTGAAGCCACCAAAATCGCTCCAGGGCCCCGCCCTCGAGGGCGGAGCTATGGCAGTACAACGAAGGGGTTGGCAGGGAGGGAGGCAGGGAGGCGGGAAATCGCTCCGGGCCCCGCCCTCGCCTCAAACATCATGATGTTGGGGGCGGAGCAAAGGCAGAACAACGAAGGGGTTGGCCAGGGAGGGAAGGGGGGAGGGTGTTGGCGACGAAAACCTTGCTAGCGCCCGTTTCATTTGCTCAGAAACGGGCCTCTTTTACTAGTCTCATTATGAAGTTTTGGCTGGTGTCTTAGCTTTCTGAATGTATTTTGTGGCCTCCTTTTCCTACACCATGTCCAGAGTGGAACATTAATTTAGTTCTTCGGGCTCTTCAGAAGCCTTCTTTTGAGCCACTACAGAAGGCCTTCTTGAAAGGTTTAAAACAAGTCTTTATTCAAACAAGTACTGACGTGGCCACATTTCGCCAATAAAGCTGCATCGGGGTTACGCAGGCTTTGCCCTGGTAAATGACACTAAACATTCAAGGTGACTTGAGTGCAGTGTCTTACCAATGGAGGGCAGAGTAACAGCATCACCTATCTGCTCCTTGAATACTGTGTGCAATTCTGATCACTGCATTTCAAAAAAGATATAACAGAATTAGCAAAGGTATAGAGAAGGGCAATGGAAATTTATTTTTATTTTGTTACATTTGTACCCCGTGCTTTCCCACTCATGGCAGGCTCAATGCGGCTTACATGGGGCAATGGAGGGTTAAGTGACTTGCCCAGAGTCACAAGGAGCTGCCTGTGCTGGGAATTGAACTCAGTTCCCCAGGACCAAAGTCCACCACCCTAACCACTAGGCCACTCCTCATAAGTACATAAGTACATAAGTAGTGCCATACTGGGAAAGACCAAAGGTCCATCTAGCCCAGCATCCTGTCACCGACAGTGGCCAATCCAGGTCAAGGGCACCTGGCACGCTCCCCAAACGTAAAAACATTCCAGACAAGTTATACCTAAAAATGCGGAATTTTTCCAAGTCCATTTAATAGCGGTCTATGGACTTGTCCTTTAGGAATCTATCTAACCCCTTTTTAAACTCCGTCAAGCTAACCGCCCGTACCACGTTCTCCGGCAACGAATTCCAGAGTCTAATTACACGTTGGGTGAAGAAAAATTTTCTCCGATTCGTTTTAAATTTACCACACTGTAGCTTCAACTCATGCCCTCTAGTCCTAGTATTTTTGGATAGCGTGAACAGTCGCTTCACATCCACCCGATCCATTCCACTCATTATTTTATACACTTCTATCATATCTCCCCTCAGCCGTCTCTTCTCCAAGCTGAAAAGCCCTAGCCTTCTCAGCCTCTCTTCATAGGAAAGTCGTCCCATCCCCACTATCATTTTCGTCGCCCTTCGCTGTACCTTTTCCAGTTCTACTATATCTTTTTTGAGATACGGAGACCAGTACTGAACACAATACTCCAGGTGCGGTCGCACCATGGAGCGATACAACGGCATTATAACATCCGCACACCTGGACTCCATACCCTTCCTAATAACACCCAACATTCTATTCGCTTTCCTAGCCGCAGCAGCACACTGAGCAGAAGGTTTCAGCGTATCATCGACGACGACACCCAGATCCCTTTCTTGATCCGTAACTCCTAACGCGGAACCTTGCAAGACGTAGCTATAATTCGGGTTCCTCTTACCCACATGCATCACTTTGCACTTGTCAACATTGAACTTCATCTGCCACTTGCACGCCCATTCTCCCAGTCTCGCAAGGTCCTCCTGTAATCGTTCACATTCCTCCTGCGACTTGACGACCCTGAATAATTTTGTGTCATCGGCGAATTTAATTACCTCACTAGTTATTCCCATCTCTAGGTCATTTATAAATACATTAAAAAGCAACGGACCCAGCACAGACCCCTGCGGGACCCCACTAACTACCCTCCTCCACTGAGAATACTGGCCACGCAATCCTACTCTCTGTAGGGGATGGGACAACTTATGAGGAAAGCTAAAGCGGCTAGGGCTCTTAAGCTCGGAGAGGAGATATGTCATAAATAAGTAACTGGAGAAAATATTTCTTCACTCAACATGTAATTAAACTCTGGAATTCCTTGCCAGAGAATGTGGTAAAAGCAGTTTTTATTCCAGACTGGCAGGACACTTATGCCTTTAAGGCTCATTGAAAGAGCCACTGAAATATGATTGTTTAGACACTGATTTAGACATCTATAAACACAGTTCAGTTGTAGTGTTACCTGAAACAAAGCCCTCTTTCAGGGACCCATTAATCTGATCTCACTTGAAAATTTGATTAATTTCTGCAAAATATTGAAGATCTGTTTGTTTGCTCAACCTTATCCCCTGGCTGGTTAGGTTTTACTGTTGCTGTAAATTACAGTTTTTGAATGTTTTATTCTGTATTTTGTTTGATTCGCACTCCACATTGAAACTTTGACGTATGGAATATAAATAAATACAAACGAGGACGCACAAGCTGCATAGTAATTGAAAATAAGTAGATAAGTAATGCCACACTGGAAAAAGACCAAGGGTCCATCGAGCCCAGCATCCTGTCCACGACAGCGGCCAGTCCAGGCCAAGGGCACCTGGCAAGCTTCCCAAACGTACAAACATTCTATACATGTTATTCCTGGAATTGTGGATTTTTCCCAAGTCCATTTAGTAGCGGTTTATGGACTTGGCCTTTAGGAAACCGTCCAACCCCTTTTTAAAGTCTGCTAAGCTAACCGCCTTCACCACTTTCTCCGGCAACGAATTCCAGAGTTTAATTATACGTTGGGTGAAGAAAAAGTTTCTACGATTTGTTTTAAATTTACTACACTGTAGTTTCATCGCATGCCCCCTAGTCCTAGTATTTTTGGAAAGCGTGAACAGACGCTTCACATCCACCTGTTCCACTCCACTCATTATTTTATATACCTCTATCATGTCTCCCCTCAGCCGTCTCTTCTCCAAGCTGAATAGCCCTAGCCTCCTTAATCTTTCTTCATAGGGAAGTCGTCATAAAGGACATGCCATGTATATGCACACTCGGGTGTCAGGGCCCAACTTAGGCCTACATTTAAATTCCAAGATTAATAGCTTGAACTTTATCTGAATGTTAACTGCATGAGAATTACGTTTTATATGTAAGACTTGACATATGTGATTTAGTCCAGCCATTGCAGGACCTTCTATGTAATCACCCTGAGTGTAGCTATGTCTTTTGTGAAGTGTTTTAGTTGGAGATGTAGTTTTGTCTATGATGTTTGTGTACATTTTGATCTGCCCAGTTCGCTTGTCCTGGCCTAGAGTGGGATGTTTCTGATGTGTGTAAGCTTTTCCTCCCTTTTGGGGAAGTTCAAAGTGACTTCATGTTTGGCATTTTCCACATTTCTGTGATGGAAACATTTTGTGAGGTGGCTCCTGTTAACTAAAGATCTTGTGCCTTAACCCAGTAGGAATTAGATTGTTGGCAGCACAGTGTAATCAAAGAAGTTGCAAAAACAAATAGGCTCAGCCCCTCATTTTCATTAAAGCTAACATTTATCATGTGAAGTTTTGTACTGTTTCATCCAACCCAAAAGCACTCTAGTTGTTTGTCACATTGTACAAGTGCTTACTGATTGTTGACACTTGGTGCAGAAAGATCTGACAACCAGGCTCTTCCAAAGTGTCTTCTAGTTCTGGTCCAGAACGTCATAAAATGTCATCATAGGACAAAGCCCCCACTACTGTACTGTAGGGTTATCAGATTCAAGAGTGTGTCCTAAGAATAAGCTTGAGCTCTCATTCTGTATTTATGCTTGTAATGGGAGAATCGGCATTAAAGGTCTTATGGTATTCCAGTGCAGCTTCCCAAGTACTGTTGGTACCTCCAGAGCACATTTCAGACCTAGTTTTGTAAAAATGTAAATGAATGTACTGACATGCAGGACCAAAACTAGGACCGGCTGACCCTGTCGCTTAGGATACAAGCAGGCTCATTTTCGAAAGAGATGGACGTCCAGAAAGTGACATAAATCGGCACTTGGACGTCCATCTCACAGTGATGTCCAAATCGGTATAATCGAAATCCGATTTTGGACGTCTTTCTCGGAAGTCCGTCGCAAGGATGTCCAAATCTCAAGGGGACGTGTTTGAGGCGGGACTTGGGCGTTCCTAAGACTTGGATGTCTTTGAGCGATAATGGAACAAAGCAAAGACATCCAGAACTAAAACTTGGACGTTTTCACCTAGACCTGTTTTTATTACGAATAAGGCACAAAAAAGGTGCCAGGAATGACCAGATGACCTCCCGTTACTCCCCCTGTGGTCACTAACCCCCTCCCGCCCTCAAAAAACATGATTAAAAATATTACTTGCCAGCCTCAGATGTCATACTGAGGTCCATTACAGCGCTTTCAGGTCCCTGGAGTAGTTTAGTAGTAGATGCAGTGCACTTCAGACAGGTGGACCCAGGCCCATACCCCCCCTACCTGTTACACTCGTGGAGGAAACAGCAAGCCCTCCAAAACCTTCCAGAAACCCTCTGTACCCACATATAGGTGCCCCCTTCACCTGCAAGGGCTATGGTAGTGGTGTACAGTTGGAGGTAGTGGGTTTTGGGGGACTCAGCACACAAGGTAAGGGAGCTGTGTACCTGGGAGCAATTTATGAAGTCCACTGCAGTGCCCCCTAGGGTGCCCAGTTGGTGTCCTGGCATGTGAGGGGGGCCAGTGCACTACGAATGCTGGCTCCTCCCATGACCAAATGGCTTGACTTTGGACGTTTTAGACTTGGATGTCTTTATGTTCGAAAATGGCTGAAAATCAAAGACGTCCAAATTGCAAAACTTCCAAATCCAAGTATGTCCGTGGTATTTTCGAACACAAAAGATGGATGTCCATCTTTTTCGAAAATGACCTTTTTCCCCGCCTCCGAATTTGGACGTTTTACAAAGGCGTCCAAATTCCAACTTAGACGTTTCTTTCGAAAATGCCCCTCAAAGTCATCTGATAACCCTGATGACATCGATGTGAAGGGTATTAAGAGCTGGCTTCTGGCGTGTGTTAACTGCTTCAGATTAAGTTTTAGGCCTGAAATGAGAAATGTTATCAGTGTGTTCCAATAAACTGTGATTAAGTGAGAAATATAGTGCCTTCCAATAAACTGTGATTACTGCATAGATTAAAACCGTTACTTGATGTCAGACTTTTGCTGTGCACCATAGTCATTTATTGTTCCTTTAGTGGATTATTGTAAATCACTATACATCATTTTCCCAGATACTTTAGAAGCAATACAGTTGAAGTAATGCACATCGTTTGGCTTTTGCATTGACTATCAGTTGGATGTTGTGTGCAGTGAAAAACGCTAGTAATTTATCTTTTAAGGCTCTACATTTTATGGCACCTTATTGCAGGCAGTAATTTTCCCATTATAGGTAAGGTCAACTCTTTTTTGAGCTGAGCCAAGCCACGGCATTTGCAATTACTGATCTAATTACTGAGTGGAGGAGTAGCCTAGTGGTTAGTGCAGTGAACTTTGATCCTGGGGAACTGAGTTCGATTCCCACTGCAGCTCCTTGTGATTCTGGGCAAGTCACTTAACCCTCCATTGCCCCTGGTACAAAATAAGTACCTGAATATATGTAAACTGCTTTGAATGTAGTTGCAAAAACCTCAGAAAGGCGGTATATCAAGTCCCATTTCCCTTTCCCTATTTGAGATTCTAGATGGAATGTTGCTACTATTGGAGATTCTACATGGAATCTTGCTATTCTTCTAGCAACATTCCATGTAGAAGCCTGCCCTTGTAGATCAGCAACGCGGCTGCACGTACGTCAGACTCACAGAAACAGAACCCTGCACGGCCGCATTGCTGATCTGCAAGGGCAGACTTCTACATGGAATGTTGCTAGTGGAGGAGTAGCCTAGTGGTTAGTGCAGCGGACTTTGATCCTGGGGAACTGAGTTCGATTCCCACTGCAGCTCCTTGTGACTGTGGGCAAGTCACTTAACCCTCCATTGCCCCTGGTACAAAAAATAAGTACCTGAATATATGTAAACCGCTTTGAATGTAGTTGCAAAAACCTCAGAAAGGCGGTATATCAAGTCCCATTTCCCCTTAATATGGAACTCAGCCTTACATTTGACTTTCTTTCAGGAAGTTAAAAAAAATCCTTTTTACGCAGGGTGTTTGCTGAGGGAGTTTGGAGCGAATTTAGGTGTGCTTGAAAATTTAATTATATTAATATAACGAGGTCTTGTCTAACTATTCTGTGTTAATACCTTTAGAATACATGATGGATTATAGATTTTAAATCAGATTTAGTTCATTACATATGGCATCTTATATAATCAGGAGGAGAGATCTGTTACTGTATCTAGGTAGTACAGAAAGTGAGAGAAATAACTTAAAATCTCATTGCATGAATTGCCACTTCCTTAGCGTCCCTCCGGACCGGACCAGGATTGGACTGATGGGTTGTGCTCGCCTACCAGCAGGTGGAGACTGAGAAAATACTGGTCCGGTCCGGAGGGACTAAAGGAAAGCAAATTAGCAGGTAAGATCTAATTTCTCCTTAAACTGCCACCACTGTATATAGCTAATTCAAATGCTTGATTCATAGCAAATGTCAGGAAGTGGCCCAGTTTATTTATTTGTAATGGCGTTCCCTTTCTCCTCCCCAGTTGGCTGCTTACTTACCAAGATGGCGGAAGCACATCAAGCAGTTGCCTTCCAATTCACAGTGACTCCAGATGGGTTTGATTATCACCTGAGTCGTGAGGCTCTGAAACATATATACTTCTCGGAGGTAACTGCATGGAGAAAACGTTTCATTCGTTTTAAGGTAAGATGGTTTTAAGTAACTGTTCCGTTATTGTCTTTGCTCCACCACCTTTGTTTCATACATTATTTCCTCTTATGATCTCAGTTTCTCCCCTCCCCCCCCTTTTTTTTTTAACTAATTCCATCCTACCATGTTTCATGTGTTCCTCTACTGTTTTTTTCTCTCCCACCTATAGGGATAATTTGTAACAGGTGTAAATGATCCTCCCCTCCGCCTGAGGGTCCTCGGGATCTCCCCTTCACCCTTGCTGCCCAACCTCCTGGTTCACTGCAGTCCACAGGGCAGGGTTCCAAGAAATCAACTTCAAAGCAAACTAACAAGTTCTTTATTTTGCTTGGGATCCAACAGTCCAGCAGTGCAAAAAGACACAATACTTGAATCAACAGAAAACGTCACAATTCCCCCTGTTGCTCCTCTCAGGGGTACAAACACAGCAAGAAGAAAAAACAACTTTTAACTCCCAGGCTTCCAGCACCCAGCTGGGTTCCTTTCAGACAGTTTTATAGCCCTGGGTCTTCTTTCTCCCCCCCTCTCCCTTGGGAGGGGGCACACCACTGCAAGCAGTTCAAAAAAACAAACAAACACAGTTCTTGAGGTTTCAGCACAAAGCTCAAACCCCTTCAACTTCTTTTAGGCTTTTTAGCCACAGTTCACACTCCACCTTCTTCCTGCTGGGCTCAGCCCACTCCGAGAAAATCTCTCATCCCTCTTCAGCCAGAACTCTTTAAACTCACAGTTCAATCACAGCCTGAGCTCTGGAAAATGAAAAGGCCCCACCCATCTGGGTCACTCTCTCTAAGCACTGACCCATCCTCCCACATGACCTTTCCTCTTTCCTCTCTTAGCCCAGTTACCATACCATGAAGTTACCTGGTCCCTTATTTTGTTACCTAAGGAGTGAGCCCAGGCTGAGAGGTCCATAGGCTCTTCCTCGCTCTCCTCTCTTTCTCCCTGCCCAGCTTCTTGATACTCCATGGGCTCCCCGTCCCACCCACTTTGCAGCTGTTCCTCTTTCCCTTGATTACCCTGCAGGGGCACCACCCTTTCCTTGTTAGAGTTCTCCCCCTGTGCCTGCTGGGGAAGGTAATCTCTGTTCCAGGCTTTTCCCCGAGGTTGCTGGGAAATGTAGTCTCTTCCTCTCCTCCATTTTACAGGGGTCACGACCCTTTCTCTGCTCTCTCTCGGGGAATGCTGGGTAATGTAGTCCTTTTCTCTCCACCCTTTTCTAGGGGGCTTTACTACCTTTCTCGCTCTCTGGGGATGGAATGGAGGCAAGGCTCTATTCTGCCTACGTCTGCTCGTGAGCCTCCCCCCTTCTTCCTCTTCCACTTCCATCTTATCTACCCCCCAGGTCCTCTCCTTCACACAGGGCACCTATAAAAAAGCAAATACATTTGAAAAAAACTCCAATTTTTATTGTATTTTTTATTCCTGTTTTTACAAATGCTCAGCAAAGTGCACAGGGGTGGAAGTGAACCAAGTCCAAATGACCAGGCCAAAACACAGTAGTAAGAGCACAAATGCTCAATCATTTCATAACCCTTTGTACTAGAACTTTTCTTTTTGCTGAAAAAAACCTGTTTGTTTTTCATTCGATATTGAGTTTTATATGACATTTGTCATTTTTCTTTCCCCTCATTTTGCTCTTTTAATATATTTACTTCACTCGTCTTATGGACCGTACTCTACATCCTGATACGGTGGGCTTTATTTTTTTGATGTTGTAACAGTTGTACACAGGACTGCACACATTGACTTGAGTCTACTATAACTCCCAAATACTGCCTAGCCCAGTTTAATGCTTTGAGTTCTATTTTTTCCTTCCTAAGGGGTATGTTTACTAAGGTGCGTTAGCGTTTTTAATGTGCCTGTAAATTTAAGGCACGTTAAACGCTAGCACGCCTATACATTTCTATGTGCGCGTTAGTGTTTTACGCACATTAAAAATGCTAACGCACCCATAGCTTCCCTTAGTAAACCTAGCCCTAAGTGTCGTAAATGGCATAAGTCCTTGTTGAATTCCATCCTGTTTATTTCTTAGAATTTCTAAATTTTGTCAAGATGATTGCATTGTTTGTGAAGCCAAGAATGGATTTCTTCCTGACTTGGTGGTATTTATTTTTTATTCAAGCCATTAAGAGAAATGTTTAATACCACCAGTTTAAACAGACTCCGGAACACAACTTAATATTGAAGAATTGATACTCACTCTTTGAATGTCTTTCTAGCCAGTAATCCATTTGCCTTATATTATAGTCCCAGTGTAAGTGTGACAAAAGTAGACGCCTATAATGAAACCTGGCACATACACACAGCAAAAAATACAAATAACAGTACAGGATTTGGACACAGTCTAAAGCCTTACTGGAACTTGATGGGTTACCGGTCTCTTTAAGGCATACCCCTCTGTCACAGAACAGAATTGATATAGGTTTTCATTTTCAAAGCACAAAGACTTAGTTACATAGTAACATATGTAACTTTGTAAGTCATGTGCTTTGAAAATGAGCCTCATAATTTCCTAAATTCATGGTCTTAATTCCTTTTGTTACCTTTTAATTGCTTACAGATTGGTTATTAGCTGATTAGGTTCTGATATCTTTTCAGCTACTGAAATCGAAGTAACTGGTCTTTCATTTTCAAGTTTTCTAGGACCTCACTTGTTCTCTGTTAGTTCCCAAATGTAATTACAAATTTACCTGCGGTAACATGTCAATTTAAGTACCGTAAAGTATTGAGGCCTGCAAGTATGAAAGTATCTGACTTACTTTTTCAGTGTGGGCTCCTATTTCTGACGTAGTGTGGTTTGTTATCCTCAAATATACTTAAAGCATGATTGGAGCATAAATAACTCAATAGTAACCGCAAGGAGGAGAGACCTTTGAGATGGGCATAAGAATGGGAGTAGATGTACATATGGAAGAAATAAACCTTTGCCCAAGTACACGAAACAGTGTATATAATTCATAAATAAGCTAAGGCAACTAGTGATGAGCCTATTCACGTTAGGCATGGAAGGTTTATATTTTTGAGTTCTTTAGGTAGTACAGTTTCTCCAGGCACAAGAATCCTTTCTGTAAGCCTGGCCAGTGATGCTGTCTTTCATTCTGTCCATATTTCTGCATAATTTTTTTTGTTTTTTGCTTTTTCTCTGCCTCCCTGTACATTTGTCCCCCCCCCCCCTCTTTTTTTTCTTCATATCTTTTGTTGTTCCTCCCCTGCTTCTTTTTATCCCTTCACCCGCAGAACGGTATTCTCACAGGTGTGTACCCCGGTAGCCCCTCCAGCTTGATGGTGATAGTTGCAGCATCGATGGGTTCCTTATATGCAAAGATTGACCTGTCTATGGGGATGATTGACCGCATCAAAGCTATCCTTCCAGCAAGGTGAGTGGTGTCTGCGTGCTGAGAGCCAATCCCCTAGTTGGGTCTAAATAAGTGTACGAGAAGCAGGAACACTAGTGAGGCCAGCTATGTGTGAAAAGTATAAATTATGGTAGGCTGAATAACGGCACTTGTAACATAGTAGATGACGGCAGAAAAAGACCTGCACGGTCCATCCAGTCTGCCCACGATAAACTCATATGTGTATACCTTACCTTGATTTGTACCTGTCTTTTTCAGGGCACAGACCGTAGAAGTCTGTCCAGCAGTATTTCCCGCCTCCCAACCACTAGCCCCGCCTCCCATCACCGGCTCCGGCACAGACCCCGTTTAAGTCTGCCCTCCCCCATCCTAGCCTCTCAACCACCAACCCCTCTTCCCCCCGCCACCCAATTTCAGCTAAGCTTCTGTGGATCCATAGCTGAAATTGGGTGGCGGGGGGAATGTGAATGGACAATTCTATGAAGTATATGCTAAGTTACCCACATTCTAAAAACGGCATATGTGTGTGTAAAAGCCAAAATTCTGCCTAAGAGTTCTGTAAATATGCATATACCTTACACAGTAACCAACACTAGGCTAACAATAATAAATATCATGGATTGTATGAAAACCAATATCTCTTTTCTGCCCGATTTCACAAATGAACCTCAGTAGTGTCACACACGGTATTTACTCAACCAGTGAGCATTACACTCTAACTTCATTGGTTTTTCTAATTGTTTCCTCCTTATGATTTATGTTTGAATAGTTAAAAATGTTTTAGTCATGTTATAAAGTTTCTTCACAAATGTCAGCTTGACTGATATTGAGGGGGTCTTTTACAAAGCATCATTAAGCCCAAGACGGGCTTACCAAACGCTAAATTGGGACTACCGCTGGCCCAACGTGGCTTCCGGCAATAGTTCTGCCCCGAGCGCACGCCATTTCCAGGGGGAAAAAAACCCCCCCAGAAATAACTTGCGCGGCGATAACCTGGCGGTAATTGGACAACACACACTGTTTCATCACTGGTATCCCAGTTTTATTTACTTCCTCTATACCAGAGGTACAGATGGTTTTAGCCCCCCACCCCCACCCTACCCTTGCAAATCTCCTGACAAAGTGACTCTGCATGTGGATCCCTCTCCTAGGGTTCTGCTGTTTACATGTCAAGCTGTGTTTCAGGAATGCCTCATTTCTTCTCCCTCATTCCCATTTCAGTCCTCTCCTCCTTTCATCCTCCCAACCTCTCAGCACTTTAATAATCTACCTTTCAGTCTCTCCCCGTTTGCCTTTTTCCTTCTTACAGTCTCTATACTTTCTCCCCCACTCTGTCCCCTCTCTTGATATTCTACCTCTGTACCATCTTTTTTTATCCCACTTGTCCCCGGACAACACCTCACAAGCTTTTTTTTCCCCCCCCTGAATTTAGTTTTTTGTTTTCAGAAAAGACATTTGTTTTTCTGTTTGTCCTGTTTGTTTATTATTGACTCCTTTGTATTGTTTAATGTGATCTGTTGTAATCCACTGACCTCCAACCCCTGCTTTTGACAGCCCAGACCTGTCAAACAAGTGCAGGAGGATTCAGGCACAATCCTCCTGCACTTTTCCCTATGATCAGAGATAATAGTGTGCTTAAATTTGCTCGTGGGGCTTTTGATCATCTGCACCTTAGTATAGTATAGTAATGGTGTCTAGGCTCAGATCTTTTTGCATTACCGAAGAGACATATCTCAGTTCACTGAGAGTCAATAGTACATTGTATTTCAGGTTCCCATTTGCATTGGTAAAGAGCCCTTTCTGTGTAATGTGTGACTAAGCATAAAATAAAATGTTAACATTAACGCTGCCCACTTGCACCTTTTAAATCTCCTCTAATTCAATGAGGAGTGTTATTTAAAAAAAAAGTGTTAGAATGGAAATGTAGTACTTGAATTAGAGGGAATAATGGTACTGTAGTTTTTGCATAGAGTTCTTGGAGTCGCTTTGCCTAGAGCAATATTTCATCTTCATTACATAAGTACATAAGCAATGCCATACTGGGAAAAGACCAAGGGTCCATCGAGCCCAGCATCCTGTCCACGACAGCGGCCAATCCAGGCCAAGGGCACCTGGCAAGCTTCCCAAACGTACAAACATTCTATACATGTTATTCCTGGAATTTTGGAGTTTTCCAAGTCCGTTTAGTAGCGGTTTATGGACTTGTCCTTTAGGAAACCGTCCAACCCCTTTTTAAACTCTGCTAAGCTAACCGCCTTCACCACTTTCTCCGGCAACGAATTCCAGAGTTTAATTACACGTTGGGTGAAGAAAAATTTCTCCGATTTGTTTTAAATTTACTACACTGTAGTTTCATCGCATGCCCCCTAGTCCTAGTATTTTTGGAAAGCGTGAACAGACGCTTCACATCCACCTGTTCCACTCCACTCATTATTTTATATACCTCTATCATGTCTCCCCTCAGCCGTCTCTTCTCCAAGCTGTATAGCCCTAGCCTCCTTAGTCTTTCTTCATAGGGAAGTCGTCCCATCCCCGCTATCATTTTAGTCGCCCTTCGCTGCACCTTTTCCAATTCTACTATATCTTTCTTGAGATGCGGCGACCAGAATTGAACACAATACTCAAGGTGCGGTTGCACCATGGAGCGATACAACGGCATTATAACATCCTCACACCTGTTTTCCATACCTTTCCTAATAATACCCAACATTCTATTCGCTTTCTTAGCCACAGCAGCACACTGAGCAGAAGGTTTCAGCGTGTTATCGACGACGACACCCAGATCCCTTTCTTGGTCCGTAACTCCTAACGTGGAACCTTGCATGACATAGCTATAATTCGGGTTCTTTTTTCCCACATGCATCACCTTGCACTTGCTCACATTAAACATCATCTGCCATTTAGCCGCCCAGTCTCGTAAGGTCCTCTTGTAATTTTTCACAATCCTGTCGCGATTTAACGACTTTGAATAACTTTGTGTCATCAGCAAATTTAATTACCTCGCTAGTTACTCCCATCTCTAAATCATTTATAAATATATTAAAAAGCAGCGGTCCTAGCACGGACCCCTGAGGAACCCCACTAACTACCCTTCTCCATTGTGAATACTGCCCATTTAACCCCACTCTATTTGGTTATAATCCAGGGATTCTCAACACAGTCCTCGGGTCACACCTAGCCAGTCAGGTTTTCAGGATATCCACAGTGAACAAGCATGAGAGACATTTGCTTGCATTATCTTTATTATATGCAAATCTCCGTCATGCCTGTTCATTGTGGATATCCTGAAAACTAGACTGGCTGGACGTGTCCTGAAGACTGGGTTGAGAACCACTGGCACAGTCCAATGGAATCTTTGTGGCTCCTTTGTATTTGGGCAAGTACTTTAGGCTTTAAACCTACTAGACTCAAAAGAGTGCATTCCAAATGTGGGTCGATCATGTATATAGGGGGTGCTGGAGTGACCGGGATCTGGGACCTATAGTAGCAAATTTCTGTTGCTGATATCCTTTACATAATAGAGCGAGAAGAAAAAAATTATAGTTAAGTCTGGTGTTGATGCCCCTGTACAAGTCGTTGGTGAGGCCCCACCTGGAGTATTGTGTTCAGTTTTGGAGGCCGTATCTTGCTAAGGATGTAAAAAGAATTGAAGCGGTGCAAAGAAAAGCTACGAGGATTTGCGTTACAAGACATATGAGGAGAGACTTGCGGACCTGAACATGTATACCCTGGAGGAAAGGAGGAACAGGGGTGATATGATACAGACGTTCAAATATTTGAAAGGTATTAATCCGCAAACGAACCTTTTCCGGAGATGGGAAGGCGGTAGAACGAGAGGGCATGAAATGAGATTGAACGGGGGCAGACTCAAGAAGAATGTCAGGAAGTATTTTTTCACGGAGAGGGTGGTGAATGCTTGGAATGCTCTCCCGCGGGAGGTGGTGGAGATGAAAACGGTAACGGAATTCAAACATGCGTGGGATAAACATAAAGGAATCCTGTGCAGAAGAAAGGGATCCTCAGGAGCTTAGCCTAGAATGGGTGGCAGAGCTGGTGGTTGGGAGGCGGAGCTAGTGTGGGCAGACATATACGGTCTGTGCTGGGGCTGGTGGTTGGGAGGGGGGACTAGTGCTGGGCAGACTTATACGGTCTGTGCCAGAGCCGGTGGTGGGTGGCAGGGATAGTGCTGGGCAGACTTATACGGTCTGTGCCAGAGCCGGTGGTTGGGAGGCGAGGATAGTGCTGGGCAGACTTATACGGTCTGTGCCAGAGCCGGTGGTGGGTGGCAGGGATAGTGCGGGGCAGACATACGGTCTGTGCCAGAGCTGGTGGTTGAAAGGCGGGGTTCGTGGTTGGGAGGCGGGGATAGTGCTGGGCAGACTTATACGGTCTGTGCCAGAGCCGGTGGTGGGTGGCAGGGATAGTGCAGGGCAGACATACGGTCTGTGCCAGAGCTGGTGGTTGGGAGGCGGGGTTGGTGGTTGGGAGGCGGGGATAGTGCTGGGCAGACTTATACGGTCTGTGCCAGAGCTGGTGGTTAGGAGGCGGGGTTGGTGGTTGGGAGGCGGGGATAGTGCTGGGCAGACTTATACGGTCTGTGCCAGAGCTGGTGGTTGGGAGGCAGGGTTGGTGGTTGGAAGGCGGGGATAGTGCTGGGCAGACTTATAAGGTCTGTGCCAGAGCTGGTGGTTGAGAGGCCGGGTTGGTGGTTGGGAGGCGGGGATAGGGCTGGCCAGACTTATACGGTCTGTGCACTGAAGAGGACAGTACAAATAAAAAAGTAGCACATATGAATTTATCTTCTTGGGCAGACTGGATGGATCGTGCAGGTCTTTTTCTGCCGTCATCTACTATGTTACTATGATTCAATAACATTGTAAACTGCCTGGATGTCGATTGGCAGTATGTCAAATTAATGTAAAACTTGAAACTTGTATCCTAAACTTTTAGGAACCTTTGTCCCAAAGCTAAAATATTGGGGTTTATTGCTGAATGAGAGCAGGTTTTATCTGTGACGGATACCCTGGAGTTGAAAAGGAGTGAACCTAATGTACAAGAGTCATACTTGAGTTGGCCATAAAATTATGTAATTCTATAATGATTTTAAAGCAATTCGTATGAAAGATACTGTGTGCTGCAAAACTGAATTGCGTAGTGATTTGGAGGGAGGGAGGTGGGCCTTACTCTATCTATAGGAAGTGCATATTTCTCCGATTGCCTACATTAAGGTGATATGTATGTGTGAATGAAAGCTGAGATAAGGGATCATGGCAGATTAGAAGTGATTTTTTTGTTTTATAATCAGTTGCAAACTGTGACTTTGATGCCTGATTTCTGTTTGTTCTCATTTTAGGAGTTTTCTAAGCCCTCTCAGCAAAACCCTGATCAGTGCAACACTCTTCTCTACAGGGGTCTGGCTGTGTGGCATCTTCGTTTTCCGGAGGACCATGAAACTGCTACTCTGCTACCAAGGCTGGATGTTTGAGCCACACGGCAAGAGGAGTTTAAGCACTAAAATTTGGGCGGTAAGATGTTGTGGTGGACAGTCAAAATCTTTCCTTCCATTTTGTAGCTTCCCACTAGTCCAGAACCTGTGGGATAGTTGTGCCCATCAACCAGTCCAGGTCCTCGGTATTTACGTAGACAAGCAGTAAGAATAAACTCAGAATAAACAGAATAATCTTAAAGCAACTCGCTAACCTAACACTAACCAGATGAGGAAACGTGTGGGCCTCTCTCATTTCTGGAAAACTTGTAGAGAACAAGAGATAATGCAAAAAAAGCATCATGTCACCTTTCATGGTGCTTCCTGCATATCTTTTGTTCTCTACAAGTTATCAAGAGATGAGAGAGGTCCACACGTTTGCTCATCTGGTTAGTGTTAAGTTAGTGAGTTGCTTTATGATTATTCTGTTTATTCTGAGTTTATTCTTACTGCTTGTCTAAGTAAATACTGAGGAGCTGGACTAGTGGTTTAGACCCTACTATCCCTCGGGTTCTGAAATAGTGGGAAGCTACATAATGGAAGGAGAAATTTAGGTCTCCCCTGACAATTTTCTGTCCCTTAGTTCTTCCCACTATTCCGGAGGCCTGAAGTTTCTGAGAAGTTTAGTCAGTGCAAAGTAACGAGTCAGATATCTCAGAAACCTCGGGCAGGCCTCTGGAATAGAGGAACAACTAATGGAAAGAAAATTGGTAGGTAAGACCAAATTTCTCCTTCCATTACGTAGCTTCCCACTAGTCCGGAACCTGTGGCATGTCCAATAGCAATCCCTAGAGCGGGTGGGATCCTGGTGCCGCTGCCCTGAGGACCAAAGCCCTAAAACTGGCTTCCAAGTGTGCAGCAATACCAACTCTGTAGTGCTTGACAAAGGTATGCAGTGTCGACCACATCTCTGCCCAGGATGTCATTGCACACCTCGTAGAATGAGCTTGCAAGGCCTGAGCCTGCTTCCCTGCAAGTAGATAAGCCGACATGATAGTGTCCTTCAGCCATCTAGCAATTGTGGGTTTGGAAGCCATGAGGCAAAGCCTCTGTGTACCAAAAAGCACAAACAGTCTGCCCTATTTGTGAAACTCATTTGTGACTTCCAGATATCTAATGAAATGCACACATCGAGAAACTTGAAGGAAGAAAACTGAGCCTCTTCGTCCTATCTGTGAAAAGACAGAAGCTCCACACATTGGTTGAAATGAAATGCTGATACCACTTTCGGAAGAAAAGAGGGAACCATCCACAGGGAGACCCCCCACCTTCGAAAAGCGAAGAAAGGGATCCTGACAACAGAAGTCTGAAGCTCTGAAACCCTACATGCCGACACAACAGCTACCAAGAGTGCTGTGTTCAGTGTAAGATCTTTCAAGGAGGCCTTCTGGAGTGGTTCAAAAGGAGGTTTCTGAAGAGCCTGAAGGATTAAAATTAAGGTTCCACTCTTGACACAGCGTACGGGAAGCTGCAAGCGGCCAGCTTCCCACAAGAATCGAAGGATATCTGGGTGAGTCGCAGGAGACATCAACTATAGTTGCCCCTGAAAACAGGCCAAAGCCTCAACCAGAACTTTTAGAGAACCCAACGCCAATCGTGTCTAAGACCTGCTTTCAGAAACACTAGGATGTGTATGATTTGAGCAGAGAAGGGAGATTAGTCTGCCCTCACTACACTGGCCCTTGAATGGCCTCCACGCCCTTCCGTAAACCATGAATGTAAAGTTTTTCCGAGCCTGAAGCAAGGTAGCAGGGACCGAATCAGAATAACCTTTTCATCCCAACCAACCCCTTGCAATGGCCAAACCTTAAGACTAAAGGGGTGCAGATTCTCCAGGAGCACCAGACCTTGCTTCAATAGGCTGGGTACCTGTGGAAGATGGAGAGAACCCCTGTCCAGCAGTCAGGTCCACGTACAGTGGCCTCCGCAGCCAATCTGGGGCTACAAGAATTATTCGATCCCAGTGCAATGTGATCCTTTTCAACACACAGCCTGTCATGGGCCAAGGACGAAAGACATAAATTAGATGTGCCTTTGGCCAGGGCTGCATATGGCACCAATCTCCATCAAGCACTTTTGCATTCCTTTTTGTTGCTATCGAGTCCAGAAGTGGAGACCCCCCCCCCCCCCATCAGTCCACTATCAGCTGAAACGCCTGGTTGGATAATTCCATTCTCTTGGGTCCAAAGGGTACATGCTGAGAAAGTCCGCCTCTACGTTCAAGGACCCCATGATGTGAGCTGCCGACAAGTAGAGATTTTTTTCTTCCCAACTCATGAGGGAGGCTGCTTCCACCACCATTGGATGACTGTGAGTCCCGCCTTACTTGTTGATACAAGCCACCGCTGTGGCTATTTCCCCCAGTTCTTTCATTAAGTTACTGAGATCTCCAAATAGCCACTTGCACCGAAAAGGTGGTTTAACTAACTAGACATGACTGACGCTACATCCGCTGCCCAATACCACAAGCAGAGTTGCTGACGGACTGTGACAGACAAAATACTGCAGGCCATAGCTTGTAACGGGTCATAAATAGTATCTGCCAAGTAGGCCAACCCAGCTTCCAGCTGGACGTTATGGCATCTGTCTTGTGTTTCTGACTGCTGATACCACTTCAGGCATGCTCTTGTCTTGAACGAGCTGCACACTGTCGCTTGAAGGCTCAAAGAGGCAACTTCAAAGGCTTGGTTCAGCGAGCCTTCTAGCTTCCTGTCCTGTAGGGCCTTTAGGGCAAGGCCCCCTTCCATCGGCAAGATGGTCATTTTAGTCACCGCCGTCACCAGGGAGTCCACCCTGGGAAGCTGCAATTTATTTTGCTTCTCCGGAACTAATGGGTGGAGACAAGCCGTGGGTCTTCCCATTCTCAGCCCCGCGTCTGGTGAGACCCATTCTGCTGTTATCGGGTCCTGAATGTCTGGATGCATCAGGAAAGTCTTAGGACATCCCTTTTTTTTTCTTTTTCCATGATCGAAGATGGAACTCCTGATGCCGAAGCAGAAGCACTGCCAGTGCCCCAGAAATAAGAGTTCTGAGCTGCTGTTTTATGAATCAGCCTCTGTACTTTCAGATTATCCCCTTCCTCAGGAGGGAGCTCTCCCTGTAATTACTCTTTCAATGATGATTCTGAATAGACAGAAGCCACATCAGATAGGAGGGAGAAGCAGCGGTAGCCTCATTCTCCCACTCTTGGAGGTCTAAATGAGATCTCTTAGGAGCCGGAGGGTCGGTGGAGCGAGAAACTGAAGCACCTTGCAGCAACTCTGACTGTCCCTGCTTCAGTAAATAGGCCTGGTGTAAGAGTAATTTAAACTCCCGATTTAGCTGAATGCTCTGTTGGGCCCTGCGGCTGTGCTACACACTTGATTAGACAGAGGCTGCTCCTCACTGCCAGTCAGCCCTGATAAAATGGCCCTGTTTCTGCACTCTCTTGCATCATACTACACCCCGGCCATGCCAGAGAGCCCGAAGACCCTGGCATAGTCGGGTGCTGTGCCAAATCTGAAGATACGCTGCCGCCGACCGTTTCCTCCGCACCCTGCAGGATTCCTGGCTTGCACGCACTGCAGTGCCCTGACGCTGGCCGGCGGGTCCCATAGTGGAAACACCGCTTAACTGTCTCCATGGGAGTCGCCATTCACCCTGACTGTCACAAGTGCAGCACAGCATGTCCGAAGTGGTGAGTCAGGATCCTTCCCCATGCACCAGCTAGGACTTGCAGCCCTCTAAGTGTTTCCAAGTTGGACAACTGCTGGCCTGCTTCCACTCCCCACCCCCTCCAAGCTCACAATATCTATAAGCCTTACCACAGATGAGAGAGGCTCAAGACTGACGCTCTGTTTCACACTTTCCAGCAAACCTCTTTCTTTTTCTTTTTTTTTTTGAGGTGGTTGTGCTGGAAAAGGAGATCTCCATAGGAAACAGGGGGGAGGTGAAGGGACGGAAGAAGTAAATTTGAGGAGCAGCAGAGACAGGGATTTAAAGACCTCCAGATATGACTCTGCAGATTCAAGCCATCTGCGGTAACTGGGCAGTAATTACCCAAGCATACCAAATGCCACTTGACGTGCGTCCAATACGTGCGTCCGAAAATACATTTTTATTTTGGCCGCGCGTATCGGACATGCGGCAAAAATAAAATTACCTTAAGATCCACATGGTAGCCGTGCGGTAACTCCATTTTGGCGACATTGGGCACACGTAGATGCTTACGCGGCTTAGTAAAAGGGCCCCTAAATGACTTGCCCAGTGTCACAAGGAGATGCAGAGGGAATCACACCCTGTTCCCCAAGCCACTGCACTTACCGTTAGGCTACTCCTCCATTCTGCTCTGGAGAACTGGTCATTCCCAATAACCCACCATTGGCTGATGCACAAGCTTACAAATTCATTCCAAACTGTAACTGTCAAAATCAAATTCCCTTTTGTATGCCTTTGTGTCTGGATATGTTCACTCTTAGTTTTTTGTTTTGCATGAGCTGCAGACAATATTAAATGGAATTGGGTCAGAAAGATTTAATTTGATTGAGTGTCAGCAGTCATATTTTTTAAAAGAAATACCTTATAATCTTCTGACAGTCAGCCATGGTGATTGAGAGTATTTCTGAGGCTATGGACTAAGGTTTGACATGATACAGAATTGTGATATAAATTTTCATCACAGTGCTGTGAATTGGGAACTTAATGCAGCTTTTTACTTTAAATCTTGATTGAAAATAATAAAAGCTTTATGATCATGAATTAACCACTAAGGGATCCCTTTATTAAGCTGTAGCCACCTTGCATGGATTTTTCCCATGTGCTAAGGCCATTTTTACCACAGCAATAAAACGGACAATTTCTTTTTTGTATTAATAGCCATGCACTAAAGTCATTAACACATGGCCATAAAAATAAATTACCGTATGAGCACTTACCATCACCCATTTTGTAGGCGGTAAGGATTCAGGTGGTATTCCGCCCACACTAATGTTTAGCACAGGAATGTCCACTCTCTACCCTCTGATACACCCCTTAAAAAAACATTTTTAGCACCCGGATTAGTGAGCGCTAATTTGGCAGTAACGGCAGGATGCCCTCAGGCATCCCACAGTATGCCATTTTAAGCTACATTAGGTATGCTTTAGTGCATAACAAAGCTTAGTAAAATGGCCCCTAATTACTGTATATTGAAATTAATCATGGTATAGTTGGGGGTAATAACTAAGGTGTACAGAAAGCTCATATTTTACTGCACTGCAGATTACTATAGGAGTCACTAACCTGTGGTATCTCAGTACTACAGATTAGACAAGGAAACATAAAATTCAAGCAAAAATATAAAACCATAAATAAATCACAGAAGTATAGAAAATAGTCTGAGTTCAAGGGTATTTAAACTGGACCAGGAGCAAAGCACTCAGAACCAGAGGCTGAAAAATGGGTACATCCACCTGCTGGAGACAGAATACTGAAAACTGAGCTGAGAGATCTCTAATTTGGAATCCAGTCCTATCGCCACCTACTGGTTGATTAACACAACTATTCTACAGGGTCTGGAATAGTGGGAAGGACTAGTGGAAAGAAAATTATCAGGTAAGACTTAATTTCTCATTAAATGTTTTAAGCTCCACATCATTTATCACGAAGGGTCTTTTCACGTTCTTTTGTACTCTGACAGTGGGGTTTCATGTTACCTTTTTTTTTTCTTCTTCTTGTGTCTTAGGGCTCTTGAAATCTGTGTGGCATTGTCTTGTATATCAAACTCAAACCGGTTTCTCACCCAGGTGTCTTTCCTGTGCCTCAGGGCTTTCTGAAGCTGATGTGTGGGCGTAAGCCAATGCTGTACAGTTTCCAGTCATCTTTGCCTAGCCTGCCAGTACCCAGTGTTTCACAGACAATCCAGACAGTAAGTGACTATACTGTATAGTACTAAGTATCTTCCTTTTGTCTGCGAAGCAGACTATGTAACTAAAAGGACTCCAGTCTCTGAGAGGAGTAAGGTTAACTGTCTCCATGTTAAAAAAAAAACACAAAAAACCCTCTTTGTATGAGGTATAGGGAGCTGCTTGTCATAAGAGGAATTGGAATAATAGCTACCCTTTGAGTGAGCAGGAGCTTTTTTACTAAATTAGTAGGGCAAGGGTCTCCCTTTTTTATGTGAAAATGTTTGTCCAACAGAACACAATTGAACATACAGATAAATACATTCTACAATACATGCTAGAATTAGAGGTGGGGAAACCATGGTCCTCAAGCCAGTGGCATAGCCAAGGGTGGGCCCAGGCCCACCCACTTTGGGCTTAGGCCCACCCAGTAGCAGCACACCTATGATGTGGCTGGCAGGGATCCCTAAACCACACCAGCCGAAAACTCCCTCCTGCATACCTTGTAAATAGCAGATCTTCGCCTGCAGCCAGCAGCAACTGATACATACTGCTCACACCGGCCCCACAGCCTTCCCTCTGATGTATTCCCACCTATGCGGAAACAGGAAGTTGCATCAGAGGGAAGGCTGTGAGGCCAACATGAGCAGTGTGTATTAGTTGCTGCTCGCTGCCGGTGAAAGTCTGCTATTTAAAAGGTTAGGGGGATGTCTGAGAGACCATATGGTATAAAGGTGAGAGAGAGAGAGACCAAAGCACTTGTAGGATAGGGCAGAGTTCTTCTGCCCACCCATATTGGGCCCAGGCCCACCCAAAATTGGGTATCTGGCTACGCCCCTGCCTCAAGCACCACAACTCAGTTGGATTTTCAAGATTTCCACAATGAATATGCATGAGATCCATTTGCATACAATGAAAGCAGTACATGCAAATCATTCATGCATATTCATTGTGGAAATCTTGAAAACCCAACTGGGTTGTGGCCCTTGGACCATGGTTGGTAAGAGTCACTGTCATCAGAATAAAGTCATTTTATGGGTTATGGAATAGATACTTGTCAGATAGTTGCAAATAACTAAAAAAAAAATACATTTCCGGTGTTATGGTGATCACATTGAGTTTACTGTAATTGTTTGTTGTGGCGTGCACAATAAAGCGGTTTACAATAAAAAAAACAAATGTAAAAAGCTTGAAAAAGACCTACAATAGATAGAAAAGTGAAATAGAACCACCTTTATGAAAAAATTCATCCAAAGCAGTGTATAGCTTGGCATAGAACTTTAGTTTTGTTAAACAGTATAACAATAGTAAAATGAGCAAACAGAAGCATAGTGGTTTACAATATATAATTGAAAACAGAAAAGAAATACAGTATTACAGTATAGATCAAAGAATATTCCCTTTTTTCACAACTGCCTACTATGATCCAGTCACCTGGACTGCAACCCCTGCCAAATCCAGTAGTAAATATGGGTTAGCTTCCACTAAAAGCATCCATGAAAAAGGGCTTTAGATCTCACTTAAAACTGGATAAGAAGATTCCGTCCTCAGAACTACACTACTACTACAAATCATTTCTATAGCGCTACCAGTCGTACGCAGCGCTTCACAATTGAACATGAAGAAAGACAGTACCTGCTCAAAAGAGCTTACAATCTAAATCAGGACAGACAGACAGGACCAATAAGGATAAGGGTAGAAGGACACATAGGAATGATTCTAAATGGAATGTTGCTACTATTGGAGATTCTAGATGGAATGTTAATGTTGCTGTTCCGCTAGCAGCATTCCATGTAGAAGCCTGCCCTTGCAGATCAGCAACACGGCCGCGCAGGCTTCTGTTTCTGTGAGTCTGACGTCAGACTCACAGAAACAGAAGCCTGCGCGGCCGTGTTGCTGATCTGCAAGGGCAGGCTTCTACTACTACTACTATAAATCATTTCTATAGCGCTACCAGTCGTATGCAGCGCTTCACAATTGAACACGAAGAAAAGACAGTCTCTGCTCAAAAGAGCTTACAGTCTAAATCAGGACAGAAAGATGGTTCCAAAGCGAAGGTCCATGGACACTAAACATAAAATACTGGATTTTATCCAAATGAATTTGCTTGAATGAGTGTATTATGAGAAAATTTCGATCAGTTGATCTAAGAGCTCTAGAAGGAAAGTTTATGCTATTAACAAGTGAGAGAGAAAAGATGGAAGTCTCGTTATAAATTTTATGAACTCTCCTCCAAACTCACTACCTGTTCTCTGATCCTTTTCCCATACATCTACTCAGCTTTCAGCTCTATTTATCCTACTGTCCTCCTTTCCATCTGTCATATATTTAGTCTGTTACTTTCCACTGCACCTTTTACTGATGTCACACATGTTATAATTGCATCACTTTTCTAAAAAGAAAACTCCTTCACTGGACCTTACCTGCCCTTTCATCCATCTCCCTCCCTCCCTTCACATCCAAGCTACTTGAATGTGCTGTTCACCATTGCTGTTTTGACTTTCATCTCAAACTATTCTTGATTCCCACTGCAGCCCCTCGTAATACTGGGGAAGTCACTTCACCCTCTATTTCCCCAGGTACAAAATAAGTACCTGAATATATAAACTGCTTTCTTTGTAACCACAGAAATGCAGCATATCCCCTTCGCTCTTTCTTTCCAGAGACTTTGCCAGAGTCTCCAGTGACCTGTTCCTGGCTGGGTCCAGTGAGCTTTTTACTCGGTCTTCATATTTCTTGACCTGTCTGCTGCTGTTGACACTAACAATCACCACCTACTCCTTGATATGCTGTCTTCACTTGGATTTTGGAACGTTTAGTTTTCTTCTTATCTCTTCCATCATGCTTTTAGTGTATGCTCTGGTGGAGCCTTCTCCACTGCTATCCCACCATCAGTCGGCGTACCTCTTCTCTCTCTGTATTTGTTCCCTTGGTTTTCTTTTTAAAATTATGTTAATATTTTAAATTGGTGTAAAGCACATAGATCATCTTGATTATGCTGTATATCATCAAGTATAATAAAATTAAAATTTCAGATCTCCTCTCATGGTTTTTAGTACCATCTTTAGATCAAGAGTCATTGGTGTAGCTTTCTACACTTTAAAATTTCACCAGAAATTCAGGCCTTCTCATCTGGCATTACAGCCTGGATGTCCCGCTGCCTTCTGAAGCTGAACATTGCCAAGACCGAGTTTCTTTATCGTCCTCCTAAACCAGGGCTTTCAACCCAGTTCTTGGGACTCGCCTAGCCAGTCAGGCTATTTACCTGTTTAATACCCATGTTTTAATCATTCCCATAATAAATGAAATTTCCTAATCTAATATTGTTCTGTTTTGTCTTGAATAGATTTGTAAGCTCATTGAGCAGGGATGGATTCCTATGGATTAGGAATTGGTTATTGGACAGAAAACAGAGGGTAGGGTTAATTGCCATTTTTTTCAGTGGAGGAGGGTGAATAGTGGAGTGCCACAGGGATCTGTACTGGGACTGGTGCTATTTAACATATTTATAAATGATCTGGAAAATGAAACCACGAGTGAGGTGATTAAATTTGCAGATAACACAACTTATTCAAAGTTGTAAAAACACATGCGGATTGTGAAAAATTGCAGGAAGACCTTAGGAAACTGGAAGACTGGGAGGCATATTTTCTATGGTACTTTGGAAGGCTAAGTGCTTTGAAAATATGCCTCTGGGTATCCAAATGGTAGATGAAATTTCCTATGGACAAATGCAAAGTGATTCACATTGGGAAGAATAATCCGAGTCATATGTAGCTGATGCTGAGGTCCACTTTGGGGGGTCAGCACCCAAGATAAAAATTTAGGTGTCGTAGATAATATGCTGAAATCTTCTGCCCAGTGTGTGGCAGTGGCCAAGAAAGCAAACATGATGCTAGGAGTTATTAGGAAAGGGATGGTAAATAAGACCAAGAATATTATAATGCCTCTGTATCGCATCATGGTGCGACCTCACCTTGAGTATTGCATTCAGTTCTGGTCGCTGTATCTCAAAAAAGATATAGCGGAATTAGAAAAGGTTCAAAGAAGAGTGACCAAAATGGTAAAGGAGATGGAAATCATCCTTTTTGAGGAAAGGCTAAAGAGGTTAGGGCTCTTCAGCTTGGAAAAGAGACGGCTGAAGGGGGATATGATTGAGGTCTATAAAATCCTGAGCGGTGTAGAATGGATAAAAGTGAATCGATTTTTCACTCTTTCAAAAAGCACAAACACTAGGAAACACTCATTGAAATTACATGGAAATACTTTTAAAAGAAATAGGAGGAAATAACTTTTCATGCAAAGAATAGTTAAGCTCTGGAACTCACTGCCAGAAGATGTGGTAACAGCAGTTCACATATCTGGGTTTAAAACAGGTTTGTACAAGTTCCTGGAGGAAATATCCGTTGTCCGCTATTGAGATAATGGGGGAAGCTACTGCTTTCCCTGGGTTTGGTAGCATTGGAATGCTGCTGCTGTTTGGGTTTCTGCCAGTTAAATTGTGACCTGGTTTGGCCACTGCTGGAAGCAGAATACTGAGCTAGATGAACCAGTGGTCTGAACCAGTATGGCTATTCTTGTGTTCTTACTGTTTCATGATAGTGTGATCTGTCCTTTTTGTTTTTCTGTTGCTCTTAGTACCTGGAATCTGTTCGCCCTTTGCTGGATGATAAAGAGTACGACAAGATGGCAAAGCTGGCCAAGGAGTTCCAGGCGAAGACAGCACCTCGGTTACAGAAGTACCTTGTCCTCAAATCTTGGTGGGCTGCCAACTATGTACGTACTATCCCCTCTCTTTGAGAAAAGGATGTTATTCCTTTGAATGAAACTTCTGTTGAAGATGTTTGATTTATTAACCTTTGATTGGTAGGTGAGTGACTGGTGGGAGGAGTATATCTACCTTCGTGGTCGGGGACCAATCATGGTGAACAGCAACTATTATGCTATGGTAAGTAGATGAGATCTAGTTGGGGTCAGAGCTAAGGGAGAGAACAGCAGATAGCCAAGGAGAAAGATTAAGCCAAGAAACAGACACTTAAAGGAAGAAAAGAGGGACCGTGAACTCGGGGGAGAGAGGCATAATGTTATGAGACTGGGGTATGGAGGATAATTGAGGGAAGCGCAGAGAATAGCATAGTATGAATTGCTATGCTTCAGAGCTAGCAATATAGAAAGCATTAATTGGCAATATGTGGAGGATTGGCAATGCACGCTCTCTGAGGGCGCAGAGGATTGACAGAACATCTTCTCCCTTTCACTCACGTAAAGCAATTCTTACGAAGATTGAGCAGTATGTGTTGCCTTGTGTAGAGACAGAGTAGCTTGTTGGATCATGGTACAGCAGACTGGCATTTTGTGCTTCTGTGAGTGTGAGCTCGGATGGCAATCTGCATTTATTTTACTTTAGGCTCATAAAAACAGGGCATTATCTGCCATTAAATGATTTTGTTCAGTAAAACCCTCTTGTTGTTCAGTTGCACATAGGGTTACAAACTGGTTCCAGGGTTGCCCAGCAAGGTTGATTTATTCTTGGGTTTACCTCTTTGCATGCAAGAACATATAAAGGGCAATTCTATAATCTGGGCACCTTGATTTACATTCCCCTTTGCTGTGTAGATTATTAGCACTTACTTATTAAGGGCCTCTTTTATCAAAACCGCAATAGCTGTCCCCAGTGCAATAATGCAGACAAAACCCGTTCACTTTGAACGGGCTCCGTTGGCATTGCCATGCAGGAACTAGCGCGGCTTGATAAAAGTGTGGATTTACCTGCAAATGTGCCAGTGGGGCACCTGAATTCTATTTTGTACTAGGTGGTACGTAAATGCAAGTGGGGTGTACATATGGGCAGGGCTCCCATTTACACATACAACTTACATAAAACTGTAAGTTACGTTCAACCCCTGCTGCATTTAGGCCAGCTCTTACTGGTATAACTATGGGCATGCAACTGTCAGGTTATGCTGGTAGTCTAATATTGGCACCCAGGTGCTGTTTATAACATAAGCTCAGGGTGCAAAAATGGTAATGCCGAGTTGAAGAATTTCTCCCCAAGCTCTGATTTCTCAATTGCATTCCTTAAGAAAAGCAAGAGCACAAGTCCATGCATCCAGTGAGGCAAACCTAGGCCTGAATCAACCATGTCGGGCAAATCTACAGCCAGGTGGCTCATATATTAAAGATAAAGTAATCCATGAATTTCACATAATTCAAACATTGGTATCTTTTGATACCTGGCTCTTTTTTTTATGTGTGCGTGTGGTGGTGGGGGGAGGTGTTGCGTGATTGATGTTAAGATCTAATATTACATTTCTCCATCTTAAAGGATTTTTTGTATGCAACTCCCTCCTCCTGTCAGGCCGCACGGGCTGGGAATGCTGTCCATGCCTTCATAATGTATCGTCGCAAACTAGACCGGGAACAAATTGCACCTGTGAGTCTGCTATATAATTGCACTATTTGTTTCAGTAATTTAATGTAATACTAAGAACAGACAAAGTTGTAGGATTGATAGATATAATTTATTCTAAGCACAGTACAAATTATATATCAGTATTGATGGCAGTGAACATGATAACTATAATGAGTGAAAATTATGCTGATAGTTTGTAAAACCGATGATTCTAGCAAGACGGTAGTTTGAATAAGCAAACTTTCACTGAGCTTTTCACATTTTAGGCCACTGATTCACAACTTTTGCAATCTAAAAGCTGCCGGGTAGCCTACATGAAATGGTGAACTCCATCCATTTTCCAGTGGACAGGTGTCTCCCATCACTAAAATAACCCTTCCTTCTGGCACAGATGGCACCTTTACTAGCTGTTTCAGTTGTGGGGTCTCAATTACTCTCCCATCTTTTGAGGTACTCCCTCCTATTGTTGAGAGAAATTAGTAGGACAGGGTAAACAAACTTGGACTACCAGCACTCCTGTTACATGTGACCTGAAGGGGTATAGATGCCAGTGATGTCAGCTGGGCACTTTTCCCAAGCACTAAATTCAGCAAAACAGAAATTGGCCATTATGTAGCTTCCCACTATTTCAGATCCTGTGGTATGGTTGTGTAGCTCATTCGTGGCAAGAGCAGGCCTGAAGTGGCCCAAGGTTTCTAAGATGTATAGTCATTGTGAAGTAATGGGTCAAATAAGGACTGTCACTTTGCATGGTGCTTCTTACATATCTCTCAACATTTAAACAGCTTGTAGAGAGCAAGAGTTCCACACATTTGCTCTTCTGGTTAGGTTAGCAAGGAGTTTAAGGTTTTTGTGTTAATTCTGAGTTTCTCCTTACCGCTTGTCTATGTAAATACTGAGGAGCTAAATGGATGCCGAGAGAAATGTCTCAGCTCAGTTTTCAGTTCTCTTTCTCCATCTGCTGGTTGATAGACACAACTATACCACAGGTTCTGGATAGTGGGAAAGACTAATGGAAAGAAAATTATCAGGTAAGACCTAATTTCTCCATGAAGACAGAAAAATACCATATGGCCTGTCTGGGTCACCTTGTCCACATAAACAACAACAAAGAAGGAGTTCACAGTATAGAAGAACCAACAAACCAGAAAAGAACACCAAGGACCTCCAAGAATAAACAAGCATCAAGTCTTTATTGAAGGTCCCGATACATGCCGTGTTTCTGTATAACGCCTACATTGGGGGTCAACATAGAGATAAGTTGACTTGAGCAAAGCAGGTAAAAATTTCTATTGTGTTTTCCCTATTTACGTCACTCTACTATATTTCACCTAAAAGCATGTCACTAAGGCCGACCCCTGACGCAGACATTATGCTGTAATACAGCCCGTTTTGTGTCCTTCAGTAAAGATTTTATGCTTGAGGCCCTTGATGCTTTTTTATATATTTATTTCTGGTCGGTCTGTCCATATAAACTCCTTTCTGAGATCCTCTGCTTCTCCCACACTTAAATGTCACTGGTGATGTAGATGGTGAAAATGGTGTTGATGCATGTTGTGAAGGTGATAATCTGTAAATGATATGCAATGATAAAAGTTGAGTTGATCATGAAAGAGTCATTGAGTATGAATGCTTTTAAGGTAACGATGATGAGGATAAAACTGTCCATCTGAATATGGGGACAGTCTGTGATTAAGATTGTGTATGCGTGATGCAAGGATTTCAGATTTGTATTTTATGTCTTGTAGAACTGGCTGGGCTAAGGGCACCCTAAGGGTTTAATTTTTAAGCTAGTATTTAGCTCGTGCCTTTTTCTAGGGTGAGACCTCTTTTTGCTTTAGGCAGTGTACAGGGTATTACAGTAGTCTAGTCGTGATGTTATCATGGCATGGATCACTGAGGTCAGACTTGTCTTTTCAATATATGGAGAGAGATTTCATAGCTGCTATAGGTGTATAAAGAGGCTCTTAAGCTCATAGATAAACTGGTATGCTCCAGGGGATTTCCCATGCACGGGTGAGAGAATGACGTGTCAGTACTGGTTTAAACAAACCACAAAAGTATACTGTGCGTATCGGAGATCAGATGAAGGTAGGTGGGTTTATTTTGCATTGTCTATTGAGACACAGATATTGCTTTTTTCAGTATGTGTGTCTCAACCATAGACACACTCTCTCTTTTTTTCAGGAAATTGCTTCATTTAGTTCTAGAGATGTACCTATAACTGGTGGCAGGGACCTTTAGTTTACTGTCACAGTCGATGTGGGATATTAGACAATTATGATGCAAATGGAAGCCACCTGGGGTATAACAAACTTTACACTTGATAATGGAAAAGGCTGGTCTGTAAACCCATGGCACATTTTTGATACTACAGAGAAGGACTGTACGTTCTCCCTCCTGCACCAGACCTTACACTAGAAACGTGTGGTAGCCAAAAGCCTCGTGGTCAGTTACCCGTGCTAATACCTTGCCCATAAGTTTCAGATCATGCAGCTATTGTACTGTATCTGTACCTCTGTGGAGAGAGTTAACTGCCGCACCTGGAAGTTCATTGACGTTGTGAAGCATATATCGGCGTCCTATTTTTAGCATAACTTGGTGGCAGTTTAAGCCTATTCATATCTAGTGGGATGCCTTATGAAGGGTGCTATTCAAAGTCTTTATTTCTTTTCCATAGGACTCCAGAAAAACATAGTAATGAAATGACCAAACTGGAATCCAAGATTAAAATATTAGAACAGTAAACTATAAATAGCCAAAACAATTCGCTTAAGTATAATATGCAATTAAGTAAACACGCTGGTAAATCTATCTTTTTGCAAAAGGCCTACTATTATGAGGAAGGAAATAGTGGTCATGTTTTAGCACAATACCTAAACGTAAAAAAGACAGGGAGAGAATGAGGTGTCTTAAAACACTTGTTAATACTATGCTATATAATAAAACGCACCTCCAACATTCTGAAGCTGACTGCATGGCTGAGGCATTCCTGCTCTCTGTATCCATCTCCTGAATTGACATCACGTACTTCCGGGTTCGTCACAAGCAGAAGTGACCAACCACACGAGGTTTCTCGGCTTCAGAATGTTGGAGGTGCATTCTATTAAATAGGATTGGTCAGTTCCTTGAAGCACAGCCAGAGCTCAGCGTCCTGCACAGTAATGCTCAGACATCAGAGAGAGAGAGAGGGGGGCCTGACACGAGGGAGGGAGGGGGGCCTGACAACAGAGGCGGGGGGAGGGAGGTATCTCTGTCACACACACACTCTCTCTCTCTCTCTCTCTCTCTCTCACAGTCAATGTCTTTCTCTCTCTCTCACTCTCACACACTGTCTCTCACACACTCTATGTCTCACACTGTATCACACTCACTCTCTATGTGTCACACAGTCACTCACACACTCTCTTGGTCTCATACACTCACAGAGAGTCTGTGTCTCACACACTCTCTCGCACACACTGTATCTGTGTGAAACACACCCTCTCTCTCACACTGTGTCTCACTTACGCACTTGCACACATTCTCACACACACACTCTCTCTCACAGACACACTCGCACCCAGACTCACTCACTCACTCTCTCTCACACACACTCGCACATTCACTCTCTCTCTCACACACAGTCACTCTCACATACACTCTCTCAAACATACACACTCCGAGGAAAACCTTGCTAGCGCCCGTTTCATTTGTGTCAGAAACGGGCCTTTTTTACTAGTAGAATATAAGAAGGATATACTACTACTACTACTTAACATTTATAAAGCGCTACTAGGGTTACGCAACGCTGTACAGTTTAACACAGAATTGTTACCTCCCCCTTTTACTAGTCAGAAATTACCCCCCCCCCCCTTCTCAAAAATTGAAGATTAACAAATGATCAAAGACCTGTGTTAAAGGAATACCAATGCTATAATCAGTGAAGGTGATTGAACTTCAACTTCAGTTACCCACTCTTCAGTAAAGACCTTCCATGGTTTTATTCTGGGTGGACATGAATGGGGGAAGTTAATGGGTTTAGTTTGGATAATGGAGTTTTGCAATGGTATGCGAGATTGGTAAAGTGTATGTGGTGTTGATAAGTTGATAGCTAATTGCTGTGTTGTTCCAGATGATGGCTCTTGGAATTGTACCAATGTGTTCTTCTCAGATGGAAAGAATGTTTAATACCACGCGAATTCCTGGAATTGAAAGAGGTAAATAAATAAAGAAAAAGTCATCTACCTGTCCCAGCAGTCTGCATCGTTTCCTTAACTCCTGGGTTAAAAACAGGGGTGAACTGACCATATGGGCAACTGGGCAGAACCCAGAGGGTGGGGGGGGGGGGCCCAGTACCTCCCCCCCCCCCCCCCCCCAAAGAACTCCACTGTTTACTGCCTGCTGCCCTTCTCTGTCCGGCACCGTCACATCTTTTTTTTTTTTTTTTTTGTTACATTTGTACCCCGCGTTTTCCCACTCATGGCAGGCTCAATGCGGCTTACATGGGGCAATGGAGGGTTAAGTGACTTGCCCAGAGTCACAAGGAGCTGCCTGTGCCGGGAATCGAACTCAGTTCCCCAGGACCAAAGTCCACCACCCTAACCACTAGGCCACTCCTCCACTGTTGCTACTATTTGAGATTCTACATGGAATGTTGCTATTCCACTAGCAACATTCCATGTAGAGGTCGGCCCTTGCAGATCACCAATGTGGCCGCGCAGGCTTCTGCTTCTGTGAGTCTGACGTCCTGCACGTACGTCAGACTCACAGAAACAGAAGCCTGCGCAGCCTTCTACATGGAATGTTGCTAGTGGAATAGCAACATTCCATGTAAAATCTCCAATAGTAGCAACATTCCATGTAGAATCTCCAATAGTATCTATTTTATTTTTGTTACATTTGTACCCTGTGCTTTCCCACTCATGGCAGGCTCAATGCGGCTTACATGGGGCAATGGAGGGTTAAGTGACTTGCCCAGAGTCACAAGGAGCTGCCTGTGCCGGGAATCGAACTCAGTTCCTCAGTTCCCCAGGACCAAAGTCCACCACCCTAACCACTAGGCCACTCCTCCACTGTTGCTACTATTTGAGATTCTACATGGAATGTTGCTATTCCACTAGCAACATTCCATGTAGAGGTCGGCCCTTGCAGATCACCAATGTGGCCGCGCAGGCTTCTGCTTCTGTGAGTCTGACGTCCTGCACGTACGTCAGACTCACAGAAACAGAAGCCTGCGCAGCCTTCTACATGGAATGTTGCTAGTGGAATAGCAACATTCCATGTAGAACCTCCAATAGTAGCAACATTCCATGCAGAATGTCCAATAGTAGCAACATTCCATGCAGAATGTCCAATAGTAGCAACATTCCATGTAGAATCTCCAATAGTATCTATTTTATTTTTGTTACATTTGTACCCTGCGCTTTCCCACTCATGGCAGGCTCAATGCGGCTTACATGGGGCAATGGAGGGTTAAGTGACTTGCCCAGAGTCACAAGGAGCTGCCTGTGCCTGAAGTGGGAATCGAACTCAGTTCCTCAGTTCCCCAGGACCAAAGTCCACCACCCTAACCACTAGGCCACTCCTTCAAAATGGTTGAGACTTCCTGCAGCAGTCTCGTGAGGCTCCTGTGTCGAGTAGAGCTGTGGCGGACAGGAAAAAGTGGAGTTCTCTCCTGCCCCCTAAAGAGGCCACTAGACCACCAGGGCCCTTCAAGGTCAGCTCGCGGGGCTGGGGGGGGGGGGGGAATGCTGGAAACAAAAGTGGGGGTGGTGGCAGGGGCTAATGACCTCTTCTACTTGGGGCTCCAAATCACTGTCAGTCTGCCTTGGTTAAAAATATACCCTGTACTAGGGGCCATGAACATTCCCGTTTAAAACTTGATGATGGTTTAGGTACATTGGTCAGAGAAGTAAGCAATGTATATTGTATAATTGTATTTATGCGTTATTACTAGTTTTGGCGTTGTGTATTGTGCATTATCTCTCTATATAAAAGGCAACCCCAACGTTCTGAAGCCTCCACGGAAGTTGAGGCGCCCGAGATATCCGGTGTGCCCTGGAGTGTCTGCACCGCCCTCGCGTCAAAACGTCATGACGTCGAGGGCGGAGCTATGACACTCGAGGGCCGAAACAGAAACGCCACAGGCACGGCCACGGAGGCGCAGCAAAAAACAAAAACAAAACCCTCCCCACACACAGCGACGTGAACCCCGAACAAGGCAAGTAGCTCGGAGGGAGGGGGCCCCTTGCTAGCGCCCGTTTCATTGCGCTCAGAAACGGGCATTTTTTCCTAGTCATCAATAAAAAAAAGTTGAAACATTAAAAAATATATATACCTGTACTACATGTTGATGGATAGGCTGATTCCAGGAAAAACTGGGTTCAGCAGAGCTTTTTGTAAATTCTAAGGGATGTTATCCTGACCTGGACGTCCCGTTTTCCACATTCAGCCCCAATGCAAAATGAGGCTCCAAGTATAATAATTTGATAACAGCAGTACTCGGCTATTCAAGGTATTCCTCAGAATGTATATCCTACGTATAGATCTTTCAATGTTCTTTATACCTAATATATCCCATATTAACTATTATCAACCTAGTGGGAATTCTGTCGGAGATGAGGAAGATCACAAAGCATGCCCATTCTCTTTAGATGTTTTATTGGAATGAAAATTGTAGAGACTGAGAGCAAGACAGTGTGTGTGAGATGAAGAGAAATGAGTGGAGAGGAAGAACTGGTATGTCTGGCTAAGTGGGCGTCAAAACCACTGAAGTCGACATTCAGCAGAGTGGCTGACAGATAACCTATATACATTTTTGAGCTATTTTTGAAAATCTTCTCATCCATACTATTTAAGACCACTGAATTTGTGGACTTAAACTGCTGTCCTAATGTAAACATAAGTTTATCTGAATAATTTTTGGGCTGCCCTCAGGACAGTTTTGGAGTAGAGGGGAAGATTCTTAACCTTTTGAAGAAATCAAACATATAAAAGGCGAGTGTCGTGCTCACTCACAAATGCACAGTGGAGACTTCCCTCTCTGCCCCGCCCCTGCATCAATACGTGATGAGGGGGGCGGGACAGAGCAGGAAGTCTCTACTGCGCATGCCGCAGACGTACTCGCAACCGCTCCGCCCCCCCCCTCCCCCCCCCCCAAGGTCACTGCTTCCGCTCCCCCCACTCGGAGTCACCGCCGCCCCTCCACCCGGCCCGAGCACTGTCTTATTGAACTTACATCGCACCACGCAGACGCAGCAGGCACATCAGCAAAGCTGCCGTTGGGACGGGCTTCCTTCTCTGCCTGTGTCCTGCCCTCGCCACGTTACATCACACGAGGGCGGGACACAGGCAGAGAAGGAAGCCCGTCCCGATGGCAGCTTTGCTGATGTGCCTGCTGCGTCTGCGTGGTGCGATGTAAGATCAATAACAGACAGTGCTGGGGCCGGGGGGAGGGGCGGCGGCGACCTCGGGGGGGCCTCGGAACTCCCCCCCCCCCCCCCATTCCACGGGCTCAACGGCTAGTGCTGGATATATATTGTGTGGAACCCAGCTATTGGCAGAAACGCAACAGTTTCTATAGCACCATGATCTCTCCCTTGTTTCTCGCTTTCTATAATATTTCCAAAACAATTAAAACTCACAATACATGCTGCAGCTTCTCACATTGTAGAATGAGCAAAATAAATTGGGGTTCACCATGTCCACGTCTTAATGGGGCAAAGCTGCTATATTATTTCACTCCAGAGAGATTACATAATGTTTATCCAAAGCTTGATGATCCTTGTTGGAGGGGGTGTGGGGTGCAGTGGACCTTCAGACACATTTGGTGGGAATATGAGGCTACTGGGTATGGATAAGAGGATCTCAGCAGTATGATAAGAGGTCAGAGTGCAGACAGATATCCTGTCTTTTAAATCAACTGATAGAGAAGCCAAAATGGGGGGAAAATCATTGTCACACAGATGCTAGGATGGGCCTGAGAGCTGCTTGGAAAGAGTGTATGCCAAAATATGGTTTGTGTAGTATGTCTGAGTTTATAACTTTGAAATATAGAAAGGTAGCAGAGTTTAACAACGAATGCTTACCTTTTGTTCCGTGGTTTTAAGAGAGAGAGACTAAATTCTAGCATTCATTGCTCAGTTTTAAAGTATTAAGTGTCGAGAGCTTTGGAACATTTGGGGAGTGAGGGGTGGAGAGGGTGGGACAAAGAAGGGATTTGTGTGAATAATTTTTTATCACTATATCATGTGCTCTATACCCTGTTTCCCCGAAAAATAAGACATCCCCTGGAAATAAGACCTATTAGCGGTTTTGCTGAATTGCTAAATATAAGGCCTCCCCCGAAAGTAAGACCTAGCAAAGTTTTTGTTTGGCCCCGATGGGACATGGACACAGAAACCTTGATTTTTTTCGCTGCAACCCAAAGACGAAATAATCCTACCTAATAAAAAGCACATCCAACGTTCTGAAGCCACCAGCGTTGCAGTGAAGCCTGAAGTGTTCGTCGGCTTCGTAATAGCTCCGCCCTCCACTCGCTAGCCCTGCCCTCGGAGCACAGCTGATCACAATAAAGTTGCTCGTGCTGTTCCGCCCCTCGCTGTCAAAGCCCCGCCGTCCTCTGAGCCCTCCACTCGCTAGCCCTGCCCTCGGGCTCGCGCTGTTCCGCCCTCCCGCCCCTCGCGCCGTGTCACTCAATCAGTTCCTCGCGCTGCTCAAAAAAAAAAGTCACGGGGGGCAAGGGGTCAGTAACGCGGGGGGGGGGGGGGGTTGAAATCGAAGGGACGGGGGAATCTGCAACTCCGTGGGAGGGGCGTGAGCGCAGCTTCGAAACAAGCAGGACTGGTTGGAGATGGTGTTGAATGGTAATGGTAGTAACAAGAAATTCTTGATAGGATTCACAGTTTGTCTGGTTATGCTGGTTTGTGATGACAACTACTGTACAGTATATAATGTTCATTTTTTTTTGTTCAACAATAAATGTGAATTCTTCTTCATGAAAAAATAAGACATCCCTGAAAATAAGACCTAGCGCATCTTTGGGAGCAAAAATTAATATAAGACACTGTAGTTAAGGGATGGATGGAAAATTTTGTTTAGCAGTATTTCTGTGTTTGTTTGTTGGCACTGAAGAATCAGCGTGCCGTGATTGTGTTATAGTTATTTAATGCAAAAATTAAATGTGTAGTCAGAAATGATGCATCAGTTGGCTTTAAAGTTAACCTGAAAACAACAACGAAGAGAGTCCAAAAACTCCCGCAAGAGAACAAAACTGTAACAAAATTGAGCGGAAGCTATCCAGAAGGACCAGACCAAAGCCACAAATGTAGGTACCCCACGCTTTGCCATGAGTGGGAAAGCGCGGGGTACAAATGTAATAAAAATAAATGAAAAAAAACATATAAACCATTTTGAATTTTGACCTTTCTGTGCTATGAGATAGTGAAAGAATGTGTATGTGCTATGGGGAGAGAGAGCGATTTGGGGGGGGGGGGGTCTGTCTGAGATGGTGTTTCATGCAGCCTGTGCTTAGGCAGCAATGGCAGTACTCACCTATTCACTGAGAAGACATGAATGTGGCCTTTCTGTGCTATGTCCCTAGCAAAGTTCATTCTTGAGATAGTTTCTTGTAAATCTGAAGTTGACTGGGTTCCTGAGTGGCTGAGGTGTACAGTACACTCACTGTTCCTGTGTTTGTTTATTTTATTTTATTTTTATTTTAATCATTTATTTATAATTTTTTCATTTTACAAGGATCACTTGCAAAACAGTAAAACAGAGATGATTATACATTAAAACAATATTAGAAGAAAACAATCTCAACAAGATAAATGGATTTTATACAATCTTTCTCTTTCTTAGACCACAAAATAAATAGGGAGAGTGAAACAAGACAAGGAGATCAATTTAAGCAACAGCAAACAAAGAAAACGTGGTATTAACCCGATTATCCCCAGTTATTATTTATCTAAATCATTATTCCAAATTGATCATCTGGTTGGTTTCTTCAAGACCATAACGGTGCATAGTCCATCAATTTCATTGTCCAATATTAGTGAAAGTAATACACCTGATTTCATTTTTTTTCCCTTTTAAAACCATAAATTGTTTAACAATACAAACCCTTGAATCTCCAATCCAATTCCCGCTGATTAAAGTAATCCCAGTTTCACAGGCTTCACTCCTTTTGAATTAATATATTAAGAGGAATCATTTCAGAGGAAAAAAAACATTAGGAGTCATACCCGGAACTCTGGGAAAACAACAATCTCGATATTAATCGTCTACAACAATATTCATTTTGTTCACATTTTTTCTGGTCTTTTATCATTTTCAAATCTTAACCGTTTCCATATTTATTTTATTTTATTTGTTACATTTGCATCCCACATTTTCCCACCTATTTGCAGGCTCAATGTGGCTTACATAGTGCCGGAGAGGTGTTTATAAGCTCCGGGGTAAACAAATACAAAGTGATGTTGTGGTCGAATAAAGATAGAGTTCATGTGGCACTGCCACATTAGGGGATCGTTCAACAAGAAGACTTGTGTTATGTCCATTGCGTTCTTTATTGATGTTGTGTTACGGGGACTCTGTTGGTTGTGTTGGGTCAGTAGGATATGCTTTTTAAACAAGCGAGTTTTAGCGTTTTTCTGAATTGTAGGTGGTCGTAAGTAGTTTTCAGGGCTTTTGGCAGTGCGTTACATAGTTGTGCGCTGATGTAAGAGAAACTGGATGTGTAGATTGATTTATATTTGAGTCCGTTGCATCGCGGGTAGTGTAGGTTTAAGTACGAACGTGTTGATTCGGATGTATTTCTGGATGGAAGGTCAATTAGTTCTGTCATGTATCCCGGCCGTAGATAATTTTGTGACTCATAGTGCATATTTTGAAGGCAATGCGTTCTTTGATTGGAAGGCTGCTGAAGGGTATGATGATTCTAAGCTTCGTTGAGTTCGACAAATGAAAACACAGTGAAATCTTTCTGCTGTTTTACAGACACCGTGCAGCACCTGAGGGAGAGCAGACATTTGGTTGTCTACCATAATGGTCGCTTCTTTAAAGTTTGGCTTTACCACGGTGGTGACTTACTAAAACCTCGGGACTTGGAGATGCAGTTTCAGAGGATCTTGGACGATAAATCACTACCACGACCTGGAGAGGAGAAGCTGGCAGCACTCACTGCAGGAGAGAGGTTAGTAAATAGACGGCAGATATGTACGTAATGCTTTTGAGTCTAAAATTTCTAGTTCTGTTTTTTTCTTCAGGAACAGCCTGTCTTTGTTGCCTTAGATACTAAAACCGGAAGATGTAACACCCCGAAGTCTCTTGGTATCTCAGGCTGTCTCATTCGTTTTCTTGATATAATATCAGATTTTTAAACTGCCTTCTGATTCCAAAAAGAGATTGAAATTGGTCTCATCCCTCTATATAAAAGGCAACACCAACGTTCTATGAAGCCACCAGCCGGAAGTGTGAAGGGGGAGAGATATCCGGTTTCCCCATGAGTGTCTGCCCCGCCCTCTCTGTAACACAAACAGTCAGTGAAGGAAAACACAGCAAAGCAGTGAAGGACTCAGAGGGGGGAGGGGAGAGAGGGCAGGGACACACACACTCCCACATGCACACAGAAGAAAACCTTGCTAGCCCCCGTTTCATTTGCATCAGAAACGGGGCTTTTTTACTAGTAAGTACATAAGTATTGCCATACTGGGAAAGACCAAAGGTCCATCAAGCCCAGCATCCTGTTTCCAACAGTGGCCAATCCAGATCACAAATACCTGGCAGAAACCCAAACAATAGCAACATTTCATGTAGAACCCCAAAGAGTAGCAAGATTCTAGAATTCTAAAGAATAACAAGGTTCCATGCAGAATTTCAAAGTGTATAGCAAGGTCCATCAAGCCCAGCATCCTGTTTCCAACAGTGGCCAATCCAGATCACAAATACCTGGCAGAAACCCAAACAATAGCAACATTCCATTTAGAACCCTAAAGAGTAGCAAGATTCCATTCAGAATCCTAAGTACATAAGTGTTGCCATACTGGGAAAGACCAAAGGTCCATCAAGCCCAGCATCCTGTTTCCAATCCAGATCACAAATACCTGGCATGATCTTTTTAGGTCACGTTGTCATGTGCCTTCATTTACAACCACCCAGCATTTCTCCTGCATTTGTGTAATCTTTTCTGTCCCAGCCACTGCAGTGATGGTTCAGACACCACGACTTTACATTTTCTTCCTAGTTCCAGCAGTTTTAAGGCCCGTTCTATAACGGGGTGCCCACGTAATCGCCACTTGAGCACATAAACGTACAATATACTGTCACTTTCACAAGGAAGTGTACATTTATGTGCATAACTGCCAACAGGGCACCTAACTGCTGTTCCGTAAGGGCGTGCGTAAGTGGCATAGTACATAAATGCAAGCAGAGCTGATGTTAGGTATGCAGGGGCCTGGGGTAGGCCCCATTCAGCCTATGCTGCTTTCTGCTTGAGATAGCCTTGAAAGATTCCCGTGGCATGGGAGCCCAGCACAGTCCTCTTGGTTGACATCCCTTCATGCCAGCCCTGAATTCAAGGGGGGCATTCTTATGGGCAGTGCTCCCACTTGTGTATAACTTAGAATACTGTCAATTATGCACACCCTTGCCACATTTAGACACCCATGGTTATCCACAAAAAACAAACAAACCCACATGCAGTAAATACTAGTGCAAAAATAAGGTAAACCAGTACTAACAACAAAAAACACTAGTGCATGAAGCTTAAGTTGAGCCGTTGTTGATTTTAAAGGAGAAAGAGTCCTCAGAAACCAATCGGATAACAATCCTTGGTTGAATACGGCTAAATGTTCAGCCAGTATTACGTTTGTATCGGGCTCCGAAAACTCTTTTCAAATGCTATTTTTTTATTGTCCATCAAAAACCTTTTTGTGTATATATGTGTTTTTAAAAAAATATATGTATTTTTTGAAAAATATACTGACGATGATATAAGCGCTAAAATCACCAAGTGCATTAATGTAACATCACTGGTGTTAATATCTAGAAAGGAGTTTTCTGAGCCTGATGATACAAACTTAATACTGGCTGAACATTTAGCCGTAGTCAACCAAGGATTGTTATCCGATTGGTTTTTGAGGACTCTTTCTCCTTTAAAATCAACAATAGCTCGACTTAAGCTTCATACGCCCACAGTTATGCCAGGCCTATATAAGGGAAGGGGAAATGGGACTTGATATACCGCCTTTCTGAGGTTTTTGCAACTACATTCAAAGCGATTTACATATATTCAGGTACTTATTTTGTACCAGGGGCAATGGAGGGTTAAGTGACTTACCCAGAGTCACAAGGAGCTGCTGTGAGAATCAAACTCAGTTCCCTAGGATCAAAGTCCGCTGCACTAACCACTAGGCTACTCCTCCACTAGCAACATTCCATGTAGAAGCCTGCCCTTGCAGATCAGCAATGCGGCCGCGCAGGCTTCTGTTTCTGTGAGTCTGACGTCAGACTCACAGAAACAGAAGCCTGCGCGGCCGCATTGCTGATCTGCAAGGGCAGGCTTCTACATGGAATGTTGCTAGTGGAATAGCAACATTAACATTCCATCTAGAATCTCCAATAGTAGCAACATTCCATGTAGAATCTCAAATAGGGAAATGGGACTTGATATACTGCCTTTCTGAGGGTTTTGCAACTGCGTTCAAAGCAGTTTACATATATTCAGGTACTTATTTTGTACCAGGGGCAATGGGGAGGGTTAAGTGACTTGCCCAGAGTCACAAGGAGCTGCAGTGGGAATCGAACTCGGTTCCCCAGGATCAAAGTCCACTGCACTAAGCACTAGGCTACTCCTCCACTAGCAACATTCCATGTAGAAGCCTGCCCTTGCAGGTTAGCAATGCGGCCGCACAGGCTTCTGTTTCTGTGAGTCTGACGTCCTGCATGTACGTGCAGGACATCAGACTCACAGAAACAGAAGCCTGCGCAGCCACGTTGCTGATCTGCAATGTTGCTTGTGAAATAGCAACATTCCATGTAGAATCTCAAATAGTAGCAACAGAATCTCAATAGCAGCAACATTCCATGTAGAATCTCAAATAGTAGCAACAGAATCTCAATAGCAGCAACATTCCATGTAGAATCTCAAATAGTAGCATCAGAATCTCAATAGCAGCAACATTCCATGTAGAATCTCAAATAGTAGCAACAGAATCTCAATAGTAGCAACATTCCATGTAGAATCTCAAATAGGGAAATGGGACTTGATATACTGCTTTTCTGAGGTTTTTGCAACTGCGTTCAAAGCGGTTTACATATATTCAGGTACTTATTTTGTACCAGGGGCAATGGAGGGTTAAGTGACTTGCCCAGTGTCACAAGGAGCTGCAGTGGGAATCGAACTCTGTTCCCCAGGATCAAAGTCCACTGCACTAACCACTAGGCTACTCCTCCACTGGAGGTGCACCAATGCTGAGTTACAGTAGAATCTGGGCCAAATGCTGTTTATAGAACAGGCTCTTGGCGCACGACATCGGGGCACTTACTTAAAGAATTGCCCCCCTGTATGTCACCATTGAGTAATAACGGATAACTCCCTCTTCTCCAGAGCCATGAATGCTATCTCCAGCTCTGGCCAGTCTAGCAAGCGAGAGCTTTACCTATGAATCAAGTGGAGTGGAGGAGTAGCCTAAGGATTAGAGCAGCAGCCTGATTTACCAGGGAAGCCTTGTTCAAATCATCTCTGCTGCTCCTTGTGATCTTGGGCAAGTCGCTTAACCCTCTGTCGTCTCGGATACAAACATAGATTGTAAGCCTTCACGGGACAGGGAAATACCTAACATGAATGTAACTCATCTTGAGCTACTACTGAAAAGATGTGAGCTTAAAAGAAAGTAATAATAATAATTACCAGATGTCTGTCACAGTGCTTGGTGCTGACATGCTTTAGAAATGGTTTGTTCTCTGCCACCATCTCCTTAGGATACCTTGGGCGAAGGCTCGTGCTATGTATTTCAGCCAGGGAGTAAACAAGAGTTCACTTAGTGCCATTGATCGGGCAGCATTCTTCATGACTCTAGATAATGAATCACATGGCTATGACAAGGAGAACTCGATGTCCATGGATCTCTATGCCAAGGCCCTTCTACATGGGAAGTGCTATAACAGGTAAGTGACGCTTTCATGCTCATATTCTCTCTCTCTCTCATCATCACTTTTCCCTTTTCTCTGTAACAAAAACTGTATTGTTCCTTTTCTTTCCCTTACCCCTAAGTTTTTTTCCCTACTTCTGCCAGTTTTCTTCCTCTCTACCACTCGCCGACTCACACTTAATTTGTTTCATATTGTGTTTTTTTAAGATGGTTCGATAAATCCTTCAACCTCATCATTTTCAAAAATGGGAAGATGGGTCTGAATGCAGAGCACTCCTGGGCTGATGCTCCTATCATTGGTCACCTCTGGGAGGTAAACAAATAGTTTGGGATATGGGGGGGAGGTAAAAGGAAGGAATGGGAACCCAAGTATGAATGGCATATACTTCTGGGCTTGTAGTCCCAGTGCTGTTACCTCCTTCGAGGTGAAGAGCAAGGCTGGTACAAGAATACTAGGCACCATAGGTGAACATCTAATCTTGTACCCCTCCACTTCTCCCTGCTATACATCATCTCACTGCTCCCTTTCTTCCCACCCCCACCAATATCTTGCTATCTTCCCTATTCTTTTCCTCCTCTTCCAGCATTTCTCCTATAGTTGCATACCTCCCTCCCCTCCCAACTTAATGTTCTAGTTCCAGCTTCTCCCCTAGCTCCTTCCCTGTCCCTTGCCATGGGGTCAGTGCCTTGGACAACAAGGAAGTAATGAGCCTTAGCACATGCGTGCCCTGAAGGCCTACTGCATCCTTACCCACTATGTAACAAGAAATCTGCATGGAGTGAGCATGAGCTGAGGCCTTGTGCTTCACGTCTTTTAGCTGCCAATCGACCTGCTGAGCGCCAGCTGTTCTGCCTGCCCCAGATTGGGAGGGAGGGGAATTTAAATGCTCCACCCAAGCTGTCTGCTGACTTTTGTCACTGCCAGAATCTTGGTGCTTTAGGCAACTGTCTGGCCCACCTAATGGAAGTGGCAGCCCTGGTAGGAGGCTGTGTGAAAGACAAACACTGAGGAGGATGAGGGAAAGGAATGACGACAGCTGAGGAGAAGGCGGGAGAAATGGAAGAATAGGAAAGGAGGGAAGTGAAGAATTGAATCCTTGGAGTTATATTTGATAACTGCCTCACATTTTCTGACCACATTTAAATGACCATCTGAAGTAGAGGAGTGTGGTAGCCGTGTTAGTCCACTCTTAAGGTTATCAATAGAAATCAAACAAAATAAAACATGGAAAAGAAAATAAGATGATACCTTTTTTATTGGACATAACTTAATACATTTCTTGATTAGCTTTCGAAGGTTGCCCTTCTTCGTCAGATCGGAAATAAGCAAATGTGCTAGCTGACAGTGTATATAAGTGAAAACATTCAAGCATTACTATGACAGTCTGACAGGGTGAGAGGATGGGGGTGGGTAGGAGGTATGCATGGGGACATCAAAGCATATCTTTGATATTCTAACAGGATGGGTGTGGATAGGTGAGGGGTGATCAACAGAGACATACAGCTTTATGGTTTATAATGGGCTAGGAACCCCAGATCCTTGTTAAGTTCTTTCTGTTGGGTGTTAAAATATTCAATCATTCTGACTTCAAAGGTCTTACGTTCTTGTACGGTTTTAAAGTTACCTTTTAGGATTCTCACTGTGAAGTCACTGGGGTTCCTAGCCCATTATAAACCATAAAGCTGTATGTCTCTGTTGATCACCCCACCCCTCACCTATCCACATCCATCCTGTTAGAATATCAATGATATGCTTTGATGTCCCCATGCATACCTCCGACCCACCCTGTCAGACTGTCATAGTAATGCTTGAATGTTTTCACTTATATACACTGTCAGCTAGCACATTTGCTTATTTCCGATCTGACGAAGAAGGGCAACCTTCGAAAGCTAATCAAGAAATGTATTAAGGTATGTCCAATAAAAAAGGTATCATCTTATTTTCTTTTCCATGTTTTATTTTGTTTGATTTCTATAAATGACCATCTGGAAATTGTTTTTTACATTATGACAGCTCCACGCAGCACACTCCTTTTTTGATTCCCAGTCTCTCCTTTTATTAATAGACTCCTTTGTGATGTTCTGTATTGACTACCTTAGTTCCAGCCTGCATGGTTTACCTCAATATTGACTCCAAATCATGCAGGATACCACTATAAAGCTCATTTAGGGTGCTAAGAAGTACGAGTGTTTCCCTACTCCTCATCTGTGAACGTTGGCTCCCTATTTCCTACCCTATGTCTTTTAAGATTCTGTTCTTAGTTTACCAAGGGGCTCATTTTCAAGGCACATAGACTTACAAAGTTCCACCTCTGGATTGCAAGACCGCTTGCTTCTCCCACCCCAGCCCACGTCTCCCACCTGTGCCCTCGTAAGACCCATCATTAGATTCTTTAACCTCTATCCCCAGTCCTCGTGTTATCTCTGAGACCCCTTCTCCCAGCATCGGACCTCTTCTACTACCCCTACCATCTGCCAGTATAGGCCCCCCTTTTGCTAACCCTAGTCCCAGTTCCTGCAGAAGATCAGCCCACTTCTCCCACTATCCCCCTTGTCAGTCCCTACCTGCTGAGCAATAGGAGCTTGTGTTTCTGCTGATGCTGCTCTATCCTTGGCTGGCGCTAGCTTTCAGCACCACGTGCTTATTAAAATTGGAGAGCAACTACTTCCTGTTTCCTGTTGCTCACTGATTTTAATGAGCACATGGTGCTGGCAGCCAGTGCTAGCCAATGATAGTGGAACAGCAGCAGCAGAAAGATAAGCTGCAATTTTATTTTATTTTTGTTACATTTGTACCCTGTGCTTTGCCACTCATGGCAGGGGCAATGGAGGGTTAAGTGACTTACTTGCCCAGAGTCACAAGGAGCTGCCTGTGCCTGAAGTGGGAATCAAACTCAGTTCCTCAGTTCCCCAGGACCAAAGTCCACCAGCCTAACCACTAGGCCACTCCTCCACTGTTGCTACTATTTGAGAGTCGGCCCTTGCAGATCACCAATGTGGCCGCGCAGGCTTCTACAGAAACAGAAGCCTGCGCAGCCTTCTACATGGAATGTTGCTAGTGGAATAGCAACATTCCATGTGGAATCTCCAATAGTAGCAACATTCCATGTAGAATCTCCAATAGTAGCAACATTCCATGTAGAATCTTTAATAGTAGAGATTTTATTTTTGTTACATTTGTACCCTGTGCTTTCCCACTCTTGGCAGGCTCAATGCGGCTTACATGGGGCAATGGAGGGTTAAGTGACTTGCCCAGAGTCACAAGGAGCTGCCTGTGCTGGGAATCGAACTCAGTTCCTCAGTTCCCCAGCACCAAAGTCCACCACCCTAACCACTAGGCCACTTCTCCACTCCTGAAGTTAAGAAGGCAGCAGTTGGCAGGAAAGCTTTGGTGGAGCCATAGCCAGTGTGGCTCCCCTCCCCCCCCCCCCCCCCCCCCTCCCTCCCCAACCTCCTGTTTTGATGCCTATGCTTTCTGCCTTTGCATTATGCAAAATGAAGCAGCAGCCCTTGTCTTTTCCAAGTATTCTACCATGCACAGTCTTTATTTTTCCCCCTTTCAGTTTGTGCTAGCGACAGACTGCTTTGATCTGAAATATACTGCCGATGGACATAGCTGTGGTATAATGAACTCATCTCTGCCACCCCCAGAGAGATTGCAGTGGGAAATTACACCCGAGGTAGGTTTTGCATTTTATTATAGCACTGGGTATATTTTATTTTTATCCTTATGTGAACAGTGATATTGTTTCACCAATGTACAGTACATGCCCAGTTCAGGAATACAGTATATGCCACTCAGCAGAAAGACAAGAGCTTAGGAAATTTCAGAGGACTGTACATCCAATCCACCCATTACCAGAGGAAATAGTGAACAAAAAGGAATTTTAGGAAAAGCCAGTAACCTGGGAACTGGTCTCTGTGTTCTGCATGTTTTGCAGCTGCCCCATTAGTCGTGCAGATATATCCTGCTATAATAGATAACATGATGGCATTAAAGTTCTCAATTGGTGCTTGTAGACATTGACCGGTTTTCCCACCTATCTGGATGTGAATTGGTCAAAATCTGCAGCCTTTCCCCTAAACGATGATGTCCATAGAGATGATCTGAAAGTCTACTGTTTCCAATGGCCGGCTGCTTCTCAAATACCTCAGCTTATGATATTACCGTCCTTGAAGATACTGTACAGAGGAATATAGTTTATCCTGTCTTAATTGGAGGATCTTGCTACTAAGTGGTTCCACTATAGATTCCATGGTGGGGAAGGATGAAGGCAATCAATGATTTAAGGTTTATTCTGCCACCACAGCTACCTCCCTGGGTCAGTGGGGCAGAAAATGGCTTTTCCCGTCACAGCCTCTCTGCTCACTGGCAGCAGATCCCTCTCTGATATGTAGGGTTACCATATTTTGTCCCCCAAAAAGGAGGATACATGCCCCACCCCCTTTCACACCCTCGCCCCGCCCCCTGTCACATTTTTCCCTCCCCCCTGTCACACACCTCGTCACCCCCCTCCTCTTACTACTGCCCTGGTGGTCTAGGGACCTCTTCGGGGCAGGAAAGAGCCCCCTCTTTCCTGCCCGGAGCGCTGCCCTGCATGCATCCTTCCTGTTGGCGATCTCGGCCCCGATTTAAAATGGACGCCGAGAGTTGAAGTCTTGCGAGGTCACTTCAACTCTCGGCGGCCATTTTGAATTGGCGCCGAGATCACCAACAGGAAGGATGCATGCAGGGCACTGCTCCGGGCAGGAAAGAGGGGGCTCTTTCCTGCCCTGAAGGCGGAAGAGGTCACTAGATCACCAGGGCAGTAGTAACTAAGAGGAGGGGAGGCTAGCAATCTGCCCGTTTGTCCGGATTTCTGGACAAACGGGCAGATTGGCAAAACCCGCCCAGTTGCCCGGACATGTCCTCAAAAAGAGGACATGTCTGGGTAAATCCGGACATATGGTAACCCTACTGATACGGGGCTGCAGTACCAGAAGCCAGGTGACATCACCTAATCATGTCAGGAAGGACAATTATGAGACAGTGTTAACTGAAAATATGAAGTCCTAATTAATAACGTTATAAGTATCCTTGAGCATTATTTGGAAAAGAGGACAAAGCCCAAATGAATATGTTTATAGATGGTTTGTGCATTGCTTGCATTTTTTAGTTCTGTCCTCAGTGTTGCTTCCTTGTAATTGAGGTTCTTTCCACAGTGCATGGAAATAATTGATAGCTCATATGAGGTGGCCAAGACATTAGCAGATGACGTGGATTTTCAGTGTAGTCAATTTTCAGACTTTGGGAAAGGCTTGATCAAACGATGCAAGACCAGCCCAGATGCCTTCATACAAATAGCTTTGCAGCTTGCTCACTTCAGGGTAAGTGCTTCTCTTTCTTAACCCTCTGAACTTGTAACCATTTTCCAAGTTCTTTCTCAGGCTCTCCCCTTGATCACTGCCTTCTTCAATCGTCTGTTTTTGTTAATAGAGAAAATGCAGGAATCATGGAGGCATTTTCCCCACCAGTAACATAAACTGGTAGTCCTGAAGGCTTATCAGTAGATGTATAAGACAAGGCTCTATATTTTTAACTAAGGGCCCTGTTTACTAAGCAGCATTATAGGCGTGTTAACGTTTTTAACACGTGTTAACCATGTATATGTCTCCAATATTTCTATAGGTGCCTACATGGTTAGCGTGCGCGCTAAAAACACGCACCTTAGTAAACAGGGCCCTAAATGAGGTGCTACAATATTAGCCTTGTAAAGGTACCTAACTACTTTATTGTTGTTTTTTATTTTGTGCTTTTAGTTTTTCCCTTTTTTAGAAATTTAAAGTTTTTAGATTGGTTTGATCTGGTCATGACTTAATATCAAACGTACACAGTATCTCTTTGCTTACAAAGAGAATACAAGAAACTTGCCAGATATGCTTTTTCTTTTCCATTTAAAATAAAATATTTTTTTAATACAGATTACTTTTCAATTCTTGATTACCTTTGAGATTACACTTAAGATGGCATATACATTTTTTTTTTCATTGTTCAGTGCTACTTTTAATAAGACCTTGTAAAAGATTCTTGCTGGCCCTTTTCCAATTGCTGAGCCATTTTGTTATCTGTTTTAATATTAGGCTCCCCGGAGGCCCTTGATGCTGCCTCTAGCACATTGCTGTATATTTTAATTATTTCAAGATAAGGTGCTTATTTTCTTTCTCCAGGGGCCCTTTTACTAAGTTGTGTAATCGCCTACGCGCGCCCGACGCGCACCAATTCTGAGTTACTGCCCGGCTACCACGTGGCCCAGGTGGTAATTTCATTTTTATTTTCTGGTGCACAGCGCTACCGGGCAGTAGACCAATACCGCTTGGTTAATGCGTGAGGCCTTACCGCTAAGTCAATGGGTGGCGGTAAGGTCTCAGACCCAAAATGGACGCGTGTCAATTTTCATTTCCATTTTCAGTCAAAATTTTTAAAAAGTCATTTTTACAGGTGTGCTGAAAAATGAATGTGCGTGCATCCAAAACATGCGCCTACACAACCGCAGGCCATTTTCCAGCGCACCTTAGTAAAAGGACCCCCCCCCCCCCCCAATTAACAGTGTGATTGAATGTTACTTATCCAGGTGCCTATCTTCCTCTGTTAAACATGAGGTTTCTGGGGCACTGATTAGCTGCCATGGGATCTCTGTTAGCTAATTACTATTTGCTCATATAATTTCAACAAAGTGTAAAGAAAATCTGTCATTAAATTCTAGCATTATAGTCAAAAGTGCAGAAAACCAAAGAACTTTGATTAAATTCATTATATGGCTTTGGAGGGAAATAATAACAGTAGCCGGAAGGAAAGGAAGAGAAAAAGGAGGAGTGGCCTAGTGGTTAGAGCACCGGTCTTGAAAGCTAAGAGGTGGCCAGTTTAAATCCCGCTGCTTCTCCTTGTGATCTTGGGCAAGTCACTTTACCCTCCATTAACTCAGGTGCGAACTTAGATTGTGAGCCCTCCTGGGACAGAGAAATATCCAGTGTACCTGAATGTATCTCACCTTGAGCTACTACTGAAAAAGGCAGGGCTTTTTTTGAGGGGGTACTTGGGGGTACTGAGTACCGGCACCTTTTCCACTGTCTGCTAAACTTGACCCATGGTTCTCGTATTTTAATGAAAGAGCTCAGGTTCTACATACAAATTCTGCCTTGTCATAGATTCTATGACTGGTTGCAGGGGTCCTGGCTATTGTAGGGTGGGTCCCTCAATGATCACTCCACCCTTGAAGGGAGCCTGGCATTTGAGTACCGGCACCTTTTTTGCTAGACAAAATGCACTGGAAAAAGGTGTGAGCAAAATCTAAATAGAGGAGTGGAGGAGTGGCCTAGTGGTTAGGGTGGTGGACTTTGGTCCTGGGGAACTGAGGAACTGAGTTTGATTCCCATTTCAGGCACAGGCAGCTCCTTGTGACTCTGGGCAAGTCACTTAACCCTCCATTGCCCCATGTAAGCCGCATTGAGCCTGCCATGAGTGGGAAAGCGCAGGGTACAAATGTAACAAAAATAAAATAGATACTATTGGAGATTCTACATGGAATGTTGCTACTATTGGAGATTCTACATGGAATGTTGCTACTACTGGAGATTCTACATGGAATGTTACTACTACTGGAGATTCTACATGGAATGTTGCTACTATTGGAGATTCTACATGGAATGTTGCTACTATTGGAGATTCTACATGGAATGTTGCTATTCCACTAGCAACATTCCATGTAGAAGGCTGTGCAGGCTTCTGTTTCTGTGAGTCTGTCAGACTCACAGAAGCAGAAGCCTGCGCGACCACATTGGTGATCTGCAAGGGCCGACTTCTACATGGAATGTTGCTAGTGGAATAGCAACATTCCATGTAGAATCTCCAATAGTAGCAACAGTGGAGGAGTGGCCTAGTGGTGGTGGACTCTGGTCCTGAGGAACTGAGTTCAATTCCCACTTCAGGCACAGGCAGCTCCTTGTGACTCTGGGCAAGTCACTTAACCCTCCATTGCCCCATGTAAGCCGCATTGAGCCTGCCATGAGTAGGAAAGCGCAGGGTACAAATGGAACAAAAATAAATAAATAAATACTACTTACTACTACTTAACATTTCTAAAGCGCTACTAGGGTTACGCAGCGCTATACAGTTTAACAAAGAAGGACAGTCCCTGCTCAAAGGAGCTTACAATCTAATGGACAAAACGTGCAGACAAACACTGGCCATAGTAGCCAAAAAGAAATCCAGATGTCCAGCACCAGTATCCGGATAGTGGGTAAAATAAATAAATAAAATAAAATAAATAAATAAAATAAAATGCAATGGGAAAGGAGTAGTAACAAAGCACGAGGAAACTAAGAAATTGGGAGAGAGACAGAAAAAAGTACGGAAGGCCATAAAAGAGCATAAGAAAAAGACAAGCAGGATACAAAGAAATGGGATGAAGAGTTGGAAAAGTGAAAGATGAGGGAATGAGAAAAAAATGAGATCCAATAAGGCTGTTTGTATTAGCTTGGCTTTATTTACCATGGAGTAGTTTCTTTCCTGTTGCTCCATGCCACAGTGACTAAGGGAAAAGGAAACTTTGCTTCTCCCTCAGTAAGGATACCAGAGAGCAATTTTTCTCATTTTGGTGAAGAGGAAGCAACCCAGTAAGAAGGGGGGTTTAAGCTTTTCAGCTACTACCCCCAGTTGAAATCTGATCTCCCAGCCCTGTTCAAGCAAAGATGCTTGAGATGCTGCTTTTTCTCCCCATCAGCCCTCAATGGAAACTGGGGATCTATTTTCTATTCTGCACTATCCTGTACAGTGTGCAGGCTCCGAACAAGTGGTTAGAGTGCATTAAACACCAGGCCGTGAATGAGCAGAATAGCATGGATCGGATACACAGGGCGCAGAGAGCGAGGGGTAGATTTATACTGAACAGAGCAGGCAGTGTGTTAGTGAAGTACACCTGTGCAGCCTTCCATCTCAACTTGTTCAGTTTATGTATTTCAGGACAAAGGGAAGTTCTGTCTTACATATGAGGCTTCCATGACCCGGATGTTCCGAGACGGCAGAACCGAAACAGTGAGATCGTGTACCAATGAGTCAGCGGCATTTGTGCGAGCAATGGAGGATCCAACAAAAACAGTCAGTATAAATGTTCTAATATTACTTACAAGCCATGTTTCCTATGTTCAGATCTTTCTTTTCAGGATTTAGACAGTCTCTTTTTTTTTTTTAATCTTCTCTATAATTCAAGCCTGATCTGTGATTATCGTACTGTCTTCTATCACCTCTGCAGTGCTGCAGGCCTGACTTATGTACTTCATATTGTCCCTGTTTCTTCTTTGCAGCATTTTGGATGGCCCTGGGATTGCCAACTGCTCTAACCTTTGCTTAACAGGATTAATCCAGTCGTGGGTTCATCCCATTGCATGCGGGCGGGGTCTTGTAATTCTGCTTTCCATTTGTATTGCCTAACAAAAGTAAGATTCCAAGTTGCTGAATGCAGTGGGGTGAACCCTGGCGCCCTGTTCTGCAAAACTGAAACTAGTGGGCAACCCTAGCTGGATCTGTTATCTCCATGCTATCCTTTTCATTGCAACTTTCAGACCTGACATGGTAAGGGGAAATAAATTTCATATACCATCTTTCTAGGGTACAACCAAAGTGGTTTACATTTTATTTATTTATGTATTTATTTATTTATTGTGAACATTTATATCCCACAAATTCCCACTATGGCAGTCTCTATGTGGCTTACAACATTTTATGAAAAGAACATCATAGTAATTGTAGTTCAAAACAGAGAATAAGGTACATGAAGGGGAGGGAGGGAAACAACAGGAGAAACGAAGGAGGGATAGCAAGAAGTCAAGCAGCAGAGGAGTAAGATCTATCACATAGATAAGTCTTTAGGGATTTTTTTTTTTTGTACCCCGCACTTTCCCACTCATGGCAGGCTCAATGCGGCTTAGGTACTTATTTGTACCTGGGGCAATGGAGGGTTAAGTGACTTGCCCAGAGTCACAAGGAGCTGCCTGTGCCTGCAGTGGGAATCGAACCCAGTTCCCCAGGACCAAAGTCCACCACTCTAACCACTAGGCCACTCCACTCTTGAAGAGATTGTGATCGGCAGTCTCTTTTAATGTTGATGGCAGAGCATTCCAGTAACGGGAACACGCAAAGCATATTCTATGCGGGTACTTTTTCTGTCCTTTTCGTGGGCTCACAATCTAAAATTATTTTTTTTTAATAGCCGGTGCAATGGAGGATTAAGTGACTTGCACAAGGTCACACGTACCTGCAGTAGGAATCTAATCATTAGGCTACTTTCCACTCCATGGTAGCCATGCTAGTTTTTTTTTTTTTTCATGGCTTCCGCAGCACATAGATCTGATGTGCCCACTTTAGGAAGAAAGGCATGTTATGGAGATCACATCTCCATGCCATCTAGACCTTCTTTATTCTTACCTGACCTAAATCTTCCTGTACCTGCCCTTATGCCTGACTTTCTCTTACAGAAGGTAGAGCGCCTAGCCCTGTTCAAAAAGGCTGCAGATAAGCACCAGCATATGTACCGTCTTGCAATGACTGGCTCTGGCATAGACCGTCACCTCTTCTGTCTGTACCTTGTTTCTAGGTATCTGACAATAGAATCACCTTTCCTGAAGCAGGTAAAAGGATACTTTCAAAGCTCCAATCTATAGGGTATGTGATTAACCAGATGTTAACCCAACTCCCAATACTCTGGTATAAGGGATATCAATAAGTATGTTTAAATCATTTTTATTAGTAAAGATTGACAATTAAACAAATACTTGCCAAAGAAATTACATACCAAGGGTTGTCATCTAACATCTTATGCTCAATACAAGAAATTACGATACATCTTTTATATTTTCTCCCCCTCCCTCCCTCCCTACCAGAGCTTGTCCTCCTAACCCCCCCATCCCACCCTCAACCCAGTCCCCCCCCCGTTCCCTACAACTTCAACATGATGTATTGCTCAGGTCTCTAACCAGTAACAAATGCAGTGGTCCTGTCACAGTATCCCTTATACCTAAAGGACAATCAAAGTGGTATAATTTAAACCAGAGGTCCCATTTATCGGAAAAATATACACAATAATATCCCTATCAACCAGTTCCCCGCCTAATGACAGATCAAAAGAGCTTCAAGGAAGGGTCAGAAATTCAACAGTAAACTACGTGCTTTATAAATAAGTATATGTGAGTAAGATAGTATTTTGTTCCCTATGCTATGCAGTGAACTGTGAATAAGTAGGGCTGAACTCCCGTTCCTTGTACCAGGTCACTCAGGGTGGGATTTGGAAGCTGATAAGACAGTAGCAGAGTTAGGATGAGATCAGAAATAGTATGAGGCACGTCATTCCATTCTCCTGTGATGCAAGGTCTCTTTCTTGCTCCTGGTTATAGTTATAAGCAGAATAGCTCACTTTGTGTCAGGCTAACGTGCACATCTCTCCATCAATTAAACTTCATAGGACCCAGCATTGTGAGGGAGGAGGGGTGGAGTATTGAGGCTGGAGGTAAAAATGTGCTGTTCATTCCCGGTTCTCCTTCTTCCATATACAGTCCCATTCCTTTGAAGACTGATGCAGTGTAGAAAACAAAGCTGAAGAGAGGGAATAGAGTGACAGTGATCGTGTTAAAGCTGTAGGCGGGAAGGGAAGGGCACAGAGGAGTATTCAGGATGGAAAGGAAAGTCATACTGAGGGTGGACAGGCTGAGGTGTACTGTAGAGGAAGTGACACAGGGGTTGTGAAGGTCAAAGGGAAGTTGGGTTTAAAGCAGGTAAAGGAATGCTGAGAAATGGGCTTAAGTTATGTGTCAGAGTAACAGCATTAACTCTTTTCTTTATAGGTGCTCTCTGAACCCTGGCGGCTGTCTACTAGCCAGACCCCCCAACAGCAACTTAAAATGTTTGACTTGGGAAAACATCCAGATTGTGTTTCCTCTGGCGGAGGCTTTGGACCGGTGAGTTAGATAAGCTGCCTATATCGATGGAGGTCTGCAGCAAGGGCAGCAGTGCAGGGGGGAGGAGTAAAAAGGCGGTGCTAGATGAGTGACAGTTCCTTCACTGGCACATCAGAAGCTTTGAATCGAGCTACTTTACAACTTAACATAATATCTTCCCTATGTTCAAAGCTTTAGTAAATCCAAGGAAATCACCCATTTCAGAGCTCATTCAGTGGTTTCTTCATCATTCAGGTACTATTTAATCAAGAGCAAACCTGTATTCTGAGTCCTATATCTGCAGTGCCAGCTGCTATATTATTTAAGTGTTCTCTGCGTACTCTTATTGAAGTCAGCCTTGCCAGTCTGATCACAAGACCTTTACTTGCATGTTCATAAGTAACCAAAGTAAATGGCTCAGAAGCAGTGCATGTTTTCTAGCAAAAAAGGTGCCGGTTCTCTAATGCTTGGCCACTCTTCAGGAGTGGGTTGAGCCCTGAGAGGGACTCATCCCACAATAGCCAGGCCCCCTGCAACCAGTCACAGAATCTATGATGGCATAATTGGTGTGTAGAGCATAAGCTTTTTCATTAAAACTTGGAGTCCATGGGTCAATTTTAGTAGACAATGGAAAAGGTGCCAGTACCCCCTCAAAAAAAGCACTGCTCAGAAGTGACATTAGGGAAACGTATCAACATGAGCTAAAATGTTCCTGTAGCAGCTAATTTTGTCCTGCTTCTACTGAATTGTCCTGTCTTCTGCTGTTTGCAGTTTTTCTGTCTTTCTGCTTAATGGATTTCTGTAGGCCCTGTTCATCACCCCCCCCCCCCCCCCCCCCCCCCCAAATCTAATTCTCTTCTTTACTTACTTGACCTAAACAGTGTTTGTTAAGGTTTCAAATGTTTGAGTTCATCTCCCTGGTACAGTATCTGATTTCAGTCATCAGACCCTTTCTTTATACCAGTCGGAGATGCTGCCTTTTCAATCCTGGCTTCCCTGGTTCTCTCCTTTGGGCACTTCTCCCATAGACAATATGTGTATTTTTGTAAATGCAGCCTGTGCATGTTTTCGTACCTGATCTAAACACTCCTGGAAATGCCATCCCTTTGTGGGTAGGCATGCATATGGTGGAACACGCATACCTTTTGTTAAATTTATTAGGTCTGCCACCTCTGTTCGGGCAGTGGAAGCCATGGGCTCTCTGTACTATCCTGGGAAGAACTGCATATCCCCTCTAGATACTTAATCACCCTAACCTGGTATCTGCTCATGACAGGGTTACACAGTCAAGGCAGTATAAACCTATGTAATTAGAAAGGAACCCAGTATTTAGTAGATAAAGAAATATAGTTTATTAGCATTGAGATCTTACCCAAAGACAGTAAAAGCAGTTCAGGCATTCACATGGTAGTGCAGCACTTCACAACTGATGACAGTTGCCTTCAAAGTTTGCTGGCTTCACTCTTCTCTCTCTCTCTCTCTCTCTCTCTCTCTCTCTCTCTCTCCCTCTCCCTCTCCCTCTCCCCCTCTCTCTCTCCCTCTCTCTCTCCCTCTCTCTCTCTCTCCTTAGGTAGCAGACCTTTTATACATTTTTCATCCCATAGATTCCTATGAACATTGCACTTTCGTCATAATTGGCACATATATCCAATTATGCCCACGTTCCAACTTTTCTTATCTTTCATCCATTTAGGACCGAGTTTCAACCTTAGCAAGTTTGCTTATCTCTTCTCCAATTATGACCAAGTCTCAACTCTCCTATCTCCAAACTTCGCCCATCCCTAAATTTAGCTTTTCTGCACCCGACCCAATTATTTCTTTATAGTTTCTCAGCATGACTATGTCCAGCTATACACAACCCTTGCCAACCTTGTAACTCTGCCAAGGTTAAGCAGGCTGTCACATTTCTTTAGTGAAGTATCAGGACTGAGAGATGCTATGATTTTAGAGGCCTAGTTTACTTTAGAAAGCCTGAACCTGTTTTTCACTGCATTCAATTTGTGACAATTATTTACACTTTTAGTCACGTAGAGAGAGGGAAGGTGGTAAATGGCATTTGAAAACTGTTCTCTTGGTGTTTTGTAATATTTTTATTGCCAGAATGAAATTTAGACACTGTTGTCGTCATCACTTTGTCTTATTTAACCAGGACCAATTCCAGAGAACTGAGATTAGGCAAAGATGGTCCACAAAACTGAAAGCAGGGAAGAGGCTGGTAACGGGGTCAGCTAGCTTGACTGTGTTCCTGAGTAATGGAGTATCTGAATCCAACAGATTACAGGGCTCATTACTGTTGTTTTTGTCATGTGGTAAGAGTGCTTGATGTGGTGGACTTCCAACATTTGCACATGAAGGTTCATGAGCAGATTGATTACTGAATCCTGACGTGTGGTGGTAGAGGTTTATTTCAAGGAGAGAAAATTCAAGAAAGTGAGGGAAAAACATAGAATCCTTAATTATGTGGAGATGTGTAGAGCTATAGAAATATAATGGGCGTCTCTGTGTTTACCACCAGCTGATTTCTGTGGCGAGCTAAAAACTCTACTGCAGCTTAGTAAAAGACCCGCAAAATGAAGAGAAACTTATGCATGTGGTTCTTCCATGGTGTTTTTGTAACCTGTTTGTGCATCACTTTTTCATATATTCTAACCATATCGTGAATTTTAGTTCACGTCTGAACAGAAGATAACTTTCTCACCATGCACACAGTTCTAACACCATCCATGCACCAGTGAGCAGGAATTGATAAATATGTAGAGATAAGTATTTCTTATTCCAAGTCCTGGAATTCTTTTTTTTTTTCTTTTGTTTTTATTTTCATGATTTGTTCTATGTAGCAATTGACGGTACAAATATGTGCAGCATGTGTGTTGGAACATTGAATGTTATGTGCTCTGCTTTCTTTATACAGTAAATAAATATTATAGTCTGCAGTCGACATTTGAAGTCTTCTGAGAGGAAAGATTAGCCCCCAGGGGGGCCCAGAATTCTTACATTTGTTGTGCTACGAAGAGGAAAAAATGGTGTCCACCTGGATTCCACACGATTGAGGGACAATATTACTTTTGCAATATTGTCCCACAGTGCAAACTGTTGCTGACTTATGGTTCCATAACTTACTTTTGTGTATGTATAGCTAGAACAGTGCAGTGTAGGTTTTTCTCTCTTATCTGGAGTGATTGGGACCAAAGGCAATTCATACTTTTCATAAGTAACCAACATGAAGGGACTTAACTCCCAATGCAGGACAAATGACCTGAAACCCAGGCCAAAGTATCAGCCTGCCTGTCTGACATTGCTGCCTGGATGTGTCACCGTCATCTGAAACTAAACATGACCAAGACTGAGCTTCTTATCTTTCCCCCTAAACCAACCTCTCCTCCTCCCCCATTCTTTATTTCTGTGGATAACACTCTCATCCTTCCTGTCTCATCAGCTCGTAACCTTGGGGTCATCTTCGACTCCTCCCTCTCCTTCTCTGCACATATTCAACAGACGGCTAAAACCTGTTGTTTCTTTCTCTATAATATCATCAAAATTCGCCTTTTCCTTTCTGAGCACACTACCAGAACCCTCATCCACGCTCTTATCACCTCTCGCTTAGACTATTGCAACGTGCTTCTCACAGGTCTCCCACTTAGCCATCTCTCTCCTCTTCAATCTGTTCAAAATTCTGCTGCACGACTAATATTCTGCCAGTGTCGCTATGCTCATATTAGCCCTCTCCTCAAGTCACTTCACTGGCTTCCTATCCGTTTCCGCATACAGTTCAGACTCCTCTTATTGACCTATAAGTGCATTCACTCTGCAGCTCCTCAGTACCTCGCCACTCTCATCTCTCCCTACATTCCTCCCCGGGAACTCCGTTCACTGGGTAAATCTCTCTTATCTGCACCCTTCTCCTCCACCGCTAACTCCAGACTCTGTTCCTTTTATCTTGCTGCACCATATGCCTGGAATAGACTTCCTGAGCCGGTACGTCAAGCTCCATCTCTGGCCGTCTTCAAATCTAAGCTAAAAGCCCACCTTTTTGATGCTGCTTTTAACTCCTAACCCTTATTCACTTGTTCAGAACCCTTATTTTATCATCCTCACTTTAATATTCCCTTATCTCTTGTTTGTCCTGTTTGTCTGTCCTAATTAGATTGTAAGCTCTGTCGAGCAGGGACTGTCTCTTCATGTTCAAGTGTACAGCGCTGCGTACGTCTAGTAGCGCTATAGAAATGATAAGTAGTAGTAGTAGTACTAGATTTGAAGACAGCCTAGAGAGAGAGAGAGACCCTACATTCCTCCCCGGGAACTCCGTTCACTGGGTAAATCTCTCTTATCTGCACCCTTCTCCTCCACCGCTAACTCCAGACTCCGTTCCTTTTATCTTGCTGCACCATATGCCTGGAATAGACTTCCTGAGCTGGTATGTCAAGCTCCATCTCTGGCCGTCTTCAAATCTAAGCTAAAAGCCCACCTTTTTTATGCTGCTTTTAACTCCTAACCCTTATTCACTTGTTCAGAACCCTTATTTTATCATCCTCACTTTAATATTCCCTTATCTCTTGTTTGTCCTGTTTGTCTGTCCTAATTAGATTGTAAGCTCTGTCGAGCAGGGACTGTCTCTTCATGTTCAAGTGTACAGCGCTGTGTACGTTATGTGATGGAAGTTTGGTCGGTATAACTTAATCTGCTGTCATTTGCACGCCTTTAGGTTGCAGATGATGGCTATGGGGTGTCTTACATCATTGCTGGCGAGGACCTTATTAACTTCCATGTTTCCAGCAAGTTCTCCAGCCCTGAAACGGTTTGTATCTCATTTTCTTATTCCAACAAACATGTGGTAAACAAACTTACTAACCACAGGATTGATAAACCACTTCCTCCCAATAAGGTCCAGAGTGGTTCATATACATAAACACATAGACCGAAATGGGCTAGAAGGGACTGTTGACATCTCATTTATCTCTCTTAGCTCAGGTACCACTGTATCTTTATCATTCAAGACAGATTTTTATCAACCCGTTCTTAAGCTCCATGATGGCAGGGCAGGAGGTGCACAGGCATAAAAAGACCCACTCCCTCCTATCCAAGTCCACCTTCTTTAGGAAGTGTATAGGTATTGTAGAGCCTGGAATGATATTTACAGTATTGCTTTTTCTGTTGCTGTGTGAATCCAAGACATTAGTGCTGTTTTGGTGTAATAGGTTTCTTACATTGAGTGTGTATTTTCACAGGGTTTTCAGTAATGCATATAAATGTCTCAGTTAGTGACCTTTCACTATGCTGAAATATCCAGTTGCGACCAAAATGATAAAGGGGATGGAGCTCCTCTCATATGAGAAAAAGCTAAGGAGGTTAGGGCTCTTCAGCTTGGAAAAGAGACGGCTGAAGGGGGAGATATGATTGAGGTCTATAAAATCCTGAGTATTGTAGAACGGTTAGAAGTGAATACATTTTTTTTTTAACTTTCTCAAAAAGTACAAAGACTAAGGGACACTCGGTGAAGTTACATGGAAACACTTTTAAAACAAATAGGAGGAAATATTTTTTCACTTAACAAATAGTTAAGATCTGGAACTCTTTGCTAGAGGATGTAGTTACAGCGGATAGCAAATCTAGGTTTAATAAAGGTTTGGACAAGTTACTGGAGGAAAAGTCAATAGTCTGCTATTGAGACAGACATGGGGATGCATGTTGCTACTATTTGAATGGGATGGAGTTAAAAAAAAGTATAAAGGTAGCAGCAAATTTGGGTGGGGTTGGAGGGGGCATGAACTTTTACTCTACTACCCTGTTTCCCCGAAAGTAATACATCCCCCGAAAATAAGACCTAGTAGAGGTTTTCCTGAATTGGTAGATATAAGGCCTCCCCCGAAGGTAAGACCTAGCAAATTTTTGTTTGAAAGCAGGGCCACCGAGAGCCGGACAAGGCCGCCCCCCACCCGAGGTCGCCGGGCCCCCCCCCCCTCTACCCACCCTCCGTTGCTCCCGGAACTAACCTTAAATGCCTCCTTTCACCTTTGCAGCAAGCAGCAGCAGGGCAGACCTCTCCTTCCTTCCGTGCCCCACCCGGGCGAACGTTACGTCAGGCGAGGGCGGGACATGGAAGGAAGAAGTGGCCTGCCCTGCTGCTGCCTTCGCAGGAGGCGTTTAAGGTTAGTTCCGGGAGCGACGGAGGGCGGGCGGGCCAACCCCGATGTTTCCACGAAAAATAAGACAGCCCCTGAAAATAAGACCTAGCGCATTTTTGGGAGCAAAAATTAATATAAGACAGTGTCTTATTTTCGGGGAAACACGGTACTATATCACCTTGTATTTGTTCTACCAAAACTGGCGATCGCCACTAAGGTACTATGTAAGCCACATTGAGCCTGCAAATAGGTGGGAAAATATGGGATGCAAATGTAATAAATAAATAAAGTAACCAGTATCAATGTTTTTCTTTTATCCAATAGAATTCGCGTCGATTTGGAAATAATATCCATCAGGCCCTCCATGATCTAGCAGAGCTTTTCAGTGTTCGAGTTCACAGGGAAGAAAAGTAATATTGTAATTAATGTTCTTATGGACCAGAAGGCAGACTCCCCTGTTACCTGTGTACAAACACATTGCCCAGAGATTGTGCTCATTTTTATCGTGCCATGTACACATTATCCAGGCCCAACTTCCACCTACATGTACATAATATCTAGAGGTCATACTTAACCCCTTTCTGGCTCAGATAGTATTCAGAGTTCTGACTGACCATTGAGCTGCATTTGTGCACACATAATGAAATTTGGGAGAAGAAATTCTGGGAGTGACAGTATGAAGAATTAATGTGTGTTGACAAAGGCTGAGCAAGACAGGCTCTTTGGTTTTCTACTGTCCCAGCGGTGGTTCAGTAACCCACAATTGGCCAGGTTCATGGATAGAATAACTAAACGCATACTTTCTGTCGGTGATTTGCTGTATGAAGAGAATCTAAATCCTGAGTTTTGCACCAGTGTCAACTCTTTTCCCAGAAGAGATCATTTATTTCCTTACTCTGTGAAATTTCACTCCAGTTATTTATATTTGTCATGTAAATTAATGTCATGGTCCAGAATAAAATGGTGGATTCATGATGAAATCACTGTGCTTGAGTATCTCATTTGGGAATGTCTCACATGAGAACATGACTGTTAGCACCCTGGAAGGTTGTGAGCTGTCTCCGTTAGGGGTTTCCTAGCAAACCACTCATAGTAACATAGTAGATGACGGCAGAAAAAGACCTGCACGGTCCATCCAGTCTGCCCAACAAGATAAACTCATATGTGCTACTTTTTGTGTATACCTTACCTTGATTTGTATCTGTCATTTTCAGGGCACACACTTTATAAGTCTGCCCAGCACTCAGCCAACATGCATGGAACATACTGTTTCTTCCCAGTCGAATAAAATATATTAGATAATGACACTACCTCTGATATTATCGTGTATGCTGGCTTCATACATTAGAGAACAGAGAGCACCTTGCTGCCATTGCCAGAGAGGTTACTGTCTAGTCAGCATTATAAGCCATGGTCCGTGTGGTTTTTAAAAACACTATCCATGGTACTTAAATCTGTTCCATATATTCAGATAGTTATGCAGTTTAAGTTAGACCAGCAGAAAAGCTGACTTATCCAGATAGCAACTCAGTAATTCTGTATAATATATTCAGCGGTGCACTATGGATAGTGCTTCTGAATATTGGTGAGATATAGTGTCTCTGTACAGATAAGTGCTTTTTAATATCCAGCCCTGTATTTCTTTCTACAGCATTTACAGCATCTCTTCCAATTCCTTCTTTCTTTCAGCTATAGATTTTACACTTTCTAACATGCATGACACTCTTTCCTGGTATACATGTCTCATCTTTTGTAACGTGTTTTTTTCCCCATCTACAAATATGCCAACACTCCTAATCTTCTGTTTGACTCTCTACATTCCTTAAATTTCATTGTTCTTTTATTTAGCCTTTTTCCACTGCTGCTGCTTAAACAGGGGAGCAGAAATGCTTTTGACTATATTTTATGAATATTTACATACCACCAGCGGGGATAGTGCTGGGCAGACTTATACGGTCTGTGCCAGAGCCGGTGGGAGGCGGGGATAGTGCTGGGCAGACTTATATGGTCTGTGCCAGAGCCGGTGGTTGGGAGGCGGGGATAGTGCTGGGCAGACTTAATACGGTCTGTGCCAGAGCCGGTGGTGGGAGGCAAGACTGGTGGTTGGGAGGCGGGGATAGTGCTGGGCAGACTTATATGGTCTGTGCCAGAGCCGGTGGTGGGAGACGGGACTGGTGGTTGGGAGCAAGGTTGCCAGGTGGAAAATTTTTTTCCCACCCAAACCAGCCTAAATCCAGGCCAAAACCCGCCCAAACTCAAACCCCACCCCTGACACCCCCACCCCCGCGTCATCGCCCCCGCCGTCATTGGCCCCGCCTCCCCCGCCATCGGTCCACCCAGAATGTCACTAACCCCGCCCCCCGCGGCCAAAAAAACCGCCCAAAACACAAAAAAGAAGCCCAAAAAACCGCAACCCACCGCGGGCAAAAATTTCCTGCGGCGGGTTGCGGAAAACCGCCCAATTGGGCGGTAAAACCGCCCACCTGGCTACACTGGTTGGGAGGCGAGGATAGTGCTGGGCAGACTTATACGGTCTGTGCCAGAGCCGGTGGTTGGGAGGCGGGGCTGGTGGTTGGGAGGCGGGGATAGTGCTGGGCAGACTTATACGGTCTTTGCCCTGAAAAGCACAGGTACAAATCAAAGTAGGATATACACAAAAAGTAGCACTAATGAGTTATCTTGTTGGGCAGACTGGATGGACCGTGCAGGTCTTTTTCTGCCGTCATCTACTATGTTACTATGTATATGTTACCTTCCTGATAATTCTCCAACAGTTTACAATAAACAACATACATGGGGCCCTGTTTACTAAGATGTGCTAGCGTTTTTAGTGCGTGCTAAAAATTAGCATTCACTAACTGCATAGACGCTCATAGGAATATTATGGGCGTCTACATGATTAGCGTGCGCAAAAAACGCTATCATGCCTCTAGCACAGCTTAGTAAACAGGGCTCATAATCTACAGGAGCTGCGATGGTGAATGCACGCTTCCTTTGACAAGTTTTCTTTGTTGCATGAGTTTGTTGTAATGACCTAATTGGAACATAGCAATCCTTGGAACAACACCTGCAGTCTGAATTAAAGTTTGACCAAGAATTTGTCTTTGGTTTTACTGCTGTCAGAATGAGAGAATATCATTACATTTCACAGTTACAGATGTCGGTGTCGTCAGAGTAATTGCGTAGTGGGAAAGGGATGAGTGCAATGCATAATTGAAGTTAATATATTACTGTGCTCTGAACAGGGATGAGCCCAACAGGGTTCAACAAATGCAGTCTCTAAAGTGTATTACAAAAAAAATATTTTGTCATATTTTATTAATAAATATAATCACTTTCTAAGTTCTGAACTTGGGTGAGTCAAGCCTAGATTAATTAACTACAGAAACACTATGCTGACCATTGTTTTAATACAAGAAGGATGTTATGCCCCATAGGCACTACCAAAAAAAAAGGGGCACAGAAATTGAGGCCACAAACTGAGAAAAATTAACATAAAAACTTGCACAAAGTAAAATGACATTCATGTCTCTCAGCTCAGCAACAACTCTTCCTGGTCTCTGGCCTGGTTCCTGGATCCAGAGTTACCAGCACAGGTACACAGGGCTGGCCTGCAACCGGCCAGGTCAAAACACAAAGTCTTCAAGGTTCCAAGTTGAAATCGGCCTACCTGAACATAGTGGTGTAATTTCTCAGCATCGGCAGTGGGTGTCACTGCTTCCCTCTGGCCTCCCCCTCCCCAGCTCCGGCCTGGCCTTTTATACTTCCTGGACCATGCCCTCCTGTGTCACTTCTTCCTTTGGGTGGGACTAGGGCTTTTAAGGTGACCTGATACTGTGAGGGAGTGTTCTTAAGGGGAAGTTGCAGTGCCCTATAGGTTCCCTCACAGACCCCCTTAGATTGTAAGCCCTCTGAGGACAGGGAAATACCTGATGTACCTGAGCTACTACTGCAAAGTTGTGAGCTACACCTAAGTCTAAAGCAGGAGAAGGTATTCTCTGCAGCCTATCTGTGAGATGGAAAATGCTCTCTGAAGCTGCAGCTATAAGTTGTTAGTTTTCTCTCCCTAAAAGAGATCCAAGCCACACCCACGAAGTTCAAACTGGCTGTGGGGAGGGGGAGGGGACAGTGTTGCCAGGTGGGCGGTTTTCCGCGCCCCGCCGCGGGAAATTTTTGCCCGCGGCGGGTTGCGGTTTTTTGGGCGGTTTTTTAGGCTTCCGGGCGGCTTTTTGGGCGGCTTTTGATTTTTTTCGGCCGCGGGGGGCGGGGTTAGTGACGTTTTTGGGCGGGGCCGATGACGTGGGAGGCGGGGCCGATGACGTGGGAGGCGGGGCCGATGACGGGGAGGCGGGCCCGATGACGTGGGAGGCGGGGCTGATGACGGGGAGGCGGGCCCGATGATGTGGGAGGCGGGGCCGGTGACGGCGGGGGCGGGGCCGGTGACGCGGGGGTGGGGGTGTCAGGGGCGGGGTTTGTGTTTGGGCGGGTTTTGGGCTGGTTTCTGGCCCGGATTGGGCTGGAAAAAAAATTTCTACCTGGCAACCCTGGGAGGGGAGGAAATGGCAATATACCAATCATAAAATCATCTAAGCAGTTTAACAATGTCACATTCACATTTTTTCTATTTATAATTTCTATAACGATAGCATAGATTTAAGTGAGAATAGAAACAGTAAAAACAGTGGTATCTAAATAATGTTCCAGAGGTGATGTTAGTTGATATGGGATTTTTTTTTTTTTTACATTTCTAAAACAGTGCCAGTGGCATTTAAATCTATTCCTATAATCAACATTACTAGCCAGACAGATGGATATCACTCCTAGTGATACAAAATTGAAGAGGGTGATTTATTATTATTCAAGGATTGTGTCTGCTTGGTAGAGCACTGGGGCTGCTAATAAAGCTTAACTTCTGGAATTCAGAACTAGCAAGTTAGGATGTGATTGGAACTGGAATGGCAAAGAAGCAGAACTGCGGAGTTATGCCTTAAACTTGCAGAGGTAGTGCAAAGTGTGTTCACATTTGACATCATTCCAGGACTTGAAGCCTAAGAAAGGAAAGTTGAAAAACAGAATGAGTTATCTGCCAAATTAAAAGCAGGTTTTGTGTTTTTATTTTTACTGTTGAACCAAAAGACTTCCAGGAGTTGAACATATTTCCAGGTGTCATCAATGACTTGATGACATCCAACACTCCGGCAACCACCTGCACTCATTTCAGTGCTTGTGTACTATGAGCCTTCATTTGCAGCTTTTGGAAGTTGTGCCCTTTTTTATACCTCCTTCCCATCCTAAACATCACTGAAGTGGTCCTCAGTTGAAGTACGTAGACATGGCTCTTCATTATCCAGTATGGACTATGGAGTGGAGGAGTAGCCTAATTCTGAACTAGGGGAACTGGGTTCAATTCCCACTGCAGCTCTTTGTGACCCCGCACTTGTCACTTAACCCTCCATTGCATCAGGTTCAAAATAAGTACATGTGTATCTTATGTAAACCGCTTTGATTGTAAGCACAAAGAGGTGGTATATCAAATCCCATCCCTTTTCCCTTTCCTTTTTCCAGTACAAATGAGCCTTTTGCACACAATAGCTAGGATTTCTTCCCCTTTTCAGGGCTCTGAAATATCCCTTACTGGCATAAGGAACAGGAGCCAGCTTTACAAATGGAATCTGCGTCTTCCATGCAGAGGTACAGTGCTATAGGGCTACTGGGTCAGATTCTCTTAACTATAGCCACTGCTTCCAGACCTTTCAGTTCTCTGGTCTAAATCGTGTAAGTACATATTGTCTAGCTTAGAACATAGAATTTCACCTACTCTCCCATTTATCCTGTTTACTTAAGACTACGCCCCTTATCCAAATATACACATCTATCCCATGATGTGCTATTCAACTGCACTGTTTTATCCCTCCCGCCTAATTATTTTTTACCTCTGTCAAATTCAAGTATATCCACACCAATCTAAATGTTCTATCTGGTCCATTTAACTCCACTCTGTCTATCTCTCCCATTCAGCCATTGATGTTAGTCAATGACAACCGTTTAGCCTTCTCATGCAAGTATATTAAATCTTTGTTGTATCTATCCCATTCCATCCAACTATTTCCCCCCCCCCCCCCCCTCCTACATTCACCTCTGCTGAGCTTATGCTGTCCAACTACACTCATCTGTCCCCTCATATCCAGATATTCCTGTTTAACCCATAGGAGCCAGCTCTGTGGGTGCTTGCACCCTCAAATATTGAATAAACTCTTTGCTGTGTCCAAGGTGAGGTAATTTCCATTGGGTTTAGCACCCTCAATTTTGAGAAGCTGGCTCATATGGTGTAACACATATCATTTATCTACAGCTGTGTACAAAGACCAGGGGACACCCAATGAAATTACATGGAAATACTTTTAAAACAAATAGCAGGAAATACTTTTTCACTCAAGGAATAGTTAAGCTCTGGAACTTGTTAGCATATCTGGGTTTAAAAAAGGTTTGGACAAGTTCCTGGAGGAAAAGTCCATAGTCTGTTATAGAGATGGACATGGGGCAGCCACTGCTTGCCCTGGGATTGGTAGCATGAAATGTTGCTACTATTTGGGTTTCTGCCAAGTACTTTTGACCTGGATTGGCCACTGTTGGAAACAGGATAGTGAGCTGGATGGACCATTGGTTTGACCCACTATGGCTATTCTTATGTTCTTTATCCTGTACCATTTATTTTGTAGACAGCTATCTTGTTCAGAAACTAATGTGCGTGTGTGTGTACATATATATACACACACACACACCCTGTATAATAAAAAGCACCTCCAACATTGTGAAGCTGACTCCGTGGCACTGTAGGGATTGTAAGTCTGTAGTTCAGCGTTTCATTGGCTCTGACTGTCAACGGAGCCAATCAGACAGAACGGAACTTGGAGGATGGAAGTGGAGTGGATTGAATCTCTAACAAACAATCATATACAGGGAGGTAGGAACATCAGTGGAGGCAAGTGCACAGAACGGAAGGGAAGACAAACATTTAATCACTTTGTCACTCACACACATACACAATCATTCTGTGTATCTCTCTCTTACACTGTCTGTAAAACACACTGTCACTCTCAGTCTCTCACATGGGCAACTGTATGTTGCATTCTCACGAGTAAGGAGCTCTTCTGATGTGATTGTTAAACTGATTGAAGGGCCTGAACAAGGAAAACTTTTACCACATTGTAACACAGTTTACACAAAAAAATATTGTACATGTAAACAACAATTATATTCAGAATACAACCGTGGAAACATTAATGGTAGGAACTCATTACATTGCTAGCGCCCGTTTCATTGCGTTAAGAAACGGGCCTTTTTTACTAGTATATATATATATACACACACACATATAATATTTTTTTTAGAGTCTTTGATAACCACTGCAAGCCTACACATAGGCACCGATGTGGTTTACACAATACCAAAAGTAATAAAACAGAGTGGTTTACAAAAAAGAAATGCATAGTAAAAAGCAGAACTAAACAAGAAGAGGAGAAATGAGAGAAATTAGTCTGTAGTTAAAAATCTATATCAGAGAAGAGGTGAACTTTGACACTGTGCTTAAAGTGGGACTGGAGGAATGATTCTTGAATAATGGTAAGACAAGTTGTGCGTGTAAAACCCATTTACTGTATGCCATTTTACTTTTCATCTCTCATTCCACTACACCTAATTCAATAATTCTTTTGATATTTCATCTTTAGGTACTGGGGTTTTTTTCACTATCCCTTATGTCTAACACACATAGCGAGTATGATGCCAACACCCATCTTCACTTTATAAATTATATAGGACTTGGGGACAAGAATCACATATCTGTGTCTTCCACGCATGCCTTTCCTTAGAAAAATAGAGGATGGTGGCAGATTAAGATTTTGATTTACCTCTTGAAGCTAGGAACTCAACACAGTATTCTTCTGTCTGATTATTGGGTTCCCCTTTGTTCCAGGCTGTATAATTAAACACAGATCCATCCTTCCATTTCCAGAGGTTCTAAAATACATCAGCGCTACAAGTTAAATACCAGGGCAATCAATTTCATTTTCTACAGCAACTTTACAACTGTAGCCCAAAAGGCTTTGAAGTCACAGAGCAGTAGAATAAATATTGAGAGGAGAGAAAAGGTGAGGAAAGGGTGAGATGTGATGAGTTAACAGATTTGATGGGGGGGGGGGGGGGGGGGGGACAAAAGAAAAGATGTCCTCACTTAGCATTTACTAACTGAGAAATAATTAGAAATATGGAGAGAGAGAGGAAAAAGTGTGTGAATAGGAAAGAAATCTCGCCAGTTTGGGGGAAAATTGGCTAATCAACAGTATATAAGAACTTTTAAATAAAATACAGAAGAAGCAAGTACTGAGGGACTGGAAATTCCAGCGAAACAAGCTCCCACAATAAAAAATGTGAGAAACTTCTATCTTCTGCAGCCTAGAACCAAACCTACTGGTTAGGGAATTGCTCCTTTCAAACTACTTTCCCAGCTTTCGGGCAACGGTTACTGATGGGTTAGCGTGGCGGTAAGGGCTCCCCGCCTCATGGCCACACGGTAGGAGTTCTCTTACCATATGGCCTTGTTTGAGGGCTTTGTACCTACTGTGGTTAAAAAGGGCCCTGGCGCAAAGAAAAAATGGCCGCTGCTGCTAGCACAGGGCCCTTTTTCCCGCAGCTTAGTAAAAGGACCACTGTATTACTTATCCTTGTGTTTCATGACTTCTGGTACCCTTTGACCATGTGTATTTTGTATTACTATACTGCCTTTACTGATTTTTCAGGACAAGATGGTGTACAGCCTAAAGGAGCAAAGGAAAAGAACTACAAAATTAAAAAAAAAGAGCTAGAAATACAATTCAGAAGCACAAACAGGTAGAATGAGTGAAGGAGTAGCTTAGTGGTCAAGAAGGTTTGAAAACAGGAGACGGCATGAGCCTATCTGGCCCATTATGTGGGCTGAAGCCAGTAGGTGGAGCTTGTTGCCTTATCAATTTCACTGTTTTGGGTGCACCAAGATAGTAGCTGCTGCTGCTGCATTGGGAGAGAATTGAAACCTTCTTGTGTGGACTGGGTGGAAATCAGCTTCAGTCCTGTGACATCATCAAACCTCCTTGTTGGTGGTTAGTGCAGCAGCCTGCGAACCCAGGCAGTGTTGCCAGGAGGGCGGTTTTCCCGCCCAATTGGGCGGTTTTCTGCAACCCGCCGCGGGAAATTTTTGCCCGTGGCGGGTTGCAGTTTTTGGGGCTTGTTTTGGGGTCTTTCGGCGGTTTTTTTTGTGGTTTTTCAGGCAGTGGGGGGCGGGGTTAGTGATGTTCTGGGCGGGGTTAGTGATGTTCTGGGTGGGGCCGATGACGGGGAGGCGGGGCCGTGACGGAAGAGGCGGGGTTGATGACGGCGGGGGTGGGGTGTCAGGGGTGGGGTTTGACTTTGGGCAGGTTTTGGGCTCGTTTGGGGGGGAAAAAATTTTCCACCTGGCAACCCTGAACCCAGGAAACTGTGTTTGATTCTCACTGCAGCTCCTTGTGAATCTGGGCATAGTGTCATGTAGTTTCACTTTAAGCCTCTACCCTTAGTCTTAAAGGTACTTTACAGCTTCTCACTACAGTCCTGCAGTCTGCTCAACATTTGTGTGATCACAGATTTTTATAGTTGATCTTTTATAAATAGATGTATGTTCTATTGCTTTCATTACAGTTTTAGCTGATGATTTTCCGCATTTCTCTATTACCTTTCCAGAATCATAGAGTCCCAACCAGACATTCTCCTTTCTCTGGTAGGCTGAAATGAAGGCGCTAATCATCATGCCTTCCATAGGGTTCAATATGGACACCAAGTGTGCACCGTAGGACTGGCAGTCATCCTGCAGGAAGCAAAGAGAGAGGCTAGTCTTTACCTAAAGACAGAAGCCATTTAATTTATACATTTATAATTGTTATAGCAGCTCAAGCAGAGTACAATACCAATACAATACTTATAGCCCGCACATACCCTTAATCAGTTCAATGTGGATAACAGCAAAAGAGAAAACCTAGGTCTAGCTACGGAAGATACAAAATAAGATTTTTTTTACATTGTTTATAATTATTACATTATAAAACTGTCTCTTACATGTTCAGTGTACAGTGCTGCGTATGTCTAGTAGCACTATAGAAATTATTAGTAGTAAACCTCTAACCCCATCAAAGAGAGAATAAATTTTAAGATCAACACAATGACCCACAAGATCATCCACGGCGAATCCCCTGGCTACATGAACAAATTAATCGACCTCCTTGCTAGAAACAGATCTATTTCTTCTTGAACTTATCTTAACCTACACCTTCCCAATTGTAGAGGAATTAAATACAAGACCTACTACGCATCCAGTTTCTCCTTTTTGGGCAGCCAGCTTTGGAACGCTCTACCCAGACCAATCCGATTAATAAACGACTACTTACCCTTTAGAAAAATGCTGGAAGCTCATCTCTTTAAGCAAACCTACCCTAATGCCCCAACCTAATCTCGCCAACTTCCACCCCCAATTCTGTTCTGACTTAAATACCAACCTCCCATCCTTCTCTTTCCATCTCTCCTTAATTTTATCCCTCCTTACCCTTTCTCCCAAATTACACTATCCTATCCTGTCTACCCTCTTTTATCCTAGTCATATATTATCTAGCTCAACTTATCATACACTATTAAGCCCAACTTTTACATTGTTTTACTACTGTTTTATTAAAATTCTATTAACTTTGTATTTCAAATTACTATGTAAGCCGCGTTGAGCCTGCATTATGTGGGAAAGAACGGGGTACAAATGTAATAATAATAATATTCACTTATTCAGTACTCATGTCTGTTTTATAAAACACATTTTTTTAAATAGCCTTGTGACATCATGCCGTCTCCTGTTATCAAACCTCCTTGTTGGTGGTTAGTGCAGCAGCCTGATAACCCAGGGAACTGGAGTTTAAGATGCTTTCTAAACTGTATATAACCAGTGGATAGTCTAATATCCATAGGACCGCACCTTTGTGGCCTGATAAGAGAAAATGGATCTAAAAAGCCGTTTATATTTTAATCCTTTCCCTGTTGGAAAACGTAAAAACCTGTAATTCCTTAGTCGTAATGGGCTTTATTCTATAAAGTTTATGCTCCAAAATAGATTATGCTCATAATTTAGGAGCATACATTTTAGGAGTGTACATTTAGGAGCATAACCTTTATAGAATAAGGCCCGATATACCTTTAGAAGGCAGAAGGGACACAAGCATGACCATATAATGTGGAATTTGTCCATCAATTTTAAACATCATAGTATATACCTTAAAGATTGTATGCTGTAGTAATAGCCAGTGGGCTTTGATGATGTGGTGATATGTTTTTTGGTAGCATATACCAGTCTCACTGCTATAGTCTGCAAAGTTTGTGATTTCTTCAATAAAATATTAGAATGCCATAGGTGGATAAACATCTGTTACTTGTTTCAAACAACATTTCCCTTGTACAAATACTATCCAGAACCTCACACATCTATGAATAAAATACATGTGCAAAAAACTAACTTACAAATCCTTCCATTAAGATAATCCATAATCTTTCTTAAACAGGCATGTCTTTAAATCTTTACAAAATTGCTATACATCTATTAAACGTCTTACATGTACCATTCACTTGTTCCAAGTATGTCATCATTGTTCTTTAAAGTGTGCTACCACTCTGATTTTTTTTTTTGTTACTCTGTCCTGGCTAACACCCTATCACAGGCTCCTGTCACTTCTCCAAGCTCAGACTATCATGAATTTCTGTAGCTTCAACCTCACCATGGATCCCTGTACTGCTTTCAAGTTCAGCATCCCATCACTAATATGCTAAACTTGCAGATGCTACAATATCGATCGCTGATCTCTGAGGCTCTTACAAGCTCAGCACCTCATCATGGTTCTTCACCCTTCACCCAACGCATAATTAAACTCTGGAATTTGTTGCCGGAGAACGTAGTGAAGGCGGTTAGCTTGGCAGAGTTTAAAAAGGGGTTGGACAGTTTCCTAAATGATAAGTCCATAGACCGCTACTAAATGGACTTGGGAAAAATCCACAATTTCGGGAATAACTTGTATAAAATGTTTGTACGTTTGGGTAGCTTGCCAGGTGCCCTTGACCTGGATTGACCGCTGTCAGGGGATCAGGATGCTGGGCTCGATGGACCTTTGGTCTTTTCCCAGTATGGCATTACTTATGTACTTCTTAACTCTACTGGTTCCCATTGCATGCACTGTGCCAATGTTTCATGCAGCTCCTTCATGTCATATGTTTGAGTATTTTGTTTTTGCGGCACACTTACGCCTATCCTCCCCAAACCATTCTCTGTAGCTCCCCTCTATTCACTATCTCTGTAGTGGGCAATATTCAAAGGGTTTAACCTCCAAACTTTGAAATTGAGGTTCCTAAACTGGTCTCTTTGAAAATGTAATAGGGCCGGGTTCCAAAATGTAGGATTCTAAAAAGTGGGTGGCAAAGGGAATGGACTTAGGACACAGGAAAAGTTGCTTAATGCTTCTTTTCAAACTTTGGTGCCTAACTTAGGATCCTAAGAGGCTAATTTTCAAAGTACTTAGACTTACAAAGTTACATAGGTAAGTCTGTGCTTTTGAAAATGAACACCTAAATCTATACAATCTTTTTAAAGAAAAAAGAAGGCCTAAATTTAGGATCATAACTTTCGGGGAATTTTCAGCTGAAAACTTAGCCACCTAAGATTGACTATAGATAGATGCTTAATTTAGGAGTTCAGGTGTTTAAAAAATATCAATCTTGTGCTGTGTTCTTAGTTCCTCTATAGCAGTGGTGTAGCCACAGGTTGGCCGGGGCCCACCCACTTAGAGCTCAGGCCCACCCAACAGTAGCACACGTTTAACGGTAGCTGGTGGGGATCTCAAGCTCTGCCAGCTGAAGACTTCCCCCTAATGGTAACGAAAACGCTACTCTCCATGATACCGGCACCTGTGCATGCTCAGTGGGAGAGAACACTTGGCGCCCACCCACTTCTTGCCTAGGCCCACCCAAAATCTGTTGTCTGGCTACGCCCTGCTCTATAGCTAATGCTATTTCAATCATATGCTTTCCTTTGAATATCATTTTGGTTATTAAGGTTTGTCTTTTTATATCCAAGGTTCCCTATACTGTTTACCCTATACTGTTTACTTATGTAGCATCCTCTACTGTTCCCTGAATTCCCCCTCTACCCAACACCCCCTTACTGTGTCATTCAGTACCTTTATACTTCATTTCCTGTAATGTTCTTGCAACTCCCCTAATCACAGACCTGTTTTAGTGCTGTTCCCTTCACAACATCTATCCTCAGTTCCCCCTGCAATGTTCGTACATTTTCCCTATCCCCAAATCCATTATTCTGTATTCTGGTGCTTCCTGCAGTTCCCTCTTTAACCAATGCTCATTCTACTAAGAGAATCAGACTGAGTGAAAGAAAGGGATTATAGATCATTGCTTCTCAAGCTTGTCCTGAAATAGACCAGGACCTCCACAATGAATATGCATGAGACAGATTTGCATCCACTGGAGGCAGTACAGGCAAATTTATTCCAAGCATATTCTCTGAGGATATCCTGAAAGCAGACTGGCCAGGGTGTACTCCAGGGCTGCTTTTAGAAACAATGCTCTAGAGCAAGGGTGTCCAACCTCGGCTCTCACTAGGTCAGGTTTTCAGGATTTCCCCAATAATTTTTTTTTGTTACATTTGTACCCCGCACTTTCCCATTCATGGCAGGCCAATGTGGCTTACATGGGGCAATGGAGGGTTAAGTGACTTGCCCAAAGTCACAAGGAGCTGCCTGTGCCTGAAGTGGGAATCGAACTCAGTTCCTCAGGACCAGAGTCCACCACCCTAACCACTAGGCCACTCCTCCACTGTTGCTACTATTTGAGATTCTGCTATTCCACTAGCAACATTCCATGTAGAAGTCGGCCCTTGCAGATCATCAATGTGGCCGCGCAGGCTTCTGCTTCTGTGAGTCTGACGTCCTGCTGCACGTACGTGCAGGACGTCAGACTCACAGAAACAGAAGCCTGCGCAGCCTTCTACAATGGAATGTTGCTAGCAACATTCCATGTAGAATCTCCAATAGTAGCAACATTCCATGTAGAATCTCCAATAGTATCTATTTTATTTTTGTTACATTTGTACCCTGTGCTTTCCCACTCATGGCAGGCTCAATGCAGCTTACATGGGGCAATGGAGGGTTAAGTGACTTGCCCAAAGTCACAAGGAGCTGCCTGTGCCTGAAGTGGGAATTGAACTCAGTTCCTCAGGAGCAAAGTCCACCACCCTAACCACAAGGCCACTCCTCCACTCCTATTCATAAGATCTATTTGTATACAGTACAGGCAGTGCATGTAAATAGATCTCATGTATATTCATTGATATGATACTAAATGAGTTATCATTGGGGAAATCCTGAAAACCTGACTAGGTTATGGCCCATGAGGACTGAGGTTGGACAACCCTGTGCTAGAGCAAGAGGCCATGGAAAGATAAGCAACAGTGGCAAGGATTTGGGTTTAGTGCCTACCCCTTTCAGTAATACCTCAAGGCAAGGTAAATTAACCTATAGTGAGTATTTTCCTGTCCTTGGAGGGCTTAAGTGTGTAACTGAGACAATAAAGTGACTCACCCAAGATTACAAGGAGCAGCAGTAGAATTCCAATCAGGCCACTGCTCTAAGCTGCTCTTCCGTAGATGTTGGAAGATCATCTCATAGGTCAAAACAATAGTGAGTTTTAGCAGAAATGGAAGACTAGAGAAAAAATTTCCAGTCACAGTAATCACATAATTTGGTTGCAGAGCCCCTGACACATCATTAAAAAAAAAAAAAGAAGTGAGTAAATACCTCAGCCTCTTGCCAGATCTGTCTGTTCCTGAAGTATCCGTAGCAGTATGAATTGTAAAATAACCAGCCCATAGGACATATGGGTTTCATGGTGTATGCCCTGTGAACTAAACACAGGAATGACAGATTAATAGGGTGCACTACTCTCATTACATCAAGCCCTAGACAATGTTGCAGGCTTTGTGCTCACAGGCCATGTTAATTTAGTCTATAACTCTACTCTAGAAGTATTGATTTTTTTTGTTTGCATTTTTACTTTCTGCCATTTACCAGCTATTGTCATATCCTTGACTAATTTTTATTTATTTCGATTTTGCTCACACCTTTTTCAGTAGTAGCTCAAGGTGAATTACATTCCAGGTACACTGGATATTTCCCTGTCTGGCTCACAATCTAATTTTGTACCTGAGGCAATGGAGTGTTGATTGACTTGCCCAACACCACAAGGAGCAGCAGTGGGATTTGAACCAGGCACCCCTGGATGTCAACACTGGTGCTCTAACCATTAGGCCATGCCTCCACTCCAGCCCTGATGCTTAATCTTTCTTTCTGCTACTCTCCATATACTGTCCATGATACCTAGTCTCTCTACTCTTCATGCCCCACCACAAGCCGATTCATATGCCTGTTTGTTATAGTACCAAAGTGATACATGTGAGACAGTTCCCAGCAGTTTGTGGTTCTACTACTACTACTACTATTTAGCATTTCTATAGCGCTACAAAGCGTACGCAGCACTGCACAAACATAGAAGAGAGACAGTCCCTGCTCAAAGAGCTTACAATCTAATAGACCAAAATAAAGCAAGCAAATCAATTAATGTGTAGAGGAAAGAGGAGAGGTGGGTAGGTGGGGGCGAGTGGTTACAAGTCAAAAGCAATGTTAAAGAGGTGGGCTTTCAATGTAGATTTAAAGATGGTCAAGGATGGGGCAAGACGTAGGGGCTCAGGAAGTCTATTCAAGGCATAGGGTGCAGCGAGACAGAAGGGGTGAAGTAAGTTCTAGAGGACTTACCAGTAGAACCGACTTCATAGTAAGAGAAGCCAATAAGGATGAACAGCAGGTGGCAAACCATGTGATGCTTCTACAATAAAAATAAGAGAATTGTGTTGAGCTGCCGATACGGTACTGGTATTAACTGTTAACGGTGCTGCAGAAGTGTCCATCAGCACAGGACATGGCTCTGCTTTCCAAACCAAGCATAGAGCACTTCACTTATGTAATGATTTTTGCACTTCTAGGAAACCAAAAGGAAGGTAACCTGTCCTGTGGGGCAGGTACAACCCCGTTTATATTCTTGTGCAAACTTGATGGGCCATGATGGTCTTTCTGTGACATCGTTGGCTAGGTTACTCTATTCCCAGCTGGGGCTGCAGTAGTAGAAAGTAAGACTATTTCCCAATTGTGGAAACTAGGTGCAGTGTTAGCAGCTTCAGTAGCTGGAGAACAAGGACAGGGCCGGGCAGACTTCTACGGTCTGTACCCTGATGGCAACTTCAGAAGTTGGAAAACAAGGACAGGGCCGGGCAGACTTCTACGGTCTGTACCCTGATGGCAACTTCAGAAGTTGGAAAACAAGGACAGGGCCGGGCAGACTTCTACGGTCTGTACCCTGATGGCAACTTCAGAAGTTGGAAAACAAGGACAGGGCCGGGCAGTCTTCTACGGTCTGTACCCTGATGGCAACTTCAGAAGTTGGAAAACAAGGACAGGGCCGGGCAGTCTTCTACGGTCTGTACCCTGATGGCAACTTCAGAAGTTGGAAAACAAGGACAGGGCCGGGCAGACTTCTACGGTCTGTACCCTGATGGCAACTTCAGAAGTTGGAAAACAAGGACAGGGCCGGGCAGTCTTCTACGGTCTGTACCCTGATGGCAACTTCAGAAGTTGGAAAACAAGGACAGGGCCGGGCAGACTTCTACGGTCTGTACCCTGATGGCAACTTCAGAAGTTGGAGAACAAGGACAGGGCCGGGCAGACTTCTATGGTCTGTGCCCTAAAAATGGCAAGGACAAATCAAGATCAAGCATGCATATGTATTCACATCCTACCTTATACTATGAATTTATCTTGTTGGGTAGACTGGATACCACACAGGTCTTTTATCTGTCAGCATCTACTATGTTACTATGTGAGGGGTCTTGCTAGCTCTTGATTGTAATGCAGTAGAGAAGGTCGGTAGATGTAGATGCAGTCAGGAAGTGAGAGAGGCTCCTCCCCACCCCCACAGTAGTAAAATGTGCTTCATCTCCCAGCTATATATATGCAGTAATCAGAAGGTAAGGAGGGTTCTTGGCTTACCTGGAAACGATGCCTTTCTTCTTACAGTTTAGTATTAGGAAGTGAGGACTGTGTCTTGCAGTCTTGAGTTATTGTGCTGGTTTTCAGCTAGTTCTTTATTTCATCAAGTATTATTTTCTTATTTCTTAGTCTTTCAGAACACTTCCTAAATTGGAATTATGTTCTATGTGTTATAGGTGTCTTACGCTCACTCTGTCTCTCTCTCTCCATGACTTCCTGTCAGAGGAAAACACTCCCTGACGGAATATGACTACTGATAAAAAGAAAATAATTAGCCATATTTATTGTTTTATTGGGTCATAATCTGAAGAGTAGAAGAGAGACACCCAGTGCACCTCCCGCAGAGACAACATACTGCATCATTTCTGATAATCTTTAGGACGCTGCCAGAAGCAGATGGGATGCTTTGCTTGCTCAAAGGGGTTGGACTCTCATGATGATCTGCCGTCAGGATGCATGGAAACTTTCTGCCTAAAACAGAGGATTTCTTAATTTATTACCTTTCAGAATACAGGTGTGATGCCTGCCTTGTGATGGTATTTTTGAGAAGACATCTGGTTCCACCTTCAGCCACATTTAAACTTATTTTTTTTTATTTTGGAAGATTTGAATAAACATCACTCATGCTGATATATGTACTGATGCAGTTTCAGTAAAGTTTTGTTACATTTGTATCCCACGCTTTCCCACTCATGGCAGGCTCAATGCGGCTTACATGAGGCAATGGAGGGTTAAGTGACTTGCCCAGAGTCACAAGGAGCTGCCTGTGCCTGAAGTGGGAATCAAACTCAGTTCCTCAGGACCAAAGTCCACCACCCTAACCACTAGGCCACTCCTCCACTCAACCAAACCTTTGGTTTTATAAAATACATAGAGCTGTACCGAATAGCATATTTTATTTGGCTTGAATACAAATAATGGATATTGAGCTTTAGCACATTAAATAATAAAAGAGGCAACGTGAAATCAGAGATCAAGTGTTTATTTCAGTAGGATTTTGCACAGTAGAACCCTGGATTATTTATATTCAAGTTTAAAGCACTATTTGGCCAAATACAAATAATGTATTTGCGGCTGAGCCAAATCAAATACAAATATTCGGTTCATATGAGAGCACTCAAAAAGAACAGAGCCGGAGGTAATGACCTTAATATGTGGTTGGTGTGATTTTCTAATCTGTTCTATAGAGTAAGAATGCGCTTTCATGTATGCGCTCTTCCCATCAGGCTCTGGCTGGTGAGGGTGTCATCATTCTATGATCTTGTAAGGATCTTAGGACCCTCACAGGTACATATAGAATTGCCATGAACTTAAGATTCTGGGGCAAGTAACATAGTAGATGACGGTAGAAAAAGACCTGCACGGTCCATCCAGTCTGCCCAAGAAGATAAATTCATATGTGCTACTTTTTTATTTGTACTGTCCTCTTCAGGGCACAGACCGTATAAGTCTGGCCAGCCCTATCCTCGCCTCCCAACCACCAACCCCGCCTCCCACCACCAGCTCTGGCACAGACCGTATAAATCTGCCCAGCACTATCCCTGCCTCCCACCACTGGCTCTGGCACAGACCGTATAAGTCTGTCCAGCACTAGTCCCACCTCCCAACCACCAGTCCCGCCTCCCACCACCAGCTCTGGCACAGACCGTATAAGTCTGCCCAGTCCTATCCCTGCCTCCCAACCACCAGCCCCAACACAGACCGTATAAGTCTGCCCAGCACTAGCCCCGCCTCCCAACCACCAGCTCTGCCACCCATTCTAGGCTAAGCTCCTGAGGATCCCTTCCAAATGTTCATAATAAGCTCTCTGAGCAAGGACCACAATTTTGAATTTGCGTTCTATAACAAACAAGCCTACAGTCTGAACTGGTTCTCCCATAAAAATGTACTGGAATTATTTTTTTTGAAGGGGGGGGGAGGGAGGGCAAGGCTTCATTTCTCTTCTGGCTCCACCACCTGCAGAAACTTCCTGCAACTCACCTCCTTCCTTCCTAGGACTAGTGTTGCCTTTCCACCGGTTGGATCCTACTCACACTCCTTCTGTTGCTAGTTACACTAGAAGCAGGAAAGGCAGACTCACCCATTGCACGGGAAGTAAAGGACTTCAGAAAGTTTTAAATTAATAAAAACATGAAGACAGTGTAAAAATCTGCTGAAATGTTAATTTACAAAAAAAAAAAAGGTGAACCCCAAACCTCCTGAGTCCTGAGCTCATCTCACAGGGCCCTCTTAAACTTTTGAGAAGGCTGTACATAGTTTGCCAACGCCTAATCTGACCCTGTCCGCACTAGGGAGTAGTTGAAGTCCACACAGCAAACAACCAATATGACAACTGCATGATTTAGTCATGAGTTTTCACACTACAAATAAACTGAAATAGAGATCAAAAGGAATCAGTGTATCCCATAAGAGACAGGGAATGAATTACACCCCTATATGCATGCATTTTTGACTGGAAGGTTAGGATGTGGCGGAGGGTAGTTTCAGTGGCGAGAACAGGGAGAAGGCACAGTTTCCTAACTGCTACGCTTCACTTTGCTGCAGTATCTGGAACTGCTTCTTCCATAGATATGCACTGGGGCCTTGCAGGGGGAGGGGCAGTTTATTTCTCTGGAACCCCTGATCTGGCCTATTTTCAAATATGACATGTCTTCTTACCAGATTTTCTTCCTGCCAAGTTTCACCCTATTCCATTAAATTTTGCCTCCAGACAGACAGACAGACAGACATTCTCAACCACTTTTGTATAAATTCTTTCCAACCCACTTTGGTTTACAATGAATACAAAGTAAAAAGGTGAGGTAGACAGAAGGAAAGATTAATAAATCCACTACATGCTCGAACTGCAGACATTTATTCTCATTTTGCTTTATGATCAATAAAAGAGGAACAACATCATGTCTCAAGTCAGTTGACAGAACACGCTTTAATAGTATACAGCATAAGAAAGCAAAACTATATACAGTTTATTCAAAGTGCCGTGATATTGGTGGTCTAATTAAGCACTTACTGCCAGATTCTATGTAGCACACAAGGAGATCCGTGCTGAAATCCCGGCGTATTCTATAACAACGCACGTAACTTAATTGGCTTAACAAGCTAATCAACATTGATAACAGCGCTTAACAAGCAATGAGCACTAACTGGCAATAATTTGAATTTACATGTACCGCTCGTTAAGTGTATTCTGTAACGAACTGCGCCTAAATTCTAATGCGCACAGTTCAAAAGGGGCATGACTATAGGCGAGGAAACGGGCATTCCAAAATTTATGCGTGTAGTTACAGAATACGGCCCAGTGCACATAAATCTACACACAGGGATCTATGCCATGATTTTTCATTGGTGTAAACGAAGGCACACAGTTTTAGGCGCTAGGATAATCGACTAAACGTATTCTATATACCGCACCTAAATCTAGGTGCTGCTTATAGAATACACTTATATGCAAAACAAAAAAAGTAGAGGGTTCTCACGGAGTAAAACCACTTCGTATTAATTAGGGAAGAGTCTCATATCATCACCACGGTGGGTTTCACTTCACTCACTCGGTGAACCTCTGCCCGTGTATGTTCTAATCACAGACTCAACCCCCACCCTTCCTACATGTATGAAACCTTCTGTGCTGGTATCATTAGCGATATTTAGCTACTCTTAACATTACGATAATTATTCACGTAGGTGGCTGCGTGGCACTTATCTGTGTCTACCGGTGTGCTCAAATACCCTGGCAGGTGCCTGTTTCGCTCTCCAAGCTTTGTCAAGGAGGAGTCAAAGCACCGGACTGTTTTACTGCTTCCTAATTGCCTCACGCTCATTACACTTAGGCAGAAATGTTTACCGTGCTGATTTTTTTAGGCATCTTATATAAAATCTGGCCCTTAATGGGTAACCACTTCGAGAACAGCACAAGTTAACAAATGCTTTAAAATGAGCTGAAAGAGTAAAATGTCTTTATACATTCTCTCTAAATAAAGGGGCCTGACTATAAAATTACAGATCTCCAACTTAAAACAAAATTCACTCCATTAAGATAGTTAACACTGGCACGTTGTTGGGTTTAGCCCTAGTTGACTAAGTACAGTTTACTCAGACTTGATATACGCTTCCCAACCATAGCAATCGAAGCAATTTACAATAATAAACTACAATAATCACAAGAAAGGAACACCATTAAAAAAAAAAACAGTAAAACACAGTCACCCAAGAACTCACAACCAACCATGCCAATCACACAAAATTAAAAGCAAAAAACAAGAACATGTCCATCCTTCAATTACTTGAAAGAAAAAAAACAAAACGGCAGTTTTTGCTTGTAACCTCACTCCTATTCCAAGCTTCCAGCTCATTCAGAATCTGCTTCAGCAATACTCAGTACTATTTATGTTTAAGGTATCAAAGGTTTTTCACTTGCAGCTGCTCCGTTTTCCATCCCCTTATTCTTTCCATCAATTCAACCCTATTCACCTTTCTGCCTAATCTAATCATTACAAGCTGCAGGCGACAGGCACAAACTGCAGGTCCTTCCAGAGCCCTGTGCAAGTCTCAAGATGGTTGGCAGTTGAGCCGTGTCTAGAAATGTCTCTTTCCCAAGGTTGCAAAACCATCTTCCTGCTGACTCTAGCAATCAGAGGCCAGAAATCTCTTGCACAGAAACAGTACCACTGGGCTCGACACCTGCCCACCTCCAGACTGAGAGCCAGATGCACTAACTCCATGGAAAGAGCCCTTCCCTTACTGATCCCTTAGCGAATCGGTAAAAAAACGGGCATGCATGAAGGAAATTGCATGCAAATGAGCTGTTCGCTGTTAGCTCATTTGCACGCGATTTCCTTCCTAAGGAGGGGAAGCCAGTCGGCCAGCTGAGCATGCGCAGAGCAGCCAAGCATTATGCTGGCTGCTCTGCGCATCCCAAAGACAGCTTCATACACTTCCTTCACCATTCAAAAAAAAAAAAAAAAAAAAGGACATCCCTGTCGAGCAGTTGGACGTTTTTTTCTTTCAGATTTTGTGATGGGCGTCTTTCTCTTGGACATGTTTTTCTTATGTGTCCGAAATGACCACGTCGGAGAGAATTGGGAATCGTGATGTGTGAGGACGTCCAAATCAAAACTATATGGACGTCCTTTTCAATTATACCCCTCCAGGTCTCAGCCAATCACAGCGCGTTTAGCTGTTACTGATGTCAGCTAAACGCGCTGTGATTGGCTGAGAGAGACCTGGAGGGGCATAATCGAAAGGGACGTCCAAATAGTTTTGATTTGGACGTCCTCGCATGTCCTGGATCCCCTCCGGCGTGATCATTTCGGACACATAAGAAAAACATGTCCAAGAGGACGCCCATCACAAAATCGGATGGAAAAACCGTCTAACTGCTCGTCAGGGACGTCCTTTTTTTTTTTTTTGAGTGAAGGATACGGACGTTTTTTTTTTCTACCTATTTTTGCGATGGGCGTCCTCCTCTGCATGGGTCACGCGCAGCCCCAACGGGAGGAGAAGACCTCCCATTAGGTTTTCCACGGTGCATGGGGTCGGAAAACGGCTGTGCATCTGCTTTGCATGCGCATTATAATACTAATTAGCTCATTATAATAACCTGTAGATCATTTGCATTCCGTTTTCGTTCGCTGCTACCGTGACAGGAAAATGGCTCGGACAACCCTTTTGTGCATGTCTTGTTTTACCACTTGCTCGCTAGACTGGCAAGAACTGGTTTAAAAACCACGCTGCTGGCTCGTTAAGTTTAGTGCATCTGGCCCCAAGACAGAGTCCCACAGGGCTTCTTGTAACATTTTACCCTTGCATCAAAAATTTATGACTATGTAATCTCAGCATTTCTGCACTTTTTTTGTGATTGTATGAAGGGCATTTTGGCAAACAGTGCTTTATTCAGAGTTGGACATTTTGTACACTGCTTCACCCTATACACATGTCGAAACATACATGTATGTATGTGTGGTGTTTGGAAATACACCTGTACTTTTCAATTTTCAAAAGTATGCATGCATATTTTATCAGCAAAAATATGTAATTGTGCCTGGGTACTTTTCCTTAGGCAATTCTCAAAGTGAAAGCATGTGCACATTTTCACCTAGAAAACTGATGGTCCATGGGTAGTAAAAGTACAACCAAGATGTATCTTTCTTTCTGGGTAGTCTTAAAAAGGCAGCCTCACTGGAAAGTAATTTCAGGGAGGATCTGTGTTAAGCAGTATCAAATAAAGATGAGCAGGTTCTGGTGCAAACACTTGAGTAAAGCAGAACCAAGTCGTTCAGCTCCCTGGCCAAGGTTGATCTTTCATTCGTTTCCCAGCATTTTCCAGTCTGCACATACGTTCACCTTGAAAACATCTCAGGAGGTGAAAAATGCTACTGAGCAAGTTTTTAAGCTTTTAGAGGGGTGGAAAACTCCCAACTTTTTGTATTACGTTCCGACAACAGCCTTAATGCTTCCCTTTACCTCAACACAGTACTCCTGGTTTATGGTTTTGATGGGGGGAGGGGAACCCCCTAGAGTATTATACATCACTGCCAGCTTGCAGTCAGTTCAGTTCTGAAGGAAGTGCTGGCACCTGCTATTTGGATTCCGTGGTTGGCTGGCTGCAGGAACCACTCCTGGTTTTCAGCTGAGACTGAGCAATATCTGCTAGTGCGCTCTGTATCTTTTCCAGCAGCATGTCGCCACGGTAAACAACTTCTTCTAGGCGGGATGCGGCTTCGTGGTTCTCCTCTTCTAACTGGTACAAACTAGCAGCCTTACAAAAGAAAGCAAGCAACCAATCAGTGAATGTTCACAAAAGAAATCTTTTTTTTTTTGTTTTCTTACATTTGTACCCTGCGCTTTCCTACTCATGGCAGGCTCAATGCGGTGGGCAATGGAGGGTTAAGTGACTTGCCCAGAGTCACAAGGAGCTGCCTGTGCTGGGAATCAAACTCAGTTCCTCAGTTCCCCAGGACCAAAGTCCACCACCCTGACCACTAGGCCACTCCTCCACTCAAGAGCTACTAATTAAAAATAAGTTGACAAAAAGGTCCTACACTTTTTTTTTTTTTTTATAAACTAGGAAACAGTTACAATAAATCCTATATTTGTTCTCTCCTTTGAGAATTGCAGGAATGGGCCAAATTTGTGGAGAAAATGGAGGAGCTATGTATGGTTCTTGCTGTTCTAGCTTTCCTTTGTTTCTGAGATTCACGATATACCACCTTTCTGTGGTACAACGAAAGAATTACATGCTCACCATTTTCACGCCTGGATTTTATTAAAGAGGAAAGCAAATTGAGTGAGCAATATGGAAGGATACAGTAGAAACAGTGTCAGATAAGGGGCCACTTGACCTTTCCGTTCTGCCCATGTGTCTACAGACTGTGCTATCACAGGTCTTACTCAATCTGTGGTCTTCATTAGGGACAGAAAAAAAATATCTAGAAAATAAGGGATGTGCCAGTTTCTCTTTCAGGAGCCAGGGCAAACATTTTTCATTTATAGTTTACACCTTCTTGTTTTTCCCCAAATCTTAGATTTATTGTTTGTTTGGGGGTTTTTTTTTTTGCCTTGTTTTATTTTCCTTTTGGACATCAGGAAAAGTCATCATTGACAGCATCAAGGCTTGGATGGTGCCCTAGCTACAGCCAGAGAGGTTTTAGGTTTTTCTTAGCATGAATGAGGAACTGCACATGCTCAGTCATCTACAAGAGTTTACGATGAAAATGATTTTGAAATTCAAAGGGAAGGTAGGAGGGTATGTGTTACTAACTTAGCCTATTATCTAGAGAGAAACACCATCTTCAACGCTGAACTTAATAGGTAGGTGAGGGAAAGAGGACAGAGAATGCTGGAGATAGGGGGGGAGGAGGAGAGAGAGAAGAGTGAGAGATGCTGAGCCTGATTTAGGAGGGGTAGAGGGAAAGATAGAAAAAAAAGTGTGTGTGTGGGGGTGGGGGGGAAGAAAGACAGCACTTTCTCCACAAGCCAATACAAAGGAAACTGGGCGACTGCACAAAATGTGGAGTGATTTTTTTTATTTGTAAGTTAACTCTTGAAAACATTCTTGAATCCTCATTGCCCAAACTTGGTCTCCCAGTAGGAGACCAAATGGAAATAGCAATCAGAAGTAAAAGATATGACCTGAGCTCCTTTTGAGAGCAGGATGGGAGTCCCAATTATTAGGAAAGCAAGCTACATGGGAGGTGGAGCAGAAGATACTGTTGGACAGTCCCTGTTGCTACACTCCGTGAGTATCAGGACTGGTTGAGGCTCAGTTTAAAGATGATGCTGGGAAACAGGAAGTTGTTCCCCAAAACAGAAATGGCTACACAAGTCAAATGCTAAGACCTTGCTACAGAGGTGGTTTTTTTTTCTTTTATAAACAGATTCCCTATTACCAGTGTTGATACCTGTTCCTAAATCCTAAGCGTCTCATCCACCTGTAGCAAGTTCCTACCTCCATTTTCTGGTATGGGTTTTTCATATGATTCTGCTCAACCTCTTGAATATGTTTACTTTAAACCGTCAGCTCTAGAGTGTACTTACTGCAATTACCAGCCTCATATCCTCTGTTATCTGTAATTCCTGTGCCAAGGAAGTTATTTGGAGATAAAGAGACTGCAAAGACTACTACTGGGAAGAAAAAGCTGTCCAGACAGCTAAGGAAGGGTAAAGGAAGGGCAAGTAGAAGAAAAAGAAAACAAAAATGGTACTGCGCTGAAAGTAGAGATGAAAGCAAAAAGGGAGAAAAGGATGAGGAGGGGCGGGGGAGAAACAGAATAAAAGAGTTGCAGGAAAGATAGGAAGCAAATAAAAAAAATAAAAAGAGAAGCAACCTAGACTACAAAATGTACTGCATGTTAACACTGGCACCTCACGATAAGTCTGACGGCCTGAAGTTCTCAAAGAAAAAGAAAGTGGAAGCTTCTGCAGAGAAAGTTATATAATTTATATGTAGGTATTACAGAATAATACAAAAAAAAAAGTCACACTGAAGACAGGAAAATTATGGACAGTTCAAAGAAGAAAAGGATTACAAAAAAAAATCACCTTTCGCTAATAACTTACCTGCAAAGCTGCGGTTGATTCTTCACTAGGCAATGAATCTATAAGTACATCTATATCCTTAGCCGTCCGTGCAATCAATGCAGCAAAAAGTTGGGCATACTCTGTGAAGAGAGGTTTGTTAAATATTTTATCAAATATAGCACATTTTCTTTCCCTCACTGCAGCAAAAGTATCAAAACAGTTGTTTCCATTTTGGTTTTTAGTATTTTATTTTGTAAACCACTTCAATCTTTGTATAGGAAAAGCAGTATAGTAAATTTTAATATAAACAGTAACACAAGCCCTGCTTCCTTTCCCTCAGGCTGTCACACTTTTTCATTTCTCTCTTATTACGTACTGCGTTCCTGGAAAAATCAAATACATGAAACAAAGCACTATTAAAACCAAAACCGAAGGAGCTTGCAGTGAACTACAAGAGCAACTCATCTCCAAGTGAGTATATACATTTTCCCCATAAGAAATAATTCAAGCCAACCCAGGGCATGTTCCCTGGTCAGTATATCAAAAATACCTCCCCAAGCTCCAACTTGCTATCCCACACCCCTGTTCTAGGCCTCCTACGGCATCAGCTGCAATGCTGCTGCCATTCCCCACCTTCTCTGGAGCTTCACCAGGCCTAGCTGCAATACAGGATTGAAGGGAGGCATGGACTGATGATTTTTTTGTCCATCTGACAAAATCCCATATATAGATTTTACAACCCCATTTGGGGAACATGGCCCAACAGTTTGGGAAGCGCTGGTACAGCTGATTGAAATAGTAAAATTGTGCATTTTTACCTTCTGTTGGATTAGCAGGTTGATCCTTGTTAATTGCTGTCTGAATATTGTTGAAAGAAGCAGGAGGAGCACACTGCTGCAGCACGCCAATTGCATTGCAAAACTGATCTGCAAGCTGAAGACACAAACCCATTTCATAAGGACAGAATAAAGTTGGTGCAGCACCCTATAGTGATAATTACACTATCCATTCTTTGAAAACACTTGTAGTAGGCGACATCCATTGAGCGATCTTGGGTCGAGGCATTTTTCTACCTCCTGATACATTTTCTCTGAAATCTAGGAGCCAGCAGCTGATACCCCTTCTACACCTCCTTCCCTAAAAGCAAAGTTCAACAGTTGTATTGGAGAAAATGTCTAATCCCTTTCCCCCAAGGGCTGCCACAGTTCCTTTAAACCTGATTTGCTATGGATATTTTTCCATTCTGTGTCTAAGATTAGTAAAAGAAAATCCTAAATGCACCACTACATAACGCTGACAAAAGTACGCAGACCAGCAACCTTCATACCCTAGCGTATCCTCTCCCTCATTACTCTCTTAGGGGTCCTTTTTACTAAGGTGTGCTGAAAAATGGCCCGCAGTAGTGTAGGCATGTGTTTTGGGCGCGCGCAGATCCATTTTTTAGCGGGCCTGCAAAAATGCCTTTTTTTTTGCCGAAAATGGACGTGCAGCAAAATAAAAATTGGCGAACGTCCATTTTGGGTCTGAGACCTTACTGCCAGCCATTGACCAAGTGGTAACGTCTCACACGTTAACTGGGCGATAATGACCTACGTGCGTGTAGCGGACGCACGCCAGAAAATAAAAATTTTTTTTCGGACACGCATCAAAAATGAAATTACCGCAAGAGGCACAGGGTAGTCGGGCGCTAACTCCAAATTGGTGCACGTCGGGTGCATATAGACACTTAGGAGGCTTAGTAAAAGGGCCCCTTAATGATCAATCTTCCCACTCATTCCTAGCAGTCTCAACCCCCACCCCACTACTCTCCTCCTCTCCCCCGTGACACCTTCTACGGTGCTAGTCACCTTGCAGTGCTGCTGCTGCTTTGCACTGTGCAGCTCTCAATGAGCTTGAGCCTTATGCTGCAAGAACTCTTGCTCTGGACTTGAGGTGTAAAGTATCACAGGGCCAGTGTGGAGTTACCGTTCTATTTTGACAGCAATACAAAAATCTCAGGTGCAAAAGGAAAAGCCTAGTCACCAGAGTGGCATGGTGCCCAGGATCTGCTGAACTTTAAATAAAACATAGTAAAACATGGCTCACTCTTTTTCCCATCCAGTCGTTCACTTAATATCAGTATCTTACATGATCTTGTAGAACATGAAATCTATTTAGCATATTCCCCTTAATATCTGTAACTTCACCTCAGATGGCTCCTTTGTTATCTCACTGCATCTTTATACCGGCCCTGATGTAAGCATGCAGCATTAACAGTTAAAAAAAAAAAAAGACCCCAAAACCCTGCACTGAATTCTTCTTTGGTTTCGGGTTCCTTTTTAAACATCAGGAACAATTTGTTATTCTTTTGAGCTCCTTACATCTTTATTGGAAATTTCATGAAGTTACGGACAAAATTTCAATAATAAACCAAAATAAAATACCATAGAATCATATTGCACACAATTAAGAGGTCATCATAAAGTCCTATTAAGATATTTATCCAGGGATCAGCCAACAAACACAGTCCTATCTCAATAAACCTTCGCTGCCACTTCTAATTCAAATTTGTGTGTGTTGCATATCATATTCTACCAGACGGAAAAGTCCCATTATAAAACTGCCTTTCCAATGAAGCAGAATTACTATTAATGCAACAGAAATCAAACACAGTAAAAGGTTGTGAGTCTTCCTTTCAGACAACTACAGCCCCACTGCCCTCCAGATTTGAACATTATTATTATTATTTAATGCACTTGTAGCCCACATTTTCCCACCTTTTTGCAGGCTCAATGTGGCTTACAAAGAACTGTTATGGCATTGCCATACCAGGGTAAAGAATACAATTGTTATTACAAAGAAGTCACAGAAGACAAGAGGATCTGGTCAAGCAGTTATTGAAAAATGCATTCTGGATACAGGTGGAGAGGTTTTGTGTTAAAGTTAGTTAAGGGTTCTCGTGGTAGGCCTTGTTAAAGAGATAGGTTTTCAGAGATTTGCGGAAATTAATTAATTCTTTAATTGTTTTCAAGTGAGTGGGGAGTGTGTTCCATAATTGCGTACTCATGTAGGAGAAGCTGGTCGCGTGTGCTAATTTGTATTTCAATCCTTTATAACCAGGGAAGTGTAGGTTAAGAAAGGTGCGGGACGATTACTACTACTACTACTACTACTATTTAGCATTTCTATAGAGCTACAAGGCGTACGCAGCACTGCACAAACATAGAAGAAAGACAGTCCCTGCTCAAAGAGCTTACAATCTAATAGACAAAAAATAAATAAAGTAAGCAAATCAAATCAATTAATGTGAACGGGAAGGAAGAGAGGAGGGTAGGTGGAGGCGAGTGGTTACAAGTGGTTACGAGTCAAAAGCAATGTTAAAGAGGTGGGCTTTCAGTCTAGATTTAAAGGTGGCCAAGGATGGGGCAAGACGTAGGGGCTCAGGAAGTTTATTCCAGGCATAGGGTGCAGCGAGACAGAAGGCGCGAAGTCTGGAGTTGGCAGTAGTGGAGAAGGGAACAGATAAGAAGGATTTATCCATGGAGCGGAGTGCATGGGAAGGGGTGTAGGGAAGGACGAGTGTGGAGAGATACTGGGGAGCAGCAGAGTGAGTACATTTATAGGTTAGTAGAAGAAGTTTGAACAGGATGTGAAAACAGATAGGGAGCCAGTGAAGCGACTTGAGGAGAGGGGTAGTATGAGTAAAGCGACCCTGGCGGAAGACGAGACGGGCAGCAGAGGTTTGAACCGATTGGAGAGGGGAGAGGTGACTAAGTGGGAGGGCAGCAAGAAGCAGATTGCAGTAGTCTAAACGAGAGGTGACAAGGGTGTGGATGAGGGTTTTGGTAGAGTGCTCGGAAAGAAAGGGGCGGATTTTACAGATGTTGTAAAGAAAGAAACGACAGGTCTTGGCGATCTGCTGGATATGAGCAGAGGAGGCGAGAGAAGAGTCAAAGATGACCCCAAGGTTTCGAGCTGAGGAGACAGGGAGAATGAGAGAGCCATCAACAGAAATAGAAAATGAGTGGGGAGGTGGGTTTGGGGGGAAAAATGAGAAGCTCGGTTTTGGTCATGTTTAATTTCAGGTGGCGTTGAGACATCCAGACAGCAATGTCAGACAAGCACGCTGAAACTTTGGTTTGGATGCAAGGTGAGATATCAGGGGTAGAAAGGTAGATTTGGGAGTCATCAGCATAGAGATGGTAGGAAAAGCCATGGGATGAGATTAATGAACCAAGGGAAGAAGTGTAGATAGAAAAGAGGAGGGGACCAAGCACAGAACCCTGAGGTACGCCGACAGGCAGAGGAATAGAAGTAGAAGAGGATCCACCAGAGTGAACACTGAAGGTGCGGAGGGAGAGGTAGGAAGAGAATGTTAATATGTGTTGTAGCTTGAGGCCTATCCACTGGAATGGTGGCGGGCCAAGTTACTGGGCTTTGGCCAGCTGAGCAGCCCTGACTAGGCCTGATAACCCACTGATGGCCTTATAGTTGAGAACCTGCAAAAGCAGGATTGCAGGAGGAGTCTTAATGAAACCTGGTACAACTTACAAATTGAATGTAGCACATATGATGATTGAATAATGGACTAAAATGGATAAAATCTGGTTTTTAAAATGAAGTTTGTGGTACTCAGATCATAAGAGCATATGAAAGTAGATATGAAACTGAGATGTCAATAATAGGATATTTTTGTATCAAGAAGAGAAAAATAAGATGTTGACAAAAGCGGAAACAGGTGCAGATATTTTTGTAACAAGAAAAAACATGTTATTGACAATAGCGGAAATCTTGCAATAGCTAAAACGGAAAGAAGAGGGTACAGATGGACATCTGCCGGAAAAGGGAAAAAAATGATTCAGAGGTTGTGAAATATTAAGAAAAAAAGGCTCTTGCCATTGACTTGTATTAAGACCTGTGCCTATAAAAGAGAGAAGATTTTGCCAGATAGTTGGAACATTTCTCCAACTCTTCTTGGAAGGCACAACTCTGTGCAATTGAACCCAGAATCTGTCTGATGATGAATGTACCAAGTTGAAGATTTAATCTTGGTAAGAATAAATTGAACCTTCTTTCTGAAAACCAACTGTGTCTTTATTTCTACTTATTCTTTATCTGTCATTTATTCTACAAAGAAAACCATACACAAGAGATCCTCACTCCCCGAATTAACTAGGGTAGATCTTTATATGTGGGAACATAAATGGCCAAAGATCTCCTTAGACCCTATTAGACAGAAAGCTGTGGTCATGGGAATAAGGTGTGAACTCCGCCTTCTGATGCCTCCCCAGAACAGACCCCCATGGGACTGGGTAACCCTGGAGGTCAGGGAAACAATTCAAACCCTTTTGGATGAACTAACGCTGTTTACCCCTCCGTGTAGAGGGGTCAAGAAGGGGTCTAAAAGGGGGGGATTTAAAACAAGAACCAGGAAAGGACAAGAGAGCCCTGGAATCCAAGTGAGGACAGGGTATCGAGGAGTATGCTGTGATCAACAGTGTCAAAAGCAGCGGAAAGAACCAGGAAAGGACAGAGCCCTGGAATCCAAGTGAGGACAGGGTATCGAGGAGTATGCTGTGATCGACGATCTTTTAGCATTTCTGGGTGGTAGGGCCACGAGGTCCAGCATGTAGGTCGGGGCATCTCCGTAAATGATTTTATGAACAGTCGTGCAGATCTTGAACGTGATGTGTTAAGTGGGAGCCAGTGTAGTTTCTTTAAGGGTTTTGCACGTTCATATTTTGTTTTGCCAAATATAAGTCTGGCTGCAGTATTCTGGGCTGTTTGAAGTTTTTTTTTTTTTGTATATTATACACACAATGCTATACTGTCTCGGAGAGCCAGGAAAAAGACACCGATTTAAGAGGTACAATGGGTGCATCTAATTTATTTCAATGCAAAACCCACTGTTAGGAAGACAAGCGCTACAACATTCAGAATCATGCACAACTTAGAAACAGTCCTCAAAGCGATTTCATAAGCAGCAGGCAGGAGCCTCTCCTGCCCACTTGAATCGCATAATACCGCCCACGTGGGGATAGTCAACGGCACTTAACCGGACAGTACCGCTGAATATCCCCCCATAGACCGCCCAATGAAAAGCCGAATGCTGCCAGCACTCGCACAGCTAAGAAGGTGAACTTAGGACTCTAACTTCCCAGTAGCTCCTAAAATCAAAGGAACGAACGTAATGCAGAACACAAAAACTTTCCCCTCCCGCCCACACAAATCCGAAGCCAAATCTAAGCGATAAGGAAGAAAAACCACGCACCGAATTCACTGCATCCTGCAGCTGCGTCAATCTATCGGCCATGGTGTCTCTTCTACTCCACTTCCGGTAGCCTAAAACACGCTCGTTCATTGATCAAAACCGAAGACAGCCCCAGCCAATCGGCGCTGGAACGAAACGTTGCTGACCAGTCATGCAAGGAGAGAAATGATTTAGGCCAATCGGAGCTGACTATGATACTGAGCGCAGTGCATCAGAGGGACGGTCGACAGAAGAACTCCAGGAGGTTAGATTGAGAATGGGACACGGCATGAGCTTGCTGCTTATCTAGTAGTTCGTTATATGGGACGAGAGCAGTAGGCGGAGCTTGCTGGCAGTAGGTGGCGGTCGGCGCCATTTTTGCCCACCCAAAACAATAGAGAGTAGTTACTTACCTGTAACAGGTGTTCTCCGAAGACAGCAGGCTGCATATTCTCACAAGTGGGTGACGCCACGTCGGCCCCGGAGGATTTTAAAGCAAAATCTAAAAATCTCTTCTATGGCGTTCCGTCGCGCGAGTGAACGCACTGCGCATGTGCGCACACCTCTTCCCGCTCGCCGTGCGGACACGCCCCTCAGTTAAATCCAAAAGATGGAGGAGACAAATCCAAAAGGGGAAGGTGGGAGGGTTTGTGAGAATATGCAGCCTGCTGTCTTCCGAGAACACCTGTTACAGGTAAGTAACTACTCTTTCTCCAAAGACAAGCAGGCTGATATTCTCACAAGTGGGGTATCCCTAGCTTCCAGGCTTACACAACACAACAAACAGTGGTCAATTGAGTCTCGCAACGGCGAGGCCAGAATAAAATTGACCTGAAAAGAAGAAATATCTAAATGAGTGTAGCCTGGAACAGAACAAAAATGGGCTTAGGAGGGTTGGAGTTGGATTCTAAACCCCAAAGAAGTTCTGCAGCCCCGACTGCCCAAACCGACTGACGAGTCGGCTATTGCTGAAGGCAGTAGTAAGATGAAAATGTGTGGACTGATGACCACGCCGCAGCTTTGCAGATCTCTTCAATAGTGACTGATCTTAGATGAGCCACCGACTCAGCCATGGCTCTAATTTTGTGAGCCGTGACATGGCCTTCTAGAGTCAGTCCAGCTTGGACAAAAATGAAGGAGATGCACTCTGCTAGCCAAGAAGAAATTATGCAGTTTCCGACAGCAACTGGCATTAAAAGAAATAAACAACTGGGCGGACCGTCCGAGGGAGCTCGTCTGCTCCACGCAAAAAGTGCGGAGCTTGCTTTCGCCAGGGCTTGTAAGATGAGGGAGAAAGAATGTTGGCAAGACAACTGACTGGATCAGCTGGTACTCTGATACCAGCGCCAGTAAGAACTTTGTCTGCATGCAGAGAACTACTCTGTTAAGATGAGAAGTAAGGTAAGGCGCTTGAGCTACTAGAGACCGAAGCTCACCGACCTTACGAGTTGAAGGAACAGCCACTAAGGAAAACGACCTTCCAGGTCCAATACTTCAGATGGCAGGAATCCAGTGGCCCGAATTGAGCTTGCAGCAGCTGGATGAAAACGACATTGGGACCCCAAGATACTGGATAAGGAGTGATAGGAACTCTGACCGAAGCATAAGAGCCAACTGTCAAAATTATTGTGGGTGCTAAGCCCAACAGAAATCATCTCCCCTAGACACATACAAGTAATTCTCTCAATATTGGGGGAGAAATAAACCTCTCGTGAAGTGGACAGCTAAAGGCTGACCTTTCACACGTTGATGATAAGCTCTATTGCACAAAGATGAATACTGACAGAGTTGGTCTTGAGACCAGACTCAGACAGGTGTAGAAAGAACTCAAGCAAGGTCTGTATAAGACAAGATGCAGGATCTAGGGCCTTGCTGTCACACTAGACGGCAAACCTCTTCCATGAAAAAGAATAACACCTCTTTGTGAAATCTTTTCTGAAAGCAAGCAAAAGTCGGGAGACACTCTGGAAAACTCAACGAAACCCCACTCTCAACATCCAGACCGTGTGAGCCAGAGATTGGAGGTTGGGATGTAGAAGTGCCCCCTCGTTCTGCGTAATGAGAGCTGGAAAACATTCCAACTCCAGAAGAAGAGGGAATCCTATTTGACGCAGCTAGAAAAGAGCAATCAGAATCATGGCTCCACAATCTTGCTTGAGAAACAGCAAAGTCTTTTCCACCAGATGTATGGGAGGATACGCATACAGAAAACCTGTCTCCCAAAGAAGGAGAAAGGCATCCGATGGTAGCCTGCCGTGAACCTGCAGCCTGGAACAGAACTGAGGGACTTTGCGATTGGACTAAGTAGCAAAAAGATCCACTGAGGGGTCTTTCGAACTATAGGCATGCTCAACTGTAGCATTATCCTGCTCAGCCTGTCGGCCAGACTGCTGTTTACGCCAATTAGATAAGTGGCTTGGAGAAAACATGCCGCATTGCGGGCCCACCGCTACATCTGCATGGCATCCTGACTCAGAGGGCAAGATCCAGTACTCCTTTGTTATCGAGTACATCACAACCCGATTGTTTGTTGAATTAAAATAATTTGGTTGGATAGCCAGGAGGGATGCAACCTTCGTCAGCAGCTTTTGACTGAGTAAGATGCCTCAGAATCAAATAGAGAGAATTAACCACCTCTGAGGGGAATACCGAAGACTGGCGAACAGTTGGGTTACATCCTCTAGATACCCTAAACTTGATACCACTGGGAAGCTAGGATGCACTGAGCGGATGTCATGTGCAAAAGTGCCATGGGAGTTACATGAACTGCGGAAGCCATGTGTCTAGAAGTCTCAATATGTACTGTGCTGTAATCTGTTGAGACAGGCAATCATCGTGTTAAGGGAACACATGCACTCCCAGTCCATGAAGATACGCTGCAACAACAGCCAGGCACTAGGAAAAAAACATACTCTGGATGCAAAGAGAGTATAAGTATCCTGTAAATCCAGAGAGCATAACCAATCGTTTTCCTGAAGTATGGGAAGAAGGATGCCCAGGGAAAGCATCCTGAACCAAATCTGTTTAGGCCCCTTATGTCTATGATGGGACGCAACCCACAAGGAAAGACCTGGAATAGAATCTCAACCCTTCTTGCCCTGGTGGAACGGGCTCGACTGCATTGGCGCTGAGAAAAGCAGAGAGTTCCTCTGCAAGTATTCACTTTTACATAGTAACATAGTAGATGACGGCAGAAAAAGACCTGCACGGTCCATCCAGTCTGCCCAACGAGAAACCTATAAGTGTATACCTTACCTTGAATTTGTACCTGTCCCCTTCAGGGCACAGACCATACAAGTCTGCCCAGCCCAACCACCAGTCCCGCCTCCCATCAGCGGCTCTGGTACAGACCGTATAAGTCTGCCCTCCCCTATCCTCGCCTCCCAACCACCTCCCCCTCTTCCCCCCAACTGCTCCGCCACCCAATTTCAGCTAAGCTACTGAGGATCCATTCCTTCTGCACAGTATTCCTCTATGCATATCCCATGCATGTTTGAACTCCGTTACCGTTTTCATCTCCACCACCTCCCGCACTTTTGATGGAAGCTAAAGGATTAAGCTTCCAATGAACAATGTGGAGGGTTTGATTCCAGATTGAGAATGTATCCTAACCGGACTAGTTGAAAAAACCCACCGGTTGGAGGATAAAAGAAGTCACCTTTGGTGGAGAAAATTTAAACTTCCCCCCCGACAGGCAGATTGGCCGGTACGGACATTTTTTTTTTTTTTTTTTTTAGTGGCTATACTGAATTGGAGCCAGTCAAAAACCCCTCTGGTTCCTGGGGAATAGCTGCAGGGGCCTGATTAGGTGCACGCCGCTGACTAGAACGAGCGTGCTGAGGCATAGCCCGAACCGGCTGTCGAGAAGTAGGAGTATAGGTACGACCCCTTAAGGCACAAGGAAAACTACTCCTCTCTCTAAAGAACTTCCAAGATGAGGAAGTGTATGCACAGCATATCTACAGTTTTCTGCTGAGTCTCCTCCTCCAGGAGAGAGGCACACAGTCATGAGAGTCTGCGCATCACTGTACCTAGAGCAGAAATCTAGGTGTTACATTACAAGTGTCGAAAATGCCCTTGGACAGGAACCTGCGACACACCGTGTGCTACCTGACCACTTGGTGAAAAGGTCTAGCCTACTCCGGTGGGAATGCTCGTAAAGATCTGACAAGACTTGATTTGGGATGCGATCATGCCAGCCTGGTACGCCATTCTCCAAAAGAGGCTAAGGATGTATGCTCTGGCCCCGGGGGCGCCGAAGTAAGTTCTTAGAACTCCTATCTGTTCTGAGTGCAGAAGACTCAGGTGAAGATAGTAGTCCAGGACCTCTAGCATCTGGGCATTGGGATTCACAATCTCCACTGTAATGTCAGATGACCATCATTGAACTGAACTAACTACTCAAACAGAGCAGCTCAGATCCAAACACGTCCGATATGGAGGCTACTATGGGTCGAGAAGTTGCCCCAGTAGGGTGCGAACACCCATACCAGAGGCAGCATCGGTGAAGGAGACCAGGTGAAAAGCTAGATGCCGCAGGAGGCGGTAGCACCCATGGCATCCAATGGTACCCATGGTCCCGAAGCCAAGGACAAAGTCTGGAAATGCAAGAGAATCGAAACCAGACTGCTAGACCATGGCACTGACGGTACCGATGATACACATGGTACCGATGGACCCCGGTACCAATGGTACCCATGGTACTTGGTACCGATGATAGTCATGATATCTGGTATCGATGGTACCCATGATACCTGGTACCGATGGTAGCCATGTCATGTGGTACCGATGGTACCCATGATATCCGGCACCAACAGCACCGACGGTACCGATGGTACACATGGCACCGACGGTGCTCATGACACCTGGTACCAATGGCACCGATGGTACCTGGTCATGATATCTGGTATCGATGGTACTCATGTGCCGACGGCATCCATGATACCTGATACCCATGTATCCACGGTACCGACGATACCTGATACTATGGTACCGATGGCACTCATGATACTCGGTACCGATGGGCGATGATACCTGGTACCGATAGTCGATGGTGTCCATGATACCTGGTGCCGATGGTGCCCATGATACCCGGTACCGACAGCACCCATGGCACCGATGACACTCGGCATCGACGGCACCCATGGTACCGATGATACCCGGTGCCGACGGGACCCATGGTACCAATGATACCCGGTACCGGTACCAATGTTCTTGGTATCGATACTCCTCGGTACCGACGCACCGATGATAGTCGGTACCGACAGTACCCATGGCACCGATGATACTCGGTACCGACGGCACCCATGGCACCGATGATACCCGGTACCGACAGCACCCATGGCACCGATGACACTCGGCATCGACGGCACCCATGGTACCAATGATACCCGGTGCCGACGGGACCCATGGTACCGATGATACCCGGTACCGACGGGACCCATGACACCGACCATGGTACCAATGTTCCTGGTATCGATACTCCTCGGTACCGACGGTACCCATGACACCTGGCACCGATGGTATCCACGGCACCGATGATATCTGGTACCGATGTACCGGTGCATCGACGTCTAATGCCAGGATACCTCCATAACAGAGGGAGCAACGCTCTCGGCACCGACTGATGTCTGAAGCCCGGATACCTCCATAACCGAGGGAGCAAAGCTCTGGGCATCTCCTTTGGGCATCCCTGGCAGAGTAGAATACGTCTCGTCTTTGAGACACTACTTGCGCTTCACAGGGAGATGATCCGGCCCAAGACACATCCGCCGATGCGCCCGAATGACCTGCCAAGCAGGAGGCGCCGAGGCAGGTGGAGACCTATTCGATGCATAACTATACCCAGCGTGCATCGGTCTCTGTCGGACTCCAGAATGATCTCCTTTGGGCATCCCTGGCAGAGTAAGTGTTACTCTTTCAAATGGAGGATTGCCGTCTGGTGTGACAGCAGGGCCTTGGATCCTTTTTCTTGTCCTACATGGACCCTGCTTGAACACCTTCTACACTTATCAGAGTCATCCACACCCTTGTAACCTCTCGTTTAGACTACTGCAATCTGCTTTTTGCTGGCCTTCCACTTAGTCACCTCTCCCCTCTCCAGTTGGTTCAAAACTCTGCTGCCCGTCCCATCTTCCGCCAGGGTCGCTTTACTCATACTACCCCTCTCCTCAAGACCTTTCACTGGCCCCCTATCCGTTTTCACATCCTATTCAAACTTCTTCTACTAACCTACAAATGTACTCATTCTGCTGCTCCCCAGTATCTCTCCACACTCGTCCTTCCCTACACCCCTTCCCGTGCACTCCACTCCATGGATAAATCCTTCTTATCTGTTCCCTTCTCCACTACTGCCAGCTCCAGACTTCGCACCTTCTGTCTCGCTGCACCCTACGCCTGGAATAAACTTCCTGAGCCCATACGTCTTGCCCCATCCTTGGCCACCTTTAAATCTAGACTGAAAGCCCACCTCTTTAACATTGCTTTTGACTCGTAACCACTCGCCTCCACCTACCCTCCTCTCTTCCTTCCCATTCACATTAATTGATTTGATTTGCTTACTTTATTTATTTTTTGTCTATTAGATTGTAAGCTCTTTGAGCAGGGACTGTCTTTCTTCTATGTTTGTGCAGCGCTGCGTATGCCTTGTAGCGCTATAGAAATGCTAAATGCTAAATAGTAGTAGTAGTAGAGTAGAATACGTCTCGTCTTTGAGACACTACTTGCGCTTCACAGGGAGATGATCCGGCCCAAGACACATCCTCCGATGCGCCCGAATGACCTGCATAGCAGGAGGCGCCGAGGCGGGTGGAGACTCACTTCAAAGGTTACACCACTGATATTGTGTCACCAGGTTGCCCATTCAGTGGCTGACCAGGAATGCACCTGCTTAGGTTCCTGGTTTTTCCTGTGACATACACCTTCACCACTTGTGGGGCTTAAAGACAGTGGTGTGCTGGAGCAGGCTCTCACAGCTCTGGAGAGCCATTTGTAAAGTTTTAATAAAGAACAAAACTGAGGGGCGTGTCCGCACGGCGAGCGGGAAGAGGTGTGCGCACATGCGCAGTGCGTTCGCTCGCGCGACGGAACGCCGTAGAAGAGATTTTTAGATTTTGCTTTAAAATCCTCCGGGGCCGACGTGGCGTCACCCACTTGTGAGAATATCAGCCTGCTTGTCTTTGGAGAATAAACGATTATTAAAAATAACAGACTGCTTATGCGCATGAGTCATCTGTAAAAAAAACAACTGTAAAATAAATAAACAAATAAATAAATAATTTAAAAAAAATTATTTGACAGCTTTTTAATTTATTTGAAAGCTTCCATATGTAGATATATATATAATCAAATAAAATTTGAATATCACTAAAACAGCTTTAAAATATTCATTGTAGCTGGTAGAAACAACAGTTATATAAACTATGTATTTTGTGCTCATTTTTCTACACTGTTCTACACAATACAGTATTACATGGCCAAATTTCATTGAGGATAGCCTGTTTCCTGATGGGTTCATCTTAACTTGTAATCTGCCTTAAGCCTGCTGATATAAACATACATAGTAACATAGTAGATGACGGCAGAAAAGATGGAATAGATTGAAATTAAATGGACTGCATTAGGGTCATATAACTCATTTAGTTATGTTTAGACAAATGAGAGATCTACTACTACTAGACATTTCTAAAGGGCTACTAGGGTTACACAGCGCTGTACAATTTAACATAGAAGGACAGTCCCTGCTCAAGGAGCTTACAATCTCCATGAAATAAAATATTTCTTTTTATTATTTTGACTTATAAAACCACTAGTCCCTGAAACATGCTCAAAGTGTCTAGTAGCGCTATAGAAATGATAAGTAGTAGTAGTAGTAGTAGTGTATGTAAAATGTAAACTTCTACAAAAAGAGATCAAGTGAAGATGTGACCATGTGCCCCAATGAAAGGAGAGTTTAATTTTACTTCCAAGCTGGAAAATGAAGGTCAATGAGGGAGGTTTTCTCACGGGTCTCAGCCATGTCTAAAACCAGTTGTGGCAGAAGCACGTTCCAAAAACTGACATATTCTAATCAACAAATAGAAAATAGAATTTTTTCTACCTTTTTGTTGTCTGGTCACCTATTAGACATACTAGCTCACAGGTTCTCAGACAACAATAACCATATATTAGAACATCACAACTGGGAAGAGGTATTATGGTCTGACCACAGAAAGCTCACATTTACACTTTAGTGGAAAGAAAGCAGCAAGGACAGGGAACCAAGAACATCCCATACTTTCACAACCAGAGGAAAGGTGGATAATCCTACCTGCTGGACAAGAGCGATGAATGAACAAAGTAACATATCACCCAATAACATCCACTTCATGACAAATTGGGATGAAGCAAGTGAAAACACACTGAACAAAATAGCACCACTCAAAATGAAAACAAGAAATAAAAAACAACCACATCCCTGGTTTAATGATGGGCTACTACATATGAAAAAGCTTTGTAGGAAATTAGAAAGAAAACAGACCAAAAACAAAACGGACATAAAACCATATGAACGAAAGCTATAAGAACATATAAACACAACATAAAGAAAGCTAAAGTAGAATGCTACAGCACATACACAAACTCAGAACAGATTAATACGAAAAAATATTCAAACTTATGAACAGTCTAGTGAAAACCCAAGCTATACTATCATCAACTGAAACACCACCAACTGTGGGTGAGCTGTCATAATATTTTGAACAAAAAATAGTAAAGACAAGATCAAATATTGTGATAACACCAACCTCCATCACAGACTTTTTACACGAATGTGAAACCAAAGGTGCTCACATCACAGCAGACAGAATTTGATCCTCCTTTAAAACACCCACAATCAGCACTGTTAAGACATTACTGACAAAATATGCACATGCAAACTGTCTGCTAGATATCTGCCCTAACTATATGATGGTAGATCCACCAGACTGGTTCATCAAATGCTTCACTGAACACATCATATACATGTTTTGAAATGGCCAGTTCCCATCTGACAAGGGCGAAATTGTACTTATCCCAATCCCTAAACACACCACTAGTAAGCCGGGCGATCTCACAAACTACAGACCAGTGGCTTCAATACCACTAGTGATAAAAACAATGGAGGGTCTGGTAGCACAATTAATGGAATACTTGACACAATTTTCAATTCTTCATAACTCTCAATTAGGTTTCAGACCACTACACAGTGCTGAGACGGTCATAACCACTCTGATAACAAAGTTCAGAAGTTTAATATGCCAAGGACAGAAAATCTTATTACTACAATTCGATATGACAAGTATGTTTATTTGTTCGACCTAGTAGACCACATAACACTAATGGCCCTTCTGGACAATATGGGAGGTAGCGGTGCAGTGGCAGCATGGTTCAACGGTTGTTTAAGGACTAGATCCTACATTGTAAAGATGTCTTTACAATGTCAATTGATTTGATTTGCTCACTTTATTTCTTGTCTATTAGATTGTAAGCTCTTTGAGCAGGGACTGTCTTTCTTCTGTGTTTGTGCAGCGCTGCGTATGCCTTGTAGCGCTATAGAAATGCTAAATAGTAGTAGTAGTAGTAGTAGTAATGTCTAACTAGCTATCAGCCTCTTGAATCTCAAAGTGTGGGGTACCACAGGGTTCTCCAATATCACCTAAATTGTTCAATGTTATGATGGCTCCACTCGGCAAAAAAATTGGAATTAATGAGCTTTTACCCATTCATATATGCAGATAATGTCACTATTTACATACCTTTTAACAACAGTATCACAGAAATATTGGACAAGGTTAAAAAAGGCCTGGACCTTATGGAAAATTGGGCCACACTTTTCAAATGCAAGTTAAATAGAGACAAAACCAAATTCTTGGTTCTGTCTAATCCGCACAATCCCATATCTCATCAAAAATTCACAATCAACCATCAAACATACCAAATCAAAACACAACTAAAAATATTGTTGAACAGGGTAAGAATAGAAACACAGAGATCGGAGATGCGCAACATAGCGGGAAGACAGGGGTGATGCTGGTTCAGATATATAAAGATGCAGAGAGATGGATGGTGGACATGAAGAGAAAAGAAGTGCCAAATGGATAAGGAGATTCTGGCAAGAGAATTAAGAGAAGAAAAAGTAAAGCATACAATTTACAGTTAGGTGAAGTTACAGTAATGTATTACAGTTACAGGTGGTAACTTATGTAGTTAACTATAGAATTTTTGAACAGGAAAGTCTTCAGTTCTTTTCTGAACTGAAGATAATTAGTAATGCTTCTTGTGCCCTTGGGTATTGAGTTCCACCATTTGGAGCCCAGATAACTAAATCCAGCTGTGTAGATGGTTTTGTAAGTTATGTTTCTGCAGTTGGGTAAGTGAAGAAGTAGGTAGCCTCTGGTTTCTGGGCTTGCATTTCTTGGGAATAGTTCAATCAGATCTAGCATATATTCAGGAGACATGCCAAATAGTATTTTGAAAATTAGGGTGCGAGTTTTGAAGAATAGTCTTGCCTTGACTGGAAGCCAGTGCAACATTTAAAGCAGTGGAGTTACTCTTTCGTATTTCGACTTTTTATATATCAGTCTTGCTGCCGTGTTTTGGACGGATTGCAATGATTTTAGAGTGTTTTCTTTACACCCTACATATGCTGCATTACAATAGTCTAGTTGTAACATTATCATCAATTGCACCATTAGCCATAATGATTGTCTAGGAAAACAGTCTCTAATCCTTCTCAGTTTCCATAGTGTTCTGAAGCATTTTGATGTGACTGCTGATAATTGACTGCCCAGAGAAAGATGTTTATCAAGAATAATTCCCATAACTCTTGTGTCCTTATGCACCCATCACATGCCAGCATCTCTCCCTCTCCCTTCCCTCCTGTCTCCCTCCCCCCCAGCAAGTATCTTCCCCTCTCTCTTCCCTCTCTTTGCCCCCCTCAGGAGTACAACAAGTGCTTTTCGCTCTTCCCTCACTCCTGTTCTGTTTTCCCTTTGCAGGACCAGCACCTCTCCCTCTTCCATCTTTCCCCATAGGTTCTGACACCTGTCTCCTTCCTTGTCCTCCTCCTCCCAAGTCCAGCACCTGTTTCCCTCTCCGCACCCCCTCTCTTCCTCACTCCCCTCATTGGCACACTCTCTTCCCAACCTGTCCTCCCTGTCCAGCACCTCTTTTCCTCCTTGACACCCCCCTCCTCGATGTAGCACCTGTCTCCCTCCTTGCTCCCCAATGCAGCACCTATCTCCCTCATTGTATTCCCCCAATGCAGGGCCTCTCCCCCTCCTTGTGCCCCCCCCTCTCTCTCTCTCTCTCTCCTTGCCTCCCCCTACGATGGGGCACCTTTCTCCCTCCTTGTAACACCCTGCAATCCGGTACCCCTATTTCCTTTCTCTTCTCTCCTTTCCATGGATAATCTTTCTCTGCATTGCCAGCACCATCAGCAATAGCAGGCTGCTTCAACCAGTCCCAGGAGGGGGGAATCTTCCTTTAGCTGCATCCTGCCCTCGAGGAAATGAAGCTGTTTCAGAAGGGGCAGGATGCAGCTGAAGAAAGGCCCCCAGGAATTCTTGTTAAACCGTTTATTTCATTAATTACAAAGGGTGAAATGAAACAACTTGCTTTGGAAATGATAGACTCCTCATTACTCCAGATATCTGTATCCTCATCATGGTTTAAACATACAAAGGAAACTAAATTTTGTGTTACAGAGAGAATAATTTATTGCTTATATTCTACAGAGAAAAAGTGAAACAAACATTCAAGTATTGCTGTGCTGTATTGACAAAGTGATGGCGAAACAGATGTCCGTCAGGATTTGAGGAGCCAAGGACAAATACCACATTGCTCCATTGATTAATGTATTGCCGGTCACTCAGCACAGTTTACATAATAAATTTAGTAATATTTTGTGCACGTTATTTGTTTTTGGAAGGAAGGGGGTTTTTCTGGTCAATGATTACATTAATCACCAAGGGGTTTGAACATGGCTCCTTAAACTCTGAATGAGTGGAGCATCGACCTGGTGACTGATGAGACCTTTTCCCCCATGGCGACTTATTGGTCCAACCTTAGTTGATATTTTTGTGCTTGAATTGGACTGATATTTAAGCCTGTAAACAGGTAGATATTCTTAGATCACAATTGGCTTACACAGAGCCTGTTGTTTTTCTGTTACTTGTTTTGGTTTTCTCACTGGGAACTCTTTTGTGGTTATGTAATATCATTCTGCAGAACATAAGAGCAGGTACATAAGTAATGCCATACTGGGAAAAGACCAAGGGTCCATCGAGCCCAGCATCCTGTCCACGACAGCGGCCAATCCAGGCCAAGGGCACCTGGCAAGCTTCCCAAACGTACAAACATTCTATACAATCAAGCCATTGTAACATCACTAATGAGGTTGGCTCTTATTGGTGGAATGAGCCACTATGACATCACAATAGGTTAAATCACTGCTCTATGTAATAAAAGTGAGCCAAGTAGAGGACATAAGTAATGCCACACTGGGAAAAGACCAAGGGTCCATCGAGCCCAGCATCCTGTCCACGACAGCGGCCAATCCAGGCCAAGGGCACCTGGCAAGCTTCCCAAACGTACGAACATTCTATACATGTTATTCCTGGAATTTTGGAGTTTTCCAAGTCCGTTTAGTAGCGGTTTATGGATCATGTGGCCCATCCACACCTCCTGCTCACCTTTGGAATCACTTCGTGCCCCTCAGAAATCCCCTTGGCCCATACTTTCTTGAATTTCTATACTGTCCTTGTTTCTACCTTCCTCTGCTGGGAGGCTGTTCCATGCACCCATTTTTTATACTTAAATGAATGACTGGTGTTAGCCTGTTATTGGAACATAAAATGCTAACTCACAGTCACAAGCTGTGTAGTTTCTCTGCTTAAAGCTTAAATTGGTTGGCTAATCATTACTAGACCCTGTCATTAAATCCAGACATGATCTGACCTTCTTGTTAACGAGTACAACATTACACAAGGAATGTTCTTTTTCTGTTTGGAATATAAGTACAGTATAAATATAGTTTTTAGCCTATTTCAAAATATTCAGGGAACTCGAACCACAACAGTTTTATTGACACTATTTTTCTCTAAAATATAACTTTCAATTTACCCTCTTAAGAACATAAGAATTTCCATACTGGGTCAACCCGAAAGTCCATCAAGCACAGCATCTTGCCTCTAATAGTGGTCAAACTATTTCAGTTGTTTTCCTGATATGACTGTTAACATTCAAAAGGTTAGGAAGGAACTCCTGATGCTTCACTCTAGGGCTTTGGACTTAGGAATGGATATTTACATAGAATTCCATGGAAAAGGTGTGATTGAATTTAAGGGGATATGATTAGACTCAACTGCTCCAATGTATACAAGTATAGGAACAACCTCTGGAGGAATCCTCATCATGCTGCTATTTGTAGGATATTCTGTACGTTGAACTTCACTTGTGAGGTTATAATTGTTCATGCTAGAGTGACAACAGTAGGTTGGGGTATAACCTTGGGGGTGGGAGAAGGGGGAAGGTACAAGAATGTAATATGTTCCCAACATCTTCCTCAGTAAAGATCAAAGCAAAGAAATCCTTCCTGAGCACTCCTTGTGCACCTTTGTTGTCCAGTGGTCCAATTGACTTCCTCACAGGTTTTTTGCTTCAGAAGTACTTGAAAACGTTTTTAGTAATAGTTTTTGCTTCTACACCAAGCTTTTTTCAAAGTCACTCTTTGCCTACCTTAGTACTTTTTATTTATTTTTACATCAGACTTACTAGTACTTGTTCTCATCCCTATTTTCTTTATTAGAGTCTGCTTTCCATTTTGTGAATAATGCCTTTTTGGCTTTTACTGCCTTTATCACCTCACCATTAAGCCACACTGGTCATTATTTAACCTTCTTGCAACCTTTGTGTGGAATATATTTTTCTGGGCTTCCAAAATGGCCTTTTAAATAAAGACGATAGATAGATAGATAGATAGATAGATAGATAGATAGATAGATAGATAGATAGAAAACAGAGACCAAAGAAGGAAAATGAAAAATTAAAGGAAGAATAGAAGACCAAGAAATACAAAGTTTTAAAATAGTTTATGAATTATTCTGCTTCAGCTGCAACTGAACATGTAGGGAACACTTGAAGCTGGTGGGATTGGGCCTAGGGCAGTGTATATGTAATTAAGAGAACTAAAAGTAGTGCAGTTGCCATGTTAATTTACTTTAATGCCCAGATATAAAGGTGATACCTTTTTATTGGGTTAACTTAATACACATCCTTGATTAGATAATGGGGGACAGAATGAGTAAAAGATGGCAATACTGGATAATATAAGTGAATCATTATTATATTATCTAGTATTACCATTTTTATTACATAGTAACATAGTAAATGATAGCAGATAAAGACCTGAATGGTCCACCCAGTCTGCCCAACAAGATAAACTCATTTCACATGGTGTGTGATACTTTATATGTATACCCGAGTTTGATTTGCCCTTGACTTTCTCATGGCACAGACCGTAGAAATCTGCCCAGTACTTTTCTTGTACTAAGTTCTGAAGTTAATGTCAAAGCCTCTTAAAATTTACACTCCAGCCCATCCCTATCTATTCAGTCACAATCAGGGCATAGACCATAGAAGTCTGCCCAGCTCCTGTTTTGTTTCCCAATTACTGGCGTTGCCACCCAATCTCCGCTAAGATTCTGTAGATCCATTCCTTCTAAACAGGATTCCTTTGTGTTTATCCCACGCATGTTTGAATTCCATTACCGTTTTCATCTCCAGCACCTCCCGCGGGAGGGCATTCTACATATCCACCACCCTCTCCGTGAAAAAATACTTCCTGACTTTAGTCCTGAGTCTGACCCCCTTCAACCTCAATTCATGTCCTCTAGTTCTACCGCCTTCCCGTCTCCGGAAAAGGTTCATTTGCGGATTAATACCTTTCAAATATTTGAACGTCTGTATCATGTCACCCCTGTTTCTCCTTTCCTCCAAGGTATACATGTTCAGGTGGTCGGCAAGTCTCTCCTCGTACGGTTTGCAACACAAATCCCATACCATTTTTGTAGCTTTTCTTCTTTGTTCACTTCTGTTCTGACCTGAGGAAGGGAGTGTTTGCCCCCCCCCCCCCCAAGATAGTCAAGAATCTATATTAAGTTAAGTCCTTTCAAACAGTATGACTTCAACATCGAGGCTGTACCTAACTTCAAAAGTGGTTTATAAACTGGTTTCTGTACTCAAGCCTCTGGTTCATCAATGGCAATCTGTTAGACTTTTCGACTTCAGGTAGATAAGACCAGTCAGTGTATACCTGCGGTGCTTACGATGTGTTTGTTTGTTTTAATGGAAAAGATTACCACAAAGTGGAGGAACATAGAGCACTACGGAGAGTAGATGCTGAAAGGGCAGAGTAGTATAGTCAATAGGACACTTCTAGAAGAAACCACGTGGACGAGATATATAAAAACAATTTTATTGCATAAAAGTACTCAAAGGACTGTTTGTTTTAATGCCTTTATATGTTGAATTCTATTAATGTTTTTACAATATTTGTTTTAGTCATGTGAATAGTATTGATGCTTATGTTCAAAAGGCAGTCAAGCAAATCCAATAAAGTAAACCTTGTCACCCTGGGAGAAAGATAAAGGAGACAAGTGCTATAGATAATGCTATTTGGGAATGGATACTAGAAAAGTGCAGAACTGGATGTACAGGCAGGGCCGCCAAGAGGGGGGAGGGCAAATTTTCCCGGGCCTTGGCCTCCAAGGGAGGCCTGGTGCCGGGGTCTCTCTGTCTCTCTCCTTCTCCTGACGGGACCCAAGTAATCGCATCCTGACAGGAGCAGGAGAAAGAGAAAACTCCGGCGCTGGGCTCCCCTTGGAGCGCATGCACGGTTTTGAAACCAAGCATGCCCTGAGAGGAAAAGCAGCTGCAGGGGCTGGCAGTTAGCGCTGTAGGAAGACGTCTTCTGCTGATGGGGCCTCAGGATCCCCGCCAGCCAAGGTATTGTAATCCTGTTGCGGGGGCAGCAGCGACAGCGGCAGCGATGGGGGGGGGGGGGGGTGGCGGCAGCGGCCCTGCCCCAGGCCCAGCGGCGGTGGCCCTGCCCTGGGCCCGGTTCAGTCTCTCGGCGGCCCTGTGTACAGGGATAAGTTTGCATAAAACAATCTGTCTTTGAGTTGAACCATTTTTTAGGGTTTATATTTACAAAGGAAATGCTTTCCAACATCACAGGCTGAGTTCTTCCACTTCTTAAAACCTATGCAAGAAAAGTGATAAGAAAAAAGATGACAATTTCTGAGACTTGATCCTGTTATCCTCCTCATTATACAACAACTCTCTGTATAAATTGAGAGCAGGGAGCAGATATTATATTCTTCCGACTGTATCGGGGTGGATGTTTCTGCAACATTTTGAGCACTGGGGTGGGCAGACATAAAAATTTAATTTTGTTTAGTTTCCTGTGTAATTTCTGGGTGTTTACTTTTTTTTAAATTTTAACTTTGGAACAGTTTAGGGTCCTTTTACTAAGGGGCATTAAGCCTTTAATGCTCGGCTAGCACATGCTAACAGGCTACCGCAGAATACGTTAAAGCATTTTGTGGTATTTTGTCTGTTTACACACGGTAACCTACGTGTTACCTAGGGGCCCAGACCAACTTCAGTGCCCAGGGGCCCAAACCACCCTCAGTCTGCCCCGACTCTGGATCTCTGGTTCTTCCAGCTTGTAGGCATAGATGTTAAGGAAAGTACAGGCTTGCTGTTTATGCCAAACCTTTGGGGGCACACCTCCCAGTCCCTTCTCATGGGCACACACAGTTTGTCCCGACACATTGGTTCAGAATGACTGCATTAGTATAATGGTTTTTTTTTGTTCTTAGTTAATTCATAATTTGTGTTCAAAGCGTCCTCCAATGTTGACACATTCACAAAGTCTTTGATACTACAGAGCTGTTGGCTCAATGAATTCTGGGGTTTCATTAATTAAGAGCTCAACTCTTGCGAGCTGAATTAGCTGGAGCGGAGCTCCATTCTGTTGAAAAATAAAGTACTCAGAAATGTCTCAAATTTCAGGCAGAAGTTTCTGGGTTATTTAGAAAAATGTTGAGGGTCCTGTTTTTTTTCCCAACACTGTGTATGATGTGACAGAAGCATGTTTCATACTCACCAGACCCACTTGCAAGAACTACACAGTATCCTCCATTTACGGAATTCTTGGCTTCTCCTGCTTTCCAGGCTTTGTAGTTATACAAGGAACCGTCATTCCACTTCCATCGCTGATTCTGCAGAGACAGCAAGAGCTACTCACACAATGGGACAGACAGGAAGCAACATCCAGCTAAAGCTGATGTTCAGATTACACAAGATGAAATGTAGCGATGCCATACACATGGGTAAAGGGGACTGAGTAAAGAAGAAACATCAACACATTATAGGGAAGGGCCATGGCCCTTACCGGGAGTTACTTCTTGGACTGCTGATCATTTTTAGCAAGAACCTGGGGTATAGTTACCAACCGACAAGAAATTTGACAAATTTCGAAATAAATGACAAAAAATTGACATGTCCATAAAATAATTTCATGTCAGCGAAATCAGCATGAGCAGTGAGGTGAGTATCCAGGCCCTTGGGTGCAGACTGTATGAGTCTGCAGTATTCCAGAATTGGGAAACAAATTTTGGGGCATAAAGGGGTAAAATTCAACATATTAAGCCCATCCACATGCAAAATAGCAATAGTAAAACCTATGTGCATAAAATGATAGCTTTATAGTGAAATCTGGCAGACTGTCGGTCCAAAAAAAAAGTTCCAGGAGTTTGGAACTTTGTTCTGCAGGTAGAATTAAAATGCTTTGTCATTGTTATTACACATGATGGTACCAAAAGCATGTTATATTGTAAGGAGTGGCCTAGTGGTTAGGGTGGTGGACTTTGGTCCTGGGGAACTGAGGAACTGATTTCGATTCCCGGCACAGGCAACTCCTTGTGACTCTGGGCAAGTCACTTAACCCTCCATTGCCCCATGTAAGCCGCATTGAGCCTGCCATGAGTGGGAAAGCGTGGGGTACAAATGTAACAAAACTAAAATAGATACTATTGGAGATTCTACATGGAATGTTGCTACTATTGGAGATTCTACATGGAATGTTGCTTTTCCACTAGCAACATTCCATGTAGAAGGCTGCGCAGGCTTCTGTTTCTGTGAGTCTGATGTCCTGCACGTATGTGCAGGACGTCAGACTCACAGAAGCAGAAGCCTGTGCGGCCACATTGGTGATCTGCAAGGGCCGACTTCTACATGGAATATTGCTAGTGGAATAGCAACATTCCATGTAGAATCTCAAATAGTAGCAACAGTGGAGGAGTGGCCTAGTGGTTAGGGTGGTGGACTTTGGTCCTGGGGAATTGAGGAACTGAGTTCGATTCCCACTTCAGGCACAGGCAGCTCCTTGTGACTCTGGGCAAGTCACTTAACCCTCCATTGCCCCATGTAAGCCGCATTGAGCCTGCCATGAGTGGGAAAGCGCGGGGTACAAATGTAACAAAAAAAAAAAATACACTGCAGGACACATGTTATAAAAGAAAAAGCAATCTTTGCAAAAACGTCAGGCAGGTGATGTACTAGGGGCATAAGCAAGTTCCTGGTCATTCCCTCTTGTGCTGTTATTCAATGTTCATGATCTATAATCCTTCTGTCTTGCATCACCAAAGTCTCCCTCATTTCTTGACCAGCTGTTTGTAGTTGTGACATTTTGTTCTCCAACGCTGCTGTGACACAATGTGTTAGATTGTGCGTAACCTCCACTGACATGATGATTAAGGATTGTTGTTCTGAAACTCAGTATCATCTTACCCTCCGCTAGCTTCATTTTCTCTGCGGGCGATCTTCTCGTCTTGCCAGATATACCCTGTTTCTCAGGTTCCCGGTCAAATCACCGTGTTCTTTGACCGCTCATATGTTAAATGTTTTCTTTACTGACGGTCTTGTTTGCAAAAGATCAGGTTTTTCAAGGGTTCGGAGGGAGCGTCACTAGGTTGAGTCCCTTCACCACATGATTCATGGAAGGATCCATGTTAATGCTAACCTGAAAAAAGTGCTGGGCACATACCCGTACCATGAACTTGGAGAAAAACGTACAAAGCCAAGTATAGTTTATTTCTGAAGGCATCTCACCAAGTCCAAATGGCAAATAATTTACCATAGCACTCCTAAATGGTGAAAAAACTGTGATGAGGAAGGTACACAAATGCATATATGATGGGGTTGTCCTGAAATAGCAACATGTTAGAAATTAATATAGCTTATCATTAAGAAAACGGGTACCTGGTATTTTTCTATTGGACTTGCCAGATAAAATCTACACTTACCCCCAGATTCTATATATTTATTTATTTATTACATTTGTACCCCGCGCTTTCCCACACATTGCAGGCTCAACGCGGCTTACATAGTAAATACAATTACAATTACAAAGACTTGAGGAGAATATTACAAGTTATAGTAAACGTAGTCATTGTGAGGTAACTAAAGAAGTACACACAAATTTGGCAGTGCGGCCAAATCGCGTACTCAATTGTTTAACAAGCCAAATGGCGCTGATAATTGGCCAATAGTAAGCAATTATCAGCAGTAATTGGCACTAATTAGAATTTATATGTGCAACTTTCTAAGCATATTCTGTAAAAGTGGTGCACGGAAATTCTAATGCGTGGATCTCAAAAGGGGTGTGGCCATGGGCGGGTTGTGGATGTTTTGAAAAATTGCACGCACTGTTATAGAATATGCCCGATTCATGCCTAAGTAATGCATGGAACTCGTTGCCGGAGAATGTGGTGACAGCAATTGGCCTTACGGAGTTTAAGGGGGGTTTGGACAGATTCCTGAAGGAAAAGTCCATTGGACATTATTTAAAAAAAAGGGAAAAATTATTATTATTTGGGGGGGGGGGGGGGGTTGCCGGGTTCTTGGGGCCAGGATTGGCCGCTGTCGGAGACAGGATGCTGGGCTTCCGTCACCAACAGCGGCCAAAAGAACAAACAATTTGTCCCGCCCCTCCTAGAAACAGTGTATTATTCCCTCGTCCATTCAATAACATTCTATGGCCTTTTCCTCCAGGAAACCGTCCAACCTTTTTTTGAAGTCCTCTAAGTTAACCGCCTTAACCACTTTTTCCGGCTGCGAATTCCAGAGTTTAACTATGCGTTGAGTGAAGAAAACTTTCCTCCAATTTGTTTTAAATTTACCACACTGCAGCTTTATCGCATGCCCCCTTGTCCTAGTATTTTTGGAAAGCGTAAACAGATGCTCCACATCAACCCGTTCCATTCCACTCATTATCTTATAGACCTCTATCATATCTCCCCCTCAGCTGCCTCTTCTCCAAGCTGAAGAACCCCAGCCTCTTCAACCTTTCCTCATTGGGAAGTCGTCCCAACCCCTGTATCATCTTTGTCGCCCTTCTCTGCACCTTTTCCAATTCCACTATGTCTTTTTTGAGGTGCGGTTTAGAAAATAAGGAGAAAAATCTCCAAATGACGCTCAAAATTCAGTGCCAAATAAAATCAGCGCCGAAAAGTATTCCATAATGGGCATTCTGGGATTGGTGCCCTTTATAGAAGAGATCATAGCTCTGGGATTTGCGCTCAACGTTGGGCTCGAGGAGTTACACCAACTGAAACCAGGTGTAAATCCCAGCGTGTAAGTTGGCCACAGATCCCCTGAATTCTATAACACTCGTGCATTTTAAGGGAACACCCCTGGCCCACGAATGCCCCTCCTATAGCCATGCCTTCTTTTCAGACCTGTACAGAAACACTTACAACTATTCTATTCATAGGTGCGTAGGTGTGTTTTTGCGCAGATCTGCTATTTTTGCCCCATTTTAGCACCTTATGTCCATTATAATGCTTTTTCACGCCAAAAGGTTGGAGCGGAAGTAACACCTAACATTCGGCGCCATATATAGAATTGCCTGCGAAGTGCACACAAACTACATTTCTGTACTTATATGGGTGTACCAGGGGCATAGCCACGAGTGGGCCTGGATGGGCCCAGGCCCAGCCACTTTTCCTTCAGGCCCGCCCAGCGCCCACCCTAACAAGCCCCAACCCAAGCCATCTTTTCCTGCCTCTTCTGCTGGCTCTCCCCATCCGTGTGGTCTGTTTAATTTTAGTCCTTGAAGCGCCGTTCTCCCTCCAGGACCGCACCGGCGATTCCGATAGCCTTCTGCCAGCGTGCATCGTCATGGGCGGGGCTTCTCAGGCGCATCCCACCTCAGGACGTGCCTGAGAGGCCCCGTCCCCGACGACGCACGCTGGCAAAAGGCTATCGGAATCGCCGGTGCGGTGCTGGAGGGAGAACGGCGCATCAAGGACTAAAAATAAACAGACCACACGGACGGGGAGAGCCGTCAGAAGAGAGGGAGGGGATGGCGAAGGGAGAAAGCGCTGCCAAGGTAGGCCGAGGGAGACAGAAGAAAATGCCGGGGGGGGAGGGAATATTTTAAAATTACTGTGTAGGGGTGGGGTTGGGAACAGCCCACCCAGGTTAATGTGGGGCCCGCCCAAAATGGCAGGTCTGGCTACGCTGCTGGGGTGTACACTGCTGTGCAACTTTATAACAGGCCTGTTCAACGTGTATAAAAGCTTTCACGTGCAGACAAATCTATACATTATTACCCCTCCCATAGAAATTTCTTCCAATACAAGTCAACATACGGGCCAACATATATCTGTGTTTAACTTGAATACAGACAAGTCGGCATTCTGGAGGTAGGATCTAAACTGAAATTGAAACCTAATAATAGAACTACCATGAAACAATATCAAAAATATACATATTTAACAGCACTGGAAATACCAGAGATATAATACAATGTTAGCATAATACTAATGATACACCTAGTAAGCGTGCATTAGAATATTCAACTAATGTTGGGTCATGCCTAAGCAGTGGCATTGAATATCCGGGGTCAGCCACTGAGCCATCCGGAATTTATGTGGGTGCCAGTCGATGTTCAATGCCGGCTCCAGGAGTGGTAATATTCAGCCACTATCTGAATATCTATTTTATTTTATTTACCGTATTAATGAAAACATGTGACCTGCACTATCTCCAACTCTAGGTGGCGAACAAAAAAAACCCCATACAGAATTATATAATATATAAAGAATAACATTACACATAAAGACACTGTGACAGAGTAAAAAAATTGTAAAATAAAATAAAAATGAAATAAAGGACTGTGATGATGACAGCTCAGAAGTGGAATATTTAGTGGATTAAATCATGTGTAGAGTTAGAGATTCCCCCTCATTTCTAAGCACAGACAGCTAATGGACTCTAGCGGACCATGAAGGAAGCAGCTACAGGTCCAGATCCATCCTTACCTTCTCGGGGTCATGGAGTCCTATCCAAACACCAATCTTAGTCTGGTAAGCAGCGATATGACTGGCAAGGATACTGGCCTCTGCATCGTCAAGGATGGAAGCGAGATGGGCTTCGTGTCCGTAACTGTGACACTCAAACTGTGGAATTAAAGATTGAAAAGCCAGTGTCACATCTTATGCCTGTTTATGCTCTCAAATCCAGGCTAACACTTGCGGTTAGACGCTAGATGAGAGAAATCCAAGAAGTTGCTCTTAGCGATGCTACAACATAACCTCAAGCTCAATTTCAAGAAGACGAAAATAAATTGATCAGATTATGCGGTGAAAGATCCAAAAAGTGACCTTTTGGATGGCAAAAAGACTCCTGATGCAGGCCACATAGGTCGAAACACAACTACTACTACTACTACTACTTAACATTTCTAAAGTGCTGCTAGGGTTACGCAGCGCTGTACAATTTAACATAGAAAGACAATCCCTGCTCAAAGAGCTTACAATCTAAAGGACAAGTGAACAGTCAGTCCGATAGGGGCCGTCAAATTGAGGCAGTCTGGATTTCCTGAAAGGTAAGAGTTAGGTGCCGAAAGCAGCACTGAAGAGGTGGGCTTTCAGCAAAGACTTGAATATGGGTAGGGAGGGGGCTCAGGAAGGTTGTTCCAAGCATAGGGTGAGGTGAGGCAGAATGAGCGGAGCCTGGAGTTGGCGGTGGTGGAGAAGGGCACTGAGGGGAGGGATTTGTCTTGTGAGCAGAGGTTTCGGGCGGGAACGTAAGGGGAGATGAGGGTAGAGAGGTAGCGAGGGGCAGCAGACTGAGTGCATTTGTAGGTAAGAAGGAGGAGCTTGAACTGAATGCGGTATCTGATTGGAAGCCAGTGAAGTGACCTAAGTAGAGGGGTGATATGAGTATAATGGTTCTGGCGGAATATAAGATGTGCGGCAGAGTTCTGAACAGATTGAAGGGGGATAGATGGCTAAGTGGGAGGCCGGTGAGGAGTAAGTTGCAGTAGTCAAGGCGAGACTGTGTCAAGTCTTATTCACCGACTTTTTCATTGTATTTTTTAACTCCATTTTTGTTCATTAAATTGTTTTAATTGGATTTTCAACTGAAGTGTCACCTATTTTATTTATTTTTTTTGGTCATTTTCACTGTTCTTTGTTTTCCGTTGACTGTTTTGCGAAGACTGGTTTCTTCTGTTTTTTTTGCAACACATCTTATGCCTTATCGCACAGGGACTGTGATTAGACTTATTTTGGCACTGTGTGATCTATATCCCATATCAGTCACTGGCACTGAGGTCTTTGCAGACTGTTGATTCAATGTATGAATTATTCATTTGTTGTTGTACATGAGCTACAGAGGCCACAGAGACAGCCACAGACGGGACTAGAATGCTGCACTTCATTTCTAGCACTGAAATAAACCAACTAAACTTATTTGTAGTTACCATCTGAATGATTTCTTACTGGTATGTTGTAACTTTACGACACAGTGTCAAGATCAGAGTGGTGGTTAAGGATATATGAGGGAGGACAGGTAACAATGTTATGAGGGTGTAATAACACTATAAATATGGGTTCTCATAAAGAAAAGTAAACATTAGAAAAACAAGGGAGGAAAAAGCCTCAAGACGCTCCCAGCAATTAACAATCAGCTGGTCGTGCAGGACTTCCTCGTCATTGGCATAAAAAAAACCTCCCAGTGCAATGTAAATTTTTATTCAATTTCAACAGTTTTCAAAATGTAGAGGTACTTAGCTGCATAATGTTTTTCTCCAAATCTAAACATGTGCTACTTTTGGGTAGGCCTGAGCCCTAAGTGGGTGAGCCCCGGCCCACCTAAGCTCACCTGTGGCTATACCACTGGGGCAGACAGACCATTTGGGCAACCGGGCAGTGCCCGAGGGCCCAGAGGCTCTGCCCGGTTGCCTGCCACCACCAGTGGTCCTATCTTGAAGGACTCTGGTGGTCTAGTGGCTTCTTCAGGAGCAGCCGGGCAGGAAAGAATCCCACTCTTTCCTGCCTGCTGCTGCTACTGTGTCCAGGCTGGCGCCACCGTTTTTATAAATTGCTGCAGAGACTGCTGAGGCCTGTGAAACTGCTGCAGGAAGTCTCGGCAGCCATTTTGAAAACATGCCGGTGCTGGTCCCGGACACACTAGCGATAGTGAGCAGGAAAGAATGGGATTCTTTCCTGCCCGGCTGCCCCCGAAGAAGCCAGTAGACCACCAGGGACCTTCAAGGTAGGACCCACTTGCAGTGGTCTGTAGTGTGTGGGAGGGGCTGTGATGTGCGTGAGGGGGCGGCAGTAGTGGTGCGGCAGCGGGCAATGGCGGAGGGTCTCTAAATTATCCTTATTGCCCGGGAGCCCCGACCACTGTCAGTCCACCCCAGTTTTCTCCCCTAACTCTTACCTCTGCTGCTGCCCAGGGTTGTTTCTGCCTGATGTATCCGTAACAGTGGGACTTGTAGAAAAACCAGCCGGGAGCACAGCTAGACCTCACAGAAGCACCTGTATTTGTAAGCAGAAGGGCCATGTTTTAGTGTTCTTTACTAAACTTGCTTCACCGTTCAAGCTTCCACAACCAGCAATCCCCAATCTAGGGGGGGTGTGTGCACAGAATTTTGTTTTGTTTAATTTTGTCGTTTATTTCATTAGTTTGAAATGGGGGGGGGGGGGGGGGGCAACAAACCAATGGAATTTTTAAAAGAAGCCAAAAACATAAACAAAACTTTTAAAATATTGGGCCCGATATTCAGCGCTATTTAACCGGCCTGGAATGGTTCCTGGACGGTTAAATAGCACTTATCCGACTAAAGCACTAATATTCAGCGCAAGATAGTCAGTTATCTCTGTTGAATATTAGCACTTAGCAGATATCCCGGGACTCTATATAGCACGCCTAATGTTCTGCACCAAAATCCAAGCGTATTCCGTAACAATGCGTGTAATTTAATTGGCTTAATAAGCCAATCAGCATTTTTAACAGCACTTAATAAGCAACAGTGAGCAGTAATTGGCAATAATTAGAATTTATGCGCATAACTGTAACACACAGCGCCTAAATTCTAATGCACAGAGCCAAAAAGAAGCGTGGTTATGGGCAGGGAAATGGATGTTTCGTGGGCATTCTAAAATTTATGCGCACTGTTATAGAATATGCCCCTGTGCGCCTAAATCTATGTGCCAGTATTTACTTCATGTGTTCCTTTGGCGTAAATGAATGCGTATAGTTCTAGGCACTGGGATATGAACTAGGCGTATTCTACATACCGCACCTAAATCTAGGCGCCATTTATAAAATACGCTTAGGCAGAAATTTATTCTGTGCGGATTTTTCAGGTGCCATGTATAGAATCTAGCTCATAATGACTAACTATATCAAGCTATCTGTTGGAATGTAATTGTATTTTACATGCATTGCCTGTCACCTATTATTTCTCTGTGATTACTCTGTGACCTCTGATGTGAATTACTTAGAGAGGTCACACAGCTATGTAACTTCCTGTGGGGGTTAGACACAGCAGATGCAGCACATGCAGCACATGGAGCACATGGAACTCATGATCTCTCCTAACCTGAGAGGATCTATGGTGGTGTGAGCATCCATTACCATCTAAGCACATGGAAGGAGCTGATAATACAAATGTATAGTAATATGTATATATAAGCCTGTCTGATTATAATCTAACTACAAACTGTGAGTAAACAGATGTTTTGTTACTTCAACTTTAAAGTGACTCAGCAGTGAATTATTCTGGGGTGAATGAGAGAGAGATGAAGAAAGAAATTAACATTTCTAAAGCTGAAGCTGTGTGTACTAAAATCTGCTAATTATTTACTACAAATAATCCAACAAAAGGGTTATGGGCCCAGGGTCCAGGAATTGAAAAAGAAGAGAAATATTACCAGGCAGAAAAAAAAGGCCACATTTTTCTCTTAAGTTTTAAAGGAAAGATTCAGTCTGTCTCTCTCTCCCCCCACACAGCAGACAGAAGGCTAAGAAAATGGCTGAGGGAAGAAATTCACCATTGTTCTATTCTCTCAAGGTGCCTAAATTAACTGAGTTTAATTATCGGCAGTGGGAATTAAGATTCATATGTCTCCTTCGAGCAAAAAGATTAAATATATGCTTAGATCAAGACAGAACAGCTGAAAATATGGCTGAATGGGACAATGCAAACTATTATGTGAAGTGCATGCTTTTGGAAGCTCTCTCAGAGAAACAAGCCATATTAGTGGAGGGAAAAGATACACCAAAGGACATTTTATATAAACTGAGAACTATGTATGCAACTACATATGCAAAGCAGCAACCAATTTGGCTGGCAGAGTTGAATGAAACCAAATTAAGGGATAAAAGTAAATGTAATGATCACATTATGCATCTTATGTCTTCATTTCAAAAGTTAGAACTTTCTGGAATTCCCATGTGTGATGCATTGAAAAGAGCATTTCTTTTTACCTCACTATCAAAGAAGTTTGATGTTTTTAGGTCTGTAAATGAGGCCATTGAAGGGCAATCTTTTGAACAGACAACATCAAAACTAAGGCAGGAATGCATAATAAATGATTCTGAGGAGATGTGTTCTCAAAGCAAGTCAGAGAGAAATGAAACAAATTTCTTGGCAAAGAACAGAGGAAGGCGGAGCTATGGGAAAACTCCACCCAAGGGCAAGCTGATTTGCTACTCATGTGGAAAGGAGGGACATGTATCTAAATGGTGTAAGGAAACACAAAACACTCCCTCTAGCTCACCTAAGCCAATGGAACTAAAGAATTTTCAAACCAGGAAATGTATGAAGGACAAAGATAAACACAAGGGCTTTCTAATGGCAGAAAAATCTTTGACTATGGTAAATAATAATTCAAATGAAAGTACTTGGATTTTGGATTCAGGGAGCACATGCCATTTAACCAATTGTAAGGATTTCTTTCAGGAAATGTGTCCAGAGGAAGGTATTCTTAAAACTGCAAACGCAGGGACTGCTCAGATCCAAGCAAAAGGTATTGGATTCTTAAAATGCAAAGTGTCTAATGAAGTTAAAGAAATTCCTGTAAGTGATGTCTTGTATATTCCCCAAGCAGTTTGCAATATGCTTAGTGTATCTACATTAGATAAGAAGGGATTTGCGATTCATTTTGAAAACAGTAAGTGCACAATCTCTAAAAATGATGAAGTGTATGCTGAAGCTTTTATGCATAATGATGTTTATAAACTGAGCATTTCAGGTGAAGCCTCACATATGGCGCAAGTAAGGAAGAATGATGGTAAATGTAGTCTGGAAATCTGGCACCGCCGCCTGGGACATCGTGATTCTAAGGTGATCCAGGATCTTTACAGTAAGCAACTGGCCACCGGCATTCAGATAAGTGCAGATGCTGGTAAAATGGAGAAATGCATAGACTGTGTTACTCAAAAAGGTGTGAGACCCTCATTTCCTGCATACACAGGAAATAGGAGTAATAAAGTACTGGACTTAATACACAGTGACTTATGTGGACCGTTTAATATCCCATCATTGGGAAATAACAGATTTGTGCTAATATTCTTGGATGATTTCTCTAGATATTGTGTGGCCTATTTGCTGAAAGAAAAAAGTCAAGTCACAGACATGCTGAAGAAATACGTAGCCATGGTGAGCAATAAATTTGAAAGAAAACCAAAGGTTCTTCAGACCGACAATGGTGGTGAGTTCACTTCACAAAGCATGCGCACATTTCTAGAACAAGAAGGCATTCAACATATCACAACAGTAGCTTATACACCAGAGCAAAATTCTGTTGCAGAGAGAAAATTTAGGTCACTTGTGGAAATGACCAGGTGTATGCTGTCAGATAGCAATCTCCCTAAAAGACTATGGGGGGAAGCCATTCTCACAGCAGTGTACCTACAAAACAGAATGCCAACTAAAGGCGCTGAGCGCACACCACATGAGACATGGCATGGTAGGAAGCCAAACCTGTCACACATAAGAACATTTGGAAGTACAGCATATGCTCATATACCAAAGCAAAGAAGGCATAAGCTGGATTCCACAACAGAAAGGGGCATTTTAGTTGGCTATGCTCCAGGACACAAAGGATATAGAATTTTGAATCTGAAAACTGGCATTGTTGGCATAAGACATGTTACATATTTTGATGAAAACAAAAGGGTTGATAAAGGCTGGATTATCCCAGATGAGCCTTATCATCCAGAATATGAAACTAGAACCATAATAGACATGCCAGTGTATATAAATGCCATACCAAGGCAGATGTCTGAAAGCAACTCACCTGTATCTAACGAGGAACAGGCAGAGGAAGCAGACACAGAAAGAATCATTGAAGAAGACAGTACAGTTGGAGAAGGGGAATCAATTGGAGAAGGACTCTCAGATTTAGAGGATGCGGAAAGGTCAGACCAACCTGTTGTCAGACGCTCATCCAGGGAAAACAAAGGTGTTCCACCCCCAAGACTGTCTTACCTAACAAAGTCAGCAGAAGCTCAAGAGCCCTTAACATGGGATGAGATTGAGAAAATGCCAGCAGAAGAAGCTGCTGAATGGCATAAAGCTGCACAAGAAGAAATTGATGCATTGGATAAAAATAATACTTGGATTCTTACAAAATTACCTCCTGGCAAGAAAGCTATAGGATGCAAATGGGTATTCAAGTTAAAAAGGAATGCACAAGGAAAAGTGGAAAGGTATAAAGCCAGATTAGTGGCAAAGGGATATCTTCAAAAATATGGAGAAGATTTTGATGAAGTGTTTGCACCTGTAGTGAAACACACGACAATCAGAACACTTCTGAGCATTGCAGTCTCAAAAGGCATGCAAGTCAACCACATTGATGTGAAAACAGCGTTTCTTCACGGAGATATAACTGAAGACTTGTACATGGAACAGCCAACAGGTTTCATAAATACAAAACAAAGACAGCTAGTGTGTAAATTAAACAAAGGTCTTTATGGATTAAAGCAAAGTGCAAAATGTTGGAATGATAAATTGCATGAAATATTGACAAGTTTAGGATTTAAGCAAGGTGAAGCAGATAAATGTTTGTACACTAGGTGCACAAATGGACAATATGCATACATTTTAGCTTTTGTTGATGATCTGCTCATTGCAAGCGAAAGTGAGCAAGAGTACAAGGACATTGTAAAGTGTTTAAACCACAATGTTGAGATAAAAGAACTTGGTAATGTGTCATACTATCTTGGTATAGAAATTGAGAAACAAAATGATGGTTCTTATCTTCTAAGCCAGAAGCAGAAAATAAATGAGCTTATTGAAAGTTTAGGTATGCAAGATGCCCAAGTTGTAAGCACTCCCATGATCACTGATTTTCTGAAGGATGAAACAGTAAGAGAACCTTTACCAGATAACATCCAATATAGATCAGCCATAGGTAAGCTTTTATATCTAGCTACCACATACAGGGCTGATATAGCAAATGCAGTAGGAATTTTGAGCAGAAGGGTCAGCTCACCTACCAAATCAGATTGGACTGCAGTTAAAAGGATGGTAAGGTATTTAAAGGGTACCATTGATTGTAAATTAAAGATTTCAGCCAATAGTAATCCAAACTAATATGTTACTGTGATTCAGATTGGGCAGGGGATCATTCTGATTATAAATCCACAAGTGGATATGTGTTTATGTATGGAAATGTACAAATTTCATGGGCCAGTCATAAACAAAGTATTGTGAGTTTGTCTTCTACAGAAGCTGAATATGTGGCCGCATCGGAAGCGTGCAGAGAACTGATGTGGATTGAAAAACTTTTGCTGGATTTTGGAATAGCTGAAAAGAGACCAATCCAGATAATGGAAGATAATCAGAGCTGCATCCGACTGTCACAGAATGACAAGGTTCAGTCACGCACCAAGCACATCGCAACGAAATACCACAACGTGCGAGAGTTGGCGAAAGAAGGGGTCATCAGTCTACACTATTGTCACACCAGTGAGATGACAGCTGACATCATGACCAAACCGTTACCCAGAGAACATTTTGTGAATCTGCGTATAAAGCTTGGACTTTGTATGAATAAATAATTGCATGACAGTTATGCATGAGAAGGGGTTTGTTGGAATGTAATTGTATTTTACATGCATTGCCTGTCACCTATTATTTCTCTGTGATTACTCTGTGACCTCTGATGTGAATTACTTAGAGAGGTCACACAGCTATGTAACTTCCTGTGGGGGTTAGACACAGCAGATGCAGCACATGCAGCACATGGAGCACATGGAACTCATGATCTCTCCTAACCTGAGAGGATCTATGGTGGTGTGAGCATCCATTACCATCTAAGCACATGGAAGGAGCTGATAATACAAATGTATAGTAATATGTATATATAAGCCTGTCTGATTATAATCTAACTACAAACTGTGAGTAAACAGATGTTTTGTTACTTCAACTTTAAAGTGACTCAGCAGTGAATTATTCTGGGGTGAATGAGAGAGAGATGAAGAAAGAAATTAACATTTCTAAAGCTGAAGCTGTGTGTACTAAAATCTGCTAATTATTTACTACAAATAATCCAACACTTAATAAGCAACAGTGAGCAGTAATTGGCAATAATTAGAATTTATGCGCATAACTGTAACACACAGCGCCTAAATTCTAATGCACAGAGCCAAAAAGAAGCGTGGTTATGGGCAGGGAAATGGATGTTTCGTGGGCATTCTAAAATTTATGCGCACTGTTATAGAATATGCCCCTGTGCGCCTAAATCTATGTGCCAGTATTTACTTCATGTGTTCCTTTGGCGTAAATGAATGCGTATAGTTCTAGGCACTGGGATATGAACTAGGCGTATTCTACATACCGCACCTAAATCTAGGCGCCATTTATAAAATACGCTTAGGCAGAAATTTATTCTGTGCGGATTTTTCAGGTGCCATGTATAGAATCTAGCTCATAATGACTAACTATATCAAGCTATCCACGAATATTCAAGCTCTGGCTGGCTAAGTTTAGCGGGCAAACCGGATCGTATATATCGCAGTCCTATCTTTGCCCGCTATTAACTTAGCTGGCCAGCACTGAATATTCACATGGCCAGTTAAGTTACAGCCGGACAAAAAACTAACTGCCCTGCCTGCCGCTGGCTGAATATCAGGGGAATTGAGTCTGGTCCTGCAGTGAAAAACAAGAAACCTGGACTGCCTTTTGATTCCCCAGGACTTCTCCAGACTCTTACCCTATATATGTCATCTTCACAGGGCATAACCACTCCTACCCTAGCTGAGATAATATTTAACCATCTCTTCATGTTCACCTTTCTTTAAATTAGTCACCTTACTTTCTAACTCCTCTTACTCTCTTACCTATCTATATGTTCCATCTTTGTTTATACCCTTCACTGTCAATTAAAATGTTCTATTATGTATTGGGTTGACATTGTAAGTAGTATACTATGCTATACTTTGTATTGTTATTTGAATATTTTTACTGCTGTAATTGCCTATTGCTCATGTTCATAGCCACCAAGAGGGGGGGCAAAATTCCCCAGGCTCAGGCCTCCAGGGGGGGCCAGCGCAGAGGTCTCTCTCTCTCTCCTGCTCCTGACGGGACCCGGGTGTTCGCGTCCCAACAGGAACAGAACAGAGAAAACTCCGGAGCCAGGTTCCCCTTGCATTGCCTGCCTAGCAGCTGCTGGGTCCTCAGGCCGCGCCTGCTCAGTTTTGAGACTGAGCATGTGCGACCTGAGGAAAGCAGCCACAGGGGTAGGCAATGCTGGGCAGAGGAAGGAAACGTGCTGCCTGCAGCTGGCAGCCAAGGTACTTCTGGTGGGAGGGGGGGGGGGGGGGCGGTGGCGTCAGCCCTGCCCCGGGCCCGGCTCAGTCTCTTGGCGGCCCTGCTCATGTTTGATTTCTTCTTACTGTACACCGCCTTGACTGAATTCCTTCAAAAAGGCGGTAAATAAATCCTAATAAATAAATAACCAGTCACCAGTTGCTCCTGCCCCAATGGTGGAGTAATAGACTACACAATGATGCCAAACAATGCGAGGACTGTGCCATTCTGCAAGTCTGCCATACAAGAAACTGGTGCTGACTAACCCCTCCTTTTACAAAGCCCACATGGCAATGACAACACAGCTCGTTCTTTGAATGGGTTGTGTCGGCATTACATGCACCGGCGGCCACTAGCGCGGCTTCGTAAAAGGGGAGGTAAGGCATCAGCCTTCACCCTCAGCTTCACTTTGTTGACTTGAAAAATGCTTTCTCAAATTTTATTTACATTTTCTATTTGTTCCCTGCCAGGTCCACTAATCCGTTTCCCTATTAATGTTGTCTACACAACTCTTGATTTTATAAACCTCCATCTTGTCCCTTGTCAGCCTTCTCTTTTCTCCTCCCGCCCTCATTCTTGTCCATACCAGTAGGGGCAGAATTAATGAGAAAAGAGGAAACAATTACCTTCTACCAATGGGAAACTGATCAGGCACCCCAAAAGACAGAGACTAGAAGAGGTGAACGACACCATCTTAAAATTCTCTCTGCAAAGAATAAAGAATTGCTGAGTAAACAAAAAGATTCATATTAACCTAGAAAATTAAAGTGAGTTGATTCCTACAGAGCAAAAGGAGAGTAATGAGTAAAAGAAAGAAAAAAGATGTTGGGCCGATGATCAGAAGCAAACGAGGGCGCTGCAGGCTATTAGCGCCATACCAGTGTCCACATTTGCTCCTGCCCCATGATCAGAGCCCCCGAGCATGTGAAACAGCGCGCTCGTGGGATCTGACTGCAAGTAGCATGCAAATGCATTCCCAACAGCTAATTCATTATTCCTCATCAATGCTCATTGGCACTGTTCCTGTGGCAAACCCTAAACCAGGGGCGTAGCTACATGGGGCCACGGAGGCATAGGCCCCCAAAGATTACACCCTGGCCCCTTCTACATTTGACCCCCCTGCCACCGCCCGTCCCCTGCCCCACCGCCGCATCATCAGGTACCTTGTTTGCTGGCGGGGGTCCCCAATCCCCGCCAGACAAAGAGTCTTCTTCAGCGCCGGTCGACTCCGGCACCTTCATTGTGTAATCATCTGTTTCTGACGCCTTACATCCTGCACCATGCATGTAGCCTCGTGCAGGACGTAAGGCGTCAGAAACAGATGATCACACAACGACGGCGCCAGAGTTGACCGGCGCTGAAGAAGACTCTTGAGCTGGCGTGGATTGGGGACCCCCACCAGAAAACAAGGTACCTGATGCAGCAGCGGGGCAGGGGCGGGTGGGCTGCGGTGGTGGCGGGGGGGGGGGGGGGTTGCGGTGGCGGCGGTGAGGGGGGATCCAAAGTGGCGGGAGCGGTGGGGGGAAGCGGCTAAATAGTGCCCCCCACCTCGGACTCTGGCCCCCCCTCCCGCTGAGGTCTGGCTACGCCCCTGCCCTAAACTAGCTCGGAGCTGGTGTTAGGGTTTGCGGAGCACTGGGAAGGAATGGGGAACCCTGTCCAGCATAATTTCCTGGTTGTGAGGCCCATGTTTTCCAGTAGGTCTCTAGAGAGTTTAGGTTCTCTTGTACACCTTCTGTGGTAAAGGAAAAAAAACTCACAGGTATTTGTTTTCTGAGTCTGTTGTAATCCAGGGGCTGAGAATCTCTCCAGTACTGTGGGGTGATGGTCAATATAGATATTGAAGGGATGGGGCTTAGGCTACAGTCCTGTTTTATTCCTCATTCCTCTTTGAAGCTTTCTGTCTCTGTCTAAGTTATGCTCACTTTAAAGCTGATGGATGAGTACATCGATTTAATTGTGTCGTAGGTTGATGAGATACAAATCAAAAGTTGAGGCCAAGATGCCAGATTGAATCAAAAGCTTATGTATAATCGATAAAACATGCAAATATTCTCTCTGAGGGGTTGTTCTTACCATGTTTATTAACTAGTGCCCTTAAAGGTAAAGATGTAGTCAGTGATTCAATATTTTGGGTTCAATACTTCACCATGCCCTAATCTAGCAAAACTGTAAAAAAACAAACAAACAAAACACACACACACACACTCACAATCAAAAAACCATTTGCTTTACCATCATAATTATATACTTTCAATTTCTCTCAACATGGCAAATTTCAGGGCTCAGGCACTTCTTGAGAACAAAAGATAATTATTTATATATATATTTCTCAGTTTTGTCTGCTCAGACAGCTGCAGAGTGAACTAAAGTGACTCTTGCTTCAGAACATTCCTAGAATCGAAATAACTTAGAAGACTTACCTCCCCCTTTATCAGACAGTGCTGTTTCGTGTTCATACCATCCTTACTGCTCCCACTGAGGCAATTTTATAGGGAGAAGGGGCAGAGAGAGGAGGGGAGAAAAAGTGCAAAGAAATAAAGACGGCGAGGAGTTTCTTAGAAACTCCAAACAGAGCTAAAAATATGAAGCAAGACACGGAATCATGAGTAAACAGAGCCAGGGGCTAAGGTGAGGGCTGCAGATATACTATCTCTCTGTATTTGACAGATTTGTACATCAGTAACAGGTGGATAGCAGGAATGTGAATAATTACTTTTCTGATGACTAATTCTCATGCCCTAATAATTTTTACTATAATTAGACTCACTGATAAGACCTGTTCCTGCATCATTCAATTCCTATGTTTTTTTTAAATAAGGGGTTTATATGAGACCAATCTGAAAGAACCTCCCTGTGATGGCTACTGTGGTCAGGGTTCCAAACTCAGAACCAGGACCAGAACTGACATCCTGACACACAGGAGAAATGACTGGCTGAGCCCTCTGTGCTTCACCCCTGCAACATTACCTTTACACAAAGGATGGCTTTCTTCCCTTGCAGCAGTTGAATATCCAAAGGGTTCTGCATGATGGGAACCAGTGGTTAGGCTGATATAGGCCTTCACCATTCCGAGACGCACAAAAAAAATAAAAAACATTGTTCAAAGCTATGATGATGTTTGGGTGAGAAAAGCACAGTACAGTGTTCAATGCAGGTTGTACAACTTACAGAAGGGTAGGTTTGGGCAGGGCTTTTTTTGAAGGGGGGTAGTGAGTACCGGCAGCTTTTCCATTGTTTGCTAAAATTGACCCACGGTCCCCATGTTTTACTGAAAGAGCTCAGGCCCTAGACACCAATTCTGCCTTGTCATAGATTCTGTGACTGGTTGCAGGAGGCCTGGCTATTGTGGGGTGGGTTCCTCAGTGATCACCCCACCCCTGAAAGGTGGCCAGGCATTTGAGTACCGGCACCTTTTCCATTGTCTGCTAAAATTGACCCATGGTCGCCAAGTTTTAAAGAAAGGACTCAGGTTCTACACACCAATTCTGCCTTGTCGTAGATTCTGTGACTGGTTGTAGGGGGCCTGGTTATTGTGGGATGGGTCCCTCAGTGATCACCCCACCCCTGAAGGGTGACCAGGCATTTGAGTACTGGCACCTTTTCCATTTCTGCTAAAATTGACCCATGGTCGCCAAGTTTTAAAGAAAGAACTCAGGCTCTACACACCAATTCTGCCTTGTCATATTCTGTGACTGGTTACAGGAGGTCTGGCTATTGTGGGATGGGTCCCTCAGTGATCACCCCACCCCTGAAGGGTGACCAGGCATTTGAGTACTGGCACCTTTTCCATTTCTGCTAAAATTGACCCATGGTCGCCAAGTTTTAAAGAAAGAACTCAGGCTCTACACACCAATTCTGCCTTGTCATAGATTCTGTGACTGGTTGCAGGGGGCCTGGTTATTGTGGGGTGGGGCCCTCAGTGATCACCCTAACCCTGAAGAGTGGCCAGGCATTTGAGTACTGGCACCTTTTCCATTGTCTGCTAAAATTGACCCATGGTCGCCAAGTTTTAAAGAAAGAACTCAGGCTCTACACACCAATTCTGCCTTGTCATAGATTCTGTGACTGGTTGCAGGGGGCCTGGTTATTGTGGGGTGGGGCCCTCAGTGATCACCCTAACCCTGAAGAGTGGCCAGGCATTTGAGTACTGGCACCTTTTCCATTGTCTGCTAAAATTGACCCATGGTCGCCAAGTTTTAAAGAAAGAACTCAGGCTCTACACACCAATTCTGCCTTGTCATAGATTCTGTAACTGGTTGCAGGGGGCCTGGCTATTGTGGGATGGGTCCCTCAGTGATCACCTCACCCCTGAAGGGTGGCCAGGCATTTGAGTACCGGCACCTTTTCCATTGTCTGCTAAAATTGACCCATGGTCGCCAAGTTTTAAAGAAAGGACTCAGGTTCTACACACCAATTCTGCCTTGTCATAGATTCTGTGACTGGTTGCAGGAGACCTGGCTATTGTGGGATGGGTCCCTCAGTGATCACCCCACCTCTGAAGGGTGGCCTAGCATTTGAGTACCGGCACCTTTTTTTCCAGAAAAAAATGCACTGGGTCTGGGGCAAGGGCCGAAGCAGTGGTAACACGCTGCGCTGGTTCTAAATCTCAAAGCAATTTCTGAATAATTTGCAGCTCTCATCTTCTTGACGCTGGCAGCAAATGTGGGGTGAGTGAGATTACATTGAGCCATAACGAAAGCCGGCATTTTTACACTGGAGGAGCGACTTTCTAGGGGCATGGTTTGCTGTATTGGGGCTTACTGCCAGAACGGATTACTGCAGAGTGAGCAACCTCAGTCCTCCAGAGCCACAACCCAGTCTGGTTTTCAGGATTCCCCCAATGAGTATACATGAGATTTATTTATTTATTTATTTATTGCATTTGTATCCCACATTTTCCCACCTATTTGCAGGCTCAATGTGGCTTACAGAGTCCTGTTATGGCTTTGTCATTCCAGGATGTCAGATACAATTAGTGATGTGAAACTCTTAAATAGGGGAAAGAAGAGAAGGTTTAGGTGGATAGGTATAGAGAGTAGACTTTCATAACTGGTTGGGTTGGTGAGGTGATTTAGTAAGATTGTGGGTTTTCTTTGTAGGCCTTGTTGAAGAGATGTGTCTTCAGAGATTTACGAAAGTTGGTTATTTCGTCAATAGTTTTTAAGGTAGTAGGTAATGCATTCCACATTTAGGTGCCCCCCTTCACCCATAAGGGCTATAGTAGTGGTGTACACTTGTGGGTAGTGGATTTTGGGGGGCTCAGCACACGCGGTAAGGGAGCTATGCACCTGGGAGCAATTTCTGAAGTCCACTGCAGTGCCCCCTAGGGTGCCTGGTTGGTGTCCTGGCATGTTAGGAGGACCAGTGCACTATGAATGCTGGCTCCTCCCACGACCAAAGGGCTTGGATTTGGTCGTTTCTGAGTTGGGCGTCCTCAGTTTCCATTATCGCCGAAAATCAGAAATGACCAAGTCTAAGGACGACCATCTCTAAGGTCGACCTAAATTTCCAGATTTGGGCATCCCCGACCGTATTATCAAAATGAAAGATGGATGTCCATCTTGTTTCGATTATACGGGTTTCCCTGCCCCTTCACGGGGACTAGCAAAACTTGGGCATCCCTTTCGATTATGCCCCTCTTAAACAATAACGAACGCTAATGGGCCATGATTAGAATTTAGGCGCACAACTCGCTAGGTGTATTCTATAATAAACTGCACCTAAATTCTAATGCACTCAGTTCAAAAGGGTGTCACGTCTATGGATGAGGAAGTGGGCATTTTGTGGGTGTTCCAAAATTTACGCTGATAGTTATAGAATATGGCCCAGTGCTCATAAATCTACGCACAGTGATTTATGCCATGTTTTCATTGGTGTAAATGGATGCACATAGTTTTAAGCACTGGGATATCAACTAAGCATATTCTATTTACCACGCCTAAGTCTAAGCACCAATTATAGAATACGCTTAGGTGAAAATGTTTACCGCATGGATTTTTTTAGGTGCCATATATAGAATCTGGCCAAAAAGGCCTCTGATAAAATTATCTCACGCATCCAAATATGCACTTATGTCAAATAGACCTAAAATTGTAACCGATCTGAGTTGAGGCCTGTGTCAGGAGAGGAGTTTGGGCGCAGTGTGGGCAGACTCATGGAGTACACCTCTAGGTTAAAAATGCACATCGGACTGCGCACATTTACACTTTCACTTACAATTTCAGCAGATTTTGTGCTGCTATTATATAATAACATGTAGGCACCTATCCAGCTTATAATTGAAAAAGAAAAACGCCTATATTGCGACCCAAATCGGGAGATAGACATTTATCTCACAAAAACGAATAAAGCGGTATAATCGAAAGCCGAATTTGGACGTTTTCAACTGCACTCCGTCGCGGATGCGGACAAAGTTGATGGGGGCGTGTCGAAGGCGTGGTGAAGACGGAACTGGGGCGTGGTTATCGGGCGATCAGAGATGGGCACCTTTCGCCGATAATGGAAGAAAAATATGCGTTTTAGCGAGAATTTAGGGCACTTTTCCTGGACCCTGTTTTTCCACGAATAAGGCCCCAAAAAGTGCCCTAAATGACCAGATGACCACTGGAGGGAATCGGGGATGACCTCCCCTGACTCCCCCAGTGGTCACAAACCCCCTCCCACCACAAAATATGCCGATTCACAACTTTTTATTTTCACCCTCAAATGTCATACCCTCCTCCCTGGCAGCAGTATGCAGGTCACTGGAGCAGTTATTAGGGGGTGCAGTGGACTTCAGGCAGGTGGACCCAGGCCCATCCCCCCCCCCCACCTGTTACACTTGTGCTGGTAAATGGGAGCCTTCCAAACCGCCCCCCAAACCCACTGTACCCACATGTAGGTGCCCCCCTTCACCCCTTAGGGCTATAGTAATGGTGTAGACTTGTGGGCGGTGGGTTTTGAGGGGGATTTGGGGGGCTCAACACCCAAGGGAAGGGTGCTATGCACCTGGGAGCTCTTTTACCTTTTTTTTTTGTTTTTGTAAAAGTGCCCCCTAGGGTGCCCGGTTGGTGTCCTGGCATGTGAGGGGGACCAGTGCACTACGACTCCTGGCCCCTCCCATGAACAAATGCCTTGGATTTATTCGTTTTTGAGCTGGGCGCTTTCATTTTCCATTATCGCTGAAAAACAAAAACGCCCAGCTCACAAATTGTTGAATAAAACATGGACGTCTATTTTTTGCGAAAATACGGTTCGGTCCGCCCCTTCACGGACCCGTTCTAGGAGATAAACGCCCATGGAGATAGACGTTTTTGTTCAATTATGCCCCTCCATGTGTCTTGATAAAATAACCTCAAAATAGGCACCTGCTTGGCTTCCCCATCATCATCATCATCATTTATTTATTTACTATACCGTTACTTATTGTTATAGCAAAACAGAACGGTTTACATAAAAAATAAAACATATAAAAACACATGTAATAACATCTAGGAAATCCAGTACTTGATAGGAAAGCACAGCAAACCAACCATACAAAAGTTAATAGCTAATTATTATTAACAATTACGAACAAACTTAAAATATATAATAAAAGATGTAATTTAGCATCTGATTGATGCTGTTGTTTTTTTTTAACTTTTCTTTATCCTGCAACGTTGTCATATGCATTTTGAAAAAGATATGTCTTTAAACTTTTTCGAAAACCAGTATATATATCCTCTAATCTTAATAATTTCGAGAGACCGTTCTAAAGCGATGGCGATAAAAAAAAGAAAGCCGACTTTCGTGTAGATTCCCATCTAACCCTTATTAATGATGGAATTACTAACCTATTATCTGTAAGCGATCTAAGGGTGCATATTGGTGCATATGGTATAGTAAGATTAACTAAATATGATGGGGTTAATGAGTGTAATGCTTTGTATGTCAACATATGAATCTTAAATTTTATTCTTGCTTCAATCGGAAGCCAGTGAAGCTGATATAAGAGCGGTGTAATTCTGTCATATTTTGATGCTCGACAAATAACACGTGCTGCAGTATTTTGTATTAATTGTAGCCGTCTTAAATTTATCTTTGTAACAGCCGCATAAATAATGTTACAGTAATCTAACCGTGAAATAATATAGGCATGCATTAACGTATGTAGAGAATCTTTATCCAATGCATTTCTGATGGAACATAATCTCCGTAAATGGTAAAAAGATATCTTTATCACATCTGATATTTGCTGATCAAAGGGTAACGCAGAATCAAGAATAACTCCTAAATATTTAAATGACAGTACCGTAGGTAATTGCTTGCCAAATAGAGTAGGTATCACTGTTCCCTCTAAAGCTGAGCGGGAGTCCTCCGACTGCATCGCTGCCAGTAGGGGGTGCTGGTGCTTCAATATTCTGTTTTCAATCGCTAGGGACAGGCAGGTTCCCTGATTGTTTCGCACCATTGCTTATACGTATAAAGACACTACAAATATAGAATAACTTAAATGCCGCGGCCAGAGTTTAACTTGTTTTTGTCGCCGCACCAGCAGAATATCAAACTCATAAAATTTAAGGTGATATCTTTTTATTGGACTAATAATTTATTTCTTGACAAAGTTTTCAGGAGATAACACTCCTCTGCTTTAGGTCAAAACAGAATAAGCAAAAGATAACATTACTAGACAATGTGTCAGTTGCGAAAAGCATTCCAGTGATAATTTAATGGAGGGGGAAGGGGGGGGGCAATGGGTGATCAGAGGCAGTAGAATTTTATAGCTCCTTATCAGTTCTACCTGCTACATTCTGCTCACCTATCATCCCTCACCCTTTTCCCTTCACAATCTCTTTGAAATCATTTTAGAATTCACTTGTTTTCTGTTAAAGTTGTCTACCTTGCTCAGGGGTCCTTTTACTAAGATGGACTGAAAAACACCTTGTGGTAGTGTAGACGCAGGTTTTGGGCACGCGCAGAATCATTTTCCAGCGTACCTGTAAAAAATGTCTTTTTAAAATTTTTACTGAATCAAAATTGCTGTGCGTCCATTTTGGGCCTGCGACCTTACCACCAGCCATTGACCTAGCGGTAAAGTCTCACGCGGTAACCAGGCAGTAATGTCCACTTGGCGCACGTCTGATACGTGCGTCCGAAAATAAAAATGATTTTTTGGCTGTGCATATTGGACGTGAGCCAAAATTGAAATTACCGCAAGAGCCATGCGGTAGCCGGGCGGTAACTCCATTTTGGGACATTCCCAGCATCTTTCTATACAGTTTACAGGGAAGTTTTGTTTAAAAAAAAAATGTATAGCCCATTACCAGCTTTGCAGATAACATAATGCAGTTAACTACACCTAATGGCAAGTCACTTAACCCTCCATTGCTCGAGGTACAAAATAAGTACCTGTATATAACACGTAAACCGCTTTGATTGTAACCACAGAAAGGCGGCATATCAAATCCCATCCCCTTTCCCTAATGTCAGGTGAAGTAACGGTGCCATGTTATTTGCTTTGTTAATTCAATTGCAGTAACTACCTTCCTGCTAAATGAAGGTACAGCCCTGCCCATTCTCCACCCAATCTAGACTCATAACAACACCCCATTCGGAAATCACTGTGCTTTAACTAGTAAGGTGCAACCTTAACGGCTAACACCATTTAATATATTGTATGGTCTACATTATTTATTTATTGCATTTGTATCCCACATTTTCCCACCTATTTGCAGGCTCAATGTGGCTTACAGAGTGTTGTTATGGCATAGTCCTTACAGGATATCAGATACAATTGGTATTGCACAAAGATTAATTTATTTCCATGCATTCAAGTGAGTTAACAAAGCAACTGCACCAGTAAAAGGATGGCTTTGTGTTTGGCAGAGCGGCAGAAAATGTTCTCTGGTCACCTCCCTGCTCCTCCTGTATTTTCAATATTTCACGACCTGAAGTCCAGCTGTGTGATGTGTTTTTTTTTGGGGGGGGCGCAGGAAGGGCCAGAGAAGGGAGACAACAGGAATGTGAAGTGAAATGCATATACTATAAAGTTTTTCAGCAGATGTTCTTGCCACTTTCTTTTCTTTTTACACAAAGAAACCTACATTTTACCTTAAGCTAAATGTCAAATACCATTTCACTGTAATACAGGAAAGGGCAACCCTTATACGCAATGGGTCACACGAATGTCGGAGGCTTTTTCACTCATTATTGCTCAGTGTGAGACTGAACTTAGCTTGTACCCGAAGCACTTTTGTAGTTTATCTGGTATGCAAACCAATTTTCTCAAGATATTTAGGCCAGATATGTTGGGAGCCAGGAAATACATATCCGGTCTCTTAGGCCACAATAACATGACCTCTGGTTTCTTTATTTTTAATTACTTTTTGAATATTTCTATAATTGTTCTTTCATGTTAAAAACACAGTGCATGGTTTTGTAGCTCCGTAAAACAAAATCCTGCAAGGCGCTCTAAGAGATGAGGCTCATTTTCAAAGCACTTAGACTTACAAAATTCTGAACTTTGTAAGCCTAAGTGCTTTGAACATACGCCTAAGGAAATGAATTCTGGAATATAGGAGAAAGGATAAAATGTTGTATACATAGGTGTATGAGAAAGCAAGGAAGTAAAGGAAAGGAAAGCAAGTCATGGAGTTTTGCTGTCTATTGTATTGAAGATAAAGTGTTGAGAAAATATTGCATTTCAATGCAGAGGAGGTAGCTAGAGTTTAAAGCACTGCATTCTAGGAGCGAGGAAACAAACGAGCTCAGAAAATTACACTCTGCTCTATGGGGAAGATGGAATAATGCATCTCCTTTTGTGGAGAGAGAAACAAGGGTCTTGCCACAGATTTCTGGGGTTAAGACGGTGAGGGTACCAGCAGCATCTTCCCATGGTAATTGATTCTCCAGTATTTTACAGATTAATAGGATTAAGTCTCCCACTTTGTCAGTGATCATCTTTCTATCAGGGTAGTTGGGATAAGAGGATATCAGAAACCCCTTCCTCAGTTATTTCCTGAGTCCATGGCATATTTGTAGGGGTAACAGAAAAACACCCCTGTTAGGAGAAGGGCAATGCAGACTCTGTGCTAATGATGATTTCAGCAATGTGTGAGGCAGCAGCAGGAGCCATGAGAGAGATGCAACAGAGAGAGAGAGACAGCCAGACAAACAGAGTGCCAGTAAGAGAGAGGAGTACCGGAGCATGAACGACAGCCTCAGACCTGAAAGTTTCTGAAGCCATCTGCCCACAAAGAGCTGGAGCATTAAGACACACATGTTGGCTAGAGCTGAAGCGTCTTCTGTATGAACTTAGCCACAGGTGAAGGTGTAAAAACAAGAATGCCATCCAGATATATCCTGAGATTATGATCATGTTCCCTGTAGGGCTATGAGTAGAGCGGCAAGGCATTGGTGTGTAATGAACCCATGATAGGAAGCCCAAACTGGAAGAGGTTATCTGTGTTCTGAGCGCCCCCTAATGGCTTGGGGCTGGCATAGTAAGCCAAGGATTTTGTTCTAGTCACATGGTTGTGGCCTGGAATAATGAATGAAACATTTCACTTTTCTCACACGATTTCTTTATTTCAACTTTCAGTTTAATTCAATAATAAAAGCTATAGAAATATAAACTAGACACTGGGTATGCAAACAGCTAGTTTTATTGTTTTAGAAAACACCAGTCTCAGCAGGTGCTATACTGAGCTAGAAAAGGGGAGATGGGAAGACAAAGGACTGCAAGTTGTTGTATATTAGTCACCTATACCGAATGCTGAGAGCCAATTCTACAATGGCATCTGGACACCCAGATTCAGTTACATAATACTAGCACAACCTGGTAATGTCACGTCTAACATTTACATGTCCACATTATACCGGCCATAGACCTGGCCTCTGTTCCCTCTAAGCTGAGCAGGAGTCCTCCAACTATGTTGTTGCCAGTGGAGTGGGGGGTGCTTCAATATTGTGTTTTCAATTGCATAGGACAGGCAGGTTCCCTGGAGTCCTGCAGTGCTTGCCTGACCCTCAGTATTAACATTGTGATAGTGAAACAGCACCACCCACTGGCAGGACTGTAAGTGGAGGACTCCAGCTCAGCTTAGAGGGAACAGTGGACCAGGCGTAGCTGCGGGTCAGGAAAATGCAGCAGGGATGCCCATAACTCACAGTATTCTGTAAGTCTCACGTGTAAGCAGGAGTCCTGTCCGTGTCCCGCCCGTGCTCTGCCCACGTCTACGCCCCCACTTCACTGTTGCAGAATAGAGCTTAGGTGTCTTGCTGGCACTTTTCAGGATAACTGTACATTTTCATGTGGCGTGTAAATAGGGTATCTAGGTACCAGTAGCATACCATGGGCGGGGCGGTGGGGGTGGTCTGCCCGGGGTGCAGGCAGCAAGGGAGTGCGCGCAGCAGGTGTGCGGCTGTCGGCTCTTCCGGTCCCCTGCCCCCTCTGATGTTACTTCCTGTTCTGGGACAGGGGAACGGCAGAACCGCCAGCCATGCACCTGCTCCGCGCACCCCCTTGCTAGGAGGAAAGGTGGTGGGGTGATACTCTTTGGGAGTGTGTGTGCCTTGAGGGTGTCACACTGTGGGGGGGGGGGGGGGGGGGGGAAGCGATGACCCGCTCCAGGTGGCAAACAAGCTAGGAATGCCACTGCTAGATACATAACATAATTAGCTAATTGGTGCTAAATTGGTCTTTAACTGGAGATAAATAGCAATAACTGGTGTTAACAAACACTAATTGGCACTAAGCACATAAGCATCGCCATGCTGGGACAGAGCGAAAGTCCATCAAGCCCAGTATCCTGTTTCCAACAGTGGCTAATCCAGGTCACAAGTACCTGGCAAAATCCCAAAACAGTACAATGCATTTTATGCTGCTTATCCTAGAAATAAGCAGTGGATTTTCCCTAAGTCCATTTAAATAATGGCTTATGGACTTTTCTTTTAGGAAGCTAGCCAAATCTTTTTTAAACCCCGCTAAGCTAACTGCTTTTACTACATTCTCTGGCAATGAATTCCAGAGTTTAATTACACAATGAGTGAAGAAATACTTTCTCCTGTTTGTTTGGCTTTGTTGAGCATGCAACTGACTTGTGCTCTTTATTCTGTAAATTGAGCGCCTTTATTCTCGAATGCGCAGCTTCAAAGGGGCATTAACATGGGAGGGGAATGAGTGTATCAAGTCCGTTCTGACTAACCTTGCCTGCGCTTTATAGAATACTTGCTTTTACGCAAGCAACTGCTGCATTTAGGCGCCATCATTTACACCAGTCATAGACACGGCATAACCGGTCATACCTACTGTGGACCTAGGCTAGTATTCTGTAACAGATTCGTCATGCAATTGTGCGCAATTATAGAATATGGGCTTAGTGCCCAGGATTTTTGGACTTTTAACTGTACTTTTTGAATTTGGGCTGGAGCCTTGATGGTTACTGACTTTTGGAATTGGACCAGTGGCATACCAAGGGGGGTGGGGGTGGGGAGGGCGGTCCGCCCGGGGGCACGCCGCTGGGGGGGTGCTGCGTGCCGCTCAGTGTCGTTGGTTTTCATGCTCCCTCTGCCCCGGAACAGGAAGTAACCTGTTCTGGGGCAGAGGGAGCATGGAAACCAACGACGCTGACCGGCGCGCGGCACCCCCCCAGCGGCATGCACCCGGGGGGGTTCTTTCACTGGGGTTTGGGGTGTCCCTTCACCGGGGGGGGTCGCGCTGCATGGGGGGGAGGCGGGGCATGGCGATCCGCCCCGGGTGTCAGCGCCCCTCGGAACGCCACTGAATTGGACCAGAGCTTTTTCTACGCAGACGCTGTTGGCTGCATTCTTTCACTTTTGATATTGACCCTCATTTTTTCTTTTAAACGCAGGTATTGCAGTACATGCTTTGAATCTGCGAATGTATTGTGGAAATCTACGTGACCCCCAACGAAGGTTTTTTTCTGAAACTTGCAAAGCACAGTTCAAAAAAGGTCTCCCTCAAAAAAAGAGTAAAAAAAATAACCACATTTATTGAATCTTATACAAAATCTTCCAGATCTTTCAGTCCTCCAGCCGAACAGTCCAAAAAATTATAAAGAACCATTTTATACAATTTCACGTGATGTCAAACTTCTCAAAAAGAAGAGACATCCAAGACAACGTTACATGTTGTTTTAATAGTATTCCACACAACTCTTGTAACGGTTTTGAGCCTTAAAGCGTCTTCAGTCTAAATGCCTTGCTATTCAAGCGGCATTCCCTGGACTGTTCGATTGGAGGACTGAAAGATCTGGAAGATTTTGTATAAGATTCAAAAAATGTGGTTATTTTTTTGAGGGAGATCTTTTTTGAACTGTGCTTTGCATTTGATATGGTGCTCTCTCGTTTCATCCCTCTAGTTTGTATCTTTTCCGAAACTTGGCCAGGTTGGCTCCTGTTTCCTTTAAAGTTGACATTTGGATAAACTCTTGCTGTGTTTGTCCTTCCGTGAATGGCTGCTGCTGTTTGGTTGTCTGTTCTGCTTCTGACTGTCTCCTGTTTGTTTCTGCCTAACTTTTAGTGCCTTTTATTGAATTGAGTCCAAAAAGTGCAAGTGGCAAGGAAAGTGATTGTTGGGTTGAATGACGATGGTTAGTTAAAAGGAGTTAATAAGAAGCAATGAAGCCTTATTGTTCTGCATGGAAATTTCTCTTTGGGGAGGAGAGGAGAGCGGATCTCATTCAGATTTTCACTGTGCACCATACATATAGATAGCTAATTATATTTACTATACATATATATTTTGAAGGCAGCAGGTGTTATTGTTCAGAGACATGGAAGAAGGAAACACCAAACTGAAGTTTCTCACTCAATGAGCTGAACATAATTAGCTGGAAAGAGGCCAACTTTGCCATTGCACCATCCACGCCACCAGCCTTCGTCCACCATCTCAATGTTTGTAATGAGGTCTTTTGGATCAAAAGAAATTTCATCATCGCCCTCTGCAAAAATTGAACAACAAAAAAACCAAGAAGGTAAAAGACTGAAGGCTGCCCAACTTGATCTGCAATATACATATAAATGACACTAATTTTGATAGGGAAAGTAAGCGCGTGCTCTCTCTTGGAAAATTATCCCATGCAAAGCTTTACACCTACTAATTTGCTAAGCACAAATTTCCCGGTTTATTTTGCAAGTGCATTTTCCAAGTATGCATGTAAACACTAGGGGGGTGTCTTTTACAAAGGCGCAGTAGCGTTTTTAGCACACTAAACGCTAGAGACACCCATAGGAATATATGGGTGTCTAGCGTTTAGCGCACAGTTATTTTTAGCACGCGCTAAAAATGGCCTTATTCCATAAAGTTTATGCTCCTAAATTTAGGAATGCAATTCATGCTAAATCTATGAGCATAATAGGCCCTAATTTATCAAAGGAACAATCTTGATCTTGACAGGAATTGTTCCTTTGATAAATTGGTCAAGCTGGCGCTAGAACGGCATAAGGGGGAGGTCCGCGAAACATCCATGTCGGACGCATTTGAGCCCCCAGTCCGAATATACTTAAGTGTTATAAAATGATATAGAAGTAATAAAAGCCAATGAAGAAATTAGTGCGGTTTTGAATTGCCATAAAATCATATTTGGGCAATTTTGCTCTACTGAGGCAAGAATGTAATGGTTTTAAAAAGTTATTGAAAATTGTGATGTGTTGAAGAAATTGTGTTGGAAGAATAAGAACTGGGATTGATGAAATTGAAGTGTGATACATTAACGTTCCCAGTAAGAGATTTGCCTATAATACTGCTTGGATTTGGTAGGGTGATTTTATAAGCCATTTTACTCCCCTCCTTCCCCCCAAACAAGTTAATTCTAGCCCAGAGGTGACTTTCAGAGACGTACCTCCCTGGTAATCGTACAGAGCCACGGCAGAAACTCCACCACCGCCAGCCGCATGCAAGTTTGTCTCCAGTTCTACAACAAAGAGAAGGTTGTTGCTTCAGACGCGCATCAGAAGGGGAAAAACCAGGCACTGAGATCAGTTCGATTACAGCAATATTTCTCTCTCCAGTTTTGGATTCCTTCTACGCTTGGCAGTATTTTCTCAGTTTTATCATCTCCGAGAGACGTCCCAGACTGAATAATGTTAACTGTCCCCTCAGATCTGGATTATATAGGCCAACACTGCTTTATTACTTTTCAGTCCTTTTCTATTACAGATTTATTTGCTTCCAACTCTTTCTTTTGGCATGTTTGCAAATGCTGAGTTTTGACTCTGCAGTAATGTGCTAGGAATCCTTGAATTGTTGGTGGTATTTATTTTATTACACATGGAGCCCCATTTTGCATAGGACACCGAGGTAGGGATTGGGGTGCCCAGGTCGGGTCATTCACAGTTCCCCCAGTACTTTACAAAAGGCTCTGCTGAACAGACACCGGGAAATGCTGCTAGACAAGTCAGCAAACACATCTGGAACACCATTTCACACACACAAAAAAACCCCCTCCACATTCAGAGAAAGAGCACACCACGCGGCAGCTTCTATGTGTAAATACCAGTTTTCACTACTACCCCATATCAATGCGGGCAATTATATGTACAAGAGACATATTCTAGTCAGGTATACCAGTAGCCAATTAAGGGTGTAAGCTCTGAGAGGCAAACTTTTATTTATTTTATTTTATTTGTTACATTTGTATCCCACATTTTCCCACCTATTTGCAGGCTCAATGTGGCTTACATATTATCGGAAAGGCGATTGCCGATTCCGGTAAGAAAACAAATACAAAGTAGTGTCCGGTAAGAAAGACAAATCCGTTGAGAAAAACAATTACAAAGTAATGTTGGGTAGTATAGATTGGAGTGAAACAAACACAGTTATGGCGTCTTTGAGCAGAAGAGTTATGTTATGTCCATTTCGTGTTTTACATTTTAAAGACTATATAAAGTACCAGGGTTAAGTAAAAATGCCCCCCTCGGACACTTAAATGAGCATTTTGCTGGAACTTATGTGTGCCTTGGAGGAGGTGCAAAAGTTGATAGGAAAAATTTTAAAAGATACCGGTGCATGTACTTTCCATTGTGAAATGGGAAATACACACACAGGGCTTAACTGGCTATGGCGTCCTTTTACCAAGTCGCAAAAGCATCTACGCGCACCCAACATGCACCAAAATGGAGTTACCGCCCGACTACTGTGTGGCTCTGGCAGTAATTTCAGTTTTGATGTGCGTCCGTTAAGCGCACCTGAAAAATTTTGTGCGGACATGCGCCAAGTGGCATCTGACGCGCGTAGGTTATTTCTGCACAAATTCTTTACCACTAGGTCTAAGGCTGTCGGTAAGGTCTCAGACCCAAAATGGATGCATGACAATTTTGATTTTGCCGCACATCCATTTTTGGCAAAAAAATAAAAAGGCCTTTTTTACAGGTGCACTGAAAAATGATTCTGCGCGCACCCAAAACCCGCGCCTACACTACTGCAGGCCATTTTTCAGCTCGACTTTGTAAAAGGACCCCTATGTTTGTGGTGTTAACCTCCCCCCCCCCCCCCCCCACGGGAATTCAATGCTGGTGGCTGGATATCGGGGCCAATATGAATACTAAAACACAAAAGTCAGAAAGGAATTACGATATTCAAGACAGGAAAGTTAAACATTCATTTTGGTTCATATAACCTTAAATACTAAGGGAGGAGGAGAAGGAAGGGCAGTAGGGAGGGCAGGAAGGGGAATGGAAAGAATTAAGCCAGGAGGCAGAGGTGAAACAGCAGACAGGCTTAGTTGGGGGAGAAGGCCCATTTAAAGAGCCAGGTCTTTAGAAGACATTTAAAAGTTTTAAATGATTGCTCAGCATGGATGGGAAGGGGGAGGAAATCCAGAAAAAAGGAGAGACAAAGTAAAATGTACGATGCCTAGTACTGTGAAGCTGCGCAAACCTAGAGCTGGGGAGAACTAGTCAGATATCACTGAGAGAGTGGAGTAAACGAGCGGGGAGAATAAGGCCCAGTGAGGTTGGATAAGTAGGAAGGGACAGTCAGTTTAAAAGCTTTGAAAGTCAAAGTGAGGAGCTTGTGAATAATACATTGTTCCACAGGGAGCCAGTGATACTTCTGCAGCAGGGGGAAAACATGATCGAAGCTATGGAGGTGACAGAGAAGACGGATAGCAGTGTTTTGAAGTGTACATAATTCAGCCCACGCCTAAAAGAGGCTAAAAACCAGGGGCGTAGCCAGACAACAAAGTTTTGGGTGGGCCTAGGCAAAAAGTGGGTGGGCACCAAGTGTTCTCCCCCCCCCCCAAAAAAAAAAAAATATCTCAGCTGGCGGGAAAATGCTTCTTTCCACCTTGGCAGTCTGCAGCAGGCGTGTGCTGAAAACTGAGCATATGCAGGTGCTGGTATCGCGGAGAGTAGCGTTTTCATTACCATCAGGGGGAAATCTTCAGCTGGTGGAGCTTGGGATCCCCACCAGTTACCACTAAACGTGTGCTAATGTTAGGTGGGCCTGAGGCCTAAGTGGGTGGACTTTGGTCCTGGGGAACTGAGGAACTGAGTTCAATTTCCACTTCAGGCACAGGCAGCTCCCTGTGACTCTGGGCAAGTCACTTAACCCTCCATTGCCCTATGTAAGCTGCATTGAGCCTGCCATGAGTGGGAAAGTGCGTGGTACAAATGTAACCAAAATAAAATAAATTACGGTGCATGACTGCTCTTTTATTAATTACTATATTGCAGTGCATGATGCCTCCGATGGTCGATAGTGTCTTTGGTGTTAAATTTTGGTTATTATTAAGGGAATAAAATGTTACTTACGGGGCGCGTGGACACTGGACATGGGGTTTCCAGCGTCAGGCACCTCTTCATAATCACCATCGTCGTAGATGTGCTCCTCTTCCTCAGCTGGGGGATCTATCATTTCTTCATAGTCCCCATCCAGATCTTCATTGCTTTCATAAACTGGAGGTTGCTCTGTGATCGGAACATCTGGTATATCATCATAGTCTTCCTCCTCTAGATCTGGCATTCGTGGGGGAAGTTCTGGAGGTTCTTCATAATCTGCTTCTTCCTGGTCAGCAGTGGAAGTACAAATGAATCAGACAGGGCTTTCAACAGTCATTTTTGATAACTCCCCTGCACTAAACCACGTCAATCACAGCTGACTCTAAATTTGCTGTGGGAATGCAATGATGTAGAGTTTTAAAATATATCGTAAAAGACAGAGCATGAACAAATAGCAACCACAAATGATATAGTCTAATGAATCACGGAATACTGCGAAATGCAAGCAACGTATAGTTCATAGATTCATTAGTAATGTAGCCAGAGTTCATGGCAGCCATTTTGAAAGCTGAGCCAGCATGGGCAGGAGCGACTGGGGATTCGTTGCCAGACAATGCGGTAAAGGCTGTTAGCTTAGTGGGGGTTTAAAAAAGGTTTGGACAGCTTCCTAAAGGAAAAGTCCATAGACCCTTGTTATAATGACTTGAGGAAAATCCACTGTTTAAGCAGCATAAAATGTATTGAACTTTTTTGGGATCTTGCCAGGTATTTGTGACCTGGATTGGCCACTGTTGGAAGAGGATGCTGGGCTTGATGGACCTTTGGTCTGTTCCAATGTGGCAATACTTATGTACTTATGCTCCTGCCCAGACTATGCCACTGGATCACCATGGCTTGTAAGATAGGCATGGGGAGCCCCAAGGGGGGAATGGGGTGCCTGCATCTGTTTGGGGGAATGGAGGGAGGGATGATCTGAGCTTAGTGAAGTGCGGGGGGGGGGGGGAAGGAAGGAGGGAGGGACGCAGTGAGTAGTCTCCTTATTATCTCCCATTTTGATTATCCAAACCTTCAGTCCTGTGTATTCACATAATTGGGACTCTACTTTATACACAAATGCATTTATCTGCCAAACTTTACACAGCTTCTGAGCAGGTATAAATATAAATGTCTTCAGCTTCAATCATGCTTCCATTCTGCAGGATTTGTGCTAGTATTTCATAAAAACACGTGGGTGCCTAGTGTTATAAAACGGTTTAAAATAGGCACCTTCACCACCTGTACAAAATTACCTTCTCAGTTATCTATGAAACTGGCTTTGCATTTTTCGGTTACAGTAAAGTTATGTTGGAAAACCAGTTGGAAGGCTGCCTGATTTTTGCCTCAGTGAATCTAGTATCACAGAGTCAGCCACTGAGCCCAGGAGAGAGAAATTTCCTCCCATGGTAGACCCAGGGGCGTAGCCAGACACCCAATTTTGGGTGGGCCTGGGCCCAAGATGGGTGGGCAGAACCCTGCACCATCCCACAGGTGATTTGGTCTCTCCTGCATGCCATATGGTCTCTCAAACATCCCCCCTCTCTTGCATCTTTTAAATAGCAGATTTTCACCAGCGGCGAGCAGCAATTAATGCACGCTGCTCATGTTGGCTCCACAGCCTTCCCAGTGATGCAACTTCCTGTTTCCGCATAGGCGGGAGTACATCAGATGGAAGGCTGTGGGGGCGGTGCAAGCAGTATGTATCAGTCACTGCTTGCTGCAGGCGAAGATCTGCTATTTACAAGGTATGCAAAAGGAACAGTTGTTGGAGTTTTCAGCTGGTGGGACTTGGGAATCTCTTCCAGCCACATCATACTGGGTGGGCCTGAGCCCAAAGTGGGTGGGCCTGGGCCCACCTAGGCCCACCCTTGGCTACGCCACTGGGTAGACCCCTTAGCTGGGGTAGAGAAGAATATCCAGGAAGGATTAGGTGAAGCTTCCTGTGTCTCACCAGTATAGAGAATGGATGAGGACTGCCCTGAGACAAGGACCACGGAAGATCTGGCACAAGGAAGTGGTGTCCCTAGCTGTCTGCTTGAGCACCTTCTCACCTGGTTGGCACTTTTTTCCTCCAGCATGGGAGGCTCCCTTGGTTCCTCTCTATTAACTACTCTCGGCCTTGGAGCTGGGACATCAGTGGGAACTTCAAAGTGCCTCTCTTCTTCTTTCTCCTCCTGTACAGGAAATGAAAGGCAGACAAAAATCAAAATTAAAACAAGGGGGCACGCAATGAAGTGACATCAAAAGGGGCTGGTCGCAGCAGTGAGGAGGCTCTGGCCTCGGCAGCTGACAGGATATGAAAATCACTTGCTGAAATGTGGATGCACATTAAGGTACGGAGCAGGGAGGTGTTCCGAGACAGGAGGACAAACGTGCCAGAGATGCAGGGCTCCTAGGACTGCGAGGCCCTGTGCGACCGCCCCTGCCTAAGACCAGCCCTGTGGGTGTGTGTGTGTGTGCATTTACCCATGAAAGTGCCAGCAGAGCGCCTAAGTAGTTTTCTGTAACAGCCTATCCTACATAGCTTGTAAATGCAAAGGGGGAGGGGGCGTGTACATGAGTGGAACATGGGCGGGGCTCCCACTTATGCACATAACCATGGGAGCCAACGTTTCAAAATTATTGCAGGTGCTAAGCCCAGTGGAAATAATCCCTCCCTGGACATATACAAGGAATTTTCTCAATATTGGGGGTGCTCAAGAACCCACAGCACTCACAGAGCCGGCTCCTATGCACATAACTTACAGAATACTTTCAGTAATGCACATCCCGGTCGTATCTACATGCCCTTCTGCCAGGTCTAGAGCTAGTGTAACATAAATGTTAAGCACACTGATACCAGGCTAAGCTAGAATGGAACCTGAACACCAAAATTTTGTTAAAGGATAGACTCCCACTGTACATCCTCGGGGCAGTCAGTTCTAAAATTGCCCCCATAATATCTGCCTTCCATCCCACTCCCTTACTTGGCAAGTCTTTGAAACATGCTGTATTTCTTATTTGCACTTGTTACTAAAATATGTGTGTCACTCCAGGGACATAGCCAGGATTCAAGTTTTGGGGATGCCCAGAGGTTGACTGAGAGGGGGGGCAATGAATTTTAACTCTGCTCCCCCCCCCCCCCCACCCCAATCTCTGCCAGCTGATGAGATCCACTGCCCGGAACTGCCCCAGTGAAAAAAATCGGCGGCCTCTTTTCGAGCTGTCGATGCTGGCACGCCTCGCGCAGGTTCAGTTCATGCGCAAGTGAGCATGCACAAGGAGTACCAGTGTCAGCGACTGAAAAGAAGGCCGCCAACTTCTTCGCTGCTGAGGCAGCACTGGGGCAATTCTGGGCAGCGGATCTCATTGATTAGCGGGGATTGGGCATTCCCTTCAAAATCAATTAGCAGTACAACACGTGTCTACAATAAGGTAAACGAATACAACATAACCAAATGACACTGTCTGAGTGGCTATATGGCTGTTAACAGCTTTATTCTCTGTTGATCACCCCACCCCTCACCTATCCACACTCATCCTGTTAGAATATCAATGATATGCTTTGATGTCCCCATGCATACCTCCTACCCACCCCCATCCTCCCACCCTGTCAGACTGTCATAGTAATGCTTGAATGTTTTCACTTATATACACTGTCAGCTAGCACATTTGCTTATTTCCGATCTGACGAAGAAGGGCAACCTTCGAAAGCTAATCAAGAAATGTATTAAGTTATGTCCAATAAAAAAGGTATCATCTTATTTTCTTTTCCATCTTTTATTTTGTTTGATTTCTATTGATAACCTAAAGAGTGGACTAACACGGCTACCACACTCCTATTCATATATTTCAATACTCTTCAATTCTGGGCAGCGGATCTCATTGACTAGCGGGGATTGGGCATCCCCGCCAGCCATTCGACAGGTACTTTTTGGTATGTGGAGGGGAACCCATTCACCTGTCCTGTTGATTCATTACATCATTTGGCTCTCCTCTCTCAAAGAAGTAGAAAGCACAGGCAAAGGACCCATTTGCTTGCCATACTGAGCTCATAACGATAGTTTAAACAGAATCACGTCAGTATCTGAGTCCCACACCTTTGAAACCTTTACCTATCCTTGTCTTCATGGGCCCTAACAGAATAATAATAATAAGGAATTATAGAGAGTCCCCTGTCCATCACCTCCTGCTGCCGCTGCTGCCTCTTTAATGCCTCTTCCCTTTCACGTTTTTCTCGGGCTTGGCGGCGTGTTCGCTCCTCTTCTGCTCGCTTCCTGTTCTCTTCTTCTGAGGACTTGGCCATGTTCTCAAAGCGAGCTTTCAGGTTACTGGCACCACTTGATGCTGGGGAAGAGAGAACACAGGTTGTAGGTGCTGGCGGTCACAGAGGGAGCTTCCAGGCTTAGGAGAAGCAGTCATCGTGATTAGGGTATTGAATGGATACTGCGTTGGGCATCCTCTTTTAGGATGGGAAAGAAGTACAAAAGAAAGAGCAAATGAATAAATGATGGTATGGCACTGGAAGACAAAATGGAACCCAACCTCAGCCGAGGACTTTCCCGCTATATGGCTCACTGTATCCCACCACAAGGTCTACAAACAAGAAGATCAATATTTAAAGCCATGTATCCATATACCCTGCTGCGATTACAAGGATGAATGACTTAGGCAGTACTGAGTGTGGCTACTCAGTGGTACTGTCTGGATAGTGCTGCTGAACCAGTGGCATAGCCACAGGTGGGCCTGGGTGGGCCAGGGCCCACGCACTTAGGGCTCAGGCCCACCCAACAGTGGCACACATTTGGCAGTAGCTGCTGGGGATCCCATGCTCTGCCAGCTGAAGACAACCCCCTGATGGTAACGAAAATGCTACTCTCCATGATACCGGCACCTGCGCGTGCTCAGTTTTCAGCGCATGCCTGCTGCAGACTGCCAAGGTGGAAAGAAGTGTTTTCCCACCAGCTGAGATTTTTTTTTCGTGCCCACCCACTTCTTGCCTAGGCCCACCCAAAATCTGTTGTCTGGCTACGCCCCTGTCAGCTGAACATCTGTAGAGACCACTGTTACAATATCCAGATAGCCGGGCCTATCTGTGGGCGGAGATGGAGTGGACCTGACTGTCCAGTTAGGGTTACCATATGGCTCTAGAAAAAGGGGTACAGATTAAGCTAGTCTGGGTTTTACTTCCAGTGCTTTCAATGGAAGTAAAACCCGGACTGGCTCAATCTATCTCTTTTTTTTCTGGGGCCATATGATAACCCTAAGGTAGCAGGATATTCAGTCTACTAACGGGATAAGTATCTTGATAAAGTTAGGGCAGCAAAACGGCAGTTTGAATTTTATCCATCTGCATATCATGTTAAATATCATTGGCACTCAGCACTGAGTCTGGATACTCCAAGCTGCCCTCTATATTAGTTGTGCTGACCTGTTGAATTGACCCCAAAAGCAGGAGTTGTCTTACGCTGAAACACGGCCCGTGTCGGGTCACAAATAAAGCACACTTCTACCTTTTCTTGAGAGCCCTTTGTGCTTCTTTGAGAGGTATGAGTATCATCAATACCCCTTCTTCTACTGCTACCATCCTATATGGATGCTATTTTTGAATTAAGACCATTGTAGCATAGAATATGCAGCATCTTTCATGGCTTTGCTGAATTTGCTGAGACGTACCAGCCTCCACAGGCCGTGTCTTTTCATATGAGGTGGTCGGTCCTTCCATCTGATTAAAGCCAACGGCACTCTGAGGGCAGAAAAAGAACAAAGTGTTAAACCTTACATTCTGCAGATTCCGGGTGACGCAGTATCCCAGGATGACGAGTAACTCTATAATTGGTTGCCTATAAATAGATGCCCAGAGGGCACTTGGTAGAAGCCTATTCTACACAGGAAAATAAGTGCCTACTTTCCTTTACAGAATACTATTGGAACTGTGTATATATTGCACCTATATGTTAGGCAGTTATACCAGAAAAAGCGAAACAGGAAGGATGGAAGTGAAACGTTCCAGGGTAAATCAAGCAAAAAATAGAGAATAACAGTACAAATGTGTTCAATTCTGGTCGCCGCACCTCAAAAAAGATATAGTGGCAGTAGCATAGCAAAGAGGGCTGCCACCCGGGGCGGTTCGCCGTTGCACCCCCCCCCCCCCGGGTGCAGCACAATGACCCCCCCCCCCCTCAGCACATCAACACCCCCCCCCGACCCAGTGCCTACCCTCTTCAGTTCCCTCCAACCAGCTGAGCACCCTACCTTTAAAGACATTTCGGAAGCGGTGGAGAGGCAGGCGCAGCGCCTCGCGCCTGCAAGTAAAAGAAGCAAGGATCGTCATCGGGCCTTCCCTCACGCTGTCTGTCCCGCCCTCCGCTGACGCAACTTCCTATTTCCGCAAGGGTGGGACAGACAGCATGAGGGAAGGCCCGATGACGATCCTCGCTTCTTTTACTTGCAGGCGTGAGGCGCTGCGCCTGCCTTTCCATCGCTTCCGAAATGTCTTTAAAGGTAGGGTGCTCAGCTGGTTGGAGGGAGCCGAGGAGGGTAGGTACTGGGTCGGGGGGGGGGGGGTGTCAACGTGCTGCACCCGGGGGGGGGGAGCTGGCAGGGAGCACCCCCCCCCCCGAGCTGACACCCGGAGTGGACCGCCCCTCCCGCCCCCTTGCTACGCCACTGTATAGTGGAATTAGAAAAGGTGCAAAGATGATTAAGGGGACGGGACGACTTTCCTATGAGGAAAGGCTAAAGCGGCTGGGGCTCTTCAGCTTAGAGAAAAGGCGGCTGAGGGGTGATATGATAGAGGTATATAAAATAATGAGTGGAGTGGAAAAGATAGATACGGAGCGTCTGTTTACGCTTTCCAAAAATACTAGGACAAGGGGGCATGCGATGAAGCTGGAGTGCAGTAAGTTTAAAACAAATAAGAGAAAATGTTTCTTTACTCAGCGTGTAATTCGACTCTGGAATTCGTTTCCGGAGAATGTGGTTAAGGCGGTTAGCTTAGCAGAGTTTAAGAAATGTTTGGACAGTTTCCTGAAGGAAAAGGCCATAGAATGTTATTAAATGGACGTAGGGAAAAATCCACTGTTCCTGGGACAAGCAGTACAAAATGCTTTGCTCCGTGGATCTTGTCGGGTGATTGTGACCTGGATTGGCCACTGTGGGAGACAGGGAGCTGGGTTAGATGGACCTTTGGTCTGTCCCAGTGTGGCGATGCTTATGTCTTATGTCTAAAAAAAATCCTCTTTATTTTTCAATTCTGAGTCAGGATTATTTGGGTCAGCATTACCTATGCATGTGGTGGGTCATGACTGTACAACTATTTGAACAACTATTGAGCTGAGTTTAAGCATTAGCACCTAATTGCGGCAGATACATGCATAACTTATACTACTCTATAAGTTATGTGCATAAGTTTAAGCAACAGCCAAGCTCCGCCCCTTTGCAAATATGTACTATGTAAGTTAAAGGGGTATTTACAGAATAGCTCTTAGGTGGAAATCTGGCAGTCTTTTTTTTTTTTTTTTTTCATTTTTTATTTATTGGTATAAATCATTATTTCACAACAAAATCATGAATATGCAATAGGCAATTAACAACAAAGAAAAATAAAACAAGAAATTACATTTAAAGCCTTTTGTCCACAAATAAAGAAACATTTGGTTCCAAGAATCAAGAAATATAAAAAATAAGTAAAGAAAATCCCTACCAGTTGCTACCCCGGGGTTACTGATCCCAGCCTGCATTTTATGGAGGGCACACCACATTTATATCTACTCTAGCATCTAGAAATTCTTTTAACTGTTTAGGATCAGCAAATTGAAACTGTTTACCTTCAAGCATAAAGTTACATATACAAGGAAATCGTAATACAAAGTTTATTCCCAATGCCAACGCTCTAGGACGCTGTTCCAAAAAGGCCTTGCGCCTAGCTTGAGTGGGCCTTGAGAGGTCAGGAAAAACACGAACCTTTGAACCCATAAACAAGTTATCTAAGTGTCTTAAGGAAAGTCTTAATATTGCATTGCGATCAGGTTCCAAGACAAAAGTAACAAGCATAGTAGTCCTCTGGGTAATAATCTCTAGTGAACTCTCGAGGAATGAAGTTAAATTCATTCCATCCCCCACCATTGGGAGATTTCCATCTCCCCCCTGTGGGCCCCAGATGTAATAGGCCCGTGTTATGGGAGGCAATGAATCTTTATCCATTCCAAGTATGTCCACCATATATTTCTTAATCATTTCAACAGGTGAAATCAGAGGAGATCTAGGAAAATTTAGAAACCTAAGATTAAGTCTCCGAATCTGATTCTCCAAATATTCTGTTCGTTTATGAAGAAAAACATTGTCCTTAACCAAAGCAGTCTCTAAAGTTTCCATTTCTTGTAATTTGATATTCAAATTTTCCACTTTCAGGGCCTGCTGCGCTGATACCTGTGCTTGGAGTAACGCAGCTTCAGAAATAGTTTTTATATTGTCAGTATTTACTTTCAATGTAGGTTGCATGGAGATTTGAATGTTATGCACCATATCCCATAGTGACTCTAATGTCACAATTGCTGGTCTAGTCACGCCAGAAATTCCAGGAGGGGATTGAATTTGAGCACCAACTTCAGATAATTTAGAAACAATTTCCAAAGGAAGTACCTGTGAATCTGATTGAAAAAGTGTTTCTTTCAGTTGGGGATCATTTTCTATCGCCGCAGTCCTTCCCTCGAGCGGGTTAGGTTGAACACTTTCATTCTCCTTCCCTGCTTGGGCTATCGGCGATTCCCCTCCGGGTTGAGGCGGAGCAGTTCGCTCTACAGGGCTCAGAGAAGCCCCGTTAGCGCTCTCAATCGACGCCGATGCGTCGAGAGCAGCAGAGGGGGTCGAAGTTCCCCGAGGTCCCGGATGCTGCGTTGGAAATTGCAGAGTCGTCTGCCGCAGCGCCAAGGGCGTCCCAGGAGCCGAGGAATGCTCCCTAACTTTCCCCCTCCGTTTCCCCATCGATGAGGACACAGGAGCAGCGAAAACAGCAGAAAAACTACAGCGAACCTCAGCAGCTAACTCAGGTGCGTCCGGTCACAGCGCCATCTTGGAGCCTGGCAGTCTTTTTATATAACATATTACGTGGACTGGCACCAAAGTATTTATACTATTTCCAATTTGCTGTCTCTCTAAGAGACAGAAGGCTAAATTGTCCAACTGTGTTTTCCTTTCCTTCACCAAGAGGAAGGAAAAGACTAAAAAGGTTTGACATGACACTGGCACTTCAAGCCGCCAGTGATTGGAAAGAGTTTGCTGGGACATTTTGGTTGTCTCATTCTTATCTGTCGTTTAGGAAGGATATTAAGACTCTGCTCTTTCAGAAAGATTTTTTAACCATAATTTTAATTTCAAATGTTCACTCTTTTTTTAACTGTCCTCCCAGAGGATTGTTCTGGCTCTTGATGTTAGTGTTACTTGATTTGAACTGCAAGGTGTAAGAGGGGTATAAGACTAGATGTTACATTATTTTACATATATAAGCGTACAAGTATGTGAATAAATACTATTATTCTTTTTTTTTTTAATTATTAGACTAGTAAAAGAGGCCCGTTTCCAACAGAAAGGAAATGGGCGCTAGCAAGGTTCCAGGGCCCCCTCCCCACTCCTCCTCCCCTCCCCCTCCCCCTTCTCCCTCCCACCTCCCGACCCCCCTCCTCCTCCCCCTTCCTGACCGCTCCCCCTTCTCCCTCCTCCTCCTTATCCTCCTCCCCTCCGACCTCCCCTTCTTCTTCCCCTCCCGACCCCCCTCCTCCTCCCCCGACCCCCTCCGACTCCCTCCTCCTCCCCTTCCCCCTCCTCCTCCCCCTCCTCATCACCCCCTCCTCCCCCTCACGACCCCTTTCTTCTCTCCCCTCCCCACAGGACCTCCCCACCCTCTCTCACCTGAGGACCCCCACCCCCTCCCCCTCCCCCTCTCGTCTAAGGATCCCCCTCCCCTCCTCTCGTCTCAGGACCGCCACCCCCTCCCCCTCCCCCTCCCCCCTCTCTCTCATCTCAGGACCCCCCCTCGTCTCATGACCCCCCTCTGCGATTTCCGCCGCCCAGCGCCTCCCTCCCTCTGTCTCTGTGGCCTCCGAGTGCAAGGAGGACGTGTGCGAGTGCCCCAGCCCTTCGTACGTGGCAGCTGCTGTTTAAAACGTTTTACCTCCTGCTCGGCCGGCAACACTCAAGTCCACCAAGTACAGACGCCACTTCAGACATGAAAGTATATGAACAGCATTACACAGCACGCAAACCCCTGAATTCTATATATGGCACTCAGAATTCAGCATGCAATTTAATTGAACAACAAGCCAATTAGCGCTGATAATTGGGCTTTAATAATCAATTACCAGTGCTGATTGGGATTAATTGAAATTTACGCGTGCATATTATGGCTCCGAAAAGGGGGAGCGGCCATGGGAGGATCAGCGGGGTTCCTGCAATTTCTGAGCACTGTTCTAGAATAAGGAGAATCTGTGTCTAATTAAGGTGCAAGGATTTACCCCAGGGTTTAGCTGGTGTAAGTCCTCACGACTAAAGTTAGGTGTGGGTCCCGGCACTATGTGTTATTCTATAAACAGCACCTAACTTGCAGCGCTGTGTCTAGAATAGTGCCAGAAGCGGAGCCAGGTTGACGGCGCGGGGGGAGCGAGAGCGGACGTCCGCTGGTGCCAGAGCACATTTTCAATGCAACACATTGAAAAAAAAAATAGGCGCCAGCGCTGGCAAAACTCCGTTTGGGGGAGCGCCCGCTCCCCTGGCATCCCCCCCCCCGGCTACGCCAGTGAATAGTGCTTAGCATGGGGGGGTTTTGGCGCCAATTTATAGAATTTATAGAACGCTGCAAAAGAGCAACACGCGATGCTACAAGTCATATAACAGCTGTAATAAATGCTATTATTCTAAACGTTCTTGCACATAGTCAGCATATAAATATTAGCACTGCGGTTACAGAATTACCCCCTTTATGCAGCAGTTTGCAGCTATGCAGGCTCTTTGACAATTGCCCTCTATACACCTTGGGGAGGGGGAGGTATCAAGATCATTATTTAAGGGCGCATCGTAGCTCCAGATTCCGTGGGATCAGAACCAGACTCTCCCAATTCTGTACAGAGGTTCAGAACGCCTTACCTTGTCCATATTCTCCTGTTGCACTCCAAAACGGCCTCCAAATCCCTTGGCGTAGTCTGAAGAAAATGAAAAACAAAGATGTTGCTTCAAGCATTCCAGTTTTCTTTCACAGATTATTGTGGGGTTCAAAGAAGAGAAAATTCTGCTCTTTGTGGATGCACTTTGTAGAGTGAAGTCCAAAGACTCAGTAACAAAGTGGGAACTGCCCTCTTAGCGGTTCATTTCCTGTCAGTTAGCACGCGCTAACAGCGTTAACAGATGTTATTTACCACAGGGCCCACTGCATAAAACGGGCCTTGGGGTAGATAGCACACATTAATGGCATTAGTACATGTTGACTGTTAGTAAATGATCCCCTTAATGAGTGACGTGATGGAAGGGATGAAAAAAAAAACCCACAGAAGCAAAGTCCTCCACCAGAAATCCAAGGCAAACCAAAACAGTGGGGGGGGGGGGGGGGGGGGGGGGCAGTGGCGTAGCCACAGGTAGGCCTGGGTGGGCCAGGGCCCACTCACTTTGGACTCAGGCCCACCCAAAATTGTGACACTCTTGCTGTGGCTGGTGGGGATCCTCAAACCTTGCCAGCTGAAAATTTTCCCTCCTTGGGCAGCCAGCGCTCTTCCAAATGTCAGCCAGCAGCACTTGTATTGAGCTGGCGCTGAGACCGGCCCTTCCCTACATGCTCAGTTTTCACACATGCAAAAGTGCTGCTGGCTGCCGTTTGGAAGTGTGCTGGCTGCTCGAGTAGGAGGAGGAAATCTTCAGCTGGCAGGGTTTGGGAATCCCCACCAGCTCAAATACTTAATATTTGGGGTTTGTGGGCAGGGAAGGGTGGAGAAAGGAGCAAGAGCAAACCGGAGGGGGGGCCGGAGCGGGGCAAATTCCATGCCCACCCACCTTGAGCTCAGGCCCACCCTAAATTAGCCATCTGGCTACGCCCCTGGAGTGCGTTTTGGGTGAGTTTTGGAGGGCTCAGGGGACAAGATAAGAGAGCAAAGGGGAGATGTGTACCTGGGAACATTTTTATGAAGTACACAGAAAGTACCCCATTGCTCTCCTGAGGTGTCTGGAGGACCAGTCTAGTAAAGACGTTGGCTCCTCCTACATCCCAATGGCATGAATCTCTATGTTCTGCACTTATTCGTTTTTCTTTTTTCCCGAAAATGGACCAAAAAATAAAACATCCAAAGCACAAAACCCTGTTCAAAACAGTATTTTCAAAAAAAGATGTTTTTCTTTTTCAAAAATGATCTTCTTGTCTATTCAGATTTTGGACATTTTGTGCATAACATATACATAACATGTGTGTTAAACACATAATCATACACATAACACATGTATGATTTAGCCACATTACAGGAAGGCAATTTTCAGCCATCTGATTTACACAAGCAAAACTCTTTTTACCTTTCTAAACGGCTTTGAAAATTGTCTTCTATATTCTACCTTTAGGTATTTCTCTGTCAGCTGTTCAGTACAGAAGGATTAGATGGAATAAAAATTACCTGTCTGTGATTCATGAGGCTTCACTTCCTCCTTGTAATCCCAGCTATGGGCAGCTTTGTCCTGGCGATCCCTCTGTACACCAAACTTTCCACCAAATCCCTTAGTGTAGTCTGAAGAACATATGACAGTAACGTTTGTTCTAAGCATCCCGTTGCTTTTACAGAGTTCATGTATAAAGACCGACGAAAAGAAACATGTCCTCTCAGAATTTTGTGAAAATGCAAATATTGCTGTGTAGAAATGATGGTCAAGAGATCATCAAAGCCATGAATGAACCTTCCAATAAACTTTAGTTTAGGAATGTCTCACATAGCAACATGATAAGATGAAAAGGGTTTAGGGTTGAAAATGAAAACTGTTTCTGCAGATAGCATCAAGTGCTAATCACATACCGTATGTCTTTTGTCTGTAAATTTAGCAGCAGCTAATCCCTGATCTTTGCCAGGACACTAAAAAGATAGTTATCTAGATATTGACATATTCTATGCAGGTCATCCACTGTTGGGCGCACAATTTTGGTTATGGAATGCAGATCTGCGCGTAAAGTAATTCACTGAATCCATTATTACTACTACTACTACTACTACTGGTCTCCTCTTCAATCTGTCCAAAACTCTGCTGCGCGTCTTATATTCCGCCAGAGTCGCTATACTCACGTTAGCCCTCTCCTCAAGTCGCTTCACTGGCTCCCTATCCGCTTCCGCATACAGTTCAAACTTCTCCTTTTGACCTACAAGTGCATCCACTCCGCAGCTCCTCAGTACCTTTCCGCTCTCATCTCTCCCTACACTCTTCCCCGTGAACTCCGTTCGCTGGGTAAACGTCTCCTGTCGTCCCCCTTCTCCCCCACTGCTAACTCCCGGCTCCGTTCCTTCTATCTCGCTGCTCCCTATGCCTGGAATAGACTCCCTGAGCCAGTACGTCAGGCTCAGTCTCTGGCTGTCTTCAAGTCTAGGCTTAAAGCCCACCTCTTTGCTACTGCTTTCGACTCCTAACCATGACTCTCTTACTCAACACCCTCACTTATCACCCCTACCACTGCAATTTCCCCACCCCTAGCTGTCTGTTCGTCTGTCCAATTTAGATTGTAAGCTCTGTTGAGCAGGGACTGTCTTTTCATGTTAATTTGTACAGCGCTGCGTAAGTCTAGTAGCGCTATAGAAATGTTTAATAGTAGTAATAGTAGTAGTAATAGTAAAGTAATTCACTGAATCCATTATTGGCGTTAACAACCGCTAACTGGCAGTCATTAGAAGTTACGTGCGGATCTGCCCTGCGCTCCTATTCTATAACCTGTGCGCCTAGTGCATAACTCCAAAGGGGGAGTGGCCAGGGAAGGGGCATGGCTGGGTCAGGGGCGTTCCCAGGATTCTGGTGTGCAGTTATAGAATACTTGAATTTCCATGCCCAAGTGACAGTAGTTGGGCGTGAGCATTTACAAAAGCCTTTGGCAGGCCTAAGTGGTCGTGCCCAAAGCTCGTCATGAAATTGCGCACTGAGGAGCCCTTTTACCAAGCTGTGGTAAAAAGGGCCCTGCGCAGCCGCGTTGCTGATCTGCAAGGGCAGGTTTCTACATGGAATGTTGCTAGTGGAATAGCAACATTCCATGTAGAATCTCCAATAGGGAAAGGGAAATGGGACTTAATATACCGCCTTTCTGAGGTTTTTGCAACTACATTCAAAGCGGTTTACATATATTCAGGTACTTATTTTGTACCAGGGGCAATGGAGGGTTAAGTGACTTGCCCAGAGTCACAAGGAGCTGCAGTGGGAATCGAACTCAGTTCCCCAGGATCAAAATCCACTGCACTAACCACTAGGCTACTCTTCCACCCAATGATTGCTAATTAAGAACTTGTTAATCAATAAAGTTGCCACACGCATCTTGGGTGTGCACCCAAATATCCTTGCGCAACTTTGGACGTAATATATAGAATCCAGGGGATAGGTTGTTCACAGGGGGAGGTGAGGCACATGGGTGGGGCAGGGGGTGTGTCAAACAATTATGCACTTTATAGAATAATGTTATTTATGTGCTAAAATTGCCGCATTTAGGTGTGTACGTTTACACCTGTCATAGACGTGGCCTAAATGGGCACATCTAAATATTAGCGCATAAATGTTGACTTACACTAATATTCTATAACCAAACAAAAGCGCCCAGATACCGCTATAGAATTTGCACTCAGCTGCATTATGACACCCAACTTTTGACATACTTTATAGAATTCCCCCATTGCGCCTTGTGTGCCGCAGGGGGAAGCAGGGCAGGCGACATGACAGCGAATAGCGCTGGAGGAAGACTTCTGCTGGCGGGGCTTGAGGACCCCTGCCAGCCCAGGTATGTGGGGTTGCAGCGGGGTTGGAGAACAGTGGGGAGGCAGGCCAAAATGCGCCCCCCCTACTTTGGGCGCCCCCCCCCCCCCCAAATTGAGGTCTGGCTATGTGCCTGGCACATATTTGCAAGAGGGATAACACAGGGTTGAAGGACAGATGGGACATAGATGGGACTCCACTTACACATGTAATTTACAGAATGCTGTAAGCTACACGTGAACCTGCCGCATTTAGAAAACTCACTTAGGCCCAGCTCTATGGTTGGTGTAAGCGCAAGTGCCTAAATATTAGGCGCATTACTACCCACTTACATTAGTATTCTATAAAGGAAAATAGGGGCCTATGTTCCTTTAACATAGTGGTTCTCAACATTTCTTCTGTTGTGACACACCTTACAGACAACCAGGGGCGTAGCTACGTGGGGCCATGGAGGCCTGGGCCCCTGTAGGTTTGGCCCTGAACCCCCCTGCCGACGACCCTCTCGACCCCCCCCTGCTGCCGCCAACCCGCTGTCGCCGTCTGCTACCTTTGATGGCAGGGGACCCCAACCCCCGCCAGCTGAGGTCCTGTTCTTCCTTCATTCTGTTTCTGAGTCTGACGTCCTGCATGTTGTACGTGCAGGACGTCAGACTCAGAAACAGAAAGAAGGAAGAACAGGACCTCGGCTGGCAGAGGTTGGGGTCCCCTGCCAGCAAAGGTAGGCGACGGCGGGGGAGGGTTGGCGGGGGAGGGTTGGCGGCGGGAGGGGGAGTCGAGAGGGTCGTTGGCGAGGGGGGGGGTCAAAGTTGTTGGTGGTGGTGGTGGCAGGGGGGTTGGCAATGGCGGGGGGATGATGGCAATGGCGGGGGGGTTGGCGGCGCCAGGGGGGGGGCTAAAATGTGCCCCCTCACCTCGGGCTCTGGACTCCCCTCCCGCCGAAGTCTGGCTACGCCCCTGCAGACAACGTTCATGTATGTGACACACCGAACACTAAAATTCACCACTGAACAAAGCGTATCTAAATCAAATTCTGAGCGTTCTTCATATGTTATAACAGAAATCCAGTACTTTATATATTGTACATAAACTGATCTCTCTCTCTACCTGTAAATCTTACATTGTAAGCCACATTGATCTCGAACATATTTGGGATAATGTGGGATATGCATGTCATAAATACATAACTAAGTTTAGTTTGAATTTGCCTATTCTCCATATCCAAAAGCTGTATGCAACACATCAGTCCCAGATTTCTCACTTGCCATACAACAAAACAAAAATATATTCAAATTCTAGCGTTGCCTCAGTAACAGCAACACAAAATCCCTCCACTGCCAGATACTGTGAAGCAACACAAACACCTGGAGACAGCAGTTATTATTGGGGGAAGCGGAAATAGGGACTAGTTATAGGGATTTCAAGAACCTGACACTCAAGATTTGTGGTCTTCTCAGCTTCCTGGCACTGATGGTTGTGAAGGAAACACAGGCTTGCTGCCTACACCAAATTTTTTGTGACACACCTCCCATTTCTTGGGGGACATGACAGCGAGTCCCAACACACTGGTTGAGAACCGCTGCTTTATAGAATAGATCCTACCCTCACACCCTGTTGTAAGAATACTCCCTACACTCCTAGCAAAATAATGACTCACTGCCTGCACCTAATTCCTCTCTGTATTTTTATTTATTTATTTTATTACATTTGTACCCCGCACTTTCCCACTCATGGCAGGCTCAATGCGGCTTACATGGGGCAATGGAGGGTTAAGTGACTTGCCCAGAGTCACAGGGAGCTGCCTGTGCCTGAAGTGGGAATTGAACTCAGTTCCTCAGGACCAAAGTCCACCACTCTAACCACTAGGCCACTCCTCCACTGTTGCTACTATTTGAGATTCTACATGGAATGTTGCTATTCCACTAGCAACATTCCATGTAGAAGTCGGCCCTTGCAGATCACCAATGTGGCTGCGCAGGCTTCTGCTTCTGTGAGTCTGACGTGACTCACAGAAACAGAAGCCTGCGCAGCCTTCTACATGGAATGTTGCTAGTGGAATAGCAACATTCCATGTAGAATCTCCAATAGTAGCAACATTCCATGTAGAATCTCCAATAGTATCTATTTTATTTTTGTTACATTTGTACCCCGCGCTTTCCCACTCATGGCAGGCTCAATGCGGCTTACGTGGGGCAATGGAGGGTTAAGTGACTTGCCCAGAGTCACAAGGAGCTGCCTGTGCCTGAATTGGGAATCGAACTCAGTTCCTCAGTTCCCCAGGACCAAAGTCCACCAGCCTAACCACTAGGCCACTCCTCCACTGTTGCTACTATTTGAGATTCTACATGGATTGTTGCTATTCCACTAGCAACATTCCATGTAGAAGTCGGCCCTTGCAGATCACCAATGTGGCCGCGCAGGCTTCTACATGGAATGTTGCTAGTGGAATAGCAACATTCCATGTAGAATCTCCAATAGTAGCAACATTCCATGTAGAATCTCCAATAGTATCTATTTTTTTTTGTTACATTTGTACCCCGTGCTTTCCCACTCATGGCAGGCTCAATGTGGCTTACATGGGGCAATGGAGGGTTAAGTGACTTGCCCAGAGTCACAAGGAGCTGCCTGTGCCTGAAGTGGGAATCGAACCCAGTTCCCCAGGAATAGTTTAATCATAGGCAACATTCTGACTTCTGCAATGAGACAAACTGATGAATACTTTGTACCCAGGAACTATGTTCCAATTTTCTACGTGAAACTATGAACACACTTTCATTTTGAAACTTTCCTGTGGTCACTTGTTCTGGCTTTTTCTACAGAAACTGGTTCAATGGAAAATAACATGCATAGAGTTGAAAATGAAGCCTGCACATATTTTTCACCGCTCTGACCCACAAATCTCTAGAAATGCCTCCTCTTAATGCCCCTAAAGGATGTATTAGAACAGTGCAAATGCTTTTAGCTGCACTGAGAGACAGCAATTTTCAGATGACCACTTTATCTTTATTAAACATTTCTATACCGCTTATTCTAACAAATGTCAGTTCAAAGCGGTTTACAAAAATACATTCATAAATTCCAAAACAAAATCATACATAAAATAACTCACACATCCCATGGCCAAAATGCTTTTTACCTTTGAAAATGACTTTGAAAACTGTTCTGTACATTCTATCAGCTTTTTAGTGATAATCCAATGGGACGTTTACAGGTAAATAAAACTTACCTGTCTGTGATTCATGAGGCTTCACTTCTTCTTGGTAATCCCAGGTATGGGCGGCTTTGTCCTGGCGATCTCTCTGTACACCAAATTTTCCACCAAATCCCTTAGCATAGTCTAAAGAACATATAACAAAGTTTGGTCCAAGTGTCCTGCTGATTTACAGAGTTCATATATGAAGTCCAACCTGCAGTTTATGAAAAGTAAGCCATTGCTTTATAGGAATGACAGCCGAGAGACCCAAATAGCCTGGGTATATTTCTGTATCTTTTTTTCAGATGGCATTTCAGAAGCTTAGCTACAATTGGGTGGCGGAGCAGGTGGGGGGAAGAGGGGTTGGTGGTTGGGAGGCGAGGATAGGGGAGGGCAGACTTTTATACGGTCTGTGCCGGAGCCGGTGATGGAAGGCGGGACAGGTGGTTGGGGGGCAGGAAAAACTGCTGGGCAGACTTATACGGTCTGTGCCCTGAGAAAGACAGGTACAAATCAAGGTAAGGTATACACATGAGTTTATCTTGGGCAGACTGGATGGACCGTGCAGGTCTTTTTCTGCCGTCATCTACTATGTTACTATGTTACATTTCTGGTACTTGAGAATATATATTCTCTCTCTCTCTCTCTCACGAGACTTCAACTCTCGGCGGCCATTTTGACTCGGCGCCGAGGATCAGTAACAGGAAGGATATATGCAGGGCAGCGCTCCAGGCAGGAAAGAGGGGGCTCTTTCCTGCCCCGAAGAGGTCACTAGACCACCAGGGCAGTAGTAAGGTAAGGGGAGGGGGGGTGACAGGGAGGGGGGGCGACAGGGTATGTGACAGGGGGGAGGGGAAAATGTGACAGTGGGTGGAGCGAGGGTGTGACAGGGGCGGGGCGGTGTGTGAAAGGGGGCGGGGCATGTGTCCTCCTTTTGGGGGGGGCAAAATAATGGTAACCCTAGACATACGGCAGTGTCGGATGTCCAAATCCTAACTTTGAAAAATTGGAATTTGAACATTTAAGCATTTTGGGACATCCATATGCTTTGAAAATAAGCACCACAGCGAGCATCAAAGTATATTTAAAACGAATCGGAGAAAATTTTTCTTCACCCAACGTGTAATTAGACTCTGGAATTCGTTGCCGGAGAACGTGGTACGGGCGGTTAGCTTGACGGAGTTTAAAAAGGGGTTAGATAGATTCCTAAAGGACAAGTCCATAGACCGCTATTAAATGGACTTGGAAAAATTCCGCATTTTTAGGTATAACTTGTCTGGAATGTTTTTACGTTTGGGGAGCGTGCCAGGTGCCCTTGACCTGGATTGGCCACTGTCGGTGACAGGATGCTGGGCTAGATGGACCTTTGGTCTTTCCCAGTATGGCACTACTTATGTACTTATGTACTTATGTACTTATTAATTCATTCTTTATGCTAAAACTAGTGCACCTGACATGTTGTCCTCCAAACAGAATAAGCGCTCAGTCTACTCATTTAATTCCTCTCAATTTAATCTTACCTTCTGTCCTTAGTGTTTATTCCTTATTTTATAGGAGTAATCTTTACATTTATGAAATAGGGACTAGACACTAGGGACAGGAAGTATCAAGACCGCTCACCCAACTCAGCGTTGTCCTTCCACTTTCTCAGGGCGCTCTCGCCTTGCTTATATTTGCACAAATTCTCTCCCTTCTAAATGTTACCTTTTTGGGATTCATGCTTCTCTGTGATTCCCTTGTAGTCAAACCCCATGGCCGCTTTGTCCACCTTGTCCTTCTCTACGCCATAGCGGCCTCCGAATCCTTTGGAATAATCTGAAAAACGATGAAGCGTTAGGAGAGGTTTGTGCAGTCAGGATCCCCCTTGAGAAGAACATGGAAGGAAGGGGAGCTGAACTTGCCTTTCTGGGAGCCATGCTTCTCTACTTCTCCTTTGTACTCAAATCCAACAGCTGACTGCAAAAAAGCAAATAGCATCGGATAGGACACAGGACACCACCATAATCTAACAACTGACTGCAGGAAGAAAAATACAGGAACAGCGGGCAGAGACCACACCACGATCCCTTTGCCATATATAACATTCTACACCTAACGTGAAACAGGCCATTGTAACATTTTGTACCTGCTAATAACCACGCATCAAGATCCAGTATCAGCAAGCAGTATAATTGATCTATTTATTGACCTCAATCTTATACACACATGTACTCACTGCATTTTATCTATCACTTCTGTGGCCCCGTGTGAGGTTCCTACTGACTTCACTCTCTTTGGACACGAGTACCGGGCTTCCTTTGGTTTATACACTCAGACATGAAATTCATTCTGTAATACACTATCTTCCTTACACACTCAGTGGGGTAATTCTATAAGTGGGTCTCCTTTTAGGCACCCTGATGCCAAGTGGTGAGGACCTATTCTATAACACCATCTGGGGTAACCTAGCATCAGGCATGTCTACATGTATACGCCCGCAGCTGTACCAGCCATAGACCTGGGATGACGGCAGGTGCCTAAATGCAGCATGGGTGCACATAATTTACATGCCCATGTTCCTCCTATGTGCCACCCATATGAACATTTTCCTTGCATTTACACACTCTGCCACTTGGGGGCACTCTTACAGAACTGTGCTTAGCTGCTTTGCTGCCACATATGTGTGAAACCGGTGGCATTCTTTATGCTTATGCTCACAAGGGCACCCAGTGATAGAACTACTACTACTTATCATTTCTATAGCACTACTAGATGTACGCAGCACTGTACATTTGAATATGAAGAGACAGTCCCTGCTCGACAGAGCTTACAATCTAATTAGGACAGACAAACAGGACAAACAAGAGATAAGGGAATATTAAAGTGAGGATGATAAAATAAGGGTTCTGAACAAGTGAATAAGGGTTAGGAGTTAAAAGCTGCATCAAAAAGGTGGGCTTTTAGCTTAGATTTGAAGACTACCAGCGATGGAGCTTGACGTACGGCTCAGGAAGTCTATTCCAGGCATGTGGTGCAGCAAGATAAAAGGAACGGAGTCTGGAGTTAGCAGTGGAGGAGAAGGGTGCAGATAAGAGAGATTTACCCAGTGAACTGAGTTCCCGGGGAGGAATGTAGGGAGAGATGAGAGTGGAGAGGTACTGAGGAGCTGCAGAGTGAATGCACTTATAGGCCAATAAGAGGAGTTTGAACTGTATGCGGAAACGGATAGGAAGCCAGTGAAGTGACTTGAGGAGAGGGCTAATATGAGCATAACGACACTGGTGGAATATTAGTCGTGCAGCAGAATTTTGAACAGATTGAAGAGGAGAGAGATGGCTAAGTGGGAGACCTGTGAGAAGCAAGTTGCAATAGTCTAAGTGAGAGGTGATAAGAGTGTGGATGAGGGTTCTGGTAGTGTGCTCAGAAAGGAAAGGGCAAATTTTGCTGATATTATAGAGAAAGAAACGACAGGTTTTAGCAGTCTACTGAATATGTGCAGAGAAGGAGAGGGAGGAGTCGAAGATGACCCCAAGGTTGCCAGCTGATGAGACAGGAAGGATGAGAGTGTTATCCACAGAAATAGAGAATGGGGGAGGAGGAAAGGTTGGTTGAGGGGGAAAGATAAGAAGCTCAGTCTTGGTCGTGTTTAGTTTCAGATGGCGCTGAGACATCCAGGCAGCAATGTCAGACAGGCAAGCTGATACTTTGGCCTGGATTTCAGCTGAGATTTCTGGTGTGGAGAGGTAGATCTGGGAGTCATCAGCATAAAGATGATACTGAAAACCATGGGTTGAGATCAGAGTACCAAGGGAAGAAGTATAGATGGAGAAAAGAAGAGGTCCCAGGACAGATCTCTGAGGTACACCAACTGACAGTGGGATGGAAGTAGAAGAGGATCCACTAAAGTATACACTAAAGGTACACTGGGAGAGATAAGAAGAAAACCAGGAACGAACAGAGCCCTGAAATCCAAGTGAGGACAGCGTATCAAGGAGTAGGCTGTGATCAACAGTATCAAAAGCAGCAAATAGATCGAGAAGGGTGAGGATAGAATAGAGACCTTTGGATCTGGCGATGAATAGATCATAGGAGACCTTAGCAAGCGCTGTTTCAGTCTGGCCCTTTAGCATGCTGAGTTCCTAATGCTATGTATGCACACTCATATATAGGGCCAGATTCTATATATGGTGCCTAAAAAATCCATGTAGTAAACATTTCCGCCTAAACATATTCTATAAGTGATGCCTAGATTTACACACAGTATATAGAATACGCTTAGTTGATATCCCAGTGCCTAAAACTACATGTGTCCATTTACACCATCAAAAATGTGGCGTAAATCCCTGGAAGTACATTTACACACACTGGGCCATATGCTGTAACTACGTGTGTAAATTTTGGAATGCCCATGAAGCGCCCATTCCCCTGCCTATAACCACATACCTTTTCAACTGCGCACATCGGAATTTAGGCGCAGTTTATTACAGGATACGCTTAGCGAGTTATGCGCGTAAATTCTAATTATTGCCAATTAGTGCTCATTATTGCTTAAGTGTTGTTAAAAACAATGATTAGCTGGTGGAGCCAATTAAGTTATGCGCAGAATTACAGAACACACCTGGATTTCGGCACAGATCTCTAGGTGTGCTATACAGAATCCGGGGGTTACGGCTTTTGGTTAGACTCTTTTATTCAAGCTTCGTTCTAGGGAGACTCACCTTGTCGGTTCTGTCTTTCTGCACACCATATTTACCCCCAAAGCCTTTTGCAGCATCTGTTTGCGATGTGTGTTTTTCCAACTCTGCTGTGTAGTCATGGCCCAGGGCACACTGGAAAATGCAATTTATAAAGAGACAACTGCATAATACGGTAAGACAGTCTAATTACTAAAAACAATAGTGCATACACACAATAATAAAGTACAAACTTAATACAACACAGGAGAAATAAAAGCTTGCAGTGGAGGAGTGGCCTAGTGGTTAGAGCACCAGTCTTGCAATCCAGAGGTGGCTGGTTCAAATCCCACTGCTGCTCCTTGTGATCTTGGGCAAGTCACTTAACCCTCCATTGCCTCAGGTACAAGCTTAGATTGTGAGCCCTCCTGGGACAGAGAAATATCCAGAGTACCTGAATGTAACTCACCTTGAGCTACTACTGAAAAAGGTGTGAGCAAAATCCAAATAAATAAAAATTTGAGATTCTACATGGAATGTTGCTGTTCCACTAGCAACATTCCATGTAGAATGCCTGCCCTTGCAGACCAGCAACACGTTCTGTTTCTGTGAGTCTGACGTCCTGCACGTACGTGCAGGACATTAGACTCACAGAAGCCTGCGTGACCGCATTGCTGATCTGCAAGGGCAGGCTTCTATATGGAATGTTGCTACTGTTTGAGATTCTAGATGGAATGTTGAGGTTCTGTTGCTACTATTTGAGATTCTACATGGAATGTTGCTGTTCCACTAGCAACATTCCATGTAGAATGCCTGCCCTTGCAGACCAGCAACACGTTCTGTTTCTGTGAGTCTGACGTCCTGCACGTACGTGCAGGACATTAGACTCACAGAAGCCTGCGTGACTGCATTGCTGATCTGCAAGGGCAGGCTTCTATATGGAATGTTGCTGCTGTTTGAGATTCTAGATGGAATGTTGAGGTTCTGTTGCTACTATTTGAGATTCTACATGGAATGTTGCTGAGTGGAGGACTGGCCTAGCGGTTAGAGCACTGGTCCTGCAATCCAGAGGTGGCCGGTTCAAATCCCACTGCTGCTCCTTGTAATCTTGGGCAAGTCACTTAACCCTCCATTGCCTCAGGTACAAACTTAGACTGTGAGCTCTCCTGGGACAGAGAAATATCCAGAGTACTTGAATGTAACTCACCTTGAGCTACTACTGAAAAAGGTGTGAGCAAAATCTAAATAAATAATACAACATAAAACAGTGGTGCTGTCTATCTCCTTTAAACAATCATACAATACAAATGTCTATGGCATTCACCCCCACATACTCCCAGTAGCTCCCCTCCTCTCACCCCCACAATAAGATGAAATCCTAAAGTTGGATTGGATTTATTACTTATAACTCGCCCTTATCCAGGGCAGCAAACAAAAATACATACATAAAATCATATTAAAACAATCACAACAAATTCCCACCAACTCTAATCCTTCTTTCAAGGAAACTTTTCCTCCTAAAGATTAACCCTTAAAAATTAAAACGGTTAAAGTTTATTCAAATTGACAGGGTGCAAACAACCCTAAAGCACATTTACCCTAAATTTAGCAAGACACAGTGACAGAACCATCAAACTGGTAGAAATACGTAAGTTTTCAATTTCTTACAAAAAATGTACTGATCAATATTCAGTCAGTGGCACTGACTGTCGCTGACTAAATTAGACCTGGGTAATGCAAGGTGTTCTCACCCCCTCCAGAGAAGAGGGAGGGAATAAAGGAAAGGGGCATGGAATTGATATACCGCCTTTCTGAGGTTTTTGCAACTACATTCAAAGCGGTTTACATATATTCAGGTACTTATTTTGTACCAGGGGTAATGGAGGGTTAAGTGACTTGCCCAGAGTCACAAGGAGCTGCAGTGGGAATCGAACTCAGTTCCCCAGGATCAAAGTCCACTGCACTAACCACTGGGCTACTCCTCCACTAGCAACATTCCACATAGAATCTCAAATAGGGAAAGAGAAATGAGACTTGATATACCACCTTTCTGAGGTTTTTGCAACTACATTCAAAGCGGTTTACATATATTCAGGTACTTATTTTGTACCAGGGGTAATGGAGGGTTAAGTGACTTGCCCAGAGTCACAAGGAGCTGCAGTCCCCAGGATCAAAGTCCGCTGCACTAACCACTAGGCTACTCCTCCACTAGCAACATTCCACATAGAATCTCAAATAGGGAAAGAGAAATGAGACTTGATATACCACCTTTCTGAGGTTTTTGCAACTACATTCAAAGCGGTTTACATATATTCAGGTACTTATTTTGTACCAGGGGCAATGGAGGGTTAAATGACTTGCCCAGAGTCACAAGGAGCTGCAGTGGGAATCAAACTCAGTTCCCCAGGATCAAAGTCCACTGCACTAACCACTAGGCTACTCCTCCACTAATTCCACCAATAAGAGCCAACCTCATCAGAGATGTCACAATGGCTTGATTTCCCTGATACTTGGCTCACTTCTGATATTGTGATGTCATAAGGGAAAGGGGGGAAGGGAAATGGGACTTAATATACCGCCTTTCTGTGGTATTTTGCAACTACATTCAAAGCGGTTTACATATATACAGGTACTTATTTTGTACCAGGGGCAATGGAGGGTTAAGTGACTTGCCCAGAGTCACAAGGAGCTGCAGTGGGAATCGAACTCAGTTCCCCAGGATCAAAGTCCACTGCACTAACCACTAGGCTACTCCTCCACTAGCAACATTCAGAAAGGTGCAGTGCCCCCTTTGGTGCACGGAGCCGAAGATAACATGGCGCCGTGCACCGAGGGGGCATGCGCGCTCAGGCCAGCGGGGGCATGCGCGCTCAGGCAGCATGACATATGGTCTCTCAAACATTCTCCCCTCTCCCGTATACCTTTTAAAAAGCAGATTTTCACCAGCAGCGAGCAGCAACTAATACACACTGCTCATGTTGGCCCCACAACCTTCCCTCTGATGCAACTTCCTGTTTCCATCTAGGCAGAAATACATCAGAGGGAAGGCTGTGGGGTCGATGCGAGCAGTATGTATGCCACAGCTCACTGCAGGCGAAGATCTGCTACTTACAAGGTATGCAGGAGGGACACTTGTTGGGAGTTTTCGGCTGGTGGGGCTTGGGGATCCCTGCCAGCCACATCATAGGTATGCTGCTAATGTGTGGGCCTGAACCCAAAGTGGGTGGGCCTGGGCCCACCCAAGCCCACCTTTGGCTACGCCACTGTTTTATATGAACTGATACCTTTTGTTTTCCCAGTAATATGTCCTTTTCCTTACAATCTTTGAATGGACAGGCAGCCAGTAGCCTAACTTCTTAGGCAAGTCTATATTGGTACGACTTTCGGCCGGCATTATTTTAAGCAACGGTGCTTAAATTAATATCTATATTCTGTGCTGCTGTCTTTATAGGTAGCAGTGATGAATAGATGGATATCATGGCTATTGTGTTGACACTATCTATTTCGTTTAGGCCTGTTAATAAATTGTCTGAATATATGTCTGCTATGATAATCAAGCTTACAAGAAGTAGACCTTTACCTCATCACTGGAGTTAGAAATCACAGGACTGTAATTACCAATAGTTACCAGAGAGGCAGAAGGCAGAGAAAGAACAGCAGACAGAGAAATGAACAAAGATAGAGAGAGAACTAGCTCTACATAGACTAATACAGAGCAGGGGCGTAGCTACAGGTGGGCCTGGAAGGATCTGGGCCTATCCACTTTCACCTCGGGCCCACCCAACAGCGACATGCCATTCATGTAACTGGCGGGGGATCCCCAAGCCTCACCAGTTGAAGACACAGCAGCCTGCCAACCACCTTCAAAAAATGCAGCTATCATGAATAAGAATTAAGCATGTGCAGTGTGTATTTGATGTATTTAATTTTTACCTTTGCGGAATGGGGGGGGGGGGGGGGCAGAGGAGTAGGTTGGAAAAATGTGGCAACCCAACCTACCTGATGGCTCATACACAATCTGGCCATGCCACTGATACAGAGAGCACCCAGGAAGGAGAGAAAACTTGCATGCTGCACAGAAATAAACACCAAATACACTGGAACTGGACTCCAGAAAGGTTCTTCTGTTCAGCAAGGAAGTTGCGAGAGGAGGCAATGTGGATAGTCAGCTCTGAGCCCTATAGCTAGAAGGAAATATGCAGGGACATAGCTAGAGTTCAATTTGTTTGGGGGGGGAGGCCCTAAGTCAATTTGGGGAGGGGGCACAAGGACTGTCATCTTCCCTCCCTTCCCCTCTGCTACCACATGTCACATATCATTTCACGGCAAGAACCTGCCACTCCACTCCTCACCATTCTGCCTTCCTGCAGCCAGCACACTGAAACCTCGCAGGCCGCATATATCCCACCCCTGATCTCACAAGAACATGAACAGGACATGCCACACGAGAAGTTCCAGAATGATCTTGATGCTGGCTACAGAACAGGCTCTGGAGTGATTCAGCTCCTGTGGCCTGGGGATTCTTGCCAGAGCACTGAAGTTGGAGGTGTCTAAGCCCCTCCAGGCCCTGCCCCTGGGGTGGGTTCTTCTTCCTGCTCCCTCGTTTCCTCCAACCTTCTCTGATATCTGATCTCTGATATCTGAGAGCAGCCCCTGCCCTGCAGGCTGGGTTATGACATTGACTGTGACTCCCCAGCAGTTCATATTAATCCTAATGACATTACCTTATCCATTCGGTCCTTTTCGGTTCCAAATTTCCCACCATATCCATAGGAGGCCTTGGGTCCCTCATTCAGCTCCTTTTTCTTAATGGCATCATGCTCTTGGTGCACTCTGTCCCTTAACTTCTGAATGCTAAGAGCAAAGAGAAAGGGATTTAAAGCACAACATTAAAAAGAGCTCAATGGGGGTAATTTTTCAAATTGGGCCAAAGACTGCACATACGTTTAATCTATAGGCTTTGCACTAATTGTTGAAATGAAAGTGGATGCACACTATTGCTTTGAAACTTGCTGAGGGTGCAAAGTCTGTGCAGTCAGCTACCTGCTTGTTTTTTTGTGTGGGTAAAATTTTGCATTGGAAAGGTATGCATGACGATCTGAAACTTCCATGGTTGTATCTAGCAGAACAGCAAAGATGACTCGAGAATCAGTGGACGATGCGCCAGATGAAAAAAAAATGCTTATTAAATGATGAACAAGACCCGACACAGCTGTGTTTCAGCCGACTAGGCCTGCATCAGGAGTCTCTTGTACTAAATAAAAGCATCCACTCAAAGTATTTGTCATCGTTAGATAAAAAAAAAAAACTTCATGCGCTCCGTGTGCTGAAATATAGCACAGGCTTTTGCGGTCAGTGAAAACTGCGAGATAAAGCTCGTAGTTGCAACAAACCATCGTTGCACCTACTTTCTCTCCCCAGTCTAAAAGCCTCCGGACACTCTCCTCTCAAAATGACTAAATATCCATGTTGTATTGAAACACTGCAGAGACTTAAAGCCACATTAAGGGAGGGTCATTTTCAATCAGCCAATTAACACAAGTACAATTCTTTTTACATGTGCATATCAGTATAATCCTACTACTACTACTACTAATATAACAACTTATACCCTGCTATATCCCATGTGGTCCACAGTGGCTAACAGACATGGAATAAGGAGTTACAAATGAACACCTAATAACATTTTACAAACATCAAAGTGAAAAGTGTAAAAATAATACAAATTAATAGAACAAACTTTATTATGAAACATATACAATACTGGAAATAATATGAATGAGATCAGAGTCTAATCAGTTACATAAAAATATTGGCCTCAATAACAGCATCTTTAAAAATGTGGCAGCCCAAGAAGGCCAATTCTATAACCAGGCATCTCCATTTAGACACAGTAGAGGTGGCAGAGGGGCAGCTGATACATGTTTTGTGTTCTCAGACATAGCTCCAGATGAGCTTGAATCACTTCTTTCTTTATGCATCCTTTAACAGCTGGTTTCCCAAAGACCTAATTTGGTCAATTTCAACCGGTTGACATAGTCACAGCTTCCTCTTCCTCTTGTTGCTGGCTTCCACTTCCTGTAGTCACCCGTTGCCATGGCAGTCGATAAGGCAATTGTCACTTGTTATTTGTGGAAAAAGCTGCAAGATGTAATGTTCTGTTACTGGTGACCACACTGCCTGCTTCAGCGTGTTGCCAACCAAACTGCCAAATAGTTCAGATCTGAACTCAGTTGTTGCCCATTTCTATATGGGACATCATGTCCTTTGTCTTTGACTCAGGTTATCTAGGTCTGCTACAGGAAATTATCTGTTGCCACAGAGACTATTCGCTAGTTTGATGGTTTCTGATTTTAGCTTGCATTATTATGCTGTCTCTGGTCTGCACCTTTTGAGCCCTGGTAAAAAGCATTTATACACTTTACTGTGGGAGAGGAAGTGGCCTACGTTTATAATTATTGGGGATTTGATGAATTGCTTTTTTTTAATGCATAAACCAAAGCAATTTACAATAAAATGAAATAAAGCAAAGAGATTCTGCATGGAATCTTGTCACTCTTTAGAATTCCAGAACCTTGCTATTCTTTGGGGTTCTACATGGAATGTTGCCGCGATTTGGGTTTCTGCTAGGTACTTGTGACCTGGCTTGGCCACTGTTTGGAAAACAGGATATCGGGCTAGATGGACTGTTGGTCTGACCCAGTATGGCTACTCTTATGTTCTTATGTCATCCTATGTATTAAAGCCTTGGGAGGGGGGGGGGGGGGCGTGTCAAGATGGCGTCGAGAGCGGACGCTTTGTAAGTTAGCTTCAGCAAGTCCTGCCAAAAAATGTGTTTTTCTCTTTTAAAATGCCTCATTCAAAACGAAAGGGAAATTTACAAGTAGTTCCCCCACCTACTGTGACGTCCATGCCGGCACGACCAGGACTGGAGCGCTTCTTCCCCACCCCGCTCTTTCTCAAATGGTAAGCGGGACGGATTCCTTAGCAAGAGGACCTGGTGAAGCGATTCCCTCGCTGGAAACTGAAACATCTTTATCCCCCTCCCCGCCACTCTCTACGATTCCTCCGTGCCTAGCAGAGATAGCGAGCCGAGAGGTGAACCCAACGGACACCGGAAGTGTGGCTGTTGGCGGACCCAGTGGGGTGCCCGGCTCAGCACAAACATCTATGTTTGCGGGAAAGGAACCGGAGGTTAGCCTTGGAAAGATTTGGCTGAAATTACTAGAAATGGATAAGACCTTGCAACAATCTTCAGGAGAGGTAAAAACTTTAAATTCTAAAATTCAAGAATTGAAAGACTCGATTGAAACAGTTAAACAAGATTTTTCCTCGAAAATAGAAAGTTTGCAAAATGAGATGGTACAAACGTGAATTTAAAGCAACAGTGGTAAAAGATAATATGGACATACGAAGGAATTGAACAAATAGAGAAACATAATAGAAGATTAAATCTCCGTCTGCTAAATTGTCCTAAACTTTTGGGGATATCCCCATTAGATTTATTTACTAGATTCCTCAAAGAAAACTTAAATTATCCGCAAGAAGCTATACCACCTTTAAATAAAATATATTTTATATCGAATACAATTAAAAAAGCAGATGGAGAAAGAATTGACAATGTGGGTAATGAAATCGATGTGGACAATATCACAGCAATTCTGGAACAATCATTGGATAACGTTACTGAAAGAGCGACGCTGATTGCTTCTTTTGTTTTCCAACAAGATTTGAATTCAATCATGAGACTTTATTTTAAATCAGTGAATCATAATTTTGGAGGTGAAAAAATTTGGCTTTACCCAGATGTGACAAAAGTAACTCAACAACGGAGGAAAATTTTTCTTTTTATGAAGTCAAAGACACTGGAAATAGGAGGATCTTTCCTCTTAGCATATCCTTGCAGGTGTATAATAAGGTTAAATCAAACAAAATATGTATTTTATATGCCTGATCAGCTTAAATCTTTTTTAGACTCGAAACAACGATAGAGACTTGGAATGTATAATGAGAATAACTACACCATATTTTCTATCAATGTTTGTATAATAATTGAAATCTTCACTAATTCCTAACCCCCCCCCCCCCCCCTTCCTATATTATGCCTGGAATAGGCTTCCTGAGCCATTACGTCTAGCTCCATCCCTGGCTGCCTTCAAATCCGGTCTAAAGGCCTACCTGTTTGATGCTGCTTTTGACTCCTGACTTGTCACTTTTATCTTATCTTTGTGTCCTTCTGTCTGTCCTTCCCTTCTCCTTATTGGTCCTGTCTGTCAGTCCTGATTTAGATTGTAAGCTCTTTTGAGCAGAGACTGTCTTTTCTTCATGTTCAATTGTAAAGCGCTGCGTACAACTGGTAGCGCTATAGAAATGATTTATAGTAGTAGTAGAAGCCTGCCCTTGCAGATCAGCAACACGGCCGCGCAGGCTTCTGTTTCTGTGAGAAACAGAAGCCTGCACGGCCGTGTTGCTGATCTGCAAGGGCAGGCTTCTACATGGAATGCTGCTAGCGGAATAGCAACATTAACATTCCATGTAGAATCTCCAATAGTAGCAACATTCCATTTAGAATCATTCCTATGTGTCCTTCTACCCTTATCCTTATTGGTCCTGTCTGTCAGTCCTGATTTAGATTGTAAGCTCTTTGAGCAGAGACTGTCTTTTCTTCATGTTCAATTGTAAAGCGCTGCGTACAACTGGTAGCGCTATAGAAGTGATTTATAGTAGTAGTAGTAGTAATAGTAGTAATTAAGCCAGTACAGGCTATAGTAAAGTTATTGTTTGAAAGATTATGTTAACTTTTCTATGTTTATTTTCCCTTTTGGTTGTATTTTACTTAACAGAAGATACCTGTTTAAGTTTTGAAAAATTAATAAAAATGATAAATCATAAAGCCTTGGGAGAAAAGCCAGACTTTCACCTGCTTCCTGAAGTACAGGTAGTCTCAAATAAGAGGTGCTCATAACTAACCTAGGATTACAGTACTTTTTTTCAGATTCAGTCTGAGCAGTGGCGTACCAAGGGGGGGCGGTCCGCCCCGGGTGCACGCCGCTGGGGCGGTGCCGCAGCGTGCGCCTGTCTGCTCCCAGTTCGCTATGCTCGCTAAATTCTCTCGTTCGCTGCAGCTCCCTCCTTCTGCCCCGGAACAGGTTACTTCCTGTTCTGGGGCAGAGGGAGGGAGCTGCAGCAAATGAGAGAATTTAGCGAGCATAGCGAACTGGGAGCAGACAGGCGCGGGCTGTGGCACCCCCCCCCCCCAGCGGTGTGCACCCGGGGGGGTGTCATTTCACGGGGGGGGGGGGGGGGGGGCGCATTGCCCCAGGTGCCGTCGAGGCTAGGAACGCCACTGAGTCTGAGCTACCATAGTCTTGACCATTCCTTACACTTTCATAAAACTGTTCAGTTTTTCCACTTTGTATTCATATGTTGATCCTATCACAGATCTAGATTGTAAGCTCTTCGAGCAGGGACTGTCTTTCCATGTTAAATTGTACAGTGCTGCGTAACCCTAGTAGCGCTTTAGAAATGTTAAGTAGTAGTAGTAGTAGTAGTGTCATTTACAAAGAGGCTTTTTCACTTCTAGACTCTCTTTAATACTGATTATGAAAATGTTGAATAGAAGAACCAGTATCAGTGCAGGTTCCTGCAACACCCTGTTTGCCTCTACTCTCTGCTCCCTATCACTCAAGCAGTTGTTATCCCAGTTATGCACATAAGAGGTATATAATATTTACACAGAAAATAACTTCAAAGCATGTCAGAATAATTGCTTGTTATATGCACAGTTCTATTTGTGTGAAAAAAAAATAGATGGACAGTCAAAGGTATCATGGGAATCTCACACATCTATTCTTTCCATCACCTCCTCTCTATATTTCCTGAGGCCTAAGGTAACAAGAATCGAACAAGTAAACATACTTTATGTGCTCAGCACGTCCAGAACCTTCAATGGTTTTTGCTCCCCATCTCTGCTCCCTCTCTGAGATATCATTCTGAAAAACAAACCAGCCACAAGCATAAAATTATTTCACTACTAGCGGCACCAGTGAAACATTCAATAGAATACAAACACTGCAAACAGGGCTGGCAGTTACCTCAGAAAGCACTTTCTGGAGAGAGGCAAAGAGTCACTGCAGTTTAGGCAAACCATTAAGCCTAGGGTTACCATATTTTGTCCTCTGGAAAAGAGGACACATGTCACGCCCCCCTGCCCCGCCCCTGCCCGCCCACGCTACGCCCCTGCCCCGCCCACACCATGCCCCTTTCGGATCCTCATCCCGCCCCGTCACATATTTCCCTCCCATCCCGTCACCTCCCCTCCCCCTTGTCACATAGTCCCCTCCCCTCCCTTTCCCTTACTTACTATCTGCTCTGGTGGTCTAGTCCCCTCCCCTCCCCTTCCCTTACTTACTATCTAGTGACCTCTTCGGGGCAGAAAAGAGCCCCTTCTTTCCTGCCCGGAGCGCTGCCTGCCCTTGCCCTGCATCCTTCTCGGTCTCGGCTGGGGATTCAAAATGGCCACCGAGAGTTGAAGCGGCCTCTTGGCGGCCATTTTGAATCCCCAGTCGAGACCGAGAAGGATGAAAGGCAAGGCAGCGCCCGGGCAGCAAAGAGGGGGCTCTTTCCTGCCCCAAAGAGGTCACTAGACCACCAGGGCAGATAGTAGGGAAGGGAAGGGGAGGGGAGACCTACGGCGCCGCCCGCACACCCGCCCACACGTTTGTCCAGAAATCCGGACAAACGTGCATGCGGGCAAAACCCGCCGGACGCCCCGGACATGCCCTCAAAAAGAGGACATGTCCAAGGAAATCCGGACTAATGGTAACCCTAATTAAGCCCTGACAACTGACAAACCTCAAAGAACCACAAACGTACTTTTACCTACAGGCAGAGTGGGCAATTTTCAAATAACTGATTTACCTGGGTAAAAGGCTTTTGGAAACTGCCCTCATTATATTTTTGTGACACGAGCCTAATGGTTAGTGCAGTAGGCTGAGAATCAGGGGAACTAGGTTCAATTCCCACTGCAGCTCATTGTAACCCTGCACAAGTCACTTAGGAGCCCTTTTGCAAAGGCGCGGTAGGCTCTACATGCGTGCATAATGCGCCAAAATAAGAGTACCACCAGGCTAGTGCGCCCCCTGGTGGTAATTTTGGATTTGGCCTGCATCCATAATGCCGGGACAAATTATTTTTCTATTTCCTACCAGGTGTGGCGTTTCTGGCGTTAATTGGCAATTGGCGCACGCTGACTGGTCACCGTGCATGTAGCGTGTGCGCCCTTACTGCTAGGTCAATGGGTGGCAGTAAGGCTGAAAACGGAGGCGCACTGGTTTCAATTTAAGTGCACGTCCATTTTCCAGTCCCTTAAAAAAGAGCCCTTTTTCTTAGATGCGGTAAAAAAGTGGCCCAGCTTGCACCCATAAGACATGTGTTATGACTCTGCCCCGGTATCATGCTCTCATTCATCTCGCCCCCTGGTGGTCAGACCTGGTGGTCGCAATGGACTGTCTGTTGATGGTTTTCCCGGTTCCAGAAGTCATGCCGATCCGGTCCGGATTTTCTAGCCTGCCAGTTGGTCTCGAGACTTTTTGGAACTAAGCTGTTTCCGTACCTGGTGAACTCCCTGGCTGTTGGCCTTTATTAACCACCTGGAAGTGTTTCTAGTTTGCCTTGCAACAGAGGTCCACAGAGGTGTGTCTTCTGTAGTTGGTTGTTGCTGTGCTTTTGCTACTTTCAGTTTCTGCCTTTGAACCTTTGCCTGGACCTGGACTTTGACTTTGCTTGCCGCCTGCATTTGAACCTTTGCCTGGACCTGGACTCAGACTTTGCTTGCCGCCTGCCTTGGAACCTGTGCCTGGAGCTGGACCTTGACTTTATTTGCCTGGCCCCGATTCTGCTGGGTTTGTGGACTATCTTCCTGTTCTCTGCTGTGGCTTCTGTTCCAGTGGGTGTTCCTCCTGCCGCTGCCATCCTCGGCAGTAGCCCAAGGGCTCACTATCCAGTGTTTCGTGAGAAGCGTGACAGATTGCAAGGCCAGGAGGCTTCTCCACTACCACCTGCAGAACCCATGCAATTAGGACACACTTCCCTCACCATGCAGGAGAAACAGAGACGTCGGAGTCTCAACCTTTGTCTGTATTGTGGTGATATTGGACATTATGCGGCCAGGTGCCCTCTTAAACCGGCACCCCTGGATCAGGGGTTGGCAGCAGGCACTATAGTAAGTCTATCACCTGACATTCTTCGTACTCAATTCTTGGTGCCCGCTATACTCGATCTTGGTCTCAAGAGGGAACAGACTGAAGTTTTCCTGGACTCCGGGGCCGGTGGAAACTTTATAGCCGAGGCCCTGGTTCATCAATTGAACATTCCTATACAAGAACTACCTAAGCCCATGCCGCTTTTTTCAGTTTATGGACGCATTCAAGGGTATGTAAACACCCAGACGGGTCCGGTGAGCTTATGTATTGGGGATCACAGAGAAGACATTTCCTTTTATGTCCTCCAGTCAGCCGTGCAACCCATTGTGTTGGGTCTACCGTGGTTACAGAGCCACAATCCGATCCTAGACTGGGAAAAGGGTGAAATTTTGGACTGGGGTGAGTCTTGCAGGAAGGATTGCCTCGTGTTGGATCATGGTGAGATTGACAGCGAACGACAAGACCAAGAATCAGATGCCTGGACTGATATTAGCGATTCACAGTCCCAGAACTCGGATGTTGCTGGAATGAACCTGTACTGTGTCTGCATGGCGCCCCTGATCAGCCAGTTCCAAGCAGGAGTCGGCAAGGCGTCCAAACCCCAGCGTTCTGCCATTAGGAGTTCTAAGAAGATCCCTCGAGGCAGGTTATCCTACGCCTCTCCTCGAGGACATGATTCAGGTCTTAAGGCTCAGGACCGCCATGATGTTCGGAGATCTCAAGGCTCACAGAGGAGTCCCCAGCGAATCATGGCGGGTAGCCCTGCTTTGGTGCTGGGCACTCGGGCCAACTCGATGTACAAGCTCCAGTCCGGTCTACAATCGACCGTCTCACGACCCAAGCCTAGTACAGGAATTATGGATCACTCGCTTAAATTCAACAACAGATTCCATCAGAGATATCCATGGAGACCTAGATCACCTGAGAGGTCCGGAGGGGCCTTGAGAGGGAGGTACTGTTATGACTCTGCCCCGGTATCGTGCTCTCATTCATCTCGCCCCCTGGTGGTCAGACCTGGTGGTCGCAATGGACTGTCTGTTGATGGTTTTCCCGGTTCCAGAAGTCATGCCGGTCCGGTCCGGATTTTCTAGCCTGCCAGTTGGTCTCGAGACTTTTTGGAACTAAGCTGTTTCCGTACCTGGTGAACTCCCTGGCTCTGTTGGCCTTTATTAACCACCTGAAAGTGTTTCTAGTTTGCCTTGCAACAGAGGTCCTCAGAGGTGTGTCTTCTGTGGTTGGTTATTGCTTAGCTTTTGCTACTTTCAGTTTCTGCCTTTGAACCTAGTGCCTGGACCTGGACTTTGACTTTGCTTGCCGCCTGCCTTGGAACCTGTGCCTGGAGCTGGACCTTGACTTTATTTGCCTGGCCCCGGTTCTGCTGGGTTTGTGGACTATCTTCCTGTTCTCTGCTGTGGCTTCTGTTCCGGTGGGTGTTCCTCCTGCCGCTGCCGTCCTCGGCAGTAGCCCAAGGGCTCACTATCCAGTGTTTTGTGTGAAGCGTGACAACATGCTTGCACTGCCGTAGGCCACTTTTTTACCGTGGCTTAGTAAAAGGACCCCCTTAATCCTTCATTGCCCTAGGTACAAAAACTTAGATTGTGAGCTCACTAAGAGACAAAGAAAGTATCTGTATATAAAATATAAACTATTTTGGTTGGAGCACAACAAGGCAATATATCCAATGCATTAGCCTTATCCATTAAAAAAATGATTGATATGGGATGATCATGATTGTTTGTTTATTTATTTGTTGCATTTGTATCCCACATTTTCCCACCTATTTGCAGGCTCGATGTGGCTTACATCCTACCGGAGGTGCGTTTGCATCCTCCGGTGTTTACAAATACAGAGTGATGTTGAGATGAGATAAAGTTCATGTGGGGCAGCCACATAAGGTCGTTGAACGGTGGGAGAGTTGTGTTTTGTGCATTTTAAATTCTAGTGTTATTGTCTTGCAGAGATCAGGCATTTGTTGGGTTGGTAGGGTATGCCTTTTTAAAAAGATACGTTTTTAGCGTTCTCCGGAAGTGTAGGTGGTCGTACGAGGTTTTCATGGCTTTTGGTAATGTGTTGCACAATTGGGCGCTTATGTAGGAAAAGTTGGATGCGTAGGTTGATTTGTATTTGAGTCCTTTGCAGCTTGGGTAGTGCAGGTTTAGGTAGGTTCGTGATGATTCGGATGTGTTTCTTGTAGGTAGGTGGCCAATCCAGGTTACAAGTACCTGGCAAGATCCCAGAACAGTACAATACATTTTATGCTGCTTATCCTAGAAATATGCAACCAAAAGAATGGTAGAAATAAAGTCAACTGGCCACCAAATTAATATGATTTGGGGGAGTCTCATACAGTCAACGAGGCAAGTAAGTTATCACCAATCTGGTGTGCCTGATCAACGTGACAATTATAATCATAGACAACCCCCTGCCATCCGTAACCTGCAAAAAATGTTTTATATATATATTTTTGTTGCTTATCGTGTCCTTTTGCTTCTTTTGTGCAATAATTCACATTTCACCTTATTCGATTGTGTGACCAATGTACTTTCTATAAGAGTATTCTCATTTACTGTAGTGGAGATGAAGTATCAAACACTTATCTGTGTGCATGTCCTTAAACAATTCCAGGAATCTTTACTAAGAAAGTGCATTGGTCACACAATCGAATAAGGTGAAATGTGAATTATTGCACAAAAGAAGCAAAAGGACACGATAAGCAACAAAAAAATATATAAAACATTTTTTGCAGGTTACGGATGGCAGGGGGTTGTCTATGATTATAATTGTCACGTTGATCAGGCACACCAGATTGGTGATAACTTACTTGCCTCGGTGACTGTATGAGACTCCCCCAAATCATATTAATTTGGTGGCCAGTTGACTTTATTTCTACCATTCTTTTGGTTGCATATGTATACATTTGTGGTAGAGTATCGCCACTAGGATTTTGACATATCCTAGAAATAAGCAGTGGATTTTCCCTGAGTTCATTTTAATAATGGCTTATGAACTTTTCTTTTAGGAAGCTATCCAAACCTTTTTTAAATCCCACTAAGCTAACTGCTTTTACTACATTTTCTGGCAACAAATTCCAGAGTTTTTTTTTAGATGCGTTGACCAAAATTGCACACAATATTCAGAGTGCTGTTGCACCACGGAGCTATACAAAGGCATTATAACATCCTCATTTTTGTTTTCCATTCCTTTCATAATAATACCTAATATTTGCTTTCTTAGCCGCCGCCACACACCGAGCAGAAGGTTTCAACGTATCATCAACAATGACACCTAGATCCCTTTCCTGGTCGGTGACTCCTAATGTGGAACCTTGAATTACGTAGTTATAGTTTGTGTTCCTCTTTCCCAAATGCATCACTTTGCACTTGCTTACATTAAGCGTCTTCTGCCATTTGAATGCCCAGTCTCCCAGTCTAGTAAGGTCTTCTTGTAATTTTTTACAATCTTCTTGTGATTTAACAGCTTTGAATAACTTTGTGTCATCAGCAAATTTAGTTACCTCACTATTTACTCCCATATCTAGACTCATGGGGAGCCCCACTATCTACCCTTCTCCATTGAGAATACTGACCATTTAACCCTACTCTCTGTTTTCTATCTTTTAACCAGTTTTTAATCCACAATAGAACACTACCTCCTATCCCATGACTCTCCAATTTCCTCTGGAGTCTTTCATGAGATACTTTGTCAAATACCTTTGGAAAATCCAGATACACAAAATCTACCGGCTCAGGAAGTAGCAGGGAACCAGCAGCGTCGACAGCTTGCGTGGCTGCTCCCTGCACCCAGCAGGCAAGAAGAATGCACCCGGGGGGGGGGGGGGGGCTTGGAGGTGATGTGCTGGGGAGGTGTCATGCTGCACCTGGGCGGAACGGATGCTGCTGCACCACGATGGGGGGGGGGGGGGGGGAGTGCGCAGTGGCGACCACCCTGGGTGGCAGCCGACCAAAGAACGCCACTGGTCTCCCAGTTACACATGCAACTTACAGAAAACTCTAGTCAGTGATTTTCAACCCAGTCTCAGGGATCACTAGGTTGGTCAAGTTTTCAAGATATCCACAATGAATATGCATGAGAGAAATTTGCATACCAAAAAGGCAGTGCATGTAAATCTCTCTCAAGCATATCCATTGTGGTTATCCTGAAAACCCAACTGGCCAGGTGGTCCCCGAGGACTGCGCTGAGAACAACTGCTGTGAGTTATGTGCTAAAACGCACTATGTAGGAGCCAGCAGTTACGCCTGCCACAGTGGAATACCAAGCTTGGTTGCCACCTGGGGCGGGTTGGCACTGCACCACCGGCAGGTCACCCCCCCCCCCCCCCCCAAAGCACGTCACACTCTCCCTCAAAGCACGCCATACCTACCACCCTTCATCCTAGCAAGGGGGTGCATGGAGTAGTTGTGCAGATTTTGGCTCTGCTGGTCCCCTGCCCTGGAACAGGAAGTAATGTCAGAGGGGGCAGGGGACTGGTGGAGCTGACAGCCCAGCAACTGCTCCATGCATCTCCTTGCTGCCTGCACTGTAAATTAATTAGATCTGCCTCACCCATTTGGGCAGCAGAAGCCATGGGCTCTCTGTATTATCCTAGAAAGAACTGCAAATCCCTCCTAGATACTTAATAACCCCAACCTTGCATCTGCACATGACAGTTCTACACCGTTTGAGCAGTGGCAAATTCCCCAATTAGAAAGAAACCCAGTATGCAGTATGCATGGTAAGACAGTTTATTAGCATTATCATCTCACCCAATGATGGTACAGGCAAGCAGGTATTCAAATGAATTGAACAGCAGTTCACGACACGGCTCCCTCCAGCCTTCTCTTGTCTGATTCAATACCCCCAGACTGTTCCTTATATACTATTCCAACCCCATTCATTCCAATGGACCCCAGCTTTGTCACCAGGGTTCTTGGACCTTATCAGTTGATCAAAATGACTTCACATATTCTCAAGCTCTAAGTATAAACAAGGTAAGTTCAGAGCGCATCTTGTTAGATGACTTTGCAGATTCCCAAAACCTTTCCCTAGCCCCCCCCCCCCCTTTGGATGTTGTCAACCGGGGTGCAGCTGACCCAGTACTATCTCTACATAACCATAGCAACTCTTGCTCATGACGTCTTGCAGGTGCCAGTCCCAGAGCAAATGCCCCCCCTCCCTTGCCAGCTCAGCACTTGCTACAGTGAAATGTAACTGTGTCAAAGGCGATCTCTGATTTTTACAAGCTTGCTCTCTGGGAACTCATTTCAGCTTGTGCTGCAGAAAGACGTATTTTGTATCAGAGGTGATTTGGGGATTTTAAGAGGCCTAGCTCTTATTATGAGCCATTGGCCTGTATTTGACTGAGAGCAAGGGCTAGCAAGGCTAACATATTTCTTCAGCACCCAGGGCGGACTGCCCCTACCGCCCCGCTCTTGGTACACTGGTGGCCTGCCATGACATAACAGCTCATACTTATTTGAGTGCACCAAATGCTATTGTTCTTTAATGACATCTGGGTGATCAGATGCTGTTATCGAAGTAGTGCTCAACACATGGTATCGGCGTGCCCAATCAGGGCCGCCGAAAGACTGGGCCGGGCCCAGGACAGGGCTGCCCCCGCCCTCCCCCCCCACTTGAGGTCACGGGGCCCCCCCCCCCCCCCCCCCCTCCACATGGTACCTGGCCTGGCCCTCTCTCCACCCCCGGGCCCTGTGCACTAACCTTGCGCCTCCCTCATCTTCGCAGCAAGCAGCGGCAGACCTCTCCTTCTTTCCGTGCCCCGCCCTCGCGGACGTTACGTCAGGCGAGGGTGGGACACAGAAGGAAGGAGTGGCCTGCCGCTGCTTGCTGCGAAGGTGAGGGAGCCACTTTAAAATCAGTTCCGGGAGGGCAGGCCGGACTGCGGCGGTGCCGGGCCCGGGCCCGGGGACTTTTGTCCTCCCTGTCCCCCCCTCTCGGCGGCCCTGTGCCCAATTATATAAAATTTCCCCTCATGTGGGTAACAGGTTCAGTGTGTGACTTACTAAGGGTTTCTTCCATAGGTGCAGAACAGAAAAATATCCTTAGTGAATCAGGTCCTGGGAAAAGGGGAGGAAGGGGAGGCTAGTTGCCATTTCCAGTTTTCTCAACATCTTTAACAAATCTCAGAACCAGCTAAGGCTCAGGCGTCATTCGGCAAGAAACTAGATCTCTGATCATTTAAAAGTGAAGGACACAAACTAGGGAAAATGACTCACCACAAAATCGGGGTCTGTTTCCCAGTCATCCCCCTGAGTGTCCTTCTTCACAGTCACATTGTGACCCACCACCGATTTCCACATCTGTGAGGAAAAACAGAAGGAGCTGTAGTGTTTCTCCAGAAGATGAGATTTATTTATTTATTGCATTTGTATCCCACATTTCCCCACCTATTTGCGGGTGCAGTGTGGCTTACAATATGTTGTAAAGATGGAAGTACAATTGTAGCAGCTTGGTTATTGATTACATTGTGACGAGTTATGCGAAGACAAGTCAAGTATCATCGAGGGAAAAGAACAATGGAACAATGGAAAGAAACAGCAAGAAGAATGATAGGACAGCAGAATAGTAATAGGAGAACATTCTATTAAAAAATATATATATATTATGAGTAATGGTATACATGTGGTAAAATTATTAATAGTGTGCGTACATTTATTAACAGTGTGTGGACTTCATATGCTTTGATCTTTTCTATAAATTTTATCAAAGAGATGAGTCTTCAATAATTTGCGGAAGTTGGTTATGAAGGTAGTCAAGTAGGAGATGTACTCATACTCATACAGTACCTGTTCCGGGATGGGGAAATATACTACAGACGGTGTTCTAATTATTAAAGTCCACCTTCCATGCTATCCTGCCTAACACCTTCCTTTTCTCGTCTCTTATTTAATCTCTCTACAACACTAACCAGCTTATAATCGAACGAGAAAAACGCCCAAGTTCCGACCTAAATCGGGAGATGGGCGTTTATCTCACAAAAACGAATAAAGCGGTATAATCGAAAGCCGATTTTGGACGTTTTCAACTGCACTCCGTCGCGGATGCGGACAAAGTTGATGGGGGCGTGTCAGAGGTGTGGCGAAGGCGGAACTGGGGCGTGGTTATCTGCCGAACAGAGATGGGCGCATTTCACAGATAATGGGACAAAAGTATGCGTTTTTAGCTAGAATTTAGGGCACTTTTCCTGGACCCTGTTTTTTCACGAATAAGGCCCCAAAAAGTGCCCTAAATGACCAGATGACCACTGGAGGGAATCGGGGATGACCTCCCCTGACTCCCCCAGTGGTCATAAACCCCCTCCCACCACAAAAAATGATGTTTCACAACTTTTTATTTTGACCCTCAAATGTCATACCCACCTCCCTGGCAGCAGTATGCAGGTCCCTGGAGCAGTTGTTAGGGGGTGCAGTGGACTTCAGGCAGGTGGACCCAGGCCCATCCCCCCCTACCTGTTACAATTGTGCTGCTTAATGCTTAGTCGTCCAACCCCCCCAAACCCACTGTACCCACATGTAGGTGCCCCCCTTCACCCCTTAGGGCTATAGTAATGATGTAGACTTGTGGGCAGTGGGTTTTGAGGGGGATTTGGGGGGCTCAACACAAAAGGGAAGGGTGCTATGCACCTGGGAGCTCTTTTACCTTTTGTTCTGTTTTTGTAAAAGTGCCCCCTAGGGTGCCTGGTTGGTGTCCTGGCATGTTAGGGGGACCAGTGCACTACGAATCCTGGCCCCTCCCACGAACAAATGCCTTGGATTTATTCGTTTTTGAGCTGGGCGATTTCATTGTCCATTATCGCTGAAAAGCAAAAACGCCCAGCTCACAACTTGGCGAATAAAACATGGACGTCTAATTTTTTCGAAAATACGCTTGGGTCCGCCCCTTCACGGACCCGTTCTCGGAGATAAACGCCCATGGAGATAGGCGTTTCTGTTCGATTATGCCACTCTAAGTGTATCTGATATCATGGAAGGACTATGTCATAACAAACTCTGTAAGCCACATTGAGCCTGCAAATAGGTGGGAAAATGTGGGATACAAATGCAATAAATAAATAAATACAGAATCTGTCTGTCAGAGACAGCTTGATGGTGATCTCTATTACCTCTACCAGTGTTAGCTATGTCCAAGACCGAGTTCATCGTCTTTCCACCAAAACCCACTTCTCTTCTTCCTCCACTTTCTATCTCAGTTGATAACACTCTCATCCTCCCCGTCTCATCTGCCCGCAACCTCGGAGTCATCTTTGACTCCTCCCTCTCCTTCTCTGCGCATATCCAGCAGATAGCCAAGACCTGCCACTTCTTCCATCAGCAAAATTCACCCTTTCCTCTCTGAACACACCACCCGAACTCTCATCCATGCTCTCATTACCTCTCGCCTGGACTACTGCAACTTACTCCTCACCGGCCTCCCACTTAGCCATCTATCCCCCCTTCAGTCTGTTCAGAACTCTGCTGCACGTCTCATATTCCGCCAGAACCGATATACTCATATCACCCCTCTCCTCAGGTCACTTCACTGGCTTCCAATCAGATACCGCATTCAATTCAAGCTTCTCCTTCTTACCTACAAATGCACTCAGTCTGCTGCCCCTCACTACCTTTCTACCCTCATCTCCCTTTATGTTCCCTCCCGAAACCTCCGTTCACAGGACAAATCCCTCCTCTCAGTACCCTTCTCCACCACCGCCAACTACAGGCTCCGCTCATTCTGCCTCGCCTCACCCTATGCTTGGAACAACCTTCCTGAGCCCGTACGCCAAGCCCCCTCCCTGCCCATCTTCAAGTCTTTGCTTAAAGCCCACCTCTTCAATGCTGCGTTCGGCACCTAACTCTTACCGTTCAGTAAATCCAGACTGCCCCAATTTGACTGCCCCTATCGGACTGACCATTCACTTGTCTTTTAGATTGTAAGCTCTTTGAGCAGGGACTGTCCCTCTATGTTAAATTGTACAGCGCTGCGTAACCCTAGTAGCACTTTAGAAATGTTAAGTAGTAGTAGTAGTAGTTAGCTGTGTGATCTTTTGTCTTGGAAAGCTCTTGCAGTTTCTAGAAACCAGGCCTGATCCTTTTGCCTAGTTCCAGCAGCAGAAGGAGACACCACTCTGGAAGGGAACCGAGCCTTCTCACAGTTCTTAAGGTGGGATCTCACCAGGGACCAACAGAGAAGTAATATTACTTTCGCCTTTCCTCTAGCGATACCATTAGTTCTTCTCCCAAATATATTATTTGCTTTCCTAATTGTTTTGTCACAATGAGTTGGCTACACTGAGGCCAACAGAGATGAGGACCCCTATTTGGTGGCCCGCTAGTTCTTCACTTCCAAAATGATATTTCACCATGGATCTCTGCATTCCAAATGCACACATTTGACAAAGCTCGTGTAGGGACTTGCCGAAACGCCGAGCAGCAATGCTGTCCACTGTTGTGCCAGGACCCAAATTTGATCACGAGACCTGTCTACTCCAACTTAGGCTGGCTGAGAATCATGCAGAAGTAGGTAATGATGGCTTACCCTTAACGATAGATTCACGTGGCTAAATTCTGGCAGTATAACTATGCTGTGCCCTGCTACTAGGGTTTTATTATTCAGTCATATCCCTTCATTCTGCTTCAGAGCGGGTTACATCAAAACATAACAAACATAAAATTGCCTATCCCATCCAATCTATACTTATTATTCTGATTTTTAAAAGCTGTCAAACAACCATGTCTCAACTCTCTTTCGAAAAGCATCATATGACGAACTTTGAGGTATATATAAGGGCAATGAATTCCAAACCTCAACAATGATAAGATCCTTGTTCTACTCACTTATATTTAACACCCTTAATAGATGGAACATAGCTGGACATAGAGGGAACTTAAGATGCTAGATATTCATGAAATCGCTATTATTACAAAAATCTTGGTTACACGTGGGAAGGGAGAAGTGTGGGGAATGAACTAAGTGGAGCATCTTCTTGTGTTCATCATCTGCTCATGATGGAAGAGTACAAAAGAGCAAAATGACAGAAGTCTGTCTTGGATAAGGAACATCTTACATGCAGTCACATGTTATGGTTAGCAGCTGGGATAGATCCTTAGCAATGTAGGTAAAAAACAAAACCAAGCAGACCAGATGGGCCAATTTGTCTTTTTCTGCCATCATCTACAATGTTACTTTATTTAAGGGGGTTTAAGCGGGCAGGACAGGCTTATCTCCACTGAGCTGACCAGCTGCCAATAGTCAGTGGCATTTAACCAGGTAGTGCTGCTAATTATCTCCGCTAAGTGGCTATTCCCTAACCAGCTATATTAGGGGCAGTCCGGGGGCGGAGTTTGGGTGGTCACAATTTAGGCCACTAGCGGCGAGATCCAGGGCCGCCGAGAGGGGGGGGCGGGGGGGGGCAAAATTCCCCGGGCCTCCAAGGGGGGCCCGGCGCTGGAGTCAGGCCGCTGGTGCTGCAGTCCCCGGTCTCACCTGCCTGCCTCCACGGCTCCGGGCCCCCTTCATTCAAAGCGGCAGTCTCAGATCGCATCTCTTCTGGCCTTCCCTCCCTGTGTCCCGCCCTCGCGGAAACCTGGAAGTTACATCAGACGAGGGCAGGACACAGGGAGGGAAGGCCAGAAGAGAGGCGATCTGAGACTGCCGCTTTGAATGAAGGGGGCCCAGAGCCGTGGAGTCAGGCAGGTGAGACCGCGAACTGCAGCGGCGGGGGGGGGGGGGGGGGGGGGGCGGAGGCAGAGCGGCCTTGCCCTGGGCCTGGCCTAGTCTCTCGGTGGCCCTGGCGAGATCCAGTCTGCTAACTGGCTATGTAAGTGCTTAAAGTCTGAACAGCAAAAAGGCTGTCTTAACTTTATGTGCCATGTTAACTGGGCACCAGTCTGAATATCGGCTGGTGTCCAGTTAACATCTGTCTCAGCACACATACCCTAATATTCAGTGTCAGAAGCCGTGCATGCCCTGGGTTAGTTCAGCCCGCGGTTACAAGCTGCTTACCGCCGCAGGCTAAATGTCGTCCCCCCCCTCCACACACATTATACACGCAAGCTGTGGCAAAAGTTAGAGATGGAAGAAAGCAGGAAGCTGCAAAGAAACCATAAGTGTGAAAATTTGAGAATTAGGAAAGGTGACAGGAAGAATGTGGGAACTATGAAAGTATGAAGGTGAGAGAGAATGAGGGAGTAAGGAATACGTGAAGTATAAAAAAATGATAAAAGGAAGGGAGAGCAGCACAGGAGACATGGAAGTTCATACAGGAGCACCTGTATTGTAATATGAGAAACAAGACAGATGGAAATGTGTAACCACAAGCAGTGAAGGAAAGACGGAGGGATGAACAAACCAACTATGAAAATAAGAAGCAGAAGAGAAGTCCAGAGGTTAAGGCAACGGGCTGCGAACCAGGGAGCTGAGGTTCATATCCTCCTCCCACTGATGCTTCTTCTGACTTTGGGCGAGTCACTTCAACCTCCATATTCTCAGGTATCAATTTAGATTGTAAGCTCTCTGGGGCAGGGACATAACTATCTACTGTATAATAGGGCTTGAGCTTGGAACCGGAAAAGCAAATGATCATAATAAATCCAAATGTGAGTGCAGCCAATGAAAAGAGGAATGAGGGGGTTAGGAAAGTACAGCAGTGAGAGTGAGAGAAGGAACGTTTTGAGAAATATGTGCCTTGCAGGCTGGGAAGTTCCCTCTCATCTGAGTTACACAAATTGTAAGCAAACCCCAATGAAGATACAACCCAAGCAGGAAGTTGCAATTTTTATATATTTTATTTCCACATAGATCGATTAGGACACAGTTTTCTGATTTCTCATTAAGCATTTAAAAAATAAATTTTTTTTGCCACAAGCCCTTGGAGCGACTCACATCCTAAGAAAAGATTAGCAGCCCTCCACCTTACTCTAATGAGAGTGTGTCAGGCACGCCACAATGAATATGCATGAGATATATCTCTATATAGCAGAAACCCATTATATGCAGATCTGTCTCATGCATATTCATTGTGTGGTGAACCTGAAAACCTGACAGTCAGGGAGGGTTAAGAAAGCCCTGCTTTAGGAGTTTAGGACACTAGAACATGGTCTGCATGCCTCTCAGACACTGGTGGTGATTTTTCCATGATCTCTAGTGCTACTTAGATGTTATCGGGGCTTTTATTTTTGAGGGGGTACTTGGGGGTACTGGGTACCGGCACCTTTTCCTTTGTCTGCTAAAATTGACCCACGGTCTCCAAGTTTTAATGAAAGAGCTCAGTCTCTACACGCTAATTCTGCCTTGTCATAGATTCTGTGACTGGTTGAAGAGGGCCTGGCTATTGTGGGATGGGTCCCTCAGTGATCACCCCACCCCTGAAGGGTGGCTTGGCATTTGAGTACCAGCACCAGAAAAAATGCACTGGATGTTATTATTTCAGTGCAATTTGTAGGTAAAACCCTGAGCTGCTAGAGTTATAAATTAAGCCATATCTGAAAATTTTAAGGGCAAATCAATGAAAAGAAAATTCAAATTTTCTCAGCTCTACTATTGCTCCAGTGTTCTAGAGCCAGGGCTGGGTGCTTTTATGTGGGAGATCTGGATTTAATCTCCAGGCCTAGCTTCTGCTCAATAGGCTGGCTGGGGCTGGAAATGGCAAGGGGAGGATTCCTAATTAGCATGTAACAGCAACACCTTATATCGGTACAGAGAAGGGCGACAAAAATGATAAAAGGGATGGGACGACTTCCCTATGAAGAAAGGCTAAAGCAGCTAGGGCTCTTCAGCTTGGAGAAAAGACGGCTGAGGGGAGATATGAATGATAAGAGGTCTATAAAATAATGAGTGGGGTGGAACGGGTAGATGCGAATAGCTTGCTGACTGTTTCCAAAAATAGGACTAGGGGGCACGCAATGAAGCTACAAAGTAGTAAACTTAACATGAATTGGAGAAAATATTTCTTCACTCAACATGTAATTAAACGCTGGAATTTGTTGCCAGAGAATATAGTAAAAGCAGTTAGCTTAGCAGGGTTTAAAAAAGGTTTGGCTAACTTCCTAAAGGAAAAGTCCATAGACCATTATTAAAGTGGACTTAGAATAAGCAGCATAAAATGTATTGTACTGTTTTGGGATCTTGCCAGGTACTTGTGACATGGAGTGGCTACTGTTGGAAACAGGAAGCTGGGTTCGGTCTGTCCCAGTATGACAATACTTATGTACTGGGCACCTATGTGCCAGGTTCTGCATTGCTGTTGCAACAGTTGGGTTTTGTTTTGTTTTTTGTTACACTTGTACCCCGCACTTTCCCACTCATGGCAGGCTCAATGTGGCTTACATAGGGCAATGGAGGGTTAAGTGACTTGCCCAGAATCACAAGGAGCTGCCTGTGTCTGAAGTGGGAATTGAACTCAGTTCCTCAGGTCCCCAGGACCAAAGTCCACCACCCTAACCACTAGGCCACTTCTCCACTGTTGCCACTATTTGAGATGCTATATGGAATGTTGCTATTCCACCAATGTGGCCGTGCAGGCTTCTGCTTCTGTGAGTCGGATGTCCTGCACTCACAGAAACAGAAGCCTGCGCAGCCTTCTACATGGAATGTTGCTAGTGGAATAGCAACATTCCATGTAGAATCTCCAATAGTAGCAACATTCCATGTAGAATCTCCAATAGTATCTATTTTATTTTTGTTACATTTGTACCCTGCACTTTCCCACTCATGGCAGGTTCAATGCGGCTTACATGGGGCAATGGAGGGTTAAGTGACTTGCCCAGAGTCACAAGGAGCTGCCTGTGCCTGAAGTGGGAATTGAACTCAGTTCCCCAGGACCAAAGTCCGCCACCCTAACCACTAGGCCACTCCGGTTCCAGATTGAGAATACCGAGGGAAGAAAAGCTGCTACTGATGGATCATAGTGCCTCAGATCTTGCTGCTATGGATTGTGATAGGGCCGGAAAGCTAAGGGTCATTAAGAAGCACCAGGCCAATAAAAGCATTTCTTCAACTTTAATAAACAACCCTTGGAAGCCATATTTTAAGATCGCAGACCTATTGCACAGGAAACTTTCCTCCAGAAGGTAATGTCTCTAGGCTAACCATGAGGAAAGTCAATAAGGGGAAGGGAGAGGAGAAAGGGAAGGAGAAAGGAAGAGTTTTGGGTAGGGATATGATAAAAGTTAAAACTGACATCACAGAGGCAAAAAAGATTCAGACCGACTTGTTCTTCTATTAGACTCTCTCATACAGCCTTCCAATATAGTTTACAGCACTCACACTCCATTCATTTTCACTCACTCTCCCATTCCTGCCCTTCATTAACTCATCCTAGCCCTCCCATCACTGCTCCCGCCAACTCATATCCACACAGTGTCTCCATCAGCTCCTGACGCTGCTCACCCATCAGGCTTTTAACCTACTGAGGCTCTCCTGTCCTCTCACTTGTTTCTCTCTCATCATTCTGTCTTCCCAAGAGAGCCTCCCTTCCTACTCTTCCTGAACACATTGCCCACTTTTTTCCCATCATCCCCTCACACCTCCCTCCTTACCATAGGAGCCGACTCTGTGGGTGCTGTGGGTGCTTGAGCACCCCCAATATAGAGAATATTAATTGAATGTGTCCAGGGAGGGGTTATTTCTATTGGGCTTAGCACCCCCAATAATTTTGAAACGTTGGCTCCTATGCTCCTTACACTTTCATTGCTAAACCTGCTTCCTTGCAAATACTCATTGTATGTCTCTCCTCACATATCCACCCTTCTTCCACCACTCAGTCTTCTTATAGTCACCTTGCTGACAGTGTGTTCCTTTTGCACCCTTGGTGCTCCTCTGAACTCATGTTGGATTTGTTCATTCAGTAGCTTTTAGCCAGTCTGTATCTTTTCTTTACAAATCTCACTAGACCTTCGTATGTTTGTTTGCTTTCTTACCTCAGCTCAGTTTGGGCTTTGGCCTTGCAGATTCTTTTCTGCCCACACTGTGAGTGCAAATGCTGTTTCGCTTCTATCTCAAAGGCACATTCCTCTGTTCAAGTTCCTTTTTCAACAGTGCAGCTCTCTGCATGTGCAAGCCACTTCCTGCATCTCAGCTCTCTTGGCTTTCTCAAAAGTCTTGTTCTGTCAATAGCCCAATCATTCTCGGGGAAAGCCTTCTGAAATTTGAATACAGATCATAGCCTCTTCCCTCAGAAATTTCTACAGCAGAAACAAGAACGTGCACAAAACTTCTGCTTAATTCATCCGAGCAGGAACTACCACTGAAAACAACAGAAAAATGCATTAATTAAGCGGGAGGAAAAAAAAAAGTGTTTTGTACTGAGTGGTAAAGCAGTCAAAATCATTCTAGAACATGGGTTCTCAACTCAGCCCTTGGGGCAGACCTAGCCAGTCAGATTTTCGAGATATCCACAATGAATATGCATGAGCTAAATTTGCTCCCCTTACAGACTTGGATTATGAAGTTTTGGGCCAGAATAAGCTAAGTGAAAGTATCTTACTTTTTATGGTTAAATCTTTTTTATTGACATATGATGCTTGATACAATACAGTCAGGAATTGCAACCAACTATAACACTAATACAACAAGCAACTAGCAGTAACTCTGTCAACGTCAAGTAATTTCCATTTTCACCCCCCCCCCCAAATCAACCCAAACCTGCCCCCCTTCTAAATGACAGCCATCAACTGTTCCCAGGAGAACCCGGGGGAGTCCTACCCGCTCAATCCCCGCTCCCCCTGAAGTCTCAGCCTCCCATCAGTATCCCCCCCCCCTCCCCATCCCCATCCCTTCCCCAAACACAAGCTGTCCTGTCATTGGATCCGGTTGGTAACTCTCGTCCAGGCACCTCTAATTTAGGATCTTGCTTCTTGCCAGGGGCTGCAACGAAAGTATCTTACTTTTTAAAGTTAATGAGTAAGAAGAGCAGTAATTTTGAGTTAATAAAATACTAGATAGGTTCTTATCAAGTTTTCAGTAAATAATAGATCAGTGATTATGTGGTGCATAAAGCTTAGGCAGCAATGAGATTGTGAGCTGATGGAGGGGTACCGCTGAGGTCTGGTGAAATACAGAGTGAATTTGAACCAAGAATTATTTTGTAAAACGTGACCTTCCGAGTCTGATAACAAAGACTGAGAAAAATGTGTATGCACTGCCTCTTATGTATGCAAATATCTCATTATATTCATTGTGGATATTCTGAAACCCTGAATGGTTAGGTGTACTCCAAGAACTGGGTTGAAAACCCCTGATCTAGAAAAACAGACTGGTTTGGTGTGTCCCCAGGACTGGCAGGAGAACCCTTGTTCTAGAAGACGCTGGGCTAGGTATATCTGTGTACATATTTAAGAGGAATTTGAATGAGCTCCTCAAGAGAAAAAGTATTGCCCTTTGTAATACATAGCTTAGGAAATTAGCATGGCGATAAGGCAGGGGTTCTCAACCCAGTCCTCAGACACACCTAGCCAGTCTAGTTTTCAGGATATCCCTGATGAATATGCATGAGCTAGATTTGTTTACATTGCTTTTATTATATGCAAATCTAGCTCATGCATATTCATTGTAGGTATCCTGAAAACCTGACTGGCTGGGCATGTCCCATGGACTGGGTTGAGAACCCCTGTAGTAAGGGGTGCTGTGTTGCTGTCCCTCCGAACACGGCAATGCTTCATCTCAGGACTGTCCTGAGCCAGAAGTACGCCCTGTGTGACACACCCTCTAGTGCTCCTGCCCCACCCAATATGTCGTAGCCATGCAGGGGGGCAATAGATGAGGCGCAATTTTGGCACCCCATCTCCCTTGCGTCCTGTGCTTAACTCATTATGGCCCTGCTTCGTCTGTTAAGGATTCCTGTGCTGAAGCAGGTGCTTTCTTAACCAAGACACACCTCACCTGCTAGCACCTCCCCATGGTGATAGGAGGTTCTGCACTGCAGGTAGTGCTACCTTCGGAGTCATGATACATTCCATCTCCCAGCATGGCGTAAGACAGTGTTTCTTAAGTCAGCCCTGGAGTACTCCCTTGCCAGTCAGGTTTTCAGGATATTCACAATAAATGTGCATGAACACATGTAACTGTACAATCTTTAATATATATAGGAATGTCTTATAACGTCTTCTGCTGTAATACAACCATGTACTTCACCACCATGTAACCCAAAACCCTCTATAAACCAAATGTATATTCTTTTCTATTTCCAGTATCCATGACGTATTGTAAGCCACATTGAGCCTGCAAAGAGGTGGGATAATGTGGGATACAAATGCAATAAAATAAAAAATAAATAAATTTGCAAATAATGGAGGCAGTGTATGCAAATTAATTTCATGCATATTCATTGTGGATATCCTGAAAACCTGACTGGCATGGGGGTACTCCAGGACCGATTCGGGGAAACACTGGTATAAGGGAGCCAGAGATGCTGGTGATGTTTTATCTTCATATCTAAAATACGCTTCATCTCATAGTGCAAGGGGATGGATTCTGTGGCACTAAAGGTGTTATCATCAGAACCGGACGATAAACAAACTCCCAATATTTCAGTGTGGTGTGAGAGGAGGCTGTGTTGCTACTTTCTTAACTAGAAGATGTTCCATCCATCGGCACTGTAGCATGTTCTAATTTTGAAAGCCTTGACACCGTCTCAAGCACCAAAGCAGCCTCCAGAACCTGGGCTCACTCTATATTCCAGCACCACAACACATTATCAGGAAGTTTTATTATACATATCCCAAATTATTTCATTTTCCACCATTAAAGAATGACCAGAAATCAAATAAAAAGTCTGGGAAGAAATGTTAAAAAGTCAATATATAGGACGAACTATAAAGGGATTCAGCAACATCTTCATCATCCCCATACAACATGGCAGCTGTTTACGAGCATAACTGCCATACAGGTCAAATCAAAGGTTCACCAAGCCTAACGTTCTGTTTCTGGCACTGGCAGGATCCAAAATGTATCTAGATGGGTCTTCAAGTCTTTGAAATTGTCCAGTAATAGTTAAAAAAAAATACATTCCCATCACTCTTGCAGCAATGTGATCACTGCCAACTACCGCCCAGTTGCATCTATCCCACTAGCAGTCAAACTGATGGAGAGCAAGGTGACCAAACAGCTTACTGATTACATGGACAAGTTCTCAATACTACATGAATCACAATCAGTATTTCGCCCACTCCATAGTACCGAAACTGTGCTAGTCACTCTCCTGGCCAAATTCAAGCAGGAAATAGCTACAGGTAAAAGCATACTTCTCCTCCAATTCAACATGTCGAGCGCATTCGACATGGTAAACCACAATATACTGCTAAGACTCCTAGACTACATCGGGATTGGTGGAAATATACTCAGCTGGATCAAGGGTTTTCTAACCACCAGAACATACCAAGTGAAATCAAATTCAAACATATCACCACCGTGGAAAGCAGACTGCGGAGTACCTCAAGGATCACCACTATCACCAATACTTTTCAACATAATGATGATCCTGCTGGCTAAGACCTTATCCAATCAAGGTCTCAACCCATTCATCTACGCATACGATGTCACAATATATATTCCCTTCAGACATGATCTGACAGAAATCACCAATGAAATCAAGCTCGGTCTGAACACTATGGACTCATGGCCAAACTATTTTCAACTGAAACTGAACACTGACAAAACACACTGCCTCATCCTCTCATCTCAACACAATACGTACAAACCCACAACCATAAACACTCCAGACCACACCCTCCCTATCTCAGATAGCCTGAAAATACTCGGCATTACAATCGACCGCAACCTTACACTTGAGAGGCAAGTGAACTCCACAACAAAGAAAATGTTCCACTCAATGTGAAAACTTAAACGCGCAAAACCTTTCTTCCCGAGAGAAATATTCTGTAACCTAATACAATCAATGATACTAAGCCATGCAGACTATTGCAACGGAATCTATGCAGGATGTAAAGAACAACTCACAAAGAAACTCCAGACCGCTCAAAACACAGCAGCCAGGCTGATATTTGGTAAAATACGATTCGAAAGTGCCAAACCCCTCCGAGAAAAACTGCATTGGCTCCCAATCAAAGAACGTATTACCTTCAAAATCTGCACCCTGGTCCACACAATTATCTATGGGGAAGTCCCAGGCTACATGACAGACCTCACAGATCTACCAACCAGAAAATCAAGAACATACCTAAACCTCCACTACCCAAACTGCAAAGGACTCAAATACAAAGCAACCTATGCATCCAGCTTCTCCTATATAAGCACACAACTATGGAACTCACTGCCAAAAGCTGTGAAAACAACCTATGGCCATCTAAACTTCAGGAAATCAGTAAAAACCAACCTGTTCAAAAAGGCATACCCTACTGACCCAACATAAATGCCTACACTCTGCAACACAGCAAAACCAAAGCTCATAATGGACACTATATAACCTCTCCTCTCTTCGATCCCCATTGTGCCTGAACCTTAATCGACCACAACATCACCATGTATTTGTTTCTCTACCGGACTTGGCGAACGCCTTTACGGTATTATGTAAGCCACATTGAGCCTGCAAACAGGTGGGAAAATGTGGGATACAAATGTAACAAATAAATAAATATTCTATCAGCATCTATTACAATGAACAGTTTGTAGATTTTAGGTAGCCAAGTGATTGGTCGACAGTTTTTGGCAACGTTACTTAGGTCTTCTTTTGGAAGAGAATTGTTCTTTCTACTACTAGCCATTGTATTGTTAAGCCCGACTGTCTGATCAATAGAATTTTGTACTTTGCTGGGTCTTGGTATATAGAGGTTAACTGAGCCAAACATTGGCCAGGATTCTCCCAGTTGGGGTTCTTCCTTTGTGATTACTCCAGGCCATTCCATTGTTTTGATGTTTACCTCTTTTCAGTCTTCTGTATACTGGGCAACCATTTTGCCTCAGCTCTATTTGGTGATATTGTAACAGTACTAAAATTCATTATAAACATTGTTTGAGTTCTTTCTGTTTTAATTTGATGTCTCTCCTTCTTATTTGTCTCTTTTTCTTGTTTTCTTCATCTCTGTGCAGTTTTTGTGCTTTTGCTGCTGCTTTCAATTTCTTATTGGATCATATGAATTTATGGTTTATTACTTATATTCCGTCTTTATCCAAGGTTCTGCCTATATTTAAGGCCTTTTGTTAATGCAGCATATTTTAGTTTGATATTTTGAATCTTTCGTATTACTCTTAATTATCTTGATTCTTTGTGGTAGTTATCTATCAGTGACACTTCTGTATGTTGTGATTTTATATTTATTTCAGTATGTGTCTATTTTTTTTTTTTTGCAAGGAGATGCTGTTATCTTTCTTTTTGTCGCCCAGTATTCTTACCGGTAGGATTCTCTCAGTCCTACTGCATGATATTAAAGCCAATTATTAACTTTACTAATCATACTTTTTACCTTGGGTGTCGGGTTTCTCTTTGGTAATCTTAGGTTCTCCTGGATCCCAGACTACATATCTATCTTCATAATGAAATATGAGCACAAGCACATATTTCATTATGGAGTGGAGGAGTGGCCTAATGGTTAGGGTGGTGAACTTTGGTCCTGGGGAACTGAGTTCGATTCCCACTTCAGGCACAGGCAGCTCCTTGTGACTCTGGGCAAGTCACTTAACCCTCCATTGCCCCATGTAGGCCGCATTGAGCCTGCCATGAGTGGGAAAGCGCGGGGTACAAATGTAACAAAAATAAAATAGATACTATTGGAGATTCTACATGGAATGTTGCTATTCCACTAGCAACATTCCATGTAGAAGGCTGCGCAGGCTTCTGTTTCTGTGAGTCTGATGTTATGCACAGGACGTCAGACTCACAGAAGCAGAAGCCTGCGCGGCCACATTGGTGATCTGCAAGGGCCAACTTCTACATGGAATGTTGCTAGTGGAACTCTGGGCAAGTCACTTAACCCTCCATTGCCCCTTGTAAGCCACATTGAGCCTGCCATGAGTGGGAAAGCGCGGGGTACAAATGTAACAACAAAAAAAAGCACCACCTATAGCTACTCTCTCTTAATAACTGAAATTAGTCCATAAACCAGTGTCACGTATTTCTGTGACATGCAGTATTGCAGCCGATTCTAAGGGTGACCGTACTGTGAGATTGGAGGCAGATGCAAGACGTGAGAGAGGGTGAAAAGGCTACAAGATGCTGTCTGCAGCATTACTTGAGAACTTTCTTTTGCTGCTGTGAGGAATGGTCCTTGCTAAGTTTGCTTCAAACCCTATTGTTCTTTTTTTGTTTTTTGTTTTTTTATTTTTAAGAAACTATAGTAAAAAGCTTTCCATTTCTCCACCACCATCTTTGTGAAGATTTTCCTGGGAAGCTAGCCCCTGATGGTCCTATGTTTGATCCCTGATTCCACGCCTTAGGTTGGCCCAGGATGCTGTGGAAGATAAAAACAAAAGGCAGACCTTGTGGAAAACACAGTCTTTATTAGTCAATTAAAAGCTCCCAGAAGTTTCAGCACAAAATGCCCGGCATGGCCACGTTTCACCAGAATTACAGGCTGCGTCAGGGGCAGTAGTAACTAGCTGGAGAAAAACTTCAAAATCAGCCTGGCTGGTGCAGCTGTTGAAACGTGGCAAGCAATACTCCGTGATCAGTCTTTATCTGAAAACGCTGGGATTTCAGAAAAATAAAGTAAAAGGTCCGTCTTTTGTTTTGACCTTCCATGTTGGATCTGGCGGACCACCTGCCTTGTTTTCTGACTCCCAAGATGTTATGGAGACAGCATTCTCAGCCCTGGGGTGAGGAAGTCATGGTCATTGCTTAAGGGTGACACCTAATGCCTGGAGTTAGGGCCCATGATTGTAGAATTCTGGAAGGAGCCCTGGCCCAGGACCATCAGTGTAATGACCAGACTAGGTGGTGGTGGCGGTGGTGGGAGGAGGGGGGGGGGGGGATGTAAAGTAGAGGAAAATTCCCAAGTGGTTGTGAATGAAGGCTCCATCCGTTCCCCCTCACTCTTTAATATTTTGCTTGCCCCACGCCTCACAGTCATCCAAAAATCACAGTTGGACACCATTCTGCTATACGGATGACATTCAAATCCTATACCGAATCTCTGACCTTTCTTCTTCCATCTCAGACCTTATTGCTTGCCTCAACTCTGTCGCCTTCTGGCTCAAAAAAAAATGTCTCTTCCTTAATACATCCAAATGTGAATCCATCATCTTCCCCACCCCCTATGCTTTCCTGCCATCATCTCCTACAATTGATAATCAGCTCCTCCCTTTTCGTGATTCTACTAAAATTCTCAGCTATTAAATTCACCTTTAAGGCTTACATTGATTCCATAGTTCACTCCTTATTCTAAGCCCTTCACCAGATCCATCCATTTGTGCCTTTCTATCAGGGCCGCCAAGAGGGGGGGCAGGGGGAAAAAATTCCCGGCGCCAGGGTCAGGCTGCTGGCGCTGCAGTCCCCGGTCTCACCTGCCTGCCTCCTCAGATCCGGTCCCCCTGCATTCGAAGTGGCAGTCACAGATCGCCTCCCTTCGGGCCTTCCTTCCCTGTGTCCCACCCTTGTGGAAACCGGAAGTTACATCAGACGAGGGCGGGACACAGGGAGGGAAGGCCAGAAGAAAGGCGATCTGCGACTGCTGCTTCGAATGTAGGCAGCCCGGAGCCTTGGAGGCAGGCAGGGGAGACTGGGGACTGCAGCGGCGGGGGGAGTGGTGGGGGGAGCGACGGGGGGCGGCAGCGGCGGGGGAATGGAGGTGGGGCGGCCTTGCCCCGGGCCCACCTAGTCTCTCAGCGGCCCTGGGAATTGCACTGGAAATTTTGTATATGATGGTAAATGCAGAGATGAGAAGCCTCACTCATTAGGAGTGTGTCACATTCATTTGAAGACTCTCTTAGGTTAACACTTTGAGCTCCTTCTCTCAGTAATGCCAGTGTACTGATGATCCTGACCACTGCGTTTACAAGGGCAAACTGAAGAAGAGAAAAGCTAGGTGGCCCTACCAACAGGAAGAAATCTCAGCACACCTTCCTCAGTATCCTTTTTCCTTGGACCTAGAAGTAGACATGTATATACTTACAGCCACTGAGTGAAGGCTTAGTTACTTGGCCAAACTCCTTGAAAATTCTTTCATAGTACCTCCACTCTATCAGCATCCTTTCAAATGCACTCAAGAAATGCATATAGCTACTTTTTTTTTTAGTTTGGAAAGCAATAGGACAATTATTTTTTTTTTCTAGATATATACCTCAGACACATCATATGACCAATCTAACTCTTCAGGATGGTTCAACTCTTGGCATATCTGTTAATACTATAGTTTACCCACAGGTCCAAGAAGGAATTTACTTCTTTGGATCAGGCAGGCTAAAGTGTGACGACAGTCATAGTCAAATGAATTTCAGCTACATCAAATGGTACCCTGCACCAAGCTGTGGACAAGAGCTATCCCATTTTCAAGAAAATCGCAGCAGCATGCAAACATTTTATTCAACTGCACAAATGCAGCCAGGTGTTCTTTTCCTTTATGCCACAAGTCACACCCATGGCACTATGACTTTTAGGAAGCCCCCCCCCCTCCCCCGGACCATGCATTGAGGGATATAACCTGGAAGAAAGAGAGCATGACTGTCTCTTCATGTTCAAGCGTACAGCGCTGCGTACGTCTAGTAGCGCTATAGAAATGATAAGTAGTAGTAGACTTTGGGATTCCGGAATCTTGCTACTCTTTAGGATTCTGCACGGAATCTTGCTACTCTTTGGGATTCCGGAATCTTGCCACTCTTTGTCCTTATCCCTTATTTGTCCTGATTGTCTGTCTTGATTAGATTGTAAGCTCTGTTGAGCAGGGACTGTCTCTTCATGTTCAAGTGTACAGCGCTGCGTACATCTAGTAGCGCTATAGAAATGATAAGTAGTAGTAGACTTTGGGATTCCGGAATCTTGCTACTCTTTGGGATTCCAGAATCTTGCCACTCTTTGTCCTTATCCCTTATTTGTCCTGATTGTCTGTCTTGATTAGATTGTAAGCTCTGTTGAGCAGGGACTGTCTCTTCATGTTCAAGTGTACAGTGCTGCGTACGTCTAGTAGCGCTACAGAAATGATAAGTAGTAGTAGTAGTAATATATACCAGACTTCATCTCCAACTCCCATTGTGCCTATTCAGTTTATAGTCTGCAACATTTTTCCTGTCAGTGGTACTGTACGTGTTTGAACAAGTAAGGAATTCGTGCATGAACACAAAGCTTGAAAGCCCAGAACAACATAATATTTATTAAGTGGGAGAGACATCATGATCAACCAGTCAAATTTCTGAATGTTATTGACACCATGCTACAGAAAGATACAGACGGGCAGGGGGGAAAATCTGAGGCTCTCTCAAAAACTACATTAACTATCATGATCCTAAGTACAGCCATGGTTGGTGTTATCCTGCCTCTACAACAGAAAAGGAAGAGACACAACCACTCCCACAGAAACAACAAAGCAAACAGGAAGTGGCCAAAATATGAGTTTCTACTAGGGTAAAATTTAAGAAAGCTTTTAAACCAATGCTGTGAGTACTTCTACGGTCTTTGCCCTGATCTTGGCTGAATAGATATGGATGGGATTGAGTGTAAATTTTAAGGGGCTTTGACATTAGCCTCAGAACCTTTTCTATGAGTAGAGGAGTGGCCTAGTGGTTAGGGTAGTGGACTTTGGTTCTCCTGGGGAACTGAGGAACTGAGTTCGATTCCCGGCACAAGCAGCTCCTTGTGACTCTGGGCAAGTCACTTAACCCTCCATTGCCCCATGTAAGCCACATTGAGCCTGCCATGAGTGGGAAAGCGCAGGGTACCAATGTAAATAAATAGATACTACATGGAATGTTGCTACTATTGGAGATTCTACATGGAATGTTGCTATTCCACTAGCAACATTCCATGTAGAAGGCTGCACAAGCTTCGGTTTCTGTGCAGGACGTCAGATTCACAGAAGCAGTGCGTGGCCACATTGGTGACATTCCATGTAGAATCTCAAATAGTAGCAACAATGGAGGAGTGGCCTAGTGGTTAGGGTGGTGGACTTTGGTCCTGGGGAACTGGGTTCAATTCCCACTTCTGGCACAGGCAGCTCCTTGTGACTCTGGGCAAGTTCACTTAACCCTCCATTGCCCCATGTAAGCCGCATTGAGCCTGCCATGAGTGGGAAAGCGCAGGGTACAAATGTAACAAAAAAAATACATAAATATGTTTGTGCAGTGCTGCGTATGCCTTGTAGCGCTATAGAAATGCTAAATAGTAGTAGTAGTAACCTTTAGTACAGGAACAGTGCTGGGCAGTTTATCTTTTGGGCAGACTGGATGGGCCGTTCGGGTCTTTATCTGCCGTCATTTACTATGTTATTGGCGCACACACAGTCCTAAATGAAAGCACATCTGTTTGTATAAAGACACATACACTTGGGACCTAACACGGTCTGTATTTCGGCTATCAAGCCCTCATCAAAAAGGTACAGACCTAGTGCATAATCTGAAAATCAGATAGTGCTTTAATGATGTGTACAACCAATGTCTGAAAATCGCAAAGGCAAATTCAATTCTCATAAACATCCAACAGCAGGCTTTAAAAAAATAAAAGTCCAGCGTGTGTTGGGTCCATCTACCAAGTGTAATGCATCTTTACAAAAACAGATGCGCTTTCATTTGGGGCTGTCAAGTTTCAAGTTTATTAGGTTTTACTAATCCGCTACAGATGCCATCTAGGCGGCTTTACAATTTTTTGTTGTAAAACATACAACAACAAAAAAGTGAGGGAAGTGTGTATTTGCCAAGAAAAGCTTTGTTAAATTTTTATCCTGGAACAAGCTCAGGTTTTGGCCACTTCCATTCATGTTTGCTTGCGTTGTCATCCTGACTCTAAGCATAAACACAGCTATTCTCATTCGGGCTGTGTTCAGCTAATATGAAAATAATTTATATTTTTTTTAGTAGTTGCATTCTTGTATTAATATCGTCTTGTAATGCTTCTTAATTTATGTAAGCCGCATTGAACCTGAGCTTCGTGGAAAAATGCGGGGTAGAACTGTAAATAAATAGATAGGTATCACCAGTACTACTTGATCTTGCATACAGTCACACCTGGTAGTACCCTGGACCTGAATACAGATATCAGCTGGTGTCACTTGGACTTGGGCACACGTGCAGATAGTGCTGTTTTGGATAGGTGGCATCACCCAGGCCTCAGTTGCTTTTATTTATATATTAGAAAAGCTACGAGAATGGTATGGGATTTGTGTTACAAAACGTATGAGGAGAGACTTTCTGAACTAAACATGTATACCCTGGAGGAAAGGAGAAACAGGGGTGATATGATACAGAAGTTCAAATACTTGAAACGTATTAATCCGCAAACAAACCTTTTCCAGAGGTGGGAAGGTGGTAGAACGAGAGGACATGAAATGAGATTGAAGGGGAGCAGACTCGACAAATGTTAGGAAGTATTTTTTCACGGAGAGAGTAGTGGATGCTTGGAATGCTATCCCGCGGGAGGTGGTGGAAATGAAAACGGTAACGGAATTCAAACATGCGTGGGATTAGCATAAAGGAATCCTGTGCAGAAGGAATGGATCCTCAGGAGCTTAGTCAAGATCGGGAGGCGGGGCTGGTGGTTGGGAGGCGGGGATAGTACTGGGCAGACTTATACGGTCTGTGCCAGAGCCGGTGGTGGGAGGCGGGGCTGGTGGTTGGGAGGCGGGGATAGTGCTGGGCAGACTTATACGGTCTGTGCCCTGAAGAACACAGGTACAAATCAAAGTAGGGTATACACAAAATTAGCACATATGAGTTATCTTGTTGGGCAGACTGGATGGACCGTGCAGGTCTTTTTCTGCCATCATCTACTATGTTACTAGGTTATATATTTTTAAAGAAATTCACCCAAGGTGGTAGACAGCAAAAATAAAGCTTAATATAGGCAATAGACATTACTGCAATAATAAAACATCTGAAAAGACAGCATAGGATATAAACAGAGGTGGACATGTGTCTGGATCTACTAGGTACAGTAGATTTGTATCTTGAGGTCGGCATTGAGCTAGAACCTCTCCACAGTCCTTCAAACCCCTTTTCTATTATCTTAATTCTAGTGTGAAGCAAATTGAGTGAACACCAGATCTGTCAAACTGATTAATTTCAGCTGGGAAGAGTTCGAACGCTAGAGGGTGGCATGCACAGATATGTAATCTCTTTCCAGTCTAATATGATTTAGAGCAATTTTTGTCTTGATGGCTAAATTATATCTGAAGCTGAAACCACTTCTTCCATAGTAATACACTGGGTCATTTTTGTTTTAGGAGCTTATTTCTCTAAAACCTCAAGTTCAAACTGGCTGGAAGGGGGGGGCATGAGAGATTGATTGAAGGGGCATGAAACTGCCTGGGATAAGCTAGGGGGCATGAAACTGACTGGGATAAGGTTGGGGGGGTGAAACTGACTGGGGTAAAGCTAGGGGGGGGGGAGGTCATGACAGAGACCAGATGAAGGCTGGAAGGAGGCATGAGAGACCGGCTGGGTGAACACTGGAGGGGGGGGGGGCATGAGAGAGACTAGGAAAAGAGCCTTAGTAAATTAGTTTCTGAAAAAGCTACTGCTAATCTGGTCAGGGGATTCCCACTGCTCTTCTCCTCTCCCCCCCCCCCCCCCCAAGAAAAAAATAAAATTTACTGTAGCCAATGTTGGAGGGGTGGGGGAAGGAGAAACGAGAGAAGTCTTAGTTGCTGGCTCCTAGATTTAATGAAAATTTGTTGAGGCCTGCTGTAAGAGACCCAAACGTTAAAAGAAATGGAAGTCCACGAGAAAGAACCATCTTTCTGCATACTCCTCTAAGGGCAAAGAAAAAGCTGGACTCCAGCTCCACACACAAACAACCCGCAGTTCTTCAGACTTACATTAAGCAAAAATCTAATTTGTGCAGGAATACTCAGAGGTTAATTTTTTTTTTTCATTTTTCTTGTTTACTTCCAAATGCTTGTGTTATATATAGTATGTTTATTATTAGTACTTGCGTGTTTTTGTATGTACATGCTTAACTCAGAATGCTCTTGTAAATGGGTAATACAGTTGGAGCCTTTTCACATGAATTAGTGTGTGCTCTTAGTACCTGATCAAGGTAACCATTACAGCGCTGGCATGACACTAATTCACACTCCAGTTTACAAGCTGTTATGTGGTGGGAGTTGAGTGTGGACTGCATGGTACTTTACCGCATACTGTCACTGTGAATACACAATACATTTTCTTTCCGATAACTGTAAGGAAGTATGCTGGGAACACTCCCCTCAGTTTGTGTACAGACTTTGCGCTGACTGCGTGTTAATTTTTGTATCTAATTCATTGTAAGTTGTTAGCTAAATTACTATTGCAGAATATGGCTGTATGGTTGATTTTTCAATTACAAAAATATGGCAGTGTTTCCCGTCAGCTGAAAGAATTACATTGGCTTTGTGCTCGGGCACGAGTTATCTTTAAAACTGTATGTTTCGTTTTTCAGGCGCTACATGGGAATACATCAGAATTATTAATTCGACCTTTTTCATACTGCTTTCTGCCTTGTTGTGTAACATTTGGCACCGTTATGTCGGTTGTTTGAGCAGTTGGGGGTTGAGTACCACTTGTATGCTGATGCGTAGTTCTTTTTCCCCCTCCCCAGATTATGGCATGGGGGTCGAGTTTGCTAGATCATGAGCATATATGAAGGTTATAGGTGAGTGTATGGGACTAGGCTTGTGTTGAATTTGGAGACCGAGACTATGATTGAGGGAAGAGTGAAGGATGGTAAGTGACCTCAGCCAGTAACAGTGTGTGGAGTGGAGATGGCTATAAAAAGTGAAATGAAGCTGCTGGAGGCGATATTGGATTAACATCTTACTATGCAAACTCAGACTGGTCATGCTATCCACGTGTCTTTTGCTCAATTACATCTGTTGTATCAACTAAAGCAAACATTGGCTTTTTCTGATTTTCGGTATGGTGCTATCAAATGTAGATTACTGCAATTCCCTTTATCCGGGGATATCCACTGCTAGGGTTAAAGCACTGCAGGTGGTTCAAAATGCTGCACTAAGGGTGGTTGTGGGTCTCTCTCAAGGTGGGGAAATATTATATCAGCCTTGAGACAGCTACATTAGTTACCTGTGCAGTGTATGATTCAGTTTAAAATTTTATACTTGCTTCACCAGACTGTTTATGGGAAGGTTTCACGATATTTTCATTCTGTGGTTAAATTGCTTGTTTCTGCTATGGGTTTGAGATCTGATTCTATGAAACAACTGGAGCCTGATTTGTTCCTGACTACCCATTATGCTGCAGCGGAAGTCTCGCAAGGCCGCCGCTAAAAGTCTCGGCAGCCATTTTTAAAGAGCGATACGGCAGCAAGAGGGTCAGCACTGGCAGGAAAGACTGGGGGTCTACACTAGACCACCAGGATAGCTTAAGGTGCCAGGAGGGCACTCTGCAGCTCAGGGAAGGAGAGGCAAAGAGTCAGATTGCAGCAGTAGCATGGAGTGCCTTGGGACCCCTGGAAGTGCGAGACCCTATGCAACCACCCCTAAGACCGGCTGGGCATAAAGGACAAATGCTCGACTGAAAAGAGCATTTGTCCTTTATGCCCAGCCAACCAGGGTATAAATGTTTCTAAGATCAATCAAGGAATACACAGCATTTCACTTTAAAATATATATTTTATTTTATACAGTATACAATTTTTTTTAAAGAGTCTGTAAACATTAAAAATTTGGTCACTATATAAAGTAGAACAAAATAGAATACAAGGAATCCATTCGGTAATCTCTACAAACAATTTACAGGAAGGATGGTAGGACTGTGTATGGCTTTTAGTATTCCCAAATTCATTTGAGGCCGAAGCACTTCATTATCAGTATCAAACTGGTCACAATATTGTCAGATGCCTGACATACATAGCAGAATATTTAACAGGGGGTGAAACAGAGAAATTAGTTTGTTTGGCCGACATCCTCAGAAATGATCTGTCATTTCTGAAGCAATGAAATGTTACTAAATGACTTGTCTGATGCAGTGGACTGGATATGTCTCACAAGGTTTGCCAGCCAGAGCACACAAAGTGGGTTTCTGATACTCGCCAAACAGTCATTAAGGATTTACAATGAACTAAAGAATAGAGCCTGAACAATCCGGGACCATGGCTGTATCCTTGTTTTCCTTGTGGTTTTGCTCCATTCGTCCCTTTTGGGTTTGGATAATTTCAAGTGCCTACTGTTTGCAGAAATGGCATTTTCAATAACCTAGCCCTTCTGCAAATCACAGATAGTAGCCAATTATTATCATCCAAATGTGGAACCATACACAGGAAAGTCAGAAATGCACTGCAGTCCTGTAAAAATTCAAGACCACTCAATGCTCATAGCAGGGGCGTAGCCAGACTTCGGCGGGAGGGGGGTCCAGAGCCCGAGGTGAGGGGGCACATTTTAGCCCCCTGCCACTGCCGACCCACCCCTGCTGCCGCCGCCGCCACCAACAAAGGGCTGCGTCAGGGGCTACAATAAACAAACACATCAAATTATAAAATATGAACATCATAAAAACACAATAAATTGTGTATATAGATATACAAATATATGATTTATAAAATAAAAAAATATATAAAATTAAAAAATATAAAATATAAAATGTACATATAAAACAGACGTTTTATATGTACATTTGATAATTTTATATATTTTTAAATTTTATAAATCATATATTTGTATATCTATATACACAATTTATTGTGTTTTTATGATGTTCATATTTTATAATTTGATGTGTTTGTTTATTGTAGCCCCTGACGCAGCCCTTTGTGGGCGAAACACGGCCTGTGTCGGGCAACTGTTTTACATATGGTATCTTTAATAAACTCCTTTTGATGTTATACTGATCTGCTGGCTTATTTTCCACGTTGGACTTTGCAGATCACTTGCCTTGTTGTTTTTTTTGGGACCTTCTGTGTACCACTGACAGGCAGAGCAGCAGCTTCTCCTGGATAAAACATATACATATTAAGTGGAGGCAAGTTTCTGTCTTACAATTATGGCACCTTCTCCGCACCCATCTGAACACATGGTGCCCTATGATCGTGCGGGAAAGTGCACTAGGAAGTATGCTGCTGCTGCCAAGTGGTCATAGTCTTATACCCTGGTACTTCTCAAACCCTTTCCAAACCCATTAAAAAAAAATGTTTAGACCCAACCCATTTGCTTCTTCAGATTTTCATCAGATGGAAAACCTCGGTGCTCATTTCTGGTGCTACAGACAGCCCCTCCTATTTACCACCCCACCTTTTCTTGTCATAGATTGCTGGTTACAGGAAGAGGGTTTGAAGGCCGAGCCACAGTTCAAAAGGGAATTGCAAAAATACTGCCTGTTCGGCATCTTGCATTAAATTGATGTAAGAATGAACATGGTACCCATACTGGCAACTGGACCTACAGTAAAACAAATGTATTCCCGAATTACAAGGCCTTCTGGAAATCTTATCAAGGGCCTTAACAACCAAACACCTATGTCCATACCATCCACATACAAATACACACATAAAAACATTTAAACAGATATTTCCGTCCAAGTAGTTCAATTGCACTTTGATATGAAGAAAAGTAGTTTGAAACCTGTACTACAAAGAAAAGCCCCTGAATTTAGCTCCTTCACACGGAATCATCAGCATTATGTCACCATTAAATCTAATGAGCAGCACAAAAGGGTGTAGAGTCTTGAGTCCACGAAAATGTAAATATTGTACTCCCCACCCCCACAAGGAGGAAGGAGCATTTTCTCTTTTAAGGCTTTCATTATTTTGGGGAATCATCTCTACCTGGGAAGGCACATTATCTCTGCACGTACACACACCCTGCACACATTCAGAGGTGCACAAAATCTCCTCTGCTTGAATATATTCACATAGGAGCCACCGAAGGCTCCTCAGATCCAGGCCTGCAGAAGGTGGTAACAGGGGATCATCCTATCATAGTAAACACTAACATATTTTTGCACCTCAGTTCAAATTCCAGGTCTCGGGCTATGAAAAAGACTGGGCTTGATCCCACTCTTATACTCCCACAAACGTTTAAGACCTCTTTTGGAATTGCAGATCTACTCATTAAATGGTCTTGTTTAGCAGAAGTAAACGTTTCTGATCATAACTTTAAGGGTATAATGATTTGGTTCCAGGTTCCTCTGGTTCAGGTGCCTCCTTTCACTGCAATACTATCTTTCCTTTATAAGAACATTAAACACCACAGCAATCATGTCTCTGTAGATATAAACACCAGTGACGGCAAAACCCTTGTGCGTAATGAAAGCTACCTGCTTTCTATGAAAGACCCTCAAGATCAAAGAAAAACCTACATATTCCCCTCAGTAAACAGCTAAAGATAGACCGATTTCTTGTTTTAACTGGTACATTAAAGGACAAATAGAGAAGTTATATGTAGTGAGGCTGCTCTTATTGAGTCATGGCACCACATGACTTGTCTGTCTCTCCTTCTCCCGACAGGACCTAATCAAATTGTCTTCTGTTTACCGATGTCTGCCAGGAAAAGCAGCCAGTTATCTACAAGCATGTGTGTGAACAAACTCATGCTTAACCAGGGGCAGAAACTAGTGCCAAATCCACACTGCCCTCTATCTTCTAAGAATGAGAGGTCATACATTTTGTGACATTACACAGAAAGTGCCATTAACAGATGCAGGAGATTCCTTCAAGTGCAATTTTTTTTTTGTCAGTAAGGAATAAAATGGATGATCTCTGTCCTCAACATACGGACCGATAATTATCCCACAGTGGCCACTGCTTCAGCCCATCACGGAAAGGGGCAGCTTTTGGATAAAACACGGGACTATACACCATGTGTCTATGATTTTTGGATCTCTGGGTGTGACTGAATCTCCATCTGTTTTGCAGGAAGCAGCCATCACACCAGACTTCGGCGAGGCTGAGACTAGGAGATTGATGTTTCAGGCTGGAGAAGAATCAGATCAATAAATACACCAGATCATCCTGGCTGAGCAGATTTGGGCTCTCACAGGTGACCAGTGAAGCAGAGAAAGAGGAGGATGTGCACGACCAGGAAGTACACAGCCAGCAGCAGCGGTGTTCTTGTCCGGGAATAGAACATGTACTGCAGGAACCGTCTCAGGCCAGAGCTGCTCCGGGGCTGAAACAAGAGGGGGAAAAAAAAAAAACAAGAGAAATCATGTAGTGGCAGAAGTAATATTCTGTTCAGAGAGACAGGCATTCTTATCAGTAATGCAAAAATGAAAAACGCCTGTATGACGGGATTTTAAGCTCCAGAAGAGCATCTAGAAAATGGAATTTTAGGTCACAGTTCACACCTTATTAACTTGGGATTTATTACAACCCCTAAAAATGGAGTTTCTTTTCAAGCACAGGAGGAATTTTATTATTATTTAGACAATGACCTCCTAACTTCAAGAGACACCTTGATCTGAGCCCCACCGCAAAAGAACAGTAATGTACAATTTTGTACAAAATAGGAATTTCTTTTCTAAAATTGTTATTTTCTGTTTAGAGGACTACACTTCTGATGCTGTCATTGCTGCAACCATACGATATATAAGTTAGTGGGGATTCCTTTTTGGCAGGTTTCAGAGCCGCATAAAAGATCCCTACTACTTGCAATGCTGACTTGCTGATAAAGCATTCAAAAATCTTCAGGAAGAGCTGAAAGGCGTTATGGGAATTATAGTAGCGCAAAGTGAACCCTGATTGTCATTCCAAAGTGAGATATAAGGGGTGATTTTATAAAGGTTTCACATGTGGGAAAGGGCTTTTACAAAACTGCATGGCTGAACACACACTTACATGCACACAAGTATATGTGCTGCTAAGATCACGCCATTTGTGTTTCCAGGGATGCAGATTGGAAGGACCAGACATGGAGCAACAATGTACATGTGTATTTTATAAATAAACTAGCCATTAAGCCCGTAACAACGGGCTAGTTTTTTTGTTTTCCTATGGCCTCCCCCCGTCCACCAACCCTGCTCTCTCCCCTGCCTTCCCCCCAGCGTCTGTTTCCCTCAGTTCCGCCCCCTCCTTTCCCGATTTCCACGCCCATGTCCAAGCCCTCCTCCCTATTGGGCTGTACTTCTGGTGGAGGCGGGGCTTGGACTTCTACACTCTCAGCGTTCCGACTCTACTGCGCATTTGCAGGTGAGTCGGTCACTTGCCGTTTATATGTTTGATCAATCCAAAATTAGGCAAAAATAGTAATAATGCAAAATAAGAGCAGAAACAAAATAGTCAAAACATCAAAAAAAGAATTCCATATAGCTCACTCATTTAACCAACAAATTAGTTGTAAGATATGGTGCCTCAGTGATGCAAATCCCACAATCGTTCTTGTCAAGGGGATTTCTCGTGCATCCAGTTCTGCATCAGTACCATAATTTTACCGTCATCATTTTAAGAATTTGTTTGGAAATTTTCAGCTTTTTTATATTGTCTTTGACATTTTCAACTTTTTTATAACATTTAAATACTGTGAAAACAATAAATCAGAACAGTTATTTTCAAAAGGGGAATCAGTGTCGACACGTGTTTCGCCAATAGCTGTTTCAAGGTGCTCCTCTTTCCGCACTTCAGACTGAAGTTAGTGTCGGCACTACACCAGCGGTTTCCAAACCTGGTCCTGGGGGCACCCCAGCCAGTCAGGTTTTCAGGATACTCACAATAAATATTCAAGAGAGATTTGCATGCAGTGCACGCAAATCCCTCCATGAATATTCATCATGGAAATCCTGAACACCTGACTGGCTGGGGTGCCTCCAGGACCAGGTTTGGGAACCACTGCTCTACAGAAACATCTTTAAGGCTGCTCCAGAATTTACCACACACTGGTTCAGAGGTATGTTAATAAATGAAAAGCCTGACCTACAGTGTCCTCACCAAAATCCATAGAATTAAAGTTTGCCCCATGAAAAAGATTTGCTGAGCTGTTGCTATAAATGCTTAGAGTCTATTGGCCCTTGGTAGCATCTTTGTGACACTGATATACTGAACATCAATTTTTGAGAAACCTCTTGGAAATGGGAATACTCAGCAAGGTTCTGGAGGAATATTTAAATGATGGGCTTCCAACCAGATGCTCCATAGAAAGGTTTATAGGGTAGAGTTATTCACTAAAAGCTTCAAAACAACATTTACAGATAGGACATATTCCCTTGTTATGATCACAGCATTAAAAAATATGATGTATTATATATTTATTTTACTATGTGGAACAACTTGGGTTTTAAAATGCGTGACTTACTATTTCTTATCTTCTTTTCACAGTGGTTTTTCTTACCTTGCTAAAAGTGCCTTCCATAGGTTCAATCAGCAGCGAGTGCTCATGAGATGAAGATATCTCAGGATCCTGGTTGTCAGCCCACACATTTGACCTGCAAAACAAGGTCACACATACTAACCCATCAATCCCACATGTATAATCACAAAGGAGAAATGAAAGAAGACAAAGGGGCTCATTTTCACAGCACTTAGACTTACACAAAGGTCCATAGGCTACTAGGAAACTTTGTAAGTCTAAGTGCTTTGAAAATACACCTCACACTAACTTAAGACACAACCCACACCTGTTCAGTGATCCTACATCTGTAACCACATAAGTATTGCCATACTGGGAAAGAGCAAAGGCCCATCAAGCCCAGCATCCTGTTTCCAACAGTGGCCAATCCAGATCACAAATACCTGGCAAGATCCCAAAGAAGTACCAAACATTTTATACTGCTTATCCCAGAAATAGTGAATTTTTCCCAAGTCCATTTAATAAGGGTCTGTGGACTTTCCCTTTAGGAAGCCGTCCAAACCTTTTTTAAACTCCACTAAGCTAACCACCTTTACTACATTCTCTGGCAACAAATTCCAGAGTTTAATTACACAAGACATATGAGACATGACATTTTTGGTTACACCCCCTCCCCACGCTGCCCACCGACATATACAAGAGGCCTGTTCATTTAAATATTTCTATACACCGATCCCAAACCTATGACTAGAATTAATAAGTAGTCCATTGCATCAGTGCATGCAAAAGCTGTTTATGTATGCTATTAGTAAACAGGTGCAAAACAACGAAGATAAAAACCTCTGCAGATCCCATCAAGGTCAGCACAAAGCAGAGATGGCAAAAACAGAGATGAGATCACAGGTCCAAATAGCAGGAGCTTTATTAACGGACCCGGCACAGCCGTGTTTCGGCACAATGCCTGTGTCAGGGGTCGTTAGCTTTCTGAGGTCAGAATCCAACACAACACTCACGAAAGAGTAAATGCCTCACAAATTAATTCTTCATGAGTATCTGATTCCAGAAAGCTAATTGGTGAGGCATTTGTTGTTTTGCGAGTGCTGTTCCAGACTCATCACATGGCAGACTAGCATGAAGGGCGATGAAAACAATAAACAGGACGGGACAACTTCCTTATGAAGAAAATGCTAAAGTGGCTAGGGCTCTTCAGCTTGGAGAAGAGACGGCTGAGGTGAGATACGATAGAGGGCTATAAAATGAGTGGAGTAGAACAGGTAGACGTGAATCACGTGTTTACTCTTTCTAAAAATACTAGGACTACGGGGGCACACAACGAAGCTATTAAGCGGTAAAAGTAAAACAAACCAGAAAAAATATTTCTTCACTCAATGTGTAATTAAACCTGGGATTCATTGCTACAGAATGTTGTAAAAACAGTTAGCTTGACAGGGTTTAAAGGGTTTGGATAGTTTCCTAAAAGAAAACTCCGTAAGCCATTATTAAGATGGACTTGGGAAAACCCACTGCTTATTTCTAGGATAAACTAGGGTTTGTGGAAACATATACATCAAGCAATGCTATTTCTTACTAAGGGGACGTCTCATCCAGTCACTCAGGCAATTGCAATCACATAAGTGATGTGCCTGCAGCTGTGACGATTTTATAATCATAGACAGCCCCCAACCACCTATAGTGCAACAAACTATCCCTCAAAAAAAATCTTTCATTAGTGCTTTGTGAGACATCAATATCTATCCTAATTTCCTGTTATCATTTTACTTATCTTTTTCTACTGTTGCACCACTGTTGCACAATGAACTGCTGTTAAAGAAATGAGCCCGTACACGAAATATTTCCCTTGACAAAGCTGTCAATGTGAAACAGGCTCCTGTCGGGATCTAGTGTACATCAAGAACGCCTTGCAGGTAAGTGCCACAACTTTATATCTAGCACAATCACAGAAAAATATTCTGTTGGAAGCAGTGATATAGCAAGCCATAATTGTTTGGTACTTGATATGATACAATATGAACTGGGTTTAATACTGTGAAGTTTGTGGCGTCTTCACGTATTTTGTTACTGACACAAATTCAAGCAAGCGTGCTACTGAGAAGACATTTTTCTATAGAAGCAATGGTGCAACAGTAGAAAAAGATAAGCAAAATGATAATAGGAAATTAGGATAGATATTGATGTTTCACAAAGCACTAATGAAAGATTTTTTTGAGGGATAGTTTGCTGCACTATAGGTGGTTGGGGGCTATGATTATAAAATTGTCACAGCTGCAGGCACATCACTTATGTGATTGCAATTGCCTGAGTGACCTGATGAGACGTCCCCTCAGTAAAAAATAGCATTGCTTGATGTATATGTTTCCACAAACCCAGGCCCGTGCCAAGGGTCTATGCCGCCCCCCCCCCCCCCCCCCCGCAGACGAACTGTTGGCGCCCCCCCGCAGAAGAACAGTTGGCGCCCCCCCCCCCCCCGCAGAAGAACAGTTGGCGCGCGCGCGCCCCTCTCCTCCCCCCCGTGAAGATGATCGCTGCGCGCCCTGGGGGCCTTTAAATCTTTTACTTGCAGTCGCAGCAGCGTCTGTGAAAGCGGAGCGCTGCTGACGTCTCCCTTCCCTTCGCGCTCTTGGTTCCCTCAGTGTCCGCCTTCTTCTGACGTCAGAAGAAGGCGGGACACTGAGGGAACCAACGAGTGCAAGGGAAGGGAGATGTCGGCAGCGCTCCGTTTTCAGAGACGCTGCTGCGACTGCAAGTAAAAGATTTAAAGGCCTCGGCGGCGCGGGGCGAGGGTAAGCACTGCAGCGGCGCCCTCCAGAGGTGGGCGCCCTCCTGCGGTGCTTACCCCGCTTACCGCATCGGCATGGCCCTGCACAAACCCTAGTTTGTGCGAGTCACAGAATATAAAGGTGGAACATTGCCATATAGACTATTTTAATGTGAGCAAGTGCAAGGTGATGCATGTGGGAAAAAAGAACCCGAATTATAGCTACGTCATGCAAGGTTCCACGTTAGGAGTTACGGACCAAGAAAGGGATCTGGGTGTCGTCGTCGATAACACACTGAAACCTTCTGCTCAGTGTGCTGCTGCGGCTAAGAAAGCGAATAGAATGTTGGGTATTATTAGGAAAGGTATGGAAAACAGGTGTGAGGATGTTATAATGCCGTTGTATCGCTCCATGGTGCAACCGCACCTTGAGTATTGTGTTCAATTCTGGTCGCCGCATCTCAAGAAAGATATAGTAGAATTGGAAAAGGTGCAGCGAAGGGCGACTAAAATGATAGCGGGGATGGGACGACTTCCCTATGAAGAAAGACTAAGGAGGCTAGGGCTATACAGCTTGGAGAAGAGACGGTTGAGGGGAGACATGATAGAGGTATATAAAATAATGAGTGGAGTGGAACAGGTGGATGTGAAGCGTCTGTTCACGCTTTCCAAAAATACTAGGACTAGGGGGCATGTGATGAAACTACAGTGTAGTAAATTTAAAACAAATCGGAGAAAATTTTTCTTCACCCAACGTGTAATTAAACTCTGGAATTCGTTGCCGGAGAAAGTGGTGAAGGCGGTTAGCTTAGCAGAGTTTAAAAAGGGGTTGGACGGTTTCCTAAAGGACAAGTCCATAAACTGCTACTAAACGGACTTGGAAAAATCCAAAATTCCAGGAATAACATGTATAGAATGTTTGTACGTTTGGGAAGCTTGCCAGGTGCCCTTGGCCTGGATTGGCCGCTGTCGTGGACAGGATGCTGGGCTCGATGGACCCTTGGTCTTTTCCCAGTATGGCATTACTTATGTACTTATGTACTTATATTTCTAGGATAAACTGCATAAAATCTGTTTTTACTGTTCTGGGATCTTGCCAGGTACTTATATTGGAAACAGGATACTGGGCTTCATGGACCTTTGGTTTGTCCCAGTACAGCAATGCTTATGCTCTTATGTCACCTGCAATATGTAGAAAGCAGCATCATCATAGATGAGCATTTATTAGTCTCTCATTAGCATCTCTTGAAAAAGACAAGATTTCAGAGGCATACTTTTCACAAATTACACCCTAGCACCATGATGATGTGCTGAATGCATACAGGGCTTGATAAGGTATACTGCACGCTTACTAGTTCAAGGGATAAAAGGGATTTACAGATTTTCATCAGATCACAGCAAGGGTTTTCAACCCAGTCCTCGGGGACATACCCAGCCAGTCAGGTTTTCAGGATATCCACAAGGAATATCCAGGAGATAGATTTGCATAAAATGGTGGTAGTGCATGCAAATCTATCTGGTGCATATCCATTGTGGGTATCCTGAAAGCCTGAGACCAACAAAAAGAGGGTCCAAATCTCCCGCAAAAAATGCTGAACGCACAAAACAAACGGAAGAAACCCCAAAAGACCAGACTGAAACCACAGATGGTAAGAGCACCAAAAAAGGTTTTTTGGGACCCTACACGGTCCGTGTTTCGGCCAAAAAGGCCTTCCTCAGGGGTCTTCAAATTGACGCAGATGTTTCTCCGAAATTCTCATGAAGCAGAAAGACATGAACTCAGGCTTCAGTGTCTATGCTCCGTTTCAGATTGCACCAGAGTTCATGTCTTTCTACTTCATGAGAATTTCGGAGAAACATATCTGTCTACGTCAACTTGAAGACCCCTGAGGAAGGCCTTTTGGCCGAAACACGGACCGTGTAGGGTCCCAATAAACGTTTTTGATGCTCTTACCATCTGTGGTTTCAGTCTGGTCTTTTGGGGTTTCTTCCGTTTGTTTTGTTTTATCCTGAAAGCCTGATCAGCTAGGACTGTGTTGAGAACTACTGGATTACTGATACTAATCCAATTTTCTTCCCCAAGTGACCTCTCATGCCTCCCATGTGTTTTGTTCACTTGGTGCCTCCAGAACTCCCTTTCCTACCCAATTAATTCACTGCTTGTATAGTAGAGGCTACAGAGAGATAGGACATATCCTGGGTCTGGCTGAAAATAGATACAGCAGCATCTGAAGTGTTAAGCAAGATGGGGACTGATGTAGTTTTACTGTCCAGAGGAATATGAGAGAAAGAGAAAACACAAAACAAAAACCAGAAGTGCAAACTGGTTGAAACTTCCATTTATTGGCAAACTGGTCAAGTTGTTTTTTGTTTTTTTTAAACTGGGTAACCAAGGAATAAGATCAATTTAGTATGGTATAGTTGCTATTTAGTTAAGCTGTCGATACAGTCCCAAGCTGCAGGCTTATAAATAAACTGAGCAGCCTAGGAGTGGGACCTAAGGTGGCTGACTGGTAGACAACAGAAACAGTGGTAAATGGAGAAAGAAGGGATTATCAGCAGATTATCCTGGAGCTGATTCTGTTCAGTATTTTCATAAGTGATACTGTAGTGGGATTAAGAGCACAGGTCTGCTTTTTTGCAGTAGAACACTAAGATCTACAATACAGTATTGTAGAGCAGGGGAGTCCCAAAGCCTGTCTACAGGCTATACCTCCTTCAGCTTGGGACCCCCCAGGGAAGTAGCCCTGTTTCCCATCCCCTAACACCAGCCATGGGGCTAGACAGTAAGAGTCAGTGTGAAAAAGTGTAGGGCCAGATCCCTGTTGGGTGCATAAATCCAAGGGGAGATTAGGGGGGGGCGGGGAGAGAGGAGGGGCGAGTCATGGATGGACACCGAGGAAGAAAGGGGTCTTGGGGTCATCATATCTCATCTCGAGAGATTACTAAATTTCAAAAAGACAGCAGCTAAAGCTAGAAAAAAAAAATGTTTGTGTCATGCCAATTTTTTTTTTCCGAATATGCACAACTGCTACTAAATCCAAATTATGAGATCATTTGAACATTTAAATGCCTTGTATGCATTAATCCCAGATCTGAAAGAGATGCTGTCACACAGTAACATCTGAAACAAAAAAGCAACACTGGGCCTTCAGGATTGAGATGATCAAAGTCTCTTGTTTATTAATTGACGGATAGACCCGACACGGGCCGTGTTTCGGCGCACTGGCGCCTGCCTCAGGGGTCTTTGATGTGGAATGGAGTCTCAATTACTCCGAGAGCCTAATCAGCATGGACAACGCTGTCAGTCTAAAAAAAACCCGCCAAATAGCCTGACAACGTTGTCCATGCTGATTAGGCTCTCGGAGCAATTGAGACTCCATTCCACATCAAAGACCCCTGAGGCAGGCGCCAGTGCGCCGAAACACGACCCCTGTCGGGTCTATCCGCCAATTAATAAACAAGAGATTTTGATCATCTCAATCCTGAAGGCCCAGTGTTGCTTTTTTGTTTCTGTATTATTTTGTATGCTGTCTTACCCTCTCTTTTCTGTCTGTGGACACAGCAACATCTACCATCTGAAAACAGGCACAAGACATGTTCCCCACCTTCTCATTTGCTCTTCTGCTGCAAATAGAGCATCTTCAGTAGACAGTCTCAGGTTTCGTTCTTCAGCCAACTGCCCCTCCACACGTCTCAGCTCTTGTTCCATAATGCCTTGATACTGTTTAGCTTCTGATAATCTAACAGGAAGAGAAACTGAAATCTACCTTTACCCTCCCACAATCTCGTTCCAACATTTTATCTGCCCTCTCCCACTACTTCAAGAAAAACCAGCCACTAGGCAGATGCTCAGAAGCTACATATAATAATACCACTACCTCACTAATACCAGTACCTCACTTCACAGCCATATGTCTGGCAGTTCCAGCTGTTGTACCAAAAAATTGACACCCTTATGGCCATCGTCTTTTTTTCCCCGTTTGGGTGGGAAAGATCAGCTTTAAGACTGAAATCTCCTAAAATTAATTTATATTCTGGATATACTACTACTACTATTTAGCATTTCTATAGCGCTACAAGGCGTACGCAGCGCTGCACAAACATAGAAGAAAGACAGTCACTGCTCAAAGAGCTTACAATCTAATAGATATACTACCAGTAATGCTAGCAAATCAGAAAAGAATTTATGCTAGACACATTAGGTGCATAAATGTTGCAAAATAAATGAGTTTAAATCCTTATAGCTCACATTGGATCTGTTTATGTAATTGGAAAGGAAACTGTTTAGCCAATAGAACAGCTGCATCTTTTTGTCTGCCACTAAAGGTGGAATAACTCCACTCCTCTCTTCAGCCTTTCATGCTGCGAAGCTGTTAAATGGGTTTCCTACAGACAGGCAACAACATTCCACCTGTTCTTTTTGTACGAATGAGGGTCACCTCCAGCTAGACCCTCTGATATTTCACAGAGAGGACCGTTCCGGTTCGGACTGTAGTTCTGCCTCATGGATAACAGAAACTGCACACCACGTTCCAAAGCCTTTCTCCGCTCAAACACACTCATTCCTTCCCAGTCATCCTGGCCCATACACGCCCCTCCCTCCCCGTCCATATTCTTCCAATCAACTCCCTCCAAATCTACTACTAACAGACAACCCATGAACCCACCAGCGACATCTTTTTCAGTTTGTAGCTCTTCTGCCTCTTTCCCCAGTAAGGCCAGGTACAGGTACGGGTTAGCAGAGCAATGGTTTATCAGTCACAATTCACCATCCTCAACTTGCTTAATTATCAGCTTTAGCTGGCTTCTTAAGGTGTACCGCAGCCTAGACTTATACAGCAAAGCTGTCTATATCATCAGTGATCTCCAGCAGGAAAATTTCCTTGTAATGCCATCAAATTTCCACAATCGAACCCACTCCTGTTTGCAGTGCCCGGTTGATTTAGAACACGAACCATTGATGAAACATTAAACAAAGTCAACAATCATGCATGGCAAAGCCATATTATTATTCCAATTTCTCAGTTCCATTCTAATTGTTATTATACATGTATGACTATAAATTGTTACATTTTTACGCCTATATTACATATTGTAATACTCAATCCTCATTTATGTTAATACTACTTAACGTATACTATCCTGCATCACTTCTTGTACTGTTATTATTTACAATAAGTTGATAGCCACATTGAACCTGATCTATTGGGATATAAATGAAATAAATAACATTATAGGTATCTTTTCCATCCTCTTCACAGTAAGATATAATCCTGAGTGCTGCGAAAGGTCCCGGGGGGGGGGGGGGGGGGGGGGGGTAAAACATGAGCACAATTCCATAACACAGTCCTTGCTGGTTGTACAGTTCCATTATTACAAATAGCCCAAGCTGTCTATTGGCTGTTATACTAAGCAGAAACTCCCCACCCTGATATCTATAACTACCATTGCTGTATCCCAGTATATAACTGGGTTAAATGGCTTGTGTGTTATTTTGCTGCTAGTCCTGCCACCAATTAGAGGTTTAAAAGAAAAAGCATGAAAAAGTCAGAGGCTGGTACTATGCAGAAATCAACTCAGTTCAGCCATGACCAAGTATTGCAATGCCTGTGCAGTTGGGTATGCTGCGCTTCTTGATGGTTTGTTCAAGCCATCCATTAAGGTCCTGGCATCATCATTATTCACCAGTGTTACTAACTTTCCCGCAAGCCAAACTTGAAGCTTCGCTCTATGATGTAGCTCTGTGCAGTAAGGTTCTAGGTCTTTTCTTTGGGCTGCAACTTGGATAGAGTAATCATTAAATAATAAGATCTTATTACCTTTGTATTCCAAAGAGCCTGATACAGCTTTTAATATCCGCTCCTTACTGAGCCAGCTGACATAGCAGGTGATAGCCGTTTTGTGTCTGCAGTCCACATCTCCCTTAGGGCCACACCTACTTGTCTGCTCACAACAGAACGCCAAGCCTGACTGTCGTAGTCCAAGTTGCTCTGGTAGCCAAGTATTGAAAAATGTGGAAAGGTCCGGGTCAAGTACACTTTCTGGCAGATCTACCAATCTTAAATTGTTTCTCTGATTCCTGCTTTCTTGCTCTTCAAATCACTCCTGCAATGCCTCAGCTTCCTTGTGTAGTGCTTCCAGTTGTGCCATGCAGTGACCATCGTCCTCTTGAATGGACAACCTTTGTTCCACATCTAGCAGCCACTCGTTACAAGAGTCAAACTATTCTTTTATTTCCTCTACTGCCAACTGTAGTACATTTAACTTGTCTTCGGGGGTCAAAGTAACATTGTGTGAAATTTCTTATGCCTACTCTCCCGCTGGTAAAGTGATCCCTGTAGGCCCTTCCACCATCTTGCTTCCAACTTGGTCGCAATTTTTCACAGGCACCATTTTCGACTTTGGTGGTCATTATCTCCAGCTTTGTGGTCAATATATTTCACAATTGAACGCCCAAGGGCTCCGATTGCATCGGGACTGAAGGGCCATCTGGATCAGGGTAGAAAGAGCACATATTTTCCAAATAAGGGCGGAGTAGTCTAATGGTTAGTGCAGCAGGCTATGATCCTGGTGACCTGGGTTCAACTCGCACTGCAGCTCTTTGTGACCTTGGGCAAGTCACTTAACCCTCCGTTGCCCCAGGTACAAAAACTTAGATTGTGAGCTATCTAGGGACAGAGAAAGTACCTTCATATAATGTATATAGTGCTGCGTACATCTAGTAGCGCTATAGAAATGATTAGTAGTAGTAGTAGTAATCGATGCTTCTGCAGGAGCTCTGATTGCCTGCATCTGCTTAGGCAATGTGTATCACAAGACACTCCTCTTCCCATTTTAGTGTTGTGGTCTCCACTTTATGGAATAGTTTACCAATTGGTATTTGCACTAACAATTCATTCAGAAAATTCAGAGAGACTAAAAACCTATTACTTTACTCTTGTCTATCACAGTTCTTCGACTTCTCTGTCTTAATTTCTATTATGTCACCTGCTGAGTTCACCGACAACCCCGATACACTCTTCAAGGCACAGTCACAGCTTCCTTTTGGGGGGGGGGGGGGGGGGGGAGAGTGAGTGTCAAGGAACTGAAGGATAACCAGTGTTCCTGCCCTGAGCTACTCTTCCACCTCTCAGTCAATGAGAGAGAGCTCCTCTGGTGGTGATCTGTGCCACTCATGTGATGGGAAGAAATACGAAGGATCTCTCCTTGAGAAGCTCTCTGGCTCTTCATCAATCCCATGAGCACTCTGACTGACTTTGACTCATAGAGAAATCAGTTGATGAAGTCAGTCTCCGCTTGTTTTGCATCACTGACTGCTAGATCAACAAGGATTCCCAGTGCATCGGTGAAGTTTTCTCTCCAAAAGCCCTGGAAATGGACACCAACCAACACGGGCGACCTCGACTCCGAGTCCCCTCCGGGCCTTAGTGTTGATGCATCCCTTTCAGGCAGAGCATGGGTCTCCAGTATCTCCTTCACCCTCAACATTGACAATATCGAAGCCGCACCATTGCATCAAGTGAAGAAGTGCTCCATCTACTCCTCAAATTTATGCATGAACTACTCCTTGAAGCTTGCCATTAACAAAGAAGTGGGCATCACCTTAGGACTGACAAATGTCCTCCTGAATCACTTAAGATGTATTGGAATTGGGGATCTCTGGTCTGTGAAGGCTGTCATGCCCTCTCCAAAGACATGGAGGATGAGTGGTCCTTCAAGGACACTGGTGACATCAGTGCCTCAGTGCTCTTGGTATCACGCTTCGATGTGGAGAAATGCTGAGACACCTTAGCCTCCACTCAATGTCCTGCATTGTGCTTCCTTGGCAGATGAGATCAAATCTTTCTTCTTTGGATAGGAATCAGATGACTGTTCCCAATGTGCTACACTGATGGTTGATGTTGAGGGTGATTGAGGCACTCTTGATGTTTGTGAATCCCCAGTGTCTGATGCAGCTCTTAGCCTCACGGAGACTGATGCCAATGTACCAGTATTACTGAAAAACTTTTCTTGCAGCTTTTTTTCTTTGCCACAAATCCATGTCTTTGACATCTTCAGATACAATGAGAGCTCGTGGTCAGGTTCCAGGCACTGTAGGCACTAGAATGGCTATCCATAATGCATATGGTCCTGTTGAAGTAGGAACACTTCTTGAAGTCACAGAGGTCTTGTTTTGGGATATACCATCTGGAAAAATAGCTGCAGTGAAATCAAATGAGTCAATGGTGATAAACATTCCCTGGCTGTGAGCTCGAAGCCTATAAACAACCTGTATTAAGCTAATGTAAAAAAAAAGAAAAAAAGAAAAATTAAAATAAAAACTTGAAATTCTATGAAAAAAACCTAACTGAAGAACTACCAGGGAGCTAAAAAATACAAAGAACCAAGTAACAGTGATAGGACTTACAGACAGAAAAAGTGAAAAAGAAATCCCCACCTTTTAAAAGCATGACAAAAAGGGTAAAACACAGCTCTGTGGAACAGACGAGACTAAGGAGGTCCCATGCAACAGCGGCAGCAACTTTCCTTAGGCAGCTTGCAAACAAAGTATGTTCATGTTTCCACTGAGAACTGATGCAAAATTCACATGGTAAAATTATTCCCTTTCATAAGTATCTTGCATACAGTGTCATAAATCTGGTTAGTTTTAGTTATTTAGAGCAGCATTTTTAAAAAGCTGAATTTTAAGAACTCTGCAAACATTTAAAATCAAACTCTGTTTGCGTCTATTACTCGTGCTTTATGACTTCCCACGTGGGTTACTACAATATTTTGTACATTTTAGCTACTGCATAATTCAGCTGCACAGATGTTGGTAGCTGGTCTTGTGATGAATCACATTATTCCTATATTTAAAGCTTTCCACTGGTGGCCAGTAACCTACTGCTGAACATTTAAGCCACTCTCTTCAGTCTGGTCTTATATGTTCCTGACCCAAACTATTTGCATATTTTGCAACCCTATCTTCCCTTATGCGACCTGATTTCTGAACTGGTGTCTTCATTTAGTGATATGGAGGCAGGCTTTTTCTTATGCAGATTCTTCTTATCCGGGTTAAGCTTGGGTGGATCCTAAACTCATGGATATTTGGAAGGGCTTTTTCAGCTTAGCCACTTTTTTTTGCTGGATGCAGGAATTCAGTCTATTACTGAATAGGATTTTCATTTTTGAGTTGATTGTTAATTCCAGTTAATTGTGGGGAATTATTTGTACGGTCGTTATATGTTGTTATTTTTATTGCTATTTGTATTATAATACTTTTCTTTTACATTTTTATAAAAGTTACTTTACATATAATTCCGCATTATTGTCTTGGGAGTATTTTTGAGAAGGTGTTTTTGATCTCTGCCAGTTACAAGAAAAGGTTTACCGATGGCATTGACGGAGAATATTCAAGAAAAGGGATTGAACTGCTCAGAATAAATGGAATGACCGGAATAACATTCACATTAGGATTTTAGCAGGGTCTCTGGAACAGCAATCCAAACAATTTCAAAGTCAAGAACAGAGAAAGCAGGTCATCTTTGCAGGGAGCCACCACACTCTGTATTAGGAGCAGACCCTACCTTAGCTGAAGTTCCTTCAGGTCCATGGGGCAGGTCTCAGCTTGTGATTCATTTTTCTCCTGAGGTGCTCCTGGAGCAGAATCTGTCATAATAGTTACCTTAAAAAAAAAAAAGGGTTTCTTTAACATAAAATGTACTAATTGGTCAAGGCAATGCAGAATCAAGGGAACTGGATGATTCAAGGAATAGTCCATAACGAATGGCAGAAAAGTATTTTCTTCAAAGTGAAAGAATTAAGATACCATATACCCAGAGACGGATCACAAGTTTGCAGGCCCCTGGGCCGACTAGCATATAGGGTCCCCCCTTCCCCTTTCCCAGCCTCAACTCCCAAATACATAGTTTTACTATCCATCACACAAGGAACATAATATACACGCAACTGTGCAAGTATTTTAATTTTACACACTTATGCATATAACATCAAGTTGTGATTTATTTATTAAATTATTATTTTATGAAGCAACAACAACAAAAATAAAACATTCAACACTGGAAGTCCCCCCCCCCCCCCACATATCTCACTGATCAACCAACAAGACATATTGTGGTTCTTCAGTACGTGACCCATTTAAACAGCGAGTCATATCCCTTCCCTAACCCCACCACCCCCACTCTAACCAACATGATTTAAAGTTAAACAAATGCATTTAACATCAAGGATATAGCTCACTGGCTGTTGTACATGTAATTAGTAATTGCTGTCTAACAGATTAACACTAGGATTAGTGCTCACGTAGACATAGGGGCCTACAGTACAGTATCTTCACAGGTGTTGACATCTTGCTTTTCTCTATGAAAACTTAACCACCATGCTGCACAGAGTACATAAGTACATAAGTAGTGCCATACTGGGAAAGACCAAAGGTCCATCTAGCCCAGCATCCTGTCACCGACAGTGGCCAATCCAGGTCAAGGGTACCTGGCACGCTCCCTAAACGTAAAAACATTCCAGACAAGTTATACCTAAAAATGCGGAATTTTTCCAAGTCCATTTAATAGCGGTCTATGGACTTGTCCTTTAGGAATCTATCTAACCCCTTTTTAAACTCCGTCAAGCTAACCGCCCGTACCACGTTCTCCAGCAACGAATTCCAGAGTCTAATTACACGTTGGGTGAAGAAAAATTTTCTCCGATTCGTTTTAAATTTACCACACTGTAGCTTCAACTCATGCCCTCTAGTCCTAGTATTTTTGGATAGCGTGAACAGTCGCTTCACATCCACCCGATCCATTCCACTCATTATTTTATACACTTCTATCATATCTCCCCTCAGCCGTCTCTTCTCCAAGCTGAAAAGCCCTAGCCTTCTCAGCCTCTCTTCATAGGAAAGTCGTCCCATCCCCACTATCATTTTCGTCGCCCTTCGCTGTACCTTTTCCAATTCTACTATATCTTTTTTGAGATACGGAGACCAGTACTGAACACAATACTCCAGGTGCGGTCGCACCATGGAGCGATACAACGGCATTATAACATCCGCACACCTGGACTCCATACCCTTCCTAATAACACCCAACATTCTATTCGCTTTCCTAGCCGCAGCAGCACACTGAGCAGAAGGTTTCAGCGTATCATCGACGACGACACCCAGATCCCTTTCTTGATCCGTAACTCCTAACGTGGAACCTTGCAAGACGTAGCTATAATTCGGGTTCCTCTTACCCACATGCATCACTTTGCACTTGTCAACATTGAACTTCATCTGCCACTTGCACGCCCATTCTCCCAGTCTCGCAAGGTCCTCCTGTAATCGTTCACATTCCTCCTGCGACTTGACGACCCTGAATAATTTTGTGTCATCGGCGAATTTAATTACCTCACTAGTTATTCCCATCTCTAGGTCATTTATAAATACATTAAAAAGCAACGGACCCAGCACAGACCCCTGCGGGACCCCACTAACTACCCTCCTCCACTGAGAATACTGGCCACGCAAAAGGTAGTCTACGTAGATATTGGTAAATGGAAGAAAAGCAAATATATTGCTTAATTATTTACTACTAGTAAAAAAGGCCCGTTTCTGACACAAATGAAACGGGCGCTAGCAAGGTTTTCCTCTATGTTTGAGAGAGTGTATGTGAGAGTGACTGTGTGTGAGACAGAGAGTGAATGTGCGAGTGTGTGTGTGTGTGAGAGAGAGAGTGAGTCTGGGTGCGAGTGTGTCTGTGAGAGAGAGTGTGTGTGTGTGTGAGAATGAGAGTGTGTGCAAGTGCATATGTGAGAGAGTGTGTGTTTCACACAGATACAGTGTTTGCGAGACAGAGAGTGTGTGTGAGACAGACTCTCTGTGAGACTGAGTGTATGAGACCAAGAGAGTGTGTGAGTGACTGTGTGACACAGAGAGTGAATGTGATACAGTGTGAGATGTAGAGCGTGTGAGAGACAGTGTGTGTGAGAGAGAGAATGGCACTGACTGTGAGAGAGAGAGAGTGTGTGTGAGAGAGAGTGTGTGTGTGACAGAGATACCTCCCCCTCTCTGGTGTCTGAGCGTTACTGTGCAGGACGCTGAACTCTGGCTGTGCTTCAAGGAACTGACCAATCCTATTTAATAGAATGCACCTCCAACATTCTGAAGCCGAGAAACCTCGTGTGGTTGGTCACTTCTGCTTGTGACGAACCCGGAAGTACGTGATGTCAATTCAGGAGATGGATACAGAGAGCAGGAATGCCTCAGCCATGCAAGTCAGCTTCAGAATGTTGGAGGTGCATTTTATTATATAGGATTAGTGTTATAGGGTACTGACATAAGCATTGATAAATGGTAAATGTCAGGGTTTCAGCAGAGTTTATAAACTGATTTCTTACATTCATGAAAAACACAACTACCGGACTGTACAGATAGGCTACTACATACAGCCCACTTTGATAGTGAGAAGAGATCCCAAGGCATTTGAGCACCTGGGCTCAGCGGGTCCATGTGGGGATCTGTCCCTGCATACACCATATATACTTTCACTTCAATATGACTAAAAAAAAAATGTACGTCGGATCTTCATAAGGTAACACTGACTTTTCCTTCGTGCATCGATTCTGTTACCATAATTCCTCAGTGATCCACATACCTATAATTGTATATCTTTATTTAATTTTTGTTAAACCTTTTTGAAACTTATAACTTTATCTGAAAAGGTTGCTTATCTGACCTAAATGTGTTATTTCCCTCCCTTAACCCATATCCATTCCTGGGAATGTTTCTTCTAAATGTACCTATAAGTATTTGTGTTGTGAAAAGAAGAGGGCAATTTTCAGACAGCCAATTTACATATGTAAATTGTTATGTAAATCTTTTGAAAAAAAAAAAAGTCCTCCCTGTTCATATCCCTGCCTCTGCTCACAGTCCAGTATAACCACATTATTGAACAGCGACTAATCTAAAAGTTTTCAATGAAAACAATTCCACTATTTTAATAGGAAACTTGTTCCAGTAGGTAGCTACCCTTGGCTGGGAAATTCTTCTAGCATCAATCTCTACTATTGTGATATAAATTCTATTATTATTTAGATTAAGCTCACATTTTTTTTTCATTGGTAATTCAAGGTAAGTTACAGTCAAGTATAGCAGGTATTTCCAGAAGGCTTAAAATCTAGGGACTTGATATACTAAAATGCACTAAACATTAATTAGGGCTGCCGGACAATTCAAAGTTTTAATAATGAATCATCTCACAATTAAAATTTTTAATCTTGAGTTAACTGGTCGAGAATCGCTGACCTCGCCTGGGTTGCGGGCAAAACCTGCAATGCAAACAGGCTTCCTCTGTTGGCTTTGAAAGCCCTTCTGCAGTCATGTCCTTCCTTCTCTGATGTGGCTTCCTGTTTTCATGGCTGCAAGAAGGCTCTCAGGGCCAGCAGAGAAAGCCTGCCTGCATTATAGATGCTGCCTGCAACCCAGGCAAGTATAGTGATACTGGACCAAGACTGTTATTAAAATTGCTTAATTATGCAAAATAATTAACTAGTTAATCGCATTAGTTAACTCAATCCACAGCCCTAATGTTAATATACACTAACATGCACTAATGTGCATTACTTAGTGCAGGTCCCATTTTTGGCAATGGGATCTATTTACTAATAATATAGTGTTATTATGTGCTAAAATGCGCAAAGTTTGAAGGCCCTTAGAAACTTATCCAACAAAATGAGGATTTTATTCCTGTAGTAGGATGGTGAAAATTCTCCTCTCATGTTACAGTATATTTTCTGTATTCTATACCCATTGTCCAGATTTATTCCCACTGCTACACAAGCAACGGAGGGAGGGCACTGGCTAGGGTTTATGCTCCCTGTATTTTTGATTAGGTGTAAGATGACTAGTATTTACTATTTGGTTTTCTCTGTCTAGATTTCTCTCACCATATCCTTGTTCTGAGGCTGTTCCTGCAGTTGTCTTTCAAGAGCAGCGCAATGGGCCAAAACTTCACTGTAGCGCTGATTGCTCTCCCGGAGGTTCTGGCTGCTGCCCCGCAGTTGAATGATGAGTGAATTCTTTTCCTCATAAATATGAGAAAGCTACAGAGAAAACACGTCCATTAGATTATACACAATTGTCTCGATTGGAAGAGAGTGTGCAATTACAGGAGCTGCATTATAAATTTCTCATGCGTATATACATTCACCTTTCGAGAGCAAAAAAGATGGGCTTACCCATGGATGGGAAGACCTGATTTATGATTTTTCTTTTCCCTGGCTTCTTTATTCCTCCTGCGTGCTGGTCTACCTTAAAGGTGGTCTTCTGTTGGTTCCCAGCAGCATCAGCATTGCACATATGCTGCCTATGGCCTGCTCCAAAGCTTTTCATAAGACCTGTCCTACCCAGGCAGAAACAGGATGTGATGTCAAAGGAGGTGGGATGGGCCTGAGGGAAAGCTTGGGAGCAGGCAGCTAATGTGCAATGCTGCTGGAGACCAAGAGAAGACCACCTTTAAGGTAGACCATCATGGGTGGAGGGATTGAGAGGGGCGGAAGGTGCTGAACCCTGGGTGGAGGCAGAGAAGTGAGCTGCAGACCTGTGATTAGAACTAGAGAGGTCACTCATAGAAGCTATGACAAAGGCAGTGAGCTCCAGCAGTCACAAGAAGAGCTTGGTACTGCTCATGGGGGAGGGGGGAGGGGGGGGAGAAGAAAGAAAGAGAATGATAATGGACCTCAGGAAGAAAGAGCTAATGAACCCGGGCAAAGATGAGAGAGAGAGGGAAGGAAGAGAAATAGAGAATCTCCCTCCCAACTCCCAGATCCAACATCAGTCCTTTAGGGAAGGGAAAGGGGATGGGATTTGATATATCACCTTTCTGTGGATACAATCAAAGTAGTTTACATATTATGAGCAAGTACTTATTCTGTACCTGGGGCAATGGACGGTTAAGTGACTTGCCCAGAGTCACAAGGAGATGCAGTGGGAATTAAATAATTTCAACTGAAATGAAAAAAAAAAAATATATATATATATATATATATATATACACACACACACACACACATATACACACACAGTGAGCACTTAGCACATGCAGTTGGCAAAACTAACATGGGACGCTTCAATGTGCTTTGCATTAGGCTATTTTTGCTGTGTTAGGTGTGTTACCACCCGATGCAGCTTAGTAAAAGGGCCCCAGAGGGATTTGATACAGAACAGCTAAAGGGAGGAAAAGCAGAGGGAGAGAAAAAACCTCTAAGGGGCCCTTTTACAAAGTTGCGCTGAAAAATGGCCTGCAGTAGTGTTTAGAAATGCAGTTTTTATTTTTGCCATGGATTTGTACTTTTACATAAAGTTTTTTTTTCCAGTGACGTCACAAAAAAATCTACTTCCGTTTTTTATCGGAAAACTACTGGTGCCTACATAAGCTACAGCAGTGTACCTCTGAAGTGACCAACATTTGGTTTCAAAATTGACGACAGCTTTAACCCGAGTCCCTGAGGAAAGCCATTTGAAACCCGCAGTGTTGGGCGATTCCAGGGGACAGCAGTCTGTTACTTTTGCTCTTTGATAGCCCTGAGCGTCAAGACAGCGAGGACGCGGGCTCAAAAGATAAGTTCCGTTCTAATCATTGATTTTGTAACTTTAGAAAAATGGCAGTTGACCACAGCTGGTGAAGGTTTCACAGAGGCACAATCACAAGAGACACTAATAGCACTTAATATGGTGTTAAAGGAACAGTAGCCCAATGAATGAAGTGCTATACCACTTGGCAATAGTTATTATAACTGTCAAAGATACTGGATATTTCTGAGGATACTTTTCTCAAAAATATTTCTGAAAGAAAAAAAGAAACAAGATTTGGTAGCAATTGTCCTGGTTTTGACAGTATTATCTCCAGTAGTGTAGACATGTGTTTTGGGCGCACGTAGAATCATTTTTCAGCGCACCTGTAAAAAAATACCTTTTTAAAAAATTGTTGCCAAAAATGGACGTGCGGCAAAAATGAAAATTGCCGCGCGTCCATTTTGGGTCTGAGACCTTACCGCTAAGGTCTCATGTGGTAACCGGGCGGTAACTGTCTATGCGTGAAAATGCCGAATACCGCCTGTGTGCCAGAAAAAAAGAAAAATTACTGGAATGCTTAGTGGACGTGTCAAAAATGAAATTACCGCAAGGGCCACGCGGTAGCCGGGCAGTAACTCAAAATTGACGCGTGTTGGGCCCTTAAGCTTGTTGTTTTATAATTTGGGAGAAAGGAGGTAAAATCTGAATCAGGAAATGGGATTACATAATAAAAGACAAGTCAGGGACCAACTAGGGGATACAGGAAGGAAAGAAGTGGATAAGTTCAGTGTTTGTCTATACAGTGCTGCTAGCTGCTTATTGGACTGCTGTTAATTATCACTCCCTGTCCTATTTGCCATAATCGTTCTCTCTCTAACACTATACACTGCCATTAAACATCCACAATGTTCACACGTTTTGGGGACGGTTTTACGGAAATTGAAACTGGTGAGAAACTTATGATCTTTGTCGTCCCCCTTCTCCCCCACTGCTAACTCCCGGCTCCGTTCCTTCTATCTCGCTGCTCCCTATGCCTGGAATAGACTCCCTGAGCCAGTACGTCAGGCTCAGTCTCTGGCTGTCTTCAAGTGTAGGCTTAAAGCCCACCTCTTTGCTACTGCTTTCGACTCTCTTACTCAACACCCTCACTTATCACCCCTACCACTGCAATTTCCCCACCCCTAGCTGTCTGTTCATTTGTCCAATTTAGATTGTAAGCTCTGTTGAGCAGGGACTGTCTTTTCATGTTAATTTGTACAGCGCTGCGTAAGTCTAGTAGCGCTATAGAAATGTTTAGTAGTAGTAGATCTTTCCGAATTTCAAAATAATTAGAGAATATTAGTGCAAGCATTAATCAAGCCACACTCGGACCTATTGTGATGGACACAAATGTGGCATTAGCTAAACAGCATTTACAAAACGTATTACCACTACTTATTTCTTGCTGCAGCAAGAGTGAATTGACGAGTCCCATAGAAATGTTCCACTAGACCACTTCTGACCCAGTTGCCATTAGTTTCCAATACTGGCACAGTTGTATTTTAAGTTCACGACATTAAATTTTCATATTTAATGTGAGAAGGGACTTCAGAAGTTACAGGAGAAGATAGAATGGTATTCTCAGGAGATGACAGGTCAAGAATGGGGAACAGAATCATAACAGAGCTTTTCCTGAGGGAGATTAATATTAGGGGGTAAATATTGTTAACGGTGTTTAGGATTCCAATGGATGCTGAAAAATCAACGAAAGAAAGGGGTGAACGTCTGAGCTCTTCTTGTCTGGTTTTACTTTTTTTTTTTATTTTTATTTGTACCCCGCACTTTTTCCCACTCATGGCAGGCTCAATGCGGCAGGCAATGGAGGGTTAAGTGACTTGCCCAAAGTCACAAGGAGCTACCTGGGCCGGGAATCGAACTCAGCTCCTCAGGACCAAAGTCCACCACCCTAACCACTAGGCCACTCCTCCACTCCACTCGCGACTGTTCTCGTTTCTAAAAAAAATTCTATAATGTTTATTATACAGCACAATTCTATAAATGAGGCCACAATTTAGGTGCCTAGAAACTGTGTGCTGAGTGCTAATTTTATAATGGAATCTTTGTGCCAAGACTCTGTTAAGATATTAGCGTAAATCGGCATCAACGTGGCTACATTTAGGCTCATCCACTAATGCCATGTCAATAACTGGTGTAAGTGGGCATGCCTAAATGTAGAAATTTAGCATTTAACTTATAGAATTCGGTAAGATGTGTGTGTAAATTTATTATTTATTAGGATTTATTTACCGCCCTTTTGAAGGAATTCACTCAAAGCGGTGTACAGTTAATAATAGATCAAACTTGAGCAATTAACCATCTCTCTGACCTCATGTGCAGCTTTCTTCAAATCAGTCACCTTACTTTCTTACCCATCTATATGTTACAACTTTGCCTTACCCTTCACTATCAATTATAATGCTATAACATATTGTGTTGACATTGCCATACTTTGTATTAATTGAATAATTTTACTGCTGCAATTGCCTAATATTATCTCAGCTAGGGTAGGAGTGGATAAACATGTCCCGCTGCAGTGTGTGCAGCCCGAGTCACTTCTTGTGTGTGTGAGTGAGTCTAACAAGTTAGTTTCTTCTTCCATTAAAGGCCTGCTTGAAAAGCCAAGCTTTCACCTGCTTCCTGAAGTAGAGATAGTCTTGTGTTGATCACAGCCTTTCAGGCAGTGCATTCCAGAGTGTGGGGGCTACTCCGGAGCAGGGGCGTATCTGCGTGGGGCCACAGGGGCCTGGGCCCCCGCAGATTTCGCCCTGGCCCCCCTCCCCGCCGTCAACCCTCCCCCGCTGCTTACTTTTGCTGGCGCCGAGGTCCACCCGCAATCTCCGTTTTTCGTCTTCCTCCGTGGCCATGCTTCCAGGAAGTAACGCTGCAGTGCTGATTCGTTGAATCCAGTTCGACGTCTGACGTCAGACGTCGAACTGGAGTCAACGAATCAGCACTGCAGCGTTACTTCCTGGAAGCATGGCCACGGAGGAAGACGAAAAACGGAGATTGCGGGTCGGGACCTCGGCGCCAGCAAAAGTAAGCAGCGGGGGAGGGTTGATGGCGGGGAGGGGGTGGAGAGAGGCGGCGGCGGCGGCGGGGGGGGGGAGGGAGGCAAAAATGTGCCCCCCCTCTCTGGCTCCCCCTACCGCCGGATTCCAGATACGCCCCTGCTCCGGAGAAGGCTCGCTTGGGGGTATCACATCGTGTAATGTCTTTTGGAGAGGGTGTGGTTAGTGACAGTCCTTGGGAGGACCTTAGTGTCCTTGGCATTGTGTGGAGGATCATCCTATTCTTCAAATACTCGGGGCCAATTCATTTCAGGGCCTTGAAGATCAGTAAATGTTGGCTCTGCCCATGTTCTTCCCCTGTGAACACTCCCTTACATTTACGCACTGAGGAGATTCTAAATATGGCGCCTAAAAAAATCCACGCATAAAACATTGTTGACTAAGCATATTCTATAAGAGACGCCTAGACTTAGGCACGGTATATAAAATACACTTAGCTGATATTACAGTGCCTCCATTCACACCAACAAAAACATGGCACTATAACTAAGCGCTTAAATTTCGGAACGCTCATGAAATGCCCATTTCCATGCCCATAATCACGCCTTTTGCCTGCATGCATTAAAATTTAGGCGCAGTGCGTTACAGAATACGCTTAGGGAGCTGTGTGCGAAAATTCTATTACTGCCAATTAGTGCTTGTTAAGCCAATTAACTTACACACACTGTTACAGAACACGCTTGGATTTTGCTGCGGATCTCTAGGCACGCTATATAGAATCCGGGGGTAAGCGAGTCTCATGCGTCATTTATAGACTAGTGCTGAGTGCTCAGCTAGAACTTATGTGCATAAGAAAATGGGGATCTATTAATTATGTGCCCAATTGGCACCTAAACTTAGATGCCGTATGTTGGACTTATCTTTTCTCTTGTCCATTCAACTCAAGACTACATCTAGTAGCGCTATAGAAATAATAAGTAGTAGTATTGGTAGTACTTTCCTATTTGAAATGAACTTTATTCTTGCCTCTGAATTTGGGAAGCTCAATTTTCAAAAGACTTTTCTTTGGTTAAGATGTAATTATTGCAAAAGTTTGGAAAATTGCCTCGTCAATGTAGATAAAAATGACATTTCTGGTTGAAGGGGAAGGTGGGGGGAATGGGAGCTCTGGAGTTAAAGTACATGCAGAGATTCAATTTTCAAATCTCAGCATGTACTCTCGCCCCCGCCCCCCAAGACTTGACCCGCACATGTAACAGGTGCCAAGCCCATAAGTATGCTTGCACCCACAGATTTTTGCAGATCCAGTTTTGAAAGGGAAAGTCCGCAGGGTGGTCCCACTGAAACGGTTCTTCCAAGTCCACGTGAATTCTGGAAACGGGCCCCTTAACATTTTTGATATAGTGGTTGATGGAAAGGGAAAAGAAGGTCCAGCTTTCCTTTTAGAAATACGTATTTTTCTTTGGGAAGTGCAGGGTGCTGATGAAGGAATTTGTTTGTAGCAGCTGCAAACTTGCTAACTGTTGACTGTAAATGCGTCAGGGATAAACAGCAGCTGTCTCCATACGTGAACCATATTACTATGAAGTTCTTGCGTTTCTCAGTGCAATGCCATACTGACATATATACCTGCATTGTAATATTTTGGTTTTATTTTATTTATCTAAATAAAGGTAACATAACTCACAAAGGGTATCATTATCACACAGAACTCTGAGTCTTATGAGAAGACTTTACCAGTCATGGTAACAACGACTGATACCAGGGACTTAAAGAAATGCCACTATGGTGGCACTGAAGTCATTAAAACAGAGAAAGGTTAATAACTGTTTATCCAAACTACTTTATAATTTACTTTAACATTTATGAACTTTAATGTAACACTACTTTGCATTTCTCATTCCGGAAATGGCGATCGCCATTACGCATAATGTAAGCCACATTGAGCCTGTAAAAAGGTGGGATAATGTGGGATTACAAATGCAAAAAATAAATAAATAAACGTATGAAGACACATATAAACTGAACTCACTACAAAAATTAAATATCACAGCAGGTGTGGTTGCTGCTTTAATTTCTGATGGTAATAGAAAACTTACAGGCCAAGGTCTCGGTATAGCATAGGACCCAGGAAATGAAGGGCACGAGCTAGTATGGTTTGTAAAACATTGGTTTTAGAACTCAAAACAGTGTGTAAAACCTCAGACCATGCTTCACTGAGGGTTAAGTAAAGCTTTGAACGGAGGATGCTAAAAGATATGGTGCCAATATGCTGAATTATAGAACTGCTAATTAACTCCAAACTCCAAAATAAACTTTAATCCTTTTCTTTTTACCATTCTGTGTATTAATTTACTTTGGCAACACATGCACAAACTGTTGTACCAATAGAATTGCTTGAATCTGAACCACTTTGATCCAGTCTTCATTACTTTTCTCTCTAATTCTCTAGCTTTTAAAAAATATAGGCCTGGCTTAAAATACTCTTCATGGATTAGACCTGGTAGAAGTAAGGTTACTTGTGTGGGACAGATGTGACAGCAGCCAATCCTAGTGCAGAATTCTTCCTAGATAGAATGTGACTTGGTAGGAAGCTGCAATACAGAGCAATTGAAGTACCTTGCTGTTCAACTGCTGGATTCTCAGCTCTTTCTGGTGTAACTGATTCAGGGAGTCACTGAGCTGGGATCGAAGATGGCCAGTCTCAGCGTAATCCCCCTGATGGGCATCTGTGCAGCTGGCTGTCTCGGAAGAAGCCTGAATAGAAACACAAGAAAAATAAAATAAAGCTTTTTCAATCGGTCACATTATGGGGCCAGTTTTTAAAATTGTGCACACACGTAAACAATTAGTTTTGACTCCCAGTTTTGACTCCCTAAATTAGTGGAGGAGTGGCCTAGTGGTTAGGGTGGTGGACTTTGGTCCTGGGGAACTGAGGAACTGAGTTTGATTCCGCCTCGCCTCACCCCATGCTTGGAACAAACTCCCTGAGCCCATACGCCAGGCCCCCTCCCTACCCATCTTCAAATCATTGCTCAAAGCCCACCTCTTCAATGTCACTTTCGGCAGCTAATCACAACACCTCTACTCAGGAAATCTAGACTACCCCAATTTGACATTTCGTCCTTTAGATTGTAAGCTCTTCTGAGCAGGGACCGTCCTTAGTTGTTAATTTGTACAGCGCTGCGTAACCCTAGTAGCGCTCTAGAAATGTTAAGTAAGCAGCTCCTTGTGACTCTGGGCAAGTCACTTAACCCTCCATTGCCCCGTGTAAGCCGCATTGAGCCTGCCATGAGTGGGAAAGCGCGGGGTACAAATGTAACAAAAAAAAAAAAAAAACAATACTCTTACTCAAATAGAGCAGACTACTGAAGTAGGCCCCAGGCCGAAACACAAATTCGTGTAGAGTCGAGTTTTTTATTCAACAAAATAATACATTTTACACCATTAAAGATTCAACTTTTGGGACTCCCCTGTCACCTTTACTTTTGTTTTTCTGCTTTCGGAAAACGGGGAACACCAACAGCAGTAACACCATGCTCAAACTCTGTTTCTATGGTGATCCAAAGAAAATAATGTTATTAACAGTAGAAGAATTAGCTTCATGACCTCAAAATGGGATTCTCCATAGACCAGCAACTAAAATTTACATATCCAGATATCTACCGGTTTATTTTAATAATCAGAAACCTTATCCAAATGCCTTTAAAATGTCTCAGTTCAGGAAGCTAGGGCATATACTATACAAACGAGAGCCATAGTGTCTAGGTTTATTAAGTTTTAATGCATTTCAGTTTTTCCTCTGATCTTGCTTGGCAAAGGTTGATATTGTACAGTGTTCTTTTCTGTACTACTTCATACTCTTAATTTTTCCTTTATAAACAGAAATTAAAAATTTTAAGATATCCTCAGAAGCTTAGCTGAAATTGGGTGGCGGAGCAGGTGGGGGGAAGAGGGTTTGGTGGTTGGGAGGCTAGGATAGGGGAGGGCAGACTTATATGGTCTGTTCCAGAGCTGGTGATGGGACTGGTGGTTGGGAGGCGGGAAATACTACTGGGCAGACTTATACAGTCTGTGCCCTGAAAAAGACAGGTACAAATTCAAGATATGAGTTTATCTTGGGCAGACTAGATGGACCATGCAGGTCTTTTTCTGCCGTCATCTACTATGTTACTATGTTGTTCCGTATCCACTGTATTATTTCTGTCCCATCTTTAAAGATACTTGCAATATTCCTCATCAGATTCTCATCTATTTATAAATTTTTATGTCCCACTATATCCATTATAATGGTCAAATAATTAAAATGTAACTACAGCTTTTGTTATTTATGAACTGTGGAACCCTTTCAAGTTCCGTTCGCATCTTTGTTCCCTTATGCTGGAATTCCAACACCAGATACACTGCTCACACTTCAGAAAATCTAATAACTACAATAGCAGTGATTATTGTGTAAATGAGGGAAAAGTCTCAACTACTACAGCTATATTCACACATTGGTGTTCATTTTATAGCATGTAGAAAAAAGTCATCACCGACTGAAAAACCCTCAATTGTTTGTTTTCTCTTCTTTACTTTTTATTGAAAAATTTTTAAAATTTTTTTTAAATATGATATCCTCTGAATTGAATAACTGTAATGTCTAAGTGGAACTAAAAATAAATTGTTCACTTATTAGAAAAGAAGCATAGCCGTTCACTTATCTTGTCATATTATCTTTTCGATTCCGCGCCTGTTCCATCTCAGTACTGCGCCGGGAACCCGCTCACACCAAGGTTTCAGCGCCAGCGCCGATAATCTTGTAGAACGCGGACAATAAAAATTAAGTAAAGCATGCCTGGCGCTGAAACCTTGGTGTGAGCGGGTTCCCTGATGAAGATATTCGAAACGGGACCCTAGGAACCGGCGCAGTACTGAGATGGAACAGGCGCGGAATCGAAAAGATAATATGACAATTCAATTCAGAGGATATCATATTTAAAAAATTAAAAAAAAATTTTTCAATAAAAAGTAAAGAAGAGAAAACAAACAATTGAGGGTTTTTCAGTCGGTGATGACTTTTTTCTACATGCTATAAAATGAACACCAATGTGTGAATATAGCTGTAGTAGTTGAGACTTTTCCCTCATTTACACAATAATCACTGCTATTGTAATTATTAGATTCTCTTATGCTGGAAAACTTACCTGTCTTTGGTACTGCTCATTAATGACCTTTGGCTTGGAAAAATTAGACTTCATTTCATGCAGTAGTCTCTGGAGGTCACTGATGTGCTGGTCTTTGTCAGCCAGGGCTGTCAGGTACTGCTCCTTCAGTCTCTCACCCTGGGATTCCCAGAATGCCTTCTCCTCTCTACAGAAAGCACAAAGTAAATGTACTTAACACTACGACTCTCCAGTGGAGATAGCTAAGGGCTGTCTACAGCCCTGCCTTAACTACCAAATCACTCCCAGGCTGGCAGTCAGGAGGGTCTCACTTACCCTCACCTTTCATAAAGCTGTGCTAGCGACTACTGGTGCAGTAATACCAACACAGTTCATTCAAAGTGTATCAGCTGTGTCGGTATTGCGATGCGGCCTTGTAAAAAGGGGGGTTAGTTAGCCGATATCACGGGTCAAGATCAGAATTTCAAATGAGGAACTAGAGATTTTAAGGGCAATTCTATAACCTAGATGACCACATTTTACACAGTATCTGGATAAAACAGGACCCTACTACTACTACTTATCACTTCTATAGCGCTACAAGGCATACGCAGCGCTGTACACCATACACGAAAAGACAGTCCCTGCTCAAAGAGCTTACAATCTAAATTGGACAGGTAAACAGAAAAAGAGGTAGGGGAATTAAAGAGGAGGGGATAGAAGGGTACAGGGGCAAGTGAGTAGTGGTTAGGAGTCAAAAACAGAGTTAAAGAGGTGGGCTTTTAGCCTGGATTTGAAAAAGGCAAGAGACGGGGCTAGACGTACAGGCTCGGGAAGTCTATTCAGGCATGAGGTGCGGCGAGGTAAAAGGAACGGAGTCTGGAGTTAGCAGTAGAGGTGAAGGGGACAGACAAGAGAGATTCATCCACAGAACGGAGTACTCGAGAGGGGGCGTAGGGAGAGACAAGAGTGGAGAGGTACTGGGGAGCGGTAGAGTGAAGGCACTTATAAGTCAATAAGAGAAGTTTGAATCGAATGCGGAATATTTTTCCAAATAACCCAAACACAAATGTACTACTATTAAAAAAAGTTATTACTACTATTAACAAGTGTTTTTTCAAGATGATGTAAAAACTGGATGGTTCCTGTTTTCAAAATAATCTCATTCAGGAAGTGTCCATTAAGATCCATTTTAGCAAAATGGAGTTTAGCTAAGACGATGAAGTTATGATTTAAATTTTCGCAACAAAATAAGGCATAGGGTGCAAAGCGTTTGCTAAGGGAGTTTCCTAATAAAGGCTGGACTAATGTATCGTTAAAGGTCATACTAAATGTTTAAACAATTGCAAACTATTTTAAAACTATGCTGGTAAATGTGTAGAATAGTAATGCTTACGTTACCAGTGTACGTGCTAGCAGAGCATGTAAGCATTATTTTACAAATACTCAGGTAACTTACATAGCAATATTTGCAAGGGGGCGAATACATGTGTGAAGCATGGGAGGGAATTAGGCAGCGGTCCCACTAACACAGGTAACTTACAGAACACTGTACATTATGCGCATCCCTGCTGCATTTAGGTACCTGCCCTTATGCCAGCTCTAGGCCTGGTGGAACTGCAGGTACCTAGATGTTAGGCATGCCGAAACTGGGTTACACTAGCATTCCATAATGGAATCTTGGTACCTATATTCTATAACCATGTGGTCTTAAAGACTACGTCAACAATGAACAACGTTGCTGCCCACTTCACTTCAGTAATCTCTCTGCTAGTGTTTCTCTGTACTCCGATCTCATGCCAGCCATCTCTCAAGTCCCCCACCATTTCAGATTATTTTATTTATTTCTATCTATATATATTTTCTATACCGCACAATCTACCATTCTCAGCTGTATATAATAAAACATACAACGCATTTTAAACAAAACCATACAAAAAAAAAAAATCACACACAAAACACACAATACTCCTTTCTTATTATCAATCCAAAGTTCACATCACATCACATCACATCACCAGGTTACCTTTTGGCAAGGAAACATTATATACAGCCTGATTAACTACTCATATAGTCTGAGAAAGCACACTGAAAAAGTTATGTCTTTACCACCTGTTTAAACTGATCCAAAGATCTAATCGCATTGAACAAGGTAACTTATTCCACTATAAAGTTCCCATAACATAAAAAATTGAGGCTACTACTACTACTATTTAGCATTTCTATAGCGCTACAAGGCATACGCAGCGCTGAACAAACATAGAAGAAAGACAGTCCCTGCTCAAAGAGCTTACAATCTAATAGACAAAAAATAAATAAAGTAAGCAAATCAATTAATGTGAACGGGAAGGAAGAGAGGAGGGTAGGTGGAGGCGAGTGGTTACAAGTGGTTACGAGTCAAAAGCAATGTTAAAGAGGTGGGCTTTCAGTCTAGATTTAAAGGTGGCCAAGGATGGGGCAAGAAGTAGGGGCTCAGGAAGTTTATTCCAGGCGTAGGGTGCAGCGAGACAGAAGGCGTGAAGTCTGGAGTTGGCAGTAGTGGAGAAGGGAATAGATAAGAAGGATTTATCCATGGAGCGGAGTGCACGGGAAGGGGTGTAGGGAAGGACGAGTGTGGAGAGATACTGGGGAGCAGCAGAGTGAGTACATTTATAGGTTAGTAGAAGAAGTTTGAACAGGATGCGAAAACGGATAGGGAGCCAGTGAAGGGTCTTGAGGAGAGGGGTAGTATGAGTAAAGCGACCCTGGCGGAAGATGAGACGGGCAGCAGAGTTTTGAACCGACTGGAGAGGGGAGAGGTGACTAAGTGGGAGGCCAGCAAGAAGCTCTAGTCTATACTGTTGCAAACGTACTACCCGTAAGTAGGTACATCTAATACATTTGCAGAGCACATTGCAGGGATCTCAATGGCTGATTTAAGTGCAAGCTAGCAACAATTACAGATGGTACAACGTTAGTTACTACTTTAAATACCAACAGCAGAAATTTATATTGAATCCAAAATTCTACGGGCAACTAATGTAACTTCATCAGTATTGGAGTAATATGTTCAAATCAACTCAATCCAAACAAAATTGAAGCAGTAGGTATCTCTCTGGCCCCTCGGCAGTATTAGGCTTGTGCCCCTGTGTCCATCCCAACATCATAGTAACATAGTAGATGACGGCAGAAAAAGACCTGCATGGTCCATCCAGTCTGCCCAAGACAAACTCATCTGTGTATACCTTACCTTGAATTTGTACCTGTCCTTTTCAGGGCACAGACCATATAAGTCTGCCCAGCAGTATTTCCCGCCTCCCATCACCGGCTCTAGTACAGACCGTATAAGTCTGCCCTCCCCTATCCTCGCCTCCCAACCACCACCCCTTCTTCCCCCCAACTGCTCCGCCACCCAATTTCAGCTAAGCTTCTGAGGATCCATTCCTTCTGCACAGGATTCCTCTATGCATATCCCACGCATGTTTTAACTCCGTTACCGTTTTCATCTCCACCACCTCCCGCGGGAGGGCATTCCAAGCGTCCACCACCCTCTCCGTGAAAAAATACTTCCTGATATCTTTCCCGAGTCTGCCCCCCTTCAATCTCATTTCATGTCCTCTCGTTCTACCGCCTTCCCAGCTCCGGAAAAGATTCCCGATGCAAGTCTTAAGCTACTGTAAGAAGATGTTATTGGAGTCTTACTGTAGTAACCACTTGCTGCTGCGAGAAGCTCAATTGTCATTTGTCTTTGCAGCAAAACTATATATAGATGTATAGTAGAGAGCTACATGGGGACAGAAATCCAACCCGTTCACGCCTGTCTCCACTGGAATCTAACCCATCCCATCCGTCCCCGTGGGGAATCTAGTCCGTCCCTGCAGCAAGTAATCTCCTCTATCCCAGCCCGCCAAGACCTTGGCGTGCCATAGTCACCTTGACCCCTCCCCCTCAAGAAAGCCAGATTCTATAAGAAGTAAAAATAACATAAATCATTTTCTTCCGTACTCTGCTAAGACAGCAGACGTACAGATCATCACAGGACCCAAAAGCAGTCCAAATTCCAAAACAAGTCAAGTCAGAAACAACACAGTTTATACCTAATAGTTCAACCACCCTTACGATTCACCTTTGGGATTAAAAAGCAAAACCATGTACATGTAAGGACTGGATAAATGAATTAAAACAAATGCCCTTAATTTGTAATACTTGATGCAACATTCACATAGCAAGCAGCCTGAGGCAACAGATCGATTTTCTACTGAACATAATTAACTTTGTATGAACTTGGCAGCTAATAGTGTTCTGAACTGGACAATGTTGGCACATTTAGACTGATGCTGGACAAAACTTCTGCATGAAGGAAGCCCTTCTCTAATTATTCAATTGACCTTTCTGTGAAAAATAGTAATAAAAAAGGCAACTGCATTTTTATAATATACCACTGCAATTCACAAAACAAAAGGAGCAAGTTCCCACATGCCATCTATTTGTTTAGATGCAGGCACAGATTTTAAATGCTCCCAGGTTTCAACTTAATTCATGTTTAATGCGGGATATAATAGATTGATAGAAACTCTGAATGTTGAGCGTGATTCTCATAACATGTCTGTTTTACTGGCCCTTTAACAGGAGAAAAAAAAAAATCTCTGAACGAACACATGCTAGGGTAACCCTATAACCAGCCACTCCAAACAACACACTGATTACGATTTACAACAAATTACTACTCTACCTATGAAAAATTATTCCGTCATTATACTTCCTCTGTGTACATTCATATGCTGCACAAGCTGGCATGTTTGAAAATATAAGGGAGATTAAGGGGCTCATTTTCAAAGCACTTAGACTTACAAAGTTCCATAGGTTACTATGGAACTTTGTAAGTCTAAATGCTTTGAAAATACGCTCTAAATAAAAATGCCACCAACAATAAAGAACGACAATGTGGATGCAGCAGGTCATAGGTTCACTCGTTTTGTTTTGAGTGAACGTGATGACAGCGGTGCAAGGAAGGGGAAACAGACTTACCCTTTTACCTTCCCGGCTCCATCCATCCACCTCCCCTCCGACCCTGGGTGCCCTCCCGGCACATAGCTCGAAGCAACCCTGGTGGTCTAACGGCTTCTTTGGGACAGGAAAGATCCCCACTCTTTCCTGCCTGGTACCGCAGCGCTGATCCTCTCCTCACTGCCTTTTTAAAATGGCTGCCGAGACTGCCAGTGGCGGCCTCGCAAGACTTCTGTGGAAGTCACGTGAGGCCGCCCGCTGGAAGTCTCGGCAGCCATTTTAAAAGAGCAGAGAGGACAGGATCAGCGCCGCTGCAGTGGGCAGGAAAGAGTAGGGATCTTTCATGCCCCAAAGAAGCCACCAGACCGCCAGGGTACCTCGAGGTATGTGCCGGGAGGGCACCCTGCGCTCGGGGGGAGGGAAGGCACTTCTGCGGGGATCCTGCAGGATCTAGGCCCATCCCTATGGGATTCCCACGGACTCGGATCCATCCTCGCGGGATCCCCGCAGACACGGAGGAGACCCCCACTCCCGTGCAGCTCTCTAGTGTATCATGCACCTGTTCCCTACATACTGCCTGAAGCGAAACTAGAGAGAATGCAGTTAAGAAGGTCTGTAAATTTCAGACGGAGCACAATTATGCAGCAGGATGACAGTAAAAGGGGCAGATTAACATGGATCGGTGATCAGTTCTAACCTGAGCTGCTGGAGCTCCTGCTGCTGGAAGGTATTATCCAACCTCAGCTGCTCCTGGAGGTGCCGCTCCTTTTCTACTTGCTGCTGACTTGCCTGTAGCTGGGCATTTAGGCGAGCAATGTCAGACGTTTCCTCCCCAATCCGCAAATACTGCTCCTGTAGGTTCTTTAATTCCTTCAGCTTGACATGAAGAAAAGAACAGCCAAAGAAGCAACAAATGTCTCATCACAGAACAGATTTGGGTACTAACAAACAGAGGAGCCATTCTCTAAAATTCACACAAAGGAATTGCAGCAAGTACACAAACATACATATAATTCACTCACAGAATTAAGAGGCTTTCATACACACAGAATTTAATCACATTTAAAATATACCATTTGAAGAGCAAAATGTGTCAGTTGTCGCAGGATGTGATGGGATAGAAGAGAAATTAGACGCTCAATGGCTTACCAGTCTGTCTCTGTCATTCTGCAGTGATGAAAGAGCATTTTTCAAGCTCTGAATTTCTGCTGGGCTAGACAGTGTTGATTGCTGCTTCTTGTCTTCCAGCTTCTTGATCTTATCCAGCTCGCTCAGTAGTCGATCCCTTTCATCCTGCAGGCTTGCCATAGCCTTGGAGAATGATTGCAGTTGAGTAGAAGCAGCCTCCAACTCTGATGCTAAATGGGTTTTTTCTTCATCCTTGGATCGGAGCTGGCGGCTTAGCTGATCAATCTGGGCAGACATGCTGTCTTCAGTTAAATTGCTCGTCAGGGATGTAAGATCAGTACTTAGAGAGTCTCTTTCCTTTACAACAGAGGTGTGCTCTTCCTTTAGCTGAGCCAATTCTTTCTCAAGATTTTGAATCGTTGAGTGCTGGACCTCTAGATCTGTCAAGTATTTCTTTCCCAGTTTTGTTAGTTCTTCCTGGGTTTGGTCTCGGCTGTCTTGGAGAGAGCTCATGGACTTCCCAAAAGACTGGATTTGGCCTTTCAGGTCTTTGTTTTCTTCAGTTACGGTAAGGAGTCTCTGCTCCATCTCCATTAGATCTCTAGCCAACTCTGCCACCCTCTCTTCTGCAGTTTCTGTCTCACTCCTCATGATTCCTGTATCATGCTTCAGGCTTTGTAATTCCTTCTCATGTTTTCCTTCCACCACCTGCACCTTATTGGCAGCCTCCTCCTTCACATGGATTATTTCCTCTTCCAACTCTTCTATCCTCTTCTGCAGGCCAGAAAGATTATTGTTCAGCCTCTGAATGTCCTGCACTTTTTCCTTTAATTGTGACTCAAGCTCCAAAACTGTGTTACTTTCTTTCAAAGCCATCACATCGCTGTTCAACTGAGAAATGCATAACTTCTGAGTCTCTGCTTCTTCTGTCATTTTCTGCTTGTCCTGTTGAAGAACGTTAATAGTCTGTTTGAGATCTTCCACGACTGTTTGTGAATCTTTCAGCTGTCCATCCATATTGGCCTTTGCATCCTCTAAAACATGTATTTGCTCCAGTTGTACTTTGAGAAGTTGTTTTTGCTGGGAATCCTTCAAAGTAATCACATGGTTCAAATCCTCTCTGTACCTCACTAGTTCAGCAGCCAGCTTGGCATTTTCAGAGTTGATATCATCCATCTTGCTAAGCAAACTTCGAATTTCCTCTTTCAGTGTGTTGTTCTCAGATGCTGCCTCCTGAATAAGCTGGTCTTTATCAAGGATCACATTTAGGTGACGTTCCTCAAGCTGCTTGTACTCTCCAAGCACTTGATCCCGGTCATCCTGAAGAGAAGACATTGACTTGGTAAAGGAATCCAAACTGGCCTTGAGCTGCTTGCTTTCCTCTTTCATGGTCTTCATCTTTGCAGTAAGGCTAGTGAGCCTACCCTGTAGTTTCTCTCTCTCGGCTTCCAAACGTCCTCTCTCTTCTTCTTTCTCTCTCAACCTGTCCTCCAGCTCCTTAACATCTTCTGCATTTTGCTGCTGAAGTTCTAATATGTTTGCTGCCACAGCCTCCTCCTTGGCAGCAAGTAGGCTGATAATCTTCTGATCTTTTGCCCCTATCTCTTCATGCAACTTGTTGATTAACTCTTTGGAAGTAAGGAGGTCAGCCTGAAGCTGTTCACAACTGAATTTATACTCCTGCAATTGGGCCTCTTGCTTCTTGACTGTTGTTTCTTTATCTTCTCTCATTTTCTCACTCTTGGAATATGACAGAGTCATTTCCTCCAGCAGGACTCTTAATTTCTTGTCTTCCTCAGCCAGTTTCATTACATCTTTCTGGCAGTTACTGTGTAGTGTACATGATTCATTCAGTTGTGACTGAAGCCCTTGGATTTCCTCCTGAAGGGTTTCCAGTGCTCTTTGGTGACTTTGGACATTGGTCTGTAGTTTTAATTCCCAGTCTTGCTTCTCATGTTCCAGTCTAGAGTAACGGACAACAGGGATCAAATTCATTTCAATTTAACAAAGAAACAGAGATTGTATGAATTTTGATACCAACAATTAGAGCTTATTTGAATATTTCTGCAGTGTCATGGACAAATTTATATAATCTAAAATCATCATAACATCACATTTTTTTAGATGTCCTTTCCATTACGTTTAAGTACATTTACAGTTGTTGCAAACTCCATGGCAAATAATATGCCCCTCCTCATCGCACATGTGATAGATACAATTTCAATTGGAAAATAATAGTCTTTGATAGCAGGGGCGTAGCCAGACACTCGATTTTGGGTGGGCCCGGGCCCAAGATGGGTGGGCAGAAGTACTCCGCAAGTGATTTGGTCTCTCCCTCTCTCACCTGCATGCCATATGGTCTCTCACCCTGCCCCCCCCCCCCAGCATACCTTTTAAATAGCAGATTTTCACTGGTAGCGAGCAGCAACTAATACACACTGCTCATGTTGGCCCCACACCCTTCTCTCTGATGCAACTTCCTGTTTCCGCATAGGCAAGAATACATCAGAGAAAAGGCTGTGGGGCCTGTGTGAACAGTATGTATCAGTCGCTGCTCACTGCAGGTGATGATCTGCCATTTACAAGGTATTTAGGAGAGACAGTTGTTGGGAGTTTTCGGCTGCTAGGGCTTGGGGAATCCCTGCCAGCCACATCATAGATGTGCTGCTACTGGGTGGGCCTGGGCCCACCCGAGCCCACCCTTGGCTACGCCACTGTTTGATAGTCTTTCCTAGTTTTCAGAATTTTAATTTTGGTGTGTAGTATGAATGTTGTTTAGTATTTTACTTTAGATGTGTTTTGTGATGTGTAGAGAATATTAATTATTGTATACTGATTTGTAATTGTTAATACAGATTTTTTTGAAGACTGTATTAATGTTTATATTTTCCTGATTTTTTAGTAATTAATGTTTGGAGGAAATTTAGATTATTTGATTCTTATTTAGATTTTGATTTGTCAAGATAAGTTTTTCACAGAAAGACGAAGACGGGCAACAATACCTCGAAAAGCTAAGACAAACTGGTAAAGTAATCAGGAAAGCAAAGATGCAAATGGAAGAAAATATAGCAACTAAAGTAAAAAAAAAAAAAAGGGGGGGGGGGAGTCTTTTTTTTAAGATATGTTAGTAATAGGAGGACAAATTCCCCCCCCCCCCTTCTCAGCCTCATAATGCCACTTTGAATTTGTAGAAGCCAATAAGGATAAGGTGGAATAGTTTAACAAATGTTTCTGTTCTGTGGTGTTTTTTTTTTTTTTTTGTTGCATTTGTACCCCGCGCTATCCCACTCATGGCAGGCTCAATGCGGCTTACAGATGGAGGGCTGGGAGCAGGACTACAGTAGACCAATGCAAATAGGAATGAAGTGCAGTAAACCTTAAACGATTTTCACAACATTGTGTTCGTGAGAAGCCAGCTAAAGGCAAAAAAAGTGAAGGTGATGGATTACATACATCTGAGGATACTGAAGGATCCTGGAGAAGTTCTGGTGACTGGTTTTTTTTTTTTTAGCTTTTCAATGCTTCTCTAGAGTTGGAAGAAGGGCAGATATGGTCCTTCTCCATAAAAGCAGAACTAAGGAGGAAGTTGGGAACTACAGACCTTTTAGTCTGGCCTCTGTGACTAGTAAATTAATGGAAACACTTCTAAAACAGTGGATAGAGAGGTTTCTGGAATCCAATGGATTGCAGGACCCAGGTAGCATGGTTTATTAGAAGTAGGTCTTGTCACACTAATCTGAAACTTCTTTGACTGCGTGACCAGAGAGTTGAATTGAGGGAGAGCAATAGATGTCAAGCACTTAGATTTCAGCAAGCCTTTGACACAAGCTCTGTACAGGCAGCTTATAAACTGAGTGCCCTTGGAATAGACCCTAAAGTGACTGACTGGGTTAGAAAGTGGTTGAGCGAAAGGTGACAAAGGGTAGTGGTAAATGGAGTTCACTCTGAGAAAGGGGGCATTACCGATAAGTGTGCCATAAGGATCAGTTCTTGGTCCAGTTCGTTTTAACATTTTGTAAGTGATATTGCAGAAGGGCTATCTGGAAAGGTTTACTTCTTTTGCAGATGATACCAAATTCTGCAATAGAGTACATATGGTGTGGATAGCATGAGGGGAAAGCTTAAAAAATGGTCCAGAATTTGGCAGCTAAGATTTAATACTACAAAATGCAGGGTCATACATTTGGGCTGCAAAAACCCTAGTGAGAGGTACAGCATAGGAAGAGAAAGACTTCTGTGAACAAAAGAAGAGCAGGACTTAAGGGTGATCATATCTGATGATACTAAGTTAGCCAAACATGTAGAAAAGGTGATGACAAAAGCCAGAAGGATGCTTGGGGGGCACAGGAAGAGGAATGGCCAGCAGGAAAAAGGAAGTGATAATGCCTCTGTATTACTCTCTGGCGAGACCTTATTTAGAGTACTGTCTACCGTTCTGGAGGCCTCACCTTCAAAAAGAGAGAGTAGTCCAGAAGGCGGCTACTAAAATGGTCAGTGATCTTTATCACAGCATATGGGGACAGAGATCTCAATATGTATACTTTGGAAGAAAGGCAGCAGAGAAAAGATACGATAGAGACATTTATACATCCATGGCATAAATGCAGATGGTGAGTCTCTTTCAATGAGGGACACAGGATGAAGGTTAAAGGGGACAAACTCAGGAGTAATCTAAGGAAATACTTCTTTTCTGAAAGGGTGGTGGATGCATGGGACAGTCTTCTGGTGGAGATGGTGATGAAGTCTGAATATGAATTTAAGAAAGCGTGGGAAAAGCACATATGATCTCTACAGCAGAGGAAGGCATAGTACACCATATGGATGGGCAGACTGGATAGTGTTTTTAAATTAGGGTTGGATGGACCCAAGAAGACCCTCTGTGGTGGGTTGGCAAACTAGCCATCTACCAGAGAGGTTCCTCTGAAGGCTGTCATCCATGAGGTGTTTGCGCTTATCTGACTCCCAACCGGTATATGTATGCTCAGGTATTATCTTACTAACCATTTTTTACCCAAGAGTTTAACTAAGTTTCTAGATATTCTATAGGAAAGAGTGAGGGAACAGGTTGCAAGAATAATCAGCTTTATTATAGCTTTCCACAATAGTACAGCAGGATCAGGTATACAAGTAGATGGGGTGATCGGCCGGACGGACAGCACCTCGGTCTAGCACATCAGGAGATCTTCTAACACGCCCAAAATCTCCCTGTCTTTTATACTCTCCTGGCCCCATTCTAAGTAATGGGGCCCATTAGGCTTAATGTTAAAGTTGTTTACTTAAAACTAGCTTGACCACAAAGATGCTCACAGGAAAGACTCCCTCCCCTCTTGGACAGTACTTTTCCTTTTTCAACTATTACTTCCTTATTTTATTAACACCTGGCATTATTCTTTAGAAAAACAAGTTTTTTCTAACCCAAATACAGGCATACGAGAATCCATTTTGTAGCTGGCTTCCATTTTGTTTTCAGCTTTTCTTAACCTAACTTTTCCACTTTAGATTATTTAGGCCTTAGCCCAGGCTAGAAAACTAGGCCATACTCTTCCAGCAAGCTCCTAGTCACACAAGCCATAACATTGTTGACTTTACCAGGGTTTCTATATGGCCTGAGCTTTAAGGTTCAGCCCCCTTCAGCCCTCCACTATTCCAGTGGGGGTCTCTGGCTGTATTATATCTTATCAATAGGCTATGTGGTCTTTATCTACTGCCATGTTTCTATGTTAATTCTATAACTGGGTGCCTCCCTGTCACCCAAAGGCCACCTGATAGGAGCCTATTCTATAATGGAACTTGGACTTCCAGGTTCTGTTATAGAGTACAAGTGTAACCCAATGTTGGTACACCTAATATTTAGGCACTCCAACTTATACCAGCCATATAGCTGGTGTAAGAGTGTATGTGTGTAAAGGGTGGGGGTGAGAGGTGGGCTTAAAATGTTGCAGAGACACACAAAACAAACAGTATTCTGTAAGTTACACATGTTAGTGGGAACCCCACCTATGTCTCTCCCTGTGTACATGCCCTTGTAAAGAGGCACCACGCACGCTAAGTAGGTATTTGCAGAATAGCGTCTAGGTGCTAGCATTTACCTGCACACATATGCACGTTACCTTTCTAGACATTAATGTGCATAACACACACAAAAAGCGGGCACCTAGATTATAGAATCGTCCATTGTGTTTAAAGGTCTGAGACAAACTCTTCAAGACAGGGTATTAACTATCAATAAACACACATGCCCAGGGGATACCATTGCTTAATCATACCCCCTGCAAGGCACATTGCTCCTCTCAAGCTGATGTTCACCAGTACCGAACAGTTACATTTCCTGTTTGAAATAACAGATGTGAAAGAATTTTGCATGGCCCTACTTCTGCCTCTTCCATGTATGGACAGAAGCGGCAAGTGCACCATGACAATTAGATGATCTTGTTGCATCATAATTACCTGGACACTTTAATACGTAGCTCTTCAACATGAATGGACATCTGCTTCACCTGATCCTTCAGTACAATGCACATTTCTTCCTTGGCTCTGATCTCCTCTTCCTTTTTCTGAATAGCATCAGTGAACTTTGTCTCCCATTTCTTGGTTTCATCTATTACCCGATCTCTGTCGTCTTGGAGAGACGACATACTTCGAGTAAAAGCAGCTAGCTTGGCCAGTTTTTCATTTAGGGACCCCTGAAGTTGCTTAGCCTCCTGGTTCTTACTGTGCAAGGAATCTTGAAGGTCTCCGATAGTCGCTTCCATGTGATCCTTTTCTCTCTGTACAACTTCCAGTTTTTCTTGCACATTCTTCAGCTCCTTCACATGCTTAATTTTTTCTTGCTCTATTTTTTTCTCAAGTTCTTGATCCTTTTTCTTCATTTGACTACTAACACTTTCTTTGTGTGCCTGCAGCTCTTCTTTCAGTTTGAGGCTGTCTGCGAGAACCCTGGCAGCCTCACTCTGGGTATCATCCAGGATAACTCTGAATGAAGCCAGTTCAACCTGTGCTTTCTTTCTATCTTCGATTGCTTTGGCTTGGATTTCTTTTGCCGCCTCTTGCTCTTTTTGCGATTCATTTTGGACAAATTCCAGAGCTTTTACAGTTCGCTCTAGGCCAGAGATTTTCTCTTGATACCTAATGCAATCCTTCTGCAGCTGTTTCACTTCCTGCTGCTTTTCTTTCAGCAACTCTTGAAGTTCTTTTGTATGTGTTTTTCTCCCCTTTTCTTCTTTGTGAGCAGATTTCAACTTCTCCGAATACTCTTTCTGTATCTTTGATTCTGCCTCTGCTTTTTCTCTCTCTAATTGTCTCTTCTCCTCTTCCAGACTGCATATTTTTCTTTGGAGGCTCTGCAATTCTGATTCCAGGCTGTCATTTTTGGTCTGGAAATCTGTGGCATCTTGCTGATAGTTTCCAATACTTCCATTGAGTTCTGCTAGTTGGTTCATGAGCCTTTCTTCCAAATCATCCTTCTCAGCTTCCAGTGTTTCTTTCAGCCTTGTCATTTTAACCAGTTCATCTTTATAATGTTTGTTATCCAGCTCCATCCCATTCACTGCCTCCTGAAGCGCTTTAAGTTCACTGCATTTGACTGTTAATTGACTTTGTAGAGCGTTCTTCTCCTCTCCCACATTCTGGAAATCGGCTTTAATGATGGATATTTCTTCTTCCATGGCTTTTTTCTTCTTTTCTAGTTCTGAAACTTGTTCTTTGAGCTGATTCACTTGCTGGATATAAATATTAATCTCATCGTGAGAGATAAATTCAGTTGGTTTTAGTTCTTTCTGCACTGTAGATGGGTCAGAAGATTCTGGGCTTACATCTTTACACGTCTGCTCTTCAGTTAACTTTTCAGGATCTGCTTCTGTTCCAATAGCCTGTTTTGCTTCTATCATGACTTCCTGGGCAAGATCAATTTGTTTTTTCTCTGCTGCTTCTACACTTTCCTTCAACTTAGATTCCGCAGTCTGTAACTGGTGTTTCAAATCTTTCAACTCTTGAGAAAGAGAATCATTTTCAGTCTTTGTAACTGTGAGCTGATGCAAAATTGAGTCATATTCCGACTTCATTCTCTCCAACTCCTCGTTAGACTTGGACTTTTCTGAGGCAGAACTATCTTCAGCACCATTATCCTGCAACTCTGTTCGTAGCCTCTCATTCTCCTCTTCCAGCTCCAGGATCTTCTGTTGCTTGGATTTTGCAAACTTTCTCATCTTCTCCTTCATTCCCTCTATTTCCTGTTCCGTTTCTTGCAGTTGTTTTTCTACTACTCTTTTTTCTGCTTCCACATTTTTCATCTTGCTGAAAAGTTCCTGCTTCTCCTGTCTCACAGTCTCTATGGCACGCTGCATTCTGTCTGTCTCATTGCTGACGTTCTCATAGGACTGCAACAGCATGTCATACTCTTTTTGCAAGTCTTTGTACTTATCCTGATACTCTGATCTTTCAGTGTCCTGGGAATTTCTGAGACACTCTCTTTCTTTTTCTATGTTTTCTTTGTCCTGTGTGATGCCCTCTAAAGCAAGCTTCAAGCTTTCACAAGAAGCATCCAGATTTCGATTCTCTATTAGGGCTTTGTCAACCTCTGCAATTAGTTTTTCTCTTTCTTCCTTAAGATTAGTTATGGTTTTTAGCAGTGTATTGTTTTGTGTAGCCAGATCAGACATGCTGTGTTCCACATTCATTAGCTTGTTTGTAAGATCATCAATAGTAGCCCTGGCTGCCACTAGATCCTCTTTTAATGACTTGGTTTCTTTAAGTGCCTCTTTCCTAGAGATTAATGCAGCCTGTAGCTTTCTTTGCATTTGATGATTAGACTTCACTTCTTCAGCCTCTTCCTCTTGTTTCTGTTGAAGCTCAACGACTTTAATTTGGAACATTTTGCTTTTCTCTTCATACTCCTTGACTTGACTCTCCAATTGAGTCTGCAGAGCATTGATCAAGTCCTCTTTCTCTAGCACTACCTTCTGCATATTATCAAGGGAGTCATTTTTCTCTCTGAGCTGAGTGCTAAGGAGCTCGGCTGCCTCACTTTTAATACTTACAAGATTTCTTAATTCCTCGACTTGCGGTTTTAAGTCTTTTAGATCTGATAGACTTAAAACCTCTGCTTGACTACGTTCTAGGTCAAATGTTAAACTTGATACACTGGTTTCTGCTTTATCACACCTCATCTTAAGATTCTCTACCTCTGAAACCATTTCGGTAATGTGCTTTTTTAAATGAAGGACTTCATCTGATTTCAGTGCAAGATCATTTTGCACAGAACTTGCCTTTAACTCAAGTTCTTGTTTTTCTGCTTGTAACTTTTCCAGCTGTTCTCTTGGCAGCTCCTGAGACACGTCTTTAAACTTTAAAAAGTTATCGTCTCTAAACGTATCTTCTATTTCTGAACTAGAAACTTCCACCCACTCCTGTCCCCAGCCAGAATCTTGGGAGGTGACCTGGGGCTGTGATGTTAAACTAGATGCTTGTTCATTCGAGGACTGAAGACACACTACTGTTTCATTAATACCACTTAATGTCCCTTGGCTTTCTCTATACTGTTCCAATTCTCTTTGGAGCTCTCGCAAGTGCTCTTGGATGCTCACTTGATTTCGTGTTTGGTCATCAAACTTTTCCTGAAGCAGGTTATAATCTTCCTTCTGCTGTTTCAGCTGCTCTCTGTGGTGTCTGTCCTTCTCTTGGGCCTTTTTTATCGTATCTTTGCGAGATAATAATGCCTCCTGAACCTTTTTTTGAAGTTGCTCATTTTCTTGTTCCAGGCTTGAAATTCTACGTTGCATGTCCATCTGCTGGTGCTCTTTTTGACCATCAGAAGCCACTGGGTCATTAGTGACAGTCAAACCAGCATCTTCTGTGCTCTGGTTACATGTGGTCAGTTTTTGGATGACAGTTTTGTTTTCCCTGGCTTCAGCTTCCAAAGACTTGATGAGATCAGTTTTATCCTGCAAGTCTAGTGTCATTTCTTTGATCAGAGCTTGTAGTTGCTCTTCAGAGGCTGCTTGCTTTGCCAAGTCTTTGCTTTTTTGCAGCTCTAATTCTTTATCAGAAAGAAGGTAATTCAAAGATATTTCCGTTTCTTGAATTGTGCAAGTCTTGTGTTCCTCTGTATGTACTTTTGCTGGTTCATGGCCATCTCCTTCTCTGGTAGAGGCATTTTCTTCAGATCCCCTCTGAAGCAGCACCACCTCTGTTTTGAGTCTGTCAACTTTTTTCATCAGTTCTTTCCTGTTGATGAGCGCTGCTTGTAATTTCCGTTTTAACTGTTCATTCTCTTTCTTCTGATGTTCCAAAAGACTGTGTAACTCTTCTTTCTCTACTACCAACTTATCGCTCACGTCACCTTCTTGTCGGCACTGTACATGTCTCATTGCTTCCAGCTGAACCTGCAGCTCTTCCTTCTCCTTCTGTAGCATCATTATACGTTTGTCTTGCTGGACCTGATTATGTCTTATTGCTTCTAGCTGACCCAACAGAGCTTCCTTCTCATTAATCTCCATCATTTCATGGCCCTGCTGAAGTTGTTCCTGAGGCTCCTCTTCTTTTTCCAATACATCCTTAATTTCCTTGAGCTGTGGAAGTTCTTTTTGGAGAAATGAACGCTCATTTTCACTAAAATTTTCTGTCTTATGTCCATTTCTCTCTTCATTTTTCTGTAAGGAGATAGCATGCTCTTTAAGACGTTTTATCTCTTCCCTAAGAGTATGCTTTTCTTCGTTAAGCTGAACAATTTTCTCAGACATGCTGTGACTTATTTCTGCAGCCTGCTGATCTTTCTCTAACACAGACTGTTTAAGGACTTCCATTGTTTTACTTTTTTCAGACAGCTGCTGTTCCACCATTGCAGTTTCAGTTTCTTTTGAAGCAATCTTTTGAGCAAGTTCTTCCATTTTTAAAGAACCCTTTCTCAGGTGTTCTTCTAAACCAAACACCTCTTTCTCCTTTTCCTGGAGCTGGTTTTTCAAATGCTTTAACAATGTTTCCTGTTCAGAAAACTGAAGCTGTATTTGATCCAGATCTTTCTGCAGAGCTTTAATTTTCAGATCTTTAGATTTAGATTCATTTTCCAGACTAATTATCTGCTCTCCCAGCATACTTTGCTGCATACTCATATTTTCATAGTCTGACATTCTCTGTTTTTCTACATCACTCACATCATCCTTTAGTTTTCTAACCTGCTCTTTCAGCTCTGATACAGCACTGGTGTCCCTTACTTGAGATATAAGGCATTCCCCTATAGTCATGCCATGAGATGCTTTTTTAGAGTCTTCATTGATCGTCTGGCATTCTAAGACTGACATATTTAATTGATATTTATCCATTTCTTTCTCCATATCTTGACGGAAGAATCCTTCTACAATTTGCGGGTCTGGAATATGCCTTTGTAATCTATGGCTTTCTTGATCCTGGGATGTGTTGACATCTGGAGCAATGAAAGTGTTCTCTTCTCCAAGCCCTTGTCTTGCCTGTAGTTCCTCTGAAGAGCAAAGAACTTGCTCTAGGTGAAAAACACCATTTTTTTCTTCAGACATGGTGCTCTCTGGCATCTCTACATCCATCAGGGAGGTGCCTCTCTCATACTGCAATAGTGAGGCCTGTTTTTCTTCCATTGTCTCAACTTTACTTGTTGCAGGGTATACCACGGAGTCAGTTTCTGTCTCCACTTTCTGCTGGTTTGCTACTTCCTCCATCTGACCCTCTGGACTACTTTCAACTTCTGTCTCAACCCATCTTCCTCCTCTGTCTTGTAGCTGCCCTTTCAGCTTTGATATCTCTTCTTGCGCATCTTGCAGATCCATCATCAGTATAGAAAGCTCTTTGGTCCTGTATGTAGTTACATTCAGTAGCAGATCACCTTCGAAGCCTGGCCTGCTCGTCTCACAGTGTTGTACCAGTTCAGCTGTACCAACCTACATCAAGAAACATTGAAAACCATTTGAAATACTTCAGGAAGTTCTCTGAAGAAGGCACTTAAACTAGAACCTTTTTGAAAAATAGAAAACCTTTACTAAAAGCATGAACCTTACATTGACTAATGCAAACAATTTAATTTAAGCATTTGGTAAGCAGATCTCAATAAAAATATAACATTAGTTTCTGTGCCATCAGGGTTTGACATATAACTTTCCTGTTTGGCAACATGGATTATCATTAAAAGTATTCAACTACAATATCAAGAGATCAACTAAATTTTCATATATCTAAAGCATCCTGAAACTGAAAAGAGATATGCTCTTATTTAAGTACATTTTCATCCCTTATACTTTTTCTATAATCATTTCATCCCAAGTTATTTAATAATCCACTTGAAATATTTTTCACATTGCATATAAAATATGAAATTTATACAATCAAGTTGAAGTGGAATTCATATGAAAAGATATAATATACTTTATACCTGGGAAGAAATGTCAGATATGGGAAACAGGAGAGACAGAGGATCAAGGAAGCAGCAGTAAACAGAAGGGGAGAGAAATTAGGATAGATAAGAGGAGAGGAGGGATGTTCTGGAATCTTGCTGGGAGTGGGTTGTTGAACTGTTTTTATGCAAAATAAATTGAGAACCTGGTTTGCTATTTATTACTGAAAATAAAGCACAAGTTATTAGGAATGTTTGCAATGCAAGAAGTCTGGGTTGAATTCCCAAACCCAACTTCTGCTTCTGGGTCTGCCCAGAATGGAATGATGTGGAAGCAGTGTTTACAGCTCCTGTGAGAGAGTCTCAACCTCACACATGGGTAACACGACAGAGACTAGGGCCTAGTACTAACTTACTAACATGACCATCTCACATAGTAGGGGGGAAAAACCCCTAAGGCTGGAAAGCTAAATCGAGCATACAACTAAGTTTGGTACAGGGGGCTTGTTTTTCAGTGCAGAAAATAGTGAGAGACCTACTACAGTCCAGGTATGAGATCAGAGCAGAGCAGAAAGCTCCAGAACAAAAAAAAAAAGTCATGATTGCATATTATGAACCACCTGTCTTATGGGTCAGGATCTTTAAAGAACAGTGACAGAGGACACGGTTGGGAACAGAAGACAGCAGGCAAGGGGAAATCTCATCAACACCTTTTTCCATCCCGACATACAGGTTTACCTGCAGTAATTCTTCTGCTGCCCCCACACCTTTATACTGAGATTCCAGAAGTGAAAGACGAGAGTTCAACATCACTGAAACATAAAAGAAATATATATATATACCTGTGACAAAAACAGCAAATTTCAGAATACAAATTGCCAAACCCTATAGTAACAATTTACTTAACACCTATTCTCCAAGACTATGTAGTTAAAACTATTTTACTGTACCATTTTCAGCTTTCACTTCCTCCAAATCAGCCACGTGAACAATCAAATTTTTCTTTTCTTCTTCCAATTCCATTACTTTCCCCTGAAGTAAAATCACTTCTTGCTCCAAAACCATTTGAGAGCTGCTTTCTTTTTCCTCCAGATTCACCTCTCCGTGATCTACAATCTTCTGCAAAATATAAAGCATAAAAAGAGCCAATCAGGAGTGCTCATTCACGACAGAATTAATAGTCAGAGGCCACTGGAAATAGATTTATACCACCCATATCTACAGTAGTTTGTCTGCATGTTCTGCAATTAGCTGGATTTTCCAGTATTTTTATTATCGAAGAATCCATCAACAGGAAAGCAAAGACTGCCCAGCAAAGTCAACACATCTTTAACAAAATGTGTAAAATAATTCAGAAAGATCATGTAGCCCCTGTTCACACTGACTTACAAACATCAGTATTCCGAGGTCAAGGCTGGACACAAAGACACTATAAACTAGAAAGCCTTCCAGCTTTATGAGGTAAAGGATCTGACTGCTCAGCACATAAATTATTCGGAATGACGGTACAGGAAACCAAAGGCAGCATTTCGGTGATTAAATGAACCCCTTAATTGAATTTCCTGGGAGATTATAAATGTTTCTTATCAATATATGTGACAACCTGTTTAGAGAGAACTTATGATTTAGGCTATTCATAAATTACAGAAAATTTATATGTAAACCAACGTGTATTGATTTCTCCGAGGACAATCAATTATAATAATACATTTCTCAGCTGATTTACACATATTCTTTATAGATTTTTTTTTTGGGGGGGGGAGAGTGCTGAACATGGGAGGAGGGCAGCCTTCAAACAGCACAGTCTGCAGTTACTTTTACCTGTGGGTTTTCCACCAGTTCTCAATGGGAAATAGAAACATACTTTCCTTTTGAAAATTATCATAGGAAAAAATGCCTACAGATACTTGGCATGCTTTTTTTGCAGGTATTTTTCCCCTTGAATTTAACAGGTGTAGATATCAAAATGCTTACTCCTTAACGGGCAAAAAATGTACATGTCGTTGATTCTACTTTTAACCAGGTAATGGCTGGGTAGTATTCAGACAGTGATTTATCTGGGTAAATGGCTTCTTTTCTACTGTATCTGTGAATTGAAATACAGACACAGGTCCTTAAAAAAAAAAATCTACCAAAATACAAAACGAATTAGTTAACAAAGAAAGAAAAAGAAAAAAATTCCCTTGAGAACTAAAGAGGGAAATTAATCAGACATTAAAATGTTACTGTTAGGCAAGGATTAGAGCAGGGCTAGGCAACCTTGGTCCTCGAAGGCTGCAACCTAGTCAGGTTTTCAGAATTTCCCCGATGAATAAGAGTGCGATCTGTTTACATGCATGAGGTTGCTCACCCCTGGATTACAGTGTTTCTATAAGGGTCCCAGTGAGACCACTCTGCTCACTGAACTTCGCTGCACAAAAATTCTTACAAGACTTCTCCTGTATTATCCAGCCAACCAGTAGCGTAGCCAGTTTAATTTTTAGATGGGCCTGGAGGTGGACTGGGTGGGCACAGGCCTCGCATTTCCTCTCCACCCGCTACCCCCCCCCCCCCCCCCCCCCGCGACAGCCCCCTGCACATGGTCAGTTCTGGTCATTTTTACTGACCTAAAGCGCCGTTCTCCCTCCAGCACCGGCGATTCCCATAGCCAGCCTTCTGCCAGCGCGCGTCGTCGGAGCCTCTTCTCAGGCGCGTCCCGCCTACTCTGCAACTTCGTTTTCCGCAAAGGTGGGACGCAGGAAGTTGCAGAGTAGGCGGGACATGCCTGAGAAGAGGCCCCGATGACGCACGCTGGCAGAAGGCTGGCTATGGGAATCGCCGGTGCTGGAGGGAGAACGGCACTTCAGGGCAGTAAAAGTGAGCAAACCACGTGGACGGGGAAAGCGGGCAGAGGCTGGGTGGGCCTGGAGCAAAAGTGGCTGGGCCTGGGCCCGTCCAGGCCCACCCGTGGCTACACCCCTGCACCCAACACATCTCCCAACAGGTTAACAGCTTACTTATACTGGGACATGTTCACCACCTTCTTTTCCAAATAAAGTGTTTAGTTCTGCTTTGTCTACTGTTAAATAAAATAAATAAAATTGAAATTTTAAAAAATGTTACATTAAATTTTCTAGAGAATTATCTGACAATCCCATCCACCAAATAAATATGAAGTAGTTAATCCTTAAAAATTTCCTACTGATTTTAGGCGCTAACAGCAGTCAAGCTGCTGCTGGTTTGGGAAGAGACAGGCAATACCCAAAACTTATATACCTGGGAGTTTTCCTGCAACTCTTGCTCAGTAGTGATGACTTTTTTCAACTTCTCCTTTAGGTTCTGCATATCACCTCTGTGCATCTGATCCTGGACATTTTTCTCTGACTCCGTCTCAGCTTGGACTCTCCTTGCCTCCTCCAACTGCTCCTTAAGACTCTGCACCTCCTCTCTGTGCTTCTGATCCTGAAGCTCTCTCTCAGACTTCAGTTCAACGTGGACCGTCTCCGTCTCCTCCAACTGCTTCTTAAGACTCTGCACCTCCTCTCTATGCTGATCCTGAAGCTCTCTCTCAGACTTCAGTTCAGCGTGGACCGTCTCCGCCTCCTCCAACTGCTTCTTAAGACTCTGCACCTCCTCGCTGTGCTTCCGATCCTGAAGCTCTCTCTCAGACTTCAGTTCAACGTGGACCGTCTCTGCCTCCTCCAACTGCTCCTTAAGGTTCTGCACCTCCTCTCCATACTTTTGTTCCTGGATGTTCCTCTCAGACTCCACATTAGCACAGACTCTCTTTGCCTCTTCTAACTGCTCCTTTAAACTCTGCATCTCACCCTGCAGTTGGTGAAATAATTGTTCCTTCTCTTTCATGTCCACTTCTGATTTTTCCACCATGGTCTTAGAAGCTTGTCTTTCTGTGTCCAGCTCAACTTTCAGGGATCTCGCCTCATCCTCCATCTTACGTAATTGCTGCGATAGAATCTGTAGAAATCGGGAGATAAAAAAAATACAATCAATAAGCGTTCTAACCAGAAGTAAAGGGCCTATATTCCAGGATACACACACATATGCACATCCACAAATATGCATGGAGCTGAAAAATACCTCATATCCCTGTTAATTCCTCCCTTCCATCCCAACATGTCCTGAAAATTAGGTGTGGATAAGACACCGAATTCCAAAGTTATTTGAGGGCGTAAAGATACTCATGCACGCACTGATCTTGTAAACCTTCTTCCCTTTCGTAAACTATTCAAAATGAGCTCTATAAGAGTTTTTAGCTGGTCAAAACATGACAGCAGATATCATCTGCAAAGGTATAAAATACAAGACCTCCTATGCATCCAGTTTCTCCTTTTTTGGTCAGCCAGCTTTGGAACACTCTGCCAAGATCCATCCGAACAATCAACGACCATCTACCATTCAGAAAAATGTTGAAGACCCATCTCTTCAAGAAAGCTTACCCTAATGACCCAACTTAACTTTTTAAGCCCACCCACATGATTCCTGCCCCGACGATTATTATACCTTTGACCATGAGGCATATTTTCAAAGCACTTAGCCTTCCAAAGTTCCACAGGTTTATTTATGACATTTATATCCCACAATATTCCCGCCCATGGGCAGGCTCAATGTGGCGTACAGATAATAGCAAGACAAGGGATCTATTGTACAAGGTCTAAATGCCAACTCAGGTGACATTAATAAATCTTTTTTTTTCTCATAAAAATAACTAAGGATTATTAGTTATTTTTCTAAGAAAACTATTTAGAAAACATTTAGGGGAGAGCTTTGTTTTGTGTCCATGAGGCAGTGCAGTAAAAACAAAAATTAAGGAGCTGGGGAGACTGCTGTGCGTGGCAGGGCCGCACATTCTCAGAAATTTTCACTAAGTTCCGAGCTCTGGGAGAGCTATTTCATCCTGTCACCATTAGATAACATCACCCACTTCTATGCCTGATTACATTTAACGACAATTAATGTGTGTTACTTATGGACTTAAACTTCACTTTCCAGAAACAGCGTTACAGAAAAATACCAGTTTCAAGCCCATCGTCATGTACCTTGGATGATTGATCTTAGGCATCGCATTCCTAACATGGTAATATCTAACAATAGCTCACAATTTGAGAGTCCTCAATTCCATAAACCATTACTTTTGTCATACAACACTTTGTCTTCATCCTCCTAAAGTCAGTGGCCTTATTGAGAGCAGCGTCATAGACATGAAAATTCTTCCAGGGCCATCTGAAGACTCCAGTTTAGGCCCTTATCTTGATGAGTGACAGCTACTCAACTTGAAACATGGTCTCATATGAGCACAAAAACTCAAAACTGTAAGCTATGGACAGAGATTAGGTCCATAAAAGATTCATAATTTATGCAGGCAAAAAGTGTATTATGATTTATATTTTTGGTGGTAAGTACTGGGTAAAATTAAAGAAATAAAAGAGAGCTTGCTGTGTGTCAATAACGTGACATATATGGGCAAACAATAAAGCATACTAGAGCAGCACTTCCCAAACTGTGGGTTGCACCTCCCCCCCCCCCCCATGCTGTGTTTGGGATTGGGGGGGGGGGGGATCACAGTTGGAAAACGTTTCAGCAGTACTGTGCTAGAGGTGCCTCTTCATCCACTCCATCAGAATCAACTTTTAACATCTAAGCACAAGAACGAAAAATAAACTAGGCTGGAAACTTTTCATTGCGATATCAGAGGATCTTAACATGAATGCGCATTTGTTAGGACACCTTAAAAAATTTAGTGTGTGCAAAATTGATTTAATGGATCAAAGTTCAAGGCAGGTTTATTAACAATGTTGAGGAATACTAAGGAAAAAGAATCTACCGTGCAGTTGATTGATTAGTTTTCCTTTTTAGTTAAAATAACCAAAGGAAAACTAATCAATCAACTGCATGGTAGATTCTTTTTCCTTAGTATTCCTCAACATTGTTAATAAACCTGCCTTGAACTTTGATCCATCCTGAAGCCCCCTGTAAAGTAAAACTGTTGAGAACTGAAAGCTGTACCCTGACTTTGAATTAGTTAGGACTGAGTGATGTGAGGAGACGGTTAAAAAAAAAATTTGCCCTCTCCTCACCACGGTAGAAAAAGAACTGAGGAGACAGTGTTCTCGCAGCAGGTGGGAAGGCACTCACGCAATCGTGCTGGAGCGTGTCTCACGCTCCACAAGCTCTGTTTAGACTTTTGTAATTCTCGACTGGGCGACGTGGGTCAGCGACACCCACTTGTGAGAATATATAAGCCTGCTTGTCCTCTGAGAAACCTTATTACTGAAGCCCTTTATAAAATGAATGGCAAACAGATTTCCGGTTAGTCAACAGCACTTTCTGTCCACATGTAGAAGACTTCAGGAATGCACAATTAGGACTTAGTTTGCGCATGCTCTCAGAAAAATAAACCTATCGGTTAATGACCTAGAGCTTACCAGAAAAATCAGAGTAGCCAAAGCCAACTTACTACTACTACTTATCATTTCTAAAGCGCTACTAGACATACACAGCGCTGTACACTTGAACATGAAGAGACAGTCCCTGCTCGACAGAGCTTACAATCTAATTAGGACAGACAAACAGGGCAAACAAGAGGTAAGGGAATATTAAAGTGAGGATGATAAAATAAGGGTTCTGAACAAGTGAATAAGGGTTAGGAGTTAAAAGCAGCATCAAAAAGGTGGGCTTTTAGCTTAGATTTGAAGACGGCCAGAGATGGAGCTTGACGTACGGGCTCAGGAAGTCTATTCCAGGCATACGGTGCAGCAAGATAAACGGAACGAAGTCTGGAGTTAGCAGTGGAGGAGAAGGGTGCAGATAATTTAATTTACTGGGGCCATCTGTTTAAGAGTTAAATAACTTCTCTTCCTCCCTTCACCCTCCCCATTTATTCTCTCATCCTTCATCGGATATAGGTAGTTACAGGGCTCTAAGGTTTGCTCAGATATACAATTCTACTTTAGGGTACTTTTGTGTTGTAGCTGTAAACAGAAATCTCAAGCAAATAAAGTCTGTATGAAAGCTTTTATAGGACCAACATAAGCACTACAGATGCTATTCAATTCAGCAAAACTAAATATTTCATAGAACTTGGTGAACAATTAGTGGATATCTAACATGTTTCACTTTAGAATTCACAGCACTAAAAAAAAAAAAAAAAAAAAAACATACTGTGGGCTGAAAACCCACTAGTTTCCAAATCATGCTTCAAAAGACTGATCGAGCGTGTCTATATAGTTTTATAACTATACCACGTAGCATATTCTTCCATTTTTATTCAAATTGATTTCCAGTACAAAAGAAAAGAAGAAACAGAGAAACGGGAGGTACAAAAATGAGGGAAAACAACACAAGGACATGTACTACTACTACTACTTAACATTTCTAAAGCGCTACTAGGGTTACGCAGCGCTGTACAGTTTAACATGGAAGGACGGTCCCTGCTCGAAGAGCTTACAATCTAAAAAGACAAATGTACAGTTAATCCTATAGGTCAGACAGATTGGGGCAACCTATATGTTTGAAAGGTTAGGTTCCGAATGCAGCATTGAAGAGGTGAGCTTTAAGCAAGGATTTGAAGATGGGTAGAGAGGGGGCTTGGCGTAGGGATTCAGGAAGACTGTTCCAGGCATAGGGTGAAGCAAGGGAAAATGAGCGGAGCCTGGAATTGGCAATGGTGGAGAAGGGTACTGAGAAGAGGGATTTGTCATGTGAGCGGAGGATACGAGCAGGAACGTAGGGGGAGATGAGGGTAGAGAGGTAGGGTGGAGCAGCAGAGTGAGTGCATTTGTAAGTAAGGAGGAGAAGCTTGAATTGGATGCGGTATCTGATCGGAAGCCAGTGAAGCGACTTGAGGAGAGGGGTGATATGAGTATATCGGTTCTGGCGGAATATGAGACGTGCGGCAGAGTTCTGAATGGATTGAAGGGGGGATAGATGGCTGAGTGGGAGGCCAGAGAGGAGCAAGTTGCAGTAGTCGAGACGAGAGGTGATGAGAGCGTGGACGAGAGTTCGGGTGGTGTGCTCAGAGAGGAAAGGGCGAATTTTGTTGATGTTGAAAAGGAAGAAGCGACAGGTTTTGGTAGTCTGCTGGATATGCGCAGAGAAGGAGAGGGAGGAGTCGAAGATGACCCCGAGGTTGTGGGGAGATGAGACAGGGAGGATGAGGGTGCCATCAACTGAGATAGAGAGTGGGGGAAGAAGAGAAGTGGGCTTAGGTGGAAAGACATGTGACCACAATACCTGTTTCTGATGATCGGCATTCTCTAACTCCTGCTGCAACATCTCCACCACTCGAGCGCGTGCGAGCAGTGCCTCTTCCTGCTCTTCCTCCTTCCTCTGCAGGGCCTTCAATGCCTGAGGGAGAGACGCTGGTTATAATACCTCACACAATGCTACTACTTTACAGTATCTGTATAGGAACAGCAGTCCGTAACACCATTTGGGTTTTAAACGTGCAGAATGTCTACATCCTGATTTTACAGCCAGGGTGTTACACACTTCTAAAACTAAGAAATGAATATGACAAGGAGACATGATCTTGATATGTTTTGTGTGGAACAGAGGCATGCCTAAAAAATAAACACATATTCCCCATTTCAGATGGAGAATGTACAGCTATGTCAAATCACAGAATTCCTCATATGTAGTGGAGGTTTTCAGCACCCTAAAAGTGTGCGTGTGTGTATAGGTTTGCTGTGTTTGTAGATTTAACCTACTAAAAAGAAAGTTTCAAGTTTATTAAGGGACTTTCTATCCTGCTCATCAATTACATGTCTGAGTGGTGTACAATCTAATAAGAAAAGTCAGGCAAACAAAACAAGATAAACGATGGGGTTGACGCAATAGGAACCTGAGTAGAACTACAACTGCAAATAGGAAATGATGTGGAAGGAATTTTATGTCATGTTGAGGGTTTTCATGGAGTGGAGTAGCAGTGTAGTGGTTACAGCACTGGGCTAGCAACCAGGGAAGTCAGGGTTCAAATCCCACAGCAGCTCCTTGTGATCTTGGGCAAGTCACTTAACCCTCCCATTACCTCTTGGGCAAGTCACTTAACCCTTTACCTCGGGTACAAACTTAGATTTCCAGGGACAGGAGAATACCTACTGAACCTGAAAAGTATCTTGAAATGAATTACAACTGAAAAAGGCATGAGTGAAATCTCCATTCCTCTTCCCCATCCCTCCCTGCCTTACCAAAGTTTACTAAAGTTGTGTTTTTTTAGTAACCGATAAAACCACGCATACATTTTTGGGTGGCACAGAGACTAGATCTTCAGAGTCAACTTGTGAATTCTTTGCTTCGGTCTTCACCGAAGATGATGTGGGGGAGATACCAGTGCAAGAAATGGTATTCAATGCTGATAAGTTGGAGAAACAAACAAATCTCCATAAACCCAGAAGATGTAATAGAGCAATTTAACAACTGAAGAGTAGCAAATCTCATGGACCAGATGGTACACATCCCAGAGTACTGACAGAACTGAAAAATGAACTTGCAGAGCTATTGTTAGCAATATGTCATTTATCTTTAAAATCAAGCATGGTAACGGAAGATTGGAGGGTGGCCAACGTAACGCTAATTTTTTTTAAAGGGTTCCAGAGTTGATTTGGGAAATTATAGACCCATGAGCCCGACATTGGTGCCAGGCAAAATGGTAGAGACTATTATAAAGAACAAAATTACAGAGCATACACAAAGGCATGGATTAATAAGACAGAGCCAACTTGGTTTTTAGACAAGGGAAATCTTGCCTCACCAATCTGCTGCATTTCTTTGAAGGAATGAATAAACGTGTGGATGAATGTGAGTCAGTCAATATTGTGTATCTGAATTTTCAAAAGGCATTTGACAAAGTACCTCATGAACAACTCCGGAGGAAATTAGAAAGTCATGGGATAGGAGGTAAAGTCCTAGTATGGATTAAGAACTGAGAGTAGGGTTAAATATGGGATAGGAGGTAAAGTCCTAGTATGGATTAAGAACTGAGAGTAGGGTTAAATAGTCAGTATTCTGAAAGGAGAAATGCAAATAGTGGGGTTCCCCAGAGGTCTGTGCTGAGACTGTGCTAGGACTGCTAATTTCTAAGAAACAAGATGGCAAGCAATCTGCAAAATCCAACGTGGAGACAAACAAAGCAGATCAATCAGTGATATGGTTCAAAACTTTATTTTCAGAGATTTGCCCGACACAGACTGTGTTTCGCCCACAAGGGCTGCGTCAGGGGCTAATAGTCCAAGCAGGACATGAGACTGAAACGTAAAAAACCAGCAGGGTGCTTTCCTCAATCAAGGTGAGGACATCAGCTCAATACACAGGGTAAGTCCGGTCGCATCTCTCAGCTGCTGGAAAGCACCCTGCTGTTTTTTTTCCAGCAGCTGAGAGATAAAGTTTTGAACCATATGGTAAAATTATGTATAATCATACCTGATAATTTTCTTTCCATTAATCATAGCTGATCAATCCATAGACTGGTGGGTTGTGTCCATCTACCAGCAGGTGGAGATAGAGAGCAAACTTTTGCCTCCCTATATGTGGTCATGTGCTGCCGGAAACTCCTCAGTATGTCGATATCAAAGCTCCATCCGCAGGACTCAGCACTTAGAGAATTACACCCACGAAGGGACACTCTGCCCAGCTCACCACCGCCGAAACGGGGGAGGGGAATTAACCCAGCTCATCCCCACACAAGTGGGGGAGGGGAATCCGTCCAGCTCATCCCCGCGGAGCGGGGGAGGGACACCACACCCGCCGATGCGGGGGGATCTGGCTTATCCTGCAACCGCAACCGCGGGAGGAGCTGACTGACCCTAACACCGCCGAAGCGGGAGGGGTACAAAGCTGCCCTACAGCCGCACGAAGCGGGAGGGAGTGCCGGCAGAATTTATGTCTCAATCCAGCCCCGTAAAACGGAGGGGAGAGGAATGCAGCAGCTCACTGTAACACAAACTCGTCTCAACTCTTGAAGAATCCAAGTGAAAGAAGAACTTGAACACGAAGTCCTCCTGAAGTAACTGAAGGCTAAACTTGAACCTAAAATTCAACCAGAATATAAACAGTACAGATATCTGGGAGGGGCTATGGATTGATCAGCTATGATTAATGGAAAGAAAATTATCAGGTATGATTATACATAATTTTACCTTCCATATCATCAAGCTGATCAATCCATAGACTGGTGGGATGTACCGAAGCAGTACTCACCCAGGGCGGGACATAGAAATCCCTGACCTCAACACTGAAGCTCCAAACCGGGCCTCCGCCCGTGCAGCCACAGTCAAACGGTAATGCTTGGAGAATGTATAAGCCGAAGCCCAAGTTGCCGCCTTGCATATCTCTTCCAAGGAGACGGATCCGGCCTCTGCCATCGAGGCCGCCTGAGCTCTCGTGGAGTGAGCCTTCAGCTGGATAGGCGGCACCTTCCCCGCGGCCACATAAGCCGCTGCAATGGCTTCCTTGACCCATCTTGCCACTGTAGGCTTAGCAGCCTGCAGACCCTTACGAGGACCTGCAAACAGGACAAACAGATGATCCGATTTCCGGAAATCATTGGTCACTTCCAAGTATCTGATGATGACTCGTCTCACATCCAGATATTCAAGAGCGGACTCCTCTGGGTAGTCCTCCCTACGAAAGTAAGGGAGACAGAGCTGCTGATTCACATGGAAGCGAGAACCAATCTTGGGCAGGAAGGCAGGCACTGTGCGAATAGTCACTCCTGCCTCAGTGAACTGCAGAAAAGGCTCTCGACATGAGAGCGCCTGGAGCTCGGAAACTCTTCTGGCTGAAGTGATAGCCACCAAAAGACTGCTTTCAACGTCAGGTCTTTCAGAGATGCCCTCGACAAGGGTTCCAAAGGCGGCTTCTGCAATGCTCTTAGCACCAGGTTGAGATTCCACGCAGGCACCACTGAGTGCAGAGGAGGGCGCAGGTGATTAACTCCCTTGAGAAAGCGCACCACATCTGGCTGCGAAGCCAGGGAAGCACCCTTCAGGCGGCCCCTGAAGCAAGCCAGAGCCGCTACCTGGACTTTAAGGGAACTGAGCGACAGGCCTTTCTCCAGACCTTCTTGCAGGAACGCCAACACTGAAGAAATTGGAGCAGTGAAGGGAGAAAGTGAGCCTGCTTCACACCATGCTGCAAAGATACGCCAAACCCTGGCGTAAGCAGTAGAAGTAGAGCGCTTCCTCGCTCTCAGCATAGTGGCGATGACCTTGTCTGAGAAGCCCTTCTTCCTCAGACGCTGCCGCTCAATAGCCAGGCCGTAAGACCAAAGGGAGAGGGATACTCCATCACCACGGGACCCTGATGTAACAGGCCCTGCTCCACTGACAACCGCAGAGGATCGTCGACTGAGAGCCTGAACAAGTCCGCATACCAGGGACGTCTGGGTCAATCCGGACCCACCAGGATTACCCTGCCGGGATGCTTTGCCACCCGGTCTAGCACCCTGCCCAACATGGGCCAGGGCGGGAACACATAGAGGAGCTCTTGTGTCGGCCACTGTTGGAGAAGAGCATCTACTCCCAGGGATCGAGGGTCCCGTCCTCTGCTGAAAAAGCGCGGCACTTGGCCATTGGCCGATGACGCCATCAGATCTAGGCTCGGCTGGCCCCAGCGCTTCGTGATGTCCAAGAACGCCTGAGCAGATAGTTGCCACTCTCCGGGCTCCAAGGTATGGCGACTGAGAAAGTCCGCCTTGACATTCATGACTCCGGCAATGTGGGCCGCTGAAAGCTGCTCCAGGTTCGCTTCCGCCCACTGGCAAAGACTCATAGCCTCCTGGCTAGAGGGGCGCTCTTGGTACCTCCCTGGCGGTTGATATAGGCCACAGCCGTGGCATTGTCCGACAGGACCCGTACAGGCTTCAACACCAGTACCGGGATGAACTCCAATAACACCAACCGAATGGCTCTGAGTTCCAGGAGGTTGATAGACCACTTGCCTCTGCAGGAGACTAGAGCCCCTGCGCTGTCCTTCCCAAGCAGTGGGCTCCCCAGCCCATCAAAGAGGCGTCTGTCGTGACGACAATCCACTCCGGGGTCACCAGAGGCAATCCTGCAGACAACTTGTCTGTCTGCGTCCACCAGCTCAGCGCCTTGCGCACTGCTGGGTCCACGGGAAGGCGCACAGCATAATCCTCCGACATCGGAGTCCAGCGCAGCAGCAGAGATAGCTGTAGTGGTCTCATATGAGCCCTGGCCCAGGGCACTACTTCCATCGTGGCCGTCATAGAGCCCAACAGCTGCACGTAGTCCCAAGCCCGAATAGGAGAGGCTACTAGGAACTAGTCCACCTGAGCCTGAAGCTTGACAATCCGATTGTCTGGCAGGAACACTCTGCCCACTTGGGTGTCGAATCGAACTCCCAGATACACCAGGGACTGAGTCGGGCGCAGCTGGCTCTTCTTCCAGTTGATGATCCATCCCAGGGAGCTCAAAAGAGCAACTACCCGGTCCATAGCTTTGCCACACTCTGCATAAGAGGGGGCTCGGATCAACCAGTCGTCCAGATAAGGATGGACTTGTACTCCTTCCTTTAGCAGGAAGGCCGCTATGACCCCCATTACTTTGGAAAAGGTCCGCGGAGCAGTAGCCAACCCGAAAGGGAGGGCTCTGAACTGGAAGTGTCGTCTCAGGACTGTAAAACGCAGAAAGCGTTGGAGAGGAGGCCAGATGGGAATATGCAGGTACGCTTCCTTGATGTCCAAGGAAGCCAAGAACTCTCCTGCCTTCACTGCCGCTATAACAGAGCGGAGAGTCTCCATGCGAAAGTGCCTCACTTTCCAGGCCCGATTGACCCCTTTGAGGTCGAGGATAGGCCGGACAGAACCTCCTTTCTTTGGAACCACAAAGTAAATGGAGTAACGTCCCTTGCCAATCTGATTTTTTGGCACCGGAACGACCGCACCCAGGCGGATCAGGTTGTCCAAGGTCTGCTGCACTACCACAGCTTGACCGGAGACTTGCAGGGAGAGAGTACAAACCCGTCTCTTAAGGGTTGGCAGAACTCTAGCTTGTAGCCGTCTCTGATGACTTCCAGCACCCACGCGTCTGAAGTTATAGTGGTCCACTCGCCCAGAAACGAGGACAGCCGTCCTCCAATCTGCACTGGGGCGTGGACCAAGACCCCGTCATTGGGTACGAGACCCTGGGGGAGGACCGGAGGGAGCACCTCCGGGACGGCGGTCTCTGCGAAAGGAATGCTGCTTGGGGGAGAAATTCCTCTTGAAGGAAGAGGGGGCAGAGGAACCCGACTTGCCCGGGCGGTACCGATGGGCTTCCTGCAACCGTCCTCTGGAGGTATCGGGACGAATACTAACCCGAGCCCTGACCTCTGGTAATTTCTTGCCCTTAGACGTGCCGAGATCGGTCACGATTTTGTCCAGCTCGACCCCAAAGAGCAGCTTGCCTTTAAAAGGCAGTCTAGCCAGGCGGGATTTAGAGGCGTGGTCAGCAGACCAATGTTTCAGCCAAAGCCACCGCCACGCAGAGACTGTCTGAGCCATGCCTTTAGCTGAGGCTCTCCAGACATCATACAGCAAGTCTGCCAAATAGGCTAAGCCCGATTCCAGGGCCGGCCAATCAGCCCTCAAGGAATGATCCGAGGGGGAAGCCCGCTGCACCATAGTCCGGCACGCCCTGGCCACATAGGAGCCGCAAACTGAGGCCTGCAAACTTAAAGCAGCTGCCTCAAAGGACGACCTTAAGGCCGCCTCCAATCTTCTGTCTTGGGCGTCCTTTAGGGCCGTGCCACCTTCCACCGGCAACGCTGTTTTCTTAGTCACCGCAGTGATTAAAGAATCCACGGTAGGCCACAGATAGGCCTCACGTTCACTCACAGCCAAAGGATAGAGGCGGGACATAGCCCTAGCCACTTTAAGGCTCGTTTCCGGGACATCCCATTGAGCCGCAATTAAGGTGTGCATGGCATCATGCACGTGGAAGGTTCTAGGCGGGCGCTTCGTCCCCAGCATAATGGCAGAGCCAACAGGGGCTGAGGGAGAGACGTCCTCCGGAGAGGAAATCTTCAAAGTGTCCATGGCCTGTAACAACAGGTTGGGCAAATCCTCTGGGCTAAAAAGCCGCGCTGCAGAGGGGTCATCCGCTCCATCCGAGCGGGGATCTATCTCCTCCAAGGAATCCGCAAAGGATCGTTGGGAGACCTCAGACACGCTGCCCTCATCTACATCGGAGGAGACAAAAGTCCTCCAAGGCCTGGAAATCAACCCGAGGGCGTTTACCTCTGGGAACCTCAACCTCTTTATCCGAAGAGGGAGCAGGGGCAGCGTTTTGCATGAGGAAAGCCTGATGCAGCAGCAAAACAAACTCGGGGGAGAAACCCCCCAGACTGTGCACTTCCGCAGCCTGGGCAACAGCCCTAGACGCACTCTCAACCGGCGCTCGCAATAGCGGGGGAGAGACATGCTGTGCATCCAAAATGGCGTCCGGCGCGAAACTCCGTGAAGGAGCCGCGCGGGAAGAACGGCGCTTAACTTTAGCCGCTTTTGTGCCGTCGCCCAAATTAAGGGCGTTCATGGCATTAATGTCTCCAACCTCAAGGGCGGCCCCGAAGAAGCCGTCCGAGCCGCGTGGCCGGCCAAGATGGCGGAGGCGAGGAGCGGGGGATGGGCGTTTATGGCGGGAAAAAACCGCCACGCCGGAGGAACGACCGGGACATTCATCGGTCACTAAACTATCACCCATCAAGGGCGAATCAGGTTGTAAAACCCCCGCATCCCCTCTAGAAGCGCTCCAGCGATCCGGGGAGCGACCCTTTGCGCCCTCGCCCTCCGACGCCATTGCCACGAGGAGAAGAATCGGGGAACCCCCTGCCCGCTATAAAAAGGTAAAATTACCTGCTTGCCGCTCCGAGCTGTAACGAACTGGTGTCCCAGTGAGTAGCTGCAATGAACGTTTAAAGAAACGTCGAATTAAACGCCTTTAAAGACGTTTAAAATTTTTTTTTTTTTTTTTTTAAACGGAGCCAGCGGGAGGGGGGAGAAAAGGAGGGACCTGGCACCACCAGGTTTGCACTTGCTCAAAAGAGCCCTCAACCCCAGGCCTCAACAAAACCTAAGGATTAGGCTTGGAGGCCTAGCCAGAGCTGCTGCTGTGTGTGACCACCACCTGCTGAGATAGAGAACATACTGAGGAGTTTCCGGCAGCACATGACCACATATAGGGAGGCAAAAGTTTGCTCTCTATCTCCACCTGCTGGTAGATGGACACAACCCACCAGTCTATGGATTGATCAGCTTGATGATATGGAACAATGATTGATCTGCTTTGTTTGTCTCCACTGTTAATTTCTAACACATTTATAAATGATCTAGAGATGGGAATAACTAGCTATTCAAAGTTGTTAGATCTCACGAGGATTGTGAAAAATTGCAAGAGGACCTTACGAGACTGGGCACACCAATGGCAAATGACGTTTAAAGTGAACAAATGCAAAGTAACATAACATAGTAATATAGTAAATGACGGATGCACGTGGGAAAGAGGAACCCAAAATATAGCTACGTTAGGAGTCACCACCCAGGAAAAGGATCTAGATGTCATTGTTGATGATACGTTGAAACCCTCTGCTCAGTGTGTAGCTGTGGCTAAGAAAGCAAACAGAATCCTAGGAATCATCAGGAAAAGAATGGAAAACAAGTTAGATTGTATTGCTCCATGTGCAACTACACCTCGAATACTGTGTACAATTCTGGTCATCGGATCTCAAAAATGATACAGCAGAATTAGAAAAGGTACAGAGAAGGGTGACAAAAATGATAAAGAAGATGGGACGACTTCCTCATGAGGAAAGACTCGAGTGGCTAGGGCTCTTTAGCTTCGAGAAGAGATGACTGAGTGGAGATATGATAAAGGTCTATAAATACTGAGTGGAGTGGAATGGGTAGACATGAATCGTTCACGCACCCTTTCCAAAAATAATAGGACTAGTGGGCACACAATGAAACTACAAAGCAGGAAATTTAAAACAAACTGGAAAATATATTTCTTCACTGACCGTGTCATTAAACTCTGGAATTTGTTGCCAGAGAATTTGGTAAAAGCAGTTAGCTTGGTGGGATTTTAAAAAGGTTTGGCTAATTAAAGTCAATAAATATTTATTAAGATGGACCGGAAAATCCACTTATTTCTAGGATAAAGCAGCACAAAATCTGTTTTACTCTTTTGGGATCTTGCCCTGTACGTGTGACCTGGATTGGCCACTGTTGAAAACAGGATACTGTGCTTGCTGGACCTTCGGTCTGTCCCAGTATGGCAACTTATGTTCAGATCTGACAATGAAGTAGATACAGGGAAGATTATTTGGACATCATCTGTGTAAATATAATATGAGAGAGCCAAGAATTTGAGTTCAATGATTAATGAACTAAAGAAAATGTTAAACAAGAGAGGAGAAAGCAGCAGATCTCGGGGAACTACACACCCAGAAAATGAAGTGAAGGAAATCTCAGATTGCCTTTTGACTGCTTAACTGCAATTCAAACAAGTGGGGGCTCATTTTCAAAGCACTTAGACTTACAAAGTTCCATAGGTTAAAATGTAACTTTGTAAGTCTAAGTGCTTTGAAAATATGCCTCATAGTAACCCAGGTTAGAACTGAACCAACAATACCTATCGACTAACTTATGTAATAATAGCTTGTGCTTTACCAAATCAAAACAACCGAGCGGTCTAACTGCATTCACACTGTAGGAGTACCTTTATCCAGCAGTGTACTAAGTTCTCTGAAGAGTGCCAAAAGACAAGTTTCAGTACTGGTTCTGACCACATCCTCCAGCAACAGACTCCACAGCTTAATTATGTTTTATGTGAAAAAAAGAGTTTGTAATAAAACTGTACCGAATAGCTTATTTTACTATTTGGCCGAATATGAATAATGACAAATATTATTTAGCCGAATACGAATAATAGGCATTGAACCTTAACAAATAATAAAAGAAGCAAAATGAAATCAGGGCTAGATTATATATATGGCGCCTGAAAAATCTGCGCAGAACAAAAATATGTGTAGGCGTATTCTGTAAAGTACGCCAAAATCTAGGCTAAAATCCCACCTTTTTGATGCTGCTTTTAACTCCTTAACCCTTACTCACTTGTTCAGTACTCATGTTTTATCATTCCCACCTTAGTAATTCCCTTCTCTCTTATTTGTCCTGTTTGTCTGTCCTAATTAGATTGTAAGCTCTGTCAAGCAGGGACTGTTTTGTTTGTTTGTTTTTTTTAATTTGTACCCCGCACTTTTTCACACTCATGGCAGGCTCAATGCGGCAGGCAATGGAGGGTTAAGTGACTTGCCCAGAGTCACAAGGAGCTGCCTGGGCCGGGAATCGAACTCAGTTCCTCAGTTCCCCAGGACCAAAGTCCACCACCCTAACCACTAGGCCACTCCTCCACTCAAATAATAGTTCTCTTTATGTCCAGTGTACAGCGCTGCGTACGTCTAGTAGCGCTATAGAAATAATAAGTAATAGTAGTAAATTTTATAGAATAGGCTTAAATTTCTATGTGGGATATAGAATATGCCGAGCAGCTCTCTATCTGACCAAATTTGGTCACATCCATTTAGGCCATGTTTTACTTGGTGTAAATTCCGATGCCTAAATTAGGTGCAGATTGGGTGTTTTCTATAATAATGAACATAGATTTCAGAAATGCCCAAACACAGCCCATGGCCACCCCCTCTTTCAACTATGCAACTTAGAATTTAAGCTTAATACATTACAGAATACACTTAGCGAGTTGTACGCATAAATCTTGTATATTCCTTCCCATGTTAGGCCTATTACTAAGGGCTAAGGCCTGTACTAAGGCCTCAGTTTGGTTCTCACAAGATGGCCTAACAAGTTAGCATCTTTGCAACATACAATGCTTTTCTCAGGAGCTGAGATCATGCCTTTCATATAAGGTAACCTTGGCAGTTGCTGACAGGCTGGGGACACAGTGTGAGCCTAACATGTCCAGAATGTTTCATTTGGGGAGATAGACAGAGAGAGGACACAAGGGTATTGTTCTGGTTGTGCACACTATACAGATAATTAGCCAATGGTCACCAAGTGTGCATGTGCACATGTCAGGAGAGACTGATATACCCATATATGGTACAGGCTACCTTCTGATTCCAGTTTAGGGGAAATCACATGATTTATGAGAAATGTAACTTTCAACAGTATATATGTAATGTCCGGGACAGTGTTAGCTGAGCAGTGTTTTGTTATTCAGAATGCGTGCTGCGGACTGACAACCTGCTCCAGGGAGAGAACTATTATTTGTATTTGGCTCTGTGAGAAACCAATAAAGGTAATTACTGGTTGCGCCTAACGGAGTATAAGTTCTCTTTCTTCTTATTATTTTTTTCCTGTGTTTCCCCCCTCCCTGTGAGGGCTAAGGGACGGGAGGAAGTAACACAATCTCAAGTAATGCCAACTACTGCTAATTGCTTATTAACATCCAATTAACAGTGCTGATTAGATAGTGAACTAATTAAGTTATGCGCATTGTTATAGAATACGCTTTGATTTCTGCATGGAAATTCAGGCGCCATATATAGAATCCCAGGGCAAATTTTTATTTCAGTAGAATTTAGCACAGTAGAGCCCTGGATTATTTGTATTCGAATTTAAATCACTATTTGGCTGAACTTGAATAATGTATTTGGGGCTGAATCGAACTGAATATGAATACTCAGAAAAGTCCTAGTTTCTATGATTTGTTTTCCAACTGTTGGTCATTAATTTTACAGTGTTCATGTAGAAGGTTAAAACAACTGTTCCCTATTTAACCATTCCACCCCACACCTGATTTTATACATTTCTATCATATCCCCTTCTCAATTAGATCTTTCTCAAGCTGAAGAGCTCTAACCTGTTCATCATAAGAGAAGTGTTCTATCCTCTTTATTGTTTTTGCTGCCCATCTCTAGTTGCACTATGGTGGCAATTATGTTGCACACCATCCACACACACAAAAAAACATGTTTGAGCTTGATGGTACTCTATTGTTTTGTTTTTATTACATTTGTACCCCGTACTTTCCCACTCATGGCAGGCTCAATGCGGCTTACATGGGGCAATGGAGGGTTAAGTGACTTGCCCAGAGTCACAAGGAGCTGCCTGTGCCTGAAGTGGGAATCGAACTCAGTTCCTCAGTTCCCCAGGACCAAAGTCCACCACCCTAACCACTAGGCCACTCCTCCACTGTTGCTACTATTTGAGATTCTACATGGAATGTTGCTATTCCACTAGCAACATTCCATGTAGAAGTCGGCCCTTGCAGATCACCAATGTGGCCGCGCAGGCTTCTGCTTCTGTGAGTCTGACGTCCTGCACGTACGTGCAGGACGTCAGACTCACAGAAACAGAAGCATGCGCAGCCTTCTACATGGAATGTTGCTAGTGGAATAGCAACATTCCATGTAAAATCTCCAATAGTAGCAACATTCCATGTAAAATCTCCAATAGTAGCAACATTCCATGTAGAATCTCCAATAGTATCTATTTTATTTTTGTTACATTTGTACCCTGTGCTTTCCCACTCATGGCAGGCTCAATGCGGCTTACATGGGGCAATGGAGGGTTAAGTGACTTGTCCAGAGTGACAAGGAGCTGCCTGTGCCGGGAATCGAACTCAGTTCCTCAGTTCCCCAGAACCAAAGTCCACCACCCTAACCACTAGGCCACTCCTCCAATGTTCTTAAATACCGAGCTACAGTTACAGGGATGCATAACAATTTTAAAACTAACATATATACAATAAACTTCACATGCTGAAATACAGGCAGCCAGTGTGCAGAGACTTTAGTATAGACATCATATGATCTCTTCTACAATATCCCATGAGTATTCTACCAACTGAAGTTTGTGCAAACTACAACACCCTCCCAGAACTCGCAGGTAGTCCCAAGTATAATGCAATGCAGTAATCTAAATGACATAGAACAATACTGAACAAAAATCTTCATAAGGCAGTAAATATTGCAAAACGTTGTAAAATTCTCAATTTAAAAAATACAATGCTAACCACTTTCTTAATCTGATACACAGATCTATTAAACTAACACCTCCTGAGATCCAGAAAGCTTTCTAAACCCGGATACACTGGGGCCAACATTCAGAAGGCGGGAGGTAGCCGGGCTGCCTCCCGCGGTCAGCACTGAGCCTGAATGTTCAACGCTGGGCCGTTTCTGGTGACCGGCTTTGAAACTCAGTTTTATTTTTGGCTGGTTTCAACTTGACTGGCCAAGCTGAAATTTAGTGCTGGCCGGTTAAGTTGGAACCGGCCAAATATAGGCCTGCTGTTCACATGGCCAGATTTGGCGATGTGTATAGCTGGTTATATTGAGTGATATAACCAGGTACCCGCTAAAGCGCTAAGTAGCAATATTCGGTGGGAGAGAGCTGGCCATCTCCTGCTGAATATCGCCAGAAAACCAGCTAAGTGCCTCTTAAACTGGCCAGGTGCCATTCCTGGCCGGTTAAATGGTTTTGAATATCAGACAGCTTGAGATGGCTTTGTTTACGACATACCTGCTGCATTTCGGCACCAGCATTTGATTGGGCAGCTACCTGTAGAAGCTCCTCCTCATGGCGATGGACCTGCTCCTGAAAACGGGAATCTTTCTCCTGGATCACCTGCTGCAGGGAGCTCAGCTGCAGAACAAAGCCAAGACCAAAAACCACTCCTTCAGAACACACTATGGACTTTAAGCCTTTTTTAATTCCTGGATTTTTAAGCCATTACTGCGAGATTCTGTTTGTTGGATGCTTGCCTTACTGCTTTATTTCAGGTTTATGACACATAGGCTAAACTATGTAGAATAATTTGTAAAAATGAAGCCCATGATCTCCAAATAAATATGATGAACAACATTTTCCAGCGGACTACCCAAATTATTTTGGTATGTTTTCCATATCTTGAACAGCATATAAAAGTAGAGTTGTATTTTTCTGTTTCTCCCCTTGTTGCTGCTGCTACTGCTATCTTGTTTCCTAAATTATATATAGCTCCATTTTATGCAGAGGAAATCCACAATAAGTTAGGCATGAGATAGATTTCCATACAATGGAGGCAGTGAATGCAAATTTATCTCATCCATATTCATCTTAAAGAAACTTGACTGGCTGAGTGTAAAGAACCACTATTCCAAGTATGGTCTGTGACTCTGGGCAAGTCACTTAACCCTCCATTGCCCCTGGTACAAAATAAGTACCTGAATATATGTTAACCGCTTTGAATGTAGTTGCAAAAACCTCAGAAAGGCGGTATATCAAGTCCCATTTCCCTTATTCATTCTAAAATGAGGTCTAAACCAAAACATCTTGGTTTTAGTCCTGGACGTTTTTTGTTTTATTCCATTATGGCTGTAAAACGTCCAACTGTTAGGCATGCCCTAATCCCACCTTTGAAATGCCCCCTTGTGATTTGAACGCACTTTTGACAGACTTCATAGAAAAACGCCTAAAAATGGGCTTTGAAAATACTGATTGGGACGTTTTTGCGAGAAAAACGTCCGAAAGCTGCTTTATGCTACTTTTTAGATGTTTTTCTCTTTCGAAAATGAGTCCAATTGTGACACAGGTCCATCTGTAATTGTGCTATCCTCTGATGGACATTGTTATATGGAAAATGTTAGGCCTCTGGCCTTTTTACAGTGCTTGATTTTGTTAAAAAGAGTATTGAACTTCTAATTGAACTTCTATCCTCTGGTTCCTCTTTCTCCTCTTCTATGGAAAGCCCTTGGTCCATCCCTACTGATATTTGCTGCTGGACCTCCATAATCCTTCAGTGGCTGCCATCCCCCTCCCTCTCCCCTGATGAGTGCCAGCTCTGTGGGTGCTTCAGCATTCATCATATCCGTTTGCTGCTGATCATCTTGTGGTCACATCTATGCCACACTTTACCTGTTCTGCATGTTGTGCCTCAGCTTGTTTTAGACTCATGTTGGTTGACTCCAACTGTTCTTTCAAGCTGGTGACCGTTTCCTGGAGCTCCCTGCACAAACCCTCCTTTTCCTGCAAATTGAGCTTTAACGCCTTGAGTTCCTCCTGCTGTTCCTCATGGAAACTGTGCTCTCCACTCAGCTGGAAAGACAAACAGTAGTGTAATAAGATAGAAAGCTAATCAGCACCACCTTTACCACCAAAGGCATTACCACCAATACCAAAGCAGTGAATGCAGCTGAAGACCTACAGTCTATCATATCGACCTGATTTCGGCAACATCTTACAGTTCTTTAGTTGTGACATAGGGGAAGGCAATATGAAATACTATCATAGCAATCTAGACTACAGTAGAAAAATGTTATTGTTCCCTACATCAGTACCTAGAGTCCAAGAAAATCTTGTTACCGTCTTAAGAATTTTTCCAACTCCCCCTTTTAATACACTTATATCTTCGTCCACATAATACATCACCTTACATTCCAAAACCCCAAAACTGTTTCACATTTTCACATAAAATGTACATATAAATAAATGAAAACAATGAGCCTTTAAAGAGATTAAACGTGGCACTTTAGAATGGACATCAAAGTCAGACATCGCAAATGGACGTCCATCTCGTATGTATTTTAGAACAGGATACAGCCTACACGTGAGTGTGCTGAAAGCGTCCTGCATGAACATCCATTTTGCAAACTGGAACATCCAAATTATTAACGGGAGAAAACAAGGGCCATGGACGTCTGTGTGGCAGTAGAGGAGCATCCACCTTATAAAATGACCACACAGACATCCATGCAGAGCAGAGGGATAGCCTAATGGTTACAGCAGTGGGCTCAGAAATAGGGAATCCAGGTTCAAATCCCCCTTTCAGCTGATTTTATTGTGAGCCCTCCAGGGACAGAAAAACACCTGTGTACACCATTTCAATAGCCTTCAAGCTTGCAGGTGTCTTATAAATTCAGGACCAGTAGGTATTTTTCTGTCCCTGGAGGGCTCACAATTAAACAAACAAAAAAAAAAAATAGCTGAAGTGGAATTTAAATCTGGGTCCTTGAGCTCTCAGGTCCACTGCAACCATTAGGCTACTCCTGTATCTCCTACATTTCTCGTCAAGAATGCCCATAACACCTGAAGCCATCATACAGCTTGGTATCTCTTGCCAGTTTCACATTCAGGTATAACAGCAGACTTTTCAGAAAGATTGGGGGTGCTAAACCCAAACTATCCATGTTTGGACAAATTGAAGGCATCTGCTCAATATTGGGGGTGATCAAGCACCCTCAGCGCAAAAGGAGGCCAGACAAACTGACTCCAACTAGCAGACCTTCAAAGGAATCCACACCTCTTGGGTAATCAGGAGACATCAGTTCAAACAAACTAAATTATTACACAGGAATATGCTGGAAAAAGGGAGTTCAGGGGTATAAAAGGACATATTCACGCCCAGGCACCCATATCCCTCATAATGCAGACCTTTTTTTCTGAGAAAGCCATTTCCATACACACATCCCCCCTTCATTCAGCCCCAACAGAAGGACAAACTCTCTCATTCACTGACAGACACACAGAATCAGAAAGAAAGGCATACTCAGACACAGAGAAGCAGTGCTGTAATACCTTTCTGCCCTAAATGCTGTAAACCAACTAAGCCTATTTTTTTAATAAAACACCTTCTTCCAAGCCACACCAGTGTGTTGTATTATTGTGCTACAAAACCCACTGCCCCTAAGAAGCGGACCCAGGACCAGAGCAAGGAACCCAGACCCAGAAGAGAGTCAAAGCCGACATCTGACTTCTGGAGGCCATAGACCATAACAGACATCTATAACCAAAGTCATAAAATATGTAAAGCTAAATTTAGTACAGATTATGTAGATGAAAAAACGATGTTCAAGTCATGACATTAAGTCTCCAGTATATTTTACAAGAGGCTAGCAGAATATGGAGTCTTTTGTAAAATACATGGAGACAGAGAAAAAAAATACATGTTATTTGGCAGCATGCACAGCAGAAATTTTGCAAAAAAGTACCATCTCTCAGGGCTCTGTATATGTAAATGCATGTGTGAGCAGCAGATTTTACGACTTGCATGTGTCAGTGCCAGCATTCACTTAAGTAAATAGCAGATTTTACAAAACTGCACAACTAAGGGTAAGCCAATAAAGGAGTTGAATTGCATAACTATGCTTCTTTATCTCAAGGTTTTCTTCCAGTGACTCTACAGAAGCCATGGTAACCCCTATTTTTAAGAAAAAGGATGATAGGGTGATAATTAGCTAAAATACTATTTCAAATTTGTATTTTATGGTCAAACTGACTGAAAAGGTGGTGGTTTCACAAATTGATGATTTGAAGAATCTAAATTTTGGATATAGCTGAGGCTGGATTCTGAAGGAATAGTGGCACTATGTTGGTATCTACGATGGATGATGTATATTTTTGGATGGATAAGAATGTTCCTCGTCTTCACGTGTCATCAGACTTACCATCCACATTTGATTTAGTGGAACCAGCCATCCTTTTGCAAAAGTGTACGACAGAAGATCCTTTCTTGTGGAAATATCTTTTACAGCTTGGCATGAAGGTAGCTGGTCTCAAAATTAAATTACGGAAATGGGGTATACTTCAAGGTTCACCATTATCTCCATTACTTTTCTATGTTTATCTTCAGGCTTTGAGAGACTTAATTTGCAGTTTTGACATCAAAAGTAGTTTATGTATACAGATAACATCAGTTTGTTGTTTCCATCAGAGAGAAATAAAAGATTCCGCAATAATTAGGCTAAATCAAGTTGGATAGAAGGTTGAAATCCAGTGGTCTTGTGGTTAATTTAAGTAAAACCACTTTTTGGATACTGGTAATATCTCTCCATCCAACATAAGTGTGTTTCTCACAGTGGATCAGAGATTGGTCTGGCAGTGATCTGAGGGTTTTGGGGGTTTTATTCAGCCAAGGTGGGATTGGGAAAGATCAGACAGCTTCTGTTGCTGAAAAAAACATTTTTGAAATTAAAAGTAATTAGGCACTTGAAACCTCTTTTGGATATGTGTATAAGTAAGGGGGCGTGAGCGGCGGGCTGGACATTGAGTTCTACAGCAGCATGCTAACACAGTATCCTGGGGCCACCTTCAAAGTACCCTTGTCTGGCGCCGATGATAAGCCCCCCCGAAGAGTGCCCCGCGGAAACAGTCGAGCCCCAGACGCGGGAGACGGCAATAGCGGTGGAGTAGGGACCATGCCTGCCTTCTCCTCCTGTTTTGAGCTGGCTCCGGTGGCCGCAGCTAGCCAGTTCACGTCCAACGCCCAGGTCACAGTGCGGCACTTAGAAAGAATCGTGCCTATTCGTATCATCAACGAAGCAATGGTGCCGGCCGTGGGGCCTGGTGGCGATTCCTCTCCAGACAGGATGTGCTTGGCCTCTGTCCGCCTCCTCAACTACACTGAGCCCCTGATGCCCACCACTGCTTCTTCTTGGCTCGCCAACAGGACCGAGGAGCCCCCTAGCCAGTTTCACGGTCCCATCCCTCCCAGCTTCAGGGCCCTCCCTCCCTCCCAGTTTCAGGGTCCCTCCCTCCCTCCCCATGCAGCATCTCCCTTCTGTAACCCACCATGTCCACTATCTACCTGAGCAAGCATATTTCACCAGCGACACCCCCCAACCGGCGTGCACACAACAGGCAAGAATTCATACCCGGGGGGGGGGGGGCTTGGTTGATGTGGAACTGGGAGGGAGGGGGGCCCCTGGCACACACTCTCATTCTCACACATACACTCTCTCTCTCACAGACACACTCGCACCCAGTCTCACTCTCTCTCTGTCACACACACTCGCACATTCACTCTCTCTCTCAGAGTCACTCTCACACACACTCTCTCAAACACACTCCGAGGAAAACCTTGCTAGTGCCCATTTCATTTCTTACAGAAACGGGCCTTTTTTACTAGTTGTCAAGAAAGTAGGATGGCGATCTAAAGCTTTTCAAACAATTGGTCCAAAGTTGTGGAATAAACTTCTCACTGATTAGAGATGAAAAACAAATGATATTTAGAAGGAAGTTAAAAACATTTTTCTGTTCCCTCATTCATTTGTTTTTAAAATATTTAAATGTAAACATACCGTTATTATGAAGGAATCTGAATTTCTTTTTTTTTTATGTCTTTATTCCAATTGTTACTGTTTTCTCTATTCATACTTTGATTGCTTTATATGTCTGGAAACCATTTTGAATGATTGAGTTGATCAGGAAAATGGTATATAATATAAATAAACAAATGGTATTTTAATCCAAACATATATATAAAGCGAGAACTATTTTACCAACTTACATGATATGTCTTGAGAACTGGATAAAAAAAAAAGTCTATGCATTCTTCCACTAACGTGTACTTTAAGTCATATTTAGGGAAGGACTCCTGGGGGGGGGGGGGGGTGGAGGAAGGTGTAAGTCAGGGAGAAAACAAATTTCTTTTCTGCTCCTGAATTGGGCAGTCAAATGCTTTAAAATTCATTACCTCTTCCTATCCACACCACTACCAACCATGCAAGATACTGGGCAAAAAGGAACACCATAGTGAAATATACTATAGATACGGTTTAGATACAGGACAGGCCCAATCCTTACCTGACCAGGTGACTGCTGAGGCTCTGCAGGCATCCCTGGCGCTGCCTTCTTCAGCTCATCAATCTGTTTATTCAGAGAGGCCATTTTCGCCTTTGCCTGAAGTTTTAGCTTTGCTAATTTAGCATCTCCCAGATCCTTTTCCTCCTAGGAAGGAGAAATAATTTCAGCACAAAATGATAATTAAAAAAACATGCACACACACATTAACAGAAAGAGTGACTGTCATGTTCCCGACTTATTTCTTCCTAGGAAGAAAGTAGCATGAAAATGTAGGCTGCAAAAATTGGCAGCCATGGAAGGCTAAGAGCCCTATTTTAACTAGACTGGAATTAAAGCCCAGGTCAGGATGTGTTCAATTCTGGTAGTATTTTAGAAAAGGATTTGCTGACAGAGCCTTTTCTAATAGAATTTCCATGTGGAAGCTGTAATTAAAAGGATTCTAAAATAACCCTTTTAATGTCTCCTGAGCTATATCCTCCTCCTGAACAGAAAAAAAAAAGGGGGGGGGGGAACCCCAAATAAAACTATCAATATGGAGATACTTAGAAATTTGCAAATTCAAAGCTTAGGAATTCCAAGATCTCCAGGGGAAAAAACAGGAGGAGTAATGGATTTAAAAACAAACAAACAAACAAAACCAAAAAACCCACATGTGGGGTTGTGCTTATGAGGGTTCTGCCTATGACAAACACAAAGCTGAAACTTTTCTTCAGGGAACTTGAAGCATTGCTCAGGGCACTGGCTCCCAGCCTTGTTCCTGCATCTCTCTTTTCTCTCACTAAGTACACTGCTCCACTTTGCCTCTCTGCTACCTCTCTCTCCATCATCAGGATACAACAGTTTGCCTTTACAGCATACTCAGTACCTTTAGTGCTGCTTCTTTTTGCTGTAACTGGGCATCTTTATCCCGAATCAGCTCTTTCATCTGGACTACTAACTGCTCTGTGTGTGCCAGACGTGCCAACACATCCTCTGACACCATGTTCTCCACACCAGTCTCTGGCACAGGTTCCTGCGAACATGAAACAGTAAAGTATGGAGAAAAAAGCCACAACCACACACAATTCACCAGGCCAATAAAATGTCCTCAATCTGAGGAGAGGGAGAAAAAACAAATCTGTAATTTGTAGATTATTAGCTATACTTGCTTTTTAAAATGTAGGCAAAAATAAAATAAAAGGGTTCAAAAATCCTCCAGGTTAATTTGTTCCCAATTTTCAAATTATTTCAAATGAATTCTCTTCCTACAATTTCAGGAAGGGAGAAAAAAAAACATAGAAAGAACAGTGCAAATGTGTACAAAACAATTTCTTTAGGTCGGAGGAAACGCTAAATAGGTTAGGGCTCTTCAATTTGAAGAAAAGATGGCTGAGAGAAAATATAAAAGAAATCTAGAAGTTCATGAGGCGGTGAACGGGTAAAATAGGAAATGGTCATTTACCCTTTCAAATAATATTTAGACTAGGGGATATGAAGCTAATAGGTGGCACTTAAAACTTACTGGAGAAAGTACTGTCTCACCCAACACTCAATAAGTTGGGGCATTTGTTGCCAGATGACATGGCTAGTGGGTTCTATTTAATTTAAACATTTATATCCCATCACTTGAAACTAAGTGGATCACAATACAACAGCAGAAATAATATAAGCCACACAAACAACAACGGTAGAGTTGGACCAAATCATACATGAGAACTAAGGGCCATTTTTACTAAGCCACATAGAGGCATATTTTCAAAGCACTTAGCCTTCCAAAGTTCCATAGAAACCTATGGAACTTTGGAAGGCTAAGTGCTTTGAAAATATGCCTCATTGGTGCCTACATGCACGCCAAATCGGAGTTAGTGCCCGGTTACCGCGTGGCCCTTGCAGTAATTTCAATTTTGGCGCGCATCCGCTATGCGTGTCTGAAAAATAATTTTTATTTCCTGGCGCGCCTAACGGAAGCACGTCAAGTGGCATTTGACGCGTGTAGGTCATTACTGGCCAGATTCTTTACCGCTAGATCTATGGTTGGCGGTAAGATCTCAGACCCAAAATGGACGCGCGACAATTTTGATTTTGCTGCCCGTCCATTTTTGGCAAAAAAAAAAAAAGAGGCCTTTTTTACAGATGAGCTAAAAAATGGATCAGCGCGTGCCCCAAACCCCCGCCTACCCTACTGCAAGCCATTTTTCAGCATGCTTTAGTAAACCTTTTTACTCTCTTCTGAAATACATGGACATCAGAAAATGAATGATTCATCACAATCTCTTAAACTTATGGTTATGTGGTCTTCTACTATTGAAACCTAGTAACCAAATGTTGTGTGTTGAAGGGTTGCTGTCTGTCAACGAGCCACTTGATTTCTGTCCTTCTGCTTCAACTGACTTGTTTTGATTACAGGGCTTCAGTTTCTTCACTGCACTGTCCTTGGTCAGAAAACAAGCAGGAACCCACTAAACTAGTATAACTTTGTTACTCAAATGCAGGTGAGTATTCACAACAGTATTATTTTATCCAGCACTAACAACCTGGATAGATAGATTGGTATTTTCTCGTGTTTTTTTTCTTTTCTGAACTTTAGATCATAATTCTTGCTAATGAATTAATTTTCTATGGAAAATTTCACCTTCATGTACTTTACAGAAATCTGTCAAACTAATTTTCTTTTTTTTTTTTAATTAACCATAAACACTGGAAACAAGTAGGAAGCAAAAGGGAAGGAATCTATATTAAAAAAAAAAGATTAAAAATCATTAAGAAAAGACAGATGGCAATTAAAAATATTACAGGGTTTTGGTCTTCAGAGGCAAAAGGCACAACACTTAGGGAAGTGGTTCCCAAACCTGGTCCTGGAAGCATCCCAGCCAGTCAGGTTTTTGGGATACCCACAATGAATATTTATGAGACATATTTGCATGCACTGCTTCCACTACATAAAAATATCTCTCATGAATATTCATTGTGGATATCCCAAAAATCTGACTGGCTGGGATGCCTCCAGGATGAGATTTGGGGACTTAGGGGATCCTTTACTAAAGGTTAGCGCAAGTTATCTGCCACAGGATCTGTTTGATTCCTATGGGCCCTGCTGCAGAAAACCTGCACTAATCTCTCTATATAATAATTTGTTCATCTGCATCCCTGGATGGCTGGATTCGTAACCGTATGCAAATGAGCTTACGTCAGCTCGCCTCCAGCGTTCCCTTCCCTCTTAGTGTCCCGCCCTCACGGAAAGACGAAATGACGTCAGAGGAGGGCGGGACACTGAGAGGGAAGGCTGGAGGTGACATGACCCGAGCCTGCCGCTGCTGTGACCTGAGGTATGGATGGGAGGGGAGAATCGCTGAACATGGATGGGAGGGGAAAGGTGAATCGCTGGACGTGGATGGGATGGGAGGGGAGAATCGCTGAACACGGAGGGAAGGGGAGAGAGACGAGAAAACGCTTAGACGACAGCCTTCCTAGGGCCCGTTTCAATTGTTCTGAAACAGGCGTTTTTGCTTGTCTTTAATAAAAGACTCCCTCAGTTAAGAAAATAGGAAGCACTCACTGTATTAGCAGATTCTGCTTCTCCAGCATCCCCATCTCCTGACAGCTCATGTAGAACAGTGTTTGCAATTCCTGAGAGACGACTCAACATCTTTAGACTGGAAACAAACCAATCACACAGATATTACATTACTTATATTGTTTGTTGACTCTGTACTTCCTCTGCGCCTCTGTCAAGTGAGCAAAGAAGTATTGAAGATCATGGCTTGTGGTTGCATAACAGAAAGTGGTGTTGGACATCTATAAATTGTGAACGGCATGGTAAATGCCAAGGAATATTTATTTTGCTCACACCTTTTTCAGTAGTAGCTCAAGGTGAGTTACATTCAGGTACACTGGATACAAGATACTGTAGAAGCGCACGATTCCATCAGCAGAAAAGCTTTTTTTCCAGATAACTACTTATTTATTTATTTATTTATTTTTGGTACATTTATACCCCACATTTTTCCACCAGAGCGAGCTCAATGTGGCTTACAATATTACAAAAGATTACAATGCAAGGAGGGTAATGACACAAAAGTCAGAAGGACGGGAAAGAACATAAGGATAGTACACGTTGGATAAACGGTTACAGGCAACGTGAGGAAGGTGGAGACATACATTTATAACTGTAATAAACATTATAGAATCTTTGTGCAGGAAGCCACTAATAACAGCAACACTATGGGCCTTGTTTACTAAGCCGCGCTAGAGGTGCATTAGCATTTTTAGCGAGCCCTAACCGTGTAGATGCCCATAATATTCCTATGGCTGTCTACACGTTTAGCATGCGCTAAAAACGCTAGCACACCTCAGTTAACAGGGTCCTAAATAAGCATACATTAAAAAAACAAACAAAAAAAAAGGAACTTAAATGAATGCAACCATACTGAAATTCCACACTGCAAACAACCTGTTCCAGACGTTTGCACATCACCGTATAAACACATGTAAATCAAATATGGAAAATACTACTAATAGTTATAAAAGGGATGATGGTTTACTAATTTCACCTTAAATTCCCACACAACATAACTATGAAACAGTATGATAATGTTACAAATATTGAGCTATAAAACAGGCAAAGAGATGTAGGCAACCTGCCTTACCAGATGAACATAAAACAGAACATATATAAAAACTGACGTGCAGTATAACGTTATTTTAATGAACTTATACTCTTAAGCTTGCTATACCATAAGGCATAAACAGAGACTGTATAACCGGACATGGAAGGAAGATTCTGTCTGCAGACACAAGTGTCCATTTGTGACACATTCCTTTGCTCCTTTTCTGCCCACACCTATGAAGTCACCCATTCCTTAGGTAAAAGTGTCAACCTACAAACTTAAATGTGGTTTTATGATGACACTTTGATCTACAGACCAGCGGGGATTTCAGAAAACGAACAAAACGCTACTCTCTGTCCTTTGTCCAGCTTTTCCCGGACTCACCGCCACTAAATCCCGGACTTCTGTGCTTGAGATCCAGCAGCAGCACCGCCCCTCGCCTGCCTCGGCCACATCAGCACACGGGAACCAGAACCGCACTTCCGGGTTGCCCCAAATCCCGCCTTTCTGCATGTATTTTTGTTTTCATTTAGTCTCATTTAAAGCGGCCGCAGCGCGTTAGCCTTCCCTTTCCAGCCCTCTGCGGCTGCGCAGACTGGTGGGCGATGAGAGGGGAAAGAAAGGGTTAACTCTTTTTCGTTTTGCTTTGACTGCCGGAAGTGTTACTGTTTGCTTCTTGATATGGGCTGCTAGGTGGGAAATTCTCCAGCCCAAGCTTCCCGACGGGCTGAGGAGCGGGGGGAGGGCGGCCACCCATGCAGGCGCACTAACTGCCTCCGTACTCCTTAGTCCAGTGCTCACTCTCGTCTCTCCACTCACTCACTGGCTGGTTGGGGTTGCCATATGTTACTGACAGCAGCAGCACAACACAGGTTAGCGTCAGCGTGACGTCAACTGTTATAGCCTCTCCCATTGGACATCTAGAATGAAATGTGAACTCATTTCAAGCCTCATTCTGGCTATCCAATAGTATCGCTACTCTTTTCTCTCCTATTGGATGGAGCCCCAGAATGCATTGAACAACGAGAGAAGCTATTACAGCACCAGAATGAGGCTTGAAATGCAGCTGGAGAAAAAAAAAAATCCTCGTTTGAATACCGCCCCTCCCACCCAACAAAACAAAACCGGAAAGACACGCTAAAAGTAGCTCAAAAATCAGCAACCACTCTGAAAATCGCCCGCTAAAGCCAGCCCAATTGGGCAGGAAGACGTTTAAAATGTTGAAGCCGATTAGGTAAATCTCTGTTTTCCTTTCCCCGTGCAGCCGTCGTTTGCATACACTCAACAACAAAGCAAGCTCAGCTGTTGCATCCAGGTTACCAGCCCCTCCAAATTACACACTTGAGTACTATTTATAATAAATTACTACTCTTATCTATGAAAAGTTATTCAATTATTATACTTCCTCTGTGTACATCCATATGCTGCACAAACCGGCATGTTTGAAAATATTTAAGCGAGATTAAATAAAAATGCTAATAAAGAACGACAACCACAAGGGATACCCTGGCGTGTGTTATATTCGTTCAGAGATATTTTTTTTCATGTTATGAGAAGCAAGTGCTCAACATTCACTATTTATTTATTTACGTATGACATGATTTATATCCTACATTAAACGTGAATTAGTTGAAAAGCATTTCAAATCTTAAAGATGGCACGTGGGAACCTGCATCTTTTGATTTGTGAATTGCAGTGTTATATTATGAAAATGCACTTGCCTTTTTTTTTTCTATTGCTACCATTTCACAGAGAGGTATGAGGGAAGGGCTTCCTTTATGAAAAAGGTCTGCCCAGTCAGTTTAAATGTGCCAAATGGATGGTGATGATTTTTATGTCATGATATTTATATATAGACTAGTAAAAAAGGCCCGTTTCTGACAAATGAAATGGGGCTAGCAAGGTTTTCCTTGGAGTGTATATGTTTGAGAGAGTGTGTGTGAGAGAGAGAGGGAATGTGCGAGAGTGTGTGTGAGAGAGAGGGAATGTGCGAGAGTGTGTGTGTGTGTGACAGAGAGTGTGACTGGGTGCGAGTGTGTCTGTGAGTGTGAGAGTGTATGTATGAGAATCAGAGTGTGTGCCAGGGGCCCATCACTCCCTCCTCCCTCCCTCCGAGTTCCAGGGTCGTTTATAAAAGAAAAAGGTTTTCCACTCAAGGGCTCTTTTAGTAAAGGCAAGCTCCTAAGAATCTGGGAGGAGTTAATTGCTTTACTTGCAAGGAGCTCTGCACCCCAGCTGACCTTGTTAATCACCCAGGGCAAGCACTCCAGGTGCCTGAGAAAACAATTATCTTGCTCAGCTATTTCTCTCTGCTTGTTTTACTACTCTCTTTTCCTTTGTGTACTTGCTGAGAGAGGGCGGGGCAGACAGTCTGTGGCAAACCGGATATCTATGTCACCTCAAGTTTCCGGCTGGAGGCTTCAATGAGAACGTTGGAGGTGCCTTTTATATATAGAGATATGGGAAGCTTCACATAAAGTAAAAACCTGTCAAATAAGAAAACAACTTTTGTCCTCCACCTTTTAAGGCACTGCCTGCCAACTGAAACAGCTTTAGACTTCTTACAGATGGACCACCCCGCATAGGCAGTCCCTTATTTTTAATCATCTTTTTTGCTATTGTTTTCAATAGTGTTTGCTATTGTTTTGGTGAAACAGTGTGTCGGCAATCTCTGCCTACTGGCTTCGGCCCGTACAATGGGCTAGATAGGCGCACATCTTGGCTTCTGTTTTTATCCAACCTCCTTGCTTCTTGGGAGGAGAGCTCAAGCCTTATCAGTGTTGCCAGGCCTATAGTATCTATCACATTGGAGCCAGTACAAATAAAATTAGATGTAATGCTTTTTTACCTTACTTGGATGCCCAACAGCTCTGGATTGGGGCCAGAGGCGCTGATTTGCAGTGGTTTATGGCTACTGCTGTGCTGTGGAGAAGCTTAGGGAAGTTCATAAAAACGAAAAGAAAAATAAAATTGCAGACGGTGAACCTGGAAGTTCAGGTAGCAACTCAACACCAGAGAAGGTGGCGAGAGGCTGTAAAGTTAGAAAAGAAACAGGTGAAGCAGTGATTCAGTGCTGTAGAAGTGGAGAGGGGAAAAAAGAACTGTGGAAGTGGCCTCTGCTGCCCTGTTGGAATAGATGCTGTTTAAATAAATAAATAGTATAGCAGTAGTGACAGGAAGTGCTGAGAGCAGGAGCAGGAAGCACTTTACCTGAGGCCCACTCTTAAAGGAGCAATCTGATTTTAAATGGGAAGGGCGCCGCCATTGTTGCCAGGTGGGCGGTTTTACCGCCCAATTGGGCGGGTTTTCGCCAGCGGCGGCGGGAAAATTTCGCCGGTCGCGGGATGCGGTTTTTTGGGCGGTTTTCCCATCGCCGCTGTGCGAGTTTGGCGTTTTTTCCGGGGCTTGTATTGGTCCAATTCGGTCCAATAGAAGCTTTTCCGGGGCTTCTATTGGTCCAAATTGGACCAATAGAAGCCTTTCAGGGGCGGGGTTGACGTCAGGGATGACGTAGGGGGCGGGGCTAGTGACATGAGAGGCGGGGTTCGTGACGTGGGGGCGGGGTTAGGTGATGCGGGGGCGGGTTAGTGACGCAGGGGGTGGGGTTCGGTGATGCAAAAGACGGGGATTGGCTACGGACGGGTTTACGGCTGTTTCGGGCTGGGAAAATTTTTCCCAGCTGGCAACCCTGGGCGCCGCCCTAAAGTAAGATGTCTCCTACACAGAGAGACAGACTAGATGGACCATACAGGTCTTTATCTGCTGTCATATATTATGGGCCTGATGCTCAAAACGATTTAAACAGCCAGGAGAAGTTAACTGAGCATTTTTCGCAGCCCTTAACATGAATACTGCAGCTGAAAATGCCTGGTTTGCACCCACACTGAAACAGGCTATTTTAGAGACATTCCAGGAGGGGGAATCGGCACTTAGCTAGTTAAGATAACCATATAAATGCTGTCATTTGCTATATTATTATGTCAGGCGAACAAACAGTGGATCCAATAAAAGTCCTCTCACAATGAGTGTCTTCCTGAACAAGGTCTTTTTTCATTTTTTGGTCTCCTGTATATCGGTATATCATTTTTATTTTAGCTTACTTTATTTGATTTGATTTTATTTTTCATTTTTTACACACATCTATTTAGGCAAAATGTTTCCTGAGATCCCTATTTACGTTTTGGGGCCTGTATGTGACAAGTTCAATTGGGTTAGTTCTGCTATATATGTTCTAAGATTATTTTATGTACAGGGTGTATTTATTCATTCATATATTTGTTTTAGATATCTCGGTTAGCAGTATATGTGCTGTTATTCATCTGACCAACAAGGCATTATTTTGCATCAGACACTACTAGGTATGTTTCTCATTCTTGTAACACACTATCATGTCCACTTGATTGTTTTGGTAGTTTTATCATGTCTATGTGAGTTATATCATTTTATTTCTTAATACTATTTTTATTCACTCATATTTGGTTCAAGGGTCATATGTATATGTTTTTAAGTGTTGATGTACATATTTTCTTTTTATGTATATTATATGTTTATGTATTTTATTTTATTTTTTTATTTTATTATTTATTCATTTTCATCAAACATTCAAGAAAACATCTTGGTCGGAAAAGAACATAAAGAGTAAAAAAATATCATATAACAATAAAGATTAACAATCTATAAAGAAATCATTACTACTCAAGTCCATAAACTGAGAATCCAAGATTCAGGAATACAAGGAGAATCTAGTTAAATTTGAAAATTAACAGGATTAAGCAAGTGCCATTGAGGTGTATTACTTATTTATTAAGCGTTGTCCTTTTTTCTCGAAGTTATAAGAGCTGATGCATGCGTAGGCTCTGTAAACACATATTTCTTTCCATCAAGTCTTACTATACACTTGCAGGGGTATCTTAAAAAAAAGGTACCCCCCAACTGCATTATTCCAGACTTAAGGAGCAAAAATTGTTTCCTCCGTTTCCTTGTCTCCTTAGAGACATCAGGAAATAATAATATCTTATAACCCAAAAAGGGTTTTTCTCTATTACGAAAGAAAAGACGGAAGATCCAACCCTTATCCGGCAGCAAAGCAACGGTAGCAACCAAGGTTGCGGCAGTTGCTAATTCAGAATCAGAAGTCTCAAGCAAAAGAGATACATCTATTGGAGTTTCAGGAATTTGATTCAGTTCTTTTCCTGGGACATAATAAACGGAAGTAAATGGTGGCAAATTCTGGTCTGTTACATTCAAGACATCTCGGAAATATCTCTTTAACATATCAAGAGGAGGTATTGTCTGTATCTTGGGAAAGTTTACAAATCTTAGGTTGTGACTTTTAGTATAATTATCAAATGTTTCCATCTTTTTTCGAAGATTAGCCAAGTCATTTATCATCAAAGGTTGTAATGTTTCCAATTTTGCAATTCTTTGCTCAGCCTTTTCGGCTTTATTGTCCATTTCTTTAGTTTTTCCCTCCAGCTGTCTCAAGTCTTTCTCTAATAAATTTACTTTTGGGGCAATTTCATTTGCCTGTTTCAGAAAAGTTTGTCCCAAGGCAGAAACCAAATCCCATAATTTATCTAAAGTTACCTCTTTTGGTTTAACAATTAATTCTTTAGGCATTTCAAACCTCTCAGATGCCGTCGCATGGATCTCTCTCTGTTCCTCGGTACCTCTCCCCGCATTCCACGGTGGTAGCATTTCTCCAACTTGAGATGAAAGCGAGTCCTCCACTCGATATTCTTCCGGGTCCCTCACATCTTCGTTGGGAGACCCGATCGAGTCAACAAGAAAGGAGCTTGCTCCAACCGGTTGGGGAGGCGGAGTCCGCATAGCGGGACTAAGGGTGGTTTCCAAACCAGGGGAGACCGTATCTCCTAACATGCCGGACATCCCAGCTGGTAGCGTCCCGCTGTCGAAAGCAACACTCTGTGGTCGAACGAAGCGGTCAATAGGACCAGGTAAGGAGGGAGTAGATAGCGGGGCTCTGGCTGCTACTCGCCCTCGTCGTTTAGGCATTTTGGGAACAAAAGTAAAGCGCGACTCACAGCGCCTCAATAGACTGCGGCCATCTTGGATCCTCGTTGAGACTCCTCCCTGTATGGGAGAATCTTTACATGGCGTGCAGAGCCTATGTATTTTATTTTATAGACCCCTGACACAGGCCTTTACGGCCGAAACACGTCACGTGTCGGGTCATTTGTGCAGATTTGAATAAAGACCTTGTTCAGGAAGACACTCATTGTGAGAGGACTTTTATTGGATCCACTGTTTGTTCGCCTGTCTTTTGTTCTTCTGTGGAGAGATCACCTTCTGTGGGTGTTTGCTATATTATTATGTACCAGCTCATAAATGTTTATGTGGCCATTTTGACCTGTGGATGTTTTAGATGTTAATTTTTCCCAAATGGATGCTCCTGCCGTACATAACTGGTGCATACTGTAAATGTCCATTTCTCCATGTATTTTAAAATAGGCTCCACATTGACGTCTCAGCACGTCCTGTGATAGTGCTCTTTTAGTGCATGGAATCCCGTGTTAGGCCTACCGTACGTTAGTAAAAGGGCCCCTAAGTATTTTCTACGTTTTATTTTTTGCAGGTCATGTGCTAATGTTGCCATTGGCATGCGGTACCTATAGATAGTTAATGGAGCAGTACTTACTGCCTCCTGCATTAACCAGTTACAGGGGAATTCTATAAATGCCGCTTAAAACTGTGCACATAAATTTAGGCATGCACCAATTTGCGTGTGCAATTTAATTGAGTAATAAGCCTATTAGTGCCAGTAATTGGGCGATAATTATTAGTGCTCACTGGCTATTGGCTAGACGCTATTCTATAAAGATGTGGCGTAATGTTCTAAGTGCACAAGTGAAAAGTGGGCACGGCCATGGGAGGGGCATGGGTGGGTCAGGGACGTTCACGAAAGATGGGTGCAGTATTAGAGAATTTGGGGGATCCGCACCTAATTTAGGCTCAGAATTTATAGCAGTTTTGGTTGGCCAAAAATGGGTGCGGATCTTGGCGCTAGGTGCTATTTTGTAAATGGCGCCCAACTTGGAGAGCACAAGAATCCGAATGTGCTAGCTGGTCAAGGCTTCCCGCCAGGGGCGTAGCCAGACTTTGGCGGGAGGGGGGTCCAGAGCTCAAGGTGAGGGGGCACATTTTATTTATTTATTGCACTTGTATCCCACATTTTCCCACCTATTTGCAGGCTCAATGTGGCTTACATAGACCCGTTATGGGATCGCCATTCCAGGGTAGAAGGTACAGTTGGTGTTACAAAGAGATCAGGATGGAAGAGAAGAACTAAGCAGACAGTGATAGAAAGGCGTCATTCTGAGTAAGGGTGGGGTGGTGAAGTGTTGTGGTTAATCTATGGATTTTTGCGATAGGCCTTGCTGAAGAGATAGGTTTTCAGAGATTTGCGAAAGTTAGTAATTTCGTTGATTGTTTTCAGTGCCGCCGACCCCCTCCCCCATCATTTTTACCCCCTCCCCCCGCCATTTTTGACCTCCCGCCGCCACCACCTTTGACCCACCCCAGCACCAACCCTTTCGACCCCCTCTTCCCGCTGCTGCAAACCCTCCCCCGCCGCTGCCGTCGAGTATCTTTGCTGGCGGGGGTCCCCAACCCCCACCAGCCGAAGTCCTTTTCTCCGGCGCGGCCGCGTTGCTGGTCTGGAAGGGCAGGCTTCTGTTTCTGTGAGTCTGACATCCTGCACGTTGTACATGCCGTTAGACTCACAGAAACAGAACAAAGCCTTGCGCCGGGAGAAGAAGAGGACCTCGGCTGGCGGGAGTTGGTGTCCCCTGCCAGCAAAGGTAGTTGGCGGTGGAGGGTTGGCAGCGGGAGGGGGGATCGAGCGGCGGGGCAAAGTTGGTGGTGGTGGCAGCGGCGGGGGGGGGGATCGGCAATGGCTGGGGGGGGGGCTAAAATGTGCCCCCTCACCTCAGGCTCTGGACCCCCCTCCCACCGAAGTCTGGCTATGCCCCTGTGCAGTTGTTGAGAGTTTTCAGCTGGTGGGGCTTGGGATCCCTGCCAGCCACATCATAGGTGTGCTGCTACTGAGTGGGCCTGAGCTCAAAGTGGGTGGGCTGGGCCCACCCTTGGCTATGCCACTGATTGCATGGCTATGCCACTGATGGCATGTGAGTACTGACACTTTTTTTTTCTATTAAAAAAAAGCACTGCTTATCACTATTAAATCAGAACTGACTGTGCCTGCCAGATCAGTCTATATTAAGAAATGCAAGGTTAGAAGTTGTATCCATGGACACGGCTAATTGAGGACCACGTGTAATCCTCTTTCAGCATTAAAACCTTTTGCCTACACGTGAACAAGGCGTAGCCGGCCAGAAGCAATTCTCCAGCTGCCTCACTGCTCATTGCTGCAGTAGGGAAAATCTGACAGGTAAAAGTCCACAGAAAGCAAGTGGATGCTGATACGGAGCTGATCAAAAAAGATCAGACGGGTGCCTTCTGTAAAATAAAATACCTAGCTTAATTACAGCATTTCAGGCAGTCCAAAAATATACCTAGCAAACAGAAGGAGGGACAGATATAACTCCAACACATCTCCCAAATGTTTCTTTTGGAAGCTGCAATGAAATATGGCTGAGAGTCATATTTATGTCAATATTTACTTTATTGTTACATTTCAACCACTTTGGGGTGTATGTACTGTGGCCACCTGATATAGATTAATATATAAAATTTTGCTTCTATTTTATGTGTATGAAAAATGTGCCAAATTCTATAAATGGCGCCTTAAAAATCGGCACCGAAAAACCACGTGTTTAGCCTAATATGCTCATGTGCCATTCTTGTGACTAAAATTTAGCTGCATCCATTTAGGCCACCTAAAACCAGGCCTGAATACCTGCACCTAAGTTAGGCACAGATCAGGTGTATTCCATAATAGTGCGCACATTTTTTTAAACGCCCACAACCCATCCTGTTCAAACTTCTTCTACTAACCTATAAATGTACTCACTCTGCTGCTCCCCAGTATCTCTCCACACTCGTCCTTCCCTACACCCCTTCCCGTGCACTCAGCTCCATGGATAAATCCTTCTTATCTGTTCCCTTCTCCGCTACTGCCAACTCCAGACTTCGTGCCTTCTGTCTCGCTGCACCCTACGCCTGGAATAAACTTCCTGAGCTCCTACGTCTTGCCCCATCCTTGGCCACCTTTAAATCTAGACTGAAAGCCCACCTCTTTAAACATTGCTTTTGACTCGTAACCACTTGTAACCACTCGCCTCCACCTACCCTCCTCTCTTCCTTCCCGTTCACATTAATTGATTTGATTTGCTTACTTTATTTATTTTTTGTCTATTAGATTGTAAGCTCTTTGAGCAGGGACTGTCTTTCTTCTATGTTTCTGCAGCGCTGCGTACGCCTTGTAGCTCTATAGAAATGCTAAATAGTAGTAGTAGTAGTAGTAGTAGCATGTTAGGGACAGCAGTTGGTCACCTTCCTCAGAGGAAATAGTGAGAGCCAAATACTACAATTCCCAGCAGCCCCTGAGGGAGACACAGAGTAGAGCCAAAGACTACAATTCCCAGCAGCCTCTGAGGGAGACACCCAGTAGAGCTAGGGACTACAATTCCCAGCAGCCCCTGAGGGAGACACAGAGTAGAGCAAGTAAGAATTATTCACACTACCAGTCCCAGAGGGCTAAGGGGAAGGAGGAGACTCTGAGTAAATTCAATCAGGGGAATGAAGAGCAGCTGGGAATGGGCAGGGTAGAAGAACCCATGGCTTGGCAATCAGGGGACGGTGGGGAGAAAGAGAGAGAGGAGAACCTGGAAGAGGAACCCATGGATATCTCAGCTCTTGCCAAAGCTAAAAGTAGAGAGTTAAGAGGGCAGATGGCAGCCTGGTTCTCGGGCTTGATGCAGGGAGGCAAAAGGTGGCTGCATCAGAGGTGGGATTAAGGAAGGAATGATTCAACCTGGGTCAAGTGGGAGTTTGTCAGGAGTTGGTGCTGACAGTGAAAGGGTGGGACCCGTACATTCCCCTGGCCTGGTAATAGGTGGACAGGGGGAAAAAAAGGTTGAAGCTGAAAAGTGAACTGTTTAAATTGGGTTTTGTGCTGCAACACTGACTCCCTAATCAGGAAAGTTGAAGGAACCTGAGAGAAAAGGTGGGGAGAAGGGAGCGCACAGAGACTCTCCTTCCCTTCCATAGGAAAGGGGAAGGGAGAGAGAGAGGGAGGGATTGCTTCAGAGGGAGTTTGGAGCTGAGTGGGGGAAGTGGTGGTGGAATCTGGGGGGCAGCTAAGGGGGAAACTGCCTGACTGTAAAAGCGAAGAAGTTGAGTGGGATAGCCCTGAGTGTGGATTACAATATAGCTCTCCCTGTGGTCCGGTGGATTGCAAAGGACCTTGTATTCCAAACCCCCAGAACACGGAGGGTAAAAAGAAAACTTCCAGATTGTAAAAGTGCAGAGATCGAGCAGGGCAGGCAACAAGCTGTGAGAGTCCTATCACACTCCTCCGTGGCTGGAAGTTTTACACCAGTTAGCGCACAATAAGTGTAACATACTAGTGGGCAGATGATCAGAAACAAACATGGGCTAGAGGCTATTAGCACCATACTAGTGCCTGCATTTGCTACCGCCCCCACGCACGTGAAACAGTGCATGCATGGGCTCTGAAAGCAACTAGCATGCAAATGCATGCAAAACAGGGCTTTTAGCACAAGTAGCATGCAAGTGCATGCTAAATGTATTCCTTCCCAATGATAAGCGAGCAGCGCACTGTCCACAGCAAACCCTTTTGCAAGCTCAGAGCTGGCGTTAGGGTTTGCAGACTATTGGGGAAGAATGGTGAGCCCTGTCCAGCATGCATTTTGCATGCTAGCAGGCCCCCTATTCCTCCCAATACAGCATCCCCCCTCCCCCCACCGCAGGAGCAGGAACCCTGACCCCTCCCCCCCAGCGACATGGGAGCTGGAGGTCTGGCAGACCTCCAGTCCTTCGACCCCCCCCCCCCCCGAAACAGGTTTGGGGGGGCTAGAGATCCGGTGGGTCTCCAGCCTCCCTAGCATTCCTTCAGGTAGAGCCCTGGTGGCCCAGTGGGCCGCGAATCAACCCCCCCACCTGGTGGTTTTGTGGCCCTCTTCCCCACCCCCCTCCTGTACCTTTTTTGGAGGAGGGAGGTGGACTCCCTCCTCTTCCATCAGCGCTGCCTCAAAAATGGCGGCACCCAGCCCTACCCAGTGCATCCTGGGATGTGCTGGGCGGGGCTTCACACCATATAAGGGAGAAACTTATGTAAAGTCCTGGGCAAAACAAACACTTTTTAAAATCTGTGTGTCTCTGAGCTTCTGCAAAGCCCAATAGGGAATTTTTTTTTAACATAGACATTATTTGCTATATAAGATGGAGGATGCACATATAGATTTTTGACCCACTCGTCACATCCCTTTGAAATCTCTTCAGCCTAGTGATCGACACATGTAAATAGTGCTTTATGCGATCTACATATGCAAATGCTGCTATTTACATGCGGAGATTCTTCTTAAATAGAGGCTGTAAGGTGGTATTTCATAACTTACAAATTTTGGACTAGATTCTATAAATGGTTCTGAAAACAATTAGCATTAAGCACTTCTATAAACGGCTGTAAACCCAAAGCGGAAAACCCATGGAAATGGCTAGCATGGCGGCAACCTGGTAGTAACCCAGTGGTAATCGGGCAACGCTGCGTGCGGCCCGGTTACCACCACCTCAGTGGGTGGCGGTAAGGGCTCCCTGCCTCATGGCCACACGGTGAGAGTTATCTCACTGTGTGGCCATTTCTTTTGGGGTGGGGGTTACAGGTTGCAGGAAAAAGGGCCCTTGTACGCAGAAGCAGAGCCAGGTTGACGGTGCGGGGGGGGGGGGTGAAAGAGGACTTCCACCAGCACCGGCGCACATTTTCAATGCAACACGTTGAGAAAAAAATAGGCGCCGGCGCCAGCAGAACTCCATTTGAGGGAGCGGCCGCTTCCCTGGCGCCCTCTAGCTACGCCACTGCTCGCGCGAGGGCCGTCCCTTGTGCATAGGGAAAAAAAAAAGCCCCCTACCACAAGCACAGGGCCCTTTTTCCCACAGCTTAGTAAAAGGACCTCTTAGTTTGCGTAAACAACCCTGGGCCTAATGTTCAAAGGATTTATGCTTCCAACTTTGAGAGTTTTTATTTTATTTTTTTGTTACATTTGTACCCCGCGCTTTCCCACTCATGGCAGGCTCAATGCGGCAGGCAATGGAGGGTTAAGTGACTTGCCTAGAGTCACAAGGAGCTGCCTGTGCCGGGAATTGAACTCAGTTCCCCAGGACCAAAGTCCACCACCCTAACCACTAGGCCACTCCTCCACTTGAGGTTCTACATGGAATGTTGCTATTCCATGTAGAAGTCGGCCCTTGCAGATCACCAATGTGGCCGTGCAGGCTTCTGCTTCTGTGAGTCTGACGTCCTGCACATACGTGCAGGACGTCAGACTTACAGAAACAGAAGCCTGCGCAGCCTTCTACATGGAATGTTGCTAGTGGAATAGCAACATTCCATGTAGAATCTCCAATAGTAGCAACATTCCATGTAGAATCTCTAATAGTATCTATTTTATTTTTGTTACATTTGTACCCCACGCTTTCCCAATCATGGCAGGCTCAATGCGGCTTACATGGGGCAATGGAGGGTTAAGTGACTTGCCCAGAGTCACAAGGAGCTGCCTGTGCCTGAAGTGGGAATCAAACTCAGTTCCTCAGTTCCCCAGGACCAAAGTCCACCACCCTAACCACTAGGCCACTCCTCCACTGTTGCTACTATTGGAGATTCTACATGGAATGTTGCTATTCCACTAGCAACATTCCATGTAGAAGTAGGCCCTGGCAGATCACCAATGTGGCCGCGCAGGCTTCTTCATGGAATGTTGCTAGTGGAATAGCAACATTCCATGTAGAATCTCCAATAGTAGCAACATTCCATGTAGAATCTCCAATAGTATCTATTTTATTTTTGTTACATTTGTACCCTGCGCTTTCCCACTCATGGCAGGCTCAATGCGGCAGGCAATGGAGGGTTAAGTAACTTGCCTAGAGTCACAAGGAGCTGCCTGTGCCGGGAATTGAACTCAGTTCCCCAGGACCAAAGTCCACCACCCTAACCACTAGGCCACTCCTCATAAATTGGTCTCTTTTGAAACTAGGGTTGAATGTATAAATTTATACTCGGTTTCACTAAAGTCCTAAATTTAGGGGCATAAAAGTGGGTGACAACACGGGCGGATTTGGGGTGGGGGAAAAGTTAGGAGCTTAGTCCCGATTTTCAGCAGTAGGCTCATAAATTAGGTTTATTAATCTAGTCAAATGAATGGCAGGCCTAAATTTATAAGCATAACTTTTAAGCTCCTAAATTAGGATGAATTTTCAGCTGCAAAGTTATGCTCATAAGTTTGGCCTAACTCAGGAGCATAATTTGAGGAGCTCAGCATTTGTTGGATATCAGACCCTGTGTTTTTTTTTTTAGATGGCTTTGAAAGTATAATATCTCTCTGTAACTGATTCCAAAGGATGGGCAGTATCTGAGTCTTAGTTTGTCTAATTTCTTTGACAGAGAGAATTCAATGAGTTGTACTCTCACATATTCTTAACAATCTAATTGGTGCACATCAGCCCAATATGGTGGCTAAGTATCCTGGCCCAAAATCATTTAGCGGTCCTTCTACCAAGCTGCGGGAAAAAGGGCCCTGTGCTAGCGGCTGGGTCGTTTTTCCCACGTGCCAGGGCCTTTTCTACTGCAGCGGGTAAAAAGGCCCCAGACTCACGTGGCCATGAAGTAAGAGCACTCTTCCCACGTGGCCATGCAGCGGCTTCCACAGTAACCCTGTGGTAACCAGGCAGCGTGCGACGATGACTAATTACCGCCGGGTTACCGCCGTGCAAGCCATTTCCGGGGGCAGTGGCGTACCAAGGGGGGCGGTGGGGGCGGTCCGCCCTGGTTGCACATCGCTGGGGGGGTGCCGCGCGTGCCTGTCTGTCATTCGTTTCATGCTTCCTCTGCCCCGGAACAGATTACTTCCTGTTCCGGGGCAGAGGGAGCATGAAACAAACGACGGACAGGCGCGCGCGCGGAACCCCCCCCCCCCCAGTGGTGTGCACACGGGGGAGGGTTCTTTCACGGGGGGGGGGGGGGTCCTTTCGCGCTTCCTTCCTTCCTTCTCGTGTGCTTCAGCTGTGTCAGAAAAGCTGCCCACATCTGCACGGTTGTTATCCTCCCCTTTCCAAAGGACAAAGCAAAGCAGCATCCGATGGCGTGAGCCGATGTGAAGCCCCCTGAAGGGTAGCCCTCCGTCTCCGTGCAGCAGCAGGCGGACGGTGAGCAGAACCTCTCCCTGCGAGGAGGCCGGTGGTAGCTTCCGGGATGTGGGGATTGGCCGGTTTCAGCCCTTTCCCGCCCTCCGCCTGCTTTTCATTGAGCACAGCTGCAGCGGCTGGAGCAGGGAGTGCAGAGGTGCTGGGGGCAGCTCGCGGGCGGCTGCAGAGACTGTTCAGCATGCAGAAGGGGGCAGATCACGCTGCATCCAGGGGGGGCACTGCACCCAGGGGGGGGCGCATCAGCGATCCACCCCGGGTGTTAGCCCCCCTAGGAACGCCACTGTCCGGGGGTGTTCTTTCCCCCCCGGAAATGGCGCGTGCTCGGGGCGGGACTACCGGTGGCAGCTGCGTTGGGCCACCAGTAGTCCTGGAAGAGCGAGCGGTAAGTCTGCCTTGCGCTTACCATCGCTCTGTAAAAGGGCCCCATAGAGCTCTAAAGGCCAGCATATGTTTCTGGAAGGACATGCAGTGCCACCGTGGAACAGTGGCGTAGCCAAGGGTGGGCCCGGGTGGGCCCAGGCCCACCCAGTAGCAGCACACCTATGATGTGGCTGGCATGGATCCCCAAGCCCCACCAGCCGAGAACTCCCAACAACTGTCCCTCCTGCATACCAGCCTTCCCTCTGATGTATTCCCGCCTAGGTGGAAACAGGAAGTTGCATCTGAGGGAAGACTGTGGGCCCAACATGAGCAGTGTGTATTAGTTGCTTATCACTGCTGGTGAAAATCTGCTCTTTAAAAGGTATGCGAGGTAGGGGGGATATTTGAGAGACCATATGGCATGCAGGCAAGAGAGTGAGAGGCCAAATCACTTGTGGGACAGGGCGGAGTTCTTCTGCCCACCCATCTTGGGCTCAGGCCCACCCAAATGTGGGCGTCTGGCTACGCCCCTGCCGTGGAAGACCTGCAGCTGTAGAAATCTAGCACTGGTACCAGAAGTTTGAAAGCGAGTGCTCCTCTGGACAACGTGCGCCATATGAATTCGAACAGTTCTTTGCATTTAGAGGGAAATAGGGAGCCAGTGTAGAGCAATTAGCATGGGAATTGCTTTCTCCTATTTATTTCATAAGAACATAAGAGTAACCATACTGGGTCAGACCAATGGTCTATCTAGCCCAGAATCCTGTTTTCCAAACAGTGGCCAAGCCAGGTCACAAATACCTGGCAGCAGCCCAAATCGTGGCAACATTCCATACCTCAAATCCCAGGGCAAGAAGTTGCTTCCCCATCTCTGTCTCAACAGCGGACTATGGACTTTTCCTCCAGGAATTTGTCCAAACCTTTTATTAAACCCAGATACACCAACTGCTGTAGAGCTTAACTATTCATTGAGTGAAAAAATATTTCCTCCTAAATTTTTTTAAAAGTATTTCCGTGTAACTGCCTCAAGTGTCCCCTAGTCTGTACTTTTGGAACGAGTAAAAAATCGATTTACTTCCACTCGTTCTGCACCACTCAGGATTTTGTTGACCTCAATCTCCCCTCATCAGTCTCTTTTCCAAGCTGAAGAGCCCTAACCTCCTTAGCCTTTCCTCGTAAGAGAGAAGTTCCATCCTCTCTGTCATTTTGGTCACTCCTCTTTGAACCTTTTCTAATTCCGCTATATCTTCTTTGAGATACGGCGACCAGAACTGAACGCAATACTCAAGGTGTGGATGCACCATGGAGCGATACAAAGGTATTATAGTATTTTTGGTTTTATTCGTCATCCCTTTCTTAATAATTTCACTACATTAGCATTCTGGCTGCCACGTTCTGAAAGATCTGAAGTTTGTTTACTACTTTTGTTTGGAGACCAATGATTTAAGTGAGAAAGTACTAGCGTTTGTACAAGCAGGGCCGGTCTTAGGCAGAGGCGACCAAGGCGGCCACATAGGGCCCCGCGCCTAAGGGGGCCCCACTCTGCCTCCGCTACAACCTCCGCTCGCCTCGGATGACCGTCCGCATCATTCATGATGATTCCGCGGCTCGGCCACTCCACTTCTGGGGAGGGGGGGGGGGGTTTCATGATAGCATTGTGCTTATTATTTCAATCAGTTTTTTTGTACAAGTTTAGCTTCATTTGTCTTTATTTGAAATTTCATAAATAAAAAAAATTTCTAAAAATGGAATAATCTTATCAATGGGGTGGAGCTAGGGTAGGGGCGGAGCTAGGGCAGGGCTAGGATGGGGCCCCACCAAATTGGTCTGCACAGGGCTCCGCACTTGCTAAGACCGGCCCTGTGTACAAGAGTCCACTGGATGAAGAACTGGATGAAGATATCTAACCATCTGTGCACGAGGATGTTTTTCTTCTTGGACACGGTGATATTCATCACTCCCTACCTTTAAGGAAGAACTGTATGGGATTTTTTTTTTTCCCTGAAAGGACTAAGACTGAGAGGAAGATGATAAGGTTGTTTGCTGTGATTTTTTTGACCTCTGTGAAGCTGTTGTAGTTATGAGGCTTTATTTGTGAACTGTGTGGTGCATTCATCCAACAAGACACTACTTGGTTTCTTTTTTTTTTTTTTTGTTTTGTTATAAATCGTGTTTATTGCAATCCAAACATCAACAGCTTACAATATTAATTCAAGTTACATGTCTTATAGAACACATTGTTCATCTTGCCTTTTCCTTTTATTCCCTCCTATCCTATTCCCCATCCCCCCCCCCCACCCCCCGCCTCTTCCTTCCCTTACCCAACCCTTCTCTATCAAGCATGAGTCAACAATTCAATATTTTGCTTCTTGCTACTGGTGTGAGGGAGTCCCAGAATGGGGCCCAGGTGTTACAAAATTGCACTCCTTTTCTGGAGGCCTAGTCTGGTATACCCTTCTTTTCCAAGGCGCATGCTTGGATCATCGCTGATCTCCAATGTGGAACTGTGGGACGATCCTCCGTCAACCATAGCTGCAGTATGGTTCTCTTCGCCATTAACATAGTTCTACACAAAAAGCTTCTAAATCCCACCGGTGTTGGTCTTTGCAGCCCGAATGCATCGAACAGTTGTCTTGGAGACTGCTTCCAGGATGAGTTCCAGATCTGTGTCACGTGGCTATGTAACTCTGTCCAACAGATTTTTATTCGAACACAGTTCCAATACATGTGCCCCAAGTGGGCCTTAGCACCTTTGCATTTAGGACAAGAGTCTGTTTCTCGCAATGTTGCTCTATATGCTCTGTAGGGAGAAATATGCAATCGAAGTAGGAATTTGTACTGCATTTCCCACCAAGCCGCGTTTGCCGTCATTTTGTACATTGCTTTTAGGCATTCCCCTCACTACTTGGTTTCTAAGCAAATCCCAAACTCTGGACTGGATTTCATGTAAAATGGTGTGTTGGAGTTTAAACAGCAAAACAAAAAGTACCAGGAGCCTTCAAAAAAAGGGGATAAAAACTTTAATCAAACGTTTAGATGAAACAATCCTAGAGTGGACCCGGCACGGTTCGTGTTTCGGCACACAGCGCCTGCGTCAGGGGTCACGAAATGTAGCACAGAGCGTTTGGCTGTGGACTGGAAGCAATATGCTGTGCGCCTGACACAGGCGCTGTGTGCCGAAACACGGACCGTGTTGGGGCCACTCTAGGATTGTTTCATCTAAACATTTGATTAAAGTTTTTATCCCCTTTTTTTGAAGGCTCCTGGTACTTTTTGTTTTGCTGTTTAGACCTTTGTTTGTACTTTGCTCCCTCCCTTAGCTATAGTGTTGGAGTTTAAAACCAGCAGTCTTCAAAAACAGTTCTTGAGAAATCTAAATTGGGGGAGCAAGAGGGGTACAATGGGAGGGCCTCCAAACATGTGTTCAGTCGTGTGCTGGTAAATTTTTAACAGGCTCTCTCCCTGGTCCACCTCGGCGCCCCCCCCCCAGTCCACCTCGGCGCCCCCCATCCACCTCTGCGCCCCTGCTTGCTTCGGTGATGTTCGTGCCCTTAGTCCTACCTTCGCGGAAAAAGGAAATGACGTCAGAATGACGTCAGAAGGCGGGACTAAGGGCGCAAACATCACCGAAGCAAGCAGGGGAGGCCTGGAGAGACGGTCAGCACGCAGCAGGGCTTTAAATCGCGTGCGCTTCGACGGAGGTAATTAAAAAAGACAGATGGGAGCGGGAGGGGAGGGAGGGGGCGAAGGACATCGTTGGACATGTTTCGGAGCTGCAGGGGCGGTAAGCATGGCCTGTGATGGCGCCCTCCTGCCATGCTTAACTCCCCTAATGGAGCCGGCTCGCCCCCAACAAAAACCGGCTCGCAAGAGCCGCTTGTTAAATTTTGACAGCTCTTGCGAGCCGGACAGAGCCGGCTCCAGCACACCACTGCATGTGTTGTGATGAAAAGTTTTCACTCGTGTAATGTTCTTTCTCATGTATATATTATATTTCTCAAAGAAACACACAGCATTAAAAAAAATTTGGGAAAAAGCAGTGATGGACACATGGATTTGGCTTTCCTATTTCACCAGAATGGCCAGATTTGCTATGACTGCCTGTCTGGAAGAGAGCATCACGTCAACAGGAAAACTGAAACTGTTCTGAAGCATCAACAAATAAAAATTAATTCTACCGAGTGCCTTTAATCAGCATCGCCGCTTCCAGTTTCTAAAAGCAATTTAAGAGAAAGAAAAACAGGAACCGCTTTTAAAGAGTGCAGAGCTCTACCAACAGTTTTATCGCTAATGCAAATTGGGTAATACTCTGAAATGGAATATTTTATAATGATCAAGCTTGGGATTTGAGATATCATATTGGTATGGTTAAGGAAGACAGTCAGCATATCCATCTTATGCATTTCATTTATTAGCATATTTATAAGACAGCCTGCATTTCAGTTTCGAAGAATGAAAAATTCATGAGGGCGAAAGTGGATCTGCTTGGTCTTACAACAGAATGACCAGATGAAAAGTCCAAAAAGATGCCAAGCTGAAGTGTATGTGATAAAGTAACATGATAGGCACCTAATGTATAGGTCCCAGAACCGGACCCAACAGCACAAAAATGCAAGGTTCTAATTTGCACCTGCTCTGATTTTGTTCATGTACACTGCGGAGGTAATTCGACAAGGGGCCCTTTTACCAAGCTGTGGTAAAAGAGGCTCTGATCTAGCGGCGGGGGCCATTTCTGCCGCGCGCTGAGGCCCTTTTTACCGCAGTAGGTAAAAAGACCAAAAAAATAAATGGCCGTGTGGTAAGTTCGCACTTTCCACGCAGCCATTTTGGGGGGAAGCACTTACCGCCACCCATTAAGGCATTGCCCGATTACCGCCGGGTAATCCCTGTGCTAGAAAATCAGACCTGATTTTCTGTAGCATTGAAAATGGCGCATGCTGGGAGTAGAGCTATTGCCGCCACCTGCGTTGGGCCGGCGGTAGTTCTGGTTTGCCAATCGGAAACACTTTAGTCAAAGGCAGGGGCGTAGCTTCATGGGGCCACAGGGGCATGGGCCCCCACAGATTACGCCCTGGCCCCCTCTACATTTGACCCCGCCCGCCCCACCGCATCATCAGGTATCTTGTTTGCTGGCGGGGGTCCCCAATCCCCGCCAGCCGAAGAGTCTTCTTCAGCGCCGGTCGACTCTGGCGCCTTCGTCTTGTGATCATCTGTTTCTGACGCCTTATGTACTGCACCGTGCATGTAGCCCCGTGCAGGATGTAAGGCGTCAGAAACAGATGGTGCCGAAATCAGCGTGGATTCTATAACAATGCGTGTAACTTAACAAACAACACGCTAATGAGCGCTGATAGCAGCACTTAGCAAGCAATAATGAGCACTAATTGGCACTGATTAGAATTTAGGTGCACAACTCGCTAAACCTATTCTGTAACAATGTGTGCTGAACGTCTAACGTGGGAAGGCAAAAAGGGACGTGGTTATGGACAGGGAAATGGGCATTTCACGGGTGTTCCAAAATGTAGGCGCCTAGTTATAGAATATGGCCCAGTGCACCTAAATCTACACACTGAGATTTACACCTGGTTTTTGTTGGCGTAAATGGATGCACGCAGATATTGGCGCTGAAATATCAACCAAGCATGTTCTATAATCGGCGCCTAGCACTGATTTCAGCGCCAATTTTTTGTAGGTACCATATATAGAATCCCCTCCTATGCCTCTTAGGTGTACCTTACAGAATAGTGCTTAGAGGGAATGTTAACTTTCACGCATGTGTGTGTGTCAGTGTTCTGTAATTTTACATGCGTAATATGCTCATAATTATACAAGCATCCTGCTGTAGAATTGTCTCCACAAGTGCATTTGTGAAATATATGTGTACATTGGAACTCCATCTCTGCTCTGCCCAGACCAGCATGCAAATAATGGAATAATTAGAGCCAACTCTAGGCTCCGCCCTTTCTGCCTCGCCTCACCCCATGCTTGGAACAAACTCCCTGAGCACATACGCCAGGCCCCCTCCCTACCCATCTTCAAATCATTGCTCAAAGCCCACCTCTTCAATGTCGCCTTCGGCACCTAATCACAACACCTCTACTCAGGAAATCGAGACTACCCCAACTTGACATTTCGTCCTTTATATTGTAAGCTCTTCTGAGCAGGGACCGTCCTTAGTTATTAATTTGTACAGCGCTGCGTAACCCTAGTAGCGCTCTAGAAATGTTAAGTAGTAGTAATAGGTCCACACGTCTCATGCGCATATACGGTTGTGTAATTGAATTTGTAGCAGTGGTTTTGCAGAGTCCATTGATCACAGTGACATCAGCTTCTGAATGGGGAGGATAGAGTGGAATAATATTAACTATGTTTTTATATTTTGTTTCTGTTTAGTTATTTTGTTTTTCTTGAATCTTTTGTGGAGATAATATTTTGGTATGGATGATTGGCATTTATTGTATTTTCCTGTTTGCATGTTTATATATGTGCTTTTGTTTATTACGTTCTGGCATTGTAGGAAATTTTAATTGTATTATAATTATGTATGTTCATCTTGGTGCTTGGCAAGGTATAAACATGCAAATAAATCAATACATCAAAGCCCTTTCCTGTAAGTAAAGCAGGAGTTATAAGCAGAGTAAAAGTACAATGAAGAACACCATCAAAAAATTTACATAAGTAAAAGTAAAAAAGATACCGCCTAATATAATACCTTTTGAGTAAACAATAAAAGTACTGTAACTACAGCGAATGCAACTACTGTTAACATTTTTATCCCAACAATTTTATTGCTTTATAATTCAATCTACTTTGCTTTTAGTAAAACTAAATGTTGAAAATGAGTGTCACTCACGTAATCCACCACAGCTACACAGGTGTTCAACAACTGCGCTATCAGGAAGTGGATTGTTCAGTCTGATAAAGACCTACCTTTTTAACAAGACGTACCATAATAATCAATAACAGGAACTCCAACACATCATTACTTACTAAGAGGGGCATAATCGAACAGAAACGCCTATCTCCATGGGCGTTAATCTCCGAGAACGGGTCCGTGAAGGGGCGGAGTGAACCGTATTTTCCAAAAAAAATAGACGCCCATGTTTTATTCGCCAAGGTGTGAGCTGGGCGTTTTTGCTTTTCAGCGATAATGGAAAATGAAATCGCCCAGCTCAAAAACGAATACATCCAAGGCATTTGTTCGTGGGAGGGGCCAGGATTCATAGTGCACTGGTCCCCCTCACATGCCAGGACACCAACCGGGCACCCTAGGGGGCACTTTTACAAAAACAAAAAAAAGGTAAAAGAGCTCCCAGGTGCACAGCACCCTTCCCTTGGGTGTTGAGCCCCCCAAATCCCCCTCAAAACCCACTGCCCACAAGTCTACACCATTACTATAGCCCTAAGGGGTGAAGGGGGGCACCTACATGTGGGTACAGTGGGTTTGGGGGGGTTGGACGACTAAGCATTAAGCAGCACAAATGTAACAGGTAGGGGGGGGGATGGGCCTGAGTCCACCTGCCTGACGTCCACTGCACCCCCTAACAACTGCTCCAGGGACCTGCATACTGCTGCTTGGGAGGAGGGTATGACATTTGAGGGTGAAAATAAAAAGTTGTGAAACATCATTTTTTGTGGTGGGAGGGGGTTAGTGACCACTGGGGGAGTCAGGGGAGGTCATCCCCGATTCCCTCTGGGGGTCATCTGGTCATTTAGGGCACTTTTGGGGCCTTATTCGTGAAAAAACAGGGTCCAGGAAAAGTGCCCTAAATTCTAGCTACAAACGCATCCATTATCGGCGAAAGGCGCCCATCTCTGTTCGGGTGATAACCACGCCCCAGTTCCGCCTTCACCACGCCTCCGACACGCCCCCGTCCACTTTGTCCGCGTCCGCGACGGAGTGCAGTTGAAAGCGTCCAAAGTTCGGCTTTCGATTATACCGCTTTATTTGTTTTTGTGAGAAAGACGCCCATCTCCCGATTTAGGTCGGAACTTGGGCGTTTTTCTCGTTCGATTATAAGCTGGTAAATGTATCGAATTGTTTAATCTGTCTGTTTTCTGATTGATTGAATTGATTATATCCATTATGTTGTTCTTTATGTAACCAATTGTTTTATCTACTCTTGATTGGTGATTGTCAGGATGTATTATTGTAAGCCACATTGAGTCTGCAAATAGGTGGGAACATGTGGGATATAAATGCAACAAATAAATAAATAAAAAAGTTCCTTCAAATCAGGCCAGGCTGCAATATTACTGTCGCCTTTTAACTGGGTCTGTAGGTATTGATCAAAGGAATCTCTGTCTGAAACACTTGACTTCCTCATAGCAAAGAGCGCTTTATCGTCATCGTTGTCATTATCATACGCATTAGTAATAGAGCTACTTCATCACTTGCATCTTCATCTTCATCATCATTGTCATGCTGTCCAATTACAGAGAAGGCTTTCACAAAGTTGAAATCGTTGTCTGTCGTTGTCCTATTTTTCGTCTGATGGCAAACTCTGAATATCTTCAAGAACTGATGCGAGAATGTCAAATGTATAGAAACTCTTCAGTCTTAAGGCCAGACAAGCAGACTTTTTCTCTAAAGATTCTATCAATCCAGTGGACTGACAGGCCAATGTAAAATTTTCCAAGGGATATCCAGCTGTCTGTTATGATAGAGACAAATGTCTGTTCATCAAGAATTGCAACCAGCTTCAGCTTCATCTCTGCTTCAAAGTGACAAGGCTCATCATTGTTCTGTTTGGCTGGAGACTAGTAACCAGTTCAACAAGCACAGGCAACGCTACTGTTCTCATAGGCTGTATTCCCTGGACACCAAAATTTAAGGTGAGATGTTCTACTGTTTATATGACGAGGTTTGCAATTGCAAAATCCTGTTCCAGGTTTTGCTGTTTCATTTGGTTTACTGAGGAATCATCATTTAGGTCTCTCTGCCACTTTTACTTTTTATTTGAACTGCAAGCATCAGAAGTAACTAGGTAAAAGTAGTAAAAATTGGTAAAATTATTACTTCGGTACAAGTAAAAGTACCAAGTTTTTCCTGTACTTCTTGGTCAGTGTGAGTTAATCAGATAAGTACCTCTCTTAACCTGTTAACTCATTGGAATATCAATCCCGGTGTTATTTATTATTTAACTGTGTAATTAAACTCTGGAATTCATTACCAGAGAATGTGGTAAAAGCAGTTAGCTTAGCAAAAAAAAAAAAAAAAGGTTTGGATAACTTCCTAAAAGTCCATAAGCCATTATTAAGATGAGCTTGGGGAAAATCCACTGCTTATTTCAAGGAAAAGCATCATAGAATCTATTTTACTGTTTTGGGATCTTGTCAAGTACTTGTGACCTGGATTGGCCACTGTGAGAAACAGGATGCTAGGCTTGATGGACGTTCAGTCTGCCCCAGCATGACAACTCCTATGTTCTTATGTGTTGAGGATAAATGATCCTTATGCCTCTGACATTCGTATTAATTTTCTTTTGCAGCTGAATGCTTTTCTATTCTCACAGACCGCTTCTGGTTCAGTGTCTGGTGACAAACCTTTGTGAGGATCCTCTGTAACCCCTAACTCTTCCTTTTCCTAAGCGATCCCACATGCTTATCCCATGCCTTTTAAAATTCTGACACAGCCCTCGACTCAACAACCTCCACCGGGAGGCCATTCCACACCTCCACCACCCTTTCCGTGAAATAATACTTTCTTAGGTTACTCCTAAGCCTATTCCTTCTTAACTTCATCATATGCCCCCTCGTTCCAGAGCTCTCCTTCAGTTGAAAAAAGCTCACTTCCTGTACATAAATGCCCTTGAGATACTTAAACATCTCTATCACGTCTCCTCTCTCCCTCCTCTCTTCCAGCGTGTACGTGTTGAGGTTCATAAGCCTGTCCCTATATTTTTTGTGTTCAAAGACTGCTTACTAATTTCATAGCCGCCCTCTGGACCGACTCCATCCTGTTTATATCTTTACGTAGGTGCAGTCTCCAGAACTGCACACAGTACTCTAAATAGAGTACTCTGGTGAGGCCCCATTTAGAGTACAGTGTGCAGTTCTTTCACCTGCTATTGAAATAGCCGTCTTTATTGGATTAAGTAACAGCTTTGCCGCTTTCTTGGGACACCATTTAGAGAATTAATGTCCCTTTGAGTCAGCATCTAATCAGATTAGAGGCTTACTGACAGCTCTGCAGGGTTGGTCTCCATTTAAAAGATGCCGGAGAAGCAGAGCGATAGAAAGTTGGGAAGGAAGCTTTGTGGACATTATTACCAAAGAAGACGACGTTTCTTCAAGACCGATTGACTTGCCACAACAGGATGGGCAACGCCAGCAGTTCCACCGTGGATGATCTACAGGCTGTAGAAATTCATCACTGGTACAAGAAGTTTATGATAGAGTGCCCCTCCGGACAGCTCACGCTACATGAATTCAAGCAGTTCTTCGGACTCCGAGGGCTAAGTGAACAAGCCAACAGCTACGTAGAACAGATGTTCCGCACTTTTGATATGAATAAGGTAGTGTGTGGATTCCATTTACACTGTGTTTGTGCAGAGAGAGAAGGCTGACCATCTCATTACAGAGTGGCGTAAAAACTAGTTTTCTTTCTCCTGATTCTTCCATTCATGATTTGTCAAATCTGTATGTAACTAAGAAATGTTCCTGAGTCGTAAAGGTTATATCTCAATAATGCAATAAGCTTTTATTCAAAATGGTTGGGACTGAATCCATTCTGATGATTATTTTCTTTCTGCCTCTTTCCCCCCCCCCCAACAGTCTGACCAGCCCACTTCCCACTACCTGACCCAACAGCTCCTATATCCTATATACTTCTGTTAGCAAGCCTGCCAATCAGGGGCGTAGCCAGACCTTACAGTGGGAGGGGGCCAGAGCCCGAGGTTGGGGGCACATTTTGAGTGCCGCCGCCCCCCTACCGCCACACTTCGAATCGCCTCACCTCCCCCCGCCTCCCCCTCCGCCTTGCGCCTCCTCACACTTCCCCCTTGCCTCGCAATACCTTTGCTGGCAGGGGTCCCTAACCCCCGCCAGCCGAAGCCTTCTTCAGCGCCATCTCTGGCGCAGCCGCATTCCTGCCCTGCTCTTCTTGCTCCTCCTGTCCTGTGCACGATGATGCTTCTTTACGTGAAACTGAGAAGGAGCGTCAGCGAGCACAGGACAGGAGAAGCAAGAAGAGCAGGGCAGGAACGTGGCTGCGCCGGAGACAGGCATTGCTGAAGAAGGCTTCAGCTGGTGGGGGTAAGGGACCCCCGCCAGCCAAACCAGGGGCCCGGACATAATTTGCAGGGGTCAGGCCCCTGTGGCCCCCCCATAGCTACGCCCCTGCTGCCAATTATGCATATAACATTTTTGAAACACAGATGAACTCAGATGAACAGCTATTCCTCCAAAACACCACCAGGAACTGCTGTTTAATTCGATCAGGTGTGTGCTGAGAAAATCCGCTAGTAATTACTAGTGTCTGAAAATCTGTTTATGTAGATTCAACTAATCTAATCAGAAAACTCCTTGTATTGTACATGCAGGTTCCAACTAAGCATTTGCAGTTTTTCCCAATGTGTTCACAGTAGAATAAATGCATTAATAAACTTATCATTATCTTGTTGTTGCAGGATGGATCCATTGATTTCATGGAATATGTTGCAGCCCTTAGCCTTGTTCTTCGGGGGAAGATAGAACAGAAATTACGGTGGTATTTCAAGCTTTATGATGTGGATGGAAATGGTTGCATTGAGCGACATGAATTATTGAATATCCTCAAGGTAGGGGATTGTCTGAATTTTGCCGCATCATCCTATTACCAAGAATGCCTTAGTCATGGTTCCACCCCAGTACCTGAATACTGAATTCTCCTCAGCTCCTGAAGGGCAAATACAAATTCATTTTTAACCTCTTAAACAACTTTTGCTGATTTTTAATTTTAATTACACTTTTTTAAAAAACCCAAAAGGGTTTAGCACGCTAAAAATAGGTGCGCGCTAAACGCTAGAGATACCAAGACTCAAAAACAGAGGCAATAAAATCTACAATTATAACTAAAGCAAGAAAAAAAATAGACCTGACTGTCAAAGACGCAATTTATTTTAAGCTAGACATCTTATGTCCCCTCACCAGGGCTGCTGAGAGACAGAGCCGCTGCCTCCCCCCACTCATGCCCCTGCCCCACCCCCCACTGTGGCCACCGCTGCCCCACACCCCCTTACCTTCCTGCACCTTCTCCTCCCTCGGTCTGTCACTCTCCTGCTCCTGTGTGCTGGGACCCGGGTTATTGTATTTAACACAAATCACCTGGGTCCCAACCAGTGTGTTTTTTTCTAGCAAAAAAGGTGCCGGTACTCAAATGCCAGGCCACTCTTCAGGGGTGGGGTGATCACTGAGGGACACACATCACAATAACCAGGCCCCCTGCAACCAGTCACAGAATCTATGACAAGGCAGAATTGGTGTGTAGAGCCTGAGCTCTTTTATTAAAACTTGGGGTCCATGGGTCAATTTTAGCAGAGTATGGAAAAAGTTCCGGTACTCAGTACCCCCAAGTACCCCCTCAAAAAAAGCCCTGGTCCCGACACACAGGAGCAGGAGAGAGACAGACCCTGGCACTGGGACCCTCATGGAGGCTGGGCCTAGGAAATCTTGCCCCCTTCTATTTTGTTGTCAGAAAAGCAGTGAGCTGGGCTGGCTCAATAAATATATATTTGCAAGTTTGATATTGGACTATACCTTTGCAGGGATACTTTAGGATAAAAGTGGTTCCCAAATGAGTCACTCCAGGTTTCAATAACAAAAATTGCCTCCTACGTCTCTGAGTTTCTCGTAAGACATCAGGAAATAGTCTAATTTTCTGTCCATGAAAAAGTTCATCTCTATGCTTGATTCAATAGCCAAGCCTTATCAGGAGATGAAGCCACCGTAGCAATTAGAGTAGAACTTACAAAAGATTCACTATCCAGTGTCTCCAGTATGGCAGAGACGTCCACAGGGGCATCAAGATTTTGTGGACCATCTGATTTCTTCTCAGAAGATTTTGACACAGGCAGATGATAAACCTGAAGAAATGGTGGAATCTTATCCTCCGGAACTTGTCAAACTTCCTTTCTAGGTATAATCAAAGTGGAACATGGAAAGTTCAAAAACTGCAAATTATCACTTCTTGCGTGATTCTTCAGTACTTCATTTCTCCTCTGTAAATTAGTTATATCCACAATAAAAGCGGCCTGGGCTGCTTTCAAGTCTTTAATATCCTTTTCATCATCGGCAATCCTCTTCTCTAGGTTTTGATTATCTACCTGGTCTTTATCCACTTGTCTTTCCAATTACTACTCTCTGTTGTAAATTATTATTTTGTTGCACCATCATTTTTATTTATTTATTTTATTGCACTTGTATCCCACATTTTCCCACCTATTTGCAGGCTCAATGTGGCTTACAAAAACCTGTCATGGCATCACCATTTCAGGGTAAGAGATACATTTAGTGGTATTAAGATATCAATGATAACAGTCGATCTGATCAAGCAGTTATAGAAAGAAGACGACCAAAGTAAGGGAGGAGTGTCGATGTGTTGTAGTTGGTTATGGATTCTTGAGGTAGGCTTTGGTAAAGAGATATGTTTTCAGTGATTTGCGAAAGTTTGTTATTTCGTTAATTGTTTTTCAAGTGGTTTGGAAGAGTATTCCACATCTGCGTGCTCTTGTAGGAAAAGCTGGACGTGTGTGTTAGTTTGTATTTTAATCCTTTGCAGCTCGGGAAGTGTAGATTAAGGAAAGTGCGGGCAGATCTTTTGGCATTTCTGGGCATTTCCAAGGTCCACTAAAGCCTTCCATATTAAATCTAGAGCTACTTCAGAGGGAGTCGCAGTTTGAAGCAAATTCGGATTGTCCTTTGTTTCTATCTCCAAAGAATCATATTCAGATAAATATTGCTCACCCACTGGTCCACAATTTGACTCTCTAAGAAGACAGCGAAGGTGACTCAATAAAACGATGATGCTGTATTGGTCTAGAAGATTTATTGGTCAACAACAACGACTCGATACAGCCGTGTTTTGGCCCACTGGCCTGCCTCAGGAGTCTAAGCATGAAAACATTTAAAACAGTTAACTACAAAGGTAAAAGTAAAATAGTACATTAAAAAATATAAAAAAAAACAATGACCATATAAATTCATAACGATATGTAAAAACCTGAAAATACATATAAATTATATAAAAAGATATGTACAATTGTAACCCCTTGCTATATTGGAACCATGGGTGGGAGGAGCCCACCAGAGAAAGTTATGAGTCCATCTAGCATTTGAGAGTAACCTGATTTGTGGAACCTTGGTGTAGGGTGGAGCAGGTAATTAATATATAAGGGAAGTAAAGACTGTAGAATTTGTCCTTGTAGCCTGTGTTTAAGAACTAGATCCCCGCCAAGTGACCCAGTGAAAAGAGAGAGCGTGTACCTGCTGAACCAACCCTGATGTTGAAGTGGCATCGGGGTCATTGCTGTTAATCCCCTTAGCCAATAGAGGAGCCGACCTGCGGGCTGAGATTGGGGAGTCTCACCGCAAACCGGGCTTAAGGTTAGGATGCTGTCTGCCCGCGGCTGGGGATTTCTTTCAGGGTAAATCCCTGGAAGACTTGGACAGTTAATGCTGGATCCAAATCTACGATGGTAATGGAGTTACATCGGAGAAATTGACTGCGGGGTGTCATCTTGCTACAGGTCAGGTGAAAGGGGTTTTGCATATGTGCAAAACCCAAGAAGGAAAAGTTATCTGCTCTTGTGACTTTGTAAGGTCAAGCCTGAGATGCCTTCATAACTGTATGCTGAGGACTATCATGTCAACCGTTACTCAGTTCTGATTTGTTAAATAAAGTTCAGTTGATTTTCTTGACTCTCCTGACTACCGTGAGGTTCCTGGGTTGGATTCGGAGGGAACTTCAGAGTAGTGAACACCCAGTCTTCCGAACCCCAAGGTCAGCTCTCGGCGGAGATAACCAGAGAGCCTAGCCTGACACGACACGGTAGAAACATGATCGTTAACTTTCAAAGCAATCCACAATAAAATTATAATACTGTCGTAACTATGGACAGAACAACACAGTTATAATAATGTATAGTGATACTGAACAGAACTCCCAGAATCTGAAACATTGATATCTTCTAATGTTGTTTGGATTGGTCTACCTGTATCACCTACTGTAGTGAAGAATGTCAAATTCTGTCTACAAACAGAAGGTTAATAGAATATAATCTCAATTCTAATTGAGTAAAAAAATTAAGGGGCCCTTTTACTAAGCCGCATAGGCGCCTACGTGCACCCAACGTGTGTCAACTTGTAGTTACCGCCCACCTACCACGAGGCCTGGGCGGTAATTTTGTTTTTTTACACTCGTCCACTACGTGCGCCGGAAAATAATTATTTTCCTGCACGCAGCGGAAACTGCACGGTAATCATCATTCTACGCATGTAGACGATTACCGCACGGTTACCGCGTGAGACCTTACCGCTAAGTCAATGGCTGGCGGTAAGGTCTCAGACCCAAAATGGACGCGCGCCAATTTTAATTTTGCCGCACTTCCATTTTCAGCAAAAAATTTTAAAAAGGCCTTTCTTTTTACAGTCACGCTGAAAAGTTGATCTGAGCGCGCCCAAAACATGGGCCTACACTAGCGCAGCCCATTTTTCGGTGCACCTTAGTAAGAGGACCCCATGTTTAAAGGAAAGAGCCCACAAGTCAAGTAAGCGAGTAATACAAATCATCTTACTGAGTGGCAGGGCCGCCGAGGGGGGGGGGGGCAAGGGGGACAAAATTCCCCGGGCCCGGGCCTCCAAGGGGGGCCCAGCGCCGCAGTCCCCTCCACCCGCCTGGGCCCCCCTGAATTCAAATCATAGCACCTCACCTCGACCTTGCTCAGTATGAAAGAAGCGCAGCAGCGGCAGTCTGCAGATCGCCTCCCTTCGGGCCTTCCCTCCCTGTGTCCCGCCCTCGCGCAAGTTACGTCAGACGAAGGCGGGACACAGGGACGGAAGGCCTGAAGGGAGGCGATCTGCAGACTGCCGCCGCTGCGCTTCTTTCACACGGAGCGAGGTCGAGGTGAGGCACTATGATTTTATTTTGTTACATTTGTACCCCGCGCTTTCTCACTCATGGCAGGCTCAATGCGGCTTACATGGGGCAATGGAGGGTTAAGTGACTTACCCAGAGTCACAAGGAGCTTCCTGTGCCAGGAATCAAACTCAGTTCTTCAGTTCCCCAGGACCAAAGTCCACCACCCTAACCACTAGGCCACTCCTCCACTGTTGCTACTATTTGAGATTCTAGCAACATTCCATGTAGAAGTCAGCCCTTGCAGATCACCAATGTGGCCGGCTTCTGTGAGTCTGACATCCTGCACGTACGTGCAGGACGTCAGACTCACAGAAACAGAAGCCTGCGCAGCCTTCTACATGGAATGTTGCTAGTGGAATAGCAACATTCCATGTAGAATCTCCAATAGTAGCAATATTCCATGTAGAATCTCCAATAGTATCTATTTTAGTTTTGTTACATTTGTACCCCGCGCTTTCCCACTCATGGCAGGCTCAATGCGGCTTACATGGGGCAATGGAGGGTTAAGTGACTTGCCCAGAGTCACAAGGAGCTGCTTGTGCCTGAAGTGGGAATCGAACTCAGTTCCCCAGGACCAAAGTCCACCACCCTAACCACTAGGCCACTCCTCCACACCAGGGGGGGGCCCAGCCCGGTGGTACACGGAGGGGGGGGGGCGGTGACGACGACGACCTCGGGGGCGGGCGGCCTTGCCCCGGGCCCCGCCCAGTCTCTCGGCGGCCCTGCTGAGTGGAAAGATTTGTACTACTCGCTTACTTGTCTGGTGGGCTTTTTCCTTTTGGAGCTGTGGTTCTACTTTGAGGGTTGCTGCATCTCCCCAGAGTGTTCTTAGAACACCTGAAAAAGACTGAATAATGAACGTGAAAGGAAAATATCTTCTTACACCATTTTCCTGCTCTCGTTTCAGGCTATCCGCGCTATTAATGGCTGTGACCGTGACATCAGTGCAGAGGATTTCACCAACCGTGTCTTTGAAAAGATCGACGCCAATGGAGATGGTAAGGACCCTTCTGCTGCCGTTGCGTTTTCTGCTCATGTCTTTGGGTATTTTCGCCAAAAATGTTTCTTGTGTATTTGAGGTAAACATAGCAATTTGTATTTTTGTTTCTTTTTGCTTTGATTTAAAAAACAAAAACAACAAACAAATAACATAAAGTTTGGCTCTGGGTCCCGCTGTCAAAAGAATACTCTTTGCTCCTCTTTCTATCCCTTCCAGCTTCCCAGATCTGAGTCTCTTTTCCCACCCACGGAGGTTCTTCACAGTCCTGGGATGTAGCTGTCCCACTGATGCACCTGAGGCTAAAACCACGTTTAATTGCTGACATACAAGTAAATAGTGCAGGCCTTGAATCGGACAGTGCCAGCTTGTATTACTGTATCAGTGGAACAGTAGCAGCTGGGAATCACACCCGTTCTGTCAAGATTCCGGGGGCTGGACAGAGGGTCCATACTGTGCCGGACTTTCATGATCAACGTTCTCTCTTCTTAAGGTTACCATATGGCTCCAGAAAAAGGAGGCCACATTGATCCAGTCCAGATTTTGCTTCCATTGAAAGCAATGGAAGTAAAACCCAGACTGGCTCCGTCTGTCCTCCTTTTTCTGGACAAAGAGAATCCACGTTTGTGGAGAACTCAATAGATCACACGGAGCAGCAAACAGAAGTAAAAAGAGTGGGAAAAGTGAACCAGGCTTATCCAAATAACTGGAACCAAACAAATAATTAATGATAAAATCAACACAGTTTATTAATATTTCCTTAGGAATGACTCGACACAAGGCTGTGTTTCGGCCTGATGGCCTGCATCAGGAGTCTTATGTCTTAAGGAAAGACTAATGGTCTAATCTTGCATTTAGGTACAGAAGGCTTGAAATGGCAACATTTTTTGCATCACTATTGCGTCTGTGCTTACTCAAGTGCCTCACGTTTTGACACAATGGTCTTTTTTAAGACCAACTTTATGTTGCCATTTCAAGCCTTCTGTTATTCAACCTAAATGCAAGATTAGACCATTAGTCTTTCCTTAAGACTCCTGATGCAGGCCATCAGGCCGAAACACAGCCTTGTGTCACGTCATTCCTAAGCAAATATTAATAAACTGTGTTGATTTTATCATTAATTATTTGTTTGGTTCCAGTTATTTGGATAACTGGTTCACTTTTCCCACTCCTTTTACTTCTGTTTCTCCTTTTTCTGGAGCCATATGGTAGCCCTACCTCTTCTGCTCCTCCCCAACTCTCTGTAGGCTCCCAGGCCTACCTGAATATCCATGGTGGTCTAGTCTGGTGCAAGAACAATGATAAAAGGAAAGGGGATAGGATTTGATATACCACCTTTCTGTGGTTACAATCAAAGCAGTTTACATATTATATACAGGTACTTATTTTGTACCTGGGGCAATGGAGGGTTACGCAACTTGCCCAGAGTCACAGCGAGCCCATTGGCTCCTGCCCATGGCCGTGCCACATCCAATAGAGCAGCCGTGACCTTTTACTATAGTATAGCAGGGGCGTAGCTATGTGGGGCCACGGGGGCATGGGCCCCCACAGATTAGGCCCTGGCCCCCTCTACATTTGACCCCCCCCAGCTGCTGACCCCCCCCCCACCCCGCACTGCCGCCATCACCCGCCCCGCTGCTGCATCAGGTACCTTGTTTGCTGGCGGGGGTCCCCAACCACCACCAGCCGAAGAGTCTTCTTCAGCGCCGGTCGACTCCGGCGCCTTTGTTGTGTGATAATCTGTTTCTGACGCCTTACGTCCTGCGCAGGGCTACATACAGGCCATGCACGGTACAGGACATCAGGAGTTCGAAACAGATCATCACACAGTGAAGGCGCCAGAGTCGACTGGCACTGAAGAAGACTCTTCGGCTGGCGGGGATTGGGGACCCCCGCCAGCAAACAAGGTACCTGGCAACGATGGGGGAGGGATTTTGTGGCAGCGGCGGCGGTGGGGGGAGGCAGCTAAACAGTGCCCCACCTCACGTTCTGGTCCCCCCTCCCGCCGAGGTCTGGCTACGCCCCTGTAGTATAGCACTGTATGGCTATAGTGAAAGGCACAGATGTCATATTGGATGCAGGCACAGCCATGGGCAGTAGTGGATGAGCATCACTTCTGCCCCAGTGGACCCTGCTAAACCACCATGGATATATAGTTAGGCCCAAGGGGACATATGGGGAGTCAAGGGAGCCATGGAAAAGAGTGTGGCTGTGGGAAACGGGATTGTCTGCTCTTATGGGGGGGCGAGGGGAACTGCAGGGATGGGGGTGCAAAAGTTTTCATTTTGTGTTGTCTCCCATGATTAAATTTGGTCGCGTGGAGAGGCGCTCGGCGTATTCTATATACCAGGCAGAAATTTAAGTCTATTCTATAAAATGTAGGTGTACTTTAGAGACTATGCCTAGTCGTATTTTTTTCCATGCAGAATTTTCAGGCGCCATTAAGCGTTAAGCACCGCTGAATATACCCGCTTAGCCCCGGAGAAATGATTGAAATGGCCAGGTGCCTCTCTTGGCCGTTTAAATTGCTTTGAATTATCGACCCCATAAATTTCGAACTTAGGAACATAAATCCTTTGGCGTTCCGAATGGTTATGGCGTGTGTTCATTTTGATGCCTAACCCGATTTGATACAGGTGAGCTACTTGAACTCAGACTGGCAGGGGAGGGTGCTGGGCAAGTGATCTGGATTCTGACATTTTTGTTCCTTGGGTTTGATACAGGTGAGCTGTCACTTGAAGAATTTGTGGAAGGCGCCCGGAAAGATGAAGAGTTTATGGAAGTGATGATGAGGAGCTTAGACCTGACACACATCATGACAATGATTAGAAATCGGAGACACAGTGTCTAATGAAAGAGAGATTGGAGGGCTGTGGAAAAACGAGTATTCGGCAATGGTGGGCTTGAGTATGGCAGGAACCGGGATGAACACTGACTAATTATAGTGGACAAGGTCTGAAGTCTTTGCAGGTCTTTGTGATAGGGAAAGAGAATGATACCTGCCTTTCATGTGTTACAGAGGGTGGGGCACTCTCTCTCTCTCTCTCTCTCTGTTTGTATTAAGCTCAGAGTAGGAGACAATTCTATTTGTTGCATGAGAATTAACTTTAGGTAACCACTTCACTAATAAGAAATATTGGACTTAAGCTTGTTTTGGGTGTGAGAGCTCCTTTAAGCCAGAGACTCCTCTGGCTTAAAGGAGACAGGCTTAGTTATGGTATCATTGAAGTACAATATTGAGAAAATTCCTTGTATGTGTCCATGGAGGGGTTATTTCCATTGGGAGCACCCCCAATAATTTTAAAAAGTTGGCTCCTATGGCTAACTTAACTGTATTTTGTTACAGGATACCCACCTGGCTTTGCTATGCCGTCACTGGGATGCAGGAGTTCTCATAGTTTATAAGAGACTAAAATATGATATTATTATTATTATTATTTGTAGCATTTGTATCCCACATTTTCCCACCAATTTGCAGGCTCAATGTGGCTTACATTTGCCGTAATGGCGGTTGCCATTTCCGGGTAACAGAATTACATATGGTATTACTTTAAGGTGCATACATACATGGTAACATACATGGAACATAACATATAAGGAACAGATCATGGTATATATATACACACCATGTGCATATATACATGATAAAGAAGAATAGATTATGGTATTGCATGAGGGTTCCTGTGTAATAAATTGGATTGTAACATACATTAGGTCATTGATTATAGATAGACCCTATTCAACATAAGGTTTAACGTGGTATTACTTGATCATTAGAATCAAAGAGGTTAATCAGTCATGTGATAAGAGATCGGTTTTGTATAGATCATGTGTAGTATTATTATTTAGTATCTAATATGGGTGTTTGTGGTATGCCTTCTTGAAAAGATCTGTCTTCAGTAGCCTTCGGAAGATGGATAGGTCTTGTGTTGTTTTTATAACCTTCGGTAGTGCGTTCCATAGCTGCGTGCAAGATCCTCTATTATTACTAAATGTACATTTTCTTTATAATTCTTATATATTTCCTAAATATCTCTTAATATGTCTGCTTGTTAAAATACTTTCATGTTCTATCATTATCATGTTACCAAAAATTCTCTGCTATTACTAAATGTATACTTTCTCATGCATTCTCACTATTCATGATGTATTGTAAGCCACATTGAGTCTGCAAAGAGGTGGGAAAATGTGGGATACAAATGCAACAAATTAAAATAAATAAATAAATAAATGTATGAGAAACTGGTCGCATTTGTGGATTTATACTTTACCCCTTTACAGTTAGGATAGTGGAGATTGAGGAAGGTGCGTGATGATCTTTTTGCGTTCCTAATAGGCAAGTCTATAAGGTCTGCCGTACAGGCCGGAGCTTCTCCGTGAACGATTTTGTGGACCAGGGTGCAGACTTTGAACGCAATTCGTTCTTTTAGTGGGAGCCAGTGTAATTTTTCTCTTAGGGGTTTGGCGCTTTCGTAGTTCGCTTTCCCAAATATGAGCCTGGCTGCTGTGCTTTGAGCGGTTTGGAGCTTCTTAATGTTTTGTTCTTTGCATCCGGCATAGATGATAATAAGTAAGAGGCTGTAATTAGCAGAACTTTGAAATATGGAAGCAGGAAAGTACAAGGAGAGCAGTGAGGAAATTATGGAGGCCACTGGCACTGGGAAAAATGCAAAACAAGCACTGATTGGTATAAAAACCAAAGGGTCATATAAGAGATGCAGAAAGAGAGGACAAGGAAAGAGAGGCTAATAATACCAAAGGTAGATCCAAGTGGGAAGAACTGGAAGTAGTATTAAATGGGGAGTACAAAGAAGAGCAAAACAGATGCAGGTAGAAAAGGAACACAGTGAAGTTTCAATTTCTCCTTTACCTTCAGGCTTGACCTTCTTTTAAACGTTGAGCAATGCTGCCATCTAGTGGCCATTATAAATAAGTGTCCCTTATTGATAGTATGTTTGTACTTTTTACCGTTTGACAAGGATTAGTTTTAGGGCCCTGTTTACTAAGGCGCGTTAGCATTTTTAACCCGCCTACAATTAGTGTGCGTGCTAACCATGTAGGCACCTATAGGGATATTGTAGGCACGTACACTGTTAACACGTGTACATGGTTCACACGTGTTAAAAACGCTAACGCGCCTATAACGCAGCTTAGTAAATAGGGCCCTTAATTTTTAAAATGTATCAGTTTTATATCCCATATTATCCAACTGACAAAAAAATATGTAAAACGCAAAGGACAAAATATAATAAAAACTAATAATAAGTTAATAAATAAATAAAAATTGTACCTCAATATAATAAATAGTCCTTAACGGTCAATCAGCCACATCTGATACAGACAAACAGCTTATCCATAACACATCTTTAGTTATAAGCCTTTTCAAATAAATGTTTTGAGTTGTTTTCTAAATAAAGTTAGTGAAAATATCTGCTGTAATTCTACAGGAAGATGGTTCCACAGAATCGGACCAGTGATGAAAAACGTACAGGAGTGATCCTTCTCTACAGACCTGATGGCATGAGGGTACATCTAAAAGCAGTTTTCCTTGAGATCTTAAATTTCTACTGGGCCGATAAATTTTCAAACCGTTTGAAGTAGCAACTGGGGAATCATCCCATAAATCTTTAAATATCAACAATAGCATTTTAAACTTAGCCTGCCAAGTAACTGGAAGTCAATGTAATTTAATGAGTTACGGGGTAATATGATCCATTTTCTTAATGCCTCCTATCACACAGGCAGCAGAGTTTTGTGCTACTTGCAAAGCTCTTAGGGAGTCTTTTACCAAGCCATGGTAGCATTTATAGTTCACTAGCCGTTAAGCCCATTAGAACGGTGAGATTTGTGTTTTGCAAAATGTAATAATTCTCATCTCCATCCATCCATGTCCAGCAAACCTCCTCTCTCCCCTGCCCTCCCCCCCATGTCCAGCAGCCCTCCTGTATCCCCTGGCCCCCCCCCCCCCCCCCGTCCACCAACCATCCTCTCTCCCCTGCCCTCCACCCATGTCCTGCAACCCTGCTCTCTCCCCTGCCCTCCCCCCATGTCCAGCAGCCCTCCTATCTCCCCTGGCCTCACCCCATCCACCAACCCTTCTCTCTCCCCTGCCCTCCCCCATATCCAGCAACCCTCCTCTTTCCCTTGGCCTCCCCCCCCCCCTGCTCTCTCCCCTGGCTTCCCCCCATGTCCAGCAACCCTCCTCTCTGCCCTGCTCTCTCCCCATGTCCAGCAACCGTCCTCTCTCCCCCCTGCCCTCCCCCCATGTCCAGCTACCCTCCTCGCCGCCGCTCCCTCCCCCCTCCGTACTGGGCCCCCTGCACTGACATGAGAGCGCCTCTCACCTCCGTGTGAAAGTGCTGCAGGCAGCAGCAGATTGCTCTGCTGCTGCCTGCAGCGCTTCCACACGGAGGTGAGAGGCGCTGTCATGTAAGAGCAGGGGGCCCAATATGGAGGGGGGCGGGAGCGGCGGCGGCGATGACATCGGGGATGGGGGGTGGAGGTTGGTGCGCCGGCGATGTTGCTTCTTCTCCAGGCTCCAGCGGCAGCTTCCCTCTCTGTTCCACCCTCTGACGTCATCACGTCTTGACGTGAGGGCAGGACAGAGAGGGAAGTCTCTACTGCGCATTTGCGGGTGAGTCGATCACTTGTCGTGGTTTACATGTATTCAGGTACTTATTTTGTACCAGGGGCAATGGAAGGTTAAGTGACTTGCCCAGAGTCACAAGGAGCTGTACTGGGAATTGAACTCAGTTCCACAGGATCAAAGTCCACTGCACTAACCAGTAGGCTACTCCTCCACTAGCAATGTTCCATCTAGACGCCTGCCCTTGCAGATCAGCAACGCGGCCGCGCAGGCTTCTGTTTCTGTGAGTCTGACGCCCTGCATGTACGTGATATCTGCATAAATAGATTTATATGAGTTCCCCTAGTTTCTTTGATTTCTTATTAATGTATGGTAATCCACACAGAGGTTTTCTTATCTTTATTGTTAAAACTGTGGGTATATTTTCCTTAGATCTCATGTATAAATATATATATATATATATATATATATAAAATTTATTAACTAAGAAACAAAAATTCTGCAGCCTTATAGACATACATTAATTACATGGCACTATAAATAATTCATCCCCAGCCTCTTCCAGTAGCACCTGGAATCTAACATAGCTCCTTAAAAGTGAATTAGAATTCATATCCTGAAGTGCTGATTTTATACAGAAGAGCTGAAAGCCAGGACAGCAGTGTAAAATATCTTTCTTTTCCATTCAGCTAAAGGTACTAAATTATGCCTTCACATTTTATGTAGTTCTCTTAGTATTTATAATGCATAAGGAACACCTTCCTCCTATTGGAGATGGAAATGTGGTATTCTCCCGTGGTACATGTCAGCTGCTGATGTCAGAACCTCATTAATTAACCACTGAGCTTCAGTAGAGTTATTTATCGACTCCCTAGCTTTCTGTTGAAATAGACGTTGTCTCAAGAACGCTGATCTGAAATGCCTTTCTTAAAAAAAAAAAAAAAATGAATAAACCACGAAACTGGTCCGTCATCTAATTGATATGCAATAGGGAACATTTCATTAGCATAATGTGCTCGGTGCTGGTTTATTTCATTGTACTGCACTATATATAGTGCTGTCCCCTTCAAAGAAAAATAGAGTGTGGATTTAGTGATTGCTGCCTGAGCGCAGATTTAATAACATATCATGGCACATGACATTTCTGCTTTCTTTGCTCACACACCAATTTCTGTGTACTAGTCTTCCTCTGTCACGAGTTTTCAGGTGATTTAATTTCATGCATTGAGGCATTGACTTCTGGTACCTACTTTTTTTTTATAACTCATTTCATGAGTAGACATGAGTAGACCCTCCTCTCACCTACCAACACCCATTCTGTTAGAATATCAATGAAATGCTTTGATGTCCCCATGCATACCCCCACCCTCCCACTCTGTCAGTCAAAGTAATGCTTTGATGTTTCTCTCATATATACTATCTGCTACCACATTTGCTTATTTCCGATCTGACGAGGAAGGGCAACCTTCGAAAGCTAATCAAGAAATGTATTAAGTTATGTCCAATAAAAAAGGTATCATCTTATTTTCTTTTCCATGTTTTATTTTGTTTGATTTCTATTGATAACCATGAGTAGACACAAACTCCTGAGTTAATTAGGTACACGTATGAAATCATTTTCTCTGTGCATCCTTACCTGTAGCATACTTTTCCATTCCATGATTCTTAGGGGCAGGGCAGCCGAGAGACTGAGCCGGGCCCGGGGCAAAGCCGCCCCCGCCACCCCCAATCTCTACTGCTGTCGCCTCCCTCTCCTGCTCCTAGGCCGCCAGCGTCGCAGTCCCCAGTCTCCACCTACCTACCCTCAGCTCCCTTCTGTCTGCCATCCGACCACCTTCATTTAAAAAAAACAAAAAAAAATCTCTAAATCGGCAGCGCAGTGCCTTCTGTGTGAAAGAAGAGCAGGGGGCAGGCAGCGAATGTGGCTGTGCCGGAGACCGCTGAGCGTCAGCGTGCACAAGAGGAGAAAGAAGAAAGAAGAGCAGGGGGCAGGCAGTGAACGCGGCTGCACCGGAGACCGCGCTGAAGAAGGCTTTGGCTGGCAGGGGTTGGGGACCCCCGCCAGCCAAACCAGGGGCCCGGACGAAATTTGCAGGGGCCAGGCCCCCGTGTCCCCCCGTAGCTACGCCCCTGTAGCTATACTGCACATGAAATGGGTTATCCGAGTGGTTTACAATTTCAAAAATATGGGGAAAGCTATAAAGAGAGAGAATAAAAGAAAAGAAGAAAGTGAGAGGGAACTACGATACATAATAGGATTGTAAACTAGCAGGCCATCAGTAGTTATTTATGGACTCCCTGTTGAAACAGAAATTGTCTCAAGCATGCTGAGCTGAAATGCCTTAAAAAAAAAAACTGGTCCATCATCTGATTGATATGCAAAAGGGGATATTTCATTAGCATAATGTGCTCGGTGCTGATTTATTTCATTGCACTGCTCTGTCCCCTTCAAAGGGAAATAGAGTGTCCTGCGGTATTGCTCTGATCAGTGCGCGCCAATCCCTGTGCTGGAAAATAGAAATTCTTTTCGAGGGCAGGGGGTAGGCATGCCCTGTGGTAATCGGGCAGTACACAGCCATCACTGCACTTTACCCAATTACCGCAGGATTAGCGCGTGAGACCTTACTGCCAACTAAATAGGTGGTGGTAAGGACTCAGGCGGGAACGACTGTGCCAATTGTGAAATTAGTTTACATAGTATATTCAGGTACTTATTTTGTACCAGGGCCAATGGAGGGTTAAGTGACTTGCCCAGAGTCACAAGGAGTTTCAGTGGGAATCAAACTCAGTTCCCCAGGATCAAAGTCCGCTGCACTAACCACTAGGCTACTCCTCCACTAGCAACATTCCATGTAGAAGCCTGCCCTTGTAGATCAGCAACGCGGCTGCACGTACGTCAGACTCACAGAAACAGGAACCTGTGCAGTCACATTGCTGATCTGCAAGGGCAGGCTTCTACATGGAATGTTGCTAGTAGAATAGCAACATTCCATGTAGAATCTCCAATAGTAGCAACAGAATCTCAATAGTAGCAACATTCCATCTAGAATCTCAAATAGTAGCAACATTCCATCTAGAATCTCCAATAGGGAAAGGGAAATGGGACTTGATATACCGCCTTTCTGAGGTTTTTGCAACTACATTCAAAGCGGTTAACATATATTCAGGTACTTATTTTGTACCAGGGGCAATGGAGGGTTAAGTGACTTGCCCAGAGTCACAAGGAGCTGCAGTGGGAATCGAACTTAGTTCCCCAGGATCAAAGTCCACTGCACTAACCACTAGGCTACTCCTCCACTAGCAACATTCCATGTAGAAGCCTGCCCTTGCAGATCAGCAATGTGACTGCACAGGCTCCTGTTTCTGTGAGTCTGACATCCTGCACGTATGTGCAGGATGTCAGACTCACAGAAACAGAAGCCTGCGCAGCTGCGTTGCTGATCTGCAAGGGCAGGCTTCTACATGGAATGTTGCTAGTGGAATAGCAACATTCCATGTAGAATCTCAAATAGTAGCAACATTCCATGTAGAATCTCAAATAGTAGCAACAGAATCTCAATGGTAGCAACATTCCATCTAGAATCTCCAATAGGGAAATGGGACTTGATATACCGCTTTTCTGAGGTTTTTGCAACTACATTCAAAGCAGTTCACATATATTCAGGTACTTATTTTGTACCAGGGGCAATGGAGGGTTAAGTGACTTGCCCAGAGTCACAAGGAGCTGCAGTGGGAATCGAACTCAGTTCCCCAGGATCAAAGTCCACTGCACTAACCACTAGGCTGCTCCTCCACTCCACAGCAGAACTGGCCCCTTCATTAACTATAGCTCCAGTCTTTGCAGATATGTTGTACAAAATCACAAACAATTTGACCCTTCTAAACTTTGTTTGTGATTGTTCTGTCTACTTTCAACAACCATGGGCGCCTCTAAGCAGCTGTCTGAGCTTTTGAAAATAAAGGTAATTCACTCTTACAAGGCAGGGGGAAGCTGTAAAACTGTCTCCAAACATTTCCAGTTAGCAATGTCAACTATCAAGAAATATGGTTACAAAATGGAAGTTACATGGAACTGTTGAAGTCATGGCAAGATCCTGAAGTGAATGAAAAGTCTCACAGAGCTGCCCAAACACTGGTCAGATCTGTAAACAGAACCCACAGATCACTATAAATGACCTCTGTAATTGTCTGCAGGTTTACATCATAAAGATCTGTATGGGAGAGTTGTCAGAATGAAACACCTTATTTTTAAAACGTATGGACCTTCAATCTATGATTTTTTAAAACATTTTTACGCACTAAGAAGTCATTTTACAAAGCTGCGGTAAAAAGTGGCTACCCATTGACCTAGTGGTAAGGGCTCACGCTCTACCCACGCAGCGTGGGCGTGCTGCCGGTTACTGGATGTGGCATGCGTCAAACGCGGAATTACATGTATTTTACAAAAGACTCTACGTCAGCTGTCTTCGACAAAATACTGCCAAAATCGGACGTGTCTGAATTCCAGTTTCTATGATCTCTCAAAAATGCGGCTGCATGTGTATTTTCCTGTTATTCTATGCCCTTGTCACAAAACCATTTTCTGAAGTATGCAAACGAAAATCTTGATAAGCCTGAAACTTTTTGGAACAAGGTGCTTTGAGTGATGGCCACAGATGCAAGCGGCTCCGTGTTCCTATGAGGATGATGACCTGGATCAGAAGTGACCAATGCTGACCATCTCTCTTTGCTCTGTGACTGAATGGAGAAAGTTAATCCATTTTAACCTGTAGAAATGTATTTAGAAAACACATTCCAGGTGACACATTTGTATTGAACTAACCTCGTACATCCGCAGGTTCCTGACTCACGGATTAAATGAATATTGTCACCTGTGAGCCACCTGCTGTTTCTGAGCATTATCCCATGTTCCCAGGTCACATCTTAGAGGCCAGCCACATATCCTATTAGCCACTCCCCGAGTTTCCCCCCCCCCCCCCAAACACAATCCCCCTCTCAAAGAGTCACCCCACTCAAGTTCACTTCCAATCAAAGCCCACCCCTAAATGTTGATCTAATTATTATAAATAGAATGAATATGTATTTACTTATTTGCAAAGTTTAAGTGCTTGTTTCCTTACTCAAAAACCTTAACTGTTACTTATCTTGAAAATGTAAATGGTGGATTTATTATTTGCAGCACAATTAAGGTTTTTTAAGTTTTTTTTAATAATATTTTTACGTGATTTGATTACAGAATGTTTGTTGTAACCTGCATAGTTAATAGGCAGGCTATAAATTGAAAAATAAACAAACAAATTAATTAATTCTTGCTTGATACTGGCTTCTTTATTTATTAATTGGAATGTATGTTCCATTGGTAGTCTGAAGATTTAAATGTTTACCAGCAAATCCTTTCTGCTTTGTTAAAAAGTTTAAAAGCTCATTTGCTTAACATTTGCATAAATGTTAGTGTATGCTTTACAGAATTTCCCCCTTAGCCTTTGCAGATCAGCAACCAATCCTTCATAGATAAAGAAATGATTAATATTTGCAGATAAACAGGGAACAGTTTGTGCTTATTCCACATGTACCTGCAGAATTACAACATAAGTGTTGCCACACTGGATCAGACCATAGGTTCATCTATCCCTGTATCCAGGGCCGCCGAGAGGGGGGGACAGGGGGGACAAAAGTCCCGGGGCCCGGGCCTCCAGGGGGGCCCGGCGGCGCTGCCGCCAGGCCCGCCCTCTGTCGCTGCCTGGCCCGCCCTCTGTCGCTGCCTGGCCCGCCCTCCATCACTCCCAGAACTAACCTTAAGCCTCCTTTCACTTTGCAGCAAGCAGCAGCAGGTCAGGCCACTCCTTCCTTCCATGTCCCGCCCTCACCTGACGTAATGTCCGCGAGGGCGGGGCACGGAAGGAAGGAGGAAAGGTCTGCCCTGCCGCTGCTTGCTGCGAAGTGAAAGGAGGCTTAAGGTTAGTTCCGAGGGCCCGGCCCGATAGCGGGTGGAGGGGGGCCCGGCGACCTCAGGTGGGTGGGTGGGCGGTGTGGGGGCCCGGCGATCTCGGGTGGACGGCGACCTCGGGTGGGCGAGGCCCGACGATCTCAGGTGGGCGGCGACCTCGGGTGTGGGGGGGGGGGCCCGGGGGCAGCCTTGTCCCGGGCCCGGCTCTGGCTCTCGGCTGCCCTGCCTGTATCTTGTTTCTAGCAATAGGCAGTTCAGGTTACAAGTACCTGGCAGAGTCCCCGAAATGAGCAAGGTTCCATTCGACTTGCCTCTATTTGAGTTCTCTATTTTAAAAACTTGTAACCCACTTCCTCTACCATTCTGAGCAGGGAACAGAAAAACATACATAATATTATACACAAACAACATAAAACAATACTCCAGTTCAATTAAAATAACCTGCAAAAAATATAACTGAATCGTCACAGGGGGGAATTTTCTGGCTTAATTTTCCTTGTAAATGTGTTGTTAAATTTCAATCTATTAAATATGTTTTCTTCGAGAGTGATCAATTAGCAAACTTACTGGACTCCAGACAAGAACCAGCCGTAAACTCTCTGGTGCTTCCTCCATTAGTATCTACTCCGTGATAGGATAAGTGGGAATATGTTCTATTCATTTTTTCCTATGTTAACTCATTTTTGAATAGTGCCTTGCCTATAATTGTGGACTTTAGCAGTAATTATCATTTAATAGATTTTCTTTATAAAATATTTTCTTGTATAGTATGGTAATACTCCTTTTCTGTACAAGTGTTTCTTGTAAAATTCATTAAAATTACAAAAAAAAAAATTATATATATATATATATATAACTGAATCATCTCTCACCATCCAATCCCTAACCCTCATCACAATTCTCCCCCTCACTCAAAGGCCTACTTAAACAAATAAGCCTTAAGATGTTTCCTAAAATTTAAATAAGGAGACCGTTCGTACAATTCCGGGGGCAGGGAATTCCAAAGCGTGACAACTGCTATAAGAGAAATAGAAGCCCTAAAACTAGTCAATCTCACTGTATGAAATGAGGGAACAGACAATAATCTACGTTGGCTTCCAATTAATGCTCGTATAACCTTCAAAATATGCACAATAGTCCACAAACCAGCTTATAATCGAAAGTAATCGCCGGCTATTTCCCGACACAAATCGGGATATGGCCGGCGATTTCGCAAAAGCGGTGAAAAGCATATATTCGAAAGCTACATTTGTGATAGCTTCGCCGCTTTCCCTTCGCCTCGCCGGCGAAAGTTCAAAGGGGCGTGTTGGTGGCGAAGCGAAGGCGGGACATGGGCAGGCTTGGGCGTGGCTACCAGATGGCTGGCTTTCGCGGATAATGGAAAAATAAAACCCGGCGATAAGCAGTATTTCGCCGGGTTTACTTGGTCCTTTTATTTTCACGACCAAGCCTCAAAAAAGTGCCCCAACTGACCAGATGACCACCGGAGGGAATGGGGGATGACCTCCCCTTACTCCCCCAGTGGTCGCCAACCCCCTCCCACATTAAAATTATTAAAATACAAACCTTTTTTGCCAGCCTATATGCCAGCCTCAAATGGCATACCCAGCACCCTGACAGCAGTATGCAGGTCCCTGGAACAGTTGTTGTTGGTTGCAGTGGACTGCAGAAAGGCAGAGCCAGGCCCATCCCCCCCTACCTGTTCCACTTGTGGTGGGTAATGTTGAGCCCTCCCAAACCCCCAAAAACCCACTGTACCCACATGTAGGTGCCCCCCTTCAGCCCTTAGGGCTAGGGTAATGGTGCACACTTGTGGGCAGTGGGTTTTGGGGGGGGGGATTTAGGGGACTCAGCACACAAGGGAAGGGTGCTATGCACCTGGAAGCTAATTTGGTTGTTTATAAAAGATGTTTGAAGTGCCCCCTAGGGTGCCCGGTTGGTGTCCTGGCATGTGAGGGGGACCATTGCACTACAAATGCTGGCTTCTCCCACGGCCAAATGCCTTGGATTTCGCCGGGTTTGAGATCGCCGGCAGTTTTTTCCATTATTGCAGAAAAACAAAAGTGGCGATCTCAAACCCGGCGAAATCCAAGGCATTTCGCCGGCCCACACCGTATTATCGAAAAAAAAGATGGCCGGCCATCTTTTTTGAAAATACGGTTCCGGCCAGCTGTTGCGCCGCCGCCAAAATAGATCGCCGGCGACCTATTTCGCTGGCGACGTTCGATTATTCCCCTCAAAATCATCTACGGACTTGCTCCGGCTTACATGACTGACTTAATCAATCTTCCATTAAGAAAGTTGATAAGAACAGCAAGATCTTACCTAACCCTTCACTATCCCAACTGCAAGGGTATAAAATACAAATCATTTTACGCCGCCAGCTTCTCGTTTATAGGTATACAACTTTGGAACTCACTACCGAAAGACAAAACTCACTGAAAACTATTTACAATTCAGGAAAAACCTAAAAACGTATCTTTTCAAGAAGTCCTTCCCCCCAGAATCTGCCAAATCATACACCTCCAAACATCACGAAATGTCAAGAAATAGAAAAAAAATGACACTAACCCTCTCTTGCAAAATGCCAATCTTACTCTACTAATCTAACCTAAGCGATCATTGTACATCTGTATGATACGCCATATATCTAAATTTCTTTTGTAAGCGCTTTTTAGCAATATGTAAGCCACATTGAACCTACCATATGGTGGGAAAATGTGGGATACAAATGCAATAAATAAATAAATAAACACTTCTCTGCTGAGCACAGGCTACGAGAAGGATGATAAAGCTGAAAAAAGAACCCCAAAAAGTGAAGGTGCCTCCTAACTCAAAACCCTATAAACCATGGACAAAATCTTAAACCAAACCCTCCAGAGAATTGGTAACCAATGTAACAGCTGTAGCCCTGGTGAAATATGGACAAAAACATGACCATCCCAACACAAGACCAGCAGAATTTTGCGCACTCTACAATGCCTGAAGATGATAAGAAGACATGCCCCAAAACAGCATTACAATTGTCAAACGCAGGCATAATCAAGTTGTACAGCAGTTCTAAAATTGTCGACTGTCAATAAATCCTGCAACCGTCTAGCCATCCGCAGTTTAAAAAATAACCTCATAATAACTGTCTGTAAAAGTGATTTAAAAGTCAAGGAAGAATCCAACACTATCCCCAAATAACAGGCTTCACGCAAAAGTGGGAGGACTGTACCCCTCACTACAACCTCCTTAGGGAAACCTAATTGGGATGTCTCAACAAAAACAAAACGTGTGCTTTGGCCTTATTCATCTTCAGCCTAAGGGCACTCATCCAATTCTGAATGTGACCTAAACAGTCACTAAAAAACTCCACTGTTTTAGTCACTGACTTCCTTACCAGAAACAAATCATGCAGATCATCCACATATAAATGGAACTGAGCCCAAGATCAAATAACAACCTAAAAACAGGCAACACATAAAGATTAAATGGAATTGGGGAGAGTGCCAATTCCTGGTGAACCCTCAAATGTACCTCCTGCCATGTAGAAAATTCCTGTCCCTCCTGAACCCAAAATTTCTGATCCCTCAAAAAGGAGGAAAACCAACCAAGAACCTTCTCCTGATCCCCAGCATCCTCAAGTATTCCAGCAAGATCCCATGACCTACAGTATCAAAAGCTGCTGATACATCTAACAGAACCATCAAGAAATCAGTACCCCGATGAAAACCCTATTTAATGTAATCACAAACTGAGAGAAGCAAGGTTTCCGTTGAAAAATTCAGGCGAAACTCAAACTGATGATCATTCAATATAGGATATATATTGAAAAAATCTTGCAACTGAAGCAGTACCAATTTTTCAAAAAGCTTCGCTAGAAAAAGCAACAGGGACACTGGTTGATATCTCTCCACTTTCCTGGATCCAACTTTCCTGCCTTTAACAAAGATTTAACCCTGCAATTATCTGTGATACATACTCCTTCACCAACTTCACAACACCAGGAGAACAACCATTCAAAGCATTAGTATTGGAATGCAAATAAACTAGCACTTTGCTAACCTGCTCCTGACTGGTTAAATAGCACTTAGGGCTTTATTTACTAAAGTGCATTAGTGTTTTTAGTGTGTCGACACTTAGCACGCGCGCTAACCATGTAGGTGCCTATAGGGATATTGTAGGCACGTACATGGTTAATGTGCATTAAAAATGTTAACGCGCCTATAACGCTGTTAAGTAAACAGGGCCCTTAGCTAAGCACTAATATTCAGCGTAAGATATTAGCGCTTAGCATATAGCGGCTAATCAGCTATATTGTGTGATATAACTGGCTAGTCGCGAATATCCATCGCTTCACCGGCTAAGTTTAGCGGCCAAATTGGACCACATAAATAGCAGTTCTATCTTTGGCCACTATAAACTTAACCAGCCAGCGCTGAATTTTAACTTGGGAGTCCTTTTAATAAGCTATGGTAAAAAGTAGCCTGTGGTAGTGAGGGCGTGTGTTTTTGGCACGCACAGGGCCATTTTTTACCGTGGCTGGAAAAAAAAGGCTTTCATCAATGGGGGCCGTAAATGACCGTGCGCTAGAATTAAAGGTAGTGCATGGCTATTTACTGCTTGAGTCACTACCACTACCCATTGACCTAGCGGTAAGGGGTCACGTGTCTCGCTGCCAATTACCACTGGGAATGCCCCAAAGTAGAAAATAGAGACTTTAAAACACAAGCACAGAAATTTACTAAACAGCTGGAGGATCGGAAATATCCCCAAAAGACCTTGAAAAGAGCATATACCCGGGCGAGATACAATAATAGAGACTTACTATTGCAATGCAAGAGAGTCGGGACACACCTCGGGATCCGGTCATGACATTTGTTATGCGTTTCATACCAGGAGGTGAACATGCTGCTCGGATTATAAAACAACACTGGGATGTTATGCGGTCTCACCCTTTATTTGCTGACAGCAGATTAAGGATGGTGTTTTTGCGATCCAGAAACTTAAAAGAGATTCTGAGCCCGGCCGAATTGCCAAAGGAGATTCAACACTCTAGTGACGATATAAGGGGGCATTGGAAATGCGGAAAAATTAATTGCAAGACATGTGTAAAGACTATAGAGGGAGAAAACTTTTGACATGAGAGAAGCACATATGATCTGAGACATTGCACTACGTGCAGAACCCCATATATTGTTTATTATATCGTCTGCCCATGTAATAAGAAGTACATCGGGAAGACCAACCGATCGTTGAATGCGAGAATGACAGAACACAGATCCCGAATAGCTGCACGCAATATAGGGGCACCATTAAAACATAGTAACATAGTAGATGACGGCAGAAAAAGACCTGCATGGTCCATCCAGTCTGCCCAACAAGATAAACTCATATGTGCTACTTTTTGTGTATACCTTACCTTGATTTGTACCTGTCCTTTTCAGGGCACAGACCGTGTAAGTCTGCCCAGCACTATCCCCGCCTCCCAACCACCAGCCCCGCCTCCCACACCGGTTCTGGCACAGACCGTATAAGTCTGCCCAGCACTAGCCCCGCCTCCCACACCTGTTCTGGCACAGACCGTATAAGTCTGCCCAGCACTATCCCCGCCTCCCAACCACCAGCCCCGCCTCCCAACCACCGGCTCTGGCACAGACCGTATAAGTCTGCCCAGCACTATCCCCGCCTCCCGCCACCGGCTCTGCCACCCAATCTCAGCTAAGCTCCTTAGGATCCATTCCTTCTGAACAGGATTCCTTTATGTTTATCCCACGTGTGCTTGAATTCTGTTACCGTTTTCATTTCCACCACCTCCCGCGGGAGGGCATTCCAAGCATCCACCACTCTCTCCGTGAAAAAATACTTCCTGACATTTTTCTTGAGTCTGCAACATTGTGTCCAACATAACCATTCACCTGAGTCCCTCGAGTGTATGGCTATTGACCATGTGCCTTCTACCACCAGAGGAGGGAACAGAGATAGAAAACTTTTGAAACATTTTGGAGGATGTACCACCTTAATACCCTAGAACCCAGGGGTTTAAATACATATATACATTGGGGCTGTTATATGTGACATGCCGGGCAATATCGAACCATGGACTGGAAGTGTCACATAAATCACTAACCCTGTGTAGGCAAACAGCTAGGAACGGATAGGATAGGCTCACAGGAACCGGAAATACCGAGAAGACAGAGATATATAAATAGTTGCCAGTTCCTCAGATCTGGGTGGTTAAAAGAGAGGAAAGGCTGATTCGCTGTAAGACTAACGTGAAGTTCCTGCGCGTCAACTTTAAATGAAGAAGTAAATGAAGGTTGGGTTGAGGGATAGGAAATCTATTCTGTTGAATTTTATCTCTTTACAGGCCAGTGCAAGATCAACCCCTTGAGAAAGCCGCGTTGAGCGAAACAGGCACCTGTCGGGGACACATCTGCACCAGAATAATTAAGCTAAGTTATGCGTTTCCATTATAACAAAGAAGCACAGCCTATGTAAAGATTTAAAGCTTGACTCTAACACAAAGGTGTATAGTACACTATGAGTACAGATTGAATTTAAGATCACGCTCTTCCCATGCAATTATAAACGATAAGACAAGAAGAAAAGAAAAGAAGTCACAATAGACAGGAATGGCATAAGAAAATAAGGGAGGAGGAAGGGAACGTCTGTGATTATATCTGTCATAACATTGGGGCACGCCATAATTGGCGGTAAGCAGAGAGAGGGGAAAAAAGGCCCCTATGACTGGATGAGACTTTCCCCTTATAGAGTACAGATACACAGTATGATTTCCACTAATTAAAGTATTATATTTCTAGAATAAGCAGCATGAAATGTATTATATTGTTTTGGGATCTTGCCAGGTATTTGTGACCTGGATTGGCCACTGTTGGAAACAGGATGCTGGGCTTTGGTCTGTCCCAGTATGGCAACACTTATGTACTTAGGATTCTGAATAGAATCCTGCTACTCTTTAGGGTTCTAAATGGAATGTTGCTATACACTTTGAAATTCTGCATGGAATCTTGTTATTCTTTAGAATTCTAGAATCTTCTGCTCTTTGGGGTTCTACATGGAATGTTGCTATTGTTTGGGTTTCTGCCAGGTACTTGTGACCTGGATTGGCCACTGTTGGAAACAGGATGCTGGGCTTGATGGACCTTTGGTCTGTCCCAGTATGGCAACACTTATGTACTTAGGATTCTGAATGGAATCTTGCTACTCTTTAGGGTTCTAAATGGAATGTTGCTATACACTTTGAAATTCTGAATGGAATCTTGTTATTCTTTAGAATTCTAGAATCTTGCTAATCATTAGGGTTCTACATGGAATGTTGCTATTGTTTGGGTTTCTGCCAGGTACTTGTGACTTGGATTGGCCACTGTTGGAAACAGGATGCTGGGCTTGATGGACCTTCGGTCTGTCCCAGTATGGCAATACTTATGTAGGTGCCCAGTTATAAAATTACCCCAAAATTACCAAGGAAAGCATGTTAGCGAACATGACCTGTATAAAGTAGAAATGCACAGCGGCTACCGAGAGGGAAGAGAGAGATGCTGGGCTTATTAATGACTTTCAGACTACAACTCTCATCTGGTTTTCTTTACTACTAGCTCTAGATTTTTATAGTTTTAATGAAGAACAAGATGCAGTATCACCGTCCACAATTTATTTTCTTTTTATAAATATTTATTGCCACATGATAGGCACAGAACAGTAGTATTTTAAACAGTTGGTATATATTTAATAGCATAAGGACGATTATCGTTTAGCAAATAGAGACACGCCACATGCCACAGATAATTGGTTCCTTTCAAAAATGTTTTCAGAAACTCCCTGTAAGCAACAGAGCTAGCAAAAAAAAAAAAAAAGTCCCTGTTACATTCAGTTGTTAGCTAAAATAAACAAATTTAGGATTTTGTTCCTGAGAAACTATTTGTTTTTCCAAGCTCCTGTTTATTTTTACTTAAGAGCTGCCTGACCAAAGATACGATCCAAGTGACATATTAATTAGATGATCCTTCATCATCATACTTAGAAAAGAAAACGCGAAACTTAAAAACGATTAAGATAAAAACCAGTGAAATAATATCAGCAGATGCTATCATTTCTGTAAATCAAAAGGAGAATCCGTAATTTCTTCAATGTATAAATCTACATCATTGAATGGTAAGACAACAAAGCAGAATAGTGTAATGCCTTTATCAAATAGAATAAGATTTATTTTAAAAAAAGCGATGAGGTAAATATTCAGCTGACAGTTGTGAGCGTTTTTTTAAAAGCCAGCGGCGGCTTTATTCCCGGATATTCAATGCCAAGTCACGTCAGGGTAGCGGCATGAAATATCCAGCCTTATGTGGTTAAGGGGTCCTTTTCATAAGCTGCGGGGAAAAAGGGCCCTGCGGTAGGGGCCGTTTTTCCCACGCATCAGGGCCCTTTTTATCGCAGCAGGTAAAGAGCCCCCCCAAAAAAAATAAAATGGCCACTCAGAAAGATAACCCTTACCACGTGGCCATGTAGCTGCTGATTTATTAGAATCAAAATCAAAGAATATCTGATATTGGAGCATATGTTATAGACTGGACAAAGAGAGCAGCAGCAGTCATCATGAAGTTAATTCATGATGACTGAGGGGGGGGGGGGGTCCCTCAGGGATCTGTGCTGGGACCTCTGCTTTTTAACATATTCATAAATGACCTAGAGATGGCGGAAACTAGTGAGGTAATCAAATTTGCCGATGACATAAAGTTAGTCAAAGTCGTCAAATCTCGCAGGAACATTGTGAAAAACTACAAGAGGACCTTACGAGACTGGGCGTCTAAATGGCAGATGACGTTTCATGTGAACAAGTGCAAAGTGATGCATGTGGGAAAGAGGAACCCAAACTATAACTATGTCATGCAAGGTTCAGCGTTGGGAATCACGGACCGAGAAAGGGATCTAGGTGTCGTCATTGATGATACGTTGAAAACGTCTGCTCAGTGTGCTGCTCCGGCTAGGAAAGCAAATAGAATGTTGGGTATCATTAGGAAAGGGTTTGAAAACAAAAATAAGGATATTATTCTGCCATTGTATCGCTCCATGGTGCGACCGCACCTCGAGTATTGTCTTCAATTCTGGTCGCCGCACCTCAAAAAAAGATATAGTGGAATTGGAAAAGTTGCAGAGAAGGGCGACAAAGATGATACAGGGGATGGGACGACTTCCCTATGAGGAAAGGATGAAGAGGCTGGGGCTAAGGGGAGATATGATAGAGGTCTATAAGATAATGAGTGGAATGGAACGAGTCAATATGGAGCGTCTGTTTACGCTTTCCAAAAATACTAGGACAAGGGGGCATGCGATGAAGCTGCAGTGTGGTAAATTTAAAACGAATCGGAGGAAATTTTTCTTCACTCAACGCGTAGTTAAACTCTGGAATTCGCTGCCGGAAAAAGTGGTTAAGGCGGTTAACTTAGTGGACTTCAAAAAAAGGTTGGATGGCTTCCTGGAGGAAAAGGCCATAGAATGTTATTGAACAGAGAAGGGAATAATACACTATTTCTAGGAGGGGCGTGACAAATTGCTTGTTCTTTTGGCCGCTGTCAGTGACAGGGTGCTGGGCTCGATGGAACCTTGGTCTGTCCCAGCTTGGTGATGCTTATGTACTTATTGATGCTCTGTGGTCGCTTTCAGCTATGTCTGACTGCTTAGCATCATTTACTAACAATATTATACTACATATGACAGGATCATTCTAGTATAGAGGTGCTCCATGTATCTGACACAATGCTTCCAGTTCTGGGCTCTGCCCTCCCGATTGCCAACAGCCTGCGACTTTTAGGAGTGCATCTGGACTCACATCTCCAGCTGGTTGATCATGTACACTTGGTCTCCAAAAAAATGTTCCAGGCCATGTGGAGGCTTCGGCGCATCAGATACCTCCTTCCCAGAGACTTGTTTCGTACCCTTGTCCACTGGCTTGTCCTATCCCATCTGGATTATTGTAGTGGTATTTATGTGGGTTGCCAGGCCTCCTTATTGAAAACGTTCCAAACGGCTCAGAACACTGCGGCGAGGCTCATCCTTAGAGAAAGGCGTTTTGCACACGCCGAACCCCTGCGCTTTAAACTTCATTGGCTGCCTGTACAGGAGCACATTGCTTTTAAGATCTGCTCCCTAACACATAAAATCATCTATGGGGCTGCCCCGGATTACATGCTCCCCTTGATCGACCTTCCGCCTAGAAATGCCAACCCTGCTGCTCGGTCCTATCTCCACCTTCATTTTCCGAATTGTAAGGGTGTCAAGTACAAGAAAATCTTCGCCTCGTCCTTCCGTTATTGGAGTCCCAAACACTGGAACACGTTACCTCGTCACCTTAAAGCTCAAGTGGACCATGCCCTTTTTAAGAAGTTGTTAAAGACTTTCCTCTTTGCTAAGACTTATCCCCCCAACTTACCATGTTGATTGATGCATCCCTTGTCCCTTACCCTGCCTAGTTCACGCTGTTAGTTTCTCCCCTCCTATTTGCTTCTTTTATGCTTGCCTAAGCTTTTAACTTTGTACTCTTATTTAATTCTCTGTAAGCCACATTGCGCCTGCATGAGTGGGAAAATGTGGGATATAAGTAACAAATAAATAAATAAATAATCTGTCAGGGCTTTTTAAGATCAGCTAGTTTAATTCCAAGGACTTCAAATCCACTGTAATTCCCTGCTCACCTTTCAGCCCACATTCTCTGTGCAGTATCAGCGGTACAACATTTTTGATGGGTACCGAAAGGAATCTCATACTTTCATCTGAACTATTTGAAGAGGTTTTATATTGTAATCTCCTAAGCATCTAGTATCTGATTCAATAAAACAAGGCTTCTGAAAAGCCCTCATGTCCCTTAATCAATCAGCTTTTCAGGATATCCATTCTAAATTGCCTATTAGGAATGCAAAAAGATCATCACGCACATTCCTCAATCTCCATTTTCCTAACTGCAAAGGACTAAAGTATAAATCCACATACGCGACCAGCTTCTCATACGTCTACACACAGCTATGGAACGCACTACCGAAGGCCATAAAAACGACGCAAGATCTAACCATCTTCCGAAGACTACTGAAAACAGATCTTTTCAAGAAGGCATACCTTAAGCATCCATCCTAAAACTAAACTAAAGAACGAAACTATACACGATCTACACAAAACCAAACTCTTAACACATGACTGATTAACCTCTATGATATTAATGATTAAGCAATTCACTTAAACCTTATGCGGAATAGGGACTCTCTTTAGTTGATGACCTAATGCATGTTACTAACCAATCTACTACTCAGAAGCCTTCATGCACTACCACAACGTTTCTCTTCTTTACCATGTATGTATGCACGTTATATATATATATACCATGATCCATTCCATATATGTTATGCTCCATGTTTGCTACCATGTATGTAAGCACCTTAACGCAATACCATTTGTAACTCTGCTACCTAGAAATGGCAATCGCCATTACAGCAAATGTAAGCCACATTGAGCCTGCAAATTGGTGGGAAAATGTGGGATACAAATGCTACAAATAATAATAATAATAATAATAATAAATAAGCATGAGATAAATGTGCATATATAGAGTCTCCAGTATGCAAATATATCTCATGCACATGCATTGTGGATATCCCCAAAATCGGGCGAAGAGAGCACACGTCAAAGAAAGTGTGCATTCTTTGCATGTAGAAAGCACATTTCAAGCAAAGGGCACCCTCTTTACACATAGAGAGTACGCTTCAAGAAGAGTGCGCATTCTTTGCACAGAGTACACTTCAAGAAGAGTGCATACTCTTTGCGCATAGAGAGCACAGTTTAAGAAGAGTGTGCATTCTTTACACATAGAGCATTCTTCAAGAATAGCGCACGCTCTTTGCACAAAGAGAACATGCTTCAAGAAGAGATTGTGCTCTTTGCAAGAAAAGTGCATGCTCTTAGCACATAGAGAGCACACTTCAAGAAGTGTGCGTGATCTTGGCACATAGAGAGCACGCTTCAAGAAGAGTGCACGCTCTTTGCACATAAAGAGCACGCTTCAAGAAGAGTGCATGTTCTTTGCACATAGAGAGTATGCTTCAAGAAGAGATTGTGTTCTTTGCAAGAAGAGTGCATGCTCTTAGCACATAGAGAGCACACTTCAAGAAGAGTGCACGCTCTTTGCACATAGAGAGCACGCTTCATGAAGAGTGCACGCTCTTTGCACATAGCACGCTTCAAGAAGCGTGCGCGATCTTTGCACATAGAGAGCATGCTTCAAGAAGAGTATATGCTCTTTGAACATAGAGAGCACGCTTCAAGAAGAGTATATGCTCTTTGCACATAGAGAGCACGCTTCAAGAATAGATTGTGCTCTTTGCAAGAAGAGTGCATGCTCTTAGCACATAGAGAGCACGCTTCAAGAAGAGAATAGCTCTTTGCAAATAGAGAGCACGCTTCAAGAAGAGAATAGCTCTTTGCAAATAGAGAGCACGCTTCAAGAATAGATAGTGCTCTTTGCAAGAAGAGTGCATGCTCTTAGCACATAGAGAGCACGCTTCAAGAAGCGTGCGCAATCTTTGCACATAGAGAGCACGCTTCAAGAAGAGAATATGCTCTTTGCAAATAGAGAGCACGCTTCAAGAATAGATTGTGCTCTTTGCAAGAAGAGTGCATGCTCTTAGCACATAGAGAGCACGCTTCAAGAAGAGTACACGCTCTTTGCACATAGAGAGCACGCTTCAAGAAGAGAATATGCTCTTTGCAGATAGAGAGCACGCTTCAAGAAGAGTGCATGTTCTTTGCACATAGAGAGCACGCTTCAAGAAGAGATTGTGCTCTTTGCAAGAAGAGTGCATACTCTTAGCACATAGAGAGCACACTTCAAGAAGAGTGCACGCTCTTTGCACACAGAGAGCATGCTTCAAGAAGAGTGCACGCTCTTTGCACATAGAGAGCACGCTTCAAGAAGCGTGCGCGATCTTTGCACATAGAGAGCATGCTTCAAGAAGAGTATATGCTGTTTGCACATAGAGAGCACGCTTCAAGAAGAGTATATGCTCTTTGCACATAGAGAGCATGCTTCAAGAATAGATTGTGCTCTTTGCAAGAAGAGTGCATGCTCTTAGCACATAGAGAGCACGCTTCAAGAAGAGAATATGCTGTTTGCACATAGAGAGCACGCTTCAAGAAGAGTATATGCTCTTTGCACATAGAGAGCATGCTTCAAGAATAGATTGTGCTCTTTGCAAGAAGAGTGCATGCTCTTAGCACATAGAGAGCACGCTTCAAGAAGAGAATATGCTCTTTGCAAATAGAGAGCACGCTTCGAGAATAGATTGTGCTCTTTGCAAGAAGAGTGCATGCTCTTAGCACATAGAGAGCACGCTTCAAGAAGAGTGCACGCTCTTTGCTCACAGCATGCTTCAAGAGAGTGGGGGCTTTCGGTGACATTCAATCTGGAATGAAAAAAAACTGGAATAAAGCAACACAAATATGTTTTGTCTGCCCATCCCTACTTTTTAGCTCAGGCACTCAGTTTCCAAACTTTTGACCATTCTTCCAGTTGTTTCCTCATTTCCCTTTTGGTTAGTCTCTACCTCTTCCTGCATATTTGCTCTATCACAGTTATTTGTAGCATCTACAAACAAGCATAAAAACAATTATTACACTTCACAATTTCAGCTCCTTGGGCTAAATTTTGTATATATCAACAGTTTCAGTTTGATCAGCATGAGGTGCTCGGCAAAAATTGATCCCTTTCAATATCTTTCTGTTTTATTTCGAGGCAAGGTACAGTAGGAACCTCGTAAATTTAGTAATAAAACAATATTTATCTCATAGCCTATTAATACGTATTCATTAAGGGTTATGTTCTATGTTGCAAGGTGACAAAACACTTCTTCAAGAGGATCCTTAGAGGGGAGCTGTTAATTAATTGGTTAATTAGAGCCTGTACAACCCACATACATATTACTATGTAATGATGGTTTCCAATAATTAAGAGCAATGCTTAATCCATACTGTGATTTAATTCATTACCGTGACCATCGAGTGCTAAGAATTAAATATTTGAAATGATTTACGCAGATGAAACTTGTAAATATTATCATTTTGAAAGCGTAAATGTTTCCAGGATTGCCTCCGCATCATTAATTTTTATTTTAATTAATTAATTAAATGAATTATAGATTTTAGTCCTGAGTCTGATAGTTAATGTTCAATATAGTACTTTGCCTAGCTGAGTATGAAATTTGTGTGCTGATTGCATATAATTACCATATTGAATTAATTTATGTGCGTATCATTTCAGAAATCTTGAACTGAGGTTTCCACAGGCATTTTATTATTTGGAGACTCTAGATCAGTGGTTCTCAACCTTTTGACCGTTGGAACGCAGCTGACAGATGATGCTTATATATGTGTGACACACGATACACGCAGGACCATCACGATGTTAATACCTGGGAGGGGGGGGGGGTCATTCTAGAAAAGGCTCTTGATGATGTTCAAAAAGTTCCTATTTTCTGCCTATTTTATATAGGCTGAGGAACACAGTTATCAAGGGGGGGGATGGGGAGGGAGAGAGAAGGAGCTGGAGATGGAAAGGGAAAAGAAGTTTTAATGTTTGGTCAGCCGTCAGTTGCAATGCCGACTCGGTTAATCAGATAGCCTACCCTAACAATTCAGCCTAACCAAAGCCTGCCCACATGATTCTTATTGACGATTGTTATACATTGACCATGTTTCCCATTATCTTTATTTTTTGTTACATTTGTACCCCGTGCTTTCCCACTCATGGCAGGCTCAATGCAGCAGGCAATGGAGGGTTAAGTGACTTGCCCAGAGTCACAAGGAGCTGCCTGTGCTGGGAATTGAACTCAGTTCCTCAGGACCAAAGTCCACCACCCTAACCACTAGGCCACTCCTCCACTGTTGCTACTATTTGAGATTCTACATGGAATGCTGCTATTCCACTTGCAACATTCCATGTAGAAGTCGGCCCTTGCAGATCACCAATGTGGTCGCGCAGGCTTCTGCTTCTGTGAGTCTGACGTCCTGCACGTACGTGCAGGACGTCAGACTCACAGAAACAGAAGCCTGCGCAGCCTTCTACATGGAATGTTGCTAGTGGAATAGCAACATTCCATGTAGAATCTCCAATATTATCTATTTTATTACGTTTGTACCCAGCGCTTTCCCACTCATGGCAGGCTCAATGTGGCTTACTTGGGGCAATGGAGGGTTAAGTGACTTGCCCAGAGTCACAAGGAGCTGCCTGTGCCTGAAGTGGGAATCAAACTCAGTTCCTCAGTTCCCCAGGACCAAAGTCCACCACCCTAACCACTAGGCCACTCCTCCACTCCATTGCGACCCCATATCCATTCCTCTCCATCTTTCTACACCTACCTCCCAACGCTCGTTTCCTTCTGCACCCAATTCCTCCTATGTTCAATTTACTTATCCGTTAACCCCATTAATATTGCTTTTACTACAAATTGCTCACTCTTTTTACGACTTCGTAATTCTTTATATTGTTACTATGTAAGCCGCATTGAGCCTGCCATGTGTGGGAAAGCGCGGGGTACAAATGTAATTAATGAATAAATAAATAAATAAATAAATCACAGGGTCCCTATTGCCTCTGCTTAAGGTTGGCCCTGCCTTCAAAAATCATGCATGAAAGTGTACAAAAAATAGTGCTTCAATGCAACAAAAAGTGAGATTTTAACAGTCCCGTTATGAATATTTCAATTATATAATGTAAATCGTGATACACTTTTCTGAAAATGTATGCGATGAACTCCATTCATGTTCCTCTCCAAGCTCAGTTTGCACTGTTGAGTACTGTGTGTCACAACCAGTGCTTTGCAGTCCAAATCCATTGTTCACTGAATCTTCTATTGGTCATCCAAATGCCATAGGTACCCTGTTATAAAAGTAACCCTTTGCATTATGTTTTTGATTCTCTGTTCCTCCTATTTTTGGCAAAATCTGTCTGCAACTGAACATGCATCCTGTATGCCTATGGCTAGTTTCAAATTGAAACTGTTTGTGTATTTTCCTGCTAAGGGTAGAAATTACACGTGGTCCTTGTCTCAATGCAGACTGTTTGAAAATTACCCTTGAATGATTGCCATTTTTCATTTCATTGTGCAAGTCCGTGTGACGTGACGGCATTCAAGATACAAAATTAGATTAGTCTTTATAATACAGTTGAAAAGGTGAAATTTCTCCCTCCGTTATATTTCCAAATTTATATATTCCCCCACATCCTTTAACCTGTCCTAGAATTATCAAGGGGCCTTTTACTAAGCTGCGGAAAAATGGCCCTGTGCCAGAGGCAGGGTCCATTTATACCGTGCGCTGAGGCCCTTTTTACTGCAGTCAGTAAAAAGGCCAAAAAAAAAAGACATGATCATTTAGTAAGATTGATCTTATCGAGTGGCCATGCGTGGAGAGAGCATTTACCACCACCCATTGAGGTGTCGGTAAGGACTCCTGCACGAACCTGACAATAACCGGGTAGCGAGTGGCGCTGCCAGATTACCACTGGGTAACTCCCTGTGGAATCATTTTTTGAATTTGAATATTTCCACTAGCAACGGAAATGCCACACGCTGGGGGTGGAACTACTGCCGGTGCCCAAGTTGGGCCGGCGGTAGCTCCAGATGGGTGTATAGTAAGCCTGCGTTGGGCATACCTCCGCGTAGTAAAAGGCCCCTCAAGGTTTTTGGTGGAAAAGTGGCAGTAGCCATTTCAAAGCAGGGGAAAATTTAGCCTCTATTTAAAAATAGAAGTTTGTTTAAAAAAGAAAACAAACCAACCAACCAGTAGGCCCAATTTGAGCAGCACTTACCTGAGTAGGAGAATCTTCTAGCAGGATAAATCCCACTCACTGAGCCATCACTGGATTTTCAGCAGCACTTAATCTTTTATTTATAGTTAGAGAGAATACAGTTCAGTGGTAATGCATACACCCTGGTCAGGCCTACTGTTTTATAAGGGCCTAGAGAGGTTTTTTTTGGTTAATTTGTATATAGGCAACAGGGGTGGACTGATCGAGGGCCCAGAGGCTCTGCCCGGTTGCCCAACGCCGCACACTACAGCCCCCACAGGGCCCTGGTGGTCAACTGGCCGCTGCCGCTATTGTCCCTGGTTGCACCGCTGTGTTTAAAAAATGGCTGCCGAGACAGTCGAGAGGAGAGACTACTGTGGGAAGTCTTGGCAGTCATGCCACTGTGCAGGACAGAGTAGAGGCAGCGGGTGGGCAGGAAAGAGGGGATTTATTTCCTGCCCCTGAAGAAGCCACAGCCACTACACCACCAGGGCGCTTCAAGGTGGGAGTGGGGACAGCGACAACATGGTGGAAGGGAGGCAGCACGGCAGGGGTGGGTGTACTGGTTTTGGCGGCAGCAGCAGCATGGCGGGACGGCGGGGATCCCGAGTAGTCTAAGTGCTCGGGGGCCCAGAGTACTCTCATGCCGCTCCTGATAGGCATTGTCGTGAGACCAGAGGGCCTTGCAACCTGCACTGTGGAATCCATACACCACCATCAGAGTCAAGTGAATTCAGTGGAAGACAAGTTGTGTCATGTGTCTGGTGGTGAGACTGCTACTTACCCACACACATACATACACCCAAAAGCCAGTGTTCACCATATTTGAGCTCAGACTACAGGGTTTCTTGGTTGATGGATACACAGTAGAACTCTAACTAAGGGGAAGCACACCAAAAGTAGTTATGCTTGATGGTATTCATGTAGGGTTATTTAGAAAAAAAATATAGATTTACTAATGAGCTGGGAAAGCGAGGTCTAACCTTGTTTGAATCAAGTATATACTATAGTGGATGTATTGTTGTATTTTGAGATACTATCAAAACGAAATAATTTGATTTCTTGGAATTGGTGGCATTTTGCCAGCACTCACATGTGCTCCCCCATTTTTGCCCCACCTTTACCTCTTAAGTTTCAATAGAATTTCTCAGAATTGTTCTACTCAACCTATGTGCTTATCTGTTCTCTTTTCTGGGAAATCCCCAGTCCCTCACCCCTACCTCTGAGGAAACCTCGAGTGATTGTAATTAGTGACATCATGGCGGGATGATGTCTTTGCTGTGCCTCGCCCTACTGGAGAGGTTGGGGTCATGAAGAGAAGTCACCGGTGACCCTCTGAGATGACTGAGAACTCCAATGGCCCACCCTGCCCTGACTGGTGCAAAGGCCACAATAAATTAAGAAAGAGGAAGACGTGAGATCTATTCTCAGGCTCAGCAGGGGCCGGGGAAATTACAAAACACTCGGTTAGGAGCCATTTTCAAGCTATGCTTTGAGAAGAAACCATAGAGTTCACGGCCAACGATATCGTTAATAGAACTCATCATGGATAGGAAAGACAGCTTTTTTCACTGCTTCGTTCTGCTTTGGTAATTAGAGCAGTTACTGTACTTGGGATGTATATTGATCGTCTATCCGTATCACCTATTAGGATTCTTTTCAGATAATTACCATCATTTCCCCCCCCCCCCCCCCCCCCCTTTTTTTGCCAGCTCAACTCAAAGACTTTATAAGAAGGAAAATAGAACTTATTACCATGTTACTGGGACGATGATTCAGAAGTCTTTTTCAGGAAATTCTATTACGGTTCCTACTGCGTCACTGTAGTATTTTTAGGAGGATGGTCAGAAGCCAGATTAATCTGAATCTCTGTGCATCTGCTTCATAATAAATCCTATGAATGTTAATAACCACACAATACATCTGCTAACTGGCATTTTGAAAGTTCAGCACGATTGGTTGTGGTTTATGTGCCAGTTGGGACGGGACAGCATTAGCACTGATTGCCAGGGCCACAGCAGCTGCTGCAGTGAATGCAACTGAAGGTCACCTCTGGCTTTTGCAAGAAATACGGACTCCGGGATTCTAGCATTTTTTTTTCCAGTCTTTACTGTAATGTTTAAGAATGCAAATATGTTATCATCTAAATAAAAATGGTAGCTATTTTAAGCATCCAGGAGTGAGAGGTTGCACTTTGCGTGACAAAAGGTAAGCATGAACCGTTAAAATCTTTCTATTTAGAGGTGATATTCAGCCTGCGGCAGTAAGCGGCTAGCATTGACTATTCGGGTATGGCCATTGACCTGGAAGTTAATTGGACACTGGTCAATATTCAGACCGGTCCTCATTAACTCACCGCAAAAATGGACTGCAGGTAAAAGTGGTTTTAGCACGTCCTTGCGGGGGCCATTCCTGCGCGCTGAGTCCATTTTCTCCACAGGGGTAAAATGGCCGATTTTTCTGCTTCCCGTATTAATGGCCAAATGCTAGTTTTCCCATTAGTGTGTGGGCATTAGTGCATGAACCCCTACTGACACCTATTTTGGAATGGAACTCCATTTAAAATCCCCCCCCCCCCCCAATATTCAGCTGGTGGCAGACAGTGTGGTTAGCTGTTACCGGCACCGGCGCTGAACCCCAGATATTTAATGCCGGGCCGTTTCCAGTGAGCGACATTGAATATCGTTTTGGGGGGGGGGGGGGTCGGCTCTACATGAGTGCAGCGCATGCCAAAATGACTACCACCAGGCTAGAGTGCCCCCCTGGTTGTAATTTCAGAGTTGGTGTGTGCCCACACTGCCAGGACAGTTTTTTAAAAATTTCCTACCACGTGCGGAGTGTGGTAGCCGTGTTAGTCCACTCTTAAGGTTATCAATAGAAATCAAACAAAATAAAACATGCGTGCGGCATTTCTGGTGTTAATCGGCAGTTGGCACGCGCTGACAGGTCACTGCACGTGTAGTGCATGAGCCCTTACCACTAGATCAATGGGTGGCATTATGGGCTCAGGCCATAAATAGGCATCTGCCAGTTTCAGTTTTACTGCAGGCCCTTTCCCCGGCCCATTGAAAAAAAAAAGCCCCTTTTCCCAGATGCGGTAAAAACTGACCCAGTGCGTGCCAAAAACACGCACCTACACTACCACAGGACACTTTTTGCCGCAGCTTAGTAAAAGGACCCCTATGTGAATATTCAGCACCCGCTGGTTAGGCTAATAGCCACCCAGGAACGCTACAAGATCATCCCGCACATTCCTCAATCTTCACTTCCCCAGCTGTAAAGGACTAAAATACAGACTAACACATGCGTCCGGCTTTTCCTACTTGAGTACGCAGCTGTGGAATGCATTGCCACTTAACCTAAAAACAATTTACGAATTAATTAACTTTCGTAAATCTCTGAAGACCTCTCTCTTCAACAAGGCATACCACAATGATCAATAATTGTAAACGTAATCGTATCACCACTTTACCTTATATTCTGAATTGTTTTCTCCCTATATCTGTTTGCTTAACTGCTTAATTCTATTATCTCATTTATGTTCTCTATGTAACACCAATTACTATCTTTTACTCTGGAATGGTGAAGGCCATAACGGAACACTGTAAGCCACATTGAGCCTGCAAATAGGTGGGAAAATGTGGGATACAAATGCAACAAATAATAATAATAATATTAGCGGGCAAAGATAGGGCTGATATTTATGCGGTCTGATATGCCAGCTAAACTTAGCTGGCCAGTGCTTGAATATTCGCAGATTGCCAGCTATATCATGCTATATAGCAAGTAAGCTATTATGGGATAGATTCTATTTATGATGCCTAAAAAAATCGGCGCTGACAAAAATTCACTTAGGCATATTCTATAAACTATGCCTAAAGTTAGACGTGGCTTATAGAATATGCCTAAATTTAGGCGTAGTTTACAGAATATTCCCAGCGCCCATTTCCTGTGACTATATTTAGTCACGGACGTCTCCGCCAACTAAAACCTGATGTAAATGCCAACGCTTAAATTACTCGCAGAATGGGCATATTCTATAACAGTGCGTGTAAAGGCTAGGAACGCCCATAACCCACCCATTTCCCTCCTATGGCCACACCCCATTTTCAGATCTGCGTCTTAGAATTTGTGTGCATCACTTTATAGAATACGCTTAGAAAGTTGCGTGTATAAATTATAATTAAAGCCAATTAGTGGCACTAATTGTTAAGTACAAAAACAAAAAAAAGGTTGTAGAGGGAGTCCAAAGCACATCAAAAAGACCAAACACAAAAGTACAAAGAGCCTTCTGGGTTAGGACGTCAACCCAGTAGTTTATTAATCAGAGCCGATACAGTCCATGTTTCGGCAAGACTAAACATAACAATGCAAATTAAAATCAATATAAATACACAAGTATAGAAACAGAACTTAAAATAGTCAAAATAAATATCTTTGAACTCTAACCCCCCCTGTTTACTAGGCCGCTTGGCAATGCCGACACAGCCCGTTCAAAGTGAATGGGCTGTGTCGGCATTAGTGCGCGGCCTTAGTAAACAGGGTGTAAATATGGCTATTTATGGATAGTAAAATGAAGACGTGGAAATCAATTATACCGGTAAACTCAATGTAAAATATATTATTTAAAATAAAAGTGGAAATATTTAAAGTTATGGAATAAAATACATATGTTGAATCAAATGACAAATGGGATCTGTATAGTGTTCATACCTTACGAAGATGAACTGGTTCAAATTAAGCAGTCATTCACAGAGGAATGCTAATGCTAATAAAATTAAAAAAAAATATATATATATATATAATAAAGAAAAACTAAAAACATGATGTGTGTTAAAGTGTGATTGGTAATTACTAATTGTTAAGTGGCAATTATCAGCGCTGAAGTTGCACACGCAAAACAGAACAGGGTCCTTTTACTGAGGTGCGCTGAAAAAAGGCCTGCGGTAGTGTAAGCGCTTGTGTTGGGCATGCGTAGAATCATTTTTCAGCGCACCTACAAAAAATGCCTTTTTAAAAATTTTTGTTGAAAATGGACGTGCGGCAAAATGAAAACTGCTGTGCGTCCATTATGGGTCTGAGACCTTACTACCAGTCACTGACCTAGTGGTAAAGTCTAACTTGGTAACTGGGCAGTAAGGACCTATGCACGCCAAATGACACTTGGCGTGTAGCCGATACGTGCGTCCGAAAATAAAAATTATTTTCCACATGCACGTATCGGATACGTGCCAAAAATGAAATTACCACAAGAGCCGCGTGGTAGCCAGGCGGTAACTCCATTTTGGCATGCGTTGGGTGTGCGTAGATGCTTACGCGGCTTAGTTAAAGGGCCCCAATCTGACCAGATTTGCATGTGCAACTTAGGTCACACTATACAGAATTTCAGCGAATGCACTAAGTGCTAATATTCAGCAGAGATAACAGGCTATTTCACGCTGAATATTAGTACTTAGTTGGCTAAACGCTATTTAACAAGCCAGGAGCCGTTGCTGGACAGTTAAATAGCTCTGAATATTGGGCCCAATCAATCACATTTCTTAAAAGTGCAAAATTTGATGCCACACGAGAACGTCTGAGTTCAGGTTTGTCTTTCATACCCTAGGGATCATATCGGAATCTGAAAATATATCTAGACCTTCACCTCAGTGACTCATTTGTACTTAATACCGCTCCTGCACCTGAAAGAAGGTTACAAGCAAAACTGATTTGCTACCAAGAATCCGATTGGCAATTTGAAGGGCCTGATGTGAACAGAAACAAAAAGAACAATGCAAAGAACATGGGTAGCTGAAACGTTCTGGGAGGTTGGCATTCAAAATGATTTATTTGCTTAACTTCAGTGCTAAGTACATAACTCTCTTAGGCTGGAGATTCAGGGGTATTGAGATATCCAGCCAGAAATTATGCATTCAAGAAAGTCATTTCAGGGGCGTGGCCAAAACTTATATGCATAAAGTTATACACATAGCATTAATGTTCTGTACTATACACCTAATCTTATCCATTTAAGTTTAGGATCACATATTCGGTGGCTATAATAAATTCAATCAAGAAACAACAAAGAAGAAAAACCTTTGCAAAACGCAAACCAAAACAGCAAAAAAGCAAAGGTGACAGAGAAGCGTCCCAAAAATCGATTGTGGCTTATTATGTTGAAAGGCTCTACACAAATTTGTTTTTCGACCAAAAGGCCTTCATCAGGAGTCTGATTTCACAACTTGGGTATACTATTGAAACATACGCATACCCTTTATCATTTTCGTTGCCCTTTTCTGTACCTTTTCATAATTCCGTTATAGCTTTTTTGAGATGCTATGACCAGAATCGCACACAGTATTCAACGTGTATCGCACCGTGGAACGATACAATGGCATTATAATATAACGTAAGTGGTTTGGTGAATACCTGTGGACTTACACTAGTATTCTAACAGATTTGGTGCACAATTCAGCCATTATAACGTACTAGTTTAGTGCCCAGGTTTGGTGTATAACTGAAGGTACCATCTGTAGAATTCCCTCCTTCCTCCACCTTAGTGTCCCGTATCAAAAATTGAACTGTATTTGCTGACCCGGTACTTTACTATCTGGGCCAAGTGTCCGGTTTTATCTTAACATCGGTCACAAGGATGGAAATTGAGTTCTGTCCAGATTCAAATAAAGACCCGGTAAACCCCGAAGCGTCAGCAGATCATTAACACTTGCAAGTGGGCTTAAAAGAGAAGACTAACAGAGCAGTTACCAGATTAATGTATCTGTAGCCGGTCATTTTAAAGGTGAATACATTTTCGCTGCTGGAAGATTAATTAAGCAATCATTTCAGGGAAAATAGTGTCACCTGGAGGTTTCAGGCATCGTAGTTAATGGTGTAAAACAAAGCAAACAGCAGTTAATAAATTGGTGCCTTTGAATAAAATGCACCACGACTTATTAAGGCTTGGATAATTCTATAAAACATACAGACATGCCGATATTCGTCCCATTTATATTCTCGTGTCTGCTGATGCTCTAAACTCATCCAATACTTGGATTTGAAAAATGAGTTTCTTCCATGGTTGCAGCTGCGACTCAACCCTCAGGCTGTTTCCCTTCGTTGTCTCATAGCTAATCTGAAGTTTTTATTCTTTCCTGAAAGTTTCTTGTTGGAGCAGCAGTATCACCGTGTCTTCCTTTTTTGCAGAGGACGGTATGTAAATGTTACACATCCATCACTATCCTCCCTCTCTGTGACTTTTTAAATTCTGTTGGAATGCAACATCTGGATTTTGAAGTTGTTTCCTTGGCTGTGCCATGGAACGCATTCGCCTCCTTATCTGTGATTATTTAGTTTGGGTGGGTTTCTGGTCTTGAATGCTATAACTTAACATTTTTGCAAATAATGATTCTCTATGCTCATCCCAAATTTTTTTTTATTATTATATATTTTATTTAACATCCATCTATTAAACAATAAATGTTGGATACAACAATGTATAACTTCATAGCTTAATGGAAAAATTAGACCACAACATAAGACAAGATACAAGATAAATAAAAAATTATATTAGAGCAGGATCAAAAAGGCAATCCGCAGCCAGACTACTCAGCGAATTCTCACACCCTATTGGGTTACCTAGGTCGAACTTTCTAACTTTCTTTTGAAATCAAAAATTCCTTCAGTTTCTTGGGATCCATGAACATATATGTAGCAGAATTCAATGTTATTATACAACGACAAGGAAAAACGAATTTAAACAATCCTCCCAAAGCTAGAATTCTTGATTTTAAGCCAAGAAACTCTCGCCAACGGGCTTGAGTCTCCCTGTTTAAATCAGGAAAAATTCGAACAGTTTGCCCAAGAAATTTAGAATTCAAATATTTAAAATAAAGCTTAAAGATATTTGGTTTATCCATTTCCAGTGCGAATGAAACGATAAGAGTAGTTCTTTCCGTAATTAATTCCAATGAGTTTTCTAGAAACTCTGTGATATTAAGTTCTGGTTGCTGTGACTGAGGATTCAGGGGGTTCACTGTTCTCCCAGTTACGTACTGTGCTCGGGTAATAGGCTCCCTCTGCTGGGATACCTAGAATTTCACTAAAGTATTTTCTCAACATGTCCATAGCTGGGATTAATGGCGACTTAGGAAAATTAATAAAACGCAAATTATTGTTTTCCCTGGTTCTCAAGAAATTCTTGCTTACGTGCCAGAATCTCTCTGTCCTTCGCCACATTTCCCGCAAAATTTTTTAAAGTGGAAAGTTCAGTTCTCAAAGATTCAATTTGCGCTTCCTGGGTTTGAAATTATCCATAAGTTGATTTTGCTTCTGTTTTAATTTATCAATATCTTGAGAAAAGTCACGAGTTACTTGAGAAAGCAGAACGTTCATTCCCTGGATAACATCCCATAAGGAGTCTAAAGTCAATACTTTTGGCTTTTTTTACCTCCAATAGTATCGGAGTAGCTCCCACCGGAGAGGGGGTAGAAGTTACCAAGCCCCTTTGTTGTTCCGCTCCAATTGGGGAAAGACCACTGTCGAGGTCTCCTGAGGGCAGCGAGATATTGACCACTTCGGGCCAGGGGCATAGCCATGGGTGGGCCTGGATGGGCCTAGGCCCACCCAGTTTGGGTTCAGGCCCACCCAGCAGCGAAGCGGAGGGAGCAGGCAGCGCTGATCCTGCATCTGCCTCCTTCTCTCTGACGGCAGCGCTTCCCAGATGCTGCCTCCGCCGCCACGATCTACCTCCTCCCTCTGTCTCACTCAACAGCAGCAGCGATAGCGTCACGATTCAAACACGCTGCCTCCTGCTTCTAACCTGGAAGCGTCTCCTCTGCAGAGGAGACGCTTCCGGGTTAGAAGCAGGAGGTAGCGTGTTTGAATCGCTACCGCTGCTGTTGAGAGTGAGACAGAGGGAGGAGGTAGATCGTAGCGGCAGTAGGCAGCGTCTGGGAAGCGCTGCCATCAGAGAGAAGGCGGGCAGGTGGAATGGGAGGGAAGGATGCATGGGGGTGAAGGAGAATCGCTGGACACAGGGATGGGAGCGGGAGGGGAGAGAGGAGAGTCACATTATGGATGGATGGTGGTGGGGGTCAGGGGAGAGAGAATTGCTGGGGATGGATGGATGGAGGTGGGGGTCAGGGGAGAGAGGAGAATTGCTGGGGATGGATGGATGGAGGTGGGGGGCAGGGGAGAGAGGAGAATTGCTGGGGATGATGGATGGATGGATGGAGGTGGGGGGGTAGGGGAGAGAGGAGAATTGCTGGGAATGGATGGATGGAGGGGACAGGGCCAAGAACAGAATTGCTGGGGATGGATGGATAGGGGCAGGGGAGAGAAGAGAATTGCTAGGGATGGATGGAGGGGAGAGGAGAGTTGCTGGACATGGGTGGATGGAGGGAGGGAAGAGGAGAGAGGAAGGTTGCTGGACATGGGTGGATGGAGGGGAGGGCAGGAGGCAGAGGAGGGTTGCTGGACATGGATGGATGGAGGGAAGGGCAGGAGAGAGGAGGCTGCTGGATATGGATGGAGGAGAGGGAAGGGAGAGAGAAGAAATGCTGGACATGGATGGAGGGAAGGGAAGAGTGAGGAAGGAGATGAGATGAGGGAAAAGGAAGAGAGAAGAAAATTGCACATGGATGAAGAAAATAGGCAGAAGCTGGATCCACTGGACAGTCAAGTCTGCGGAGGACCCAGAGCAAGAAATGAAGAAGAAAGGCGGAAAGTAAAGAAATAAATGGAAAGGAAGCCCTGGAAACGGAGTAAAGAGGACAGATAGCAGCAGAATCAGATACTGGGCCAGTATGATCAGAAAAACAAAGTCACCAGACAGCAAAGGTAGAAAAAAAATCATTTTATTTTCATTATAATGATTGGAACATGTCCACTTTGAGAATCAGGTGCTCAACATTAAAAGATTATATTTATTTACTTATTTATGGCATTTTATCCCACATTAAACATGAATGAGATTGGAACCTGGGATCATTTAATGTTTTTTTCTGGAGAGAGTAATGCATTGCCTCCCCCACCCCCCAGGCTCTCTCCCCGGCTATAGCCAGCTCTGCAATTTTGAGGGGAGGTGGACGGGGGGGGGGGGGGGGGGGGGGGAGGGGGGGGAGGGCGCAGAGGTGGACCGGGGAGAGAGCCTGTTGTTAAACATTTACCAGCACACCACTGTCTAGTGCCCACCCATCCAACCTGTTGGCCCACCCAAAAATTGACTTCTGGCTATGCCACTGCTTCGGGCGTTCCTTCAGCTCTCTCCATCGGGGTCACTCTACTTCCCGGTTGTGGAGGATTGATGTTACCAGGCGGACTGAGCGAAACCGCCTCCTCGCTGGTCTCCGGCGATGTTATTGCGGAGCATTCTGAAGCGGGTTGCCGCATGATCAATGGCTGAACCCCGAATTGTTCCAGAACTATTTGTCGCGAGGGGGGAACACTCCCAGGGAGTAAGGAGGCCGACGCCTTGGGTTTTCCTTTCTATTTCCCCATGTCCTGCACGGGGAAATGAACCTCCTAACGATCAAAAGCTGGTAAGTCAGGAGCTCAGACACCTGCGTCTGCTCTGATCGGCCATCTTGCCTCTTATCCCAAATTTTAATAAAGGTTTGGGATAAGCACAGAAGATCCTTGTTTGCAAAAAAGTGAAGCAACAGCAGAAGAATTAAAAATTGAGTCTGGAGGAGGAGTGGCCAAGATGGCGCCTACACGCTGAGAGCTGTGAGGTCATCCTGCTTGGACAGTTTCTGTTTTTCCTTACTGCATCTTATACCAATAGAAAGGGGACCATCGCCAGCCTTGACGTCTTCCCCAATACAGCAAACTTTGGGCAGCTTCGCACTCCTGCGTCCACAGAATCGAGCCGGAGTGGGTTCTGCTTTGGGTGCTGAGGGAGGAGCAGTGTAGCATGATACAACGCTTTCACCTCCGGTGCCATGGTTCGGTAAGAGAATATGGGTCTCTTGCTTGCGGAAGTCGCTCAGCCTGGGGCCTGTGGTGATGGCAGTTCTCTTGCTGGAGTTGCGATGAAGTTTGTAAGTTCTGAAAGAAAGGGAATACTGAACCCCCCTTCGGTGGTTACACTGGACACCCTCTGGCAGGCAGTTGAGAGGCTGAGCTCCTCCGTTGCAAGATCAACTCAGGAAACTGCGAACTTGGTCTCTACAGTGGGGCAGCTATCTAAGTTGGTGGACAAATTAAAGCAAGATTTCATGGAACAGGTACAAAAATCTCAAACTGATATCCCTAAGCTTAAAGATACTGAAAATTACAACAGACGTTTGAATTTGAGGATCTTTAAATTTCCCAAGGCCTGTTGGAGTCCTTCCATTGGAACTGTTTAAAAAATATCTTATTGAAAGATTTCTCCTTAGCTTATTCCTTCTATTCATAAGATATATTTTTTGCCTACGAAGAAGAAATTAGGAAGGTCTCCTGAAGATCTTGGGAAGGTTCAGGAAGAAGAGATGATTGAAGAGATATCTCTTTGATTTTGGAAGATTCATTATCAGATGTTACCAAAAGAGCCACATTACTGGTATCACTTGTATTCGAGCAGGACTTTAATGCGATCTTGAAACTGTACTTTAAGAATGCTCAACAAACGTTTTGTGGTCAGAAATTGTGGATATTTCCAGATGTTACTAAATCCACTCAAGACAGACGAAAGCACTTCCTGGATATGAGAGAAGAAGTAAAGACTTTGGGTGGAGCTTTTTTTACTGGTGTAGACTTGTAAATGTATGGTGTGGTAATTGGGAGTGAAATATGTTTTGATTTGTTTTGTTTTTTGCACCGGAACAGCTTAGAAGCTTTCTAGATCTGAAGAGGGTGAGTAGTAATGTAATATCTGCTTAATCGATTGTTTAAGATTATATAGCTGTGGTTAAAATTCAGGCTTGGACCTTACTTCTTTATTTTAATGAATACCTAATTTGATCTCCTTGTCTTATTAGCCACTCACTCGACAATGGTGGTCTAAGGAAGGGATAAAAACGTTATTATTATTTTTTTCTTTTCCTTTATTGTAATAATTTTCAGATGTATTTCCCTAAGTTTCATGTAACAAGTGGATACTTTTGTATAATGATTGAAATAAAAATTAAATTAAAATTTTTTTTAATTTTTTCTGGCAGCTTTTCTCTGTATGTGCATGTGTGTGTGCAAATGTGCATGTGTGTGTGTGTGTGTGGGGGGGGGGGGGGGGCGGTCAGTCCCACTTTTTAGCTTGTCACCAACGCCTCTCATACAGAATGGCTCTCATGAAAGACCGGGCAAACACGGAAGGCAGTTTAAATAGTATGGAATCTTGCAAATTTTTGGTATTCAGTGTTAGGTACTTGGAAACAGCTTGTTCATCTATTTAGCTTGCTGCCATTTATTTAGGGGGTCTTTTACTAAGCCACTGCAGTGTTTATAGCTTGTGGTAGAAATCAGCTGATGGTAAAAGTCAAGACATCCACTATAGGAATAGAGGAGTGGCCTAGTGGTTAGAGCACTGGTCTTGCAATCCAGAGGTGGCTGGTTCAAATCCCACTGCTGCTCCTTGTGATCTTAGCCAAGTCCATTGCCTCAGGTACAAACTTAGATTGTCAGCCCTACTACTACTACTACTTATCATTTCTATAGCGCTACTAGATGTATGCAGCGCTGTACACTTGAACATGAAGAGACAGTCCCTGCTCAACAGAGCTTACAATCTAATTAGGACGGACACAAACAAGAGATAAGGGAATATTAAGGTGAGGATGATAAAATAAGGGTTAGGAGTTAAAAGCAGCATCAAAAAGGTGGGCTTTTAGCTTAGATTTGAAGATGGCCAGAGACGGAGCTTGACAGACCGGCTCACAGGACGTCAGACTCACAGAAACAGAAGCCTGCGCGGCCGCATTGCTGATCTGCAAGAGCAGGCTTCCAGAAGCCTGTCCTTGCTTCCATGTAGAAGTAGCCTACTCCATGGAGGAGTAGCCTAGTGGTTTATGCAGTGGAACATCGAACGTTGCAACTATTTGAGATTCTACATGGAATGTTGCTATTCCACTAGCAACATTCCATGTAGAAGTCGGCCCTTGCAGATCACCAATGTGGCCGCGCAGGCTTCTGCTTCTGTGAGTCTGACGTCCTGCACGTACGTGCAGGACGTCAGACTCACAGAAACAGAAGCCTGCGCGGCCGTGTTGCTGATCTGCAAGGGCAGGCTTCTACATGGAATGTTGCTACTGTTTGAGATTCTAGATGGAATGTTGAGGTTCTGTTGCTACTATTTGAGATTCTACATGGAATGTTGCTGAGTGGAGGAGTGGCCTAGTGGTTAGAGCACCGGTCTTGCAACCCAGAGGTGGCTGGTTCAAATTGAACTTAAAATGCTACCACAGCCTTGTTAAAGACCCCCTTAGTTTTTCTTCACTATGTGAGATGGCCATGTTAATAAGTTAGTACCAGATCCTAGCAAGTCCAACGCGGCAGCCCGGTGGTACCTCCCAACCCCAGCACCTGCCCGACTAAATCATCTTTATTTTTGTACCTCTGATGTTTACCCGGCAGTAATCACTGCCTGGTTAGTGCGGCACGGCCATTTCTTAAAAAAAAAAAAAAGACAGCCTTTTACTCGCTGTGGTAAAAAGGGGTCTCAACGCACGTCAAAAACACATGCTGATGCCAGCGCAAGCCTCCTTTTACCGCAGCTTGGTAAAAGGACCCCTTAGAGAGGCTTCACTTCAGTGAGCTGTTGAAACTAGTATGAAGAAAGGGATACCATGCCGTAGCGAGGGCGGCTGCCACCCGGGGCGGTTCGCCGCTGTGCCCCCCCCCCCCAGCGCATCCCCCCCCCGAAGTGCATTCTTACCAGTCGCACGCGTAGGAAAAGGAGAGGGCGGGAGGGCCGGTCCGCCCCAAGTGTACGTCGCTGGGAGCTGCGTCGGCTCCGGCAGGGCCGTGCCGACAAGGTAAGCGAGGTAAGCATGGCAGGAGGGCGCCATCCTCTGGGGGGCGCCCCGCCGCACCATGCTTACCTCGCCCTCTTCTCCCCAGATCCTTGTCCTTTTTTTTTGTTTAAATTTACCTCTCCGGCACGTGGCAGCATAGCGTTAGTGAGGAGGCGGCGCTCCCCCGCCCCGACGTGTCAGTCTCTTCCCTTTGCTCGGTTCCGCCTTCTTCTGACGTCAGAAATGACGTCAGAAGAAGGCGGGACACTGAGCGAAGGGAAGAAGACACGTCGGGTCGGGGGAGCACTGCCTCCTTCTCACTAACGCTACGCTGCCGCGTGCCGGAGAGGTAAATTTAAACAAAAAGGAAAAGGATCTGGGGAGAAGAGGGCGGGTAGTGCAGCGATCATTTTCGGGGGGGGGGGGGCGCCGGAGACCCTAGGCACGGCCCTGGGCTCCGGTGGTTCCCTGCTCTCTCTGCCCCGGAAGAGAAGTAACCTGTTCCTGGGCAGAGGGAGCAGGGAACCAGCGGAGCCAACACCCCTCAGCCAGTGGCGTAGCCAAGGGTGGGCCCGGATGGGCCCAGGCCCACCCAGTTTGGGCTGAGGCCCACCCAGTAGCAGCAGCTCACCTATGATGCGACTGGCAGGGATCCCCAAGCCCCACCAGCCGAAAACTCCCAACAACTGTCCCTCCTGCATACCTTGTAAATAGCAGATCTTCACCTGCAGCAAGTAGTGATTGATACATACTTCTCACACCAGCCCCACAGCCTTCCCTCTGATGTATCCCCGCCTATGTGGAACAGGAAGTTGCATCAGAGGGAAGGCTGTGGGACCAGCATGAGCAGTGTGTATCAGTTGCTGCTTGCTGCCAGTGAAATTCTGCTATTTAAAAGGTATGCGGGGGAGGGGGGATGTTTGAGAGACCATATGGCATGCAGGCGAGAGAGGGCGAGACCATATCCCTTGTGGGACAAGGCGGAGTTCTGCCCACCAATCTTGGGTCCAGGCCCACCCAAAATTGGGTGTCTGGCTACGCCCCTGCCCCCAGCGGCGTGCACCCGGGGCGGACCGCCCCTCCCACCCCCCCTTCCTACGCCACTGACCATGCCATTTATTTGAGCTCACTAACCCATCGTTTGCATGCATGGCCTCACCAAGGTTTGCATGCTAATTCTAACATCTCTTGGGAGCCCTTTAACGTGTTCAGTAAGGGCTTCCTGCATAGCTTTAATTTCAGCATGCATAAGAGCATCTTAAGGCACCATAAAGATTTTTGCGTAGACCCTTAAGTCCTGTTTTAACACAGATGCAAAAAATTAACTGAGGCTGACAGTAAAACATTCTTACCATTCCATAGACTCTTAGCCATGAGGGAATTTAATGGCAGCGTTGTTTATTAAACTGCCACACGCATGAATTATAGATCTATAATACTTGCTCTTGTGTGCCCTCAACGGGACTGCAAATATCGTGATACTTGGAAAAAAGGAGTTAATGAAACAAGAAGAAATAATTATAGCTGATGGCCTGAAAAGACTTGGCAGGCTTGAATTACGAGTGCTGTTTTTCAAATAAGAATAAGGCCTGAGTAAAATTGGACTTGTGACCAATACTTCTAGCCCTTTAGACACATTCTTTCACTGCACACCTTGTCAGAGCTGGCAGTTCTGCTATGAGTTCTGGGAACCGGCTCCGGACCATTCCCAGCTGCTTGGCCAGGCTATGGGGCTATGAGATGACGGATATCTTGTCAGCGGGGGAAGGAAGGACTGTTAATCTGTTTCTGTTTTCTTTTAATTTTAAGTTGTGGTCAATAGTTCAGTGAACAGCCAAAAGCTGTTCATGAAAGCTGAGCCTCAAAATGTTGAGGTGTCACACCAAATCAGGGAAGTGCTGTTTCTTTTGTAAACAGAAGGTTGACACATGCTCAAAAAAACGGAGGTATTCATGACTATGAAATCTCAGCACTGCAGGGCTAAGCTCATCTTTATGCTTATAAGTTTTCCTTTTTTCTAAGTTTCATTCAGGGGAAGGGATTTTGCTGACGCCTTTTTCAGGTGTAGCTCAAGGTGAGTTAACATTCAGGTATAGTTAGGTATTTTCTTGTCCCTAGAAAGTTACAATAAACTGAATCATAGTTACCTGATGCTAGGGTCCACCTTGGGGGTCAGCACCCAGGAAAAAGATCTAGGTGGTGTTGTAGATAACATGCTGAAATCTTCTGCCCAGTGTGCGGCGGCGGCCAAAAAAGCAAACAGGATGTTAGGAATTATTAGGAAAGAGATGGTAAATAAGACCGAAAATACTATAATGTCTCTGTATCGCTCCATGGTGTGACCTCACCTTGAGTACTGCATTCATTTCTGGTCACCATATCTCATAAAAGATACAGCGGAATTAGAAAAGGCTCAAAGAAGAGCGACCAAAATGATAAAGGGGATGGAACTCATCTCATATGAGGAAAGGCTAAAGAGGTAGCGATGGTGTACCTAGGTTGGCTAACACCTGGGGTGGGTCGCCGCTACACCCTCCCTCAGCACAATACCCCCCCTTGGCGCATCACCCTTTCCCCCCGAAGCGCATCATCTTCACTACCTGGGGGTGCACGGAGCAGTCGTGCGGTTGTTGGCTCCGCTGGTCCCCTGCTCTGGAACATGGAGTAAAAGAGGGGGCAGGGAACCGGCAGAGCTCCGTGCACCCCCTTGCTGCTTGCGCCTGGGGCAGACCGCCCCCATAACCCCACCATTGGTACACTAGAGGAGGTTAGGATTCTTCAGCTTGGAAAAGAGATGGATGAGGGGAGATATGATTGAGGTCTACAAAACCCTGAGTGGTGTAGAATGAGTAGAAGTGAATCGATTTTTTTTTACTTGTTCCAAAAGTACAAAGACTAGGGGACACTCAAGGAAGTTACACAGAAAACCTCATTGCCGGAAGATGTGGTAGCAGCAGTTTTTGTTATTTTTTTTTTTTTATATTGCTAGTGAAGTTGCTGGATTATTTTTGTATCTTTTTACAGAAAGTGACTTTTTTAGGAAGTCTTTTTTTGTTGTTGTAGGTCTTTTTTGTTTTCTTTTGCTTTAATCCTAGAAGTTCGAAAAAGTGGAAGACGTAAAAAAACTGTTTGAAGTCACTGTACGGCTGAGGCGTTAGTTCAAGGTTGAAGGGGTCAGGCCAGTATGTGTGTGTGTGTGTTTTAAGCCTCAAGGGTTTAAACATTCTTCAGCCCCTGTCAAAGCATCCCTGGGAACATCATATCCCGCTTTAGCGTGCCAATGTTCTGGAGAAACATTAACAACCACTCTTGAGGGGCTGTTAACTTTCAATGAATAACACAGCTTGTGAAATTCAATAAAAGCTGCCTTATTCATTTTGCATAACAATGAGCTGCTTCACATTTATTCTCAGCTCATTAATATTTAACACGCGTTGAATTCAATTTTTTATGTTAAGCTGCATAATTGGCTAATAACATATGTCAATACTATAATGCAGCTTAGTAAATAGAGCCTGTTTGGGGTACTACACCTGCAGGAAGAGAAGTCATGGTCAATTTTAAAGCAAAGATTAGAGAAACTATTGAATTTAAAAAGCAAAGTCTACACTATTGTGTGCTTGATACATAGAGCTTAATGTCCGTTAATACATCTCAAAACTTTTGCTGGAGTCAGATGTGATGAAACACAGTGCTAACACGACAAGAGATGTGCAAATTCCCCAGTGAAAGCTATGCATGAATTCAACGTAAATTTCTGATTTTCATTAGATTAGCCAGTGAGAAATCCTACTTTTGGCTCTATATCTGAGTAGAGGCACCTGCTACTCAGATAAGTATCATTGACCAGGGCCAATCATCAGTTTTCAGTGGCATTATCCAAGTGGTGCTGCTGAAAATTGTTACAGAGCGCTCTGGCGCTATTTGGAAAGTACTGGAAAGGTCCATGGGCGGAGCGAGGCAGTTGTCAGAAATATCTGGGTAGCAACGATATTCAGTCTGCTACCTGGCTAACTATCCAGATGAAGTTAGGACAGCAAAAAGGCTCTCCAAACTTTATCTGAGCAGCTCTCCCACCTGGATACCACAGGCACTGACCTAATTGGATATTCAGTGCTAGATATCTGGATATAATTCCACTATGGTGGCCAGTGTTTAAACAAATGCTGACTGCCCAGGCTGAATATGGACCTCTAAATTTTTACCAGTGAACCTGGCAAAAAAACCAAGCCAATCCACTGATTCGACCCACCAGATTTTATTAGGACCCACCATGGATTTCTTGTGGATTCATGGAAACTTTCACATTTCTTCCTAAGAAGGGTGTGACCAATCTTTCTAGTGAACTGGAGTCTCACCCAGCAGGGCCTCCAAGACCATATAAGTGAAAAAGGGATTGCGCAGTTTCTCCCTCATTCTCTAATCTTGTGTGAACATTTTCACACTTAGCATGCAAAATTGCCCAAGTGAGTTATTAGAATAGTGAAAGTAATGTGCATAAGTTAATTGACAAATTTTAGCTGGTAATTGGCATGAATAACTGATAATCACCAGTAACTGGAGTTAATTGGCATTACTTTGCAGTTATGAACTTAACTGCACTTAGGGGTCCATTTACTAAGCTGCGGTAAAAGGGGGCCTGGGCTATCGTCATCTCATATTTTTTGATGCGCGCTGAGGCCCCCCTTTTACCACAGCGAGTAAAAGGCTGTCTTTTTTTTCCCACAAAAAAAAATGGTCACGCAAGTAAACCACTTGCTGTGTGGCCATTTCACAGGGGGGCTCTTACCACCATCCATTGAGATGGCGGAAAGGGCTCCCACGCCAACCTGGCGGTAACCAGGCAGCACATGGTGCTGCCCAATTACTGCCGGGTAAGCACCAGCGCTTCAAAAATAGAAAATATTTTTGTAGTGCCGGAAATGGCACATGCACGCTGAGGGTGGGAACTACCGTCAGGACCCTGCAGTGTTCTAGAAAATTAACGTGGAAAATCTATAGCGTGTAACTGCAAGGGGTGTGGATCAGGGGCATAGCTACGTGGGGCTACGGGGGCCTGGGCCCCTGTAGATTTGGCCCTGGACCCCCCCCTGCCGATGACCCTCTCGACCTCCCCTCCCGCCTTCAACCCACCGTTGCCTACCTTTGCTGGCGGGGGACCCCAACCCCCGCCAGCCGAGATCCTCTTCTTCCTTCGTTCTGTTTCTGACGTCCTGCAAATGCTCGTCAGGGACGCCCTTCTTTTTTCCATTATCGGGCGAGGACGCCCATCTCGTAAGCACGCCCCAGTCCCACCTTTGCTACGGTGCCGACATGCCCCTGTGAACTTTGGTCATCCCCACGTTGGAAAGCAGTTGGGGACGCCCAAAATCGACTTTCAATTATGCCGATTTGGGTGACCCTGAGAGAAGGACGCCCATCTCCCGATTTGTGTCGGAAGATGGGTGCCCTTCTCCTTTGAAAATAAGCTATGCAAGGTGTTAAATCACGGCACACATTACAAGGTCACTATTTTGACACAACTGTTTCCTCCCACTCCTTTGGGCTTCCAGGGCTGAGATCTGGTGTCATGAACCTCTATCTGCAACTACCTAGGGATTTTTCACTGCAATCTTATATAACCTGGTCTTCATTCCCTTGAGAACTGCTAACAGGTCAGGTTTTCAGGATATCTCTAATGAATATGTATGAGGAGTTAGCAGTCGTGCAAATCTCTCTCATGCATATTCATTAAGAATATGCTGAAAACATAACTTTTTGGTCACCCTCCAGGCCTGGAAGTGATGACCAGCGTTATATAACCTCTTAGCTTACTTGAATCCAGTTCAAGGGTGTTGCTCCACGGCCCCTTCTAGAACCTCACTATCATGGGCGTGGAGGGGGGGAAGGTGGTCACTGTTGTGTGTTGACTATAACTTTAACCTCTCAATGGCTGTTAATGCTGCCTCCACAGTATTCCAAACTCTGGCCAATCCAAGGAGTGCAAGACCAGAGGCAGGAATTGGTATTGAATAGAACACATAAATATGCAACATTTTTGGATGCATAAAACATCCCAAGCTTGCATGTATGCAGAAATGTAAATTAAACTGTAAAAATTCACATGAATAAACCAGTGGTTATTCTAGTATCCTAGCATGTGAATTGTTCTTGAATAAACAGAAGCACAGCTTTGCTGTTTATTATTCAGAACAACTGTATCCAGGGGCGTCCTAGAGCCAAGAACTATAATGGTAACTTTCTTTAGCACTTTCAACCCCTCTCATATTTATGCAGAGCAGATCTTGTTATTCCTAACAGCTGAGCTTTCTAAAAGGTTCTGAAGAGCTACTGTACCTTTGGAGTTCTCACACACACAAAAAAAGAGCCCAATTGTTCAGATCAGAACGCGCTTCTCAGATTTAGAGAAAATTAGCATGAAAAGATGTGCCGGATCATCCACTAGGGGGCAGCAGGCTGAGTGAGGATTTTTCTGGCCAGATAGTCATCTCTTGCATGACTAGGAGGGGAAACAAATACCAGCTCAAGATCAAAAATTCTTTAGAGCAATGGTTCCCAAACTGTGGGGTCATATCATCAGTGGATGGGATCACAGAAACAGGGCTGCTCCCTCCCCCTCCCTCTGAACCTCTGATTTATGGACACAACTTTGGTCACCGTTTTATAGAATCTGGGGGTTAGCATGCATCATCCCGTCATCTAAATTTTAGTGCTTTTCTTGAATCTACCCCATGCGTACTATTGTGTACCCAAGTTTATAGAATGAAGGAGATAGTGCCGTGACAGTGCAAGGGCAAAATGAGGGAGAGCAGCGGTGTTCTACTACTACTACTTATCATTTCTATAGCGCTACAAGGCATACGCAGCGCTGTACGCCATAAACAAAAGACAGTCCCTGCTCAAAGAGCTTACAATCTAGATAAGACGGGTAAACAGACAGAACAATTAAGGGTAAGGGAATAAAGAGGTGAGGATAAGGGACAGGGCAATTGAGTTAGGAGTCAAAAGCAGTGGTAAAGAGGTGGGTTTTGAGTTTGGACTTGAAAACGGCTAAAGATGTTCTGACCGTCATCTGAACAGCTAGCCAGGTAAAGTTGGGTCAGAAAAATTGTTATCCATGCGATCCTAACGTTATCCAGTTCACTATCTGGCACTCACCACTCTACCCAGATATTCAGCTCCATTTGCAATCCAGACAGAGGCACTGAATATTTGTGAATAATTTAAAGGCTGCAGCTGGAGCCTAAAACAAAATGCCGACGTCAAGAGTTTCAATAGTGACCTGTTTATATGTTGTGAAATATCATCACGCTGCAGATTGCACCGCCTGTGTCCTGTTTCTGTGTTGTACCTTTGAGCATTTCATGTATTTCTTTTTCTCCTGACCAAGAATGCAATGGCATTGTCACGCAGGTGTTTCAGTTCTCTCTGAATGCCTACTTAGCTTCTGAAATATTGCCTTTAAAGCAGTGCTTCCCATTTACAGTGAAACCTCCGTTTTCGTTGATAATTCGTCCGAAAAATTATCAACGAAACGGAAACCGACGAAAACCGAGGCAACAAGCAATTTTTCTTCTAAATTCTTTTAAATGAATAAAAAAGACTAATGTATAGAATAAAAGAACATTTAACATGGCACTCAACCAGCAGCAGTAGTAGTGTGGCAAAATGACGAAATGTTTGTCATAAAACAGCAGCAGTGTGATCCCACAACTGGAAACAACGCCCCAGAAGAACACCCCAGAAGAACGACACGTGAGAATGCAAGATTAGCAGCGTGGGCACGCCGACGAAATCTGAGGCGACCGACGAAAACCGAGACAAAAATTTCGCGAAAGAAATCAACGATAACCGAAAACGACGAAATCCGAAGTCAACGAAAACCGAGGTTTCACTGTATTCAATATGATTGCAGATGATGATAAGAACAAAATAGCAGACCACCACTCACCTTCCTTTTCCCTCCCCTTCCTCATCTACTTTCTCCTCCTTCCACTTATTCAAAGCAGGAAGGCAGCAACAACAGCAGCAGCGAGCACAGGGCCTTGTGAGTCAGTGTACAACATGGACCCCAGTACCGTGGATGGGTTTATAGTTCAAAAGGAAGCACATAGGAGGAAGAGGCAGGGTCTGCGAATACTGATACTGCAGAGATGCTGAGTTACCCAGTTCCAGGTTGCAGATCTTGACACCGTCCTGGATTTTTGACCACCCCCGTGTGGTGCATTATGGGACTTGCAGGATCAGGCACTACAAATCCCACTGTGTTTTAGGATGTAGGTTCAGAACCAAGACTCTCCAAAATATCCAGCCTGGAACTGGGTAGCTTGGCATCTCGTCGCAGTGGAGCTCCAGAACTTTACGCGTGCCTGCTCATTTCTTTCCTTGGACCTATACTCTTTGGGAGCAATTCTATAACTTGGCACCAATATGTAGGTACCACAATGGGACATGCTTAGTGTCAATTCTATAACAAGTCTTAAGACATTCTAGAATACCAGTGCCAAGTCATGTTGGTGTATCAAAATTCAGGCACATTCATTACAGCAGGTGTAAGTCAGCATGCTTAAGTGACCAAGTGCTTAGAGCAATGTGCTGAGAACCAGGGACACTGAATGGACTTGAAGTGAAGTGGAGGATTACTGAGAGAAGCTTGCAGAGAGATGTTACTGTGGTACAATCTGACAGTAGCAGTGGCTAGGAGTGGCCTAGTGGTTAGAGCACCGGTCTTGAAAGCTAAGAGGTGGCCAGTTTAAATCCCACTACTGCTCCTTGTGATCTTGGGCAAGTCACTTTACCCTCCATTACCTCAGGTACAAAATTAGATTGTGAGCCCTCCTGGGACAGAGAAACATCCAGTGCACCTGAATGTAACTCACCTTGAGCTACTACTGAAAAAGGTGTGAGCAAAATCCAAATAAATAAATGGCCCACAGTCTCTTTTGTGAATGAATGAATGGGTAATGTTTATGGACACCTACCTAGGGTCTGTAGGTGCCATGGGAAACCCCTTCTTCAGACCTGCTGGAAATAAGAGCATCACCACCAGAGCTGGTGTTAGCTATTCAGGGGCCCAGGGCAGAAACCGAAGAAGAGGCCCAAAAGCTGACCTTCAGCCTATGCCTCCTTTAGCTTCAGGCAGGCTTGGGGCCCCCTATGGTATAGGGGCCCAGGGGAATTGTTCTGTTTGCCACCTCCCCCCCCCCCCCCCCCCACCAACACCAGTCCTGGTCACCACAGGCCTGGATCATTCAGTGCTATGTAATCCATCGCCTTCATCACCAGCAGCCTCTGTTCATAGGCCTTCTCCAGCTGTGTTCAGGCAAATCTGAAGGTATGTCTTATGTAGTCAAGTGCAACAACTGAAGTGTCTGCCATTTCTATAGTAAAGATTCTTAGGCCTTTCGTTTCCATGGGCCAAGTGCAGATATTTAAGTGTTTCATATTCCGTGGACTCCTGCAGGTAGCTAATTACCAGTGTGGTGAGGGTGTTCTGATATAAACTTACTAGGATGCATTCTGTCCATTCCATCACCAGTTATTTAATTCTGGTAGCAATGGAAATTAGCGAATACCCTATTAAAATGAAACATAGAAACACTGAAAATGATGGCAGGTAGAGGGTCTGCCCATCCATACCAACTAGTAAGCTCTACCATCCCTTCCTCTCTCTTAGAGATCCTCTGCGCTTCTCCCATGCTTTTTTGAATTCAGATACAGTTCTCGTCGTCACGGTCTCTGCTGGGAGGCCATGCCATGCATCTATCACTCTTTCCATAAAGATGTATTTCCTTAGGTTACACCTGACTATCTCTTTTCACCTTTATTGTAAGCCCCCTTGTCCAGAGATTCCTTACAGTGGAAAGTGGCCCCCTCCTGTACATTTCTGCCATGGAGGTATTAAAATGAAAAGCCGTAAGGCAACAAAACCTTCTATGGACCATTCAGCAGTAATACTTGGAGATCTCCTGCATTATCGCAGGCTTGAATATACAAAGACCTGCTTATCATTCCCTACATGGAGTGGAGGAGTAGCCTAGTGGTTAGTGCAGTAGACTTTGATCCTGGGGAACTGAGTTTGATTCCCACTGCAGCTCCTTGTGACTCTGGGCAAGTCACTTAACCCTCCATTGCCCCTGGTACAAATTAAGTACCTGAATATATGTAAACCGCTTTGAATGTAGTTGCAAAAACCTCAGAAAGGTGGTATATCAAGTCCCATTTCCCCTTTCCCTATTTGAGATTCTACATGGAATGTTGCTGTTGCTACTATTTGAGATTCTACGTGGAATGTTGCTATTCCACTAGCAACATTCCATGTAGAAGCCTGCCCTTGCAGATCAGCAACACGGCCACGCAGGCTTCTGTTTCTGTGAGTCTGACGACTCACAGAAGCAGAAGCCTGCACGGCCACATTGCTGATCTGCAAGGGCAGGCTTCTACATGGAATGTTGCTAGTGGAGGAGTAGCCTAGTGGTTAGTGCAGTGGACTTTGATCCTGGGGAACTGGGTTCAATTCCCACTGCAGCTCCTTGTGACTCTGGGCATGTCACTTAACCCTCCATTGCCCCCTGGTACAAAATAAGTACCTGAATATATGTAAACCGCTTTGAATGTAGCTGCAAAAAAAACCTCAGAAAGGCAGTATATCAAGTCCCATTTCCCATTCCCTACATTACATAAATCGCATGATAGCAATGAGTGCATGGGGAAATTATTGCAGGATAAACTGCCTGAATAACAGTGGGTTTTGGAAGGAGGAGTTCATTTATTACCAAACTTTCTTATTCTTCTTTGCAGATGCCACTGCTATAATTCAGAGAACGTGAGTTTTTAATTGTTGATTAGGTTCTTCATTAGGCTTGAGACAGGGTAAACAAGTGAAACTGTGAATACTACAGAGATTGTCATTCCTATTAAGCAGCACAGTTTTAAGAAGAAAATGTTTAACAACCTTTAAACAGAGTACATTTGTAATTGAAATACCCCCCTCCCCAAATCCTAGGGGAAACATTATAAAAAAACAACAAAGATCAATAGAAATGAGGTAGCTTGTTGGTGAATCTATGCTCAGCATCAGGTACTGATAAGTACAGGGTGCTCGATTCTAAGAAATCCGATGGTTTGTTCAAAACAATAAATCTCTAAAATCATCGGTGGTTCTCATCTCTGGCCTTGAATGGCCACAAAGAGGCCTGGTTTCCAAGATAGCTGAAATGAATATTCATGATATATATTTGCATGCCTTTGACTGAACAAACAGGTTGATTGCCTGTAATGATTGTCCTGAACATCAGCCCAGTTTGCGGCTGTAAGAGATTGGAACCGAGGAGGACCATTGACGGACATAAATATTTAGAGGTTCTTAGAAATGGAATCAAATTCTGAATGGCAATATAATTTTATCCTCACCTCTGTGTTGCATAAACATTTCTATAGCACTACTAGACGTAGGCAGAGCTATACACAAACACATCGGAGGCCGTCTCTGCTCGACGGAGCTTATAATCTCTTTGAGAGGCAAACAAATAAGGGATTGGGTAGTTATTTATTGAGGGAAATATTGAAACAAACATGGGTATTGCACAGGTGAAAAAAAAGGGGTATAGAGTTAAAAGCAGCCTCAAAAAGGTGGGGTTTTAAGCCTAGATTTGCTTTTAACTCCTAACCCTTACTCACTTGTTCAGTACCTTTATTTTATCATCCCCACCTTAGTAATTCCCTTATCTCTTATTTGTCCTGTTTGTCTGTCCTAATTAGATTGTAAGCTCTGTTGAGCAGGGACTGTCTCGTCATGTTCAAGTGTACAGCGCTGCATACATCTAGTAGCGCTATAGAAATGATAAGTAGTAGTAGTAGTACTAGATTTGAAGACAGCCTAGAGAGAGAGAGAGAGAGAGAGAGAGAGAGAGAGAGAGAGACCCTACATTCCTCCCCGGGAACTCCGTTCACTGGGTAAATCTCTCTTATTTGCACCCTTCTCCTCCACTGCTAACTCCAGACTCCATTCCTTTTATCTTGCTGCACCATATGCCTGGAATAGACTTCCTGAGCTGGGACGTCAAGCTCCATCTCTGGCCGTCTTCAAATCTAAGCTAAAAGCCCACCTTTTTGATGCTGCTTTTAACTCCTAACCCTTATTCACTTGTTCAGAACCTTTATTTTATCATCCTCACTTTAATATTCCCTTATCTCTTGTTTGTCCTGTTTGTCTGTCCTAATCAGATTGTAAGCTCTGTAGAGCAGGGACTATCTCTTCATGTTCAAGTGTACAGCGCTGCGTACGTCTAGTAGTGCTTTAGAAATGATAAGTAGTAGTAGTCTTTGGGATTCCGGAATCTTGCTACTCTTTAGGATTCTGCACGGAATCTTGCTACTCTTTGGGATTCCGGAATCTTGCTACTCTTTGTCCTTATCCCTTATTCGTCCTGTTTGTCTTAATTAGATTGTAAGCTCTGTCGAGCAGGGACTGTCTCTTCATGTTCAAGTGTACAGCGCTGCATCTGTCTAGTAGCACTATAGAAATGATAAGTAGTAGTAGTAGTACTAGATTTGAAGACAGCCTAGAGAGAGAGAGAGAGACCCTACATTCCTCCCCGGGAACTCCGTTCACTGGGTAAATCTCTCTTATCTGCACCCTTCTCCTCCACCACTAACTCCAGACTCCGTTCCTTTTATCTTGCTGCACCATATGCCTGGAATAGACTTCCTGAGCTGGTACGTCAAGCTCCATCTCTGGCCGTCTTCAAATCTAAGCTAAAAGCCCACCTTTTTGATGCTGCTTTTAACTCCTAACCCTTATTCACTTGTTCAGAACCTTTATTTTATCATCCTCACTTTAATATTCCCTTATCTCTTGTTTGTCCTGTTTGTCTGTCCTAATCAGATTGTAAGCTCTGTAGAGCAGGGACTATCTCTTCATGTTCAAGTGTACAGCGCTGCGTACGTCTAGTAGCGCTATAGAAATGATAAGTAGTAGTAGTAGTAGTAGTACTAGATTTGAAGACAGCCTAGAGAGAGAGAGAGAGAGAGAGAGAGAGAGAGAGACCCTACATTCCTCCCCGGGAACTCCGTTCACTGGGTAAATCTCTCTTATCTGCACCCTTCTCCTCCACTGCTAACTCCAGACTCCATTCCTTTTATCTTGCTGCACCATATGCCTGGAATAGACTTCCTGAGCTGGGACGTCAAGCTCCATCTCTGGCCGTCTTCAAATCTAAGCTAAAAGCCCACCTTTTTGATGCTGCTTTTAACTCCTAACCCTTATTCACTTGTTCAGAACCTTTATTTTATCATCCTCACTTTAATATTCCCTTATCTCTTGTTTGTCCTGTTTGTCTGTCCTAATCAGATTGTAAGCTCTGTAGAGCAGGGACTATCTCTTCATGTTCAAGTGTACAGCGCTACGTACGTCTAGTAGTGCTTTAGAAATGATAAGTAGTAGTAGTCTTTGGGATTCCGGAATCTTGCTACTCTTTAGGATTCTGCACGGAATCTTGCTACTCTTTGGGATTCCGGAATCTTGCTACTCTTTGTCCTTATCCCTTATTCGTCCTGTTTGTCTTAATTAGATTGTAAGCTCTGTCGAGCAGGGACTGTCTCTTCATGTTCAAGTGTACAGCGCTGCATACATCTAGTAGCGCTATAGAAATGATAAGTAGTAGTAGTAGTACTAGATTTGAAGACAGCCTAGAGAGAGAGAGAGAGAGAGAGAGAGACCTGACCAATCAGCATTGATAACAGCTTTTAAGTAATAGTGTTTAGATCGATTGCACAAGCAATTGTGCTGTCGCACGTCGATTATTGTAACATACCTAGGTTGTGAGGATGTAGTGTTAAAAAACTTCAAACACTGCACAATTAATATTTAGGGTTTCTAGATTTCACAGAGTTTCCTCATTATTAATACAGTTGCAAAGATGTCTTTAAGCGTTGTTTCCTTGTTTTTCGAATTATGCACAGTAAAGTACTGGAGTATAGGGCAAGTCTGATAGGATTATCACATAGAAACATTATGAATGGATCTAGATGTATTCTACTTTTACAATATCCAGATCCAGGTTTCTAAACAGCTAGCCACTGGAATGAATTACCTATTGATTTAAGAAGTCAACTTGATTATATGTTGTTTTTGTAAACTGTTGAAAACCTTCTTGTTTAAGAACATTTTAATGCGACTGTGTTATTTTTCTTGATGGCTGGTTGACCATCATGTGCAATATTCCTGGGGTGGGTCGGTGCAGTTTACTCTTGTGAGCCACACTGAACGTTTGTGGTAAGTTTGGGATTCAAGTGTCATATATATTATTGTTATTACATTTCAATTTGTGCACTATTTATAGAATCTGGGGGTCTATGTGGAAAGAGGGCACACTCATTCTTAAAGAGTGCACACTATGCACACACGTGCAGTGATTTGCACAAGTGGAACATTTTACACATGCACAGTGCAAATAGTGCACATTCTTTCAAAAGAGTACACACCGTTATCAGCAAATGGTAAAACATTATTTTTTTGTGTTTTTTTCTGCTCGTTTTCATTTGATAATGACATGCATCAAATGCCCATACCTAATACATAGCAGGAAGCTCCATCACCTCACAGCATCTTTGACCGCTTTCACTATGTCCACCCCCCCCCCCCCCACAACAAAATAGCACCCTGCTGCACTGCATGGTCTGCACACCTCAGCAATGGAACTGCTAGTGTTTTGTGCATTATTTCACACTTCTGATCTGAGATCTTGTTTTCCTAGGGTCCACTATTTAGCCAGTATGATCAGCGCATTAAGTTCTTGCATTGGCACTTAATTTAATATGTATATCCAGTTCCACTGGGAGGAGTAGCCCAGTGGTTAGTGCAGGGTGGACTTTGATCCTGGGGAACTGAGTTCAATTCCCACTGCAGCTCCTTGTGACTCTGGGCAAATCACTTAACCCTCCATTGCCCCTGGTACAAAATAAAGTACCTGAATATATGTAAACCACTTTGAATGTAGTTGCAAAAACCTCAGAAAGGTGGTATATCAAGTCCCATTTCCCTATTGGAGATTCTACATGGAATGTTGCTACTATTGGAGATTCTAGATGGAATGTTGCTACTATTGAGATTCTGTTGCCACTACTTGAGATTCTACATGGAATGTTGCTACTAGTTGAGATTCTACATGGATTGTTGCTGTTGCTACTATTGGAGATTCTAGATGGAATGTTGCTATTCCACTAGCAACATTCCATGTAGAAGCCTGCCTTTGCAGATCAGCAACACGGTTGCGCAGGCTTCTGTTTCTGTGAGTCTGACGTCCTGCACGTGCAGGACGTCAGACTCACAGAAACAGAAGCCTGCGTGGCTGCGTTGCTGACCTGCAAGGGCAGGCTTCTAAATGGAATGTTGCTAGTGGAGGAGTAGCCTAGTGGTCAGTGCAGTGGACCTTGATCCTGGGGAACTGAGTTCAATTCCCACTTCAGCTCCTTGTGACTCTGGGTAAGTCACTTAACCCTCCATTGCCCCTGGTACAAAATAAGTACCTGAATATATGTAAACCGCTTTGAATGTAGTTGCAAAACCCTCAGGCAGTATATCAAGTCCCATTCCCATATAAGTTGTGGTGCCAAATACACATACCAAGCAGTGACCATATCAGCACCATCCATTTAAGATTTATGCCTGCTATTTGGCAGGCCAAAACTAAACAGATAACAAGGCATCTGTTTTAAGAGGGTAAGAAGGTGCCTGCTTGGGTACTATTTTATAAATATAAGTAGATGTTTACTTGTCTTTATAAAATAATACCTGTGATGAAAAAGCACAGTTAGGAAGGAGGAAATTTACAAATAACAAGGTCCAACTCTGGAAGGGAGATCCTCCCAAAGGGACAGATATGGGATAGAGATGAAGATCCATTTGGACAACCCATCCCTAGGGTAATGGTTCCATCTACCCCACCGAGGGGGAAATCACTCACGAAAGAAGATAGGAAAGTGGATGGCCAATTCCCTTGGGCTCACACCAGGTTACCTCCCTTAGCAAAAGGACAAAGATATATTTTACCTATTAACTCCAGGCCGATGGTGAATGCTGAGGAAAAGGGAGAACCAGAACTCAATGGAGGTAGAAAGTAATGAAAGGTACTCTGAACCTATGAGTGAAGAGGAAATGGAGGTGTTTTTTTTTTTTAGTTACATTTGTACCCCACGCTTTCCCACTCATGGCAGGCTCAATGTGGCTTACATGGGGCAATGGAGGGTTAAGTGACTTGCCCAGAGTCACAAGGAGTTGCCTGTGGCTGAAGTGGGAATCAAACTCGATTCCTCAGTTCCCCAGGACCAAACTCCACCACCCTAACCACTAGGCCACTCCTCCACTGTTGCTACTACTGGAGATTCTACATGGAATGTTGCTATTCCACTAGCAACATTCCATGTAGAAGTCGGCCCTTGCAGATCACCAATGTGGCCACGCAGGTAGGGTTACCATATGGCTCCAGAAAAAGGAGGACGGATTGAGCCAGCCGGGTTTTACTTCCATTGCTTTCAATGGAAGTAATTGAACCGGCCGGGTTTTACTTCCATTGCTTTCAATGGAAAGCAATGGAAGTAAAACCCAGCTGGCTCAATCCGTCCTCCTTTTTCTGGAGCCATATGGTAACCCTACACGCAGGCTTCTGCGATTCTGATGTCCTGCACATACAGACTCACAGAAACAGAAGCCGACGCAGCCTTCTACATTCCAGTGGAATAGCAACATTCCATGTAGAATTTCCAATAGTATCTATTTTATTTTTGTTACATTTGTACCCTGCACTTTCCCACTCATGGCAGGCTCAATGCGGCTTACATGGGGCAATGGAGGGTTAAGTGACTTGCCCAGAGTCACAAGGAGCTGCATGTGCCTGAAGTGGGAATTGAACTCAATTCCTCAGTTCCCCAGGACCAAAGTCCACAACCCTAACCACTAGGCCACTCCTCCACTCCTGTTGGAGGATGACAGACTAGCATATAAAAAAAAGAAATCCAATAAAGCTCTGATTCATTTGCATATTGCAAAAGAGGCTTCCAAGTCTCAGAACTTCATGAACTTTGTTATTGTTAAAAGACTTTATTATTTAGACGCGATAATAGGAATGAACATTTAGGAGAGGTTGGAGGGAGGGGAGTGAAGTACTGCTCTCCTAGTGACCAGCCTACCTGGAGGGAGTACCTCAAGAGGAGCTGCCACTACAAGAGGACATGTGAGTATAGATGAACAAGCCGATGCTGGAGGACTTATCACATAGCGTAAGCTGTAAATGTCCGTGACTATAATTTTAGGCATGTACAAAGATTAGCATATTTTATCATCTACATGTATAATTGTGAACTCTACTCACACTCCTTTCAAACTGCGCCCTTGTAAATACCTACTGATAAAGTATGCACCATCACATAATGGCATGTAATTTCTTTGTTATTTTATAAGAAGTCATTTGCATGCGTGGCCATCTACGTGCAAAAATGACTACATAAAATTACCTTCTTAGTAGCAAAATATTGCTGCTGAATGGATAATTTCTGGCACTGCCTCATCTCCTCTCTTAACCCAGCCTCATCTGTATAAAATCTGGCTGTTCAGCAATTTAAATAACCCGATTTTGTACAGATATATTTTTAAATCTATGGATAAGCAAGTTATGTGTTCATTGCAGTGGCATATCTAACTTGGTTGCCACCCAGGGCGGGTGCATCACCTCCCCTGAGGCGCATCACCCCTCCCACAGCACATCTCCCACACCATCCTTCCTCCTAGCAAGGGGGTGCACGGAGCAGTCACACGGCTGTTGGCTCAGCCAGTCCCCTGCACCGGAATAGGAAGTAATGTCAAAGGGGAAGGGGGCAGAGGACTGGCACAGCCAACAGCCGTGCAACTGTTCCGTGCACCCCCTTGCTACGTGCACCCGGGGCAGACCACCCCCACCGCCCCACCCTTGGTATGCTGCTGGTTCACTCTCCGCTAGCAAATGCGGAACTTGCTTTGAATACCAGGTTGCAACATAAGGGGTTCTTTCACTAAGCTGCAGTAACAAACAGCCTTAGCATGCCCTTATGTGGGTCTTTCCTGCATGCTAAGGCCACTTTACCACAGCCATGAAATATCCTATTTTCTATTAATTTCATTAATATTGCCATTAGTGCATGGCCTTTGAAAAGAATTACTGCGGGCGCTCTTACCCAGTGGCGTCGCGAGGGCAGCTGACACCCAGGGCGGGTCGCCGCTGCGCACCCCCCCCCCCCCGGGTGCAGCGCGACGCACCCTCCCCCCTCCGTAGCACAACCCCCCCCCCCCGCAAGAACATACCTTGAAGGCGGTGAGGGGCGGGCGTGAGAGCCAATCCGCCGAGTGCACGCCGCTGGGGGGTGTCAGCGCCTCGCTGGTTCCTTGCTCTCTCTGCCCCAGAACAGGAAGTAACCTGTTCCGGGGCAGAGAGAACAAGGAGCCAGCGAGGCACCGACACACCCCAGCGGCGTGCACCCGGGGCGGACCGCCCCACCGCCCCCCTTCCTACGCCACTGCTCTTACCGCCTCCAGTTTAAGAGATGGTAAGATCTCTTGAGGTAACTCCAGTGAGCACGCGCTAATGTGCATGCGCTAACTGGTTACAGCATCCATGCCCACTCTCTGCCCATGCCACACCCCCTCCCAAAAAATGAAAGCAAAATAAATACTACACACTAACGCAGGACGCAAACATTGCGTTAGGCATGTGTTAATGCCTAACGCAGCTTAGTAAAAGGGCCCCTAAATCTGGCTACATATTAATGATATTCTGCTTTGAAAATTTGAAAACAAAAAGCTCTGCTTCTCAGATGTATAATATGCTCTTGATATTTTATACACAGAAATATAGACTGTGATGAACCCTACAGTTTTTCCAGTCCGCTGCATTTACTTCCCACAGTGCCATAGACCCTGGCCATTCTTCACTTTCCCTTCTCTTCTCTGCAGCTGTACATCCTTTACTGCAACTTATTTCCCACTCTTATCTACTGAAAAAGTGTTTGATCCTCCTCTGAAAATATTTCAGGAGCGTGTCGTCTAATTATCATATATTTCCATGCAATCCGGCAGGAGCACTTTCCCATTAGGATGGAAAGTGCAGCACTTCTGCTCAATGACAGAGCTTATCATTTTCAATTTCCTCAAGAAAATGTATAAATATTTAATCTGGCAGTGAAATATATTTAAAATAGCATTTTATGCATTAGGATGCATTGTACTTGCAAGGTTAGAACACAGAGGAAGTACCTTATTTCTTGAAATGTAAATAATTCGGTGTTTGCATATAGTTTCCTAGAGTACAGATTTTAGTTTCATGGTCATTGAGGAGCTACATACTGGATTTTGCCTGTCTTAATTCGTCTGCTAAGAGTTGGATCCTTAGAGGGGCATAATCGAAAGGGGACGTCCAAATCCTGAAATTTAGGTCAACCTTAGAGATGGTCGTCCTTAGACTTGGTCGTTTCTGATTTTCGGCGATAATGGAAACCGAGGACGCCCATCTCAGAAACGACCAAATCCAAGCCATTTGGTCACGGGAGGAGCAAGCATTCATAGTGCACTGGTCCTCCTGACATGCCAGGACATCAACCGGGCACCCTAGGGGGCACTGCAGTGGACTTCACAAATTGCTCCCAGGTGCATAGCTCTCTTACCTTGTGTGCTGAGCCCCCCAAAACCCACTACCCACAACTGTACACCAGTAACATAGCCCTTAGGGGTGAAGGCAGTCACCTACATGTGGGTACAGTGGGTTTCTGGTGGGTTTTGAGGAGCTCACATTTACCACCACAAGTGTAACAGGTAGGGGGGGGGGTGGGCCTGGGTCCGCCTGCCTGAAGTGCACTGCACCCACTAAAACTGCTCCGGGACCTGCATACTGCTGCGAGGGACCGAGTATGACATTTTATGCTGGCATAGAGGCTGGCATAAAATATTTTTAAAGTTGTTTTTTGAGGGAGAGAGGGAGGGAGGGAGGGGGCTAGTGACCATTGGGGGAGTAAAGGGAGGTCATCCCCAATTCCCTCCAGTGGTCATCTGGTCAGTTCAGGCACATTTTTGAAGCTTGGTCGTAAGATAAAAGGGACCAAGTAAAGTCAGCCAAGTGCTCATCAGGGATGCCCTTCCTTTTTCCATTATCGGTCGAGGACGCCCATGTGTTAAGCACGCCCAAGTCCCGCCTTCGCTACGCCTCCTACATGCCCCTGGGAACTTTGGTCATCCCCACGATGGAAAGCAGTTGGGGACGCCCAAAATCAGCTTTCGATTGTGCTGATTTGGGCGACCCTGGGAGAAGGACACCCATCTCCCGATTTGTGTCGAAAGATGGGCACCCTTCTCTTTAAAAAATAAGCCTGTTAGGGTCAACCAAAATCTAGTCACAAATGAGCAACTTACATGTACATATACTTCAAGGGTGCAGCTGGAAATATGTCAATAAGTAATATCTGTATCTTAATATAGAAAACAGTCTATCGGAGTCTTTGTTAGATCATTGAAACATTGAACATGAAGGCTAACATGAACCATGAACCTATCTAGTCTGCTTCTCCACACTTCCTACTTAATTCTACAAACTCTCTTCCTCTCTCTTAGAGATGCTCTGTACTTGTCTACAGTGTGTGAGGAGTGAGGGGTGGAAGAATAGCTTAATAGTGCACCAAGGGTGCTGGGTTCAGTTCTCACTGTGAATCCTTCTGACCCTGGGCAAGTCACTTTATTTATTGATCATTTACTATACCACACACTAGTGACATAGAAAGTACCTATATCTATTATGCTATTCATATATTTTGATGTAACAGAAGCTTGATTGTTCAAATTTGCATTCTTGATGTAATGTCAGATTAACTGTTTGTATGATTTTTATTGTAAGCCACACTGAACCAAAGCAAGTTTGGATAGTGTGGGATATAAATGTCAAAATAAATAAATAAATAAATAAATGTAAACTGCTTTGATTGTATCACAAAAACGTGGTATATCAAAAGCATGATCCATACCCATGAGTGAGAGGAAATAAATACTGGGCAGGGGATGGAAGGGAGAGAGGGTGGACAGGGGTTCAGGAGAAGAAGGGGCAAGCTGTTAGGCAAGGAAAGTGTCCTGAAACACCTAGCCACTCACCTGGGTCTACTCCACGGCCACTTAGAGGGTCTATCCCCAGCACAGCTCAGGTCCATCCGCACCTGCAACTTGTGCTCTATACTAGCATCCTCCTCCCACCAACTGGGTGACAACTGACTCTGGGCGAGTCTCCCGCTCTCAAATTATTCCCAGTGATTTCTAGGTTACTGGAGGCCACACTCCCAGTGGTCCCACAGTTCCCAGAAAGCACTCACAGGCCCAACACACAAACCACCAGGATTCTTTAAAGACAGGCAGATTCAACAAAATAAATATTGTTTATTGTCAGAACTTGAACAGTGAAACAGAAAAAGTGCAATCAGCAAAACAATAACAGGTAACTGAAATATGGATCAATTATAACACTATCTAAACATTTGTTTACTTTCTAAAAAGTACCTGGGAAGATCAGGACATATAACTGTTCACAGAGCCTCAGCAAAGAGATCCTATTCTCTTTTCTTCCTCGCTAAGACTGGGGGAAAAGCCAGTAAATTCAAAATGAAAATGAGCTCCTGGGCCAATCAGAGCCCAGAACAACAATCTTTGAAAGTATACTGCAGACTGCCTTTCCAAAAGGCTTAAACAAAGAAAAGAGCCTTGGTTCTGCAGCAGCTTCAGAACATAAACATGCACCACCTGCTGACCTAACTAGAGAAATACACTTCAGAAAACAAGACAGTTTTACAGGCTTAAAAAACCCACTGTTCTGTCACAGAAGGGGTGGCTGACAGATAATGGATGTTGGAGGACGAGGAAAGGAGGAGGAGAAAGGGGAATGTGAAGCAATGGACTAGTTCCGGGATACATGCAGGGATTGGTAAATCTGGCACCACGGAATGCAGAAATTGGAGCCAGAAATTATCTCATCCTTTCATACCCTAGTTGTAAGAATCTTATATATAAGTCAGTATATTCAGTCAGAGTATCAAATGGTAGAATTATCTACCTAGTGAATTATGGTGTATAGGAAATTACTGAAGCTTCTGTAAACATCTAAAAACTTTTCTTTTTAGAAACGTTTTCTTTGAGGGATAATGATTAACGCAAATGATTTCTTCTTCTATTATGATGTGCTATGTGGACGCTCTTATTATTTTTGGAAAATGTGGGATATAAATGTCAATAAATGAAATGAAATGGCGAGGTAGAGAGGAAGAAGGTTTGGTACAGGGCTAGAAGTGTTTGGAGGGAGAAAGAGCAGGATCTAGAGGGGAGGGAGAGAAAAAGTGGGATCCAGCACTAGTGGAGTAGGGGAGAACGAGGAGGATGCTACGTAAGAGGGGAAACAGAACGGAGGAGGATTTGCTGGAGCTGTGGCTACCAAGACAGCCACGCTTCTGCTGTACCAGAGCAGCCACTGATAAACCAAGAGGGAGGTGAATATACTGTAATTCTGAATATCTTCCCTAGCCACAGATGAAGCTGGTCTTAGCATTGGCATCAACAGTAGTTCAGGCTGGAAAGTTTTCTGCAGTACATGAACATGTAGGGGGTGACCTACAGACAGAAAGCCAAAGAGGCTAGGTTCTACACCAGCAATATCCAACTAAAAGGGTAGAATCTCCAAAGGAAAACAGACCCACCTGTCTATAGAGCATGGAAGAGGTTACAAGCCTAGAGGGTTGAGAAGCTTTGGGACGACTTGGGAAGCCTACTAGTATATTTTAGAAAGATTGGGATTACAGGCAGGAGAGCTGCAGAGTAAGGATCTTTCTACAGAGGAGTCTTATGTTCCCAATGGCTGGAAAAGGGATACCTGTCCCCAAGTACTTATTGTCTATCTTTTCCAGATCTAATAGTTTTATGGAGATCACCTCATGCTCCCAGATTCACATGACGCAGAGTGCCGAACCAACATTTCCACAAAGCAGTTTCAAGCTGTGTGGGAGTTCTCCACTGGAGTTTCGGCCAGTGGAGGATGGTGTGATGATATTGTGCTTTCAATCATGAGGGACAGTCAGGTCATTGTCCTTTATGGTTAAAAGCATGATATAGTCACACCATCTCCTACTGACTAGTGAGGTACTCCTGTGATTGCTTCATCCAGGCCATGCAGGGGACACCATGGATACTCAGTCTATAGTTCTAGATAACATCCAGCCTGGAGAATGCAGAAGGAGGAGACGGACACGGCTCAGAGGTTGGCTGGTCCAGCCCTATTAGACCCTTTTAAAGTTATGCCAGGAAGGAATCTGACAGGTCTTATTTGGAAGGATTGCATCATCTGAGCATCTTTATTGTAAGAGCACCTTATAGCATTGGAACAGTAAAAGCACAATGACGCATTTCCTGAGGGTCTCAAAGCTGCTCATTCAAACCTACCAATGCCCCCTTCAAGTCGCTGCACGGTGTGAATGTCCACATGTAAATAGCGGCTTTCTGAAATCAGTGTTTACAGGTGTTTGTGATATGGATGTGTACATGCGATTATATATATGTTTTTTAAAATAATGGCCTGCATGGGTATGTGTGATTAAGGGTGGTCAGGTATGTGTCATAAGCTGAGTGAGAATAGATGATTCTGTGTTTGGGACATATGCTGCTTCTTTGCACATCTGAAAAGGGGGGGGGGTGGTCTGGATGCATGGGTGCTGTAGGCAATAAATATTGTGACTGAATTAAGTATAAGAATGCTAAAGCGGGTGACTAGCAGATCTCTGTGTACAGTTTGCATATTATGAGAGAACAGAATGAGTCTTTTGTTGGTCATTTCATTTTAGATGACTGTGGAAGAGTGGCCTAATAGACAGAGCACTGGGCTGACAACCACTGCTGCTCCTTGTGATTTTGGGAAGTCACTTAACCCTCCATTTCTTCAGGTGCAAAATTAGATCGTAAGGCCTCAAGGACAGGGAAATATCTGGTGTACCTGAACTCAACTCACCTGGAGCTACTACTGAAAAGATGCGAGCTAAATGCAAATAAATAAATAAATAAATAAAAATAACTATCTACACTCTACAATGGTAAAGTTCCATTTGCATTCATTTCCACTGTTGCATTTATACCACAATGTGTGAGCATGCTAGCATGTTCATCCACTTTTGGTCATTCAAGAGTTAAGTTGAACTTGATCATCAACAGCTTCTCTTCCATCTGTCTGACTTCCGTGTTTTCTCCCCATGACATTAAAACATTGATTCACTGTTTTGATTTCTTCAGCACTATAGGTAGATTTACTAAGCTCAGCCAAAACCGAGGAACTCGGCTCACAGGAAATCATCTAGACCAACTTATCTGCTCCATCCTGCAGACTTTTAACTGGCTACCAATCAAGCATTACCTTGTACCGTGTTTAAGTCCCATAACCCATTACAAACGTTAAGGATTAGGGCAGAGAACTGTGAGGTTCTTATCTTTGAGTAACCTCTCCTACGCCCTGGAGTCAGCCTCCTCAAGGCATTCACCAGTCAAGCACTACTGAACTTATTAAATCACAACTCAACACTTCCTTATTAGCTCAGCTCTTTAATCTTTACATTTTGCATTTTAATTCTGCCATGCTTGTTGTTGTTTTTCATACATAGGATTTGCCACAGGTTTCTTATTCTTTTCCTTTATCAGCATTGCACATTATTGTTATGGAGAATTGATTTGAAACTTGGAAAATGTTAAGTAGAAGAGTTATTCACACAGTTTAGTTAAATAATAATTATTGTATCCCATGTTTGAAAATGCAGCTCACGGACTCCTTGAAAATTTGCATTAATCCACTTCATGCTGCCTTTTAGGACAGCCCCTGACAGAATTGTCTAATATGGTGCTTCCCAAACCTGTCCAACAGGATCCCCCCCTCCAACCAATCAGGTTTTTAGGATATCTGCAATGCGTGGTAAATGGAATCCGCTCGGAGGAAAGGAAGGTGAGCAGTGGAGTTCCTCAGGGGTTGGTGCTGGAGCCTATTCTGTTTAATATATTTGTGGGAGATATTGCTGAAGGGTTGGAAGGAAAGGTGTGCCTTTTTGTGGATGACACGAAAATAGCCAATAGAGTGGATACCCTGGAGGGAGTAGAAACGATGAGAAGGGATCTCCGAACGTTAGAAGAATGGTCGAGGGTCTGGCAGTTAAAATTTAATCTTAATCCTAATAGTTAAAATTTAATGCCAACAAGTGCAGAGTGATGCACTTGGGGTACGGAAACACAAAAGAGAGATACAAGATAGGAGGGGAGAGATTAGTAAGCTCGACTCAGGAGAGAGACCTTAGGGTGTTGGTGTCGGAGGATCTGAAGGTGAAGAAACAATGCGACAAGGCGACGGCCATGGCCAGAAGGATGCTGGGCTGCGTAGAGAGGGGCATAACCAGCAGAAGAAAGGAGGTGTTGATGCCTCTCTACAAGTTGTTGGTGAGGCCCCACTTGGAGTATTGTGTTCAGTTTTGGAGGCCGTATCTTGCTAAAGATGTAAAAAGACTGGAAGCGGTGCAAAGAAAAACTACAAAAATGGTATGGGATTTGCATTGCAAACTGTACGAGAGACTTGCTGACCTGAACATGTATACCTTGGAGGAAAGGAGAAACAGGGGTGATATGATACAGATGTTCAATTATTTGAAAGGTATTTATCCGCAAACGAACCTTTTCTGGAGACGGGAAGGCGGTAGAACTAGAGGACATGAATTGAGGTTGAAGGGGGGCAGACTCAGGACTAATGTCAGGTGACAAGTACCTGGCAGAAACCCAATTAGTAACAACATTCCATGCTACCAATCCCAGGGCAAGCAGTGGCTTCCCCCATGTCCATCTCAATAACAGACTATGGACTTTTCCTCCTGGAACTTGTCCAAAACTTTTTTTGAATCCAGATACACTAACCGCTGTTACCACATCCTCTGACAGCAAGTTCCCTTTAGACTAGGGAGCAAACTGGTTGTTGATATTTTAGAATGATTGGGACTATTCCTTGAGTGAAAAAATATTTCCATGTAATTTCATCGAGTGTCCCCCTGGTCTTTGTACTTTTTGAAAGAGTGAAAAATTGATTCACGTTTACCCATTCTACGCCACTCAGGATTTTATAGACCCCAATCATATCTCCCCTCGTCTGTCTCTTTTCTAAGCTGAAGAGCTCTAACCTCTTTAGCCTTTCCTTGTACGAGATGAGTTCCATCCCCTTTATCATTTTGGTCACTCTTCTTTGAACCTTTTCTAATTCTGCTATACCTTTTTTGAGTTACGGCGACCAGAATTGAACGCAGTATCAGACAAACAGAAGAAGGCAATAAAGTAAATCAGTCACCGCAATCTATAGGTTTGGATAGTCATCTGCTAGCAGAAGTCCTGCAGAAATAGTGGACAGATTGAATCCAAGGAGATTAATGGCTACTCAGGGTGCAAAACGTACAGGTGTATGCGCATATATTTTAAAATGCATGCGTCAATAATCCCTCTTCCCATGCTCCAAACCTTGAGCTGGCCTAAAAGTTGGGTGTGGATCCCGGCCTACGTGCTATTCTATAAACGACACCCAACTTGAAGCGCTGTTTATAGAATAGTCCAAATTTTCAATACCCAGATTTGGATGCCATTTACTGAATTTAGTCCATACAGAATTCTAGCAAATATGTGCAAAAAATATTTTATAAAATTACTTCTGTATTCTCTATTGTGTAAAGGAACTATACATATATCATCTGTATTCAGCCACTGGCAGTCAGCTGACCACTGCTGGTAATTTAGACCTGGATATTCTGTGCTGGGCTTTATCCAAACTGAGCATGCATGAAAGAGCCCGCATCGGAGGCCAAAGTGTGCTGCTGACTTAACTGCTGCTCTGGCAGCAGAGGCGGGACTGGCGGAGGAGATCTCTTCAGCTGGCGGGGCTTGGCATCCTCATCGGCCATTAAAGCAGAGGGAGCCTGAGCAGAAGATGAGGGGGCCCAGGCCCCTGAACCACTCCCCCCCCTGTGGCTACGCCACTGCGTATAAACCTGGTTACCTATGTGGGCACCAGCATAGAACAGCATCAGTCACTGGTCATATACCTCCTCTCTTCTCCCCATCTTCCAGTGAGTGCCGCAGTGGTCACACTGGATTTTATGCAGCGTTGTGTGTAAAGCACTACTGAAAATCCAGGGGTGATCTGCTCCTTAACGGGGCTGGGACCTCTCCTGCCTGGTTAAATTTTTTTTTTTTGTTACATTTGTATCCCGCGCTTTCCCACTCATGGCAGGCTCAATGCGGCTTACATGGGGCAATGGAGGGTTAAGTGACTTGCCCAGAGTCACAAGGAGCTGCAGTGGGAATCAAACTCAGTTCCCTAGGATCAAAGTCCGCTGCACTAACCACTAGGCTACTCCTCCACTAGCAACATTCCATGTAGAAGCCTGCCCTTGCAGATCAGCAATGCGGCCGCGCAGGCTTCTGTTTCTATGAGTCTGACGTCAGACTCACAGAAACAGAAGCCTGCGCAGCCTTCTACATGGAATGTTGCTAGTGGAATAGCAACATTCCATGTAGAATCTCCAATAGTATCTATTTTATTTTTGTTACATTTGTACCCTGCGCTTTCCCACTCATGGCAGGCTCAATGCAGCTTACATGGGGCAATGGAGGGTTAAGTGACTTGCCCAGAGTCACAATGAGCTACCTGTGCCTGAAGTGGGAATCGAACTCAGTTCCTCAGTTCCCCAGGACCAAAGTCCACCACCCTAACCACTAGGCCACTCCTCCACTGTTGCTACTATTCCATGTAGAAGTTGGCCCTTGCAGATCACCAATGTGGCCGCGCAGGCTTCTGCTTCTGTGAGTCTGACGTCCTGCACATACGTGCAGGACGTCAGACTCACAGAAACAGAAGCCTGTGCAGCCTTCTACATGGAATGTTGCTAGTGGAATAGCAACATTCCATGTAGAATCTCCAATAGTAGCAACATTCCATGTAGAATTTCCAATAGTATCTATTTTATTTTTGTTACATTTGTACCCTGCGCTTTCCCACTCATGGCAGGCTGAATGCGGCTTACATGGGGCAGTGGAGGGTTAAGAGACTTGCCCAGAGTCACAAGGAGCTGCCTGTGCCTGAAGTGGGAATCGAACTCCATTCCCCAGGACCAAAAGTCCACCACCCTAACCACTAGGCCACTCCTAAATTGTTCTAAAAAATTGACCATATAGAAAAACACAATGGCAAAAAAGTGACGGAAGCCCTCGTAAATAGCACATCATTGATCATGGCTAATTTGCATACATGTAAATCACTGAACAGCATGAATTCTACCATCCAAACAAACATCCCAGTGTAGCACGACAAATTATTGTTATCTCTTTCCTCTTCTGATTTATGAATGCAGGCCAGGATTGTGTATTACTCAGATAGTAAATCAAACGAATCCTACCAAATACTATCCCACTCAGGATGCAATTAAAAACAGAAAAACTAATTTCGCTATAAAAGAGATGGACAGATGGAATGAAGTCCAGTTACTGAACAAAATTACTCTTTAAATCAAGTTTGGCTATTAACTAGGAAAGGCATTTTCAGCCACTGGCTCCAGCTTTCAGAAGGTATCAGAAATACAGAAGGGGCTACACTGTATTGTAAAACGCATCTTATTGTGTCCGAAACACTCAATTGTTGTGCACAAGGGCATAATTGTACAGCACCGAGCACTGCAGGGCATAAGTGCAGTTTGTTGCAACCTGTAACGATGCCAAAGCCTGCTAGAAAATTACCAACATTGCCATGACTCAGGAAATGGAAACCTGCTTTAGAAGCAATCCACTTTGATTCCTTATCTCCCAAATGCAGGAAATTAAGAAACAATCACTGAAACAATTGGAAAGAACAGCACGGGAAGCAATTCTGTCTGTTCTGTTGTTCAGTGTTCACTCAATTAGAGAATAAAGATTTAGGACCAGATGCTCTGCACATTTGTCTCAGAGACATAAAGTATAAGAAACCTTTTCATACATCCGGACCTTAGAGTTTAATCGCTTGAGCTGGTGATTTAAGGATAATCTTAACCAGTGCGTTTATTCTACCAAAAAAGGTGCCGGTACTCAAATGCTAGGCCACCCTTCAGGGGTGGGGTGATCACTGAGGGACCCACCCCACAATAGCCAGGTCCCCTGTAACCGGTCACAAAATCTATGACAAGGCAGAATTGGTGTGTAGAGCCTTTCATTAAAACTTTGGGTCTATGGGTCAATTTTAACAGACAATGGAAAAGGTGCCGGTACTCAATACCCCCTCAAAAAAAAAGCCCTGATCTTAACAATGTCATGTGGTAGCCAGATAAAACAAAATAAAAATCATGACCTCAAAGAGGAGTGATGTGTTCTTCTCTGTAGGATTTGCCTATGTATAATCGTGAGTTAGATTAAGAGTACAATTCAGTAAAGGGCACCAATAGGATGCCACAAAATTAGCGCTAAAAGTCATGACATCAATAGGTACCAAGATGTAAGAGCACTTATGTGATGCTGAGGGGATGCCAGTTTCAGTGCTATCAATCTCCTTATTCCCTCAACATAAGTTCACAACACGCTTCCTTCTCAGGAGAGTAACAGCAAATTTATTAACTTTTTCCTCAAAAGAACACAGCCTGACCTTCCACCGGTGAGTTATTCTTACAGTATTCCAGGCAGAATGTTACCACAGTATCATTGTAGGCTCTCTTCCTCTGCCTGGCAGTACCTTCTAGCCTCCAAACCCTGGAGAGCTTGGCGTCTTTGCAAAATATAAAGTTAGTAAAAAATATTATCATGAATCAAAAAAAAAAACAAAAAAAAACCTCCTAACCTCAGTTTCCAGAGCCAGAAATTCCCCACAGCATTCTGGGCTCAGGTGGCTTCAAACAGGCTCCCTAAACACTTGTTCCTGAGTTCTGAGGTTCCAGAAACTTATGGGGCCTATGAGGCTTTGACCCTCACTCTATACAAAATGGGGGAGAAGGGTCCCCCTGCCCCCCCTTCTGGAGTATCCCCCTTTTCCTTTCTTAGAGTTCAATAGCGTCCCTGAACATTTAAATTACCAGAGTCAGTTTCTCAGGCTTTCCCAGCAAAACGTCAACTACAAAAAGAAAAAAACCCTCTAGCTCTTGGCCTTGTATAGTGTGTTCCCCAGGCTAAGTCAGCCTGCTCTCTTACAGTGCTCTGCACACACTGTCCCACCCGCTGCTGCCATGGGTATATAAAGAAAAATAAAGGGCTCAGCATCCAAAGAGTCAGTAGATCACAATGAGTCAATAATGTTATGGACTTAGCTCAACTTCCATGTCCTCCTCGGTAATTTTCAGGGGATTTTCTCCTTCCCGCTGCTCACCACCTTAATTAGGTCCATGTCCTCAAACTGCCTGTCACCATTTGAATCAGGCCCTCCAACTGTCTCCATGGGCTCAGGCCCTCCTTCTTTCCCCTTGGTTTGATCCCGTCCATCATGTCCCCTGCCTGCTGGAGTCCTCCAACCCCTCCTCTGGGGCTCCTCCCTTCTGTGACAGGCACCTGAGGGCTTGGGAGTTCTAAACACCTCCCTCTTCTGGAGTGGTTCTGATTTCTTCTGGCACCCAGCCCCCCCACCTCTCCACGGCCAGTAAATGCCATTATAGATTATCCCCCAAATTATATATATATATATATGGCACCTTAAGTTGTGTGCACTAATTTGGCTGGGCATGGACTGGGCGGGTTGTGGGTGTTTCAAAAAGCTATGCACACTAATATAGAATACACCCGATGTACGCATAACTTAGGCACAGGTATTTAGGTCCGGTTGTAGCAGGGGCGTAGCCAGACTTCAGCGGGAGGGGGGGCCAGAGTCCGAGGTGAGGGGCACATTTTAGGCCCTCTGGCACCGCCGACACCCCCCTATTTTTAACCCCCTGCCACCATTTTTGACCCCCCCCGCCACCACCACCACCACCACCTTTGACCCCCCCAGCGCCAACCCTTTCAACCCCATCTTCCCGCTGTCGCCAACCCTCCCCCGCTGCCGCCGTCGGGTACCTTTGCTGGCGGGGGTCCCCAACCCCCGCCAACCGAAGTCTTCTTCTCAGGCACAGCAGCGTTGCTGATCTGCCAGCAAAGGTACCTGACGGTGGTGATGGCGGGGGAGGGTTGGTGATGGGAGGGGGGTTGAAGGGGTTGGCGGAGGGGCCCGGGCCAAATCTACGGGGGCCCATGCCCCCACATAGCTACGCCCCTGGGTTGTAGTTGGTCTAAATGGGTGCACCTAAATTTTAGTCGCAAGAATGGCGCATGAGCGTATACTATAAACTAAGTCTAACTTTAGGCACAGTTTATAGCAGTGTTTCCCAAGTCCAGTCCTAGAGTACCCCTTGCCAGTCAGGTTTTCAGGATATCCACAATGAATATGCACAAACTTGATTTGCATACACTGCCTCCATTATATGCCAGTGTGCAAACGTAACTGTGGCAGATACCTATATAACTTACAGTATTCTGTATGTTAGATGTATAAGTGGGAGCCTCCTATGCCCCACTCATGATCCCCTTGCAAATATGAGATATGTAAATTAAGCAGATATTTGCAGAGTAGTACTTAGGTGTCATACTAGCATTTAAGTGTGTAAGTACACATTTCCATGCATAGGCAAGAGAATACCTGCTTCTTATTAGGAAAGGGGCCAAATAAAACCAAGAATATTATCGTGCCTCTGTATCGCTCCATGGTGCAACCTCACCTCGAGTATTGCATTCAATTCTGGTCATTGTATCTCAAAAAAGATATAGCACAATTAGAAAAGGTTCAAAGAAGAGTGACCAAAATGATAAAAGGGATGGAACTGCTCCCATATGAGGAAAGGCTAAAGAGGTTAGGGCTGTTCAGCTTGGAAAAGAGATTGCTGAGGGGGATATGATTGACGTCTTTAAAATCGTGTAGAATGGGTAAAAGCGAATCGAGTTTTCACTCTTTCACTCTTTCAAAAAGTGCAAACACCAGGGGCCACTCAATGAAATTATATGGAAATACTTTTAAAATAAATAGGATAAAATATTTTTTCACTCAAAGAATAGTTAAGCTCTGGAACTCGTTGCTGGAGGATATTGTAACAGCGGTTAGTGTATCTGGGTTTTAAAAAGGTTTGGACAAGTTCCTGGAGGATAAGTCCATAGTCTGTTATTGAGATAGACACGGGGAAGCCACTGCTTGCCCTGGGATTGGTAGCATAGAATCTTGCCACTAATTGGGTTTCTGCCTGGATTGGCCACTATAGAAAGCAGAATACTGGGCTAGATGGACCATTGGTCTGACCCAGTATGGCTATTCGTATGTTCTTAGAATCACAAGACTGTGGCATTTACTCATATAAATGCCGCACATAGCTGCCTGATCCTTGCTATGGTTTAATCTGCAAAAATAACTATGCCAATTTGGGTCAGTTGTTTGCTGCTCAAATTTTCTGATTTGACATTCAGGTCTGTTGACTGCCTTTCAGAGAGAGAATGCGTATGGCTTCCCTTTGAGAGTGAGGGATCCAAACATTTCTATAATGGTCTTATGATTGGTTATTGGATAGAAATGGAGGTTGATAAAGACTTCCAGGTCCATGGATTCCACTGCCCTGCTACACTGTTTGCCCATCCTGAAGAAATCAAGAAATTTATTTATTTATTTTGTAACATTTGTATCCCGCATTTTCCCACTTATTAGCAGGCTCAATGTGGCTTACAAAATACCGTAATGGTGAACGCCAAATACGGTAGGTATTAAACAAATACAATTAGAAAAAGGGTCAGGTAAGGTAGAGGTAAAAGGGTACAATAAGGGACAAGGAAATAAGAAATAAAATGTCCATTGCAATTTATGTATAGATGCATTGTAGAGTTGAGGCTTTTAAGCAGAATCAATAGGGTAGGCCTTGCAAAACAGATAGGTCTTTAAAGCTCGCTTGAAGGTTTGATGATCGTGCTTTGTTTTCACACTCTTTGGTAATGCATTCCACATTTGCGTACTTAAGTATGAAAAATTGGATTTGTATCTGAGTCCAATACAGCTTGGATAGTGAAGGTTCAGATAGATACGTGATGAATCTATTTCTAGCTGGAAGATCTATTAAATCAATCATATATCCTGGGACCTCACCTTAGATTATCTTGTGGGCCAAAGAGCAAATTTTGAAAGTAATGACCATCCTCGCTACTAAACGGACTTGGAAAATCCAAAATTCCAGGAATAACATGTATAGAATGTTTGTACGTTTGGGAAGCTTGCCAGGTGCCCTTGGCCTGGATTGGCCGCTGTCGTGGACAGGATGCTGGGCTCGATGGACCCTTGGTCTTTTCCCAGTGTGGCATTACTTATGTACTTATGTCCTCTACTTGGCTCACTTTTATTACATAGAGCAGTGATTTAACCTATTGTGATGTCATAGTGGCTCATTCCACCAATAAGAGCCAACCTCATTAGTGATGTCACAATGGCTTGATTGTATAGAATGTTTGTACATTTGGGAAGCTTGCCAGGTGCCCTTGGCCTGGATTGGCCGCTGTTGTGGACAGGATGCTGGGCTCGATGGACCCTTGGTCTTTTCCCAGTATGGCATTACTTATGTACTTAGTATCTCACCCCATTGTGTATTACTCCTAGGCGTTTCTGCTCCCCAAATGAATGACTCTGCATTTTTGTGCCCTTAGGGGTAAATATTCAGCCGGTGGTGGTTAGCATGTTTTTGGGCCCTGGCATTGAATATACAGGCATATGTGGCCAGCTAACAATTATGCGGTTAGGTGCAATATTCAGCATTTAACTGCATAAGGTGAACCTCATAAAGATAGGACAGCTTTTAATGCGGCCCAATTGATGCAGTTAAGCGCTGAATATTGACACTTAACCATATAAGTGCCAACTCCAACCCCAGACCACCCACAAATGAGCTGGTTTTGGCTTAGGTGTTAACTGTAGACATTCAGCAGCACCAACCAGTCAAGTGCCACTGAATATCCATGGCTAGCTCCAGACAAGTGACTTAAATGGCTAGGAGACTCTTCTGTATTTAGATTTGGGGTCCTTACGTTCAGTCCTTGTCTCCGCGCGCGAAGTTTGGTATTAAATGGTTTATAATAGGGTTTCTCTCTCTCTCTCTCTCTCTCTCTCTCTCTCTCTCTCATGGGACCCCTTGCCGCAAGGATACTGTAGCAGGGGATTATTGGTTTATGGTGCAGAATTGAATGGAATGTGTGGTTAAATAGGAGAGACTGGGAATGCAATCTAAGCCAATGTACTCTTTGGTGTTGTTAACGGATGGGGGGATGCGGAGGGGGGAGGATAAGGGAACATTAACCGTGAAAGTGGCTAGCAACAAAACGAACATGTTTAGTTTTTTGCTTGGGATGGGAGACGGACAATGGGTGGGCTGGGGGATGGGGAGGGTGGGGCATAAAACCAAAAAACTCATTTTTCTGTTAATTTGTATTTGATTGGTGTGAACAAGTCTTTAAATCATATCTGTTACTAATACAAGCTGTGAGTTGTTTGCACTGTGTTCTTTAATAAAAACTGTTGAAACATTTAAAAAAAAAGAGGAAGAGAACCTCAAGAAAATATATATCAAAAACAAAAAGATTCTCTATAGAACAAAACATGAGCAATAAATGGGCATATTCAGAATATGGAGGAAAAAGCCTCAAGAAGCTCTCAGCCAAAAGCCATGGGAGCAGGATTGCTTCATCATCGGCAAAACACCTCCTTAAAAATGATTACAATGCTTTAAGAATGAAAACCTCTTCAAAATATCTTAAACAGTTCTTCAGAACAATGAAACCGGCTAGCAATACTTAGCTGTAGAATCTTTCCTTCCTCCAGTAGGCAGACCATGACCAACGGTGGCCAGTGTTTCATCTAACTGCATCAAATTTTGACGTCCCATCAAAATTCTGAACAGAGTTTACATTTTTGGTCGTTTGACCCCAATGCAGATAGACAAAAATAAGTCTGTGCACATACTTTACGTGACCTGTGTGTTCGCATGTTTAAACGCAGAGTGTGGGCAGCATCACAATTTATGTGCATTTATAAAATACACCTCTGTGCACATACTTTACGTGACCAAGAAAGGGATCTAGGTGTCATCGTTGATGATACGTTGAAACCTTCCGCACAGTGTGCTGCTGCAGCTAAGAAAGCAAATAGAATGTTAGGTATTATTAGGAAAGGAACGGAAAACAAAAATGAGGACATTATAATGCCTTTGTATCGCTCCATGGTGCGACCGCACCTCGAATATTGTGTTCAATTCTGGTCACCGCATCTCAAAAAAGATATAGTGGAATTAGAAAAGGTGCAGAGAAGGGCGACGAAAATGATAAAGGGGATGGGACGACTTCCCTATGAGGAAAGGCTAAAGCGGCTAGGGCTCTTCAGCTTGGAGAAAAGGCAGCTGAGGGGAGATGTGATAGAGGTCTATAAAATAATGAGTGGAGTTGAACGGATAGATGTGAAGCGTCTGTTCACGCTTTCCAAAAATACTAGGACTAGGGGGCATGCGATGAAGCTACAATGTAGTAAATTGAAAACAAATCAGAGAAACTTTTTCTTCACTCAATGTGTAATTAAACTCTGGAATTCATTGCCAGAGAATGTGGTAAAGGCGGTTAGCTTAGCGGAGTTTAAAAAAGGTTTGGACGGCCTCCTAAAGGAAAAGTCCATAGACCATTATGAAATGGACTTGGGAAAAATCCACTATTTCTGGTATAAGCAGTATAAAATGTTTAGCACTTTTTTGGGATCTTGCCAGGTATTTGTGACCTGGATTGGCCACTGTTGGAAATAGGATGCTGGGCTTGATGGACCTTTGGTCTGTCCCAGTATGGCAATACTTATGACCTATGTGCACATGTTTTACAATATGTCTTGTATGTTCCCGTATTCAACGTGTCTTGACCGTATTCAACGCTTCCTAATTCCATTTGTGTGTGCTCTTTTATAAATGTACAGAGTTCCACTTCCCCTCTATTCGTGTTTCAGTCTTTCTTTGCAGTCTCTCACCATTCAAATACTCCTTGTAGCCCATCAGGCTATGTACCAAGTCAAACAGGACCATCTTTTTCACAGCTGCAGATGCCTGCGTGAAATCAGAATCTAGTCCAAAAACGGTAACGGAATTCAAACATGCGTGGGATAAGCATAAAGGAATCCTGTGCCGAAGGAATGGATCCTCAGGAGCTTAGTCGAGATCGGGAGGTGGGGCTGGTGGTTGGGAGGCGGGGATAGTGCTGGGCAGACTTATACGGTCTGTGTCAGAGCCGGTGGTGGGAAGCGGGACTGGTGGTTGGGAGGCGGGGATAGTGCTGGGCAGACTTGTACGGTCTGTGCCAGAACCGGTGGTTGGGAAGCAGGGCTGGTGGTTGGGAGGTGAGGATAGTGCTGGGCAGACTTATACAATCTGTGCCAGAGCTGGTGGTTGGGAGGCGGGGCTGGTGGTTGGAAGGCGGGGATAGTGCTGGGCAGACTTATACGGTCTGTGCCCTGAAGAGCACAGGTACAAATCAAACTAGGGTATACACAAAAAGTAGCAAATATGAATTATCTTGTTGGGCAGACTGGTTGGACCGTGCAGGTCTTTTTCTGCCATCATCTACTATGTTACTATGTTACTATGTTTGGGAGAGAGGAAGGATAAATGATGGAGAAAAAAGAGCATTTGAACTGCAAGATCCTAATGATATTAAGAACTCTGCCTACATGATCTTCACTGTACGCCAGTCACAAGCAAAAGCTACAGTATAAACATGTGCCCGCTTATTTTACATTTCTTGATTTTATTAATGCATTCAGCGCTGATGGTTGCTATGCTCCCTGGCACCTCCATGCAAAGTCGTTGCCCGGATACATTAATCAGTCTCATGGGCTGCTTTCATATCATAACATCATATAGGCTTACGCATCTGTGGTGCTGACTCAGCTAATGTCTTTCCATGGACCATGCAATTAAAAAAGGGCTCTGAGCTTTCTCCCACGTTATTGACTTTGTGTTTGGCCGGAGCACTCAAACTTGCAGCATGTGCTACTGCAAAAGGAAGATGTCTAAATATCTGCCGGTTTTAAGGCCCAAATTAAATGTCAACAAAAGAAAGCAGAAATTCTTCTGTTTACTGATGAGTCTGCGTTTGTGGCTCCTTCTGAAAGCGAACTGCAACACCTGCTGAATTCTTTTGCCTATGTTGCACCTTTTTTTTGGCCTCTGCATTAATGTAGACCAGGAAGCCCTGTCTACATTAATGGAGGAGTAGCCTAGTGGTTAGTACAGTGGGCTTTGATCCTGGGGAACTGAGTTCGATTCCCACTGCAGCGCCTTGTGACTCTGGGCAAGTCACCTAACCCTCCATTGCCCCTGGTACAAAATAAGTACCTGAATATATGTAAACCGCTTTGAATGTAGTTGCAAAATATCACAGAAAGGCGGTATATCAAGTCCCATTTCCCTTTCCCTATTTGAGATTCTACATGGAATGTTGCTACTAGTTGAGATTCTACATGGAATGTTGCTATTCCACTAGCAACATTGCAGATCAGCAACGCGGCTGCGCAGGCTTCTGTTTCTGTGAGTCTGATGTCCTGCAAGTACGTGCAGGAGGTCAGACTCACAGAAACAGAAGCCTGCGCAGCCGCGTTGCTGATTTGCAAGGGCAGGCTTCTACATGGAATGTTGCTAGTGGAGGAGTAGCCTAGTGGCTAGTGCAGTGCACTTTGATCCTGGGGACCTGGGTTCAATTCCCACTGCAGCTCCTTGTGACTGTGGGCAAGTCACTTAACCCTCCATCGCCCCTGGTACAAAATAAGTACCTGAATATATGTAAACCGCTTTGAATGTAGTTGCAAAAACCTCAGAAAGGCAGTGTATCATTTCCCTTTCCCTATCCACCACCTCTATTTTTACCAGAAATAAAATTGAATGCCAGCTGATTAAACAATGTGAAATCCTTTTGCTGTCTCCCCGCACTGGAATTGATAGTTTTCAGTACCTTTAGAGCAGGCTTGTCCAACCTTGGGGCCCCCTTTTTATATTTTGTGACATTTGGAAGTCCAGAACAGGTGTGTGCATGCTCATACTCATGCTCTGAGAATCAAACACTCATGCTGACCCCCTCCCAGCCTTCACCTAGTCTTTTTCTCTATCTCTTTCCCATATACCCCCTACAGCCTTCACCCAATTTCTCTCTCTAGCTCTCTCATCTACCCCCTCCCTCCAGGGTTGGCTCAGCCTATGGACCAGGTGAGCACTGGTTCCGGGCACTCGGTAATTAAGGGCACCAAAATCCCAGACCAGCATTTCTCCCTCCACTGCATCCCAGTATCTCCTCTTCTCTCTCAAATCCCTCCACCCGCAGTCTACCTTCAAAGTCTAAAGGGCATCGGCAACAGCGATTCACACACACACTGCCTGCGCTCAGTCTGGAGTCTTCCCTCTGCCTCCTCCCGCCCCCCCCCTTCTGAAGCCACTTCCAGCTTTCGGTGGGGCAGGATGTGACAGAGAGAAGGCTCTGTACCAGGGGCGTAGCCAGACACTCAATTTTGGGTGGGCCTGGGCCCAGGACGGGTGGGCAGAATAATTTTGCCCTGGCCCACAAGTGATTTGGTCTCTTCCTCTCTCGCATGCATGCCAATTGGTCTCTCAAACATCCTCCCTCCCTTGCATGCAGCAACTAATACGCACTGCTCATGTTGGCCCCAGAGCCTTCCCTCTGATGCAACTTCCTGTTTCTGCATAGGCGGGAATACATCAGAGGGAAGGCTGTGGGGCTGGTGCGAATAGTATGTATCAGTCGCTGCTGGCTGCAGGCGAAGATCTGCTATTTACAAGGTATGCAGGAGGGACAGTTGTTGGGAGTTTTTGGCTGGTGGGGCTTAGGGATCCCTGCCCCTGCCAGCCACATCATAGGTGTGCTGCTATTGGGTGGGCCTGAGCCCAAAGTGGGTAGGCCTGGGCCAATCCAGGCCCACCCTTGGCTACGCCACTGCTCTGTACTTGAGGCAAGCAGTGTGTGTGGATTTCTGCAGCTGAAGCCGGCACCTTAGAGTGTGAAGGTATATGAAGGGGGGGGGGGAGGTTGTTGACAGAAAAGATACTGGATTGTGGAGGGTAGGTGGAAGGAAGTGGAGCGAGAGGGATACTAGATCACAGGTGGATGGGGGGTGCCAATGCAAAAGTTGGCTCAGGGCACCACAGTCCCTTGAGCCAGCCTTATAACCCCCCTCCCCCAACCTTAACCTAGTTTTCCCCCTCACCTGGCTTTAGCAACAGAAGAAACAGAGGGATTCCTGCTTTCCCACCGTGACTCGGCTCTCTGCAGGCTTGAGCCGTGTGGTGCCGGAAGTTCAGGTTGGTCTTGCGGTTTCAAGTCAATTCTGCATATATAGCAGGTACTAACGTTTATACACCTGTTACACATGCAAATGGCATATATTCACATACATACCAAAATGTGCCTAAGCGCTATTCTGTAGCTATGCCCATATCATCAATATACATGGGTGCAGTCTGGGTTGTGTTAAGTGCCGCAATGCTACTGGCAGTTTGACAATGTGCATAAGTACATAAGTATTGCCATACTGGGAAAGACCAAAGGTCCATCAAGCCCAGCATCCTGTTTCCAACAGTGGCCAATCCAGGTCACACGTACCTGGCAGAAACCCAAACAATAGCAACATTCCATGTAGAACCCCAAAGAGTAGCAAGATACTAGAATTCTAAAGAATAGCAAGATTCCATGCAGAATTTCAAAGTGTATAGCAACATTCCATTTAGAACCCTAAAGAGTATCAAGATTCCATTCAAAAGTACATAAGTGTTGCCATACTGGGACAGACAAAAGGTCCATCAAGTCCAGCATCCTGTGTCCAACAGTGGCCAATCCAGGTCACAAATACCTGGCAAGATCCCAAAAAAGTACAAAACATTTTATACTTTATCCCAGAAATAGTGGATTTTCCCCAAGTCATTTAATAACAATCTATGGACTTTTCTTTTAGGAAGCTGTCCAAACCTTTTTAAAACTCTGCTAAGCTAACCGCCTTTACCACATTCTTTGGCAACGAATTCCAGAGTTCAATTACACGTTGAGTGAAGAAATATTTTCTCCGATTCGTTTTAAATTTACTACATTGTAGCTTCATCGAATGCCCCCTAGTCCTGGTATTTTTGGAAAGCGTAAACAGACGCTTCACATCTACCCGTTCAACTCCACTCATTATTTTATAGACCTCTATCATATCTCCCCTCAGCCGCCTTTTCTCCAAGCTGTTGCCCTGTACATTAAAACCCCAGAACCTTTCAATAAATCCCCTGGCTCCAATCAAGCTCCTGCCCTCACAATCATAACTTCCTTAACTGATCCTCCCGAGATCCAATTCCCTTCCCCACCCTGACTCGGGCCACTTTCCTGTTGCCAAGCCCCACAAAGCAGATTGACTCCTAGCAGTAGTACTGTGAATCTACTGCTCAAACTCTGAGCTACAATTTTGGTCCCAGGATTTGGTCAGGGCAAGATTGGAGGGGGAATCACTCCTGCCCTGTGCACTGGACTAGCAGAGATTGATGTGTAAATAATTGTCACAAATTGAATGCAGTGAAAAACAGGTTCAGGCTTCCTAAATCAAACTAGGCCTGTAAAATCATAGCATCTCTCAGTCCTGATACTTCACTGAAGAAATGTGACAGGGTAAGTGATGGAGCCACAGTCTACTACCAACAGAAGCGGTCAGCCAGAAGAAGGTTTTACGCTCTTGATGGTTTAAATTAGGGAGACTGTGAATCTGATCAGATTCCCAATATACAATTTTCAGATGGAGTTGCCTGTGGAATTTAATGTATTGCTTTTAAAATCTGCACCCTGGTCCATAAAATTATCTAAGGCAAAGCCCGGGATACATGACAGACCTCATAGACCTACCAACAAGAAACACAATTAAATCAACACGAACATACCTAAATCTCCACTACCCAAGCTGCAAAGGACTCAAATATAAATCAACTTATGCATCCAGCTTCTCTTAGATAAGCACACAACTGTGGAACGCACTACCAAAAGCAGTGAAAATAACGTACAACCACATAAATGTCCGGAAAGCACTAAAAAACAACCTGTTCAAAAAGGCATACCCTACCGACCCAACCTAAGTGCCTAAACCCTGCAACACAACGAGTGGAGTGGAGGAGTGGCCTAGTGGTTAGGGTGGTGAACTTTGGTCCTGAGGAACTGAGTTCAATTCCCACTTCAGGCACAGGCAGCTCCTTGTGACTCTGGGCAAGTCACTTAACCCTCCATTGCCCCATGTAAGCCTCATTGAGCCTGCCATGAGTGGGAAAGCGCAGGGTACAAATGTAACAAAAATAAAATAGATACTATTGGAGATTCTACATGGAATGTTGCTATTCCACTAGCAACATTCCATGTAGAAGGCTGCGCAGGCTTCTGTTTCTGTGAGTCTGACGTCCTGCACGTACGTGCAGGACGTCAGACTCACAGAAGCCTGCGTGGCCACATTGGTGATCTGCAAGGGCTGACTTCTACATAGAATGTTGCTAGAATCTCAAATAGTAGCAACAGTGGAGGAGTGGCCTAGTGGTTAGGGTGGTGGACTTTGGTCCTGAGGAACTGAGTTTGATTCCCACTTCAGGCACAAGCAGCTCCTTGTGACTCTGGGCAAGTCACTTAACCCTCCATTGCCCCACGTAAGCTGCATTGAGCCTGCCATGAGTGGGAAAAAGCGTGGGGTACAAATGTAACCAAAAAAAAAAAACCCAAAGCTTGTAAAAGACACTGCATTACCCTTCCTCTCTACGATTCCCCAATGTGTCTATAACACATGAACCTTATCAGACCATAACATCTCTTTGTATTTGTTTTCTCTACCGGAAATGGCGAACGCCTTACGGTACTATGTAAGCCACATTGAGCCTGCAAATAGGTGGGAAAATGTGGGCTACAAATGTAACAAATAAAAATAACTCGTGCTGGTTTTCACATGCGTGACAGTGCATGCTAGTCTGCATTGGTGAATAACAGTGCACACTCTTCACTATTTTTACCGCACGCATTTCATTTCTGCAATTCTGTTTACCTGAGGCAATGGAGAATGAAATGCTTTACCCACAAAAAGCATCAGGGGATGCAGTCTCTAACCACGAGGCTATTTCTCCTCTCTCTACTCAGTTTTACAACAACATCACACAAAAGATCTTTCTTTATTATTGATGCTATAATCCAATCTGTTTTATTCTCCTTTCAAATCTCTCAGATGATGTGTGTCGTCCAATTTTTCAGGCTGATTGTAATCCACTTTGGACAAATATGTTTTTGGATTTAGTGAACTATAAAACTGTAAAACTAGATAAATAACAGTGCATTGGGGGTGTGTGCGGTGTGTGTTTTTATCTGGGTATCTTTGTTTACCAACAGCAAGAAGCAAACAGACAAAACAAACTTAGATGAGGCATAGAATATTTTACTGGTAAGGAAACTGTACCTAGGAGGAAAATGTTCCTCAAATGCCATAGCTAACAAAATATGGTTTGGTATCAAGTATGCTAAGTAAATCTTGTAATTGCCTTTTCTCGCTCAGGAATAATTTAGGAGACATATTTTTCGCAGAGGCACAATACCAAAGGTAATCTGTTCATATTATTTTAGGAAAGAAATTGGAGGAGTGGCCTAGTGGTTAGGGTGGTGGACTTTGTTCCCGAGGAACTGAGTTTGATTCCCACTTCAGGCACAGGCAGCTCCTTGTGACTCTGGGCAAGTCACTTAACCCTCCATTGCCCCATGTAAGCCGCATTGAGCCTGCCATGAGTGGGAAAGCACGGGGTACAAATATTACAAAAATAAAATAGATACTATTGGAGATTCTACATGGAATGTTGCTACTCTTTGAGATTCTACAGGGAATGTTGCTACTATTGGAGATTCTACATGGAATGTTGCTATTCCACTAGCAACATTCCATGTAGAAGGCTGCGCAGGCTTCTGTTTCTGTGAGTCTGATGTCCTGCGCAGCCACATTGGTGATCTGCAAGGGCCAACTTCTACATGGAATGTTGCAAGTGGAATAGCAACATTCCGTGTAGAATCTCAAATAGTAGCAACAGTTGAGGAGTGGCCTAGTAGTTAGGGTGGTGGACTTTGGTCCTGAGGAACTGAGTTCGATTCCTGGCACAGGCAGCTCCTTGTGACTCTGGGCAAGTCACTTAACCCTCCATTGCCCCATGTAAGCCGCATTGAGCCTGCCATGAGTGGGAAAGCACGGGGTACAAATATTACAAAAAAAAAAATGTAAATGTTCAGAGTTAAGCAACTCTGCCAGTACCTGAGGACCGTGAGCTAACCGTAATGACCTCCTCTGAATGGCCTGGGCTACTCGATTGCATCACTGCCCAAAAGAACAAATCAACAGATACCTGTAGCTTCACTCCTGCCAGACAAATCCGGGATGCAGCAAAAATGAAATAACACCTTTACCAGAGCCCTGAGGTCAAAGCGAATCACGCTGCATCTGTGTGTTTTACAGTACAGGGGATTTTTCTCTTCAGTGGTTCTAACTGGACTTTTGTCAACAGTACATCTCTTTCACACATAGATTACTACAGAAGGATGTCACTGGAGACAAACAGAATGATATCATAAATAAGTCAGAGACCATGTAAAATGGAATATTTACATTGCAGTAGTTATAAAAAGTTCATATTTGAACACCTTTCTAACCCAGTAAATTCTGTCATAGGCTTAAGGGCTTTTATGAAATTGTCCAAACCATTTTTAAACCCTGCTAAGCTACCTACACTGAGGACTAGATCTAGAATTGCTCCTCCTCTTGAACCGGTTGCACCATAAAGCAGCAGATACCCATGTAACTTTTAGTATTCTGTAATCTAGCGTATTAAGTGGGTGCTCCCTTGCAAATATGTGATTGCAGAAGAGTGCTTAGGTGACATTCTGCCATGTACATGCAGAAATGTGCACATACACATATATGTACTAATATTCATGTGTATGTGCACTAATATTCTGCACATTTATACATATACGCACATATACGCTAATTTGGAATTAGAGTCTGATGACCATTGTCTATTGAACATGTATACCTTGGAGGAAAGGAGAAACAGGGGAGATACGATACAGACGTTCAAATATTTGAAAGGTATTAATCCACAAATGAACCTTTTCCGGAGACGGGAAGGCGGTAGAACTAGAGGACATGAATTGAGGAAGGGGGGCAGACTCAGGAATAATATCAGGAAGTATTTTTTCACGGAGAGGGTGGTGGATATGTGAAATGCCCTCCCGCGGGAGGTGCTGGAGATGAAAACGGTAGTGGAATTCAAACATGCGTGGGATAAACACGAATCCTGTTTAGAAGGAATGGTTCCGTGGAATCTTAGCGGAGATTGGGTGGTGACGCTGGTAATTGGGAAACAAAATGTGAGCTGGGCAGACTTCTACGGTCTATGCCCTGATTGTGACTGAATACATAGGGATGGGCTGGAGGGTAAATTTTAAGGGGCTTCGATGTTAGGTCCAGAACTTAGTGCAAGAACAGTGCTGGGCAGACTTCTACGGTCTGTGCCCTGAGAAAGGCAAGGACAAATCAAACTCGGATATACTCTGTTTTTGAGTCTGATGTTGTACGTGCAGGACATCAGACTCAGAAACAGAACGAAGCCTTGCGCCGGAAGAAGAGGACCTCGGCTGGCGGGGGTTGGGGTCCCCCGCCAGCAGAGGTAGGCAATGGCGGCGGCGGGGGAGGGTTGGCGGCAGGAGGGGGGTCGAGAGGGTCGTCGGCAGGGGGGGGTCAAAGTTGGTGGTGGTGGTGGTGGCGGCAGGGGGGTCGGCAATGGCGGGGGGGGTTGGCGGCACCAGGGGGGGCTAAAATGTGCCCCCTCACCTCGGGCTCTGGAACCCCCTCCCGCCGAAGTCTGGCTACGCCCCTGATTTGGACTCCTTTTCTAAATTCCTTGCAAATGAGGCTAAAGTGTATGATTTTGAACACTTTAAGTCTGTGAACTCTTCCTCGGGACGTGAGCTTCGAAGCCGATTATATCATTTTTCTGACCTGCTTGAATTCTTGGGATTTGCGCATGCTACATAATTTTGGAACTGTTTTTTTTTTGGGGGGGGGGGGGTTCCTATTGAAATATGGGTCAGCTATAATCTTTCTGTAATGGTGTTTTGAAGACTTGTTGTTTGTTGATTTGCTTTGCTGTGGAATAAACCTGACCTTTAGTAAAACTATTATTTTCCTAAAAGCACTTATGCGGTCAGCATCATCGACAACCATATAAATGCTTCTGAGTATCAACCAGATGATTTTCAAATCTCCGTGTTCATTACGATTTTTTTTTAGTCTATAAGTTGTTGGAATTATTGCATATTCTTCTGTCATTCAAGGCCAGAAGGAAGGACTAATTAATTTTCCCAACATACCAAAATCAACCTGCTGTATAGTTAGAAAAGATTAAACTTTTAAAAAATGCATATTTTATTTATTTGGTTGAAGGCTTTTCATTTTTCAACATTCACAGCACAGTCAATAATCCCACAGGGATGCAAATATCCATAAATTATTCATTACGGGGGCAATTTTTAAAGTGCTGGGTAGCTTGCAGGTCCCTGGGTACACAGTACATGTTCACCACAATTAGTTACTGACAGAGATTTCCTTAATTTCGCACTGCATGAAAAATGATATCAATCGTACACATTTTATTAACCTAGTGTAAAACGCTTAAGAAGTCCCTGTTTAATCGTGGAAAGAGAGGCGAATGTAATTGTAAGAATATTTCAGATCTCTGACCTCAGCTCGTATGTTATCCAAGTAAATGGCTGAGGGGTCCTTTTACTAAGCTGCGGTATAACGTGGCATTAGCGCACCCTTAGACAGGTTTTTCCTGCACGCTAAGGACATTTTTACTGCAGCAGTAAAATGGCCAATTTTCCATTAATGGCCATGTGCTAATGTTCACTAAATTGTTGTTAGGGGGGCGGGATCAACAAATCACTAGACTATGTAAAACTAAATATTGAATCCCAGCAATTGATGATAACATCTGATATTTACTACCTGAAATTTGTCTCCACAGAAGGAAAAACGGCCTCAAAGAGCTCAAGGATATATTATATCTACAGAGCTAACCGGATTGAAAAGATCCTCTCTTCATCATTGGCCGTGAAAAACATACTGGCTCTTGAACTAAGATAAGTGTCTTCTTTTGCTTAAGCTCACTTGATGATAGCTGAGTCTGAGCTGAGCCTGTAAATTATTTTTGTATGGAGATACTGCAGAAATGATTTAGTGATACCACGTTTTTTGTAAACCATATTTTGTGGGCAGTACTCCATCCCAGAAGGTTTTTTTCACGGCCAGTGATGAAGAATCTTCTTGATCCGGTTAGCTCTGTAGATATAATATATCCTTGAGCTCTTTGAGGCCGTTTTTCCTTCTGTGGAGACAAATTTCAGGTAGTAAATATCAGATGTTATCATCAATTACTGGGATTCAATATTTAGTTTTTGCATGTGCTAATGTTCCCACTTAAAAAAAAATTAGGACGTGAGCACTTATGGACATCTATTTTATAGGCTGTAAGGGCTCATGCGCTAATCCTGCCCTTATCAGTTAGCGCAGGGTAATGTAGCTGTGGTAACTAATTAGCGCAGAATTGCCCACTCCAGGGACGTAGCCAGACAGCCAATTTTGGGTGGTCCTGAGTTCAAGGTGGGTGGGCATGGAATTCATGCCCTCCCCCATCCCTAGCCCCCCCCCCCCCCTCTGCTCTGCTCTTCATCCCTCCCTCCACCTGCAAGCCCACAATATTAAATACCTGAGCAGGAGGGGATCTACAAACCCCGCCAGCTGAAGATTTCCTCCTGCTCAGACAGTCAGCCCTCTTCCAAACAAGCCAGCAGCACTTTCCTTGAGCTGATGCCACGGCCAGCAAGCTGTGCATGCATGAAAACTAAGCATGTGAAGAGGGGCTGGTGTTGGTTTCAGCTCAAGGAAAGTGCTGCCAGCTGCCGTATGAAAGAGCACTGGCTGCCTGAGAAGGAGGAAGTCTTCAGCTGGCGGGGTTTGAGGACCTTGCAAGCCCTAGCAAGAGTGCACAATTTTGGGTGGGCCAGAGTCTAAATAGGGTGGGCCCTGGCCCACCCAGGCCCACCCATGGCTACACCACTGGCCCACTCTCTGTCCCCAGGCATGCTCCCTCTATGATAAAATTTACAATATTTTGCAGCACACCGGTTTGTATGCGCAGATCATAAAATTACTGCAGGACGCCTGAGTGCTTCTCACAGTAAGCCATTTTAAACTCTGGTGAGCGTGCGCTAGCACTTACTAAAGCTTAGTAGAAGGACTCCTTAGTCGGCACCGGCTGTGGATATTGAGCAGCGCTGTCCGGAAAGTGTCGCTGAATATCCTTACAGAGTATTTCAGAAATTCTGTAAATGGTGTCTACAATGTAGTTGTGTCGGAATAACACGCCTAGTGCTATTCGATAAACCATATCTACAGTAAGACGTGGTTTATAGAACAGCACATAGGCCAAGGGAAAGTGCGTACATTTAGGCGTTGCCATTTACGCCACTGAAAAGCTGGTGTAAATCCCCGTACCTTTTCCCAGGCCGAAAAAGGCTAGTTTGGAGCCCACCCGCCGCTGTGCCTTTTTCATTGCCACCCCCTTTCACTGGAACTCCCTCCCAAAAGAAATTTGGAGTGCGACATCATTTGAAAAATGAAAAGTCACACTGAATACTTTTCTCCTTGACTTTTGGTACTGCTTAATCGAGTTTTCCCCTTTTCTCTGGTTCTGCCTCTTCCTTTCCCATTCAAAGGAATACCTTTCCTCACCTCAACTTTTCCTTCCGCCTCCACTCTCTTCTAATCACTCTGTGTAACAGTCCAATGCCTCACTCTAACCATCAGTATTGTATGGATGGTTGTTATCTTTCCTATCTGAATATTGTAGCTCCTTTCTGTTTTTCTGTTCATTTTTTATATGATGTAAACCGCTGCTAGCTGGCAAAGGAAGTATAGCTAAGCCGAAATAAACTAAACTAAACTAAATGTATGCACATTCCCCTGAATTCTATATCGCGCCCTCGACACGCCTACACTCTTCCCATGGCCACGTTCCCTTTTCAGCTTATAAAATTGCCTGGGATGTCCATGCCTAGAAGTACACACACTACTAACAGCAAGGGGGTAATTTCATAGTCTTTTTGTACATATCTGGTCATACATGTGCATAAAAGACATTTTATAAAATATCGACTGGCTTAAATGTACCCGCCTTGTCAAGAAGATGCATACTTTGCCAGTAGGCATAGTCAGGGGTGAGGTCTGGGCAGAGGATGAGCAGAGTTTAGGTTGTTAAGAGTAGTGTGGAGCTGGGGCTATGGGACTAGCTTGGAAACACTGTCCAGGGTCCTGGAATATTTGCATTTGCTTTCTGGAGAGGATCTCAGCCTCGTGAAATGTGGCAAGTAAGTGCCCTGCTGGTTTGCATGCCAGTCTATATTTAGAGCATCCCATTTACCAAAATATAAAAGGAGAAAGTATCCAGAAATTTGAACTTATACCAGAAGACTTGAACTTATACCAGAAGAAGGTGATCTTGGAGTAGAGAATCATGTCAATTTTCAAAAAGAGTTACATTTTCTCTGGCAGACGATTTTCAAAGGCACTACGGAAGTAACTGTAAGTGGGGGGCCTTTGTTTAGGTGCCACACAATGACAGCCTATTCTGCAACAATTCCTGAGTGATTGGGGGCAGAGTAAAAGGGTGAGTGTGCCATGGGGTTGGGAGGGGGGGGGCTGGGAGCAGAGTAAAAGAGTGAATGTCCCATGGGGGGGTTCCGTGGTTTCCCTCCTGCTGAGCACAGTAAAGGAAGGGCAGCGGTGCTCTGGATGCACCATGTTTTTTGGGGGGGGGGGGGTGCGAGCTCAATGTTAAACATTTACCAGCACACTATTGCTTGCATGCTTCTGGAAGGCATATCCTTGAAATTAGGAGGCAGGCAGGGTGAGGAATGAATTTCTACACTTCAAATGGTTTTTGCGTTGTTAGACTTTGTTCGGAAGCTATTGTATCTGAGACAATGTCCTGTCCTGGACTGCTCCTTTCTGTTTATTTTGTTTAAAGGGTGGCATGTAAGGAGAAAATTAAGTGCTGGCCCACATTTTTGACTTTCTGCTTATCCTCTGCCTTGTAGTTGGCATCTGAAGCACATATGAAAATCCCTTCCCCCACTTTCCAGATGTGCCTGCTGACAGCTCGGAAGTAGCTAAAATATGAAATAATAATGAGATGAAACAAGTTTAAGTAGGGAGAAGGTAAGTGGCAGGGATTGAAACCTATTCAGACACTAGTTACACAAAAAAAAGCTCAAACACTCAGTATCGATCAGTTTAATCAAACACCGAAATATGGAAAATGAATACAGTTATGTTGCTGTCACATTTTGGAAGAACTGACATCATCCTAGGAATCCTAATTGGGTTTTTGCGGAAGGAACCCAATGTAATTTTAGACAGTTGATAACATTTGTACTACTCATAAGAAAGGTTGAACCATTAAATCATTTACGACAAAAGGTCAGTGTGTTCCATCTACTGATTCATTTCAAAATAACTTACTGTACAGGAGCAGCTTAGAACAAATAACACATATCACAGTACAATGTTGACTTGTCAACAGTTCAAAACAAGGTTTGACTTTGTACAGAGCTGTCAGATTATCCTCACAGTTAGATTACAGAGCTCTGACATCTCCAGATCCATTATCTTGCTCCTTTTAAAAAGTCATTGGTCATTCTTACACAGTCGTTTAGTCTCAGCTCTGTACATTTTAAAAAATCTTGCCTAATGTCATCCTTAATCACTTTCTCCTGTAATCCAATTATATGATTTGATAACTGTTTATAAATAAATGTATTCTATGCAGTAGTGGTTGTTGAGATTAAATTGGTAAGTTTAATGTTTCTCTTCTCATCTACTGTCAAAGTTCACCAAAATTTAGGAGCCCTTTTACTAAGTCGCGTGGTGGGGCATAATTGAATGGGGACGGCCCAAGAAAGCGGCATCTCCAACCGTATTATCGAAACAAGATGGGCGGCCATCTTTTGTTTTGATAATACGGTCGGGGACGGCCAAAGCTCAACATTTGGGCCGCCCTTAGAGATCGCCACCCTTAGAGATAGCCGACATTGGTTTTCGTCGATAATGGAAACTAAGGGCGGACATCTCAAAACCGGCCAAATCCAAGCCATTTGGTCATGGGAGGAGCCAGCATTTGTAGTGCACTGGTCCCCTTCACATGCCAGGACACCAACCGGGCACCCTAGGGGGCACTGCAGTGGACTTCATTAATTGCTCCCAGGTATATAGCTCCCTTTATTTGGGTGCTGAGCCCCCAAATCCCCCCCAAAACCCACTCCCCACAACTGTACACCACTACCATAGCCCTTATGGGTGAAGGGGGGCACCTATATGTGGGTATAGTTGGTTTCGGGTGGGTTTTGAAGGGCTCCCATTTACCACAAGTGTAACAGGTAGGGGGGATGGGCCTGGGTCTGCCTGCCTGAAGTGCATTGCACCCGCTAAAACTGCTCCAGGGACTGTGATGGAGCTGGGTATGACATTTGAGGCTGGCAAAAAATTTTTATAATTTTTTTTTGGTTGGGAGGGGGTTGGTGACCACTGGGGGAGTAAGGGGAGGTGATCCCCGATTCCCTCCGGTGGTCATCTGGTCAGTTTGGGCACCTTTTCAAGGCTTGGTCGTGAACAAAAAGGGACCAAGTAAAGTCAGCCAAATGCTCGTCAGGGCCGCCCTTCTTTTTTCCGTTAACGGCCGAGGATGGCTATCTGTTAACCATGCCCCCGTCCCGCCTTCAGTACACTGCCGACATGCCCCCTTGAACTTTGGCCATCCTTGCGACGGAAAGCTGTTGAAGCCAGCCAAAATCGGCTTTCGATTATGCCGATTTGGCCGCCCTTAGAAGGGAGCCCATCTCCCGATTTGTGTCGGAAGATGGATGCCCTTCTCCATCGAAAATAAGCAGGATAGGCACCTACACGTACCCAATGGGCGCCAATTTGGAGTTGCTGCCCGGATACCATGTGGCCCTTGCAGTAATTTTATTTTTGATTAGCATCCACTACGCGCGTCCGAAAAATAATTTTTATTTTCTGATGCATGCCGGCTACGCGCATCAAGTGGCATTTGATGCACATAGGTCATTACCAACCGGTTAAAGCGTGAGACCTTACCGCTAAGTCAATGGCTGGTGGAAGGTCTCAGGCCCAAAATGGATGTGTGCCAATTTTTATTCCGCCGCATGTCCATTTTCGGCAAAAATTTTAAAAAGGCCTTTTTTACAGGCGCACTGAAAAATGGATCTGCGCTCGCCTGAAATCTAGGCACCATATATAGAATCTGCTCCTTTGCGCCTAACTTTGGGTGCCAGCATTTATGCCTGCCATAACCTGCTGTAAATGCCAGTGCCCAATTTATGGCAGTTGGGCGCACAAATTCTAGTATTCTATAACATCACACCTAACTTCTGGGAATACCCTAGATCCACCCATGCCCTTCCCATGGCCACATCTAGGGTTACCATCTGTCCAGCTTTACCCGGACATGTCCTCTTTTTGAAGACACGGCCAGGCAACCAGGCAGGTTTTTCCATCCTGCCCGTTTGTAAAGATTTGTGGACAAACGGGCAGGCTGGCAAGCAGGCGGGCCTAGGGGTGTCCTATCCTCTCCTCCCCTTACCTTACTGAACTGCCCTGGTGGTCAAGTGACCTCTTTGGGGCAGGAAAGAGCCCCCTCTTTCCTGGCCGGAACGGCTGCAGACTCTGATCCCGGTGCCGATTCAAAATGGCTGCCGAGAGTTCAAGTGGCAGCCTCGCGAGACTTCTGGCAGCCATTTTGAATCGGTTCTGGTACAGGAGGCAGCAAGACAGTGCAGCCGCTACAGGTAAGAAAGACGGGGCTCTTTCCTTCCCCGAAGAGGTCACTAGACCACCAGGGCATTACAGTAAGGTAAGGGGAGGGGAGAAGAGAAAAGGACACCCTTAGGGAGTGTGACGGAGGGGTGGAGCGGAGGAGTGAAAGGGGCAGGGTGGGGTGGGGCAGGGTTGGGGCATGTGTTCTCTTTTTTAGGGGAGCAAATACGGTAACCCTAGCCACACCCCATTTCAGTTTCATGCTATGAAATTTATGTGCGCATTTTATAGAATAGTACCTACGGCAGATGCATTCTTAACTCCAAATTGTTGCCAATTAACTCTAATTATTAATAATTGATGCCTCTTTAATTAATTTGTGAATGCATCTGTCTGGGGCTCTCTACTTTGGGTGCTTTATATAGAAATCCCGGGGATAATGTAAAATTTGTGTTAGGTTCCAGCTAGTTGATGAAACTAATGGAAGTCTTCCCCACATTTTATAGAATACTAGTAAAAAAGCCCCGTTTCTGATGCAAATGAAACGGGGGCTAGCAATGTTTTCTTCTGTGTGCATGTGGGAGTGTGTGTGTCCCTGCCCTCTGGCCTCTCTCCCCTCCCCCCTCTGAGTCCTTCACTGTTACAGAGCCAGCGATTTGATTTCGTGCTCTGCTGTTTTCCTTCACTGACTGTGTTACAGAGAGGGCGGGCAGACACTCATAGGGAAACCGGATATCTCGCCCCCTTCACACTTCCGGCTGGAGGCTTCATAGAACGTTGGTGTTGCTTTTTATATAGAGAGATTTACCAGATTGCTAGTTTATTTGCTTATACTATAAAGGGTATGCTCCTAAAATTTGTGCTCCTAAATTACGAGTATACTCTATGCTCCAAAATAGATTATGGTCGTAATTTAGGAGCATAAATTTAGGAGCGTAACCTTTATAGAATAAGGCCAATTACAATTAAAAATCTCAAACCATGTTGTAAGCATCAAGTCAAATTTCTGCCAATTACCAGTGTCCCAGAAAAAAACAGGTGGTAATTTATAAGAAAAATGTTGTGATATTCTGGTGCACTATAATTGCCAATATCTTAAATTGTGACAAGACTGAAAATTCTCTACCATTTTATGGAAAATTCTCAGAAAGCGTTTAGCATCCCACTGTCTCCACCTATGACTTCTATATGCAGCCCCATTTTTACAGTGCTTGATTCTGGTTTCTACTTTTATACTTAGGCGAATCAAAAATAAAGTGTTGGATGCTTATTTCTATTGACTAGTTATAACGGACCTTTTACTAAAAAGTGGCCTCCAGTATGACTAGCACATGGGTTTCCTGAGTGCTGAGGCCATTTTTAGCATGGCAGTAAAATGGTCACATTTTCTATTTTCCCCATTAATAGCCATGCGCAAATTTCCCAATTAGCGCATGGTCATTAGCAAGGGAGCCCTTACCACCATCTATTTACTAGGACCTTACGAGACTCTGAGACTGGGCATCCAAATGGCAGATGACGTTTATTATCAGCAAGTGCAAAGTGATACATGTTGGAAAAAGGAACGCTAACTACAGTTACGTGATGCAAGTTCCACATTAGAAGTCACCATCCAAGAAAAGGATCTAGGTGTCAAAAAATATGTGCAATTCTGTCATTGCATCTCAAAAAAAAGGTACAGAGAAGGTCGATGAAATTATAAAGGGGATGGGACAACTTCCCCAAGAGGAAAGCGGCTAGGGTTCTTTAGCTTGGAGAAGAGATGGCTGAGGGCAATATGGTAGAAGTCTGTAAAATACTGAGTGGAGTGGAACGGGGAGACGTGAATCACTTGTTTACTCTTTCCTTAAATACTAGGACACACAATGAAGCTACTGAGTAGTAAATATAAAACAAATCGGAGAAAAATATTTCTTCACTCAATGAGTAATTAAACTCTGGAATTCATTGCCAGAGAACATTGGAGCCGACTCTGTGGGTGCTGTGGGTGCTTGTGTCCAGGGAGGGGTCATTTCCATTGGGCTTAGCACCCCCAATAATTTTGAAAAGGTGGCTCCTATGCCAGAGAATGTGGTAAAAGCAGTTAGCTTAGCAGAGTTTTAAAAAGGTTTGGATAATTTCCTAAAAGAAAAGTCCATAAGCCATTATTAAGATGGACTTAGGAAAATCCACTGCTTTAAGCAGCGTAACATCTGTTTTACTGTTCTTGGATCTTGCCAGGTACTTATGACCTGGATTGGCCACTGTTGGAAATAAGATACTGGGCTTGATGGACCTTCAGTCTGTCCCAGTATGGAAATGCTTATGTTCTTATGGATATTACTGTCATAGTCTAGGCACAAGCATCTACACCAGGTCTATGGTTAGTGTTAGTGCTCGAGCCAAAAATATAGGTAGGTATTTGACCTGTGACACGTATTCCATAAAGAAAGGGATAGGCTCCAAACAGGTACATTCTTGGCACCTAAAAGTAGATGTCCATTTATAGATTTTATTTATTAGGATTTATTAACCACCATTATGAACAGATTCACCCAAGGCGATGTAAAGCAGGTCCAGTTTAACATACAAGTTACAATTTTGTTAACCTTGTAACAATAGTAAAATGACCAAATATAAACATAAATACAATAAATGAGGTAAACTTGGAAATATAATGTCAGTACAATGCAAACAATACCATAATAGACAGCACAGAATAATATTCAAATAACAGAGATATAATATGATGTCAACATAATACCAATGAAACACCTAATACGTAAGTAATAGAACATTCAAATAACATAGATATGATGTTAGTACTTTTCTATCTAACTGAGGGGCCAAGTGCAGATATATAGATGGGAACAAGATGGATGGTATAGAGTCAATTGGGATAAATAGATGGGTGACTAAACTCACGGCAAAATCTTGTACAGTGAAACAAGATATGAGGAACTGGTCTAAATTACAGGGTGTGTAGCATACTAGTCCAGATGCAGAATGAGTGAATAGTTAGTCACCACATGTATTAAAGGCTCACTGGCTTTGTTGACAATCAATGCAGGCAACAGCACATAGCCTCATTGTTTTATAAAGCTATAAGGTCCATTATTGCTACATCACGTAGTTCCACGCAACATGTGTGGGAACTGGATCTAAATGATTCATTGATAGATACTCAATGGTCTCGTATTTGGTCGACTGGCCCAAGGGCCTCCTTGTGGGCTGCAATAACACAATCTCTTTTCTTCATGTATCACAGGGCCCGTTGGACGCCTAGAAAGAGTAAATTGTCTGGGTCCTCTAAGTGTGATTTGCGTTGGTCATTCAAAAAAAAAATACCGGAACTCTTGTGCATCTTTCGCTTGAGTGTCCTAATCTTGTATTATTTTGGTCAGATGTCTGGGAAAAATTAAAAGAGATTTTTGGGTTTCAAGAATCTTTTTTACCCAAGTATATAATCTGGAAATCCACTTGCATCCCATTTCTATTTTCAGGAAACGATAAACTACTGTTTGACTTCTTGGTCTCGGTTGCATTGAAACTGATCATATCGCATTGGAAAGACAATTCTCAAGTTAACGTGGTTGTTTGGTGGAACTGGATTTTACTACACAAAAAGTATGAGCAGTCCGCATTAAATTCTATTCCTGGCTATAACACTGGTCTTCAAAAATGGAGAACTTTAGACCTTTTTCTTTCGTCTACGGATTAACTTTACGGTTTGGGTTTGAACTCAGCTTTGTGTACTTTATTCTGTTGTACTATAGCACATGTTGTTGCTGTTTTTTTCATTTTTTGTTTGATGTATCTTTAAAATCTAATAAAAATATTAAAAAAAAAAGGCATGTGAGAAGAGTCAGGCTTTCATCTTCTTCCTAAAATAGAAGCATTCTTGAATTAGACGTAGCCCCTCTGGGAGTTAGTTCCAGAGTGTGGGGCTACTCATGAGAAGGCTTGCTGAGTCACTGGCGGGCATCACATACCTTGAGAGGACCTTAGAGGTCTCAAAGGTGTATAGATAGTTCACGTATTCTTTAAGTGCTCTGGTCTATTTTGTCTGAGGACTATAGAAATCAAACACAGAGTTTTAAGCTTAGCCTTGTAAGGTACTCGTAGCCAATGTAGTTTTTGCAGAAAGGGTGTGATACAGTCACACTGCTTGCAACCTTCTATCAGTCATACTGCTGCACTCTGAATTAGTTGGAGCTGATCCAAACTCTTTTTGGTTTGGCCAATGTACAGGGCATTACAGTAGTCTAGTTGTGATGCTATCATGGCATGGACCACTGTGGTCAGACCCATCTTTTAGAGAGAGATTTTGTAGTTGCCGCAGGTGAGAGAGACAATTTGTAAAGGTGAGTGACGAGTCCAGCAGTATCACAAGATTCTTGACCTGTGATTTCAGGGGGAGTTCACACTTCCTGAAAGGTATTTTGAAGTCAAGTATTTGTCCACTTGTGTTAGGTACCCAAAGAATCTCTGTTTTGCTTCATCTCAGGCAGATTTTGTTGTTTGTTGCCCATTCCTTAGTTGAAGTTAGCCAGGCAGTCATTTTATTCAAAGCTGTGGGTAGATCTGGTTCAATGAACATGAGTAGTTGCACATCATCAGCAATGATATAGAATTTTCTGCCAATCAACCAAAGAAGCTCAGCCAGAGGCTTGAGGTAGATATTAAATAAAATGGGAGATAGTATGGATCCCTGTGGCACCTCAGAGTTCAGTGCCCAGGGAAATGATGTGCTGTTGTTGAAGAGAACCGATTGTTGTCTGTCTGACAAATAGGATTTGAACCATGTAAATACCGTGCCACTGGTACCTGTATCTGCCAGCCTCGTAAGCATGATTTTATGATCTACAGTGTTGAAGGCTGTTGAGAAATCCAACAACTCTAGTATCGAGGCAGATCCCCGTCAAGGTTTCCGTGCAGATCATCAAGAAGGGACACAAGAACTGTCTCTGTTCTGTACCCAGGTCTGATGCCAGATTGACACGGGTCTAGCCAATTACTTTCACTTAGCTAGTCGTTGAGTTGAATGCAAACAGTCTTTTCTATAAGTTTTGCTAGGAAAGAAATGTTAAAGACTGATCGATAGCTTTCAGGCTTGTCCTGCTCAAGGGAACTCTTTTTCAGTAGGAGGAGTACCACAGCTCTTTTTATGAGGCGTTAATCATTTTCATGGCCCCTTCAATAAGGCCTGTGTTCGCTTGCTGTGCTATCTTTGCTGGGCAAGGATCAAGAGGGCAGATTGTCAGCCATAGACCTTTCAGAATTTATTAAAGAACTCCCTCTGTGACCTGGTTGAATGTGTCCAGATGGTTGTGCATGGTGGGAGGAGAGGGAGTATTCTCGTTAGCTGGTAAGAGTTTTGATGGAACTGTTTGTAGGTCTTAATGGACACCTTTAATTTTGTTGGCAAATTATGTGGCAAAATAATTGCTGGTTAGCTGTGACTGGGAGGACTGGTTCTGTTGTGGAGTTTGCAGTAGGCTGCCTACTATTTCAAATGGTTGCTTGGTTGAATTTGCAGCTTGTTCAATGTGTTGAGAGAAATATTGGTTTTTGACTGTTGTTAAGGCCTGATGGAACATTGCCACGTGTTTCTTACAGCTGATTCTGTTTTCATCTAGGTGAGATTTGCGCCATTTTCTTTCAAGTTGGCATCCTTGACACTTAAGGATCTGTAGTTCTGGGGAGCACCATGGGGCACGTTTGTGCATAGAGCATAGGACCTTCTTTAAAGGGACCTTTTTTTTCCCCAATGCCACTGTTAATCATGCATTCCAGATATCAACCTGTTCTGACACAATCATAATCTTTCCATCTATATGAGGGTAGGTCAAGGCCTCTAGGAAGTTATCAGTAGTCAGATTTTTCATGTCTCAAAATTCCTTCCAAACTTTGGTTGGGTCCATCTATTTTTGGTGGTTCTTAATAGAAAATGTGATTAGAAAATTATCTGTCCATGATAGGGGTGTTATATTGATGCCACCAGCATTGTGTTCAAAGTTGTCAGCTCTTTTGCAGAACACCAAGTCTAGCGTATGGCCCTTTTCATGGGTTGAAGATTTGATCACCTGAGCGAATCCTAGAGCTGCAATCATATCTAAGAAAGGCAGCAGTGGTGTTGTCTGGAGTTTTGATGTGTAGGTTAAAGTCTCCCATGATCAGTAACCTAGGGTAGCTCAGGGTTACCTCAGTCATCAGATTCAGCAGTTCTTGCAAAGACAATGTGTTGTTGCAAGATGCTCTGTAGATTACGAGCAGCCACAGTGGTTCCTTAACTCTTAGCTGGATTAGGAGGCATTCTGACTTAGACAGTGGGGGATGAAGACTCTGCACAGTTTGATTATCTCTCAGATCAGGATTGCTACCCCTCCACTCCCCTTCCCTTGTCTTGGTTGACAGCAGGACAGTGAATCCTATGAGGCATTGTTCAATCAATTGGACTCCTCCACTTTCATCCAGCCAGGTCTCAGTTATTTCCAGGATGTCTAGATGGTATTCACTGATGACATCATGGATCATAGAACACCTTTTATTGGCTTGTCTGGTATTTACTAGGCCCAAGTTTCCAAGTAGTGGTCTGGTAATTGTAGGGGTTTACTTGATGATCGTACGCAGGTATTCGTGTGGGAATAGTTAGGTGTTTTGCCTCTTGAGTTTGTGTCCGCTAGGCTGGTGCTGGATTTTATTGTTTCTTCTTCCCCAAATTACTGTGATATATGAAGATCTTTGGTTTACTAGGCCAAAGCACATTCTTGTTTAAAGTAGGTAAGATTACAGGACTCTCTAACTATTTTCAGTATAACAAAAGGCCAGTTTGATCTTGGGCAGAAATTAACAGTGGGGTGTTAATTATATAGACAGCACTTGATGACAGTCTGAGGACCTTTGAAGTGTCTGCTTCCTGCATTCTTGGCACCAAAAATAGATGCCCATTTATAGAAATACCCTCTAGTTTTACCTAGTGTGGACACTGGGGTTCCCTCCCCCCCCTTTAAAATTGTTATTTAGACAGATGGCAATGCCAGAATTTGCCTTAGATTATGTTTATCCACCCACACAATCGAATGATTCTTTATTTTTGTTCTAAACGGGAAGCTGAGCTTCTTTCTGAAAACCGTTCACCTCCGTCTCATCTGTAATTTTAACATGCACTCATTTTGCAGGGCTTTTTTGTTTTTAAAAAAATTAATTGTGCATTTCTGGAGAAAATTATAGCCTTCAACCGATTGTCGAGAACAAAGCAGCATCTTTCCTTTCATAGTTCCTTTGAACAGAGAATAATATTTACCATAAGCTCTTCCTTTGATGCTGAGTTTTACCTTTCATCTAACCCTCCAATTCTAATTAGCATTATTGTTTTAAATAATAATTACAGATCTTCCAAATTAAGAAGAATATGATACCAGGATGCTTGAACTTACTAAATCCAGAACTTGATACACAGTAAAAAGAGAGGATGTGAACAATGTAACATACATCTTTAAATGTCACAATTATATTTTAAATATCACAAATAGGGAGCTGCTCCATTTTCATACATGTATTTTTTGATCATAAATTTATTTTTCAAATGCCGTAAAAAAGAATTGCTAAACTTTTCTTAAGAAACATAATGGGCGCTGACATTTACATAAGCATTATGGAAACCAAGCAGATCAGTAATAGGTATGTTTGCGCACGCCGCCATCGTTCTGGTGGATGAATTTACCTTTAGAGTTGAGTCAGTGCTGGTTTTTTCTACAATGGTGCCGTTTACATCTGACTTTTAACTTTTTATGGTGAAGAACAGCCCACATATCATTTTGTATTTTTGCCAAAGACCACAGTATGGCCCCTGACCCAGCCCCTTTGGGCAAAACACAGCCTGTGTCGGGCAATATACTAGGTTTCCTACTCTACAATTAAAGTTTGTGTGTACCTATTACTGATCTGCTCTGTTTATTTCCACATTGGAGTTTGCAGATCATCTACCTTGTTTTTTGGGACCCCATAAGCATTATGGGCCAGATTCAGTAAATGTCCCCCAAAATTAGGAGCTGGAAAAATTCATGCCAACCGTTATTCGATTGTTTACTCTTTCCAAAAATACAAGGACTAGGGGGCATGCGATGAAGCTACAAAGTAGTAAATTTAAAACGAATCGGAGAAAATGTTTCTTCGCTCAACGTGTAATTAAACTCTGGAAATCATTGCCAGAGACTGTGGTAAAGGCAGCGAGCTTAGCGGGGTTTAAAAAAAGGTTTGGACGGCTTCCTAAAGGAAAAGTCCATAGATAATTATTAAAATGACTTGGGGAAAATTCACCGCTTATTTCTGGGATAAGCAGCATAAAATGTGTTGAACTTCTTTGGGATCTTGCCAGGTATTTGTGACCTGGATTGGCCACTGTTGGAAACAGGATGCTGGGCTTGATGGACCTTTGGTCTTTCCCAGTATGGCAACACTTATGTACTTAGGATTCTGAATGGAATCTTGCTACTCTTTAGGGTTCTAAATGGAATGTTGCTATACACTTTGAAATTCTGCATGGAACCTTGTTATTCTTTAGAATTCTAGAATCTTGCTACTCTTTGGGGTTCTACATGGAATGTTGCTATTGTTTGGGTTTCTGCCAGGTACTTGTGACCTGGATTGGCCACTGTTGGAAACAGGATGCTGGACTTGATGGACCTTTGGTCTGTCCCAGTGTGGCAATACGTATGTACTTCTGTACTTATTCTATAAAGTGTGCTCTGGTCTGAGTGCCTTTTACAGAATAGCATTTAGCACGGATTCCCATGCCCAACTTTGTGCTGAAACCTGATGTAAATCCTGGCGCACAAGTTGTGTACAAAATTCTGGCAATCTGTAACACTGCGCCTAATGTTTTGGAACACCCCTGACCCAGCCATGCCCCTTTTTGGGCTGCATGTGAGACTTTTTGGACACGCAGGGGTAAATTCTATAAATGGTGCCTAAAAAATCAGTGCCAACCCCTCCCCCCCTCTTAAGCGGTATTTTATAAGCCATGCCTAAAGTTTGTCATGGGTTGTAAAATACACGCTTAAGTGGAGACTTGTGTGTAAATTTAGGTGTGGCCATTTGCACCAACGTAAATGTGGTATAAATGCCTGCACCAAAATTTATGCATATAGCATCACTATTCTGTAATTACATGACTAACTTGAAACCACGCCCCCGTTCTGCCCCAAAACACACTTCTATAGCACTACTAGACATATGCAGTGCTGTACACTTGAACATGAGAGACAGTCCCTGCTCTACAGAGCTTGCAATCTAATCAGAACAAACAAACATAACAAAGAAGGGATAAGGGAATTAATTAATGTGGGGATGATAAAACAGACATGGGTACTGAACAAGTGAATAGGGGTCAGGAGTTTACCCCCAATGCGCACCATCTCCAGCATGTCAGATTTTTAAAAACATTTTTACACCGGGGGCTTGCCTGGTGGTAGTTGGGCAGTGCCGTTGCCCGGTTACTGTTGGAGAAACGCGGGATCCTTTACCACCTCCTAAATGGGTGGTGGTAAGGGCCCCCCCAGGAAATGGCTATGTGGCAAGTGTTTCACTTACCACAAGGCCACTTCTGTCCCCCGCCCGGAATTTCCTTTTTCCAGGTGGTGACTAAAAGGGGGCCTTGGTGCACAGCAAACCTACACACTGATGCCACCACAGGGCTCCTTTTACCACCGCTGGGTCCTTAATACAGTCAATACCAGACTAGAATAGCTACACCTAGTCAGGGGCTACAAAATGTGCCACATTATCTGCCAGGTTAATTCTAAGGCACAGTTCCTGTCCATAAGAACATAAGAGTAGCCATACTGGGTCAGACCAATGGTCCATCTAGCCCAGTATCCTGTTTCCAACAGCGGCCAAGCCAGGTCACAAGTACCTGGCAGAAACCCAAATCGTGGCAACATTCCATGCTACAAATCCCAGGGCAAGCAGTTGCTTCCCCATGTCTGTCTCAATAGCAGACTATGGACTTTTCCTCCAGGAATTTGTCTAAATCTTGTTTTAAACCCAGATACACTAACCACTGTTACCACATCCTCTGGCAAACAGCTCCAGTGCTGGAGGTGTGGCCTAGTGGTTAGTGCAGTGGACTTTGATTCTGGGGATCTGGGTTTGATTCCCACTACAGCTCCTTGTGACTTTGGGCAACTCACTTAACCCTCCAACAGGGGCGTAGCCAGACAACAGATTTTGGGTGGGCCTAGGCAAGAAGTGGGTGGGCACCAAGTGAAAAATTAGCATGCTCAGGTGCCGGTATCGTGGAGAGTAGCACTTTTTTTACCATCAGGGGGTAAGTCTTCAGCTGGCCAAGCTTGGGATCCCCACCAGCTACCGCTAAACATGTGCTACTGTTGGGTGGGCCTGCGCCCTAAATGGGTGGGCCCTGGCCCACCCAGGCCCACCTGTGGCTACGCCACAGCCCTCCAAAAAAAAAAGCGATGTCAGACAGGCAGGCCGATACTTTGGTCTGGATTTCAGCTGAGATATCTGGTGCGGAGAGGTAGATCTGGGTATCATCAGCGTAAAGGTGGTATTGAAAGCCATGGGATGAGATCAGAGCACCAAGGGAAGAGGTATAGATGGAGAAGAAGAGAGTTCCTAGGACAGATCCTTGGGGTACACCGACTGTTAGCAGAATAGATATGGAGGAGGAACCACCAGAGTATACGCTAAGAGTACACGCTAAGAGTACGTTGGGAGAGATAGGAAGAGAACCAGGAAAGAACAGGGCTCCGGAATCCACGAGAGGATAATGTATCAAGGAGTAAGGCGTGATCAACGGTATCAAAAGCAGCAGATAGGTCGAGGAGGATGAGAATAGAGTAGAGACCTTTAGATTTGGCCAGTAACAGGTCATTGGAGACTTTGGCAAGTGCCGTTTCAGTCGAGTGAATACCTCAGGTACAAATAAGTACCTGTATAAACTGCTTTGAATGTAGTTGCAAACCCCGCCCCGCTCCCCCAGAAAGACTGTATATCAAGTCCCATTTCCCCTAACTGTTTGTTGAGTGAAAAAATATTTCCTCCTATTTGTTTTTAAAGTATTTTTCTGTAACTTCCTTGAGGGTCCCCTAGTGTTTGTACTTTTGGAATAAGTAAAAAATCAATTTATTTCCATGTGTTCTACACCACTCAGGATTTTGTAGGCCTCAATCACATCTGCATTCGCCTGTCTCTTTTCCAAGCTGAAGAGTCTTAACCTCTTTAGCCTTTCCTCATATGAGAGGGAGTTCCATCCCCTTTTGCTCGCGCTTCTTCGAACCCTTTCTAATTCCGCTATAACTTTTTAAAGATATGGCAACCAGAACTGAACACAATACTCAAGGTGCAGTTGCACCATGGAGCAATAAGGGGCATTATAGCATTTTTGGTCTTATTCGCCATCTCTTTCCTAATAATTCCTAGTATCCTGTTTGCTTCTTTGGCTGCCACCACACACTGAGCAGAAGATTTCAGCGTATTATCTACCACGACACCTAGATCTTTTTCTTGAGTGCTGATCCCCAAGGTAGACCCTAGCATCAGGTAACTATGATTTGGATTATTCTTTCCAATGCGCATCACCTTGCATTTGTCCACATTAAATTTCATCTGTCATTTGGATGCCCAGTCTTCCAATTTCCTAAGGTCTTCCCTGCAATATTTCACAGTCCATTTCACAGTCCGCACATGTTTTAACAACCTTGAATAGTCTTGTGTCATCCGCAAATGTAATCACCTCACTCATCGTTCTGATTTCTAGATCATTTTTAAATATGTTAAATAGCACCGGTCCCAGTACTGATCCCTATGACACTCCACTGTTCACCTTCCTCCATTGAGAGAAATGACCATTTAACCCTACCCTCTGTTTTCTGTCCAATAACCAATTCCTAATCCACACCAGAACACGTGTCTCCTATCCCATGACTCTTTTAATTTTCTCCTTCTCTACTCACTCCTTAAGCTCTTCCATGTTAACTTAACAGCAGCAGTTAGCTGGTACTCATGCTTAACACACCACATAAGCCATTAATACGGCAAGCACTCTGTCAGAGCTTGCCAACTGCCGCATTAACAGCTAAAAGCGGCTTAATTTTATCTTGCTCGATGTGGGGCTTTTGCTTTTTTTTTTTCCTGCCTATGCACTGAATTTTACTTCATGCCTGCAACAAAATTGTCCCTGGAGCAATTGCACATTAAATGAAAAAGTTTAGCGTGTATACAACGGATTTTGAAACCTCCCACGATTATGATCGCAGAACGATGGGGCCAGTTAGCATAGGGAATTTCATGTCCCCCAAGACTGACTCTCTACTCACCCTTCCCCTCCCGCCCCAGACACTGTTCTGAAATGAATCACTGACCATTCAGCAGGGCTCTTGTCTTCATTACCCAGAGGGACACCTGAGCCCTCTTAATGTACTAAGAAGTCATTGATTTTATGAGTGAATTAGCCAGTGAGCCATCCTTGCTATTATGTTCAAGTTAAAAATGTTATTTAGGTTGTATCTTCTGTTAGCCGTGTACATATGATAAGTGATGTCACAGCCTCAGAAAGGTCTTTTGTGTTTCCAATTTGCAGAAGGTGCCAATATCTCTTCTAGAACAAAACTCACAACACCAGTAAGGTCCTTTTAAAATATATATATATAAAGCATCATACAAGATATATGAGAATATGCAAAGTGAAACCGTAATGAATATAAACCCTTTTAATTAGTGTAGTAAAAGTTTCAAATTGGTTTTAGCGCATGAAAGGGAAAGGGCATCTAATGATTTTTTTTATTACTGTTTTAAACGTGAAACAGCAATTATAAGTTCCACTGTGAGCAGCAACACTTTCATTTCTTCCAGCCTGTCTTTCAAGTTTCACCTATAAACAGACTTAAGGACAACATATACCACATTACGAGGAGGGAGCCAAAGGTACGTTCATTTTGCAACATACATATGGTTATGTCATTTTATTAGCATTATTGTTTTGTTTTGTTACATTTGTACCCCGCGCTTTTCCCACTCATGGCAGGCTCAATGCAGCTTACATGGGGCAATGGAGGGTTAAGTGACTTGCCCAGAGTCACAAGGAGCTGCCTGTGCCTGAAGTGGGAATCGAACTCAGTTCCTCAGGACCAAAGTCCACCACCCTAATCACTAGGCCACTCCTCCACTGTTGCTACTATTCCATGTAGAAGTCGGCCCTTGCAGATCACCAATGTGGCCGCACAGGCTTCTGCTTCTGTGAGTCTGACGTCCTGCACGTACGTGCAGGACGTCAGACTCACAGAAACAGAAGCCTGCGCAGCCTTCTACATGGAATGTTGCTAGTGGAATAGCAACATTCCATGTAGAATCTCCAATAGTAGCAACATTCCATGTAGAATCTCCAATAGTATCTATTTTATTTTTGTTACATTTGTACCCTGCGCTTTCCCCACTCATGGCAGGCTCAATGCGGCTTACATGGGGCAATGGAGGGTGAAGTGACTTGCCCAGAGTCACAAGGAGCTGCCTGTGCCTGAAGTGGGAATTGAACTCAGTTCCTCAGGACCAAAGTCCACCACCCTAACCACTAGGCCACTCCTCCACTGTTGCTACTATTCCATGTAGAAGTCAGCCCTTGCAGGTCACCAATGTGGCCGCGCAGGCTTCTGCTTCTGTAAGTCTGACGTCCTGCACGTCAGACTCACAGAAACAGAAGCCTGCGCAGCCTTCTATATGGAATGTTGCTAGTGGAATAGCAACAGTCCATGTAGAATCTCCAATAGTATCTATTTTATTTTTGTTACATTTGTACCCCGCGCTTTCCCACTCATGGCAGGCTCAATGCGGCTTACATGGGGCAATGGAGGGTTAAGTGACTTGCCCAGAGTCACAAGGAGCTGCCTGTGCCGGAGGTGGGAATCAAACTCAGTTCCTCAGGACCAAAGTCCACCACCCTAACCACTAGGCCACTCCTCCACTCCTACTTATCATTTCTAATCATTTCATTAAAACTTGTACTGATTTATTCAAAGGCATTCACACTTATGATCTTTCCATTTTTGTTAGAATCTCAGCTGGGAAATAGCTAATGGAATGATTAGAGGCTCTTCCGCCCCCAGCAATTGTACCTGTACAATACTTCATTACTGTTCCTTCTACAAGCTTAAAGCATCTGTGTATTCCCAACGAGCATACCACAGCATGAATATGGCTTTCTTCCTGCTGTCTGGCTAGAATTCATTTTTATTTCTATAAATAATGAATGCAGAAACCTGGGTTGAATTTAGCTGCTAGGCATCATTTAAGAAAATTCACTGAACAACAGCGAGTCAGGAGGTGCTTTACATTTACATTAAATTGATTGTTTTAAATGGCCTGGTGGCTCAAAGGCAGCGCATCGTTATGCCGAGGGACCTTGTTTTGATTCCTTAGAAGTCTTCTGGTGCCGGGGATAGAGCAGATGCAGAGTCCACAGTGTCTAGAGGGAAGGAATTATAGTCATTGCACAGTAGTGTCACCCGATTTAAGGTTCATGATTGTACAATTCTAGAAGGCCCCTCTAGAGGCGCTCCATACGTCTAGTAGCGCTATAGAAATGATAAGTAGTATACCTAAACCTCCACTACCCAAGCAACAAAGGACTCAAATACAAATCCACCTATGCATTCAGCTTTTCCTACGTAAGTGCACAACTATGGAACGCACTGCCAAAAACAGTAAAAACTACGCTAGACCATGTAAATTCCAGGGGCCCTCTTTGCACCCCAGGAATTCTACTATGTGTTGGGCCACCTGCCTAAATCCTTGTGATATTCCATCCCACTGATATCTCTGTTGTATAGATACCAGAAGGCATAATTTAAGGATACTGTCCATGATCATAGTCTTCTATCCATCAGGATCTAAGTAGATCTTTGTCCATTTAAGTTCCCATATATATATAGTATTAGAAGTCTATGAAACTTAGTGTAAAGAGAGTGTGAGAGTTGTATGTGGCTTAGTTTTAAGTTAGAATGACAGGTAAAGAATTATTGGAAATAAAGACAGAGATAAATTTCAGAAAGAAGACTTTAATCTTACCAAGTTGTTCAATTAAGTACAGACATCAGACAGACTCTGGTTTCAGTCGCACAGGGCCCTGCCGTCTGAGCAAGCGTTGGGGAGAACTCCGAAATTGAGCCAAAATCTCCCTTCTTTTATACCCATACCTCCCAATAGAAGTCTATGGCAGGACCTATTTTTTTATACTATTTCACAATTCCTGAGATCATACTTTCGCATCCGGCCAGGTGCTTCCGTTCTTGTAAACAACTTGTTCCTTAATACCAAAAATATCTGTTCTAGCTATTACAAATTATTGTGCAACTTCCTCTTTTGTCAACATGTTTTCTCCTCTGCCAGAACATCTTATTCTTAGCATATCAGTTTCACTTCCCCTTTTTCTATTATCTTATGATCTAAGTTTCATCTTATAGAAAGACAAACTCCATTTTAATAAGTGCTACATTCAATTTGTACCTGATTTTGTTAAGACTCATCTATAAGGCCATTAGTAGGTTATCAGGCCTAGTCAGTGCTTTTCAGCTGCACAAAGCTATGTAGCTTGGCCACCACTATTCCAGTGGATAGATCTTAAACTAGAACGCATATTAACTTGCAGGAAAAGCAAGTCCTTGCTCAGCCAGTCATAGATTTTTAAACCTAGCTGGTATTTTTACAGCCTGAGTCCTAACATCTGGCCTTCCACCCTTCCGGTGGGCATCCAGTGAGGGCTTCTTGCTGTACTATAATTATACAACCACCTAAATTTCCGGAAAGCACTAAAGACAGACCTGTTCAGAAGAGCATACCCCACCGACCCAACATAAAAATACCTGGACACCTGCGACACAATGCAACCAAAGACCGTGATGGACATTACCTGACTCTTCCTCCCCCTCTCCCTCTCTAAGTTCCCCCCAATTGTACCCACAATACATGTACCTTATCTACCACAATATCACCTTGTATTTGTTCAGACCGGAAATCGGCTAAAGCCGTTAACGTTACTATGTAAGCCACATTGATCCTGCAAAAAGGTGGGAAAATGTGGGATACAAATGTAACAAGTAAATAAATAAATAAAGCTTGACTGGTGACTGAGCAGGATATGTGGTCTAAACAAAAAAAAAATGAATACATTTGTGTTAAAACCATACTATATATTCCTATGGGTGTCTCTAGTGCGCCTTTGTAAAAGACCCCCCTAGTTTAAAACAAATGTTTGAAGGGGGCATATCATGGGTGGAGAATGGGTGTTCCCACATTATCTAGTTACCGTCAATTTCCCTGCTGCTTGGATGGCATGGGGGGGGGGGGGTCTGGCAGAGGATCTCTTCTATTGATGGGGCTTGTCCCTCCCCCCCCAAAAAAAAATAGACAGGGGTATACCAGCAAACATTTGAATTCTGGTGCCTTTCGCTGCAAGGATCCTGGAGAGCTCCCAGCAAGAAACTGATTATCTTGGCCAGCACCCGCCAAAGGAGAACTGAATGCTGTATTTGACTGCTGCTGTGGATTGCAAGCAGAGGCATAGCTAGGTGGGGTGCAAGGGAAGCAGTCACTCCCGCCAAACAGATTTGGGGCCCTGTTTACTAAAGGGTGCTAGCGTTTTTAGCGTGCGTGAATGCTAGAGACACCCATAGGAATGTATGGGTGTCTCTAGCATTAGCAGGTGGTAATTTGTAGTGTGCGCTAAAGCATTAGTGCGTCTATGGCGCGGCTTAGTAAACAGGGCCCTTTGAATGAAATGGTGCCTATGCAGATTGGCCCTTCAGCCTTGCACCAGCACCTATTTTTACTAAAGGTCTGCTCCCCCTGACATCAAAACCTGACTACCTGGCTAGCCAAAACTGCGCAATGGCTACACCTAAAAGAGTAAGAAGCCCCTTCCCATTGGAGCCGACTCTGTGGGTGCTTGGGCACCCCCAATATTGAGAAAATTCCTTGTATGTGTCCAGGGAGGGGTTATTTCCACTGGGCTTAGCACCCCTAATAATTTTGAAAAGGTTGGCTCCTATGCTCCTTCCCCTGCCTCTCCACAGCAGAAGTATCCAGAGAGAAAGAGACAGAGCTCATGTGATAACGAGATAACATGTATTGCATTTTCCTGGGTAAAAGTGAATTGATTTTTCACTCTTTCAAAAAGTACAAAGCCCAGGGGACACTCAATGAAATTACATGGAAATACCTTTAAAACAAATAAGAGGAAATATTTTATCACTCAAAGAATAGTTAAGTTCTGGAACTTGTTGCCAGAGGATGCAGTTAATGGTGGTTAGCGTATCTGGGTTTAAAAAAGGTTTGGTCAAGTTCCTGGAGGAAATGTCTATAGTCTGTTATTCAGATAGACTTGGGGAAGCCACTGCTTGCCCTGGAATTGGTAGCATGAAATGTTGCTACTATTTGGGTTTCTGCCAGGTACTTGTGACCTGGATTGGCCACTGCTGGACTAAATGGATCACTGGTCTGACCCAGTATAGCTATTCTTATGTTCTTCTGTCTTTAGTCTTTCTTGCTAAGTGAGTCCAGATAACTCAGCTTGCAAGGAAAAAAGTGTTTTTGTTCTGCAAAAGAATGAAATAGGAGTTCAGAACAGACATACATTCTACAAAGTGAAAGAGGCTTGAAACTGCAAGTATTAACTCTGCACTACCCATTTGTCATCCCGAAAGACTTCAGTGTTTGTTTTCTTCAGCTGCAGTGTGGTGCACCTAAAGTTTGCATTAATAATAAAGGACTGTTCAGCTTAGATCAGTTACACGCTTTTTTTCTTTTTTGTGTGTGTGTCTATACAAATGATTCTTGCTTGAATAACTATGCTCTGTGGTGATTATTTTAGAACTGCATAAACCAGCATTTGGACATTTATATTGCATAACTTAACACATTACCATTTGTAATTCTGTTACCTGGAAATGGCAACCGCCATTACAGCAAATGTAAGCCACATTGAGCCTGCGAATTGTTGGGAAAATGTGGGATGCAAATGCCACAAATAATTAAATAAGCATCAATCCCGATTTTATTAAGCCAGGTTATATGCATCTAAAACTGAAAAACATGCATATTTTCAGTCCAAGAAAATAAAAGTGTATTTGACATTTCAGAAGGGGATTGTACGTCTTTATCCAAAAAGATCAATGTCTGGGTATAGACCTGATACCCAGGATAGAGAGTTTAGGGGAGGTCACCCCCTTAATCTCTCATTGGATGTTGTACCCTCAAATATGAAACTGGCAAAGGGATGTTGGACTTTGTGACAGCTTAGGTACAATAAACACAATTTATAGTTCACCAAAATCTATATACAAAATTCCTTCTTCTGACTGTTCTAATCACCATTTTGCCCAGTATATGGAAGCCTGTCTCCTAGTGGTAATACTGTGATATTACTACTAAAGGTCTCGGCAGCCATCTTGAAGATGTAGAGGATACATCGCTCCTAACCCAGTAGACATCAGGAACTTCCTATAAGCCCAGGGACTGGATTGGAGGGTGCGAGGTGGGGGAACCTGCAGCCCAAGGGTCATTTTGAGGGCCTAGGGCAGGGGGGGAGGTGCGAGTCTGAAGGAGGCTGCCATATATCAGGCTCATGCCCACATGTGGGGGCCTCCTCCACTGGGTTGCTCTGGGCGCTGTCTTTGATGCCGGGTGTGTTGGGGTTACTCCAGGGGGTGTCTTTGCTGGCAGGGGAGGTCAGGTGCTGTTAGGGGGGTGTCTTTGCTGGCAAAGGGGCTGATTGATGTCAGGAGGGTTAGATGTGTTTTTTAGGGGTGAGTTGGGTGCTGTAGGTGGGGCAGGTGTAACTTGTAATAGCAATTTATGAACTATGTACAGTACTGGATTCCATTTAATATATGACTCAGGGATATTAAAAGACAATTAAGACAGCTTGAACATTACTGGGACCGTGGGGGTTGAATGCGGGTGTTGAATGGCATGCCTTTTACTAAACGTTATTGGATAGAGGCAGTGACATCACTACTAGTACTTGATTGGTTGATTGTAATATGTTGCTGGTCATTTAGAGATGATGACCTACTATCTTGCCTTTGCAAGTTCCCTGGATTATAACCCTGACGCAGCACAAGCGAAACAAAAATGGGAGACACCGATACTGTTCCATGCTAAAGGAAATATAGATAAGTGACCGTTATTTTGGATTTAATATTGGAGATTTGTTTGGAAGGTTAATGTCCACAGAGAATATTAACTATTTACCAGTTGGGACAGAACTATGTCTATCCAATGCTGGGAGATTTGTGAACTGTTAAGTACATAAGTATTGCCATACTGAGAAAGACCAAAGGTCCATCGAGCCCAGCATCCTGTTTCCAACAGTGGCCAATCCAGGTCACAAATACCCGGCAAGATCCCAAAAATATACAAAACATTTTATACTGCTTATCCCAGAAATAGTGGATTTTCCCCAAGTCCATTTAATAACGGTCTATGGACTTTTCCTTTAGTAAGCCGTCCAAACCTTTTTAAAACTCCGCTAAGCTAACCGCCTTTACCACATTCTCTGGCAACGAATTCCAGAGTTTAATTACACGTTGAGTTAGAGTTTAATTACACGTTGAGTGAAGAAAACTTTTCTCCGATTCATTTTAAATTTACTACCTTGTAGCTTCATCGCATGCCCCCTAGTCCTAGTATTTTTGGAAAAGGGTGAACAGACACTTGGTGTTTTTTTCAGTATAAAAACTGGATACTTTTATGGAGCTTTTAAACCAATGATTATTTAGCTGTGGCCCCTGTTTTGGAACCCTGTCCCTTGATGGGTGTTTAGCACTGAATTTCAGCTTCATGGACTAAATTCAAAATTCGGCACTGAAAAAACATGCGCTGAGCGCTGTTCTATAAACCACACTCCGAGTCGGGCGCAATTTATAGAATACTGCACAGCGCAGGGATCTGAGGACTTAACACCACTGAAAAATCCCCTCATCTAAATTAGGCACGGATCTCCTGAATTCTATAATACTACGCCCATCTTTAGTGAATGCCCCCTGACCTACGCCAATGGCCACACCCCCTTTTCAGTTGGGCTCTAAAAACAAATTTACACGTGCATCGTTCTAGAATAGCACCTAGCAAGATGCGTACAAAGCTCCAAATCTTTGCCAATTAATGCCAATAATTGATTAGTGGCGTTCAATTATTGACACTAATAAGCTCATTACTCAATTTAATTGTGCGTGCAAATTGGGTGTGTGCACGCAATTTTAAGCGCCATTTATAGAATCTGCGGGCATGTGAGTTGTGACTTCGTTTTTTGTGTATCTGTTAGTGAGTTCTCAGATCTCCTGAAGTGGTTATTTGAGCTGAAAAATACCCCAATGTTTCTTCAGTGTTGTGTATTATTGCTTCCTAAGGGCATCTGTCTGTCGATCTTTGGTATCTTATGTAGAAAACAGCATATTTTTTGGATTTTTCCCCATTCTCCATCCCTCAAAAGGCACAGCTACATTGGTAATTGGTTTTAAACTTCACATATTAATCTAAACCCCCAAAACAAATCTTTGATTTATACAGTTTCTTCCAGTGTCTCATGGTATCGGCTATATTTTAATAATTGTCACTGAAATTGGAGCTTTGCCTCTTTTTAAGAGAGAGGGAAATATTTTATATGCTGCACTGCAGGGAATAACTGTGAAATTGCCAGCCAGCTACCCTGTGTGCATTCTTGATGAAAGAACCTTATTTCCGGACCCTGGGGAAGATAATGTAGTATAGTTCAAATTAAGTGTTCAGAATCAAAATTCAAGAATTTAATTTCTCAGTCTTTTAACCACCACAAAAATAATATATTCTGGGAAGAAATGGAATCTAAATACTTCTGTAATCTAGCGAAAACCTTTCTATGTGCCTGGGAGGAAGCTTTTGTCTGTTCCCAGTAATAAATTCGTCTCAAATAATAAATTCATGACTGTTATCTGAAACGAACTTCAGACTATAAGCTTTGCTCACCTATCCATGACAGTTGGTATGTCAACAGGGAACAATCTACTTACCAAATTTCATTTTCTCTTCTTTAGGCTGAAAGCCCGTGTCAGACTTCAAATCTATTTGCACTTTTATGTCCATTCTGCAACATAAAGATGGCGTGACAGAGAAAAGAAAGAGGCTGGCTACATTTAGGATCATTTCATAGAGCAATTTTGACCACTGCAGCTTATCAAAACCAGTATACATTAGCAATTTATCATATAGGTAATTGGACCCAATTGTGTCATCGCCCAGATGAAATGAGGTGAGGCAGAGGGTAGAACAGAAGATTATGCAGGAGTTCAAGGCTTGCAGATGGAACATTTACACAGGGCACAGAGCTGCAGTAGCAGATTCAGTTCCAAACACCGGCATCTCACCTCCCCTGGACTATACTTGACTGCCCCTACATTCTACAGCCAACATCCATATATCAGGGGTGGGCGACCTCGGTCCTCGAGGGCCGCAATCCAGTCAGGTTTTCAGGATTTCCACTGTGAATATGCATGAGATGTATTTGGATGCACTGCCACCAATGTAAGCAAATAGATCTCATGCATATTCATTGGGGAAATCCTGAAAACCCAACTGGTTTGCAACCCTCAAGGGCCGATGTCGCCCACCCCCACCATATACTATGCTGAGCACATAATCAAACCCATAGTGTAGTGGTTCCCAAACCCGGTCCTAGAGGCACTCCGACCAGTCAGGGTTTGGGGATATCCACAATGAATATTCATGAGAGATATTCACGTGCACTGTCTCCACTGTATGCAAATATTATTATTATTATTTGTTGCATTTGTATCCCACATTTTCCCACCTATTTGCAGGCTCAATGTGTCTTACATTATGAAGTAATGGCGATCGCCATTTCCAGAATTAGAAATACAAATTGGTATTGCATTAAAGTTCTTAACTGATAAAGTAAAATATAGAGTAAGTTAGACAGTCAAATATCGAGAGTTCATTTCCGGCATGAGAATTAAAGTGGTAGTGCGTTAATGTTCATGAGTGGCAGAGTAGATGAAGCAGTCATGTGTAGAGAGTTCAGTTTTGTCTAATTTTGGTAGAGTTTCATTGTCTAGTATTTAGGATGGGTCATTGTGGTATGCCTTTTTGAACAGGTTGGTTTTTAGTAATTTTCGGAAGGTTGTTAGGTCGTGCATTGTTTTTATGACTTTTGGTAGTGCATTCCATAGTTGCATGCTTGTATAAGAGAAGCTGGATGCATATGCTGATTTATATTTAAGTCCTTTACAACTGGGGTAATGGAGATTCAAGAATGTGCTTGCTGATCTTTTTGAGTTCCTGGTTGGTAAGTCTATAAAGTCTGACATATAGGGCGGGGCCTCGCCATGGATGATTTTATGGACCATGGTGCAAATTTTGAACGCAATTCATTCTTTTAGTAGGAGCCAGTGTAGTTTTTCTCTTAGGGGTTTGGCGCTTTCGTATTTCGTTTTTCCAAGTATGAGTCTGGCTGCTGTGTTTTGGGCAGTTTGGAGTTTCTTAATGATTTGTTCTTTGCATCTGGCATAGATGGCGTTGCAGTAATCTAGGTGGCTTAGCACCATTGATTGTACCAGGCTGCGGAATATTTCCCTTGGGAAGAAAGGTTTTATTCTTTTGAGTTTCCACATTGAGTGGAACATTTTCTTTGTTGTATTTTTCGCATGGCTTTCCAGTGTAAGATTTCGGTCAATTGTAACTCCGAGAATTTTCAGGTTGTCCGAGACAGGAAGGGTGTAGTCTAGGGTGTCTATAGTGGTGGGTTTATTCATGCTATATTTTGATGAGAGGATGAGAGATTGTGTTTTTTCTGTGTTGAGCTTTAGTTGGAATGCATCCGCCCATGAGTTCATTATTTGGAGGCTGTGTTTGATTTCATTTGTGATTTCTGTTAGATCATGTTTGAACGGGATGTAGATCGTGACATCATCTGCGTAGATGTAAGGATTGAGGCCTTGGTTGGATAGTGATTTGGCTAGGGGTGTCATCATTAGATTAAAAAGGGTTGGTGAGAACGGTGATCCTTGGGATACTCCACATTCAGGTTTCCATGGAGATGATGTAATCGAATTTGATATCACTTGATATGTTCTTGCGGTTAGGAAGCCATTGATCCATCTAAGTACGCTGCCTCCAATCCCAAAGTATTCTAGGATGTTCAATAGTATTTTGTGGTTAGCCATGTCGAACGCGCTGGACATGTCGAATTGTAAGAGAAGTACACTATTGCCAGTTGCGATTATTTGTTTGAATTTGGTTAGGAACGTGATTAGTACTGTTTCGGTGCTGTGGTTGGATCGAAATCCTGATTGTGATTCATGTAGTACTGAGAATTTGTTTAAGTAGTCAGTGAGTTGCTTGGTTACCATACTTTCCATTAGTTTGACTGCCAGAGGGATGGATGCTACCAGGCGGTAGTTGGTTATGTCATTGGCTTTTTTCTTTGAATCTTTAGGTATTGGGGTGAGTAGTATATTTCCTTTATCCTTAAGGAAGAGTCCTAGATGTAGCATGTAGTTTAGGTGTGACGTGAGATCTGTTATGAAGTGTTGGGGGTAGATTTTAATAGGTTGTTGGGACATACAGTGGGGGAAATAAGTATTTGATCCCTTGCTGATTTTGTAAGTTTGCCCACTGACAAAGACATGAGCAGCCCATAATTGAAGGGTAGGTTATTGGTAACAGTGAGAGATAGCACATCACAAATTAAATCCGGAAAATCACATTGTGGAAAGTATATGAATTTATTTGCATTCTGCAGAGGGAAATAAGTATTTAATCCCTCTGGCAAACAAGACCTAATACTTGGTGGCAAAACCCTTGTTGGCAAGCACAGCGGTCAGACGTCTTCTGTAGTTGATGATGAGGTTTGCACACATGTCAGGAGGAATTTTGGTCCACTCCTCTTTGCAGATCATCTCTAAATCATTAAGAGTTCTGGGCTGTCGCTTGGCAACTCGCAGCTTCAGCTCTCTCCATAAGTTTTCAATGGGATTAAGGTCTGGTGACTGGCTAGGCCACTCCATGACCCTAATGTGCTTCTTCCTGAGCCACTCCTTTGTTGCCTTGGCTGTATGTTTTGGGTCATTGTCGTGCTGGAAGACCCAGCCACGACCCATTTTAAGGCCCTGGCGGAGGGAAGGAGGTTGTCACTCAGAATTGTACGGTACATGGCCCCATCCATTCTCCCATTGATGCGGTGAAGTAGTCCTGTGCCCTTAGCAGAGAAACACCCCCAAAACATAACATTTCCACCTCCATGCTTGACAGTGGGGACGGTGTTCTTTGGGTCATAGGCAGCATTTCTCTTCCTCCAAACACGGCGAGTTGAGTTCATGCCAAAGAGCTCAATTTTTGTCTCATCTGACCACAGCACCTTCTCCCAATCACTCTCGGCATCATCCAGGTGTTCACTGGCAAACTTCAGACGGGCCGTCACATGTGCCTTCCGGAGCAGGGGGACCTTGCGGGCACTGCAGGATTGCAATCCGTTATGTCGTAATGTGTTACCAATGGTTTTCGTGGTGACAGTGGTCACAGCTGCCTTGAGATCATTGACAAGTTCCCCCCTTGTAGTTGTAGGCTGATTTCTAACCTTCCTCATGATCAAGGATACCCCACGAGGTGAGATTTTGCGTGGAGCCCCAGATCTTTGTCGATTGACAGTCATTTTGTACTTCTTCCATTTTCTTACTATGGCACCAACAGTTGTCTCCTTCTCGCCCAGCGTCTTACTGATGGTTTTGTAGTCCATTCCAGCCTTGTGCAGGTGTATGATCTTGTCCCTGACATCCTTAGACAGCTCCTTGCTCTTGGCCATTTTGCAGAGGTTAGAGTCTGACTGATTCACTGAGTCTGTGGACAGGTGTCTTTCATACAGGTGACCATTGCCGACAGCTGTCTGTCATGCAGGTAACGAGTTGATTTGGAGCATCTACCTGGTCTGTAGGGGCCAGATCTCTTACTGGTTGGTGGGGGATCAAATACTTATTTCCCTCTGCAGAATGCAAATAAATTCATATACTTTCCACAATGTGATTTTCCGGATTTAATTTGTGATGTGCTATCTCTCACTGTTACCAATAACCTACCCTTCAATTATGGGCTGCTCATGTCTTTGTCAGTGGGCACACTTACAAAATCAGCAAGGGATCAAATACTTATTTCCCCCACTGTATATCCAGTTTGCAGTAGGATTTGGCGAACTTGTTGATTGCTTGGGTGACGATTTTGTCGGTCAGTAGATCGAAGTTTGTCCAGATTCAGTCTGCTGGGTATTCATCGGGGATCGGGTCAAGACAGTCAACGAATGTTTCGTGGTCAGTAGTATTAAGTGGTAGTGTGAGTCATAGTTTTATAATTTTCTCGTTAAAGTGTTCAGCAAGGTTGTCTGCTATTGGGGTATCTGTGTTGGTTATGGTAACCGGTGTAGTGTCTAGTAGTTTGTTCACGAGTTGGAAAAGTTTATGCGTGCCTTTGTAGTCTGGCCATAGTTTGAATATTTATTGTGGATATCCCAAAATCCTGACTGGCTGGGGGTGCCTCCAGAATCAGGTTTGGGAACCACTGCTGTAGTGGGATTCACAGATTTTTTTCAACACCCAGAGCTCTATACAAACCCTGCGTGTGATCCTGAGTCAAAATACTTATGAATGGGGAAGAATTCTGCAGCCCACCAAGTTAAAGATATTTGTCTCCTGACTAATCCCTCCCACCTCTGTATTAGATATAAATACGCACACCACTCCTGTTTTAAGGTAGTCACCCCCTCGCTTTCAATCAACTCCCTTCTCACATTTGTACTGAGACTTCCTTGAAAACATTCAGACAGGCACTGAAGGCTTATTATTTTGAGAACAGATTTGAATCCACAGGTATTATGTAACGTGGTAACATAGTAAATGACAGCAGATAAAGACCTATATGGTCCATCCAGTCTGCCCAACAAGATATTCGGCTGTACCTATAGTAAGAAATATGATGGGAATCCTTTTTCATCTTTCAGGAAGAGGCTGCTGAAAAGCAAGTCTCAAGACACAAAACAAGCAACAAAGAAAAAAACTGCTGCAATCCCAATCCTTAAACCGTGTCAGGGATTTCAGTCTCGCTTCTCAGAAATAGCTCCCGGTACTCCTTAGTAGAAACATCTCTATATATAAAAGGCACCACCAACGTTCTAAATGAAGCCTCCAGCTGGAAGTGTGAAGGGCGAGAGATATCCGGTTTCCCCATGAGTGTCTGCCCCGCCCTCGCTCTCTCTGTAACACAAACAGTGAAGGAAAACACAGCAAAGCACGAAATCAAATCGCTCTCTCTGTAACAGTGAAGGACTCAGAGGGGGGAGGGGAGAGAGGGCAGAAGCCCTCACTATCTCTGTAACACAAACACAGCACAGCAGGAAACTTAACCCTGAAGGACTCGACTCCGAGGGGGGAGGGGACAGAGAGCACAGGGGAAGGGAGAGAGGGCAGAGGGCAGGGAGTGGGACACACACACTCCCACATGCACACAGAAGAAAACCTTGCTAGCCCCCGTTTCATTTGCTAGTTTCTGCTATAAAGCACAGTACTTGGCTGTTTGTTTTTTTCTATTATGCAACGCAAAAAGGAAGGCACACTTCACCCTTCCCTCCCCCAGTAAAGTTCTTTGAGAAACAGTTTGTTTAAATTTTTCTTCTGCAGGGCTTGAAAACTCCAAGGGAACTTTAAATGTCTCTCTCCTCAGAGCATAGCCCTATTCCCAAGACAAGCCCAAAGCACAGCTACTGCTTATCAGTTAAAGTTCATCTCCCAGTTCAAAAGAGTTAATGGCTTTTCACACTGTTTACTGACAGCCACAGCATACTGTAATGCTGGACTCCTTCCACCTCCCTCATTACCGGTTATAGCTGACACCGGTCCTCCCACTGGGACTGTGTGAAAGAAAAATGCAGAGTTCATCCAGTCACTGAAACTCCCAGCAGTTGGTTTCATTCACTCTCCGGATATACTTCCATTCTCTCAGTGGTGTTCCTAGGGGAGCTGGCACCCGGGGCGGATTGCCGATGCACCCCGCCCCCCGGGTGCAGCGCCCCCCCCCCCCCCCGATGCAGCGCGGCCCCCCACGGTGAAAGGACACCCCATAAAGGACCCCCCCTCGCTGGGTGCACACCGCCGAGGGGGTGCCGCGCGCCTGTCCTCCGTTGTTCCACGCTTCTTCTCTGCCCCAGAACAGGAAGTAACCTGTTCCAGGGCAGAGAAGAAGCATGGAACAATGGAGGACAGGCACGCGCGGCACCCCCCCCGGCGGCGTGCACCCGGGGCGGACCGCACCCACCCCCCCACCCCCCCACCCCCAGGAACGCCACTGCATTCTCTCCTCCTCTTCAGGAATCCTGATGTCTGGGGCAGTTTGAGACACTCCCTGATCAACCCACTCCATTCCTAGTTCCTCCTTCTTATTAGCCCATGGGGGCCTCTCTCCCCCTCCCAGCTGCAGCTCCTGTCCATGTTATACTGCCTAATCAGCCAGGGAACATATACATACATAGTAACATAGTAGATGACGGCAGAAAAAGACCTGCATGGTCCATCCAGTCTGCCCAACAAGATAAACTCATATGTGTATACCTTACCTTGATTTGTACCTGCCTTTTTCAGGGCACAGACCGTACAAGTCTGCCCAGCAGTATTTCCCGCCTCCCAACCACCAGTCCCGCCTCCCATCACTGGCTCTGGCAGACCGTATAAGTCTGCCCTCCACTATCCTCGCCTCCCAACCACCAACCTCTCTTCCCCCACCTGGGCTAATTTGAGATCCTGATCTGTCTGTAGGGGTTGCCTCTGAAATTGCCTGGGATCTGTCTGTCTGGGTCCTTCCCTTTCTCTAGCCTTGACAGGTTTTCCATCTCCTTCAAGAACCTATGATGTGGGCAGGGGTAACACAGGTTGGAACTTTCCCTGCTCTGCCTGTCAGCAGGTTTCTTCATGCTAAAGGATTGGTTTAATAGTAAGTTGCATTATGGCAATAAGACGTTATTTTTCAATTAATACAGGTTACTGTACTTGCTGACCTGAACACATATACCCTGGAGGAAAGGAGAAACAGGGGTGATATGATACAGACGTTCAAATATTTGAAAGGTATTAATCCGCAAACGAACCTTTTCCGGAGATACGAAGGCGGTAGAACGAGAGGACATGAAATGAGATTGAAGGGGGGCAGACTCAAGAAAAATGTCAGGAAGTATTTCTTCACGGAGAGAGTGGTGGATGCTTGGAATGCCCTCCCGCGGGAGGTGGTGGAGATGAAATCAGTAACGGAATTCAAACATGCATGGGATAAACATAAAGGAATCCTGTTCAGAAGAAATGGATCCTCAGGAACTTAGCCGAGATTGGATAACAGAGCCGGCAGTGGGAGGCAGGGCTGGTGGTTGGGAGGCGGGGATAGTGCTGGGCAGACTTATACGGTCTGTGCCCTGAAAAAACAGGTACAAATCAAGGTAAGGTATACACAAAAAAGTGGCACATTTCTTGGGCAGACAGGATGAACCGTGCAGGTCTTTTTCTGCCGTCATCTACTATGTTACTATGTTACTGGTAATAATGTATTATTTGCCAATGATACATAAACATTTTGATCTTAATGCATGTTAAATAATATTGAGCTGTGAAACATGGGAATACATGCAAAGCAGCTCCTGATGCAAAGTGAATAACATTTGCAAGCTGCACTTCAGGTTTCATTTGATATATTGCACTTCAGTTCCTTTGGGAACACCGACCTGGTTAATGCATGAGCCGATGCTCCCGGGGGAGGCTCACAAAGGGGCCCATGATTTGTCCTGCAATAAATATTCCTGAGGTAAAATAAGCATTTAGGGCCAGATTCTATATATGGCACTTTAAAAATCTGCACAGTAAACATTTCTGCCTAAGCATATTCTATAAGTGACACCTAGATTTAGGTGCGGTATATAGAAAACTAGTGGAACCATGCCCGTTTCCTCAACAATGAAACAGGCCCTAGGAAAGCTGTCATGTAAGCTTCTTTTTCTCTTTCTCCTGCCCTCCCCTCCATGTCCAGCAATTCTTCCCTCCCCTCCCCTCCATGTCCAGCGATTCTCCTCTTCCCTGCCTTCCCATCCATGTCCCGTGATTCTCTCCTCTACTGTCCTCCCATCCCATCCATCAATTCTCCTCTGCCCTGCCCTGCCCTCCCCTTCCCTTCCTCCCTCCCTCCCCTCGATGTCCTGCGATTCTCTCCTCCCCCCGATTTGTACCTGAAAGTTTTCTGGCTGGCTGACGCTGGCTTCCTTTGCATTCGTAACAGCCCTCCTGACGTCAGCTCGCCTCCAGCGTCCCCTTCCCTCTCACTGTTCTGCCCTCTGACGTCATTACGTCTTGACGCGAGGGCGGGACAGTGAGGGAGAATGGAACGCTGGAGGCTGGCTGACATCAGGAGATGTTACGAACCCAGGCAGCCATGGAACGTTGGAGGTGCAAATTATTATATAGAAAATGCTTAGTTGATATGCCAGCGCTTAAAACTACGCGCCTCCATTTACACCATTGAAAACATGGCGTAAATCCCGGTGTGTAGATTTCCGTGCACTAGGCGATATTCTATAAAAATGTGCATACATTTTGGAACACCCACAAAATGCCTATTTCCCAGCCCATGACCACGCTCCTTTTGAACTGTGTGCTTTAGAATTTAGGTGCAGTTCATTACAGAATCTGCTTAGCACGTATATTCTAATTATTGCCAATTAATGCTCATTATTATTTGTTAAGAGCTGTTAATTATGGTGATCGGCTTGTTAAGCCAATTAAGTTACACACTTTGTTATAGAATATGCTTAGATTTCGGTGCAAATCTCCAGGCATGCTATATAGAATCCGGCAGTTATTGTGGGTTGGAAAATGGGGCCTAAAATTGTAGCCCTGTTGCCCAAACTAGCTGCTATAGATCCGACTTTTCACTATGTTTTTTTTTTGTTGTTGCATTTGTACCCCGCGCTTTCCCACTCATGGCAGGCTCAATGTGGCTTACATGGGGCAATGGAGGGCTAAGTGACTTGCCCAGAGTCACAAGGAGCTGCCTGTGCCTGAAGTGGGAATCAAACTCAGTTCCTCAGGACCAAAGTCCACCACCCTAACCACTAGGCCACTCCTCCACTGTTGCTACTATTTGAGATTCTACATGGAATGTTGCTATTCCACTAGCAACATTCCATGTAGAAGCCTGCCCTTGCAGATCACCAATGTAGCCGCGCAGGCTTCTGCTTCTGTGAGTCTGACGTCCTGCACGTACGTGCAGGACGTCAGACTCACAGAAACAGAAGCCTGCACAGCCTTCTACATGGAATGTTGCTAGTGGAATAGCAACATTCCATGTAGAATCTCCAATAGTATCTATTTTATTTTTGTTACATTTGTACCCTGTGCTTTCCCACTCATGGCAGGCTCAATGCGGCTTACATGGGGCAATGGAGGGCTAAGTGACTTGCCCAGGGTCACAAAGAGCTGCCTGTGCCGGGAACCAAACTCAGTTCCTCAGGACCAAAGTCCACCACCCTAACCACTAGGCCACTCCTCCACTCCTGAAATCTGTACCACAGAAACTGTGTAGAGAGGATGTGAGAAAGAAGAGGCTGCCGCTGGTTCAAAAAGTGAACAGATGGAACTACCAGAAAATAGGGATTAGTACTATCCAGTGGTGATTTTTTTGCCAGATTGCTGATTTGCAACCTTTTGAACTTGCTTCCTTTCTTTGGTTGATGCTAAACTAGAAGTTGGAAGCCACCACTGGTCCTGACCCTGTATTTTTTATTTTTGTCAGAATATTATCACTGTTACTATGGTCAGCAAAGCTCAAAGGATGGAAAACAAAAGGGGAATGCAAGGAAATGGGGAACTGTCACAGTTTGTAACCTTGCACATTAGTATACCCAGTGGTGTTCCTAGGGGCGCTGACACCCCCCCCGGAACAGCGCGATCCCCCCCGGCGAAATAACTCCCCGGGTGCAGCGCGACCCCCCCGGCGAAAGAACCCCCCCCCCCGGGTGCACGCGCCTGTCGGCTCTTCGTTTCCGTGCTCCCTCTGCCCCGGAACAGGAAGTAACGAAGAGCTGACAGGCGCGTGGCACCCCCCCCAGCGGCGTGCACCCGGGGCGGACCGCCACCACCGCCCCCCCCTTGGTACGCCACTGAGTATACCTGGAAACTTTTGAGTTCTGAGTTAGCCTGAGATTGGAATGAAGTAGCAGGGAGAGGGAGGGGGAAGGAGGGGTTGCACGTGTCAACTTTTTCTTTCCACCCCCCCTCAGTTCATCTCTGTTTCTCTTTCTCCAACTCTTTTCTCTCCTTTTCACTCTTCTCCCATCAAAGTTGACCCCAAGCACTCTCCAATTACCTCCTATAACCCTGATTCTTCCTTTTCCCTCTGTCCCTCTCTCCAAGTCTGACCCCAGCCCTCTCCCTCCTCCCTAGGCCTGACAGCAGTATTCACCATCATGCAGTCCAATCCAATTATATTGACTAGGGTTACCATACGTCTGGATTTACCCGGGCATGTCCTCTTTTTGAGGACATGTCCGGGCGTGCAAATCCAAATTGTTGCCAATTAATGCCAATAATTGATTGTTACAACTCAATTATTGGCGCTAATTGGCTTGTTACTGAATTAAATTGCACATTCAAATTGGGCACACGCCCAAATTCATGTGTGCAACTATGGGCACCATTTATAGAATCTGGGGGAAAATGATTTACATCATTGTAACTAGCTGTGTATAACGGGCCCAGATGGCAGTGTTTGGAGGAGGAGTAGCCTAGTGGTCAGAGCACCAGCCTTGACATCCAGAGGTGCTCAGTTCATATCCCACTGCTGCTCCTTGTGACCTTGGGCAAGACATTTAACCCTCCATTGCCTCAGGTACAAACTTAGATTGTGAGCCCTCCTGGGACAGAGAAATATCCAGCGTACCTGAATGTAACTCACCTTGAGCTACTACTGAAAAGGTGTGAGCAAAATCTAAGGGGTCTTTTTACTAAGGTTCACTGAAAAATGGCCTGCGGTAGTGTAGACATGTGTTTTGGGCGCGTGCAGAATTATTTTTCAGCGCACCTACAAAAAATTCCTTTAAAAATTTTTTGCCGAAAATGGACGTGCAGCAAAATGAAAATTGCCGCTCGTGCATTATGAGTCTGAGAACTTACCGCCAACCATTGACCTAGTCTCACACGGTAACCGGGCGGTAATGACCTATGTGTGTCAAATGCCACTTGGTGTGCATCCGATAAGCACGTGCAAAAATAAAAATTAGTTTTTGGACACGCCAAATATGAAATTACCACAAGAGCCATGCGGTATCCAGGTGGTAATTCCATTCTGGCATGCGTTAGGCGTGTGTAGGTGCTTATGCGGCTTAGTAAAGGGCCCCTAAATAAATAGGAGGGTTGAGCAGGTTTCAGCACTATGAGGGTCATTTTAGAACTGGGCGTCTCTATTTAGCCCCCCCCCCCCCCCCCCAGTTCTGTGCGACAGGAGCCTATTTTATGCAGAAACCAAGGCATCTAACTTCTATCATAAAATACAAGCGTAACCTGGTCTAGGCACCCCCATTTACGGCAGCTTAGTCTGAGTGCCAGTGGCGTACCTAGCTTGTTCGCCACCCGGGGCAGGTCGCTGAAGAGCCCTAACTTCTTTAACCTTTCCTCATACGAGAGCAGTTCTGTCCCCTCTCTCATTTTGGTCGCTCATCTTTGAAATACGTTATCTGTTGCATAGTTACCAAGTGTCATGCCTACTTCATTCCTCTCAGCAGAGGTTGCTAAATATTCCAACAGTAGCAGATGTTCAAAAAATGTGCATCCGTTCAAGTTTGTTTTCAGCACAAGGGCCTCACCATTTTGACATTCTGCAAGAAATTGAAAGCTCATTTTACTATGGCCTTCTGCTGAGATGTTTCATAGAATATTCATTTGCTTTAATGTATTGTATTGAAGTGTTATGTTAATTTATTGTGTATGTATGATTGTAATACAAAATCTCAAACTGATCAAAAGGCTGCTTGCAAAATGTTGATATTACTACTACTATAAATCACTTCTATAGCGCTACCAGTCGTACGCAGCCCTTTACAATTGAACATGAAGAAGAAAGACAGTCCCTGCTCAAAAGAGCTTACAATCTAAATCAGAACAAACAGACAGGACCAAAAAGGATAAGGGAAGGAAAGACAGAAGGACACATAAGGAAGATAAAAGTGACAAGTCAGGAGTTGAAAGCAGCATCAAACAGGTAGGCCTTTAGCCCGGATTTGAAGGCAGCCAGGGATGGAGCTAGACGTAATGGCTCAGGAAGCCTGTTCCAGGCATAAGGTGCGGCGAGACAGAAGGAGCGGAGTCTGGAGTTAGCGATGGAGGAGAAGGGTGCAACTAAGAGAGATTTGCCTAGCGAACGGAGTTCTAGGGAAGGAGTGTAGGGATACACTTATCTTGTCTGTTCTCCAGCTTGCGCGTTAATTCCAACGGTCCCATTTCATTGTCTTCATCAGGGAACCATGCTGCAAGTTCTTGATAATCAGTAACAATCACCGGAGAAGTTGTCTGCACACTGGGTTTAAGTGAAATGTTTAACCCAGCAACTGTTGAATGTATTATGTATAAGCCGAAATGAGCAGCAAACAATTTAAAAAAACAACAAAATAAAAAAAGCCATAACAATATTGCAACAAAAGAATTATTGTCTATGCAGGGGTTTTTTAGTTGATGATGACTTTTCTGTATGTCCTCCCGAGAATTACACAGGAGGCATCAGTATTTGAGACTTTTCCCCTGTATGATTGTAAACCACCCAGAAGTATAAAAATAGGTGGATACAAATCTAATGAATGATCTTCATTCTTACTTCTTCTATTACTCCGATAATACTCAACTACTTATTTCTCTCCACCAATACTTTGTAATCCCAATTACTGTGCAAGCCGCATTGAACCTGCTTTGAGTGGGAGGGCGCGGGGTACAAATGCAGTGGTGTCGCGAGGGCAGCTGACACCCGGGGCGGCTCGCCGCTGCGCACCCCCCCCTGGGTGCAGCGCGACGCACCCTCCCCCCTCCGTAGCGCAACACCCGCCCGCGAGAACATACCTGGAAGGCGGTAGAGGGGAGGGTGGGCGGGCCAACCCGCCGAGAGCACGCCGCTGGGAGGGTGTCGGCGCCTCGCTGGTTCCTTGCTCGCTCTGCCCTGGAACAGGAAGTAACCTGTTCTGGGGCAGAGAGAGCAAGGAACCAGCGAGGCGCCGACACCCCCCAGCGGCGTGCACCCGGGGCGGACCCCCCCCTTCCTACGCCACTGTACAAATGTAATAAATAAATGCATACAGGGTAGGGAATTTTCAGACAAGCCTTTTCACCCAGTCAAGCAGTCATTTACATAAGTATATGGCTTTTGAAAATTTCCCCCAAAGGAGTTTAAATTCTGCGGCCTTCCTTTTGTTTGCCTACTGTGTTCCTAAGAAGAGAAGGTTGTTATTTCCTTGGCAATCTAGAATCAACAACAATAATAGCTAATGAAAGTCACTTATCTTTTAAGTATAGTAAATTGAATGTAATTCCTGCTGCTGCATTTCATGTTGAAAGACTGATAGAATATCAAATTCCTAGCATTGTTTAAAAGAAGGGAAAAATGCTTTTGCCTCTCCTGTAATGAAAACAGAATGAATGGTTTAATCATGGCAAAACAATCAAACAAATAGTACCCTGCACCATGTATTAAGCTATGAGTTCCAGTGATTGGGATAAATTGCCATTCAGAAGAATGAGGATGCAGCAGCATACAAAAAAAAAAAATGTAAATGAAAAAAATACTTTAATGAAAATGACATTGTCTCAGTAACAGCAGACTTAAAATCTTCTGCTATGTCAGATCGAATTAGTTACTTACATAAGGTCCACCTCCCAAGCACGGAGTAAAATTCTCCCACGACGCAAAAGAAATTCAAGGGATCGCAAACGGATATTTAAGTTTTTGACTTCTTACAGTGGATGCAACAAGGAGAATTCATGGTTAGACAATGAGTTAAGTAAACGACAGTGGGAAGATGGAGATGGCTTGAGAAAAACTCGGAGCGCAGATGGTTTATAAAACATCGAAGCACTTTATTTCTTGCAATGACATATAACGCCCGACACGGCAACATGTTTCGGCACTAAGTGCCTGCCTCAGGGGTCAGGTATTGTTACTGTGTCTGGAACAGTATGTAAGAGACGTGATGGGAAGTGGTTAGGGTGGTGGACTTTGGTCCTGGGGAACTGAGGAACCGAGTTCGATTCCCACTTCAGGCACAGGCAGCTCCTTCTGACTCTGGGCAAGTCACTTAACCCTCCATTGCCCCATGTAAGCCGCATTTAGCCTGCCATGAATGGGAAAGTGCAGGGTACAAATGTAACAAAAATAAATACTATTGGAGATTGTTCTACATGGAATGTTGCTACTATTGAGATTCTGTTGCTACTATTGGAGATTCTACATGGAATGTTGCTATTCCACTAGCAACATTCCATGTAGAAGCCTGCGCGGCCACATTGGTGATCTGCAAGGGCCGACTTCTACATGGAATGTTGCTAGTGGAACAGCAACATTCCATGTAGAATCTCAAATAGTAGCAACAGTGGAGGAGTGGCCTAGTGGTTAGGGTGGTGGACTTCGGTCCTGAGGAACTGAGTTTGATTCCCACTTCAGGCACAGTCAGCTCCTTGTGACTCTGGGCAAGTCACTTAACCCTCCGTTGCCCCATGTAAGCCGCATTGAGCCTGCCATGAGTGGGAAAGTGCAGGGTACAAATGTAACAAAAATAAAATAGATACTATTGGAGATTCTACATGGAATGTTGCTACTATTGAGATTCTGTTGCTACTATTGGAGATTCTATGTGGAATGTTGCTATTCCACTAGCAACATTCCATGTAGAAGGCTGCGCAGGCTTCTGTTTCTGTGCAGGACGTCAGACTCTCAGAAGCAGAAGCCTGCGCGGCCACATTGGTGATCTGCAAGGGCCGACTTCTACATGGAATGTTGCTAGTGGAATAGCAACACTCCATGTAGAATCTCAAATAGTAGCAACAGTGGAGGAGTGGCCTAGTGGTTAGGGTGGTGGACTTTGGTCCTGGGGAACTGAGGAACCGAGTTCGATTCCCACTTCAGGCACAAGCAGCTCCTTGTGACTCTGGGCAAGTCACTTAACCCTCCGTTGCCCCATGTAAGCCGCATTGAGCCTGCCATGAATGGGAAAGCGCGGGGTACAAATGTAACAACAAAAAAAATCACTGCTATGAATCGTCACTTCAATGGACATGTAATCAGTATAGTATCTACACTGTAGTTTGCCTGAGATGCATCGTTCAACCAAGTTTCTTTTTTAAAGCTACAGTCTACATGGGCTTTTTTTTTTGGTTTGTTTTCTTCTCTTCTTTACACAATGATTTATACTGAAACACCATTCAGGATTCAGGTTGCCTTTTATTTAATAGAAATGAAGAGTATATACAATACACCTGGACTCTGCAAGTTAAGCCCTGGGTGTAAGAACAATTCTGTGTGAGAGAACGGGGAAAGTCTCTGCTTCTTGAGAACAGGCCTAAGACAGGGCTTTTACTTGATATAACCAAAAAATGTTTTTTTTTTTCTCTAGAAGGGCAAATGAAGCAAAAACCTGAATAGCAACTACCGTAAAAGCAGATTAGAGAGAAGAAAAAATATGTTTGCAATGCCCTAAAAGCAATATTCAGAATTGTGCAGTAGGAGAAAACTATTACACACAGTTCATGAATGGGTAAGGGCAGTGGCGTACCAAGGGGGGGCGGTGGGGGCGGTCTGCCCCGGGTGCACACCGCTGGGGGGTGCCACGGCACGCGCCTGTTCCGAGTTCGCTAAACGTCTTTGCTCGTTCGCTGTTCCAGGGTAGAGGGAGCTGCAGCGAACGAGCAAAGAAGTTTAGCGAACTCGGAGCAGGCGCGCGCTGCGGCACCCCCCCCCCCCCAGCGGCGTGCACCCGGGGGGGAGGGTGTCATTTCGCCGGAGGGGGGAAGGTGTCATTTAGTGGGGGGGGGCGCGCTGCACCCAGGGGGGGCACATCGGCGCTCCGCCCCGGGTGCCATCCAGGCAAGGAACGCCACTGGGTAAGGGTAATCCATTTGATATGCCAAAGCAGTTTACACATTATCTGGCAGATTCTATGTATTGCGCCTAGCATTCCGTGCCTAAACCTAAGCGTATTCTATGACAATGCGCGTAACTTAATTGCTTAACAAGCCAATCAGCATTGTTAACAGCACTTAACAGGCAATAATATGCACTAATTGGCAGTAATTAGAATTCACGCACATCACTCACTAAGCATATGCTGTAATGAACTGCGCCCAAATTCTAAAGCACGCAGCTCAAAAGGAGCATGGCTACGAGTGGGGAATTGAGCATTTCGTGGCCATTCCCAAATTTACGTGTGTTGTTATAGACTATGGTCCAGTCTACGTAAATCTAGGTGCACGGATTTACACCACATCTTCGTTGATGTAAATGGACGTGCGTAGTTTTAGGGGCTAGGATATCAACTAATCGTATTCTATATACCGCACCTAAATCTTGTGGTATACTCTTAGGCGAAAAATGATTTCCATGCAGATTTTCCAGGTGCCATATATAGAATCTCGCCCTATATACAGGTAATTTTTTTGTCCCTAGTTGGCTCACAGTCTAAGCTTTTTGTTCCAAGGCCGATGAAGGGCTACGTGACTTGCCCAGGGTCACAAGAAGCTCCAGTGGGAATCAAACCCAATTCTCGCTGCACTTACCGTTAGGCTACTCCATTAACGAGCCGACTTCCTCCCACAGTTTTGTACACATTCATTTACCAAGATAAGTAAATAAGTACATAAGTAATGCCATACTGGGAAAAGACCAAGGGTCCATCGAGCCCAGTATCCTGTCCACGACAGCGGCCAATCCAGGCCAAGGGCACCTGGCAAGCTTCCCAATGTACAAACATTCTATACCTGTTATTCCTGGAATTTTGGATTTTTCCAAGTCCGTTTAGTAGCGGTTTATGGACTTGTCCTTTAGGAAACTGTCCAACCCCTTTTTAAACTCTGCTAAGCTAACCGCCTTCACCACATTCTCCGGCAACGAATTCCAGAGTTTAATTACACGTTGGGTGAAGAAAAATTTTCTCCGATTTGTTTTAAATTTACTACACTGTAGTTTCATCGCATGCCCCCTAGTCCTAGTATTTTTGGAAAGCGTGAACAGACACTTCACATCCACCTGTTCCACTCCACTCATTATTTTATATACTTCTATCATGTCTCCCCTCAGCCGTCTCTTCTCCAAGCTGAATAGCCCTAGCCTCCTTAGTCTTTCTTCATAGGGAAGTCGTCCCATCCCCGCTATCATTTTAGTCACCCTTCGCTGCACCTTTCCAATTCTACTATATCTTTCTTGAGATGCGGCGACCAGAATTGAACACAGTACTCAAGGTGCGGTCGCACCATGGAGCGATACAACGGCATTATAACATCCTCACACCTGTTTTCCATACCTTTCCTAATAATACCCAACATTCTATTCGCTTTCTTAGCCGCAGCAGCACACTGAGCAGAAGGTTTCAGTGTGTTATCGACGACGACACCCAGATCCCTTTCTTGGTCCGTAACTCCTAACGTGGAACCTTGCATGACGTAGCTATAATTCGGGTTCTTTTTTCCCACATGCATCACCTTGCACTTGCTCACATTAAACGTCATCTGCCATTTAGCCACCCAGTCTCCCAGTCTCGTAGGGTCCTCTTGTAATTTTTCACAATCCTGTCGCGAGTTAACGACTTTGAATAACTTTGTGCCATCAGCAAATTTAATTACCTCGCTAGTTACTCCCATCTCTAAATCATTTATAAATATATTAAAAAGCAGCGGTCCTAGCACAGACCCCTGAGGAACACCACTAACTACCCTTCTCCATTGTGAATACTGCCCATTTAACCCCACTCTCTGTTTCCTATCTTTCAACCAGTTTTTAATCCACAATAGGATTAAAAACTTATAAATACTTATAAATATGCCTTTTATTCACCTCCAGCAATGATCAGACTCAGATAGCTTTACTTCTGCTAGAGGCTTTCATAACTACACCTGGAGCGCAGAGGTATCCGTAGAGCTGTCGTTATAATCTATGAGTGTTTCAAGCAACATAAATCTCCATTCCTGTTTCCTCCAACAGCAGCAGAGCGCTCCATTTCAGTACTTTCATGCTGTCTTCTTTCCAGGACAGCAATTCCTCTCTGTCTTGTGTCAAAACAGTACATCAAGCAGCGGCAGAGAGCATCAAGCTCCTTATTGCACAGACCATAAACCTGACAAACAACCCAAAATATTTATAGTCACAAAATACACTTCAAGAACATTGTCAAAGAGGGGAAAAAACATCTGCCCTGCATCGGTACACATTTTGAGAACCCTGGCTACGGAGCACTTCTTAGTTATCCTTCACATCTGAAGAGCGTTCTCAGGGCCTGCACTAGACTTCCTGAGTCAGTATGGCAAGCTCCATCTCTAGCCGTCTTCAAATCTAGGCTAAAACCCCACCTTTTTTTTAGGCTGCTTTTAACTCTTTACCCCCTTTTCACCTGTTCAATACCCATGTTTGTTTTAAACATTCCCACAATAAATAATTCCCTAATCCAGGAGTGTAGCCAGCTGGCAAATTTAGGGTGGGCCTGAGCCCAAAGAAGGTGGCACCGAAAACTTATCTCTTCCCTGCCCTCCTCAGCCCCTCTCCAGTGCTCTCCCTGCCCTCCTTCTCTTCCTCCGGTGCTCTCCTGCTCTCCTCAGCCCCCCTCTGGTTCTCTCCTCCCCCCAATAAAACCAAAAGAAATACTTGAGCTGGCAGGGGATCCACAACACTTACACCGGGGCCAGCCTCTGGTTTAAATCTTTTTTTACCTCCGTCGAAGTGGCCGCGTCATTGAAAGCCCTGCCCGTCAAGCCTTCCCTTCGTGAGTTCATTCCCTCAGAGTCCCGCCCTCGCGGAAAAAGGAAATGACGTCAGAAGGCGGGACTCTGAGGGAACGAACTCACGAAGGGAAGGCTTGACGGGCATGGCTTTCGATGACGCGGCCGCTTCGACAGAGGTAAAAAAAGATTTAAACCCCGGGCGAGGGGATGTTGGGTGGGCGGGCATGGAGGGAAAGTGGCTGGGCCTGGGCCCGTCCAGGCCCGCCCGCGGCTACGCCCCTGCCCTAATCCCTTATTTGTCCTTTTTGTCTGACTTGAATAGATTGTAAGCTCTGTTGAGCAGGTATCATCTCATACGTGTTTAGTGTATTTTATTTATTTATTTATTTATTTATTACATTTGTACCCCGCGCTTTCCCACGTAATGCAGGCTCAATGCGGCTTACATAGCGAATTGAAATACAAAGTCATATCATAGAAATTTCAAAATATTATAAGTTGAGCTTGATAGTGTATGATTAGGATAAGAGAGGGTAGACAGGATATGATAGTATAATTTGGGAGAAAAGGGGTAAGGAGGGATAAGATAAAGGGGAGATGGAGAAGAGAAGGATGGGATGAGTAGAGGGGGAATGGGGAGGTGGGGTAAATAAAACCAATGATGAGGTTGTCATCAAAGTCAGAACAGAATTGGGAGTGGAGGTTGGTGAGATTAGGTTGGGGCATTAGGATAGGCTTGCTTAAAGAGATGAGCTTTCAGTGTACTGCACTGTGTGTGTCTAGTAGTGTTACAGAAATGATAAATAGTAGTCGCATGAGCAAAAAGGGAGTGGGAACTGAACTAGGCTCTTCAAGGACAGACTGGAAACAGTCAAATTCCAGAAATTCAGTTTATTGAAGACTCTACAAGGTACCCTGCAGGGCCGTGCCTAGGGTCTCTGGTGCCCCCCTGCAGACTATCGGTTGGCGCCCCCCCCCCCCCCCAGCACAGTAGGAACAGAAGGGAGCAGGCAAGTAAGCCGGACCTCAGGAAAAAATAGTACTGTATGTATCCCTCATTGATAAGTCTCTGACTCTAAAGTTTAGCAATTTCATTAAAGCAAAATGTATTTTCACATATCACATCCTATCCAAGGAGAATGTTTTATATATGTCACCCGTCTGTGGTAAAACTTCACACAGTATCAAAATACCTCTAATATGTAGTCGTGCTAGCCAAGGAAACTAACTGTGCTCAGCTCACAAGAGACTCAGTGAACATAAAATAAAACTTCATCCTTAAAAGATAATATCGGATGAATGCATGAAGGTGAATATGAATTCCTGTGAATGGAATCAATTTGATTTACAATAAATCCAGATACTACTCCCTCATATATATAACAAAAAATTATTTAAGTGGAATGGAATTATTTGACTGTACTGGTAAACAGAAAGAAATACTCTATTGCATTCTAATCTCCTTTGCACCAAAGGATATAATTCAGATCAAACATTTATCTCTGATCAACTATCTCAGATCAAATATTTATTTCAGATCAAATATTAAGGTTTCCTTGCTTACAGTCACTTAAATCTACCTATATCGTTTATAGGATTTAAACACTCTTAAACTGAAATTCACCCTTTTCTATTCTTCATAAACTTCAAGTAATCCTGAAATATTCAGATCCTTTTTTCACTAGAGAAACTTCAATCGCCACCAATCTCTTTTCACTTATATTTTCTCATTTACCACAATCAGGCACTCTTTTATAACTTCAGTCAACAAACACAGGAAGTCACAGCTGGATGTCTCTCTTGGCAAAGGACAGCTCTCACTCTGTTCACTTCCCGGGCAGATTTCTTAACAGAAGCTGATCATCCAATCAGAGAGCTCTATTTGAATGCAGATTAACATACAGACACTCATGGGAATGTTTAGTGAAAAACACCGGACTAATTTGCATATGATTTAAACAAATCTGAGCATATGACAACCAAGTACAGACTCCCAGCACCTGAATTCTGCAATTAGATTTAAGGCAAATACTTTTAAAACTTATTTTTAGCACTTTTAAAATTTCAGGTTCTCTTTAATTTGAATGCTGTTTCAAGCTCTGAAACTCACCCTGACTGAGGAGCTAGCCCCAAACTGAAGCATAAATAGCAATCTGGTTGAAGAGCGTGCCTGCCTCAATTAATACTGCTCCTTTGCATGAAAAGGGGAGGGCAGCGGAGAATCACAAGTTCAGGTGAAAGATTTTGCAAGTGAGCAGACGGACGGACGGCAGGGCAGTGGCGCCCCTCGAAGGCAAGCGCCCCCCTGCGGCGCTTACCTCGCTCACTGCATCAGCACGGCCCTGGTACCCTGAAGTGTCTTCCTCAGGAGTCTTATTACTTTGTCTCAGGGAGCTACTTGACAAAGCTTGCCGGATAGTCACGACAATAAATGTAGCGACTAATTCTTCACCACTACCCAAAGGTCTTTTTCAAGACCAGAACGTTTATTGTCAAGTGACTCTATTCGGCAAGTATTGTTTTATTTTATGTTTGACTACTGTAAACTCCTTTAGTACTATGCGCATATACTATGGTATAATCTAATATAATTTGCTATGTGAACGTTCTAAAGTGTCTCACTGAGATTGTAACCACCTGCTGACGTCACTGGCCAGCAGCAGAACCCTGCTTTACTGACGTCAGCAGGGGGTTACGATCCCAGTGAGAGACGCGCATTGAAGCACAGCAGGAGCTGGCAGATACATCCCTACGTGCACGTCGTCCCCCCCTCCAAAATCGCCAACCCCCTCTGCTACCCTCCTACTACTATTACTACTATTTAGCATTTCTATAGCGCTACAAGGCGTACGCAGCGCTGCACAAACATAGAAGAAAGACATCCCTGCTCAAAGAGCTTACAATCTAATATGTAATTTATCTTTAAAATCAAGCATGATACCAGAAAATTAAAAATTGGCATTACATTGGCAACCCTCCAAAAAGGGTTCCAGAGGTGATCTGGGAAATTATAGACTAGTGAGCCTGATGTCGGTGCTGGGCAAAATGGTAGGGACTATTATAAAGAACAAAATTACAGAGCATAAGCATGGATTAATGAGACAAAGTCAACATGTATTTAGTCAAGGGAAATCTTACCTCACCAATCTACTATACTTCTTTGAAGGGGTGAATAAACATGTAGATAAAGGTGAGACAGTTGATATTGAGTATCTGGATCTTCAAAAGGCATTTGACAAAGTACCTCATGAAGGACTCCTTAGGAAATTAGAGTCAAGGGATAGGAGGTAATGTTCTATTGTGGATTAAAATCTGGTTTAAAGACAGAATACAGAGAGTATTCCCTCCCCCCTCTTCCCGGGGTCCTGGCGGCAGCAGTGAAGAGCCTCGCGAGTCTGCTGCCTTCCCTTCTCTTCGCTCTCAGCTCTGACTCTGGTCCCGCCCTTGTGGAAACAGGAAATGAGGGCCGGATCAGAGTCAGAGCTGAGAGCGAAGAGAAGGGAAGGCAGCAGATTCGCGAGGCTCTTCACTGCTGCTGCCGGGACCCCGGTAAGAGGGGGGGAGGGGAGGGTAGCAGAGGGGGGTTGGCGATTTTGGCGGGAGGGGCGATGTGCACGTAGGGGGATGGGCGGGTCAAGTGTCGGGGAGGGGAGGGCCGCGGGTGGAGGCATCGCAAGGACATGTGTGTGAGACAGAGAGGAGGGGGGACTGGAACTCGGGGGAGGGACAGAAGGAAGGAGAGAGAGGGAGGGCCTGGAAATCAGAAGGGAAGAAAGGGGGCCGTGGGACTTGGAGGGGACAGAGGGAGAGAGCGAGGGAGAGAGGGAGGGAGGGATAACCTTGCTAGCGCCCGTTTCATTTCATACCGAAATGGGCCTTTTTTACTAGTAATTGAATAAATCATATGAGATCAAATCAATAGGTATTGCAACATGTCACCTTGATATTAAGTCGCGCTAATGCGAATCCAAATAGGTACACTGGGAATAATTGAACTGTGAGGGCACTTTGCCTAGGTTATGTTTCTATTTTCACTTTTAGCTCTCTACAAGGCCTCTTTGTCTTGCCCTATTGTTTCAGTGGTTTTCCGTTACCACTGATTAATGCGTTGTAGTGTTCTTTCTGAATGTTAATTGTGTCAAAATTGATGGTGGAATAACTGTTTGCAAGCTAAAAGGCAACTTCATCTCTTTATCCATGGACAGTTTTTGAGTGGGTTGCAGAGATAATAGTACCCTGAGAACACTTGATTGGGTTGTAAAAGTATCGCCCTCATAAAAATGGCTTGAGCTTAAATTACTGTATGTGTGGTATAGAACTGCTTTTGAAACCTGAAAATAGCACAGTTTAGTGTTACACTACTGTTATAAGTGGGTTTAACAAGCATAAAAATCCTATATTATGAGACATAAAGCTCACATTCAAACATGCGTGGGATAAACACAAAGGAATCCTGTTTAGAAGGAATGGATCTATGGAATCTTAGCGGAGATTGGGTGGCGACGCTGGTATTTGGAGAATAAAACCGGTGCAGGGTGGACTTCTACACTCCGTGCCCTGATCGTGACTGAATAGATATGAAGGGGCTGGAGTGTAAATTTTAAGGGGCTTCAACGTTAGCTTCAGAACTTTTAGTACAGGAACAGTGCTGGGCAGACTTCTACGGTCTGTGCCCTGAGAAAGGCAGGGACAAATCCAACTCGGGTATACATATAAAGTATTACATACCATATAAAATGAGTTTATCTTGTTAGGTGGACTGGATGGACCGTTCAGGTCTTTATCTGCCGTCATTTACTATGTTACTATCGTTACTATTGGGCTCATTTTTGAAAGAGAAGGACGTCCATCTTTCAACATAAATCGGAAGATGGACGTCCTTCTCCCAGGGACGTCCAAATCGGTATAATCGAAACCCGATTTAGGACGTCCAAAGTTCTAGGGGGCGTGTTGGAGGCGTAGCGAAGGTGAGACTTGGGCATGCATAACACTTGGATGTCTTTGACCCATAATCAAAAAAAAAAAAGCAAGGATGTCCCTGACGTACACTTGGATGTTTTCACCCGGACGTGGTTTTCTTACGACTAAGGCACAAAAAGGTGCCCAAAATGACCAGATGACCACTGGAGGGAATCGGGGATGACCTCCCCTTACTCCCCCAGTGGTCACTAACCCCCTCTCACCCTCAAAAAACATCTTTCAAAATATTTTGTGCCAGCCTCTATGCCAGCCTCAGATATCATACTGAGGTCCATGACAGCAGGTCCCTGGATCAGGTTTAGTGGGTGCAGTGCATTTCAGACAGGACCCAGGCCCATCCCCCTACCTGTTACGTTTGTGGAGGAAACAGCGAGCCCTCCAAAACCCACCAGAAACCCACCAGAAACCCACTGTACCCACATCTAGGTGCCCCCTTCACCCGTAAGGGCTATGGTAGTGGTGTACAGTTGGGGGTAGTGGGTTTTGGGGTGGGTTTGGGGGGCTCAGCATACAAGGTAAGGGAGCTATGTTCCTGGGAGCAATGTATGAAGTGCCCCCTAGGGTGCCCGGTTGGTGTCCTGGCACGTCAGGGGGACCAGTGCACCACAAATGCTGGCTCCTCCGATCAAATGGCTTGCATTTGGTCGATTTGGACATGGACGTCTTTGGTTTTGAAAATTGCCGAAAATCAGAACTGTCCATGTCTAGGGACGTCCAAATCTAGGGACGGCACAGGCAGCTCCTTGTGACTCTGGGCAAGTCACTTAACCCTCCATTGCCTGCCGCATTGAGCCTGCCATGAGTGGGAAAGCGCGGGGTACAAATGTAACAAAACAAAAAAAAGAAAGATGGACGTATTCACTCTGCAGCTCCTCAGTACCTCTCCACTCGTACCTCTCCCTCCACTCTTCCCCAGAAACTCTGTTCACTGAGTAAATCTCTCTTATCTGCACCCTTCTCCTCCACCGCTAACTCCAGACTCCGTTCCTTTTATCTTGCTGCACCATATGCCTGGAATAGACTTCCTGAGCTGGTACGTCAAGCTCCATCTCTGTCCGTCTTCAAATCTAAGCTAAAAGCCCACCTTTTTGATGCTGCTTTTAACTCCTAACCCTTATTCACTTGTTCAGAACACTTATTTTATCATCATCACTTTAATATTCCCTTATCTCTTATTTGTCCTGTTTGTCTATCCTAATTAGATTGTAAGGTCTGTTGAGCATGGATTGTCTCTTTATGTCCAGTGTACAGTGCTGCGTAAGTCTAGTAGCGCTATAGAAATGATAAGTAGTAGTAGTAGTGGTAGTAGTAAAGAGAAAGTAAGAGGGATGTAAAGATCCTAGCCAGTGCATGACCTCTTAGAAGAGGGTCAATGGTAAGAGGATCTAAGTACTTGCTTGAGTGCTGGCTGCAAAGAGCACTGGATCAGATGATGAACCTGACTGGAGCAAGAACATACTGCGGAGGCAGCAGCAGGAGCAAAAAGCTCAGGGGGCTTCTGTCTATTATTCCTACAACTAATGTTGATAGCCAGATTTGTTGCTCATTGTAGTTGCCCAGTGAGAGGACCTGCTCTTTCAAGTTTCCAAGCAGAGAAGGAGCTGTATAAATAATATCCCCCAATTCTATGTACCTTTACTTGCTCTGTGTCACCAGGCTACAGATGTCTGAAGGGTTATAGGCTCCTAAGATGGTAGCAAGGAATACTTATCAAAGGTCTATGCTATCATTGTTCTATTGCCTGGGAAGCTTAGATTTACACTCTAGGGGCGAATCTATAACAGGTCATCTCCGTTTGGGCTAACGATGTAGCAGCGAAGCGAAAAGCTGGCCATCATTGACCCGAAGGCGCTGTACTCTATGTGTGAAGAGCCGTTGGGCTCCAGTTCAGCATATCAGCCAACTCTTTGATAAGCTTTTTTGAGCTTTTGGTTTTGTATGGCAAGATTTTGTTGATGTTTCTATGGCAGTAACATTTCCTTTTGTGAAGTTTCTGGAGAAATATATATATATCACGTAATTATAAAAATTGGAAGGTTTTTTTGCCGATGATGAATGAGTATGAGATCATTTTGATCCTTACAGCTCTGTGAATCAGTTTTGATCTTGAGCTTGTTGAGGCTTTTTCCTTCCGTTTTTCTTACACGTTTGTTATTTTTCAGTAACATAGTAACATAGTAGATGACGGCAGAAAAAGACCTTCACGGCCCATCCAGTCTGCCCAACAAGATAAACTCACATGTGCTACTTTTTGTGTATACCCTACTTTGATTTGTACCTGTGCTCTTCAGGGCACAGACCGTATAAGTCTGCCCAGCACTATCCCCGCCTCCCACCACCAGCTCTGGCACAGACCGTATAAGTCTGCCCAGCACTATCCCCGCCTCCCAACCACCAGCCCCGCCTCCCAACCACCGGTTCTGGCACAGACCATATAAGTCTGCCCAGCATTAGCCCCATCTCCCAACCACCAGCCCCGGCACAGACCGTATAAGTCTGCCCAGCACTATCCCCGCCTCCCAACCACCGGCTCTGGCACAGACCGTATAAGTCTGCCCAGCACTATCCCTGCCTCCCAACCACCAGCCCCGCCTCCCACCACCGGCTCTGGCACAGACCGTGTAAGTCTGCCCAGCACTATCCCTGCCTCCCACCACCGGCTCTGGCTCAGACCATATAAGTCTGCCCAGCACTATCCCTGCCTCCCACCACCGGCTCTGGCACAGACCGTATAAGTCTGCCCAGCACTATCCCTGCCTCCCAACCACCAGCCCCGCCTCCCAACCACCGGTTCTGGCACAGACTGTATAAGTCTGCCCAGCACTATCCCTGCCTCCCAACCACCAGCCCCGCCTCCCACCACCGGCTCTGGCACAGACCATATAAGTCTGCCCAGCATTAGCCCCGTCTCCCAACCACCAGCCCCGGCACAGACCGTATAAGTCTGCCCAGCACTATCCCCGCCTCCCACCACCGGCTCTGGCACAGACCGTATAAGTCTGCCCAGCATTAGCCCCGTCTCCCAACCACCAGCCCCGGCACAGATCGTATAAGTCTGCCCAGCACTATCCCCGCCTCCCAACCACCCAATCTCGGCTAAGCAATGAGTAAGAGGACAGGTGCGCTACTGTGGAGATTGTTAAGACTGTCAGAAAATAGCAAACAAGAAATTTGTTTTCAATCGCGTGCCCGCTCAGTTGGAAGCTGCAAAGGGCTGGAGTTTGGCGGGTTTCGTGTGTTCTTCAAATATCTTGGAGACAGAAGACGGCCTAGGATGTGATAATTGACAAGACAAAGTGGCATTGGCCTAACTAACTGAAACTCACAGAGGCTGCCAAAGGACGTAAAGATAATTGCAATCAGGAAAGAAGTGGCTGAGAAGCCAAGGACTGACCGTAAGAATATTGAATGAGTGGAGATTTGAGTGAATGTATTCTATAGTATCTGTTCTTTCGGTTTTCATATTAGATAAAGCAGTGGATGTGGAAAGACCAGGATGTGGATGATAAGATGCATGTTCAGGGGAGTGGGGGTAAGAGGCGGAAAGCGTCTAGAGGGGAAGGGTTTGGATGATATACATAGTAGAAGGGTGGGCAGCTCTAAGTCCAGAACATAATGGATTCGGGTGACCGAACGGGAGGGTGGGGGGTTGAATGGGGGAAGCGTTGCTCAGGGCATGTTTGGAAAATGGAACAGGGGAGAGAGGGCGGAAGGGACAGCGGAAGGTCTTAGTAGTGGATTTCTGGAATGGTTTTGCAGAAATTAGCACATGGACATTTTTCCGCTGCACTAAGGGCCTCTTTTACCAAGCTGCGGCAAAAGGGGGCCAGCGTTGGCATTGGCGCATGTTTTACACACCAGAACCTTGCCTCCCATCCCATGACTCTAATTTTCTCAGGAGTCTCTCATGAGGAACTTTGTCAAAAAGCTTTCTGAAAATCTAGATACCCTACATCAACCGGCTCACCTTTATCCACATGTTTATTCATGCCATCAAAGAAGTGAAGCAAATTGATGAGGCAAGACTTCCCTCGGCTGTCCCATTAAACCATGTTTATTTATGTGTTCTGTAATTTTAATTTTTATATAATAGTTTCCATCCAACGAGGTGGTCAGAGCCACACCTGCCACTCCGTGCAGATTATAGTCACTCATGCTTCAAACCTGGTTGGTAATTTCAAATTGATCTACTACTGAAAAAGGTGTGAGCAAAATCTAAATAAATAAATAAATATGATGCAGTCTTGGGACATTATCCACCTTATAATTGAAAGAGAAAAACGCCTAGATTTCGACCCAAATCGGGAGATAGACATTTATCTCACAAAAACGAATAAATCGGTATAATGGAAAGCCGATTTTGGACGTTTTCAACTGCACTCCATCGCGGAAGCGTACAAAGTTGACGGGGGCGTGTCAGAGGTGTGGCGAAGGTGGAACTGGGGCATGGTTATCACCCGAACAGAGATGGGCGCCTTTCGCCGATAATGGAAAAAAGTATGCGTTTGTAGCTAGAATTTAGGGCACTTTTCCTGGACCCTGTTTTTTCACGAATAAGGCCCCAAAAAGTGCCCTAAATAACCAGATTACCACCAGAGGGAATCGGGGATGACCTCCCCTGACTCCCCCAGTGGTCACTAACCCCCTCCCACCACAAAAAAATGATGTTTCACAACTTTTTATTTTCACCCTCAAATGTCATACCCACCTCCCTGGCAGCAGTATGCAGGTCCCTGGAGCAGTTGTTAGGGGGTGCAGTGGACTTCAGGCAGGTGGACCCAGGCCCATCCCCCCCCCCTACCTGTTACAATTGTGCTGCTTAATGCTTAGTCGTCCAACCCCCCCAAACCCACTGTACCCACATGTAGGTGCCCCCCTTCACCTCTTAGGGCTATAGTAATGGTGTAGACTTGTGGGCAGTGGGGTTTGAGGGGGATTTGGGGGGCTCAACACACAAGGGAAGGGTGCTATGCACCTGGGAGCTCTTTTACCTTTTTTTTTTGTTTTTGTAAAAGTGCCCCCTAGGGTGCCCGGTTGGTGTCCTGGCATGTGAGGGGGACCAGTGCACTATGATTCCTGGCCCCTCCCACAAACAAATGCCTTGCATTTATTCGTTTTTGAGCTGGGCACTTTCATTTTCCATTATCGCTGAAAAACATAAACGCCCAGCTCACAAATTGTCGAATAAAACATGGACGTCTATTTTTTTCAAAAATACGGTTCGGTCCGCCCCTTCACGGACCCGTTCTCGGAGATAAACGCCCATGGAGATAGACGTTTTCGTTCAATTATGCCCCTCTATATGTTATAACCAGCTGATGCAAATATATCAACATTTGTTGTTTCATGTTGATGACATTTTACTAAAGGATGCTAAGCAGTTACCTCCTCATTTTGTAACAGGTCACACCAGGGACCTATAGAGACACAGCCAACCAATAGGCTGCGTGGGGAGGCGGGAGCAGATAATGTATTTGTAGCTCGGAGTAGAGAAGGTCTAAAATACCTCACAAATTGCTAAGGGGTCCTTTTACTAAGGTGCACCAAAAAATGGGCTGCGTTAGTGTAGGTGCATGTTTTGGGTGTGCGCAGATCCATTTACAAGATTGCCTACCCTAACGATTCAACCTAACCAAAACTTGCCCACTTGATTCTTATTGACAATTGTTTTTACATTGACCATGTTTCCCGTTATCCTTTTTGCCACCCCATATCCATTCCTTTCCATCTTCCTACGCCTACCTCCCAACGCTCATTCCTTCTGCCCCCAATTCCTTCTATTTTCAATTTCCTTATCCGTTAACCCCATTATTCTGCGTTTACTACAAACTGTTTGTAATTCTTTATATTGTTACCATGTAAGCTGCATTGAGCCTGCCTTGTGTGGGAAAGCGCGGTGTACAAATGTAAAATAAATAAATAAATAAACACTGACCCCTGCTGGTTGAATAATGAATGGGCCCACTCTGATGTAACTGATGACATTGGTAGATATTGTTGTCCTGCTCTGACATTGTTTTGCTGACCTGTTTCTCAGCAGTCTTAGGTAGAAAGTACTTTGTGATGTCACTTAGGGGCGGGCCTACATTTAAAAGCATAATGTCACCTGCCCCTGTATATCGGAGGCTACTTTGCCCTAGTGTAAGAGTATTTGAGATATCAAGCTACGCTAGCATTGGAAAAAGTAGAGTGGTGCTTTCTCAAATCATAGCAAAGTGGGTTTAATCATATGAATATGACATGTTACCTCTTTATTGCCAGTACAGTTCTTCAGCAATTACAGTGATCAAATAGATGAGGTTTTCATATGTGTTTGCTTGTAAAGGCTACACGGCATATGAGAATTGGTACTGTTCTAAGACACTGAAGGAAATGCTTGTCTATAATAAACATTTTCCCCGTCTGCTGACATTTTCCTAATTGGGGCCTATGGAGTCTGGTGGAATAAATGTTTTAGAAAGTATGTAAATAAGGAGATTGATGAATGGACAAGCATTAGTGACTTTCTGCTCTTAAATTGCACTGATATTACAGGGCAGGCATGCTCAGTGCGATTTCCTCACCTTCTTCTGTAAGAGATTGACATCTCCAGACTCAGAGTAGCTTTTCCTGTTTAGAAAGGTTCATACATAATGAAATGAGTCAGATAATGTATTCAGCAGCTCAGAGTACAGACGGTCTAAAATGCCTCACAAAATACCAGGTCACTTTTTCTTTCCATTCTACCTCCCCTTCTTTCCCTTTCCTCCCCCTCCTCCCCTTTCCTTCCCCATTTTCCTCCCTTCACCCTTTCCCTCCCTCTCCATTCTCCCTCTTTTGTCTTCCCGTTTTTTTTCTCTCATGTTCTTGTTAGGGGCGTAGCCAGACACCCAATTTTGGGTGGGCCTGGGCCCAAGATAGGTGGACAGAACTGTGCCTTGTCCCACAATTGATTTGGTCTCTCCCTCTCTTGCCTGCATGCCATATGGTCTCTCAAACATCCCCCTCCCCCGCATACCTTTTAAATAGCAGATTTTCACCGGCAGCAAACAGCAACTAATGCACACTGTTCATGTTGGCCCCACAGCCTTCTCTCTGATGCAACTTCCTGTTTTCTCCTAGGCAGGAATACATCAGGGGGAAGGCTGTGGGGCCGGTGCGAGCAGTATGTATCAATTGCTGCTCACTGCAGGCAAAAATCTGCTATTTACAAGGTATGCAAGAGGGACAGTTGTTGGGAGTTTTCAGCTGGTGGGCTTGGCCTTGCCAGCCACATCATAGGTATGCTTCTACTGGGTGGTCCTGCGCCCAAGGTGGGTGGGCCTGGGCCCACCCTTGGCTGTTTCTGTGAGTCTGACGTGCAGGATGTCAGACTCACAGAAACAGAAGCCTGTGCGGCCGCGTTGCTGATCTACAAGGGCAGGCTTCTACATGGAATGTTGCTAGTGGAATAGCAACATTCCATGTAGAATCTCAAATAGTAGCAACAGAATCTCAATAGTAGCAACATTCCATCTAGAATATCCAATAGTAGCAACATTCCGTGCAGAATCTCAAATAGGGGAAGGGAAATGGGACTTGATATACTGCCTTTCTGAGGTTTTTGCAACTACATTCAAAGCGGTTTACATATATTCAGGTACTTATTTTGTACCAGGGGCAATGGAGGGTTAAGTGACTTGCCCACAGTCACAAGGAGCTGCAGTGGGAATTGAACCCAGTTCCCCAGGATCAAAGTCCACTGCACTAGCCACTAGGCTACTCCTCCACTAGCAACATTCCATGTAGAAGCCTGCCCTTGCAGATCAGCAACACGGCTGCGCAGGCTTCTGTTTCTGTGAGTCTGACGTACGTGCAGGATGTCAGACTCACAGAAACAGAAGCCTGCGCAGCTGCGTTGCTGATCTGCAATGTTGCTAGAGGAATAGCAACATTCCATGTAGAATCTCAAATAGGGAAAGGGAAATGGGACTTGATATACTGCCTTTCTGAGGTTTTTGCAACTACATTCAAAGCGGTTTACATATATTCAGGTACTTATTTTGTACCAGGGGCACACCTTTTTCACTAGTAGCTCAAGATGAGTTACATTCAGGTACACTGACTGTTTCTCTGTCCCAGGAGGGCTCACAATCTAACTTTCTACCTGAGGCAATGGAGGGTTAAGTGACTTGCCCAAGACCACAAGGGGCAGCAGTGGGATTTGAACCAGCCACCTCTGGATTGCAAGACCAGTGCTCTAACCACTAGGCCACTCCTCCACTCCACTATGAAGCATCAGGATCATATATCTCCCATATATCTGACCAGCATCGGTATCTCCATTCCTTATGCTGGCTTATACACCGTTGCTAAATTATTGTTGTCCTATTCATCCTACAGATACCTTGCACTGATAGATTTATGAAACAAAATAATCGCCTTTGAATATCATTGCAGCCACATAAATTACAACGGTTCTGTCAGCTTGTTATGCCTTAGAATAATTTGACAAACAGTGACCTACATCATGTTCTGGTTGTCTGCAAGGGCGGTGGGCAACCTAGGTGAATATTCACCTTACACCCTTGCTCAATTCATTTTAAGGCTGTAGCCTGCAGTCCCTCTCCCTCCTCCCCTTGATAATTAAATTCAGTGATCATGATGATATAAAAATACAGCTTAAAATATGTGCTGATGGTCCTTTGAGTTTCTGTGACTGTCAGGACCTATTGTTTTGCTTTAACTGGGACTGCATTTTGCTGACCCCAAGAAGCTGCTGCCCTAGGAGACCACCTACTCTTGCCTAATGGTTGGGTAGCTCTGCATCTTACTGTTTGCACCTGCTACTGGAGGATTTACAAGTCCTGCTGCATGAACCTGCAAGACGTCTGCGATATATATAAAGTTGAGACCCAGTATAGTGGAGGAGTAGCCGAATGGTTAGTGCTGCGGTCTGAGACCCTGGGGAACTGGGTTCAGTTCCCACTGCAGCTCCTTGTAACTCTAGGCAAGTCACCTAACCCTCCATTGCCCCAGGGTACAAAATAAGTACTTGTATATAATATGTAAACTGCTTTGATTATTTATTTAGATTTTGCTCACCTTTTTCAGTAGTAGCTCAAAGTGAGTTACATTCAGGTACACTGGATATACAATCCAAGTTTGTACCTGAGGCAATGGAGGGTTAAGTGACTTGCCAAAGATCACAAGGAGCAGCAGTGGGATTTGAACCAGCCACCTCTGGATTGCAAGACCGGTGCTCTAACCACTAGGCCACTCCTACACTCGAGAATCTTGCTATTCTTTGGGGTTCTACATGGAATGTTGCTACTCTTTGAGATTCTGCATGGAATCTTGTCACTGTTTAAGATTCCAGAATCTTATTTAGATTTTGCTCATATCTTTTTCAATAGTAGCTCAAGGTCCATTCAGGTACTCTGGATATTTCTCTGTCCCAGGAGGGCTCACAATCTAAGTTTGTACCTGAGGCAATGGAGGGTTAAATGACTTGCCCAAGATCACAAGGAGCAGCAGTGGGATTTGAACCAGCCACCTCTGGATTGCAAGACTGGTGGTCTAACCACTAGGCCACTCCTCCACACCCACAGAAAGGTGTTACATCAAATCCCACCCCCTTTCCCTATCTGTTAGAGAAGCAGTGAAGCCATGGAACCTTTCCAAGTAATAATGTTACAAGTAAATAGCAATATATTCAATAGTAATAGTTGAAATAGTGTATCCAGTTTTTGCTTGACTGAATAATATTCAAACAAAAATAAAGAATGAGAGGCCTGTTGACTAAGATGCGCTAAAAAATAAAAAAAATAAAAAGGACGACACTTGTTCATAAAAAATTAAAACACTTTATGAGCCAAAGGATAGCAGGGAGAAATGGACTCGACACAGCTGTGTTTCGGCCATGCAGGCCTGCGTCAGGAGTCTTCTCACCGTGTGTTGATTTTAAACTCTATCCAATTGTATAAGGAATATGTGTGTCTCTTTCTGAACTATAGCCTTAGGATAATCCTTTTTTGTTTTTTGACTTTACAGAGACGAGACGCTGCTCTGACGGTTTATTCGTCACTTTGTTTTCAAGGATTATCCTAAGGCTATAGTTCAGAAAGAGACACACATATTCCTTATACAATTGGATAGAGTTTAAAATCAACACACGGTGAGAAGACTCCTGACGCAGGCCTGCATGGCCGAAACACAGCTGTGTCGAGTCCATTTCTCCCTGCTATCCTTTGGCTCATAAAGTGTTTTAATTTTTTATGAACAAGTGTCGTCCTTTTTATTTTTTTATTTTTTTATGTATTTGTATTTTTAAATACAAATTTGATATTTTCTTGTTTTTAATTTTTTTTTTTTTTTTATTATTTTTGTTTTGTTAGTCATCTTCGCTGTTTTGCTTTTTTGGCTGTTTTTCTTGCGAAGATTGGTTTCTTCTGTTTTTTGTACTAAGATGCGCTAAAACAGGTGAAAGGTAATTTTATAAGAGGTTGTGTATAAACAAGGTGCCTATTTTTAGCCTGCCTATGTGTCTTTACAAAATATTAACACATACGGGGCTAGATGCTATATATTTGGCGCCTAAAAATCCGGCACTGAAACATACCTGCTTAAACGGTATTCTATAAGCCATGCATAAAGTTCAGCGCAGTTTATAGAATACACATTTAAGCAGAGAGTTGCAAATAGCTGTAGGTGTGGCCATTTGCACTAAGAAAAACGTGATGTAGATGCCTGCACCTAAAGTTACACACACAGCACCATTATTCTGTAATTACGTGTTTAACTTGAAGCCACTCCACCGTTCTGCCCCCAAATGCCTATGACCCTCCTATTTCTGTGCCCTGTTTTTTGGACTGCCCACAAGTTTTAGGTGTGGATCCCATGTTATGGGCAGAAAAAGGATGTGTTTGTGTTAACTAGCTAGTGTATTTGCATTAGCACATGCTAACTGATTTACACACAGTTAATGCGCTGCTATACATCTTCCCACCTCTTGACGTTAAGTGCAGCCGTGCTTTCAGTGATCATGACACTAGCATGACACAGAGGGGCATAATTGAACGAAAACGCCTATCTCCATGGGCGTTTATCTCCAAGAACGGGTCCGTGAAGGGGCGGACCGAACCGTATTTTGGGAAAAAATAAACGCCCATGTTTTATTCAACAATGTGTGAGCTGGGCGTTTTTGTTTTTCAGCGATAATGGAAAATGAAAGCGCCCAGCTCAAAAACAAATAAATCCAAGGCATTTGTTCGTGGGAGGGGCCAGGATTCGTAGTGCACTGGTCCCCCTCACATGCCAGGACACCAACCCGGCACCCTAGGGGGCACTTTTACAAAACCAAACAAAAAGGTAAAAGAGCTCCCAGGTGGATAGCACCCTTCCCTTGTGTGTTGAGCCCCCCAAATCCCCCTCAAAACCCACTGCCCACAAGTCTACACCATTACTATAGCCCTAAGGGGTGAAGGGGGGCACCTACATGTGGGTACAGTGGGTTTGGGGGGGTTGGACGACTAATAAGCATTAAGCAGCACAATTGTAACAGGTAGAGAGGATGGGCCTGGGTCCACCTGCCTGAAGTCCACTGCACCCCCTAACAACTCCTCCAGTGACCTGCATACTGCTGTCAGGGAGCTGGGTATGACATTTGAGGGTGAAAATAAAAAGTTGAGAAACTTCATTTTTTGTGGTGGGAGGGGGTTAGTGACCACTGGGGGAGTCAGGGGAGGTCATCCCCGATTCCCTCCAGTGGTCATCTGGTCATTTAGGGCACTTTTTGGGGCCTTATTCGTGAAAAAACAGGGTCCAGGAAAAGTGTCCTAAATTCTAGCTAAAAACGCATACTTTTTTCCCATTATCGGTGAAATGCGCCCATCTCTGTTCGGCAGATAACCACGCCCCAGTTCCGCCTTCGCCACACCTCTGACACGCCCCCATCAACTTTGTCCGCATCCGCGACGGATTGCAGTTGAAAACGTCCAAAAATCGGCTTTCGATTATACCGCTTTATTCGTTTTTGTGAGATAAACGTCCATCTCCCGATTTAGGTCGGAACTTGGGCGTTTTTCTCGTTCGATTATAAGCAGGACAGTCATTTCAAATAATTAGATTAATTTACACAGTTTTGTTTTTTTATTTTCATTTTTATTTTTATGTCTCACAAACCTTGTTTGATTCCATCATATTTAAATACTCTCCGTTGACATTACAGTTTAATCAGTAAAGACACACAGTTTATGCATCACCATTTTATTTTCATTTAATTCTTTATTTCTTTTTTTCGATTTCATTTTTAATTTTACGTTATTCTAATACAGTTCATACGTTATGATATATAAATGTATGCATTCATTTTTCATATTTTATTTAGATAACCAAGGATTTTACAGCCAGGCCCTTGTTTTCAGATTCTCCTGTTGTTAAGTAACACGTAACAACATCAGAGGTATCGCAACAATTCAATGTTCCTTTATAAAAATTTCATATAAAAAGTTTTTTTTAATGAAAGTTTCTTAAAAGACATTTTTTTGGAAATGTTTTTACATATATTACCTTTTATAGATTATATTATAAGTTAATGTTCCTTCTGTAGTTCAAAACTTCACATAATTTTTAAGGATTAACTTTATGTATTTATATTGTATATTAATTGGTTATGTAGTCTTTATGCATCTGCATTTTTTGTGATTGTAATTTTGAGTGTCATATGATTGTATACATATCTTTTGGTTTTGTATGTTCATTGCCAAAAAGCTCTTTATGCATTATTTTAGTCAACAGACAATGTATATCCATGACTTTTTTATGTAGATCCATCAAGACCCCTGAGGCAGGCCTTGGGGCTGAAACACAGCCGTGTCGGGTCGTATTTTAAGGCAATCCCAATAAAGACATCATTGTTATCCTTCCTGGATCCACCTCACTGTTTTCTTTGTTCTTGTTTTGCTGAACAAAGGGCCCCTTAATACGGTATCATAAAATAAATTGCCTTTAGCACTCAACATCTGTCTCACAGGAAATACACGTATACAATTTTGGTTTGCCCAATCCACGCCCACTTGAAATCTCTGTATCCCAGAATTGACACATGTAGCTTGTTTACACGAGTAAAAGCTGCTATTCACACACAGATGTGCTTTAAAATAACCTCCCAACGAGGGGGGTCGATGCTCAAAGCCTAACTCCAGCAGTGAAAGGAGTTAGCGCTAAATTTGCGAGCATGTTATTGTACACAGAATGCTCAAAGTACTGAAGCACGGCTGCCAAGATGTATTGAAATGCTTTTAAATGAATGCAAATGAGGTCACATGGGCTCATTTTCGAAAGAGAAGGACGTCCATTTTTCCACATAAATCGGAAGAAGGACGTGCTTCTCCCAGGGACGTCCAAATTGGTATAATCGAAGCTCGATTTAGGATGTCTTCAACTGCACAAGGATGGCCAAAGTTCAAGGGGGCATGTCAGAGGCATAGCGAAGGTGGGACTTGGGTGTGTCTAACACTTGGACGTCCTTGACCCATAATCGAAAAAATCAAGGACGTCCCTGATGAGCACTTGGACGTTTTTTTTTTTGCTACATTTGTACCCCGCGCTTTCCCACTCATTGCAGGCTCACCTGGACCTGTTTTTCTTACGACTAAGGCACAAAAAGGTGCCTAAAATGACCAGATGACCACTGGAGAGAATCGGGGATGACCTTCCCTTACTCCCCCAGTGGTCATCAACCCCCTCCCACCCTCAGAAAACATCTTTCAAATATTTTGTGCCAGCCTCAGATGTCATACTCAGGTCCATGACAGCAGTATGCAGGTCCCTGGAGCAGTTTTAGTGGGTGCAGTGCACTTCAGACAGGTGGACCCAGCCTCATCCCCCCCTACCTGTTACGTTTGTGGAGGAAACAGCGAGCCCTCCAAAACCCACCAGAAACCCACTGTACCCACATCTAGGTGCCCCCCTTCACCTGTAAGGGCTATGGTAGTGGTGTACAGTTGGGGCTAGTGGGTTTTGCGGGGGGGGGGGGGAGTTGGGGGGCTCAGCACACAAGGTAAGGGAGCTATGTTCCTGGGAGCAATTTATGAAGGCCACTGCAGTGCCCCCTAGGGTGCCCGGTCCTGACACGTCAGGGGGACCAGTGAACTACAAATGCTGGTTCCTCCGACCAAATGGCTTGCTTTGGTCGATTTGGACATGGACGTCTTTGGTTTCAAAAATCGCTGAAAATCAGAAACGTCCATGTCTAGGGACGTCCAAATCTAGGGACAGCGAAATTTAAGGATTTGGACGTCCCTGACGGTATTTTCAAAACAAAAGATGGATGTCCATCTTGTTTCGAAAATACAGGTTTCCCCGCCCCTGGATGTTTTGCAAGGATGTCCAAATCGCAACTTGGATGTCCCTTTCGAAAATGCCCCTCCACGTATTCCTTCCCTATGCTCAGACGGCAGGGCTGCAGTGCGCAGATGCAAACGATGGCCTATAATACCAAAAACTTACCACCAGCTCAGGGATAGCATTGAAGGTTGTGAGGAAAAGATTTCTTGTGAATTTATCACATTAAACTGTGGGGCTTGTCCTCTTTTGCAAGCAGAAAGGAAGCCCGCACAGGGTTTAAGCACTGAAAGTGAGAAAAAAAACACTTGTGCAAATCCGAGTAAAGCCAAAAGTGAAAGCCCACATTGGCACCTGTTGTTCTGCAATACATAAGCTCCTTTCAAAATTTTAAGCAGAAACAATTTTTGAAAGGCTCATATTTAAAAGCGCAGAAAAACAGCGCTGATGTGTGCACGTGCTCTTCTGGTTTTGTTAAAGCACGCACACAAGAGCTGTGCTTATTGCAAAACCTTTGTGCGCATCTGCCAGGCACGTTCCTCCCCTTACTTTTGGTGTACTAGCCAGTGGCGTAGCCAAGGGTGGGCCTGGATGGGCCCAGGCCCACCCAGTAGCAGCACACCTATGATGTGGCTGTCAGGGATCCCTAAGCCTCACCAGCCAAAAACTCCCAACAACTGTCCCTCCTGCATACCTTGTAAATAGCAGATCTTCGCCTGCAGCGAGCAGCGGCTGATACATACTATTCGCCCCAGCCCCACAGCCTTCCCTCTGATGTATCCCCACCTATGCGGAAACAGGAAGTTGCATCAGAGGGAAGGCTGTGGGGCCAACATGAGCAGTGTGTATTAGTTGCTGCATGCGAGGGAGGGAGGATGTTTGAGAGACCAAATGGCATGCAGGCGAGAGAGGGAGAGACCAAATCACTTCTGGGCCAGGGCAAAGTTATTCTGCCCACCCATCCTGGGCCCAGGCCCACCCAAAATTGGGTGTCTGGCTACGCCCCTGGTACTAGCATGAATTAAGCATGCATATAATTTGCATACCGATTCCTAAGTTCTAGCATCCTGAGCTATTTTTTGGCGGTGTTGTGTTGTAGGATTCTGTGTCGTGTGCTTTGAGAAGCGGCCTCCTGGTAAGGTATATTAAATCTAGTAAGTTTCACATGGACCATTGAAAAGATGATATTTTAAATACCTTCCTTGAGCGTGCTGTGCTTGCATGATAGATGCTGGGAAGAATGAATTATTCTTGAAATCGAAGCGAAATCCCTCTGAAGAGGTTGAAGAAACATTAGCAGTGTCAGCAGGAGGAATAATGCCGAAGTTTGCTGTACCTTGATGGGCTTCATAAAGAAAGCAGACGGTGCCAGGATGATGCATCTTCATAGTCACGGATGGGACACACCGACAATGGCTGCGGTTTCATTTCTGATACGGAGTCACAAGACCCTGGGTGATCTCTGGCTTCCCGTCACCTCTCTGCCTCCAGGGCTCCTCTTTGCTTTATGCCAAATGTTCTTGAACTGGATTGCTGTTTCTGTTTTCCCTGTTCTGGAAGTACTGCTTTGCTTGTAAAATATATTTTAAAAATATTGTAATGCTCCAATTTGTTAACACAAAGATGATAGTTTGCAATGTGCTGACGTCATAAGTATCATATCTATGTTATATGAATGTTCTTTCATGCTGCCTATTTTGGTATCGTTTGTATTATACAGACATTTATCATATTTCTGTTACATGATTGTTTTAAATGTGTATATTTCTGCTATTGTTTTGTGTTAGGTCTTCTACTAGGATTCAATTTGCCATCTCCAAGTTCACCTCAATGATTGCATTTATGCTTATATTTGGTCATTTTACTATTGCTATGCTGTTAAAAAAAATTGTAAGTGTTATGTCAAGCTGTACACCGCCATAAGTACATAAGTATTGCCATACTGGGAAAGACCGAAGGTCCATCGAGCCCAGCATCCTGTTTCCAACAGTGGCCAATCCAGGTCACAAATACCTGGCAAGATCCCAAAAATGTACAAAACATTTTATACTACTTATCGCAGAAATAGTGGATTTTCCCCAAGTCCATTTAATAACGGTCTATGGACTTTTCCTTTAGGAAGCCGCCCAAACCTTTTTAAAACTCTGCTATGCTAACCGCCTTTACCACATTCTCTGGCAACGAATTCCAGAGTTGAATTCCATGTTGAGTGAAGAAAAATTTTCTCCGATTCGTTTTAAATTTACTACATTGTAGCTTCATCGCATGCCCCCCTAGTCCTAGTATTTTTGGAAAGCGTGAACAGACGCTTCACATCTACCCGTTCAACTCCACTCATTATTTTATAGACCTCTATCATATCTCCCCTCAGCTGCCTTTTCTCTAAGCTGAAGAGCCCTAGCCGCTTTAGCCTTTCCTCATAGGGAAGTCGTCCCATCCCCTTTATCATTTTCGTCGCCCTTCTCTGCACCTTTTCTAATTCCACTATATCTTTTTTGAGATGCGGCGACCAGAATTGAACACAATATTCGAGGTGCGGTCACACACACCATGGACCGATACAAAGGCATTAGGTAAATCTCTTCATAAAGGCACCTAATAAATCCCAATGAATAAATAAAAAAAATGTGGTCATTTTCCAGAATCATCCAAATGTGTGCAATGCCCTTTGTGAAATTTAAAACACGTGGTCACGCAAAGGTACTGATTAGAGCTGAGCTAGAACTTGAAGGGGTTTAGTTTTGTCTTCTGAAGCAGCCCCCTCCCTTGTCCTCTAATTCCTACTTTGAGAGGAGCCTCGGCCTTTTTCTAATATATTTTCCAATAATCGTTATAGGAAACAGTCGCGTAACTGCGTGAAAAACGTCTGTTCTTTTCCATCTTCTGCTGCCCTCGTTCTGCTGATGTGCTGTTTTCTGTCTCTGTAGTCAGCAGCTCCTGTTTGCCTTTCATTTGCGGATATGCTTTTTGTTTCCATTACTTTTCAAATTTCTATTTCGCACAGCTAAATTCCCCACTCTCAGTTCTTGCAGAGGCTCTCTGGTTCACATTATAGTGAAATTGATAGCTCTGCCCAAACCCAGATGTACAAGGATTGTTTTAACTCCTTCAAAGAGCCGTGCCAGCATATTTTCATCTTTATCTTTAACCCTGTCCAATTCTGGCAGTGAGCTGCCCATCCCTTCAAAGGGTCTATTGATTTCTATTGATTTCTTTTCTTTGCCTGGACATTTTTCCCTGCTCGTTTGGGCTTCTAGTTCATTCAGACGGTTGTGCACATGGTAGATTATAAAATAAGGGGAAATCTACTACTACTACTTATCATTTCTATAGCGCTACTAGATGTACGCAGCGCTGTACACTCGAACATGAAGAGACAGTCCCTGCTCGACAGAGCTTACAATCTAATTAGGACAGACAAAAGATAAGGGAATATTAAAGTGAGAGTGTTAAAATAAGGGTTCTGAACAAGTGAATAAGGGTTAGGAGTTAAAAGCAGCATCAAAAAGGTGGGCATTTAGCTTAGATGTGAAGACGGCCAGAGATGGAGCTTGACGTACCGGCTCAGGAAGTCTATTCCAGGCATATGGTGCAGCAAGATAAAAGGAACGGAGTCTGGAGTTAGCGGTGGAGGAGAAGGGTGCAGATAAGAGAGATTTACCCAGTGAACGTCAGAAACAGAAGGAAGCCTTTTGCGAGAAGAAGAGGACCTCGGCTGGCGGGGGTTGGGGTCTCCTGCCAGCAAAGGCAGGCGACGGCGATGGCGGGTTGGCGGCGGGGGGGGGGTCGGGCGGGTTGTCGGCAGGGGGTCCAGGGCCAAATCTACGGGGGCCCAGGCCCCCCTGGCCCACGTAGCTACGCCACTGGTTGAGAGAATTTACTGGGTTTCTTATCATCATCGGCAGAAAAAACCCTTTAATTCCAAAGTATAGAAGATGCTAAAACTCAACAGAATCGACTGGGGATTCCAAAAGTATGATTTTTTTGCCATTATATCACTACTACTACTACTATTTAACATTTCTAAAGCGCTACTAGGGTTACGCAGCGCTGTACAGTTAACAAAGAAGGACAGTCCCTGCTCAAAGGAGCTTACAATCTAATGGACAACATGTGAAGTCAGCTTACAATCTAATGGACAGTATGTGCGGACAGACAAATTGGGGCAGTCTAGATTCCTGGGTAGAGTTGCAATGGTTAGGTGCCAAAGGTGACATTGAAGAGATGGGCTTTGAGCAAGGATTTGAAGATGGGCAGGGAGGGGGCTTGGCGTATGGGCTGAGGAAGTTTATTCCAAGCATAGGGAGAGGCAAGGCAGAAAGGGCGGAGCCTGGAGTTGGCGATGGTGGAGAAGGGAACAGAGGAGAGATTTGTCCTGTGAGCGGAGGTTTCGGGTAGGAGCGTATCAGAGAGAGTTTTCTGTAATATCATATTAAGTACTCTCTTTTCCTTTTTGGGGGATATAGGACTTACACTTACGCACATACTGCAGGATTCTATATAGAGCGCCTAGAATTCTGTGCCAAAATCCAAGCATATTCTATAACAATGCGTGTAAATGAATTGACTTAACAAGCTAATCAGAGTTGTTAACAGCAATGAGCACTAATTGGCAAACATTGGAATGTACGCTCACAAATCCCCAAGCATATTCTATAACGCACTGAGCCTAAATTCTAGCATGCGCTGGCAAAAGTGGGCGTGGTTATAGGTGGGGAAATGGGCATTTCGTGGACGTTCCAAACTTTACACGCACTGTTATAGAATATGTCCTAGTATGTGTAAGTCTACATGACGGGATTTATGCCACATTTTTGTTGGTGTAAATGCAAATTCCACCTAGGCGTATTCTATAAACCGCACCTAAATTTAGGCACTGCTTATAGGCCTAGGCGGAAATGTTTACTATGCAGATTTTTTAGGCGCAATATATATAAAATCTGGCCCATAGAGCCAGATTTAGTAAATGGCACCCAATGTTAGGCACCATTATGATCTGCACTAGGATAGTATTCTGTACAGAGCACTTGATTTGCAAAAGACATGTAAACCTTTTGCAAATCAAGTATGGTCGTTTAATACATAGACCAGGGCCGCCAAGAGGAGGGGCAGGGGGGACAAATTTCCCCGGGCCCGGGCCTCCAAGGGGGGCCCGGTGCCGCAGTCCCCTCCACCTGCCCCCCTCCGTCCACCACCGGGCCGGGCTCCCCTGAATTCAAATCATAGTGCCTCACCTTGACCTCGCTCCGTGTGAAAGAAGCGCAGCAGCGGCAGTCTGCAGATCGCCTCCCTTTAGGCCTTCCCTCCCTGTGTCCTGCCCTCATCTGACGTAGCTTGCGTGAGGGCGGGACACAGGGAGGGAAGGCCCGAAGGGAGGCAATCTGCAGACTGCCGCTGCTGCGCTTCTTTCATATGGAGCGAGGTTGAGGTGAGGCTCTAAGATTTGAATTCAGGGTGGACGGAGGAGGACGGCAACGACGACGACCTTGTGGGGGGCGGCGGGAGCAGGGCCCCGGGGACGACCTTGCCCCGGGCCCTGCCCAGTCTCTTGGCGGCCCTGACATAGACTCTATATGAAGTGCTCGGAGGGTACTTGCCTTTGATTGCTAGTTCTAGAAGGAAGTGTGTATTTGCCCATCCCCCTCTAGTTATTGCCCCTGATGCAGTCTTGTAGGTGAAACATGGCCACGACGGACATTGTACTCCTCGGTGCATTAAAGCTTTTTATTTCTCCTATTTTCATTTGGCGGCCTGCTGTTCCTGCTGCTTAATCTAAATATTTACGTGCATTGGTTGAGTAGAAAACGTACCTGCAGAAAAAGCACTTTCCACAGGAAAATATTCTGTGATGCAAAATTTACGTGTAAAAGTACCTGTGGAATTTGCACCCCGCTCTATGGATAGTTAAATTGTTTCACTGTCTAAGCCATAGCTTTGATCAGCATTAATTAACAGTACAATTTCTAATACCAGCGCTTCAGTGAATACCATGCTGATCTTGGCTGTGACTTTACTTCTTCTGTAAATGGAAGCATCTACATCTTTACATATTCAGTGTTTGTGTCAAATAACAGATGGCGAAACAGCTGAACAGCTAGCGATGGTCTCAAGTGCAGATGTACATACAAAATAAATCACTGTATCTGTGCTTGTGTCACATTGCACGACCGGCTGCACTCAAATTAAGAGGGGCCATTTTCAAAGCCTGCCTGGCATTAAGCAATGAGCAGTGGTCTGAAAATGGATTTCTCTCAATGTGGTGGAAAGCACGCGTGTTGTCTAATACCAGGCATACTTTCAGCCACATTCTCCCAGACTCTATAAAGCTGGGCACCTACGTTTCCATGCACAAGAAATAAAACAGTGCCAGTTGTGCTCCTAATTGTTAAATTGGGCGCCAATCGATATTAATAGCCCTTAAGTGATGTTAATTGGCACTAATTTGTAGTTATAATGCCTTTGTATCGATCCATGGTGCGACCACACCTCGAATACTAAGTGCAATTCTGGTCACCGCATCTCAAAAAAGATATAGTGGAAAAGGTACAGAGTAGGGCGACGAAAACGATAAAGGGAAGGGGATGACATCCCTATCAGGAAAGGCTAAAGAAGATGGGGCTGTTCAGCTTGGAGAAGAGATGGCTGAGGGGACATATGATAGAGGTTTATAAAATACTGAGTGGAGTGGAACAGGTAGATGTGAATCACGTGCTTACTCTTTCCAAAAATACTGGGACTAGGGGGCACGCAGTGAAGCTACAAAGTAGTCATTTTAAAACTAATTGGAGAAAATATTTCTTCACTCAACCTGTAATTAAACTCTGGAATTCGTTGGCAGAGAATGTGGTAAATGCATTTAGCTTAGCGGGGTTTAAAAAAAGTTTGGAGAACTTCCTAAGGGGTCCTTTTACAAAGCTGCGGTAAAAAGTGGCATGCGGTAGTACGGACAAGTCTTTTTGGTGCACTCTGGGCAACTTTTTACTGTGGCTGGGAAAAAGGGCATTTTTTAATGAGCTGGGAAATGGGTGTGTGCAAAAATTAAAACTAGTGTGTACCTATTTATGGTCTGAGACCTTACCACCAACCATTGACCTACTACTACTACTACTACTATTTAGCATTTCTATAGCGCTACAAGGCGTACGCAGCGCTGCACAAACATAGAAGAAAGACAGTTCCTGCTCAAAGAGCTTACAATCTAATAGACAAAAAATAAATAAAGTAATCAAATCAATTAATGTGAACGGGAAGGAAGAGAGGAGGGTAGGTGGAGGCGAGTGGTTACAAGTGGTTACGAGTCAAAAGCAATGTTAAAGAGGTGGGCTTTCAGTCTAGATTTAAAGGTGGCCAAGGATGGGGCAAGACGTAGGGGCTCAGGAAGTTTATTCCAGGCGTAGGGTGCAGCGAGACAGAAGGCGCGAAGTCTGGAGTTGGCAGTAGTGGAGAAGGGAACAGATAAGAAGGATTTATCCATGGAGCGGAGTGCACAGGAAGGGGTGTAGGGAAGGACGAGTGTGGAGAGATACTGGGGAGCAGCAGAGTGAATACATTTATAGGTTAGTAGAAGAAGTTTGAACAGGATGCGAAAACGGATAGGGAGCCAGTGAAGGGTCTTGAGGAGAGGGGTAGTATGAGTAAAGCGACCCTGGCGGAAGATGAGACGGGCAGCAGAGTTTTGAACCGACTGGAGAGGGGAGAGGTGACTAAGTGGGAGGCCAGCAAGAAGCAGATTGCAGTAGTCTAAACGAGAGGTGACAAGGGTGTGGATGAGGGTTTTGGTAGAGTGCTCGGAAAGAAAGGGGCGGATTTTATGGATGTTGTAAAGAAAGAAACGACAGGTTTTGGCGGTCTGCTGGATATGAGCAGAGAAGGAGAGAGAAGAGTCAAAGATGACCCCAAGGTTTCGAGCTGAGGAGACAGGGAGAATGAGAGAGCCATCAACAGAAATAGAAAACGGGGGGAGCGGGGAGGTGGGTTTGGGGGGGAAAATGAGAAGCTCGGTTTTGGTCATATTTAATTTCAGGTGGCGTTGAGACATCCAGGCAGCAATGTCAGACAAGCACGCTGAAACTTACCTAATGGTAAGGGCTCATGCACTACCCATCCAGTAACCATGCAGCGTGCACCAATGTAGCCGTGCTGCCAATTACCACCAGGCACGCCCCCCCCCCCCCCCCCCCCCCCCGCAGTAGAAAATAGAAAAATATTTTCTACTGTGGGATTTGGCACACACCAAACTCGGAATTACTGCCAGGTGCACATGCTATCCCGGTGGTAGTGCCAATTTGGTGCTCGCTACCCACGCATTAGCCCTCCTGGGGCTTTGTAAAAGGGCTCCTAAAAGAAAAGTCTATAAGCCGTTATTTAGAAAATATTTCCTCACTCAATGAGTAATTAAACACTGGAATTCATTGCCAGAGAATGTGGTAAAAGCAGTTAGCTTAGCAGGGTTTTAAAAAAAGGGTTGGATAATTTCCTAAAAGAAAAGTCCATAAGCCATTATTAAGATGGACTTGGGAAAATCCACTGCTTATTTCTAGGATAAGCAGCATAAAATGTATTGTACTGTTTTGGAATCTTGCCAGGTATTTGTAACCTGGATTGGCCACTGTAGGAAACAGGATGCTGGGCTTGATGGATCTTCGGTCTGTCCCAGTATAGCAACATTTATGTTCTTATATTATGTTATGTTCATACTGGCTGATATTTGAATTGATTTATGTGGGCAGGAGCTTTCTCCTGCTTCCTTAAGCCACTTACCACTAGCTAAGTGGTGATACTCAGCAGCACTTAACTGGTCAGTGTCGCTGAATCAGGGGTGTAGCCAGACCTCAATGGGGGGGAGGGAGGAGGACAGAGCTCAAAGTGGGGGGCACATTTTGGCCCACCTCCCCACCACTGCCCACTGCCACCTCCCCACCGCTGCCACCACATGATGGTGCCTTGGCTGATGGGGGTCCCCAACCCCCGTCAGCTGAAGTGTTTGCCCCACGCTGGTCTCACATTGCCTGCCCTGCTCTGTTCTCAGCTGTGCCCGTGCACCCTCATTTTAAGGAACTGAGCATGCACAGCGTGACTGAGAAGAGCAGAGTAGGCAATTTGGCGAGACCACTGTGGGACAAATGCTTCAGCAGGCGGACCAGCCAAGCCAGGGGCCCCAGAGCCAATTTGGGGGGGCCCAGTCCCCCGTGCCCCCCCCCCCGTATCTACACCACTGCGCTGAATATCACCATAGACCACCCAACAAAAAAATGGACAGGTCAGGGGCGGCACTGGGGTTGGCGTAAGGGAGAAGCCAGAGGTTATGTGGGTGCCGATAATGTTCAGTGCCTGGACCTGCATAGCTAAGAAGAGAGACCAGCATAAGAAACATTACCATGCAGAATCTTAGATTCACTTACGAAAATGAAAATCCTGAACTTTTTTTGTATATAGGGGTCCTCTGCTTCATGTTATGTGGTCTTGCAGAAAGCTGTGTGTTTATAGGCCTGAAATCAAAGCTAATGGGCCTGACCAGTCATCTGGAACTAAGGCGAAATATTCTAGAAACGATGCCAGTCATAGCAATTACAGTACATCTAAAGTAAAATACCACACAGTCTTCATGGAATTTCCCCTCAAATGATTTTGAAATGAATTCTAATTTTGTTCCAAATATAATACGTGACAGCATTTTAAACTCCTTTCAAGAAGCGATAAATGAGGACTATGCCATGTACACTGCAAGCTTGTTAACTGTGAGGTTGATATTCAATCTAGTAGCAAATGCAGAACTTCAAATAGGTAAGCTATATATTTAGAGATATGCACATTTTGAGTGGAGTTATGTACATAAGTATTGCCATACTGGGACAGACTGAAGGTCCATCAAGCCCAGCATCCTGTTTCCAACAGTGGTCGATCCAGGTCACAAGTACCTGGCAGAAACCCAAACAATAGCAACATTCCATGTAGAACCCCAAAGAGTAGCAAGATTCTAGAATTCTAAAGAATAACAAGATTCCATGCAGAATTTCAAAGTGTATAGCAACATTCCATTTAGAACCCTAAAGAGTAGCAAGATTCCATTCAGAATCCTAAGTACATAAGTGTTGCCATACTGGGACAGACCGAAGATCTATCAAGCCCAGCATCCTGTTTCCAACAGTGGCCAATCCAGGTTACAAATACCCGGCAAGATCCCACAACAGTACAATACATTTTATGCTGCTTATTCTAGAAATATAATACAAAAGTTAGTAGAAAATCTGATGTGTGTATATGTTGCGTCTTACTGCTGGGTATATTTCTCAGCGGTATTTCTGAACAGGGAGAGTCTCATACGGTCACCGGGGTCTCTTTCATATATCGCCAATCATGGCGTACCCCTATTTTGCGACAAATATGATCACAGACAGTCCCTTCCTCCAACCTCTTTTTTTATAATATTTTGGATATTCTCTCTTTTGTGCTTTTTTTTAACTTTTTGGGGGTATTTTTACATACGGAGGACTCATTCAACAAGTTCCATGTGTACGCACTATACACCCTTGTGTTGAATAATATGTTTTTTTACTAGGCTGTACTCATTTTCAATAAAAAGTCATAACTTAGCTTAAATTTCCAGGTGCAGATATTTTCCCGACAGGTGCCTGTTTCGCTCAATGCGACTTTCTCAAGGGGTTAGTCACACAATGGTTAGCAGGACAGCCTTTCCATACTTCTATTGGCAATATATGAAAGAGACCCCGGCGACCGTATGAGACTCTCCCTATTCAGAAACACCGCTGAGAAATATACCCAGCAGTAAGACGCAACATATACACACATCAGATTTTCTACTAACATATCAGATTAAGCTATAGTAGAATATTGCCACACTACTTGATCAGTTATTCTAGAAATAAGCAGTGGATTTTCCTCAAGTCCACTTTAAAAATGGTCTAAGGACCTTTAGGAAGTCATCCAAACCTTTTTTAAACCCCGCTGCATTTACTACATTCTCTGGCAACAAATTCCAGAGTTTAATTACATGTTGAGTATTCTGGGGTATATTTTATAAGTCACGCCTAAAAATCTGTGCTAAAAATTTAAGGCCACTTTTATCAAGCTGCAGTAGTGGCTTCAAGTGTGATAATGCTGACAAAGCCCATTCACTTTGAATGGGCTCCTTCGGCATTGTTGCGTGGGAACCACTAGCGCAGCTTGATAAAAGAGGCCCTTAATGCGCATAGTACAATTCTGTGTGTCCTTTATAGAATATGCTTAGGCATAACCTGTGCCTAATTGTAGGTGCCTTCAATTAGGCCTGCTATGAACAGGCTTACTACTATTACTACTTATCATTTCTATAGCGCTACTAGACGTACGCAGCGCTGTACACTTGAACATGAAGAGATAGTCCCTGCTTGACAGAGCTTACAATCTAATCAAGACAGACAATCAGGACAAATAAGGGATAAGGACAAAGAGTAGCAAGATTCCGGAATTTCAAAGAGTAGCAAGATTCTGTGCAGAATCCCAAAGAGTAGCAAGATTCCGGAATCCCAAAGCACTACTAGATGTTATAATGCCGTTGTGTCGCTCCATGGTGCGACCGCACCTCGAATATTGTGTCCAATTCTGGTCGCCGCATCTCAAAAAAGATATAAAGGAATTGGAGAAGGTGCAGAGAAGGGCGAGGAAAATGATAAAAGGGATGGAACGACTTGAGGGTATTTCCCACTTTTCTCATTTTTTTACATTCATTTTGCACAACCCTTTGGATTGTGTTTGGCTGTTTTTCAGTTCTCTGGAGTATTAGATTACCTGATTAGGATCAACAGCCCATACTGTTTTCTTTATTACAAGATGGAACGACTTCCCTATGAGGAAAGGCTGAGAAGGTTAGGGCTCTTCAGCTTGGAGAAAAGGCGGCTGAGGGGTGATATGATAGAAGTCTACAAGATAATGAGCGGAGTAGAGCGAACAAATGTGAAGCGTTTGTTTACATGTTCAAACAATAATAGAACTAGGGGACACAAAATGAAGGTAGAATATGGTAGATCTAAAACAAATAGGAGAAAGTTTTTATTTACTCAGCGTGTAGTTGGACTCTGGAACTCGTTGCCGGAGAATGTAGTGACAGCAGCTGGCCTTTCGGAGTTTAAGGGGGGGTTGGACAGATTCCTGAACGAAAAATCCATTGAACATTATTAATTTTTTTTTTGGGGGGGGGGGGGGGAGTTGCCGAGTTCTTGAAGCCTGGATTGGCCGCTGTCGGAGACAGGCTTGATGGACCCTTGGTCTTTTCCCAGTATGGTGGTGCTTATGTGCTTATGTACGCAGCGCTGTACACTTGAACATGAAGAGACGGTGCCTGCTCGACAGAGCTTACAATCTAATGCAGATGCCTACAGTTAGGCGCAGATTGGCCACATTCCATATCAACGTGCATAACATTTGGGAACACCATGAGGAACACCCCTATCCACACCCCGAAACATGCACACACGCATTAGGATTTAGACGCACAACGTTATAGAATATGATATGCACATAAATCCTAATTATTGCCAATTAGTGCTGATAAATGGTTACTATTATCCAATTATCAGCACTGATTAACCCATTGCTCAATTAAGTTTCGTGCATTAAATTGGGCACGCACCCAATTTAACACGTGTAACTCTTAGCATCATATAGAATCTGGCCCTCTACACATAAACCCTGAAAGACCTCATATAAAATTATCCTGCAGGTTATTGGAAAAGTAATGGAAGCGATGCTGAAGGAAAGGATAGTGAATTTCCTGGAATTCATTAAGTTGCAGGATCCGAGACAACATGGTTTTACCAAAGGGAAATCGTGCCAAACGAATCTCATTGAATTCTTTGACTGGTTGACCAGGGAATTGAATCATAGACTAAACACAAAGAAATTTTTGAGACAATTTTGATTAAAATGGCATATAAAATTGGGTTTCTTCAGGCGCTTGTGGCCTGGCTTGGCCACTGTTGGACGCAGGATACTGGACTGGATGGACCATCGGTCTGACCCAGTATGGCTGTTCTGATGTTCTTACGAATGTCCTTGAAGTGTCTATTGAAGGTGAAATGAAGAAAAGAAAATTTAAAAAAAAAATTCTACAAACTTTAAATATATTGATTGAGCTTTTTGAATTATTGTGGTGTTCTAACATTGCTCATCACTCTTTGAGATTGTATTGATTTTCTTTTATAAAGTAAGCATAAATAGGCACATTTTTAGAAACTGCACATAGGCACCACCCGGAAATTACCCTCGAAGAGTAATAAATTGTTGTCCAGTCTGGCATTAAAGAGGCTCACGAAGTTCCAGATGCGGTGATATTCATAGAATAATATCCTCATACCCTGCTGAATATATTAAGCCAGATTGTTTGATGGTATTAAATATAATTTATCTTTTTGCCTTGTAAGATATGGCTTCACAGTTCAACTCATTCATTATTGACTCTGCACAGTTCTGGAAATTCCACAACTTAGAAGATTAATGGAGTTTTTTGTTTGCTACATCATTACACTAAATCAACGTGGATGCTATTTGTCATTTTGCCTGCAAAAGGCTACCATAATTCTCCAGAAGGAAATAGTCTGTAAAGTAAAATACAACTGGTACATCAAATAATATTGATATGGCTGCAGGGTTTAAAATTCAGCATCGACTCAAGCACTGTTGTAGCTATCAAAGCAAAATATATCTGCAAGATAACAAGCTCACAGACATCTTTGAAGGGAACCTTGGAAATGAGCAGTTAAAGTGTTCAGAATGATCACTGAAAACCTAACTTAATGAATGGCTAGAAAAGAGTAACTGGCTAGATCCATGTTAATCTGGATTCAGATCTGGTTATGGAACAGAAATGGTCCTCGTATCCCTCCTTTCAAATTGTGGGAGGTGCCATTTCGTTCAGGTGATCCCTTAGAGAAAATCTGATTAGAAAATGTTATTTCAATACCGCTATCCTGGTATTCGGAGATGTCAATCCCTTTTAGTACTAAGGGGCCCTTTCACTAAGGCATGTAGGCACCTACATGTGTCCAATGCATGTCAATTTGGAACTACCCATAGCCACCGAGAGAGGGGAGGCAGGGGGGACAAAATTCCCCGGGCCCGGGCCTCCAAGGGGGGGCCCGGCGCCACAGTCCCACCCACCCTCCGTCGTCGACGTCTGCCAGTGGGCCGGGACCCCTGCATTGAAATCACAGCACCTCTCACCTCCATGTGAAAGCGCTGCAGACAGCAGCAGATCGCCTCCCTTCAGGCCTCCTTCCCTCCCTGTGTCCCGCCCTTGTCTGACGTAACTTCCGCGAGGGCGGGACATAGGGAGGGAAGGAGGCCCGAAGGGAAGCGATCTGCCCTGCTGCCTGCAGCGCTTTCACACGGAGGTGAGAGGCGCTGTGATTTCAATGCAGGGGGCCCTGCCCAGTGGCGGACAGAGGGGGGTGGGTGGGGGGAGCGGCGGCGGCGACCTCGGAGGCGGGGCCCCAGGGGCAGCTTTGGCGGCCCTGGAACTACCGCCTGGCTACTGCGAGCCCCGAGCGGTAATTCCATTTTTTATGCACATCTGATATGCACAGCAGAAAATATTTTTCATTTTCTACTGCATGGGGCTAACCGGGTAGTAATTTGGCAGTGTACCTGCGCTGATGATTACTGCCCAGTTAGCATGTGAGCCCTTACCACTAAGTCAATGGGTGACGGTAAGGTCTCAGGCCCAAAATGGATGCGCGCCAGCTTTTATTTTGCCGCACGTTCATTTTCAGACAAAAAAAGGCCTTTTTTGCAGGCGCACGTCCAATACATGTGCCTACAACAGCGCAGGCCATTTTTCAGCGCACCTTAGTAAAAAGGACCCCTGAGTGATTTCAAATTTTATTTAATTTTGTTTATTTATTTTATTGCATTTGTATCCCACATTATCCCACCTCTTTACAGGCTCAATGTGGCTTACAATTCATTGTGGCTATTGGAAATAGAAAATAGAAAATATACATTTGGTTTATAGAGAGTTTGGGTTACATGGTGGTGAAGTACATGGTTGTATTACAGCAAAAGACGTTATAAGACATTCCTATCTATATTAGAGATTGTGCAATTACACGTGTTGATCTTAGTGATACATCTTTTCGAAGAGATAGGTTTTCAGTAGCAAAATGACGCTTGCGCTGCCGCACTGTGCTAAGGTGGCACTAGGACCCACATTCACTATGCTCTGGCGATACGTCCTAACCTGCACACAGCTCAAAGGCTTTCTCTTCAGTGCTACAGTGTGGAATGATATGATAAGTATTTCTACACAGAAAATTCTCACATTCCTATGTTCAGTGCGTGATGCTCCCAGGGAGAGCTAAGAGGTTCATAAATTTGCATTTCCTTTTCTTATGATTAGCCAACAAAGCATTTATCAGAAAATCCGCGCTGCCCATTTGTACTAATCAGAGCAGTTCATCCATCTTTTCACTTCAGTGATAAGATATTACTGAGTCAGTCACAACTGATCTAGTACAGTTTTGCAGTGGTTTGCGTTGGATCAGGTTACCAGAAAACCATAAGTTCCCTGAATAGATTCCTAGTGAAGAATCTTTCAAAGGTTCTTTTTTTTTAATTAAATAAAAGCAGTTATGCATTGCAGTCATTGCCAAATTCTAGATAAAAAAATAGATTAATGTTTTCCTTCCAGGTTCTGTGTGTTTTAAAAGAACTGTTTCAGCAAAATTGGAAACAGTCATAAAACAAGTATGCTAGAAACATTTCTCTACAGATTCTTTAACTGGAAGGATATGGTCAGAGAGCTATTTCACAGAAGCCATATTTTTTTTTTTCTGTGCCTCGGAAATGACTGGTCCATCCTTGCTAGGATGCAGCAAGTAAAAAATGAATGGGTAACAATCGACAGTAACCTAACTCAAACGCGTAAAACCATTCTTCCCGAGGGAAATATTTCATAACCTGGTACAGTCCAAGGTACTAAGCCACGTGGATTACTGTAATGGAATCTATGCGGGATGCAAGGATCAAATCATAAAGAAACTTCAGATCGCCCAAAACACAGCAGCCAGGCTTATATTTGGAAAAACGCGTTTTGACAGCATCAAACCACTCAGAGAAAAATTGCCCTGGCTACCAATCAAAGAACGTATCACCTTCAAAATCTGCACGACTGTTCACAAAATTATTTACGGCGAGGCACCGGGATACATGACAGACCTCATCGACCTGCCAACCAGAAACACCACAAAATCTGCATGATCATACCTAAAACCTTCACTACCCAAGCAGCAAAGGACTCAAATATAAATCCACCTATGCAACCAGCTTTTCCTACCTAAGCGCACAACTATGGAACGCATTGCCAAAAGCAGTAAAAACTACGCTCGACCACCTAAATTTTCAGAAAGCACTAAAGACAGAGCTGTTCAGAAGAGCATACCCCATCGACCCAACATAAAAATACCTGTTCATCTGGAACCAAAGACCGTAATGAGCATTACCTGACTCTTCTCCCTTTTCCGCTCTGTTCCCCCCCAACCGAACCTACATGTACCTCATTATACCACAATATCACTTTGTATTCATTCATACCATGTATTTGTTCAGACCGTAATCGGCTAACGCCGTTAATGGTTATATGTAAGCCACATTGAGTCTGCAAAAGTTGGGAAAATGTAGGATACAAATGTAACAAATAATAATAATTTTATTTATTTATTACATTTATTTATTACATTTGTACCCCGCGCTTTCCCGCTCATCGCAGGCTCAATTCAGCTTACTTGGTAACAAAAGAATACAATCTGAATATCAGATTAATATTAATTAATTAATTAAATATTAATCAGATTAAGATTATTAATAATAATAAATGTTATTGTTCTGAAATATTGGACATTACAATGAAGGAACATAAGGGTCAATGTTTAAAGACTGAGCCACTGAGATCTAGGTTTGCCTGTCATGTGCCTCTGAGATATATATATATATATATATATATATATATATATATATATATATATATATATATTTATTTATTTATTTATCAAGATTTATTTACCGCCTTTTTGAAGGAATTCACTGAAGGCGATGTACAGTAACAATTGATCAAACATGAGCAATAGGCAATTACAGCAGTAAAGGTATTCAAATAACAATACAAAGTATGGCATAGTATACTACTTACAATGTCAACATAATACGTAATAGAACATTTTAATTGATAGTAAAGGGTATAAGCAAAGATGGAACATATGATTGGTAAGAGAGTAAGAGGAGTTAGAAAGTAAGGCAACTAACCTCGATATTCAGCAACACTTAGCTGGTTAAGTGACACTGAACATAAGCCGCTAGCCCCGACCAAGCGATTTAAGTGGTCACTGACCAGCTAAATCACTTTGAATATTGGGCCCATCCACTTTTCAAATACATGTAAAGGCATATCTATCCAGACAAGCATTTCCAGTGACTTAGCATCAGACACATTTGATTAGATAATCTGCAGTCAGCAGTGTTTAGTTTTGTTGTTTTATTGTGCTTGCTTTTTTTTCTCCATGTTTGTTAGTCTATATGTTGAATATTGCATTTTAATTTTTCTTCTTTGCCATTTTGTATTTTACTTAGTTTATATTTTGAGTTTTTTTTTTACTTTTGGTTTATTGTATTTTATTTTGACTTTTATCTTTTGCATATTTCTTATTGTGTATGTACCAGCTGAAACCCTCATTGATCATTAGGAAATAACGGGCTATACATTTTGAAAATAAATAAGTATTGTTATTACTTTTCTATGTGACAGATTGAAAAAAAGAACCTTTGGTTGCACACATACCCCAGATTCTATAAAGGGTATCCAAATGTAGTGCAGGATGGGTGCAGGAATCCCCACTAGGTGCTGTTCTATAAAAGGATCTCATTATGGATCGGGGTAAGTCAGCCCAAAGTAATTCTGCAATAGGAAATTAACTCAGTGCAGTTTCAGGGGTTGAAAAAGAATGAGAGACAAAATCTGAATGTAAGAAATTAAAATGTTGATGGTCTGCTGATGCTGCCATCTGAAAGGTTCCAGGTTTCATACCCAAGTCAGGTTTTCTAATCCTCTGGTTTGGGGATGGGGGAGTGGGAGTGCTACAGAGGCACAGCCACCAGGGAAGATGGAGTCAATGCTATCATTGAATGGTGTCACTTACCGGCCATATTCTGGTCCATGATTGCCACTTCAATGACCAGATTCAGTACATAGGTGGGGACAGGGGCGTAGCCAGACACCCAAGTTTGGGTGGGCCTGGACCCAAGGTGGGTGGGCAGCACTCCACCTTGTCCTACAAGTGGTTTGGTTTCTCCCTCTCTCGCCTGCATGCCATATGGTCTTTCAATCATCCCCTCTCCCCCATATACCTTTTAAATACCAGATTTTCACCGGCAGCAAAAAGTTGTTGGGAGTTTTTGGCTAGTGGGGCTTGGGGTCCCTGCCCGCCACATTATAGGTGTGCTGCTACTTGGTGGGCCTGAACCTAAAGTGGGTGGGCCTGGGCCCACCCCAGCCCACCCTTGGCTACGCCACTGGGTGGGGATATAAAACATTCCCAGGTAGTTGCAACTGATGATTCTCAAAACCCCTCTTATCTATGAGTATGAAAACACAGGATGAAGTTGCTGATTGTTCTCCCTCCCCCCTACCCATGATTTACTTCAAGCCTCACTAATCACCTCGACCTAGCTTAAGATTTTTCTTCTCTTTAGTGCTCAGACATTAGTATGATATGCAGGACTGTTTTTGAGGGGATACTTGCGGGTACTGAGTACCGGCACCTTTTCCATTGTCTGCTAAAATTGACCCATGGACCCCAAGTTTTAATGAAAGAGCTCAGGCTCTACACACCAATTCTGTGACTGGTTGCAGGGGGCCTGGCTATTGTGGGGGTGAGTCCCTCAGTGATCACCCCACCCCTAAAGGGTGGCCTAGCATTTGAGTACTGGCACCATTTTTGCTAGAAAAAAATGCACTGATGATATGGAGAAATGAACCTGATGTTAAGCCACCATGCTTTCGGGTTCCTCCGGAGAGAAAAGGCGCATTGTGAAAACGAGACCTTCAGAGCGCTTGCCCGTGGCTTCCCTATGACTTCACTCACTTGCTGCATGCTGAAACCAGGTTGCAGATCTCAGGACGTGATATCTCTGCAGCCACAGTCATCAGGTAGATATCGTGGGACAATGAGTGTCCTGCAGTCTGGTGCCATTAGCTACAAATGGAACACATGGTCTATTTTCTGCGATGCTGAGTATGCATTAAAGCAGTTTTAAGTTGACAGCAGCAACCTGAAGGACTCATTACTTTCATTACCAGAGGCACATTTTAAATATGCTCCAGAGGATGGATGGGGCTCTGCAGGGGTGATTCCCACACTGAGCTACACTGAGCAGACGAGCATCCAACTGTGGTCTTATAAAATATGCTTTCAATTTGAAAGGCGCTCGGAGTGTAATCTTGTGGGAAGGGAAAGTGTATGTATCACGCACCTCTTTCCCAGGGTTACATCTGGGAATGAACATGACTGACAAGGTTGTAGCTAGAAATGAACACGCCATGCAACTGTTTCTCAGGGCAACTACCATGACAGAGCACTCCTCCTTCGGGGCTGCAGCTGGAAACACACATGTGACACAGACAGAAAAGATTCCCATAAATCTCTGTAATTCATTCACTACTGCTGCTGTAGGCTGTAGTAGAAGTGTGCTGCAGTATCATTAAAGCCTTTACTGCCATGGTAAAGAACTGTTCTGGAGAGCTGAGGACAAATGGGGGCTTGCGATGAAACGTTAAAGCAGTGGCAATCTAGTCTTCTGTCTTGTGTACTTATGTACACATTTATCTTTTTTTTTTTTTTGCTAGTATAGCAAAGCACTTTGATGAAAAACTCTGGTGGATTATCTGATCAGCGGATTATCTGATCACGCCAACTTTTAACCCTGATAGATTTGCCGCATCAACGGCAGAACTTCAGCACTTTTTATAAAGAACGATAAGAATGCTCAAAGTCAAGGGGGACTATAATTCTCTCTCTGACCTTTAAATGAGTCACCTTATTTTCTAACTGATATTCCGCAAAACACGCTTCGAAAGCGCCAAACCTCTTCGTGAAAAGTTGTATTGGCTCCCAATCAAAGAACGGATCATCTTCAAAATCTGCACCTTAGTCCACAAAATCATGTACGGTGTAGTCCCAGGATACATGACGGACCTTATAGAATTACCAATAAGAAACAAAGTCAGATCGTCAAGATCCTACCTAAACCTACACTATCCAAATTGCAAAGGACTGAAATACAAAACAACTTACGCAGCCGGCTTCTCCTACATAAGCGTACAGCTATGAAATGGGCTCCCAAAAGCTGTGAAAACAATCCACGACCACTTGAACTTCAGGAAATCACTAAAAACCTACCTCTTCAAAAAGGCCTACCCCAACGACCCCACGTAACCCTCTTCACCTACCAACACAGCATGACTATGATCGAACAGGAGATCACTCAATCTTACTACTACTATTATTACTACTACTATTAAACATTTCTATAGCGCTACTAGACTTACGCAGCGCTGTACAAATTAACATGAAAAAGACAGTCCCTGCTCAACAGAGCTTACAATCTAAATTACAATCTTCATCCATTCCGACCCTCCACTTATACCTCATACGTTCACTATACAACTTTGTATTTGTTATCCATCGACTGGGCAAACGCCTTTGACGGTACTATGTAAGCCACATTGAGCCTGCAAATAAGTGGGAAAATGTGGGGTACAAATGCAACAAATAAATAAATAAACTTCTCTTACTCTCTTACCTATCTGTGGGCCCCCGTTTACCAAGCTGTGGCAAAACGGAGCCAGCGCTGATGTTGGCGCGTGTTTTACATGTGTGCCGAGGCCCCCTTTTACCGCAGCTGGTAAAAGGGAAGTCTCACCTTCCTGCAGGAAATGGCCGTGCACCAAGTAAATCACTTGCAGTGTGGCCATTTTGGGGGGAGCCCTTACCACCACTCATTGAGGTGGCGGTAATGGCTCCCGCATTAACCCAGCGGTAACCGGGCAGGTCGTGGCACTGCCCAATTCTTGCTGGGTACACTCTGGCACTACAAAAATAAATATGTTTTTGTAGTGCCAGAAATGACAGCACGCTAGGGGTGGGAAGTACCGCTGGGCTGCTGTCGTAGCCCGGCGGCACTTCCTGTATAATGAGCAATAAGCCCGTATTGGGCTTACCTCCGCTTAGTGACAGGAGACCTCTATGTTCCATCTTTGCCTACACCCTACACTGTTAATTAAAATGTTCTATTATGTGCTGTGTTGACATTGTAATGTAGCATACTATCAGGGGCATTTTCGAAAGAGAAAAGCGCCCATCTTCCAACACAAATCGGGAGATGGGCGTGCTTCTCGCAGGGTCACCCAAATCGGCAAAATCAAAAGCCAATTTTGGGCACCCTCAACTGCAGTCCATTGCGGGGACAACCAAAGTTCACGGGGGCGTGTCTGACGCGTAGCGAAGGCGGGACTGGGGCGTTCTTAAGAGATGGACGTCCTTGGCCGATAATGGAAAAAAGAAGGGCGTCCCTGACGAGCATTTGGTCGACTTTACTTGGTCCATTTTTTTTCACGACCAAGCCTCAAAAAGGTGCCCGAACTGACCAGTTGACCACCGGAAGGAATCGGGGATGACCTCCCCTTACTCCCCCAGTGGTCACTAACCCCCTCCCACCCTAAAAAAAAATTAAAACATTTTTTCCAGCCTCTATGCCAGCCTCAAATGTCATACCCAGCTCCATCACAGCTGTATGCAGGTCCCTGGAGCAGTTTTAGTGGGTGCAGTGCACTTCAGGCAGGTGGACTCAGGCCCATCCCCCCCTACCTGTTACACTTGTGCTGTTAAATGTGAGCCCTTCAAAACCCACCCGAAACCCACTGTACCCACATGTAGGTGCCCCCCTTCACCCCTTAGGGCTATGGTAATGGTGTACAGTTGTGGGGAGTGGGTTTTTTTTGGGGGGGGGGTTGGGGGGCTCAGCACCGAAGTTAAGGGAGCTATGCACCTGGGAGCAATTTGTGAAGTCCACTGCAGTGACCCCTAGGGTTCCCGGTTGGTGTCCTCGCATGTGAGAGGGATCAATGCACTACAAATGCTGGCTCCTCCCACAACCAAATGCCTTGGATTTGGTCATTTTTGAGATGGGCGTCCTCGGTTTCCATTACCGCTGAAAACCAGGAACAACCATCTCCAAAGTCAACCATCTCAACATTTAGGTCGACCATCTCTAAGGTCAACCTAAATGTTGAGATTTGGCCGTCCCCGACCATATTATCGAAACGAAAGATGGATGCCCATTTTGTTTCAATAATAGTGGTTTCCCCGCCCCTTCACGGGGCCGTCCTGCGGGGACGCCCTCAAGAAAACTTGGGTGCCCCGTTCGATTATGCCCCTCCACGCCATACTTTCTACTGTTATTTGACTATTTTTATTATATTGCCCATGTTTGAGTTATTCTTATTGTACACCACCTTGAGCGAATTCCTTCAAAAAGGCGGTAAATAAATCCTAATAAATAAATAATGAGACAAAGCCAACATGGATTTAGTGATGGTAAATCTGGTCTCACCAATCTACTACATTTCATGTAAGGGGTGAACCAGTCAATATTGTGTATCTGGATTTTCAAAAGTCATATGACAAAGTACCTCTTGAAAGACTCCAGAGGAAATTAGAGTCATGGGATAGGAAGTAATGTCCTATTGTAGATTAAGAAGTTGTTAAAGATAGAAGATAGAGAGTAAGGTTAAATGCAGGAGGGTGAACAGTGGAGTGCCGAAGGGGTCTGTATTGGGACCGGTGCTATTTAATTTAACATATTTATAAATGATATGGAAATCGTAATGACGAGTGAGGTGATTAAATTTGCAGATGATACAAAACTATTTAAGGTTGTTAAAACACATGCGGACTGTGAAATATTGCAGGAAGACCTTAGGAAATTGGAAGACTGGGCATCCAAATAGCAGATGCAATTAATGTGGTCAAATGCAAGGTGATGCACATTGAAAAGAATAAACTGAATCATAGTTACCTGATGCTAGGGCCACCTTGGGGGTCAGCACTGAAGAAAATGATCTAGGTGTCATTGTAGATAATATGCTGAAATCTTTCGCTCAGTGTGCGGCAGCGGCCAAAAAAGCAAACAGGATGCCAGGAATTATTAGGAAAGGGATGGTGAATAAGACCAAAAATACTATATTGCCTTCGTATCATCGCTCCGTGGTGCAACCGCACCTTGAGTACTGTGTTCAGTTCTGGTCGCTGTATCTCAAAAAAGATATAGCAGATTTAGAAAAGATTCAAAGAAGAGCAACCAAAAATATAAAGGTGTTGAAACTCCTCTCATATGAGGAAAGGCTAAAGAGGTTAGGGCTCTTCAGCTTGGAAAAGAGACCGATGAGGAGAGATATGATTAAGGTCCACAAATTCTGAGTAGTGTAGAACGAGTAGAAGTAGATTGATTTTTTACTTGTTCCAAAAGTACAAAGACTAGGGGACGCTTGAGGAAGTTACATGGAAATACTTTTAAATCAAATAGGAGTAAATATTTTTTCACTGAGCAAATAGTTAAGCTCTAGAGCTCTTTGCCAGAGGATGTAGTAACAGGGAGGTTTGGACAAATTCCTGGAGGAAATGTCTATAGTCTGAAATTGAGACAGACATGGGAAAGGTATTGCTTGCCCCAGGATTGGTAGCATGGAATGTTGCTGCTAATTGGGTTCTGTCAGGTACCTGTGACCTGGCATGACCAGTGTTTGGAAAACAGGATACTGGGCTAGATGGACCATTGGTCTGGCCCAGTGTGGCTACTCTTATGTACATGAATTGAGGTTGAAGAGGGGCAGACTCAGGAGTAATGCCAGGAAGTATTTTTTGACAGAGAGGGTGGTGGATACATGGAATGCCCTTCCGCGGGATGTGATGGAGATGAAAATGGTAATGGAATTCAAACATACGTGGGATAAACACGAAGGAATCCTGTTTAGAAGGAATGGATCCATGGAATCTTATTGGAGATTGGCGGACAACACCACTAATTGGGAAGCAAAACCAGTGCCGGGCAGACTTATACGGTCCGTGCCTTGATCGTGACTAAATAGATATGGATGGGCTGGAGTGTAAATTTTGCGGGGCTTCGACATTAACTTCAGAACTTTTAGTGCAAGAAAAGTGCTGAGCAGACTTCTACGGTCTATGCCCTGAAAATGGCAAGGACAAATCAATCTCTGGTATACATATAAAGTATCGCATACCATGTAAAATGAGTTTATCTTGTTGGGCAGACTGGATGGACCGTACAGGTCTTTATCTGTCGTCATTTACTCTTACTATATTTCTTCAATCTCATTGCAATACCATATATGATTTTTTAAAACATGAATCTGAAGCATATTAGTACATAAGTATTGCCATACTGGGAAAGACCAAAGGTCCATCAAGCCCAACATCCTTTTTCAAACAGTGGCCAATCCAGGTCACAAATACCTGGCAAGATCCCAAAAAAGTACAAAACTTTCTATACTGCTAATCCTACAAATAGTGAATTCTCCCCAAGTCCATTTAATAATGGTCTATGGACTTTTTCTTTAGGAAGCCGTCCAAACCTTTTTAAAACTCTGCTAAGCTAAGCTAAGTATTTTTGGAAAGTGTAAACAGATGCTTCACATCTACCCATTCCACTCCACTCATTATTTTATAGACCTCTATCATATCTCCCTTCAGCTGCCTTTTCTCCAAGCTGAAAAGCCCTAGCCACTTTAGCCTTTCCTCATCCCCTTTATCATTTTCATCGCCCTTCTCTGCACCTTTTCTAATTCCACTATATCTTTTTGAGATACGGTGAGCAGAATTGAAGACAATATTTGAGGTGTGGTCGTACCATGGTGCGATACAAAGGCATTATAACGTCCTCATTTTTGTTTTCCATTCCTTTCCTAATAATACCTAACATTTAATTTGCTTTCTTAGCTGCATAAGCACACTGAGCAGAAGGTTTCAACGAATCAACGATGACACCTAGATCCCTTTCTTGGTCTATGACTCCTAACATGGAACCTTGCATGACGTAGCTATAATTCAGGTTCCTCTTTCCCACATGCATCACTTTGCACTTGCTCACATTAAACGTCATCTGCCATTTAGACGCCCAGTCTCTCAGTCTCGTAAGGTCCTCTTGTAATTTTTCACAATCCTCCAGCGATTTAATGACTTTGAATAACTTTGTGTCATCAGCAAATTTAATTACCTCACTAGTTACTCCCATCTCTAGGTCATTTATAAATATGTTAAAAAGCAGCGGTCCAAGCACAGACTCCTGGGGAAACCCACTAACTACCCTTCTCCATTGAGAATACTTACCATTTAACCCTACTCTCTGTTTTCTATCTTTTAACCAGTTTTTAATCCATAATAGAATACTACCTTCTATCCCATGACTCTCCAATTTCCTCTGGAATCTTTCATGAGGTACTTTGTCAAATGGTATCTGAAAATCCAGATACACAATAACAACCGGCTCACCTTTATCCACATGTTTGTTCACCCCTTGAAAGAAATGTAGTAGATTGGTGAGGCAAGATTTCCCTTCACTAATTCCATGTTGATTTTGTCTCATTAATCCATGCTTTTGAATATGCTCTGTAATTTTGTTCTTAATAATAGTTTCTACCATTTTTCCCGGCACCGACGTCAGACTCACTGGTCTATAATTTCCCGGATCTCCTCTGGAACCTTTTTTAAAAATCGGCGTTACATTGGCCACCCTCCAATCTTCTGGTACCACGCTCGATTTTAAGGATAAATTACATATTACTAACAATAACTCTGCAAGTTTATTTTTCAGTTCTATCAGTCTCTGGGATGAATACCATCCGGTCCAGGAGATTTGCTACTCTTCAGTTTGTAGAACTGCCCCATTACATCCTCAGGTTTACAGAGAATTCATTAAATTTCTCCGACTCGTCAGCTTCGAATACCATTTCTGGCACTGATATTCCACCCAAATCTTCCTTGGTGAAGACCGAAGCAAAGAATTCATTTAAGCTCTCCACTATGGCTTTATCTTCCCTGATTGCCCCTTTTACTCCTTGGGCATCTAGCGATCCAACTGATTCTTTTGCCCGTTTCCTTTTGCCTGCTTTTAATATACTTTAAAAAATTTTTACTATGTTTTTGCCTGCAACGCAATCTTTTTTTCGAAGTCCCTCTTAGCCTCCTTATCAGCGCTTTGCATTTGACTTGACATTCCTTATGCTGTTTCTTATTATTTTCAGTCAGTTCCTTCTTCCATTTTCTGAAGGATTTTCTTTTAGCTCTAATAGCTTTCTTCGCCTCACTTTTTAACCATGCCGGCTGTCCTTTGGTCTTCCGTCCTCCTTTTTTAATACGTAAAATAGATTTGGCCTTGGCTTCCAGGATGGTGTTTTTTAACAGCATCCACACCTGATGTAAATTTTTGACCCTCGCAGCTGCTCCTCTAAGTTTTTTTTTTCCACCGTTCTTCTCATTTTATCATAGTCTCCTTTTTAAAAATTAAACGCTAACGTATTTGATTTCCTATATATATTTACTTCAAAGCTAATATCATATCCGATCATATTATGATCACTATTATCTAGTGGCCCCAGCGCCATTACCTCCCACACCAGATCATGCACTCCACTAAGGACTAAGTCTAGAATTTTCCTTCTCTCGTTGGCTCCTATACCAGCTGCTCCATAAAGCAGTCCTTGATTTTATCATATTCATTCATATTCTGTTCCACATATCTTAGAAACAGGAAGTTATCCAGAACAGCGTCTGACACTGACCATCTTCATGTACTATCCAGGTTCCAAATATTAGAAGTGTATGCTTCTCTTGAAAGGTGTAAGAGGTAGTTTAGTTATATATTTTTCTTTCTGCATTTTAACACACACATGCATATAATTATTAAGTAGGCAGTAAGTGTAATGACCTCTCAATTACATTAAGCCTTAGAATAACAAGGTACTGTGTAACAGCCTTCACATTGTCTGCATACCAGCATTCACTGTGATTTTCCCTACCCACAAAATAAACAGCTCCTACATGGTGGCAGGAAGGGCATGACATCCATTCCAGCTGCAAAAGAATATTGCTCTTTAAGTCAGCAAAAAAAAAAAAAAAACTCACTGTGGTATTTTAACCTCTCTCAAAAGAATTCCTCAAGTATTATTTTGGAACGCATGCCGAGGTTTGGCATTTCACATCATACTTTACATTGTATATAGATAAGAGAATTCAGGCCATCTTGCATATATGAAAAGCACTTCACGCACATGGAAAGAGGCTTATGTCCAGAAATGTCTTCTTTTGAAATGTTTTGGCTTACATGTGGGTAAAAGGTTGCAATTAGGGGGCACATTTATACAGGATGTTTCACACACGTGTATAAGTACACACCGATCCCCTAATTCTGTAATCTAAGGTTCTCTTTTACTAAGCCGCGTAGACGCCTACGCATGCCAAATGCACGCCAAATTGGAGTTACCGCCTGGTTACCACGTGACCCTTGTGGTAATTTCAAATTTGGCACATGTCCGCTACGCGCATCTGAAAAATATTTTTTATTTTCTGGCCAGTGGCATTTGACACGCGTAGGCCATTACCGCCCAGATTCTTTACCACTAGGTCTATAGCTGGAGGTAAGGACTCAGACCCAAAATGGACACGCGGCAATTTTGATTTTGCTGCACGCCCATTTTGGGCAAAAAAAAGAGAGGCCTTTTTTACAGGCGCGTTAAAAAATGGATCAGCGTGCGCCCAAAACCCACACCTACACTACCACAAGTCATTTTTCAGTGCGCCTTTGTAAAAAGACCCATTTTTGCCTAAATGTAAGAGCCATTTGCACACAAAGATGATAGAATACTGGCACTTAGTTGTGTGAATATTACATTCACATGTATAAGGGCCGATTGTGCACTAGGTACAGAAGTATTCTACAAGCTTAGCACACTACCCACATAGAACTAAATTCTATATATGACACCTTAGAAAATGGCGCCAAAGAAAAACCACTCAGTGCTATTCTATAAACCGCACTTAAAGTTAGGCATGGTTTAGATTTCTTGCGGTTTGGGAGGACTATCTAAATAACATTTCACCTACTTCTCGTTTTGAATACGTTCTCGTGAGGACACTGATGGGCATTCATGACTTGGGAGGGTCAGGCACGGCTTGGTAGGAGGGGGTTCTGTTGGGGAAGGGTTTGTATCATCTAGTTTTCGGTGGATAGAGGTTCTAAGAGTCAAGACCCCCCATCTGCAGTATCTGTTTCTTGTGCCATGTCAAAAAGCACAATGTCTGCTGGATTCTAAAACAGCTCGTTTTGGATTGGGCAAAAACTAAGCGGTAGTCATTAAGGGATCGTAGCAGATGTGTGGAAGGGTATGGAATAGTGAGGTTGGATAAGTACCGTGGAACACCCATCCGAAAAGCTTTGAAGGTGAGAGTTAAGAGCTTGTAGATGATTTGCTGCTCAATAGGGAGCTAATGATATTTCTGAAGCAAAAGTGAATCCAAGAAGCCAGAAGGAGCCTCCACGGAGAGTCAAAGCAAAACAGCAAAAGTAGAAGCTGACAAATGCGCAAACCAATAGGGAGATAATATTTTAAAAAAACAGTTTATTCAGAATATTCATATCAAGGACCCAACACGGTCCGTGCTTCAGCGCCAAAGCGCCTGCCTCAGGGGTCACAAACAACTTTCTCCGAGAAGAAGCTGATTGGCTTGAATAATTCCTTTCTGTATGCACGTGGTTATAAAAAAAAGTTAATCCACAGAGAGAACAAAAGACCAGCCAACCGATCAGCAAACACCATGTGACAGGTTTTCTTGAAGCAAAAGTGAGACATGGTCAGATTTTTTAGCGTAACAAAGTAGCTTGATTGCCCCTCCCTCCTGTGAACACCTTCTTGCACGAATGTAACAGTCATGCATGTATGGGCAGACATTCTATAACTTATGCAACACTCAGTGCATTAGATGTAGAAGTCAAATTACGGAATGAGGGGGGTTAATACCTGGATGCGAAATTTTTGCAGAACTAAAATCTATTCTAACAGAAGCTTTACAGGCACGATTGCTCTCTACACGGTGAATAAATAAGAAGTCTAATAATATCATATCAACATTCACTAGATGTCCAATTGATTTTCAGACTTTTATCAATATTACTAGAGTATTAAACCATGTGGGATGAAAATACTCTTGGTTTACATAATAGAAGGAATTATATAACCCAGGGTGCACCGGTGTAGCTCCACTGCACAATTGAACTCCTGTAAGTGAGCGTAAGATTTATTTACAAGCCACAACCTATTTCAGTTTCCTCTCTCCATCACCCCACAAGGCATTTGCTTTGGACTTGAATGCAATTTTTTTTTAGAGGAGGTTTAATCCTTCTGCCATGGCACTGGTCATGATAGGAGTCGTTTTGGACAAAATCTTATAAAAGAACGCATAGGCGGACTGTCCAAAAAGAAGAAACACAAATACTTGCCCATATATCCAAATCAGTTAATATTTATAACGGATCTTCAGAGGTGGACCTTCAGGGGTAGTTGCCAAACAATTATGGATCTTCATGAAAGATGATGCCATCTATCGTCATCACATCAAAATGAAAAATACTCCATTTAACCAATATTTTTCAATATGCTTATAAAAATCTTTAATCATCTGTTTCAATCATCTTTGTTTCATCTGTTTCATCTTATAGGGAGACATTCTACTGCTACTACTACTTATCATTTCTAAAGCACTACTAGACGTACGCAGTGCTGTACACTTGAACATGAAGAGACAGTCCCTGCTTGACAGAGCTTACAATCTAATTAGGACAGACAGACAGAACAAACAAACAAACAAACAAACAAGAGATAAGGGAATATTAAAGTGAGGATGATAAAATAAGGGTTCTGAACAAAGTGAATAAGGGTTAGGAGTTAAAAGCAGCATCAAAAAGGTGGGCTTTTAGCTTAGATTTGAAGACGGCCAGAGATGGAGCTTGTCATACCGGCTCAGGAAGTCTATTCCAGGCATATGGTGCAGCAAGATAAAAGGAACAGAGTCTGGAGTTAGCAGTGGAGGAGAAGGGTACAGATAGGAGAGAGTTACCCAGTGAACGGAGTTCCCAGGGAGGAGTGTAGGGAGAGATGAGAGTGGAGAGGTACTGAGGAGCTGCAGAGTGAATGCACTTATAGGTCAATAAGAGGAGTTTGAACTCTATGTGGAAACGGATAGGAAGCCATGAACCCAAGTTTCACTTAATCATGGAAAGGTCTCTTAAAACTTAAAATGTAAAACATTGAAATTCTGAACTATTTGTATCTAATTCACTTGAACCTCATTCTACCACAATATCACTTTGTATTCATTCATACCATGCATTTGTTCAGACCGTAATCGGCTAACGCAGTTAACGGTTATATGTAAGCCACATTGAGCCTGCAAAAGGTGGGAAAATGTGGGATACAAATGTAACAAATAATAATAATAATAATAATCTATATAAATAAAATCCCCCCTCAGACGTTCTGAAGCTCACTCCATCTGTCCTGAACTCCTGTCCTCCTGGTAGGCTAGGCTATTCGGACTACTCACCCTCAGTCTCAGCCACGCCCATCTGGGCCATAGGCCACGCCCCATCTGCACATAAAAAGCACCCTCAACGTTCTAAAGCACACTCTGAGGCTTCAACAGTTCGTATGTTCGAAGCTCTGTAACCATTTTTAAGCACACTACATCTCTGCCCCGCTCTGACCTATCAGAGAAGGGAGGAGTGTCACAGCTGCACCGCTCTGACCTATCAAAGGGAACTGAAACAGGAAAAGGGAGGAGTGTCACACCGAATGACGGACCTATCAGAGGGAAGTCAAATAGAAGAAGGGAGGAGCGTCAGAGGCCAAGGGGAAGGCAATATCTACGTCTCACAGATTTCCTTGCTTTCTTTTCAGTGTATTGCAGCTGCAGCCACTTAGGTAAGTCTAGCAAGCCTGTCAGCTACTGAATACAGAAAGCAAAAGATAGCATGTGGGAACTTGCTCCATTTTGTTCTCTGGAATGCAGTGATTATTATACAAATGGTCTTGCTTTCATTATTTTGGTAGGGGCTGCCTTCATGACTGTCCACAGTCCCCCCAGTCCTGACACCTGACAGGGGGGACAAGGAAGGACACTCACTGTCTCACATATGCACTCGCACACACTCATTCTCACATACACACACGCTCTCTCGCAGACACACTCACACCCACTCTCTGTCACACACACACACTTGCACATTCTCACCCTCACACAGTCACTCTCACAGACACTCTCTCAAACATACACACTCCGCGCAAAACCTTGCTAGCGCCCGTTTCATTTCAGCCAGAAACGGGCCTTTTTTACTAGTAATAATAATAATTTAGGTGCCTAGTGGCAAAAATCAATGCTACGCTCCATATTTTTCCCCACCTTAAATCCAACTCTGTTGCCTCCCACTTTTATGCTCCTAAATGTAGGAGTTTAGTGAAATTTTCTGCATAAATTTAGGGATTTGGCCCCGTTTTCAAGTAGGCCAATATGAGAGCCCAACTCTCAAAATTGGGAGCATAAAAACCTTTTGAAAACTGACCCCCATTGTTTTTATAGTTCAGAACTGATGCAAGCACTACAGCTAATTTACAAAACGTCATGTAGGACTGGCAGAATGAAGACCCCCAAATCAAATCCCTGTTTGGACCCAGAATGGCATACTTTGTACAGTTTTACATTTTTATTCTGATCAATGATGTTTGTTCTTCAGTGCGACGTCCTTGGTTTTTTTTGATTATGGGTCAAAGACGTCCAAGTGTTAAGCACGCCCAAGTCCCGCCTTTGCTACGCCTCCGTCACGCCCCCTTGAACTTTGGACGTCCTTGCGACGGAGTGCAATTGGAGACATCCTTAATCGGGTTTCAATTATAATGATTTGGATGTCTCTGGGAGAAGGACGTCCATCTTCTGATTTATGTCGAAAGATAGACGTCCTTCACTTTCGAAAATGAGCCTGTATGTCTGTCAATTCGTATCCAGATAAACACTTTGGTCTGGAACTCAATGGCAGGAAAACTACGTGGTGAGGAACAGGCAATACAGAGTCGCCTCTTCAAAACGTAAAATGTAGGTGGTAAGGGCTCACCCGCTAATCACGAGCTGATTAGCTTAGAAACTCCATCCTCCACTTTGGGTGGGAGGACTTACGGCAGCTGAAGCCTGGTGCAGATCCTGGTGCTCAAGTTGGGCACAGGTCCCCAGTATTCTGTAATACTGTACGCATCTTCTGTGAATGCCACGATCCACCCATGCCCCTCCCATAGCCACACCCCTTTCTGAGTTGTGTGCAATCCAATATAGGTGCCCATTGTTACAGAATGGTGAACAGCCAGGTTGGCACTCAAATCATAATTAGTGCCCTTCAAGTGAAAAAATGTAAAAATGATTTAGTTCACAGAGTGCAAAATTACCATGGAACACTTCAACACATCCCACAGCAAGGAGCCCTTTTACTAAGCCAAGGTAGGGCTAACACGCAGGTAGTGTGCGCTAAATTGACATTACTGCCGAGGTAGCGTGGGTGCCCTGTGGTAGTTTTGAAGTTAGCATGCGCTGTTTCCCATGCTAGAAAATCATTTTCTATTTTCTACCATTGGGGGGGGGGATTCCCAGCGGTAATCGGCAGCACTGTCATATTAATGCATGCTGTCTGATTACCGCAGGAGTAGCGCATGAGCCCTTACTGCCAAGATTATCTACGGTGAGGCCCCAGGATATATGATTGATTTAATAGATCTTCCAGCCAGAAACAGAATGAGTTCATCACATACTTATCTGAACCTTCACTATCCGAGCTGCATTGGACTCAGATACAAATCAACCTACGCATCCAATTTTTCTTACCTAAGTACGCAAATGTGGAATGCATTACCAAAGAGCGTGAAAAAAATTTTTTTTTCTTTTAATCTTTTATTTATTTAATTCACAATAACCATCATAAATGTACAGAAATGGAAATTTCAAAAAAAGAAAAGAAAAAAGCAATACGTTTGACTCCACATATAATTCTTTGAAATAATTGACCTCAAACATGGGGATCCAAGATATGAAATAACTAAAGAAAAGAAAAATCACATGAATAGAACTAACTATTCTTCCAGAGGGAGGAGGGTCAATCAGAAGTTACAGCCGGTAGCGGAATAATTACAGGAAGCTGTTGAAGAGGCTTCTTCAATTCCAAAAATTCTTGTAATTTCTTGGGTTCAAGAAAAAGGTAATTATTTGAATCTAGAGAAATAAAACATTTACAAGGGAAACGGACCAAAAAGGTCCCACCCAGGGCTACCACTCTCTGTTTAAAAGCCAAGAGCTCACGGCGCCTGGCTTGTGTTTCCCTTGAAATGTCAGGAAAAATTTTTATCCTAGAACCCAAGAAATTATCCGACATATGGCGAAAATACAATTTCAAAATATTATTCCTGTCTAAGTCAAAAGCGAAAGTCGCTATAAGAGTAGCCCTCTCTGCTATCTCTGACTTCTCCAAAATATCCGTCAGATTCATATCCACATTTTCAGTCATAGAAGTCTTTTTAGAAATATAAGTCGCTTTTGATACCAACGGGTGGTTATCAGCTGGAATTTGCAAAATATCTGAGAAGTATCTCTTGAGGACTTCAGCTGCAGATATGTATGGTGTTTTAGGAAAATTAATCAGTCGTAAGTTATTTTTTTTCATTTGGTTCTCCAAAAATTCCAATTTTTTTGAGGAAACAAAATTATCCTTAATTACCAAGTTTACTGATTTTTTCAGAGAAACCATATCTGTATTTAATGTTTCAAAGTTTTTCCCCTGGGCTTCCACCTTCGTAGACAGGCTTTGATAAAGATTTTTAAACTCACTTATTTGTTCCTGAAAAGTTTTAGACATCTGAAGAAGTGAGGTGTTCACGCTCTGCAAAGCCTCCCATAAAACTTCCATTGTAACGATTGTAGGCTTCACCAACCCCAGCTCCTCGACGGAAACCGCTCCGGGTGTCTTCGGGGAGGAGAACTCACTCTCCAAACCGATAGCTGGGTTTTCAACCGGAGTCGAAGTTGCACCGAGCCCTCCCTGCATTCCGCGGGTTCTTAGACCCACTTCGGGCGAATCCCGCGGTGTCAGCATCGGCGAAACATGATCGCTTCCGGGTCTTGGAGGGGTGGCGCCGGCAGGAGGACTGAGCGTCACTCCTTCTCCGCTAGTATCCGGCGAAAACGCCTTGATGTTCCCCAAAGTAGCTGCTGATGTCGCCGATGTTGTGAGCCCGTAGTGCTCCAAGGTAGGCTGGGACATGGTGGGATTTCCAGCAGTGCTCATGGAGGGATAAGCAACTGTTTTTCCTTTCCTCTTGCCCATATTCCACAGGCAGCGCGCCAGTAGTCACAGGAAACTTGGAGACAGCACGAGCAACAAAGAGCGTGAAAATAACGCCCAACCATCAAGACTTCAAGTGAACTTTAAAGACATACCTGTTTCGCAAGGCCTACCCTATTGATTCTACTTAATTACCTCAACCCTACAATTTATTTTATTTATTTTTGTTACATTTGTACCCTGCGCTTTCCCACTCATGGCAGGCTCAATGCGGCTGACATATTGTATACAGGCACTTATTTGTACCTGGGGCAATGGAGGGTTAAGTGACTTGCCCAGAGTCACAAGGAGCTGCCTGTGCCTGAAGTGGGAATCAAACTCAGTTCCTCAGGACCAAAGTCCACCACCCAAGGCCATTCCTCCACTGTTGCTACTATTTGAGATTCTACATGGAATGTTGCTATTCCACTAGCAACATTCCATGTAGAAGTCGGCCCTTGCAGATCACCAATGTGGCCGCGCAGGCTTCTGCGAGTCTGACATCCTACACGTACGTGCAGGACGTCAGACTCACAGAAACAGAAGCCTGTGCAGCCTTCTACATGGAATGTTGCTAGTGGAATAGCAACATTCCATGTAGAATGTCCAATAGTAGCAACATTCCATGTAGAATCTCCAATAGTATCTATTTTATTTTTGTTACATTTGTACCCTGCGCTTTCCCACTCATGACAGGCTCAATGCGGCTTACATGGGGCAATGGAGGGTTAAGTGACTTGTCCAGAGTCACAAGGAGCTGCCTGTGCCTGAAGTGGGATTCAAACTCAGTTCCTCAGGACCAAAGTCCACCACCCTAACCACTAGGCCACTCCTCCACTCCATTGCATCTATATATACACTGCAATGACTATTTTATTTCTAGCCTCCTTGTCCTTATTGTATCCATTTACCCCTACCTTACCTGACCCTTTTTATTATTGTACTTGTTTAAAACCTGCCGTACTTGCCGTCCCCCATTACGGTATTTTGTAAGCCACATTGAGCCTGCTAATATGTGGGAAAATGCGGGATACAAATGTTACAAATAAATAAATAGGGGGCGTTAAGGGCTCAGGCTGTAAATTGCTATGCGCTACGTTTAATATTAGCTCATGGCCATTTACCGTCCCATTGAAAAAAAAGGCCTTTCTACCTGCCTCAGCAAAACATGGCCCAGCACGGGCTAATTTCACGCATCCAAACTAGCGCAGGCCACTTTTTACCTTGGCTTAGTCAAAGGGCTCCATAGAAACTACGTATTTTATTTACTAGAGAAATTAAGAATATGCTTCCTTCTTTGAAGCTTAACTTGAAAAAAAACCTGTTAAATTCTTGGAATATATAATATTTTGTTTTCTTGAAACCAAAAATACAAACGTGTGAACTTCTCTCTGTCATGCAATTATCCTCTTTTCTTTTTGTTTATCCTTAAATAAAGTGCAGCCTAATTAAGGAAGTTTTGCTCAAACATTTCTGTACAACCTCCTTTCATCATACCTCTCTTTCCATCCCTGTTCTTTTAAGCATTTGCTCGTATTTTCAGTAACAAAAAGTGCAGCTTCAGTCTCAGAGCAGGACACTTTCTGGTGTCATTAACTGTTGGGAGATGCATGCCTGCAGCCGCTGACACCGGTACACCTTGCGCATGCTCAGTTCACGCAAGAAGTGAGAATGATTGGGGAGTTCCAGCGTCAGTGGCTTAAGGCATGCTGCCGACTACTTCTGTACAGCAGCAGCACAAAGAAAACATAATAACATAGTAAATGACGGCAGATAAAGACCTGTACAGTCCATCCAGTTTTCCCAGCAAGATAAACTCATTTTACATGGTATGTGATACTTTATATGTATACCAGAGTTTGATTTGTCCTTGTCATTCTCAGGGTACAGACCGTAAAAGCCTGCCCAGCTTTTTTCTTGTACTAAAAGTTCTGAAGATTCTGGAATCCTAAAGAGTTACAAGAGTCTGGAATCCCAATTAGTAGCAACATTCCATGTAGAACCCCAAAGAGTAACATAGTAACATAGTAAATGATGGCAGATAAAGACCTGTACGGTCCATCCAGTCTGCCCAACAAGTTAAACTCAATTACATGGTATGTGATACTTTATATGTATACCCGAGTTTGATGTGTCCTTGCCCTTGTCAGGGCACAGACCATAGAAGTCTACCCAGCACTGGTTTCCAGGTACTGGCACCGAATATGTGGATTATATTTAACCACAATGGGCAGTGTTTTAAAAACAGCTGACTGCCATGGTTAAATATCAGGGGCATTGCTTTTTAACACAGAAGTAATACTTTAGGCATTATGCCTTATCAATTATTTAGTGCTCTCTTATATGCCTTAACATTATTGTATATGTCTGTTGATTGTATTTTTTACTCATTTACAAAGAGTAACGTGGAGGGGCATAATCAAACGGCGCCGGCCAAATAGATGGCCGGCCATCTATTTGGCCGGCGCCGCAAAGAGCAGTCCCGAACCGTATTATCGAAAAAGATGGCCAGCCATCTTTCATTTCAATAATACGGTTGGGGCCGGCCAAATGTCAGAGATGGCCGGGTTTGAGATGGCTGGCATCGGTTTTCGCCGATGATGGAAACTAATGCAGGCGATCTCAAACCCGGCCAAATCCAAGGCATTTGGTCATGGGAGGAGCCAGCATTTGTAGTGCACTGGCCCCCCTCACATGCCAGGACACCAACCGGGCAACCTAGGGGGCAGTGCAGTGGACTTCAAAAATTGGTCCCAGGTGCATAGCTCCCTTACCTTGGGTGCTGAGCCCCCCCAAATCCCCCCAAAACCCACTGCCCACAACTCTACACCACTACCATAGCCCTAAGGGGTGAAGGGGGGCACCTACATGTGTGTACAGTGGTTTTTTTGGGGGGGGTTGGAGGGCTCCCATTTACCACCACAAGTGTAACAGGTAGGGGGGGATGGGCCTGGGTCCACCTGCCTGAAGTGCACTGCACCCACAAAAGTCTGCTCCAGGGACCTGCATACTTCTGTCATGGAGCTGGGTATGACATTTCAGGCTGGCATACAGGCTGGCAAAAAATTGTTTAAAAAATGTTTTTGGGGTGGGAGGGGGTTGGTGACCACTAGGGGAGTAAGCAGAGGTGATCTCCGATTCCCTCCGGTGGTCATCTGGTCAATTGGGGCACTTTTTTGAGGCTTGGTTGTAAAAATAAATGGACAAGTGAAGCCGGCGAAATGCTCTTCAGAGCCGGCTACCTTTTTTCCATTATCAGCTGAACCCAGCCATCTCATAACCACGCCCCCGTCCCGCCTTCCATACCCTTCCGAAACGCCCCCTTTAACTTTGGCCAACTCTGCGACGGAAAGCAGTTGGAGCCGGCCAAAATCGGCTTTCCATTATACCGATTTGGCCGGCTTCAGGAGATTTGTGTCGGAAGATGGCCGGCGATCTCTTTCAAAAATAAGCTGGATAGTAACATAGTAAATGACGGCAGATAAAGACCTGTACAGTCCATCCAGTTTTCCCAACAAGATAAACTCATTTTACATGGTATGTGATGCTTTATATGTATACCAGAGTTTGATTTGTGCTTCCCATTCTCAGAGCATAGACTGTAAAAGCCTGCCCAGCACCGGTTTTGCTTCCCAATTACCGGCGTCACCACCCAATCTCTGCTAAGATTCCGTAGATCCATTCCTTCTAAACAGGATTCCTTTGTGTATATCCCACACATGTTTGAATTCAATTACCATTTTCATCTCCACCACCTCCCGCAGGAGGGCATTCCACATATCTACCACCCTTTCCGTGAAAAATTACTTCCTGACATTACTCCTGAGTCTGCCCCAATTCTACCTCAATTCATGTCCTACCACCTTCCCATCTCCGGAAAAAGTTTGTTTGCAGATTAATGCCTTTTAAATATTTGAACGTCTGTATCATTATTTTTGGTGTGCTAAGGGGTGGAAGGGAGGGAAGGAATGTGTTGCCCCTCCAGTCCAATCAGAGGGCTGGCTACACCCCTACTCGTACTTAAAGTTTCAGGCCCTATTGAAGATTTATCTTTTCCCTCAAGCCTTCCCAGGTGTACCAGAGTGATGCAACTGTTCAGTTGAGTGGATGGATGTTCGGTGCGCTTTCTCATCTGCTGTCACTGTGTTTGAGGGGGGGGGGGAGGTTCTCTTAGGGATCTTTTTACAAAAGGAAGTACCTCCGAGGCTACCACAGCAGCCCAGAAGTAGTTCCTACCCCCAGAGCGTGCCATTTCCAGCGCTGCAAAATATTTTAATTTTTATAGCGCCAGTGTGTACCTGGCGGTAATCGGGCAGGGCTTCGTGCTGCTCGATTACCGCCGGAGTAGCACGGGAGCCCTTACTGCCACCGCTGGGGGCCTCGGCATGCGGCAAAAACACACGCCGACGCCAACACAGGCTCCTTTTTGCCGCAGCTTGGTAAAAGGACCCCTTACTTCTCTCTCTTTTTCCATTCTTTACTTTGTGGTTTCTTTCTATTTCCTTTTTATTTTAATACTGTAAATCACTTTGTTTATTGTGACAGGTATATCAAATGACTAATAAACATAAAAACTGAATTGTGCAATGGTACAGGTTCCATTTTATGCAACGAGACCTTGTTACTAATAACTGTGGTTAGCAGTACAGTAAGATGTCTTAACGGTAGCCCACATTGATAACTTCCAGTAAGGGTGTGCTTAAATGGCATAGCTCATAAAAGTGCTGGGCTCTAGGGTTCACTATATCCCCTTAATTTCTTTAGATTTTTGTGTGTTTCTTTCATGTCTCTCTTCTCCAATAATGTGGGCTGCAATGTTATATCGATTTCTTTTTCTCAGTGAGAGATTAACTTTGATGTTTGATGTTCTCGTTACTGTTTGCTTTTCTTGCTTTAATAAAAAAATTTTCAATTTAAAAGCAAAAAAAAGAATTGGATCTTTGCCTCAGAAGACCAAAAGCAGAAATGAGGTGGGTGTCAGAGGGGACCGTCCCCGGAAACTCAACAGCAGTTCATCTCTTTGAACATATACGAAGTAAATTTAGAAACTCCAGGTACAGGTACACTTGTAAAAAGCCCGGTTACAGTCTGCTATTGAGAACGACATGGGGGAGGCCGCTGCTGTCCCTGGGATTGGTAGCATGGAATTTTGTTACTCTTTGGGATTCTACCAGGTACTTGTGAGCTGGATTGGCCGCTGTTGGAAGCAAGATACTAGGTTAGATGGACCATTGGTCTGACCCAGTATGGCTATTCTTACGTACATGTGCACCCTTCCAAAGGCAAACAACTGACAATTTTATAGAAGGTGATGCCTATGCATGTATATGGCAGCACACTGAGTTTTCTGCAGAGAGAAAGGCATGCCATGGGTATTCCTTTCAAATGTATATGTAAGCTGTATTTTATAATGGTGATATAGACAGTATATATACCTCAGCACTTCTACTCACAGGCATTTAAACCTGCTCAAAATAACAGGCAACCCTCCATTAGCTTGTCCTTTGAGCAGGGCCGGTCTTAGGCAGGGGCATCAGGGGCGGTCGCACAGGGCCTCGTGCTTCTAGGGTCCCCGCATCTCTGGCATGTCTGTTCTCCTGTCTCAGAACACATCCCTGCTCAGTACCTTAATGTGCATCCATATTTCAGTAGAGAGCATCAGGCAGCAGCAGCGATTTTCATATTCTGTCACCTGCCGAGCCCAGAGCCGCCTCCTATTTTTTGTGTATACCTTACCTTGATTTGTACCTGTCTTTTTCAGGGCACAGACCGTATAAGTCTGCCTAGCACTATCCCCGCCCTGCCTCCCACCACCGGCTCTGGCACAGACCGTATAAGTCTGCCCAGCACTATCCCCACCTCCCAACCACCAGCCCTGCCTCCCACCACCGGCTAAGCTTCTGGGGATCCCTTCCTTCTGAGCAGGATTCCTTTATGTTTATCCCACGCATGTTTGAATTCCGTTACCGTTTTCCTCTCCACCACCTCCCGCAGGAGAGCATTCCAAGCATCCACCACTCTCTCCGTGAAAAAATACTTCCTGACATTTTTCTTGAGTCTGCCCCCCTTCAATCTCATTTCATGTCCTCTAGTTCTACCTCCTTCCCATCTCTGGAAAAGGTTCGTTTGCGGATTAATACCTTTCAAATATTTGAACGTCTGTATCATATCACCCCTGTTTCTCCTTTCCTCCAGGGTATACAGAATTGAACACAATATTCGAGGTGCGGTCGCACCATGGAGCGATAAAAAGGCATTATAACATTCTCATTTTTGTTTTCCATTCCTTTCCTAATAATACATAACATATTTGCTTTCTTAGCCGCATAAGCACACTGAGCAGAAGGTTTCAATGTATCATCAACGACAACACCTAGATCCCTTTCTTGGTCTGTGACTCCTAACGTGGAACCTTGCATGACGTAGCTATAATTCAGGTTCCTCTTTCCCACATTAATTACTTTGCACTTGCTCACATTAAACGTCATCTGCCATTTAGACGCCCAGTCTCCCAGTCTCGTAAGGTCCTCTTGTAATTTTTCACAATCCTCCTGCGATTTAATGACTTTGAATAACTTTGTGTCATCAACAAATTTAATTACCTCACTAGTTACTCCCATCTCTAGGTCATTTATAAATATGTTAAAAAGCAGCGGTCCAAGCACAGACCCCTGGGGAACCCCACTAACTACCCTTCTCCATTGAGAATACTGACCATTTAACCCTACTCTCTGTTGTCTATTAACCAGTTTTTAATCCACAATAGAACACTACCTCCTATCTAATGATTCTCCAATTTCCTCTGGAGTCTTTCATGAGTTACTTTGTCAAACGACTTCCGAAAATCCAGATATACAATATCAACTGGCTCACCTTTATGCACAAGTTTATTCACCCCTTCAAAGAAATGTAGTAGATTGGTGAGGCACGATGTCCCTTTACTAAATCCATGTTGACTTTGTCTCAATAATCCATGCTTTTGAATATGCTCTGTAATTTTGTTCTTTATAATAGTCTCTACCATTTTGCCCGGCACCAACGTCAGACTCACCAGTCTATAATTTCCTGGATCTCCTCTGGAACCTTTTTTAAAAATTGGAGTTACATTGTCCACCCTCCAATCTTCTGGTACCATGCTCGATTTTAAGGATAAATTACATATTACTAACAATAGCTCTGCAAGCTCATTTTTCAGTTCTATCAGTACTCTGGGATGAATACCATCCGGTACAGGAGATTTGCTACTCTTCAGTTCAGAACTGCCCCATTACATCCTCCAGGTTTACAGAGAATTCATTAAGTTTCTCTAACTCATCAGCTTCGAATGCCATTTCCAGCACTGGTATCTCACCCAAATCTCCCTCGGTGAAGACCGAAGCGTAGAATTCATTTAATCTCTCCGCTATGGGTTTATCTTCCCTGATCGCCCCTTTTACTCCTCGGTCATCTAGCAGTCCAAATGATTCTTTTGCCGGCTTCCTGCTTTTAATATACCTAAAAAAAATTTTACTATGTGTTTTTGCCTCCAATGCAATTTTGTTTTCGAAGTCCCTCTTAGCTTTCCTTATCAGCGCTTTGCATTTGACTTGACATTCCTTATGCTGTTTCTTATTATTTTCAGTCGGGTTCCTTCTTCCATTTTCTGAAGGATTTTCTTTTAGCTCTAATAGCTTCCTTCACCTCACTTTTTAACCATGCTGTCGTTTGGTCTTCCGTCCTCCTTTTTTAATATGTGGAATATATTTGGCCTGGGCTTCCAGGATGGCTTCCTGTTTCTCTTGTTTTTGTTTACTTTCCTTGTGTAAATATCAGTTGCCATATTTAAAGCATCCTTCAGCTTGGATCAATGCGCTTCCACTTCACCTATGCCCACCCATCAGTGCATCAGTGCATTTCTGGCTAAGGGGTCCTTTTACTAAGGTGTGCTGAAAAATGGCCTGTGCTAATGTAAGTGTGGGGTTTGGGCGTGCGCAGATCCATTTTTCAGCATGCCTGTAAAAAATGCCCTTTTAAAATTTTTGCCGAAAATGGGCATGTGGCAAAATCAAAGTTGGCGTGTGTCCATTTTGGGCCTGAGACCTTACCGCCAGCCATTGACTTAGTGGTAATGTCTCACGCGTTAACCGGGCGGTAATGAGCCGCGCACGTAGAAAGCCACTTGATGTGCATCCGCTACACACGTAATTTTTGGACGTGTGTAGTGGAAGTACATCAAAAATGAAATTACTGCAAGGCCACATGGTAGCCACACGGTAACTCCAAATTGGAGTCATTGGGCACGCATAGGCACCTACGCGGCTTAGTAAAAGGGCCCCTTAGTTTGGTGACCAAATCAGGTCACCTAAATAGCAGACCCATCTTTGGCTGCTATAAACTTAACCAGCCAGCACTGAATATTACATAGCCAATTAAGTTTAAGCCAACCAAAACAAAACTCGAATATTTAATGCCAGCCATCGGAAATGGCTTAGCATTGAATATCCAGGTTTAGCATTGGTGTTGGGCGGACAGTGTGCTGCCTGGCGCCAGCTGAATATCGGCTGGTAGGTACTTTTATTGACAATCTTCATGTGACTCAACATGGCCATGTTTCGGCTTACAAGGTCTGCATCAGGAGTCTGAAATTGTCACCATATAGCTCACAGCTTTGAATGAAGTACAAAAAAACCCTCAAGGTTAAGAACCTGCCAAAGGTGAGTTATGCAAAACAAGCAATAGTTTATCCATCAGTCGAGAAAGCTTCCCACACAATTAGGTTGCCATGAAGATTGTCAATAAAAGTAACATTTATAATACAGCCCTGTCTTTTGTGAGTAGCACCACTTACCTATATGTCTTTGGCCCTAAAAGATCCAGCATTAGCTGGGTGTTTTTACAAAATATTTACCTACTTTTCTGTGACCTTACTTAAACACCCTTAAGGCATTCAGCCTACTTTTATAAAAATTACCTCCATAAATTTTAACTTAACATAAATTGCCAGTAAATAGAGAACCTTCTTATCGATTTTATTGCACCCTTGCAATAAAACGACATCATAATCCTCTCCAAGTAGTTGAGGAAAGCACAGCAAGAGAGAAACCAGACTTGTAAAATAGCAGGATATTCACTATACCAGAGTCAGACAAGTGTAAATTATGACAAAAAGTATCCTAGATCAATGCTGCAGTGAATAAACACAAGCAGCTGCTCTTAAGGCACATTTATTCCTTTTTAAAGACACAATAGTGAATTTAGATCTGAACAAATTTGAAATTAACAGTAAAATACAGCATCAAAAAATTGCAGTGCTGCTCCCATTATAATAAATTCTTTAATCAGAACAAGAATGTTCACTGTCATCCCTTTTATCTGTCATATCCTCAATCTTTCACTGTCCACGTCGACTATTCCTGATGCCTTCAAACATGCCGTAGTCACACCACTCCTTAAAAAAACCTTCATTGGACTCAACCTGTCCTTCCAACTGTCGCCCCATCTCCCTTTCCTATCCAAGATACTTGAACGTACTGTTCACCACCATTGCCTTGACTTTCTTTCATCTCAAGCTATTCTTGATCCACTTCAATCTGGCTTTTGTCCCCTTCATTCAACTGAAACAGCGCTTGCTAAAGTCTCCAATGATCTGTTCCTGGCCAGATCCAAAGGTCTCTATTCTATTCTCATCCTTCTCGATCTATCTGCTGCTTTTGACAACCTGTTCCGGGGCAGAGAGAGCTGCGTACGCCTTGTAGCACTATAGAAATGCTAAATAGTAGTAGTAGTAGTAGTAGCCTTTCAGGCAGTGCATTCCAGAGTGTGGGGGCTACTCCGGAGAAGGCTCGCTTGTGGGTATCGCATGGTGTAGTTAGTGAAAGTCCTTGGGAGGACCTTAGTGTCCTTGGCAGTTGATTCATAATTTTGAATATATAAAATAAATAAATAACATTTGCAGATCTAATATTGCTGCACCACAGTTCTAAACAAAGTCAGTGATTCCCTTTTTATCCAGTCCTGCTGGTGTTACTTTAACTGGATTTTCTAAACCCACTCAGCTATAGATAAAATGGCAGAGCTCAGTGTTATATTCTGATATACTATCAGCTAGGGCTGGCAGTGAGTGGTACAGGTTTGTCCTCATGGTCTACAATGTAAGCATTACAAGCACTTTCTCCTTTTGATCCATTGTTGTATGTAAACAATGTGTGTTTTGTTTAAAGGATTACATGAGGTGTGTTTCATCTTATTTCTCCTGGTTCCCGGAACATCTCAGGTAAACCATGGTTACTTCCACACAGGAGAGCAACTGGACCCCTGGGGACTTGCATCAGTGTGTGACTATTTACCAGGTTTTAGTTATTTGTGTATTTAATATACCTCTCCTTGTCAAAGTGGTTTACAATAGTAGGGATAGAATCCATAACCAGTACCAGAAATACACAAAAGACAAACAAACTAACAAGACAACAGGGAAAAAACAAACAGCAAACATAAGGATCAGGGTAATATTATTCTGTGGCAATTCAAAGCAAGGGTTCCAGTGAAAGACTAAGATTGATCCAGGGTGAAAAGCTCTCTTAGGACTCCTTTTACTAACGTAATGCCCCTTTTCCTGGGCGCTTTCTGGATCTGGGGTCTGAGTGGGCTGGAGCCTCCCCTAGGTAGTCTCCGTCTGACCCTCACTTACTTGATGTGCGGTGCCTCCACCTGGGAAAAGAAGTGTTAGCGGATAGGACAACCCTCTTCTCTCCCAAGAAACTCAGTCTCAGGTTCAAATCCTCTGTGGGAAGCAAAGCAGGCAATTAAACATAAGTTGTCTTGGGGGGGAGGGGGTAGCCACACACTGTCTAGTCCAAAATGACAACTCCACAGTCAGCAGCTTGTAACAAAACTGGAACTCTTTTATTTTAACTCTGCAACGAGCAGCTTCAGTTAATGTAATAGGGAAATAGTCTAACAGATAATGCATCAAACCTCCCTTTCTCTCTTCTGTGGTTCCTCAAAGGGAATCCCATCTCCTTCACTTCCAGGTATATTTACAGGGACAATCCAGGGCAAATAAAAGTATGTACAGTTATGTACAGTGCCCCTGTGCAGTTTGCCCTAAGTTCTTGATATTATTACTACTACTACTATTTAGCATTTATATAGCGCTACAAAGCGTACACAGCGCTGCACAAACATAGAAGAAGACAGTCCCTGCAGTGGCGTAGCAAGGGCGGGGCGGTGGGGGCAGTCCACCCCGGGTGTCATCGGGTGGGGGGGGGTGCTCTGCTCCCGCTGCTCCGCCTTTAAAAATTTTTTTTGAAGTGCCGGAGAGTGGCAGGCAGCGCAGCGCGCCTCGAGTCTGCCCTGCTAGTAAAGAAGATCTCGCTGACGTCGTCGCCCTTCCCACATTGAGTCCCGCCCCCCTCTGAGGCAACTTCCTATTACCGCAAGGGCGGGCGGGACTCAGTGTGGGAAGGACGATGACGTCGACGAGATCTTCTTTACTAGCAGGGCAGACGCGAGGCGTGCTGCCTGCCACTCTCCGGCGCTTCGAAAAAATTTTTTTTAATGCAGGACAGGGTAGGAGCAACAGGAGAACGGATCTCAGCTGTCGGGTCGGGGGGGACTCAGAGGGGAGAAGGGGATTGGGGAGGGGTGGGGGAGCTCAGAGGGCTGCTTAAAGGGGATTAGGGAGGGTGGGGGAGCTCAGAGAGGGGAGAAGGGGATTGGGGAAGGGTGGGGGAGCTCAGAGGGGTGCTTAAAGGGGATTAGGGAGGGTGGGGGAGCTCAGAGAGGGGAGAAAGGGATTGGGGAAGGGTGGGGGAGCTCAGAGGGGTGGTTAAAGGGGATTAGGGAGGGTGGGGAGCTCAGAGAGGGGAGAAGGGGATTAGGGAGGGTGGGGGAGCTCAGAGAGGGGAGAAGGGGATTGGGGAAGGGGTGGGGGAGCTCAGAGGGGTGCTTAAAGGGGATTAGGGAGGGTGGGAGAGCATCAAGGAGGGGAGAAGGGGATTGGGGAGGGGTGGGGGAGCTCAAAGGGGTGCTTAAAGGGGATTAGGGAGGGTGGGGAGCTTAGATAGGTGCTCAGAGAGGGGAGAAGGGGATTGGGGAGGGTGGGGGTGCTCAGAGAGGGGAGGGGAGTGCTCAGATGGGAGAAGGGGTCTGAAGCTGGAACTGGGGTCTGACAAGGGGGCAGGAGGGAAAATGGGTCCATGCCTGGGGCAGGTGGGAGAATGGGTCTGGGGCTGAAAAGGGGGGATGCAAGGCATGTGGTGGATGAAGGGGGCTGAAACTGTGGGGACTAGGGGCTTTAAAGGGGACAGGGAGAACTGGCTGGGGCTGAAGCTCGGTACTGGTGAGGGAAAAGGGCTGGGGTTGAAACTAGGGGCTGAAAAGAGGACAGGGAGAACTGGCTGGGGGGCTGAAGCTCGGGACTGATGGGAGAAAAGGGCTGGGGACTGGTGGGATAGTGGGGCTAAAAAGGGGGGCAGGTGGGAGATGTGGGCTGGGGCTGGAACTAGGGGCAGGTGGAATAAGGGGGCTGGAACTGGGGGCTGAAAAGAGGGGGCAGAGAGAGGGGATAGAAGGGGAGAGCGTGAGGGAGGGCAGACCCTGGATGGATGGTAGAGGGAGGGCAGACGGATTGAAGGGGCAGAGAGAAAGGGCAGATGGTGGGTGGAAGGGGAGAGAGAAAGAGGGCAGACTGGGGCAAATGGTGGATGGAAGGGGCAGAGATAGAGGGCAGATGTTGATGGAAGGGGGAGAGAGAGATGGAAGACTGGGGCAGATGGTGCATGGAAGGGGCAGAAGTGGATGGAAGGGGCAGAGAGAGAGGGCAGACACTGGATGGCAGAGAGAGAGCGAAGACAGATGCTGGATAGAAGGAAGACAGTGAAAAGATGAGGAAAGCAGAAACAACAAACTGTAAATATATATATATATATTTTTTTTTGCTTTAGGATAAAGTAGTATTGTAGATGTGTTAATAAATGTTTATAATAGAACATGTAAATAAGGTAATCTTTTTATTGGACTAATTTTAATACATTTTACTTTCGGAGAACAAAACCCCCTTCCTCAGGTCAGGATAGGACACTGTAACAGTACTATACTGAATTGACCTGAGGAAGGAGGTTTTGGCCTCTGAAAGCTAAATGTATTAGTCCAATAAAATGATATTATTTGTTTTATTTCTATTTGTTAATTTGTAAAGTGGTGATTGTTATTTGTTAGTTTTTTCAAATTTACATCTGCTGTCTTTATATTTTGCACAGTACTAGAGGACATTTTCTGTTTCTGTGGTGTTGCATTGTATGCAGAGTCTGGCATCGGGGGTTCAGTTTAATTTTTGTCTAAATAGAAAGTTTATGATTACTTATTCTATAGTGGATTAGGGTGTATCTGTATTTGTGAAAAAGACATGGCTTTCGGTTGGCATTGACTGTGCAGGATCGACGATCTGTACTAATCTGTCTGTTTTCGTTTTACAATAGGTGAATTGATGTTCTAGTGCTCACTGTAGTGTTTAAGATGCTTTCCTTTTCCTTGTGTGACTCGTACAAATTACTACTTATGGTATGGTAGAATTGCTCTACAGGTCCTGAGTGTTTTGTATTCTCGGTATGCCTAGTACTGGATTTCGGGGGGGGGGGGGGTGTTAAAAAATGACCGGCCCCGGGCGTCAACTACCCTAGCTATGCCACTGAGTCCCTGTTCAAAGAGCTTATAATCAATCACTGTTTCCTTTCTAATCTCAAGAAGCACTTCCTTATCAGCCCAGACCCTCTTGGGTGTCCACTTTCCTGAAATCACCCTGGTCACTGAGATGGGCTCTTCTTAGCCCCAGTCCCCTGACTCCACAGGGTTCTCCTTTAAGCTCTGCTTTCTTCCTGATTCTCACCAGGGCCCGCCTTTATTCTCTTAACTCCACCTCTCCTGTCACTCTTCTGTACCAGGGCACTTTTACTCTGCATTTTGTTTCATAAACACTCCACTGGATTGGGCTTTCTCCCCCCCCACCCCCCCCCACCCCGGGACCTCCCAGTCACTCCCCTCAGTGACTCTCTACAGGGCTTACTCTTCTGGTAATCCCCAATCTACTAGGGGATTACGCTAAAACAAAGGAGCCAACTTTTCAAAATGATTGGGGGGTGCTGAAATTTTTTTTTTTTTACAGGTGGTGCATTCCCCCCTCCCCCTCTCTCCCATCCCCCTCCTCTTCCCCTCCCTCTCCTCTGAGTTCCAGGCCCCCCTCTCTTCCGAGTTCCAGGCCCCCTCCCTCTCCCCCGAGTTCCAGGCTCCTCCCTCCTTCCAAGTTCCAGGCCCCCTTCCCTCTCCTCCAAGTTTCAGGCCCCCTCCCTCTCCTCCGAGTTCCAGGCCCCCCTTCTCCTCCAAGTGCCAGTCCCAACCCCAGCCCGACCTCTTCTCTCACAACAGTCCCCCGCCCTCATTTCACAAGGGCGGGACCAGAGCTGAGAGAGAAGGGAAGGCTGAAGCGCCGAGCTTGCTCGCCTTTCACTGCTGCCGTCAGGACCCCGAGGTAAGAAAGATGAGTTTTAAATTCTGGGCGGCACGCAGGAAGGCGAGGGCGGAGGACTGATGAGGGAGAAGAGGGCGGGCAGGTCGGGCTGGCTGGGAGCTTCCGGCAGGTCAAAATATTGAGGATCCAAAGCCCAGCGCTGTTCCGAACAGCGCTCTAAAAATAGCACTGGAACAGCACAGGGCTTTTCTGCATCGATGATCAAAGATAATGCATGCAAATCTAAGCAGCGCAATTATCTTTATCATGTAGAAGTGCAACTGCATGCTGGACAGGGCTCACCATTCCTTCCCAATGATCCGCAAAGTCTAACGCCAGCTCGGAGCTGGCGTTGATTTTGCCACGGCCAGCGACCCAATCCTTGGCGCGCTGGACGCTGATCATTGGGGATGAATACGTTAAGCGCTGATTAGCATGCATTTGCAAGCTAATTGCGCTAAGAGCCCTGTTTAGCATGCATTTGCATGCTACTTGAGCTAAGAGCCCTCGAGTGCGTTGTTTCAGGCGCTCGAGGGCTCTGATCATGGGTCGGCAGCAAACTCCGGCACTAGTTTGGCATTAACAGCCTCTAGCGCTGGAGTTTGCTTTTGATCATGAGGGCCTTTGGGAGCTATTTTTTGAATGTAGCCCCAGGTGTCCTGACAATCTATTTTGGAACAATGGGTAGTCAGGCTCAGGAATCTGGTTACATTGTAACACTGATAATATGTCATGCTGTGTAGTGTACCATCTCAAAGAACAGAACTTACTTGTTGTGGATATACATAGAAATGCAATAACCAGGAAACAAATTTCTAAACTATTACAGAATATTGAATTATTCATTGCATATGTTTCATACTTTTTATCTTGGCTTAAAAGCAGTAGACCTTTCAAACTGATAATTGCAGGCACTGTTTTCTCCTATGTATATAAATAATTCATCTTTCCTCATAGCAGGGAGTGCTGTTTCACTTACCATCAAAAAGTTATTCAAGGTTACACTTCTCTTAATATTTGCACTGATAGTGAGTGGTCTTTCTTTCTAAAGTATTAAAACACTTGTTTGCATAAGAGATAATTTTTGAAATGTTAACATAAAACATACTACCATGGGTAGGTGTGTGGGGGGAGTTATTAAGTGTTTAAGTGGAGGAGTAGCCTAGTGGTTAGTGCAGTAGACTTTGATCCTGGGGAACTGAGTTTAATTCCCACTACAGCTCCTTGTGACTGGGCAAGTCACTTAACCCTCCATTGCTCCTGGTACAAAATAAGTACCTGAATGTATGTAAACCGCTTTGAATGTAGTTGCAAAAACCTCAGAAAGGCGGTATATCAAGTCCCATTTCCCTTCCCCCCTTTCCCTTATGACATCACAATATCAGAAGTGAGCCAAGTATTGGGCAATCAAGCCATTGTGACATCACTGATGAGGTTGGCTCTTATTGGTGGAATGAGTGGAGGAGTAGCCTAGTGGTTAGTGCAGTGGACTTTGATCCTGGGGAATGGAGTTTGATTCCCACTGCAGCTCCTTGTGACTCTGGGCAAGTCACTTAACCCTCCATTGCCCCTGGTACAAAATAAGTAACTGAATATATGTAAACCCGCTTTGAATGTAGTTGCAAAAACCTCAGAAAGGCAGTATATCAAGTCCCATTTCCCTTTCCCTTTATTTCAAAGTTACCACTCTTGTATGTTGTATTTGCTTATTATGAATCAATAAAAATTATTAAAAATAAGAAAAGTGGGACAGGAAGCTTGCATCCAGCGTTCTGCGTTTTGCAATTGTGAAAAAGACTATAATTGAATATGTCCTTACACTTATAATATATATAAAGCACCATGTTATGATTTTGAATATGTTTGATTTAAAAAAATGTGTTTTTAATTTTTAGGATTTTTCATGGGAACAGAGATCCAGAAATCAGAAAGTGAAACTAAATTGCCAAATATATTTTAACCCCTCATAGACTGCCATCTTGGTTCCAGTGGGGATTCCAAAACAATCCAAGCTATGGTATGAAAAAGATCGTGAACAGGTTGTGAATGTCCCCTTATAAGACTAGTTTACTTATACATATTTTTAAATGATCTCTTTCAACTAGCACAGGGTGATATACAGAAAATAACACATTTGGAGTGGAGGAGTGGTCTAGTGGTTAGGGTGGTGGACTCTGGTCCTGAGAAACTGAGTTCAATTCCCACTTCAGGCACAGCTCCTTGTGACTCTGGCCAAGTCACTTAACCCTCCACCGCCCCATGTAAGCCACATTGAGCCTGCCATGAGTGGGAAAGCACGGGGTACAAATGTAATTAAAATAAAATAAATGAGTAAAAAATACAATCAACAGACATATACATTAATGTTAAGGCATATAAGAAAACATTAAATAATTGATAAGGCATAATGCCTAAAGTATTACTTCTGTGTTAAAAAGCAATGCCCCTGATATTTAACCATGGCAGTCAGCTGTTTTTAAAACGCTGCCCATTGTGGTTAAATATAATCCACATATTCGGTGCCAGTACCCGGAAACCAGTGCTGGGTAGACTTCTATGGTCTGTGCCCTGAGAAGGGCAAGGACACATCAAACTCGGGTATACATATAAAGTATCACATACCATGTAAAATGAGTTTAACTTGTTGGGCAGACTGGATGGACCGTACAGGTCTTTATCTGCCGTCATTTACTATGCTACTATGTTAAACCAGACAGCATTGAGTATCCAGATTCAGTGGTGACTGGCGGCACTATCCGGTTGGCAGCAATATTTAAATCACTAACCCTTGGATTCTATATTGATCACCCAAAGTTGGGCACCAAAGTTTGGATGTCTAGGGTAGATGAGTACACAAATTAATTAGTTAATGAGGCATCAGCAATCAATAATTCATGATATTTGGCAGCAATTTGGACTTGCGCACACAAAGGCCCTAGGCTCTATTCCAGAGGTTCTCAAACCTGGTCCTGGAGGCACCCTAACCAGTCAGGTTTTCAGGATATCTACAACAGGGGTGTATCTGCGTGGGGCCACAGGGGCCTGGGCCCCCATAGATTTGGCCCTGGACCCCCCTGCCGATGACCCTCTCCACACCCCCTCCCGCCGCCAACCCGCTGTCGCTTATCTTTGCTGGCGGGGGACCCCAACCCCTGCCAGCCGAGGTCCTCTCTTCCATTGCAGCAAAGCTTCCTGTTCTGAGTCTGACGTCCTGCACGTACAACATGCAGGACGTCAGACTCAGAATTTGAAACTGAAGGAAGTTTAGCTGCAACGGAAGAGAGGACCTCGGCTGGCGGGGGTTGGGGTTCCCTGCCAGTTTTGCAACGGAGGGACCTCGGCTGGTGGGGGTTGGGGTTCCCCGCCAGCTTTGCAATGGAAGGACCTCGGCGGGCGGGGGTTGGGGTCCCCCGCTAGCAAAGGTAGGCGACGGCGGCGGGGGAGGGTTGGCGACAGGAGGGGGGGTGGAGAGGGTCGTCGGCAGGGGGGGTCAAAGTTGGTGGCGGGGGGGTCTGGTAATAGCAGGGGGGTCTGGCAATGGTGGGGGGGGGGTCGTCGGCACCAGGGGGGGCTAAAATGTACCCCCTCACTCTGGCTCTGGCCCCCCTCCCGCCAAAGTCCAGATACGCCTCTGCAATGAATATGCATGAGAAAGAATTGCATGCAGTGGAGGCAATGCATGCAAATCTATCTCTATTCTATAACATCATGCCTAAATCATATAGCATGCAACTCTAAAGGGGTGTGGCTATGTGAGGAGAATGGGCAAATCAGGGAGCAATCCCAGAAGTTATACAAAATGCACCCAGCTGCTGAAAATTGGGGAACCAGGTTCAATTCCTTCTGCAGCTCCATGTGACCCTGGGCAAGTCACTTAGGGGCCCTTTTACTAAGCCACGGAGGTGCCTACATATGCCCAATGCACGCCAATTCTGAGTTACTGCACAGCTACCACACAGTCTAGGTGGTAATTTCATTTTTGATGCGCATCCACTACGCACGCCAGAAAATAATTTTTATTTTCTGGCGCGTAGCGCTACCGGGCGGTAAAAGGCATTTGACACGTGTATACCATTACCACCCAGTTAACGCATGGGACCTTACTGCTAAGTCAACGGCTGATGGTAAGGTCTCAGACCCAAAATGGACGCGCATCAATTTTCATTGTGCCGCACGTCCATTTTTGGTCAAAATTCTAAAAAGACATTTTTACAGGTGTGCTGAAAAATGGATCAGCACGTGTCCAAAACACGCGCCTACATTAATGCAGGCCATTTTTCAGCACACCTTGGTAAAAGGACCCTTTAACCTTCCATTGTCCCAGGTACAATATATAACAGATTGTGAGCCCATTAGGGACAGTGCAAAGTACTGTAACAGAAATTGAAACTGCATAGTCGCCTCAGGGGTCACTTGTGGTATATCAAGTGCTGAAAATAATAGTAATAATAATATTCAGAAAAGGGTGTCTGTGTCAAGTGCCCTTTGCTGAATACTACCTTAGTGTGGATCTTTCCGGTGCCTAACTTTAGGCGCCATTTACTGAATTCCCTCCTCCCCTAACTGGATAGTTAACTGAATAAAGTTTTTGTTGTCCTAACTTTATTCAGTTATCCAGTGAGCAGTCTGAATATCCCCACTAACCAGATAACTTCCATAGACTACTATTGAGATAGACATGGGGAAGCCACTGCTTGTCCCTGAGATCAGCAACATGGAGTGTTGCTACTCTTTGGAGTTCTACATGGCATCTTGCTAGTCTTTAGGGTTCTACATGGAATCTTGCTAGTCTTTGGGACTCTACATGGAATCTTGCTACTCTTTGGGATTCTACATGGAATGTTGCTACTCTTTGGGGTTCTACGTGGAATCTTGCTAGTCTTTGGGATTCTACATGGAATGTTAACGTCGTTAACGGTAATATGTAAGCCACATTGAGCCTGCAAATAGGTGGGGAAATGTGGGATACAAATGTAACAAATAAATAAATAAATCTTGCTAGTCTTTGGGATTCTACATGGAATGTTTCTACTCTATGGGGTTCTACTTGGAATCTTGCTACTCTTTGGGATTCTGTCAGGAACTTGTGACCTGGATTGGCCACTGCTGGAAGCAGAATACTGGGCTAGATGGACATTTGGACTGATCCAGTATGGCTATTCTTATATTCTGAACCTCCAGCTCTGCCAACCATGCCCTGCTCCTGGATTGACCCATAGTGCCAAGGTGGTCAGAGGAAATATTCAGCAACACTTTCTGGTTAGTGCCACTGAATATTCCATCATTAGAAGATACTGATAACCAAATAAATGCTTTTGAATATTAACCCCCCATGTCTTCTTGGGGGAAGGGAGAGAAGGAAAAAGGGGGATGGAATTTGATAAACCACCTTTCTGTTGTTACAATCAAAGCAGTTTACTTATTATATACAGGTACTTATTTTTTTGAACCTGGGGCAATAGAGGGTTAATTGATTTTCCCACAGTCACAAGGCGCTGCAGTAGGAATTGAACCCAGTTCCCCTCATTCTCAGGCTGTTGCATTAACCATTAGTCTACTCTTCCATTCCACTACAAGAATTTAAGGCTGCATACATAAAAGATTACAATTAGGTTCTAACCAGTTTAAAATCTTCTGATGAGGTTGCCAAGAATAAAACATCATTTGGACCTTAAGGACTATAACGATTTATCATTTCCTCGCATACTCATGTCCTAATCCATTCAGTTTTAAAAATCAAACACAATAGCTTAAACCAAACTCCAAAAAGCACAGGTAACCAGTGACGTTTCTGTGAAATCGGTGCCATATGAGACCTTTAATCACTACCTGTCACTAACCATGGAACAGAGGTCTTGCAAACAGAGCCATGCGAATGATTGCTCTGGTAACCCAAGCGGCTCACAAGGGACTGCACAACTAATTTTCAGGGATGTAGCGGGAAAGAGTTTTGGTTAATTTCTGGGGTCAATTTTGGACATTTTGCTAATTTTCAGACATTTTTTCTGATTCATTTCAAACCGTGTTAATAAAATTGTAGTTGTACATATTAGGACTTTTAATGCAAGGAAATTGACTCCATGTGGTTTAATTCAAAGGTTAAATTGATTTCCCTTGCACTAATTTGTTTACAATGTGCTAAGAGACTAAATGAATGCTTACAAGTGCACATCCCCAGTAAAGTTATAGGGTCTTCAGTCAATAGCTGATGGGCAGTCGGAAAGAAGTAAGAAGCACTCAGCAGCTGCTGAAACATTATCCTCTACTGAAAGTGAAGAGGCCAGAACAACTCATAGGCTCTTTAATTTTGCTTTTAAAGGTAAATTCAACCATCTAAGGTTACATGGAGCCAACCAACTATTGGCTTGTATCTACTACTGCTACAATTAAACATTTATATAGCATTACAAGGTACACACAGTGTTGGATAGATACACATAGGAGACAGTCTCTGAAGACAGACATTCAAACCAGACAAATAAGTATCTGAATAGAGGAAGGGATAAGATTTACAATTTGAAAGGTCCACCGATTTAATATATGGACCACTTTAACTAATTGGATAAATCTGTAAGAAGTAAAATTTGTGCCCCTAAACCACTCTACATAACAAGAGGAGGAAATGGGGTGAATAGGTGAGAGTTGGTGTGGGTGAGTCGGTCACTTGCAGGTTGCATTTAATGTTAATGCAGCAGGGCCCTTTGGTGAACTGTGTGTGTGGCAGCTCCAGGGGCTGCAAACTGTAGAGAGGTCCTCTGGTTAGAGCTGTGCCAAAGAGCATATTTTACTATTCGGCCAAATACGAATAATGAATAATATTATTTGGCTGAATATAAATGCCGAATATGAATAATACAATTTAAACAGTATCGTTTCAACCTTAATGGAGGGTGTTATCATTAACTAATCCTTATCAATACCCAACTCCAATCAATCCTTATCAATATCTTTTATATAATCCATTAAGGGTTCTGAGTATTGGATCCATCAGATAATCATGACTCCACCATTCAGGCTATATACTTAAGCCAGGTATTCATTGAAATCATTGTTAGCTATTTTCAGTCTTGGTTTTTGTATATATATATTTGCCTTCTTTACCAAAGACAGTGAGATTTTTCTTTGTGAATATCCGTAATTAATAAGTGAGGCCACAAAGGGGTTTTTTTTTTCTCACCTTTGAGGCCAAAATAAGAAATAGAGAATTAAAGAAACTTAATCCCTTGTTTACAACCATGATCAAAATATCACTTTTACAAATTCTATAATGGACGCTTCAGAGGTGGTATGTAAGCTGGTGAAAAAATGATATAAAATATATGTGAACTACCATTTTTGACCCTGTCCCAGCCATACCCAAAAACATGTCTCTTGACATTGCTGCATTCCAGCCATCTACACGGCTGACAGAATTGTCCTCCCTGTGTCCATCTGCTTGAAAATTGTTGCTCCTTGTGATCTTGGGCAAGTCACTTAACCCTCCATTGCTTCAGGTACAAAATTAGATTGTGAGCCCTCCATGTACAGAGAAATACCCAGTGTACCTGAATGTAACCAGACAGCCCAGAACACGGCAGCCAGACTAATATTCGGCAAATCAAAATACGAAAGCGCAAAACCCCTACGAGAAAAACTACACTGGCTCCCACACAAAGAACGCATCACGTTCAAACTCTGTACCTTAGTCCACAAAATAATCCATGGTGACGCCCCAGCCTATATGTCAGACTTAATAGAACTTCCACCCAGAAACGCAAAAACATCTTCTCGCACTTTCCTCAATCTTCATCCTCCCAAGTGTAAAGGCCTGAAATACAAATTAATGCACGCATCTACCTTTTCCTATATGAGCACGCAGCTCTGGAACGTGCTGCCACGCTACTTGAAAACTGTCTATGAATTGACCAATTTCCGCAAACTATTGAAAACCTATCTCTTCGACAAGATATACCACAAAGATCAACACATGTAACTGTACAATCATTAATTTATCCAGAAGTGTTTTATACTATCTTTTGCTTTAACACTATCATGTAACCCCAAACCCTCTGTAAAAACAAATGTATATTCTCTTCTAGTTCCAGTATCCATGATGAATTGTAAGCCACATTGAGCCTGCAAAGAGGTGGGATAATGTGGGATACAAATGCAATAAATAAATAAATAAATAAATAAACTCACCTTGAGCTACTACTGAAAAAGGTGTGAGCAAAATCAAAATAAATAGGATAACAGAACTCCTACTTCATTACTTCAGCTCAAAAACTGAGGGCTCTGTTCACTAATCTACATTAACTAGTTAATGTTCATTCATGTGACTGAATTCCCGTTAAACAACCCAAGCCCCATTATTCAGTCTCAGTGGATCTATTTCCTAACTATGCATTTAACTCTAAGTAGCATGCATTTTATATGCATTAACACATGTTAAGCGTAGCAAGGTGTTGAATAACGAAACCCCTGTATACTGATTGGGATCTTACAGCTTGAAAGAACAACTTTTTCCAAATGTGTCAGCTTTCTGACAGTTTGCAAAAGAATCATCAGAGAAGTGCAGCAAGAAAAGCCTAAACTATCATCAAAGGTAAGATGATGCTCGCAGTCTTTTTCAGGTTTCTAGAATTTGACGCTGTGCATTTCTCAATAGGCATATCAATAGAAATCAAACAAAATAAAACATGGAAAAGAAAATAAGATGATACCTTTTTATTGGACATAACTTAATACATTTCTTGATTAGCTTTCGAAGGTTGCCCTTCTTCGTCAGATCGGAAATAAGCAAATGTGCTAGCTGACAATGTATATAAGTGAAAACATTCAAGCATTACTATGACAGTCTGACAGGGTGGGAGGATGGGGGTGGGTCGGAGGTATGCATGGGGACATCAAAGCATATCATTGATATTCTAACAGGATGGGTGTGGATAGGTGAGGGGTGGGGTGATCAACAGAGACATACAGCTTTATGGTTTATAATGGGCTAGGAACCCCAGATCCTTGTTAAGTCCTTTCTGTTGGGTGTTAAAATATTCAATCATTCTGACTTCAAAGGTCTTACGTTCTTGTATGGTTTTAAAGTTACCTTTCAGGATTCTCACTGTGAAGTCACTGGTACAGTGTCCTGGTCCTGTAAAATGCTGACCAACAGGCGTGGGAGCCCTACTGGCACCAGTATTGTTCATGTGATGTCTATGTAAATTGAATCTTGTCTTAAGCATCTGGCCTGTTTCTCCAATATAGCATCCTTCGTTACATTTTTTACACTGAATGATATATACCACATTGGAAGATGAGCAAGTGAAAGATCCCTTTATGTTGAATATCTTTCCTTTGTGGATGACTTTGGGGTCCTGTGAAATATTTTGGCATAGTTTGCAACTGGATAAAGTACAGGGAAGTGTGCCCTTCTGTTCCTTTTCAGTCTGTGATGGAAGTTTACTTCTGATTAGCTTGTGTTTTAAGTTGGGTGGCTGTCGGAAGGCCAGTACTGGTGGGGATGGGAATATCTCTTTCAGTAATTCATCCTCCTGGAGTACAGGTTGTAGATCTCTTATGATAGGCATAAAAATAAACCGGAACGAATTTCTGGAAGTGCCTTGTCAATATGAAAATAATGTTTGAGATCAAATAAGATCATTTGTCAGATAAGAATTTAATGTCTTTTTTTTCTGTGCTGATCTATTTCTTTCTGTGGTGTGTAAGCTCATATCAAATCCCATCAGTACAGTAAGGCTGCATTCAAGAACCTTTCCACATTCAGGGCTCATGAAAAATTCAGCAAGTGGTTTGTCTTGGAATAGGACAGCATTTCTTTATAGCTGTCAACTATCCTGTAACAAGACGATGTTATTAGATGCAGCAGGGTCAACTTTTTCTTCATCTGTGTTTTTAGTATTATGAATATATTTTCATGAATTGTAACCAAAAATGTGGTCTCAAGAAAATTCTTTATGGAGACTCAACAAAATATGCCCCCAAAAAAAGGGGGGAATTCAAACTCCTGATGTCAAATCCTATTCAAAATATCGTTTGAATCTGATATACCAAGTGCTGGATTTCCCAAAAGTTTCCACTGCTTTCAAATTGAAGATAGCACACAAATGTTAACACACAGAACCTCAAACTTCCCAGTAGGGAAAGTGCAAAAAGGCACTAACAAGTTCACTATGGGAAAGGGAAATGGGGCTTGATATACTGCCTTTCTGTGGTATTTTGCAACTACATTCAAAGCAGTTTACATATATTCAGGTACTTATTTTGTACCAGGGGCAATGGAGGGTTAAGTGACTTGCCCAGAGTCACAAGGAGCTGCAGTGGGAATTGAACTCAGTTCCACAGGATCAAAGTCCACTGCACTAACCACTAGGCTACTCCTCCACTAGCAACATTCCACATAGAATCTCAACTAGTAGCAACAGCAACATTCCATGTAGAATCTCAACTAGTAGCAACATTCCATGTAGAATCAAATAGGGAAAGGGAAATGGGACTTGATATACTGCCTTTCTGTGGTATTTTGCAACTACGTTCAAAGCAGTTTACATATATTCAGGTACTTATTTTGTACCAGGGGCAATGGAGGGTTAAGTGACTTGCCCACAGTCACGAGGAGCATGCAGTTCATGTGGGGGGGGGGGCAATGCCCCCTCACACCCCCCAAACTAGGTTTCAACCTAATTCATGTTTAATCTGGGATCTAAATGTCATAGATAAGTAAATAAACAAATGAATAAATACAAATGTTCATGAGGGGGGAAAATGCGCTCCACACCCACAAACTAGATTTCAACCTAGTTCAGCCCCTCAAAATGACACAATAACTTATAACAAATTACCAGGACTTATGGGACCCGATACAAAAAAGAAGGTACAGTCAGTAAAAAAAAAAAAAGGATAGGGAGGGTAGGAGTCCTTGGTGGAAATTGTCTTAGGAGGAATTGGTGGGTGGGAACTTGCCTGATACCATGAAGTCACTGGTCTTCCTCCACTCAAGCCTGCTTTTATGTATTTATTATTTGGATTTTGCTCACACCTTTTCAGTAGTAGCTCAAGGTGAGTTACATTCAGGTACTCTGGATAGTTCTCTGTCCCAGGAGGGCTCACAATCTAGGTTTGTACCTGAGGCAATGGAGGGTTAAGTGACTTGCCCAAGATCACAAGGAGCAGCAGTGGGATTTGAACCGGCCACCTCTGGATGTCAAGACTGGTTCTCTAACCACTAGGCCACTCCTCCACTACTGTTACTCTTTGGGGTTCTACATGGAATGTTGCTACACTTTGAAATTCTGCATGGAATCTTGTTATTCTTTAGAATTCTAGAATATTTATTTAGATTTTGCTCACACCTTTTTCAGTAGTAGCTCAAGGTGAGTTACATTCAGGTACTCTGGATATTTTTCTGTCCCAGGAGGGCTCACAATCTAAGTTTGTACCTGAGGCAATGGAGGGTTAAGTGACTTGCCCAAGATGACAAGGAGCAGCAGTGGGATTTGAACCAGCCACCTCTGGAGTGCTGTAACCACTAGGCCACTCCTCCACTCACATATTGCAAGGAGACCTGGTTTGGGTGTGTTGTCAGCAAGGCTAGGGATTGAAAGCTCTAAGAGGTATCCTGCATATAATGATGGCTTAGGACATGTAACTATGATCCCAGTTATCATTGGAATAAATTACCTTGAGACAATGCAATAAATCTGTGGTGGTTCAGGGAAGTCCTTAAAATGTATTTGTTTCCACATTAAGTTTTGTTAACTGTCAATGAAAGTTTCTTATTTTAACAATTGTAATTTCAGTCTTTTTCTTGAATCTATTATTTTCGATCTTATAGTGTATTTTATGACATTGTGAACTATTGTGTAAAAATAATGGTGTATAAAACTTATATTAAAAAAAAATAATTTATTTTGTTCACTTTAATAGCGTCATAGTTCTCAGTACTAGAATAAGCCCATTACAGATCTAGGATTTTGCCATCCTGATTGAAAAAACAATAGATTAAAACTGAAGGAAGCGCAGTCACTCAAACGTTAACAAACGTTGTGAAAAACACAGCACTTTATCCTATTTTAAAAAGGAATGGATCCAAAATATGCCATCAACATGCCGTTAAATGACTGGAATTTTACCCAGGAATCCAGTACGAATTGGTAAAATATGTAGAGGGGGTAAGGGAATAAATACAGAAGTTATCTTCAAGCACAGATGCTTTTTGTTTCCAATGTCTCTATATTCACTTTCCAAAACCGCAGGTATTTAGTAACAATGTATACAAAGCGCTGCACGATGTCTTTCGTTCCCCCATACGGCTGCTAAACGCTTTCACCCATGTCCTTTATCCTATACCGTTAAGTGGCGATGAATTTAATAATATGCAATCTCTAACAACTCTCGTCCATCAACCAAGGCAGCGTGACCCACTTTTTTTTTTTCCTGACGCTCAATACAGTCTCGAGACGCAACCCGCCCCCTCCCCCCCCAGAGAACGCGAAAGCATCAGTCCATCGCTTGGCAGCAGCAGCGCTAAAGCCCGCTCTGCTGCTCTCGCGCACGCCTTGCCCGCGCGGTTGCCAAGCGCACGGAGGAGACGCACAACAACAGCCTTGCACAGCAGAGGCAGAGCCTCTCTCTCACTCTTCACTACCGGGTCAGGCTGAGGGGGATGGGGGAGCGGAGCAGGCAGCCAGCCCCCACCCCCCATCCTCCCCCGCCGCCAGTTACTGTACACACACACGCGCGCACGCACGCATACAAACGCCGCTCCAGCTGCAGCAGTTCCCACATGGGGAGCTACTAAGTAACGACGTCTCTTACGTACAGCAGCCCATCGCCCTCACATGCAATCACACATCCACTGATTTCTTTCCTTCTTTTTTTTTTAATGCATTGCACGGCCAGCCCCACACTTCAGCCGCTGACAGACAGGCTGACACGAGAGCGTCCAGCTGCAGCGACTCCAAGACGGGCCAACCTCCGCGGGGGAAAAAAAAGCTCAGCCCCACGGCGATGTCCAAGAGCCTGAAGAAGAAAAACCACTGGACTAGCAAAGTCCACGAGAGCGTGGTTGACAGGAACGCGGAAGGGGAGCTGGGCTTCGAGCTGAAAGGGGGCGCGGAGAACGGGCAGTTCCCCCACCTGGGGGAGGTGAGAGCCGGCAAGGTGGCCTATCAGTGTGGCAAGCTGGTCCCCGAGGAGCTGCTGCTCGAGGTCAACGAGACCCCCGTGGCTGGCCTCACCACCCGGGACGTGCTGGCCGTCATCAAGCACTGCAAGGATCCCATCAGGTTCAAATGTGTCAAACAAGGTGAGATGGGAGATGTCACCATTCTGCATTGGCTTTCTGTGCTGGTTGCCTGGCTGAGAGAGGGAGAGACTGCCTAGAGCATTCTTAATAGTCTCATGGGCTTGGGGTGGTGGAAGGTAGGCTGAGAAGTAACTTTGGGGTGAGGGGCAGCTCTAGTTTTTGTTGGAGGGACTTGGGGGAGGGGCGCAGCGATGGAGGGGAATTTAATGTGCGTCAGTGAAAGGATTTGGACGGGAAGAGGGGCTGCTAACGGTGTGCAAGGAACTCGCGGACACTTTTGACATAGGGGTGGTGGACGGCATCGGTAGCTGGGGGACAGGGGGGCAGGGCAGAACCTCTCTGCCCACTCTGCAAGCACAGGATGGTGGTGCAGGGCTGGGCAGTGGGAAGCTCCTTTGCACAGGTTGGAAAGAATCCAACAAATCAGATGACGGTCTTAACAGCTACTACTTAGGAACTTTTCGTAAAATATGCAGTGCATGTGGAACCAGGCTGGATTTTTAAAGGGGAGTGTGTGTGTGTTTGTGGAATGTGTACGGCAACACTTCCACAAACACACGCAAAATTCTGCACCCTGTCAGCTTTGAATGAAAAGAAGAGGAACACTAGCTTTTATTTTCATTTTTAGAATAACTGAATTTCTTTTGTTTTGGTGCGAATAAAGTCAGACACTGGCATAAGGTGTGCATCCCTTTGCCCTGAGCAGCATCAGCAGTGATGGTCAAGTTAGTGACTGGTTTCCAAAAGGCCAGATTCTGCAGGGCTCCTCTTGTAACGCTCAAACCGTGAATCGAGAACAACACAAAGAGAACAATGTGCTGTGCTGTAGTCTCATGACCCTGTGTACTGTCCTGTGAGCTCCCTGGCTTTGCATGATGTAATTTTTGCATAGGGAAACAGGGAGGCACAGGGTTTCTAAGGAACAAAGAGCCACAGATGACTGGGTAACAAAAACATTCTGCCCCAGAAAAGTGCTGGAAAATGTAGAGGACTGCTTTTCTGTGGACTTGGGTACTGTAGGGTGACAAACTTTGTTTTGGCATACCAAGTGCTGAGGTTGCATGTTTTAGCCATGTTAGGAAAGGGAATGGGACTTGATATACCACCTTTCTGTGGTTACAGTCAAAGTGGTTTACATATTATATGCAGGTACTTATTTTGCATCTGGGGGCAAGAGGGTTAAGGGGCCCTTTTACTAAGCCGCATAAGCGTCTACGCACCTGTGTGCCAAAATGGAGTTACTGCGCAGCTACCGCATGGCTCTAGAGATAATTTCATTTTTGAATCGCGTCCGATACGCGTGGCCAAAAAATAATGTTTCTTTTCTGCCGCGCGTATATCGGACGCGCTCCATGTGGCATTTGGCACGCGTAGGTCATTACCGCCCGGTTACCACGTGAGACTTTACCGCTAGGTCAATGGCTGGCGATAAGGTCTTGGACCCAAAATGGACACTCTGCAATTTTCATTTTGCCACACATCCATTTTCGGCAAAAAAAAAAAAAAAAAAAGGCCTTTTTTTACAGGTGCGCTGAAAAATGATTCTGCCTGTGTTCCCAAAACCCGCACCTACACTACCGCAGACCATTTTTCAGCGCACCTTAGTAAAAGGACCCCTAAGCGACTTGCCCAGAGTCACAAGAAGCTACAGTGAGAATCAAACCAGTTCACCAGAATCAAAGCCCAGAGCACTAACCACTAGGCTACTCCTTCACTCCACTACAGTCCAGGCTGGTATTCTAGAGAAAAAAAAACATATTGATTGTTACAGGCTTGGGACACAATCCAGCTTATTTTCGAAAGAGAAAGACGCCCATATTTTGACCCAAATCGGGAGATGGGCGTCTTTCTCAAGTGGGCGACCAAATTGGTATAATCGAAAGCCGATTTTGGGCGTTTTCAACTGCACTCCGTCGCAGGAACGACCATAGTTGACGGGGGCGTGTCGGAGGCGTGGTAAAGGCGAGACTGGGCGTGTTTATCGGCCGAGGAGAGATGTCCGCCTTCAGCTGATAATCGAAAAAAGAAAGGCGGTTTTACCGCGATTTTGGGTCACTTTTTTTGGACCCTTTTTTTTTTTCACGAACAAGTCCCAAAAAAGTACCCCAACTGCCCAGATGACCACCGGAGGGAATTGGGGATGACCTCCCCAGACTCCTCCAGTGGTCACTAACCCCCTCCCACCAAAAAAAAAGAACTTGAAAAACCTTTTTTCCAGCCTGTATGGCAGCCTCAAATGTCATACCCAGCTCCATGACAGCAGTATGCAGGTCCCTGGAGCAGTTGTTAGTGCAGTGGACTTCACCCAGGTGGACCCAGGCCCATTCCCCCCGCCCCCCACCTTTTCGACTTGTGGTGGTAAATCGGAGCCCTCCAGACTGCCCCCAAAACCCACTGTACCCACATGTAGGTACCCCTTCACCCCTTAGGGCTATGGTAATGGTGTAGAGTTGTGGGTAGTGGGTTTTGGGGGGATTTGAGGGGCTCAGCACCCAAAGGAAGGGAGCTATGGACTTGGGAGGTATTTTACTTTTTTTTTTTTTTACGTTTTACAGGTGCCCCCTAGGGTGCCCGGTTGGTGTCCTGGCATGTGAGGGGGACCAGTGCACTACGCATCCTGGCCCTTCCCACGACCCAATGCCTTGGATTTGGTCGTTTTTTTAGCTGAACGCCTTCGGTTTCCATTATCGCTGAAAAACGAAACCGCCCAGCTCAAATCCGCACAAATCCAATGCATTTGACTGGCACAAACCGTATTACTGAAAAAAAAGATGGACGTCCATTTTTTTTCCAAAATAGGGTCTGCCCCCCTCTTCACGTACCCGTTTTCGGACATGGAGATGGGCGTTCGATTATACCTCTCAATGAGTGGTTGCATGCTTGATGTCTGAGTTTATTTATTTATTTATTTGTGTCATTTATATCCTACATTATTCCAAACAAGTTTGAGTTCAATGTGGCTTACAATAAACAGTATATGAATACATAACTAAGAATAATGCATAAGAAAGTAATGTATTTAGGTTGCTTAAATTTATGCTATAACTTTAAAATAGGGTAATCAGACATCCTTTTAGGTTTGTCACTCCTCATGTTTTTCCTTCATGCTGTTGCTAAATTTGCAGATTTGTAAAATATTAACCTTTGCTTGAAATTGGAAGCCACTGGCTGCAGCATAGCATACATTAAATATATTTAGAATATAATAAGGCTTTTCATGTCATTGTTTCATTATGGGCCCCTTTTACAAAGCTGCGCTAGCGAGTTTGGTGTGGCAAATGTGAAGAAGCCCATAGGAATTTGAATGGACTTTGTCGCATTTGCCGCGCCAGAATCACTAGCGTGGCTTTGTTAAAGGAACACTATGTTTAGTTTAGAGGGGCATTTTTGATATGACATTCAAATGGCAAAATAAACAAGTATCAGAAAATGTGGAAAAAAGAAATAAACGTTTTCTGATATTCGAAAATACACCAAAAAAAAAAAAAAAGCATTTAGAAGGAAGACGCACTGCAAATGTCATAGATGTTTGGAAATAAATGCCAATCAAAAATACACTGTGCAAAACGCACACGGGCGGTTCTGGTTCCTGTGTCAAAACAACATCCGTGGAGGAGAGGAAGTGACCTCACGGCTCAGGATGGCAACCTGATCCCTGATCTCCTGATTCCTCATTAACCTAATTTACTTAGAGCCAGATGCACTAAAGTCGTCGGTAATTCCCGTTCCCTACCGATTCCATAGCGAATCGGTAGGGATCGGGAATGCATCAACGATAGGGAATGCAAATGAGCTACTCGTTGTAGCTCACTTGCATTCGCTATTTTCCTCGGTTGCCAGTCGGAGAATTGGGACGTCCCTTTTGATTATGCACCTCTTCCTGGTCTCTTCAGCCAATCAAAGCGCGTTTAGCTGGCTGGTGTCAGCTAAACGCGCTCTGATTGGCTGAAGAGACCAGGAAGAGGTGCATAATTGAAAGGGACGTCCTGATTCTCCGGCAACCGAGGAAAATAGAAGAATTTTGCTGTGGAGGGGTAAGTGGCGCGGCGAAGACAAAATAGAAGGGGGGGGGGGGAAACCCGCCTCAGTCACGAGCGCTGGCAGAGCGAAAAACGGCAAAAAAAAAGACGTCCCTCAGAAGTGCAGGGAGAGTACGTCCATAAAGGACGCCCCTCACATGCGCTCGCTGCTTTTTTTTTCTTTTTTACCTTTTTTGGGGGGCCCTTTTCCTTTCCGATTCCCTCACAGGAGCCCTAACGAGAGGTGCAAACCTCCCGTTAGGGTTCCTACGGTAAGGGAATCGGAAAAACGGTAGTGCATCTCATTATAATGGGCTGCAACGGTAGTGCAGCTCATTATAATAGCTTTTGAATAATTTGCATTCCGTTTTCGTTGCCTGCTACCGTGACAGGGAAAATGCCCTTAGTGCATGCCCCCGGTAAACTACTTGCGTTTTAAACTGGCTGGAACCAGTTTAAAATGCAAGTTGTGGGCTCGTTAGGTTTAGTGCATCTGGCCCTTAATCCCTTGCCATCTGCCTTTGCCTTAGCCTTTCCTGTGCTTCAGAAGTGTTAGAGAGATGATATTATGGCTTCCCATGTACTAAATCTGCTACTAAGGAGGGTGGTAAGGTCCCCCATAAACTGGGACCCAAACCTTCCTCATGCCATGCATACCCAGGTCCTGATTCCCTGTCTGGGTTGGAGTCCTTGCAGTCGGTGGCTGAACATCAAGGGGGGGGGGGGGCTGCCTTCTCTCCACAGCATATCTTGAGGTTTTAAATGCTATTTTATAGAAGTGCGCCAAGAGTTGAAAAGCATGCAGGACAAGATTTTGGAGAAAGTTGAGATTGTGCGTGGGGGACCTTAGAGATTTTTTCTTTTGGTGACTATTGGACTTAAACTTATTTTTTGGGGGGTGGGGGGGGGGGGAGTTTATTATATGGTTCTGGTTTATCACAGGAATGCCCACTCTCTGCCCCTGACATGCCCCCTCAAAAGAAAATTAGAAAAATTATTTTAGCATATGCTCTGGTGTACCAAGGGTGGGGCGGTTCACCCCAGGTGCACACGGCAAGGGGGTACACAGAGCAGGCTTGGCTGTCAGCTCTGCTGATCCCCTGCCTCCTCTGACGTCAACTTCCTATTCTGGGGCGGGAGACCGGCAGAGCTGACAGCCTCGCGCCTGTTCCGTGTACCCCCTTGCTCAGAGGAGGGGGTGCTCTGCTTCAGGTGGCATCTGAGGTAGGTACACAGCTGAGCACAAAGTTTGTGTGTGCAGTTTTCACGGTTACTGCAGGCGTGTGTTAGTGCCTAACTCAGCTTAATAAAAGGACCTCTTTAAATAATATCTCTTAAACAAGCACCTGTTTTTGTTGTTGTTTAAAGTGGATTTTATTTAGAGACGTTTTTTTTAAAATCTGATATTCTTTCTTGTGATGCTACTTGATGATCATCTTTCCCTTATCATCCCTAACCTCTCGGATTATCACTGATTCTGTGCATCTCTTGGAAGTTTCATCTCCGGGCACGATGAATTTGGCAGCAGCTTTTCTGTCATTGGATTGGGTCTTGGTTGGGCTCACCGGGCACTGTTCTGCAGAGCTAATTGTCTTTCTAAAGCAGAGTTTCAGCAGCATGCTATCATGCTTGTGCTTTGGGACCTGTTAGTTGGCAGAGATCTGGTGGGTTTTTCTGTGGTTGTTTTATTCAGATGCCGGTTGTTCAGTGTTGCAGGTACCTTTGCCTTTTTAGGTTGAAATCCTTGTAAAACTGCCATACTTTGGGGGGGGGGGGGGGGTCTTTTACTAAGGCGCGCTCATGTTTTTAGTGCGTGCTAAAATTGGGCACGTGCTAAACATTAGAGACGCCCGTAGGAATGCATTGGCGTCTCTTAACGTGTAGCGTGCACCCGATTTTAGCGAGCGCTAAAAACGTGAGCGCGCCTTAGTAAAACGGGGGGGGGGGGGGGGGGGGTCTTTGTTTCTATCAGAAGCATTTCTGCCACCACTACAGTGTCAAAGGCCTTCGTTGGGCTCTTAGGGGTTCTTTTACAAAGCGGCGGTAAATCCAACATAGACTTAACTGCTCGCTAAAAGGGAAGTAACCACCGGGCTACCACAGCAACCCGGCGGTAGTTCCCACCCCCAGCGTGCTTCATATCCGGCGCTACAACAATATTTTTATTTTTGTAGCACTGGTATGTACCCGGCGGTAATCGGTTACCATCGGGTTAGCGCAGCCACTTCAATGGGTGGCAGTAAGTGCTCCCCCACAAAGTGGCCGTGTGGCAAGTGCTTCATTTGCTACATGGCCATTTCTTGAACCCCCCCCCCCCCCCCAAAAGACCTGCCTTTTACCCACTGCTGTATAAGGGGACCTTGGTGCACATCAAAAACACTCGCCGATGCCAGCGTACGCCCCGTTTTGCCGCAGCTTCGTAAAAGGACCCCAAAGATATTTCTCAGATAGCTTTGGATATGAGCACCATGGTTTCTGGTGCTTTTATCTTTCCAGTGTGACTGTCTCTGGGAAAAGTTGACTAAAGTAACAAATACGGAGAATGGCCAATTTTTCTTTTTAATGTCATGAGTCCATAAGCGGTCTGCAAAAGTTACATGTTTGAACTTCTTTAACATTTTAATTTTTTTAATATAAAAGGGTGGGGTTTGGACTGTTGTATTACAAATTGTTTGCAATAACAGAATTCATTAAAACTTAATTTTTTTTTTTTTTGTTTCCGGTGACTTTAGTCACCTTTTCCCAGAGATGGTCACAAATAAGAAGAAACCAGCTGGGCCAGATGACTTGGCTATCTTGACCTGGCATTAAATATACCACCTAACATAGCCCCTGGCCTCCAGTGGGCCAAGAACCAGATATTACATTGTTCCTCAAAGGAGGAAGGGATGGGCGGGATATCCTAGGGAAGTGTTGTCTCCTGGCTAACTTCCCAGAAATGCCTTGTCTTCAGCTTCTGCCAACTTTCAACAATAATAAAAATTTTCTTGTGTAAATTTGGTTAGATAAGGTCACAATTTATTAATAAACTAACAAGTAGAAGCATGCACGTATGTTACAATATTCCAAGAGGAATGCCTGTGTATAGTATCATGTCATGAGAACGATGTTGATTATTTTGTCTGCTTTCAGCATATATGCCATCCAATCCATCTTCAGCCATTTGGGGAACCTGACACCTTCTGCCTTAAGTAATGCTCTGTGGGGCCATTTTACTAAGCCGCGTAAGCACCTACATGCGCCCAGCGCATGCCAGAATGGAGTTGCCGCCTGACTACCACGTGGATCTTGCGGTAATTTCATTTTTGGTGCGAGTCCAATAAGTGCATCAAAATATTTTTTTTTTATTTTCGGACGTGCGTGACAGACGCGCGTCAAGTGGCATTGGGCGCTTGTAGGTCATTACCGCCCGGTTACCGCTAGGTCAGTGGTTGGCGGTAAGTTCTCAGGCCCAAAATAATTTTCATTTTGCCACATGTCCATTTTCGGCAAAAATTTTAAAAAAGCATTTTTTTTTTTACAGGCGCACTGAAAAATGGATCGGTGCGCGCCCAAAAACCGCACCTACACTACTGCAAGCCGTTTTTCAGCGCACCTTTGTAAAAGGACCCCTGTGTTAGGAATCTACCTCACCTGTGTTGCCATTAAAGAAATACCTTCTCTTTTTCCCACCAGACTGCCTGCCACCCATATTTTGTCGTCAGGTCTCTATTTTTCATTGTTGATCCTTTGTGATCTCTGCAATATCCTTGACTGAAAACTCCTTTAGTTCCTTATCCGTTGTCTTTGTTAACTCACACATGAACCACCAAAACTGTGATTAAGCATTCGGTGTTGATGTCTCCCTGACCCTCATTTGCTTTCTCAATTGGCATGCTCTGCCGTATGGTAGATGACCCAGTTCTTATTGAGTTCAACCTTCTAAAAGCATCAAATGCCTTAATAGCAGCGCTTTATGCATATAATTAAAACAAAAAGGAGAGAAAGAGGAAAATCAAGTAGCCAAATCTGCCAAGACATATATAGAAGTAAGCGGTATACACTTTGCTTAGTTCTCTGTAGATTATAAGGCCCACATTCCAACCTCTCAGGCATTCAGATGTTAGCATAACGTTCCAAAAAGCAGTGCAGAACAATTGTTTGGGAAGTGAAACAAAAGAAGACCGTAGGGTTCTAAAACCCATAAGAAGTATAGGCATACAGCAACCTGGTTTTGAATCCAGTGCCTGCAGATATGTTTCATACAAATTAATTAGGGATACTCTGAAAATCAGACTGGCTGGGGTGGGGGGGGAGGGTGTGTACGCATTTTTGGTGCATAAAGGTTTAGGGATCTAGGGGCAGTAATCAAAGGCGCCAAAGTCTGCACTAATAATCGAAGCACTTTGATCATTGTCAGTGGGGAAAAATTATCTGCAGAGATATTCGTGTTGGATTGAAAAGTTACCCGCAGAGAAACAACACACAGGTTTGAATAATCAAGCCTGTGTGTGTTGCTCATCTCTTACAGCTGTGTATTAGCTTGTATTCATTTTATTAGGATGGCTTAAAAATTTGGAGCATGCTAAATTGATTTAGTGGGTGTTAGCTATGAATTAATGTGTATTAAGTTGATAAGCTTATGTGAAAAAGTTTGAATACGCATTAAAATATTTTTTTTATTAAAATGAATATGTGAAACACACTGGAAAAATATCCCAAACCACAAATGAACTACAAATCTTTACCCTGTGTGTATCCTTTTCGTTCCACACCTGGGAATGCCTCCAGACTTTTGTAGGTAAAAGTATGGTCACTTACTTTTAGAAGTGAATAAACTGAGCAGTATTCAATGCCATCAGTTCTGTGGGCAAAATCCATTTTTCAATACATGGAAAGGGCTCTGAATGCCTTTCCTATGCTGAAATCCAAGGGAAGGTGAAATAAGCAGTTCTGTAACAGCGGGAAAATACCTTTCCAAACATAACCGTGGTAATCAATGTAAAAGCATTATCATTTCTACCAAAGTTATACCTATATAATATCTATATATATAAAAGGCAACCACAGCGTTCTATGAAGCCTCCAGCCGGAAGTGTGAAGCGCCAGAGATATCCGGTTTCCCCATGAGTGAAGGAAAACAGCACAGCACGAAATCCCTCTCTCTGTAACAGTGAAGGACTCAGAGGGGGAGGAGAGAGATGCCCTCACTCTCTCTGTAACACAGCACAGCAGGAAACTTAACACTGAAGGACTGGACTCGGAGGGGGGAGGGGAAGGGAGAGAGGGCAGAGGGCAGGGACACTCCCACATGCACACTCTGAAGAAAACCTTGCTAGCCCCCGTTTCATTTGCATCAGAAACGGGGCTTTTTTACTAGTCACACATAATTTGAGACATATCCTTTTTCCCAAAATAAAGGCAAATTCTTGAAGGGGTTGACCCCCATATTATCCTTCTTCCTTAGCGTCCCTCCGGACCAGTCCAGGAAATGACTGGTGGGTTGTGCACTCCTTCCAGCAGGTGAAGACTGAGAATTCTGACTCTAGAGAGCCAATAAGAGCCCTGGCCAACTGGCCTCAGATTCAGTAATCTCAGTCTCCAGCAGGTGGAAGGAGGTGAGCCCTTTAGTCTCCTCTCTTTATCTCTGTTATTCGGCTTTCTATTAAAAAAAAAAAATCTTATAGCAGTGCAGAGGCTGTGTTTCTTTCTCTGTGCCCTGTGGTTTAGGCTTCTAGTGACTGGGTGCGGTGCACACTTCAGTCAGCATTGGGGTGCTACACCTGGGATGTAACGGTCCCTCACCCATTCTTCCTCCTGTGATTCCCTGGCGTTTCTATTTATAGTTGTTTGTTGGGGAGAGCTCAGTCTCTTTGGAGGAACAGTACTGTAGCTTAAGGAGAGGCAACCATGTTTAAAAAAAGGACTATTTTTGCACAACGAACAGCACAGCAACTCTGGTGGGGCGCGATTCGGGTGCTTTATAGAGAGACCTTTTTGACTCAGCGTCGGGTTGTTCTTCTTAAAAAACAAAACAAAAAAAAAACCAAAAACTGGAGCTGTGGGGGCGCAATGGCTGAAAAGTTGCGCTGTTGCCTGGTATGTCAGTGTCGGGGGGTGGGAACCTCCGGCGCTTGCAAATGCTGCACCGCCTTGGAGATGGCAGAGATTGCTGTTACAGCGGTTTTTTTCAGTTCCAGCGGGGCCGATTGAGCCTTCTTTGGGTTCTTCTGAGGTGCGGTCTCCACACCGGTCAGATTCGGGTCGCGCTCCCATTTTGGCAGGAATGGCGGCCATTTTGTCAGCGCCTGCCTCTTTAGAGGAAATACCTTCTGCGTCTTTAGTTAAATCAGCTTGGCAGGCTGTTGCAGTGCTTCCCTCTTCAGGAGGTGTGCAGGAGGGAGGTTTCCCTCCAGAATTCGTTCTTCAAATGTACCAGGCTTTTCTCTTAAAGCAGACGGGCTCTCCTTTGGTACCTTCGGTTCCTTCGGGTGATGCTGCTCCCAGACATCGGATTCCTGCAAAAAAAGAGTTAGAGAATCCGGGGACCTTGAGGAAGATCAGGCTTCAGATCAGGATTTGGAGATGTCCGCGTTGGAAGAAATGGATGTGTTGGATGAGTCACAGTTGGAGGACTTGGCTTCCGCTGAAGCAGGAATGGATACTTCTTTCCCAGGGGACGATCCATCGGTGGTTCGTATTTTCCACAAGGGGGATCTCAAGGAACTCATTTCCTTAATGGTGGACACTTTGCATTTTGAAGAAGATCAATCCGCAGTTCCTGAGGTGCGTAAGGTTAGATCAAAGCTCATTCTACTAGGGGGCAAGCAGCTTCTTGGGTGGAACGTTTTTTGGTTCCTCCTTTGGACATTTATAAGGCAGCAACGTGGTCGTCTTTGCATTCATTCTTGAAGCATTACAGATTGGATGTGCAGTTCCGTCAAGAAGCGGTGTTCGGTGCAACGGTTCTCACGGCAGGATTGCTGGGGTCCCTCCCTTAGGATTACTGCTTTGTTACTTCCCACCAGTCAGTTCCTTGACCAGTCCGGAGGGACGCTAAGGAAGGAGAAATTAGATCTTACCTGCTAATTTGCTTTCCTTAAGTCCCTCCGGACTGGTCCAGATCCCACCCAGGTCTGTGTAAATAGTATGAAAGAGTGTGTTCTCGTTGTGGGCTACGGTTTTGATTCATTATTAGAGCTGTTGTGTGGTTTGCGATTTGGCAACATTAAAAAAACAAAAAAACAAACAAAGAGAATATAGTACATAAACCATTGAGTTATTCTTTGGCTGACTGGCACAGGGGTGTCGTCGTCGTCTTGCCTTTACTGCATTATAATTTACATAGAGCGGCTGCTCAGAAAGCCGGTGGCACGGGGGGGGGGGGGGGGATTTCTTTCTCTATTCTTCTCCTTCTTTGTTACTTTATACTGAATCTGAGGCTAGTTGGCCAGGGCTCTTATTGGCTCTCTAGAGTCAGAATTCTCAGTCTCCACCTGCTGGAAGGAGTGCACAACCCACCAGTCAGTTCCTGGACTGATCCGGAGGGACTAAAGGAAAGCAAATTAGCAGATAAGATCTAATTTCTCCTTACTCCCTGTTTAGACAACCCTGGGCATATACCATGGGGATATTTGCTGATACTCTTCTCTGCTATGTTCTTATGAATGATTGCGTTTCTAAGTTCTCTTAGCCGTAGATGTTTTATGGATATTCACTGCAATGATGCAATTCAGCCTGTCATTGAAAATTAACATTATTTCTTTCCTGGAACACACTGTTGATTTTGTTTAACTTGCTTATACCGTGTACCTTTTAATTATTTTTGCACTTTGGAACCTTTCAATCAGTTGCCTGATATTTGGCGCCTTTGTTCCTTATTGTAAGGCTGTCGTCACTGCCTCTATGTGAAAAGAATGAGAACTAAATTCATTCAGATCACCCTTCAGGTCTTTTCATTATCACTCTTAACATTTCCGTAAATTGATTTGGAGTAAATGAAAGGCTGTTCTTATGTCTGAAAATTTCTCTTGTTCTGCTCCATTGTCCGTAGTATTTTCCATACTTACCGAGATATGCTTAGCTCATTTAACTCCGTCAGATAAATCAATGTGCCTTACCCTGGCTACTTTGTTTTAGGGTTTCTTCGCTTAATTAACAATAATCTATTCCTTAACTGTATGTTCGTCCATTTCATATAGACAGAGATATCAGTCTGTACTTCATTTTCTTTTCATTTCAGATACTTTCTAGCTAGGCTAGCTTCGTCATGTACTTTCTAGCTAGGCTAGATTCTAGCTATGCTTTGGAAAGGTAACGTAACCAATGTGTCATGGCAGAGGCAGGCAATAGAGGGTTGTCTGTTCCATGGGCGTAGCCAGACACCCAATTTTCGGTGGGCCTGGGCCCAAGATGGGTGGGCAGAAGAACCGCGCCCCGTCCCACAGGTGATTTGGTCTCTCCTCTCACCTGCATGCCATATGGCCTCTCAAACATCCCCCTCCCCCGCATACCTTTTAAATAGCAGATTTTCACCAGCAACGAGCAGCAACTAATACACACTGCTCAGTATGTATGTCACTGCTCACTGCAGGCGAAGGTCTGCTACTTACAAGGTATGCAGGAGGGACACTTGTTGGGAGTTTTCGGCTGGTGGGGCTTGGGGATCCCTGCCAGCCACATCATAGGTATGCTGTTACTGGGTGGGCCTGAACCCAAAGTGGGTGGGCCTGGGCCCACCCAAGCCCACCCTTGGCTACGCCACTGGTCTGTTCTGAGTAGCGGTTTCTTATTCTGTCTTTCTCCATATAGTTTCAGAAGGATTACAGAGGGGCTGTACTCTTGCATGTGTACTACTACTACTACTACTACTTGACATTTCTAAAGCGCTACTAGGGTCACGCAGCGCTGTACAATTTAACATAGAAGGACAGTCCCTGCTCAAAGGAGCTTACAATCTAAAGGACAAATGTACAGTCAGTCAAATAGGGGCAGTCTAGATTTCCTGAAAGGTATAAAAGTTAGGTGCCGAAAGCAACATTGAAGAGGTGGGCTTTGAGCAAGGATTTGAAGATGGGTAGGGAGGGGGCTTGGCGTAAGGGCTCAGGAAGTTTATTGTGTATTGTGTGTATCCTGAAAACCTAACTGGCTAGGTTGCCCCAAGGCATAGTTTATAGAATATGCTCATGTGCCATTCTTGCGACTAATATTTAGACGCATCCATTTAGGCCACCTAAAACCAGGCCTAAATACCTGTGCGTATGGTTTTTTGAAACACCCACAATCTGCCCATTCCATGCCCATGGCCACGCCCCTTTTCCGGTTGCATCATGTTGTAGAATACGCCTAGAAAGTAGTGCGTATAAATTTTAATTAAAGCCAATCAGTGCTGCAAATTGGATAAGTAATAATTATTGGCACTGTTAGGCTTGTTAATCAGTTGTGTGCGCAATTTGGCCATGCAGTCAAATTAACACAAACAACTTAAGGCACCCTTATTAGAATTTTGGGGGTTTGTGTTCAAGTTCTAGAGCATGGGGTACAGGAGGAGATCAAACAGGGTGCAGAGAAGGGTCTTGAAATCTGAGGAAGTTTATTGAAACTTTCTAGACAGAGTGAATACAGTTATTAGGGCACTTATTGGTAGTGTAACTGTGTTTTCATTACATCACTAAAGGATCAGTCCAGACTAATGGGTTATGCCCGTCTGCCAACAGGTGGAGATAGCACTAATGAGCTGTGCTTTATACGGAACTGTGCAGCCAATCTCAGCCAGTATTCTCTTTCTCCAGCAGGTGGATAGCAGCTCCTGTGCTGCTTTGTGACTGTTCCTGTTGTGGTCTCCTATCCTTCCTGGAAGGTTTAGAAGAATTGGGGTTGAGATGCTAGAAAGCTTTAGGGTGTAAACCTGGTGGTACAGGTCCCTCCCCTTCCCCCCCCCCCCCCCCCCCCACAACCACCCTTTTTTCTACCTTGTCGCCTCCTTTAAAAAAGCAAAGAGTTTGTGCAAAATGCAGGAAGCACTTAAGCCGCTTGAGAAGTTATTGTCTTTGTGCCTCAGGGCTAACCAACCGGCAGATTGACTCTTCTTTCTGTAAGTACTCCTTTAATTTAATGTCTGTGGGAGCTGGAGAACAGCATCTGGCCAATGTACAATGTGTGCTACACCTTTGGGTAGACAGGGGTAGTTATTTTCTGACCCGATACTGGGTTCTAGTTTGGGGGCAGGCTGAGCAGACTGACTCCTCAGTTTCGACGGGCTCTCCTGTTTCAGCCGCAACTCGTGACGCTGCTGCAGTCATCTTGGAAACGGCGGTAGTTTCTTTGCCGCTTCTCCCGGTGATTTCACAGCCTTTCTCCTCCTCTGGGCCTGCTCTTAGACAGCCCAGTTTGGATACTAATGCCTCTGCCTTGCCCTTTTCGCCTGAATTTGTTTTACTGTTACATCAGGCATTTCTACTCGCACGGCAGCAAGTTTTTGACCCTCCTGCTGCTTCTTAACTTCACCCTGAGGAGCAGGTGTTTTTAAAAGAAGTTGAGGGTGCATTGAAGATTTGTCGTCGTCGTCCCCCTTCTCATGATTCTGAAGGGGCTTTTTCAATAAAATATGACCACTCAGGTTCTCATCCATTGCCTGTGGAGAAGTTCCCAGGTGCTGAGGGAGATGACTGTTCTGCTGCTAGACAGGCTGGACTGATCCTTTGGGATGAAAGCAAGGTTGTCCAAACTTGGTCATTGAGCGCCACAATCCAGCCAGGTTTTCAGGACTTCCCCAGTAAATATGCATGAGATCTGTTTGCATGCACAGCCTCCATTGTGTACAAATAAATCCCGTGCATATTCATTGGGGAAATCCTGAAAATCCGACCTGGTGAGGGCTGAGTTTGGACACCCCTGGACTGAAGGAAATCAGGTAAGAATACATTTTTCCATTACTGTAATTGTAGCGACCTGCCAGCAGCTAAGAGTGGACACATAGCTTAGGAAGAGGGGTGTGAGGGCTTCAATGATCAGTTAAAGGGGTACAGGAACCAAAAAGGTTAAGAACCCCAGTTCTAGAGTGATACACCACTGATGTCTTATGGGAAGACCTTCTGGACTTGTAACCTCCACAAAAAATCACTAAAGGCACTGATAAGAACTCACAACAGGCACGTGTGGGGTGTGGCTAACTTCCCAGCAAGAGTGTAAGCCTTGAGGATGTGATCATACGTGCATTGTTAAGATTAATTGCTTTTTGTATGCCTCACAATGTCATTTTCTTGCAAATTAACATAATGTCTTTTTTTTTTTCCTGGCTGACAAGATAATAAAATATGAATGCATTCTCACTGAATCTTAACAAGGAAATCTCTAGGCTCAGCATGATCTTTCTAAAGGGGTTCAGTATAACTAAACCTTCAATACAGGACTACTGAATAAGATGCTGTTCAGAGTAATGTAACCAATTATCATCATCAGTTTATCTGATAAAATCTATTCAGAAAAAGACTGAGTCTCTGAAAGTCGGTCAGGATATATGGCACAGCAGCAAACTATTTCGCAATATTTTGCGGCACTCACTCTCGCCGTTTGGACGGCCACTGCTTTTAGCGCTTCTATCCTATTGAGGATATTACAAGGATTTCATGTTCAGAACCTTCACAACAATCTCGCAGTTTAGCATTCCTGTCACAACATCAGAGATTCACCTAGATCCCTGAGGCAGGCCTTTTGTGTTCCGAAACACGGCCGTGTCGGGTCGTCTTTAGCTGTTTTCCAATAAAGACCTTTTGATATCCTCCTTGGATCTACCTCACTGTTTTGTTTTGTTGCTCACGTTTACGTGAGGTCTGCTCCTCCTTTTTCGCTTATGAGGTTCATTTTCAAAGCATATAGACTTACAAAGTTTACATAGGTTACTGTAGGGGCTCATTTTTGAAAGAGAAAAATGCTTAAAAAGTGGCATTAAGCAGCATTTGGACATTTTGCTTGCCAAAATGTTCGAATAGCTATTTTCATAGCCTATTTTGCAGATGTTTATCTGCATTTTATTCTGCAGCATGTCCACATAACAAGGAGGTGTGTTGGGGGTGTGTGTGCTGGGGGTGGGATTAGGGCGTTCCTAGCACTTGGGGCATTTTTCTGTCATAATAGAACAAAGCAAAAAGGTCCAGGAGTAAAACTAAGATGTTTTAATAACGACTAAGCCACAAGAAAGTGTCATAAATGATCAGATGACCACTGGAGGAATAAAGGAATGACCCCTTTACTCCCTCAGTGGTCACTGACACTGCACATGCTTGAAAATTGAGCCTCTGTGGGGGTAGGGGCAGGGGTGCCGATTCTGGCAGCCCAGGGGCAGTGATCCTGGCTACCTAGGTTACAAGTGATCTGGCCTGGAGGAGGTCATTGGCTGGCAAGGCTTGTGGATCCCTGACAGCCACTCTGAAGGAGCAGCAATTTTGAGAGGGCCTAAGCCTAAAACGGGTGGGCACCACTACCTCCCCACCCACCCGTGGCTACACCACTGACTGTATGCATCCTGATCTCTGGAAGTCTGCTGACACTACTAGTGTTGAGTTATATATCTGTTCAAGTGCTTCATTTGGAGGGGGCCTGATGGAAGGTCCCCTCCAAATTTGTCTTATCACGTGCACTATCCAAGGCTCCTTCTCCTTCCTTCTTTGCCCTTTTGAGATACTGAGAGCCAGTAGTCACCCACTTCTAGAGCCAGTCCTGTCCCATTCTTTCCCTGAGTTGATCCTTGACTATCTGGGTTCCAAGTTCCCCTCCCCCACCCAATACTTTTTTTTGTACAACGCATACACAGACATCTCCCCTCAACTGTAGCCTGCCTGCCTGCCTTTGTGTCACGTGGAGGGGCATAATCGAACGGGGCGTCCACGTTTTCCTGAGGGCGTCCTTGCAGGATGTCCCCGTGAAGGGGAGGGGAAACCCGTATTATCGAAACAAGATGGGCGTCCATCTTTCGTTTAGATAATACAGTCGGGGACGCCCAAATCTCAACATTTAGGTCGACTTTAGAGATGGTCGTCCCCGGTTTTCGGCGATAATGGAAACTGAGGACCCCCATCTCAAAAATGACCAAATCGAAGGCATTTGGTCATGGGAGGAGCTAGCATTCGTAGTGCACTGGTCCCCCTGACATGCCAGGACATCAACTGGGCACCCTGCGGGACACTGCAGTGGACTTCAGAAATTGCTCCCTTACCTTCGGTGCTGAGCCCCCCCAACCCCCCCCCCCCCAAACCCCACTCCGCATAACTGTACACCACTACCATAGCCCTAAGGGGTGAAGGGTGCACCTACATATGGGTACAGTGGGCTTCGGGTGGGTTTTGAAGGGCTGACATTTACCAGCACAAGTGTAACAGGTGAGTGGGGGGGATGGACCTGGGTCCGCCTGCCTGAAGTGCACTGCACCCACTAAAACTGCTCCAGGGACCTGCATACTGCTGTGATGGAGCTGGGTATGACATTTGAGGCTGGCAAAAAATGTAAAAACATTTTTTTTGAGGGTGGGAGGGGGTTGGTGACCACTGGGGGAGTAAGGGGAGGTCATCCCCAATTCTCTCCGGTGGTCATTTGGTCAGTGTGGGCACCTTTGTGAGGCTTGGTCGTGAAAGAAAATGGACCAAGTAAAGTCGACCAAATGCTCGTTAGGGACGCCCTTCTTTTTTTCCATTATCAGTTGAGGATGCCCATGTGTTAGGCACGCCCCAGTCCCGCCTTCGCTACGCCTCTGACACGCCCCCGTGAACTTTGGTTGTCCCCGCGACGGACTGCAGTTGAGGACGCCCAAAATCGGCTTTCGATTATGCCGATTTGGGCGACCCTGAGAGAAGGACGCCCATCTCCCGATTTGTGTCGAAAGATGTGCGTCCTTCTCTTTCGAAAATGCCCCTGATAGGCACTCAGTTTTGCCTTTTGCCACAAATACACACACGTGTGCACACATTCTGTTCTTCTAGCATATCCAGCATATTTCTGCTTTTCGTATTCACAGGTTCTTCTCTTCCTCTTCCCAGCTTTTCCCCCTTCCAAACTTTCCTTCTTAGGCAGCCTAAGTTTTGATTATAGACTTCAGGGACATACAGGTGCTGGGAGCAGGGAAGAGCAGTAAAAATGAATGTTGATACTACCTTCCCCCAACAAAAAAATCAAAAGGGCACGTCAGCAGAAATGTCTCCCTTTCCCACTCAAAGCTATTAAGGATGCTCAGAATTAGTGACTGTGGTCAGAATTCAGGCGAGTGAAGCATAATACAGGATGCATGATTCCGGAGTGTTCCTCATGTAACACTGGGGCGGTAAAGAAAGACTGTAACAATGAGAACAATGTTCAGTGCTGTAGTCTCCTGACTCTCCGTACTGTGCTGTGAGCTCCCGGGTTTGGAATGATGTCATTCTGTATAGGGAAATAAGCAAGTTCAGGGATTTCAAGGGCTGAGCGGCACCAGGGCATTCTGCCCCGACAATGTGCAACAGAGATCCAGGGTTGAAAATGCTAGCGACGTGCTTTCAAATTTACTTTTTTTTTTTTTTTTAGAGCTCAGACAAATCTTGAAAATAAACTTGCTGCAGAGTTTCCATTTGAAAATTCAGGGGTCGGCCACTCCTGGACTTTGCAGGTACAAAATTTTGGCCGTAAAGCTAGGTTGCTTGCTGGTCCTGGGCTCCCTGACCCCTTTGCACCATAGGTGACAGTGCTAGGAAAGATCATTTTCATTTGCTGCTCTTATGTGAGTAACTGCCTACTTAACCCTGGTAAATTTGTGTTACGATGTATTGATTACGTATTTCATTATATATTTATTTCTAAAATTCTAGGCAGATTACAATAAAACATGCATAAGAATAATAAAAGAGAAATTAATCCACAAAATAAAATAATTTTAAAAACAACAACATGACGTGACATTCCACTGTTAAAGGCATTAACAACCTTTCTAATTACTATTTTTCTAATTTGCCAGGCCCAATATATAAAGGTTCAATGCATGATCAAAAAAACAAATTGAGCTTAATAATGTTCATTACTCAATCAGATAACCAACCTTGAAAAGTACACCTAAATAAATGTGCTTTTAATACCTTCTTAAGGTAAAGGGTTGTCGCGTGGCAACCTAGAACTATCACCGGCCCAAATCGGGTACCTGTGTTAGTTTCACCCCCCAGCAAACGCCATTTCCAGAGCTACAGGAAATCGGGTCTGATTTTCTAGCACAGGGGTTACCTGGCAGTAATTGGGCCAATCCAGGTCACAAGTATCTGGATTGTCCACTTGGGGAAATATGGACTGTAACTCCATTCATGCAACGGGACAAAACCAAGACCCCCTATATTAGCTCCATTTGACATTGAGCTGTATGGTTACCCTATCTGTAATTCTTTTTTTTTTTTTGCAAAGTATCTACTGCTTAAAAGACTTCAATTTTAATATGAATGCCATTTGTGGTCCTGTGGCAAGGTTCCAGTTCACTGTCACTGAGGAAAACCCTCTGCCTTCCTTTCAGTCTAAAATAATAGCAATGGCAATAAATTTCCACTTACAAACCCACCAAGATCTTAGAAACATCCACAATAAAACTTTAAGCCTTTCAACCAACTGAGACATCTACTGCAAAGGCTGGAGGGAAAGACACGCAAATGAAGTACTCAGTACAGTTCTATGTTTGAAATTAAAACATTTCAAAAGTAGCAGGAGTTGGTCAAGTGTTTTCTCACCTTTGCATTATTATTTGAATGCCAGCTTATTTATTTATTTAACACATTTATACCCCACATTTTCCTACTAGTTGCAGGCTCAATGTGGCTTGCACAATAACATGGGTAGGCTACAGTTCAGTATAATATCATTAAACAATGTCATAGTAAAAAATTAATCGTAAACGTATCGTCTAAAGCAACAAAGATAATAAAAGATAATGGAAAAACATCAGGGTCCATAAATTTTGCTGAACAGATAAGAAATAAACTAAGTAACGTCTGGATGGTACGCCTTCTTGAACAGGGTGGTCTTCAATAATTTCCTGAAGTTTAGATGATTCTGAGTTGATTTTAAGAGTTTAGGCAGTGCGTTCCATAATTTTCATTTTAGAGTTTTACTGTTTTTTAAAGGTCTAGGCATGCCATGACTCTGCCTGATTCTGCTTTGTGTGCTTCCTCATCTCCACCATTACTACAATAGGGAATCACATTTTGTAATGCAGCAGAGGAGGAGACACCGCTTCAAAAACAGTTTCATTGACAGTAACTGTAAATTAAACTGTAAACTGCTTAGGCCTAAGTGGTATATAAGTGCTTAAGGGGGGGCCCTTTTACTAAGCCGCGGTAGGCTCTATGCACTTGCAGCGTGTACCCAAATGAGAATACCGCCAGGCCAGTGTGCCCCCCTGGCGGTAATTTCACATCGCCCACAATGCCTGGATAAATTATTTATTTCCTCCCATGTGCGCCGTTTCCAGCAGTAATCGACAGTTGGCGCACGCCGACCGGTCACCGCTCATGTAGCGTGTGAGCCTTTACCGCTAGATCAGTGGGTGGCGTTAAGGGCTCAGGCCAGTTTTAGACATGCGCTGGTTTCTGTTTTACCGCATGCCCTTTTCCTGTCAAATTTTAAAAAACCCTCCTTTTTTTGCAGACGCGGTAAAAACTGGCCCGGCGTGCGCGTAATACAGGGGTCTACACTGTCGCGGGCTACTTTTTACCGTGGCTTAGTAAAAGGGCCCCTAAATGAATAAATGAATGAATGAAAAAGTGGTTCTTCTTGTGCCTCTTGACACGGAGCTGTAGAAGAGTCACCCTAGTTATGAGAGTGATGCTAGGCAAACTCTTTTTTTTTTTTTTTTTTTCATTACTGTAAGTGATGCACAGTAGTTTTAGTGTTCCAACAACCCATATTGATTCTGGAGAAAAGGAGTCTTTGAAGGTTGTGATAGCTCTTACTGGAGATATTGTGCACACAGGTCCCTTTTTCAGATGCACAGTAACTGGGAGGTTGCAGCAGTGCAGATTGATTGTAGATGCAGGATATGCTAACAATTTAAATACGGTCCAGGCACGTGTTCCACGGGATTTAAACATTGGAGCCCGGGGCCATAGAAAATGGCATATTCCAGGCAGTGGCGTTCTTAGGGGCACTGACACCCACGGGTGCACACCGCTGGGGGGGTGCCACGCGCTGGTCAGCGTCGTTCGTTTCCATGCTCCCTCTGCCCCAGAACAGGTTACTTCCAGCGCGCGGAACCCCCCCCAGCGGCGTGTACCCGGGGCGGACCGCCTCCACTGCCCTCCCCCCCCCTTGGTACGCCACTGATTCCAGGGCTGCAGCATACCTCTCTCTGCAAAAACTGGCATTTTAGAAAGGATAGACAAATCAGAATTGCGACATCCAGGTTAGAATCTCTCAAACTCTGCTAGTAATTTAGAAGACAATCTGCTCATGTAGGTAGAGCCTGTTCTGAAATACATGGAGAAATGGATGCATATATGTTGGTTACATTTAACAGGAACATCCGTTTTAGAAACATAAACATATAAAATATGAATGGGTCAAAACAGGTACATAAAAGTTTATGATATGAAATAGCAATATAAATGTTTATGTGTGGGAACATAAATGTCCTCATTTTACGAGCAATATTCACGTTTCAGACATGAATAAACCAGCACTTAAACATTTATCTTGTATAAATGTCAGAGTGGAGTTATCAACAAGTGCTTCCGTTAAAACAGGTTCTTTAACTGTTAACCTGGGCTATTAGTAACTAGGGCTCATTGCATAAAATAGCACGGGATGTGATAAAATAATCCGTCTGAACGATAGTCCATGTTGATAATTTCCCCTTAAGTCCCCTTTTTACAAAGCTGGGATATGCATTTCTAAAACCCAAGTGCGTGTAAATGGCAAGGGAGCCTGATCTGGGCCAGGGGTGTAGCTACGTGGGGCCACGGGGGCATGGGCCCCCGTAGATTTGGCCCTGGCCCCCCTACCGCCAACCCTTTCGACCCCCCCCCTCCCACTGCCAACCCCTTCGACGCCCCCTCCCGCCGCCAACCCTCCCCCACTGCCGTCTGGTACCTTTGCTGGCGGGGGTGCCTAACCCCCGCCAGCCGAAGTCCTTTTCTCTGGCACGGCCGCTTTGCTGATCTGCAAGGGCAGGCTTCTATTTCTGTGAGTCTGACGTCCTGCACACAGAAACAGAAGCCTGCCCTTGCAAATCAGCAACGCGGCCGGGCAGGCTTCTGTTTCTGTGAGTCTGACGTGGCTGCGCCGGAGAAGAGGACTTCGGCTGGCGGGGGTTGGGGACCCCTGCCAGCAAAAGTACCCAACGGCGGCGGGGGAGGGTTGGTGGCTGCGGGAAGAGGGAGGTCTAAAGGGTTGGTGCTGGGGGGGGTCAAAGGTGGTGGTGGCGGCGGGGAGGTAAAAAAATGGCGGGGGGGGGGCTAAAATGTGCCCCTTCACCTTGGGCTCTGGACCCCCCTCCCGCCGAAGTCTGGCTATGCCCCTGGTCTGGGCATGTTTTGGGCAGGGCAAGGGTAAACATAGTAACATAGTAGATGACGGCAGAAAAAGACCTGCATGGTCCATCCAGTCTGCCCAAGACAAACTCATATGTGTATACCTTACCTTGAATTTGTACCTGTCCTTTTCAGGGCACAGACCATATAAGTCTGCCCAGCAGTATTTCCCGCCTCCCAACCACCAGTCCCGCCTCCCATCACCGGCTCTGGTACAGACCGTATAAGATCGCCCTCCCCTATCCTCGCCTCCCAACCACCACCCCCTCTTCCCCCCACCTGCTCCGCCACCCAATTTCAGCTAAGCTTCTGAGGATCCATTCCTTCTGCACAGGATTCCTCTATGCCTATCCCACGCATGTTTGAACTCCGTTACCGTTTTCATCTCCACCACCTCCCGCGGGAGGGCATTCCAAGCGTCCACCACCCTCTCCGTGAAAAAAATACTTCCTGACATCTTTCCTGAGTCTGCCCCCCTTCAATCTCATTTCATGTCCTCTCGTTCTACCGCCTTCCCATCTCCGGAAAAGATTCGTTTGCGGATTAATACCTTTCAAAAAGGGTGTGACATGTATATACAGTGGGGGAAATAAGTATTTGATCCCTTGCTGATTTTGTAAGTTTGCCCACTGACAAAGACATGAGCAGCCCATAATTGAAGGGTAGGTTATTGGTAACAGTGAGAGATAGCACATCACAAATTAAATCCGGAAAATCACATTGTGGAAAGTATATGAATTTATTTGCATTCTGCAGAGGGAAATAAGTATTTGATCCCTCTGGCAAACAAGACCTAATACTTGGTGGCAAAACCCTTGTTGGCAAGCACAGCGGTCAGACGTCTTCTGTAGTTGATGATGAGGTTTGCACACATGTCAGGAGGAATTTTGGTCCACTCCTCTTTGCAGATCATCTCTAAATCATTAAGAGTTCTGGGCTGTCGCTTGGCAACTCGCAGCTTCAGCTCCCTCCATAAGTTTTCAATGGGATTAAGGTCTGGTGACTGGCTAGGCCACTCCATGACCCTAATGTGCTTCTTCCTGAGCCACTCCTTTGTTGCCTTGGCTGTATGTTTTGGGTCATTGTCGTGCTGGAAGACCCAGCCACGACCCATTTTTAAGGCCCTGGCGGAGGGAAGGAGGTTGTCACTCAGAATTGTACGGTACATGGCCCCATCCATTCTCCCATTGATGCGGTGAAGTAGTCCTGTGCCCTTAGCAGAGAAACACCCCCAAAACATAACATTTCCACCTCCATGCTTGATAGTGGGGACGGTGTTCTTTGGGTCATAGGCAGCATTTCTCTTCCTCCAAACACGGCGAGTTGAGTTCATGCCAAAGAGCTCAATTTTTGTCTCATCTGACCACAGCACCTTCTCCCAATCACTCTCGGCATCATCCAGGTGTTCACTGGCAAACTTCAGACGGGCCGTCACATGTGCCTTCCGGAGCAGGGGGACCTTGCGGGCACTGCAGGATTGCAATCCGTTATGTCGTAATGTGTTACCAATGGTTTTCGTGGTGACAGTGGTCCCAGCTGCCTTGAGATCATTGACAAGTTCCCCCCTTGTAGTTGTAGGCTGATTTCTAACCTTCCTCATGATCAAGGATACCCCACGAGGTGAGATTTTGCGTGGAGCCCCAGATCTTTGTCGATTGACAGTCATTTTGTACTTCTTCCATTTTCTTACTATGGCACCAACAGTTGTCTCCTTCTCGCCCAGCGTCTTACTGATGGTTTTGTAGCCCATTCCAGCCTTGTGCAGGTGTATGATCTTGTCCCTGACATCCTTAGACAGCTCCTTGCTCTTGGCCATTTTGTAGAGGTTAGAGTCTGACTGATTCACTGAGTCTGTGGACAGGTGTCTTTCATACAGGTGACCATTGCCGACAGCTGTCTGTCATGCAGGTAACGAGTTGATTTGGAGCATCTACCTGGTCTGTAGGGGCCAGATCTCTTACTGGTTGGTGGGGGATCAAATACTTATTTCCCTCTGCAGAATGCAAATAAATTCATATACTTTCCACAATGTGATTTTCCGGATTTAATTTGTGATGTGCTATCTCTCACTGTTACCAATAACCTACCCTTCAATTATGGGCTGCTCATGTCTTTGTCAGTGGGCAAACTTACAAAATCAGCAAGGGATCAAATACTTATTTCCCCCACTGTAACTCACTAATTATGTTCTGTAATGAACTGTGCCTAAATGTCAGATCTTATAGACTTGCCTACCAGGAATGCAAAAAGATCAGCATGCACATTCCTCAATCTACACTATCCTAACTGTAAAGGACTAAAATATAAATCCACATACGCGACCAGTTTCCCATACATTTGCACGCAGCTATGGAACGCACTACCGAAGGCCATAAAAACAACGCAAGACCTAACTATCTTCCGAAGACTACTGAAAACTGATCTGTTCAAGAAAGCATACCATAAACATCCATCCTAAACACTAGATAATAAGACTTAACACGTTCTAGACAAAACTGAAATCCTATCACTTGACTGATTAACTTATTTGCAATCAATGAACAACCATTAATACTTTATTCCTTACGTCAAATATGATCTCTATAGTCGATGACCTAATGTATGTTCCAGTCTAATTTATTATTCAGGAACCTTCATGCAATACCATAATTTAATCTTCTTTACCATGTATGTATGCACATGGTATATATATATATAGCATGATCTGTTCCATGTATATTACGTTCCATATATGTTACCATGTATGTATGCACCTTTTCACAGTTTGTGTTTGTACTGTTTTGACAACAGTTTGTTCCCTCCCCCGAAAAAGCTGGTGCAGGTTGCTATGCATATTTTGTACCCACTCGTAAGTTTCAAAGCAAAAGTGCACATATTAGGAATGTGTATTTAATGCACATTTGTTTAGGCACATCTGTTTGCTAGTATGCTGAACATTTAGTGAAAATGTAAACTGTCCAATAAAAGTTAAACACAGCAGGGGCAAATAAAGCTCAAATAATAATAACCGAGCACTAAAAAATCTTTTCCCAAACTCCTAAAGATGGGTGGATACCATCAACACAGCAGACAGGAATATATCCTGTGGCTTACCTGCATCATCATGGGCTCAAATTGCACAATAATCTTTTATTTCATTTTTCTACAAAATGCTGCCAAATAGCTTATACAATCTTTAAGATCAATTTTTAGAACTTGTCATAAATTTCTCAGACCCGCTCCAATATGAGGGTCCAAGAAAACAACATGGCAAGCTCCAAGATGGAAAAACAACAAAGCAGATCAGTACAAAATAAACATAAATTTATTTAATGAAAACCAAATAGTCAGATCAGCCCGACACAGGCCGTGTTTCGCCCAGCAGGGCTGCGTCAGGGGCTACACAGTTTTCCTTTATTGTCAATATTAAGTAGATATGTGTGTAGCAGTGGCGTAGCCACAGGTGGGCCTGGGTGGGCCAGGGCCCACCCACTTAGGGCTCAGGCCCACCCAACAGTAGCACATGTTTAGCGGTAGCTGGTGGAGATCCCAAGCTCTGCCAGCTGAAGTCTTCCCCCTGATGGTAATGAATACGCTGCTCTCCACGATACTGGCATCTGCGCATGCTCAGTTTTCAGCGCATGCCTGCTGCAGACTGCAAAGGTGGAAAGAAACATTTTCCTACCAGCTGAGATATATTTTTGGTGGGGGGGGGGGGGGGGGGAGAACATTTGATGCCCACCCACTTCTTACCTAGGCCCACCCAAAATCTATTGTCTGGCTACGCCCCTGGTGTGTAGATATAAAAAATGTACAGTAGTCTTCTGTGATGCGAGGGTGTCCAACGGCGAAACATGGCCTGTGCCGGGCTGATCTGAATATTTGGTTTTCATTAAATAAATTTATGTTTATTTTGTACTGATCTGCTTTGTTGTTTTTCCGCTCCAATATGTTGCCACGCTGCGTCATGGCGAAAGGTCCGTTACACAGATGCCATTTCATTTAGGCACCTCCTGCTACAGCAATACCATGTGATCCATGGTGGTCCAGTGGGGACTTTGGGAGCAGGAGCAAATCCCACTCACCCCTTCTCCTAGTGGCACTATGTTCAAAGTGGCTGCTGCAACAACATGGCAGCCTCCGGTACTGTGGTAGAACCACAAAGCTGCCACAAGAGGTCGCGGTAGCCATTTTAAAGATGTTTGAAGATGCTGCTGCTAAGGGCAGGAGTGAGTGGTGTTCATTCCTGCCCCCGTTGCCCCCGTTGCCCCCACTGGACCACCAGGTAGGTCTGGGAGGCGGGGGGGGGCTATTGAGATTGTGAAAGTTAGTGAGACAGTCTGGGAAGGTGGGGAGGGGTCTTCAAATTTGCAGGCTGGGGAAGGGGTAAAGAAGGAGAAGGGCTGTTTGGGGGGGGGGGCAGAGAGGGAAAAAGAAGACTAAAATCAGTTAAGCGGATCCCCACCAATATTCAGTGCCAGGACCTGCATCGCTCACCCGGCCAGGATAGCACAGCTCAAAAGCGGTTCAAGTTAGGCCGGTTAGTTATGCAGGTTGGAGTATTGAATATTGCTGGCACCGGCAGGACTCCAATACCACCTCCTGTACCGGCTCTGACCTGTCTGCTTTTTTGTTGGGCACTCATAGCCGACATTCAGTGGCATTGCCTGGTAAGCGCCTTTGAATATCAGCGGTTGAGCATCTCTAAGCGATTTAAGTAGGCAGGAGCCTTTTAAAATTGCTTTTGAATATCTGACGGATAGTGCTTTTTCAACTTCCTATTATCTGTTTCTCTTTTGTTCCCTACTGAGACTGTCATTGGAATGCTTTTCATGTTTCACTTATGCATTCTGATAGTGTCATGTTTTATTCATACCTGACCCGAGGAAGGAGGGTTTGCCTTAAAAAGCTTGTCAAAAATGTACTGTTACTCCAATAAATAAAATATCATCTTTTTTTTTCCTTTCTTTTATTTCCGTTCATTACCTTTAAAGTGGACTAACATAGCAACCACACACTATTTTAACCTACAACCTGGTATATGTAAGGTCAGTTTTTGTGTACTAGAAAACTGGATTTGTTTTTTTTATCTTTGGCTATACGAAAATTTTTTGTGGCACAAATGTGTAAAATGAACAAAAAAAAGTCTGAAAATCAGGAAAAACATCAATAATAACTATAATAATAATAATAATAAAAATCCTATACCCTGTGCATATCCCTGACGTGCCTGCTTTTGTTTTCAGAATTGCGAAAAATCTGTGGGTAAAAAGTACATGGAGTCTTTGTCTCACTGCCCGTGAATTGCTTCTTGTGCATTAATTTTGTAACCTCCCTTGTTTATTAAGCCACGCTAGTGGCTGCTATGCGCTAATGCCAACACAGCCCATTCACTTTCATCTGCCACGCAGCAGCTGCTAGCGTGGCTTAGTTAATAGGGCAGTGGTACTGGGTTACCGGAGAACAGGAAAGATGTCTTAAAAAGATAACTGGTGCAATTTGGGTTTTTTTGGGTAGTGGTGGGGGGGGGGGGGGGGGGGGGGGGGGAGGGGATAAATCCCAGAAACTAATTTTCATAGAGTCGGAAAACTAATGGCAGTCTTTCCTGTAACAACATCAGATAGAAATTGAGGAGTGTTCAGTAGAAGACTTGAGTGCTATTAGATCTTCAATCTGTCCAAAACTCTGCTGCGTGTCTTATATTCCGCCAGAGTCGCTATACTCGCGTTAGCCCTCTCCTCAAGTCGCTTCATTGGCTCCCTATCCACTTCCGCATACAGTTCAAACTTCTCCTATTGACCTACAAGTGCATCCACTTCGCAGCTCCTCAGTACCTTTCCGCCAGTGTTGCCAGGTGGGCGGTTTTACCGCCCAATTGGGCGGTTTTCCGCGACCCGCCGCGGGAAATTTTTGCCCGCGGCGGGTTGCGGTTTTTTGGGCTGGTTTTTGTGCTTCGGGCGGTTTTTTTAGGTGGCTTTTTCGGCCGCGGTGGGCGGGGTTAGTGACGTGGGAGGCGGGGTTAGTGACGTGGGAGGCGGGGTTAGTGACGTGGGAGGCGGGGTTAGTGACGGGGAAGGCGGGGCTGATGACGGCGGGGGCGGGGTTGATGACGGCGGGGGCGGGGTGATGACGCGGGGGCGGGGGTGTCAGGGGCGGGGTTTGAGTTTGGGCGGGTTTTGGGCTGGATTTTGGGCTCCTTTAGGCTGGAAAAATATTTTCCACCTGGCAACCCTGCTTTCCGCTCTCATGTCTCCCTACACTCCTCCCCGTGAACTCCGTTCGCTGGGTAAATGTCTCCTGTTGTCCCCCTTCTCCCCCATTGCTAACTCCCGGCTCCGTTCCTTCTATCTCGCTGCTCCCTATGCCTGGAATAGACTCCCTGAGCCAGTACGTCAGGCTCAGTCTCTGGCTGTCTTTAAGTCTAGGCTTAAAGCCCACCTCTTTGCTACTGCTTTCGACTCCTAACCATGACTCTCTTACTCAACACCCTCACTTATCACCCCTACCACTTCAATTTCCCCACCCCTAGCTGTCTGTTCGTCTGTCCAATTTAGATTGTAAGCTCTGTTGAGTAGGGATTGTCTTTTCATGTTAATTTGTACAGCGCTGCGTAAGTCTAGTAGCGCTATAGAAATGTTTAATAGTAGTAGTAGTAGTAAGGTAACCCCTATTATAAGTTTGCTTTTATCTTCATAAAAACATGTGGAAATAACCCTGTTCTAAGCTAGATATATTCTGTGCCACAAAGATGGCTGCTATTCTCAAACACAACCCCACGGAAAGTATGAAAATGCCACGTTACCCCTAGTGGACTGTTTTCTCTTACATTATATTGGTCTTTTTATAGTTAAGCTGTACATCTTGTATGTACAGCATGCTTACTGTGGGGGAGGGGAATGGAGAGTAGAGGGAAGAAAACAGACATAGAAGGAGCTGCAAAGGAAATCAGCCCTGTGTATACAGTTCAATTAACAACACAGTTCCTGGAATAATTCATTCTGTACTTTCCTTCTTGCCAGATTAGATTATCACAGCATCCTTCCAGATGTTGTCACATTTATGGTCTGTGTAAGGTGAGAAAGGTGTAAGGGAGACAGCATGATAGAAATGCTGAAAAAGCAGTTTGGCTTTTCTGGCAGCTCAGTGGCCCATATTATATATACATTGATGTAAACACAGAAGAACACAGTCTTCACAAACTCAAAACCACAAAGAACATAGCGAAGATGACACAAAGATATGTCTGTTTGTTCAATATTGCTTATTTTTATTTCCATTAGTTATTTTTGTCTCTAAGGTATTGTTATTTTAAGTCATTTTATGATATGCTGCAAGTTTTTGATTTATTACGTGTATTCTGTTTACATGTTCTGCATATGTACATTTTATTATAAGTTGTATATGCATAAATTTGTTTTTTTTTTATGTGTGTTTTAATTTAGAGCATAAAGACTCCTGAGGCAGGCCGGTTGGCCGAAACACAGCCGTGTCGAGTCTTGTTGATTGAAATTATTTATATGGACCCATCAATAAATTTGGCCATATTATACATCACCATGCAGAGGAAATGGGTTTGAGTCCCTGATGAGATTCTGCTCCCCATGCTGGTTAGGGATGCTTTGCAGAAAGTGTTCATAGCTTATGAAGGAGGAAGTCTCTTGTGCTAATTTACTAATTTACAAAGTGTAAACATGTGCATGTATTCTGTGTGTGCACGTGCATAGAATACACACAAAAGATGTATACCACAACTCCTCCCCTGCTCTGCCCAGTAAACACCCCTGGGAATAATTATACGCAGTCCTCATAAATGTCTGCACTATCAGCCTGCCTACTTTTTTACACGTGTAAAACGCATAAAACACAGTTTACGCATGCTTTATAAAATGATCCCTTTAATCTATTAACTTCATACAGAGAAAGGTAAAAGAGAGGGTACATGAGCACACCAACCAAATAGAAATTTAAAAAAAAGCACAAATGGGTCTTCAAGACTGGGTAATCTAATTACACTTCTAGCAGTGATTATTTTGCAAACGAGGGAAAAGTCTCAACCACTACGGCTATATTTACACATTGGTGTTCATTGTATAGCACGTAGAAAAAGTCATCACAGACTCAAAAACCCTCAATTATTTATTTTTTCTTTTTTTGTTTCAATTTTTAATTACAATGTCCTTTATATTAAATCCTGTGCATGTCTCTTTAAGACTAAAAAAACAGTTCGATATATCAAAAAACACGAATCACTTCACTTATCTTGCCGCATTTTCTTCTCAGTACTGCGCCGGTTCCTACGGTCCCGTTTCAAATGTCTTCATCAGGGAACCTGCCCGCACCGAGGTTTCAGCGCCATAAATGCTAGATCAAAACAAGGGAAATAAGTTTTGTTGTTACATACTTTCTTATCACATCTCGCTGTGATGATCCATACAATGAAACTCTCACAGACTTCTATATAATAGTCCGTCGAGAACATATCATGTTATCCTACCTTTATCCTCAATATAGACATTCTATGTAATTCTCGGCGTCCTCACCTGATCTTGATGAGGAATTTAAAGAAAAATTGTCCAATCACGGATTGGTGCGTCACTGCCGTTGTGCGTGAATCAGCTGATCCCCATGATGACTACCACTGACAGCTAGACTGAGTCTTTTAAATCTTTTAAAGGGCAGCACGCAATTCATGATATTATTGAATTATAAAATTGTAGAATTATAAGAATGCTCCCCATTGTAAGGACGAATTCAAACCCATAGGTTCCAAAGTCTTTAATCTGTGGATCCATCTTTGTTCTGCTTGTAATAACAATTTACTGCGGTCTCCGCCTCGAATGTGTTCTTGCACTTGATCTATCACTAAACATTTAAAATGCCAAAAATTGTGATTAAATTCTCTACGATGAGAGACTAACGGTGCCCCCAACTTCAAGGATGTTATACAGGACTTATGTTCACTCAATCTTTTTTTCAAACTCCTGTCGGTCTTGCCAATATATAGTTTCTCACACGGACATTTGAGAGAATAAATCACATGATCTGACTTACATGTCGTGAGATGTCTCAATTTGTACATTTTGTTATCCACAGGGTTACGGAAACTATCACATTCGATCATAATGTCACAAAACATGCATGATCCACACTTTTTGTGGGTTCCATCCATAGCTTTCATTCTTGGCACAATATCTGCCGGGCATAGCAATTCCCTTAAATTGCATTCCCTCGAAAAAGCTATCTGTAACTCCGATTTCTTGAACAACGGATGTTGTTGTACAATGTCCAACTCCACTCATTATTTTATAGATCTCTATCATGTGTCCTCTCAGCCGTCTCTTCTCCAAGCTGAAGAGCCCTAGGTGCTTCAGCCTTTTCTCATAGGGAAGTCGTACCATCCCCTTTATCATTTTCGTCGCCCTTTTCTGTACCTTTTCTAATTCCACTATATCTTTTTTGAGATGCAGTGACCAGAATTGAACACAGTATTCAAGGTGCGGCCGCACCACGGACAGATACTATAACGTCCTCACTTTTGTTTTCCATTCCTTTCCTAATAATACCTCAGTTTCACTTTGATGAAAGCAAGTTGTAGCATTCTACAAATATGCACAAGACGTTACTGATGTAAGGTGGCTGTTGGAGGATGACATCATCACCAATGTGGGGAGAGGCACTGAGATAAGACTTTTTTTTTCCCCCCCTGGATCTCGTATTTATTGCTTTTAACTGTAAACCACTTTGATTTGTTTACAACTAAGCAATATAGCAAATTTAATAAACGATAAACACGGCCATTCATATACTCACCCATGCTCGCTGTTTCGATCACGTGTTACTACTTGTCAAGCAGTACCACTGTCTTCCCATCAAGTACCATGCAATGTATAAGATCCTTACCCTGATGTTCAAGATGCTCCACCTGGGTACTCCCCTTTACTATGCTGCTGCTCATTCCACTCTATAATTCTGATTGAACCCTTCGGTCTTCTCAGGGACATCATTTAGCTTCCCCTGCTCTACACATGACTAGACTTGAAGCCACATGTCATTCAGCCTTCTTCTCTTTGGCTCTACCTCCCTTCAGAGATTTGTCCGAGCTCACTTGCCTTCAGTTTTGTGCACTTTTTGAAGACTCATTTGTTTGCGCAAGCGTTCCCTGCCTAAGCCTTTTTGGTGGTGGTGAGTTCTCAGTTGGATTCAGACTTGGCAGTAATGGCTTTTATATTTTTAATTTTTTGTTCTGGCTCTCTCCTGTCCTGTTTGTTGTTTGTAGTTCCTTTCAGTTTCTTATTGCGATGTGAACCACTTTGACTCTCATCTGAAAGGCAGTATATAAGTTTTCAATAAACATAAAAGCCCCATATCCACTTCCTAAAAGTCTCTTCTGCCCCCCCACTTTTTATCCAGCACCCCATCAAAAGTACTCCCAGTGAACCCTATCAAAGGCTTTTTCCACACCAGTATACAATAGAAATGTTGGTATGTCGCCTCTGAGCTCGACGAATCAAATTTATAACTCTTTATATATTGTCTGCTGGTCAGGGTGAACCAGGTCAGAGAGTACGAGTCCAAGTTTAACAGCTAGAACCTTTTGCGAAAAAATTTTACATCTACATTCACAATAAAAATTGTGTTATCTCTGTGATACTCTGTACTCTACATTGTAAGCCACACTGAACCTGCTATTGAGCGGGAAAGAGCGGGGTATAAATGTTATAAATAAATAAATAAATAAATAGAACCCTTATTTTGACTCTTATGGTTCATTCTTATACTCAGTCGACCTTTGAAGCTACTACCTGAGAAAGCACAACATTGGTCTCCTTTAAAAACTGTTTTCCAAAATATTAGCATGTAGCAGGGGCATAGCCAGACACCCAATTTTGAGTGGGCCTGCTCCCACGATGGGTGGGCAGAAGAACTTCGCCTTGTCCCACAAGTGATTTGGTCTCTCCCTTTCTCGCCTGCATACCATATGGTCTTTCAAACATCCTCCCCACCCCCCCGCATACCTTTTAAATAGCAGATTTTCACCGGCAACGAGCAGCAACTAATACACATCGCTCATGTTGGTTCCACAGCATGTATCAGTCACTGCTTACGTGGGCAAAGGTCTGCTATTTACAGGGTATGCAGGAGAGACAGTTGGGAGTTTTCGGCTGGTGGGGCTTGGGAATCCCTGCCAACCACCTCATAGGTGTGCTGCTACTGAGTGGGCCTGAGGCCAAAGTGGGTGGGCCCAGGCCCACCCGTGCCCACCCTGACTACGCCACTGGCATGTAGGGAATACTTTAGAGCACCGGTTCCCAAACCTGACCTGGGGGACCCCCAGCCAGTCAGGTTTTAAGGATATCTACAGTGAATATTCATGAGAGAGATTTGCATGCATATCCTCCACTGCATGCAAATCTCTTTCATGAATAGTCACTGTGGGTATCCTGAAAACCTGACTGGCTGGAGGTTCCCCCAGGACAGGCTTGAGAACCACTGCTTTAGAGGTCACTTGATTTCTGTTGCTAAATGTTGTCCCTTGCGGTAATTTCATTTTTGATGCGCGTCTGCTACATGTGCCAGAAACCGGGAGGTAATCATCATTCTACGTGTGTAGACGATTACCACACGGTTAACATGGGAGACCTTACCGTTAAGTCAATGGCTGGCGTTAAGATCTCAAACCCAAAATGGACGCACGTCAATTTTTATTTTGCCGCACGTCCATTTTTGGCAAAAATTAAAAAAGACCTTTTTTACAAGTGTGCTAAAAAATGGATCTGCACGCGCACAAAACACGCGCCTACAATTCTGTAACATGATGTGCATAAATTTTAATGCATGCAGTTGAAAAGGGGGCATGGGCATGGAATGGGCGAGTCGTGGGCATTTAAAAAAACCTATGGACACTATTATAGAGTACACCTGATCTGTGCCTAAGTTAGGCACAGGTATTTAGGCCTGGCTTTAGGTGGCTTAAATGGGTGCGCCTAAATTTGTCGCAAGAACAGCCACTAAGCATCTATATAAATAATTCTCACCTCAAACATTCTGAAGCTCACTCTGTGGCAGGGAAACACTGGAGCCCTGCACTTAGGCTGTCACCACTCACCACTCATTGTCACTCAGGCACCACTCACTCTCACTGATAGACCCGCCCGCAGCCACGCCCCTTCCGCACATAATTCGCTACCTGGAAGCTGCAACTTCCAGTTTGTGAGGCGGCAGAGATCGGAATTTATCCCCATTACTGTTTGCCCCGCCCTCGCGTCAAACGTGATGACGTCGAGGGCAGAGCAATGACACTTGACCAATCGCATCGCTGCGCCCTTGACGTCATCATGTTTGACGCGAGGGCGGGACATACATCGATCTACTACGTGAGGACGAACGGAGGAAGTGTGAGGCAGGCAGGCTGTAGGTCACACGCAGCGAGGGAGCCAGCCAGCCACTCTCTACGTCGCGGGGCGCGGCGAGGCGCCCACGACCACCCTCAAGCACGGAGGGTAAGTCCAGCAACAAGGGGAGGGGGATGGTTACGAAAGTGCCTTGCTAGCGCCCATTTCATTGGCCTCAGAAACGGGCCTTTCTTACTAGTGTTCTATAAACTATGCGTGACTTTAGGTGCAGTTTATAAAATCATGCTAAGCGCATGGTTTTTTGGTGTTGATTTTTAAGGCGCCATTTATAGAATTTGGCCCTTTATCTCTGCCTAATAACTCCTGGAATAGTTTTTCAGACCCTGTACTTATGTATTATATTTAGTCTGAAAACCAGACAGACCAGGCTGCATCTGAGGGCTGGTTTAAAAAACACTGCCATAGACTGACGCATTTAGGATCTGATATTTCATTGATTGAGATGAGCATGCCATGATACTCTTTACAATAAAGATGGTTAAGGCTGGGTCTCCTAGTGCCGTAGTCTGATTTTTCAGGGTTCCTAAGTAGAGAGGTGTGGTAGCCGTGCTAGTCCACTTTTAAAGGTAATCAATAGAAATAAAACAAATAAAACATGGAAAAGAAAATAAAATGATACCTTTTTTATTGGACATAACTTAATACATTTCTTGATTAGCTTTCGAAGGTTTCCCTTCCTCGTCAGATCGGAAATAAGCAAATGTTGGTAGATGACAGTATATATAAGTGAAACATCAAAGCATTCCAGTGACAGTCTAACAGGATGGGGGTGGATAGGTGAGAGACAGGAAGAGAGACAGGTGAGATATGCATGGAGATAGGAGGGGGACAAAGCAGTATGATTTTCAAAGCAGTACATTTTTATGGTTTATAATGTGCTAGAAAACCCAGATCTTTGTTAAGTCCTGTCTGGTGGGTGTCAAAATATTTAATCATTCTGACTTCAAAGGTCTTACATTCCTGTATTGTTTTAAAGTTCCCTTTTAAGATTCTTACCATGAAGTCACTTGTACAGTGTTCTGGTTTTGTAAAGTGCTGCCCCACAGACGTGACATCTTTATTGATACTGGCATTTTTCATATGGTGTCTATGTAAATTATATCTCTTCTTTAGCATCTGACTGGTTTCTCCAATGTAGCATCCTTCGTTGCATTTTTTACACTGAATGATATATACCACATTGGAAGATGAGCACGTGAAAGATTCCTTAATGTTGAATATTTTTCCTTTGTGAATGACCGTGGGCTCCTGCAAAATGTTTTGGCGTAATTTGCAGCTGGATATATTTCAAGGATGTGTGCCATTCGTTTCTTTTTGAGTCTGTGTTGGGAGCTTACTTCTAATTAGCTTGTGTTTTAAGTCGGTGGCTGTTGGAAGGCCAGCACTGGTGGAGATGGGAATATCTCTTTCAGTAATTCATCCTCCTGAAGTAGAGGCTGCAGATCTTTTATGATTTTTCAGGATTGCTACAAAAAGATATTCATGAGATATGTTTGCAAAATTTGATCCAAGACTCAGACTGATTTTTGTTATGTGACCAGCCTGAAAAACCAGACCTGTTTGTGGTGATCAGGAGCCAGAGTTCATCTTTCTTGGGTTACCAAATTCATGGTACCTAACTACAACTGAGTGAACACCCACAAAGGTGCGCTGAAAAATGGCCGGCGGTAGGGTAGATGCGTGTTTTGGTCGCGCGCAGAATTATATTTTAGCGCACCTACAAAAAATGCCTTTTTTTGCCGAAAATGGATGAGCTGCAAAATGAAAATTGCCGCACGTCCATTTTGGGTCTGAGACCTTACTGCAAGCCATTGACCTAACGGTAAGGTCTCACGCAGTAACTGGGTGGTAATGGTCTACGTGCATCAAATGCCACTTGACGTGCGTAGCTGCCGCACGCCAGAAAATAAAAAATATTCTTCAGATGCACGTAGCGGACGCTCGCCAAAATTGAAATTACCGCTAGGGTCATGCAGTAACTGGGCGGTAAGTCCAATTTGGCGCACATTGGGCGCACTTAGGCACCTAGGTGGCTTAGTAAAAGGGTCCCTAAATTACTTTCTTTAGAACTTTAAACATCAAATTTGGGAGTCACAGCCTGTGTACAGTTGTGACTGTAAACAGTTTTTCAAATTCACTGGAGACAGGGTTATGTGTCCTAATGGTGCCTTGTAAAAATAAACATGAAAAACTTTAGCTTATACTACTACTCATCATTTCTATAGTGCTGCTAGGCGTACGCAGCACTGTACACTTGAACATGAAGAGACAGTCCCTGCTCCACAGAGCTTACAATCTAATTAGGACAGACAAACAGGACAAATAATAGATAAGGGAATATTAAAGTGAGGATGTTAAAATAAGGGTTCTGAACAAGTGAATAAGGGTTAGGAGTTAAAAGCAGCATCAAAAAGGTGGGCTTTTAGCTTAGATTTGAAGACGGCCAGAGATGGAGCTTGTCATACCGGCTCAGGAAGTCTATTCCAGGCATATGGTGCAGCAAGATAAAAGGAACGGAGTCTGGAGTTAGCGGTGGAGGAGAAGGGTGCAGATAAGAGAGATTTACCCAGTGAACGGAGTTCCCAGGGAGGAATGTAGGGAGAGATGAGAGTGGAGAGGTACTGAGGAGCTGCAGAGTGAATGCATTTACAAGTCAATAAAAGGAGTTTGAACTGTATACGTAAATGGATAGGAAGCCAGTGAAATGACTTGAAGAGAGGGCTAATATGAACATAACGACACTGGCGGAATATTAGTCGTGCAACAGAATTTTGAAGAGATTGAAGAGGAGAGAGATGGCTAAGTGGGAGATCTGTATTTCTTTTAAAATCCACAATGGTCAGTAAACAGTTCTCTGTGAAAAGCTGAGCTGGAAACTGCATTAATTGTGGTTCTCGTAAATACTGCCCTTTTGGAGAGCTACACACTGAAAAGTCCGTTTGTTTGATTGATTGGCAGGAAAGATCAGGCTTGTCAAGATGAAGGATTTGTAGGTTTTGAATTTTAACCTCTCGCATCTTCTCATGAATTCAGGTACTGTTTGTTCTTCCTATAAATCAAAACTTTAGACAAGACCACAGGGACACCAGCACTTAAGGGCTGGTATAGATTCAGTGATTGATATTGTTGAAGGGCTTAGAAGGGAAAACTTGCCTTTTTGCGGAATACACGAAGATCTGAAACAGAGCGGACACCCCCCGGGGGGAGGGGAGTAGGCAAAATCAGGAGTAATCTACAGAAAACTTGAACACTGGTTTGACAGTTAATGAGAGGAAGTGCAGAGCGAGGCATTTGAGGTTCAGATATCCAATGCAGCTGTATGTGAATGTAACTCACCTTGAGCTACTACTGAAAAAGGTGCGAGCAAAAAATCCAAATCCAAATAAATATGTGATAGGAGGGAAGAGGCTGATGCGCATGCACCGGGAGAGAAACCTCGGAGCATTAGTATCGGAGGATCTCAAGATGAGGAAACAATGGGCCCCTTTTACTAAACGGCGGTAAGCCCAATGCGGGTTTACCACTTTCTATAGAGGAAGTACCGCCGGGCTACCACAGCAGCCTGGCAGTACTTCCCACCCTTAGCGTGCCGTCATTTCTAACGCTACAAAAATGTATTTATTTTTGTAGTGCCGGAGTGTACCCGGCAGTAATCGGGCAATGGCACGCACTGCTGGGTTAATGCGGGTGGTGGTAAGTGCTCCCCCCCCCCCCGAAATGGCTGCGCGGCTTGTACTTTACTTGCCGCACGGCCATTTTCTGTAGGAAAGCGAGACTTCCCTTTTACCAGCTGCAGTAAAAGGGGGCCTCGGCGTGCGTGTAAAACACGCGCCGACGGCAGTGCCGGTCCCCTTTTTGCCGCAGCTTGGTAAAAGGAGCCCAATGTGACAAGGCAGTGGCCAAAGCCAGAAAGATACCAGGCCACATAGGGAAAGTGCATAACTAACAGGAAGGCGATAGTGCCCCTGGGTTCGGTTTTTAGGGACTGTATCTTGCTAAGGATATAAAGAGGCGGGAGTTAATACATGGAAAACTGGCCAAAATGGTAAGAGGTCTTTATCAGAAATATGAAAAGAGATTGGAGATCCTAAATATATATATTCTAGAGTAGAGAAGGGACAGAGGAGTTAACGGTGCAGACTGTTTTTTGTTGTTGTTACATTTGTACCCCGCGCTTTCCCACTCATGGCAGGCTCAATGCGACTTATATGGGGCACTGGAGGGTTAAGTGACTTGCCCAGAGTATAGTCTCGATTATCCAACCTTCGTTAATCTGACCATCCGGCATATTCGACAGACTCCCCCCCCCCCCCCCCCCGGTGATGTCATCGCATTTATTTCTATTAAAAATCTTTGTTTTAGAACAATCTTTGAAAGTTAGGAACTCTATGCCTTTGTTAATGCATTGTTTGAAGGGTTTATGCTGTGTTTTCCTATGTTATCCGACTTTTCATTTATCTGACAAAGGGTCGGTCCCGTTTATGTCAGATAATTGAGACTGTACTGTATTACAGAAGAATCAAGCTTCTTCAAATGAAGGGAAGCTCTAGAACTAGAGGGCAGAATATAAAGCTGCATACAAGGAGGTAGAATCAAAAGCAACCTAAGGAAATATTTCTTAATGGGGAGAGAGTTGGAATGCCTGGAATGCCCTCCTGAAGGAGGAGGTGGTGGTGATGGTGAAAATGGTGCTGTTACTCAAAAAGGAATAGGATAAACACAGTGGATTCTTAGAGGATGAAAATCAAGAATAAAGCACCTCACCTCAAAATAGGTGTGAAATGAGTGTTATGCTTATCCTAATAATCCATGGGGAAAGCGACCTGCACTACCCAGCAGGTGCAACCCCCCCCCCCCCCAAAAAAAAAAAAATCCAGGTACAGGGACAATTAATCTGCAGTGCATGGCAGGTACAAGTCCCAAATTAAGGGGCCCTTTTACTAAGGTGCGTCAAAAAATGGACTGCTCTAGTGTAGGTTCGTGTTTTGGGCATGCACAGATCCATTTATCAGCACACCTGTAAAAAAGGTCTTTTTAAAATTTTTGCTGAACACGGACATGCAGCAAAATAAAAATAATTTTTCTTATTATTTGTTACATTTGTATCCCACATTTCCCCACCTACTTGCAGGCTCAATGTGGCTTACAGAGTACCGTAATGGCGTTCGCCAGTTCCGGAATGAACAAATACAAGGTGTTATTGCGTTAGAATAGGGTTCATATATGGTTGATATAATGGGGAACTTAGGGAGGAAGGGGGAAATTGGGTGTGTCCAATACGATCTTTAGTTTTGTTGTGTTGCAGGTAGTCAGTCTTTTATGTTGGATTGGTGGGATATGCCTTCCCGAACAGGTTTGTTTTTAGTTCTTTCCGGAAATTGAGGTGGCAGTACGTTGTTTTTACTATTTTAGGCAGAGCGTTCCATAGGGATTTTTTTGAAGGGGTACTTGGGGGTACTGAGTACTGGCACCTTTTCCATTGTCTGCTAAACTTGACCCATGGAACCCAAGTTTTAATGAAAGAGCTCAGGCTCTACACACCAATTCTGTCTTGTCATAGATTCTATGACTGATTGCAGGTGGCCTGGCTATTATGGGGTGGGTCCCTCAGTGATTACCCCACTCCTGAAGGGGTGGCCTAGCATTTGAGTACCGGCACCTTTTTTGCTAGAAAAACAACACTGTCCATAGTTGTGCGCTTAAATAGGAAAAGCTGGATGCATAGGTTGATTTGTATTTGAGTAGGGTTACCATTTTTTGTCCTTAAAAAAAGAGGGCACTTGCCCTGCCCATGCCCCGCCCCATTTCACGCCCTCACCCCGCCCCTTGTCGCACCTCGCCCCGCCCCCCGTTGAATTTTCTCCTCCTGGTCAACCCCTCACCTCACCTCCCCTCCCCCCGGCCCCGTCACCACCTCTCCCCTTACTCACTATCTTCCCTGGTGGTCTAGTGACTTCTTCGGGGCAGGAAAGAGCCCCCTCTTTCCTGCCCGGAGCACTGCTCTGCATCCTGTATGCTGCCTGTGACGGTCTCGGCGAGATTCAAAGTGGCCGCCGAGAATTGAAGCGGCCTCGCAAGACTTCAATTCTCGGCGGCCATTTTGAATCTCGACGAGACCGTCACAGGCAGCATACAGGATGCAAAGCAGCGCGCTGGGCAGGAAAGAGGGGGCTCTTTCCTTCCCCGAAGTCACTAGACCACCAGGGAAGATCATGAGTAAGGGGAGGGGAGGTCCGCCGCCCGCCCGCACGTTAGCGTCAGACAAATGGGCAGGCTGGCCAAAACCCGTCCGGACGCCCGGACATGTCCTCAAAAAGAGGACATATGGTAACCCTATATTTGAGGCCTTTGCTGCTTGGGTAGTGAAGATTTAGGTATGTTCGTGCTGATCTTGTTGTGTTTCTGGTTGGTAGGTCTATGAGGACTGCCGTGTTATGTTTCAAGGAAAAGTAATCAATAGTCAGTAATGGAATATTTTTCTGAGCAAATAAGCAGTAATTATTAATTGTTTTATGTTATATTGTAATTGCTTGAATGTAATTTTATAGAGCGGAATATGAAGTTTAATAAACATAAAGATAAGCAGTAATTGCTAAACTAGATCCTTCCCTGCAGCGTTGCAGTGTGATTTTTATTTGTGATTGCATCCCGCCTGGAGCTTTGTTTATAAGATGAGCTCTAAGAATGAGTTTGAATTTAGTATTTGCAGCTCTGATCTTAAAGTACATCCATTAGCTCATTTGGGTCCTTGTTCAAAAAGGTTTCCCCCATTCTGCAGCTGTGGTAAAATTTTTCAGAACAAAATATACAGCTGAAAATGTTCCAGCCGATATTCAAAGCAATTTAAGCGGGCTGGAGAGGCTCCTGCCACCTTACTGCTGATATTCAGCGGCACTTAACCAGTTAGCACCGCTAAATATTCGCGGATAGCGCCTGCGCTGAAACTGGTTAACTTGTGTCTGTCTTGGGGGCAGAGTTGGCACTTATGTGGTAAAGTGCGGGTATTCAGCTCTTGATTACATAAGTGGAGGAGTGACTTGATGGTTAGAGCACTGGTCGTGATGTCCAAAGGTGCCCGGTTCAAATCCCACTGCTTCTCCTTGTGATCTTGAGAAAGTCACTTAAGAGCTCGTTTTCAAAAGAGAAAACTGTCCAAAAAGTTTCATAAATCTGCATTTGGATATTTTTCTCACAAAAACGTCCAAATTGGTATCTTCAAAACCAATCTTTAGACATTTTTTTATGAAGTCTCTTCAGAAGTGTGTTCAAATCACAAGGGGGCGTGTCAGGGGCATGTTATAGGCAGGATCTGGGCGTTCCTAACTCTTAGATGTTTTTCAGCCATAATGGAACAAATCAAAACCGTACAGGTCTAAAAGTAAGATATTCTGAACTAGACCTGTTTTTATAACGAATAAGGCACTAAAGGGTGTCCTAAATGATCATATGACCACTGCGAGTGTGTGTGTGTGTGACAGACTGAGTGAGACTGTGTGCGAGTGTGTCTGTGAGAGAGAGTGTGTGTGCCTGGGGCCCCTCCCACCCACCCACTTCCAGTGTCGCCCCCTCCCAACCAGTTTCAGTGTCCCCCCTTTGTCCGTGTTCCAGGGTCGTCCCCACCCCTCCGTTTCTCCGAGTTCCAGGGTCGTCCCCCCGTTTTTGTTGTTTTTTTTTAGTTTTAGTACAGGTGGTGCATTCCCCCTCCTCCCCGCTCGTCCACTCCTCCGAATTCCAGAGACCCTTCCCCCCCATTTCCAGCCCCCTTCCCTCCAAATTCAACGCCCCCCCCCCCCGGAGTTCCAAACCCCCATCCCCCCAGTTCAAGACCCCCTCCCTCCATCCGAGTTCCAGACCCCCCGTCCGAATTCCAGAGCCCTCCCTTCCACTCTCCCAGTTCCAGACCCCACCTCCCAGCCTCCCTCCCTCCGATTTGCAGACCCCACTCCCTCTCTCCGAGTTCCAGATCCCACCTCCCTGCCTTCCTCCCTCCAATTTCCAAACCTCCCTCCCTCCGATTTCTAGACCCCCCTGGCAGTTCCTGACCCCTGGACCCACCTTCCCACCGCCAACCGTCCCCCGTTGCCGCCGTCGCGTACCTGTGCTGGCGGGGGACCCCAACCCCCGCCAGCCGAAGTCTTGTTCTCGGCCGCACAGCGTGGAGCCGTGGACGAATGATGTGATTGTTTGAATCAGTTTGTGTTCATGCGTCCGACGTCAGACGCACGCACACACACAAACAGATTCCAACTTGATTACGTCATTCATCCAAGCCGCGAATCACGGCTTAATGGACCCAGTGACGTCAGCTGGGGCTTCGGAGCCCAGCAAAGAAAGTTACGGACACAGGCAGGCAGGCTCGTATAACGTTGGTGGCGAGAATGTGTATCAACCCCACATGAGCATAACTGTATTGGTTATACCCTTCTTTTATGGTATACATTAATGATTTTGTATTTATTTTCTGTTATTTATTGTACTACCTTTGAAACCAATAAAAAAGTTTTTGAACTAAAAAAAAAAAAAAATCAGCCAGAGTATGTGTTCAAGGCCGATTTTTCTCTCTGGATATATTATCAGATTCTGTCACTTGGTTACTGTATTACATCAGCATAATAATCCTGGTATCAGTCTTTGCAATATACTTGCCACAAATATGTTCCCAGTACCTTCAGTTGATGATAATTAGGTCTTTTCTGAAGCTCTGATCTGCTGCACTTTGCAAGGAAAGCATTTAAATCTTAGTGTGAGCTTGGAATCTCCAGGGAGGTGAAGAGCAACAGAGCCGTATAGTCCGTGAACATAATTTGTGAGGTGCTGTGGGTAAGGGTTATAAGTTAAATATGGAAAATAAATAAATAGCCTCAAAATGCCAATTTCTTGCTCTGTGTTCTCATATTTCCTTTTTTCTTATTAACGAAGACACCGAAGAATATGCATTCTTGTTACTTGTTGCATTGTGGTAGAAGTTGGTGAACTGAAATGAGAAATCAACATGTTTCTTGTTCTTTGGTGTTTTCATTGGTGTTATTAATACAATTGATTTCCAACAAAACCAGCATTTTTTTATTGACCATGTTGAGGGGCATCGTTGCAGAATTTGGCAATCTAGGATATGAGGTTGCCGTGGTACCCAGAAATTTCACCATGGCACATGGCATTTTCGTTCCTTGACGTAACTTCAGAAGCTACCACCACTTCTGTTTAACAGCCGTTCCCTTCTGTTTGGACTGCACAGTGTCTGAACCACCATGGTGGTGTCTCAGTCTCATGAGATTTGAGACTTCAAGACCAGCACATGAGTTTGGGTGTCGGCGCATAACATGAACTGATTGAGAGCCATATGGTACTGAATGAGGAAAGGAGCATTGACAACCCAGAGAGGGTCACCAGCAACAGGAGTGTTCCACTGCAAATGCTTTATTCAGGTCCAGTTGTGACTGTTTCTGAGATGTAATTTATTTATTTTACTTATTGGGATTTAACCGCCTTTATGAACAGATTCACCCAAGGCGCAGTAGGCAGAGTTTAATATCAAACTTACAATAGTAAAATGTATAAGTATAAACATAAATACAACGATAGAGGAAAACTTGAAATGGCAAACTGAAACCTAATAATAGGACTACCACAACACAGGATCAAAAATATACACATTTAACAGTACTGAAATTCAAATAACACAGATATAATTTATTTTATTTATTTGCTGCATTTGTATCCCACATTTTCCCACCTCTTTGCAGGCTCAATGTGGCTTACATTATGCCGCAATGGCGATCGCCATGAACAGAATGAGAAGTACAGAGTATTATTACAATTAAGGTACATAAAATATCAAGTAAATTAGAAGTATAAATAAATAATTCATATTAGGTATATGAGATCAGGATAAGGTATAACATTCAATAATAACAATGTGATTAAAATAACCAAATTAAATAATGACCCGGTGCAGTCACATTTCAGTTAAACGCCTGCCTCAGAGGTCCAAAAAGCTGATAATGTACAGTGAAAGTACACCTTGTTTCACATGCCATACCAGATTCCCAAACACTAAGGGGTTTTTTTTTTCAAAGGCACAGTAGCATTTTTAGCACTCACTAGTGATTAGTGATAGCTAAACACTAGAGACTCCCATAGGAATATATGGGTGTCTGTAGAGTTTAGTGCACGCTTATTTTTAGCGCGCGCTAAAAACGCTAGTGCGCCTTTATAAAAGGCCAACTAAGAGAGTGACTCCAAGAGGCAGAATGCCTGTTTTATTTATTTATTTGATACATTTGTATCCCACATTTTCCCACCTATTTGCATGCTCAATGTGGCTTACATAGTACCGTAGTGGTGTTTGCCAGTTCCAGAATGAACAAATACAGGTGTTATTGTAGTAGAATAGGTTCACGTAAGGTTTTTTTTTTTTTTGTTACATTTGTACTCCGCGCTTTCCCACTTTTTGGCAGGCTCAATGCGGTAGGCAATGGAGGGTTAAGTGACTTGCCCAGAGTCACAAGGAGCTGCCTGTGCCGGGAATTGAACTCAGTTCCTCAGGACCAAAGTCCACCACCCTAACCACTAGGCTACTCCTCCTGTTAGGGAACTTAAGGAGGAAGAGGGAAGTTGGGGTGTGTCCATAACGATTTTTGGTTTTGTTGTGCTGCAGGTGTTCAGGCTTTTATGTTGGGTCGGTGGGACATGCCTTTCTGAACAGGTTTGTTTTTAGTTCTTTGCGGAAATTTAGGTGGTCGTATGTTGTTTTTACTATTTTTGGCAATGCGTTCCATAGTTGTGTGCTTAAATAGGAAAAGCTGGATGCATACGTTGATTTGTATTTGAGTCTTTTGCTGCTTGGGTAGTGAAGATTTAGGTTTTAAGCTACAAAACAAACAAAAAAAAAAACAGAGTGCTGGTATTTGGATACCGTTCTCTCCTTTTTCCACAGGGAGATAATGGATGGGGGCAATATTGAGCCTCCTGGTTTCCATATGTGTGGAGGAGTGGCCTAGTGGTTGGAGCTGTCTTGACATCCAGAGGTGGCCGGTTCAAATTCCACTGCTGCTCCTTGTGATCTTGGGCAAAGTTAGTAAACTCACAGGAGGCGTGCGCTGTGGCCCCCCCTCAGCGGCATGCACCGGGGGGGGGTGCTCTTTTGCAAGGGGGGTCCACGCTGCATCGTGGGGGGGGGGCGCTGCACCCGGGGGGCGGGGTGCCGCCCCGGGTGTCCGCCCCCCTAGGAACGCCACTGCCCCCATTGGTGGCTCTTAATCTGTGAGGAAATCCCCTATTCCTTTCCAAACTGTTTTTAATGTATTCTTAGGTTTTTTTTTTGCTGCTGTTGAACTCTGAGGTTTTTTGTTTTTTTTAGATTTCATTCCAGTAGAGCTAGATAACATGAATGAAAAGTGTGTGGCACTGGCCAGATCTCATGATTTTCCATGAGAGGCCAAAACCCCCCCCCCCCCAAAATTGTGCTTTTGCTCCGTTAGGAAATGAGAACAGCATGGAGAAAAGGAAGACCAATCAGACTTACTCCTGGCCAACATAGAAGTAACCAACTATCTACAAATAGGGAATTTATTCAAAACCAGAGTCAGTTTAAACAAATAGCAACATAGGACTCCAGAACATATCAAAACCTTTTTTATTGACAATTAATGTCAATCAACCATACAAAACAACATATAATACACACTTCCTTCACTCAAACACATGCATACTCCAGCCACCCATCAGTATTCATGATAATAGTACACAACGCTATACAAATCTCACAAGGTATAGCAAATTATTGCCAACAGATACATTACAAGCATGTCAACTTGATCAAAGAGTCCACAGTCCACAAGTTGACAAGTTTCAAGTTGACATGCTTGTAATGTATCTGTTGGCAATAATTTGCTATACCTTGTGAGATTTGTATAGCGTTGTGTACTATTATCATGAATACTGATGGGTGGCTGGAGTATGCATGTGTTTGAGTGAAGGAAGTGTGTATTATATGTTGTTTTGTATGGTTGATTGACATTAATTGTCAATAAAAAAGGTTTTGATATGTTCTGGAGTCCTATGTTGCAACATAGAAGTAAACCAATTTGGGACAGCGACCTCAGGAAGCCAAAAAAGTGTTGTGTCTGGGCGAGTGACTAACTCACTAATGAAGGACGTAGACAGGCTCTGCTTTCTGCTCACAGTCAGCTTTATTTTTTTCAGATTCTTCCAAATAATCTTTGGCATGTATGACGGTACACTGAATGAAGATGGAATTCCCCTTTTCTGAAAGTTGATATGTGCAAAGACCTGCTGTTAGTGTAACTGCATAGCGGTACCATAAACCCAGCTGTTCTGTATAATTGTTTGTTTTTTTGTTACTCTTTAGGTTCCAAAACTGATTTCAATTCAATTCCAACCAACATGATGATAACAGTAGAAAATTCAATTGTTTATTGTTGCAAATTCCAATATATATTCGCAACTTGTGCAAACATCCTGCTACGATATAAATGAAGAGTGACCGACGTGCCGCGCATGCGCAGAACAGCGCGGTACGTCTGCGCGGCATGTCACAAATCTCTTCGGAGTTCCGACGTTGACCGGCGAGCACCGGGTGGGCGGGGATCGTCCCACAGCAGCTCCGAGGCGCACTTCGTCTCCGACAGGTACGATGAGCTGCTGCCGCCGCCGCTGTGACCCAGGTGCTTTCCTCTGCCACCATACCCCGGGGCGGCTTTCCTGGGCGGGTTCAGCTGCACCTGGCGTTGCTCCAACCGCTTTCTTGCCCGTTTTAATGGGCTCAACGGCTTGTTCTTCAATATATAAAGACATTTTAAAATCTTTCAGTCGTATTCCTTTAACAACACTTTATCACATTTTGAGTATAAGTTTTGGTGGACCACACCCTGAAGCAATAATTTGCGAATCATTTCGCATGTTGGTGGAGGCGTCCGTTCACTGCAAAATGTGATAAAGTGTTGTTAAAGGATGCTGTTGAAGGATTACAATTGAAATATTTTAAAACGTCTTTATATATTGAAGAATGTTTGCACAAGTTGCAAATATGTATTGGAATTTGCAACATTAAACACTTGAATTTCCTACTGATATCATCATGTTGGTTGGAATTGAATTGAAATTATTTTTTGGAACCTAAAGAGTAACAAAGAGCAAGCAATTATACAGAACAGCTGAGTTTATGGTACCACTATGCATTTACCCTTGCTGATGTATTGGACCATTTAAATTGATTAGTGTAATTACTGCACCTAGTGAAGGCCCAGTTATCTAGGGATATATCAAGCTCTTTGTGGTTAGAATGTGCTGGTGTCATTGTGGTTGAGCTTAATACAATATGACCTTGGAAAATGCATTGATGTTGTTCAATGTTATTTCTGCTTGACTTGTCCTTGTGATTTGCCTGATGTTTCTGACTACATTCCATGTGAACATGTATACCTTGGAGGAAAGGAGAAACAGAGGTGACATGATACAGACGTTCAAATATTTGAAAGGTATTAATCTGCAAATGAACCTTTTCCGGAGACGGGAAGGTGGTAGACCTTGAAACATAGAAACATGACGGCAGATAAAGGCCATATGACCCATCCAGTCTGCCCATCCTCTGTAACCCCCAATTCTACCTGTTCCTAAGCGATCCCACATGCTTCTCCCATGCCTTTTTAAATTCTGGAGCAGTCCTCGACTCCACCACCTCCACCGGGAGGCCTTTCCACGCCCCCACCACCCTTTCTGTGAAATAATATTTCCTTACGTTACTTCTAAGCCTATTCCCTCTTAACTTTGTCATATGCCCCCTCATTCCAGAACTCTCCTTCATTTGAAAAAGGCTCTCTTCCTGTACATAAATGCCCTTGAGATATTTAAACGTTTCTATCATGTCTCCTCTCTCCCTCCTCTCTTCCAGCGTATACATGTTGAGGTTCATAAGCCTGTCCCTATAATTTTTGCATTCGAGACTGCTTACTAATTTCGTAGCCGCTCTCTGGCCCGACTCCATCCTGTTTATATCTTTCTGTAGATGCGATCTCCAGAACTGCACGCAGTACTCCAAATGGGGCCTCAACAGAGACTTATACAACTGCACTATCACTAGAGGACATGAATTGAGGTTGAAGGGAGGCAGACTCAGGACTAATGTCAGGAAGTATTTTTTCACGGAGAGGGTGGTGGATATGTGGAATGCCCTCCCACGGGAGGTGGTGGAGATGAAAACGGTAATGGAATTCAAACATGCTTGGGATAAACACAAAGGAATCCTGTTTAGAAGGAATGGTTCCACGGAATCTTAGCGGAGATTGGGTGGCGATGCCAGTAATTGGTAAACAAAACGGGAGCTGGGCAGAACTCTACAGTCTATGCCCTGATCGTGACTGAATAGATAGGGATGGACTGAAGTGTAAATTTTAAGGGTCTTCGACGTTAGCTTCAGAACTTAGTACAAGAACAGTGCTGGGCAGACTTCTATGGTCTCTGCCCTGAGAAAGGCAAGGACAAATCAAACTCAGGTATACGTATAAAGTATCACATACCATGTAAAATGAGTTTATCTTGTTGGGCAGACTGGATGGACCGTACAGGTCTTTATCTGCCGTCATTTACTATGTTACTATTTTACTATTATACATAGCATGCATCTTATGTGAAGACTTCCCCCCTTTACTTATATTAATGCCTTTCTGTAGGGAGGTGATCATAATTTCTTTCTTTCTTATCGTTAATCCTAACTGTCTGCAGCTTGCAACAGATCTGTTCCTGTTTCTTCTGTCAGTGGTGACCTCCAAGTACCTTAGTTTTCAGTCCCAGTCCTTGAAGGTCACTAGTGGTCAGGTTTTCAGGGTATCCCTAATGAATATGCATGAGAGAGATTTGCATTCCTACTGCCTCCATTGTGTGTGAATCTCATTAGGGATGTCTTGAAAATCTGACCTGTTGGTGGCCCTTGAGAGAGTAACAGCTAGTGTTTTTGGATCACCATTTCAATCCATCTCTTCAAATGTTATCCCAGTATTCACCTCTCCTGTTCCAAAGAGTGATAACTTTCATGTAGTCCTATTTTTGCATATTAATGTACTTTATATTTCCTTTATCTTACTAGTATATATATGATTGTAAGCTTTTTTTTTAATTATATCTGTGGGATGTTAGATTGCAGAAAGCTGCTTTGTATTATAATTAAATCAATGCCTGGACAAATAGTATAAGACTGAACTTATTGTCTTCCCACCCAAACCCACTTCCCCTCTCCCTTCACTCTCTATCTCAGTTGAGAACACCCTCATCGTCCCCGTCTCATCTGCCCTCAACCTCGGTGTCATCTTCGACTCCTCCCTCTCCTTTTCTGCGCACATCCAGCAGATAGCCAAGACCTGTCGCTTTTTCCTCTATAACATCAGCAAAATTCGCCCCTTCCTCTCCGAGCACACCACCCGAACTATCATCCACTCTCTCATTACCTCTCGCCTTGACTACTGCAACCTACTCCTCACCGGCCTCCCACGTAGCCATCTTCTCCCCCTTCAGTCCATCCAGAACTCTGCCGCACGTCTTATCTTCCGCCTTAACCGATATACTCATATCACCCCTCTCCTCAAGTCACTTCACTGGCTCCCAATCAGATACCGCATACAGTTCAAGCTTCTCTTACTCACCTACAAATGCACTCGATCTGCGGCCCCTCCGTACCTCTCTACTCTCATCTCCCCTTATGTCCCCACCCGTAACCTCCGCTCTCTAGACAAATCCCTCCTTTCAGTACCCTTCTCCACCACCTCCAACTCCAGGCTCCGTCCCTTCTATCTCGCCTCACCCCATGCCTGGAACAAACTCCCTGAGCCCATACGCCGTGCCCCCTCCCTACCCGTCTTCAAATCAATGCTCAAAGCCCACCTCTTCAATGTCGCCTTCGGCTCCTAATCACTACACCTCTTCTCAGAAAACTTACCTACCCCAACTTGACATTTCGTCCTTTAGATTGTAAGCTCTTCCGAGCAGGGACCGTCCTTAATTGTTAATTTGTACAGCGCTGCGTAACCCTAGTAGCGCTCTAGAAATGTTAAGTAGTAGTAGTAGTATTACATATAGCAGTGATTTAACCAGAGCTGAGATTGTGATGTCATAATGCCTCATTCCACCAATGCCTAAGAGCCAACCTCATCAGTGATGTCACAATGGCTTAATTGTCCTATATTTGTCTCACTCTTATCTATTAGATTGTAAGCTCCTTTGAGCAGGGACCATCCTTCTTTGTTAATTTGTACAGCGCTGCGTAACCCTAGTAGCGCTCTAGAAATGTTAAGTAGTAGTAGTAGTAGTAGTAGTCTCAATAAACTTTTATTACGGTTATTCAATGCATTTCTAAAAAGTTTTTTTTAAAGCATTTATAATGCAGAAAACTAAAATAAATCTGGTGAACTGCCGTTAATAGGTAGTTTGATTGAGGGATTTCGAACCTTTCGATGTGTGAGTGGAATAAAAGTCCCTGGTAAAGTAAAAGTACCGCAGTATCAGGATTTTTGTCAGTTGTGACTGGTTTATCTAAAAATATTCTTAGTACGACTCCTTTTAAGAAGAAAAATCTCTTCTTAAAACATTAATGAATCAGTTGTGTTAGATCTTCCAGGAGTTTACAAATACTTCTGGAGAAGACTGGAGGAGATAAAGCACAATTAAATAGTTCCCCCAGAGAAACAGCGTAATTTAGTCAATGACTTCTTTTATATTTTATCACTGACTGATACCCAGTCTCTGATCTTGCCACTGGTTGCCCTTAGGAGGAGTTTTATGCATTTCGGGCCAGACACTCAATCCGTCAGAGCTGTAGCAAAGATGGCTAAATCAATTATTAATCCTTATAAATCTTAGACCGCTTATTTAAAACAGTGTTATTAAATGCAGCTTTCATAGTATGTGCAGAAATATTGGATATCTGGCCAGCCTGTTAAGCAAACCTTAGCTTAAATTTCTTTGATTTCTATACATAATTGTTGAAAAGCAACTGTTTGCATTCATATTATTTGTGGGATTAGCAGGGCTGGTCTTAAGGGTATTTGACACCCTAAGCAAACTTTCAGCCATGCACCCTCCTTCTCCCACCCCTGCCTCCCTCCCCTGCCCTGGAGAAGCTCAATTCTTACCTAAGATTGTCCAGCACTTTCCTTCTATATTTTTATTTTTGTTATATTTGTTACCCCGCGCGTTCCCACTCATGGCAGGCTCAATGCGGCTTACATATTATATACAGGTACTTATTTGTACCTGGGGCAATGGAGGGTTAAATGACTTGCCCAGAGTCACAAGGAGCTGCCTGTGCCTGAAGTGGGAATGGAACTCAGTTCCTCAGTTCCCCAGGACCCCAGAGTCCACCACCCTAACCACTAGGCCACTCCTCCACTATCCCTTCCCACCCCATTTCCAGCATGACCCTTTCACTCTGCATATTCAGCATCTCCCCTTCCATTCCATATTGATCTACCAATAAGAAACAAAGTCAGACTGTCAAGATCCTACTTAAACCTACACTACCCAAATTGCAAAGGACTGAAATACAAAACAACTTATGCATCCGGCTTCTCCTACATAAGCGCACAACTATGGAATGGCCTCCCAAAAGCCCTGAAAACAATCCACGACCACCTGAACTTCAGGAAATCACTAAAAACCAACCTCTTCAAAAAGGCCTACCCCAACGACCCCACGTAACCCTCTTCACCCAGCAACGCAGCATGACTTTGACCGTACTGGACAACACGCAATCTTCATCCCTCCTGACCCTCCTCATATACCTCATACGATCACTTTTCAACCTTGTACTTGCTATCAACCGACTGGACAAACACCTTTGACAGTACTGTGTAAGCCACATTGAGCCTGTAAATAGGTGGGAAAATGTGGGGTACAAATGCAACGAATAAATAAATTCCCTTCTCCCTGTCACTGCCACCATCCTGTCTTTATTGAAGCCGGAAAAGCAAAAATAAATAATCGTAGCATGAAACCTTTCAACAAAAACCCATGTTTAAGCGCTACCGTGCCTCTCTCCCTCAGACGCAAATTTCCCATCAGACAGAGTGGAATATGGCAGGGCTTCAGTGTGAACCTGTGCTGTTGCATCATTGCCCCTCCTCCCAATTCTGTCACACTTGGTGGATACCTTGGCTGCCTAGTGGCAGTGCTGACGCTGTGGAGCAGGGTAATGAGAAGAAGCCTAATGGTTAGTGCAGTGGACTGAGAAACCTACTGACCATGTTTCAATTCCCACTGCTGCTCCTTGTGACTTTGGGCAAGCCACTTACCCCCAGGTTCTGTATAGGTCACTCAAATTTGAACACAGATCTTAGATCTGTGCCTAAACTAATTAGGGTCTAGTAATTATTGGAGTTAACACTTAATTGGCAATAATTAATAATTATGCTCAGATTTCTCCTATGCCTTATTTTATATAACATGCGTGCCTAAATTTCATAGTGTGGAACTCCAAAGGGGGCGTGGCCATGGGAGGGGCATAGATGGGCCAGAGGCATTCCAAGAATTTAGATGCAGTGTTATAGAATACCTACATTTGTGTGCCTAACTGCCGACAGTGGGTGCCAGCCTTTTTTTCAGACAAAAATGCTTGTGCCCAAAGTTGGGCGCGAACCCTCAGATTCTATATATGGTAACTAAAGTTGTGCATGCAGCTTAATTGTTTAACAAGCCAATCAGTGCTGATAATTGGCCACTAACAAGCAATTATCGGCACTAATTAGAATTTACACGTACAGCTTTCTAAGTGCATTCTGTAAAGTGGTGCACATAAATTCTAATACACAGATCTCAAAAGTGGGCGTGGTCATGGGGGGGCATGGGCATTCATAAAAATTATACGCAGTGTTATAGAATATGCCTGATCACTGTTTAAGGGGCCCTTTTACTAAGCTGCAGTAAAAATTGGCCCTCGGTAGTGCGAGCACGTCTTTTGGGCACACGCCAGGCCATTTTTTTTTACTGCATCTAGGAAAAAGGCCCTTTTTTATTAAGGGGCCAGGAAATGGACATGCACTAAAATTGAATCCAACGCGCGTCCACTTTCGGCCTGAGACCTTACCGCTACCCATTGACCTAGCGGTAAGGTCTGACGTGCTACTTGGGCAGTAAGCATGCAGCGCAACTTATTCTAATACCGGTGACAGCTTTAACCTGAGTGCCTGAGGAAAGCAGTGTGAAACCCGCGGTGTCGTGCGATTCCAGGGGAGAGCAGTATTTTGCTACAGCATCTGAGAAGCCCTTAGTGTCCAATCTGCAAGGTCGTGGGTTCAAAAGATAAGTTTATTTTTGTTTTTTTGATTTCACAATTCTAGCGAAGGGATAGCTGGCCATTGTTTGAGAAGGGTTTATGAAGTTATTGAAGTGTGCTTTTTACGTTTGATCACACAATCACATGACACGAATAGCACAAAGCAAGATGGTAATTGAAGAGTAGCCCGATAAGTGCTATACCACTAGGCAAAGGTTTCACAGAAAGTGGGTATCTCTGAGGGCACTCTTCTCAAAATGTATATATTTTTTTGAAGGAAAGTTTTTGGAGCATTTTTTCCATTTTTTTTGAAGGCATTATTGGAATTATAACCAGTGTTTTGGGGATTATTTGTGTTTGACCTGATGTTTACTGGCAGGTAGGCACCCCTGTGCTAGAAAATAGAAAATATTTTCTACTGCGTGTTTTTGGCATGTGCCAAATTCTGAATTACCACCCGGGGCACATGGTAGCTGGGTGGTAATGCCGATTTGGCGCATGCTGGATGTTGTTGGGCCCTTGCACCAGGGGCGTAGCTACATGGGGCCACGGGGGCATGGGCCCCCACAGATTATGCCCTGGCCCCCTCTACATTTTAACCTGCCGCCGCCCGCCCCCTGCCCCGTCCTGCCACCGCATCATAAGGTAACTTGTTTGCTGGCGGGGGTCCCCAAAGAGTCGTCTTCAGTGCCGGTCATTTGTTTCTGATGCCTTATGCCCTGCACTGTGGATGTAGCCCCATGCAGAATGTAAGGCATCAGAAACAGATGATCACACAACGAAGGCGCCGGAGTCAACCGGCGCTGAAGAAGACTCTTGGTTGGCGGGGATTGGGGATCCCTGCCAGCAAATAAGGTACCTGATGTAGCGGTGGGGCAGGGGGCGGACGGTAGTGGCGGGGGGGGTCCAAAGTGGCAGGGGGCGGGTCGACAGCTAAACAGTGCCCCCCCCATCTCGGGCTCTGGCCCCCCCTCCCGCCGAGGTCTGGCTACGCCCCGGCCTTGCACGCCTTTGTAAAAGGGCCACTAAGGTAGGTGTGGGCATTTACACCAGGTTTTACTTGGCATGAATGGTCAGGCCTAAATTTTAGTTGCAGGGACGGTCGCTATGCATATTCTGTAAACCCTGCCTAACTTTAGGTGAGGTTTATGGAATATCCCTAAGCACATTTTTTTTTCGACACTGATTTTTTTTTAGGTGCCATATATTGAATCTGAGCCAAAATGTAGTGCTGTAAGTTTGTTCTCTCTGGTCATTTCTGATTTAAAGTCATGTTATAATGATTTAAAGAGTAAGGATCTGCACTTGGGTTCCTCTTAAGCCATTGTGCACAACTTTTGAGATGAGGGAATTGAACTTCATCTTCCAACAAGTTTTATGCACAGAAATATCTGGTTGAGAGATTATTCCTCAGAACATATTCCTCCTATAAATAAGATTTACTGTTTACCAATTGCCTTAAAGAAAACCCAGGGGGAGCAGCTGTATTTGAATGCAACTTAAGAAGCTTCATTAAACCTTAGAAATATATCTGCAGTTCTAGAAGAATCTATCACACATGATTCAGGGGCAACTTTATTAGTGTGATATGTTTCTGAGCAAGGTGTAGATGCAACTTAGATACTTTTATTTCAGTCATTCTCAGAAAAGCTTTTGTGGACAAAAAAAACTTTGGATTTTCCTGATGTAACCAAAATAATGCAAGACAGGTGGAAAAATTTCTTGCTGATGAGGAAGGAGGTGAAAGATTTGGGAGCTACTTTTCTTCTGTCATGTCCTTGTAAATGCATTGTGAGACTTCGGGAGACAAAATATGTCTTTTTTTTTTTTTTTTTTTCTTCCTGAGCTGCTGCTCTCATTCCTAGATATGAAGAAGATCATCTAAAGTTGGATATTATGGTTTATACTACCGTGTTTCCCCGAAAATAGGACCTACCCCGAAAATAAGACCTACCGGGGTTTTCCTGCAAATTTAAAATATAAGACATCCCCCCAAAAGTAAGACCTACCAAACTTTTTTTTTAAGCAGGGCCGCCGAGAGCCATCCGAGGTTGCGTCCCCCCCCCCCACCCGAGGTCGCCGGGCCCCCTCTCCGTCGCTCCCGGAACTAACCTGAAGCTCCTTTCACCTTCGCAAGTTCGGATTGGAGCAGCAGCATGGCAGACCTCTCCTTCCTTCCGTGTCCCGCCCTCGCCTGATGTAACATAACGTCAGGCGAGGGCGGGGCACGGAAGGAAGGAGAGGTCTGCCCTGCTGTTGCTTGCTGCTCCGAATCTGAACTTGTGAAGGTGAAAGAAGCTTCAGGTTAGTTCCGGGAGCGTCGGAGGGGGGGCCAGGCAACCTCGGGTGGGGGGGGGGGGCGACCGATGTTTCCCAGAAAATAAGACATGCCCCCCGAAAATAAGACCTAGCGCGTTTTGGGGAGGAAAAATAAATATAAGACAGTGTCTTATTTTCGGGGAAACACAGTAGAGATTGATGATAGTCTACCTGTTAATGCCTTATCATTAGACTTGTTTTTCCTCTATTTTCCCTTATTATCTAGTTTTCTCCCCCCCACAATGGTGGCAGGAAGAATTTATGTTATGTTAAAGCGATTTATTTATTTGTTACATCTGTATCCCACATTTTCCCACTTATTTGTAGGCTCAATGTGGCTTTCATAGTTCCAGAGAGGTGGTTACAGACTCCGGTGTGAACAGTACAGATTGTTCATTAGAATTGGGGTGATTCGTCCCATGCAGAGTGCAAGGGTGGGAACCGCGGCGGCAAGGGATTTAAAGAGTAATGATCTGTACTTGGGCTCCTCTTAAGCCATAATACACAACTTTTGAGATGAGGGTATTGACCTTCATCTTCCAATATGTTTTATAAACAGTTTGACACACACTCTGAGCTTGTGTACATACAACAGAATAATAACTAGCAATTACATTTCTACATAGAGATGCTGATTACTGTTTATGTAACAAATTATGCCCTGGTGGTCCAGAGAATTATGGCTATGAGCAGTTGCATTACATTTTTTTTCCAGTTGTTGCAGATACTGTATAGATTAGAGTTTTCCAGTTGTTTCATTAAATTCTCTCTAATGCTTGATGTGGAGGCTTGTATTTGTGGAATGTTGCTCTTCTCCTGGAAATGTAATATTTTATACTATACTAGTGAAAAAGGCCCGTTTCTGAAACGAATGAAACGGGCGCTAGGAAGGTGTTTCCTCAGAGTGTGTATGTCTGAAAGAGTGTGCGTGAGAGTGAGTGTATGAGAGAGAGAGAGAGAGAGAGAGAGAGTGAATACACGAGTGTGTGTGTGTGACAGAGAGAGTGAGACTGGGTGTGTGTGAGAGAGAGTGAGACTGGGTGTGTGTGTATGTGATAGAGAGAGTGTGTGTGTGTGATAATGAGAGTCTGTGGGGGGAGGGTCCCCCCTCCCCTCTCCTCACTCCCTTCCAGTTCCAGTGTGGTCCATCCAGTTCCAGGGTTGTTGTCACTCCCCACTTCCCCCCCCCCCCTCCCAGTTCCAGGTTTGGTCCCTCCCTACTTCCCAGTTCCTGGTCCCCCACTCCCTCCCTCCAGGTTCCAGCTCCTTCCCTCTGTGTTTGATGATCCTCCCTCCCTCCCTGTTTCTGGATCCCTTCCTCCGTCACAGTTGGAGTGTCCTCTCTCCCTCCCAGTTCCAGAGTTTTCCTTGACTTCTCTGCCTTTTCTCCTACATTGCCCTGCCATGCATCATTCCCTTTCTGTTCCCATCCATGGCCCTCCCCCTGAGTTCTGCAGTCGCCCTTGCCCCCGAGATCGCCGGTCACGGCCGCCCCCCCCGCCGCGTCTTACCCCCGTTATAAAGTGCTGCACGCAGCAGGCCAGGCCATCCATGGCCCTGCCCCTGAGATCGGCGGTCACCATTTCCAACCCTGGCGCACCAACCTGTTTCTTGGCCCACAGAAGCTCCGGTCTAGTGCTGCATGCAGTACGCCTTGCCAGCCCAGCAGTTCGCTTCCTTTCGGGTCGTCTTCCCTCCTTGTGTCCCGCCCTCTTGTGACGTAGGTTCCGGAAGGGCGGGACACAGGGAGGGAAGAAGACCCGAAGAGAAGCGATATGAGAGGCACTGTTCGTTCTTTGGGGGATGTTTTCCGCAGGAAAGCGTGTTGTCCTCAGGTTCGTGCCAGGGGGTTCTGGGGGGGGGCAGTAACACGAAGGGAGAGGGGTGTTGAAATTGGAGGGAGGGGTGAGGAAGTCGGTGGGAGGGACGGGAGGGGCGTTGAAGTGGCAGCGTTGGAGGAAGAGAGTGACATCTGTGTGGGTTGGGGCGTGGTCGGGTGGTTCGAGCGATCCCTTCACTGTTATAGATCCGCCCTCGACGTCATAACGTTTGACGCGAGGGCGGGGCAGAGAGACATTGTGAGTGGGATGGCTTCACCACCATGAATCCACGAACCCTTCAGCCTGGGAGTGACGTCAGATGGCTTCAGAACGTTGGCTTCAGAACGTTGAGGGTGCGTTTTATTATATTAGATATATTGCCTTATAGAAATACCCATTTTTTTATTTTTTTTTACATTTCAGTTAAAGTGAAAGACATAAAGGGGCAGATATCACGTTTATCTTAAGATTTGTCAATGAAAATGTTTCAGTAGTTTCCATGGGGGGGAAAATTATTGGACCAGAACTGGATCAAAACTTTAATACTTCTGGCCCTAAGAAGCAGAAAATCTAGTGGAGCTTGTCTAATCTATTGCCTTTGCATTAGAAACATTAAATTGTATTCTATTATTGTTTTCTGTAGTTTTCCCTTAAGATTCGTAGCGGTTAACAGGTAAGATAAATCTACTCAAGTAGAGCGAACTACACTTGAAAAAAAAAAATACATTTCAGGAAGACAAGATGATAAGCATCTAATTTCCCAACATATGAAGAAAAGAAATACTACATCCAAAGATGGGATTACAAGCAATTCCCCCACATCTTCTTAGTTCAAAACATGAACTGATTTGAAGACTAAACAAGCTATTTTAAATCTAACTAGCCTACTTTTCTATAATGTGTCACCTGTACCTAAGGGGTCCTTTTACTAAGTTGTCGTAAGCTTACTGCAGCTTAAAGTGGGTTACCACGGGATGTGCGCAGGTATCCTGTGCTAATTTCCTAATCTGTATGCACTAACCATGCACTAAAAAAGGGGGCATGTCCGGGGGCAGAGAGTTGGCATTTCGGTGTTAATCAGTTAACGCAGCTAGATTGCCACACACTAAGGGCTCCTTTTACCAAGCTGCGGCAAACAGGGGCCTGCGCTGGTGTCGGCTTGTGTTTTTGTTACTCACAGAGGCCCCCTTTTACCGCAGTGGGTAAAAGGTAGGTCTTTCTTTTTTTTTTTTGAGGAAATGGCTGTGCGGCAAGTGAAGCACTTGCTGTGCGACCATTTCAGGGGGGAGAGAGCCCTTACCACCACCCAGTAAGGTGGCAGTAAGGGCTGCCACGCTAACCCAGCGGGAACTGGGCAGCGCGCGGCACTGCCCGACTACCGCCGGGTACACACCGGTGCTACAAAAATACATATATTTTTGTAGTGCCGGATATGATGGTGTTCTGGGGGGTGGGAACTACCACTGGGTTTCTGCGGTAGCCCCGTGGTACTTCCTTTTTAGCAAGCGGTAAACACGCATTGGGCTTACCGCTGCTTTGTAAAAGGGGCCGTAATTGATTAGCACAGGATTAGTGCGTGAACCCTTACCCCCCCACCCCAACCTAGCTCTTACCGCTTAGGTGTTGGTAAGTGCTAATGTTGTAATTTTCTAAAAATGGCCGCACACTAATTGCAACATTAGCGCATGGCTATTAATGTCACAAAACTCTTCCAGTGCGACTGTCATTGGAAAGCTTTTATGTTTCACTTATAGATTCTGGTATTTGTCAACTGTTCAATTCTGGTCGCCACATCTCAAAACAGATATAGTGGAATTAGAAAAGGTGCAGAGAAGGTCAACGAAAATGATGAAGGGGATGGGACGACTTCCCTATGAGGAAAGGTAAAGCGGCTAGGGCTCTTCAGCTTCGAGAAAAGGCGGCTGAGGAGGTCTATAAAATAATGAGTGGAGTTGAACGGGTAGATGTGAAGCGTCTGTTTAGTGAGGGAGGGGGTTGGTGACCACTGGGGGACTACGGGGAGGTCATTCCCCATTGCCTTCGGTGGTCATCTGGTCAGTTGGGGAACCTTTTTGAGGCTTGGTCGTGAAAATAAAAGGACCAAGTAAACCCGGCGAAATACTGCTTAACGCCGCTTTCTTTTTTCCAATGTCCGCGAAAGCCGGCCATCTGGTAGCCACGCCCATGCCCGCCCATGTCCTACCTTCGCTACACCGCCGACACGCCTCCTTGAACTTTCGCTGGTGTGGCGACGGGAAAGTGGCGATGGTGTCAAAAAAGCCGCTTTCGATTTTACAGATTTCGCTGCTTTTGAGAGATCAACGGCCATCTCCCGATTTATGTCAGAAGATGGCCGGCGATCACTTTCGAAAATAAGCCTGATTGTTATAGAATATGCTTGGATTTTGACACAGATCATTAGGCGCGATATATAAAATCTGGGGGTAAGTGACTTACCTGTGAATACAGTGGTCCAAGAAAGATGGTAATTTTTCTTTGATTAGTAGGGGAAGCAGAGACTGCTGAGAGTATGAGGAGGTATGTTTTCTATGTGTTAAGATATTTTAATTTCCGTGGTATGATATTTAAGATTATCTGAGCATCCAGAGTAGAGTTTTGTAAACAATTCCCCTTAAGTATGAGTTTATTCATCCTTTTGTGGCTAAGGAGACAAGGAGATAATTGATAATTTAGAAACTGCAGCTCTGCTAATCACACCTAATTATCACAAACAATGGCTGATACTTGCAATAATCATGTTCTCAACAGTGAAATTTTGAACATATGCAAGCTACTGACGATGGATTAATAAATAAATTACTGTCCCTCAGGGAGCAGTAGATTCACATACCACCAAAATGAAAACCTGGAAGAGGCAATCCTGGAACAATTAGCTGAGATGAGCAAACCTTTATTCATCTGTGTGAAAAAAAAAAGCAATGGAGCAGGCATGGAGATACTGCAGGACCAATCTAAGAATTCTATTTCGTGAGCAATGAGAAAGTTAAAGGTATTTTAGCAAAAATTGAGCACAAAGATTTAACAGGAAAAAAAAGAAAAATAACCTTCTCATTGCTCATATGTTTTCTTTCATGTTCCTTTTATGGTTATTGTTTTCTCGTTTATTATGTATTTCAAAAATTTAATAAGAATAAACATTAAAAAAGAATGCTATTTTGCTAAAATATAAACAAACAAAAACCAAATCAGAGGCAAAGCGTGGAGGGTGTTAGAGAATACCAACACTTAAGCATTTGAATGTAACATTCATGCGTGCATGTGCTATGTACACGCTAGGGGCCTTATTCTATAATGGTTATGCTTCTAAATTTACGCTCCTAAAATTTATGCTCTTAAATGTATGCTTCTAAATTTATGCTACTAAATTACAAGCATAACCTATTTTGGAGCATAGATTATGCTCGTAATTTAGGAGCATAAATTATGCTCTTAAATTTAGGAGGGTAAATTCTGTAACCTTAGTACACAACATGTTTACCTCCTAATTCTAGAAAGTAGCGCACCCAAATTTCTGATTAGCATGCAACTTTGTGCATGCACCTCCAGATTCTAAATATGGTGCACAGATTTAGGCATGCTTCCAAGATGCGCATGCAACTTAATTGGCTAATGAGCTGTTTATCCATCTACTAGTAAAAAAGGCCCGTTTCTTAATGCAATGAAACGGGCGCTAACAATGTAATGAGTTCCTGCCATTAATGTTTCCACGGTTGTATTCTGAATATAATTGTTGTTTACATGTGTAAGATTTCTTTATATACAATATTTTTTGTGTGAACTGTGTTACAATGTGGTAAAAGTTTTCCTTGTTCAGGCCCTTCAATCAGTTTAACAATCACATCAGAAGAGCTCCTTACTCGTGAGAATGCAACATACAGTTGCCCATGTGAGAGACTGAGAGTGACAGTGTGTTTTACAGACAGTGCAAGAGAGAGATACACAGAGTGTGTGTGTGTGTGTGTGTGTGATGTCTGGATGTGTGTGAGTGACAAAGTGATTAAATGTTTGTCTTCCCTTCCGTTCTGTGCACTTGCCTCCCTGTATATGATTGATTGTTAGAGATTCAATCCAGTCCACTTCCCTCCTCCAAGTTCCGTTCTGTCTGATTGGTTCTTCGTTGACAGTGAGAGCCAATGAAACACTGAACTGCAGACTTACGAACCCTACACTGCCACAGTGCCACGGAGTCAGCTTCAGAATGTTGGATGTGCTTTTTGTTATATAGGATAATTGGATTATAACAACCAATTATTAATAATTGGCATCAATTAGGATTTCCACGCTATTCTGTAATGCTGGGCGCCTAAATCCTATAGCACACCACCAAAAACCAGTTGTGGCCATCAGAGGGGTATTGTCAGGTCAGAGGTGCTCCAAAAAAGTTGTATGCGGTGTTGTGGAATAATGCATCTCCATGCCCAGTTTGGGCTCTGGATTTACATCAGGTTTGAACAGGCGCAAGTCTAGCAGCCAGAGTTGGATGGGGGAATTATCACTAAATGCTGTTCCGTAAAGATTCGCACCCTTTATAGAATAGCACTTGCCCCTGAATTCTATATAGCACACCTAGTGTTCCATGACAAAATCCAGGCATAAGAATATAAGTAATGCCACACTGGGAAAAGACCAAGGGTCCATCGAGCCCAGCATCCTGTCCATGACAGCGGCCAATCCAGGCCAAGGGCACCTGACGAGCTTCCTGAACGTACAAACATTCTATACATGTTATTCCTGGAATTGTGGATTTTTCCCAAGTCCATTTAGTAGTGGTTTATGGACTTGGCCTTTAGGAAACCGTCTAACCCCCTTTTAAACTCTGCCAAGCTAACCGGCTTCACCACATTCTCCGGCAACGAATTCCAGAGTTTAATTATACGTATTCTATAACTGCGCACATAACTTAATTGTGTATATCTACCATACAAAAGTACACGTCTTTTATATTGAAATCATTTTTATTAACAGCAAGTTTACAGGATAAAGAGAAAGCATACATTAAAAATTATCAATTAACCTCCCCTAAACTTCCCTCTCCCTTTACCCTAAACTCTCTCCCTTCCCTTCAGGTAGACCCGGCTCTTAAATATTCAACAGACGACTTTGACAAGTCTTTTATTGTCTTCCATTCTGCTCAAACTAAGCCTCTAGAAATGTTTATGAACTGATCACTTAATGTAGGGATACAGTTTACATGCACAACATACATTATGGGGTAAATTCGGTAAATGGTGGCTAAAGTTTGGCGCTGAAAAATAATTGCGCTCAGAACTATTCTTTTAAACGGCGCTCAAAGTTAGGCGCCGTTTACATAATAGTGCTAACAGCCAGGAACTGTGATTACTTTTAGGTGTGTGACCATTTACACCAACAAAACCTTGGTGTAAATCCCATTGCCTAAAGTAGATATGGAAACCCCCTTATTCTATAAGCAGCATGCATAAATTGTGAGAATGCCTCTGACTCGCCCATGTCCCTCCAATAGCTGCTCCCCCTTTTTGGAGCTGCACGTAATTTTTAATTAATGCCAATTAGCACCAATAAATGAATGTTAGCTCCCAATTATCAGCACTAATTGACTCATTATTCAATTGTACGTGTAAATTGGGCATGCACCCAAATTTGTGTGTGCAATTTAAAGCGCCATATATAGAATTAGAGGGTATATGCATGAATTCAGCAGCATGTAAAAACAGCTTTACGCCTGACACGAGCTGATAATATTACACCCTTTAACTTTGAAAACCTTTCTTACAGGACCTTTTACTAAGCTGAGGTAAAAAGTGGCCTTAGCACACCCTTATGCCGGGTTTTTCCCCTGCACGGAGGGCATTTTCACCAATTTTCCAGTTTTCAAATTAATGGCCATTCATTAATGTTGCTATGAGTGCGCAGGCATTACCAAAAAATTAGTGCATGGTCCTTTACCGCCACCTATTTTGTAGGCATTAAGTGCTCACACGCTAATCCCCGCACTGATCAGTTAGCAAGCGGTAATGTGGCTGTGCTGATTCATGCCATCATGCCCAATCTCTGCCCCCCAGACACACACCCTCAGATAAAAATGAAGAAACATTTTTTAGTGCATGGTTTGCGCACTCACATTGGGCTTTTGCCATGGAATGCCTCGGCGTATATCCCCCCCCCCCCCCCCCCCCCCGGTAAGCCCTTTTAAGCTGCAGTAAGCATACGATAGTGCTTTCCACAGCGTAGTAAAAGGAACTCATACTAATTCATTATGTAAAGACTAGTGGAACCCAGCCCGTTTCCTCAACAATGAAACGGGACCTAGAAAGGCTCTCTTGTAAGCGATTTTTTTTTTGTCTCTCCGCTGTTCTCCCCTCCTCTCCATGTCCAGCGATTCTTCTCATCCCTGGCCTCTCCTCCCATCCATGTCCATCGATTCTGCTCTGCTGTGCTGTGCTCTACCCTGCCCTCCCCTCCCCGCGATGTCCCACGATTCTCTCTTCCTTTGTACCTCATCGTTTTCTGGCTGGCTGGCTTCCCTTCCGTTGGTAACATCCTGACGTCAGCTCGCCTCCAGCATTCCCTTCCCTCTCACTGTTCCGCCCTCTGACGACATTACGTTTTGACGCGAGGGCGGGGCAGTGAGGGGGAAGGGAACGCTGGAGGCTCACTGACGTCATGAGATGTTAACGAACCCAGGCAGCCAGACAGCGATGGAACGTTGGAGGTGCAGATTATTATATAGGATGATATAGCACTATATGAAAAAAGATCTCACACTGTACTAATAAATACTCTCACTAAGTTTACACTGTAAAAAATATTCAATAGTGACAAACACACTGTAAGGACTGTAGTACTTTTAATTTGTTTATTTATTATCCAGTCAAGGCTTTCCATATAGATCAAAACATAATTTAAAGTCAGTAGTGTCTAAATATATCAGTTTGTGACAAGCTATCTACCAAGATGACATGAATACAAAGCAGAAATTTGCATAATCACTTAGATACGTCACAGGATTTATCTTTGTCAACAGTGAAAACAGTATTTTAAGAGGGGGGAGGAAAGAGACATGACTGTGAACATTGTAAGGGTTCCTATATAATACAAAATCAGTTATTCTGTAACAGTCGAACTGATTAGTTTACCTTTAGGCTAAATGTGTATTTTTTTGTCCCTAAGTGGTATTTCTTTCCAAAAAGAAGCCCTAAAATATTTTCACCTGAGAGAGAGAGAGTCAGCAATCTCCTTCAGATGACTTCTTCAACTTGTCTTTGGTAGTTTTACATAACCTTGGGACATACTTGATACCTGCTGTACCAGGCACTCTGCTAAAATCCTTAATCTTATTTCAGATGAAATAGAAAATGCAGGCAACCAAAAGTAATAAGATTTTAATTTCATATTCATCTAAAGATACTAAGATGAGGGAATCATTTGGAACTGATATGTGCAAAATGTTATTATTCTGTTCCAAAGACTATGGGGGGGGGGGGGGGGGGGGTATCAACATGATACTGTTAAGACCTGTTACTTTTATGTTAACCCCAACTACAGAACGGTCTCGCTTGTCCTGACGCTCTGGATTATCCCTATAAACAAATGAGAGCTTGTAGAGTATCTCCTTGTTAATACTTAACAAATCAGATGTAGTGATCTCTACTATAAAAATTTCAATGCGGTGTAACAATTAATTTTTTCATTTTTTTAGTTTTTTAGGAGTGAAAGCCTCAAACACCTGTGGATACTCCTATGTTGAGTCCAACTTAAGGGAGCACCACCTCAATCATCACTGGCTAAAAAACCTCCTCTGATATTTTTTTGTGACCCTCAGCTAGTTCGATTTCATATACTGATGTATTGATAAAGCGAGGATCACTTATCTTTTTTTGTATATGTATACCAGTCTCCTAATCCTGTCCACGTCCCCCTGCATCAGGGTCCCTGGGATGCTTTCGACTGATGTAACTACAAAAAAAGTATATTAATTACACCACTTATCTTACTTGTAGACCTTCACCCCACAAGCAAACTTCTCTCACGTTCAACGCTTCGTTGTCTATCTTGTTATCATCTTCAATATGGCGGTGGTATTTAAACTGTAGTGACGTCAGACGCTCTTGATTTAGCACCTCCCCTTCCTGTAGTGTGTAGCCTATCATTTACAAAGCCTCGCTCTGGATTATCCGACATACCACGGTGATGTCATAGCATTGTCACTAAGATGCACGCAGGTTTCTCTTTCTCTTTTCCTGCATCACTTTTAGTTAAAAGGCAGCAGTGCTAGGTAAGATTCTTAGACACATTAAGGGGCCCTTCTTTGGAACAGGTGTAAATTTGTGCATCAGGATTTGTACACAATTAGTGCTGGACGTGGGTGTCTATTTTATAAAGGAGCATAGGCGCCTTTGTCGCCTTTATAAAATAGGCATCTTTTTGGACTTCCTCTGTAGGTTTCTTGCTATAAAATCAGACCCAAAGGAGGTAATTCTCTAACCCCCGGATTTTCTATGTAGCGCACCCAGAGATCTGCACCAGAATCTAGGCATATCTATAACATCGCACGTTGGCTTAATAAGCTAATCGGCAGTGATAACAGCACTTAACAAGCAATAATGAGCACTAATTGGCAATAATTAGAATTTACGAGCACAACTCGCTAAGCATATTCTGTAATGAACTGCACCTAAATTCTAATGTGCACAGTTCAAAAATGGGCGTGGCTATGGGTGGGGAAATAGGTGCTTCATGGGCGTTCCAAAATTTATATGCGTATTTATAGAATATGGCCCAGTGTGTATAAATCTACCCGTAGGTATTTAGGCCACGTTTTCATTGGTCTAAGTGGACGCGTGTTGTTTTAGGTGCTAGGATTTCCGCCTAAGCGTATTCTATTTACTGCGCCTAAATCTAGGCACCACTTACAGAATACAGATAGGCGGAAATCTTTACTGTGCAAATTTTTTAGGTGCCATATATAGAATCTGGCCCTAACTGTGCATTATAAATAGGCACACAGAGGATGCCTGGTAGGAGCCTATTCTGTAGAGGAATATAGATGCGTGTATTGCTTTATAGAATACTAGCATAACAGCAAACTATGCATCTATAATTGAGGTGTGAGCACTTATGCCAGCCATACCTTACATTTAAATGATGGAGATATGTGCAGAACTTTTAGTATTCTGTAAGTTGCGTGTGGAAATGTGAGTCCCGGCCATTCTTCATTCAGAGTTCACTTATGTATGTCTACCTCTAAAATATGTGTTATGTAAGATGCGTATTGCCAGAGAATGTGGTAAAAGCAGTTAGATTGGCAGGGTTTAAAATAGGTTTGGCTACTTTCCTAAAAGAAAGGTCCATATGCCATTATTAAGATGGACTTGGGGAAAATCCACTTCCTATTTCTAGGATAAGCAGCATAAAGTTTGTTTTATTGTTCTGGGATTTTGCCAAGTACTTGTGACCTGGATTGGCTCTGTTGGAAACAGGATATGGGGCTTGATGGACCTTGAGTCTGTCCCATTGTGGCAACACTTATGTTCTTAAGATTTTCTCAGTTTTGTGCATAGATGCACAAAAATGCATATATATGCTGTGAATATAATGATTTATATGTGTAATCAATGCATAAATGTTTGTAGATTTCTTCCCAAAATATTTAAATCAATTGCAGTTGCTTTTTTTGAGAATCGGGAAAGCAGTTACCATGAAGAACAATCTTTTAAGAAGAAAGAGCATTCGAAAGCCTGAAGCACTGTGCTTATATACAATAGTCTTGTAAATTGCATTATCTCTTCAGATGGAAGAGATTTCCAAGAATCACTGATCTGCAATATCTCAAGCTGTAATTGTTGTCTTGCAACATGTGGTTGTCTGGCAATGACTATCTAAAGGAGGTTTGCAAAAGATAATATTTGGGTGGTTAAAATTCTGGAAGTATCACTATTCTAAACCTGGTGCACAGTTGACAGACAATATTGCATGAGCAGGAAGGACATGTTGGTGACTTGAACATAAGATTAACCAAGTGCCAAAGGGTACATGCTCAGATTTAACGCTGGATAAAAAAGGTATCACACACACAAAAAAAAAACAGAACCCCAAACTGATAGAGAATTACCTAAGTTGAACCTCTGAAGTTGGAAGTACACCATAACATCACCACTCATAGTGCACACTTGAACTTGGAGTGGAGGAGTGGCCTACTGGTTAGGGTGGTGGACTTTGGTCCTGAGGAACTGAGTTTGAGTCCCACTTCAGGCACAGGCAGCTCCTTGTGACTCTGGGCAAGTCACTTAACCCTCCATTGCCCCATGTAAGCTGCATTGAGCCTGCCATGAGTGGGAAAACGTGGGGTACAAATGTAACAAAAAAAAAAAAAAACTTGCAGTACAGACCAGAAATATTGAATCATAATTCAATGCAAACTTATTAGTTCAGAAAGTAATTCAAAAAGAGGTTAATCGGCTGGTCTAAAGACCAAAAACCCCATATGCATTTCACATTGGTCTCTTCTAATTTTATCTTAAGATTTAAGAGCATTTAAATCATGGGTGTCAAACTGTAATAATGGAGGGTTGAAAACAGTCAGGTTTTCAAAGATATCCCTAATGAAAATTCAAGAGAAATATTTGCATGCACTGCCTTTCTTGTGTCCAGATATATTTAATGCATATTCATTAGGAATATCCTGAAAATCTGATTGGTTTGCAGCCCTCCAAGATCACAGTATTGACATCCCTGATTTACATTGTGGAACTTATCGTGTTTAAGTGTTGTGTTATAGGGTAAAAATTTTAAAAATACCAGTAATTCCTTTTACTAAAGTGCCAGAATTCCTTTTACTAAAATGCATTAACACACAGTCAGTGTGTGAATAAATGTTTACCACAAAATAATTTAAAGTGTTTTGTGGTAATTTTCCTGTTATTGTACGCTAACTATGTGTTACCTATTTTTAGAAAATATTTTTGGAGTGGGGCATGTCAGGGATGGAGAGTGGGCATTCCTGCACTATCTGGCTATGATTAGTGAACATGTGACAGAGTGATTGGTATTGTGGCAGGTGTCCCTAAGAACACTCCCTTACTGACGTTGCAGTTAAGCCACCTTATGGCAGGTGATGCTAAACTTGCTGAGCCAGAGGCTGAATCAGAGGGACAGGGCTCAGACGGGAGATGGTTACATTCCCCGGAGTAGTATAGGTCACGGATACCCTAAGTGAAGGAATTCTCCAAGGGTGTTCTTGCTGGCTGCAGTACCCGAGGGGAGCCGAGAGGAGCAACACCACAACACACATTACTACCTTGTAATTGGTAGAAACAGGAGCTTATTTGAGGTAGGCCAAGTTTATCTTGGAACCAGGTTGACTGTGAGGCATATTTTCAAAGCACTTAGCCTTCCAAAGTTCCATAGGTTTCTATGGAACTTTGGAAGGCTAAGTGCTTTGAAAATATGCCTCATTGCGACATAGAGAAACATGTTTTAATGGGACAGAGTCAGCATGGGTTCAGCCAAGGGAAGTCTTATCTCACCAATTTGCTTCATTTCTTTGAAGGCATGAAAAAAACATATGGATAAAGGTAGGCTGGTTGATGTAGTATACCTAGATTTTCAGAAAGCTTTTGACAAAGTTCCTCATGAGAGATTCCTGAGAAAATGAAAGAGTCATGGGATAGGAGGCAATGTCCATATGTGGATTAGGAATGGGTTATTGGACAGAAAACAAAGGGTAGGGTTGAATGGCCATTTTTCTCAATGGAGGAGGGTGAATAGTGGAGTGCCGCAGGGATCTGTACTGGGATCGGTACTGTTTAACAAATTTATAAATGATCTGGAAGTTGGTATGATGAGTGAGGTTGTTGCATTTGCAGATGACATAAAACTATTCAAAGTTCTCAAAACACATGTGGCTTGTGAAAAATTGCAGGAAGACCGTAAAAAACTGGAAGACTGGCCATCCAAACAGCAGATGAAATTTAATGTGGACAGATGCAAAGTTATGCACATTGGGGAGAATAATCTGAATCATAGTTACCTGATGCTAGGGTCCACCTTAGGATTCAGCATTCAAGAAAAAGATCTAGGTGTGATTGTAGACAATGCGCTGAAATCTTCTGCCCAGTGTGCCAAAAAAGCAAACTTGATGCTAGGAATTATTAGAAAAGGGATGCAAAATAAGACCAAGAACATTATAATGCCTCTGTATTGCTCCATGGTGCATGCTGACTTTGAGTATTGCGTTCAATTCTGGTTGCCGTATCTCAAAAACGATATAGTGGAATTAGAAAAAGTTTAAAGAAGAGTGACCACAATGATAAAAGGGATGGAAATCGGCTAAAGAGGTTAGGGCTCTTTAGCTTGAAAAAGAGATGGCTGGGGGGGAGGGGGATTTGATTGAGGTCTATACAATCCTGAGTGGTGTAGAACCAAAGACCAGGGGGCACGCAATAAAATTACATGGAAATACTTTTAAAACAAATAGGAAATATTTTTTCGATCAAAGAATAGGTAAGCTCTGGAACTCATTTTCAGAGGATGTGGTTACAGCAGTTAGTGTATCTAGGTTTAAGAAAGGTTTGGACACATTCCTGGAGGAAGAAAAGTTCATAGTCTATTATTGAGATGGACGTGGAGGAAGCCACTGCTTGCCCTGGGATTGGTAGCATGGAATGTTGCTACTATTTGGGGTTCCAGAATCTTTTTACTCTTTAGGATTCTGGAATCTTGCTTTTCTTAGACATTCTACATGGAGTGTTGCTACTAATTGGATTTCTGCCAAGTACTTGTGACCTGGATTGGCCACTGTTGGAAACAGGATACTGGGCTAGGTGGACCATTGGTCTGATCCAGTGGCTATTCTTATGCTCATATTTTATAGTCAGAATAAAATAAATGCATATGATAACTACATTTATTCAAAGAAAAAAGTTTGTGTATATAACTTTAGACAAGAAACCACAAGAGAACCAGAAGGATCACTAAACAGATGACAACTAAGGGGTAGCTGAGTGTCTGTTGTGTATCTGCAACCATGGCACCACTGCTAAAACCTTATTTTGTATGGGAATAGTGTTTATTTATTTATAAAATTTATATCCCACCTATCCAATGCATCCGAGTGGGTTACAACATATACTCATAAAATTAAAACATAAAACAAAACTTAAAACAGAAAGCAGAAAACATACAACATTCCCCAAAATGACAACAAAATATAGTATAAAATTGCTTACATAATCGTCAAAATGCCTCACAAAACAAGAAAGTCTTTAACAGCGATCTAGTACATAAATATTGCCTTGATAGATTACATAAAGCAGAATATTATATAGCATTCGTTATCCTTATAAGTGATCTAGCAGAACTCCGCAAAACCCTTCAAAGAAGTTCTTTGACAACAGTGGAAGCATTTCAGTTCACAAAAGCAAAAATCAGGTAGCTAAGGGTAAGATATCTTGGAGAGAAGGTTCATTTTGGTGAAGCTATACAAGAATGGCTGTCATCTTTCAGTACTCCTGTCAACACAACTTCCATTTTCCAGTTTATTAAGTATATGTGTGATCATATGGATAAGAGTTCCTGATCATGTGTGACCCCCCCCCCCCTAGAGAATGCCTCTGCTGCAGGCAGAGGGTGGGAGGATTTCTATGGGGTCACTGAGGTGATGTGGCTGGTGATTTCAGCCCAGTGGGCGGTGATGGGGGGGGGGAGCCCAGCTTTCAAAGGTGGGGTGAGGAGTAAATAAAAAGAGTTGTGAGAAGCAGATTGGAGTCTTTGGTTGCCCAGCCCCCACCAAGACCTGAAGTACTGACGGGGGGGGGGGGGGGGGGGTTCTGGAGTGAATTTTAGGATGGTTGGGTGCGGTAACCCCTGCCGAGGTGGTGAAAGGGAACTGTTAATAAGAGTTCCTCCATCACGGAGTCGAGTGGAGAGGAGTTCCTGGTGGAAATAAACACCCGAGGCAGATGGAAGTGGATGCAGAGGAGCCTCACCTCTGTTAAGATATCTTACAGCCATCCAAGAGTTCTCTGGTCCGGGATGGGGCAGACCAATGATGGACATTCAGTTATTGTGGAATCAGGCTTTGTAAATATTTGAACTGGAAATACCATGGAGCTGTGTTTCAACAGTTTGGTTTGAGTTGATGCAGTAAAGAAAGTTTGAAGTTAACTTGCTGAATCTGCTGGTCATTATTGGAAGGTAAACGCTCGTGCACACCAGGGTGGGAATACCCTTCGGCCTACTGGAAGATTGTTCGCTGGCTCCGGCCTATGCCCAGCTCATCAAATAGGAATTTGTTTTGTGGGCCCTGGTCCCGGGTGCTTGACCCAAAGAATTTAGCTGGTGGACCTGAAGGGGGTGTGTGAGACCAGGTTTACACATGGATTACAAGAGTGGTCTAAGTGTGATAAAAATTGCGTTGCTACTCCATCTAATCTGGATAATTTCATATTTCCACATGAACAGCTTACCAGCACATATAGCACTTTGTTAAATAAACATGAAACCCCATTTGGAAAGGAACTCTGAACAGTATTCAAAATTTAAGTTACTTGTATGTGAGAAAATGGAAAGTGGACTAGTAAAAACATGGCAGCAGGAAGTTTTCTCATCTGCTTCTTCTACTAGAAATTTGTGGCACTTTTCAAGCTTCAAGTGTAGACAGTGAAAGGGGATTTAGCTTAATGAATGCCATTAAAACTGAGATGAGAAACCAGCTAGATTAGATACCATCTCGACAATTTAATGAGGATTGAAATATATCTACAGTCTGGAAACATTGTTAATCAGGACAGGATTTATAATTTATGGAAAACTAAAAGAGGAAGAAGGGAAACAGTTTCCACCCAGTAATTTGTAACCGCCCATTTTTTTTCCTGTATATTTTTAGCTGCACTGCCAATCAAGTCACTGATACTTCTTACAGATTTTCTCAACAACTGACAAGTCTGTGTGTCTCTCTCCAAACAGTAATTTCTTTATTTATTACATTTGTACCCCGCGCTTTCTCGCTCATCGCAGGCTCAATGCGGCTTACATAGTAACAAGAGAATGCAATCTGTAGTATCGGAATCAACAAAGGAGGTATGTGATAGGACAAATGAACAAGGAGTAAATGGGATAGAAGAGGTATGGGAGAAAGGATAGGGATAGGTAAGGAGGTGGGGCGATAAAGGAGAAGTTGAGAAGAGCATGGAGGGTAAGAAGGTTGGTAGGGGATATTTTCTGAGTCATTGTTGTTGATCAGCACACCGATCTAGAGACATTTGGACATATCCCCCTTCCCTTTTCCCTCAAAGCTTCTCTTCTTCCATCCATTCCTATTCTTCCCCATTATCTCTTGTAGGTTTGCTGTATTAGCTTCATTTTACTGCATTGGCGTCTGCCTCTGTGGTGCATTGTAAGCCACATTGAGCCTGACACTGTTGGGAAACTGTAGGGTACAAATGAGATAATAAATAAATAAATAAATAAATAATGATTAGTTGAACCGGTAAATAGATGGATTGCTTATGGTATGTCAGGTCATTCGGGTAAACCTGTTTGAATAGATGGGTTTTCAATACTTTCCTAAAGGGAAGATATTCACTAATTGACCGAATGTATCTGGGTAGAGCATTCCAGAGTTGGGATCCCAGGTAGGGGAAGTTAGATGCATGGTAGGTTTTGTACTTTAGTCCTTTGCAATTGGGAAGGTGCAGGTTAAGGTATGATTGTGAAGATGTTGACATGTTTCTGGACGGAAGGTTTAATAGATTGACCATGTAACTTGGGTGATACTCCATGGATGATCTCAGGGGCGTATCTGACATTTGGCGGTAGCGGGGGCCGAAGCCAGAGTGAGGGGGCACATTATAGCCCCCCACCGCCGTCGCCATTTCCGACCCCCCCCCCCCCCCCGCCGCCGTGGGTACCTTTGCTGGTGGGGGACCCCAACCCCCACCAGCCGAGGTCCGCTTCCTCCTGCCACTGCGAGGTTTTTAAGTTCTTCATCGGGATTCGTCCTCCGTCACTCTGTGCTGCTGTTCAAAGAAGCTGCTAGCTGAATGCAGTTTCGGACTGAGTCTGACGTCGCTGCTGCACGTTGTACGTGCAGGACGTCAGACTCATGTACAACGTGCAGCAGCGACGTCAGACTCAGTCCGAAACTGCATTCAGCTAGCAGCTTCTTTGAACAGCAGCACAGAGTGACGGAGGACGAATCCCGATGAACTTCAAAAAACCTCGCAGCGGCAGGAGGAAGCGGACCTCGGCTGGTGGGGGTTGGGGTCCCCCGCCAGCAAAGGTACCCATGGCGGCAGTAGGGGGGTCCAGGGCGAAATCTGCGGGGGCCCAGGCCCCTGTGGCCCCACACAGATACGCCCCTGGATGATCTTGTGGATTAGTGTGATGGCCTTAAAGTTGCCTCACTGCACTGGTGGATTACCCCCTGCCTGAACACCCTCTGAGCTGAACAAAAAGACACAGGAGTAAATTTGATCCAAAACTGTGTGCTGCGTGTTATTGCATATTATTCAGTGACTGAAAGATAGAGGTGTGCTTGCAAGTAACACCTGTCTACGCCTGAAGCTTTTATTTTTTTCTCCTCCTTTTTCAAGAATACTGTTAGGTGATTTTTCAAGAATCTTGCACACTGAACTAGTGGAGTTATACTGTGTTTGTTCGATATTATTTACTTCACCCCTTATATTTTGAGATTTGTGTTATTGAAGTGGTTATGGTACATACGGGTCAGAAACAGCAAACAGGAGAAACCTCAATGATGAATCCAAACAGCACAAGAGGAGCAAAGGCTGACCACAGATCAAACCAACTCTGGAGATGGTGCTGAGAAACTCCTTTATTGGTTATACAACAGACCCGACACGGTCTGTGGTTCGACGCAACAAAGCGCTTTTTTCAGGGTTCGCAAATGGTAGTCTTTACAAGTTTTCATTTGCAAAAGAAAACTCGTAAAGAATATCATTTGCAACCCCTGAGGCAGGCGCTTTGTTGCATCAAAACACTGACCGTGTCGGGTCTGTTGTATAACCAATAAAGCGTTTCTCAGCAACATATACTTAACAAACTGAAAAATGGAAGTTGTGTTAACAGGAGCACTGAAAGATGACAGCCATTCTTCTATAGCTTCACATAAATGAACCTGGTCAGAATAACCTTGTCCTTAACCCTTGCTGGGCCAGAGCAAAAGGCCAAGCTGCCCCTTCTGACTCTGTCCAGGGAGTCCTTCTAACCATGTGACCAGCAGCCATGTTGTGTGGTCAGTCATAGATTAGGAGTGGTCCTGGGGTCGCAACACAATCACTGCAGTCAATATGAGAATATCTGTAACTGGTAAAATATAATAAGTGAACCCTAGTATTTCTTAGGGTTCAGAAGGAATGATGAGTGAAACTCCTTTCTGTCTTACCAGAATACAGTTATTTACATTGATAAATGGGAGTCAGTAGACGTGTAATAGTTATAATTTATTGTGAATGAAGTAGTCAGAATTGATAGCAGTGAGCAGTTTGTTGGTTCATGTTTATACTAAACACAGTAGTGCCAATAATTTATTTATTTATTTAGTTATTACATTTGTACCCCGCACTTTCCCACTCAGAGCAGGTTCAATGCGGCTTAGTTGAGTATATCAGAATAATACAAGAAATAAGTAGGTAGAGATGGTCAAGAGTGAAGGGAGTAGAAGAGGTATGAGCAAGGGTATGTGAGCAATTGGAGGAAGGGTAGAGGAGGCAGAAGGGGGATGGGACAAGGGATAAGCATAGGGAAATTAGGTAGGAGAAGTGGTCTAGGTCATTGTCATTGTCTCCTGGATATGTGATGGTAGATGGGTTGATAGGATTAGTCTTGGTCATTTGGGTAGGCTTGCTTGAACAAATGGGTTATGTTCTAATTGGCACCAATTTTGATTTGTGCACACATCTTGCTACACAAATTCTATCACGAGTAACCCAAAAAGGGGCGTGGCCACGGGAGGTGCATGGGTGGATCAGGGGCATTCCTAAAATTTGCACGCAGTTATAGAATACCGGGGAAATGCACCCAAATTCGGCGCTGGTAACTACACCTAAGTCCGGGCGCCGAAATTGGCACTCAATGCTTTTCTATAAGGGGCACTAGTCTTTCAGTGCCCATTATGGAGTAGTGTTGGGCGCCAATTTTTAAGCTGCATTTACTTGGGGGTCCTTTTAAGAAGCCGCGTAGGCGCCTACATGTGACCAACGTGTCAATTTTGGAGTTACCGTCCGGCCACCGCGTAGCCCTTGCAGTAATTTCATTTTTTATGCATGCCTGCTACCTGCGCCAGAAAATAATTTTTATTTTCTGGTGCGCGGCAGAAACCGGGTGGTAATAATTCTACATGCATAGATGATGACCGCACAGTTAACGCGTGAAACTTTACCACTAAGTCAATGGCTGGTGGTAATGTCTCAGACCCAAAGTAGACGCGCACCAATTTTTTAATTTTTGACGCACATGCATTTTCGGCAAAAATTTAAAAAAAGAGCCTAATTTTACAGGCCCGCTGAAAAATGGATCTGCGCACGCCCAAAACATGCGCCTACACTTGCGCAGCCCATTTTCTGGCACACCTTAGTAAAAAAAAAACCTTGATCTAGCCCAATATGCAGAAATCCAACCCTGATAGTGGCCCAAACCTATTGGGGGGGGGGGGGGGGGGGGTGAATCACCTGTACTGTAAACTCTAAGGATTGTTAATAATATTTCCTTCAGTATTCAAGATGTATTTTAGTGACGGTAATAGATCTTTGGTATTGAGTATGCTCCGGATTCTTGACTGAATGAATAAAAATCTGAATGTACGTCACTCTGAAGATGAAATACAGTTCCTCTGCAGATGCACTGTCAGAAAGCTGATGGGATGTAGCGCTAAAGGTTTGATGATTTCTTTCATTGTGTTTGGACTTTACAGTCCTCTGGGTTATTTTTTATTAATCTGAAGAAAGCCGAGCTTCTGGCTATTTCGCACAGTTTGAATTGTTAAACAAGCCTAGATGTGAGATTTCTAAAGATGAACGTGCCCGGCGAGTGATTATACATAACCTCACACACCTTTAAACCCTGTTAATGTTCAACAGATTGATATTTTAAGTGGCACATAGTATATAATGTATTCATGCTGCATGAATTTATTTGGATCCCAACAACACGCTAACACCCCTGGCTTCATCTTCTTCATGTGGTCGGTATCATTACCCATTCTGTCACTAATCAATGTCTCTATTCTGTAAAACTTGAATGTGTGTGAAAACAAGAGCTATCCTAGGGTAGCAGCCGATATAAATATTTACATTCAGATTTGGAACATAAAGCCATGGGATGTAGACTTAGTCCTGCTGTCAGTCTCCAGACAACATTGTCTCTCTTGTCCTCTTTCCATCATTATTTATTTATTTAGATTTTGCTCTCACCTTTTTCAGTAGTAGCTCAAGGTGAGTTACATTCAGGTACACTGGATATTCCTCTGTCCCAGGAGGGCTCACAATCTAAGTTTGTACCTGAGGCAATGGAGGATTAAGTGACTTGCCCAAAATCACAAGAAGCAGCAGCGGGATTTGAACCGGCCACCTCTGGATTGCAAGACTGGTGGTTTAACCACTAGGCCACTCCTCCACAGTCACAGCTGGAATAGTGCAGAGTGGTGCTTTTGTGCACGCCCAAATTTACATGCCTATTTATAAAATATGGCCTAGGGTGCCTAAATCTACGTGTGGGGATTTACACCAAGTTTTCGTTGGTGTTAATAGATGCGTGTAGATTTAGGCGCTGAAATATGAACTAAATGTTTTCTATAATCGGCGCCTAAATCTAGGCACCAATTATAAAGTATAGTTAGTTGGCACTGATTTAAGCACCAATTTTTTAGACGCCATATATAGAATCTGGCCCAAGGTGTCTGCATAAATAGGACTGCATAAAACACAATCCTGTCTTTATGCAGTTCAGATTATGTGGTTAAGGACTGAATATTGCACTTAATTGCATAAGTTTTAGCTGGTTGCATATAACCAGATGTTCAATACTGGTGCCCGGACATGGCCTGGCACTGAATATCTAGGCATCAGTGTTGTACAGTTACTAAGTAAATGTCAATAGTGGAGGAGTGGCCTAGTGGTTAGAGCACTGGTCTTGCAATCCAGAGGTGGCCAGTTCAAATCCCACTGCTGCTCCATGTGACCTTGGGCAAGTCACTTAACCCTCCATTGCCTCAGGTATAAACTTAGATTGTGAGCCCTCCTGGGACAGAGAAGTATCCAGTGTACCTGAATGTAACTCACCTTGAGCTACTACTAAAAAAGGTGTGAGCAAAGCTAAATAAATAAATTGTACTTAACCCTAGAACGCATGACGTTAAAAATATACATATTAACGTCATGGGGGCCTTTTAGGCCCCCATGCACATAATGTAGAAAAACACACTTAAAATAACTTTCACAAGTTTATTTCAAAATTGCTCAATAAAATATGAATAGTGGACAACATTTTAATTATAATTTTTCACAGAAAACACCAAAAAATCTTTTTTTTCCCAAATTTCACGCAAAGACATGAAAACACACAAAAATGCATAGAAATCTATAGCAAACTAGCTGCAGCTACATTTTTATTCTAACTTTCTTTTCTATTATATTAGTCTTCCAAACAATTCTGACATGTTATTTTTTCAGAAGAGTGTTCTTTGCAAACAGTTTCCTTACAAGTGGAACAATATCGCTCAGTTTTCCTCTCTATGTTTCTTGGACACATGAAACAACGCTTTCGTTTTCTTTCTCCTGGCTCTGGAGTAATCTGAAACTGTACGCCACACCGTTTCATTGCTTCTTTAGTTTTCTTTGGCAAGCATTTCAAGTCGCTTCGCTCTATCATGTGAGGTATTACAAGTTCATGACAAAGGTCCTTCAAGAATAAGCGTCTCCTGTCCTTCCTCTGTGCATGAAATTCAGGATGAGTTTCTGTATAAATAATGAATGAATTTAGGGCTGCTACATCAAGCATATTTGAAAATAGTACTACAGGCCATCGTTTTGTTTGCCTCTTACACGAATATTCTCCCACCATCTCATCCATTTTATCTACACCTCCTTTTGTTGCATTGTAATGCAGGATGATTTCTGGTTTCAATTTTTGGTTATTGCTGTCAACACTGCAATCGTGATGCATGGTACTGAGTAAAATTACAGATTTCTCCTTCTTTGCCTTGTAAGATACCAAAGTCGCTTTGTTATTGAATCCAAAGACACTCTCATAAAGTGCTCGCTGACGATTGTGTTTGAGTGCTGCTGGAATTTCTCGTCTGTTTTGCTTTATAGTACCAACAAGTGTAATAGCTTTTGCAAGCAGAAAATTGCCTAGTTCAACATTGGTGAAATAATTGTCCATGGTGATGTTTCTACCTGAATTGAATATTGGAACAGCAAGAGTTTTGACTATTTCAGACCCCAGATCCTTCTGTACTGGTGCACCAACCTCTTTGCCACAATAGATTACGCCATTTATGCCATAATAATTTGCAGAATCACACATCCAGAAGATTTTTATACCGTACTTGGCTGGCTTGCTGGGCATGTATTGTATGAATTTGCAGCGTCCTCTGAACGGTACAAGTTGCTCATCTACAGTAACATTAGTACTAGGATTGTAAAGTTTTGTGCAATTTTTGATAAATATGTTCCAGATATAACTGATAGGGGCTAATTTGTCTGTTTCAAACCTCGCTGCACGAGTTCGCTTATCATCAAAGCGAATGATCCTTCTAATTTCCTCATATCTGCCCACTGACATTGTCGCCTTATAGTGTGGATCAGAAAGTGGGTCCAGAAATAATTCTCGTATTGGGACATCATACGATTTTTGACTCCCTGCCAGCAGGAAAAGTCCAATATATGCATAAAGTTCCTCTTTTGAGATATTTTTCTAGGACTTATTTTTTGCTGAAGCGATACGTCTTCCTTCTAGGTTTGAACATAATAGGACCTCTTCTGCAATATTGTCAGAAAAATAAGTACAGAATACATCTTTAGGGGTAAAGTAACTGGGACTTCCCACAGCTCCTTGAGCCTGTCTCACAATATTGTGTATTGGAGTACGTCCGACTAATGTAGGATTACTGTCCCAAAAAACATTCGTTTTGGATGTTCTACTTATCACTTCTTGAGGATCCACTAGATTCACTTCTTCATCATCAGAAGAATCACTGGATGAGGATGTTTGATTAGCTGGTGGCAGATATTCTTCATCAGACAAAGATAGTTCACTTTCATCATCGCTTTGAAACATAATCGCTTCAATCTCTTGGTCAGTCAGACACTTGGAGGAAGACTGTGCCATTGCTGACTAGATGTTAGAAAATGAAACAGATTTCCTCTCAACAGCTTATCTTATCACAGGTCCTTCAGCAATTAGCTCACAGTGTATACTGTCCTCAGTGTTCAGAGGACCTGAGGTGATGTCATGGCCTTATCACTCCCTCCAAAAATCACATGACATCCTCACATGTTATTATCCACACCCTGGCCCCTCCACCAGCATTACTGAGTACAAATAAAGTAACTTGAGACACAAACACTTCTGAGAACATGATAAAAACAGCGGGGGCCTAAAAGGCCCCCAATTCGTACAGATGTAGTTTTCACCAAACAAGCATTGTTACACCATAATGCCTATGAAAAAAAATTATATGAACAACTGGATATTATCAACAATGACATACTTGAGTAATACCTTGAGTTTCAAAATTCTAACTAAAGTAATTTTGCAGATAATAGCAAAAATGTAAGCATGGGGGCCTAAAAGGCCCCCAATATGCGTTCTAGGGTTAAGTAAAAGTTTTGTTACTTGTACAGGAAAAATTTGTTACTTTTACTTTTACCAAAGTAATAATTTTACCAATTTTTTACTACTTTTACTTAGTTACTTCTGCTTGCATTTAAAAATAGAAGGTAAAAATGGCAGAGAGATTTAAATGATGATTCCTCAGTAAACCAAATGAAACAGCAAAACCTGGAACAGGCTTTTGCAATTGCAAATCTTGTCATACAAATAGTGGATCATCTCATCTTAAATTTTGGTGGTCAGGGAATACAGCCTATGAGAATAGTAGAGTTGCCTATGCTTGTTGAACTGGTTACTAGTCTCCAGCCAAACAGAACAGTGATGAGTTCAATCACTTTGAACTGGAGATAAAGCTGAAGCTGGTTGCAATTCTTGGTAAACAACCATATGTCTCTATCACAACAGACAGCTGGACATCCCATGGAAAATTTTACATTGGCGTGACAGTCCACTGCATTGATAGTAGTGGTGTACCTAGCTTGCTTGCCACCCCGGCTGGGTCACCGCTGCACCCCCTGTCCAAGGCACATCACACACCCCACCCCCCTGAGGTGTATCACTCTCACCCCCTTTCCATCTAGCAAGGGGGGTGCATGGAGCAGTCGTGCAGCTCCGCTGGTCCCCTGCCCCAGAACAGGAAGTAATGTTAGAAGGAGGAGGGGACCGGCAGAGCCGACAGCTGCGCGCCTACTCCTCGCACCCCCTTGCTGCCTGCATCCGAGACAGACCACCCCCACCGCCCCACCCTTGGTTTGCTACTGATTGATAGTCTGACCTTAAGACTGAAGAGTTTCCATACATATGACATTCTTGCATCAGTTCTTGAAGATAATTCAGAGTTTGCCATCAGATGAAAAATAGGATGACAACAGACAATGATTTCAACTTTGTGAAAGCCTTCTCTGTAACTGGACAGCATGACTGATAACAAAGATAAAGATGAAGGTGCAAGTGATGAATTAGCACTACTACAAATGCAGATGATAATGGCAACGATGATGATAAAGCATTCGTTGCTATAAGGAAGTCAAGTGTTTAAGACAGAGATTCCCTTGATCAATACCTGCAGACCTAGTTAAAAGGCGACAGTAATATTGTGGCCTGGACTGATAGCTGTGGTGGATTAAAGACTCACAAGCGCACTCACATGAGTGACAGTCATTTTCAAAATTTAGTTTTGCAAAACGTGATGTAGACTGAATTGTCAAGCAATAAAATTGTTGGGATAAAAATGTTGACAATGGTTGCATTCACTGAAGTTACAGTACTTTTACTTTCTACTCAAAAAGTATTATATTAGGCAGTAATGTTTTTACTTAAGGGGTCCTTTTAGAAAGGCATGCTGAAAAATGGCTTGCGGTAGTGTAGGCGCAGGTTTTGTGCGTGCGCAAACCATTTTTCAGCGCGCCTGTAAAAAAAAGGCCTTTTTTTCGCTGAAAATGGACGTACGTCAAAATCAAAATTGCCACGCGTCCATTTTGGGTCTGAGACCTTACTGCCAGCCATTGACTTAGCGATAAAGAATCCGGGTGGTAATGACCTATGCGCATCAAATGCCACTTAGTGTGCGTCCGTTCTGCGCGTCCGACAATAAAAAATATTTTTCAGACGTGCGCCAAAAATGAAATTATCACAAGAGCCACGTGGTAGTCGGGCAGTAAATCCATTTTGTCACACGTTGAACTGCACGTAGATGCTTATGCGGCTTAGTAAAAGGACCCCTAAATTTTTAAATGTGTTTTTCATTGTACTTTTACTTAAGTATTAAAGTATTCATTTATTTTTTCTTGTACTTAAGTACTTTGACCAACTCTGCCAGGCATAAAGCCAGTGGCAGACAAAAAAAGAAAACGGACTGCCAATGGCTGAAATCAACTCCTTTCAAATTTTAAATGCTTATTTTTTTGGTTTGTTTAATTCTTTGCTTGACACTTTTCTCCTGCTCTTTTGGACTGCTAAATCAACTGGAATAAGCCTCTGCTGGGGCTACAACCCATGAGCTTTTAAATTCACATCCCCCCTCCCCCACACCTCATTTTCTAATTTGTAGCTCTCTCTTCCTTCCCAAGTAACTCATCCTTTTCAGCAACAATCCCTTCTTAGCTTAAGTACATGTGCGCCTAAACTCTGTTTGCAAGGTGTTGCTGATGTGTGATGGCTGAGAATTCCAACCCCCCCCCCCTCCCCTTTTCCAGTTGAGCACATGAACATTGCCTCTATAGTATCCCATGCTCCAGCCAGCCTTATTGACTGGAAGCCAGATCGCTGTCATGACAGTACACAGCATTGTCATCGGCCAGCCCTCATGCATTGTTTTTCCAGTTGGCAATGACAAGATTTATTATGCTTTCCTGTAGGAAATTAATGTTCTAGAGCCAGCCAAATGACCAGAGGCAACAAATATTTGCAGCAAGAAATTAGTAATGTTTTCCTCCAAGGTTAAGCAATACCACAGAACCATTTTCAGATGAATACATTTGCTGTTATGGAAAAACCTTTGCGCATGAGACTGAAATCTGATTGTGTATGTTGTTTGCCACACAAAAAAAAACCTATAATAAACCTTTCCCCATCTCCTTCCTCCTACATTCCAGGCATTCATACTCCTGATTATGTGGGACTCTAGCAGACTTAATTGAGGATTTTGACCCCTCTTGTCATATATGCTTGGGATTTTTTTTCTTTTTTTGCTGATTAATTATGGAAAAGAATCTGTCAAAAAAACATTACATCTGCAGTTTTAAGTTTCTGAGGTAAGCTTTTCCACACTGGGTTTGGTATTTGAGTTGTTTTGCTATAATAGCATATATGTGAAGTGTTGGGCATCGTTATTTTGATCTTTGCACTAGGCATAAAGTAAGACACTATCCCCCCCTCATACTATAACCTGGCACCTAAACGTAAGAACCATTTGCACGCTTGCATTTAAAGAACATTAACACATACATGGATAAGTGTACCCTTGTGTGTGCAAGTGCTAGGTGAATGCTCTATTCTGTTCTATGAATGACGCACACCGCTTTGCTTAGTGTACATATGCACATAAATGCCAAAAAATGCCCAAGTATTATTCTGTAAATATGCGCATATTTTACATAACATGCATTTTATATGCAGGCTTACACATGGACGGAGCTTGGGAGGAGCATGAGCAGGACACACATGCGTAACTTTCAGAATATTATGGTGATTATTTTAGAAGTTCTATTCATGTTTTGGACACCTGAAAACCGGCATTTATATATCTGTATTACTTGGACGTCCAAATATTGATTTTATAAAGCCAGAATATGGGTGTCTATCCTTGCAGTACTTCCATATGGCAAGGGGGAGTGGTCTGGGTATGTTTTGGGCGGGACTAGGGAGAGGCCAAGAGATGGATGTCCAGCTCCGATTGCAGAAGGGGAAGGTACGTCCATGTTCAAAAAGATGGATGTCCATATTTAGACCTGGTACTTGTCATGTCCAGAGAGGTGGTCTGAGCAGTTCTCAATTGAATGAAGATAAAGGAAGTCACAGTAGGACTTTTACTGTCCCTAAAATGCTCACCGTTAAAAATAAAAGAAGAAAATGGGATTTGAACCTGGGTTCCTTGGTTTAAAGTCTACTACGCTATCTACTAGGCTACTTCTCAGGCTGGAAGCAAGTCTGAAGAGTAGTCTAGTGGTTAGAGCAGTGGACTGTAAACTTAGGAACCCAGGTTCAAATTCCACTTCATCTCTTTACCATCTATTTATATACGTTGTGTGCTGGTGCCTAATGCAAGGTTTTGCTTTAGCGCAAAACCTTTTTTTTTTTTTTTTTTTGCATCTGGTGGTAACCTCTCACTAACCATGCGCATTCACTTGCAATATTATCCACATCAACCCCAGTGAATGCTGTACTTAATGGACACATTGCTTATAGAAATAAGGTGAAAAACCAAAATTGAGTAGTGGAGATCAGATAGGATGGAGGATAATCTGCATCTATGAAAATGAAAACTAGTATGGGGTTCATACATTGATGAGAGAATTAAGGTGTCCTTTTACAAAACTGCAGGAAAAAGGTCCCTCCACTAGCAGTGGGGGCTGTTTTTCCTGCACGCTAGGGCCCTTTTTACCTCGGTGGGTAAAAAAGCCCTGTCTGTAATTTTTAGCTATAAAGGTTTACTTCAGGTATACTGCAATATTTCCCATCCCCCATCTCTCTTTTCCTATCAGCCACATGAAGGAATTTCTGGTTGGTCACATTCTCTGATGGATGCCTCATGTTGCTAAGGCAACTCAGATACTTGGTATATCCTGTTACAAAAGTAATTTACTGAGAAGAGGAATGGCAAGGACCAATTGCAAGCCTCCGGCTCATATGCAGCACCTATGATTGGTCCAGGGTAGAGGGGAGGTGGATGCTCACCACAGCCTATAAAACCATGCTGCAGACAAAGAGACTCTGAAATAGTCCGGATAGCAGTAGAGTTTCATATCCTTGCCACAGCCTATTTCCAGGGGGGGGGGTACTCTTCCCCCCCCTCCCAATAGAAGCTAATTCTCTATAGCAATTAATCTTTCTTTCTTTCTTTCTTTCTTTCTTTCTTTCTTTCTTTCTTTCTTTCTTTCTTTCTTTCTTTCTTTCTTTCTCTGTTCTGTGACCTTTGTATGAGGAACAAATTCTTCTTCCTTCTTTTTCCCTTCTTTATATAATTAGTCTAATTACTTATAATTACCAGAGGTACTGATGTTAGATTTTGTAAGTTTGTTATAACTTGAAACTGATGTCTGATGCTGTGCTGGTGGGTGGGTAATTAAAATACTTTTCTCTCTGATTCCTGTACAATTAATTTTCTTTAATATTTTATAAAATTTGTAAGTTTGTTTTAGAGAATAGCAAATCAAATGCGCAGCCTAGTACAGCCCCCAGCACGCATGGCCATGCGGTAAGAGAACTCCTACCGCATGGCCATGCGGCAGGGAGCCCTTACCACCACCCACTGAAGTGGTGATAATGGGTTGCTGCGCTATCCCGCGATGCCCAATTACTGCCAGGTTATCGCCACCCAAGCCACTTCCGGGGATTTTCTTTTTCCCCTGGAAATGGCACTCGCTCGGGGGTGGACTACTGCCGGCAGCCACGTTTGGGCTAGTTGTAGTCCCGGAAGAGCGAGCGGTAAGGCCGCGATGGGCTTACCGCTGATCTGTAAAAGGGCCCCTAAGTTAGGTTGGAAAAAGGAAGGATGGCATGAAGAAGCATGTTTTAGATGGAACATTGAACTAATTGTAGCACAGAGTTTGCAAAAATAGAAAAGCGAGAGAGAAAAATAAGTTAAGATGCTTAGTTGGAAAGAGAGCAGCAGAAAATAAAGTAAATGTGGGTTCTTGCAAAGAAAGTAGTCAGCTTCCAGGAGAAAGCGCTTTGAGTAATGTTCTGCAGCCTGGAGGCTAAAAAAAATACAAAACTTCAGGCACCTGAAAAGCAGATGACTTATGCAAGGGGACAGTTCATATTTTATTTGATTCAGTCAAAAAAAAAAAACCCAACAAAAATCCCAGCAGGCTTAAGGAACAGGAAATGTACTCGCTGGAGAGATGTGAAATAAATGTAAAGAAACAATCAAATATTTAGTAGGCATCAATATAGTACAAGAATGTTTCACTTTTTATGGTAAAGGTAGTTCAAGGAGAAATGGTATTGGTATGAAGTTGGAGGAAGGGAAGCTTTGAGGAGGTCTAAGGAAATACTTTTTTACTAAGGGAGTGTTAGAAGTCTGCTATATCAAAGGTGATAATATGCAAATTTGCGTGAAGAGAAGCATGCTTGGGACAAATAGAGGGGCATTGGTAAATGAGGGGTGGAGGAAAGGTTTGATAAAAGATTTATATGTTTATCTACCTGGAATTGAGGAGGACATTTGGGGGCGGTGGTTGTTTCACAAAGCAGAGATATGGTTGTCGAGGTTCTAGGAAGAAGCAGGAAAGTCAGCTATCGTACAGCAGCAGAAGGACCTTGGAATACTCTCAGGCTTAATTAGAAGGGAAATGGCAAGGTCACTTATTGTTGGCAGCAGGCTGACTTGTTTTGATTTATTAGTTAGGTGATGCAGGGTGGCCTACTTCCTATTAAAAGAAAAGGGTGGGTAAGACTATTACACTTCGATTCATTGGAATTGTGTATTTTATGTTGTAAAAAGCTTTAGGGGTTTTTTTTGTTGTTGTTCGTTTTTCTTTCTTTTTTTTTTTAGAAAAGTGGTCTATGGCTAAACTCTTTAGCTAGGGATAAAGGGGACAAGTCTATAACCTAGACACTGACATATTCATGCACTCACATGTGTAAATGCCAAAATTCCACTTAAGCACTATTCCGCAAACACCGGCTTAACTTATATAGGGAGAAATTTCATAAAGGTTTCCCAAATTTGGGCACCAAAATGCAGGGGTCTGAGTCGAAGTTCTATAGTGGCATCTGGGTGCCCATATTTATTTATTTGTAGCATTTGTATCCCACATTTTCCCACCTATTTGCAGGCTCGATGTGGCTTACATTGTTCCGTAATGGTGATCACCAATTCCGGAATAGAGAAATACATAGTTAAGATGGAGATGACAGAATGGGTTAGATATCCAGGTGAAGAAAGTTCATGTTCGTGATGAGAAATAAAAGGTATAAAATTAAACTTCAATCGTGATAAATCAGCTTGAACAGTCAGAAGTAATACACTTCAATCAGAAAATTAAAGGTTACAACTTATGTAATTCTGGTGGAAATTTATTACTGGTATTTAGGATGGATCTTTGTGGTATGCCTTTTTGAATAGGTTGGTTTTCAGTAATTTTCTTATGTCATGTGTTGTTTTTATGAATTTTGGTAATTCATTCCATATTTGTGTGCTTATATAGGAGAAACTGGAAGCATATGTTAATTTATATTTTAGACCTTTGCAGCTGAGGTAGTGGAGATTTTTATTTATTTTTGTTACATTTGTACCCCGCACTTTCCCACTCATGGCAGGCTCAATGCAGCTTACATGGGGCAATGGAGGGTTAAGTGACTTGCTCAGAGTCACAAGGAGCTACCTGTGCCTGAAGTGGGAATCGAACTCAGTTCCTCAGTTCCCCAGAACCAAAGTCCACCACCCTAACCACTAGGCCACTCCTCCACTTCAGATTCAGGAACATACGTGATAATCTAGTAGAATTCTGTTACAGAATACAGCATATGTTCAGATTTGCATGCTAACATGTAGGCAGGTGTAAATGTAAGTGCGTAAATGTTGCACTTAGGTGCGTAACTTACAGTATTCTATAAGTTGTGTATTTAAGTGTGGGACCTGCCAGTAACATAGTAGTTGACGGCAGAAAAAGACCTGTATGGTTCATCCAGTCTGCCCAACAAGATAAACTCATATGCGCTACTTTATATGTATACCTGACCTTGATTTGTATCTGTAATCACAAAAGAGAGGGTAATACAGCATACAAGCATACAATATAGACAAGAAAAAGCAACACTGGGCCATCAAGAAAGAGACAATGGCAGTCCATCCTTGGCCACCTTTAAATCTAGACTGAAAGCCCACCTCTTTAACATTGCTTTTGACTCGTAACCATTTGTAACCACTCGCCTCCACCTACTCTCCTCTCCTCCTTCCTGTACACATTAATTGATTTGATTTGCTTACTTTATTTTTGTCTATTAGATTGTAAGCTGTTTGAGCAGGGACTGTCTTCTATGTTTGTGCAGCGCTGCGTATGCCTTGTAGCGCTATACAAATGCTAAATAGTAGTAGTAGCACAGACCTGTTTTGCCTCTGCCCATTATTTCTGTGATGATGTTGTTGAAAGGTGTGTAAATGGTGACATCATCTGTATAGATGAATGGGTTGAAACCCATGATCTGAAGTTTTTTTTAAATCATTTTGATCGCTCTTCTTTGAACCTTTTCTGATCCCGTTATATCTTTTTTGAGATACGGTGACCAGAATTACATAGTAACATAGTAAGTGATGGCAGATAAAGACCTGAATGCTCCATCCAGTCTGCCCAGTTGTCATACTCATTATCAATTCGTGATTAAATCAACAATGAATGTGATGTAAAATACTTGATCATGTTCTTTGTTTGGCGTTTCTGGGACATAAGACCATAGAAGTCCGCCCAGCCCTGTCCTTATGTTCCAGCTGCTGGAGTTGCTGTCGAAGCCTACTCCAGCCTATCTGTCTTGTCATTTTTGGGACACAGACCGTACAAGTCTGCTCGGCACCGGCCCTAGTTCATCACAGTTGGCGTCACCATCTAAGCATCATCACTCGACACATCCACACACATGCAACCATTTAAGTTTAGGGTGTTTTTTTATATCATCCATTTTCTAATTAGAGATCCTCTGTGTTCATCCCATGCCATACTCAAGACGAGGTCGCACCATGGAGCGATACAGAGGCATTATAGTAGTCTTGATCTTATGCATCACTTTGCATTTGTCCATATTAAATTTCATCTGCCGTTTGGATGCCCAGTCTTCCAATTTCCTAAGGTCGTCCTGCAGTTTTTCAGAGTCCACATGTGTTTTGACAAATTTGAATAGTTTTGTGTCAGCTGCAAAATTTAATCACCTCACTTGTCCCGTTTGCCCCAGTTCACTCCATGTGCTGCTTTTGAGGCGTGTTTATATCAGTGACTTCAGGCGTGTGATACCCAGCCCAGAAGAGGCCATCTGTATCTCTCCAGAGTAATAACTGAACTTGGACTTCATGTTCCAGTGAAAAGTGCTGTTGTTAAGTAAATCAGTCTATTACTACTTTGTCTGCTGTCTCTGCAGAGTAATGATTCTGATGAGCATATTAATGCAAGAAAGCAAGATTTGAATAGTACCCTTTCAAAGTCATTTTAAATGTACAGCTTATTCCTGACACCAGTGTATTACACTGCCTTAGATAATCTAATTGGGAATGCAGTATTTCGCTTTCTTTTCTTTTTTTTCTACATCATATACTGGCTTGAGATCTAATGAAACTTCCATAATTAATGATGATGGGGCAAGAGGTGTTTACATACTTATGATATGCACAGATTTTACAGCAAAATACACTGTTGCAGTATTGTAAAACTGAAAGGATTGAATGATGGTACATTGAATGTGTGAGACGCTGGGAAAAGATTAGACATAATGGTGAAGGTGAGTTTGGTTAAGTGTGAGATGTTTCTATGGGGATCGTTTGCTAAAGGTTTTCTCTCATTTTGTATCTATGAAAGAAATGTTTTTATTTGAATCATTGCTTCAGGGGTGTCTGTGCTAATTCTTGTTAGAACTTCTAGGAGAGCAAGCATACCTTCGAGTTCCAATGAGATTGGTACATTGAGCTTTTTGTTCCCATCTTCCCTTTCTCCAGCTTTTGTTGCTTATTTCTTTTCTTTCCACTTTTCTTGTTTTATCCATTTTTTTCTCTGCAGCTTGGTGGTAGCATCAGCTTCTACAGACCTAATTTCTCTCAAGGCTGACCGTGGCAGTTGTTCCTCTCAGCCCTGACGGCAGCAAGAGCGGACACAGTTGCTTAAATAGGGTGGGCCCACTGTTCCGTCTAAGCTGAGCTGTAATCCTCTACCTACAGGCCTGCCAGTGGGGGGTGCTGTTTCACTATCACATTTTCAATATTGAGGGGCAGGCAAGCTCTGTAGGACTCCAGAGAACCTGCCTGTTCCAAGTGACTGAAAACGCAATATGGAAACATCGCTCCCCACTGGCAACAATGCAGTTGGAGGGCTCTTGCTCAGCTTAGAGGGCAGTGTTCCATATTGCTCAATAGGGTACACTATTAATGACATTATTCCCCTCCCCCTGTCACGTCTCTCCCGGAATCTCGGGGTCAGTGAGCCCTCTGGCCACTGCCGAGGACAGCAAACCCAGGACAGGAACTACCAGGCGGAGACTGCAGCCGAGGCAACTCAAGCTGGAGCAAACAGGACAGGAATTCAGCCCAAACTTCACCTGCACTTGACCGCCGTTCCTCAGGAGTTGAGCCCCTGGGTGCAGGCGGCCGACAGGACTTACCAGACAGGGCTGTAAGGCAGAACTGCAGGAAACAGCAGCCGGCTGGCGAACAGCAGGAAACTTCCAGAAAGCACACCGGGGTTCCAGGCAGGCAGCAAGCAGCAGAATAAACCAGAAAACAAGCCGGGTCTGGTCGGGCAGCAGACAGAAGAATAAACCAGGAGACAAGCAGGGTCAAAGCCACAGTCAGGAAAAAGCACAGCAGCACTGCAACAAACTCTCACCAAAGGAAACTCCTCTGAGGACCTCTGTTGCAAGGCAAACTAGAGACCTTCCCAGGTGGTTAATAAAGGCAGCATACAAGGGAGTTCACCAGGTACGGGTACTGCTTAGTTCCAAAAAACTCCCAAAACAATCTGGAAGGCTGGAAGATCCGGACCGGACCGGACCATATCTTCTGGAACATGGGAAATGGTAAGCCATCAGTTCACAGCAGCCACCAGGTCTAACCACCGGGGGGCGAAGTGACTGAGAGCAAGGAACCTGGGCACAACCGTGACACCCCCCCCCCCAAAAAAAAAACCAAATGAAATGAAAATTCCTGTAAATAACACGGGAAACTAAACAAATTGAAAATGTATTGCCTGTAACACCTCTAATAAAGACAATTAATATTCCGCATATGTGTTTGTATGCATAGGGTCTAAAATCAAGTCTAATTTACATAGGTTGCTTATTCTGAAAACCAGACTGGAGTGTTGAAGATTGCTGCTGTAGAGCACACGGTTATCCTTCAAGGTGATAAAAGTTAATTCTGTTATTCTATTGTGTGAAGAGAGAGAATTATAGAACTCCAAAGTAATTTACCTGAGTCTCAAGAGTGGAGAATTTTGATTTGAAAACAGGGCTTGTAATTTTTTTTTTTTAAGTGCAGATTGCCCGATATGTCATTAAGAATGTGTATATCAACCAAATACACCCAAATTCTGTATAGGTTGCCCAAAGTTAGGTGTTGGTTTTGGGCATGGATCACAGATACGCACGTAAAGTGGTTGGCAAAATTGGTGATAATCAATAATTTGCCTTAACATAGTAAATGACGGCAGATAAAAACCTGTACGGTCCATCCAGTCTGGCCAACAAGATAAACTCATTTTACATGGTATGTGATACTTTATATGTATACCCGAGTTTGATTTGTCCTTGCCTTTCTCAGTGCACAGACCTTACAAATGCTAATTGACACTAATTACTGATTGTGTGCATATCTGCTCTGTGCTCCTGTTCTCATAACTTGTGCACAGAATTCATCTCACGCACAACTCTAAAGGGGGGCGTGGCTATGGGAGGGGCATGGGTGGGTCATTGCCATTCCCAGGATGTAGAGGCAGAGTTATAGAATACTTCCATTTCCGTGCCTGACAGTAGTTAGGCTTGAGATTTACACCAACCTTTGGCAGGGGTTAATCGTGCCTAAAGTTAAGGGCGAAAATAACTTAACTAATCTTCTGTAAAGACAGTTCCACACTGCTGTGTCGAGCAGGGACTGTCTCTTCATATTCCAGTGTACAGTGCTGCGTAGTATGTCTAGTAGTGCTATAGAAATGATAATTAGTATTAGTCTTTGGGATTCCGGAATCTTGCTACTCTTTGTCCTTATCCTTTATTTGTCCTGTTTGTGTTGATTAGATTGTAAGCTCTGTCAAGCAGGGACTGTCTCTTCATGTTCAAGTGTACAGCACTGCATATGTCTAGTAGCACTATAGAAATGATAAGTAGTAGTAGCAGCAGACTTTGGGATTCCGGAATCTTGCTACTCTTTGGGATTCCAGAATCTTGCTACTCTTTGTCCTTATCCTTTATTTGTCCTGTTTGTGTTGATTAGATTGTAAGCTCTGTCAAGCAGGGACTGTCTCTTCATGTTCAAGTGTACTGCACTGCATATGTCTAGTAGCACTATAGAAATGATAAGTAGTAGTAGCAGCAGACTTTGGGATTCCGGAATCTTGTTACTCTTTGGGATTCCGGAATCTTGCTACTCTTTGTCCTTATCCTTTATTTGTCCTGTTTGTGTTGATTAGATTGTAAGCTCTGTCGAGCAGGGACTGTCTCTTCATATTCCAGTGTACAGCGCTGCGTACGTCTAGTAGCGCTATAGAAATAAGTAATACTAGTAGTAACTGCCTGTATCAAATTCGCACTTTGCTCGTATCATCCTGGTGCCTAACTTTGGACACCCTATGCAGAATACCCCCCGTAGTGTGTTTGCTTTATCATTGGTAGTATAGCTTTTTTACTACCAAAAATTTTAGCACGTAATAGCTCCTATCTAGCATCATGTCAACACCGAATATTCAAGGTGTGTCAGGGGGCTAATAGGTGTCAGACATGAGTATTTTTTCCAGCTCCATGTATTTCATAAAAATTCATGTGCGGTTGTCCTCTAATAACTTTGGCATCCATTCTACATCTGATTCATACCAAATTTTTCCACATTTGAGGAGGTCCATGGATATTATGACTAGGGTATTTTTTGGGGATCCATTTACTTAAGGAATACCTGTACCCAGTTACACCACCAAAAGGGTAACTCTTTCACGGAGCACTAACATTTGCATATCCATTATGCATGTTAATGTTTTTAGAACAACAGCATTTACTCACATATTTACGTAGTGAGTATTGAAGGGAGTGTGGGTGGGGTTCAGACTTACAGAATACTAATAATGTCACAAACATACAAATATAAACAGAAACAGAAAAAAAAAGCAAACACTGGGCCTTCAGGATTGAGATAAATGTTATCCTTTTACTCTGGGTGAGTATGAACCCTGTTATTACCAGGCGTTGGTCCATTAACTACTACTACTACTACTGCTTATCATTTCTAAAGCGCTACTAGACGTACGCAGCACTGTACACTTGAACATGAAGAGACAGTCCCTGCTCGACAGAGCTTACAATCTAATTAGGACAGGCAAACAGGACAAACAAGAGATAAGGGAATATTAAAGTGAGGATGATGGTTCTGAAAAAAGTGAATAAGGGTTAGGAGTTAAAAGCAGCATCAAAAAGGTGGGCTTTTAGCTTAGATTTGAAGACGGCCAGAGATGGAGCTTGACGTACCGGCTCAGGAAGTCTATTCCAGGCATATGGTGCAGCAAGATAAAAGGAATGGAGTCTGGAGTTAGCTGTGGAGGGGAGGGGTGCAGATAGGAGAGATTTACCCAGATTAACTCACAAGGCTCTTTTTCTTGGTTCCCCTTCCTATCTTTCATCTTCTGCAGGGCCGTGCCAAGGGTCTGTGGCGCCCCCCTGCAAGGGATCGGGTGCCGCCCCCGCCCCGTGAAGATGATTGCTGTCCTCTCTCCCCTGCCTTCCCGCTCCCATGTCCCAACTGCCCGCCCTCTTCTCCCCCCAACAAAATCTCTTTTAAATTTACCTCCGTCCGGCTGGCAGGGCAGCGAACGGCGCAGCGTCAGGGCCCTCCCGACGTCTCTACTGGTCTTCCCTTCGCTCAATGTCCCGCCTTCTTCTGACATCATTTCCTTGACGTCAGAAGAAGGCGGGACATTGAGCGAAGGGAAGACCAGTAGAGATGTCGGGAGCTCTGCCTCCTTCACTGATGCTGCGCCGTTTGCTGCCCTGCCAGCCGGACGGAGGTAAATTTAAAAGAGATTTTGTTGGGGGGAGAAGAGGGCGGGCAGTTGGGACATGGGAGCGGGAGGGCGAGGCAAGCATGGCGCGGCGGGGCGCCCCCCAGAGGATGGCGTCCCCCTGCCATGCTTACCTCGCTTACCGCGTTGGCATGGCCCTGATCTTCTGTGATCCCTTATACACCTTCCCGTTCCTTGCACTCACTGGACTCACACTGTCTAGTCCTTGCTTACCCAAGGATGGCCCATTATGAATTCACTTGTGCCTCTGCAACTTTTTTTTTCCTCTCCCCTTTTCTCTGGAGCAATCTGCCTCCCTAGCTTCATTTTGAATTATTTTCCTCAAAATTGAAAACTTTATTGAAAACCCATTTGTTTTGACCTAGCTTTTGGTCCATTAGCCGCTGTGACTTAGGGCCAATAGGACTGCACTTGCACAACTGCCAGTGGGTAGAGTATTGTGTAGTTATAGCTTTTTAACTGTATGGCTGTGGCACTTTCCTTCTGTATGTCTCTGTAGGATTGTACCCCTTAGTTTTGTATGTTAATTTCAGAGTGCTTGCTCCCCTTCTCTCCTTTAAGAAATGGGGTTCGTTTCCTGTATCTTGCTTGTTTTTAAATTCTATTAGCCGCTGTGTCCTGTTCACAGAAATGGCAGGCTATCAAGTATTTTAATAAATATATTCTACAGTTCTATAAAGGAATTTCCCCCTAATTCTATAAAATTTGCCAAACATTGTGTGCGCAGATTTGAGTGGGTGCCCAGTTTGCTCACACAATATAATTGAATAATGAACCAATTAGTGCCAATAATAGGCTTTTTATCAAGCAATTATTGGTGATAATTGGAATCAGCTAAGATGCATGCATCTAAATTTAGGCATGTGATCCACTCCTAAATGTTATGTATGTCCTGAAAAAGGAGAGACAGAATTGGGAGGGTCATGGGCAGTTCGGGATGGATTGTGGGCATGGTTTTGGGTTACGTGTGCAATTAAAGCTTAAGGGGGTTCCGCGTGTAAATTTAGGCGATGACATTTGCATCACATTTTCAGTGGTGCAAATGGAAGCGCCTAAATTTATGCACGATCCCCAATACTTAAGCGCTATTTTATAAACCACGCCTAATTTTAGGCACAGCTTATAGAATATAGAGTATTATTAGGAAAGGGATGGAAAACAAACACAAGGATGTTATAATGTCATATTGCTCCATGGTGCGACTGCACCTCGAATATTGTGTCCAATTCTGGTCGCTGCATCTCAAAAAAGATGTAAAAGAATTGGAGAAGGTGCAGAGAAGGGCGACAGAAATGATAAAAGGGATGGAACAACTCCCTATGAGGAAAGGCTAAGACGGTTAGGGCTCTTCAGCTTGGAGAAAAGGCGACTGAGGGGTGATATGATAGAAGTCTACAAGATAATGAGCGGAGTAGAGTGGATGTGAAGCATTTGTTTACAGTTTCAAACAATAATAGAACCAGGGGACACAAGATGAAGCTAGAATATGGTAGATTTAAAACAAATAGGAGAAAATTTTTCTTTACTCAGCATGTAGTTGGATTCTGGAACTCATTGCCGGAGAATGTAGTGACAGCAGCTGGCCTTACGGAAGTTAAGGGGGGTTTGGACAGATTCCTGAAGGAAAAGTCCATTGAACGTTATTAATTTTTTTTTTTTTTTTGGGGGGGGGGGGGGGGGGGTTTGCCAGGTTCTTGAGGCCTAGATTGACCGCTGTCGGAGACAGGATGCTGGGCTTGATGGACCCATTGTCTTTTCCCAGTATGGCGGTGCGTATGTGCTTGTATTTTTGGTTCAGATTTTTAGGTGCGAATTATAGAATTCTCCCCTTTATTTTCCTTTACAGAATGGGCTCCTACCATGTGCCTAATTGTATACCCCCCCTCCCCATTATAAAATTACACTGAAAATGACATATTTACAGTTACATTACATAGGATCTTTAGAGATTTCCATCCGATCCACACCACATTTTCAGGATATATCAGTAGAGGCATAAGAATTCTGACAGGGGAGGCTCTTTTTTCTTTTCTTTTTTTTTTTGGATCCATGTATCTCATGAATATGCTTGTGGAGTTGTTCCCTCTTAACATCTTTTTAATTCTGCATCAGATCCACACAGAATTTATGGGAACACAAGCATCATGACAGGAGTGTATTTGAGACAATCTGTCAGCAAAGGATCTCACACAACTTCCAAAGGGAGGTGAGCATACAATTAATCTTCAAAATCAGCACCTCATAGATATATTAAAAATTCTCCCTCTGGATGTTACACAGCATAATAACAGACTCTGGGCTTGGAAGAGACAGCAGTATTAAGTAATGCTGAGACCTTAATACATTCTTTTTGGATACAGGAAGTATTTTGAGGGATTGGTTGTAATTACACACAGAAAACGACAAAAATGCTATATAAAAACAGATTAATGATATAATCATGAGTCCCCCAAAACATTTCAGTTTACAACTACCCGTAGGGGCCACAAAACAAGTTTCAAATTTATCATTTAACGGAAGAGTCCTGCGAGTCCAAGGTAGATAAACAGTAACAAAATGTTTCTTATTAATGGCTGAAATATTACAGCCATACCAAAGACAAGCATCAACATTCATCTTTTGAGAGAGGTCCAGGATGAAGCCCTCAAAAATAAGAATATAAGAATACCTGTACTGGGTCACACCAATGGTCCATCTAGCCCAAAATCCTTATTCCAACAGTGGCCAGTTTACCTGGCAGAAACTCAAATAGTACCAAAAGCGAATAGCAGCAAGATGCAACGTGGCAACAGACCCAATCAAAACAGCCAATATCAACTTATAACATTTTTTAAGATTATTTTTAGTATTCATTTCTTATTTTTTATTTTTTACATAGAAACACAGAGGCATAAGATATTTTTCATAAGAGTGAGCTATCGAATCTCTTTTTTTATATGGTATGCTGTTACTCTTAGCTTATATCACTATGTTATACTAGGACTGTTGTGTAAATGATGATGTTATCGTAACATTACAATTGTTCAAATTCGAAACAATGTAAATGACGAATGTAATTTGAGTAGACTATACTTTATTTTGCAATTTGATAATAAAAATGATTTAAACATAGCACACAGCTATTCCAAATCCAAGCTTTATCATACCATCAATCACTTGCCTCGTGTTTGTGTTTGATTTCTAAATATATAAAATTCTCCAAATACTTCTTAAAAACACACTTGAACAAAAAAGAAAGAAAAGCAGAGTGACTGCTTAGCTTAAATGTGCAGTTACCACTAAATTCTATATATTGCATCTTAATTACCGTGCAGAAGTGTATTCTACAACTATGCGCCTAACTTAATTGGTTAAGTAGCTAATCAGCGCTGTTAATTGGATGTTAAGCAATTATCAGCATTAATTGGCATTAAGTTTATGCGCACAACTCGCTAAGTGTATTCTGTAACGTGGTATGCGTAAATTTCAATCTGCAGAGTTATGGGCGTGGGCTGGGTGGGCTGTTTCTAAAAGCTATGTGCATTATTATAGAATATACCTGCTCTGGGAGGATTTTATATATGGTGCCTAAAAAAATCTACGTGGAAAACATTTTGCCTAAAGCGTATTCTATAAGTGGTGCTTAGATTTAGGCACGGTATATAGAATTACGCTTAGTTGATATTCCCAGCGCCTAAAACATCCATTTACACCAGCGAAAACATGGTGTAAATCCCGGCACGTAGGTTTAGGTGCACTGGGACACATTCTATAACTACACGTATAAATTTAGGAACGCCCACAAAACGCCCATAACCATGCCCCTTTTTGTCTGCGTGTGTGAGAAGTTGGGCGCACTGTGTTACAGAATATGCTTATTTATTTGTTACATTTGTACCCCACATTTTCCTACCTCTTTGCAGGCTCAGTGTGGCTTACATAGCGCTGTGGGGCGAAAGCCTCCTCCGGTCAATAAACAAATATAGAGCAATGTATTACAAATGAAATAGATATGTACAGATACATTAGGAAACATAGAGAGGGAAGTTATGTAAAGTTCACTAAGTTAAAAACAAGCCTGGGTTTACTTGAGTCGCTGGATTCAGGTGATTAAGTTGGATCATTAGGATGTGCCTTTTCGAACAGATACGTCTTTAGTGATTTCCGGAAGTTGAGGTGGTCATATGTAATTTTCACGGCCTTTAGGCTTAGTGAGGTGTGCATGTAAATTCTAATTATTACCAATTAGTGCGCATTATTGCTTGTTGAGTGCTGTTGAAAACGCTGATCGGCTTGTGAAGCCAATTAAATTACGCCCGTTGTTATAGAATTCACTTGGATTAAAGCTATTTATGACCTAATATTGCTCGCTAATAAATTAATGCACACAACTGACCTTATTCTACAACTTGCACATGCAAAATTGTACGCTAAGCTGCCCGACTGTATAGTATTTGGGGGATGGCCTATCAAGCTCAAATTCTTATTAGCCATCTGGCATAACGGGCCAATGCTGTGGTGCCATTCAAACAAACACATATTTTTTTCTCTGATTCTACTTAATAGAATTCTGATTGTTTACCTATATTATTTTGGGCGTGTTGAATTCTAAAACCGTTTAGCTAAAAATCGCTTTAAACCACCAGTGTGCCGACCTAGTGGTTAGAGCACCGGTCTTGCAATCCAGAGGTGGCCAGTTCAAATCCCACTGCTGCTCCTTGTGATCTTGGGCAAGTCACTTAACCCTCCATTGCCTCAGGTACAAACTTAGATTGTGAGCCCTCCTGGGACAGAGAAATATCCAGTGTACCTGAATGTAACTCACCTTGAGCTACTACTGAAAAAGGTGTGAGCAAAATCTAAATAAATAATTATCCTACTTTGTGTGCATGATTAAAATGCTTACTAAGTGTAGCTCTTGATTCTCTGAAAGAGCAGGTGCTGCATTTTTCCACCAGCTTCAGTAAATGCATAAACATTTGAAATGTGCTGTCGTGAATGCTCACCCATATTTCGGCTGGCACATACCAAACTATGACCTTTGCCGATAAAATACGTAAGAAAACATTATGTAGGCACCAAGCAAAGGACTAGGAAATTTCTTAGTCCTTGGGTAACTGGATTTCATTGTGGGATACAGCAGCTAGGGTAGCCTCTAGTGTATGACTGGGGATATGCAGTCTGAAATTGTCCGGCAAATGCGATGCACTATAGGTTTTCTCTGTAAAATAAAATTGCAAGCCAACCTGTTCTGTTTCAGAGGGTGTGGATTCCTACAGACTACAGGCCATGAGTTCTGGTTTTCAATTCTTAAATATGTCTTATATATGTTAATATAGAATGTTTGTTAACCTTTTTCTCAATATTGTATGTGGTGAGAAATTAGATGAATATCTAGAAAGTGTTTGTTTGCAGATCAATACCTTTCAGATGTCTGTATCATATCACCCCTGTTCTCCTTTCCTCCTGGGTATACATGTTTAGGTCAGTAAGTCTCTTCCCTTCTCAACTACTGCCAACTCCAGACTTCGCGCCTTCTGTCTCGCTGCACCCTACGCCTGGAATAAACTTCCTGAGCCCCTACGCTTTGCCGCATCCTTGGCCACCTTTAAATCTAGACTGAAAGCCCACCTCTTTAACATTGCTTTTGACTCGTAACCACTTGTAACCGCTCGCCTCCACCTACCCTCCTCTCCTCCTTCCTGTACACATTAATTGATTTGATTACTTTATTTTTTGTCTATTAGATTGTAAGCTCTTTGAGCAGGGACTGTCTTTCTTCTATGTTTGTGCAGCACTGCGTACGCCTTGTAGCGCTATAGAAATGCTAAATAGTAGTAGTAAAGTGTTTAAATCCTTTTCTCCTGCATTCAAGGCGTGATTTCTGCCACATATGCTAGTATTTTATAAACACTTAAAAAAAAAAAAAAAAGGGAAACCCTAGCAAGAGGAGCACTGGATAAACAAAGTTGAGCAAAACTCCTATTACTCTGTTTTATCTGTTTATATGTTCCATCTTTGCTTACATCCTATACTATCTATTAAAATGTTTTATTGTGTATTGTGTTGATGTTGTAATGTAATATACTATCCTATACTTTGTATTGTTGTTTGAATATTTTTACTGCTGTAATTGTCAATTGTTTATGTTTGACTTACATAAGTAATTCCACACTGGGAAAAGACCAAGGGTCCATCGAGCCCAGCATCCCGTCCACGACAACGGCCAATCCAGGCCAAGGGCACCTGGCAAGCTTCCCAAACGTACAAACGTTCTATGCATGTTATTCCTGGAATTGTCAATTGCTTATGCTTGACTTACTCTTGCTGTACACTGCCTTGAGTGAATTCCTTCAAAAAGGAGTAAATGAATCCAAATAAATAAATAAATAAACACTCACTTGACAAGAGGTCACGGCAGCGATGTTCTCTTAGTGGACACAAGGGGCAGGAGTGAGTGGCCTTCACTCCTAAACCCATCAATCTCACTGGACCACCAGGGATATTAGGTAGGCCCAAGGGGCCTACAGAGACGGGGAGTGGATGGGAAGGTCATTCGGGGGGGGGGGGGAGAGGAAGCAAAGAGGGGCTTTTTCAGGGGATTGGAGAGCTGAAAAAAAAGTTATTTGAGTCCTGACCAATATTCAGTCAGGGCCTGCATAACTGCCTTATGCAGGCTCTGGCTGAATATTGGCTGGGACCCAGGTCCCTTTACATAGTAACATAGTGGATTATGGCAGATAAAGACCTGTATGGTCTATCTAGTCTGCCCAATAACATAAACTCATTGCATATGGTATGAAGTGATACATCATATATGTGTATACCTGATCTTGATTTATCCTTGCCATTTTTAAGGCATAGACCATCGAAGTCTGCCTGGCACTGGCCTTGTTCTAAAATTTCTAAAGTTGTCAAATCCCCTGAATAGCTCCACTCCAGCCCATCCAAATCTATTCAGCTTTGATCAGGGCACAGACCTTAGAGGTCTGCCCACCACTGGCTTTCCTACTTAATCTCCGCTAAGCTTCTTTGGATCCAATTCTTCTAATCAGGATTCCTTTGTGTTTGTTCTACGCATTTTTTAAACTCTGTTACCGCTTTCATCTCTATCACCTCCCGCTGGAGGGCATTCCAAGTATCTACCACCATCTCAGTGAAAAAATTCTTCCTGACATTATTCCTGTGTTGGCCCACTTTCAATCTCAATTCATGCCCTCTGGTTCTACTACCTTCCTGTCTCTGGAAAAGGTTTGTTTGCAGATTAATACCTTTCAGATGTCTGTATCATATCACCTCCTTTCCTCCTGGGTATACATGTTTAGGTCAATAAGTCTCTTCACATATGTCTTGCTATGTAAACCCCCTAATTTTAGTCACTTTTCTCTGAACCGCTTCAAGTCTTTTTACATCCTTAGCAAGATAAGGCCTCCAAAACTGAACACAGTACTTCACCAATGACTTGTACAGGGGCATCAATACCTCCTTTCTTCTGCTGGTTATACCCCTATCTATGCAGCCTAGCATCCTTCTGGCCACGGCCACTGCCTTGTTGTACTGGTTCATCACCTTGAGATTTTCAGACACCGTCATTCCAAGGTCCCTATCCTGAGCCGAGTTTACCAATCTCTCCTCTCCTATCCGATACATCTCTTTTTTATTTCTACAGCCCAAGTGCATTAAATTTTAACTCTGTTATCCTACCACCGGTGAATGAATAGTATATATTTTGTTTGTTCACTTTTAAAATACATTTTTTTTGGTGCTCAGTGTGTATAAAGTGCAAAAAAAAAAAAAAGCACCGGCAAGTAGCAAGAATAAATCTCTGCAGGAGCCGAGGACACCTGTACCGACACTGGGGAGGGAAAAGGTTCAGAGACGCCGCAGAGGAGAGGGGGGAAAAGAGCAGTGTGGCGCTGCAGCTGGGTGGGCCTGAGCCAAGATTGGGTGGGCCTGTGCCCACCCAGGTCCACATGTAGCTACGCCACTGAGTAAATCACATCTATCGCACATCCTTTATCCAGTTCTTTGGTCATCCACTCGAAGATCCCTGGATAGTCAGAGCTGGTGCCTGAAAATAGTCTGGTACTTAATACTGGGGGCTAATCCAGCAAGCAACAATAAGTGTTTAAAAAAATAACGCTGACCACTGCAGGCTGAATATCGACCAGAATATTTCTAATGCTGATTTGGAAAGAACTGTCATAAAAATAACAACACAAAGTTGAAACAGAAAATGTGTAACACATCTCCAAAGAGAGAGCTGTCCCTGGCAGGAAATGATTTTAATTAACATTTTGCTATTGGGCAAAGTAATTGTAGCTTTCTGGAAAAAAAAAAAAGACCAGTTATTTTTCCACTATGTGTTTCTCACAGCTTGCAAGAATATTTTATTTATTCATTCAGTGACTGTTTCTTGGCTTGATGTGCATATACTTCAAATAATGTTAAAGGATTCAGGATGTGGGTGATTTCTTCTTTTTTTGTATATAATGAATTTCTGTGGGTAAGCTGTCTACATCAATCCCACTTGAGTTCCTGTTGAGTAGCTATCATTATATTTATTGTTACCTCACACTCGGGAACATGACAATGTTAAATCTGAATTTGAATTTTGAAGCACATTTTGGTTAGCAGGTAGATCTTGTGAAATATGATCAAGTCATAAATGAATGGGCCCTTTTACAAAGGCGTGTTAGGCGCTACGAGCGTGCAGCGTGGTCGTAAACAAGACTACCGCCAGGCTACCACGCCCCCTGGTGGTAATTGTAGATTTGGCGTTCACCCATAATGCCTGGATGATTTATTTATTTCCTCCCATGTGCGTCGTTTCCAGTGGTAATCAGCAGTTGGCGCACACCGACCGGCCACTGTGCGTGTAGTGTGTGAGCCCTTACCGCTAGATCAGTGGGTGGCATTAAGGGCTCAGGCTGGTTTTGGATGCGTGCCGGTTTCCCGTCCCATTAAAAAAAAAAAAGCCCTTTCTTGCAGACATGGTGAAAACTGGCCCGGCATGCGCCAAAAACACGCACCTACACTACCACAGGTCACTTTTTACCGCAGCTTAATAAAAGGACCCCTGAGTGCACTATTTATGGACTTAGACCTCAGTATATTTATTTATTTATTTATTTGTTGCACTTGTATCCCACATTTTCCCATCTATTTGCAGGCTCAATGTGGCTTACAATTTCCGTCATGACTTATGCCATGTCAGAGTACAATTCAAGCTCCTCCTCCTTACCTACAAATGCACTCAGTCTGCGGCTCCTCACTACCTCTCCACCCTCATCTCCCCCTATGTTCCCGCCCGCAACCTCCGCTCACAGGACAAAGCCCTTCTCTCAGTACCCTTCTCCACCACTGTCAACTCCAGGCTCCGCTCATTCTGCCTTGCCTCACCCTATGCCTGGAATAATCTTCCTTTACCCATACGCCATGCCCCCTCCCTACCCATCTTCAAATCTCTGCTTAAAACTCACCTCTTCAATGCTGACTTCGGCGCCTAACCGCTCGAGAAATATAAAATGCCCCAATCTATCCACCCTATCAGATTAACTGTTCACTCGTCCTCTAGATTGTTCACTTGTCTTTAGATTGTTCTCTTGTCTTTTAGATTGTAAGCTCTTTGAGCAGGGACTGTCCTTCTATGTTTGAATTGTACAGCGCTGCGTAACCCTAGTAGCGCTTTAGAAATGTTTGTTAGTAGTAGTAGAGTACAGATACAATTGGTAATATATATAGAAACATGGATGATACAATGAACAATCAGGTAAAAGAGGGGAGAATATGCAATTGGTATCACACATTGAACATGAATTACATGATAAATTAGGCTGTACTACATAGGGAGAAAATAATTTGATTGTTAAGTAGATGATGGAGAATTACGGTTCCAATTATGAGTCATTATGGTATGTCATGTTAAAGAGATGTGTTTTCAGTGCTTTACGGAAGTTAATTAGGTTGTGAATTATTTTCAGGTCAAGTGGTAAAGCATTCCACATTTGCAAACTCAAATATAGGGATAAATTCTACATATGGTACCAAAGAAATCAGTGCTGAAAAAAGTGCTGTTTTGTAAAATGCGCTTAAAGTTAGGCATGGTTTATAGAATAGTACTTACGCCCGGGAATCACGCTTAACTTTAGGCGTGGCCATTTGCAGCAACTAAAATGTGGTGCAAATTCCCACGTGTAAATTATGCGCGGCTGCCTTTGCCCTTATTCTCTATGCGTGTAACTTAAAGGATTACTCCCGATCTGCCCACGACCCTCCCATTTTCACACCTCCTTTTTTGACCTGTGCATAAAATTTAGTAAAAGGACCCCTAAATAAGTAAGTTATGCATGGAACTGGCTCTATTCTGTAACTTGCATGCACAGTTTTGCGTGCTAAGAGTGAAATTGTGCATGCAAGTTTATAGAATTAGGAGGCCTGTGTGTGTGTATGTGTGTGTATGTGTATGTGTGTATGTACCTGTGTCTGTGTATTAGGACCAGGTGTACCGCAGCCATTGCCCCCCTTCTCGGAATGCAGCCGAAGTCCCCCCCCACACACACACTCAGGACGTAGCTACTGCCACCATCGCTCCTCGCTCATTCAGGCCATCCCCGCCCCGACCTTTCTTTGTCAGTTTGTCAGCTCCTCCCTGGCCACCAAGGGGGGGCCCAGTGTCAGGGTCTGTCTCTCCTTCTCCTGTGTGCCGGGACCAGGTTAATGTAATCACCCGGGTCCTGACAGGAGCAGGAGAGAAAGAGACCCCAGCGCTGGCCCCCCTTGGACGCTGGGCCTGAGGAATTTTGCCTCCCCTGCCCTCCTCGGTGGCCCTGATTGGTATATATGAGTGTAGTTGGGCTGATAGGCTTGTGTTTATCTGTGTTGGGACCTCTGATTGTATGTTGAGGCTGGTTTGTCTTGTGTATGTGTGTTGGACTGTCATGCCTTTTTGTGTATTGCGGTGGGTATTTGTATGTATTTGTGTGTTTATGGTAGGAGAGGGAAGTTGGATTTTAGAGCATGGGCGAGAGAGACTTTTTTTTTTTTGCTGCCTTTAAGGCTGATTGACAGAAGAGTGAATTTGTGATGACAACTTCCCCATGCTGATGCTCACTACATAGAACTAAACAGAAAAGGAATCTTTAATTTGCAGATAAGCTCCACATCAGTAATTAATAATTTAATGGTGAATCATGGTTTCTTCTGTTTTGCAAAAGAGAAGAAAGCACATATTTTCAATACAATTTTGTTCTGTTGCCTGTTCTTATATTAATATTACAAAGATGTAGAGTAGTGGATGAGGGCGCAATTCAGTAAAGGGGGCTAAAACTTGGGCAGCAAAATCTTGGGCACTAACCCCCGGATTTTTTGGGTGTGCACATTTTAGTTCCAAGGCCAGATGCCTCATTATCTAATTCATTTGCGTGTGCATCAACAATCAATAATTGAAGTGTTCTTAAGGGGGCCCAGACTGTTTAGAGAGGGACTTTCCTTAAGGGTGAGGGGCAATGTATAAACCTCCTCGCTGACTCCTTAGCTACATGCATAAATGATTCCTGTGCCCCCCCCTAACTGTACACGCAATTTTTGGCGCCCTTTATAGAATTTGGGGGTGAATGCCTCCCCCCCCCCTAAGTAGCAGCTTAGGTTTTAACCCACATTTCTCTTTCCACTGAATGCACGCACACCCTTCATACAGGGTGGAACATAAAGCTGCTATATATTTGTAGCCAGGGGTGTAGCCAGACACCCAATTTTGGGAGGGCCTGGGCCCAAGATAGGTGGGCAGAAGAATTCTGCCTTGTCCAACAAGTGATTTGGTCTCTCCCTCGCTCGCCTGCATGTCATATGGTCTCTCAAATATCCCCCTCCCCTGCATACCTTGTAAATAGCAGATTTTCACTGGCAGCGAGCAGCAACTAATATACACTGCTTAAGTTGGCCCCACAGCCTTCCCTCTGATGCAACTTCCTGTTTCCGCATAGGTGGGAATATGTCAGAGGGAAGGCTGTGGGGCCAGTGCAAGCAGTATGTATCAGTTGCTGCTCACTGCAGGCTAAGATCTGCTACTTAAAAGGTATGCAGGCAGGACAGTTGTTGGGAGTTTTCGGCTAGTGGGGCTTGAGGATCCCTGCCAGCCATATCATAGGTATGTTGCTACTGGGTGGGTCTGAGCCCAAAGTGGATGGGCCTGGGCCCACCCGGGCCCACCCTTGGCTACGCCACTGTTTGCAGCCTGAGTAGATTTTCCTATTTTTTTGACCATCCCATTGGGGTAGGAAACATACTGATCATTCATTGCTGAGAGAACTATACAGAGTCAACAAAATTGTAACTTTTAAATGGGGGAAAGGGGGTGGGATTTGATATTCCGCCTTTCTGTGGTTACGATCAAAGTGGTTTATGTACTATATGCAGGCATTTGTTTTGTACCTGGGGCAATAGAGGGTTGAGTGGCTTGTCCAGACCGTCAGTCAAACCCAGTTCCCCTGGTTCTCACACCACTGCACTAACCATTAGACTGGTAGGTCCTATCAGTAAACCACACCAGTGGCCCTAGGTATGTTTAGTAAGCTCTCCTTGTTATTTTTCATGCATTGTCCAGTATTAATGCTTGTAATTATAACACTGCCTGCCTCAGGGGTCCTTTTACTAAGATGCGCTGAAAAAAATGGCCTGCGTGTTTTGGGCACGCACAGAATTATTTTTTAGTGCACCTACAAAAAATGCCTTTTTTTAACTTTTGTTTTGCCGAAAATGGATGTGTGTCAAAATGAAAATTGCCGCATGTCCATTTTGGGCCTGAGACATTACTGCAAGCCGTTGACCTAGCGGTAAGGTCTCGTGCGGGAACCGGCTGGTAATGGTCTATGCGCGCCAGAAAATTAAAAAATATTCTTCAGACGCGTGTAGCGGATGCGCGCCAAAATTGAAATTATCGCAAGGGCCACATGGTAACCAGGCGGTAACTCCAATTTGGCATGCGTTGGGTACGCATAGGCACCTACACGGCTTAGTAAAAGAACCCCTCAGTGTATTTTCATCCACTGGTGCTGAGTAGTGGGAGAATTTACAGTATGATGTAATATATTTCTAGTCTTTCGATTTCCTTTTGAGCTCCTATCTGTATTTGAGTGCAACCATTATAAAATGTTAAAGATGTATATGTTTCCTAAATAATTTCTTGCCATTATAAATGATGGACCCTGCTACCTCGCATTGCTCTTTTTCACTTGCAGAAAAAGTAAAACAGTGGTGAGAAGCTGAAATGAGGCTGGAATATTTTCCTAGTTATGCTGTCAGTGAAATTTGATCCTCTTCCTCCCCCTTTTAAAAGATGACATAGGATTCTCTTGAAGCCCAAGTTTTCTTTACATAGTAACATAGTACATGACAGCAGATAAAGACCTGTTCTGTCTAGCCAGATGTGATACTTCATGTGTATACCTGATTTTGATTTATCCTTGCAATTTTCAGGGCACAGACCGTAGAAGGCTGCCCGGCACTGTCCAATCCTACTGGGCTGTCTGATTTTTAAAACGTATGGATCGACACCTTTATATATGAGTTTGTTGATTCTATTATTTTCAGCTATGCGATCTACGTGAGCTAAGAAATGTTTTATTTTATGTTTCCCCACTGCCAAAGGCCTCCAATATAAATCTTTTCATACTTTTTCCCCCTATCAATCTACACAATTTTGGAATGAATTATCTCTAATAGCAAGAAGTCAATCTAATTGAAGTTGAAGATGTTTTTATTTTATAAGGGGCCCTTTTACTAAGATACACTAAAAAAATAAATGAGCTTAGCATGTTTTTATTCAGGATTTTCCCATGTGTAAAGCTCATTTCTGGTGCATCCTTACAATAGAGTGGAGGAGTGGCCTAGTGGTTAGAGCACTGGTCTTGCAGTCCAGAGGTGGCTGGTTCAAATCCCACTGCTCCTTGTGATCTTGGGCAAGTCACTTAACCCTCCATTGCCTCAGGTACAAACTTAGATTGTGAGCCCTCCTGGGACAGAGAAATATCCAGTATACCTGAATGTAACTCACCTTCAGCTACTACTGAAAAAGGTGTGAGCAAAATCTAAATAAATATTGAAGATTCTACATGGAATGTTGCTACTATTTGAGATTCTACATGGAATGTTGCTCTTCCACTAGCAACATTCCATATAGAAGCCTGCCTTTGCAGATCAGCAACGCGGCCGCGCAGGCTTCTGTTTCTGTGAGTCTGACGTCCAGACTCACAGAAACAGAAGCCTGCGCGGCCGCGTTGCTGATCTGCAAGGGCAGGCTTCTACATGGAATGTTGTCTTCTACATGGAATGTTGCTAGTGGAGGAGTAGCCCAGTGGTTAGTGCAGTGGAACATCGAACGTTGCTACTATTTGAGATTCTACATGGAATGTTGCTGGGTGGAGGAGTGGCCTAGTGGTTAGAGCACCGGTCTTGCAATCCAGAGGTGGCTGGTTCAAATCCCACTGCTCCTTGTGATCTTGGGCAAGTCACTTAACCCTCCATTGCCTCAGGTACAAACTTAGATTGTGAGCCCTCCTGGGACAGAAAAATATCCAGAGTACCTGAATGTAACTCACCTTGAGTTACTTATTGAAAAAGGTGTGAGCAAAGTCTAAATAAATAAATAGGATGTTTTTCTTTTTGCAGGTCCCACACTAATTTTTCAATAGCATGCAAGACTGGCAGAAATATTAATGTGTGAACACTTACCGCTTCCTATTTAGGAGGTACTAAGTGCTCTTGCATTAAATCTGCATTATCCAGTTAGCTTGCATTAATGTGAACGCACTAGCTAGATAACACATCCACGCCCATTCACCTGGCATGACATACCCCATCATGAAAAATATATATATCCCTGGATACTATATAGCACGCCTGGCATTCCGTGCTATAATCTAAGCGTATTCCATAACAACATTCATAACTTAATTGGCTTAACAAGACAATCAGCTGGCCTTTTACTAAGCCACGTAAGCATCTACACGCGTCCAATGTGTGCCAAAATGGAATTGCCACAGGGCTACCGTGTGGCCCTTGCGGTCATCTCATTTTTGGCGCACATCCTCTACGTGCGCCCAAAAAATACTTTTTATTTTCTGGTGCGCATCAGCTGTGCGTGCCAAGTGGCATTTGGTGCACGTAGCTCACTATCACCCAGTTACCACATGAGACTTTACCGCTAGGTCGATGGCTGGCGGTAAGGTCTCAGACCCAAAATGCCCACACGGCACTTTTCATTTTGCTGCACGTCCATTTTTGTCAAAAATGTTAAAAAATTAGGTTTTCTTTTTTACAGGTGCGCTGAAAAATGGATTATTGCGTGCCCAAAACCCGCGTCTACACTACCGCAAGCCATTTTTCAGAGCACCTTAGTAAAAGAACCTGCCAGTGTTTTTAACAGCACTTAAGCAATAATGAGCAGTAATTGTTAATAATTAGAATTTACACATATAACTCACTAATTATGTTCTGTAATGAACTGTGCCTAAATGTCAGATCTTATAGACTTGCCTACCAGGAATGCAAAAAGATCAGCACGCACATTCCTCAATCTACACTATCCTAACTGTAAAGGACTAAAATATAAATCCACATACGCGACCAGTTTCCCATACATTTGCACGCAGCTATGGAACGCACTACCGAAGGCCATAAAAACAACGCAAGACCTAACTATCTTACGAAGACTACTGAAAACTGATCTGTTCAAGAAAGCATACCATAAACATCCATCCTAAACACTAGATAATAAGACTTAACACGTTCTAGACAAAACTGAAATCCTATCACTTGACTGATTAACTTATTTGCAATCAATGAACAACCATTAATACTTTATTCCTTACGTCAAATATGATCTCTATAGTCGATGACCTAATGTATGTTCCAGTCTAATTTATTATTCAGGAACCTTCATGCAATACCATAATGTATTCTTCTTCTTTACCATGTATGTATGCACATGGTATATATATACAGTGGGGGAAATAAGTATTTGATCCCTTGCTGATTTTGTAAGTTTGCCCACTGACAAAGACATGAGCAGCCCATAATTGAAGGGTAGGTTATTGGTAACAGTGAGAGATAGCACATCACAAATTAAATCCGGAAAATCACATTGTGGAAAGTATATGAATTTATTTGCATTCTGCAGAGGGAAATAAGTATTTAATCCCTCTGGCAAACAAGACCTAATACTTGGTGGCAAAACCCTTGTTGGCAAGCACAGCGGTCAGACGTCTTCTGTAGTTGATGATGAGGTTTGCACACATGTCAGGAGGAATTTTGGTCCACTCCTCTTTGCAGATCATCTCTAAATCATTAAGAGTTCTGGGCTGTCGCTTGGCAACTCGCAGCTTCAGCTCCCTCCATAAGTTTTCAATGGGATTAAGGTCTGGTGACTGGCTAGGCCACTCCATGACCCTAATGTGCTTCTTCCTGAGCCACTCCTTTGTTGCCTTGGCTGTATGTTTTGGGTCATTGTCGTGCTGGAAGACCCAGCCACGACCCATTTTTAAGGCCCTGGCGGAGGGAAGGAGGTTGTCACTCAGAATTGTACGGTACATGGCCCCATCCATTCTCCCATTGATGCGGTGAAGTAGTCCTGTGCCCTTAGCAGAGAAACACCCCCAAAACATAACATTTCCACCTCCATGCTTGACAGTGGGGACGGTGTTCTTTGGGTCATAGGCAGCATTTCTCTTCCTCCAAACACGGCGAGTTGAGTTCATGCCAAAGAGCTCAATTTTTGTCTCATCTGACCACAGCACCTTCTCCCAATCACTCTCGGCATCATCCAGGTGTTCACTGGCAAACTTCAGATGGGCCGTCACATGTGCCTTCCGGAGCAGGGGGACCTTGCGGGCACTGCAGGATTACAATCCGTTATGTCGTAATGTGTTACCAATGGTTTTCGTGGTGACAGTGGTCCCAGCTGCCTTGAGATCATTGACAAGTTCCCCCCTTGTAGTTGTAGGCTGATTTCTAACCTTCCTCATGATCAAGGATACCCCACGAGGTGAGATTTTGCGTGGAGCCCCAGATCTTTGTCGATTGACAGTCATTTTGTACTTCTTCCATTTTCTTACTATGGCACCAACAGTTGTCTCCTTCTCGCCCAGCGTCTTACTGATGGTTTTGTAGCCCATTCCAGCCTTGTGCAGGTGTATGATCTTGTCCCTGACATCCTTAGACAGCTCCTTGCTCTTGGCCATTTTGTAGAGGTTAGAGTCTGACTGATTCACTGAGTCTGTGGACAGGTGTCTTTCATACAGGTGACCATTGCCGACAGCTGTCTGTCATGCAGGTAACGAGTTGATTTGGAGCATCTACCTGGTCTGTAGGGGCCAGATCTCTTACTGGTTGGTGGGGGATCAAATACTTATTTCCCTCTGCAGAATGCAAATAAATTCATATACTTTCCACAATGTGATTTTCCGGATTTAATTTGTGATGTGCTATCTCTCACTGTTACCAATAACCTACCCTTCAATTATGGGCTGCTCATGTCTTTGTCAGTGGGCAAACTTACAAAATCAGCAAGGGATCAAATACTTATTTCCCCCACTGTATATAGCATGATCTGTTCCATGTATATTACGTTCCATGTATGTTACCATGTATGTATGCACCTTAACGCAATACCATTTGTAATTCTGTTACCCGGAAATGGCAACCGCCATTACGGCAAATGTAAGCCACATTGAGCCTGCAAATTGGTGGGAAAATGTGGGATACAAATGCTACAAATAAAAATAAAATAAATTCTAAAGCACGTAGTTCAAAGTGGCATGGCCATGGGCGGGGAAATGGGCATTTCATGGATGTTCCTAAATTTACACGCATAATTATAGAATATGGCCCAGTACGAGTAAATCTGTGCGCCATTATTTATGCCACCTTTAGGTGCTGGGATATCAACTAAGCATATTCTATATACCGTGCCTAAACCTTATAGAATACGCTTAGGTGAAAATGTTTTCCATCAGATTTCTTAAGCTCCATATATAGAATCTGGCCCATAGTGCACAATTAGTGCATGCTGACAAGCAAACTGATACAAAATGAGTTAAAGTGTTTCGGAGTGAGACTTTTCTTTTCCTATGTTAAGCGCGTGTTAGTGTTTAAAGTGGTTTAGTCAAAGGGCCCCTAAGTTTTTACAGTCTTGTGAAAGTATTTTGGTTAGGGTGATGGACTTTGGTCCTGGGGAACTGAGTTTGATTCCCACTTCAGGCACAGGCAGCTCCTTGTGACTCTGGGCAAGTCACTTAACCCTCCATTGCCCCATGTAAGCCGCATTGAGCCTGCCATGGAATGTTGCTACTATTGGCGATTCTACATGGAATGTTGCTAGCAACATACGTGCAGGACATCAGACTCACAGAAGCAGAAGCCTGCGCGGCCACATTGGTGATCTGCAAGGGCCGACTTCTACATGGAATGTTGCTAGTGGAATAGCAACATTCCATGTAGAATCTCCAATAGTAGCAACAGTGGAGGAGTGGCCTAGTGGTTAGGGTGGTGGACTTTGGTCCTGAGGAACTGAGTTTGATTCCCACTTCAGGCACAGGCAGCTCCTTGTGACTCTGGGCAAGTCACTTAACCCTCCATTGCCCCATGTAAGCCGCATTCAGCCTGCCATGAGTGGGAAAGCGCAGGGTACAAATGTAACAAAAAAAGTTTTTACTAGTTGATTAGTCATAGAAATTTTACGATTAGGCATTTCTTAGGGAAGACAGACATTTCTTTTGTAGGGCTGCATTTCTGAAATAGGCTGTGAAAACTGAAAGAGGCTGTTTATAGCTATTCTGCATACTGTTTTAGATTCCTTAATTTGTAATTTGTCAATTTGTATTGACAAATTGACAAATCTACTGCCTTTGCCTCCTAACCGCTACTCATTTGCCCTCCTCCTCCCTGTTCCTCTTTACCCTGTAATTCCCTTGCCCGTAATGTCTTGTCTGTCTGTTTTACCTAGATTGTAAGCTCTTTGAGCAGGGACTGTCTCTCTAGGTCAAGTGTTCAGCGCTGCGTGCGGCTGGTAGCGCTATATAAATGCTATTAGTAGTAGTAGTAGTAGAAGCCTGTCCTTGCAGATCAGCAACGCGGCCGCGCAGGCTTCTGTCAGACTCACAGAAACAGAAGCCTGCGCGGCCGTGTTGCTGATCTGCAAGAGCAGGCTTCTACATGGAATGTTGCTAGTGGAATAGCAACATTCCATGTAGAATCTCAAATAGTAGCAACATTCCAGAATCTCAAATAGTAACAACATCCCATGTTCCACTGCACTAACCACTAGGCTACTCCTCCACTAGCAACATTCCATCTTTACCTGTTTTTAAAATCTATGCTGAAAGCTCACCTTTTCACTACTGCCTTTGGCTCCTAACCGCTACTCATTTGCCCTCCTCCTCCCTGTTCCTCTTTACCCTGTAATTCCCTTGCCCGTAATGTCTTGACTGTCTGTTTTACCTAGATTGTAAGCTCTTTGAGCAGGGACTGTCTCTCTATGTCAGATGTTCAGCGCTGCGTGCATCTGGTAGTGCTATATAAATGCTATTAGTAGTAGTAATATTTTATATTTCTTATCTTTTCATTACTTTTTATTATTTCATTTATTTAGTGCGGCATTTCGATTAAAGTTTGTAATCACGATTAATTGCGCAATTAAAGATTTGTTTATTTGGTTTTTTTCCCCCCACTGTAGCTCCTTCTGACTCTGGGCAGCGGAGGATTAAGTGACTTGCCCAGAGACACAAAGAGCTGCAGTTGGGGAAAAAAAATTATATACCTTTATTTGTGCAATTAATTGCAAATAAAATGTTAGTCAAAATGCAGCCTAAATCTTTTATATTCCGCCTAGAACTTAGGCGTAATATTAGCATCTGTATTTGTATTAATATATGAAGCTCATCAACAAATTTTATAATATGAATCCTCGTGGTAGCCCAACAGGGCTTATCAAAATTCCTTTAGAGAAGTGAATAACAAGTTTAGAGCTCCACTTGTCAAAAGAATACATGGATTAAGATTCAGTTTTTCTGAGATGTCTCTAGATTCATGAATAATTTAGTTACCATTAGAAGGCTAAGTTATTATGGAAAATGCATTCTTTACTACTAATATTTATGCAAGAAAACATTCACAGCTGCACAGAGCACAGAATTAAACGGGTTCTACAGCTGTAAACCAAGAGAGAAAATGCTTTCACATTCAGTTTTGTTAGATATGCTTAGGGAAGATAATTTTATAACAAGATGCGTAGATAACCCAAGCGCATAGGCACATATGTTGTGTTTGATTGTCTAATTGTTTTATAAAGTCTATAACATAGTAACATAGCATAGTAAATGACGGCAGATAAAGACCTGTACTGCCCATCCAGTCTGCCCAACAAGATAAACTCATTTTACATGGGTATACATATAAAGTATCACATACTGAGTTTGATTTGTCCTTGCCTTTCTCAGGGCACAGACCTATAAATCAATCTATGTGCCTCTGTAAAACAACCTCATCAAAAGCTCCAGGATAAAATTACACCTTCTCTTAGGCAGGAGTAGCTTTACGTGCACATGTGTATATTTATCATTTTTATGGTACAAACGCGATATTTTATGAGGAGAGTACTTCTATCACACAAGGTGTGGATTTTATACTGTTAACAGAAAGCTTCCACATTTAGACACATCCAGAGAAAACTCCTAAGGCAGGCCCCAGTGGCTGAAATCTTTGGATGTTACAGTAAACTTTGTTCCTGGACATTGTCTAGTTTTCCTTTGTCATCTTCGCTGGTAAACGATCTCTCATGATACATGGAAGAATGAAGGCAGATAAAGACCAAATGGCCTATCCAATCTGCTCATCCATGCCATCTGCTATCCCTTCCTCTCCCTTCAAAGAAATGTAATAGATTGGTCAGGCAAGATTTCCCTTCAGTAAATCTATGTTGGCTTTGGCTCATTAATTCATGCTTTTGAATATGCTGTGTAATTTTATTCTTTATAATAGTCGCTACCATTTTGCCCAGCACCAATGTCGGGCTCACAGGTCTATAATTTCCCAGATCACCTCTAGAGCCTTTTTAAAAAATCGGCATTAACATTATCGGGCACTCTCTTTTAAACCCTATCTTTAAATTACCAAGCACAGAACAAAATGTCACTTACCCAAAGAACTGTCCTCTTCTCTCAGAATATTCGGGGTGTGGTCACATCATGGAGCAACATAGAGGCATTATGATATTGTATGTTTTATTCTCCTTTCCTAAAAATACCTAATATTTTGTTTGTTTTCTTGGCCACTGCTGCACACTGAGCAGAGGATTTCAATGTATCATCAATGATGACACCTAGCCAGTACTGTCTGTTGGTTTTTAGCAGCACTAATGGTGTACTGGGAAATTCTATATATGGTGCCTAAAGTTAGGTGCTAATTAGGTGCCCAACCTTCAGCACGGGGTCGTGTTCTTAACAGATGCAAGGCACCAAATTGGGACTGAAATGGCAGATCAGCACGGAAATACCCTTATGCACCCAGTTATAGAATAGCACCTAAGTGTCTTCGCACATACAGTGATACCTCGGTTTTCGTCAATAATTCGTCCAAAAACAATCGGCGAAAACCGAGGCAATTATTTCACCGAGCAGGAGAACGCGTGGGTCGCCCTTTGTTTTTGCAAAATTAGCAGCGAGGTCACGTGGGCACGCCGACAAAATCCGAGACACATTTTTCACGGAAAAAATCAACGAAAACCGAGGTATTACTGTACTTGCAAATGGGGGTGTGGCCATGGGAGGAGCATGGGCAGGTCAGGGGTGTTCTGAAGGGATGTGTATCCAACTTGCGTGCCAGGATTTATACCAGGTTTCAGCTGGTGTAGTTCTTACGTCCAAAGTTGGACCCAATTCTATTCTATAAAGAGTACCCCTTACAGGCTGCATCGGAGTTAGCACTATCCACATAGAACTAGGGCAGTGCATGGGTGGAGTTGTGCCCCAGAGGTCCAGAAAATGGTCGGAATACCCCGCCCCCTGGATAGTGGCGCTTAATATCCACGAATTATTTAACTATGGCCAGCATTTGCAACAGATGCCATCTGGGGTTTTTAAATATCAGGCTGCCAGTGGGGTTTTTTCCCCCATTGTATTGCAATTTTCTTCTTCATGCAGTACTCTTGGAAAATGTAATTCTACAAAAAGTATAACAAGTTACGTGTTTTTAGCGCATGCTAAAAAAAGTTAGTGCACGCTAACTGTGTAGATGCCCATAGGAATATTATGGGTGTCTACATGGTTAGCGCGTGCTAATGAGCCTTTAGCGCAGCTTAGTAAACAGGGTCCTAGGTTTGTTCTCGTCATCCACCTCGCCTGCAGGCCTACCTTCCAGCCAGTTCCCCACAGATCACCTGACTGGTGGTAGTGGGCACAGGGAGTCATAGACAGAGGAAGAGTGACCCTAGTAGACTATTTAAATTGAAGCCTAGTTAATTAAAAGTAATTTTATAAATGTTTTAGCAATACAAAAAGTATATGCACTTTCAGCAACTCATTGTAATCAGCAGAGCCCTGTGGACAGTGCTCCACAGGCATGTGGGATGTTTTAACATAAAAAGCACTCTATTTTCTTGTGAGTACTGTAAAGAGATGAACACCTCATGCCATCCATTAAGCTCTTCATGTAAGAGAGGCTTACAAAGCAGTTCCTAGTCAAAACAATTGGAATTTGTTCTTGCTTCCTGTTTTCTTTAATTAAGAAAAAAATGCATGCTTGCATTTAAAAGAGAAGGCTCCCTTGCTAGCTGAATAACTCTGATGAGCAATGAAATGAAGCCAGGGAGGAATAAGCAGTGGACATGTGTATTCTAAACCCAGATGCCATCCTCTCACCCTACATATGAGGAACATGTTAACAAGTTGAAAGCCATAAGGATCTTAGGCAGGGCCGCCGAGAGGGGGGGGGGGCAGGGGGGACAAATTTCCCCGGGCCCGGGCCTCCAAGTGGGGCCCGGCGCCGGGGTCAAGCCACCGGCGCTGCAGTTCCTGGTCTCACCTGCCTGTCTCCTCAGCTCTGGGCCCCCTGCAGTCGAAGCGGCAGTTTTGGAGGGCTCACCACAAGTGTAACAGAGAGTAGGTTATAGTCCTGGGTCCCCATCTCCATAGTGCACTGCATCAACCACTAGACTGCTCCCTGGATCTGCTTGCTGCTCTAGTAGTATTGGCCATAACATCTGAAGCTGTCATAGAGGCTGGTATGTACTGTTTCTTTCACATCTTTGGAGGCGGTCAGTGATCACTGGGGGAGTAAGGGGGAGGTCATGCCTTAATCTTTCCAGTGATCATTTGGTCATTTAGGGCACCTTTTTGTGACTTGTGATTGAAACAAGTCTAGACCAAACTATCAAACTTTTAGCCCTGTACGTTTTTGCTTTGTTCCATTATGGTAGAAAAACGTCCAAGTTTTGGGAATGCCCAAATTCCACCCCCAACGTGCCCCCAACACACCTTCTTGTGATTTGGGTTCACTTCATGCAAACTGCATAGAAAGCGGTCTTAAAAATGGGTTTCGAAAATAGCGATTTGTATATTTTTGCAAAAAAAACTTCCATCTGCCACTTTGTGCTGCTTTTTGAACATTTTTCTGTTTTGAAAATGAGACCCTAAATTTTGTGAAAATATTATAACATTATTTCACAGTTTTTGTATTAGATCTGTCACCTGGGATTTTTTTTTCATGCCTTCTCATATCTGTTTTAATTAAAACTTTTTTATGAAAGAAAGCTAAATGAAAAGATTTGTCATGGCATTATTATATCTTCTAAATTACTATGGTTCGGAGACATTAGACTCAATGTTAATATAGTCTTATTTTAATATCTATTCCTATCTATGTATGACTGAGGATGTGATGCCAGACAGTGTTAATATTTATTTTTCTCATTCGTCTGCAAACTAAAATACTGGTATAAATCCATCACTAAGTAGCTTGATTTACAGTATTGGATGTAATGACGTACATTTAATCAACCTCCTAAAACAAGTGCTGTTATAAGTTTGTAGATTTGATAAGTTGATTGGCATTTTGACAGCTGTGCTTCAGGATCTAATTATTTATACGATCAGAGCAAAACATTTATTTTGTGACATGAATCTTTTCAATAGATAGTTGCTGTATCTGTAGTGAGGGCAGTTTTGGGGAGGATTTCCCTGAGTGGATTGCCTTGGCTGCAGACTGTGGAGTCAGTACACCAAACCCTTGACTCTAATTTCTCCAGTTTTCTGCTCTCCAACCCAGACTCTGACTCCTACTGTATATAGAAAATCTAAGGGGGTCTTTTACTAAGGCACGCTGACGTTGTTTAGCGCACGCTAAAAATAGATGTGTGCCAAATGCTAGAGATGCCTATGTATTCCTATGGGCGTCTCTAGCATTTAGCGTGCGCCAAAAATGCCAACGTGCCTTTGTAAAAGACCCCCCAAGAGAAGAAGGAAAAAAGAATAGGAAATAACCAATGCGATGAACCAGTGTAAAAGTTCAAATCTTTTATTCTTGTATATACATCAGCACTTGCTTGTAAGCAGCATATTAAATGGAGACATCAGAATGGACCTAGGAATGGACTCAACACCGTCCATATTTCGGCATGTGTCTTCATCAGGAGTCCAAAGCTAGAATCAAATACTAGAATATGCTGGAAGGAAACAAGCAGCACTAGAGTCTAGTATTTAGAATCTGCAGTGTGCATTCAGTTGCAATCACAATGATACACATGAGTAATATACAACAATGATACACAACAATCACAGCGATCCCCTTCATATAAACAAATTCTCCATCTTACACGCTTCAGGACTCACTACAGCACAGAAACGGTACTGATCACATTACTTGTGAAATTCGAAAAAGAAATATCAGTTGGGAAAAAACATCCTCCTACTACAGTTCAACGTGTCCATCCGTTCGACATGGTTGATCACCATGTCTTACAAAGAATACTTGATAAAATCGGTATTGGAGGAAAGGTGCTCAAGTGGTTCAATGGATTTCTGATTACCAGGGCCTACCAAGTAAATATAAACTCCACAATCTCTTCTCTATGGACAGCAGACTGTGGGGTCCCAAGGGCTCACCACTCTCACCAATACTATTCAATCTAATGATGACACCCCTTGCCTCATCATTGTCCAGACAAGGCTACAACCCCTTCATATATTCTGATGATGTGATAATATTCATCCCTTTCAAGAAGAATCTATCAGAAATTACTACCAAGATCTCGGATAGTATAAACACCATGGAAACTTGGGCCTCAGCGCTCAAACTAAAATTAAACAGGGAAAAAACACTTCAGAAACATCAACGCCATGGGAACACCCATACCACAATATTAGACAAACTAAAATTTCTAGGAGTTACCTTCGACTGCAATCTATCCTTTGATGTCCAGGCTACAAATATCACTAAGAAAATGTTCCACACTATGTGGAAAATCAAACGTATAAGAAATTACCTCCCCAGAGACGTACTCCGCACACTTGTCCAAAACATGATCCTCTCCCATGTAGACTACTGCAATGGAATCTACACAGGATGCAAGGAACAAACATTAAAGAGACTACAAACAGCACAAAACACAGCAGCTAGACTTATATTTGGTAAAAACTGATTCGAAAGAGCAAGTCCTCTACCCCAAAAGTTACATTGGCTAACTATCAAAGCATTCATATCCTTCAAGATATGCACCCTGGTCCATAGAATAATCTTTGGTCTCGCTCCAGAATACATGGCTGGCTTGATAGATCTTTCAATACGCATCACAAACTAGAACGCAAGATCATATCTAACTCTTCACTATTCCACTACCTACACTTACAACCAGTTTCACGTATTTCTGCACCAAAACCTGGAACTCTCAAACAAAAAACTTAAAAGGCATGAACAACTACCTAACATTCTGAAAACAAGTGAAAGCTCATCTCTTCAGGAAATTCCTTTCCAACGAAATCACATAGCCAAGGAGATCCCAGCCACCACACCACAGCACACAATCACAGACATAACTGAACCAGGCTTGCATTGTCTACCTAAGTTAATTGTAAGCCACATTGAACTTACCACTAGGTTAGAAAATGCAGGGTACAAATTCAAAAATAAATAAAGTAGATATAGGCAAAACTTATATTCAGGCTTTCAAAACTCATGCAAGTTTTAAGGAGCAAGTGCCAGGGAATGGGACGTTTAGGTAGGGAGAGGAAATCAGCGTGCATGAATTTGATTTTCAGTGGTGCATAAATTGATCTCCTCCTTGATAAAGCAGGTGTGGAATGGGGGCACTTTCCCCTGGATTCTATAATGGTCATCCAAATTTGCACGCCAAAATTTGGGCACGATCCTGAGATGCATACCAACTTAATTGGTTAACGAGCCAAATATTGACAATAATTGGGCATTTACAAACACGCATCTGGCTGTACGCTATGCTATAACACTGAGCGCCCCAATCCCATAGCACATAAACCAAAAGGGGGCATGGTCATAGGTGGGTCGGGGCATTCCAAAAATTTGCACACAGACTTATAAACTACTGGAGTTGTATGCCCAAATTCAGTGCCAGGAATTACACCTGCTTTCAGCAGGCATAAGTCCTGGTCCTCAAATTTGGGCACAAGTATCGATGCTCAGTTCTATTCTATAAAGGACTCTCAGCCTGAAGCGACCTTTATAGAATAGTGCCATGCACCAATTTTTGATTTGGATTTTTGATCCAGTCCACAAAAGGAGAGGCTATAGAGGTCCTTTCATCCTTTCTCAGTGACTTTGACGCCTGGCTTGCCTTCTTCCATGATCCTTCCTCCCCCTCTCTCATCCTTGGTGACTTTAATATTCCTGCTAATGATCCTTCCAACTCTTATATTTCCAAGTTACTCGCTTTAACGTCCTCCTTTAATCTCCAACTATGCTCCACCTCCCCCACTCATCAAAATGGTCACTGTCTTGATCTCATCTTCTCCTCCAACTGTTCACCCTCTAGTTTCCTTGCCTCTGATCTTCCCTCCTCTGATCACCATCTTATAACTTTCACATTTAAATCTCCTCCCTCCCAGTCCCGTCCTATCTTATCTAATTTATCTAGAAATCTTCACGATATTGACCCTTCATCTCTATCCTCCCATGTTTCAAACCTCCTCTCTACTGTGGCACCATCCATGTCTGTCAACGAGGCTGTTTCTTCTTACAACAATGCTCTATCCTCTGCCTTAGACACTCTTGCACCTTTGATGACCTGTAAGGCGTACAAAACCCCAACCTTGGCTGACTTCTAATATCCGCTACCTACGCTCCTGTACCCGCTCCGCCGAACGCCTCTGGCGGAAATCTCGGGCCCTTGCTGATTTCTTACACTTTAAGTTCATGCTGACCTCCTTCCAATCTGCTCTTTTACGTGCCAAACAGGATTATTATATTCAACTGACCAACTCTCTTGGCTCTAATCCTCAACTTCTCTTCACCACATTGAACTCTCTCCTCAAGGTGCCCCCTCCCACAACTCCCCCTTCATTATCTCCTCAGACCCTTGCTGAATTCTTTCACAACAAGGTTCAAAAGATAAACCTTGCTTTCTCTACCTCATCACCTCTCCCTCCACTAGTCTGTTCCCCTCTCTCTCCTTCCCCTCATTCCCTTTCCTCCTTTCCTGAAGTTACTATTGAGGAAACTACACTTCTCCTCTCTTCCTCAAAATGTACCACCTGTTCCTCTGATCCCATTCCCACCCACCTTCTTAATGCCATCTCTCCTGCTCTTATTCCTTTTATCTGTCACATTCTCAACCTCTCACTTTCCACTGCGACTGTCCCTGCTGCCTTTAAACATGCTGTGGTCACACCTCTCCTTAAGAAGCCTTCACTCGACCCTACTTGTCCCTCTAAATACCGACCCATCTCCCTCCTTCCTTTTCTCTCCAAATTACTTGAGCGTGCTGTTCACCGCCGCTGCCTTGATTTTCTCTCCTCACATGCTATTCTTGACCCACTACAATCTGGTTTTCGCCCTCTCCACTCAACCGAAACTGCGCTTACTAAAGTCTCCAATGACTTATTACTGGCTAAATCCAAAGGTCAATATTCCATCCTCATTCTTCTTGATCTTTCCACTGCTTTTGACACTGTCGATCACAGCATACTTCTCGATACCCTGTCCTCACTTGGATTCCAGGGCTCTGTCCTTTCCTGGTTCTCTTCCTACCTCTTCCTCCGCACCTTTAGTGTTCACTCTGGTGGATCCTCTTCTACTTCTATCCCTCTGCCTGTCGGCGTACCTCAGGGTTCTGTTCTTGGTCCCCTCCTCTTTTCTATCTACACTTCTTCCCTTGGTTCATTAATCTCATCCCATGGCTTTTCCTACCATCTCTATGCTGATGACTCCCAAATCTACCTTTCTACCCCTGATATCTCACCTTGCATCCAAACCAAAGTTTCAGCGTGCTTGTCTGACATTGCTGTCTGGATGTCTCAACGCCACCTGAAATTAAATATGACCAAAACGGAGCTTCTCATTTTCCCCCCCAAACCCACCTCCCCACTTCCCCCGTTTTCTATTTCTGTTGATGGCTCTCTCATTCTCCCTGTCTCCTCAGCTCGAAAACCTTGGGGTCATCTTTGACTCTTCTCTCTCCTTCTCTGCTCATATCCAGCAGATTGCCAAGACCTGTCGTTTCTTTCTTAACAACATCCGTAAAATCCGCCCCTTTCTTTCCGAGCACTCTACCAAAACCCTCATCAGCACCCTTGTCACCTCTCGTTTAGACTACTGCAATCTGCTTCTTGCTGGCCTCCCACTTAGTCACCTCTCCCCTCTCCAGTCGGTTCAAAACTCTGCTGCCCGTCTCATCTTCCACCAGGGTCGCTTTACTCATACTACCCCTCTCCTCAAGACCCTTCACTGGCTCCCTATCCGTTTTCGCATCCTGTTCAAACTTCTTCTGCTAATCTATAAATGTACTCACTCTGCTGCTCCCCAGTATCTCTCCACACTCGTCCTTCCCTACACCTCTTCCCGTGCACTCCGCTCCATGGATAAATCCTTCTTATCTATTCCCTTCTCCACTACTGCCAACTCCAGACTTCGCGCCTTCTGTCTCGCTGCACCCTACGCCTGGAATAAACTTCCTGAGGCCCTACGTCTTGCCCCATCCTTGGCTACCTTTAAATCTAGACTGAAAGCCCACCTCTTTAACATTGCTTTTGACTCGTAACCACTTGTAACCACTCGCCTCCACCTACCCTCCTCTCTTCCTTCCCGTTCACATTAATTGATTTGATTTGCTTACTTTATTTATTTTTTGTCTATTAGATTGTAAGCTCTTTGAGCAGGGACTGTCTTTCTTCTATGTTTGTGCAGCGCTGCGTACGCCTTGTAGCGCTATAGAAATGCTAAATAGTAGTAGTAGTAGTAGTAGTAGGTCCATAGATCACAGCAATCAAAGAACAGAACGGATCTTGATCAATGTTCAGAAGTTTATTAAAAATAACCCATCGTGACCGCGTTTCGCCTCCCAAGTGGCTACATCAGGGGATTTACTTTATACTGAAAGACACACACAAAATAAAAAATAACTATTACAAAGCTTAAAAAGTTGTCTCTCATTTATATCACAAAGGCTGGTGTAAATGCTGGAGCCCAACTCATGGCAGTTAGATGCAGAAATGCAGGTATTCAATACATATGCCTACATTTTGGAAATACCGCTGACCTGTCCATGCCCCTCCCACGGCCACGCGCTATAGAGTTGTGCGTTACAAAATTTAGGCGGTCACATTATAGAATAGGGCATAGGTCAAATCTGTGAGTAACTGCTAATTACTGCCAATTAAGTGTGTGTTAACACCAATAATTGATTAACTCATAACGCCAATTAGTGTATACACGGATCTGCAATCTGCACTCAAAATTGCATATCCAACTTTGGGCAACTTATACAGAATCCTGCAGTTAGCTCTTTTTTTTTTCTTTGAATATTAGGCCCTTAGTATTTTACTTTTGTAATACTTATTTAATGCCAGTCCCTTGAATAGAGGCCACTGAGGGACTCTTTTTTTCCACGCTGACTATAGCAGACCTTAAGACTCGCTGCAGAGTTTCTATTATTTAAACTCTAGTAACTGTGCTGAAGCTGCATGCTTTAGATGGCTTTAGACTTGACCCCATCATGTAGAAGTGGGCTGCATTTCCCAAAATACTCGAACAGTCTGGCAGCTTGCCACATATCACTACGATCTGAGCACCAGCTTCCTTTTTTTTTTTTTTTATATTGAATCTGTTATGCCTCTGTATATACTAATTTGTTCTTTACTTCTCATGTGAGAAAAAAATTACCATTATGACTATATCCAAATTGAAAGCTGTAAAAGTATAATCTACACTGAGAAAGAAAAGAAAAATGTCTATTCCCTCATAATCTAAAGATTTATTTGTTTTACTTTAGTTGATTAAGTAATAACACGACCTGCAGTTTATCACTTTTGATTTTCATGTTGCTGAAGGTGTCTGTTTACAAATGGAAGGTAGTTGTGCATCATTTGAACTGAATAAACGAATAGATTGCCTTCCTTTTTCATCTACAAACTACATGATCTGCAGATTAGAATGCATTGAACTGTACAAGTTTTTTTTCACGATACTTAGCTGCGATACTGAAACAGAATTAAATTATGTCTATTGTACAACTTATCATTTCAGACCAGGAGATCTTAACCAAGGTGTGTGTCATCAAGATCTGGGAGGTATGTCACCAAAAATGTGGCATACACAACAGTTCCATGTCTTCCGTAACAGCGACGTGTGCCGTGCTAACTGAAAAGAGTGTGGAGCAGGAAACCGGCTCATTACAGCCTCTTTTGTGTCATTTTTCACCACCAGGGCCGCCGAGAGACACAGCCGGGCCCGGGGCAGAACTGGACCGCTGCACGCCGCCCCCACTCGCACCGCCACTCCCTCCCGCCTGCCCCTTACCTTTTTGTCTCTCCTTCTGGGAGGGGGGGGGGGCGCCGGCAAGTCTCTTCCTGCCTGCCTGCTCCCACGGTCTGTCCTCTCCTGCTCCTGTCCGTGCCGGGAGTCGGGACCCAGATGATTGCATAAATTCGATATCACACTAATTCAATCATCTGGGTCCTGGGCGGCACACAATATGGATGTCCAAATGCTGGTTTTCCAATGTCCAATACACACATAGACCTTCTAAAATAAGGTCCATACTCACCTATGTACCAAAATAGGCACCCAGAACCATCTTTGGTAGCGCTCAGATCCTCATGAACAAATTTACATCTGTTCTGAAGAAGGTGGAAATATACGCATTTATCTATCTATCTATTTATGTATAGTTATCATTTCTTAATTATGTATACGTGTATATATGTGTTTTGTAGACTCCTGATGCAGGCCTAACGGCCGAAACACAACGTTTGTGTCGAGTCTTTTTTCATCAATAAACAACTGTTTTTAAGAATTCATTTGCCACTCTGGTTTTCCGTGGTCAAACATCCCACTTTTCTTTTATACCTGTATTTTCTCGTGGGGCGTTCGAGTTCTCCGCCTGCGGCGGATTATCTGGACATAAAATATGATTACACATTACAACTCTGCCCCAACTCTGCCTACTTTGTACCCACTTATTCAGCTGCATAGCGTACTTCTTAACTCCGTGGTGACAGTGTTTATCTAAGTTTATACCTGTTGTTGAGGAGTTTGGTTCCAGTGGTTGAGATCTAATCAAAATCGGGGCAATTCTATAACTGGGCACTAGAAGTTAGGCGTCTAGATGCAGCTCACCGAGTGTTAGTTCTAGAATAGTATCCGGGATTCCATTATAGAATACTGGTGTAAATCAGCATCTGTATACCTACATTTATGCATACCCACTTATGTCAATAGCAGGTATAAATGCGGCACTTGCACTATTCTGTAAGTTATGTGCATAAATGGGAGCTCTAACTAGGCCCTACCCATGCTCTCTCCACACGTACAGCCCCTTGCATTTATGTACTAAGCAAATCACACTCCTCAGTTACACAATACCGCTTAGCAGTTATGAACACAAGGGTACATTCACACGTGTAAGTGCTAGGGTCCTATAATTTTAGGACTAAATTTTTATTTTTTATTAGTTACATTTGTACCCCACATTTTCCCACCTATTTGCAGGCTCAATGTGGCTTACATGGTACTGTGAAGGCGATCGCCAACTCCGGTAGAGAACAAATACAAAGTGATGTTATAGTCAGGTAGGTCTTTAGTAATTTCCGGACGTTAAGGTGGTCATACGTTGTTTTCACAGCTTTTGGTAATGCATTCCATAATTGTGTGCTTATGTAGGAGAAGCTGGATGCATAAGTTGAGTTGTATTTGAGTCCTTTACAGCTTGGGTAATGGAGATTTAGGTGTGTTCGTGTTGATCTGACTGTGTTTCTGGTTGGTAGGTCTATGAGGTCGGTCATATATCCCGGTGCTTCGCCATAGATAATTTTATGGACCAGGGTGCAGATTTTGAAAGCAATACGTTCTTTGATTGGGAGCCAGTGCAATTTTTCTCGGAGGGGTTTGGTGCTTTTGAATCGCGTTTTTCCAAATATAAGTCTGGCTGCTGTGTTTTGAGCGGTCTGAAGTTTTTTTATGAGTTGTTCTTTGCATCCTGCATAAATTCCATTGCAGTAGTCAGCGTGGCTTAGTACCATAGATTGTATCAGGTTGCGAAATGTTTCCCTCGGGAAGAATGGCTTCACGCGTTTGAGTTTCCACATTGAGTGGAATATCTTCTTGGTTGTAGAGTTCAGCAAATGGGTGACAAAAAAAATGCGCCCTGGGCACTATTTTGTAAACAGTGTTCCAAATTGCGTTCCGTTTATAGAATAGTGTGTAGCACCGGGGTCTGTGCCCAATTTTTAGACACAAGGTCCAACTGAACTCTGGTGTAAATTCCCATGCCTAAATTAGGCACAGATCCCCTGAATTCTATAGTGAACACCCCGACCCCTTGCCCCTCCTGTGGCCACGCCCTCTTTTCAGTTGCACTGTAAAGGAGATGATGATTTTTTTGTAAAATTTCATAAAGATTTTTAAAAAAATTGCTTTTCCAACTTTTTCATTGTCCTTTAGGGGGGGGCCCTTTTATTAAACCACTAGTAAAAAAGGCCCGTTTCTGGAATGAATGAAACGGGCGCTAGCAAGGTTTTCCTGGGAGTGTGTATGTTTGAGAGAGAGAGATCCAGAGTGAATGTGTGGGTGTGTGACAGTGTGTGTGTGAGAATGAGAGTGTGTGACAGGGCCCCCTCCCCTGTTCCTAATGCCCCTCACCCCGTTCCCTCCCCTCCTTTTCCTCCTCCTTCCCACACTTTGGGTTCCTTAAGGCTTTTAAAAGTCTATGTACCCCCGTGGCCCTAACGCCCAGTACCCGGATACCCCACCGCTTTCCTCCTCACCCCTCCCCCAAGATGTAATACTTTCACGTCCTTCATTTTTTAAAAAAAAGTGTCCTATCTACCCTGTGTACAAATGCCCGGCATTCAGATTGTGTTCGTCTTGTAAATTTTCATTTCTTTCATTCATTCAGAACTTGCCCCCCCCCCCCCCCCCTTGAACCCTTTTGGTTCCTTCAGCTGTCCTATGTACCCTGTGTGCTAATGGCCAGCATTGAGATTGTTTTCCTGTCATGTCTTTCAGTCGTTCACAACTCTCCCCCCCTTCTCCAGTTTAACACTTTCGTTTCGTTCAGTCTTTTAAAACTCTATCTACCCTGTGTCCTAACGGCCAGCATTCAGATTGTTTTCCTTTCCCAAATGTTCATGTATTTCAGTCGTTCAGAACTCCCCCCCTCCCCCCATTTAACACTTTCAGTTCCTTCAGTCTTTTAAAACTCTCCTAACAACCCTGTGTCCTAATGGCCAGCATTCAGATTGTTTTCCTTTCCCAAATGTTCATGTCTTTCAGTCGTTCAGAACTCCTCCCCCTCCTCCCATTTAACACTTTCAGTTCCTTCAGTCTTTTAAAACTCTCCTATCAACCCTGTGTCCTAATGGCCAGCACTCAGATTGTTTTGCTTTGCCAAATTGTCTGTCACTGATGTTACTGAGGTCAGTGCGTGCCTACCTAGCAGACCACTTCCGGCAGGCACGGTCCCAGGCACATCCTGTTGGAGGTGAGAATTATTATATAGGATGGTAAAATTTGCAATTATCCCAGCTTAAAGTAGGTTTTTCACCGCTTGGTAGCTATCGAGTTTTTCGATAGTTAAATGAACATTGAGTACTTTTATATTTGGTGCTTCAAATAAATACGTTCGTTTATAGTAAGTAGCCCTTATCACCCAATAACCATCTCAGATTTTAAGATTGATAATGTTATTTATTTATCACATTTGTATCCCACCTTTTCCCACTGATTGCAGGCTCAAAGTGGCTTACAATAATAATACTGTAGTAAGTTACAATACAAGATATACAATTTTTCAAATTGAGCAGAATAGAAATAACAGTTGAACAGCAATGGGTATTGAAGTAGGATATAATTAACAATTGATCACTGTAGTAAATAAGAAAATAGCAAGGTGGTGTTAGAGTCCATTGGAGTTATATTCATTGGATTCAACAACGAAAAGGATCTACATTGGTTACCTATCAATGAAAGAATTTCATTTAAGCTCCGTGTTCTTGTTCATCAGATTCTTTATGGTGTCTTACTATCTTATATGATAGATCTCATTAAGTTATCACCATGAAATGCCACACCTCATCATCTAGAGAATACCTTATATTACATTTCCCAAGTTGTAAAAACTTAACCTACAAAACTATCCATATTGCTAATTTTTCTTATCAAAGTACTAAACTTTGGAATTCATTACCCAAGTATATCAGACACTCAGTCGTTTATATGTCGTTTAGAAGTTTACTTAAAGCCCAATTCTTTAGATCTCTGTTCAGCTAATATGAAAATAATTTTTTAATAGTTGTATTAATATTAATTGTCTTGGAATGCTTCTTAATTTGTTATGGAAGCCGCATTGAACCTGAGCTTTCTTGGGAAAATGCTGGGTAGAAATGTCATAATAAAATAAAAATAAAATGTAGGCATTGAAAGTTCTGGAACAAGGGGCAGTGTGTCTTGGAAGGTGGATATGCCAGAGCTTTTTTGATTAGACTTATTGTAATTAAATCCTTCACAGAGGCACACAACTGGGAAAACCATGGGTGTCAAATGCAGTGTATACTTTGTTGAGGGAAGAAGAAAAGGAGTAATGTTATACCATTTCCAGTGCATTTTTCTAGCAAAAAAGGTGCCGGTACTCAAATGCCAGGCCACCCTTCAAGGGTGGGGTGATCACTGAGGGACCCAACCCACAATAGCCAGGCCCCCTGCAAACAATCACAGAATCTATGACAAGGCAGAATTGATGTGTAGAGCCTGAGCTCTTTCATTAAAACTTGGGGACCATGTGTCCATTTTAGCAGACAATGGAAAAGGTGCCGGTACTCAGTACCCCCAAGTACCCCCTCAAAAAAAGCCTATTTCTATCTTGGGTTAAATGAGACTAACGTATGACAAGAAAATAATGAAGAGCTACTCCTTTGACTAAACCACTGGTCATGAACGAGCAAACGAAAACCTAATTTTTAAAATGTAGTGCTACTTTCAAATGAGCAAAATGTAGTACCGCTTTTAAATGAGCACTCTAGTAATACAAGAATAAAGACACTGATAGATTTTTTTTTCACAAACTAAGAGCAGTATTTTTCTCCAGGGTGGTTCAGACGCATCATTAATTCTCAAAGTATGTTGGACAAAAGTTTTATAGTTATCCTGCGGGACTTTGAGTTGATTGTGATAGGAATTATGTGTGGATAGAGGATACTGAAGCAACGGTTACTGGAAAATTCAAGAACAAAATGACATTGATAAAAATAGATTGACAGGCAGGAAGATAACAGTAAAAATGAAAAGTGTGAGACTGTATATTAAATATTACCTCAACAGAAAACAAAACATCAAACGTGGTAGCAGCTCTTAAAGACAATGGCATCCTTGAACAGAGAGGGAATGGCTGGAAGGGAGATAGATGTGCCTTTTTATTAATAATGGATGATGAAGGTCGTTGAAAAATCATAAGTTTGCATAGTTCTGCGTATGTGACTGTGTACAGCAGATTGTGTTTTGTTTTAATATAATAATTATTTGCACTTATAGGCAAGGATATAATGTAGTAGAGATTTGTGAGCATAGTTCCCAGGCTGTAGTGTTATGATTACTAGTCGCAAAACTTATTGCTACGATTATTTGGGGGGGGGGATTTATCAAGCTGTGTTAGGGATTTAAATCATGTTATTTGCTCCTTAACGTGACTTAAAGAGCCTTAACGCAGCTTGATCTGTTTTACTGTGACTATAGTTATATTGCTGTGGCTTACATGGTATTGAGATGCAAAACATGTACAGCACCTCATCATTAGATATAAACCCCAATTTATTGTTCATAATTTTTATTAATTTTATATACTTATTACAGAGATTATCAATTCAAAAGTGTAATACAGCCATTAAATAATAATACAGGAAAATTATAATTGAAAAACGTCCTAATAAAGACAAAATTTGGCTTCCTTAGACCTCAATAATAGGGGGGTAGGAATTAGTGAAGATAACACAATCATAATATATAAATAAAAATTAATATGGTTCCGTCAGTCCCATATATATCTCAACTCTATCGTTGTTTATTGTCTAGGAAGGTCTGAAGCTGATCAGGCATATAATATATATATTTAACTTGATTTAACCTGATGACACATTTACAGGGATAAGCCAGGAGGAAAGAATCTCCCAATTCCAAAACTTTTGACCTCATAGAGAGAAACTTTTTACGTTTTTCTTGTGTAAACTTAGTCACATCCGGATAAAGCCAGATCTTCTGGCCAGCAAATACACGGTTAGTTGATTTAAAGTAAAGACGCATTACTGCATTTAAATCCTGTTGAAATACAAAAGAAATTATCAACGTCCCCCTTTCAGATGGTTCTTCAATTGTTTGCTCCAAAATGGCTGTGACATTTTGTAGATCTATTGAATTCTCTGTCCCAACTTTTTTCATCGTGCTTGATATGTAATAAATCTTGTTCAAAGGAGGAAATACTTCTTGGGGAAAATTTAAGTTTTCTTTTAAGTATCTCTGGAACGTATCTTTTGGGGGTACTCCCAATATTCTAGGAAAATTCAATATTCGGAGATTTAATCTCCTATTAAAGTTCTCTACTTGTTCCAATTTTCTTCTAATTTCCATATTATCTTTTATCACAGCCATTTTAAAATCATCAGTTTGCTTTGTCTCTCTCTGTAAGGCATCAATCTTAGAAGAAAAGTCTTGTTTTGCCATATCTAAGGAGTTTTTCACTTCCTGCACATTCAAACTCAGAGTCTTTACCTCGTCCGAAGATTGTCTCAGGGTTTTTTCTATTTCCAGTAACTTCAGCCAGATCTTACCCAGGCTCACCTCTGTCTCTCCTGCAGCTGCGGATATCCTTACAGAGTTGGACTCCCCTCTGAGCTCTTCGGAATCACCCTTTCCGGGTTCCGAGAGAAACCCCGTCCCGCTCAAGGCAGTTGCAGGGCAAGGAGGTGTCGTAGAGAAAGGCGGGGAGAGAGATATTTCTGTTTCCTGCGGGGGGATCGCTTCATCGGTCCCTCCCGCTAAGGACTCCGCTCCGCTTCTTCGGGACAATGCGGGGAAGAAGCGCTCCAAACCTCCACTTGCCGGTGTGGACGTCGCGGGGTGAAGGGGAACCCCCCGGATCGTCCCCTTACGTTTAGTATGCGGCATACAAGTATCTCAAAAGCAGGTATTTAAATCAAATTTCAGCAGTTAGTAGGCAGGAGCTCGCTTCTAACACCACCGCTCACGGCGCCATCTTGACACACCCCCCATAAACCCCAATTTAACTTGGCCTTTATAAAAATGGGGTTATTTTTTTACCACCTAGGAGCATTGGACCTTAAAGCTGTGGCCTCTGATGTTCTCAGGCCTCTGCTTAATGGACCGGTCATGTGGCTAACCCTCCCTGCTCCTTCCCACCACTGATCCTCATTGCAACCCTGCCAAAATCCCTCCCATCACCCCTGGAGGCCTGTGACCCATACTTGGTAGTCCAGTGGGGTCACTGGTACGAGCAAGCCCCACTCGCTTCTGCCTGGCCAGTGCCATCTTCCAAAATGGTAGGCCTAGTAGTAATCTCCTGCTACTACTGCGGTAGTATAGGTCTTTGTCAGCAGGGGATCGGTGCTTTGCAAGCAACATTAATGTGTCTTTGGGGGCTGGTTGTGTGAGGGTATCTTTGTTGGTTTCTATCTCTCTGGGAAGGGAGAAGGGGGAGTCAATTCTTTATTCCGTGTTTGCCCGTTTATGGCGCCTGAGAGTACTGGTCCACATATTAGTGCTTTGAGCTGGCATTGTTTTTCCATTATTTTACCGTAAGCTGCATTATGCAATTTACATAATAATGCTGTATTTTGCATGTTTGCATTTTATTATTAGGTAACTTTCAGCAACCTAAACTAACATGCATTGCATGTTGGCCAAACTTGGTCAGCCAAAATTGGGCGCGGAACCCAGATTGGTGCCCAAAATAATTGGTTAATGGGCTCCAATGATTTAGTTATTGGAGCTAACAAGCACCTAATTGGCACTCTTTATGATCTGGGTGCCAATCTGGCTTCACACTATTCTGTAACGGGTGCCTAAATTGTTCAATTGAAAAGGGGCGTGGACATGAAAGGGGCTTGGGTGGGTCAGACGCAACAGCTGAGACCTAGATGAAGATGTTTCCAAAGACTCTGAGGGGTTGATATTCAAAAGGCTTTAAGCGGGCAGGAGAAGCTCCTGTCCAGTGAAACCCCGCTGAGCTGGCTAGCTGCCAGTATTCAGAGGCAATTAACCAGGAAGGGCCACTGAATAGCTCTGCCAACCAGACATTCCCTAACCAGCTAGGTTAGCGGTAGTTCTGGGGCAGAGCTTGATTAGAACCAGCACTTAGCTGGTTAGCAGCAATATTCTTCAGTCCGCTAACATGTTCAGTAAGTGCATAAAGTTTGGACAGAAAAAAACTGCCCTAACTTTATGCGCCAACTTAACTGGCACCAGTCTCAGTATCAGCCGGTGCTCAGCTAACTTCTGAATTGGCGCATATACTTGGATATTCAGTACCGACAGCTGCATTGAATACCTGGGGTTAGGTCAGCTCATGGCTGGAGTCATCAGACAGTGATGATTCTCTTAAAATATGGGCCAAATGATCATCCAGATAACTAAAAATGCTATTTCACTGTGCAGGTCTACATTTTGAATGCTTTTTTGTATGAGAGCCTCTTAGGTAAAATAAGCAATAAGTATAAGCTGATAATTTTAGAAACATAAAAAGGTAAATGAATTTTCTTTATAGACCCTCCTAATTAATATTCAGCCAGCAGCAGTCAGTATTTTTGTATGCACGGACTGTTGCAGGCTAAATTATACCTGGCTAGGCCATGTCCAGGCACTGCCATTGAATATCTGGGTCTTACCTGATATGTGTTGGCTGTGGTAACCTATGCAGGTCCTGGAGAGTATTCAGCCAGGACCCACAAAAAAGGAGACCACATCCCTCTCCCAGCCCCCTGAAACAAGGTGTGTGAACCCCCTGACAAAGTCCAGTACCTCCTGTGTCCTCACCCAAGTCTGATTCCCCTCATGGCCCCACCCCAACTCTGAGCATGCCTCTCCCAAACCTACCTTTATAGCTTGGTGGTCTAGTGGTGAAGGCAGATCCTGATCGAAAATGGTCACCACGACCTCTAGCAGCAGTCTTTCGCGCTTACCTATGTGGACACTGGCACTGAATATTGCAGGCACCCACATAACTCCCCAACTCCACCCTTGGAACGCCCCTCTCCTAGCACAGTTTTGGCTTAACCAGTTAGTACTGGTAGTTGTGCTGCTTAGTTAGTGCAGCTGAATACTGGCAACTGGTCCACTGAGCATGATTTAAGCAGGCAGGAGCCTCTCCTGTCCTCAAATCACTTTTCTTATAAGGCTCTTTGTTTATGGGGGATGGAGTTAATGGAGAGAGCCTCAGATTATGACCCCTGGACAATGGCTGGGCAAAAATGTAATCCTAGAAGAGAGTATAAAATAGGGGAAATGCCTGGGTTGTTGTGATTTAAGGCTCTTGGGTGTCCTTTAACAAAAGCATGCTAATGATTAGCACACACTAAATGCTAGAGATGCTTATTTTTAGCGTGCACTAAAAATTCTAGTGCGCCTTTGTAAAAGGACCCCTTGGTGTCATAGTCCAGCAAAGGCTGGTTCTGATTGAGCCAGAAAACCAAAAGAGCCAGGCCAATAAAAAAAGAAGGGTTCAGTCTATAAATGTTTTTTGTGTTTGCATATTCAGGGTAAGTCTATAAATGGCGCCAAAACTCGGGCACTGAAAAAATTCAGCACTAAGCTCTATTCTATAAACAGCACATTCCTTATATAGAACAACATTTAGTAAGGATCTCATATCTAAGTTCTGGGTGCCGGGCTTATACCTGCTGAAATCTGGTATAACTTCTGGTGCCCAAGTTAGGCGTGCCTAGGCATTATTCTGTACTGTGTGCAGATTTTCAGAGTGCCTCCGACGCCCATTGCCATGCGCCCTTTTGAGATACGGACTATGGGAGTTAGGCACCATGCCTTGTAGAATAGTTAAATTTTCATGAGTGCCAATTAACATCAATAATTGGTTGTCAGTACCCAGTTCATGATGGTTCCGAGCTCATTATTCAGTTTGTTTGCATGCACATCTCGGAAATGTGCCCAAAGTTGGCTGTGCAACTTTGGGTGCCATATATAGAACTTGGAGATTAATAGAATTCTGGCATATTTATTTATTTGCTGCACTTGTATCCCACATTTTCCCCTTACATAAGTACATATAAGTACATAAGTGTTGCCATACTGGGAAAGACCAAAGGTCCATCAAGCCCAGCATCCTGTTTCCAACAGTGACCAATCCAGATCACAAATACCTGGCAGAAACCCAAACAATAGCAACATTCCATGTAGAACCCCAAAGAGTAGCAAGATTCTAGAATTCTAAAGAATAACAAGATTCCATGCAGAATTTCAAAGTGTATAGCAACATTCCATTAGAACCCTAAAGAGGAGCAAGATTCCATTCAGAATCCTAAGTACATAAGTATTGCCATACTGGGAAAGACCAAAGGTCCATCGAGCCCAGCATCCTGTTTCCAACAGTGGCCAATCCAGGTCACAGATACCCGGCAAGATCCCAAAAATGTACAAAACATTTTATACTGCTTATCCCAGAAATAGTGGATTTTCCCCAAGTCCATTTAATAACGGTCTATGGACTTTTCCTTTAGGAAGCCGTCCAAACCTTTTTTAAAAACTCCGCTAAGCTAACTGCCTTTACCACATTCTGTGGCAATGAATTCCAGAGTTTAATTACACGTTGAGTGAAGAAAAAGTTTCTCCGATTCGTTTTAAATTTACTACATTGTAGCTTCATCGCATGCCCCCTAGTCCTAGTATTTTTGGAAGGCGTGAACAGACGCTTCACATCTACCCATTCAACTCCACTCATTATTTTATAGACCTCTATCATATCTCCCCTCAGCCGCCTTTTCTCCAAGCTGAAGAGGCCTAGCCGCTTTAGCCTTTTCTTGTAGGGAAGTTGTCCCATCCCCTGTGTCCCATCACTTGTGTGCACATATGCGTGCAAATGTCAAAAATCCACCTAAGTGCTATTCTTTAACTGCACACATATCTTACACAGTTTGTACTTTAAAGGTGGGCAGAGTCTGGGAGAAGCATGGGCAGGGCACAAACTTACATGCATAACTTCTAGAATACTACCAGGTGTGAGCATTTATAGCAGAAGGGTTTGTGCCTAAGCGTATATCCATGTGTATCCCCATTATACAAGCTCTTAGGCACCTACTTTCCTTCATAGAATAAGCATTAATTATAGGTCACAGTATTATAGAATTCAGCATGTAGTTGTGGGCACTATTTTGCAAAACTGAAGTAACTGCACAATTTAATTTGAAAAAAGTTGTACCAAACACAAGAAACTCTGAACGGTTCCACCTAAACAGAAAGCTCAGCTTACAACAAATCCACGTGGACACCAATATTAACCTTTAAAGACTCCCTCAATTCCACAGTTTGCTTCTTCACTCTTTAATTTCTTAAATCGCAATTTTACAATTTTCTATTTTGTAATTAAAAAATTAAGTGATAAAAAAAATTGTAAAATTGCGATTTAAGAAATGAAAGAGTGAAGAAGCAAATAGGTAGAATTGAGGGAGTCTTTTTAAAGGTTAATATTGGTGTCCACATGGTTTTGTCTTAAGCTGAAAAATTTGGTTTGACAAAAGGTCTACTTCAAAGACCATTTGAAAGTTCATCTCTATTAATGGATGGCCAACACCTTGTATAATGGGGCAAAAAGGAGCCCAGGGGTTGGCTCCACATTCTTTACCCTTTATAAGAAAGGCTCCTACAATGACCCTCAACAGCTCATGAATTTTCTTGTACACATTTACACCTGGTTTGAAGACAGTATAAGTATTTGTGTAGTCTATGGTGGCAGTTTTATAAGTGGGCACTCCATTTTAGGCGTATCAATTGTCAGCAGGTCTCCCTTCCACTCCTCGGCCTGGGTCGACCCTAATGCTTCAATGCGGGCTCTTGTTTCCTCTGGCACCTGCCGCCTCTCAGCTCCTGCCTCAGACATCCGTGTCTCCCTCAGTTTAGGCGCTCCCTGAGGTTGCACTTAAGCGGCATTCCAACAAATGATCAGAAACTCTCATCATTTATAAAAAGGATTTTTCTTTTATTTTCCACAGCTCAGTTATCACCGTTTCCACAGCACTTGATACTGCCTCATCTCAAGTCATTGACATTTGTTCACATTCACAATGCCCAATTGAGGTTTCTCTCAAACCTTGCTGAATATAGTTCATCACGCTCTAATGCCACCTTATCCCTCTTCAGGTAGCTACCAGTTGTCCTGCTGATCAAAAGTTCATTCCAACATACAGTTTTACTTTCCTGCTCCCTTAATGCTCTGGGTTACTCGCTGCCACAGATTCTTTCCCAACTGCCTCAATTCTCTCCTTCCAATTTTAATCAGTTGAGGAAATACAGCAGCCAGTAAACCCCTCACCTTAGCACTGGCAGCCTGGGCGAATTCAGACACCTCCATCCTCTCCTCCTTACTCCCTTCTGCCTCCTCCATTTTATCCCATGCCATCTCTTCCTCCTCCACCCAGGGCTCTCTCAGCTGCTCCTCATCCCCCTGATTGGAAACCATCTCCCAATCCTGCCCCTCCCCCTCCACTTCCTGTGAGTCCTGTAGTGGGTCAAGTGCATTCTGGGGATGGTAGTCCCTAGCCTTACTCCTCATTCTAATCAATCTCTTACTCACCAGGGGGCGAGCTTCCCGCCTATAAGGGATGTGTGCCTGCCTCTTTAGCTCCTTCCTGGGCTGCTCTCGCTTTCCCTGAGGTCGTCCTCTCAGCAACCCCTTACACAATGCAGCGCAGTGAGAGACTATTCTGTAATGGCATCCGGGCATCCAGATTCCAATTTACATTACTAGCATAAATTGTCATTGGCACGCCTAAAACGTATATGCCGGCAGTTACACCAGTCATGAGCTGGCGTAATTGAAGGTATGTGAATGCAGCGAAGGCACGTGTAGCTTACAGTATTCTGCAAGCAGCGTGAAAATGCAGGTGCGTATTTATATTTTTATTTATTTGTTGCATTTGTATCCCACATTTTCCCACCTATTTGCAGGCTCAATGCGGCTTACAATTTTCCGCCATGACTTATGCCATTTCAGAATACAGATACAATTGGTAATATATATAGAACATGGATGATATAATGAACAGTCAGGTAACACATATTTAACATGGATTACATACAATTGGTATCACGTATTGAACGTGGATTACATAGTGAAATTAAACAATACGATATAGGGAGAAAATAATCCGATTATTAAATAAATGATGGTGAATTACGGTTCCAATTATGAGTCATTGTGGTATGTTATGTTAAAGAGATATGTCTTCAGTGACTTACGGAAGTTAATTAGATTGTGAATTATCTTCAAGTCAAGTGGTAGAGCGTTTCACATTTGCGAACTCAAGTATGAAAAGCTAGATGCATGTATTAATCTATATTTTAGACCTTTACAACTGGGAAAGTGAAGATTTAGGAATGTGTGTGCTGATCTTTTAGCATTCCTGGATGGTAGGTCAATAAGGTCTAACATGTAGGTCGGGGCAACACCATGAATTATTTTGTGCACCAAAGTACATATTTTGAAAGTTATATGTTCTTTCAGAGGAAGCCAGTGTAAGTTTTCTCTTAGGGGCTTAGCACTTTCGTATTTTGTTTTTCCAAATATAAGTCTGGCTGCAGTGTTATGGGCAGTTTGCAGTTTTCTGATGATTTGTTCTTTACAGCCAGCAAGAAGACCATTGCAATAGTCTAAATGACTCAGTACCATTGATTGTACCAGATTACGAAAAATTCCCCTGGGGAGGAAAGGTTTAATTCTCTTAAGTTTCCACATTGAGTGAAACATCTTCCTTGTTGTATTCTTCACATGACTTTCCAGTGTGAGATTCCGATCAATGGTCACTCCGAGAATTTTCATGGAATCTGAAATGGGAAGGGTAAAGTTTGGTGTGGATATAATGGTGAAGTTATTAGTATTATATTGTGATGTAAGTACAAGACATTGAGTTTTCTCTGCATTAAGTTATAGAATTGGTCTTCACGCATGTATATGTGTATTATATAAAGCACATGTGTACATTGCAACCTGACCATGCTGCGCCCAAACCATGGCCCCAGGAATGCTTACACATACAGGACTAGATTCTCTATATGGTGCCGAAAAAACTGTGCTTAGCACTATTCTTTAAACCTCACCTAAAGTTAGGTGCGGTTTATAGAATACACGTAGCACCCATTCCTGTGACTAAATTTCGTCATGGCCATTTATGCCTGCTAAAACCTGATGTACAAGTACATGACTAATTTAGGCGTGTAAATTTTAGGAATGCCCACGACCTGCCCGTGCCCCTCCTATGGCCACGCCCCCTTATGGGATCCATGCAGTCCGATTTATGCGCACTATAGAATGTGCTTAGTGAATTAATTAGTGCCGATTAGTATCGATAGTTGCTTATTAGCATCCAGTTATTGGCACTGACTGGCTTGTTAACCAATTAAGTTCCGTACACAAATTGGCTACAAGTGCTAATTTGTGCGTGGATATCTAGTCACCATATATAGAATCTGGAGGAGATTATGTAAAAATAGGTCTGGTTTTTTAATACGCCTACTTTTCTTATGTATATACTTCTGCACAATTTTTTAAGATCCATTTTCTACATGTATGTCTTGCATTGCATATTCAACAATGCTTTATAAAATTACGCCCCCTAGTGTACAAGAATGGATCTCAACTTCATCCTAATATCACACTGGTACAACTGCTCAAGGGGCCCTTTTATTAAAACTTCACGCTGATGGGCATTAGTGTGCGCTAAGTGCCACATGGTAAGTATAAAATAGGACATTCAAAATTTAGTGCACAGTAATGACCGTTAGTGTGCACTAAGCCTTAGTAAAAAGGGCTTCCAAATTAGGTAAGGGTTTGATGTAATGTGGTGCCTCCTTCAGAGGCGTAGCTAGGTGGGTCGCCAGGGCAGCGGCCGCTTCCCTAAACAGACTTCCGATGGTGCCTATTTTTGACACAATCTGTCGCATTTAAATTAAGCGCCAGTGGGAGTCCGCTCTCTTTCCCCTTGTGCGGGTTTTTCAATAGGAGGTTTTTAGACTAGGGCTCTGTGGCATGGTTAGGCCTTTTGGGTCCTACAGCCTGCTGGAAGCAGTGACAGGTGGGCTGGGTTTTATGACCAGTTCAGACAGAAGGTAAACCATGTGCTCTCCCTCATACTCAGGCCCAGATGCACTAAACTTAATGAGCCTTTAACGAGCCATTAATGAGCAAGTAGTAAACCGTAGCATGCACCAAACGCCATTTTCCGATCACGGTAGCAGCTAACGAAAACAGAATGCAAATCATTATAATGAGCTGCACTATCGTTGCAAGGCTATTATAATGAGATGCACTAACGTTTACCGATTCCCCTTACCGTGGAAACCCTAACGTGAGGTCTGCACCTCTCGTTAGGCTGGGGCTGCTGTGGGAAAGCCAAAAAAAAAAACCAAGAGCTGCGTGTCCCAAGTGTCCCTGACGAGCACTACTTTCTTTTTTCCCTTCCGACGCTGCCCCCCTGCCCGAGGTTGCCATCGCCGCTCCCCCTCCCCCCTGCATTGAAATGAAAGCTTTCCATAGCCTCCCGAGTTCGCCGCCGCTCCCCCTCCCTCGAAATGACAGCTTCCCGCCGCCCCGCCCTTGCCGCCCCCCCCTGAGGTCATTGCCGCCGCTCCCCCCCCTCCACCCGCCCCCCCTCTGTCTGCCACTGGGCCCTCACAGCACCTCTCACCTCCATGTGAAGGCACTGCACCGGCTGCAGCAGGCAACAACAGTTGATCGCCTCTCTTCAGACTTCCCTCCTTTCCTCCCTGGCCCGCCTTCATCTGATGTCAGACGAGGGCGGGCCAGGGAGGAAAGGAGGGAAGTCCGAAGAGAGGCGGTCAGCTGTTGCCTGCTGCAGCCGGTGCAGCGCCTTCACACGGAGGTGAGAGGCGCTGTGAGGGCCCGGTGGCAGACGGAGGGGGGAGCGGCGGCGGTGACGACCTCAGGGGGGCGGCGGGGGCGGGGCCACGGGGGTGCGGAGGATGGCGGGGAAGCTGTCATTTCAATGCAGGGGGGAGCGAGAGCGGCGGCAAACTCAGGGGGGGGGGGAAGAATGTCCATAAAGGACGTCATAAAGGACATCCATAGGCACAGTCCTCTTTTTTTTTTGTTTGTTTGTTTTTACGTCCTTGGCATGCGCAGAGCAGCCAGCATAACGCTTGGCTGCTCTGCGCTTGCTCCACCGGCCGATTCTCTGACTGTTTTACGAGGGATTAGAGAATGCAAGTGAGCTGCAACGAGCAGCTCATTTGCATTCCCTTTCCTTAATGCATTGCCGTTCCCTACCGATTCGCTATGGAATCGGTAAGGGAAGGGCTCTTTACGTAGGGTTAGTGCATCTGCCCCTCAGTCCCCCATTGTGGTTGCAGCAGCCATGTTTTTACCCATTTAACCAAAAAAAACACAAAAAAGGGAATTTCCTCCTCCCCTAAGAGGTAAAGAGGCTCATTTTCAAAGCACATGGACTTACAAAGTTACATAGGTTACGATGTAAGTTTTGTAAGTCTATGTGCTTTGAAAATTAGCACCATAATTAATATATGTCTAAGAATTCAGATATTGCAGCTGTGAGCTTCATGTTATCTCAGAAGTGTGCGATAAATAAAGCTGTGTCCTCTGTAGTTCCACAGTCATTCCATCTCTCCGTGTCAGCTATTGAGTGCTGCTGCTTTCTGCCTGGAGGTGGGAATTTGTTGGCTGGCTCAAGTAATAACAAAGATCACTAATATATATGACCTTAAAAGTAATATGAATCTAACCCAGTAGAACTTTCCTTGACATTTATGTGTGATACCGTGGTACAATCTACAGAGCTGTCCTTATAAATTCTGCAGTTTGCCCTGGCCAGCCTTTGAGGCACAGATTCATTTCACGTGATGAAGTCATCATATTTTTCTCCAGCTGCAGTACTAGATCCAGCTGTAACAGCGAACGGTGGCACTTTAAAAAAATGCTTTGTAGAGGTCTCATAATTGTTTATTTTATCTCTGAATTCAAATTGCAGAGATGCCAAATCTCACTCAGCAGGAGTGAAGGCTGTTTCACTCTCACCCTCTTTGAGCCCCTTCTCTCACTCATTAAAGAGTCTCAGTGTCACAGGATGTTCAACCTGATTACTGCTTTTCTAAGAGACAAGCCTAGGATAAGCAGCATCAAATTTGTTTTGCTGTTCTGGGATCTTGCCAGGTACTTCTGGCCCCAATTAGCCATTGTTGGAAACAGGATACTGGGCTTGCTTGACCTTTGGTTTGCAGGGCCGCCGAGAGGGGGGAGGGGAATTCCCCCCCCCCCCCCCCCGACCTGGACTCCAAGGGGGTGGGGGGCGGTGTCGGCAAGCATCTTCCTGCCTGCCTGCCTGCTTCCAGGTCTATCTCTCTCCTGTTCTGAGTGTGCCAGGATCCAGATGATTGTATTAATGTGATAACCTGGAATGGAGGAGTGGCCTAGTGGTTAGGGTGGTGGACTTTGGTCCTGGGGAACTGAGGAACTGAGTTCGATTCCCACTTCAGGCACAGGCAGCTCCTTGTGACTCTGGGCAAGTCACTTAACCCTCCATTGCCCCATGTAAGCCGCATTGAGCCTGCCATGAGTGGGAAAGCGTGGGGTACAAATGTAACAAAAACAAAAAAAAAACCTAGGTGACCTGGGTTATCGTGTTAATGTAATCATCTGAGGCCTGGCCCACAGGAGTAGGAGGAGATGAAAGGCTGAGGGAGGAGACACAAGAACGTAAGGGGGGCAGCCCAAATGTGGGGGTCGTGGCAGCGGCGGTGCTGGTTGGGGGTGTGGGAATTGACTGTCTTGCCCTGGGTCCAGCTGTGTCTCGATGGCCCTGTCGGTCTGTTCCAGTTTCTTGACCTTGTCACCGTTTGGATGATCCCTCTCCACATGATATGCATAGCATAATACTGCCACATAATTTAAAAAGGAGAATGGTAAAAATCCAGGTCTAGAAGGCTGCTGCATGCGTCAGTATTCTACATCCAGTACTGCACATTATTGTTAACAGCACATTGTGAGCTGAAGTCCTGAATAATCCTCCGTCATGTAGATGAATGACTTACAGCACTTGGATTTTCATATGAAATAAAATTGATTTCTATACAGCAGTATTTGTGAACGAAGCCTGATTGCAGCCATTTAGAGCTGGTTAGTTTCTCAGCACCATTACTAGGAGGGAAAATGCTGAAATTGCTGCACCATATGCCTGGAATAGACTTCTTGAATCAGTACGTCAAGCTCCAGCTCTAGCCATCTTCAAATCTAGGCTAAAAGCCCACCTTTTTGAGGCTGCTTTTAACTCCTATTCACTTGTTCAGTACCCTTTCTGTTTTACCATTCCCACCAATTCCCTTATCCTTTATTTATTTTATTTTATTTTATTTTATTTATTTATTTGTTTTTGTATCCCACGTTATCCAAAAACAAGTTTCAGTTCAATGTGGCTTACAATTATCAGCTAGAAGATGTTACATTCTTTTGTGATTATCATTACATTACGTTCAGTGTTCGACATTTGTATCATGAGTAGTTTAGCCATAACATTTCTTGAAGAGATTTTTAGGCCTTTCCTGAACATTAGGTACTCATTAATGCTTCTTATGGCCATGGGGATTGAGTTCCACCATATAGAGCCCAGGTAGCTAAATCCAGCCATGTAGATTGAGTTGTAGGTTTTGTTTTGTAGATAACCTCTAGCTTCTGGATTCGCATTTCTCGGTACTAATTCAATCAAGTCTAGCATATAATCAGGAAACATTCTGAATAGTATCTTGAAGATGATAGTGCTGGTTTTGAAAAATAGTCTAACCCTGACTGGGAGCCAGTGTAGTGTTGTAAGCAGTGGTGTAGCTCTTTTATATTTTGATTTTTTGAGTCTTGCTGCCTGTGTTCTGTATGATCTGCAGCGATCTTAGTAGGTTTTCTGTGCATCCTATGTATGCTGTATTGCGGTAGTCTAGTTGGGACAAAATCATTTGTCCTGTTTTAATTAGTTTATAAGCTCTGTCGAGTAGGGACTGTCTCTTATAAGTTCAGTGTACAAAGCTGCGTATGTCTAGTAGCGCTATAGACATGATGAGTAGTAGTAGTAGAGAGACGTCTATTCTGCATTCTGTGAAGCCCTTATAGAATTTGTTTTACACTCATGCTTTAAGGCAGTATGAAGATATTCTTAAGCAAGGAATATACATGAGGCAAAGGATTTGAAGGTGGTCTGTCTTCCCTTGAGGCTTGCAGTAGGCAGATTGAATGGAGTAAAAGCAAATCAACGATTAGATATTGGTTCCTCTTGTAGAGCTTGAGTAATTATTGGCATAGTAACGGTTAATGTGAAGTCTTCTTTCCTTGTGAAGAGTTTACTGGTTCTCAGTGCAATTCAGAGAATTGATATTACCTTTGGTGAATTATACCCGAGGCAACATTGAAGGGTTTGTTGATACCTCTGATGCAGGCAATTTGCCGAAACATAGCAGTGGAGGGTTTCTTGTTGATTTTCTCCAATAGAGTGCTCTTTGTTGCCATACTGCCGTTGTGCACCTTGGCTCTCCCCTCGCCGCACTTTGGAAGGGGATGGGACTTGATATACTGCCTTTCTGTGGTTACAATCAAAGTGGTTTACATATTATATACAGGTATTTATTTTGTACGTGGGGCAGTGGAAGGTTAAGTGACTTGCCCAGAGTCACAAGGAACTGCAGTGGGAATTGAACTCAGTTCCTCAGGATCAAAGCCCACTGCACCATCCACTAGGTTACTCCTCCACTCCACTTAGGTAGATACTAACCTCTTCTTTATCTTTTTTATAAAATTGGCCACACAGTGGTGCCTTCTTGCAACCTTAACATAAGTGACCTGCTATAAAATTATCCTTTAGATGTGTAAGTTGCAAGACTACTCCAGTTCTTCACAAGCGACGTCTCCAGGAATGCCAATGTACAGATCGTTTATAAGTAGGGTACAGTCTTTTGATGCACCTACTTTTTACACATGTATAACTGCATACAATTTTATAGCAGTCATTTTCCACATATATACAATTACCCCCATGTATTTAACTCTGAGCTTCCAACAGTGAGCTTTTTCTTTATTTTTTTAGTTTGATAATAATTTAAATATAAATGGGATTGACATTCAATATCACTTTTGCAGTTGCATTGGGTGCTGGTTACATAAGTGCTTTTGTTTGACAATCAGCTTCTAGCGAACAGGTCAGTTTTGACCCTAGAAGTCTTAACTTTCTTTTGAGTCATTACTACCCCCTCTCTAGCACCTTTCCTTTCTTTCATCGCCATCCTCCCCAGGTCCAACAGTCTGAAATCACCTGTTTCTCTGCCATTACCTTGGATGCAAAGCGTCGAAAGGAACAGATCACACATCAAAAGGGGTTCAAAATATTTATTCAGCAAAGGAGATCTCACAGAATAGAAGCCCGATGTGGCCATGTTTCCCCAAACAAAGGGCTGCATCAGGGATAAAGGAGATCAAATTAAGCACATAAAAATCTCTAAAGATTCTCCTTTTTCAAAGTGGATGCTGCCATCTGTGTGTGATAATTGAATACTGCTGGTTTATTAGAATTCTTCAGAGATTTTTATGTACTTAATTTGATCTCCTTTACCTCTGACACAGTCCTTGGGGCGAAACGTGGCCACATCAGGCTTATATTATGTGAGATCTGCTTTGCTGAATAAATATTTTGAACCCTTTTGATATGTGATCTGCTCCTGTTGACCCCTTGAGTGCAGTTTGCAGATTTCTGGTACCTAGGGCTTAATTTCTAGAGGAATAGCCTGGAACACGGCTCTACCACATCTTTTCAGACTCTAGCTCAGGAGGGGTGTTCTGCTGCAGCTCTTCTCTTCTACACAGCCTGCAGAGGAGGGAAGGGGGTGGAAGCCTAATCTGGCTCCTGCTTCTCCTGTTGTTCTTTCCCCCTGTAGACCTCCTCCTCTAGCCCCACAGTTCCACTTCCTTTTGTCTACAAATTAAGCCCTGCTGGTACCTATTCCTATTTCCACAGATGCTACATCTCATTGCCGCCTGTAGACTGCAGCACCCAACAGCAGCAGTAAGCACGTGGCCCTTGAGCAAATCACATGCTCAAGGGCTTTTGTATTCACACCTTCTCCAGCCCAAGGTTCCTGTTTCCAGGGCTACCGAGAGACAAAGCCGGGCCTGGAGCAAACAATCTTCAAGGCCCCGCTGCTGCCCCCCCCCTCACCACCGCTGCTATTCTGCCAAGTATAGGTCCTTTATCCTGCTGTGTCCCGCCTCCTGTGAAGTAACTTCCTGTTTCCGAATAGGCAGGAAGAAGGACCAGTCTCTTCTGATTGCCAGCGCTGGGCCCTTCTGGGAGGTCGGGCCCGGGGAATCTTGCCCCACCTTGTCCCCCTCCCCACCCCATCTCAGCAGCCCTGCCTGTTTCCAAGGGGATGGGATATGGAAGGGCATTGAGTGCTGAATATCAGGGTATAAATTTAAATCCCATACTCAGTGTTTGAAGTCAGTGTTGACCATGGTGTTTAAATGTCAGAGGAATACTATCCCAAAAGTGAAATCTGTTTACTGATTTAATTTGGCTGCATTCCTGTCTAATCTAGCACCAACAGTCATTGGTGTTCCTTAACACTCTCCAGATGATTAAGCTAGTACAGAACAATTAATTTTAAGTACATCTTAATTGCATCTGTCTAAGGAAAGGAGCATAATCTAAAGGACAAAACAGTACCTGTCTGTTTTTTTCAAAGTGAATACTGATATTCTAAACCATTTAAAGTTTTTTTTTTTTTTTTTTTTTTTTAATTGAATGTGATTTTATTTTACTACCGAGGAAAAATATGTGCTTAGGGACTAATTTTACACCTGGCCACATAAATTGATGGAGCCATATATATCTAAAATGCAGCAATTGTAGAGACGGAAAATACATATGCACTTTCCTTTCTTGCTGCTGTTACTTGCAATTGGCGGCAGCAGACCAGTAGGGAAGGTGGGCAGTTTGCAAATAGTCCGGTTTACCTAGTTTATTCTGTGAGGGTTGACGGGGGTGATCCTGAATATTGGAGGGAGAAGTGCCAGTGACTCAAATGTTAATGGGGTGGGGGTGGGGGGAGGAAGAACAACAAAGCTGAGGATGTCTAATACCCTTTCACAAGACCTGCGTATTCATAGTGCGAGTTTTTAGTGAAAAATACTGCACAAAATAACACTTTAAAGTGACTTGTTCTATTTCTAAAGTGCTTGCAAACAGAAAATGTTGATTGGGATAGTCCAGACTATGAGACAGCATTCTTTCAGAATCAAACATATAAATGGCGAGTGTCGTACTCACTCGCAAATGCGCAGTAGAGACCCTCTCTGCCCCGCCCCCTTGTCAATACGTGATGATGGGGGCGGAACAGAGAGGGTCTGTACTGCGCATTTGCGAGGGACGAAACCACCGTCGCTAACGCTCCCCCCACCCTCCACCCGGCCGGGCCCTCGCTCCGCTGTTGAAACAGTGAGGGAACGCAGCACACAGCTCTGCTGAGCTGCCGTCCTTCCTTCCTTCTTCTCTGCCTGTGTCCCGCCCTGGACGACGTTACATCACACGAGGGCGGGACACAGGCAGAGAAGAAGAAGGAAGGCCGACGGCAGCTCAGCAGAGCTGTGTGCTGCGTTCCCTCGCTGTTTCAATAGCGGATGGAGGGGTGGCGGCGACTCGGGGGGGGGGCGAGCTCGGCGGTGGGGGGGGCCTTGCAGCGGCGACGGGAAGGGGCTTTCACCCCCCCCCCCCCCCCCTTTCCTATACTAGCCCGTTTTTACGGGCTCAACTGCTAGTTAAAATAGAAATTTTTCTTTCATGATTCATAAGGGACCAGTATTCGGAAAATGCTGAGCTCTTTAATTTATGGTCCTAAGTCAGGCTCATAAATTTGTGCCCTATTTTCAGCCAAATTTAGGAGCATAAGTTTTTTTCAGCTGAAAATGAATTTTAATTCAGGAGCTTAAAAGTTATGCTTCTAGATTTAAACCTGACATTCATTTGCCTAGATCTATGAGTCTAATTTAAGAGCCTATCCCCGGATTATGTGTGTGACAACTAAAGTTGTGTGTGCAAATCAGTGCTCATTGCTGATTTGCATGTGTAATTTAATTGATTAATGAGCCAATCAACACCAGTAATTGGATGTTAACCAGTTATTGGCATTAATTGGCCTTAATTGGGATTTAAACACAGATCTTATTCTATAACGATGCACGCATAAATTCTGATGCATATTTTTTTGGGATGTGTTTAGGGGTGTTCCTATGAATCATACGCACAGAACATGCCCAATCCGTGCCTAATTTAGATGCTGGCATGTATGCCTGCTTTTAGCAGGCATAAATGCAGGTGATTTAAGCTAGGCACGATTAAGTGCTTAGGGGCCCTTATACTAAGGGGCCTACGCGCATCCAACGCATCTCAATTTGGAACGACTGCCTGGCTACCACGTGCCTCGGGGGGGGGGGGGGGGTCATTCCATTTTTTATGCATGTCAGAAAATATTTTTTATTTTCTACTGTGCTGCGCTAACTGTGCAGTAATCAGCAGTGTACGCGCGCTGATGATTACCGCCCGGTTAACCCGTGAGACCTTACCGCTAAGTCAATGGGTGGCAGTAAGGTCTCCAGCCCAAAATGGATGCGCGTCAAATTTTTATTTTGCCGCACATTCATTTTCGCCCCAAAACAAAAAGGCCCTTTTTGCAGGTGTGCTAAAAAATGGACCTGCGCGTGTCCAATACATGTGCCTACTCCAGCGTAGGCCATTTTTCGGCACACCTTAGTCAAAGGGCCCCTCAGGTGCTATTCTCTAAAGTGAAGATGCCCTTTATAGAATACCACTCAATACATAATTTTTTTCTGTGCCAGTTTCGTGGTGTGATTTACTGAATCTAGTCCCTAATGCTAAAAATCAGTACTAAGCTCCTAACTTCTTTCCCCCACCCTAAATCTGCTCCTACCGCTCACTTTTTAAGCTCCTATTGATTGTGGGGTTACACTGTTCATACTCGCAGCTGCCAGCTCTGCCCCAGAATAGGAAGTGATGTCAAAGGGGGCGGGACCAGTGATGACGAGTATGAACAGTGCAGCCCCATGATCACTTAACCTGTGTTTTAAGTTGTAAGTTTAATTGGAATTTGATATACCGCCTTTTCTTTGTAGAGGTCATAGCGGTTTACAATTTACATTAATAACATAACAAGGGGAAAGGAACTCCAATGCATGACAGGAAAGAAAACACACTCAAAAAATTTGCAGTCGTACATCTTAACATTACAAAGTATTTCCACGTAACTTCATTGAATGTCCCATAGTCCTTGCACTCCCTAATAGAGCAAAAAATCAACCCACCTCCACTTGTCCCACACCACTCAGGACCCTGCAGACCCCAACCACATCTCTCCTCCAAGCCGAAGAGCCCCAACCTTTCTAACCCCACCCCGGACACAAGAGGAGCTCCATCCCCCCACCACCACCCAGGTTGCTGTTCTCCAAACCCCTTCCAGTTCAGTGACCAGAACTGAACGCAAAACTGAAGGTATGGCCGCACCATGGAGTGACACAGAGGCATTGCAGCACCCCTGGTCCCATCCACCACTCCCCAACAATTCCCAGCATCCTGTTTGCTACCGTCAGCATCCTGCTAGTCTAGAAAAACAGCAGCAGGGATGTCAGCAGGAATGGAGTGGGGCAGGTCCCAATGTGCCTGCTGCACAGCCACACAGCATAGATGAAACATTAATTTGCGTGTGTGTGTGGGTGGGGGGGGGGGGGGGGTGCCATGGCATCCGTGGCTTCCCCCATTCTGATGTCTATGCATGTGATCATGCTTTTATATCTGTCAGACTTGTGAGTTCTTGTACCAAGTGGAGTGCTGCTGAGCATGGTATTTGGACCACATTCTGCTTGGCAGCCAGACAACCCCAGGTTTCACCTGCGCTGACCACCGTTCCCCAGAGGTTGAGCCCCTAGGTGCAGGAGGCCTGCAGGACTTACGAGACGGAGCTGGAAGCGGGGTGGTGAACGTATTGGCCAGGCAGGCAGCAGGCAAAAGAGTGATCCAGGTACAGGCAAAGTCAGTAGGCAGGCAGCAGGCAGGGGAGTAATCCAGGAACAGGCAAACAACAGGCAAGAGAGTAATCCAGGCACAGGTAAAGTCAATAGGCAGGCAGCAGGTCAAGAGAGTAATCCAGGTACTGGCGAAGTCAATAGGCAGGCAGCAAGCAAGAGAGTAATCCAGGTACAGGCAAAGTCAGCAACGAGGGAAAAAGTAGAGAAGAAGCAAACTACTGAGCAAGTAACACCTACCAAAGTAGAAGCCGAAGCATGGAGTCCAGGAAGAGCTCAGCTGATAAAGTGCTGGCGTCTGACATCAGCAGGAACCAGCAGGGAGAAGGGGCACAGCCATAGGACAAAAGCAGGGGGAGGAGGAACCGGAAGACCAATAGGAGAGAAGCAAGGGAAGCCAGGCAGAGAGAGAGTAGACTCAGGTGCATGGAAGCAAAGCAATCAAGGAGCCTGCAGCCAGAAAAGAACTACACACACATGGCTCAGGGCTGTGCCAGTCAAGTGTGCATGTCGACGGGAACCCGCACAGCCTGAGGACGCCGCTTGCGTTGAGGTAGGGGACAAGACAATATCATCTGTTTAGCTAGTAAACCATAGAGTATTTTCATGAATGCTAACTCAGTACAGAGAGAGAGAATTTATAGGTAAAACCAGAAGAATGCTTTGAGGAAAAGAAATCAGAACACTTGGTTCTATCTGTCAAGGCAGCCACAACTCAATAACAATATGTGAGTTAATATTTAGATACATGAGTTATAAAGGGTAAAGGGTCATGGATTTGATATACTGCCTTTCAGTGGTACAACCAATGTGGTTTATTATATGCAGGTACTTTCTCTGTCCCTAGAGGGCTCATAATCTAAATTTATACCCGTGGCACTGAAGGGTTATGGGGTCCTTTTACAAAGGTGCACTAAAAAATGGCTTGCGGTAGTGTAGGCATTGGTTTTGGGCGTGCGCAGAATCACTTTTCAGCGTGCCTGTAAAAAAGGCCTCTCTCCCCCCCCCCCCCCCGCCTGAAAATGGACATGAGGCAAAATCAAAATTGCCACACATCCATTTTGAGTCTATGATCTTACCACCCGCCGTAGACCTAGTGGTAAAGAATTTGGGTGGTAAGGACCTACAAACGTCAGATGCCACTTGGCACGCATCCAAAAATAAAAATTATTCTTCAGGCGCTCCAAAAATTAAATTACCGCAAGAGCCATGCGGTAGTCGGGCGGTAAGTCCATTTTGGCTCACATTGGGCACATGTAGGTGCCTATGCGGCTTAGTAAAAGGGGCCCTATGTGACTTGCCCAGAGTCACAAGGAGCCACAGTGGAAATCAAACCAAGTTCCTGGCATTCTCAGCTTACTGTAACCACTAGGCTACTCCTCCAGTACAGAGTCCTCATGAAAGTAAGTTAGTTCACCATGCAGAAAGGGAAAAGTACATAAGTAATGCCACACTGGGAAAGACCAAGGGTCCATCGAGCCCAGCATCCTGTCCATGACAGCGGCCAATCCAGGCCAAGGGCACCTGACGAGCTTCCTGAACGTACAAATATTCTATACATGTTATTCCTGGAATTGTGGATTTTTCCCCAAGTCCATTTAGTAGTAGTTTATGGACTTGTTCTTTAGGAAACTGTCTAACCCCTTTTTAAACTCTGCTAAGCTAACCTCCTTCACCACGTTCTCCGGCAACGAATTCCAGAGTTTAATTACGCGTTGGGTGAAGAAACATTTTCTCCGATTTGTTTTAAATTTACTACACTGTAGTTTAATCGCATGTTCCCTAGTCCTAGTATTTTTGGAAAGCGTGAACAAGACGTTTCACATCCACCTGTTCCACTCCACTCATTATTTTATATACCTCTATCATGTCTCCCCTTAGCCTTCTCCAAGCTGAAAAGCCCTAGCCTCCTTAGTCTTTCTTCATAGGGAAGTCGTCCCATCCCCGCTATCATTTTAGTCACCCTTCGCTGCACCTTTTCCAATTCTACTATATCTTTCTTGAGATGCAACGACCAGAATTGAACACAATACTCAAGGTGCGGTCGCACCATGGAGCGATATAACGACATTATGACATCCTCACACCTGTTTTCCATACCTTTCCTAATAATACCCAACATAATAAGAAATTGATGTCCACTTTCCACATGCAAAACCTGTGTGGGGTGAGAGGAGAGCTGGGACAAGGGATTTTTACAAACATAGCAAGACTCTTCAAGATGTGCATCAAGCAATTTCAACAAGCCGAGAGCTAAAAATACTTTCTCTGCCCTAATGCCTCACAACAGAATCAAAGCAGGTCAGCATCTCTCTGTGCACACCCTGCTGTGAGCTCTTCTCCACTTATCTTACTAGTACAGTTCTTGCCTTTAACAGCAGAAAGGATTCTGTATTTACACTTTCCTCCATAATATGCATTCAGCCCTGTTTCTGCATAATCTGTGTTATTTTTATAACCTAAGTAGTTGCATTCTAAATAAAACAGAAGCCACGCTCAAAATGTTCAAGTCCATAGATTAACCTATTCTAATGCAAAGACTGATACTTATCTCCTTAGCACTCCTAAATCAATGTACAAGGACACCTAAGAGACAATCTCTTGTTCATGGTGCTTAAAATCTAGTCAAGACACCAGTGGCGTAGCCACAGGTGGGCCTGGGTGGGCCAGGGCCCACCCACTTTGGACTCAGGCCCACCCAAAATTGTGACACTTGCTGTGGCTGGTGGGGATCCCCAAACCTTGCCAGCTGAAGATTTTCTGTCCTTGGGCAGTCCCCACTCTTCCAAATGTCGGCCAGCAGCACTTGCCTTGAACTGAGGCTGAGACTGGCCCTTCTGCACATGCTCAGTTTTCGCACAAGCAAAAGCACTGAGCATGCACAGCCTGCCGGCAGCATCATCAATTTGAAGCAAATACTACTGCTGGCTGCCATTTGGAAGAGTGCTGGCTGCATGAGGAGGAGGAGGAAATCTTCAGCTGGTAGGGTTTGGGGATCCCTGCCAGCTCAAGTATTTAATATTTGGGATTTGTGGGCAGGGAGGGGTGGAGTGAGGAGCAAATGGGGGGGGGGGGGGATGAATTCCATGCCCACCCACCGAAGGCTCAGGCCCACCCAAAATTGGCCATCTGGCTACGCCCCTGCAAGACACACAGAGAATCAGCAAGTCTTATTGTTACATTTGTGTTACAGCCAGATAGGGACTGGATATTAAAACAATTTTTCAGACATAGAAAAGAAACTTTTCTTAACTTCAAAGTAAGAATATATCCAGATGTATCCAAAGTAACACAAAAGCGGCGCCAAAGCTTTCTTAAATTACGTCCTATTGTGTTTCAATTAGGGGGATTATTCTGCTTGAATTTCCCTTGCAAGTGTGTTGTGAAACTGAACTCAGTGAAATATATTTTCTTTGACCCATCACACTTAAATTCTTTCTTGGATTCTAAGAAAGCAATCACTCCACTTTCAAATTCGGAAATGGTTTTGACAACTACTCCTTAATTAACCAGGGCTGGTGGTCGGGAGGCGGGGATAGTGCTGGACAGACTTGTACGGTCTGTGCCAGAGCCGGTGGTCGGGAGGCGGGGCTGGTGTTTGGGAGGCGGGGATAGTGCTGGGCAGACTTATACGGTCTGTGCCAGAGCCGGTGGTGGGAGGCGGGGCTGGTGGTTGGGAGGCGGGGATAGTGCGGGGCAGACTTATACGGTCTGTGCCCTGAAGAACACAGGTACAAATCAAAGTAGGGTATACACAAAAAGCAGCAAATATGAGTTATCTTGTTGGGCAGACTGGATGGACCGTGCAGGTCTTTTTCTGCCGTCATCTACTATGTTACTATATATATATATATATATATATATATATCCTGTGAACCTCCTTTCAGGGCTCTGAATGACAATTTAAACGTTTGTTTTTGCCTTATATTGTGCCTTGTTTTCTTCCCTCATTATTGTGGACTAATACACGATGATTATAACTTGTTTTCAATAATATATTAACATGTTTTTTGTTACAATATTGTGAATATAATCCTCTTTTTTTCAGTACAAGATATGTTCTTGTAATTGTTAAAAGAAATATAAATAAAGAATTAAAAAAAAAAAAGACAAATAGATAAAACAAATCCAAGACTTCAGCAAATGTACATAGTATGGAAAACATACTTAAAGTCAACAAGACAGAGGATCAGGGAAATCCAGGTTTATGTTGTTACATTCCAGCCACAAAGATCACTGACCCAATCCTGATTTTTTTTTGCTCCCTTCTCTAGGGATTCTCCTGAGTTTGCTCGTGCAAATGATTTATACAGGCAGGTTTTTTTTCATAACGTGTTATAAAACAGGACTGTCTCACATTATTCCTTGTGGTATGGCATTACAGTTAGGGCTGCATTTTGATTAAAGTTTTAATTGCGCAATTCAAAGTATGTTGTTTATTTTCCAGCAGTTCCTTGTGATTCTTGGCAGGTTACTTAAGGGCCCTTTTACTAAGGTATGCTGAAAAATAGCCTGCGGCAGTGTATGCATGTTTTGGGCGTGCGCAGATCCATTTTTTCAGCGCACCTGCAAAAAATGCCTTTTTAAATTTTTGCCGAACATGGATGTGTGGCAAAATAAAAATTGGCGCACGTCTATTTTGGGTCTGAGAACTTACCGCCAGCCGTTGTCCTAGCGGTAAGATCTCAAGCACCGGGTGGTAATGACCTACACGCATCAAATGCCACTTGGCGCATGTAGCGGACATGCACCAGAAAATAAAAATTATTTTTCAGATGCACGTATCGGACGCATGCAAAAAATGAAATTAACCACAAGAGCCATGTGGTAGCTGGGCGGAACTCCAAATTGGCATGTGTAGATGCTTACGCGGTTTAGTAAAAGGGCCTCTTAATCCTCCATTGCCCAGACTCACAAGGAGTCGCAGTGGGGAAAATAAATAAATAACATACCCTTAATTGCGATTACAAATTTTAATCGAAATGCATCGCTAAAAAAATATAAATACAAATTCAAAAATTACAAATTAAAGAATCTAAAACAGCATGCAGAATAGCTATAAATAGCCTACTTCATCCTATTCCAATACCTGACAGCTCTCGCTGCAAATACATCCCACTGCAGCGGCACATTTTGCCACACATCCATTTTCAGTAAAAAAATTTTTAAAGGCCTTTTTTTTTACAGGCGCGCTAAAAAATGGATCGGCACATGCCCAAAACCCGCGCCTACACTACCGCAAGACATTTTTCAGCACGCCTTAGTAAAAGAACCCCTCAATGACTTATTCTCATGAAACAATAGCAGTGCAGCTGGTTAGAGCAGTGCAAATTTTATGTTGCTTTGATGTGATTCTGTGCAAAATGTAATTGCCTTATGCATCTTTGTGATACTTCGGCTGAGCAGTCACTGAAAAAAAAAAAAGCAGTTTGCTACCTCTGTGGCTCACTTATCCTTGTGTCTTCTAAGCTGTGATTTTTTTTGATTATCTGGAGAGTTTAAAATCGTGGCAATCACATATCTTGGTTTTGTAGCATTTTCTCAAAGAATTGCCAGTCTGTGCACTTTTTCAGTTGTTATCGGTTCTTTTTATGTGTTCAAGCCCAGCATTTCGGGCAGCCAGGACTCCATAGTTAGGAATAGCACTCCTTAGCCCATTTATATGAATTCTCCTCCTGATAGGGCTGAAAGCTACGGTCGGTCTTCAAACGATCTTCTGTTGCCAGCGGTGAGCGTTTTGCTGCCCGCTGTCAGCATTATTCCCAAATATTCATTGCTGATCCCTGTCTGAGTTTCGGCATTGAATATCCGGGCTCTTTTGAGCTACCAACACAGAGCTGGTTAAGTCAATATTCAGCCCTTCACTGCATAAGCCAAACTGCTTAAATATAGGACTGCTATTTATGTGGTCCAATTTAAGTGGTTTACTTATGCCGTGAGAGGCTAAGTGTAGGCAATTTAACCTGACTCTGCCCCTGGAAAACTCACAAGTTAGCTCCTTTGGAATTCAGCGCTAACCGATCATTTTCAGCGAAGATAATCAGATAAGTGCTGCTGAAAATGACTGGATAGCCACAAACGAGTGTTTCAGGCCAGTTAAATCATTTTGAATTTCATCCAGGCTATTTCTGTCCCCCATGTTCTCCTGGTCTTCAATTCTATCCAAAAGACTCCGTTCTCTCTCTCCACAGAGCTGCAAGCTGCTCCGTTGTGATTTTCTTTGAGGCTTCTCTACAGATTAGATGAATTGCATGGCTATTTTATCAATTCAGGATCTATAGGGGCTCTTTTACTAAGCTGCAGCAAAAGTGGCATTGTGGTGCGCCGGGCCAGTTTTTGCTGCGTCCTGGAAAAAGGGCCTTTTTTTTAAGGTGCCGGAAAATGGACTTGCGGCAAAATAAAAAAACTAGTGCGCATCCATTTTGGGCCTGAGACCATAATGCCACTCATTGACTTTTCAGTCTAATTCAGGGGACCTATTTTAACTAGTGTGGAGATTATTCATATACCGTATTTTAATCTTATCTCAAACACGCTTTCTTATTGTATTCAGTGGCGTTCCTGGCCTGGATGGCACCCAGGGCGGATCGCCGATGCGCCCCCCCCACCCCCCGCTAAATGACACCTCCCCCCCTCCGGCGAAATGACACCCCCCCCCGGGTGCACGCCACTGGGGGGGGGGAGTGCCGCGGCGCGCGCCTGCTCCGAGTTCGCTAACTTCGCTCGTTCGCTGCAGCTCCCTCTGCCCCGGAACAGGAAGTAACCTGTTCCGGGGCAGAGGGAGCTGCAGCGAACGAGCGAAGTTAGCGAACTCGGAGCAGGCGCGTGCCGCGGCACCCCCCAGCGGTGTGCACCTAGGGCGGACCGCCCCCCCTTGGTACGCCAGTGATTGTATTCACAGATAGTCAATGCTACCACCATTCTAACTGAGATATACATTCATAGTTCAACATTATATGATGAACCCTCAGAGTTTTATTTGACAACATGCACCTTCTAGGAAACTTGTTTCAACATTTTTAGTGGTGGTGTTCACATCGTCATCGATCCACCCGTTTACTTTTTTACTTTAACGATCTATTTTTTTCAAGAATTTATATTTCACTTTTTCATAAAGCTCTCTTCATAAATCAACATCTTCCATAAGTCTTCCTCAAATCTTAACATCAAAATATATAATGCTCATAGCGCTTAACTTTAGGCGGCTTTCAGCCAGGTTTCGGAATTCATTATCAGGGAAGAGGTTCGCATCTGAATGCTTGCTTCCGCATATAGAAAAAATGGACTTTTAGCAGTAAGGTCTCATGCGCTACCTGGGCGGTAGGTATGCAGCGCGCATCCACTTCCGTTTACCACCGGATAAGCCCCGCACGGTAGAAAATAGAAAATATTTTCTACCACGTGTTTTCGGTGCGAGCCAAATTCAGAATTACCGCTGGGGCAAGCGATAGCTGGGCAGTAATGCTGATTTGGCACACGCTGGACATGTGTAGGCCCTTACGCACCTTTGAAAAAGGGCGCCATAATTTGGTAAAGTGATCCTCTAGGTCTGCTGAGACATTGTTGGATATCATGTCAATCACGTCTTCTTTAACTTCTTTCTGGCTTATACGACATTTTGGGCTCTGAGATTTTTGATTTGTCTTAGGTGCCTTGTTGAGGTTTAGCTCTCGTTTTTTTTTGGCGTTTTTACAATAAAATTGTCCATCCATCACTTGGCAAGCTGCAGTCATTGAGGATGTTCAGAAAAAAGTAGGTCTGTAGTGACAATTTGTAGATTTATTTAGTGGCCTTCGTGGACCTACTTCCTCACTGCAGTCAGCCATAATGGGAAGTCTTGCCCTTTTTGAACCAGCTGCCTGTGGCCATGCAGAGGTAGAATTTTTGCGCTGGATTTTTTTCCTCCTGTTTTTTTTCTTTTGCTTGAATGTTTTTGTTTTGTTTTTAAATGTACCTTATTTGTTTAATTCAAAACCATATTGCTTCTCTAATCTTGGACTTTGTTTACTTTTCCGAGATGTATGTCTGCTTTTGTGGGACATGTATATTATGAAAACCAGGAGATATTTGCATGCCTCAGGCAAATGCACCAAAACATTATCTTGTGTAATCAGAGCAGTTAAAAATGATAAAGTGCTTGTTATTGTTGTAATGCTGCACGCCTAAACATGTGTACTTTATGAAGGAAGTTTTTCATTGTTTTTTTTTCTCTTAGAGGGATAATTTATGATTAAAGATTAGCTTGAGCCCTGCCAACACTGCAGTTCACTGCATTGTCTCTGCTCAAGTGTGAAATTGAGCAAAATCTCCAAGGTTGTTGCCATGTAAAATATTGCGCACGATATATTTCCATGTAGTTAAAAAAAATACAGCTAACAATACTGTGCTATGAAGCAGGAAATTTTCTTAAGATCATAAGTACATAAGTATTGCCATACTGGGAAAGACCAAAGGTCCATCAAGCCCAGCATCCTGTTTCCAGCTGTCACAAATACTTGGCAAGATCCCCAAAAAGTACAAAATATTTTATACTGCTTATCCCAGAAATAGTGGATTTTCCCCAAGTCCAATTTAATAATGGTCTATGCACTTTTCCTATAGGAAGGCGTCCAAACCTTTTTTAAACTCCGCTAAGCTAACCACCTTTACCACATTCTCTGGCAACAAGTTCCAGAGTTTAATTACACGTTGAGTGAAGAAATTGTTTCTCCAGGTCGTTTTAAATTTACTACATTGTAGCTTCATCGCATGCCCCCTAGTCCTAGTATTTTTGGAAAGCGTAAACAGACGCTTCACATCTACCCATTCAACTCCACTCGTTATTTTATAGACCTCTATCATATCTCCCCTCAGCTGCCTTTTCTCCAAGCTGAAGAGCCCTAGCCGCTTTAGCCTTTCCTCATAGGGAAGTCGTCCCATCCCCTTTATCATTTTCGTCGCCCTTGTCTGCACCTTTTCTAATTCCACTATATCTTTTTTGAGATGCGGCAATCATCTGACTTCATCAGTCAACGTATACATTAAAAACCATTTATATGACTCCTTGTGCATCTTAATTTGTTTATCCTTTGCTTTATACAAAGTTTATGGCCTTCAAAATCAGTAGAACAGAGAAGTACACTTGCATATAGTAAAGTACAGAACTAACTGAAATTTACAACCAATAAACAAATAATGCATTAACGGAAATGGAAGTCAAGCTGCCAACTCACTTGGGGATTAGCAATGAGCTCGTGATGCATTAGAAAGGAGTGATATGATACATTGACAGTAGCTTAGGAAACATGTTGGCTATGTTAAGCTACAATTTAGTTTTAATTCCACTGTCTGGATAGTGGCCAACGTAGGCCACTTTGCGATAATATATCAATTTAAAAGGTACATATGTCTGTGGAAACATAGACAGTGTTAGGGAAATGGAACAATTAAATACCAATAGCCTAAAAATTGGCCCTATATTTAAATAAAAGCAGCTAGTGATGTTAAGTCTCCTGAAGAAAAGGAACAACCTAGCATATATATATATATCTAAAATAACTTAAGATGTATACAATTTTGTTAGGACTGACAACCCAAGATCCTTATCTAATTATCATATATACCTATACCGCTCTATACCTGACTGCTTAAAGTACTCCGTCACTTACAAACTTTAATGCAATTCCACTCTGTATTTCTCATTCCGATAATGGCGATCGCCACTACGGCATAATGTAAGCCACATTGAGCCTGGAAATAGGTGGGAAAATGTGGGATACAAATGCAACAAATAAATCATATCATCATCTAATATATACATGAGGTCATTTGAGAAGGTTCTTGTGGGGCATGTGCAAATGAAAGTAGTGCATTTATATGTGTAAATGACTCAAATGGGTTAAGTAACAATTTTAGAGAAGCCCCTGCTTACTGATGTATGTCTGCAGCACACGCATTTTTTAATTAGGCATGTTCTGGGTATGGTTTGTGTGAACTTAAGTATTTATGTACTTCCTATTTTGCAAAGGAAATACATGGCTACAAAATAAAATCTAGGGGACCAATATTCAGACTGTCAAGCTTATTTTCGAAAGAGAAGGATGCCCATCTTTCGACACAAATCGGGAGTTGGGCGTCCTTCTCACAAGGTCGTCCAAATCGGCATAATCGAAAGCCGATTTTTTGACACTCTCGACTGCTTTCCGTCGTGGGGACGACCAAAGTTCATGGGGGCATGTCGGCAGGGTAGCGAGGGCGGGACTGGGGCGTGATTAGGAGATGGTCGTCCTCGGCCGATAATAGAAAAAAGAAGGGCGTCCCTGATGAGCATTTGGCCGACTTTACTTGGTCCATTTTTTTTCACGACCAAGCCTCAAAAAGGTGCCCCAACTGACCAGATGACCTCCCCTTACTCCCCCAGTGGTCACTAACCCCCTCCCACCATAAAAAAACAAGTTTAAAAATACTTTTTTGCCAGCCTCAAATGCCATACTCTCTAAAGTCGACCTAAATGTCAAGATTTGGGTGTCCCCGACCGTATTATCGAAACGAAAGATGGACGTCCATATTGTTTTCGATCATACACTTTGCCCCGCCCCTTTGTGGCACCGTCCTTAGAGTTGGGCGCCCTTAGAGATGGTCGTTCCCACTAGAAAATGCCCCTCTGTGGGAGGCAGCCCAGCAAACTCTCGCGGTTGGCGGTGAGGCCAAATATTCAATGCCGGGCTGTTTCCGGTGATGGACATTGAATATAAACTCCACTATATAAGTTTGGAGTAGGGTAATATCATCGGTCCCAGTGAGGAGAAAAAGAGAAAAAAAGAATCATGCGTTAAAAAACTCATAAATACATGAGAAAAACGGATGATTTAAAAAAACTCAATTTCTCCAACACTAATATTAAAGCTTAGATAAGTGAGGCACCTAACAAACTTATATAATGGAGTTTATTATACTTTATGTATGCTCCCTATATGGAGTTTTGAGGTCCCCACTTGGTAATTTGAGTACAAGGATCTTTGTGTTTGGTCTTTTGCTTGGATAAGAGAGACACCTGCCAAACGTTTGTTTCAAACTCTATAATACATAGCATTTATATAAATATAATGCATGCAATATTCATACAACGTTATTTTATGGGAGGAAAAAGCCTTAACAGATTTCAGCACAAACAACACTGCTTCAGCAATAATGGGAGTTCTCAGTGTCATCATAGCCTTAATACTTAATATGAACAGTCAAGGCATTTGGAGTTCCGCTTGTGCTCCACGGACCCTGATGCAGAACTTAGAAGCTCTGGCTATTCTCGGCCGTGGAACAATTGCAGAAGGCATCTTAGCATTGAAGTTAAGTGTATGATTCCTTTTTGGAAATTTTGCATTAAGAAAATGTGTATTTCGGGTAGTGTTTTTTTTTTTTTTTTTTGGCTTTGATGAAAGTGAGAAGTCCATTATTGCTGAAGCAGTGTTGCTTGTTTTGAAGTCTCTTGAGGCTTTTTCCTCCCATAAAATATTTTTGTATGAATATTTTATATATTATTTATACTCACTAAGATGGGGTTTATCATTATGTTTGTTTATACTGACTTAACAGTAGCCCATGTTGATAACGTCCCCCCTGACACCCTCTGCCAAAATAGCAAAACTTGTGGTAAAATAACCTGACTTAATGGTAGGCCAGGTTGATAATTTCTCCACCAAAATGGGACCAGTGCTAAAATAGCCTGACTTGAGGTACAGTAACTCAACAGCAGTCCACATTGATAACGTCCCTTCTTATCTAATTAGATGACCTATGCAAAACCAGCCTTCTAACCTATTTTATTTAAGTTCAAGGGATTCCTAACCACACGATCATACCAAGTGACATCTAACTCGACTACTTCAGCCTCATGGATACCAGAATGCGGAGTCCCACAGGGATCCCCCCTCTCACCAACACTATTCAACTTAATGATGATAACCTTGGCCAAACTATTATCAAACCAAAACCTCAACCCATACATATACGCAGATGATGTAACGATTTACATCCCATTCAAACAAGATCTAAAGGAAATTTCTAATGGCATCAATCAAAGTCTCCATATCATGCATTCGTGGGCGAATGCATTTCGGCTGAAACTTAATGCAGAGAAAACCCAATGCCTAATACTCACCTCTCAGCATAAAAAGAACAAATTCACCGCCATCAACACACCAAATCTAAATCTTCCAATCTCGGACAACCTAAAGATTCTCGAAGTTACCATTGATCGACATCTAACACTCGAAAACCACGTGAAAAACACAACCAAGAAGATGTTCCACTCCATGTGGAAATTAAAAAGAGTAAGACCTTTCTTCCCAAGGACTGCCTTCCGAAACCTGGTACAATCAATGGTGCTCAGTCACTTGACTACTGCAATGCACTCTATGCCGGCTGTAAAGAGCAAATGATCAAAAAACTTCAGACAGCCCAGAACACTGCAGCTAGACTCATTTTTGGTAAAACAAAATACGAAAGTGCTAAACCCTTATGAGAAAAACTACACTGGCTCCCACTCAAAGAACGCATCACGTTCAAAATATGCCCCCTAGTTCACAAAATCATTCAGGAGATGCACCAGCCTACATGTCAGACCTGATAGATTTACCACCCAGGAATGCCAAAAGATCATCCCGCACATTCCTTAATCTGCACTTCCCGAACTGCAAAGGTCTGAAATACAAACTAACACACGCGTCAAACTTCACCTACTTGAGTACACAGATATGGAATGCATTGCCACGTAACTTAAAAACTACTTACGAATTAATGAACTTTCGCAAACTACTGAAGACCCATCTCTTTAACAAGGCATACCACAAAGATCTACCAATGTGAATATACATAACTCCTCCACATATATTCAGAACTATCTCAAAATATCTGCTTGTTCTCTACTATCGTGCTTTATCTTTTTCACATTCCCAAGATCCTTCTGTAACACTAATTGTATATTTTCTAATAGATGTCCACTATTCATGACTATTGTAAGCCACATTGAGCCTGCAAAGAGGTGGGAAAATGTGGGATACAAATGCAATAAATAAATAAAGTTGGGTAGTTACATGTTGGGTAGCTGGAAAGAATGTGATTAACCCTGCTTTGGTCTTACAACTCACGTAGTAAACTGGATTTTAAGAATATCAACCTCAAAAAGTAACACGTGCACTTTTTACTTTTTATCTTCTTTACAAAACTTTTGACTCATAATAAACAGTCCACACATTCAAAATGTTTCAAAAATTATCATCAAGGTTTTTAAAGGTAAATAACAAACAGTACACTTATCTTTAGCATCAAAATCTTCAGTCATCCAATAAATCCCTGACATGAATTTCATGTTTCGAGCAAAAATGCTCTGCATTGGGGTGGGGGTGGGGGGGGGGGGGGGGTGTTTACCAGGCTCTCAGACAACTGCAGTAAACTCCTCTCATCAATAAACTTTCACTGTTCTTCCAGGCACCTTATAAGTGGATTCATGTTTAGAATACTCCTGGAGTGTGCATTGGCATCTTAAATTATTAGGAACTGCTCTGTGGCATTTGACGCACGTAGGTCATTACCTCCTGGTCAATGGCTGGCAGTAAGGTCTCAGACCAGGACGTGCGGCAGTTTTCATTTTGCCGCACATCCATTTTCGGTTAAAAAAAAAAAGGCCTTTTGTACAGGCGCGCTAAAAAATGTATCGACGTGCACCCAAAACCCGCGCCTACACTACCACAAACCATTTTTCTGTGCGCCTTTGTCAAAGGACCTCTTAATCTATATAATTCTCTTTATATATTAAAAAAAACAACTTTGGGTTAATGTGTTCCATTCTGTGTTCTCGCTTTGTCATTTTACTTATTGTATGCAATTGGCCGACTTTACTTGGTCCATTTTTTTTCACGAAGTTCTTGACTGTTTTGCATTTTTATTTTAGCGTTATTTATGCAGTACTTACATTTTATTTGGCCTCTATGTTGTGTGTATTTTAACACTGCTGTAATTTTCTGTTTGTTTGCTGCTAATTTGGTTAAACTAAAAAGAATAAAAATGTTAAATTAAACTGCCTGAAACAGAAAGTCAGGATCATTCTTATAGAAGATAAAATTTATCGGACAATAGAGTGATGTTTGTCTGAAAATGTAATTCCAGTAAGCAAATATGTAGCAAATGTAATTTTTATTAAGTAAGGGTCCAAGAAAGCACAAAGGCAGACGGTCTGCAAGCTCCAAGATGGAAAAAGTACAGAGCAGATCGTAAAGAACGTAATTTATTAAGACAACTAAAAATATAAAAAATAATATAAATACATATGAAAAGTAAGCCCATTTTTTATATTTTTAGTTGTCTTAATAAATTACGTTCTTTACGATCTGCTCTGTACTTTTTCCATTTTTATTAAGTAAAACAGAATATGTATGACCAGGAAGCTACAGGTTAATCATGTACAAAGTAAATTGAAGGCTTCACATTTCCAAGGTACTTTTCTTCCCAGGACGTCCCTTTTAATATTGACTTTGTAATTTAATTGCAGTGTTTTGCCCATGGACAATATTTTAAGCAGTGCTTAACTATTGGGTTTAAATGCCAAATAAGAAACTGATCTAAAATGTTAGTCTTATATTCTGCAAAATGTCAAGGCACCTAAATGGTTGGCAGACCGAGATACTCAGCCTGCTTTGGCATGTTGTAAGAGTGATATTGGACCAACTTGTGTATCTGACATTAATCTATCTATTTTATTTTTGTTACATTTGTACCCCGCGCTTTCCCACTCATGGCAGGCTCAATGTGGCTTACATGGGGCAATGGAGGGTTAAGTGACTTGCCCAGAGTCATAAGGAGCTGCCTGTGCCTGAAGTGGGAATCGAACTCAGTTCCTCAGGACCAAAGTCCACCACCCTAACCACTAGGCCACTCCTCCACTGTTGCTACTATTTGAGATTCTACATGGAATGTTGCTATTCCACTAGCAACATTCCATGTAGAAGTCGGCCCTTGCAGATCACCAATGTGGCCGCGCAGGCTTCTGCTTCTGTGAGTCTGACGTCCTGCACGTACGTGCAGGACGTCAGACTCACAGAAACAGAAGCCTGCGCAGCCTTCTACATGGAATGTTGCTAGTGGAATAGCAACATTCCATGTAGAATCTCCAATAGTAGCAACATTCCATGTAGAATCTCCAATAGTATCTATTTTATTTTTGTTACATTTGTACCCTGCGCTTTCCCACTCATGGCAGGCTCAATGCAGCTTACATGGGGCAATGGAGGGTTAAGTGACTTGCCCAGAGTCACAAGGAGCTGCCTGTGCCTGAAGTGGGAATCGTACTCGGTTCCTCAGGACCAAAGTCCACCACCCTAACCACTAGGCCACTCCTCCACTCTAGTGTTTGTGAGTCTTCAGTCACTCCAACCCATACCAGTTCCAGTCTCAAAATGGCTGCTGGGAAAGAGTGCTGCAGGAAATCCTGGCAGCCATTTTGACTGAGAAACTGGTGGAGGCAGGAGCAACTGTGGATTGCTCCTGCCTGGAAGAGGCCACTAGACCACCATGGCACTTAATGGTAGTCCTGGGTAGGGCCTTTGGTTGGAGGGAGAGGGGTGGAGCAAGTAGCCGGCCCAGTGGGATGGTGGCCTGGGAGAGGCTGTCCAGGTTGTAGCGGGTGTGGGGGGGCAGGCAGAGAGTGGTTGCAGTGGGAGGGGTGTAGAGTTTTGGTTTCAGCTGAAATGAGAGCATGACCTAACACAGATTTAGGGCTGGTTCGGTGTCAAAAGTGAAACCGAAATTTGGTCATCCTCTAGTTCAAGCCCCAGTAGCATCTGCACATTAATCTTTTTTTTTTTTTAATTAAAATTTTTAAATGTTACAAAGAAACGTAACGTAGGAAATTACAGTTAAAAACAAAAACCAACACAAATAAAAAAAGCAAAAAGCTTACATCTAGTCCATATCAAGGAAGAGAACACCTGGCTACGTCCCTCCTCCAACACAAGGTAGGGGGGTTGGGAGGGGGCCGGGGGGGTGTCACGACACCACGGACCACCAGGGAATTTAAGGACAATGCTGGGGGGAGGATTTGGGGTGGGCTGGAGGTCCACCGATCCTCCAGCCCCCCCCCCCCCCCCCCCCAGCTGGGTGGGAGGGTGGGAGAGGGTTTGGCCGGCAGCGGCCACGACGTTTTCTGGGGGTTTGGGGGGGGGCCTCGTTCGGGCCTCGGGGCAAGCTGTTTGACAGGTTTGGGCTTTTGACAGCCCAGACCTGTCAAACAAGTGCGGGAGGATTGTGCTGAGCGCATGATCGGCACAATTCTCCCGCACTTTAAACATGATAATCAAAGATAATAGCGCTGCTTAGATTTGCATGCATTATCTTTGATCATCGATGCAGAAAAGCCCGGCGCTATTTTTAGGGCGCTGTTTGGAACAGCGCAGGGCTTTTGATCATCTGCCCACTAGAATTTTGTAAGTCCAGACTATCAGGAGTCCAAACTATCTATGTCCCCATAATCCCTCTAGGAAAGTAGTTCACATTTGTAACATCAGTAACACTAAAGGCCAACTGTACCACCTCCTTAACATATACTTTGAAGAATTCAAGAGGGGACAAATAGCGAGTTATAGGGAAATTGAAAAGTCTTAAGAACACTGGCAGCGTTTTTCAAGGTTACCGTTTGAAGATGGACCATTGGGCTACCCTTGGCTGAAGCAGCCAGAGCCGACTGACAAGTCCCAACCTGTGTTTCAGTTTTCCTCAATTTATTCACAATGGACAGAATCCTGGTGTCCTGCTCGTTAAACTTAGCAACACATTTTTCTGTAAATTTATTATATAATAAAAGATTATCCTGCAACTTCTTATCCATCTTAGTAATTGCCAGATAAACATCTTTTGAGGATGCATCAATACTGAAGAGGTTTCGTTTACAGATTTGTAAGTAAGCAGAACAGTTGCCAGTACCTTACATTGAGAGGATCCTTCAGCTTCTTTACTAGTGGATAAGAGAGAAGAATCGCCCCTCTCCAGAAAATCCTGGAGGGTGGACATGCCCCCTTGCTCTGGGTCGCGAACTAACTCTCTACTCATTACAGGTTGTGGGGGTGGGGTTTGACCCCCTGATGAAAGGGAAACACCTGAGGGTGAAAAAGTACTCACATTAGAAATAGATGTTGACCCCAGTGTCTTTGCCGCTTGCAGATGCAAGTCCATGGGTCCCTTAACAATTGGCACCAAGACCTTCTTTTTCTCTGCTTTCTGCTTCCCCATTAGAGCAAAGCACCCATACTTCATGCTCCTCAGTAGCACATTATCCGTGCACTAATCACTTACCATTGGTAAAGTAGATGCACTAACTTGTAAGCACAAGTAACGTTATCCATGCACTAATCACTAAGGGACCCTTTTACTAAGCCATGTAGGCGTGCACGTGCATCCTATGAGCGTCGGTTTTGAACTATCGCCCGGCTACCATGTGTCCCGGGTGGTAATTTCATTTTTTTACGTGCGTCCACTAAGAGCGCCAGAAGTTTTCTGGTGCACGGCGATAACCAGGCAGTAATCAGCATTGCATGCATATAGACCATTACCGCCCGGTTACTGCAAGAGACTTTACCGCTAGGTCAGTGGGTGGTGGTAAGGTCTCAGGCCCAACGTGGCTGCGTAACAATTTTTATTTTGCCGCACATTCATTTTCAGCACCCCCACCCCAAAAAAAGGCCTTTTTTCAGACGCACTGAAAAATGAACCTGTGCGCGTCCAATACATGCATCTACACCAGCGCAGGCCATTTTTCGGCGCACCTTAGTAAAAGGACTCCTTAGCATTGGTAACGTAGATGCACTAAATGGTAAGCGCAAGAACACCCATTCTCCGCCCTGACACGCCCCATCAAAAAAAAATACAAATTCTTACCACATGGTTAGCGTGCTGACATGCAAAAACTAATGTGTAATGCTTTAGCACATCCTGCATTAGTTCATTTTTCCTATGTTAGGTGTGTGTTGTTAGTGTCTAACACAGCTTAGTAAAAGGACTTCATTATGAGTATCTGATACCCTTTCCCCATTCAGTCTCCATAAGAAAAAAATAGATTATACAGTCAGAAGCAAGGTTATAAAAGATTTGGGGCTCTGTTTTCAAAGGTGCACTATCGTTTTTAGCATGCGCTAACCGTGTGTATTATGGGCATCCACACGGTTATTAGTGCACGCTAATTTAGCACACCTTTGTAAACAGGGCCCTTTATTTTTATTAAGCAATTTCTTATTCGGCATGCAAAATTATGCAGACAATGGGGAGCCGGTAGATATTGTGTATCTGGATTTTCAGAAGGCATTTGACAAAGTGCCTCATGAAAGACTCCAGAGGAAACTGGAGAGTCATGGGATCGGAAGTAGGGTATTACTATTGATTAAGAGCTGGTTGAAAGATAGGAAGCAGAGAGTAGGATTGAATGGTCAGTATTCTCAATGGAGAAGGGTAGTTAGTGGGGTCCCTCAAGGGTCTGTGCTGGGACCGCTGCTTTTTAACATATTTATAAATGACCTAGAGATGGGAGTAACTAGTGAGGTAATTAAATTTGCAGATGACACAAAGTTATTCAGGGTCGTCAAGTCGCAGGAGGAGTGTGAAAGATTACAGGAGGACCTCGGGAGACTGGGGGATTGGGCGTGCAAGTGGCAGATGAAGTTCAGTGTTGACAAGTGCAAAGTGATGCATGTGGGTAAGAGGAACCCGAATTACAGCTATGTCATGCAAGGTTCCGTGTTAGGAGTCACAGACCTAGAAAGGGATCCAGGAGTCATCGTTGACAAGATGTTGAAAACTTCTGCTCAATGTGCTGCGGCGGCTAAGAAAGCACACAGAATGCTGAGTATAATTAGCAAAAGGGAAGGAAGACAAACACAAGGATGTTATAATGCCGTTGTATCGCCCCCATGGTGCGACCGCACCTCGAATATTGTGTCCACATCTGGTCGCCGCATCTCAAAAAAGATATAAAGGAATTGGAGAAGGTGCAGAGAAGGGCGACGAAAATGATAAAAGGGATGGAGCGACTTCCCTATGAGGAAAAGCTGAGAAGGTTAGGGCTCTTCAGCTTGGAGAAAAGGCAGCTGAGGGATGATATGATAGAAGTCTACAAGATAATGAGCGGAATAGAGTGGACAGATGTGAAGCGTTTGTTTACACTTTCAAACAATAATAGAACCAGGGGACACAAGATGAAGCTAGAATATGGTAGATTTAAAACAAATAGGAGAAAGTTTTTCTTTACTCAACATGTAGTTGGACTCTGGAACTCGTTGCCGGAAAATGTGGTGGCAGCGGCTGGCCTTACAGAGTTTAAGGGGGGTTTGGACAGATTCTTGAAGGAAAAGTCCATTGAACATTATAAAAAATTTTTTTTTTTTTTTTTTTTTTGGGGGGGGGGGGGGGGTTGCCAGGTTCTTGAAGCCTGGATTGGCCACTGTCAGAGACAGGATGCTGGGCTTGATGGACCCTTGGTCTTTTCCCAGTATGGAAGTGCTTATGTGCTGTAGAATCGTAGCTTCCTTTCTAACTTTTTATTCAGAATGTCTTCCTCAGATACTACAGGAAATTGGGAGCTGTGGATATAATACAAGCGACAGAAAGAGATGAAATTATAAATTCATGCCATTGCTCATACGCTTAATCACTAAGGGCTTCTTTCACAAAACCGCGCTAGTGATTCCCGTGCGGCAAATGAAAGAAAGCCCATAGGAACTGAACAGGTTTTCTCTCTTTTGCCGCAAGAGAACCGGTAGTGGGGCCTTATAGTAAATGAAATGAAATGATGGCAGATAGAGACCTGAACGGCCCATCCAGTCTGCCCAACAAGATAAACCCATTTTACATGGTATGTAATACTTTATATGTAATTCCGAGTTTGATTTGTCCCTACCTTTCTCAGGGCACAGACCATAGAAGTCCGCCCTGCACCGGTTTCATTTTCCAAATACCGGCGTCGCCACCCAATGTCCGCTAAGGTTCCATAGATCCATTCCTTCTAAACAGGATTCCTTTGAGTTTATCCCACACGTTTGAATTCCATTATCGTTTTCATCTCCACTACCTCCCGCGGGAGGGCATTGCACGTATCCATCACCCTCTCTGTGAAAAAATACTTCCTGACATTACTCCTGAGTCTGCCTCCCTTTAACCTCAGTTCATGTCCTCTAATTCAACCGCCTTCCCATCTCCGGAAAAGGTTCGTATGCGGATTAATACCTTTCAAATATTTGAACGTCTGTATCATGTCACCCTCCTTTCCTCCAAGGTATACTTGTGCAGGTCGGCAAGTCTCTCCTCTTACGGTTTGCAACACAAATCCCATACCATTTTCGTAGCTTTTCTTTGCACCGCTTCCAGTCTTTTTACATCTTTAGCCAGATACGGCCTCCAAAACTAAACACAATACTCCCAAGTGGGGCCTCACCAACGACTTGTAGAGGGGCATCAACGCTTCCTTACTTCTGCTGGTTATGCCCCTCTCTACGCAGCCTAGCATCCTTCTGGCCATGGCCGTCGCCTTGTCACATTGTTTCTTCACCTTCATATCCTCAGACACCAACACCCCAAGGTCTCTCTCCTGAGTCGAGCTTACTAATCTCTCCCCTCCTAGAAGCCCTAAGACCTTTATCGTAAAAAAAACCCAACAACCTGTGTTCATATTCTGAATGCGCACAGAGGGATATGTAATACAGCTGTTTTTCCTAACCTTTTAAAAGATTAGTCTGTCTCTCAAGTGTCTGTGCCTGACAAATGGAAAGTTGTTTACTCACTCCCAGCTTATTTTCTGAAAGTCCTCAAAATATTTATTATGAAACTGACAAACCAATGATAAACTTAATTGGAAGTTCATTGCACTGGAACCTTAGGGGGTCTTTTACTAAAGATTAGCTTGAGTTATTTGCAGTAGGGCCCATAACAATAAAATGAGGCTGCTGCAAATAACTCGAGTTAGTCTTTAGTAAAAGACCCCCTTAAGGAGGGTCGTAACAGGGTTCCTAGTTTTTTTGTTTTTTTTTAACTTTATATTTATTAGATTTCAAATATCTATCAAGCAAAAATACAATCTTTCACTTGAAACGAAACATGGCATTTCAAGAAATATTAAATATACAAATAGGTCTGTAAAAACAAAATATAGATCCTAAAATAGAAATTGTATTTTATATATATATATATATATATATATATATAAGCCTCTTAGGGCCCTGTTTAGTAAACCATGCTGTAGGCGTACTAGCATTTTTAGTGCACGCTAATGCTAGAGAAACCCATAGGAATATATAGGTCTCTATAGTGTTAACGTACGCTAATTTTTAGCACGCACTAAAAACACTAGCGCACCTTAGTAAACAGGGCCCTTACTCCCCAATTCAAGAGGGAGCATAAAAATCAGAGAGGGATATTATCACAAACTATTCCATAACTTAGGGGACCTTTTTACTAAGGTGTGCTGAAAAATGGCCTGCGCTAGCGTAGGCGTGTGTTTTGGAAGCGTATAGATCCATTTTCAACGTGCCTGTAAAAAAGGCCTTTTTTGGGGGGGGCCAAAAAGGGACATGCGACAAAATGAAAATTGGAGCACGTCCATTTTGGGCCTGAGACCTTACTGCCACCCATTCACTTAGTGGTAAGATCTCACACGTTAACGGGGCAGTAATCGTCAGCGTACGTACAATGCCAATTACCGCCCGGTTAGTGCCGCCTGCCGGAAAATAAAATATATTTTCCAGTGCGCGTAGTGGACATGAATAAAAAATGAAATTACGGCCTGGGCAATGCAGTAGCTGGGCAGTAGTTCTGAATTGGAACTTACGTGGCTTAGTTAAAGGGCCCCTTAAAGAAAAATGGAGCCACAGTAAATACTGGTTAGCCCTACTTCAGTGGCCTTCCTTGTGCTGGCTAGAGTCATTAGGTTGAACCGGAAATTTGTCATCTAGAAAAGATTGCAAATGCTTTGGGTCAAAAACCACATATCTTACATTATTAATCTTCACCAAACATTTGACTGGAAAACGAAGAAAAAAAAGTCCCACTATTCTGTATCACGCTATTACGGAGAATAAGGAACTGCTTATGCTGTTCCTATGTTTGTCTAGAGATATCCGGAAAACACCAAGGGGCCCTTTTGCTAAGCTGAGTAAGCGATTATGTGCGCCCAACGTGCGCCAAAATGGAGTTACCGCTGACTACTGCGTGGCGCTTGCGGTAATTTCATTTTTGGTGCGTGTCCAATACGCGCGTCTGAAAAATATTTTTTATTTTCAGGCGTGCATAATGGACGCACACACGCCAAGTAGCATTTGGCGTGTGTAGGTCATTACTGGCAGTGAGTCTACCATTAGGTCAATGGCTGGCGGTAAGGTCTGTATACTTCTGACTTGCCTCTGGGGCAGAAGTAACCTTCTGAAGGTCTCCTGGGGGGGGTTGGATCCTCGAATAAATCATTACTCCCCCAGGCAGAACCCCAGGCAAGAAAAACTCTGGCTACTAAATAAGTCTTAGAAATAATAAATGTTTATTCAAATTGTCAAAGAAGCCAATCAGTAATTATTGAAATAGTAACAAATAAACTCTCAATACAGTATAATATGTAGCAAATAAAAACAGAGTTTTCCCTGGGAGCTGTAATATGCAGTGGCGCAGGAAGGAGGGGGGGCGGGAGGGGCGGTCCGCCCCGGGTGCACGCGCTCGGTGGCAGGGCCGGTCTTAGCAAGTGCGGGGCCCTATGCAGACCAATTTGATGGGGCCCCACCCTAGCTCCGCCCCCTAGCTCCGCCCCCTCCCTAGCTCCAGGGCCGGCCACCCCTCCCTCCAAGCTCCCAGACCGCTCCCTCCGAGCTCCATGGCCCCCAGCTCCAGGGCCTCCCTCCCTCCCAACTCCAAGGCCCCCCTCCCTCCCTCCCTCCCTCCCAGTCATTTTTTAACATCCCCCTCCAAAATCCAGTACTAGGTATGCTGAGAATACAAAACACTCAGGACCTATAGAGCAATTCTACCATACCATAAGCAGTCATTTCTACTAAATCACACAAAGAAAAGGAAAACATCTTAAAACACTACAGTGAGCACTAGAGCATCAATTCACCTATTGTAAAATGAAACCAGACAGAATAGTACAGATCGTTGTCGATCCTGCACAGTCAATGCCAAGTGAAAGCCATGTCTTTTTCACAAACACAGATACACCCTAATTCACTATAGAATAAGTAGTAATATTAAAACTTTCTATTTAGACAAAAATTAAACTGAACCCCCAAGATGCCAGACTCTGCATACAATGCAACACCAAAGAAACAGAAACTGTCCCCTAGTACTGTGCAAAATATAAAGACAGCAGATGTAAATTTGAAAAAAACTAACAAGTACCAATCACCACTTTACAAATTAACAAATAGAAATAAAACAAATATAGAAAATAAAATAATACCATTTTATTGGACTAATAGACTTAGCTTTCAGAGGCCAAAACATCCTTCCTCAGGTCAATATAGTATAGTACTGTTACAGTATCCTATCCTGACCTGAGGAAGGGGGTTTTGTTCTCCGAAAGTTAGACAAAATGTATTAAAATTAGTCCAATCAAAAGATTACCTTGTTTACATGTTCTATATTATAAACATTTATTAACACATCTACAATACTACTTTATTCTAAAGCAAAAAAATAAAAATACCGTATTTTTCGGACTATAAGACGCACCGGACCATAAGACGCACCTAGGTTTTAGAGGAGGGAATCTCGGCGGCCATTTTGAATATCGCCGAGACCATCAGAAAGCATTGAGAAGCACGGAGAGCAGCGTGATGGGCAGGAAAGAGGGGGCTCTTTCCTGCCCCGACGTCACTAGACCACCAGGGAACATGGAATCCTGTAAGTACACAACGGAGGTCCAAAAACGCTACCTTCGGACTATAAGACGCACCCCCCATTTTTCTCCCAAATTTTGGGGGAAAAAAGTGCGTCTTATAGTCCGAAAAATACGGTATATATTTTATTTACAGTTTGTTGTCTCAGGTTTCTCCTTTCCTCATCTTCTTTTCACTGTCTTCCTTCCATCCAGCATCTGTCTTCGGTCTCTCTCTGCCATCCAGTGTCTGCCCTCTCTGCTGTGTCCTCCATCCAATGTCTGCCCTCTCTCCCTGCCCCTTCCATCCACATCTGCCCTCTATCTCTGCCCCTTCCATGATCCATCCACCATCTGCCCCTGTCTGCCCTCTCTCTCCCCTTTCTATCCCTTCCATCCACTGTCAGCCCTCTCTCTCTCTGCCCCTTCAATCCACCATTTGCTCTCCCTCTGCCATCCATCCAGGGTTTGCCCTCCCTCTCGCTCCCCCATCCAGGATCTGCCCCTCTCTCCGCCCCTTTTTTTCAGCCCCCAGTTCCAGCCCCACTATCCCACCAGTCCCGAGCTTCAGCCTCCCAGCCACTTCTCCCTGTCCCCTTTTCAGCCCCCAGTCCCAGTGCTAGCCCCCTTATCCCACCTTCCCTCCTTTTCAGCCCCCAGTTCCAGCCCCCTTCATCCACATGCCTTGTATTAGGGCCCCCTTTTCAGAACCATTCTCCCACCTGACCCACGCATGCCCCATTTTCCCACCAGCCCCAGGCCCCATATGGCCCCTTCTCACACCCCAGTGACAGTCCCCTTCTCCCATCCCCCAGTCCCCTCCCCACCCGTCCCCTTCAACCATCCAAGAACCCCCTCCCCGCCCCCTTCTCCCATCCGTGATCCCCTCCCCAACCCGTCCCCTTCAACCATCCCCCTCTCCACCCCCTTCTCCCATCCATGAATACCCTTCCCACCTGTCCCCTTATCCCATTCAAGAACTCCAGTCCCCTCCCCACCTGTCCTCTTCTCCCATCTGAGAATCCCCTCCCCAACCCCAGTCCCCTTCAACCATCCAATAACCCCCTTTCCACCCCCTTCTCCCATCCGTGAATACCCCTCCCACCTCAGTCCCCTTATCCCATTCAAGAACCCCAGTCCCCTCCCCACCTGTCCTCTTCTCCCATCCGTGACCCCCTCCCCAACCCCAGTCCCCTTCAAACATCCAATAACCCCCTCCCCACCCCTTCTCCCATCCGTGAATACCCCTCCCACCTCAGTCCCCTTATCCCATTCAAGAACCCCAGTCCCCTCCCCACCTGTCCTCTTCTACCATCCGTGACCCCCTCCCCAACCCCAGTCCCCTTCAACCATCCAATAACCCCCTCTCCACCCTTCTCCCATCCATGAATACCCCTCCTACCTCAGTCCCCTTATCCCATTCAAGAACTCCAGTCCCCTCCCCACCTGTCCTCTTCTCCCATCTGAGAATCCCCTCCCCAACCCCAGTCCCCTTCAACCATCCAATAACCCCCTTTCCACCCCCTTCTCCCATCCGTGAATACCCCTCCCACCTCAGTCCCCTTATCCCATTCAAGAACCCCAGTCCCCTCCCTACCTGTCCTCTTCTCCCATCCGTGACCCCCTCCCCAACCCCAGTCCCCTTCAACCATTCAATAACCCCATCCCCACCCCCTTCTCCCATCCGTGATCCCCTCCCCAACCCCAGTCCCCTTCAACCATCCAATAACCCCCTCCCCACCCCCTTCTCCCATCCGTGAATACCCCTCCCACCTCAGTCCCCTTATCCCATTCAAGAACCCCAGTCCCCTTCCCACCCGTCCCCTTCTCCCATCCGAGAATCGCCTCCCCAACTCCAGTCCCCTTCAACCATCCAAGAACCCCCTCCCCACCCCCTTCTTCCATCCGTGATCCCCCTCTCCACCTTCCTATTTGAGAACCCCCACCCTTCTCACATCTGAGTCCCTCCCCCCACCCACCCACCTACCTACCAGCTGAGCTCCATTCTGCCGCCCACCACCCTCACTGCCTTAAAAAAAACATTTTGGAAGTGTCAAAGAGACAGTGACAGGCAGCACCTCGGTCTGCCCTGCTACTAAAAATCTCTTCGACGTCGTTCGGGCCTTCCCCACATTGAGTCCCGCCCGCCCTCGCGGTAATTGGAAGTTACCTCAGAGGAGGGCGGGACTCAATGTGGGAAGGCCCAATGACGTCGAACAGATTTTAGTAGCAGGGCGGGCAGACACGAGGCGCTGCCTGTCACTGTCTTCGGCGCTTCCAAATTGCATTTTTAAAGGCAGGAGTGACAGGAGAGCGGCGACTCGGCGCACCCCCCCCACCCGCTGACATCGGGGGGGGCGGACCACCCCCACCACGCCGCCGTCACGCATCGGATTCGTTGGGAGGACGAAAGGACGGACTGGAGCTCAGATGGACTGGAGCTCGGGCGGGCGGGGCGACCTGAGGCGCGCGGGGCCCCACTGAGCGCGGGGCCCTATGCGGCCGCCTCGGTCGCCTCGCCTTAAGACCGGCCCTGCTCGGTGGGTGCCGGCCCCGCTGGTTCCCTGCTCTCTCTGCCCCAGAACAGGTTACTTCCTGTTCCGGGGTAGAGAGAGCAGGGAACCAGCGGGGCCGACGCAGCTCCGAGTGACGTGCACTTGGGGCGGATCGGCCCTCCTGCAGGTAAGAATGCAGTCCGGGGGGGGGGGGGGGGGGGTCGCGCCGTGCTGCACCCGGGGGGAGGGTGCACGCAGCGGCGACCCGCCCCGGGTGCCATTAGCCCTCGCTACGGCACTGGTAATATGTCCACCTCCTAGTGGACACACTGAGGCTCTCCATTTTATTCCCTTATTGTATTGGCAGTTAGAACCTCTCATGCACATAAGCATAAGTTTTCATTTGATATAGGTTGACCTATTTCCTTGGTATGCACAGTCATCATTCTAGCCCCCCTCCACCCTCTCGCTAGGGCTATAGTTTTACCTCCACCCTCTTACTTCTCCTTTTGATTGTTTGTCTGGATACAGCAGGCGTCCTTAGTCATAGGAGTCTCTGGCTCTTAGCTGCTGACCAGCAACTTATCACAAGTTAGCACAGGCCAGACCACAGCCCAAGAAAGGTATTTCAGAAAAAGCACATGATACCTCTTTTGCAACTCTTAAGCCTGCTCCCAGCTTAAGAAAAGCAAAAATTGCTTATATTAATATAATAAAGTAGAAATATAGACCTCTGTGATATACAGGTCTCAGACCCAAAATGGACGTGCAGCAATTTTCATTTTGCTGCATGTCATAAGTACATAAGTATTGCCATACTGGGACAGACCAAAGGTCCATCAAGCCCAGCATCCTGTTTCCAACAGTGGCCAATCCAGGTCACAGGTACCTGGCAGAAACCCAAACAATAGCAACATTCCATGTAGAACCCCAAAGAGTAGCAAGACTCTAGAATTCTAAAGAATAACAAGATTCCATGCAGAATTTCAAAGTGTATAGCAACATTCCATTTAGAACCCTAAAGAGTAGCAAGATTCCATTCAGAATCCTAAGCACATAAGTGTTGTCATACTGGGACAGACCAAAGGTCCATCAAGCCCAGCATCCTGTTTCCAACAGTGGCCAATCCAGGTCACAAGCACCTGGCAAGATCCCAGAACAGTAAAACATTTTATGCTGCTTATCCCAGAAATATTTTCGGCAAAAAAGGCCTTTTTTACAGGCGCGCTATAAAATAGATTGGTGCATGCCTAAAACCCTCACCTACACTACCACAAGCCATTTTCAGCGCGCATTTGTAAAAGGACCTCCAAACCTGCTGACTAAAAAAAATTTCAGATCTATGTTGAAAATATAAATTCAGTACATGATTCCTGTCCAGCGGGGTTCCTAGTTTAAGAGGACAAGTAGATACCAACTTATGTGCCAAGGTGTCATTATAAAATAGTAGCGTAGGTGGAAGAAATCACGCCTTGAATGCAGATATGGACATTTACACTTATTTGGCAGCAGGTGTAAATATTTGCACGTAAAGGATGGAATTCATTAAATGGTGCCAAAAAAACGGAGTGTGCCCTTTGTAGAATTGCATTTGACACAGATCCCGCGCTTAACTTTTGGGTGCCATACTTAACGTCGGCTGAAAAGGAGGTGCAACTGCTGGTGCCCAACTTAGGCGCACTTCCAGTGAAATCTGCAAATCTGAGTGCAACTTTTTGAAATGCCCCTGACATGCTCCTGGCCACGCCTCATTTTCAGATATACTCGATTGAAGTTAGGCACCGTGCTTTATAGGATAGTGTACACTGAGATGTGTGCACAGATTTTAAAGGCTGCCAATTAATTTGTCAATTTATTTGCACATGCATCTCTAATTCACACTAAAAACTGGGTGTGATATATAGAATCCAGGGAAAGGTTTGCAAGTATACAGTGGGGGAAATAAGTATTTGATCCCTTGCTGATTTTGTAAGTTTGCCCACTGACAAAGACATGAGCAGCCCATAATTGAAGGGTAGGTTATTGGTAACAGTGAGAGATAGCACATCACAAATTAAATCCGGAAAATCACATTGTGGAAAGTATATGAATTTATTTGCATTCTGCAGAGGGAAATAAGTATTTAATCCCTCTGGCAAACAAGACCTAATACTTGGTGGCAAAACCCTTGTTGGCAAGCACAGCGGTCAGACGTCTTCTGTAGTTGATGATGAGGTTTGCACACATGTCAGGAGGAATTTTGGTCCACTCCTCTTTGCAGATCATCTCTAAATCATTAAGAGTTCTGGGCTGTCGCTTGGCAACTCGCAGCTTCAGCTCCCTCCATAAGTTTTCAATGGGATTAAGGTCTGGTGACTGGCTAGGCCACTCCATGACCCTAATGTGCTTCTTCCTGAGCCACTCCTTTGTTGCCTTGGCTGTATGTTTTGGGTCATTGTCGTGCTGGAAGACCCAGCCACGACCCATTTTTAAGGCCCTGGCGGAGGGAAGGAGGTTGTCACTCAGAATTGTACGGTACATGGCCCCATCCATTCTCCCATTGATGCGGTGAAGTAGTCCTGTGCCCTTAGCAGAGAAACACCCCCAAAACATAACATTTCCACCTCCATGCTTGACAGTGGGGACGGTGTTCTTTGGGTCATAGGCAGCATTTCTCTTCCTCCAAACACGGCGAGTTGAGTTCATGCCAAAGAGCTCAATTTTTGTCTCATCTGACCACAGCACCTTCTCCCAATCACTCTCGGCATCATCCAGGTGTTCACTGGCAAACTTCAGACGGGCCGTCACATGTGCCTTCCGGAGCAGGGGGACCTTGCGGGCACTGCAGGATTGCAATCCGTTATGTCGTAATGTGTTACCAATGGTTTTCGTGGTGACAGTGGTCCCAGCTGCCTTGAGATCATTGACAAGTTCCCCCCTTGTAGTTGTAGGCTGATTTCTAACCTTCCTCATGATCAAGGATACCCCACGAGGTGAGATTTTGCGTGGAGCCCCAGATCTTTGTCGATTGACAGTCATTTTGTACTTCTTCCATTTTCTTACTATGGCACCAACAGTTGTCTCCTTCTCGCCCAGCGTCTTACTGATGGTTTTGTAGCCCATTCCAGCCTTGTGCAGGTGTATGATCTTGTCCCTGACATCCTTAGACAGCTCCTTGCTCTTGGCCATTTTGTAGAGGTTAGAGTCTGACTGATTCACTTAGTCTGTGGACAGGTGTCTTTCATACAGGTGACCATTGCCGACAGCTGTCTGTCATGCAGGTAACGAGTTGATTTGGAGCATCTACCTGGTCTGTAGGGGCCAGATCTCTTACTGGTTGGTGGGGGATCAAATACTTATTTCCCTCTGCAGAATGCAAATAAATTCATATACTTTCCACAATGTGATTTTCCGGATTTAATTTGTGATGTGCTATCTCTCACTGTTACCAATAACCTACCCTTCAATTATGGGCTGCTCATGTCTTTGTCAGTGGGCAAACTTACAAAATCAGCAAGGGATCAAATACTTATTTCCCCCACTGTATGTGTAGATTACTGTGCTCCGTCCAGACTGTGCCCTTGGCACCACCAAAAGTAAAAGTATGTGCTTTCATGACATTACATGTAGTTTTTTTTTTTAACTTTGAGTTTTTATTGAAATAACACCGCAAACATAACAACGAGCCATTGGCTCCAGCATATGACATTGCAACAAATGAATTTTTATTTTAACATTATGCTTATAACCCTTTTATCCCCCCTATTCCTCCCCCTTCCCCCCCCCTCTCGTGAACCCCTCAACAACTTATTCCCCCAACAGCCCAAACCCCCCTAAACCCCCTCAATATCTGTTAGATGAATCCATTCAGGAGCCTGTGAATTATATCTCCCCTTAGGTTTATCAATCAATTTTTCCAACTGTATAATGGTTTTAAATTTCTCAGCCCAATTACATATAGTTGGCCCACCGGACTTTTTCCAATGCATTGCAACAGTGGTTTTTGCGGCGGCTAACCTCATTCTCTTGAATCTCTGTTGCCATCTCTTTCCCCTCTGGTTCCCCCACCCCAGGAGGCACCATTTAGAATCGCATGGAAAAGTACTTTCTAGAACTTTAGACAACTTATCCGTTATATCTTTCCAATAAGGTTGAATCAAACTGCACCCCCACCAAACATGAAAATAAAGTTCCCGCAAGTAGCCACTTGGACAGTTCCCACCCACCAATTCCTCCTGGAACAATACCCACAGGCTAATTCCCCCCGGGATTTCCCCCACCCCGGACATTTCCCACCCTCCCTAGCTTTTTTTTTTTTTTATCCATAGCTTCTTTCTTTTATAGGGTCCCATAAGTCCTGGCGGTGCATTGCGTTTCAGACACTGACAGCATATGGCGTTTGGAACAAGCAGGCTAGATTGAGAACAGGAGTCAGCATACTGGTCAGTTGTCATCATTGGAGGTTAGATTGAGAACAGGAGTCAGTATGCCACCCCGCTGTCATCCCCATTGTACACAGAGGAAGTATACCATACTTGTGTAGCATACAGTGTCTGGAACCAAGGACGTTACATTGAGAGCAACATACGGATATACACAGAGGACGTATAATAACAGACTTACTTTTCGTAGGTAGAGTAGTAATTTGTTATAAATTGTAATCAATGTGTCATTTTGAGGTTGCTGATTATAGAGGTACCCTAGCACGTGTTATATCGGTGCAGAGATTTTTTTTACATTCAGAGTTTCTATCTATTTACTTATTCACTTATTTATGACATTAAACATGAATTCGGTTGAAACCTAGTTGGGTGGGGGTATTGCCTCCTCCCACCCAAACGATCTGGAAGGGGAAAGGAAAGGAGATTACTTGTCGTAGCGTGTTTTGCATTTTGGGGGGATTATGGGTGGGAGCTGTCCTTTCTGGCGTGGTGAGAATTGGTTCAGTGGGAATTGTCCTGATGGGATTCGGTGTGTGGGAACGGACCTAGAACCATATTCACAGTTTGGCTTAAGTAAGTGGGTGGTTGTGTGTATGTTTCTGTATGTCTGCAGGTGATGTGGCCAAAACAGAAAACATTGATGCTTCTGTGTACTCTTATGAGGACCTGTAATAGCACTGGCCATTCTTTGCAGGAGAAATAACATTCCAAGCAGCTTCCACTAAATACGGAGAAAGCATTTTCAGGGTTATTTTGTAAAATTGAATCTAGCACAATTCCAAATCACTGTATTTTTCTTTTCTTTTCCCTTACCATTATGCAGATGTACTCTAGAGCTACAACAGAATCGAGAAAAGATTTTTTTTTCTTTTTTTTTAAAAAGCTCTTAGCAATTTTCGGCACAGAGCAACTAGTTACAGCCTTGTAAGAAGGGACATAATAGGATAAAAGTATATCCTGCTGTGTAACGTAACAGTGCTGATGGAGTCATAAAAAAGGGCTGCCCACTCAATTTTTTTTCTTCTAAAAAGAGACTTTCATTACAGCTGCTGAGTCTTCTCCTTGGCAAGTGCAACTATCTGAACATACAGTGCCGTGCCTAGGAAAAACCTGAATGACTGTACAATGCTTTCTTAGTGGTTTCAGAAATAACTTTGATATTGAGGGGCATAATCGAATGGCGCCGGCCAAATAGCTGGCCGGCCATCTTCAGGGGGGGGCGGTGCCATAAGTGGGCGGAGCCAACTGCATGTTCGAAAAAGATGGCTGGCCATCTTTTTTTTTCGCTAATATGGTTGGGCCCGGCCAAATGTCAAAGTTCACCGGGTTTGAGATGGCCGGCATCGGTTTTTGGCCATAATGGAAAATTAATGCTGGCCATCTCAAACCCGGCCAAATCCAAGGCATTTGGTCGTGGGAGGAGCCAGCATTTGTAGTGCACTGGTCCCCCTGACATGCCAGGACACCAACCGGGCACCCTAGGGGGCACTTCTAAAAATTAAAAAAAAAAAATAGCTCCCAAGTGCATAGCTCCCTTACTTTGGGTGCTGAGCCCCCCAAATCCCCCCAAAACCCACTCCCCACAACTCTACACCATTACCATAGCCCTAAGGGGTGAAGGGGGCACCTACATGTGGGTACAGTGGGTTTTGGGGGGTTTTGGAGGGCTCCCATTTACCACCACAAGTGTAACAGGTTGGGGGGGGGGGGTGGGCCTGGGTCCACCTTTCTGAAGTGCACTGCACCCACTAAAAACTGTTCCAGGGACTTGCATACTGCTGTCATGGAGCTGGGAATGACATTTCAGGCTGGCATAGAGGCTGGCGAAAAAATGTTTTTTTAATTTTGTTTTTTATGTAGGAGGGGGTTGGTGACCACTGGAGGAGTAAGGGGAGGTCATCCCCGCTTCCCTCCGGTGGTCATTTGGTGAGTTGGGGCTCCTTTTTGAAGTTTGATCATGAAAGAAAATGGACCAAGTACAGCCGGCGAAATGCTCTACAAGCCTGGCTTTTTTTTTTTCATTATTGGGCGAAGCCGGCCATCTCGTGAGCACGCCCCCGTCCCACCTTCACTACCCTACCAACACGCCCCCTTGATGTTTCGCTGGCTCCGTGATGGAAAACAGTTGAACCGATTATACCAATTTGGCCGGGTTCAGGAGATCGCCGGCCATCTCTCGATTTGTGTCGGAAGATCACTTTTGAAAATGAGCTGCATTGTTATGTCAGTACCAATTATTGCGATCATGTAGGAACTTATAATAACGAGTGTTAGTATTAATATGTTAAACATGTTTATGCAGGTACATAAAGTTAATATCTGAGGGCCTAACGTTCAAAGCGATTTATCTGGGAGCAGCTGCTGCTGGCCGGATATATAGTGCTAACCAGGGCCAGTCAGTAACTTTGAGTGGCATTATCCAAATAATTCTGCTGAAAATTGCTACTGCCTGCCCTGGTGCTATCTGGGTAGTGCAGGGTAGTCCGGGGGCGGCGCCTGGATAGAGCCGGAATTTATCCACATCGATGATATTCAGCACTGGTATCTATTTGGATAATTTAGAATAAGAAAAAAAAAGCTGCCCTAAGTTATTTCAATGCTTATCCAGATATTGGCGGCGGTCAGCACCGTACCTGGTATTCAGCATTGATATCTAGATATCAGTGGTAAAGAGCAATCGAAACTGGGTTTTTTCAGTTTTGGCCGAAACTGAATCTGCAGTCAAAATTCGCTGCATAGGTTTAGCCAAAAATGTAACCAGGGTGGCACGGTCCCCACCCAGAGCAAAAGCGAGCTGCATTGCCCTCCCAGCCCCCTGACAAAAAGCAGGCCTCCCCCAACCAAAGTTACACCCTCCCACTACCCGTAGGCCCCATTCTCCCACTACCCGTAGGCTCTTCCTGGGCCTTCTTAGAAGCCCAGGTGGACTAGTTTGGGGCAGGAACGATCCCCAGTGGCTCTTGCCTATGCCAGCTCCAGTCTCAAAATGGCTGCCGGGACCATACATTTTGACTCTGCCATTTAGGCATGCCCCCCCATTAAACGCCTTTTGTAAGATTGCCATTTAGATGTATGGAGTAGAGGTGCTGATGATTTGGAAATGAGGGTCTGATATGGAATGGGGTTGGGCACAGGGACCGTGGCGCTCTCAGGATATTAATAAGCACATCTTCTGAGACAGCGGGGCATTGGGGTGGCTGCTAGGCTGCCCATAGACCATTGATTTGGCAACATGTCCTGCAAGATTCCTCCCACTTGCACATATGGTACTAATTGGACATTATCTACAAAAAAACGAAAAACAGTCTGTTCCAAATTGCTTCTTAACAGTGGCGTGAAGTCAGTTTTAAACAGGATTGGTAGAATTTCTGATCTTTGAGGTACACTGCATGACAATCGTTTCCAGTTTGAATAGGTCAAATTCCAATTGTATGGATATGCATTGCTTAGTGTGCCTTAATCAAATCAAATCTTAAATATCTCTAAAATCCCCTTTTCAGAGTCCAGTGTAGTTTTACATCCTAAGTGGACATGACATAGACAGATTAGAGTATATAAAAGTGAAAAAGGTACATCACGAATAGTCTTGTAGATGGAAAAGGATTCAACAGTTGTAATGGTTTGTTATGTAACAGTTTTTTTGAAAGAGAAAATTTTAAAAATCAGTGTGCAAAAGTCGAGTTAGTGAGCACTAACTTATGAATTAATAATTTGTTAATTCTATTTGCTTGTGTTAAAAAGTTCTAATGCACTCAAAAAAATGGCTGAAAGCACATGACCACTTACCAACACCTATTTTGTAGGTGGTAAGGGCTTACGTGCTAATCATGGGCTAATCGGCGCATGGTAATGCAGATGCACTAACTGATTCGTGCAGAAACACATGCTGACCTCTCCAGTCATGTCCCCTCTGCGTAAAAATAAAAATAATTTTTTAGCAAGTGATTTGCATGTGCAGGATGCAAAATTACAGTGGATCGCCTCAGTACGTCCCACAGTAAGCCTTTTAAGATGCAATAAGCACACGTTAGTGGTTAATTCAACTTAGTAAAAGGAGCCCTTAGTGCCTAAGTGCTAGGCGACGCCCCTGACCCATGCTCCTCCCACATGCACGCCCCCAGGAAATTATACTGCATAGCTTTTGTGTGCTAAAATTCTAGAATAGCAACTAAGTGCTAATACATGCATAACTGCAAATTAATATCAATTTGTACCAATGTATCAATGATTATTGGTTGTTAGCGCCAATCAACAGCTAATTTATCAATTAACTTACGCATGTAACTGCCAACATTCTATAAACCTATATGCACAATTTTGCATGCTAAAGTGTGAAAATTATAGAATTAGAGGGACAGGGTAGCTTTGTCTCTATCTAATATTCCCCAATTTATTTTTAATGAGGAAAGGATCCAGCTAAATGTTGAGAAAGTGTTTAGAGTTTGGGGGATGCTCCTGGATTCTTTTTCAACAATGGAACCGCAGGTCAATAGCTTGGTTCGGAAGATTTATTTTAGGCAAAACAACTTTGGTTGCTGCGTTCATATTTTTTGCAGGATCACTTTAGAATCATTGTGCAACTATCAATTTTAGCTTTGTTACACTATGGAAATTCTCTGTATTTGATTTCTAAGATTCAGTTAATTCAAAATTCAGCAGCCAGATTAATATTTTGTAAATTGAGAGTAGATCGTGTAATTCCATTATTGGTAGAGCCGCACTGGTTGCTGGTACAGGCTAGGATTTCTTTTAAGGTGTTTTGCCTGGTTTTTAAGATATGAAATGGCATTTGCCCAGAAAATTTATCTCAATTGGATAAAGTACTAAACTCTATTACAACATCTAGGAGTTTGTAATCATCTGCTTTTAGCCTTTCCTGCAAATAAAAATGTGAGATTTAAGGCTTTTTTTCCTCATTCTTTTTTATATTTAGCTTCTTGTCTATGGAATAATCTTCTCATAGAAATATGTGCTACGTAAAACAATTTTTTTTTATTTTGTAAAGTATTGAAGACTTATTTGTTTACTGATTTCTGCAAGAAGTAATGCTATTGTTGATTATTTTGTATTTATTTTGTAGCTCCTGATGTTTGTATCAGTAATTTGTTTGGTTTGTATTCTCGCCTTGAGTCTCTCATATGAGGGTTGACAGGTTATAATTCTTTTATAACATAAGATAACATTTATAAAACAGCCTAAAAATAGTTGTCTGCTTTCACCCTCAGCCTAGGCCCCCGTTATGAAATTATCCTCAGTAAATACAACCTGTCATAAAAGATATAAACCATTGTAAAATTTGTGCCTTTAAATCCAAGTGTAGCCATTTGTTTAAGTGATAAGTCTTGACTGACACGGTCAAAGGCCGCTGTGAGATCTAAAAATATAAGCTTCACATCCCTCCTCGCACTTATCTCTAACAACATTCCATTAACCAGGCAAGCAGCACTGACTCAGTGCTGTATCCTTTTCTGAATCCCAATTAAAAAAGGTGGAAAGCGTTACTGTTAATGTACCTTATTCTTTCCTTACTTCATTTGTTGGTGTTGTATGGAGATAAATGGAGAACTAATCCAAATTCAGGGGCCCTTTTACTAAGGCATGCTGAAAAGTGGCCTGCTGTGGTGTAGGCGCGTGGTTTGGACGCACGCAGGTCCATTTTTCAGCGCGACTGGAAAAAAAGGCCTTTTTTTTGTGTGTGGCCAAAAATGGACGTGTACCAAAATTAAAACCAGTAGTGTAACAAAGAGAGGGAACAAAGCACAAACAAAGTCCAAGCAAAAAAAAAAACAGCACAAAGGGCCTTGAAAAACAAAAGGGACACAGTGCTTATGTTAAAAACCTTTAATAATCCAAATTTGATTGAAGGGAGACCCGACACGTGCGTCAGGGGTCACACAAATGACAAGGAGGCTTATACAGACAAATTCAGTGCATCTGTTGACTTGCAAAGTTGTCTCTAAATATATTCCTCCATATGTAATACAATGTTAAGCTCACGCACACTTCGAGAGTGAATTTCAGATTGACAAAAAAAAAAATTTAAATTAAAACCAGCACACGTCCATTTCGGCCTGAGACCTTACCGCCACCCATTGTCTTAGTGGTAAGGGTGCACGCGCTAACTGGGCGGTAAGCGTCAGTGCGCATAAACTGCCAATTACCGCTAGGTAAGCACCACACGGTAGAAAATAGAAAAATATATTTGCTTTGGACGTGCATCAAAAATGGAATTAACCACCCGGAGCACGTGGTTGCTGGGCGGTATTTCCAATTTGATGCACGTTGGACGCGTGTAGGTGCCTACACACCTTTGTGTAAAAGGGCCCCTCAACTTGGTATATGACAGACTCACTTTTTAACTTTCCCAACTTTATTGAACAAATAACAAGAACTGGAAAGTATACAACTTACTAAATGAAGAAAAAAAAGCTCAAAACAAACCTGACCTAAATTCAATGGCATAACTACTCATGTATAAGGGATAATTTTATGAAGTGTTTTTCTTATGTATATGATAGAATAAGCTTGCATGTACTTTTATGTGATGTGAGTATAGGCAGGCGTCACGATTTATGTGTGTTTATAATATATACCTGTACGGGCATACTGTACATTCACGATTTATTTGTAGCTTTTATAAAATAGGGGCTTACTTAGCCTCCCCACCTAGGCCGCCTCATCACCTATCTGTATAGCAGTGAATATACAAGCTCAGCTGTTTAAATCACTTGTCCTGGGCCAGAAATGAATATTCAGCTGATATTCATAACTAGTGGGCATTCCAGGGGCAGAGTTAGCACTTACGCAGTTAAGTGTCAATATTTAGCTCTTGCTGCACCATATGCCTGGAATAGACTTCCTGAGCCGGTACGTCAAGCTCCATCTCTGGCCGTCTTCAAATCTAAGCTAAAAAGCCCACCTGTTTGATGCTGCTTTTAACTCCTAACCCTTGTTCGCTTGTTCAGAACCCTTATTTTATCATCCTCACTCTAATATTCCCTAATCTCTTGTTTGTCCTGTTTGTCCTAATTAGATTGTAAGCTCTGTCGAGCAGGGACTGTCTCTTCATGTTCAAGTGTACAGCGCCATGCTTACATCTAGTAGCGCTATAGAAATTATAAGTAGTAGTAGTATTCTTTGGGATTCCGGAATCTTGCTACTCTTTGAATTCTACACAGAATCTTGCTACTCTTTGGGATTCTGGAATCTTGCTACTCTGTATCCTTGTCCCTTATTTGTCCTGTTTGTCTGTCCTAATTAGATTGTAAGCTCTGTCGAGCAGGGACTGTCTCTTCATGTTCAAGTGTACAGTGCTGCGTACGTCTAGTAGCGCTATAGAAATGATAAGTAGTAGTAAATGATGAAATGGAATCGGCAATAACAGACAGTACGTCACTGAAGTTCTTGGGAGGTGTTATGAGTGCTCAGAATAATAAGTTTGCTAAATTGCAGAGTAAATAGCAGTGCCTTCTGAAGACTCTAGAGAGGGAAACAGTTAAGGCTGAGCTGTAGGATCTTCAGCGTACTGATCTCAAAATGAACAGTCTGATTCACCGGGTCCCATTCTCATAATTCTCTGACTGCTGCCTAAGATTCATCTACTAATCAGGGGCCAGGACACAGGCTCTAATAATAAATGTGTGGATATGGGTGCAGTTTTCTTAAAAGGTCAGAAGGTGGCAGCATAACACATAAACATATGGAAGCTAATTTTATTTTTTTGTTACATTTGTATCCCACATTTTCCCACCTTTTTGCAGGCTCCATGTGGCTTACATATATCCGTTAACGGCGTTAACTGATTCCGGTCTGAACAAATACAAGGTGATGTTTTGATAGAATAAGGTACATGTATAGTAGGTATAATTGGGGGGAACTTAGAAAGGGAGAGGAAGAGTCAGGTAATGTCCATTACGATCTATGGTTACGTTGTGTCACAGGTATCCAGGTCTTTTTATGTTGGGTCAGTGGGGTATGCTCTTCTGAACAGGTCTGTCTTTAGTGCTTTCCGGAAATTTAGGTGGTCGAGCGTAGTTTTTACTGCTTTTGGCAGTGCATTCCATAGTTGTGCACTTAAGTAGGAAAAGCTGGATGCATAGGTGGATTTGTATTTGAGTCCTTTGCTGCTTGGGTAGTGGAGGTTTAGGTATGATCGTGCAGATTTTGTGGTGTTTCTGGTTGGCAGGTCAATGAGGTCTGTCATGTATCCCGGTGCCTCGCCGTAAATAATTTTATGAACAGTCGTGCAGATTTTGAAAGTGATACGTTCTTTGATTGGTAGCCAGTCCAGTTTTTCTCGGAGTGGCTTGGCACTATCAAAACACGTTTTTCCCAAATATAAGCCTGGCTGCTGTGTTTTGGGCGGCCTGAAGTTTCTTTATGATTTGATTCTTGCATCCCGCATAGATTCCATTACAGTATTCTGCGTGGCTTAGTAGCATTGACTGTATCAGGTTGCGAAAGACTTCCCTCGGGAAGAATGGTTTCACGCGTTTGAGTTTCCACATTGAGAGAAACATTTTCTTTATGGTGGATTTCGCTTGAGTTTCTAATGAGAGGTTGCGGTCGATTGTTACTCCGAGAATTTTCAGGCTGTCAGAGAGAGGGAGGGTGTATCCAGGGGTATTAATGTTTGTGGGTTTGTATGTGCTGTATTGGGATGAGTTGATGAGACAGTGTGTTTTTTTTTCCGTATTGAGTTTTAGTTGTTGGGGGCTGCCATATAACTTTAAACAGTTAAGAATTCTGTTTAAAGTTATACTAATTTTTAGAAATAAAATACATATAAGTGCCACACCTGAAAGTTATGTATTTATTTAACTGTTGTGACTTATCACAGAAGGCAAAAGTAGAGACTAATAGACGATTCACCACTGGAGACGTGAGTCCAACAGTCTTTATTATATCAGAGATAGCGACCCGACACAGGCCGTGTTTCGACGCTAAAAAGCGTCTGCAACAGGGGTCAATAAATACACCAAGTAATGAATGCAAAACGAAGAGTCCTACTTGTATATGTGTTGTCAACTCACTGATCACGTAGCACCAAACAGAATATGCTGGATACAAACTGTGTCGGGTCGCTATCTCTGATATAATAAAGACTGTTGGACTCACGTCTCCAGTGGTGAATCGTCTATTAGTCTCTACTTTTGCCTTCTGTGATTCGTCATCGTAGAGAACTTTTCCTGTTATATGTTTTGGACTGTTGTGACTTAAACGTATAACTAATGTTTAGCAGCTGAATTTTGCCGCTGAGCTTTTAACTTTCGCACCCACCTTTGCTCCTTCCCAACCAATTATCAACCCAAAGGACTGTTGGAAATAAATTATACATAAGGGCTTGAAAATGTCTTTACCTTTATTTGGGGGCAAAATAACTCTCTGAAAACTTAATGGGAACAAATTTAGCATGGGAGAAGAAACAGGAAAAAGATATATTGTGGTAGATATTCAGACAGTAGCAGTGAGCTGAATATCTGGGTTTATGTGGCTGGCTGTCTGTTATGAGGTTAAATGCAATATTCAGCATTTATTTATTTATTTGAATTTATTAACCGCCTTTATATTATATTATATTATATTATATTATATTATATTATATTATATTATATTTATTGCACTTGTATCCCACATTTTCCCACCTGTTTGCAGGCTCAACGTGGCTTACAAATGCCTGTAATGGCATTGCCATTTCAGGGTACAAAATACAATTGGTGTTACAAAGATGTTAAGAATAACGAGGTTCACATGTCAATATAATCAAACAGTTATAGAAAGGAGATAGTCATAGTCAGGGAGTCGTGGTGGTATGTCGTGGGTAGTGTACAGCAGGTACAGTTTAACATCAAACTTATAATTTTGTTAACAGCATAACAATAGTAAAATGTACAAGTATAAACATAGATTTATTTTATTTTAGTTACATTTGTACCCCGTGCTTTCCCACTCATGGCAGGCTCAATGCGGCTTACATGGGGCAATGGAGGGTTAAGTGAACTTGCCCAGAGTCACAAGGAGCTGCCTGTGCCTGAGGTGGGAATCAAACTCAGTTCCTCAGTTCCCCAGGACCAAAGTCCACCACCCTAACCACTAGGCCACTCCTCCACTGTTGCTACTATTTGAGATTCTACGTGGAATGTTGCTATTTTACTAGCAACATTCCATGTAGGAGTCGGCCCTTGCAGATCACCAATGTGGCCGCGCAGGCTTCTACATGGAATGTTGCTAGTGGAATAGCAACATTCCATGTAGAATGTACAAGTATAAACATAGATTTATTTTATTTTAGTTACATTTGTACCTCGCACTTTCCCACTCATGGCAGGCTCAATTCGGCTTACATGGGGCAATGGAGGGTTAAGTGACTTGCCCAGAGTCACAAGGAGCTGCCTGTGCCTGAAGTGGGAATTGAATTCAGTTCCTCAGTACCAAAGTCCACCACCCTAACCACTAGGCCACTCCTCCACTGTTGCTACTATTTGAGATTCTACATGGAATGTTGCTATTCCACTAGCAACATTTCATGTAGAAGTTGGCCCTTGCAGATCACCAATGTGGCCGCGCAGGCTTCTGCTTCTGTGAGTCTGACGTGCAGGACGTCAGACTCACAGAAACAGAAGCCTGCGCAGCCTTCTACATGGAATGTTGCTAGTGGAATAGCAACATTCCATGTAGAATCTCCAATAGTATCTATTTTATTTTTGTTACATTTGTACCCTGCGCTTTCCCACTCATGGCAGGCTGAATGCGGCTTACATGGGGCAATGGAGGGTTAAGTGACTTGCCCAGAGTCACAAGGAGCTGCCTGTGCCTGAAGTGGGAATTGAACTCAGTTCCTCAGTTCCCCAGGACCAGAGTCCACCACCCTAACCACTAGGTCACTCCTCCATAATACAATACATACAGTAAATTGAAACCTAATAATAGAACTACAATGAAACAGGATCAGAAATGTACACATTTAACAACACTGGAATTCAAATAACAGAGATATAATACGATGTCAGCGTAATACTAATGAGATATCTAATAAGCACACAATTTGAACATTAAAATAACATTGTTATGATACTAATGCTAACTGCTTAAGCAACACTGTATAAACATAGGATTGGCTTTTATGTGGTTTGATTTGGCCACTTAACTTTTTAAAAATTTTTTGTTGAAAATGGACATGCAGCAAAACTGCGTGTCCATTTTGGGTCTGAGACCTTCCCGCCAGCCATTTACCTAGTGGTAAAGTCTCATGAAGTAACTGGGTGGTAATAACCTGTGCACGTCAAATGCCACTTGGCGCGTGTCCAATACGCACATCTGAAAAATAAAAATGATTTTTCAGACGCGCGTATATTGGACGCACACCAAGAATGAAATTACCGCAAGAGCCACGCAGTAGCCGGGCGGTAACTCCATTTTGGAAAACATTGGGAAGCTCATAGACGCTTACATGGCTTAGTAAAAGGTCCCCTTAGGTGGTTAAGTGCTGGAAATTGGCACTTAAAGCTTCTTCTACAAAGTCGCACTAGTGCTACTTTTGATACAGATGTTCAAATATTTGAAAGGTATTAATCTGCAAACGAACATTTTCCGGAGATGGGAAGGCAGTAGAACTAGAGGACGTGAAATGAGATTGAAGGGGGGCAGACTCAGGAAAAATGTCAGGTATTTTTTCACAGAGAGAGTGGTGGATGCTTGGAATTCCCTCCCGCGGGAGGTGGTGGAGATGAAAACGGTAACGGAATTCAAACATGCGTGGGATAAACATAAAGGAATCCTGTTTGAAAGGTAGGGATCCTCAGAAGCTTAGCCGAGATTGGGTTGCAGAGCCGGTGGTGGGAGGCGGGGCTGGTGGTTGGGAGGTGGGGCTAGTGCTGGGCAAGACTTCTATGGTCTGTGCCCTGAAAATGGCAGATACAAATCAAGGTAAGGTATACACCAAAAGTAGCACATATGAGTTTATCTTGTTGGGCAGACTGGATGGACTGTGGAGGTCTTTTTCTGCCATCATCTACTATGTTACTATCCAGCTGATTTTCGAAAGTGATCGCCGCCCATCTTCCGACACAAATCGGGAGATGGGCGGCGATCTCCTGAATCCGCCCAAATCGGCATAATCGAAAGCCGATTTTGGGTGGCTTCAGCTGCGTTCCGTTGCGGGACCAGCGAAAGTTGAAAGGGGGCGTGTCGGCATGGTAGCGAAGGCGGGACGGGGGCGTGCGTTGAGATGGCCGGCTTCGCCCGATAATGGAAAAAAGAAAGCCGGCCGTCAGGAGAATTTGATCCGTTTTATTTGGACCCTTTTTTTTTTAGGTCCAAGTCCCAAAAACATGCCCCAACTGACCAGATGACCACCGGAGGGAAGCGGGGATCACTTCCCCTTACTCCCCGGTGGTCACCACCCCCCTCCCACACACACACAAAAAAAAATCAGACATTTTTTTGCCAGCCTGTAAGCCAGCCTCAAATGTCATACTCAGCTTCCTGACAGCAATATGCAGGTCCCTGGGGCAGTTTGTAGTGGGTGCAGTGCACTTGAGGCAGGTTGACCCAGGCCCATCCCCCCCCCCCACCTGTTACACTTGTGCTGGTAAATGGGAGCCCCCCAAAACCCACTGTACCCACATGTAGGTGCCCCCCTTCACCCCTTAGGGCTATGGTAATAGTGTAGAGTTGTGAGCAGTAGGTTTTGGGGGGGGATTTGGGGGGCTCAGCATACAAAGGAAGGGTGCTATGCACCTGGAAGCAAATTTTGTTTTTTTTAAATTAATTTTAAAGTGCCCCCTAGGGTGCCCAGTTGGTGTCCTGGCATATCAGGGGGGCCAGCGCAGTAGAAATGCTGGCTCCTCCCACCGCCCAAATGGCTTACATTTTGCCGGATATTAAGATGTCCGGCTCCGGTTTCCATTATGGCTGAAAATCGGAGTCGACCATCTCATCTAACCCCGGCGAGTGATTTGGGCGGCACCAAGCATATTTCGAAAATACGCTTGGGTCCGCCCGCTTACGGCGCTGGCCCCGAAGATGGCCGCTGATCGATTTGGCCGGCGCCGTTTGATTATGCCCCTCTATGATTCCTGTGCAGCAAATGAGAGGAAGCCCATAGGAATTGAATGGGCTTCTTCTCATTTACTGCACAGGAATCGCTAGCACAACTTTGTAAAAGAGGCCCTTAATCACAGGAGTGCCGACTCCGCTCTTGGACCACCCACAAAATAGCCGGCTTTCACTTTAGCGGTTTGTGGTGATATTTAGCAGCAATAACCGATGAAGCACTGCAGGTATCAGAGGATAGCTCAGCACAAGCGATGTAACTGTCCAGGAGCTGTTTCTCGCTGGTTAAACTACTTTTGAGTGTCAACCCCATTAAGTCTGAAATGGGCCAGATAGGGCTGTGAATTAAATGGCCCAGTGCATTTCTGTGGGAGAGAGAATTCCAGCACCTCCAGCATGGAAACACCGACACACTAATACCTAGCTGTTAGGGAATTGCTCCTTTCAGACTGCCTTTCCCCCTTCTAAGGATGAGCACAGACCAAAAATTTTCAATTTGATTTCAGTTCAATTGGCCCCCCCTCCTATTTTTGGGTGTTTTATTTATTTTTTTACTCTTTTTCACACGTTTCTTTTAATGAGAATGTTTAAAAATGCACTTAGCTTATTAATCAATACTATGAAATCTTTTTACTAAAGTGTGAAAAGCTGTTGATGTTTGAATTAGGGCATGTTAATCACTACTGTAGAAGCGTATTACCGCAGTTACATAAGAGTTTGCGCATGCTAATTTTGTACATTAACAGCATATTGTGTTAGGCGGCAGGAACTAGGACGGTCATGGGCGGAGAATGGATGTAGACGCCTTCTGAAGTTACAGGCAGTTTCGTCCTGCTACACATCTCTTTGATGATCGTGTGAGTCTTTGATTAAGACTATCCAGTATTTGATATATTTTTTTTTGGATTCTGCTCAAGACGAACCAGTTATTCAATAATTGATCTACATCGCGTGTATTGGACGTGCACCAAAAATGAAATTACCACAAGAGCCACGCAGTAGCCAGGCGGTAACTCCACTTTGGCGCACATTGGGTGCGCGTAGACGTTTTAAGCAGTTTGGTAAAAGGGCCCCTTAGTGTACAGCCTTGGCACCTCATGCACACTGATTTTTACTGTTAGGGTTAGGTATACGGGTGAAACGGTGGCCCCGTCGGACATAAGCTAAGTGTTGCTTTCTGTACCATTGGCACTTTCCATTTCATGTTTGCACCTCGGGTTGATTTCAAGTCAAATTAAATGCTTGCACTTTTCTGAATTTAAGTTTAGCACACATTCAATGAAATTGCAAATCAAACAAAATAAAACATGGAAAAGAAATAAGATGATACCTTTTTTATTGGACATAACTTAATACATTTCTTGATTAGCTTTCGAAGGTTGCCCTTCTTCCTCAGATCGGAAATAAGCAAATGTGCTAGCTGACAGTGTATATAAGTGAAAACATTCAAGCATTACTATGACAGTCTGACAGGGTGGGAGGAGGGGGGTGGGTAGGAGGTATGCATGGGGACATCAAAGCATATCATTGAAATTGCAAAAATGTAAGAAAAAATAAGGAGCTTTCTACAAATCCCTATGATAGAAACTCATCAACGGTCATAGCATTTATTTCCGTTGTAAACCTAGGATTCACCATCCAATAGGTTTCTGAGGAATTTCGTCCTTTCTTGATATATAAGTTTGAATAAGCTCTATACACTGGTGTTTTTCATTTGTTTTGTATAGATTTACCACATTAAATACCACAAAGCTAACCAGGGTGTGTTACCTGTGTGGGAGAGCACTTTGCAAGACCAGAGCACTGCATCGATGACTTTATGGTCAGAATACTAAAAAGAAATTTAAAAACAAACCAGGAATGTGAGACCTTTGAAGTTAAAATGATGAAATATTTTGAGACAGGACTTACTGTAACAAAGATCTGGATCATATTATAAGCCATAATATACTGCTTTGTTACCCTCTGGTCACCCATCCTTTAGTAAATGGGCCCCTTATTTATTTATTTAGCACTTATTTTTATTGAATAATTATGTACTCATGTACAGCATAAACCCACTAAAACCAAATATTTTGCCTACGCAAGTATTGCCACACTGGGACAGACTAAAGGTCCATCAAACCCAGCATCCTGTTTCCAACAGTGGCCAATCCAGGTCACAAATACCTGGCAAGATCCTGAAAAAGTTCAATACATTTTTATGCGCTTACCCAGAAATTGCAGTGGAGCCAATTTAATAATGGTTTATGGACTTTTCCTTTAGGAAGCCATCCAGACCTTTTAAAAACCTTGCTAAGCTAACCGCCTTTACCACATTCTCTGGCAACGAATTCCAAAGTTTAAATTACAACGTTGAGTGAAGAAAGATTTTCTCCGATTCATATTAAATTTACTATTGTAGCTTCATCGCGTGCCCCCTAGTCCTAGTTATTTTGGAAAGAGTAAACAAATGATTCACTTCTACATACGTCATAGCAATAGTGTATATTCCCTAATTATCTGTCCCAATGCAACTGAAGCTCTTACCTCCTCAGTGCATGTAAATGGTTTCATCCTTCTGTGAATTCTCTGATGCAGTGTGAGGCTTTTTTTCCAACCAAAGCTTTTACCACACTCAGAACATGTAAATGGTTTTACTTCTGTGTGTATTCTCTGGTGCATTGTGAGGTTTACCTTCTGACCAAAGCTTTTACCACACTCTGTACATGCAAATGGTTTCTCTCCTGTTTGGACTCTCTGATGCACTTTGAGATTTACATTACAACCAAAATGGTTTCACTCTATTGTGGATTTTCTTGTGGGTTTTGTACGTTTTGCATTTGGATGTTTTTTATTTGAAAATGGACCAAAAAATAAAATGTCCAAATCAGAAAATGTTTTTCCAAACGGTATTTTCAAAAGGAAAAGATAGACTTTTTTTTGGTTGAAAATGACCTTCTTTCCTGTTCAGATTTTGGATGTTTTTGTAAAACGTCCAGGTTCAGACTTAGACGTCGTATCGAAAATGCCCCTCAATAGAATCTTTCCACAGCAATCTACCACATTTCTTTTAAGAGGAGAATAAACAATATGGATAAAGGTGAACCAGTCAATATTGTGTACCTGGATTTTCAAAAGGCGTTTTTGACAAAGGACCTCATGAAAGGCTCCTGAGGAAATTAGAAGTCATTGGATAGGAGGTAATGTCCTATTAGTAACATTAGCTCTGCAAGTTTATTTTCAATTTTTATCAGTAATCTGGGATGAATACCATCTGGTCCAGGCAATTTGCTACTGTTCAATTTGTCTAATTGCCCCATTACATCTTTAAGGTTTACGGAGATTTGTTTGTTTGTTTGACTCATCAGCATTGAATACCATTCTGACACTGGTACTCTCCCACGTCTTCCTCAGTGAAGACTGAAGCATTCATTTTATCTCCACTATGGCCTTCACTTCCCTGAGTGCCCCTTTTACCCCTTGGTCATCTAGCGGTCCAGCTGATCTTTTACCGACTTCTTGCTTCTAATATACCTAAAACAGGTTTTACTATATGTTTTTGCCTCCAGTGCAATATTTTTTTCAAAGTCTCTCTTTGCCTTCCTTACCAATGCTTTGCATTTCACTTGCCAATCCTTCTGCTGTTTCCTATTATTTTCAGTTAGATTCTTCTTCCATTTCTAAAGGATTTTCTTTTAGCTGTAATAGCTTCCTTCACCTCATTTTTTAACCATGTTGGCTGTCGTTTGGCCTTCCTTCCTCTATTTTTAGTACATGGAATATATCTGGTCTGGGCTTCCAGAATGGTGTTTGTAATAGCTTTCACACCTGATGTAAATTTTTTACCTTTGCAGCTGCTTCTCTAAGTTTTTTTTTCCTATTCTCCTCATTTTATCATTGTCTCCTTTTTTAAAGTAAAATGCTAGCATATTGGATTTCCTGTGTGTACTTAATCCAGAGATTATGTCAAATCTGATCGTGTTATGATTACTGTTATAAAGTGGCCCCAGCACCGTTAACTCCTGCACCAGATCATGCGCTCCACTAAGGACTAGGTCTAGAATTGTTCTCCCTCTGTTGGTTCCGAATCAACTGCTCCATAAAGCAGTTCTTGATTTCATCAAGGAATTTTGCCTCCCTGTCGTGCCCTGATGTTATATTACCCAGTCAATATTGGGATAATTGAAGCCATCCATTACCCTGTTTGTTAGCCTCCCTAATTTTTCTGTTCTCCCTACAGAAGCCATAAAGATTTATGTGAACCAAACCATGAAGAATTATTTTTGCAAGCTGTAACATTTTGTCGATTAGACTTTGTCTGATAAACTAGCTCCCTCTCTTCCCTTTCGTTTGAACTTCTGTTCTGTATCTGTGTATAATCCCAAAGCATTTCTTATTTTTTACAGTAGCTAACGAGGTGCAAAGAGAATTTCTTTGCGACTGTGCTCAGCAAACATGAAATTGCGTGTCCCACATATCGCTTTATTCCCTTTCAAGAAGAATACTGCTGTGAATGCTGGACGGTCAAATGGTAACAGTGTAAAGAAATGAGAAGCAGAACAGCTGTAGTCCTGCAGTTAAATCAGAGAAGGAAGGCTAGACAGTAAATGCTAAAGAGACCAGAACAAGTGAGCTTGTTTGGGGATAGGCAGTGTATTAAGACAAGAAGGACAGAAATTATAGATGTCCATAGAATAAAGAGGTAGAGGCCAACGCCCATAAAAAAAATAAGAGAGTATGGAAATGCAATTGTGGCTAACCAGGGAATCAGAGGAAGAAGGGCACCTTGTTGTCATAAGAACATAAGTGTTGCCATACCAGGACAGACTGAAGGTCCATCAAGCCAATATCCTGTTTCCAACAGTGGCCAATCCAGTTTTAATTACACAAATTTAATCCACAAGTTTAATTACAGGTTGATCCACAAGTTTAATTACATGTTGAGTGAAGAAATATTTTCTCCGGTTTGTTTTAAATTGACTAATTAGTAGATTCATTGCATGGCCCCTAGTCCTAGTATTTTTGGAAAGAGTAAACAAGTGATTTACATCTACCCATTCCGCTCCAGTCTGTATTTTATAGACTTCTATCATATCTCCCCTCAGCCGTCTTTTCCAAGCTGAAGAGCCCTAGCCGCTTTATCCTTTGCTCATAGGGAAGTCGTCTCATCCCCTTTATCATTTTTATTGCCCTTCTCTGTGGAAGGGTGACCAGTTCTCTTGGGGGATGGATTTCAGCTCTGTGGGGCAGACCTGAAATAATTTCAAGTGACCAGTGACCCCTATAACAAAGGCATGCATTAAGAAACATTAACTTAACCTTGCTTTCTAACTTCTCTTACTCTAGTTTCTTATCTATCTATCTATATGTTAACCATCTCTCTGACCCTCATGTGCAACTTTCTTTAAATTAGTCACCTTACTTTCTAACTCCTCGTATTCTCTACCTATCTGTATGTTCCATCTTTGCTTATACCCTATGCTATCTATTGAAATGCTCTATTACGTATTGTGTTGACATTGTAAGTAGTATACTATCTCTATAACATTATACCAAGAGCAACTCAAATGTTGTTCTCACAGCGTGTGGTTACCTTAATATTAAACTTCAATTAACTGGACCTCAATGCATCCACCCTTGGCATTCACCTTCAGGTGAATGAGCCCTTTATTACAAAAGAACGCCAAAGTTGTCAATGGAGCTAATCCTATCACTGGTCCTTTTATTCTTTTTTATTTATCTAGACTGGTAGATAAGATGTCCATGCAAAAAACTGTATTACTGAGCACAAGTGAGAGTTAAGGTTTCCTTCCTGAAGCAGTGAAATAGTTCGCGAAACAAGACATTCTTGTAGAAGGAGCAGATGTGCAGGAGAAGAAATAATACAGCATATACCTACCGAAGGAGGAATCAGCACTGGGAGTCAACTAGGAATGCCTAATCTACATGATAAACCTCGTGGACCTACCTCCAAGAAACGCCACAAGATCATCCCGCAAATTCTCAACCTACACTTCCCCAGCAGTAAAGGACTAAAATGCAAGCAGATGCACGCCACCACCTTCTCTTACATAAGCACGCAATTGTGGAATGCATTGCCTACAGACCTGAGAACAATTGACGAAACAACTGTTTTTCCGCAAAGCTCTGAACACTTATCTCTTCAACAGGGCCTACAATGAGAACCGATAGCCACACTAGTCCACCTCACCAACCCCACTCAGTTAAGATAACCCACCTCCTATAATTACCCTACTCACCCCCTACCTTCTCTCTCTTCCCCTCACTTAATTTCTACACAACACTAAATGTATCTGCTATCCTGTAATGACAATGTTTACAAAACTATAAGCCACATTGAGCCTGCAAATAGGTGGGATAATGTGGGATACAAATGCAATAAAATAAAATAAATAGATTGCAAAGAACAACCTAGCACAACGCCGTGCAAACAGAAGCAGAGCAAGAGATAAGTACGGGCGGAAGGTGGGCAGTTCAAGTGCTGGGATCCTCAGGAAAGTATTCACTGCTAGTGTATTTGAAGAATAGTTTAAGATAAGAGTTGATAATCATTAACGCGTTTGTTCTCACAGTGAATGGCTATTTGCACAGAGACTAATAGAGGATATCCACTGGTTTTCTCTCTAATAGAGGTTTTTGCATGGGCATCTTATCTACCAGTCTAGATAAAGAAAAAAGGCCCAGTGATACCTATAAGGTATTGCATGCAGGAACCCCTCTTTCTTTCCACTCTGGTTATCCCCCTTTACCCCTAGCCACTCACTCAGTTCTGTGGATGCACATCGTGTGGTTTATCCCTCATTAAAGTCTGCTCAATTTAGTAAAGGGTTGCCGCGTGGCAACCCGGAACTACCGCTGGCCCAACACGGCCGCCGGTGGTAGTTTCTACCTCGAGAGTGAGCCATTTTCTGGCACTACCTAAATTTTTCCCGTAATTATTAGTGCAGCTGCTAATCCAGCGGTAATCGGGCATGTCGCACGCTGCTCGCGTAGCACGGGTTACCGTGGGAGCCCTTACCGCCACCTCAGTGGGTGGCGATAAGAGCGCCCCCCCCCCCCCGCCCTGCATGGCCACACGGTAAATGTAATTTTTACCACATGGCCATGTCGATTTTCGGCCTTTTTTTTACCCACGGTGGTAAATAGGGCCCTGGCATGTGGCAAAAACGGCCGTCGCCACTACCGCAGGGCCCTTTTTTTTACTGCACCTTGGTAAAAGGTCCCCTGTGGGACCGCCAGGTCATCGGCGTTCTTTATTTGGCCTGAGCCTTTGGAATAATCTCCCCCTTACTATTAGATCTTGAGCTCTCCCTGCCGAAATTTAAGACATTATTAAAAACCCACTTCTTTCAACAAGCATTTGACCTACTTGCTGCTTAACTCTGATACGTAGCCTGCACTGATAAATGACTTAACAGATATTTTTAGGGATGCACCTTTTTACCTTCCCTCCCCCTCTCCTCTCTTTCCCCTCCCCTCTGTCTAGCTTTCCTGATTAATTTATGAGGGCTTGTGTATTCTGATTTGTAGTTCCTTCCTTTGCTACCTTGTTTGATATGTACGTGTAAACAGCCTTCACCTTTTATTAGTAAAGGCGGTATATCAAATCTTACACTAAACATATGAGTATGACAAGAATGTGCATTGATACGTTCAGTCTGGCATTTAAGAAAACAAAATATTATTTTCAAAAACTCATGCAGGTTTCTGGTAGTTTTGAATGTATTCATAGAACAAACTCATTACAGTTTAATTTAATAAAGGGACAAATTATTTGAAATTTGTTGTGGGAAACAAGACTGTGGAATAGCTGTCACGTAGTTAATTCCTCAGGACATCATTTTCCTGTGGCTCATAATGACCCTAAGAAAATGACTAAATCATGCCTCATTTATACTAAATAAAATACATTTTTGATTCTCAATGCATGCAGTGATTAAAAGCATCTTAATCATGCCTCATTATTTTGGAACATTATCAATCAAATTCTATTTAATTCCAAGTACCACTAGTAAGATTTGTTCTGATGGTTTCCATCATGTACAACACAGGTTAGCAGTTTTTTTTTGTGTAAAGTTCAGAAACTGAACAGTCAAAGTAATAGTATGTGTACTTGCATATAATATATACATATGATTGAGACTAATATTCATTGCCCCATGTAAGCGCATTGAGCCTGCCATGAGTGGGAAAGTGCAGGGTACAAATGTAACAAAAATAAAATAGATACTATTGGAGATTCTACATGGAATGTTGCTACTATTGGACATTCTACATGGAATGTTGCTATTCCACTAGCCCTGCCCTTGCAGATCAGCAATGCGGGCAAGCAGGCTTCTGTTTCTTGTTAGCTACGTGTGACCGAGCAGCACAGCGCAGCTTTATACCTGTATTTCCAGTGTTGGTTTTCATCTTTTTCATCTAATCTACAAGGCTATTTGACTCCAGACAACACTTGACCCCTGACGCAGGCCTTACGGCCGAAACACGTCACGTGTCGGGTCATTGTGCCATTGTGAATAAAGACCTTGTTCAGGAAGACACTCATTGTGAGAGGACCTTTTGTTGGATCCACTGTTTGTTTTTCCTTACCTGGTTTCCTGTGGAGAGCTCACCTTCTGTGAGTGTTTGCTAGTGGAATAGCAACATTCCATGTAGAATCTCAAATAGTAGCAACAGTGGAGGAGTGGCCTAGTGGTTAGGGTGGTGGACTCTGGTCCTGGGGAACTGAGTTCGATTCCCACTTCAGGCACAGGCAGCTCCTTGTGACTCTGGGCAAGTCACTTAACCCTCCATTGCCCCATGTAAGCCGCATTGAGCCTGCCATGAGTGGGAAAGTGCAGGGTACAAATGTAACAAAAATAAAATAGATACTATTGGAGATTCTACATGGAATGTTGCTACTACTGGAGATTCTACATGGAATGCTGCTACTATTGGAGATTCTACATGGAATGTTGCTAGTGGAATAGCAACATTCCATGTAGAATCTCCAATAGTAGCAACAGTGGAGAGTGGCCTAGTGGTTAGGGTGGTGGACTTTGGTCTTGGGGAACTGAGGAACTGAGTTCGATTCCCACTTCAGGCACAGGCAGCTCCTTGTGACTCTGGGCAAGCCACTTAACCCTCCATTGCCCCATGTAAGCCGCATTGAGCCTGCCATGAGTGGGAAAGCGCGGGGTACAAATGTAACAAAAAAAAAAGTGAGTTATAATGCTAAAAAAATGTAGGAGCATGGGTTTGGGCTGCAAAAACCAAGGGAGGATACGGTTATAGGGATGAAATATTCTGTGAGCAAAAGAAGAGTGAGGTTTAGATGTGTTGTTTCTGATGGTCTTAAGGTGGCCAAACGGGTACAAAAGATGACAGCAAAAGCCAGAAAGATGCTTGGGTGCATAAGAAAGGAATGGCCAGCAGGAAAATGGAAGCTATAATGAAACCCTGTATAGAGGTACTGTATACAATTCTGGAGACTGCATTTCCAAAAAGATATAAACAGGATAGAATTGATCCAGAAGGCAGTTAATAAAATGGTCAGTGGTCTTCCTCTAAAGAGTACAGGGACAGACTTAAGGACGGCAAATGTCTTTACAACTGAAAGAAAGCTCTGGAATGAGGGGGCATAGAATGAAGATGGTGAAAGGGTTAGACTCAGAAGTCATGTAAGGTAATACCTTTGGTGGAGATGAACACTACTACTATTACTACTATTTATCACTTCTATAGCGCCACAAGGCATACGCAGCGCTGTACATTAAACACGAAAAGACAGTCCCTTCTCAATGAGCTCGCAATCTAAATAAGACAGGTAAACAGACAGAACAACTAAGAGGTAAGGGAATTAAAGAGGTGGGGTACAGGGCAAGTGAGTAGAGGTTAGGAGTCAAAGCAGTGTCAAAGAGGTGGACTTTTAGCTTGGACTTGAAAACGGGTCAACGACGGAGCTAGATGAACAGGCTCGGGAAGTTTATTCCATGCGTGAGGTGCAGCGAGATAAAAGGAACGGAGTCTGGAATTAGCACTAGAGGAGAAGGGGGACAGATGAGAGATTTATCTTCAGAGCAGAGTGTCCGAGGGGGGGCGTAGGGAGAGACAAGAGTGGAGAGGTATTGAGGAGCAGCAGTAAGAGAAGTTTGAATTGAATGCGGACACGGATAGGGAGCCAGTGAAGTGACTTGAGGAGAGGGCTAATGTGAGCATAGCGACTTTGCGGAAATGAGTTGCGCAGCAGAGTTTTGGACTGATTGAAGAGAAGAGAGATGGCTAAGTGGGAGGCCAGTGAGAAGCAGGTTGCAGTAATCTAGGCAAGAGGTAATAAAAGTGTGGATAAGGGTTCTGGTAGAGTGCTCAGAGATGAAGAGACGGATTTTGCTGATGTTATAGAGAAAGAAACGACAGGTTTTGGCATCTGCTGATATGAGCAGAGAAGGAGAGAGAGGAGTCGAAGATGACCCCAAGGTTACGAGCTGATGAGACAAGGAGAATGAGAGTGTTATCCACAGAAATAGAGAATGGGGGAAGAGGAGAGGTGGGCTTAGGGGAATGATGAGAAGTTCGGTCTTGGCCTGTTAAGTTTCAGATGATGTTGAGACATCCAGGCAGCAATGTCAGATAGGCAGGCTGAAACCTTGGTCTGGGGTAGAGAGTAGATCTGGGAGGAGTCAGCGTAGAGAGTGGTATCGAACGCCATGGATATATCAGAGAGCCAAGGGAAGAATGTGATGGAGAACAAGAGAGGACCGAGAACAGAACCTTGAGGTACACCGAACACTATATTCTACGCCTCAGATTTCTAAGGGAGAGGAAATATATGGATGGGACAGACTGGATGGGCATATGGGAGTTGATATTTAGCCAGTGGTGCTCAGTGTTTTTCCTGATCGTTGCTGGTGTTATGCCTAGTAGAACTCAATGTTGGGCCTGTCCGGCTCCAGCATTGAATTTCTGGGTTTGCAGAGCAACTGTACGTTATGCTAAAAACATAACTGGCTAAGTGCACTATTCAGCACTTAACTGCCTAGGGGACACTGCATAAAGTTAGGACTGACTTTTATGCAGGCCTATCTATATAGTTACTCTGGCTGGTTAAGTGCTAATATCGGTTAGTCCTTTCTGAAGTGCCGCTCCACTTTGTACTTGAACCAAATGCATGGTAATGAATGGGCAGGCGTTCATTGGATAAAGCACTGGAAAAATCATTCTTTCCCTGGTACTCTCTCTCTTCCCTTTGCCTGATTTGGGTCGTCCATTTTGTTTTGTGCCTTTTCCATGCTGAACAACTCTGTAGCTACGCAGATTATATAGGGTGAGGTGTGTGAGCAAATCTAAATAAATAAATATGCATATATATATAATATATATATATATATAGTACATACACACACACACAGCGTCTCCTTCATAGGCACACGGCCTATGGAATGCATTAACCCAAATTCTAAAATTAACTCAGAACCATCTAAGTTTCAGAAAAATACTGAAGACCACCCTGTTCAAGAAGGCTTACCCTCCAGACCCAACCTAACTTACTACTTCTTTGTTTATTGCAAAAATTCACGGCACCTTACTATCTTTTTTTCTCTTATTACCTTTGCTGTTTTTTTTATTATACCTATTGATTATTATCTTACCATTACATTGTTTAATTGAATTTTCTGAATTGTAACCTGCCTACAATTTTGTGTAAGCCACATGAGCCTACAACTAGTGGAAAAATGGGAAAATGTGGGTATAACTGTGTTTAAAAAAAAATATATATATATACTGGAAATTAGCTGGAAAAAGCACATAGGTACCTCATCTCCTGCTGATGAGCCAAAGTCATAGGATAAGAAGTAGGGGGCCCTTTGCAAAGGCACAGTAAGCTCTATTTGCGTGCAGCATGCGCCAAAACGAGACTGCCGCCAGGCTAGTGTGCCGCCCTGGCGGGTAATTTTGGATTGGTGCGCCCCCATACCGGTGGGCCGAATTATTTTTTTATTTCCTACCGTGCAAGGTGTTTCCAGCGTGAATCGGCAGTTGGCGTGTGCTGAACCGGTCACGTGAGTGTAGCGCTGTGTGAGCCCCTTACTGCTAGATCAATGGGTGGCGTTAAGGGCTCTGGGCGTAAATAGGCATGCACTGAGACCACAGTCCCTTTTCCCATCCCAGACGCGTTGAAAACTGGCCCGGCGCACATCAGAAACACGTGCCCACATTGCCGCAGGCCACTTTTTGCCCACGGCTTAGTAAAAGGACTCCTAGATGATGTCAGGCTGGAATGTGAGACTTGGGCTTGGCCTGCTGTGTCGTATTACTGGGGCCCCCTCCCTTCTCTGCAGGGGCTGGGTGGAGTTACATCGCTGACATCAGTTCTGTCTTGTCTATAAAGAGACCTGTTGACATTCCAAAAGCAGAGTTTATTGTAAAGTTCAAAATATGGGTTGGGGGGGGGGGGGGGAGGAGGAGTTTGTATCATGTAAACAAAACGTTCAATTGTTAATAGAGTTACCAATCGTTGTCTTCTTTTATTTTATGATATTTTGCATCAAGAAACCTAATTTCAGCTGTTATGGGAATACACTGTTGCACTTGTACCTTTGTCTAAGTTATTGTTCTTATTAACTATCTGAGGCTTGGTTTCTGCTAGGTCAGTGATGGGCAACCTTTTGAGCTTGGTGTGTCAAAATCCACCAAAAAACCGAGCATAACTCGGGTGGTGTGTCAATTCAAGAAAAATCACTGCTACTAGGACCGCCCCCGGGCCCCCCCTACCCGAGATTGCTGCCCACCCGAGGTCGCCGGGCCCCCCCTCCACCCGCTACCGGGCACGGAACTAACCTTAAAGCCTCCTTTCACGTTGCAGCAAGCAGCAGCAGGGCAGACCTCTCCTCCTTCCTTCTGTGCTCCGCCCTCGCGGACGTTACGTCAGGCGAGGTCAGGACACGGAAGGAAGGAGTGGCCTGCCCTGCTGCTGCTTGCTGCGACGTGAAAGGAGGCTTTAAGGTTAGTTTCCGGGAGCGAGGAGGGAGGGCGGACCACACTGTGGCAGCGCCGCGTGTCATCGAAAATGGCTACGCGTGTCAGTGCTGACACGCGTGTCATAGGTTCGCCATCAGGGTGCTAGGTCATCACTGTTCTCCTCCAATTAGTTCCTGGGTTTGCTACAGTATCTCTGTGATGTGTAACCTTTGTTAACTGTTTTGTTACAGTCCTCTACGAAAGTTACCCAACGTGATAATTAACTAAGAGATGCAGTGGAATGCCAGGACAGAGTTGCAGTGTAGCTGTTAAATACCACTTTCAGATAAAGTGTCTGCCCTTTGCATTCCAATGGTCATTTCTTCTTTCTGCTTCATCTGGTCACGGGCTATTAACTGATGACAAGGGAGCAGTAGAGTCGGGCAGAAAAGCAGTTAAGTGTCATTAAAAACTCTGTTGTCAAAGGAGCATCTCAAAGTGTGTTCCTGGTTTTCATTTATTACAAGGGCATTTGCTGATATCATATTTGTCAGTGGGTATTGGATTAAATTTGTGCATGAAATGTAGCTGATACAGGGCACATGCTCTGGAGCATTATTGAGCTTGGAGAGACACTCATAGAAATTTCAGCTCTGCATCAATTTGAACTAATGTTGCTCAAATTAGTTTATGCTTTCGAGCTACACCTACTGTACTGCTTCTGATTTCATTTCTCTGGGGGTACCCTACCTGCACCCTCTTTTGTCTAGTTCTGTAGTAAATATGTCTTCACGCCCTATAATCTTTGCTAAAATATTAATTCTCCATTGAGTCCAAAACTTTCTAGCTGAGGATGGTGCATCTAAAAAGAAACAGCCCCTTATCTGATAGCGGGGATGGACAACTTCCCTATGAGGAAAGACTAAGGAGGCTAGGGCTTTTCAGCTTGGAGAAGAGACGGCTGAGGGGAGACATGATAGAGGTATATAAAATGATGAGTGGAGTGGAACAGGTGGATGTGAAGCGTCTGGTTCACCCTTTCCAAAAATACTAGGACTAGGGGCATGCCATGAACTACAGTGTAGTAAATTTAAAACAAATCAGGAGAAAATGTTTCTTCACCCAACGCATAATTAAACTCTGGAATTCGTTGCCGGGAGAACGTGGTGAAGGCGGTTAGCTTGACAGAGTTTAAAAAAGGGGTTAGACGGTTTCCTAAAGGACAAGTCCATAAACCACGAACTTAGGTAGTTGGGAGGCGGGGGCTAGTGCTGGGCAAGACTTCTACGGTCTGTGTCCTGAAAATGGCAGATACAAATCAAGGTAAGGTATACACAAAAGTAGCACATATGAGTTTATCTTGTTGGGCAGACTGGATGGACCGTGCAGGTCTTTTTCTGTCGTCATCTACTATGTTACCATGTTACTATGTAAATGGACTTGGGAAAAATCCACAATTCCAGAGATAACATGTATAGAATGTTTGTACGTTTGGGAAGCTCGCCAGGTGCCCTTGGCCGGGATTGGCCGCTGTCGTGGACAGGATGCTGGGCTCGATGGACCCTTTGGTCTTTTCCCAGTGGGCATTACTTATGTACTTACCTGTACCTATATTGTACTTCATTTAAAACCAGATTTTTTGCAGGATTCATTGTATTTTTAGAGGGTTGAGTAGATAAAATTTTTTTTCCAAGGATTAATGATGAATTTGAATTTTCAGGCAGCATGATATGAGAGGAAGAGCATATTTTTATACTCAGGATGACCACTTGGATGCAGGGCAAGATTTATCTTGTGTACTGTTAAGTATGCAGCAGTAGAGGCCCCCCCTCTGTAGCTGCATCCAGCTCTGAAGCTGAGTGAGAGTAGAGGAGTCACCTTCTAAATGTGCAGGAGAAGAAGGATACTGCAAACCCTGGGAAGCAATCTCCTCTTTTTCCTAGGCATCCCCCTTTTATCAGAATCACCTCCTTAAAAGTACATGGCACCCTCCAGACAAAAGATGCCTCAGGCAGGTGTCCACTCTGTCAAATGGAAAATCTGTCCCTGTCTAGAAGGCAGTAGTCAGTGGAGGTAGGATAAGACTAAAATGAGAATGGCCGATAATCTGGTGCAAAGTCATCAAATCACCAAACTACATATTAAAGATGTACCATGTACTGAGAGGAGGAAAACGTGCTAAATGGTATGCTATAATTTCAATATTGTCTGTGGTATAGTAAATAAATACAGTGAACTTGCCTACTAATAAAGGGGTCACTGGTCCTGCAGATGTTAGGTCCCCCTCCCAGTTCCTGCAGTGTGTCCTTATATTTAAGGCTGACCCCTAGTGGTAGTTCTGCAAAAATTTATTAAATGGGACCCAACACGGCCCATGTTTCAGCAACAGTGCCTGCATCAGGAGTCAAATGGACAAAAGGGTACACATATGTTAGAAAGGGTTTAGGTCAATAGGTAATGTACCCAACAAGTAGCAATCCTGATTGTCTCTCTCAAACAGCATAAGGCTTGTTTTGTCCCATTTAATAAAGTTCTCACAGTTCAATGACCTTTGTCCTTGTGGAGTCAGCATTTCATTTTGATATTGGAACCAATGGGGAAGGAGTGGATGGGGGCCACTCCTTTTCATCCCAAAAGACTATCAGGGATTACCTCTGGGTAAGTCTAGGGAGGTGGGGGGAAGCATCATGGAAATTAGAACCACAGTGGGGGGGGGGGGGGGTATTAGGGGAGATCGGAATCTGGGGTTTGGAGTGGAGATCAGAAGCTTGTGGAGGAGAAGTCAGAACTAGGTGGAGGGTTTGCGGGAAGATCATAACCTTGAGGGGTGGTCGGACTGACAGATCCCTGATGTGGGTCTCAGCTGATATTAAACAGGGACCTGAATAAGGTTCTTATGCAGGTCCTGGTTGACTATCAGTGGAATCTGCATAAGTGCCAGAACTTACCTCTGGCCACACATGCTTAGAAATTCAGTGTCATTGAGTATTCAGGTCTAATTTAGCCTGTGGTAGTCAGCACTGTAAAAAATGCTGACTGCTACTGGCTTGGCCTGAATGTTTTAGTTGCATACGAGTTTTAGTACAATAGTAGAACACAGGTTAGAAGGTCTCTAAATATAAATGTGCATGTAATAAAAGTATTTTTCTGAAGGAACAGTAATTTTATATATATATATTATATATATATATACAGTATATATATATATATATGATATATATATATATAATTGTTAGAGAGAGAAAGGGATCTATGTCTTTTTTTGCTAATCATTTTACTTTTTCTGACTGAATGTATAGCTCCTTATTTTTCATCCAGGTATCCAGATAGATTAATGGAGAAGAAAGACGAAAGCAAGGGCAACAGCAAAAAACTGAAGTCTTTATTGCTTTTTTTAGCCTCACCATATAGCCAGGATTTCTTTTTGCAGCTTTTAGAAATACCGAGAGACTTCAATTTCTGATGTTTCAATTCGGTCTCTGAGTCCTAAACTCATCAAAGAAGCCCGAGTATTCAGTGAATTAAAATGTGTTTTGGGAGACTAAATTCCAATTTCAGATGTTTGATCTCGTAAATTGTTTTGTAGCTTTTCGAAGAGACAGTATATTAAACTAATAAAAATGTTTGTAGAAGTCATCTAGGTTATAAAAATAACACCCAAGTTGGGGCATTCATGATTTGCAGCTTGTTGTAGAAAAGGCTTAGTGAATGTGAAGCTTTCTCTATAAGTCAGGATAAAAATGTGTGTATTATAGTGACATGTATAGTGGACAAAGCAGAAACAAAAAGTGACAGACCTGGACAAAGGTCAGTGAACTGTGAGAGCTTTATAAAATGAGACCCAACAAGCGTTAAACTGCTTTAGTGAGAGACAATTGTCATGACTCTTGGAGCTTGGTAATTAGAAGCCCAAATATCATGGAGCATAACCCTGGCATAGCTATCATCTGAAGTCTCTATTATTTTATGAAGTCTCTTTTATTGAATAAATCACAGATAATTTACTCACAGATAGACGTTCAGGATACAGAGACTTCTTATTCTGAAGGCTGTGGGAGGTGGAGATCTGAAGAGAAGTAGGGGAAGGGGAAGGTCGTTGAACAGGTAGAAATAGTCCAAAGCTGGGTGACTGCAATGTGCAATATCTCATTTGGAAGAAGATATTTACAGGGTAAAAAATCCAGGTTCGTTACAGGGATTTTCAGCAGGACAGAGCTGTCTGGAGCGAGATGGTGTTGGCTCCATGTTCCTGGCTATAATGGAGGAAGAAGCCCCACGTGGCTGAAAGGACAAGAAGTGGTGGGCTTCACACAGGGAGGAGCAGATAGAGACCAATGGGGACAGAGCCTGCTATCGGATAGCAAGGGGTAGTCCTAGGATAGGAGGGAAAGGTCATACCTGGCTGACCTCTGAGGACAGATAGTAAGACCTGAACAGGAGACAAAAGAGCCAAGCTTGGCAGGGAGAGAGAGAGAAGGTCTGAGCAGCCTCACAACCAGTGATAGCAGTTCTTACACAGCCAAACAAGTGTGGTTGCACTGCCTGTGACTACATTACCCACAGTGCATTGCTCATGTATTTTCCAGTGGGGAAACTGCAGCAATGATAGTCCTTGTGACTGAGAATAACAGTAAAGGCATTACACACATTTTAGGATCACGTTATAAACTAGTGCGAGGCTGTCGGAGGACAGAACAACGATCTGGATTGCTACTTGGTGGGTACATTGATCTAAACCCTTTCTAACATACGTGTACCCGCTTGTCCATTTTGTGTATTAGCAATTATTGACCCCCTGATGCAGGTGCTGTTGCTGAAACGCAGACCATGTTGGGTCCCATTTAATAAAGTTCTTGCAGTTCACCGGCCTTTGTCCAAGCCTGTTGCCTTTTTTCTGCTTCACGTCGACTCCTGGGTGGACATTTGCCTCTCTTCTTCTGGCATGTATTAAGGGAACAGCCATTTTGTTTTAAAAGTAACATTATCGCTTGTGGCTGCTGTGTTCATGCAAGTACTGACTCCTACATGTATAAGCAGTGGATTTTGATGGCTGTACCTGTGTAATACCAGATTTTGCAAAACAACACATCTAAGGAAATCCAATTAAGGAGCGTAGTTATTAGCATGTTAGATACATGGAATACCCTCCCTGGTAGGTGGTGGAGATGAAAATAGTAAAAGAATTCCAAACTGCATGGGATAAACACAAAGGAATCCTATATAGAAGTCATGGAACCAAACAGGCTAGTGGTGATTAGATGGTAACACCAGTAATCGGGGGAAACAAATCTCATGCTGGGTGAACTTCTATGGTCTGTGCCCTAATCGTGGCTGGAAAGATTTGGATGGGCTGGAGTGGGGCTTCAGTGACAACTTCAGAAATTGGAAAACAAGGCCAGTGCTGGGCAGACTTCTACGGTCTGTGCCCTGAAAATGTACAGGACAAATCAAGATCAAGTTATATATGTAGCTATCACATCACACCTTATTGCCATGAGTTTATCTTGTTGGGCAGACTGGATGGACCGTATGGATCTTTATCTGCCATCCTGTACTGTGTTACTGTCCTGCTTATCGAAAGAGAAGGCCGGCCATCTTCCGACACAAATCGGGAGATGGCCAGCCATCTCTCAAGTCCGGCGAAATCGGCATAATCGAAAGCCGATTTTGGCCGGCCTCAACTGCAGTCCGTCACCGGAGCCGGCCAACTTCAAGGGGGCGTGTCGGAGGCGTACCGAAGGCGGGACGGGGGCGTTGTTCATGGTCGCCCTCAGCCAATAATGGAAAAAAAGAAGGGTGGCCCTGACGAGCATTTGGCCGACTTCATGTGGTCCATTTATTTTCAGGACCAAGCTTCAAAAAAGCGTCCAAACTGACCAGATGACCACCAGAGGGAATCGGGGATGACCTCCCCGTATTCCCCCAGTGGTCACCAACCCCCTCCCACCCTAAAAAAAAAAAATGAAAACACATTTTTTTGCCAGCCTAAATGTCATACCCAGCTCCATGACAGCAGTATGCAGGTCCCTGAGCAGTTTTAGTCGGTGCAGTGCACTTCAGCCAGGCGGGCCCAGGCCCATCCCTACCTGTTACACTTCTGGTGGTAAGTGTTGAGCCCTCCAAATCCCCCCAAAACCCACTGTACCCACATGTAGGTGCCAACCCTTCACCCCTAAGGGCTATGGTAGTGGTGTTTCAGTTGTGGGGAGTGGGTTTTGAGGGGGATTTGGGGGGGCTCAGCACCCAAGGTAAGGGAGGTATGCACCTGGGAGCAATTTTTGAAGTCCACTGCAGTGCCCCCTAGGGTGCCCGGTTGGTGTCCTGGCATGCTCAGGGGGACCACTGCACTACAAATGCTGGCCCCTCCCATGACCAAAAGCATTGGATTGGCCGGGTTTGAGATGGCCGGCCTCGGTTGGTGTCCTGTGATGTCAGGGGGACCAGGGCACTACAAATGCTGGCCACTCCCATGGACCAAATGCCTTGGATTTGGCCGGGTTTGAGATGGCCGGCCTCGGTTTCCATTATCGGCGAAAACTGATGCCGGCCATCTCAAACCGGCCATCTCTGGACATTTGGCCCGGCCCGAACTGGTATTATCGAACGAAAGATGGCCGGCCATCTTTTTCGTAAATACGGTTTGGGACCGCTCTTTACGGCACCGGCCATATAGTATGGCCGGCGCTGGTCGATTATGCCCCTCTGTGTTACTGTTAAAGCATGTTATTTTACTGTTAATTCCCAATATTAGTAACTAGGTCTCAATGCATAAATGGGACCTGTACTAAAATAGCATGAGTTAATGGTAAAATAACATGTCTTAATTATAGCCTGTGCTGATAACTACACGCCCTATAATTTGATGCATAAAACAACTAAGGGGTGTAATTATCAACATGTAATGTAATATAAGAAACTGTATTTCCATCATTTACAATGTATTGTAAGCCACACTGAGCCGCAAATAGGTGGGAAAATGTGGGATACAAATGCAACTAAATAAATAACATAGGCCACCATTAGGATGTGTTATTGTACCGTTACCACAGTTATTAGTAACTAGCGGGCTTCGTTTTCGGAAAGTGATCGCCGGCGATCTTCCGACATAAATTGGGAGATGGCCGGCGATCTCTCAAAAGCGGCGAAATCGGTATAATCGAAAGCGGGTTTTTTGACACCATCGCCGCTTTCCCGTCGCCGCGCCAGCGAAAGTTCAAGGGGCATGTCGGCGGTGTAGCGAAGGTGGGACATGGGCGGGCATGGGCTTGGCTACCAGATGGCTGGCTTTCGCGGATAATGGAAAAAAAAAGTGGCGTTCATCAGTATTTCGCCGGGTTTACTTGGTCCTTTTATTTTCACGACCAAGCCTAAAAGAGGGTGCCCCAACTGACCAGATGACCACCGGAGGGAATGAGGGATGACTTCCCCATAGTCCCCCAGTGGTCACCAACCCCCTCCCACACTAAAACAATACAAATAAAAACCTTTTTTTACCAGCCTGTATGCCAGCCTCAAGTGTCATACCCAGCTCCATGACAGCAGTATGCAAGTCCCTGGAGCAGGTTTTAATGGGTGCAGTGCATTTCAGGCAGGCAGACCCAGGTCCACCCCCCCCCCCTACCTGTTACACTTGTGGTGCTAAGTGTTGAGCCCTCCAAACCCCCCCAAAACCCACTGTACCCACATGTAGGTGCCCCCTTCACCCATAAGAGCTATGGTAATGGTTGTAGAGTTGTGGGGAGTGGGTTGGGAGGGATTTGGGGGCTCAGCACCCAAGGGAAGGGGGAGCTATGCACCTGGGAGCTATTTGTGTATTTTTAAAACATATTTTTAGAAGTGCCCCCTAGGGTGCCTGGTTGGTGTCCTGGCATGTCAGGGGGACCAGTGCACTACAATGCTGGCTCCTCCCATGACCAAATGCCTTGGATTTCGCCGGGTTTGAGATGGCTGGCAGTTTTTTTCCATTATCGCTGAAAAACAAAACTGGCGATCTCAAACCCGGCGAACTCTGGCATTTGGCCGGGCTAAAACGTATTATTGAAAAAAAAGATGGTGGCCATCTTTTCGAAAAATACGGTTTCTGGCCACTGTTGCGTCGCCGCCGCCAAAATAGATCGGCGGCGACTTTCGATTATGCCCCTCTAGGTCGCTTTGCATAAAATGGGACCTGTGCTAAAGTTTTAACAATAGCCCACGTTTTTAACTACCCCCAAAGAAGCCAAAGCTCAAAATTATATTTTGTTTATTTTTTGAGATTTTGAGGTGGTTTAAGCACCAGAGAGGTAATTACAATTGCCATTCAGTCAATCCTCCAGACCCTAAGTCCAGACTAACAGCTGACACGTGTAACATGGAGCAGGTGTACAAACTGTTGCAGGAATTTTTAAAATATTCATAGAAATCAAACAAAATAAACATGGAAAAGAAAATAAGATGATACCTTTTTATTGGACACTAGTAAAAAAGCCCCGTTTCTGATGCAAATGAAACGGGGGCTAGCAATGTTTTCTTCTGTGTGCATGTGGGAGTGTGTGTGTCCCTGCCCTCTGCCCTCTCTCCCCTCCCCCCTCTGAGTCCTTCAGTAAAAAAAGCCCTGTTTCTGATGCAAATGAAACGGGGGGGGGGGGGGGGGGGCTAGCAAGGTTTTCTTCTGTGTGCATGTGGGAGTGTGTGTGTCCTGCTCTCTGGCCTCTCTCCCCACCCCCCTCTGAGTCCTTCACTGTTACAGAGCCAGCGATTTGATTTCGTGCTCTGCTTTTTTCCTTTACTGACTGTTTGTGTTACAGAGAGGGCGGGGCAGACACTCATAGGGAAACCGGATATCTTTCCCCCTTCACAACTTCCGCTGGAGGCTTCATAGAACGTGGTGTTGCCTTTTATATAGAGAGATAACTTAATACATTTCTTGATTAGCTTTCGAAGGTTGCCCTTCTTCCTCAGATCGGAAATAAGCAAATGTGCTAGCTGACAGTGTATATAAGTGAAAACATTCAAGCATTACTATGACAGTCTGACAGGGTAGGAGGATGGGTGGGGGGTGGGAGTTATGCATGGGGACATCAAACAATATTCATGTATTGCTATTGCAGAGTTGGAAATATGCTTCAGTAATTTGTTTAAAGTCTGCCCAGAGCACATCCCTTTGAAAATCTGTGCATGCCACAGATATACCACATGTAACTAACTGCATGCCTAAAATCTCTACTTACTGTGAATATACATTTGCATGTGGTAAACCAGTTTCTTGCAAAGTGACTGCCATAACTTTCTAATTTCTCCAAAGTCTGGAGAGAGAAAACCAAGAGAGGTGATCTCATTATGGACCAGTATGGTACCATGGGGTTTTATTGCAAACAGTAAATTATGGTAGAATTTTTTTAATCCAGGCTTTTCTTGAGAGTCTTATGGTGCCCTTATGTATAAGGCTGGAGATTTGGGGAATTCAACAAAATACAGGACATCAGTTGGAATGAGTTTTTTTTTTTAAATCATTCACACCTATAGAGGGCAGCAGACTGCTGTAATTAAAGCACAAAACCTATATTGTTTTTTTTTTCACCACCACTAAAGGTTTTTAAATCAATGCTACAACATATATTCTTTTTATTATTATTATTTCCTCAGGTTGTATGCATCTGTTGTACCTGAAGAGGGAAGTCCAGTTGGAACATAACAATTTTCAGCTTTATTTTAAGAAAGGCCTTCTGCACGTGGAGCCTTTGTACAATATGCAGGAGCACACATGTATTTCGCCAAAATGTACAGCAGGAAGAACCGTTTTACAAAAAAAAAAAAAAAACATGTTAAAAAAAGAACACGTAAACCACTTTACGTGTTGTGTGCTAGTGCTGGACTATGTCAGCAATACCATGTGAAAGCCGCTAGTGTGGCTTAGTAAACAGACCCCTTAAATATATTAAGCAGCATAGGAGCCGACTTTTCAAATGATTGGGGGTGCTGAAATGTTTTTGTTTTTTTTTTACAGGTGGTGCATTCCCCCCTCCCTCCCTCCCTCCCTCCCTCCCTCCCTCTCCTTTCTCTCCCCCCTCCCTCTCTCTTCTCTCCCCCTCCATCTCTCCTTTCCCTCCCTTGCTCCGTGTCCCAGGGTCCTCCCTCCCTCCTTCCAAGTTCCAGGGTCCCCCTCCCTCCGAATTTTAAAAGTCATCTTGACTTACCTCGTCGGGGTTACAGCGGCCGGCAGCAGCGGTAAAAAACATGCAGGCTCGGCCGTTAGTTCAGTTTTCCCTTCTCTCTCAGCTCTGGTCCCGCCCTCATTTCCTGTTTCCGCTCGAGCACCCACAGCACCCACGGAGTTGGTGCCTATGTTAAGCAGTATATCAAATTAATAAATCAAACTACATTGCTTGACAGCTTGTACACACAAGCATTGGTGCTCATGAGTGTACTGTAAATGCTGATTTTTCACAACCTATACGTGTAAATATCAGAATTCATAAACATATAAGTCACCAATTAAGGAGTCAAGCTCCGAAAGTCCCCATTTTTACATTTTTTTGGGTCGCTTTAAGAACCAGAAGTACAGTTGCCCCACCAATCACTCACTAAGAGATCATACCTGGTTAAGATGATGGGATTCTCTCAAATAAAAATGGACTGTGGATTGTGGAGTCCCATACGGTTTATCATTCTCCCCTGTCCTGTTCAATGTGCTTATGTTCTTGCTGGGTTTTGAATTAGAAAAAAGCAGGTTTTCAAGTATTTATGTATGCTGATGATATTAGAGTACTAATTCCTACTTTTACCCGAGGCAATCTGCCACCTGAGGCAAAGATGAGATTGAGCCCATGGCCCCCCCCCCCCCCCCCCCCCACTCAACGTTTCTCCCTTTTCACTCTCTCTCTCCCACCTCCCCCCCCCCCCCCCCCCAATTGCGGTCTGACATCTCCCCCTTCCTTCCTCAGCCTCCTTCCCCGAGTGTACCTTCATTTTTGGTTTTCCAAAAGTCGGTGACGGCAGTGATTCCCTTCTTCTCTGTACTGCAGCCCACCTCTCTGATGTAACTTCCTGTTTCCTCAGAGGCGGGCCGCAGTACAGAGAAGAAGCCGGTGCTGATGCCAGGGCAGCATGTAGGAACCTCTGCTGCCGATTTTTGGAAAACAAAAAATAAAGAAGGTCCATTCGGGGAAGGGGGTTGAGAAAGGAAGAGGGAGAGAAGCCAGACCACGGACGGTTTGGAGGGTGGAAAGGGGCAAGATGCCACCCTATGAAGAGTTCCACCTGAGAACACTGCCTCAGTTGGCCTAATGGTAGGGCTGCTATTGCTTTTATTGATTTTCACGAGATTAAATCTAGTATAGAGAGACACGTTTCCTTGATTGTCACCTGGATGGCTAATAAGCAACTGAAATTAAACTTTGATAAAACAAAGTTTCTTCTGGTTGGTCTGAAAGTTATAGCTTCTCAGAACTACTCCTTTACAGTATTATTTATTGCATTTGTACCCCACATTATCCCACCTTTTTGCAGGCTCAATGTGGCTTACAGGGTGTTAATATGATATAGTCATTACATAATCTTAGATACAGTCGATAATAAGCTGAAGGTAGATGAGGATTTAGATGGAAAGGTGTAGGTAAGGTCGTGTGAGAGGTGTTTTAAAGCACTTGGGTGTTATAAGGAGTGATTTGTTTCATTAAGGATGACTTTTGTAGGCCTTGTTGAAGAGATGTGTCTTCAAAGATTTGCAAAAGCTGGTTAAGTTGTCCGTGGTTTTCAGGGCCATGGGTAGTGCGTTCCATATCTGTGTGCTTTTGTACGCAAAGGTAGTAGCGTATGCCTGTTTGTATTTAATTCCTTTACAGCTGGGGAAGTTCAAATGGAGGAACTTGCAGGCTGATCTTCTGGCGTTTCTGGCCGATAAGTCTACTAGGTTTAGCATGTATAGTAGGGCATCTGGGTGAATGATTTTGTGTACGGTTGTGCAGATCTTGAACTCAATTTGTTCCTTGAGCGGGAACCAGTGCAGTTTCTCTCTTAGGGGCTTCGCACTTTCGTATTTGGTTTTTCCAAAAATGAGTCGGGCTGCGGTGTTCTGGGCAGTTTGGAGTTTTTTAATGGTCTGTTCTTTACAGCCTGCGTACAGAGCGTTGCAGTAGTCCAGGTGACTTATCACTAGTGACTGTACTAGGATGCGGAAGTTGTTTCTTGGGAAAAAAGGTTTTATTCTTTTGAGTTTCCACATCGAGTAGAACATTTTTTTCATTGTGTTCTTCATGTGGGTATCAAGTGTGAGGTTTCGATCAATAGTGACTCCAAGAATTTTCAGATTTTCTGAGATAGGGAGTGTGCAGTAAGGTGTGGTTATGGTAGGGTAGTTGTTTGTGTTGTATTGGGAAGTGAGAACTAGACATTGAGTTTTTTCCGCGTTCAGTTTTAACTGGAATGAGTCCGCCCAAGAGTGCATGATTTGAAGGCTCTGATTGATCTCGTTGGTTATTTCGTTTAGGTTACTATTGAACGGGATGTGGATCGTGACATCGTCTGCATATATGTAGGGGTTAAGGTTCTGATTGGCTAGTGGTATCATCATCAGGTTGAAAATAGTTGGTGAGAGGGAGGATCCCTGAGGAACTCCACATTCCGGTGTCCAGGGTGGTGATCTGTCATTGTTTGTTGTTACTTGGTAGGACCTGGTGGTGAGGAATCCTTTGAACCAGTTGAGAACTGGGCCTCCAATTCTAAAGTATTCTAACAGGTGTAGTAGTATTCCATGGTCTACCATGTCGAAAGCACTAGACATGTCGAATTGTAGTACGAGTATGTTTTTACCGGTTGGAATTGTTTTTTTGAATGAATTCATTGCAGACACAAGTACAGTTTCAGTACTATAATTTGATCTAAATCCTGATTGAGATTCATGTAGAATTGAGTTTGGTTAGGTATTCCGTGAGTTGTTTCGTCACTATACCCTCCATCAGTTTTGTTATGAGCGGGATAGAAGCAACTGGTCGGTAGTTTGTTAGGTCCATTATGCTTTTCTTGGCATCTTTTGGCAGTGGAGTGAGAAGGATATTTCCTTTGTCCATGGGGAAGAGACCATTTAGGAGTCTGTAATTTACTTGGTTTGTGACTAGGATCCTAGGTGTTATTCTTGATCAAAACCTAACTTTGGAAACCCAAATAAATTCTCTTGTTAGGCAATGTTTAGATTAGCCTTGATATTATCGAAACCAAATTACTGCAGAATAATCAATCTGGGCTGCTTGCTTTTAGCTGGGCTTACTTTACCACCCGGGAACATTGGGCTGCTCCTGGCCATGACTTCCAAGCCAGGTCCCCCTCCTGCCCCCCTCCATCAACATAATCCCTAGCGGTACTTGCATGACACTGCTGTTAGTGGCAACCATTCTGATGGATAGCTCTTGCTGGTACTTACGATAGATGGTAACAAACTAAGGCTATGTACTGTAATTACTCTTTTTTTTTAATTTTAACTTTTGTTCTTTGTTATATAGCTGTGGCAGGTGAAACATTTTCAAACACCCTGCATTTTTGCAAACTATACAGATGATTTTAATGTGAGTACTTCATGTCAAATGTCAAAGAGAAATAGGTCTGTGCTGTTTATCTTTGAAAACATCAAATGCAAAGTGGGCACATTAAAAGCATCCATTCATGTTGAAGTTTGCTCTCAAAACATACTTTTATCAAATGGCATTTGGGTACTAGTTATCGGTTCCTTCAACCTTGGAACAGGATGACCTGTACATGGTAAATTGTCTTTTTCTACTCATCCTCTTTGTGTGTCTGTTCCTTTCTGTCTTCTTCTATTGAATGATGTTCCTTTCTGACCTGTCAGATTTACTCTGTAAACCACTTTGACCCATGCACCACATTAAGATGGTATAATAAATTTGGTAATAAACACATACATAAACATATTCCGTAAGTGCCATTTGCACGCTAAGATTATAGAATATTAGCACTTTTGCATGACAATGTAACATTCACATGCGTGCTCGGCAGTATTGTATAATTTTAGTGCGCAACTCACCTCCTGATTCTATATATGGTGACTAAAGTTGCGCATGCAAAGTTGTCAGTGCGGCCAAATTGTGCATGCATCTTAATTGTTTAACAAGCCAGTTGTTGCTGATAATTGGCCAATAATTATTTGAGCAATTATCGGCACTAATTATAATTTACATGCACAACTTTCTAAGTGTATTCTGTAAAGTGGCGCGCATAAATTCTATTGCCCTGATTTCAAAAGGGGGCGCGGCCACAGGAGGGACATGGGTGGGTCATGAGCATTCCTAGAAACTGCACGCGTTGTTATAGAATATGTCCAATCTGCGCCTAGGTTAGGTTCAGGCATTTCCACCAGGTTTTAATTGGTGTAAATGGTTGCGTCTAAATTTAGTCGTAGGTCCGGGTGCTATGCGTATTCTATAAACTGTGCCTAAAGTTATAGAATAGCACTAAGTGTGTTTTTTCCATGACAGTTTTTTCGGAGCCATATATAGAATCTGGTCCTTAGTGCATAAATGCAAGGGAGAATGCACAGGGGGAGATGAATGGGCAGGACATGGGCATGTCAGACATTACATACATAGGCTATAGAATGTTTTCATTTACTCACTAAAATGCTACATTTATGTGTGCATATATAGGCTATTGACGTGGAATAATTGGAGGTGTCTAAATGTTAGTGCATAAATGCCGACTTACACTAGTAATTCTTTAATGGAATCTAGGTTGCACTTGTAATTCTATAATGGTTCCTGGGTTATATTAGTGTTATATAACAGAATCTGGGTTACACTAGAAAATTCTATAGTGGAATCTAGGTTACACTAGTAATTCTTTAATGGAATCTAGGTTGCACTTGTAATTCTATAATGGTTCCTGGGTTATATTAGTGTTATATAACAGAATCTGGGTTACACTAGAAAATTCTATAGTGGAATCTAGGTTACACTAGTAATTCTTTAATGGAATCTAGGTTGCACTTGTAATTCTATAATGGTTCCTGGGTTATATTAGTGTTATATAACAGAATCTGGGTTACACTAGAAAATTCTATAGTGGAATCTAGGTTACACTAGTAATTCTATAATGGAATCTGGGTTACACTAATGTTCTATAATGGAATCTAGGTTACACTAGTAATTCTATAATGGAACCTGGGTTACACTAGTAATTCTATAATGGATTCTGGGTTATACTAGTGTTCCGTAATGGAATATAGGTTACACTAGTAATTCTGTAATGGAATCTGGGCTCCCAGATGCCGCTATTGAATTTGTGCTCAGCGTTGCTGAATTTTGGTGCTTAAAGTTTGGTGCACTTAAAGAATTGACCCCCATTGTGCTAACTATTTATGAGCCTCTGAAAAATACAAACTGAGGAGCAATTTGGGTAAATTGTTTTTAGCTGAAAATTGTCTTCCACTTAGTAGTTATGCACATCGGATTCAGAGCACATTTACTTGCAGTAAAAGGGACAAGGCAAGGGGAAGCAGTAGGCAGGAAGGTGTGCTCAGATTTCTTCTTACTGGTTGGACCACTTGGTTTAAGGCTTCCCTCTCAAGAAAGCAGTAATCAAGATAAGTGCACTGGTACTGAAGCTGTGATGAGTGAGAAATAAGGCTCAAAGAGTGTGAGAGCGAGAAAACTTTCAAATGAGTGTGGCACGCTCCTAATGAGTGAAACTTGACCTTGTCTGAGGTTTTCTTAAAGCTGTAAACATCATACAAGACAATTTAAGGAAACCTGAACTAGCAGTAGACTGAATAAGCAAGGCAAAATGATATTTTTTCCCTCCACTGCTCAGGGCCGGCATTAGGGGTGGACAAACAGGGCAATTTCCCTGGGCTCCAATGTCACTGGGGGCCCCAAACCAGCCTAAAGTTGAAAGAGGGGACAGTCTGTGAACTAGCTTTGCAGACCCCTCCCTAGCATCTGCCCTGGGCCCCATCTTGTCTAGCACTGGCCCTGCAGTTGCTTGTTATGCCACCATTGCAATAGCCCTTAAGATGGAGGAGGGACAGTAGCTTGGGTGGTTAGAGTAATGGACAGTGAAACAGGGAAACCAGGTTGTAAATCCAACTGATGCATTATCCTGCTTATTTTTGAAAGAGAAGGATGCCCATCTTTCAAAACAAATCGGGAGATGGGTGTCCTTCTCCCAGGGTCGCCCAAATCATCATAATCGAAAGCCGATTTTGGGCGTCTCCAACTGCTTTCCGTCGCGGGGATGACCAAAGTTCCTGGGGGCGTTTCGGAAGCGTAGTGAAGGCGGGTCTTGGGCGTGCCTAACACATGGGCGTCCTTGACCCATAATGGAAAAAAAGGGCATCCCTGACGAGCACTTGGACAACTTTACTTGGTCCTTTTTTTTCTTACAACCAAGCCACGAAAAGGTGCCCAAACTGACCAGATGACCTCCCCTTACTCCCCTAGTGGCAATATTTTTTGCCAGCCTCTATGCCAGCCTCAAATATCATACCCAGCTCCATGACAGCAGTATGCAGGTCCTTGGAGCAGTTTTAGTGGGTGAAGTGCACTTCTGGCAGACGGACCCAGGCCTATCCCCCCCCCCCACCTGTTACACTTGTGATGGTAAATGTGAGCCCTCCAAAACCCACCACAAACCCACTGTACCCACATCTATTGCTATTATTGTCCATGCATTCTCTCACACAGGTAAGGATTTTCAATTATTACAATAATAGTAATGGACATCTACGTGCCATAGTTTTATGGACTAAGTATGATGACATCATAGAGTGCAGAGATATTAGTTTGAACAACAAAGGAAACATCATAAAAATCTTGAAGGGCGTTAATTACAAGGACTATTGAAAGCAAATAGACATTTCAACACAGGGTTTTGGTTGGTTGAAGAGTTTTATTGTATATGATTGTGGAAAAGGAATTTGTATAAATTTATAATAAAATTTGAAATATCTATTCTTTGTAAAGTATTTGGTGGAAGTCGCAAAGAAGAATAGTGATAATTAAAAACCCAACATTGTTAATTATTGTGCCCAAAGTTAGACACACAATTTTGGGCATGGATCGCATAAAATAATTGGCTATATTGGTTTTAACAATCAATAGTTGGCACTAATTACTGGTTACCCACTTTTGGCAGGTTTAAAATGCTCATGCGTATAGTTAGGAGCGAAAATTATGTAAGTTAATGTTCTATAAAGAGTTCTGTGCAGAACTGCTTTTATAGAATTTGCACTTGGCATGCATCATCCCGGATAGAGAATTTATCCCCTTATCTCTCATTTCCTCAGATACCCATTTTGATTGTAAGCTCTTTAGAGAAGTAAATTATTATACTTGAACTCTAAAAATGCTGTAGGCTTTAATCATTATTTGGGAAGAAAGACTGAAACTCCCAAAATCATTACTATACTTAAGGCAAAGGTTGGTTTTATTTCAGAGTAAAGGTGTGCCGAGCTTTCCAAGTTTCCAAGATCATTAATATTTGATATACAGCTGAGACAAAGTTCTAGGCGGTTTACAGCAATATAAAAAGAAAATCTAGAAAAGAACGCCAATGATAACAGGAAAGAAAAGGAAAGAGAGGAAAGCAACACAACAAACCGTTTTATATACATACTAGTAAGAAATGCCCGTTTCTGGCAAAAATGAAACGGGCGCTAGCAGGGTAATCCCCCCCCCCCCCCGTCCTCCCCTCCCTCCCGAGTTGCAGACACCCCCTCCGTGCCTCCTTTCCGAGTTGCACACCTCTCCTCTTCGTCCCTTCGTCCCTCAGTGACGTGTTTGCGAGGGCCGCCCCGCCCTCAACGTCATCGCGTTTTGACGCGAGGGCCGCCCCGCCCTCAACATCATCGCGTTTTGACGCGAGGGCGGAGCTACAGTGACTGGAGCCTGCAGGCCAAACCGGATATCTCGGGCGCCTCAAGTTTCCGGCTTGAGGCTTCAAAGTGCCTTTTGTATATATAGTTTCCAGCTTGAGGCTTCAAAGTGCCTTTTATATATATAGACTAGTAAAAAAGGCCTGTTTCTGAGAGCAATGAAACGGGCGTTAGCAAGGTATTTGTTTTCTGCAATGAATGTTGTGAAAGGGATTTTTAGGATAATTGTGTTGTGTTTGTAATGAATAATTTAATAATTTACATTGTTGTATTATGTGCAATATCATGTTTTTTTTATTTTGTTTTTGTTTTTTGTAGTGTTGATTGTTATGTTATTGTATTTGTAGGGTTTAGTAAAAGGAAGTTACATACTTGGGAGTCCAGTATTTCAGATTTCTTGAGTTTTTTGTTCTGTGCTTCACAGTGTCACTCCGTTGTGGTTTTTGTGTGTTAGGAGACATTAAGTTTGGCAGTTACATGAAGTGAGTTTGTGTGTGTCTGAGAGTGATGCATGGGAAGGAGCTATTTTTGCATTGTAAGAGACAGCACGTAGCCAGGGAGGGAGAAAAGAGACCGCAAGCAAGTCCTCCTGTCGCGTTTACTACCTGATTAGAGATCTAGGATGAAAGTGCATGCAGCAGCTCTGCAGAACAGGGGACTTCACCAGCTGAAGAGATAGGGTCGGAGCTGCCGGTGCAGAGCCACAGAGAAGCCAAAGAGACTGCCCTTGTCCGTAACATCCAGGTCCAAAGCGTGTAGACTCAGCCCTTTTCTCTCTCATGTCCTTCCGCACGGGCGAGACCAGAGATGTGAGAGAGAAGGGCCGAGCCTGCACGCTTTGTTTAGCTGCTGCCATTCGCCGTAACAGCGATGATGGAGGGATGGTGCCTGCAAGTGGAAGGGAGGTAGGGTGTAACGGAGGGACGACGACCCTTGAACGCGGGAGGGAGGGTGGGGTCCTCTATGTCCAGAGGCGAGTCGTGACGGGAGGGGGGAGAGTATGGGGGGATTGAATGGCAGTTCGGGAGTCGGTCAGGGAGGAGGGGGAGATCCGAAGGTGGAGAGGAGAGGGCGGGGATCCGAAGTAGGACAGGAGAGGGAGGTCTGTGGCAGTGTGCATTGGGGAGGAGAGTGGATGAGGGGGGCTGTGGCCGGGGGACGGGGTCCAGTGGCATCTCGGGAGGGGCGAGTGACAGAGCACCGGGGCGGGGGGGGGGGGGGTGTAGAGTGTGTCTGTGAGGTGGGTTTACCGGTCGTTGACGTTCGGGCACGCTGTTTGGCCTTTTTTTTTCCAGTCCGTTGGTGTGCCTCTTGCTGCTTTCATGTGGTTGGTCAGTGTCGCTGGTGACGTACGTAAGTTCATGAGATGGAGAGCACGAATGCCTCAAGGTTTAAGTGCCACGGAATCAGCTTCAGAATGTTGGAGGTGCTTTTTATTATATAGGATATACATAGCGAATCCTATAGACTCTAGAGAGAAAGATCCCAAGGATAAGAATAAGAGGGAGAAAAAAGGCCAATATTAAGGGCAAAAAGCTGCAGTGAACTTAAAAAGCTTTCAGCTGACCTTAGAAAGATGGAGTAGTTGCCTCTTGCCGAATATTCAAAGGCAAGCTGTTCCAAAGTTTAGGTCCGGCAACCATAAACAACCTTCCCCTAAGAGACTGCAATGCTGTCTCCTGGGGAGCTTTCCCTTCAATCATTGTGATTTAGAGGCTTGCTTTGCTCAAGGTTTTCTCCCTTTTTAGTGCATGAGGTGGTTTTGTGCAGTGTGATGTTGAAAATATGAGGGCAAGCCCAGAGAACCTCTAAAGACTGGATTAGGGTGAGTCTCATACAAAGAATGGCCACAAACATAAGACACATGAAGACTGCTGTTCTTACCCCCAGTGTTTATTTTTGCTTGTAATTACAGTACAGTGCCTTAGCAGTAAATATTTTTAATTAGGCAGCTTGAAATATAGTAAGAATTACTGGTGGTTATCTCTAGCAGTAAGAAATGCTTATTACTTGCTGTAAAAATCTCTGGCAGTGCAAGTTAATGTGCCACATAGCTTATTCTTTCTTTTTTTTTTTTTATAACATATTTTATTGAAAATTTTGTTATTTTTACATTCCACTGGAAACATCATTGCACATATTGTCTCCTCAGGGTTAACAAACAACCTCATTGTAACATTTATTTTAACATTCAAATACTATAGATAACCCTTATCACATCTATTCCCTAATTCCCATCTCCCTTCCCTCCCTCCCTTGAAATTCCCCTCAGCTTGGTAACCAGATTCTCTCTCTTTTCTCTTCGTATGGGCTCCATACTTTTTGGAACATCCCCAGTGAGCCCTTTTTCATTGCAGTCAATTTTGTCATTTGATATATATATTCTACTTTATACCCCACTCTCCGCAGGAGGGGGGCCTCCAGTGATCTCCAAGCTCTCGCCAGTTGCATCTTAGCCGCAGCAAATATTATAATTGCTAGTTTATGTTCCTGTACCTTTGTTTTTTTGGGGCGGGCATGTAGCAGGCAATATTCTATTTGTCGCGTATATCCCCCTGTGCCCAAGTCATTAACTACTTTAATTATCTGCTCCCAGTATGTACAGATCTTGGGGCACTCCCACCAGATGTGTAGGAAAGTTCCCTGGCCTCCACAATTACGCCAGCAATTCTTAGACATCTTCGGGTATATCTTATGTAGGCGTACTGGTGTATAGTACCACCAGAATAATATCTTATATCCATTTTCAATCACCTGTTGAGTAATTGACGTGTGTAATAAGAATCTAAAACTGTCCGCCCACCATTTTATGGAGAAGTTTTTTTTCATAGCTTTCTCCCATCTGTCTGTATAGAATGTTAACGGGGAGGACAAGAGTAAAAGAGCTTTGTAAAGTCTAGTTATACATCCCTTCCCTCCCCCCTCTCTTAACGCCCGTTCTAAACCCGTCTCAGTTAGTTCTAATTCATCTCTAGCTTTCCTCTGAATGTAGTTCCTTACACAGTGATAATATACAAGATCCCTGTCAGACAGATCATATTCTTCTTTTACTATCTCAAAATCTTTTACCGTATTCTCCTCCCATAATTGCCCCAGCTTATATAGACCTTTTCTGGCCCACAGCTGGTAAGCTTTTTCTTCCTTCCCCAGAGGGAAGCCAGGAGCTTCACTTATAGCCGTTTGCAGAAAGTATTGTCGTTCAGGAAACACTTTATTTCTGATTTGAAGCCATGTAGTAAGTAGGTGGGCCATTCCCACTGGCAGACTGCGACTTGCTGCCAGTATCTGTTGCTTTGGTCCCCACAATATATTACCTAAAAACTTCATGCCCATCCATGCTCTTTCCCAGTGGAGCCATTTTTTATTGTTACCGGGCTGCCATTCGGCCAAGATTTTCAACTGGGCTGCCTGATAATATAGGTAGAAATCAGGGACTCCCATCCCCCCTGACGTTGATGGATGGTGCATTGCCCTCCTACGTACCCGCGGAGGTTTCCTTTTCCAAATATATGCAAATATTTTCCTATTTAATCGCTGAAAGAAGGTGTGTGGTATAGGTATCGGGAGGGCCGTAAACATATACAGTAGCTTGGGCAGTATGATCATTTTTATTGCATTGATTCTACCCGACCATGATATTGTCATAGCTTCCCATCTATCTAGTTCCAAAAATAGTTCTTTAACCTTAGAGGGATAGTTTGTTTGATAAAGCTGGTCAATTTTCCCTGTTATCTGGATACCCAAATACTTGATAGAATTTTGTGCCCATATAAATGGGTATCTTTGCTGTATCTCTTGAATTTCTCTCTGGCCTACTGATAGATTTAATATCTCAGATTTTGCCATATTGATCTTAAATCCTGACATTCTCCCATATTGTGCAATTACTGGCATCAATTTCTGCAATGAGCGGACTGGGTCAGTGATAGTCAATAGAATATCATCCGCAAAAAGCATTATCTTATGTTCACGTGCACCCCTAACCACTCCTCTAATGCCTGTGTGTTCTCTGATAATTCTGGCCAAAGGCTCTATTGTTAAAGCGAACAATAAAGGTGAGAGGGCGCATCCCTGTCTCGTGCCTCTGTAGAGTTGCACCGGATTGGATAACCCATCATTAATTTTTAGTAGAGCTAAGGGTTTATCATATATAAGGCTTATCCAGTTATCAAATCTCTCTCCCATATTCATCTTCAATAACAGGGACTGCAGGAAGGCCCAATCCACACGGTCAAAGGCCTTCTCTGCATCTATTGACAGCAAAAGCGCCGGTTTCCCTTCTTTCTCAATTTGTTGGATCACATGTATTAGGGTTCGTATATTGTCACTACCTTGGCGTCCCTCAATGAACCCTACTTGGTCGCAGTGAATTAGGCGAGGCATCAGCCCCCTCATTCTATTGGCCAAAATTTTGGTGAAAATTTTATAATCATTGTTTAGTAAGGATATAGGCCTATATGATTCACACTGTTGCGGATCCTTCCCTGGCTTCAAGATCAACACTACCTCCGCCACTCTCCATGAGTATGGCAATGAGCATTCCTCGTCAAAGGATCTAATCGCTTTTAATAGCAGGGGGGCCAGCCACTTCCTAAACATCTTGTAAAATCTTATTGGGAAGCCATCTGGGCCTGGTGCCTTATGTGCAGGCATCCCATCTATCGCTTCCTCCACTTCTTTTATTGATATTGACGCTGAAATGCCCTCTCGATCCTGCACTGAGATTTCCTGCATATCTAGATCCTTTATATATTCTTCCTGCCCCTCCCTACTTGCTGTTTGTTCTTTTCCATATAGTTGGCCATAGTATTCCCAGAAGGCTTTTTGTATATCCTCTGAGGAGGATTGTATCTCCCCTCTTGCAGATTTTATAGCAGCTATGGAATTACGCTGCGCTCGTTTTTGTAGTTTACGAGCTAATAGTCTGCTTGCCTTATTCCCAAATTCAAAGTGCTCTTGTTGAGCTGCCTGTAACTGGATTGCTATATCAGCTAGCTGCTGTTCATTTAGTTTCCTACGTATTTGTTGTATCTCCCCTTCCCGCTTGCTGTCCGTAGGATCTGCTTTATGCTTTTTTTCCAACTTATCTAACTGCTGACGTAGGGTGGCCTCTGTTTTCTTCTTCTCCTTATCTATATGGGACTGCAAGGCAATGATATGGCCCCGTACTACTGCTTTCATACCTTCCCATACATTCACAGAACGTGCTTCTCCATTATCATTTAACATAATATATTCCTCAATATATTTTCCTATTGCTTGTGCATGTTGGGGATCTAGTAAGATGGCTTCATTCATACGCCAATTCTTATAGCCTCTCTGCTGTTTCAACAGACTAAGCTCCACTCTAACCGAGCAATGGTCTGTCCACGAGCAGGGCTCAATCTCCACTTTACTTATTTTACCTCTGAAGGCTTTCTCGCCTAACCAGTAATCTATTCGTGAGTATGTTTTATATTTGGGCGAGAAGTATGTATAGTCCCTTTCGTTCCCATGGATCTCTCTCCAGATGTCTATAAGATCCTCTCGGGCCATCCATTCATCCACCGCTACCCTATCTCTTTGGGCATAACCTGCAGTCTTCCCTGAATTATCTACCTTTGGATTTAGAGTAATATTGAAGTCGCCTCCAATCAATAGAAGGCCTTTGGCTTTTTTCTGAATCATCTCCTCTAATTCCATTATAAATTCTCTTTGATTTTCATTGGGAGCATAGACATTTATCAAAGTATATTGCACATTAAACAGTGTAGCCACAATAATCAAATATCTCCCTCCCGGATCCCTTGTTATTTCTTGCACATTCCATGGGCACGCACTGGAAAACGCTATTAGGACACCTTTATTTTTGGTCTCTGCAATATTAGATGCGTAATATATTGCAGGGTATTTCTTATGTTTGACCAATTTTTCATGTCCCCGCTTCAAGTGCGTCTCCTGGAGAAGTATAACATCCGCTTTCAGACGCACCATTTCTCTGAACATCTGATTGCGTTTCTGTGGAGAATTAAGTCCTCTCACATTCAGCGTTACACAATTAAGAGCCATATTGATTATGTTTATATTGTTCACATAGCCTCCATTCTCTCTGCCTTCTCAATAGCCCTCTTATTTCTATTGTATTATATCTGGTTACCATTCCCATCTTTTTCCCCTGCATATTTTCCTCCCCCCCTCCCCTCCAATCCCTTTTAAACATTTTAAGCACCTCTCTCCTTTTAATTAGGTAGGTGCTACCCGGGAAGGAAGTGACTTCTCCACACCCTATTGTCCTTGTTTTCAATCTTCAACCCTGACTTATATCTATATACATACTAGGTTGAGACTTAGCACTATAAATCACTTCTCACATTATTCTATATTACTCAGCCTCTTATACCCATCGGTCATTTTATCTGTCACTTCAGCAAACTTAGTTGGCTTTAATTTCCATCATCTGGCCCAGTTTGATTCAGACCTGAGGCTTTCAGGTCAAACGGTTTGCTGATTGTTGTCTCTGTAGCCTGTTACGACCAGCTCGCTGCCATTTTGGCTGGGTGGCTTTTCCTCCCGGAAATCCTCTGCCCTCTCTTGTGTTCGCGGTCATCTCAGCTAGCCCTTCTGGAAAAATGAGCTGTGCCTCCGCCAACGCTTATTCTTTTCTTGACTTTCCTTCTTAAAGCATAACTGTTTACTGCAATTGCATGGAAAATAAATAGGGCGTTATCAGTGATTTAATAGTAATCAGCATTTCTAAATGTGCACCGGTGCTAACAAAAACACATTTTCTAGTGCGTGAGGTGCAACTCTCTTCAAATCAATAACCTTACTTTCTAATTCTTCCTACTTTCTTACTCATCTATATGTTACAACTTTGCCTTACCCTTCACTACCAATTATAATGTCAACTAGTCTGGTGGTCCCTGCGCGACCATCACGGATTTCGATGAAATTTTCTGTGAACATTCATACATGTCCCCAATGAACATTGGTAAAGTTTTACGTTCGCCGATGCAATACTTGCTGAGATACAGTAATCTGTTTGACCCCATACTGCAGGGACCACCAGACCACTTGACATGGAATGACCCATACCATGCCATATTTTGTAGTATCACATACCATGTAAAATGAGTTTATCTTGTTGGGCAGACTGGATGGACCATACAGGTCTTTATCTGCCGCCATTTATTATGTTACTATGTTGCTATGTATTGTTACTTGAATATTTTTACTGCTGTAATTGCCTATCGCTCATGTTTGATCTATTCTTACTGTACACCACCTTGAGTGAATTCCTTCAAAAAGGCGGTAAATAAATCCTAACAAATAAATAAATAAAAATGAGGTGTCGAAAGCAGTATACTGTTTGCCAAAGATTTCTTTTTAAATTTGGGACCTGTTGTATTTGTGCATTGATAATAATAATATTCCACCATAATTCCTTGAATCGACCCTGCTCTTGCCCTTCTTCCCCAGTTTTTGATCTCACCAGTGGCGTAGCTAGGACTGAATGGTCCCCGGCGGAAAAATTAGGATAGGCCATCTATAACACCATCTCTCCCAAAGTAGGGGGACCGGAGGGAGGGGGAGGAGGAATCCCTTCAGAGCTCCAGTGTACAAACCCTGCAAAAACCAAACACATTTTAGCCCTATATGGAAAACCCATTACAGTAATAGAAATAGAAACTGAAATGCAAGATATCAGAGATGTACAGTTCCCAAAGCTGATGTATTACAATTAATTCAGAAAACCAATATTTTTGTTTTCCACCTTTTGTTGTCTCTCTTTTCTGCATTTCTCAATTTTTTAAAATGTCTTTTCAGGGTCTTCTGTCCTTTTGACATTTCTTCTCTCTTTGTTCCCACTATCCATCTTTCCTCTGCATCCATATTCAAGCATCTACTCTCTGTGTCCATGTCCCTGTCCCCCTGCCATGGTCAGCACCTGCCCTCTCAGTGTCTTTATCCCTCCCTGAGTCCAGCATCTGTTCTCTGTGTCTGTCTCTATGATCCTTTGAAGAAGTTAAGAGGAAATAGGCTTAGGAGGAATCTAAGAAAATTCTCTTTCACGGAAAGGGTGCTGGATGCGTGGAATGGCCTCCCAGTGGAGGTCGTGGATATGAGGATTGTGTCAGAATTTAAGAAAGTGTGGGACAGGCATGTAGGATCCCTTGGGAAAATGAAGAGTTAGTGTTTACTGAGGATGGGCAGACTGGATGGGCAATTTGGCCCTTATCTGCCATAATATTTCTATATTTCCGTACCCAACATTTATTCTGTGTCCCTTTCTCTCCACTTATCCAGCTTGTCACCTCTGTCTTCCTCTCCTTCCATACCCCCCACCCCCAGGCCTAGAATCTCTCCCCCCTCTCTTTCTCCCCACCCCCCCCCCCCACAGTCCGCTTCACTCTCTCCCTCCATTGGTCCAGCATATCTCCCCTTCAGGATCCAGTCTCTCTCTCTTTTCCCTCTACTTACTCCAGGGTCCAGCATATCTCCCCGCTTTCCGGTATCTCTGTTTCCCAGCTCCTTGGGTCTAGCACCATCTCTCACCTTTTCTTCCCAAGGTATAGCTCTCTTCTCTCTGCCTTGATTTCCCCACCACCACCACCATCCAGGTCCTGGTATCTATACCCCTCTCTCCTTCCTCCACAGGCCCTGGTATCCCACTCTTCCTCTGCCCTCACCCCCTCCCCTTTGGTCTGGCATCTCTCTAACCCCACCCATCCCCCCCTCAGGTCCCAACATTTGTCCTCCTCTCCCCCCCCCCCCCCCTCACTGCAAGTGTGATATTCCTCCCTCCCCCGCAGGTTCCGGCATCTCTCTCTACTCCCTCCCTCCTTCCTTCCCCCGTAGGTACCAGCATCTCTCCCTTTTTATCGCTCCCCTCTTGCAGGTCTAGTATCCCCATGCGACCCTCAAAATCTGTGGCAGGCGGCCAACAGAGGCAGCAAGGTAGACAAATTATCTCCAGCCAGTGCGGTCTGAATTGACATCAGAGCGGTTGGACACCACAGTGGAAAGGCCCTAGTGGTGCCGGCTGGAAGCAATATGTCCACCTTGCTGCCTCTGTTGGCTGCCTGCCATAGGTTTTGAGGGTCACATGGGGATACTAGACCTGCAAGTGGGGAGCGATAAAAAGGGAGAAATGCTGTGACCTGCAGGGGAGTGGTTGCAACAGCAGGCAGCCCTTATCATTGGGCGGCCCTGGGCATTTTGCCAGGCTCGCTGAATGTCAGATATGCCCCTAAGTCTCAATGAGCTCCTTCCCCCATGCTCTAGATCCTCCCAGCTTTTCTCTCTGTCTTTCCCAGGTTATACCTGGCCGAGTTCCAATCTTTCTCATCCATGGGGGCTAATTGCTGCCTCTGTCCTCTTCCTGCTTATGCAGTGAACACCACTTTGACAGTCCTCTTCCAGCCACATATATGTCTAGTATTAATACCTCCAGATCCCATGTGCCATGCTTGAAGTCCTGGGTGCTCTGGCTATTCTGCACAAATTGCACAGTATTTCCCCAGGAGACAGAAGTGCTTTTGATTGCCCTCCATCACTATTTAGCCTGTGCTCGTTTCCGCCCTTTTAAATGCTGGATACTGCTAGATTCTTAATTGTAAAAGAAGATTAGAGCTTATGGGCTTAATTTTAACAATGATTAAAAGTCAATGAACCACTTCAAAAGATGAGAAAATATGACATTTCTCAAAGATTTCAATATCTTATATTAATTAAAGGTAAGTGGAGAACATAAGGATAGTGACTACGGAACTTTTTTCAAATTTGGGGCAGATGATTAGTTCCAGTACAGTGGGGGCAGTGTAATGGAAAACTCCCATCTTCTTAGATTAGTTGAAGAATTAATGATACCAAACCTCAGGCGGCAGGAAGATTAGTTTTGTATGGGGCGACTAGGTAGAAAATAGGATATCCTAGTTGGGATTAGAGGGTGACCAAAAGTGTTTTTTTTTTTTTTTTTTTTTTACTAAAACCGAATCTGTAGCCTAAATTCGCCTTGGAATTTCAATCAAATCCAAAAACGGACAGTGTGCTCCTCCCCTAAACAAAAGTGGGCCCCACTCCCAACCCTTCTGAATAAAATCAACCCAATACATGTAGGCATCCCCACCCTCAGGCCTATTTTACAAGCCCTGGTGTTCTAGTGGCCTAGCCGGGGCAGGGGCGTTCAAAACGGGTGCTGTAACTTCTCGTGGCAGTTTGACAAGACTGATGCAAGAGGTCGCAGCAGCCATTTTGAAATTGGAGCCGGCATGGGCAGGAGCACCTTGGATCAGTTAGTCCTGGCTATGCCAGCTTCAATCTCAAAATGGCTGCTGCAGCCTTCTGGGAGGGAGGTGCAGTGGGAGGGAGTAGGGCCTACTTTTGTTCGGGGGGAGGGAGTGGGGGCTACTTTTGTTCGGGGAGGGAGAATAGAGGCTGCTTTTGTTCAGGAGGATGCTTTGGTTGACCAGATGCGTAGAACGTCTGATGTATATCAAGCCATATGGGTAAATGAGAGCAAAAACCACGTTCATGGTGTCACAAGTAGAATTAGTGCAAGCCACAATGGTTCTGTTTTTGCCTGGCAATGTCCATGAAATCCCAGTGATAATTGAATTACACCATTGACAGTGCGTACAGGTGGTATGTCCATGCAATTGAAAGCTAGTGTCGTAATCCAAGCGTTTATAGGATAGCATTTCCCCCATAGTTATACTTCTCTGAATGGCCACAATGGGATGTTCAGAAAAATAGGATGCAGAGAAAGAACCTCCCAAAATGTATGAATCATGGAAGTGACAAAAGCACTGAGTAATTATCGCTACTATTCTATCTTCAGGTTCCTTAGATTTGTATAATAGTAGCTCATGGCTAGCAAATCTTGCTCCCAGGTATGCTTTTCTAATAATAGAATGTGGATAGCCCTTATCTTTTAAACAGTCAATTAATTGTTTCATGTGTAATTCAAACTGGACTTCAGAGGAACAATTTCTTTTGATATGCAAAAATTGACTGACAGGTAAGCCTTTTTTTAAGCTGCGTAGGTGGGCGCTGGTATAGTGTAGCAATATGTTGCGAGATAACTGCTTTATGGAATAAAGTGGTTTGGATCATATCCTCCTCTCTATATACACGAACATCCAAAAAATTAATAATGCAAACATCAAAAGTCATCGTAAATTGTAATGATGGTGTCAACGAGTTCAGCAGAAATTCCTGCAATCGCTCTGTTGAATCTTCCCACAAAAAGGAAGCATCATCTAAAAAGCGAAGCCTCAGTCTTATTTTAGAAAACTATATAGAAGGATAGAGAAATGTCTCTTCAAATTTAACCACAAATAAAAGTGGCCGTTGATGGGGCCAGTGATGTCCCCATGGCTACACCCCGTTTTTCTTGTACAAACTGGTCTCCAAATAAAAAAATATTTTTTTTCAATCACTAATGAAGCTAAATCCAACAAAAAAAGAAATGGATATTTGCTGGGGGTGCTGCACTTGTGTAATGTCTCCTTGATGACATCTAACAATTCTCCTTGTGGTATTTAGGTATAAAGGGAAGTTATGTCCATAGTGAGAAACACAGAATGATCTATCAGACGAGCTTCCTGTAAATCACGCAGGAAGCGAGTAGTATCCTGCAGGTAGGAAGAAGCTTTTTTTGGCCAATGGGACTTGTATAAGGCATTTGCATATATAATCACTACTATTTAGATGCTGAAATGCTGTGCAAGACTTCCAAATGACCTCCTTAGTATGGTAACATATTCAGTTATTGGGTTTATTTTAGACTATTACTTCCGGGTTTACAAAGCATTCTTTTTGGGTCTTCCCCCTTATTTGGTGGTTCATCTCCTTCCCCTATCTGCTTCGCAACCTTTCAGATCACAAAATAATAATATTTGTTATATTCCCCATCCTCAGGTGCTTGGTTGGAATCCACATGCCAGTCAGCTTTTTCTTTATCACACCATCAGTTAGGAATGATTTTGCCTGCTTGTTTAAGAGCTGAGACTTCTTAAGACTTTCTACTTTAAGAATGTGTAAAGGGGTACAGTTGGGAAGAGGTATCCAGCACTGATTATTTTCCCCCTACCTTGTGTGTATTATTTACTGCTACTAGCTTCCTGTGGTCTGTGTGCTCCCCAGTCAACTAGAACTATGCTCTGTATTTTCCCAAATTATGAATTTGTAAACCGCTTTTTCATTCGTGAACAAAAGGTCCTAATTAAACTAAGCTAGGCCTAGGTCGTAGTCCAGAGTTGATGCATTTCTGCCAGTAGCCAACCCTACCTACTTAACACATCAACATCAAATTCATTAGTATTCACACTTTAAAATCCATTGTTAGCACCCACATATAATAGCTTCTCAGTACAGCAGTGTCATTAACCAAAAGGACCTTTTGCTGTAGGCTCAGATTTACAGGTTTCCAGCAGTTCTACAGGAAGATTAGTTCAACAGATATAATTAACGGATGCAAAGCATAATTCAGAATTTTTTGATCCTCCATAAGAAGTACTTTATCTGTTGACTTACGTACTGTATAATCCTTTAATTAGAACATTCTAGTGGGTAGATTGATTGGAACTGCCTTCCACCTTCACTAATTCGATATAGTGGGTGACTGTGTTGAATTGCCAGATGCTGTTAACCATTTCGGTAACTTGTTTTAGGAAACAAACAAGAAAGTATAAGAAATATGATGACATGAAAATTGTTACAAACCGAAAAAAAATTATGTCATATCAGCAGACATGTAAACTGGACAGGTACCTAAGGAATAATAGTGTTCTACTTTCTGTTGCATTTAGACCCTACTTATCAGTCCCAAAGTGGCTTACAAAAGAATTAAAAGTACTGTATATAAAATGTAGTCCTTGGTATTGGACCTTTATGAGGGTGCAATACTAAATGTCTATTTTCTTACTTAGCTCCACTACTCATGATATATTGTAAGCCACATTGAGCCTGCAAAGAGGTGGGAAAATGTGGGATACAAATGCAATAAATAAGTAAATAAATAAGTGGATGCAGAGTTTAGATGCAGTAAAGTTTGTAGAGTGGAAGTGAGAATTTATTTTTAACCTGTGAGTGTTGGCAGAGGTCTTTATTTTCTGGATATCCACAAATACGCATCTGAATTCCTTACCTTCTTCTTTGCACCAGAACTCATCATTACGTTTATTCTATTCTCAACGAGCTTCATTCAAGTTTCTTTTAGGGTGCAGCGTAGAGTTAGCCTCTTGGTCTTCAGAATCTACTTGCAAGATAATTCTTGCTGGACCTTGCGAACCACTGTTCCCCTTACTCCTCAAGCTTTCAACTCCAAATTTCCCTGCTCTTGATCTGGTTATGACTGATGGAAGATATTTTCTTCGTTTTGCCCCCAAAATCTGAAACAGCCTTTAAGTAAATCATTTTATGTTCTCTATCATTTTAATGTAAAAGCCATGCAAATCCTTGCATTCAGTCTTTTGGTCCAACCCTCTTCCCCTCCCCTTACTCCGACATTAATTTATGAATGTTGTGTCAGAGGCTTGGTTTCTGTTGTGATACATTATTTAATACGGCGTTATTCAGACGTGCTTTTTAAATGATTTTCATTTCTCAAGTTGATCCGGCTGTTACTTAGCTGTACCACTTCCTTCTGCTGTCACAACATACACATTTTTCATTGATTTTTAGTTGTAAAAAAAAAAGTGGAGGAGTGGCCTAGTGGTTAGGGTGGTGGACTTTGGTCCTGGGGAACTGAGTTCGATTCCCGGCACAGGCAGCTCCTTGTGACTCTGGGCAAGTCACATAACTCTCCATTGCCCCATGTAAGCCACATTGAGCCTGCCATGAGTGGGAAAGTGCGTGGGGTACAAATGTAACAAAAATAAAATAGATACTATTGGAGATTCTACATGGAATGTTGCTATTCCACTAGCAACATTCCATGTAGAAGGCTGCGCAGGCTTCTGTTTCTGTGAGTCTGACGTCCTGCACGTACGTGCAGGACGTCAGACTCACAGAAGCAGAAGCCTGCGCGGCCACATTGGTGATCTGCAAGGGCCGACTTCTACATGGAATGTTGCTAGTGGAATAGCAACGTTCCATGTAGAATCTCAAATAGTAGCAACAGTGGAGGAGTGGCCTAGTGGTTAGGGTGGTGGACTTTGGTCCTGGGGAACTGAGGAACTGATTCCCACTTCAGGCATAGGCAGCTCCTTGTGACTCTGGGCAAGTCACTTAACCCTCCATTGCCCCATGTAAGCCGCATTAAGCCTGCCATGAGTGGGAAAGCGCGGGGTACAAATGTAACAAAAATAAAATAGATACTATTGGAGATTCTACACGGAATGTTGCTACTATTGGAGATTCTACATGGAATGTTGCTATTCCACTAGCAACATTCCATGTAGAAGGCTGCGCAGGCTACTGTTTCTGTGAGTCTGTACGTGCAGGACGTCAGACTCACAGAAGCAGAAGCCTGCGCGGCCACATTGGTGATCTGCAAGGGCCGACTTCTACATGGAATGTTGCTAGTGGAATAGCAACATTCCATGTAGAATCTCCAATAGTAGCAACAGTGGAGGAGTGGCCTAGTGGTTAGGGTGGTGGACTTTGGTCCTGAGGAACTGAGTTCGATTCCCACTGCAGGCACAGGCAGCTCCTTGTGACTCTGGGCAAGTCACTTAACTCTCCATTGCCCCATGTAAGCCGCATTGAGCCTGCCATGAGTGGGAAAGCGCGGGGTACAAATGTAACAAAAAAAAAGCTAATAAAATAAATCAATGCTTGTGCCATAGCAATGGAGGCATGTAATTGCTTACGCTAATACCTGTAATATACAAATCAATCCAAATAAAGGTTTGATAAGTATGGCAGTAAAGAAGAAACTGATATTTTAAAAGAAGCTTATTTATGCAAACAATATTTGCTTGGGAATAATGATAATTTTATTTTAAATTGATACAAAAGTTATTGATATAAATATGTTTACACTATACATTTATACATGAAGGTTTTGCTGGATACAATAAAAGGTCATTGTCCCTTATTTTGATATTTGTTTTCTATCAGATTTGATTTGCTGTCTTATTTAATGTAGAAATGCTTTGCAGTCAAAACCCAGGGTGCCGTTTTCATTGTCATATTATGCTGGAAATGTAGCCTTGAGGATTCTTCTACACGTTCCTCAATCATTGTACCAGATAGCAAAGCCTCTGTGTCACAGATATTCCGTCTTTATTTAATTTCAGCAGGTATTGAGATTGAAACAGCATCGTCCCGCTTCCTGTAAACAGAAATTATGTTGTGAATCATTAAGTAAATAGGTTGCATAGCGAGTTACTTTAATTTCAGCCTGGCAATTTTACTTATGTGCATCTCGTATTGAAAACCTGTCTTATCGGATCATAGGAGCTGAGACATTAGCAAGATTTTTCTATGAGTCTATTAATGTAATGAATCATAAGACAAAATTATTTTGTAATGTGGGAGAGAATGAAAAACTGAAATTAATTAGAATTTTAAGAAAGTTTCTAAGGTGATGATTTTCCTGTTTAATAACCTATGAAAGTTGAGGGATAATTTTTATAGTTTAATAGATAGCAGAGATATTAATTGTCATAGAAAAATATTGGGACATTGAATACACTAGGGGGTCCTTTTACTAAGCTGTGAGAAAAAGGGCCCTGTGCTGGTGGTGGGGTCATTTTTCCCGCGCGCCAGGTCCCTTTTTGCTGAAGCCAGTAAAACCAGAAAAAAAAATGGCCATGCAGTAAGAGCTCTCACCATGTGGCGGGGAGCTGCATGCTGGTGATAACCCAGCTGTAACCGGGCAGCGTGCGGCGATGCCCGATTACCGCAAGGTTATCGCCATGCTAGCCATTTCTGGGGGTTTTCTTTCCCCCCATGGAAATGGCGCACACTCAGGGCAGGACGACCGCTGGCAGCCGCGTTGGGCCGATGCAATGGCATAGCCACAGGTGGGCCAGGGCCCACCCAATTAGGGATCAGGCCCAACCAACAGTAGCACACATATTAACGGTAGCAGGTGGGGATCCCAAGCTCCGCCAGCTGAAGACTTCCCCCTGATGGTAATGAAAATGCTATTCTCCACGATACCAGCACCTGCGTGTGCTCAGTTTTCAGCGCGTGCCTGCTGCAGACTGCTAAGGTGGAAAGAAGCGTTTTCCCACCAGCTGAGATTTTTTTTTTTTGGTGGTGGGTGAAGGGGAGAACACTTGGTGCCCACCCACTTCTTGTCTAGGCCCACTCAAAATCTGTTGTCTGGCTACACCCCTGGGCCGACGGTAGTCCCAAAAGAGTGAGCATGTGTGCATGCACGTGAATATTCAGCCCATAGAGGTCAGCATTTTGTAATTTTTTTTTTAAAGCTGACCATCATGGAAAGAATTTCCCTGGATCTTCAGTGCCAGGCCATATCTACGCCTCTGCATTGAATATCCAGGGATAATTTTTCATGTGCTGGTTGCTGGAGCTTGTGCAGGTCCTGGACTGTATTCAGCTGGGACCCTCCTACGACACTTATGTGGGCTCCAGTTGAATATTGACCACGACCTGAATAAGTTTCCTCACTCCCTCCGATTTTCCACTTTCCTCCCCTCCCTGAAGAAAATTGAGCTTCAGCCTGAGTCCCCTATCCCCCATAGGCTCCCCTGGGCCTACCTCAAATCTCCCTGGTGGTCTAAGGGGTCCTATAGGTATCAGCAGTGCCCACTAGCTCCTGCGTGTTGTGGCTCTGGCCTCAAGATACCATGACTCCTAGTTGTAGTCTCATGGCCAGGGCTCAATTTGTCTTCATAGAGGGGGAAGGAGAGGAGGATCAGGACTGGGGGGGGGGGGGGGACCCAAAAACCCCAATGCCACTACCTGAAAGTTAACCAGGCACCCAATTTTTAGACCAATGTCTGGTTAGGACAGCTTTTTTGGTGCTGGGAGACCCGTCCAGAGCTCACCCAATCTTCATCCATGTGTATGTCCCCTCACACTTTCACGCAAAGGGGAGGGGAGGAATTCTATAAACGGCGCTCAAAAGAGGGCACCGAAAAGAAATCGGGGCTAAGCACTGTTCTATAAGGGGTACGCACCCTTTATAGAAAAGCGTTTAGCTCCGATTCCCATGCCTTAACTGTAGGCACCAGACTTACACCTGCTGAAACCTGGTGCCCAAGTTAGGTACGTTGAGGCAGTATTCTGCAACTACGCACATAACTTTTTATAATGCTCTGACATGCCCATGACCACACGCTAATAGAGTTAAGTGCCATGCCGTATAGAATAGAGCGTAGATGGATACGTGTGCATATCCTAAATGGTGCCAGTTAACTTCAATAATTGGTTATTAGCACCCAATTATTGGAATTACGGGCTTGTTACTCAATTAATTTGTGCGTGCATCTTGGGCATGCACCCAAATTTCAACACGCGAATATGGGTGCCATATATAGAGCCTAAGGGTAGTGACTTGTGTGCATAAGTTATAGAATAGTGCCTTGAACTTAGAGGTGAATTCTATATATGGCACCCAAACAATCGGCATAAAAACAGCACTATTCTATAAACCACGCTTACAGTCATGCTAAAGATGGAGAGGTGAAAATGGCATATTGGAACTTCCGGAAATGGAATCATTTCATTATCAAATGTGGACCAATTAGATCTTACCTGCTAATTTTCTTTCCTTTAGTCCCTACGGACTGGCCCAGAAAGACTGATGGGTTCTACATGCCTACCAGCAAGTGGAGACTGAGAACTCTGATTTTGCATGAGCCAATAAGGTCTCCCACTCTACCTGTCATTCCTCACTATCCCTTACTCTCCCGCCCATTCCCTAAATGATCACTGACTTATTCTTCTCAACCCTATGCAAGCAATCCTTGAATCGACTAGGCACAAAGCCTTCTCTTTTGCCTCCCCAGCGCTTTGAAACTCTTTGCCCCTCCTTATTTGAAGTGGGACATCCTTGAAAAAATGTAAATCTTCCCTCAAGGCTTGGCTATTTGAACAAGCCTTTCCCTTGAGTTGAGTGCATTTGGCTCTTTCACTGAGATCAGGCCTGTTTTTACCGTAGTTTTCCTTCACCCCCTTCTCATCTTTCCCTCCACTCTATTCCCTCCACTGCTGTTCTTTTCAGGGGCGTAGCCAGACAACAGATTTTGGGTGGGCCTAGGCGAGAATTGGTTGGGCACAAAGTGTTCTCTCCTCCCCCCCCCCAAAAAAAATTTATCTCAGCTGGTGGGAAAATGCTTCTTTCCACCTTGGCAGCAGGCGTGCACTGAAAACTGAGCATGCGCAGGTGTCGTGGAGAGTAGCATTTTTGTTACCATCAGGGGGAAATCTTCAGCTGGCGGAGCTTGGGATTCCCACCAGTTACCACTAAACATGTGCTACTGTTGGGTGGGCCCGAGCCATAAATGGGTGGGCCCTGGCCCACCCAAGCCCACCTGTGGCTACGCCACTGGTTCTTTTATTTGAGTGTTTGGTTAGTCTATTCTGCCCTATCATTTATTGTAGTTCCATTTCTACCTCATTTATGCTTCCTTATTTTGTTTTTACCATTGTATACCGCTTTGAACTGCTGGCTAGCAAAAGCGGTATAGCCAGTCCAAATAAATGAACATGCATGAGACAGATTGCGCATGCAGATTTATCTCATTTATTTGGATTTTGCTCACACTTTTTTCAGAAGTAGCATGCATATTAATTGTAGGTATCCTGAAAACCTGACTGACTAGGTTGAGAACCCCTGCTTTAGACTATTACCATATGGGAAAATACATCCAGAAATTTCCCATACCAATGGTATATGGAGAGAGCAAATTGCTGGTGCCCGGACGCCTGAAGAGGTCGTCCGGGCACCGCCCAGGGGCTTTTAAACCCCTTTTCTTCCCCCGCCCCTTACCAGCGGGGTGCCCTTGGGCAGCGGGAACATGCCCGCCACGCCTCGCTCGCACCCCGCTGGTACCGGTGCGCATGCCCGTCGGGGCACGGCGCCATGTTATAGGCGGCTCCGTGCACCCGTGGGGGCACAGCGCCTAGCTTTGATCTGTGAATGGCAGTGTACTTAATCTTCTTGATTTATCAAATTCAGTAGGAGTCGAGTAGAAAATTCTCAGTTTTATAAAAAGACCTGTGTACAAATCTTTGAAGTTTGCAGAGGAGTCAGAGACTGAGTCAGGCAATACCTATCATCGATCTGGCAAATTTTCTCAGCAGCTGTAAAGATTTGAGAGATAAGGAGTTTCTTCATTCAAGATCAGCCGACACAAATCTGTGAACATTCTGTCAATCTTAACTCTTTCCTTCTGATCATCGTTTGAAGAGAACAGTTGTGGGAGTAAAAATCAACCTGTGTTGTTGTGAATTATTGAATGACAAAGACACGGTGTTTTTGAGTTCCCAGCAGCAGGGTCCTGAAGTATACACTTCCTCCTATGGAGAACAACCCAATAGTCCATCTTAGGGTAAAGAAAGGGAACAGGCTGCACTTCTTACCAGTGGTGTTTCTTCACTGTCATGCAGGGAAACATTGATTGAACTGACAAAGCTAAACGCTGCCACTATTAAGCTGTGGACAGTGAATGTTTTTGTTCCTTATAGAGCTACACAACAGGGAAACTATTTTAGTATGAAGAAAACAAAGGAAGTAAGTTACTTAGTTGCACTGTCAGGCACAACTGTTTTTTTATATTTGGATTTTTATCTCACACCTTTGTCAGTAGTGACTCAAGGTGAGTTACATGCAGGTTCACTGAGTATTTCTCTGCCCCTGGAGGGCTCACACTCTAATTTTGTGCTGGAGGTAATGGAGGGTTAAGTGACTTGCCCCAGGTCACAAGGAGCAGCAGTGGGATTTGATCTGGCCACCTCTGGATGTCAAGACTGGCGCTCTAACCACTAGGCCACTCTGCTAAGTAACTGCAGTGTTCATATAGGGGTAGATGCAGTAAATAGCGCCTACAGATAGGCACCGCGATACAGTGTGTTAAGCATGAGCTCTGTAATGTGCCGATATAGAATACTAGTTTAAGTCTGCATTCTCGTGCCTAACTTTAGACACAAACATTTATGCCAGCCAGGGGTTGGTGTGAATACTTCTGCCTACTTACTGGCATTTTAGGTATACGAATGCAAGTATTCTATAAAACCATGGTTAAATGCTGGGCATTCCCCTGACCTGCCCATGCCCTCCCATGGCCATACTCCTGACCTGCCCTGCCCCCTCCCATTGCCACACCCCCTTATGAGATGCATGTTATAGAAATTAGGTGCATTGTTTATAAAATAAGGGCATAGATCATTCATGCATGTAACTCCTAATTATGTTTATGATTATTTAGAGCTAGTGCCAATTATCTGTTGATAAGGCCAATTATTGATCGTTTTCACTAGTTAAGTGCTGATTGAGCCAATTAGTTTAGACACGCAAGTGATCCTATTCTATAACCGTGCACCCAATCGTTCACCTATCTTTTGGTGGCATGTATTCAATCCAGGGGCGTATCTGGAATCCGGCGGTAGGGGGGGCCACAGCCAGAGAGGGGGGGCACATTTTTGCCTCCCTCCCCCCCCCCCGCCGCCGCCGCCGCCTCTCTCCACCCCCTCCCCGCCGTCAACCCTCCCCCGCTGCTTACTTTTGCTGGCGCCGAGGTCCGACCCGCAATCTCCGTTTTTCGTCTTCCTCCGTGGCCATGCTTCCAGGAAGTAACGCTGCAGTGCTGATTCGTTGAATCCAGTTCGACGTCTGACGTGATGGCCACAGAGGAAGACGAAAAACGGAGATTGCGGGTCGGACCTCGGCGCCAGCAAAAGTAAGCAGCGGGGGAGGGTTGACGGCGGGGAGGGGGGCCAGGGCGAAATCTGCGGGGGCCCAGGCCCCTGTGGCCCCACGCAGATACGCCCCTGATTCAATCAAGGAGATAGTTTGTTTGGCAATATTACACATGCAACATTTTTGTTATATTACGCATTTTGCAGTACAAATTCAGCTAACCAGTTTAATATCAAATATTTTCAGTAGTGGAATACCATTGCTTTTACATTTGTGGATAAATAATCAGACAAACCTGTATTGTAACAAACTCCAATTTTTACTCATAAAATAGTTTTCTTTTGATAACTATCCCTGTAAAAATTACCTGCAGAGTTTGTGCCTGCCTTATCTGTGGGCAAATTTTCCATCAGAACAATGTGTCAATGGGACTGTCTTAAAATAGTGTGAGTAAAACAAGGACAGAAAGAGATGTAATACTTGGGGGGGGGGGCATGGGAGATCAGAAGGGAGATATGTCATACTTGGGGGGGGCAGAGGGGAGGGAGAGATGTCATACTTGGGGAGAGGGTGGGAGTGAGGGAGATATGTTGGATTCAGGAGGCAGAAGGGAGGGAAGAAGAGATGTCAGGAGGAGGGGTGGAAGGGTGGGAAGAAGAGATGTCAGAGGAGAGAGAAGAGAGGGAGGGAGAAATTAGGCTTCAAATGCTGAGGAAGAGAAAGAGAGAGGGAAGAGATTCTGGGTTACAAGGGTGGAGTGAGAGATAGGGAGGGGAGATGTTAGGAATGATGGATCCATATAGGAGAGGGAGGGTAGTCAGGGAGATGAGTGAGAAGAGAATAGTGAGTACAGAAAGTAGAAATGTGGTAATGGGGAGCAGATGAAACATAAAAGGGAATAAGAGGCTGGGAAAAGAGTGAGTTGGAAATGTGAGAGCTAGGGGACAAGAGAAGGAGATAGAAAGTTGATAAGTAGATGAAAAGTTAAAAGGAGTAGAGCAAGAGGGTGAAATTTGAGTGGACAGAGAGGCAGAAAATTAAAACAGAGAAGAGAGCTTGACAGGTGTAGTGAGGGAATGGAACAAGACAGGAAGAGAGAATAAAAATAACAAATGGACAGCAGATGCTGAAAACAGATTTAGCAGAAGACAGGAAAATAGAAAAGATAAACTGGGACCAATGTGATGGAAAAATGAAATGCCCAGACACACAAAGGTAGGAAAAAAAAAGATTTATTTTGAATTTATAAACTGGAATATGTTAGCTTTGGGAAATGTGTGACGCAGATGTCTGTGTATTATGTTCATTAGAAAAGGAAATGCATTTGCTCTTGTTTCTCCTGCATTGCAGTATATGCAGAGCTTTCCTTCTTGGGTTCACATTTCAGTTTTTGTTTTCATATTTCTGTGTCTAATTGGGGATCCCTTGTTCTGTATTTGATAAGGGTCTGTCTGTGTTTTGCATGTGACTGAGGTGTGATATTTGTTTCCATATATTTTCTGTGTTGAGCTCTGTAGCAGTCCCATTTCTTCTGTTTTACTTAGTTTTAGTGTCCAGTGTAATATTTGTAGTGCTGCCTAGTCATAGGTTACTCCTAGGTAGGGTTACCGTTTTTTGCCCTCATAAAAAGAGGACACTTGCCCCGCCCCATTTCATGCCCTCGCCCCACCCCTTTCACGCTCTCACCCGCCCCTTTCACGTCATTGCCCTGCCCCTTTCACACTATCGCCCTGCCCCCGGTCGCGCCCCTCTTCCCCCATCACCTTCCCTCCCCCCCGTCACCTCCCCTCCCCTTACGCTACTATCCCTGGTGGTCTAGAGGTATCTCTTCACTCGGGGCAGGAAAGAAAGAGCCCCCTCTTTTCTGCCCGGAGCGCTGCTGCTAGCTGCCCTGCTGCATCCTGTGTGAGTCCGGCTCTCGACGTTTCAAAATGGCCGCCGAGAGTTGAAGCAGCATCGTGAGACTTCAACTCTCGGCGGCCATTTTGAAACGCCGAGAGCCGGACTCACACAGGATGCAGCAGGGCAGCTAGCAGCAGCGCTCCGGGCAGGAAAGAGGGGGCTCTTTCTTTCCTGCCCCGAAGAGCGAAGAGGTACCTCTAGACCACCGGGGATAGTAGCGTAGGGGGAGGGGAAGGGAGTCCCGCGCCCGCCTCCACTCCCGCCCCCGCCAGCCAGCCTGTTTGTCCAGAAATCCGGACAAATGGGCAGGCTGGCCAAATCCGTCCGGACGCCCAGACATGTCCTCAAAAAGAGGACATGTCCGGGTAAATCCGGACGTATGGTAACCCTACTCCTAGGGGAATTCTGCGTTACTGTGCAATGCATAACTCTGTGCTTGCCTTGTAGAATTCTGCACAGGGAACAGAAGGCAGAAAATTTGTCAGGTTTCTGATCCCCCTTCCCTTGTGACATACACCCACAGACTGCTCATAGAAATCCCCTCCTCTACCTTTACCCTATCCTGCTGTGTCATGTGGCATAAGTAAGAAACAAGTGACTGCACATCAGACTACTTCCTCCTCTGCTTGCCTGGACCCAGCTGGTGTACAGAGTCCTGCATGGTTAAAATAAGCAGGAGGCCCAGGAGGAGGAAGTGGTCTGATGTGCAGCTGCTTGTTTCTTATGCCACATTATCCAGGAGGAAAACACAGTAATGTGATGTAACAAGAAATAATTTATACTTGGGGATATTGCTCCAGAGCACTCGCTAATATTTATAAGCTTTAAGATATAGTTTGGTTATTTCTCCACCAATTATCTATTAAGATAATAAGATTTACATTTGCAAGAATAAAGATGAACTAGATGCTATATTTATTAGATTACATTAACCTTCATTACCAGGTTTAAAGAACAGGAACACTATATATTTAGATACAGTTTTCAGCAATTGCAGCGAGAGGTAAGAGTCTTACAGAGCAACTGTGCTTTAAAGCAAGGTAGCAGGTTTAAATATGAATTATGGTTAATAAGTTACTTACAAGTCCTTGTTACAAAGCATGAGCAGCATGAGGTAAGCACGTGGTTGCAGGAGGAGGGAGAGTCTTTGTAGCAGTAGCAGGGAGACGACCAGGGCTGTAGCAGGATAGAAGAGATCTGTGTGGAACAACTTCTGCCTTTTATACATTGCAAGTTGCAGGAGGACATGATCACATGAACCTCAGCACTTGTTTCCTGGTTTGCACTGGATAATTTGCAAGGCATTATGGTTAATGTAGTCTGTTCACATGATCACATTATAAGTCTTTCCTTTCTGCACATGTCCTGGCGTCTTCCTGTCTGACAGGTGATGGGAGGGGGCAGGTATACATCTGATGACAGGCAAATGTTTTGTTTATGGTTTCCTCTGAAGCCTTTGTCTTCAATGGCTTCTCCAGACTTTTTTGTCTCCTTGTGTCTTTGATCTTTGGAGGTGTCTTGGTGATCCACCCAGTCAGCTTTTGTTACCAGTCCTTGTTAGGTCTTTTAGGCAGAGGAAGTTATATCTCTGTGAAGCCAGTACCTTTTGTCTCTGTTAAGTGTTCCCAAAGGGAGGGGGAAGAGGGTTTTTGGAGTTCAGATCAGTTTCCCTGTTGCAGTTTCAATAAGTCTTTTAAAGCTGCATTTTTATATTGATACCTGATCCAGTAAAATCAAAAACTCTGCTACACATTTAATTCTGACAATTAACTTATACCATAACAGTGGCAAGGAGAGGAAGAATACAGAGAGGTTGGGGTTGGGGCTAAGGGGAGAGAAAGAACTAGGGGACAGAGAAAGCTGGGGAAGGGAAGGAGTTCAAGCTAAATCGGGGTGGGGAGGGTGGAACCTGAAGCCACATTGGAGTGAGAGACAGCTGAGGAAGCTGGAACCTGAAAAAGCGATATTACTGGTGAAGGAAGAAGCTGAAGGAGTCATTAAGACTTACGATTGCTGGTATTAGCATGTGACACAGCAATACATGAATATTTCCAACACAAATTCTGTGCTAATTCTGCCCCAGTACTTCTGTGGTACTTTAAAAATTAGGAGGAAAAGACCTCAGAAGCCCCTGGTGCTCAGTGCCGAAGCATAGACAATCTAGCACTCAGTGGGCAACCTGCTTAATCATAGGTCATAAAAATCTCCATATTATTCATATCCTTTTCAACCTTGCATTTTTTTAAAAAATAATTTTCAATTTTGCATTTAAAATGTTCCAAAAAGCACTTAACTTCAGGCACTCAGTGACAGACACTTAACATCAGGCACTTAATGTCAGGCGTTGGAAGTTAAGTGTCTGTTGGTAAGTGCCTGAAGTTAAGTGCTTTTTGGAACATTTTAAATGCAAAATTGAAAACTATAAAAAAATGCAAGGTTGAAAAGGATATGAGTAAAATGGAGGTTTTTCTGACCTATGATTAAGCAGGTTGCCCAATGAGTTCTAGATTGTCTATGCTTCGGCACTGAGCACCAGGGGCTTCTGAGGTTTTTTCCTTCTAATTTTTTTTTAATTATTGTTAAAGTACCACAGAAGTACTGGAGCCAGAATTAGCACAGACTTTGTGTTGGAGATATTTGGGTATTAGCGTGTGGCCATTAAAAAAAAAAAATTACCATATAAATTAAGTAACACATACCATGTAAAACGAGTTTATCTTGTTGGGCAGACTGTGGATGGACCGTACAGGTCTTTATCTGCCATCATTTACTATCTTACTATGTTAATGTGAGCACTTACCACCATCCGTTTTGTAGGTGGTATGGGCTCACGTTCTATCCGTGTGATAACCAGTTAGCGTACGGAATTGTAGCTGTGCTAACTGATTAGCACATGAATGCCTGCCTAGTCTCCGTTCTCTGACATGTCCCCTCAAAAAAAAAAAAAAAAAAATATTTTAGCGTAAGTTTATCTCGTGCACATTTGGCAGTTACCACAGAATGCCTGAGTACATCTTAGGTGCGCCATTTTAAGTTGCGTTAGGTACGTGGTAGCGTCAAATGCAGCTAATTAAAAGTCCCTTTAGAGTGATTTTGAACTGTCCAGAGATGGGATTACTTCCACTTCAGAAGCTGTACTATTTACCTACTGGGATTGCTAGGGCAAATTTGCCAGAAATTCAAGCCCAAGTGAATTTAAGCTCTGATAGTGTAAATCTATCAACTATGCTGGAAAGATCACAAGAGGCAGTAACTTCTAGATCAAACAGTTAAAATTTTTTTACCTCTTTACTATTGCCTCTTCTTCAATAAATTTGGTCAAAAATGATAAATTAGTGTTCAATGACCTTTTTTAGGCATAAATATAACTAATACTTACTTAAAAACCTGTGTGGGGAAAAAAACCTCCACAAGCATATAACTGAAATGGTTACTGGCTGTTTTATTAAATTTGAAGGATATGTGGTATGATATATTTCCCAGCCCCGGACAGTATTAGGCATAAATCTTTTGCAGAACTAATTTGTCTTTGGAGAGCAACAGTAAAAGTCAAATATCAGTTGCACTGAATTGAAATACATGTGCAATGCAGCATACTTAGGGTGCAAGGAAACCACACTAAAATCGCTGCAAACAGTTCAAAACGTGGCAGCAAGACTGATTTTCAAGAAATCGAAATATCAAAGAGCAACCCCACTGCTTGAAAGACTACATTGGCTAACAGTCAAGGCAATAATATTTTTCAAAACGAACACCCTAATTTACAAGATACTGTTCGGAATGGCACCCAAATATATGCTTAACATGATTGAACTATCCTCAAGAAATGCCAGCCCAGAAAACAAAAACAACCTATTCCTACTCCTACATCTACCCAACTGCAAAAACACCATGTACAAAACTATCTACACCTGCCTGTTATATGCAGGCCCCACCCCCGACTGAATATTAACCAGGATCTGCATAACCTTGACCAACCATTTTAACCCTTCTAAGCCCTCTCCTACCTCACAAAAGAGCCCCCTCCTCCCATTCCCTCTCCCTCCAGCCCACAACTTGAAGAATTACTCTTCCCCATTCCTTCTTCCCCTGGAACAGCCCACCAATCCCCCCTGGGTCTTGGTCTTGGTAAGCCCTCTTGGGCCTACCTTAGATCTCTGGTGGTCTAGTGGGGGTGATGGGGGCAGCAGCAGTATTTCAAGGCTACCATAAGAGGTCATAGCAGCCATTTTGAAGATGCTGCTGCTAGGAGCAGGAGCGAATGGGGTACACACCCAGGGTGGGCTCTGCTGAGGCCAGGGGGCCGTTCCGGAGGTGGATGGGTGGGAAGAGAATGCTTCAAGTTGCGGGTTGGGATAAGGCGGAAAAGGAGGATGGGTGCTCTTTTATGGGGCCAGAGGGGTAAAAAAAAAAAATGGTTAGTCAAAGTTATGTGGGTCTCCGCCTTATTTCCATGGCACATATTTTCACTGTGGGTGTGCACATGAATGGAGCTTATTTGCAGGTTGTAAGTGTGCTCATTTACAGCAGCTCTAGGGCTGGTGTAATTTATCACACCATAAATTAAGGCATGTTTTTGACCACTTTTCTTTATAAAATAGGCTTAAAATAGGAGTATTTTGTCTGTCTTAAAATAGGTGCATGGTTATAAAATTACTCTCTGTCTGAAACGTCTCCCACTTGGCAAGGCCGTTAGACAACTGGATCAATTTCCTCTCCCCCATCCAACCCCCCCACCCTCTTAATTCAGCTATTTACTTTGTAAACCTTATTAAACCTCCCTTTTTTTTCTGGTGCATCCTGTGGTTCAGATAGGTGCTTTGTTCTCAATGAATGCATTGCTAAATTAGTGGAATGGAGTCTATACATGTCACGATTATTATGACACTGTAGTCTAATCACTGATAAGTCAGTAGCAGATCAACTGCTCATTCCAAATGTTTCCTCAGGCCCTTTTCTTCCTCTGCAATAAAATCCGACAGCTACAGTGAATTGCACTTCACAATATTAACTGTAATTCTGTCTTCTGCATCACCATATTTCTGTTAGCAGCACTCTGAAAAGTCAGCGAGAGTCGTAAAGGCTGACTTACGCATTGATTTCTGAAGAAAGTATTTAAAACTGTCTCCGTGGTTTACTATTGTTGTACAGACAGATGAAGGAGTGAGTAATATTCTCTGTTCGTGCTGAATACATTCCAGAATAGTAGCTGGAATAATAAAGCTTGAAGAATGTGGAGATTAGGAAATTAGAAAGTCTTATAAAATAGAGACTCATAGAGATGGCCTTATGGAATTCTGTGCGATGCAGTACAGTAAATGTCACTTTATTTTTGAGCTAATTGTAAATCTGATGGGAAATATATGAATCATTACTAAGGACTTATGCTGTTATAATGCCGTTATATTGCTCCATGGTGCGACCTCACCTGGAGTATTGTGTTCAGTTCTGGTTGCCTCATCTCAAAAAAAGATATAAAGGAATTGGAGAAGATGCAGAGAAGGGCGACGAAAATGATAAAAGGGATGGGACGACTACCTTATGAGGAGAGGTTAAGAAGGCTAGGACTCTTTAGCCTGGAGAAAGGGCGGCTGAGGGGTGATATGATAGACGTCTACAAAATAATGAGTGGGGTAGAGCGGACAGATGTGAAGCGTTTGTTTACGCTTTCTAACAATAATAGAACCAGGGGACACAAGATGAAATTAGAATGTGGTAGGTTTAAAACAAACCAGAGAAAGTTTTTCTTTACTCAGCACGTGGTTAGACTCTGGAACTTATTGCCAGAGAAGGTAATGACGGCAGCTGGCCTTGTTGAGTTTAAAGGGGGTCTGGACAGATTCCTGAAGGAAAAGTCCATTGATCGTTATTAAATTTTGGGTTTTTGCCAGGTTCTTGGGGCCTGGATTGGCTGCTGTCAGAGACAGAGTGCTGGGCTTGATGGACCTTTGGTCTTTTCCCTGCATGGCAGTGCTTATGTACTTATGTACATTTGTAAGAGGAAGACATGCGTACTGTAACAACTTCCTTTGCAAAGTTGTGATAATGCATGGTTCTTAAAGGTCTCTTTTCAGGACCTGCTTATAGACCTAAACAGAATTACAGGACCTGCTTAATCCATTTGCACACTTTACAGTCTAAAATACATCTCAATTTTTATGTTACTATATCTGCCCTGGAAAAACAAATATATATACCCCCCCCCCCCCCCCCCCGCTTTACAAATCCGCTGTAGCGGCTCCCAGTGCGGTAATGCCGACACAGCCCATTCAGTGCGGCTTAGTAAAGGTGGGGGGGGGGGGGATAGTAATATAATAACATAGTAAATGATGGCAGATGAAGCCTCTTATGGCTCATCCAGTTTGCCCAAAAATTTGACTGCAACATAGCTTAATCATACAATGTTATGCAAAGATAACATTCAAAATAAGGTATCATTTTATCCATCCCAGTATTATGTCTACAGGGTGGGCTAGCTCAGAATCACACAGTTATATTACCTGAAAGCTGCTAACTTTCGGATTCTTTCCCAGAATTAAGATATAAAAATGTGTTTTTAGCGGTTATGATGCCATCTTTTTGCTTAACCGAGACTGCTGTTAAAGCACTAGGTCCCAAAATAGACCCACATGTACATCTTCAGTTGTCAACGTCCTCTATTCCAAATTAAGTGCAAACAGAGGCGTAGCCAGACTTCGGCGGGAGGGGGGTCCAGAGCCCAAGGTGAGGGGGCACATATTAGTCCCCCCCCGCCCCCCTGCATTGCCAACACCCCCCGCCACCGCCAGTACCACCACCAACAACTTTGACCCCCCCCCCCCCGCCGACAACCCTCTCGACCCACCCCGCCCGCTGTTGCCGTCACTTACCTTTGCTGGCGGGGGGACCCCAACCCCCACCAGCCGCAGTCTTCTTCCTTCATTTGGTTTCTGAGTCTGACGTCCTGCACGTACAACGTGCAGGACGTCAGACTCGCAGAAACAGAACGAAGCCTTGCAATCTGCAGGGCTTCATTCTGTTTCTGTGAGTCTGACGTCCTGCACGTTGTACGTGCAGGACGTCAGACTCAGAAACCAAACGAAGGAAGAAGACTTCGGCTGGTGGGGGTTGGGGTACCCCGCCAGCAAAGGTAGCAGACGGCGACGGCGGGTTGGCGGCGGGAGGGGGGATTGAGAGTGTCGTCGGCAGGGGGGTCCAGGGCCAAATCTGCGGGGGCCCAGGCCCCCGTGGCCCCATAGTATCTACGCCCCTGAGTGCAAGGGTTGTCAATTGCTTTTTTTCCCCCCTCCACACTCTACACTTTGCCCTCAGTGGAGGAGTGGGCCTAGTGCTTGGAGCACTGGTCTTGCTATCCAGAGGTGCCCAGTTGAAATCCCACTTCTCCTCCTCCTTGTGATCTTGGGCACCTCACTTAACACTTCACTGCCACAGGGGCCCTTTTACTAAGCTGCTTAGGCACCTACGTGTGCCAAATTGGAGTTTCCATCCTGTTACCGCATGGCCCTTGCAGTAATTTCAATTTTGGTGCTCGTCCGCTATGCACGTCTGAAAAAAAAATATTTTTTATTTTCTGACGCCCGTAGACCATTCTCGCCCGGTTACTGCGTGAGATCTTACCACTAGGTCAGTGGCGCGTCCCACAATGGACGTGTGGCAATTTTCATTTTGCCACACGTCCATTTTTGATTAAAAAAAAAAGGCATTTTTTTTGTAAAAATAATTCTGTGCGCGCCCAAAACACGCATGAACACTACCGCAGGCCATTTTTCAGGTCACCTTAGTAAAAGGACCCCTTAGATTGTGAGCCTCCTGGGACAGAGAAATACTTGGTGCACCTGAATGTAGCTCACCTTCAGCTACTACTGAAAAAGGTGTGAGCAAAATCTTGGAATGTTGCTACTATTGAAGATTCTACATGGAATGTTGCCACTTTTTGAGATTCTGGAATGTTGCTACTATTTGAGATTCTAGATGGAATGTTGCTAGTGGAGGAGTGGCCTAGTGCTTAGAGCCACCAGTCTTGCAATCCAGGGTGGCCAGTTCAAATCCCACTGCTGCTCCTTGTGATCTTGGGTAAGTCACTTAACCCTCAATTGCCTCAGGTACAAACTTAGATTGTGAAACCTCCTGGGACAGAGAAATATCCAGAGTACCTGAATGTAACTCACCTTCAGCTACTACTGAAAAAGGTGTGAGCAAATGTAAAAATAAATAAATCTGAAAAAGATGCGAGCTGAATATTCCATCAGCAAATTTGCACAGCTTTGCTGAGCATGGATTAACCTGTAGATAACAGTACTATTTGTTGCTATGTCAGGAAGTATTTTTTCATGGAGAGGGTGGTGGATACATGGAATGCCCTCCCGCGAGAGGTGGTGGAGATGAAAATGGTAACGGAATTCAAAAATGTGTGGGATAAACATAAAGGAATCCTGTTCAGAAGAAATGGATCCTCAGAAGCTTAGCGGAGATTGGGTGGCAGCACCGGTGGTTGGGATGCGGGGCTAGTGCTGGGCAGACTTCTACGGTCTGTGCCCTGAAAATGGTAGATACAAATCAAGGTCAGGTATACATATAAAGTAGCACATATGAGTTTATCTTGTTGGGCAGACTGGATGGACCGTACAGGTCTTTCTCTGCAGTCATCTACTATGTTACTATGTAATTGTGCCTGCTGTGTTTATCCCATGTGTTTTTTAATTCTGTCACTGTGTTTGTTCCCACCACTTCCCTCGGGACAGTATGCCAGGCATCCACGACCCTCTCCGTGATAAAAGTATTTCCTGATGTTACGCCTAGGTCTACTGCTGCCAGGGCCGTGCCTAGGGTCTCTGGCGCCCCCCTTGGACTGTCAGTTGGCACCCCCCCCCCACGGACTATCAGTTGGCGGCGCCCCCTCCCCGGACTATCAGTTGGTGGTGGCGGCGGTGGCGCCCCCCCTCTTCTCCCCCCAAAAGATCCCTGACCCTCCTCTCGGAATCGGAAATAACTCGAGTCGTTACTCAGTCTCGACGACGGTCGACGGCGGTCGGACTGCGCCTGCCTCTGCCTGGCAAGCAACAAGCAATGTGCTCCTCCTGCTCCCGCCAGTCCGCATGCATCCACGACGCCACGAGCGAGGCGCCAATCCAAGCCGCATGCGTGGAAGAGCTGGGAGCAGTGACATCACAAAACAGCTGAGCGCTATGCATGGGATGGGAAGGGCAGCAGCAGTAGAGCAGCGCATGCGGACGTGGCAAGGCGCCGACGCGACTTTAACTTATTTTTAAAATTTTTATACTACACTCGGCCGGCGGTGGGGGGCACCCTTGATTGGCAGGCGCCCCCCTGCCGTGCTTACCCCGCTGACCGGGTCTGCACGGCCCTGACTGCTGCAGCCTCATTTCAATGTCCTCTAGTTCTACAGTTTCTGTGTCTTTGAAAAAGATTTGTTTGTATATTAATAACTTTCAAGTAGTTAAATATTTGTATTCTATCTCTCTTGTCCCTCCTTTCCTCTAGGGTGTACACATTCAGGTCTTCAAATTGCTTCTCCTACATCTTTTGGTGCAAAACTCCATAACATTTTTGTCGCCTTCCTCTAAATCACTTCAAGTCTTTCTATTTTCTTAGTGAGATACAGCTTCCAAAACTGAATACAATGCTCCAAGTAGGGCCTCAGCAATGACTGTGTACAGGGGCACCACTTTGACATCCTCAGACAGTATAACCCCACGGATCCTTCCCTGGTCCATGCTTATCAGCCTCTCTCCCCATCACATATAGCTCCTTTGGATTTTTACACCCCAAGTGCATCACCCTGCACTTCTCTGCATTAACAATTTTAACTGCCAGACCTTAGACCATTCCTCTAACTTTTGTAGATCACATCTCAAGTTGTCAACTCCCTCCTGGGTGTCCACTCTGTTGCAAAACCAATGGGGCTCTTTTTTAAAGCACTTAGACTTACAAAGTTCCATAGGGTACTATGTAACTTCTTAAAGTCTACGTGCTTTGAAAATACACCTCTTTGTGTCATCTACAAAGAGCCAAACGTTTCCTTCTAACTCTTCAACAGTATTGCTGACTATAATATATTGCTTTTAAGAAGAATGTTTAAGTTCTTATCTCTGGTTACTTTTCAGCCTTGAATTTCTGATTCCTGCTTGAATGTTCTCCTTGTCTTTTTTCCTTGAATCAACCTGGAGAGGTGTTGTGGGCAGATCATTTTTGGAATAGCTTTCAAATAATAACAGAGGAGGAAATTAAAAGCTTGGTTAAGAGGTATTCAAAGGCTAATTGTAGCTTAGATCCATGTTCTGGTCATCTAATGAATACCGAGTGATGAATTTGCGTGTCTGTTCTTACAGCCTGGCTAAATTATTGCTTAGAAGCAGGTCAGTTTCCATCACATTGGGGAAGAGATTGTTCTTACACCCATTCCTAAAAATGCTGCGGGTGATCTACGGGCTGTTAGTAATCAGCGTCCTGTAGCCTCAGTACCTTTATTTGTGATTTCAGAATGCTGCCATTTACACATATAGATGTCCCAGGAGGACCAGAATCAAAGAGAGTGTTTCTTTAGGGGTCCTTTTACAAAGCAGCGGTAAGCCCAGCGCAGGCTTACCACATGCTAATTTGGAGCTACGGCTGGCCCAGCGTGGGCACCGGCAGTAGTTCCATTCCCAGCATGCACCATTTCCCATGCTAGGGAAAATCGGCCCATATTTTATAGCACAGCACTAACCCGGTGGTAATCGGGCAGCACCGTGCTGCTACCCAGTTATTGCCAGGTTAGTACAGGAGCCCTTACTGCCACTTCACTGGTTGATGGTAAGTGCTCCCCCTCACATGGCCGAGGGGTAAGAATGATCTTACTGCATGGCCATGTTTATCCTGACAAGTTCAGCTGAATTTCTGGATATAGTGAACCCGATAACTTTCCTTCTTGTTGGCATTTTGAATATTGACCTCTCAGGAGTCAATGGCTAATTTTTAAGAGATCAGAAAATCCTCTAATACATTCCAGCCATGTAATAATTCCAAAACAGCCTTGTACTATTCAAAGTAGACATGATGACGATAATTCATATGAATATATTTTCATCTTTTTTTAGTATGGTGACACCATTATACAAGGGGCAGTAAGTCACGCCCAAGAATGCAGCAATTTCACTCTCATTTACTGCTGTAATCTTGTTATAATCATATTTACTATAAATGCATGTTTAAAACAGTCTTTAGTCATTTATCCGTCGTCATTATTTTGTGTACAAGATCTTTTCAAAGACCTATATATAAATAGGATTTATCTGGCAATCACTGTTCTTTGAAAATAGGGTACAGCACATACTAGAAACGTGATTGCATTGGCTTTGTGTGGAATTGTATGTGCTGTACCCTATTTTCAAAGAACAGTGATTGCCAGATAAATCCTATTTATATATAGGTCTTTGAAAAGATCTTGTACACAAAATAATGACGACGGATAAATGACTAAAGACTGTTTTAAACATGCATTTATAGTAAAATTGGGACATATGATTATAACAAGATTAAAGCAGTAAATGAGTGAAATTGCTGTGATCTTGGGCATGACTTACTGCCCCTTTGATAATGGTCTCAGCATACTAAAAGAAAAGATGAGAATATATTCATACAAATTATCCTCATTATGTCTGCTTTGAATAGTACAAGGTTATTTTGGAATTATTATATGGATGGAATGTGTTAAGAGGTTGTTGTGAAATTTCATTTCCCTTAAGATGAGATATATCTTAATAACTTTTAAGATAGGCATTTTATCTGCTAATTTAATACCTAGGCCCTGTTTACTAAGGTGCGCTAGCGTTTTTAGCTTGTGCTCAAAATTAGCACGCGCTAACCGTGTAGACACCCATAACATCTACACCGTTAGTGTGCGCTAAAAACTCTAGCACGCTTCTAGCGTGGTTTATTAAACAGGGCCCCTAGTTTACTAAGGTTCTCATTTTCAAAGCACATAGACTTACACAGTTACTAGGGGGCATATTTTCAAAGCACTTAAAGTTACAGAATTCTATAGAGGGGCATAATCGAACGGCGCTGGCCATCTTCGGGGCCGGCTCCGCAAAGGGGCGGAACCAACTGTATTATCGAAAAAGATGGCCGGCCATCTTTTCTTTCGATAATACGGTTGGGGCCGGCTAAATCTCAACATTTAGGTCAAATGTTGAGATCGCCGGGTTTAGAGATGGCCGGCTTCGGTTTTCGGCCATAATGGAAACCGGGCCCAGCCATCTCAAACCCGGCGAAATGCAAGCCCTTTGGTCATGGGAGGAGCCAGCATTTGTAGTGCACTGGTGTGCCCCTCACATGACAGGACACCAACCGGGCACCCTAGGGGCACTGCAGTGGACTTCAAAAATTGCTCCCAGGTGCATAGCTCCCTTACTTTGGGTGCTGACCCCCCAAATCCCCCCCCAAAACCCACTCCCCACAACTGTACACCACTACCATAGCCCTTAGGGATGAGGGGGGCACCTAGATGTGAGTACAGTGGGTTTTGGAGGGCTCCCATTTACCACCACAAGTGCAACAGGTGGGGGGGGGGGATGGGCCTGGGTCCACCTGGCTGAAGTGCACTGCACCCACTAAATACTGCTCCAGGGACCTGCATACTGCTGTCAGGGAGCTGGGTATGACATTTCAGGTTGGCATACAGGCTGGCCAATTTTTTTTTTTGGGTGGGAGGGGATTGGTGACCACCTGGGGAGTAAGGGGAGGTCACCAAAGTCTTGAAGAAGAGTAATAACAAGTTGTAATAAACATAGTAATAACGGGCAGTGGCGTTCCTAGGGGGGCTGACACCCGGGGCGGATCGCCGATGTGCCCTGCCCCCCGGAACAGCATGACGCCCTCCCCCCCCGGCGAAAGAACCCCCCCCGGGTGCACGCCGCGCGCCTGCTGGCTCTTCGTTTCATGCTTCCTCTACCCCAGAACAGGAAGTAACCTGTTCCGGGGCAAAGGGAGCATGAAAACGAAGAGCCGACAGGCGCGCGGCACCCCCCCAGCGGCGTGCACCCAGGGCGGACCGCCCCCACCGCACCCCCTTGGTACGCCACTGATAACGGGGTTTAAGGATATGTAGATTGAACAAGGTAAGCAAATTGCACCTAAAATTAATGCGTGCTAGGCAATTACACCTGAGCATATTCTAAATACTGCATGTAAATTTACGTGCGGTATTTAGAATACGCTTAGGCGTAGTTCATGCCACTGAATCTACGCATGCCCATTTACGCCAACGAAAAGCTGGTGTAAATCCCTATCCGTAGACGTTCACTGGCACATATTTTATAACAAAGCATGCAGATTTTGGAACGCCAACAAAATGCACATGTCCACGCCCCTAAGCTTGCCCCCTTTTGCCTGTGCACATTAGAATTTAGGTGCAGTACATTACAGAATACGCTTAGCAATGTACACTCGTAAATTCTAATTTTTTCCAATTAGTGCTCGTTACTGCTTCTTAAGAGCTGTTAACACTTAACACCTTGTTAAAACCATTAATCTATGTGCATAGTTATAAAATATGCCGCATAACTGTAGGCACACTATATAGAATCCATGGGGTAGTGTGTTACATATGCAAGGGTTGGTATTCAAAACAATTTAACCGAGCAGGAGAGGTTCCTGCCCAGTTAAATTGCACTGGCCAGCCCAGGAGCAGATATTAAGCAGACAGTGTCACTCTAACCATTGGGGTGGTCTGGGGATGGATTTGGGAGTTATGTGGACACTGATGATATTTAATGCCAGTAGCTGCATAGCTAACCGGGTATGTTGGACCACATAAAAGTAGTCCTGACTATGCCTGGTTAGCTTTGAGGGTACGGTACTGAATATTGGCTGTACCAGAGAGCTTCCAGTGGAACCAAAGACCTGAATATTAGGTGCTGGAGCCTGGATAGGAATTGGCGCCGAATATCTGGGTCTAATTTAACTGGCGGCAGTCAACGTTTAAAGAAATGCTGATTTTATTATTGTTTTTTCTTATATTATTGGTGAAATTTCCATTCAAGATGTTTAACTTGTTAATTATTGTAAATCTGCATAAATATAAAATAGTTAACACAGAGACAATATCCTTTTCCAGCTGTTTTTTGTAACATCATTGGCTATTTGCTATGTTATTATTTTAATATATTGCTTAATTTGTACTGTGCAGTCATCTTAATTGACAACATGATAATTATGTTATTGTTTTGTTATATTGCGTAGTTTGTATTTTTATTTGTGTTTTGATTATGTATTTATTTTGTAAGCCACCTAGATTTGGGGATAGTGAAGGGTTATAAAAAAATAAATAATGAAAGAAAATAAATAAAGAAATGCTGATTGCCACTGGCTGAATATTGTCCCTGTAAGTGCTATTTTGCAAAGCTGGATTTCAATAAGGAGCCAGTTAAGAAGCCAAGCTAAAAAAAAAAATGCTAATTCTAGATTTTTGAGGAGTTTTTTTAATTGCTGTGAGATTAGAACAATTGCTCCTTCATCTCTGTTCCACATCCTATGTTCAAATGAATATTTAGCTGACACACATTCCTTGGAGTAGGTATAAGTGCTGCCATATCAAGTTTATTTCCTTTCCAAAATAGGAAATAGCCTGAAAATTCTATACAGTGCGACTAGGGTTACGTGCACCAATCTGGGCATATTCTGATTTGCACACGCAACTCAATTGGTTAACAAGTCAATCAATGTCGATAATTGGACATTAACAAGCAATTATTGGCACTAATTAGAATTTACATGCACTACTTGCTAAGCGTATTCTATAAAATAGTCCACCTAAATTCTACCACGTGGATCTCAAAAGTGGGCATGGCCATGGGAAGAGCATGAGCAGGTCATGGGTATTCCTAAAATTTACGCATAGAGTTATAGAATAACCTGTTCCGTGCTTAAAGTTAGGGTGTGGACATTTACACCAGCTTTTTATTGGTGTAAATGGCTGCACCTAAATTTTAGTCACATGGACGGTGCCACGCATATTCTGTAAACCATGCCTAACTAGGCGCAGTTTATAGAATATGCATTGGTGCATTTTCCATCCATACTGATTTTTCAGTGCCAAATATAGAATCAGGTCCTATGGACTAGATTCTATATATCACGCCTAACAATTTGGCACTGAAATGAAATTTGCCTAAGCGCATTCTATAAAGTGCGCCTTAATTTATGTGTAATTTATAGAGTAAGCCTAAATTTTCCACACTGTGTATAGAATACGGTGAGCAGCCATAACAGCGCCTAACTCTAGGCGTGGCCATTTTCGCGGTGCCTAAGTTAGGTGCAGAGCAGCTATGTTCTATAACCCTGCATGTAGTTTTCTGGAATGCCTATGAGCCACCCATTCTATGCCCATAGCCACGCCTTCTTTTTGGCAGCACGCGTTAGAATATGTGTGTACCAGTTTGCAGAATATGCTTAGTGGGTAGTGTGTATAAATTCTAATTAATGCCAATTTCCAAATCGGAAATAGATCATCATCTTCTCGTAATTACCTCAATTTACACCTTCCCAACTTCAAAGGTATTAAATACAAGACCTCCTATGCATCCAGTTTCTCCTTTTTGGGCAGCCAGCTTTGGAACATTCTGCCAAGATCCATCCGAACAATCAACAACCATCTACCATTCAGAAAAATGTTGAAGACCCATCTCTTCAAGAAAGCTTACCCTAATGACCCAACTTAACTTTTTAAACCCACCCACACGATTACTACCCCAACGATTATTATACCTTTGACCATGTCTCACAATCTCCTTATGCTCGTTCCTCAATCTCTTCCTCTCCATCCTTCCTACTCCTTACCCCTCCCAATCTCTTCTCCTTTTGCTCATCCTATCTTTCTTTACTTCTCCATGATCAATTTACCTATCCTCAAAACCCCACTACTACTATGTTTACTACAACTTGTAACATTCTCCTTCAAGACTTTGTAATTCTATTTACTATGTAAACCGCATTGAACGTGCTATGTGTGGGAAAGCGCGGGGTACAAATGTAATTAATAATAATAATAATAATAATATTTGGTTAATTATCAGCTTTGATGAGCTTGTTAACTAAGGGGTCCTTTTACAAAACCATGGTAATAAGTGGCTTACGGTAGTGTGGGTGCATCTTTTTGGCTTGCACTAGGCCTCTTTTTATTTTGGCTGGGAAGAAGGACATTTTTTTAACGAGCCAGGAAATGGCGTACTCAAAAATTAGAACTAGCACGTGCCTATTTGTGGCCTGAGCCCTTACCGCCAGCCATTGACCTAGCAGTAAGGGCTTGTGTGCTAATAAAAAAATATTTTCTACCACGGGATTTAGATTGCGCCGAAGTCAGAATTACTGCTGGGTGCACACGCTACCCCTGACAGTAGTGCTGATTTGGTGCACGCTACCCGTGACTAGCCCTCCTGCGGCTTTGTATAAAAGGCCCTTAAGTTGTACGCATTATTATGGAATACACTTCGATTTCCCCGTGGAAATCTCGGCACAATACGTAAAATCCGGTGGTACGTGTGTGCTTCTCAGGCCCAGTAATGCCCAGAACATGTCCCTTTGAAAATAGCACATGCGGCATAAGTACACCTGAAAGTAGTGGCATTTGTAAAATGTGCATGTGTTTACTGAGGCACAGTGGACTATTCACACACACACACACACACACTTACATATGTACTTATTTCATATCCATTAATATCTATGTAAATAATTCTCACCTGGAACATTCTGAAGCTCTGTGGGAGGGAAACACTGAAGGCTAGGCTGTCAGCAACACTCACTCATGCACCACTCACTGTTACTCATAGACCCGCCCTCAGCCACGCCCCTTCCGAACATAATTCGCAACCCAAACGTTCTAAATGAAGCCTCAACCAGAAGTGTGAGGCGGTCGAGATATCCGTTTTGGCCTGTTACCATGTGCCCCGCTCTCGCGTCACAACGTGATGACGAACGAGGGCAGAGATCTCCACGAGTTGTGTGAAGTGCGGACACACCATCACCAATGAGGCTCCGAGACCGTCCGACGCGCACATGTCCCCGAAGTGCGTGAAATGCGGCCACACCATCACCGATGACGCGCCGATACCGCCGGACGCGCGAAAATGGCCAAGGACTCGCTGCGAGTGCCCATCAAGGTGCAGGTAGGCGCTAGGGGCGGGGAGCAGGGCTCCCATACCGGTGAACGACACTTCAAACAAACACTACAGGAAAACCTTGCTAGCGCCCGTTTCATTGCTTTCTGAAACGGGCATTTTTTACTAGTTATACATAATACAATTATGCCAAATACAGTCCATACACAATATAAAACAAAGAAATCAAACAAAACAATCACCAGCACTTAACCAGCCTTCTAAAATGACCTAAAATTATGTTAACTCAAGCATTAACATGTGATATAATTGCATAATATGTAATAATATATATTTAGCATGCAAGAATACATTTTAGTATATAGGCACCAAAATTGTAGAAGAGAAAAAAACAAGAAGAAAGGGATGAGAAAAAATGGATGGGGGAGGAAAACTCAGATACTATTTCACAGATAACATTTCTGCCCATGCATCCTGTCTCCTATGGGGTACACTTTCAAATGAATCTAGCCACCTAACTACATCCAGTTTAAAAAGAAAATTTACTGCTGCATGCAAAGGAGGGATTATTATATGCAAATTAGGCTATAGTGATTGTACATTAAATAGCATAGAATGATGTCCTCTGCCTGATACTTACCATGCCACCTGATGGAGGTTAACATTTAAAACGTGCCTAGGAGCAGATATTAACCTTTCAGCGTACATACTGTTGAAAGGGCTAAACTAACATTAACAGTAAGCATTAAGGTTTACAGATGGGGCAGATGTACAAGAGGCGACACTATAAAAGCTTAAACTTAGATCACGGAAAGACTAACCAGCACAGCAGTCATGATGGATAAGAAGAAAGTAATGGAGGATGAAAGGGAGAGAGAGAACAAAAATACAAAAATACCAGGTCATTACTCTGTGAATTCATTAAAAATAAAAAGGTGCTATACCCCAGAAGCTATTCCCCCGTTGAACAAAATTTATTATCCCCCAGATCCTATATATGGTGCCTTAAGTCGCATACCAATTTGGGCACGTGGCAAGAATGTGTGCACAACTTAATTGATTAACAAGCCAATCAACGCCAATAATTGGTACTTAACCAGGTAGCATTAATTGGTTTTAATTGGAGTTTATGCACACAACTTTCTAGGCATCTATCTATATATATAAAAGGCAAGACCAACCCAGCCGGAAGTGTGAAGTGCTAGAGATATCCGGTTTCCCCATGAGTGAAGGAAAACAGCACAGCACGAAATCCCTCTCTCTGTAACAGTGAAGGACTCAGAGGGGGGAGGGGAGAGAGATGCCCTCACTCTCTCTGTAACACACAACAGCAGGAAACTTAACACTGAAGGACTGGACTCCAAGGGGGGAAGGGGAGGGAGAGAGGGCAGAGGGCAGGGACACACACTCCCACATGCACACTCTGAAGAAAACCTTGCTAGCCCCTGCTTCATTTGCATCAGAAACGGGGCTTTTTTTTACTAGTATTCTATAATGGTGATGTGTGTAAATTCTCATGTGTGCAGTTGAAAAGGGGGCATGGAATGGGCATTTCATAAAACTATGCACACTTTTATAGAATAAATCCGATCTGCACCTGGTTTTAGGGGGCCTAAATTTTAGTCGCAAGAACGGCACGTGAGCATATTCTATAAACTTTAGGCGTCGTTTATAGAATCACGCTAACCGCATGGTTTTTTGGCGCCGATTTTTAAGATGCCATTTATAGAATTTGGCTCAATGTGTGTCCTTCATATTCTAAAAACCTCTAGGAGAATGTGGAGGGTGACCGTGGCCTGGGGACTCAGTTGGACTTGAATAATATATCAGCTGTTTTAGAAGAATCTGTTTCCGAGGCCTCCGAAAGAGCTACCTTATTGGTGTCCCTGGTGTTTGAACAAGATCTAAATGCTATTTTGAAGTTGTAGTTCTGTCATGCATCTGATTTGTTTTATGGCAAGCAGGTCTGGATTTGTTCTGATGTTACTAAAAATACTCAGGGTAGAAGGAGTTTGTTTGTAGCTATGGGGCAAGACACAAGAGGTCTGGATGCAACATTTTTGTTAACCTATCCATGCAAATGTGTGGTTAAATTAGGAGGGACGCTGTTGCTGTCATACAGGGAGTGAGTCTAAGCACCTACTTTTAGTGTAGGAATATCAGTGCTTTGACTGGACTTCGTGCAAGCAGCCTGTGGTCAAGGCTCCTGCATGTGCTGTAAAAGCAGCTGCACTGTGAGCCTGGATACCTCAAAAGAATCTTCCCTGTGGGTGACTGGATTCTTATGATCCCTGAGCCTTCCTATACTGTGAAAGATGCGTTCAACATAGAACGACCTATGGCTGCACAGTTCTCTGCACAAAGGCTTATGGCCAGGGCCGCCGAGAGACTGGGCCGGGCCCGGGGCAAGGCCGCCCCTGGGGCCCCGCCCCTGCCGCCCCGAGGTCGCCGCTGCTGCTCCCCCCTCCACCCCCTGAGGTCGCCACCACTCCCCCCCCCGAGATCGCCGCAGCCACTGCTCCCCCCTCCACCCCCTCCGAGGTTGCCACCGCCGCTCCCCCCCCTCCGTCCGCCATCGGGCCGGGCCCCCTGCGTTGAAATCACAGTCTCACCTCCGTGAAAGCAGCGCTGCAGGCAGCAGAACTCCTCCCTTCGGCCCTCCTTCCCTCCTTGTGTCCCGCCCTCATGGAAGTTATGTCAGACGAGGGCGGGACACAGGGAGGGAAGGAGGGCCGAAGGGAGGCGTTCTGCTGCTTGCAGTGCCGCTTTTATGGAGGTGAGACTGCGATTTCAATGCAGGGGGCAGATGGTCGACGATGGAGGGCGGGTGGGACTGCGGCCCCAGGCCCCCCTTGGAGGCCCGGGGAATTTTGTCCCCCCTGCCCCCCCCCCTCTCGGCAGCTATGCTTATGCCCTTGGTGGTGGTGAAGGGTCAGAGAGAATCCCTGTAGATCCTTTTTCCTCAGGTTCTGAGGATGGTAGCTGGATGCTGAATGTATCTAAGAGGCCCCTCCCCCTCACATGAGAAGAAGCAAGTCCGAAGATGATGGAAGCAGCGAATAAGCCAGTTTGTCCTTCGAGTATGAAGTAGACAGTAAGAAGACAACAGAATTGGAGAAGGTTACCCTCTGCACAAGAGTGAGACCGGAAGATTGAGATGTCTCTTTAGATACTGGTGGGAAACATAAGATGGATTTTTCAAACATTCCTTTAAGTCAGTGAACATTTTCTGATGTAACTAACAAGAATGCTCCAGAAGCTGAAAAGATGCAGATGAGGAAGATTCATCCACCACTGTAACCAACATTGGTGTAGCAGGGCATAACTGTTCCCACTCTCCACCCCCTAAATTTTATTTTTTTTAGCACGTTGATAGCACGTGCCAATTCCAAAACTAAACCACCACGGTAAGCCTGACCATAACTTGCGGTAAGCATGCATTAGTGCTTACTGCAGGTTAGTAAAAAGTTCCCTAAGCGAGGTCAGGTAGTTTGAAAATTGCCTTTATTGTTAACAGAGTCAAAACATTTTTAAAGTTCTGAAATGGCCATTCATTTGGCATGAATGACTGCAGGAGAAATCAAATACATAGACTGCGTGGTCTTTGTCAGCTGTCATGTTCTAAATTTCTATGAATATTGAAAAACCAAAATCGTGTATGTCAGGCATTTAAAAATTCCTAAAACGTTTTCTGTGTGAATGACGTGACATCCAAATAGAAGTGCATTTCTTCATTCAACAAATGATCTGTTGCAAATACTAGTCAGTTTTATAAAACCGTTTATAGGTGCCAAATCAACCTGATGATGAAGTCCTAATAGTCCAAGCTTGTCAATACATGTATCAAAACAAATCACACTTCCTTCTTTGGGGGAAATAATCACAGCCAACTACAGACAGAGTTACAGCAGAGTAAATCAATAAGTGTACAACTTGTCAAAGAATTGTAAACCAGCAGCTGACTGTCCTGTTAGTTTCTGTCAAAATTTCATTTAAGGGAGGGCAAACAGCAATCACTGGCTGAAGGGTGGTCTACAGCATAGAAAAGTCTTTTATACAAAAGCACAGTCATGACTTTTATTTCATACTAGTAAAAAAAGCCCCGTTTCTGATGCAAATGAAACGGGGGCTAGCAAGGTTTTCTTCAGTGTGCATGTGGGAGTGTGTGTGTCCCTGCCCTCTGCCCTCTCTCCCTTCCCCTGTGCTGTCTGTCCCCTCCCCCCTGGGAGTCGAGTCCTTCAGTGTTACGTTTCCTGCTGTGCTGTGTTTGTGTTACAGAGATAGTGAGGGCTTCTGCCCTCTCTCCCCTCCCCCCTCTGAGTCCTTCACTGTTACAGAGAGAGCGATTTGGTTTCGTGCTTGGCTGTGTTTTCCTTCACTGTTTGTGTTACAGAGAGAGCGAGGACGGGGCAGACACTCATGGGGAAACCGGATATCTCTCCCCCTTCACACTTCCGGCTGGAGGCTTCATTTAGAATGTTGGTGGTGCCTTTTATATATGATTGCTGTTTTTGAGTCCGTCTGGGAGTGAGGAGGAGGATGGGTGCATATTTATTTAGATTTATAGCTCACACCTTTTATGTGCCAGAAATGTTTTTACTGCAGGTATGAGGAGTATGAAATGTGACTGAATGAGTGAGAAGAAACAGTAAAGATATGACTACAAACAATATTAGCCTTAGAACAGAATAAGAGATGAAGCATGCTGCGTATGCCAATATTTACATTATTATAGGTAATAGAGGTTATCAAAAGGCTAGCACCTTTTGATGCATGTGGGTAAGAGGAACCCGAATTATAGCTACGTCTTGCAAGGTTCCGCGTTAGGAGTTACGGATCAAGAAAGGGATCTGGGTGTCGTCGTCGTCGATGATACGCTGAAACCTTCTGCTCAGTGTGCTGCTGCGGCTAGGAAAGCGAATAGAATGTTGGGTGTTATTAGGAAGGGTATGGAGTCCAGGTGTGCGGATGTTATAATGCCGTTGTATCGCTCCATGGTGCGACCGCACCTGGAGTATTGTGTTCAGTACTGGTCTCCGTATCTCAAAAAAGATATAGTAGAATTGGAAAAGGTACAGCGAAGGGCGACGAAAATGATAGTGGGGATGGGACGACTTTCCTATGAAGAGAGGCTGAGAAGGCTAGGGCTTTTCAGCTTGGAGAAGAGACGGCTGAGGGGAGATATGATAGAAGTGTATAAAATAATGAGTGGAATGGATCGGGTGGATGTGAAGCGACTGTTCACGCTATCCAAAATACTAGGACTAGAGGGCATGAGTTGAAGCTACAGTGTGGTAAATTTAAAACGAATCGGAGAAAATTTTTCTTCACCCAACGTGTAATTAGACTCTGGAATTCGTTGCCGGAGAACGTGGTACGGGCGGTTAGCTTGACGGAGTTTAAAAAGGGGTTTGATAGATTCCTAAAGGACAAGTCCATAGACCGCTATTAAATGGACTTGGAAAAATTCCGCATTTTTAGGTATAACGTGTCTGGAATGTTTTTACGTTTGGGGAGCGTGCCAGGTGCCCTTGACCTGGATTGGCCACTGTCGGTGACAGGATGCTGGGCTAGATGGACCTTTGGTCTTTCCCAGTATGGCACTACTTATGTACTTATGTACTTATGTACCATGTGAGGAAACAAAAAATGAGGAAGCCGAGCCTACAAATGGGTGGGAAAATGTGGGATATAAACAGTGGCGTTCCTGGGGGGGCTGGCACCCGGGGCGGATCGCCAATGCGCCCCGGCCCCCGGGTGCAGCACGGACCCCCCCTCCCAGCGAAAGGACACCCCCGCGAAGGAACCCCCCCCCCCCCGCCGCCGGGGGCCCGCCGCTGGGGGGGGGGGGGGGGGGGTGCCGCGCGCGCCCCTGTCCTCCGTTGTTCCATGTTTCTTCTCTGCCCCGGAACAGAACCTGTTCCGGGGCAGAGAAGAAGCATGGAACAACGGAGGACAGGCGCGCGCGGCACCCCCCCCAGCGGCGTGCACCCGGGGCGGACCGCACCCACCGCCCCCCCCCAGGAACGCCACTGGACATCGCGGCATGGATGTCCAACCGCCACCTGAAGCTGAACATGTCCAAGACCGAGCTCCTCGTCTTTCCTCCCAAACCCACTTCTCCTCTTCCTCCACTCTCTATCTCTGTTGATAACACCCTCATCCTCCCCGTCCCATCTGCCCGCAACCTCGGAGTCATCTTCGACTCCTCCCTCTCTGCGCATATCCAACAGACTGTCAAGACCTGTCGCTTCTTCCTCTTCAACATCAGCAAAGTTCGCCCTTTCCTCTCTGAGCACACCACCAGAACTCTCGTCCATGCTCTCATTACCTCTCGCCTTGATTACTGCAACTTACTCCTCACCGGCCTCCCACTCAGCCATCTATCCCCCCTTCAGTTCAGAACGCTGCTGCACGTCTTATATTCCGCCAAAACCGATATACTCATATCACCCCTCTCCTTAAATCACTTCATTGGCTTCCGATCAGATATCGCATACAATTCAAGCTCCTCCTCCTTATCTACAAGTGCACTCAGTCTGCGGCTCCTCACTACCTCTCCACCCTCATCTCCCCCTATGTTCCCGCCCGTAACCTTCGCTCACAGGACAAAGCCCTTCTCTCAGTACCCTTCTCCACCACTGCCAACTCCAGGCTCCGCTCATTCTGCCTTGCCTCACCCTATGCCTGGAACAATCTTCCTTTACCCATACACCATGCCCCCTCCCTACCCATCTTCAAATCTCTGCTTAAAACTCACCTACGCTGCCTTCGGCGCCTAACCGCTCGAGATATATAGAATGCCCCAATCTATCCACCCTATCAGATTAACTGTTCACTCGTCCTCTAGATTGTTCACTTGTCTTTAGATTGTTCTCTTGTATTTTAGATTGTAAGCTCTTTGAGCAGGGACCGTCCTTCTATGTTTAAATTGTACAGCGCTGCGTAACCCTAGTAGCGCTTTAGAAATGCTAGTTAGTAGTAGTAGTAGTAGTAGGATATAAATGTAACAAACAAATAAATAAATAAAATATATACAGTTATTTTTTTATTGTCAATTCATCTCGTGCACCATTATTAATCATCTCTTTTATGTTTTATTTGTTTTAATTGCAGTTTTTAAATTATTATTATTATACTGCCCTCGCCTCAAGTCACTTCACTGGCTCCCTGTCCGCTTCTGTATTCAGTTCAAACTCCTCTTGCTGACCTTTAAATGCATCCACTCTATGACCCCTCATTACCTCTCATTTCTCCCTACATTCCTCCCCGTGAACTCCGCTCTCTGAACAAATCCCTCTTATCGTCCCCCTTCTCCTCCACCGCTAACTCCAGACTTTGTTCCTTTTGTCTTGCGGCACCTTATGCCTGGAACCGACTTCCTGATCCCATACGTCTAGCTCCATCTCTACCTGTTTTTAAATCTATGCTGAAAACCCACCTTTTCACTACTGCCTTTGGCTCCTAACCCTACTCATTTGCCCTCCTTCTCTCCTGTTCCTGTTTACCAGTAATTCCCTTGCCCGTAAATGTCTTGTCTGTCTGTTTTTACCTAGATTGTAAGCTCTTTGAGCAGGGACTGTCTCTGTGTGTCTCATGTTCAGCGCTGCGCACGCCTGGTAGCGCTATACAAATGTAATTAGTAGTAGTAGTTTCATATGTTTTAATTTTTTTTTTAGATTTTATGTTGTTATTCTTTTTGTGATTTTCTCCTCTATTACTGGAGTTGTTTTAAAAATGTAAACCACTCTGTATCCTTTAGGAATGACAGCGGTATAGAAAACTCCAATAGTATAGTATATGCGCGTACATTCTAAGGCGTGGATCTGAAAAGGGGGAGGGGCATGGGAGGGTTGTGGGTGTGCCTAGAATTTACCCGCAGTGTTATAGAATATGCCTATTCCACGCTTAATAAAGGCGCTGGCATTTACGCCAGGTTTTCATTGGCGTAAATGGCCGTGACTAAATATAGTCTCAGAAAACAGTTACTGAGTGTATTCTATAAACTACGCCTAGATTTAGGCATATTCTATAAATGAGCCTAAATTAGGTGCAGTTTATAGAACATACCTAGGCGTATTTTCTTTTGCCGCTGATTTTATTTTAGGTGTCATACATAGAATCTAGCCCAATAGGACTTATCTGGCAATCACTGTTCTTTGGAAATAGGGCACTTCACATACAAGAAACTTGATCGCATTGGCCCAGTGGCGTAGCTACGTGGGGCCACGGGGGCCTGGGCCCCCGAAGATTTGGCCCTGGACCCCCTGCCAACGACATTGTCAACCCCCCCCCTCCCGCCACCAACCCGCCATCGCCTACCTTTGCTGGCAGGGGACCCCAACCCCCGCCAGCCGAGGTCCTCTTCTTCCGGCGCAAGGCTTCATTCACTTTCCGAGTCAGGACGTCAGACTCAGAAACTGAACGAAGCCTTGCGCCATAAGAAGAGGACCTCGGCTGGCGAGGGTTAGGGTCCCCCGCCAGCAAAGGTGGGCGGCGGCAGCGGAGGGTTGGCGGTGGGAGAGGGGTACGAGAGGGTCGTTGGCAGGGGGGGGGGTCAAAGTTGGTGGTGCTGGTGGCGGCAGCGACATGGGTCGGCAGTGGTGGTGGGGGGGTCGGCAATGGCGGGGGGGGGGTGTCAGCAATGACGAGGGGGGCCGTGGGGGGGGGGGGCTAAAATGTGCCCCCTCACCTCAGGCTCTGGACCCCCCTCCCGCCTAAGTCTGGCTTCGCCCCTGCATTGGCCTTTTTGTGGAACTGTACGTTCAAAGTGAGATGGCATCTTTGACATTTTCTCAGGTTGCCAGAAAGCATATATTATTTATTATTATTTATTGCATTTGCATCCCATATTATCCCACCTCTTTGCAGGCTCAATGTGGCTTACAATACGTCATGGATACTGGAAGTAGAAGAGAATATACATTTGGTTTTACAGAGGGTTTTGGGTTACATGGTAGTGAAATACATGATAGTGTTAAAGCAAAAGACGATATTAGACATTTCTGGATATATTAAAGATTATACAGTTACACCTGCTGATCTTTGTGATATATCTTGTCGAGGAGAGAGAGGTTTTCAGTAGTTTTCGGAAATTGGTCAGTTCATAGACCGTTTTCAGGTTGCGTGGTAAGGCGTTCCAGAGCTATGTTATGGGGTAAGTCCTGCCCACCAGGGAGTACGAGAAAGATTGAGAGAGACAGTGAGAGAGAAGGGGGTGGGGATGTGGTAAAAGGAATAGATTTTATGTATGTACTAGGAAAAAATGCCCGTTTCTGAGCGGAATGAAACGGGCGCTAGCAAGGGGCCCCCTCCCTCCGTCCCTCCAAGCTACTTGCCTTGTTCGCTGGCGTTTCCGTTTCGGCCCTCGAGTGTCATAGCTCCGCCCTCGACGTCATGACGTTTTGACGCGAGGGCGGTGCAGACACTCCAGGGCACACTGGATATCTCGGGCGCCTCAACTTCCGTGGAGGCTTCAGAACGTTGGGGTTGCCTTTTATATAGAGAGATGTGTGCATGACAGAGAGGGAATGAGTCTGAAAACTGCAGAACCTCTTTATATACTTGATCAGAAGCAGAAGTGTAGCAACGTGTCTACAGTTCTCTGATCTTGATGCCTTTCTGATCATCACATGAATTAGTAATTGGGAAGAAAGAATGATCTTAGTCATACCTGAAAGCAAGCGGTTGTGTGTGTGTGTGTGGGGGGGGAAGCTTTTTATGAAACTGAAGTGGTGCCATTTAGTAGCTTAGGCTGGATACGTGCTGAGCACAGACAGCACAGTCAGATTCCCCCCTGTGAAAACTGTCAAAGAGGCAAAGTACTTTATGGATTCTGTGATATGCTTTTTTTTTTTTTTTTTTCTAAATAGGACAAGTAAGAATTAAGTCAACTTAAAATTATTATTATTATGTTCAATTTTTTTATTGAAATATTTAAGTAAAACAATGAATGACAGCCACACAAGCATAAATGATCAAATGTACAAAGCGATCATTACTTCTTGACTGGTATACAGAAAGGATCAAGACAAAGTAGGAAGCTTTGCTTCTTATAACCCCCTACTATAAAACATATAACTGGCAGTGACCATCTAACTTCATCCCATCCCACCCTACCACCCCCCCCCCCCCCCCCCCCCCATTATAAAACCAAACTGCTAGTATTGATGACATCAAAGAAAACATAAAACAGTCAAAGGTTCAAACACACAATGGCATCACTGGAATTTACAATAACATCCCCATCAACTACCACCCCCCCAACCCTACTTATATAGCAAAGAATAGCTAAATCCCTACCCTCCCTGCCAACCGGTATACAAAATCTATATTTAAAACACACACACACATACTACACTGGAGTCCTCAGAGCCTGGACCTCTGCTTTTTAACATACCGTGTTTCCCCGAAAATAAGACACTGTCTTATATTAATTTTTGCCCTCAAAAATGCGCTAGGTCTTATTTTCAGGGGCTGTCTTATTTTTTGGGGAAACATCGGGGTTGGCCCACCCGCCCTCCATCGCTCCCGGAACTAACCTTAAACGCCTCCTTTCACCTTCGCAGCAGCAGGGCAGGCCACTCCTTCTTTCCGTGTCCCGCCCTCGCCTGACGTAATGTCCGCGAGGGCGGGGCATGGAAGGAAGGAGAGGTCTGCCCTGCTGCTGCTTGTTGCGAAGGTGAAAGGAGGCGTTTAAGGTTAGTTCCGGGAGCGATGGAGGGTGGGGGGGGGGGCCCGGGGGCGGCCTTGTCCGGCTCTCAGCGGCCCTGCTTTCAAACAAAAATTTGCTAGGTCTTACTTTCGGGGGAGGCCTTATATCTACCAATTCAGGAAAACCTCTACTAGGTCTTATTTTCGGGGGATGTCTTACTTTCGGGGAAACAGGGTATTTATAAATTATGTAGAGATGGGAGTAACTAGTGAGATAATTAAATTTGCTGACGACACAAAGTTATTCAAAGTTGTTAAATCACAAAGAGGATTGTGAAAAATTACAAGAGGACCTTACAAGACTGGGAGTCTGTGCATCCAAGTGGCAGATGACTTTTTTTTAAACAATTTTTATTGGTGGCACATACCACAACACATTAATTAACAAATGTACACAGTATTTTGCTTGAATTGTATTTATGTATGAACGTATGTAGATTTTCCAGTTAGCATTTTATAAAGAGGATGGTAAATGTGTCTTACGAGTGGAGCAGTGATTTCCAAATTGGGTTCCGCAAACTGTTAAGAGGTTCTCCATCAATGCAAGTTCTATCTAGTTGGGGCAAGTGCGATCCTCAGTCACACCTGCCCAAGCCAGACCCGCTGACAAAATGTCTGCCAGGATCTTCCACAGCAGTCTCATGAGACTGCCGCTGGAGGTCCAGCAGCCATCTTGAAATTGGAGCTGACATGGGTAAGGAGCACTGCAGATCACTCTTGCCCATGCCGGCTCCAATCTCAAAATGGTCGTCGGGTCTCCGGTGGCAGTCTCGTGAGACTGCTTTGGGAGGTCCTGGTGGCCATTTTGTCAGTAGAGCCGGCATGGGCAGGAGGGACTGCCCCCTCTAGAACATCAGTGATACAATAGGCGGGGGGGGGGGGGGGGAACCTATATGTAGTTCCAGGAGAGGGAGAATCCTTGTGTTGGGGGGGAAGGCAGGGGGGTCCTTAGTGTATGAAAAATAAGTTAGGGATTCCACCATGGAAATAAGTTTGGGGATCACCGACGTAGCATGTTGTCTTAATTTTAAAACTGCATCTGGATTGGCAGCTTAATGAAGATATAGTACAGTAGGAATATTTATTTATAGCATTTGTATCCCACATTTTCCCACCAATTTGCAGGCTCAATGTATCTGTAACTGAAGCATTGACACGGACAACTTAATTCTCTACTTTTAACCAGGGAACATAGAAAAAAAATGCAAATCAAACAGTGTTGCCTCTTTGTCAAAGGTGTCCTTGTGTACTATCAATGAGAATGACAAGGATATACCCTATTACTGAAATCTCAGTTTGTGCTGCTATGCATGCGTCTGCAGTACATACACGTAATGATTCTTGTAAGCATTGGATACAATTAGACATGAGCAATCACAAATAATAAGTAGCCCCCAAGTTCGGTAAGATCGCTTGCAACAAATAAGCTATCGGATTCACTTTATTGGTAATACTATTAATTAAATTCAGACACATTCTAATTATGTTCATGGTGAACTTAGTTTACGGTTACAGCTTTATGAACACAATCCTTGTTCAGTATAAAAGTATTCATTAATAAACTGGTAGACAATGAGAAGGTTGATTAAATCACTCATGTCAATCATATCAATCTTTTTAATTCATCCACGACAGATCCAGTTGGTTCAGTTCCAGACAAGAGATTTGGCAGACACTTCATATCACCTAGATGATGAGTAATGAAATGTTGCCACACTCTATCTGAAGAGACAACGTTCATTGCAATAATAAGTTATAAAAAGAAAAGAAAGATAACGTGCTTGCTATTTTATAAAATAAAGTAGCCATGAAAAATTTTTGTTCAATTTAAAACTGGTTTCTACAAAGATGTTTTATAGAAGAATTGAATTTTGTGCAATTTCCCCCTTGCAGGAGGCATTGTTGATAAGGATCTTCGTCACTACCTCAATTTACGTTTCCAGAAGGGTTCCATGGACCACGAGCTCCAGCAGATAATACGAGACAATCTCTACCTCCGTACAGTGCCATGTGAGTGCAGGAGATTTAATCGCTTTCTCATTTTAGCTTTTCTTTGGGGAGTAGATGTCTGGTTAAACCAATGTAAAATGGTCTTTCCTTGAGAGACAGATATTGTGCTATAGAGTTGAAAGGTATTTTTGTTGGAGGTGGAGGTCAAATGTTGACCTTTTCTGCAGTGAAAGTTTTAGATTGTATTTGTGGTGAAATTCAGAAAATAGCATTTCTTATTCTTTTTTTCTTTTGAATATTTTTTGTTTTGTATTTGAGTTACAAGGAAACCGTCCTGTCCCACCCCTACAGACTAAACCCACAGAGCTATACAAATGGAAAGTCCAGACATGAAATTATACAGTATTCCAAGAACAAAGTGTGTAACAGAGCCCAAACTTTCTGAAACTTTGAAACTCAACACCTTTTAATATCAGCAACTTCTTTATACTTGCTCACTAGACAAACTCCAGCCCACCATGCATGCAAAGATAATGCAGAACTGTTCTTCCACTCTGACAAAATGTGCCGTATGGCTAAGCTAAGAAGCACATAAAACAACCTAGCCTTGGTCTCTTGAAACAGTTGATGCAAGGCTGCTGAGCTTAAAATGACAATTTTATAGGTAAGATCAACCTGAATGCAGAAGACATCCTGAACCCTTTTCCAATCTAAATCCCAAAAGGTTTTCACATTACTACGATCAAACAACATATGGCAAAAAGTTCCCATACCTGATCCGCAAGCCCAACATAAACCTGACCCACTTCCTGCCAACCTGGAAATCTTGTAAGGGGTCCACAGCGCCCTATGTGCTGTGTAGAAAAGAGATTGCATTACTGATGCAGATAAAGTAGGCCTGCAAACCCTACCCCAGAATGCTTTCCAAACCTCCTCATCAGTACAGGCTCCCAAGTCGTGCTCCCCCACCCCCTCCAACCCATCACACACATACCTACCCTTAAACTTAACCTTACAATAAACTGCTAATGCCTTCTTCGAGTGCCCGGTAAGCCCAATGCATAAATTATAAAAATCCAAATCCTCTATTCTCACCCATTTGAGACACCTAGAACCCTTCAGACAATGCCGCAACTGCAGCCACTGGAAATAAAGATGAGTCTCCAAATGGAACTCTGTATACAAATCCTGAGAAGACCAGAAACTCACTCCCTGGAACAGCTGGCTAACATACCACACACCCTTAGACTGCCAATCCATCCAACTAACCACCCTTCCCTGGATCTTCACCTCCGAATTCCCCCACAAAGAAATAAATTCAACAACTGGGTAGATCAACCTCAGTCCCTGGGCAATAAACTTCAACACCCGAGGTACCGCCTCCAGAATCAGAGACTGAGGCACACTCTGGTGAACCTGCACTGTGAGCAGTAAGGGTACGGTGCAGCAACTTCCAACACCAACCACCTGGGCATCTCCTCCTCGCCCCCACCAGGCACAAACCAAATCACCACTCTGGAGGGGGAAGCCTCTCCAGATTGCATTACGGAAACTTAAGTTGCGCAGGGAATGTGGAGGTGTGAATTTGCTGTATTTTAAGTTGTACAATTTGCCTATTGTGGTTTCTGTAAAATTTTATGAGAAGCAGCCCTTTAGCAGTTTCAGCTGTGGGTGAGGGGTGGGGGGGGGGGGGAGAGGGAACAAAGAATAAAATCTTGGATATGGGTTCTATTTTGAAATCCATTTACCTTTCAGGAAAGCATTAAAAACCCATTTATTCAAGCAAGCCTACCCTAAAGACCCTGATTGAACTTAAGAACCCGTCTACCTAACGAACACCGAAGAAATAACGACAACGACATTGACCCAGACCATATCTCCCACATCACCTATCCCTACCAACCCATCCATTCTATCCATTCTATCACTACCCCCCTATCGCCTATCTCTACCGACCCATCCATGCTGGAGCAGGTGGGGGGAAGAGGGGGTGGTGATTGGGAGGAGAGGATAGGGGAGGGCAGACTTATACGGTCTGTACCAGAGCCGGTGATGGGAGGCGGGACTGGTGGTTGGGAGGCAGGAAATACTGCTGGGCAGACTTATACGGTCTGTGCCCTGAAAAAGACAGGTACAAATTCAAGGTAAGGTATACACATATGAGTTTGTCTTGGGCAGACTGGATGGACCATGCAGGTCTTTTTCTGCCATCATCTACTATGTTACTATGTATGTTATATTTAATTTCTTACCTTATCTAACAAAATTCTGTATAACCTAATACTATATAAGCCGCGTTGAACCTGCTTTTAGTGGGAAAGTGCTGGATACAAATGTATTAAATAAAATAAATAAAAAGCTATTACAAATTGGAGCAGGTTGGTCTGTAATCAAGAGATGGGCAAATTGCAAACATATATTTTTCTCCCACCGAGTTTAGAATTTTGATGCAGCATTAAAACAACAGGGCAGTTATAGAAGTAAAAGGTTGTACAATTAAAACTGTTGAATCTGGATCTATAGCCTTTTAAAAAATAAAATACTTTGCCAAAAAAACTGCTTCTCGGGGAAAGGAAACCGATGGTTTCCATGGTGTGCTAACTAGCTTTCCAACAGAGACCTCCATACTGTCAAGGTAGGAGGGCGTCAGCCAGTCAGAAATGATAGTTCTGTCACTGGGTAATGGTTTGTTAAATACGAACCACAAGTGCAGCCGGTTTCAAACTGCAAAGGGAACCCTTGAACTTGTGAGCTTGACATTAGAGTGATGGACGGAACATGAAGAGTTTAAAAAAAAAAAATAAATGGACAGTGCTGTTGACGTACAGCAGTAATGACTAGGTGCGCTTTGAAAGCCGTGATGCTGTCTGTGCTCCTTTATGAATTGATCTTTCACGACACACAAAGAAGGAAGTGAGATCTGAGGGAGAGAAGATGAAGTGCAGGCATAGCACCTGAAGGTTAATGGAAAATAGATGTAACGCTGACTGCAAGGAGATGTAGCCATTAGTGTAGGGGCTGACAATTGAATGAGATAATAACTTATCATATTAGTGAAAGACGAATATGCATATGCATAGGCTAGATTCGATGCGACTTGAAGATATCCGAGATTGCTTTGAAGATAAGAGGTTCAGAAAAAAAGAAAAGTCTGCAATGGTGAGATCATGGTATGGATTCTTTTCAAATGACTTAAATCATTAATGTGGAGAAGCAGTTAATGACCTTTTTTTGCTGCATGCTGGTTCCAATCCTGGACTGGTAGTTTAAGATGCTAAATATGCTGATGGCTGAAAGGAAGTACAGCTGTAAATTCTGGATGCAGATGCTGCACATCCAAAAGGGGCTACATAAACCCTACCCGAAGTTTTAACAAAATGCCCCTGGAAGCGACGCCACCAGTAAATAAGATATATTATATTTCAAGCCCCAAGGGAGAGAATGGGGAAAAAAAAAAACAAGTTGGATTACACACTAATTTAGACCTTGAGAACGTTTCAGCAATATTAGAGTGTTCATTGGATGAAAAAGCAGACAGGTCAACTTTGATTGTTTCTTTAATTTTCGAACAGGATTTGAATAATATAATGAGACTTTATTTTAAAAATTTACAAACCCTGATGTTACAAAATCGACCCAACAAAGAAGAAAAGCCTTTTTGGCAATGAAAGCAAGAACGTTGGAAATAGGCGGGATGTTTTTCCTTGCCTATCCGTGCAAGTGTTTAGTTAGGTTGGGTCAGGTTAAATACACCTTTTATTCACCAGATAGTCTGAAATCATTTCTAGACTCTAAACAACTGTAATAGTTTAAGTAAAAGGCAGTATTTACGCCACCTTGTTTTCTTTTGTCTATGGATATGTAATAACTTTTCCCTAACTCCAGAGCCGTAGCGAGGGGAGCTGACACCAGGGGCGGGTCGCCGCTGTGCACCCCCCCCCCCCGGGTGCAGCACGACGCACCCTCCTCTCGCTGGAGCACACCCTCCCCCCCCGAGCGCATACCTGCGGCGAGGGACGGGCGGGAGGGCCGATCCACCCCGACTGCACGTTGCTGGGGTGTGTCGGCTCCGCGCTGGTTCACTGCTCTCTCTGTCCCGGAATAGGAAGTAACCTGTTCCAGGGCAAAGAGGGCAGTGCACCAGTGCAGAGCCGACACCCCCCAGCGGCGCCGCCCCCCCCTTCCTACGCCACTGCCTAACTCTGATCGCCCCATGAATTTAAATGGGGTCTAAGGAAGCATAAAGATTGTGTTTGATAAGATTTGAAAAGTATGTTATTACTTTTTTTTTCCTACTTTACTGTTTATATGAAGAGTTATTAATCTTCTGTTAATTTAATTATTGCTGTATTTCAAAACAAGTGTATTCTTGTTAAAAGTGAAAATTAATTAAAAAAACAAACAAAACCCCCCCCCCCTACCCGGATGATATTCAACCCATGGCAGTCAGCATTTGTTTTTTTTAATCGCTGACCGTTGCAAGCAGAATTCCTTAGCATCCCTCCGGACCGGCAAGCAGAATTGTCCCCTGGATACTTAATGTTGGGCCATGTCCAGGCACTGGCACTGAATATCCACACTAATTGCAAGTGTACTGGCCACTTGAGCTTATGAGGGTCCCAGCCCATTTTAGTCGGAACCCGCATAAGTGCTTTCAGTGCCTCCGCCCTTCCGATCCTCGCTCCCTTGGTCCCTATTCCCCCCCCCCCCCCAAACAAAGAAAAAAAATTGGCCCCAAGCCCCACAACTCCCCCATCCCCATAGCCCCCCCCCCCCCCCCCACAGCCTACCTCAAAGTCCATGGTGGTCTGGGGGGGGGGGGGGGTCCTACATGCAGTAGCAATGTCCACTTGCTCCAGGTCTGACCATAAAATGGCGGCCGCGACCTTTAGCAGCAGTTTTATGGAGGAGGGGATGTCAGGTAGTCCCAATGCCACTACCATGAGTTAACTAGGCCCAATATCCAGTTAGCTTGGCAGCTAAGGCTAGGACAGCTTTAATGCTGGCCTCATTTTAGTCGCTTACTGAACCTGTTAGTGGTCTGAATATGGATGCTACCAGTTAAGTCCCAGCTTCTCCCAGGCCCCACCCAAGTTCTGCCCGTGGACCATCCTGGCACTATCTGGACAGTCCAGAGGCAGTTTGTCATTTTATTCAGTTAAGTACACTAAATACAAACAAATGGCAAATAGAAATAGTGACAAACTCAAAACAATAGGGGGAGGCGTGGAGGGTGCAATGTCTTATGGGGGTGAGCGTGCAGGGTGTAATGGTCAGAGCGGTGTACTTTGAGCAGTGAGCAAAGAAGATCTCTGAATGAGCAATTTGCCAAACAGGTTCCTGTTGAGTGGAGGAGTAGCCTAGAGGTTAGTACAGTAGACTTTGATCCTGTGGAGCTGAGTTTGATTCCCACTGCAGCTCCTTGTGACTCTGGGCAAGTCACTTAACCCTCCATTGCCCCTGGTACAAAATAAGTACCTCCTGAATATATGTAAACCGCTTTGAATATAGTTGCAAAAACCTCAGAAAGGCGGTATATCAAGTAACCATTTCCCTTTCCCTATTGGAGATTCTAGATGGAATGTTGCTACTATTTGAGCTTCTACATGGAATGTTGCTATTCCACTAGCAACATTCCATTAGAAGCCTGCCCTTGCAGATCAGCAACGCGTCTGACGTCCTGCACGCACGTGCAGGATGTCAGACTCACAGAAACAGAAGCCTGTGCAGTCACATTGCTGATCTGCAAGGGCAGGCTTCTACATGGAATGTTGCTATTGGAGGAGTAGCCTAGTGGTTAGTACAGTGGACTTTGATCCTGGGGAACTGAATTCAATTCCCACTGCAGCTCCTTGTGACTCTGGGCAAGTCACTTAACCCTCCATTGCCCCTGGTACAAAATAAGTACCTGAATATATGTAAACTGCTTTGAATGTAGTTGCAAAAACCTAAGAAAGGCAGTATATCAAGTCCCATTTCTTTCCCTTTTAAGATAAGTGCCACACCGCTTCCAAAAATGAAAGTTGCATATTGAATTTCCACATTTATTTTGAATGGGCATTGTTAGCACACATACAGTCTCATTTTCAAAAGAGATAGATGTCCAAAAAGTGATGTAAGTCCGCATTTGAACGTTTATCTCACAGAAGCCTATTGCAAAACCTTTTGATTCATTTTGTACGATTTAATTCTACAAATAGTGCAAACTCATTTCATGCTTTCTGACACGTAGTCTGACAGCATCCCTTTAGATTCTGTTTATTTGATTCCTAAAGATAAAGCATAGGGTCATGTTTAGCCTTGATGGATATTTTCTAAACCTTGCAAAATACCAGTGAAGGTCATGAGCATCCTAAATTAACTCTCTTGGTAGTGTATTTTCAAGGCCTATAAACTTACTTGTAGCCCTTAATTATATACTTTTAGAGAGTTATTATATTTGCCGCTATCATAATTTTATGCACTCTACATGACTACATAATCAACCCCTGACTTAAATATATCTTCATATTTATGAATTGTAAATAAGGCTCCATGTAATTCCTAGACTCTACAACGGTGTGCAGTGGGTCTCAAATCAGTCATGGGAGACTTCCTTCTGGATGGACCGTGCAGGTCTTTATCTGTTGTTATTTTCTGTGTGTTCCTTATATGGCAGCTTGCCCACCTAGCTGAAGTACCAGAAGGATACCACCAGGGGTCTGAGGCCACCTCGTTTTACTGAGGGAAGCATCAGTGCAGGAGAGACTGGGAATTACTACTATGACCCAGTACCCACCAGGAGCAACCCCTGTCAAGACTCTCAAGACTTGTTACTGTAAAGTCTTGATATCTTGGAGTATAACCTTGGCACACCAGCACACACCTGAAGTCTCTCTTATTTTTCTGAAGTTTCTTTATTGAATAAATCACAGATAATTTACTCACAGTCAGATGTTCAGAAGTATTGTTCCAGGGCACAGAGACTCCGCAATTCTGAGAGCTGTAGCAGTGGTTGGAGGTAGAAGTCTGAAGAGAAGCAGCTTTATTGCAGAGGTGAGAAATAGCTGAACAAGCAGAAGTATCTCAGAGCTGGGTGACTGGAGTGTGCGATATCTCATTAGGGAGGAGTTATTTTCAAGGTAAAAAACCAAGTTCGTTCCAGGGAGTTTGAAGCAGGACAAGTGCTGGTCTGAAGCAAGATGGAGAATGCCTCATGGTGAGGGGGAGGGAGAGGCTAAGAAGGGCTCACATAGGCCCAGGGAGGAGGGGGTAAATAGACCAATGGGGACAGAGCCTACCATCGGGTAGCAAGGGGTGGTCCTAGAGGACAGCCCTTGATTGGAGGCAAAGGTCATACCTGGCTGACCTTTCAGGTCAGAGATGGTAAGAATGACCAGGAAATGATAGCAGGTAGACAAAGGAGCCAAGCTTGGCTGAGAAAGAGAGGAAGTCTAGGCAGCAGCACAACCAATAGTACAGTTCTTATACAGATAGGCAAGTGTGGCTGCATCGCCTGTGAACTACATTACACACAATGCATTGTTCACGTATCTTCGCAGTGGAAGTCCTTAGAAATGAGAATAACAGTAAAAGCATTAAACACATTTTAGGATCACCTTATAAACTAGTGTGAGGCTGTCAGAGGACAGAACAACCCCTGGTGGGTGCTAGGGGAGGGGGTTTGCTCCAAGGGGGTCTCATATCAAACAGGATTAGGGTGGGGTGAATCTGAGGGAAGGTGCTTATTTCAAACCCTCTGCTCAGTTTGCGGAGGTGCTAAGAAAGCAAAAAGAATGATATGTATTATTAGGAAAGGAATGGAAAACAAAAATGAGGATGTTATAATGCCTTTGCATTGCTCTATGGTGCGACCACACCTTGAATACTATGTGCAGTTCTGGTCACCGCATCTTAGAAAAGATATAGTGGAATTAGAAAAAGTACAGAGAAGGGCAGAAAAAACGATAAAGGGGACGACCAGTGCCGTAGCGAGAGCGGCTGACACCTGGGGCGGGTCGCCGCTGCGCACCCCCCCCCCGAGTGCCGCACGGTGCACCCCCCCCCCTCGGTGCGCACCCCCCCGGACCGCTTACCACTTCCATAGAAAACGGGGCGAGTGGGAGGGCCATTCCACCCGGAGTGCACGTCACTGGGAGCTGCGTCGGCTCCGCTGGTTCTCTGCTCTCTTTGCCCCGGAGCAGGAAGTAACCTGTTCCGGGGCAGAGGGAGCAGGGAACCAGCAGAGCCGACACCCCCCAGTGGCGTGCACCCGGGGCAGACCGCCCCCCTCTTCCTATGCCACTGGGGACGACTTCCCTATGAGGAAAGGCTAAAGTGGCTAGGGCTCTTCAGCTTGGAGAACAGACGGCAGAGGGGAGATATGATAGAGGTCTATAAAATACTGAGTGGAGTGGAATGGGTAGACGTGGATCGCTTGATTACTTTTTTCCAAAAATACTAGGACTAGAGGGCAACCATTGAAACTACTAAATTTAAAACAAACTAGAGAAAATATTTCTTCACTCAAAGTGTAATTAAATTCTGGAATTAGTTGGCAGAGAATGTGGTGAAAGCAGTTAGCTTAATAGTTTTAAAAAGTTTGGATAATTTCCTAGAAGAAATGTCTGTAAGCCATCATTAAGATGGACTTGGGGAAAATCCACTGCTTATTTCTAGGATAAAGCAGCATAAACTCTGTTTTACTGTTCTGGGATCTTGCCAGGTACTTGTGACCTGGATTGGCTACATTTGGAAACAGGATACTGAGCTTTATAGTCCTTCAGTCTCTCCCAGTATGGAAACATTTATGTTCTTATGCTTTTATGTAATTTAGCTCATGGTTAGCATATGCAAAAACTAATAGATGATGCTTTAGTGCATCCCAGGTTAGTCCATTTTTGTTGTATTAGGTGCATATGAAGTGCCTAATGCAGCTTAGTAAAAGGACCCCTAAACTTCAGAATTTTTTTCTGTCTTTTTTGGGATTAAAAATGACAGAAGCAATATAGGAAACATTGTTTCAAATAAATGCACATTGCTATTGCTTATCCTTTAAAATGAACGTATTATGTTGGGACCGACAAAGTGATACATTGTAATCCATATAAAACCTTTTGCACTTTCTATCTCAACATTTATTGTTGCATTGTTCTTCTGAATAGTTCTAGATGTTTTAGGGGGAGCAGTTTATTGTTGCCACTTAATTTTGGATCAGGACATTATTGTGCTATAAAGTACAAGTTTTATAACCCAGTACTGTACTGGCAAATCAAGGCTTGTAATTACATTCCCCCATGCAAAAACAATATGAAAATTAGTTGCTGCAGATATTGTGAACTTGAGGTGGCAAAGGGATTTGTAATTAACGGAAATGTGCCTAGTATGTAATTTGAACTGAGGAGGTACAGCAATGAATTTATAATTGCTTGAAAGCATTCAGATGCTATGAGTTTAACCTGGCACGTCATTGTAGACTAGTGGCCAATATGTGAAGGGTAATATTGTGAAGAGATTGGCAGTGCTGTTCAGTTTCTAATTTGCTATATGCCTTCAACCTTATACTGAAGTACTGAAACGCCAGGTTCTTATTAGGTTCATACTAAGCTTCTAGCATAATCTTTTGCAATTATTAGGTTCATAGTTTTAAGTGAGGTTCTACCTTAATCTTTTGGGGGTGTTTAATTCATTTGACCATCTCTGTTGTAATAATAGAAATTTTCATTAGTACAAAATGTACCCTGCCTCAGTTGCTTTCTTCTGGGATTGTTAGCAGACTGTAGATGTTTGAAGAGTACAGTGGTCTTGGTGTTGCACATTTTGAGAGTCATTTTATAAGAAGTTAACCTAGTTTAAGAAAGCAAGCAAGTTCCATTTTTCTACAAAGACATTGGTGCCTTTATAAAATACTACGGTGAGCAGCAGAAATCATGTCCCTACATTGCAGGTGCAAACATTTCCACCTACTCGAGCAGGTGTAAATTTCTCAGTATTACACGAATCACAGGTTTTCGCCCCCTCCACAGCACAGAAACAGTACTACTCACTCTCCTGGCCAAATTCAAGCAGGAAATAGCAATAGGCAAAAACATCGTCCTCCTCCAATTCGACATGTCTAGTGCATTCGACATGGTAAACCACAATATATTAATAAGATTACTAGATAAGTTTGGGATTGGTGGAAACATACTTAGCTGGATCAAGGGTTTCCTAACCACAAGAACATATCAAGTAAAATCAAACTCAAACATATCATCGCCGTGGAAAGCAGACTGTGGAGTACCACAAGGATCACCGCTATCACCGATCCTCTTCAACCTAATGATGACCCCACTAGCCAAGTCCTTATCCAACCAAGGCCTTAACCCTTTCATCTATGCAGACAATGTCACAATATTCATTCCTTACAAATCTAAACTGATAGAAATCACCAACGAAATCAAGATCAGTCTGAACATCATGGACTCTTGGGCAAATGCATTTCAACTAAAACTAAACGAAAAAACACACTGTCTCATCCTCTCATAGCCCTACACACTGTGGATAACCCCACAGTTATCAACACCACAGATTACACCCTCCCTATCTCAGACAGCCTAAAAATCCTCGGCTTTACAATGGACTGCAACTTAACACTAGAGAGCCAAGTGACATCCACAACAAAGAAAATGTTCCACTCAATGTGGAAACTCAAACGCGTGAAACAATTCTTTCTGAGGGGAACATTTCGCAACCTGATACAATCAATGGTACTAAGCCATGTAGACTACTGCAATGGAATTTATGCAGGATGCAAAGAACAAACCTCAAAGAAACTTCAGACTGCTCAAAACACAGCAGCTAGGCTTATCTTCGGAAAAACGCGATTTGAAAGTGCAAAACCCCTTCGCGAAAAACTACACTGGCTCCCAATCAAAGAACGCATTGCTTTCAAAATCTGCACTCTGGTTCACAAAATTATCTACGGTGAAGCTCCGGGATACATGACAGACTTGATCGACCTACCAACTAGAAATACATCTGAATCAACACGAACATACCTAAATCTGCACTACCCAAGCTGCAAAGGACTCAAATACAAATCAACTTACGCGTCCAATTTTTCCTACTTAAGCACACAACTGTGGAACGCATTACCAAAAGCCTTGAAAACTACAAACGACCACCTAAACTTCCATAAAACACTAAAAACTAACCTGTTTAAAAAGGCATACCCTACCGATCCGACGTAAATGCCTGATCTCTGCAACACAACAAAACTAAAGAACGTAATGGACATAACACAACTCTTCCGTTTTACGATTCCGTAGTGTGGCTGTCCAACATGAACTTTATCTTACCCCAACATCACTTTGTATTTGTTTACACTGGAGTCTGTAACGCCTCTCCGGCACTATGTAAGCCAAATTGAGCCTACAAATAGGTGGGAAAATGTGGGATATAAATGTAACTAATAAATAAAATAAATGTCCGCCCTTAGCTTACGTATCCATGTAAATTAGCACATTTTATAATGTACATTCATATTTGTGAACTCCATCCACACTCTATCCAGTGCACGCCCAATGGCAAAGTACACGCCATCATATCAACGTGAATACTTTTATACCCGCTGGAATTCTATAACAGGCCAGTCACATACGCACGAGAATGACTTATGAAAATTACCCCTTTCCATAATGCCCTGAGTTCATGCTAGAAGAGGCGAAGAACTAATTTATACAGTAAAGCTAATCTGAAAGTTTTTCTATACCACCCACCCACCCACCCACATGATTAAAAAGTTCCCACTGGAATCTATTTTAATATAATAACAACTCTTTGTTAGAACATCCAAGTCTAAACCACTTTTATGTTGGAGTGTAGGAGGAATACATTGATTCCAGTAATAATTGAATAAACTGCAGTCAAATTCTGTTTGCTTCTATATATGCATACACTCTGAAATCTTAACATAATGGCTTAAAGACTGATACTGCTTATATAGAGCAGGAATAATAATATTAATGAGGCACAAAAATCCTTCCATGTTCTGTTCAAGAATGAATAGCTAAAAAAAAACATTAATGTAATCGCCGTGGGGGTAATTCTGTATCAGGCGCCTGTGTGTCATCTGTTGTATAAAGGAGAGTAGGATTCATGACTTAGGGGCCATTCACTAAGCCGTGGTAAAAGGTGTCCTGCGGTAGTGTGAGCGTGGCTTTTTGGTGCGTGCTGAGCCATTTTTTACCGCATCTTGGAAAAAGGGCCTTTTTTAAAGGGTCCAGAAAATGGACGTACGCTAAAATTGAAACCAGCGCACATCTGTTTTCGGCCTGAGACTTTACCCCACCACCCATTGACCTAGTGGTAAGGTCTCACACGCTACCTGGGCGGTAAGCATTCAGCTCGCGCCATGTGGTTTTGGTATGTGCCAAATTTGGAATTACCTCCCGGGACACGTGGTAGCTGGGCGGTAATGCCGATTTGGTGTGCTGGACGCGCGTAGGGCCTTACACACCTTTGTAAAAGGGCCCTTCAAAGGCTAACTCTCATTTTGGGATCTGCCAGGCACTTGTGATCCCGGTTGACCACTGTTGGAAATGGGTTGCTGGGCTTGATGGATATTGGTCTGTGTTTCTAGGAACAGGCCTTGGTGAATCAGGTCTTTAATGTGAAAGCTGAAAGCCTATTGCTGAATTGGTATGGAAAAAAAAACAACCCCTTTCTTTGCTCCAGGCCCACACACCAAAAATAATACAAACAAGCAAACAAACAAAAGCAAAGCAAAAAAAAAGTTAAAGAAGCTCAGATGAAGTTTGTTTTTCTGACCTGCACAAGAACTGTTTCCAGGTGATAAAAGAAAAGAACAGCTAGGAATACTGGGAATAGGAGCCAATATTTCAAAATGATTGGGGTGCCAAACACAATACAAATCACCTCTCCCATGACACAATAAAGGAATTCCCTGAACTTTGGGGGTGCTCAGCACCCACCGACACCCATAGAGCTGGCTGTTATGATACAGGGGATATTTACTATGAAAGGAGGGGCCTTAGGCAGGGCGGTGCCAACACGGTAAGTGAGGTAAGCACGGCAGGAGGGCAGGAAATGACGTCAGAAGAAGGCGGGACATTGAGCAAAGGGAAGACTAGTAGAGACGTCGGGAGCGCCCCCTCCTTCACTGACGCCTCGCCTTCGCTGCTGGACGGAGGTAAATTTAAAAGGGATCTTGGGGGGGGGAGAAGAGGGCGGGCAGTTGGGACATGGGAGCGGGAGGGCAGGGGAGAGAGGAGCGTGGATGGGAGGGCAGCGATCACCTTCACTGGGGGGGAGGGGCGCGTGCGCACCAACTGTTCGTCTGCGGGGGGGGGGGGGCGCTGGGAGCGCCAGCTGATCCTCTGCAGGGGGGCGCCACAGACCCTTGGCACGGCCCTGGCCTTAGGGGCTCTTTTACTAAACCACGGTAAAATTTGTAGTTACTGCATATAACGTGGGGCTTTACCATGTGGTAGCTGCAAATTTCCCAGCATTTGCCATTGCATTAGATTTGTAGCTACTGTGTGGTTACTTTGCTTTGAATTAGCATGGAAGCACTTAGCACCTCCTATTTAGGGGGCAATAAGAGGTCATGGGCTAACTACAGACATGCCAATTAGTGACTGGTATTTGCAGTGGGAGGCAGTTCTGGACTCTACTCATGAGTTTATTCGATGGGGAAAATGTTTTAAATATCTTGTTAAGGTTTCCATTTCTGCTAATTTAATGGAAAATGGATAAAAGGTATTCTGCCAATGGTACTATACCCCTCAGAGACGTTTACAGATATTTTCATGTTGGATCAGGGAAAAGCCACATTGAGCCTGCAAATAGGTGGGAAAATATAGGATACAAATGTAACAAATAAAATAAATAAAAAAATTAAATAAATGTGCAGCTGATGGAGATATGTATCATATCTGGTGGACATGCCCTGTAATAATCCAATTCTGGCTAGAGGTATTGAAGATCCTTCTGCAAATGGTTAAATATGATTACCCACATAAGGCTTGAAGGTTGTTTATTACATTCTAAGCCGTATGATGTTAAAACAGAGGTCCATAAGCTGGCAACGAGCTTGATTGTGGCCAATAAGTTGGTAATCGAGGCAGAATGGAAGCAGGAGGCACGGCCACCACTGCCCAGAGTTCTTCAGAAATTGGACTATGTATACCAGATGAACCAACTAACTGCGATGCGTACAGGACAACTGATGAGTTTTCATAAAGTCTGGGACTAATACATTGCTTGCAAAAACACCTTGGCTGAATATAACCTACAGCAGGAGAGTCAGATACTAATAAGGCATTATATAGTCGTGATATGCATTCTCATCCACTTCCCCCTTTTAAAGCTCGCTCTAGGCCCCGTCTCTGCAAGGTGTAGCTTACCTAATGCCTTCCTCTGCCTCGACAGACTAGCGCCACCTACTGCAAGGTAGCCGAACTGTATCAACAGTGAAGGGAGCACTCTTTCGTATACCGTTCACTCCCTCACATGGGGTAACTTGCCAAGATTCTAGATCTTTTCCTAACCTGGAGTATTAGATTCAGTGGCAAAAAAACCAAAATGAATTGTGTAGCCAAGATGTTACAGTTCTCTGGCAGGTCTGTGGCAAATGCGCTGCATTTTATTTTGAGTATTGGAATAGGTGGGAGGAAAGCTGTCCTTGGGATAAAGTATTTCTTTTAATAATTGGGTAGTGAAAACTGGTTTTCCCTGCAGCAGTTTCTATTAGCCGATCTTTTCCTAGCTTTATTGAATCCTTTTAGAAAGTAAGACCTTAACCATGGATAGTACTCTGGGTATGTTCTCAAGAGGTTTATATAGTTCTAGTAAAACAGAAGGTTCACTCAATGTAATTTTTTTGTTGTTGTTGTTTTATATAACCAAGGCTCTGTCTTGGCTACAGCTAAGCATTGTGTTGAAATTCAGATCCAGTCGTCAAAAGAAAGATCTTATGTACTTTTCAGTACCAGTACTGTAGATGATCCTACAGGTGTATCTTTCAACCCATTTATCATTACCAAGGCTACTTAACCTGCCTTTGTCTATACTGAAGATCAGGGCTGCCGAGAGGGGGGGGACAGGGGGGACAAAAGTCCCGGGGCCTGGGCCTGGCCCGCCCTCCGTCACTCCCAGAACTAACCTTAAGCCTCCTTTCACTTTGCAGCAAGCAGCAGCAGGTCAGGCCACTCCTTCCTTCCATGTCTCGCCCTCGCCTGACGTAACGTCCGCGAGGGCGGGGCACGGAAGGAAGGAGGAAAGGTCTGCCCTGCCGCTGCTTGCTGCGAAGTGAAAGGAGGCTTAAGGTTAGTTCCGAGGGCCCGGCCCGATAGCGGGTGGAGGGGGGCCCGGCGACCTCAGGTGGGTGGGTGGGCGGTGTGGGGGCCCGGCGATCTCGGGTGGGCGAGGCCCGGCGATCTCAGGTGGGCGGCGACCTCGGGTGGGGTGGGGGGCCCCGGGGGCAGCCTTGGCCCGGCTCCGGCTCTCGGCGGCCCTGCTGAAGATCCTTCACTCATGCTGTCAGTACAAGTCACTTCTTCACTCTCTCATGGTTGGATAGCCTGCTTATTTCTTTTTATCATCTGCAAACAGAGCAGGATTATCTTAACTTCCTCCTTCACTCTTACCCCTCCCTACACTGAAATTAACCTCCCACAGCAATGTTTAAAATAACTTGACTGGTAAGGAATAGAGCTGAGAGAAATAACCAGTTAATTAATATTTTGCTATTCTGGGTTACCTCGGAATATATATCCAGATGGATGACTGAAGTTGCCTCCCATAGTCAGAGAGTTTGGTGAAGGTCTAGTTCTTGACCTAACTCGATTCTAGTGTTAATGGTTGTAAGTTGTAGCTTTTTCTTTTGAAGTTTGCAGTGAGCTGAAAACATTTGGCATTGTATCTTATATATGTAGTAGGACTACACAACACTAATGACCCTGCTCGACAACATGGGAATTAATGGTGCAGTGGCAGCCTGGTTTAATGGGTTTTTAAAGACTAGATCCTATGTCTAACCAGTTTTCAGCCTCTTGGGGTGCCACAAGGTTCTCCAATATCACCTATATTATTTAATGTTATGATGGCTCCACTCGGCAAAAAATTGGAAAAAAAAATTAGATTTAATCCATTTATATATGCTGATGATGTCACTATGAACCTTTTAATAACAATATCATAGAGATATTGGATTAGGTTAAACAATGGTCTGGACCTCATGGAAAACTGCTGAATATGTCCTCTGGCCACCTTGCTGCCATCTGGACAGAGGCTGGGTGCAGGGCCGGTCAAACCCGGTAAGCGGGGTAAGCGCCGCAGGGGGGCGCCTGCCTTCAAGGGTGGCGCTGCGCAGCCATACTGCACCGCCCTTGGTGCTTTAATTTACCTCAGTTCCAGCAGCCGCATCATTTGAAAGCCCTGCCCCGTCTCTAGCCTTCCCTCCCTTCATGAGTTCGTTCCGCAGTCCCGCCTTCTGACGTCATTTCCTCGAGGGCAGGACTGCAGAACGAACTCACGAAGAGAGGGAAGGCTAGAGATGGGGCAAGGCTTTCAAATGATGCGGCTGCTGGAACGGAGGTAAATTAAAGATTTAAAGCACCAAGAGCGGCGGGGGATGGGGGTGAAGGAGAATCACTGGACTTGGGCAGGGTGGGAGAAGAGAAGAGAGAAAGGAGATGCTGGGGGGGGGGGCGTGCGGGTGCCAACTCATAGTCTGCAGGGGGGCGCCAGAGACCCTAGGACCAGCCCTGGCTAGGTGAAGCTGGAGGTTATCTGGTTAGCGGCAATATTCAGACTACTAACTGTCTGGCTAATTGGATGAAGTTAGGAGAGTAAAAAGGCTGGCCTAATTTTTGAAGGAGGACTTTAGGACGCTGCTGTATGGCATCTATACACGTTGGCGCTGGACCTTTGAGTCTAAAAGTCCTCTCTCTACATCTTCCCCAACTCCCCACACTGATCTCTGGTGCAAGGTGCTCAGGCCCTCTATCCTCAGCTGCATCTCCCTGTGCAGAGAGTCAGGTCTTTGGAGCAGAAGGGAGTTTTCACTATCCCAAGCAGTGGCGTAGCTATGTGGGGCCACGGGGGCCTGGGCCCCCGTAGATTTGGCCCTGGACCCCCCTGCCGACAACCCTCTCGACCCCCCCCTCCTGCCGCCAACTCTCCCCCCCCACCACTGTCGCTGTGGGCTACCTTTGCTGGTGGGGGACCCCAACCCCCACCAGCCGAGGTCCTCTTCTTCCGGTGCAAGGCTTCGTTCTGTTTCTGAGTCTGACAAACGTGCAGGATGTCAGACTCAGAAACAGAACGATGCCTTGCACAGAAAAAAGAGGAACTCAGCTGTTGGGGGTTGGGGGCGGCGGGAGGGGGGGGGGCGAGAGGGTCGTCGGCAGGGGGGGGGGTCAAAGTTGGTGGTGGCGGCAATGGCGGGAGGGGTCGGCACCGCCGGGGGGGGGGGCTAAAATGTGCCCCCTCACCTCGGGCTCTGGACCCCCCTCCTGCCGAAGTCTGGCTATGCCCCTGATCCCAAGTGATGCCTATAAGGAAGGACAGAACAGGTCTCTGTATGAGGCGGTGCAGCAGAGGAGACAAGGAGGCATATTTTCAAAGAACTTAGACATACAAAGTTCCATAGGTTACCCTATAACTTTGTAAGTCTAAGTGCTTTGAAAATGAGCCCCAAGGGCCCCTATGATGTGGTAAGATCCAGCAAGGATCAGAAAAGTGCTAGTGTACCCAAAAGGCAGCACTTAACATCACACACCATCTAATTTATCTAGGGGACCCTTTTTACTAAGCTGCGTAAGGCTTTACGCCTGCCCAACGCTTGCCAAAATGAACTTACCGCTCGACTACCTTACGGTAATTTAATTTTTGACGCGTCTGAAAAAATATTTTGTATTTTCAGACGCACGTAGCAGACGTGCGCCAAGTGGCATCTGATGCACGCAGGTCCTTACCGCTAGGTCTATGGCTGGTGGTAAGGTCAGATACCAAGAATGGACGCATGGCAATTTTGATTTTGCTGCACGCCCATTTTTTTGGGAAAAAATTTTTTAAGAGGCATTTTTTGTACGTGCGCTGAAAAATATTTCTGTGCATGCCCAAAACCCACGCCTACACTACCGCAAGCCACTTTTTACTGCGGCGTAGTAAAAGGAGCCCCTAGTTAGTTATCTTGTTAGTGCAGTGAATACTGAGGTTTCCAGGTACCGCTGCTGAACAGTGTTGCCAGGTGGGAAATTTTTGCCCGCGGCGGGTTGCGGTTTTTTGGGCTGGTTTTTGGGCTTCAGGGCGGGTTTTTTTTCGGCCGCGGGGGGCGGGGTTAGTGACGTTTTGGGCGGGGCCGATGACGTAGGAGGCGGGGCTGATGACGTGGGAGGCGGGGCCGGTGACGGCGGGGGCGGGGCCGGTGACGGCGGGGGCGGGGTTGATGACGGCGGGGGCGGGGGTGATGACGCGGGGGTGGGGGTGTCAGGGGTGGGGTTTGTGTTTGGGCGGGTTTTGGGCTGTTTCTTGTGCGGGATTGGGTGGGAAAAAAATTTTCCACCTGGCAACCCTGCTGCTGGATATCTATTTTCATTTTAATCCTGGCAGCTGGTATTTTCCTGAAATGCTGGCCACCATGGTTAAATATCGGCCTAATTGTGTATTATTGTGTCTCAAGAAACAGAGAATTGTTTAATTTCTACCCCTGTTTGTGTGTAAGAAAACACTGATTTCAATTAAACAAGAGCTTGTAATTTTTGTCATTATACTACAGTTGATAAAGTTTTTCTCAGCACTGCCTGCTTACAAACGCTTATGCAGGCTGGCCTCGTAGGAAAAAGCAGAAGCGAGGCAGATACAAAAATATTGTTTATTATATTACCAAAATACACAAAAGAATATAATAGCTTAGGGGAGGTGCAAAACACATAAAACTGCAGTCTTAAAAGGCAAATATATCCAATCCCCATAAAAAAACACAAAGCAACACTTTTCATACCTTAGCTTTTTCCCTTTTGTTTAATTCATGAAGTGCTCTCTGCTGCCCATAAAGATAATTTGCTCAGATCTAAGTTAACAGAAGGACTACTTATAGTCTGGAGAGATGGGAAATAAGTAGTTTGAACACGGGATGGGAGGGTGGAGACTTTGACATTCAATAAAAGGTGGGCTGTGAAGAATCAAGCTAAAGTAGATGGGGTATTCTGTTAGCTTCATGGTTGTCTCTCTGGTATAGAATCCAAAGACATGGCTAGCTCCTCTTCCTCAGCAAATAAGGCCCCCTTTTGTCAAGCTGCACGTCAATGCCGATGGAGCCCATTCAAAGTGAATGGGCTTTGTTGGCATTACCGCACCAGCAGCCACTAGCGTGGCTTGATAAAAGGGGGCCTTAGTCTCTGTGTTGTATGCTTATCCTCCCTGAGTGCCCATTTTACTCCTTGATGATCTCTCTCACAGGCTTTCTGCTTCTAATATACCTCAAAATGTTTTTATTATGGGTTTTTGCCTTATAGCAAGCTTCTTTTCAAATTCTCTTTTGGCCTTCCTTCTTACAGTGGTGTACTACTCTATCTAACCTTCCAGTGCTTATGCTGCATCCTGTTTTCATTATTTGGGTCATTTTTCATTTTTTTTGAAAGATGTTGTTTTGACTCTAATAGCCTCTTTCACTGGTAAAAGCAGTTAGCTTAGCAGGGTTTAAAAAAGGTGTGAATACTTTCCTAAAAGAAAAGCCCATAAGACATTATTAAGATGGATTTGGGAAAATCCCTTCTTATTTCTAGGATAAGCAGCATAAAATCTGTTTTATTGTTTTGGGATCTTGCCCAGGTACTTGTGACCTGGATTGGCCACTGTTGGAAACAGGGTACTGGGCTTGGTGGACCTTCAGTCTGTCCTAGTATGGCAACGATTATGTTCTTATGTTAAACAATGTCTATGCCTAATTTAAACTTTTGCTTCTGCTCCTTTTATTTTTTTTTAACCATTTTCTTCATAGATTTCCTTAGTGTCTTCAGTCCAGTTAGTAACACATGTTTGGGGGCTGATTTTTTTGAAACAGAAATATATCTAAAAAGTGGGAGATGAACAATTTTTTTTTTTTGCCAAAATGTCTAAATTGCTATTTTCAAAACTCATTTTAAAGACATTTTTCCATTCAGTTTGTCTGCAGTGCACCCAAAGCACAAGGGTACTTGTTGGGAGCATGTTTGAGGTGAGATTTGGACTTTTTTCTGCCATAATGTAACAACAGAAAAAAAAAATCAAGGGCTGAAAGTTAGACATAGAGGGGCATAATCGAACGAAAACGTCTATCTCCATGGGCGTTTATCTCCGAGAACGGGTCCGTGAAGGGGCGGACCGAACCGTATTTTCGAAAAAAATAGATGTCCATGTTTTATTCGACAATTTGTGAGCTGGGCGTTTTTGTTTTTCAGCGATAATGGAAAATGAAAGCGCCCAGCTCAAAAACGAATAAATCCAAGGCATTTGTTCGTGGGAGGGGCCAGGATTCGTAGTGCACTGTCCCCCCTCACATGCCAGGACATCAACCGGGCACCCTAGGGGGCACTTTTACAAAAACAAAAAAAAAGGTAAAAAAGCTCCCAGGTGCATAGCACCCTTCCCTTGTGTGTTGAGCCCCCCATATCCCCCTCAAAACCCACTGCCCACAAGTCTACACCATTACTATAGCCCTAAGGGGTGAAGGGGGGCACCTACATGTGGGTACAGTGGGTTTGGGGGGTTGGACGACTAATAAGCATTAAGCAGCACAATTGTAACAGGTAGGGGAGGGATGGGCCTGGGTCCACCTGCCTGAAGTCCACTGCACCCCCTAACAACTGCTCCAGTGACCTGCATACTGCTGCCAGGGAGGTGGGTATGACATTTGAGGGTGAAAATAAACAGTTGTGAAACGGCATATTTTGTGGTGGGAGGGGGTTTGTGACCACTGGGGGAGTCAGGGGAGGTCATCCCCGATTCCCTCCAGTGGTTATCTGGTCATTTAGGGCAGTTTTTGGGGCCTTATTTGTGGAAAAACAGGGTTCAGGAAAAGTGCCCTAAATTCTCGCTAAAAACGCATATTTTTGTCCCATTATTGGCGAAAGGCGCCCATCTCTGATCGGCCGATAACCACGCCCCAGTTCCGCCTTCACCACGCCTTCGACACGCCCCCATCAACTTTGTACGCTTCCGCAATGGAGTGCAGTTGAAAACGTCAACGTTCGGCTTTCGATTATACCGCGTTATTCGTTTTTAGGAGATAAACGCCTATCTCCCGATTTAGGTCGCAATATAGGCGTTTTTGTCTTTCGATTATAAGCTGGATAGTGAACATAGTGATTTTCAAATTAGAAAAATTACTATCTTTTTGTTTTAAAAATAGCCATTTCCTAGACATTTAGTAATTGTTTTGTGCTCATTGTGTTTTTCTTTTGTGACCATTTTCAGAAAAAAAAAAAAAGTCCAAGGGAAAAACGCACAAAAACAAGCCATTGAGACGTATGAGGGGGTCCAGCATTCTCAGTAGACTGGCCATACAGACATCCCAGCAGAACAGTGGGGCACCCTAGGGTGATGCAGTCAACTTAACATAAAAGGTCACGGGTACACATCTTACCATGACCCCTTTATGTTTTATGGTGAACCCTCCAAAACCCTACTGTACACAATTGTATTATTATTATTATTGTTTGCATTTGTATCCCACATTTTCCCACCTCTTTGCGGGCTCAGTGTGGCTTACAATAAGATATGAATAATGAGAATACAGTTGTTACACATTGGTTATGGGTTACATTGTACAAGTTATGCGAGATAATCAAATTATCATTAGGAATATCACAATGGGACATCAACAGGGAGACTTTGGGAGGAGACAATGGGAAGCTTAAGGGCAGTGTTAAGACACATAGGCACATGGTGTACATATTCCTGTAAGTATATGTATGAGTAATGTGGAATTAGGGGGGATGAGAGATCATAAGTGGATGTGTGATGCATTGATGTAAGTGAGTGTGGACTCTATGAGTTTTGGTTTTTTCCGTAAATTGTCTCAAACAGATGGGTCTTCAGTAATCTGCGGAAGTACACCACTGCAATAGTCCTTATGTCTGCAGGTGTCATCTATATGTAAGTACAGTAGGGTTTTGGAGGGCTCACACCTTCCACAACAAGTGTACCAGTTAGAGTGGGATATGGGCCTGGGTCCCCTTCTCTACAGTTCCTCCAGGGTCCAGCTTGCTGCTGTAATAGGAATGGCCATAATATCTGAAGCTGTCATAGAGCCTGGTATGCACTGTCACATATTAGGGGTTAGGAGGGGGTCAGTGACCACTGGGGGGGGGGGGGGGTTAAGGGGAGGGGATCATTGCTTAATCCCTCCAGTGGTCAGCAGTGGTCAACAGTTCAAGTTAAAAAGTTTTTTTAACAAGTCCCAATTTTTGCCCTGGACATTTTTATCTTGTCGAAACAAAAAAGGAGGTAAAAACCCTCACGGAACCGTGAGATATAAAACAAAAAGTGAGGAGAGTGAATAAGGATACCAAAAAATATTTATTCACATGAAAAATACAAAATAATATAATCTGCATTAAAAATGACCCGACACGGCCGTGTTTCGGCCCGAAGGCCTGCCTCAGGGGTCTTTATAACCTTGGTAAATATGACTTGGAATATATGCTCCAAGGGAAATAATAAAACGAAACTCTCTTGGGTCTCCTCTCTTCCAAAAAGTGTTAAAAAACAAAACAACTTGTTATACTCTCCGTGTCGGGTCATTTTTAATGCAGATATTATTTTGTATTTTTCATGTGAATAAATATTTTTTGGTATCCTTATTCACTCTCCTCACTTTTTGTTTTATATTTTACATTTTTATCTTGTTTCATTATCGCTGAAAAATGTCCCAAGTTCTGGGCCCACCCAAATCACGCCCCCAAAACACCCCCTTGCAATTTAAATGAACTGCAGAGAAGAATGTCTCAAAAGTAAGTTTTGAAAATCAGGACTTGGATGTTTTTCAAAATAAAAAGTTGATTTACTATTTTGAGACTTTTTTTCTCTTTTGAAAATGATGCCATTGATTGTGAAATTTACACTTGTAAACCTACGTAACTTTGTAAGTCTAAGGGCTCCTTTTACTAAGCCGCATAGGTGCCTACGCGTGCCCAACGTGTGCCAAATTGGAGTTACCGCCCGGTTACCGCATGGCCTTTGCGGTGATTTCAATTTTGGCGTGCATCCGCTATGCACGTCTGAAAAGTATTTTTTATTTTCTGGCACACGTAGTGGACGCGCCCAGATTATTTACCACTAGGTCTATGGCTGGCGGTAAGGTCTGAGATCCAAAATGGACATGCGGCAATTTTGATTTTGCCACATGTCCATTGTCAGGGGGGGGAAAAAAGGGGCCTTTTTTACAGGTGCACCGTAAAATGATTCTGCGCGCGCCCAAAACCTGCACCTACCCTACTGCAAGCCATTTTTCAGTGCGCCTTTGTAAAAGGACCCCCCTATGTGCTTTGAAAATGAGCCCCATGGTCTTTATCTGCCTTCATTTTTCTCTGTTTCTATGGCGCCATTGAATTCACCCACTGTTGAACTGAGTAACTGGCCTTTAGTTACTCGCTTCCTCACTATTCCCACATTTGTGAAGAGGGATAAGGGCTACCTCTCTTCAATCCTCTGGAATTAAACTCCTTTCTCGAGATAGTGATTATCCAGAACAATTAGAGCAGCTACCGGAACCTTTCTAAATTCACTATCAGGGTGATATTAACACTTCACAAATAGCTTTACGGTCTGCAGCTGCTTTTTACCTATGGACTTTACACCGATTTGAACACTGTCTAAGGACAAAGTATGCATAGGCACTAGCACCTGTTTTTAATTTTTTCTGCAGCTTCTTTCTCTGACCAGAATGTTACATCTGCCTTGTTTGTCTCTATCCCAATCCCTGGGTACACCTCTTACCGGTACACATGGTCAGCAGACTTTAAAGAAATAGGGGTAAAGTCAGGCCCGTGCCAAGGGTCTCTGGTGCCCCCCTGCAGACTATCAGTTGGCGCCCCCCCCCCCCCCCCCCCAGACATTTCCTTGCCTTTGTTCCTTTCTTCCCAGCTGGTTCTGTCCCAGTTCCCCCAACCTGCAGGGCCAAATCATCAAATGCACTTTCTTTATCCCCATAAGTAGGCCCACCCAGGGCCATTACAGTAATCAAAACAAGAAGGCGTTGTCTTACCAATGTCAGCAAAAAACAAAATTAATTGCGGATCCGGATCCAATCCAAGCAGCGGCTCTCCTCTGTCCTGTCCGCTCTCCTCTCAGCACTATCGAAATAACTCAACGGAGGTCGGAGACTCGGACTGCGCCTGCCTGGCAATGTGCTCCTGCTCCGCATCCACAATGAGCGAGGCTCCAATCCAAGGCACGTGCGTGGAAGAGCTGGGGGCGGTGCCAAACAGCCGAGTGCTGCGCACGGGACGGGAAGGCAGCAGAGCAGCGCATGCGCATAGGCGCCAACCCGCCAACACGACTTATTTTTAAAATTTTTAATACTACACTCAGCCGGTGGCGGCGCCCTTGATTGGCAGGCACCCCCCTGCCGTGCTTACCCCGCTTACTGGGTTGGCACAGCCCTGGGTAAAGTACTGTCGTACGCAAAGAAATTGTTGTGAAAAATGTCTTTCCTATATCCTAGGTTGCATCCTATCCAGCCTCACCATATTCTTTGCTTTCAGTTTTGGAGTGATGTCTGCCTCCCTAGCACTTGATCTCCTAACTTCTGTCTGGCAGTCTTTCTACCAGTCTTTTCCTCAGAGGCTACTGAAGTATTCCTTTCTTCTGCTTGTCCTTTTTCATCCTCTACAGATTCTTCCCTTTTAACTGTTATGCCTAGTTTCCCACCCCTATCTTTCCTTCTTTCATCATTTACTGTTCTTTCTGACTGCACCATAGCTGTACTAACCAAGTCCCCCCCTGCTTTCCTTAGCCCCCTCCCCTGTGATCCTTTGTTCCGAATATGGTGGTGTTCCAGATAAAGGAAGTGTAATGTGCCAGTATATATGAGAAATGTGCTTGAGATTGAACTGAGCTTACTTATTAGCATTCAGTAACACGCAGCGGCTGTCACGTCCCCTACCTCAGCGGCGTCCTCGAACGGCGCAGGGGCTCCATCGCAGCGCAGCCTTGATCAGCGCAATGCGCTGCCAGTCTCCTTGGGCGATGCTGTCTCTGCCTGCTTGGGAGCCTCCGCGCCGCGATACGCCGCGCATCTGCTTGCCTCCGCCCCTGTCGCCCCACGTCAGCAATCAAGGGGCTCCTTTCCTTGGCCCGTTCCCATTGCCTCCTGCTTGTTCCCGCCTCCTGTTTTCTTCCTATGGCTGCTGTCCTTTCCCCTGCTGGGCTCCTGCTGACGTCAGACGCCAGCACTTTATCTCAGTGGCGTACCAAAGGGGGGGGGTGGTGGGGGCAGTCCGCCCCGGGTGCACGCTGCTGGGGGGTGACGCGGCACGCGCCTGTGGGCTCCGACTTCGCTAACTTCGCTCGTTCGCTGCCGCTCCCTCTGCCCCGGAACAGGTTACTTCCTATTCCAGGGCAGAGGGAGTGGCAGCGAACGAGCAAAGCCGGAGCCCACAGGCGCGCACCGTGGCACCCCCCCCCCAGCAGCGTGCACCCGGGGGGTATTTCGCCAGGGGGGGGGGAAGGTGTCATTTCGCAGGCGGGGGGGGGGGGGGGATGCTGCACCCGGGGGGGGGGGGCACATCGGCGATCCGCTCCAGGTGCCATCCTAGCTAGAATGCCACTGCTTTACTGTTGATCCTTTCTTGGGTTCTGTGCTTCGGCTTCTACTACGGTAGATGATTTTTTTTGTGCTGTTTGCTTTCTATCTGCTTGTTTCCTCGTTGCTGGCCTCTGTCTGTATCCTGACTACTCCCGGTGCCTGTTCTGTAAGTCCTGTCGGCTGCCCGCACCTGAGTGCTCAACCTCCGGGGAATAGCGGTCAACGCAGCACGGCTCTGGCTTGTCCAACCACCGAGTCAGGACCTGGGTCCACCCCTCCTCCAGGAAACATCAGGGTTCTACTCGGCACAAGGACTCATGGGTCTGAGAGTGGCATTTTAATAAGGGCAAACTTATATGGAAGATTGACCCCCTAGCGGTAGTACCACAAGACTGTCACTAGGGGTCAGAACTGGCATTTTGATACCCAGAGCCAGACGGGGTCGGAGTAGAAGGGAACTGCCCCTTTCCCCATCCATTGCACCACTAGGGATGGATCCCTGGTGAATCCTGGGAATGGATGGAGGGTTTGGTTGGGGGAGGGGCTTGTATTAATATGATTGGGGGGATTCGGCTGGGTGCTTGAAATGTGATTGGAGGGAGACTTCTACTGATGTGATTGGGGGCTTGTGGGGTTTCAGGTGATGTGTTCTGGAGTCACGGGTTGGAACTTGTGTGATCAACTTCCAGTACTAATCTTGAGGGGGGGGGGGGGGGGGGCTTGCAGTCCTCTTCTGAAATGGGTTATACATGTCTCTGTATGTGTTCTAGCCTAGTCCCGCCCTTGTTATGCCCTAATCCCGTCCAAACCATGCCCCCTTGCCAGATGGACGTACTGGCAATTTAGGTATTAGGATTCAAACATCTAAATCATGAATAGGCCTTGTAAAATAAGGGCCATGGTGCAGGGGCATAGCCAGACACCCAATTTTGGGTGGGCCTGGGCCCAGGATGGGTGGGCAGAAGAACTCTGCCTTGTCCCACAAGTGATTTGGTCTCTCCCTCTCGCACCTGCATGCTATATGGTCTCTCAAACATCCCCCTCCCCCCATACCTTTTAAATAGCAGATTTTCACTGACAGCGAGAAGCAACTAATACACACTGCTCATGTTGGCCCCACAGCCTTCCCTCTGATGCAAATTCCTGTTTCCACATAGGTGGGAATACATTAGAGGGAAGGCTGGTATGCAGGAAGGACAGTTGTTGGGAATTTTTGGCTGGTGGGGCTTGGGGATCCCTGCCAGACACTTCATAGGTATGCTGCTACTGGGTGGGCCTGGGCCCACCCTTGGCTATGCCACTGCCGTGGTCATATAGTAATCAATAACAGATAAAGATCAGCATGGCTCATTCAGTCTGCTCAGAAAGGTGGCTAGCATTGTGCCTGGTGCTGTGTGCAGGTTGTCCCCCTCTATGCTTTTTTAACACCAGTGAAATTCATATATGGTTTATAATCAAAATATTTGCTGTCATGCTTCCATAGTCTGCTCAGTGTAACATAACCCTAGAGTGACAGATGGCAGATAAAGACCAGTGTAGTCCATCTAGTCTGCCCTCAAAGTGGCTACAGTTGTACCTGCCACTCTGTGCAGAACATGCCTCAGTGCCTTTGTTTAGAATTATAGCTGCCACCCAAAGTCATTTGTTTCGCTTTGATCCCATTCTGTGTGTGGAACCTGAATCTTTTGGAAGTGCTGTCCTGAAAACCCTACAAAGGAGTTTAAATTGAACTGAACTAATTAAAGGCATAAAGAAAGCCTGGTTGGGATTACTTGGGCATGTCTCACTAGGACATTATAAGAGAACACTCATATGCATATTGATCAACCTTATTTCATGAGCTATTACCGTAAAAATGTCTTTCTCTGCAGGGGCGTAGCCAGACAACAGATTTTGGGTGGGCCTAGGCAAGAAGTGGATGGGCACCAAGTGTTCCCCCCCCCCCCCCCCGCACCACCACCAAAACAAAATATGTCAGCTGGCGAGAAAACACTTCTTTCCACCTTGACAGTCTGCAGCAGGCATGCGCTGAAGACTGAGCATATGCAGGTGAAGGAGAGTAGCGTTTTCATTACCATCAGGGGGAGGTCTTCAGCTAGTGGAGCTGGGGATCCCCACCAGCTACCACTAAACGTGTGCTACTGGTGGGTGGGCCTGAACCCTAAGTGGGTGGGCCCTGGCCCACCCAGGCCCACCTGTGGCTACGCCACTGTTTCTCTGTATGAAATATTTTAACTAATGTTCGGTTTATAAAAAGCAGTGCTGTCTTTGTAAGCTGCAGTATTTCCAAACCTGGTAAAGCAGAACTATAAATGCTAAATTAAATATTGATTCTGTATCAATTACGTTTTTATTCCATTTAATTGTAGTTCCAGATCCTGCCTTTCCCATCCAAAAAGGCTGCAGAAAGCACTTTATGAGCAGCATGAAAATACAATCAATAAAACAATTACAATATTACACCTGTTGTACACAGCCTTGGGTGAATCTCTTTAAAGGCAGTTAACAAATCTTAATAAACAAATAAAAGCATAGAATACAGGTAATAAATCATTGATTTTTAATTCTTTATGTAGAGAAGAATAATCAGACATTTTTACTTGAATAAACCCATGTCCACTAGTATACCTTAAGAAATGTAGGGGTTCTTCTGGAATCTGGGCTTAACACAGTTGTTCCTGAACCTGGTCCTGGAGGCACCCCAGCCAGTCAGGTTTTCAGGATATCAACAATGAATATTGATGAGAGAGATTTGCATGTTCTGCCTCCACTACATGCAAATCTCTCTCATCAATATTCATGTATAAATCTCTCTGCCAGTTAATTCATTTTTAGAAAATACCTTTATTATTTATTTGCTTACAAAACCTAATATCTTAACATATCATTCCTTCATACACACTCATGCACACTCACTTACAAATGTACTCTCATACACATCTACTATAATAAAACTCACCCTCAACGTTCTGAAGTCACTCAGTCACTCCTTGAAGGGTTCATGGATTCATGGTGGTGAAGCCACAACACTGACCATGTCTCTCTGCCCCGCCCTCGCATGACGGACCAATCAGAAAAAACACCCTCAACATTCTGAAACACAAAGGACCATCACAACACCGTTCCCAGGCAACACTAGGCAATGTAAGATGGACAAATCAGAGGAAACTACGTGACAATAAGGGAGGAGCATTCCCCAGCAGAATGGCTCATTATCTGTGCAGCACGAAGAGCACAGAACCACCGCTGGAACGAGAGAAGAATATTCCTGCTGTGGGTATGTGCAAAAATAGACCGGGGAGGGGGGGGGGGGGGAGAAACACTCACACACACACACACAATAACTCTGTGACACATACACACACACAAAAAAAAGCCACATGGTAGCGCCCGTTTCATTGGTTTAGGAAACGGGCCTTTTTTACTAGTTTCACAATAAAACCTTAATGGAGCAAACCCACTAATACATGTTATATCCTAACTGTTCAAAATGCCCAATAACCTCAACAGGATATTTGTTCAAAAAGTTCCTCTGATGCTAGTACTGCACTGCACTGGATACCCTGAAAACCTGATTGGCTGAGGTGCCTCCAGGACCAGGTTTGGGAACAACTGGCTTAAAACGTTTTAATGCAGGATTTTTTACCATATGCCAAGCCCAAATTTAGGGGGTCTTTTACTAAGGTGCGCTAGGAATTTTAGCTCGCACTAGAAAGCTGGGTCTAAACACTATGACGTCCATAGGAATATAATGGGTGTCTCAACATTTAGCACCGGCTGATTAAAACATTAGCACACCTTAGTAGAAGAACTCCCAAAGGGGGGTCTGCTGCACAACTAATATTCTGCCAGGGCCGTTATGCTCATATTAGCCCTCTCCTCAAGTCACTTCACTGGCTTCCTATCCGTTTCCGCATACAGTTCAAACTCCTCTTATTGACCTATAAGTGCATTCACTCTGCAGCTCCTCAGTACCTCTCCACTCTCATCTCTCCCTACATTCCTCCCCGGGAACTCCATTCACTGGGTAAATCTCTGTTATCTGCACCCTTCTCCTCCACCGCTAACTCCAGACTCCGTTCCTTTTATCTTGCTGCACCATATGCCTGGAATAGACTTCCTGAGCCGGTACGTCAAGCTCCATCTCTGTCCGTCTTCAAATCAAAGCTAAAAGCCCACCTTTTTGATGCTGCTTTTAACTCCTAACCCTTATTCACTTGTTCAGAACCTTTATTTTATCATCCTCACTTTAATATTCCCTTATCTCTTGTTTGTCCTGTTTGTCTGTCCTAATTAGATTGTAAGCTCTGTCGAGCAGGGACTGTCTCTTCATGTTCAAGTGTACAGCGCTGAATACGTCTAGTAGTGCTATAGAAATGATAAGTAGTAGTAGTAGTCTTTTACTAAGGCGCACTCACGTTTTTACTGCGCGCTAAAACTAGGTGCATGCTAAACGTTAGAGACACCCATAGGAATACACTGGCGTTCTAACGTTTAGTGTGTGCCTATTTTTAGCACGTGCTAAAAATGTGAGCGCGCCTTAGTGAAAAAAATCCCTTAATGAGGCACCTTTTGGGGGCATGCGCTCTTGTTTTTATTGCAGGTTATCCATTAAAGTTTCCATTGGTGCGCAGAACCTGCAGAAAGCAAATGCAGGAGCACATACCACCTCCTGTGTAGGAGGCAATCAGTGGTAAATTCTATATATGTTGTTAAAAGTTAGGTACCAAAAAATTGGGCGCTAAGCTAGTATTTCATAATGCATCAAGGGCCCTGTTTACTAAGCCATGCTGTAGGCGCGCTAGGTACAATTTAGCATGCGGTAATGCTAGAGACACCCATATATTCCTATGGATATTTCTAGCGTTAGCGCACGCTTAAAATGCTAGCGTTCCTTAGTAAACAGGGCTCCTAATCTGTTATAGAATCATAGTGTAAGATCACAGTCATGTGCCATACGTTACGCGGGACCACTCCGTTTGAATGTCAAGCCCATTGCTTTAAAATATTTTAGGTAAGAATACTATAATGAAAGTTTTCTGGGTGATCTACGAAGGATATTAATACAAAGTGACAATTTCTATCTAGGAATTTAGGAAATATATTACTAGGAGGACAACAACAAACAATATAAAAACATCCACCAGTTTCAATAAAGCTTTTACCAGAACCATAAAGTGGAGAGTTACTCTGTGGTTAGAGCAGTGGGTTGAAATCTTGGGAAGTCAGGGTTCAAATTCCACGCATGCTCTTAGTGGGTTTATGCAAATCAGTTCACCCTCCATTGCTACAGGATCAAGCTTTGGGCTAGACATGTACCTGTAATGCAAAGTTGTAAACCGCATAGTCGCCTGAGGGATCATTTGCAGTATATCAAGTGCTGAAAATAAATATATAATTCTCATTAATGTGAATTATATGCTTAAGGTTCTACCTACTAATGTCTGACAACATTTCTCCTGTGTTAACAGTTAGGGATTTTCCCAGCAATTTCCCAATCAGATAATGTAGAGGGAATATCATTACCATGCATTAGCTGCTTTGAAGTGGTATTAACTATGCTCTATTATTTGCTATATTAGCAGTTCCTGGATGGTAAACAGCCTCTGCATAAATCCCTTTATTTACTGTACCTGTGAGGTAACAAGGTTGAGTATTTGTTTAATGAAGTGGATGTGTTTCATTTTTTCCCCCTTGTTTGGGCTGTATTTATTGAAGGCCTCCGCTCACACTATCATACCACCCATGCCCCTCCCAGGTCCACATCCCTTTGCTGTTGCATGCTGTGAATGTTGCGTGTCAGTTATGCATATAACTGCAAATTAGTGCCAATTAACACCAATTACTAGTTGGTAATTCACCAATTAAGCTTCTGTATAAAGTTAGGACAGCAAAAAAGCTGTCCTAATTTTACCCGGGTACCAGTCTGAATATTACCGGTGCCCGGATACATGCTTCAGCTGCATTATACCTGGATAATCCGAACTGATATTTGGGTGTGGCTAAATGCTGTATATCTGAGTATAAAAAGCTCGCAGTGGTTGGAGTTTAAAAAAAGACATTGCCCTGCAGAGCTGATTATTGACCCATGAGATTGTAAGCTTTCCAGGGACAGGAGAGTATCTGCTATATCTGGATGCAACATGCTTACTTTAACAGCTGAAAAATGTGTGAGCTAAGTCCAAACTCTTTTCCTTTAGGACATCAGTAAGATACTTCAATACTATAATAACATGTAAATACTTAATCCTATTCTGAAGTCAGTGGTGTGAAAGACATCCCTTGGCAGAAATGAGTAAAGATGTGTACTGTTGCTAGGCAGCACCCATCACAAAAACCAATATACACTAAAAACAGGAAGAAAAGGCTTCTTGTCAAAACAACAGATTTTCCTTATCATTTTTCATTTCAGTAAATCTGTTTTCCGCTTTTAAGATGGTTTTCAGCATTCTAATTGAAGAAATACATTAGGTTTTGAGAGAAAGTGATCATTATTTGTCATAGTCGTTTTAGAATGTTGGACTAGCAAACCTTGTTCTACCTTGGAATTTTCAGTTAACCTGAGAGAGCATAAATAAGCTTGCTGTTAAGGTTATAATTCTGAATAAAATTGTATCTCATCTTAGGGGCCCTTTTTACCATGCTAGTTATTTTGTTGTAATTCTTTGGGAAGAGAAGTGTCATGGACAGGGACTGGGAATGGAAGCATTTACCCAGCGTGAAGAATAAGGGGCTGTCCTATCCCGGTTAGACCACTAGATGGCGCTGTTCCCATAGAAATGGGGGGAAATGTCCAGGATGAGTCACTAGAGGGAGCCAGTAGGGGAATGTCCAGATGGAGGATGCTAGGACCAAGGAGAGTCCTGGGCTGGAAACAGGTGTAGGTGGTTATGGGCTGGGTCCTGCCTGGAATTAGGGGGAAGAGCCTAAAGGGGTGGAGAAGCTAATTAACCATCTTATACCTGCCTGAGGGGTGGAGGAGAAGGGAGGAGCTGGAGACCTGGCAGCTGGAGGAAGAAGATCCCCTTGAAGGTACTGGCTGAACTCGGTGGACTTTTGAAGCTCTCTGCTGAAAAGGTGACAGCTGCACTATTCTCTGAGGGAGAAAAGTACATTTTATTTATTTATTTTTGTTACATTTGTACCCCGTGCTTTCCCACTCATGGCAGGCTCAATGTGGCTTACGTATTGTATACAGGTACTTATTTGTACCTGGGGCAATGGAGGGTTAAGTGTCTTGCCCAGAGTCACAAGGCGCTGCCTGTGGCTGAAATGGGAATCAAACTCAGTTCCTCAGGACCAGAGTACACCACCCTAACCACTAGGCCACTCCTCCACTGCTTTTGTTTGGCTGTTTGAACTGTGAAAGTTTGAGGAACTGTTTTAAATGTTTGAATTGAAGAAGAAATGTTTAAGTTAAAGAAGGAATAAGCCATGAAGATTATGTTAAAAGGCAACTAATAAAACCTTTAGTTATAAGAAGCCTGGTGTTGGTGAACATTTGTTGACGGTGAAGAGGAGGCAGAGAACTCCCCTGTGTTTGAGGCAGAGTCCTGGGGAGTTACTGAGTAGTGTACAGCCCAACCGGGACTGTGTGTGAAGGAAGCTAAGCAGGGGTCAGCCCTGGCCAGGTCCTGGAAGGGTGACCATCTCACGCCAGCTAACACATTCACATTAGCATTAGATATCATATCAAGGGTGGAAAGTAGTATCAATGAAAATATATACCCCCCCCCCCTCCCCCGTTTACAAAGCCATGCTATTGGCTGCTGGTGCGGTAATGCCAACACAGCCCATTTATTTTGAATGGGGTGCGTCGGCATTGCCGTGCGGCAGCCGCTAGCACAGATTTGTAAACGGAGGATACTGCAGGGCAATACCACGTAAGATTTTCAATGCCATTATACAGACCTTGAAAATTCTTCTGGCCTGTGTAGGCAGCCAGTGGGCTTTCACCAGAAAAGGGGTTGCTGTATTCTGCAGCATTTGTAATTTCCTTAGGAGTGAACTGGTACATCCTTCATATAGTACAGTAGATTACAGTAATCCAGCTGGTTTATTATTAAAGTCTGAGTCAGTTTAAATTGAATGCATTCAAAACAATTTCGAACTCTCCTTAAACGTCTTAGACATAAAAAATATTTTCTTTGAGAGTTGAGCAACATGGTTTATTAAGGGGCTCATTTTCGAAACAGGAAAGCCTACGAAAAAAAGCCTCAAAGCGACAGATGGATGTATTTCTTGCAAAAACGTCCAAATCGCTATTGTCGAAAAAAACCAAACATATTTTAAAGACTTTTTCTATGCAGTTTGCAGTGCATCCAGATCACAAGGGCTGTGTCAGGGGTGTATTGGGGCAGGATTTGGGCATTCCCACAACTTAAATGGTTTTGGGTTGTTTTTTTTTTTTTTTTTTGCCATAATGGAACAAAGCAAAAATGTCCTGGGCTAAAAGTTGGATGTTTTGGTCCAGACCTGTTTCAATAATGACTTAGTCATAAAATGGTGCCCTAAATGACAAAATGACCACTGGAGGAATTAAGGCATGACCCCTATTTACTCTCCCAGTGGTCAATGACCCTCTCCCACCCCCCAAAGATGTGAAACAGTACTTAACAGCCTCTATGACAGCTTTACATGTTATGGCCAGCTCTATTAGAGCAGCAAGCAGGTCCCTGGAGTAGCCTCGTGGTTGATGCAGTGCACTGTAGAGAAGGAGACCCAGGCCTATATCCTATTCTAGCGGTTACACATATGGTTGAAAGTGTAAGCCATCCAAAACTCACCAAAAACTTACTGTACCATCTTTTAGGTGACACCTGCAGACATACGAACAATTGTAGTGGTGTACATCGTGTACAGTAGGTTTTTGGTGGGTTTTGGAAGGCTCACCATACAATATAAGGGAATAACAGTGATAAGTGTACCTGTACCTGGAACCTTTTTTGTGAAGTCCACTGCAGTGCCCTCTAAGGTGCCTCACTTCTCTGCTGGGATGTCTGTGTGGCCAGCAGTGTTGCCAGGTACTCGGCCCCGAAACCCGCCCAAAAAGTTCACACCCCCACCCCTGCCGTCATCAACCCCGCCCCGCCATCATCGACCCCACCTCCTCCGTCATCGGCCCCCCTCCTTCGTCATCGGCCCCGCCCAAAATGTCACTAGCCCCGCCCAAAACATCATGTAACTCCGCCCAGAACATCACTAGCCCCACTCCCAGTGGCCCGAAAAACCGCACAAAAACCACCGAAAAAACCCCCAAAACCAGCCCAAAAAACCGCGACCCCGCAGCGGGTTGCGGAAAACCGCCCACTTGGCAACCTTGGTGGCCAGTCTACTAAGAATGCTGGCTCCTCCTACTCCTCAATGGCTTATTTTTTTGTGCGTTTTTCCCCAAAGAGGTTGAAGAAAACAGCAGACGGGATGATGTAAAAAAAATTGAAGCCAATTAGGTTAGTCTGTGTTTCCCCTTCCCCAGGCATCTGTCACCTAGTACACTCAAAACAAAGCAAGCAATCCTATGAGCTGCTGCATCCTCATTGTCGTTCTTTATAGTTGGTAACATTTTTTTTTTATTATTAACTTTTCTTTATTAATTTCAAATTAAACAAAGATAAACCTCTTTGAATAGATACATCCAATTCAAACAACAGAATTAAAAGGAAATAATCTATACATTGATCTTATATTGAAAATGGATTTTATAGTCCACTAGAATGGTATAAGGAAATCAAGGTGGTTTGAAAAACCAAAGGAAGTTTGGATAGGCTAAGTAATTAAAGGAAAACAAGCATTAATTTCTAAATTTTAAATTTTTTCAGGACTTAAGGTTTGGAGTGGAACCTGGTTCCTCTTCATATCAAGGAAGGACCGCAATTGGTCAGGTTCGAAGAATATATATTTTTTTCTCCTTGAATATCAGCATACATTTGCATGGGAATCGTAGCTGGAAGACCGCCCCTATATTGAGGGATTCTTGTCTCATGTCCAAAATTTTTTTCCTTCTCTGTTGTGTCCATCGTGCAATGTCTGGAAATATAGAGACTTTACTTCCTTTGAAATCTGGATGAATGTCTTTAAAATAAAGTCTCATTAAAGATTCTTTATCTTGCAAAAAAACAAAAGTAACAATTAAGGTTGCTCTAGTCTCTGTATTATCCATCGACTGCTCTAGAAAGTTTGTTTCCAAGATTTCAGATGGATTAATCTGTTTAAGAGTATCCTGTTTTGGGGTGGTCTTCATTTCCAGGTAATAAATTTTTTGAAGTGGGGGTAATGATTGATCAGTATATTTGTATACCTCTTTTAAAAACTTCACAAACATTGGTAGCATTTTTATTTAAACTCACTTATATTTTCAAACAAGTTGGCTTGTGCAGCATACAGATGTACGCAGAGAAAGTATTGGTTTCATTGGTTAGAGTATTAATTTGTTCTACATTTTAAATTGTGTCATTTGGAGGGGCTGGCAATAGGGGACTCCCTGTACTCGTGAAGAGATGTTTTCACCTAGTAAAGGGCCGCCAAAACAGACATCATGTTATGAGAATCAGGTACTTCACAATCAGACTTACTATTTATAACTACAATTTGAAAAAAAAAAACCATTAATTAGGTTGAAAGTGGGAGCATTTAACATCTTTTTTTTTGCTATGCCTACATCAAAAGAAAAAGATGCCATGTGGGAACTTCCTCCTTTTTGTTTATAAAAATGACTTTGCTTTTTTTTTTTTATTACTACTATTTCATGGATATCTACTATAATAAAACGCACCTCCAATGTTCTGAAGATGACTCCGTGGCTTCAGTGAAGGGTTCGTAACATTCATAAGTTCGTAACATTCATAAATCTGTCACATCTCTCTATGCCCCGCCCTCGCGTCAAAACGTGATGACGTCGAGGGCGGAACAGTGAGAGTGAAGGCAACGGTGCACAGTTGCGATGTCGATGGACCTGTCAGAGGGAACTGAATGGGAAGAAGGGAGAAGCGTCAGGAGAAGGGGTAATTTTCTGTGAGTGAAGGCAACGGTGCACAGACGTGACGTTGAGGGACCTATCAGAGGGAAGTATATGGGAACAAGGGAGGAGCGTCAGGAGAAGGGGTCATTTTCTGTGAGTGAAGGCAATGGTGCACAGTTGCCAGGCAACAGTACGCGACGTCGAGGGACCTATCAAGACGGAAGTGTATGGGAAGAAGGGAGGAGCATCAGGCAATGGTACGCGACGTCGAGGGGACTATCAGAGGGAAGTATAAGGGAAGAAGGGAGCAGCGTCAGGAGAAGGGGTGATTTTTCATTTTAAACATTAATCACAGAAAGTCATCACCTTGCTAGCGCCCGTTTCATTTCTTTGAGAAACGGGCCTTTTTTACTTGTGTATTGAATAATGATGTAGAGGCTTCCTTCATGCAGATCTTCTGTCCAGAGACAGTCTAAATGTGCCAGCATCGTCCAGTTCAGCATACTATTAGCTGCCAAGTTCATACAACGTTAATTATGTTCAATGGAAAATATATCTGTTGGCGCAGTCTGCTTGCTATGTGAATATTCCATCACTGTTTCATTTTTTATACCAAGTATTGCATATTAATGGCATTTGCTGTAAACTTTGTTTTAATTCATTTATCCAGTCCTTACAAGCACATAGGTTTTTGCTTTTTTAACCCAAAGGTGAATCCTAAGGGTGGTTGAACAATTAGGTATAAACTATGTTGTTGTTTGGTTTTGTTTTTTTGTTTCTTACTTACTCTACTTGTTTTTGACTGCTTTGGGTCCAGCTGATCTGTGCATCTCCTGTCTGGAATTTTGGAAGATGGAAATGAGAAAATAAAATTTGGATTGACTCTGTAAAAGTTGTTGTTTACTTTTTTAGAATGTGTGTATGGATGCCTGTTCTGGTGTATGCATGGGATAATATTTGAATAACTGTCTATACTTATGGCTATAATTTCTGAACATTCAGCATCATTAAAGGACAGACTTTTAAACGCCCAGTTGGGTATATATGCTAATCTCGACTTTGTTAAATGTTTCAGACATATCCATCTATTTGCTTCCATGATATAACAGAATTCTATTACTATGTCTCGCTGTATTTTCAAGTGTAAGCCACATTGAACCCGAGTTTGCTTGGGATAATGTGGGATATAAATATTATTTTTTAAAAATCCTTTATCCTCCACCTTTTAAGACACACTGCCTGTCCAGCTGTATGGTGATGGCACAATGAAAGCAAGTTTGGTCCAGTAAGACTAACTCAAAATAATGTGTTCCTTAGCTGGGCTCTAGTATTACATATTGAAAATGCGACCATACCATGCCTCTGTGGTTATGATCCATTAATAAACGATTAACTGGTTGTCTTGAAAGGATTATATAACCTTTGGATGCATGACTAGGGACACAAACATACACTTGTGTATTCATTATCACAATTTCTCTTGTACAGCCAGAAAACAACTTTTTAGGGTGGACAGTGTTCACAATGAGCTCTTTTATTATCGACCAGATAGAAAAGATAAGAATTTCAGTTTTGGCACAGTGTAAGTCACCACAAGAACAAAAATAAAATAAAACCAATGGACTGCGTTAGGGGTTTATGGCCCATTTTATTATGTTTAAAGAAAAGAGATCGGCATGAAACATAATATTTATTTTTATTTTGACTTATAAAACCAATTGTCCCTGAAACATGCCTAAAAACAGAATAATCCATTTGTGTATTGTGAAAATGATAAGGCTACTGTGATGATGATGAAGCTCCCACCTCAGGATCCCAGATCCCTCTTTCACTCAGGGTGAGCGGGTTCTCAATATGCAGATTTTATGCAAATTAATCTACTACCCTTTTCTGCTCAGGGTGACCTGCTTCTTAAAAGGCAAACATAGTCAGGTCTCACCAATCAGGCTATTTTCATACACATCTTTATTCCAGCCTCTGGGGCACACTTCTTTTAGCTTAAAACACTTTCACAAGCTTAAACAGTTCTTCCAGCTTAACCATTTCATTTCTTCCTACTCAGTGCAATCTTCCATTTTAAACATTTCTTCTTGCACAGTTCAATATCCCTAGATTTCTTCCCCTTGAGCCCTCTCACACAGGCATTTGGGCTCAGTATTAACTCAGTCACTGGACACACCGTCCCTCCTTGTAGCACACCGCTCTAGACACAGTCTTTTCATCTTGGACACACAGTCCCTCTTCACTGTTCTAGACACACAGCCTTTTCCTCTGGGACACAGAGTACCTCTTCACTGCCCTAGACACACAGTCTTTTCAGCTGGGACACACAGTACCTCCTTGAACACATAGTTCTTATTCTTGATACTCTAGGGCCTTCTTACCCCAGCCAGCTTCCTTCTTGGGAACACACAGTTCTACCACCAGTCCAAAGGGCACAGCCAGTACTTCTCATGGGGATCCCTCTGCTTCAGTTACCAGCCCTCTTCTTCAGCTGCAAGCTCTCCTTCTTCCCTCCACAACTCAGGTGGGGTATTAAGTGTTTAATGGCCAAACAGGACCCAGCCCATAACCTGCTGCACCTGTTTCCACCTCCAGGACTCTCCCCGGTCCTAGCGACCTCCAGCTATCCTCCAGGACTCTCCCCGGTCCTAGCGACCTCCAGGACTCTCCCCGGTCCTAGCGACCTCCAGCTATACACCCCTTTCTGTCTCCCTTCAGCAACTCACCCAGCCCTTCTCCCTGGACATTTTAGGGGAACTATGCCCTCTAGGGGCCTAACCAGGGTAGGATAACCTCTTCCTTATCACAGTATCTAAAATGTAAATTTCTACAAAACAGCGAGTGGAGGAGTGGCCTATGGTTAGGGTGGTGGACTTTGGTCCTGAGGAACTGAGTTCGATTCCCGGCACAGGCAGCTCCTTGTGACTCTGGGCAAGTCACTTAACCCTCCATTGCCCCATGTAAGCCGCATTGAGCCTGCCATGAGTGGGAAAGCGCAGGGTACAAATGTAACAAAAATAAAATAGATACTATTGGAGATTCTACATGGAATGTTGCTACTATTGGAGATTCTACATGGAATGTTGCTATTCCACTAGCAACATTCCATGTAGAAGCCTGCGCGGCCACATTGGTGATCTGCAAGGGCCGACTTCTACATGGAATGTTGCTAGTGGAACAGCAACATTCCATGTAGAATCTCAAATAGTAGCACAGTAGCAACAGTGGAGGAGTGGCCTATGGTCCTGAGGAAGAGTTCGATTCCCACTTCAGGCACAGGCAGCTCCTTGTGACTCTGGGCAAGTCACTTAACCCTCCATTGCCCCACGTAAGCCGCATTGAGCCTGCCATGAGTGGGAAAGCGCAGGGTACAAATGTAACAAAAATAAAATAGATACTATTGGAGATTCTACATGGAATGTTGCTACTATTGGAGATTCTACATGGAATGTTGCTATTCCACTAGCAACATTCCATGTAGAAGGCTGCGCAGGCTTCTGTTTCTGTGAGTCTGACGTCCTGCACGTATGTGCAGGACGTCAGACTCACAGAAGCAGAAATCTGCGCGGCCACATTGGTGATCTGCAAGGGCCAACTTCTACATGGAATGTTGCTAGTGGAGGAGTGGCCTAGTGGTTAGGGTGGTGGACTTTGGTCCTGGGGAACTGAGGAACTGAGTTTGATTCCCACTTCAGGCACAGGCAGCTCCTTGTGACTCTGGGCAAGTCACTTAACCCTCCATTGCCCCATGTAAGCCGCATTGAGCCTGCCATGAGTGGGAAAGCGCGGGGTACAAATGTAACAACAACAAAAAAAAAGATGTGATTCTATTTGCCCCAGTGAAAGGAGAGTTTAATTTTTCTTCCATTTAATTTCAATATATTCCATCATCTTTATAACACCAGGATTCCCAAAGGCAGATTACAACAACAGTTAAGATGAACCCATCAGGAACAGGATATCCTCACTGAAATTTGGCCATCTTTATTGTATAGAACAATGTAGAAAAATTAGCACAAATGACAGAGTTTAAAACTGCTTTTGCTACCGGCTACAATAATTTTTAAACTGTTTTAATGATATTCAATTTTTATTTCATGATATTTATATCTAGATATGGGAAGCTTTCAAATAAATTGAAAAAGCTGTCAAATAACCTAAAAAGAAAATTATCCTCCACCTTTTAAGGCACCGCCTATCCAACTGGAACAGGTTTAGACTTTTTACAGATGGACCACGCATAGGCAGTCCCTTATCCTATATAATAATTCTCACCTCCAACGTTCTTTGCGTCTTGCTGCCTGTGTCCGTGACTTCTTCGGAGTTGGTCTGCTAGGCGCCGTAGCACAGGCTGACGTCACCATAGACATTGTGGCCACACCCCTGGGGGGCGGGGATGTCCTGGGAGTGGGGGGACGGGGATGGCGATGGGAAAGAGCAGGGCGGCTCATTGGGCGCCCATAGCGCAGCGGGAAGAATACTCGGAGGGAGGGAGGGACGACCCTGAAACTCGGAGGGAGGGGAGGGACCCTGAAACAGCACTGACTATGGGAATCGCCGGTGCCAGAGGCAGAACGGCGCTTCAGGGCAGTAAGGTGACCATGCGGACGGGGAGAGCAGGCAGGAGAGGCGCATAGGCACCATTTTTTCTAAAAACGGGGGGGGGGGGGGAGGAAGGGGAATGGCGAAGTCCACTGTAAGCAAGGAAGCCCTTTCCCGCTAACCAGAGCACATGACCCACCAGCACGCAATGGGAGCACATACGAGGGGAGGAAGGGAGGGGAGGGGGGGACCCTGGAACTGGGAGGGACCCTGAAACTCGAGGGAGGGACCCTGACACTCAGACTCAGAGGGAGGGAGGGAGGGAGGGGACGACCCTGGAACTCGGAGGGAGGGAAGGGATGACCCTTGAACTGGGAGGGAGGGGGGGTGGAGGGAGGGAAGGAGGACCCTGGAATTGGGAGGGAGGGAGAGGAGGGGGCCCCTGGCACACACTCTCATTCTCACACACACAGTCTCTCTCTCTCACAGACACACTCGCACCCAGTCTCACTCTCTCTCTGTCACACACACACACTTGCACATTCACTCTCTCTCTGTGACAGAGTCACTCTCACACACACTTTCTCAAACATACACACTCCAAGGAAAAGCTTCCTAGCGCCTGTTTCATTTGTGTCAGAAACGGGCCTTTTTATTACTAGTTTCTAATAATCTTTGGCTATTGTTTTCAATAGTGTTTGCTATTGTTTTGAATGAACTAAAATGGTATCAAGCTCTGCCCTACTGCTTAGAAGCTCTGCCTAGTGGCTTCAGGTCATAAAGGGGCTTATTTTCAAAGCACTTAGCCTCCCAAAGTTCCATAGAAACCTATGGAACTTAGCCTCCCAAAGTGCTTTGAAAATATGCCTCATAATGTCCTAGATAGGTTCACTTCATCTCCTGTTCATCCAGCCTCCTTGGTTATCCCTTGGAATTTTTTTTTCTCTAAAATGGTCACAAAAGAAAAGCGTACAGAGCACAAAAACCTGGATTCTATACAGTGCGCTTAGATTTAGGCGCCAAAATCGGTAGAGTGTATAACACTGAGCCTAACTTTGGCTTAAGAAGCTAATGAGTGCTGATAACAGCTCTCAATAAGCAATAATGAGCACTAATTGGTACTGATTAGAATTTAGGCGCACAACTCGCTAAGTGTATTCTGTAGCGATGTGCACTGAACTTCAAAAGTGGACATGGTTATGGGTGAGGAAATGGGCATTTCATGGGAGTTCCAAACTTTAGGCACCTAGTTATAGAATATGGCCCAGTGCGCCTTAATCTATGTGTTGAGATTTGCACCAGGTTTTCATTGGCGTAAATAGATGCATGTAGATATCGCCACTGAAATATCAACTAAGCATATTCTATAATCGGTGTCTAAATCTAGGCATCGATTATAGAATACGCTTAGTAGGCACTGATTTCACCGCCAATTTTTTAGGCGCCGTATAAAGAATCTGCTCCAAAATGTCTAGGAAATGCCCATTTTCAAAAACAGAAAGATATATATGTCTTTCAGGTTCGATAATGGTCATGTTCAGCAAAACATTCAAAGTTGGATTTAGACGTTATATTGAAAATACCCTTCCACATGTAATAAATCATAAACCCATAAGCATCGTCCACTCCACAGGCCAGCTGGGGATTCTATGGTGAGAGTCATGGTCATTGCTTAAAAGTGACATCTAGTGGCTGGATTTAGGGCACACTTGTCTGTGGCTCACAGTGATACTCATTTTAGTACCATTGAAAATGACTTGTTAGCCTCAAAGAGGTGACTTAACCAGCCAGGAGCCATTTCTGGCTGGCTAAATTTCATTGAATATCGAACCCATAGTCTTCTGTAAGCTGTACACTTAAATGTTGGGCACTTCTATGCAATGGTGTGCTGGAGCCAGCTCGTAAGAGCCGGTTGTTAAACTTTTTGGAATTTCGCGAACTGGTTGTTGAGCCGCCTCTCCTCCCCCCTGAGCTGCAGGGTCCCAGCACATACCTGAAGGCAGCCACCCTGGTGGTCTAGTGAATTCTTCAGGACAGGAAAGATCCCCAGTCTTTCCGGCCCGCTGCTGGCACTGACCTTCCTGCAGCCATTTTAAAGAAGATGCAGCAGGAGGAGAGTCAGCGCCGGCAGAGGTTAAGAAAAACTGGGTAATATCTATTCATAGGTAGAGTAGTAATTTGTTATAAATCATAATCAGTGTGTCGTTTGGAGGGGCTGGTTATAGGGACACCCTAACCCTGTTATTGGTGCAGAGATTTTTTTTTTCTCTCCTGGTAAAGGGCCTCTAAAACAGACATCATGTTATGAGAATCAGGTGCTGAACGTTCAGAGTTTCTATTTATTTACTTATTTATGGCATTTTATCCCACATTAAACATGAATTAGTTTGGAACCTGGGAGCATTACAAAAAAAAGTTTTGCCCCCCAGCTCTGCAATTTGGCGGTGGTGGGGTCACAGAGGTGGGGGGGGGGGGGCGCAGAGGTGGACCAGGGAAGAGAGCCTGTTGTTAAAAATTTACCAGCACATCACTGCTCCTTTGCCCTGCCATGCTCCTCCCCCTGTGAACTTCCCTTTGTATTTATGTGCTAAGGTGGTTGTGCTTCTCTATTTGGATCCTCAGAAGCTTAGCTGAGATTAGGTGGCAAAGCCGGTGGTGGAAGGCGGGGCTGGTGGTTGGGAGGCATGGATAGTGCTGGGCAGACTTATACGGTCTGTCCCAGAGCCAGTGGTTGGGAGGCGGGACTGGTGGTTGGGAGGCGGGGATAGTGCTGGGCAGACTTATATAGTCTGTGCCAGAGCCGGTGGTGGGAGGCGGGGCAGACTTATACGGTCTGTGCCCTGAAAATGACAGATACAAATCAAGGTAAGGTATACACAAAAAGTAGCACATATGAGTTTATCTTGTTGGGCAGACTGGATGGACCATGCAGGTCTTTTTCTGCCGTCATCTACTATGTTACTATGTTACCTGTTAATGATGTTTTTATGATGAGGCAACCCCCATCTTGTTCAACTCAGCAACTAGTGAACTCTGGGCCAGAGTGTGACTCCCTTTGCTTTTTGATGGATTATTTTCTGAATGAAAGTAGAAAGTGCCTTATGACTACTTTGCTTTTATACAATTTTGCAGCCAGTTAATAATATTCAGAACAAGACATTTTCCTTTTCGTAGTTCAGCACAGATTTCTTTTCATCGTGCTGGTAGCAGGGTCCATCTGCCTTTTGAGAGTTATAAACACCTGTGAGCATGACACTCACTCTTTGCTGAGATCCAGGCAGTCACTGTGAAGTAAAGAACATTTTGTCACATGTACTCAGCGTAGTGTGATTTTTTTTAAAAGCCTCAACTTGATACGCTACATTCCTCTCAAATGTGAGAATGCTGTATGTGTACGGCATCCTAATATAGACTTTGTTATGCATAAAAATTGAGCATCACTATGCCAAGCAATATCTGTACTAGCTTGTGGTATAATGAGATGAATGGATGGATAATGCATTCATCCAGCAAAGCAAACAGGAAATAAAAGCAGTTATTGTTGATATGATATTACTAACTTGACTCAGATTCAAGAGACACCTACGATGTTGCTACTACTACTACTACTACTACTATTTAGCATTTCTATAGCGCTGCAAGGCGTACGCAGCGCTGCACAAACATAGAAGAAAGACAGTCCCTGCTCAAAGAGCTTACAATCTAATAGACAAAAAAAAGTAAGCAAATCAAATCAATTAATGTGTACAGGAAGGAGGAGAGGAGAGTAGGTGGAGGCGAGTGGTTACGAGTCAAAAGCAATGTTAAATAGGTGGGCTTTCAGTCTAGATTTAAAGGTGGCCAAGGATGGGGCAAGACGTTGCCTGCGAAGGAAAGGGATTAGACTTTAGCTCATGCATTTTCCATAGTAGTTACATTCAGGTACAGTAGATATTTCCCAAGAGCATATTCTCTCCTTCTTTAACAGGTCATGAAAAGTTAGGTGGTAGTTTTATTCGCTTAGGCAAATGAACGTTACAGTTACGTACATAAATGCTAGCTGTACACTCAACAGTATTCTATAACTTAAGAGCACAACCGCCTTAGCGCATACATGCAAAGGCGAATTCACAGGGGGAGGATCATGGCAGTCCATGGGAGTGTCCAATATTTACATGTGTAACTTACGGAAGACTATACAGCTCATTTTCGAAAGAGATCGCCGGCCATCTTCTGACACAAATTGAGAGATGGACGGCGATCTCCTGATCCCGGCCAAATTGGTATAATCGAAAGCCGATTTTGGCCGGCTCCAACTGCTTTTCGTCGCAGAGCCGGCCAACCTTCAAGGGAGGGTACAGAAGGCGGGGTGGTGGTGGGGTGGGGGTATGGTTACGAGATAGCAGGCTTCACCCCATAATGGAAAAAAAGATGGTTGGCTCAGACAAGCATTTCGCCGGCTGCACTTGGTCCATTTATTTTTAGGTCCAAGTCATAAAAAAGTGCCCCAGTTGACCAGATGACCACCAAAGGGAATTGGGGATCACCTCCCCTTACTCCCCCAGTAAAAAAACATTTTTTTACCAGCCTCTATGCCAGCCTGAAATGTCATACCCAGCTCCCTGACAGCAGTATGCAGGTCCCTGGAGCAGAATTTAGTGGGTGCAGTGCACTTCAGGCAGGTAGACCCAGGCCCATCCCCCCTACCTGTTCCACTTGTGGTGGTAAATGGGAGCCCTCCAAACCCCCCTCCCAAAACCCACTGTACCCAGATGTAGGTGCCCCCCTTCATCCCTAAGGGCTATGGTAGTGGTGTACAGTTGTGGGGAGTGAGTTTTGGGGCGGGATTTGGGGGGCTCAGTACCCAAGGTAAGGGAGCTATGCACCTGGGAGCTACTTTTATTTTATTTTTTTATTTCTAGAAGTGCCCCCTAAGGTGCCCGGTTGGTGTCCTGGCATGTGAGGGGGGCCAGTGCACTACCCACGACCAAATGCCTTGCATTTCTCCGGGTTTGAGATGGCTGGGCCCGGTTTCCATTATGGCTGAAAAACGAAGCTGGCCATCTCCTCTACACCTGGCGATTGATTTAGCCAGCCCCAACCGTATTTCGAAAATACGGTTGGCTCCGCCCCCTTGCGGAGCCGGCCCCGAAGATGGCCAGCCATCTTTTTCGCCAGCGCCGTTTGATTATGCCCCTCTATGGGTTCGATATTCAAAGAAATTTAGCCAGCCAGAAGAGCTCCTGGCTGGTTAAGTTGCCTGTTCAGGGCTTGCCAGTCACTTTCAGTGGCACTTAACTGGTTAGCAATGCTGAAAATAACTGGTTGGCATCAAACTCAAAACCGGTTATTTGGGGGTGTTCTGGGGATGGAGTCAGCAATTGGCCGGTTAAGGGCCCCTTCTACAAAGGCGTGCTGAAAATGGCCTGCGGTGGTGTAGATGCGTGTTTTAGAATCTTTTTTTCAGCGCACCTGAAAAAAATGACTTTTTAACATTTTTGCCGATAATGGACGTGCGGCAAAATGAAAATTGCTGCACGCCTGTTTTGGGTCTGAGACCTTACCGCCAGCCATCGATCTAGCGGTAAAGTCTCATGCAGTAACCGAGCGGTAATGACCTATGCGCAACAAATGCCACTTGGCGCGCATTCGATAATAAAAAATTATTTTTCGGATTCGCATATCGGATGCGTGCCCAAAATGAGATTACCGCAACAGCCACGCAGTAGCTGGGCGGTAACTAGATTTTGGCATGCATTGGTCGCGTGTAGACGCTTACACGGCGTAGTAAAAGGACCCCTAAGTGCTGATATTCAGCACTTTACTGGCCAGGTTTACTGCATAAATAGGACCGCATAAAATTCAGTAACCCATAGATAGCTGTGTTGGCCAGCTCTGGAAACCTGGAAATTCAATACTGAAGCCCGGACATTTGTCCGACATTGAATTTCCGGGTTTAACGCCAGCGACTGTCAGCAAAATGCACTTGAGTTAATAAAGGGTTAAGTGACTTGCCCATGATTGGAAAGAGCATTAGTGGGATTTGAACCCTGGCTGCTCAGGTGCTCAGCCCACTGCTCCAACCAGTAAGCTGTCCCTGCACTCTGCTTACATTGCAGCAGGATTGTCTTTGTAATTCAACATTTACAACTAGTACCTTCTATACTTACACAGGATCTCTTCTGCTAGGAAAAAAAAAAAAAAGCAAAGCCATTGCTTTGTTAGAGGCATTTAAACCAGTCAAATGCAGATGCAATGTGAACAAACTCAGGTGTGTATCTTAATTTTCACAGTAAAAGACAAAAAAATGTGATTCTTGTGTTAAGAAGATATTTCAGCTCCACCACAGCACTGACTTTCAGAGGAAACATCAAGAAACAGGTATTGAACAACAACATTTAATACTATCTATTCCAGAAACATTCCTATTCATAGCTTGGCTTTAACTCTAACCTCTGCCATTCTGCTTGACAACCCTTAAAATCATTTATTTCTAAGAATGTAAACGCTCACATTAATTCCCTTAACTCCTTGCATTATGTAGTTATCAGGGCAGAAAACTTTAGTGATGAGCACTTGTTGCTTCTTGTTTGGGTTATTTTCTTTTCAGATTTGGTGCCACAGCTGTTTGTATAACAGCCCGTTCAATTTGATTATTTTTTTCAAGCAACTGGAACTCCAAAGATGTCTTTTCGCACATCAGCTGCTTCCAGTATTGAATCAGCCATTCATCTTCACGTATCCAAAATGTTAGAATTATTTTTTTAATCAATGGGATCACAGTGCTTATGAATATTTTCTTGGGCACGTGTAATTTCTGTTTAGCAAGTGTTGCAATAACCTCTGACACTACGCCGTAGTTCCAGGTCACTTGTGAGTTTAGAATGCCCTCGGTACTCCAGAGTGCCTTGAATCAAAGTCCTGCCAGTTCTGCGCATCCCAAGAAGAAGTTCAGAAGTGTTCTCATTAGATTTTATATGTCACATTTCTACACATCTGTTACATCCTGCATTTGCTTTACTCTCCTTTGTCATATATATATATATATATATATATATATATATATATATATATATATATATATATACATTCCGAAGCTGACTGCATGGCTGAGGCATTCCTGCTCTCTGTATCCATCTCCTGAATTGACATCACGTACTTCCGGGTTCGTCACAAGCAGAAGTGACCAACCACACGAGGTTTCTCGGCTTCAGAATGTTGGAGGTGCATTCTATTAAATAGGATTGGTCAGTTCCTTGAAGCACAGCCAGAGCTCAGCGTCCTGCACAGTAATGCTCAGACACCAGAGAGAGAGGGGGAGGTATCTCTGTCACACACACACTCTCTCTCTCTCTCTCTCACAATCAATGTCTTTCTCTTTCTCTCTCTCACTCTCACACACTGTCTCACACTGTATCACATTCGCTCTCTATGTGTCACACAGTCACTCACACACTCTCTTGGTCTCATACACTCAGTCTCACAGAGAGTCTGTGTCTCACACACACTTTCTCTCTTGCACACACTGTATCTGTGTGAAACACTCACTCTCACACACTGTGTCTCACATACGCACTTGCACACACTCTCATTCTCACACAAACACACTCTCTCTCTCACAGACACACTCGCACCCAGACTCACTCTCTCTCTCACATGCACACACTCGCACATTCACTCTCTCTGTCACACACAGTCACTCTCACATACACTCTCTCAAACATACACACTTCGAGGAAAACCTTGCTAGCGCCCGTTTCAATTGTGTCAGAAACGGGCCTTTTTTACTAGTATATATATATCTCCCCTATGCATGATCTTATCATTCTTATAGGTCTGCATTCACAGGGTATATCTGTGTGTTATCAAACAATCTTTTCATATTTGTTACAGATAAATTTTTTTTTTTTTGCAATGTCCATGGACCCACTTTTCTGCTAAGGATGTAAGGTATTTGTCGTCTTTAACTTACCTATCTATCCTATATCACATTGTTAACTTGTTTAGACCTGGGTACATTGACATTATCAGGTAAGACCTATTCCTCTTCCCCCCCCCCCCCCCCCCCCAGTTTTTCTCTAGTGTTAATTTTGAATACTAATTCATGATTTCCCCCCCCCCCCCCCCCCCCAAAAAAAAAAAAATCCCTACTTTTTAAAATGATAACTCATCCTTTTTTTTTTTAATCCGAACAGGTCATACTTGCAAAGGAAATAGGGCTTTTGGAAGAGCAGGCCATTTTCACCAATGCGTCACTCCTAAACATCAATACAGATAAGTCTTTCCGTTTCATACAGAGGTGTTTGATGCTTTTCTATCTTGCTTCTGATGTTTAGTTTGTACATAAGGGGTGTAATTTGGTAAAGGATTTTTCATGCTTGAAGAGTTTTTATAAAACTTATTCAAGGGTTAGAGGCAGAATTGGGCAGAGCGCAGTAGGAGTTGAGATATACAGCTGTATTACTCCCTGCCATTTGCTCCTGCTTCCAAACAGGCATAAATGTTCACAGCTTCGATCTAGTCAAAAGTTCTGCCAGTTTACCCCTAGTATTTTATAAGGGCACCTAAAGTTTTATAGGCACCTATATATCTTTCTTTATTTATTGGATTTTCCTCAATTTAACCATATATTTCAATCATAAAACACTTGATAAAGAAAAGCATAGAGTAGGAAAACAAAAATCAATAAGGATTCACAGGTAACAAAATGTGTTACTTGGTCTATAATAAGGCAAAAACCCAAATTAGAAAATCTCTAAAGCTGGAGAAAGCACAAAAAAAAGGAAAAAATAAAAGGAAAGAAGGAAGGCCTAAATACATCTAAATTAATATAGCCTCAAATGCCCCCCCACCCATCCTAACTTTCACCATGAGTCACTAAGGGTAGCGGAAGCTGTTTAGCATCAAAAAGAAATTTCAGTTGCTCTGGTTCATAGAATATATATCTCACAGAAGAAATAGCACCTACACATCTTTATAAAATAAGCAAAATATGGGCACCTTCATGGCCATCGCACATAGGGTGACCTGTTATAAAATTAACCTCTGTGAAAGTAATTTTATAATAGGTCACCTAGGTAGGAAGACCAAGTTTGTATCTAGGGGGCCTTTTACAAAGGCGTGCTGAAAAATGGCTTGCAGTAGTATAGGTGCGGGTTTTGGATGCGCACTGATCCATTTTTTTAGCGCGCCTGTAAAAAAGTCCTTTTTTTGCCAAAAATGGACATACGGCAAAATGAAAATTGACGCGCATCATTTTTGGGTCTGAGACCTTACCATCAGCCATTGACCTAGCGGTAAAGACTCATGCGGCAACCAGATGGTAATGACCTACTTGCGCCAAATGCCACTTGGTGCACGTCCATTACGCGCACCCGAAAATAAAAATATATTTTTTAGACTCGCGTATTGGACACGCGCCAAAAATGAAATTACAGCAAGAGCTACGCAGTAGTCGGGCAGTAACTCCATTGGGGCGCACTTTGGGCGCGTGCAGATGCTTACGCGGCTTAGTAAAAGTGCCCCTCATTATGTGGATATTTCATAAAGGCATGTATTTACTAGTGAAGTACGTCTCTGGCCATCTATAATTGGTTTCAATGTTTTAATGACTTTTTGAAATTTCTTTTTATATTATAGGTTGCTTCTTAATGTGCAGATTTCCTTCACCTGTTGGAGGATAGCCAAAGTTTGAAAGATCGCCTCTGTTTTTGGCATCACTTGGACCTGTGCAAGAAGCATCCCTGCAATTCCTATAGATTTTGTAATTAATACCTTCCTCATCCCATTCCTGTTTTAAATATTTATACTGTATGTTTAGTGTAACTGGATCTTATCAGGTTTGTAATAATTTTCCCATTTTGTTCTCCCATTGATATCATTTATAGTTATAAAAATATTTGTTATACACTGCTATTTGAATAAATCACTTAATTTCTTCTTTTTTTGTCTGCCATTTTTTGTTTAGTTTCTAGTGTCATTTTGGAATTGTTGGGACGATATTCGAAAGCTCCTGGCCATTCAAATCACTTACGCCGGGGTTCATGTCTTATGGACTCCAGAAGGAAGCTTTCTGGCATGATACAAGTACCGTTGCGAGTGTTAACAGTAACTTTGAGAGACTGAGATCATAATACACATTCCATGGCTTATGAGTGAGGTTCATTGCTGTCATGGTATTCGCAAAATAAACTCATTTGGAGATACTGCTTACATACATATGCACATCAAATAATCACAGACATACACAATTCACTTGCACCACTTGTCACAACATAGAAACATTTCTGTGGTCCTGTTACTAAAGTGCACTAGGCAGTTAATGCATGAATTAAGGCATATTAACCAGTACCACAATAACGTGCTAACAGCTACCACAGTAGCGTGACTGTTTGTGCATTAATTGGCGCAAAGACTGCATATTGTGTTAGGGGGCAGGAACTAGGCAGGTCATGGGCAGATATGGGCATGAACTGAATAATGTGGTGAGGGTTCAGTACTTAAAGTTAGTGATTCCCAAACCTGTCCTGAGGGAACCCCAGCCAGTCAGGTTTTCAGGATATCCATAATGAATATTCATGAAATTGATTTGCATACGCTGTCTTTTTAGTATGTATACTCATGGTGGATATCCTGAAATTCTGACTGGCTTGGGTTCCTTCAGGACAGGTTTGGGAATCACTGGCTTAAAGTGTGCGTTCATATGTGTTATTAGTGCAACTTCACTTATTGTCTCCTCAGTCGGAGCCATCTCACTTAGTGTACACTGTGCTGCTGAATATCAGTGGCTGGCCAGCTCAGCGGATTCAACTGGGCACTAGCCTCTCCTGTCTGGTTAAACCCCTTTGAATATTGATCCCTAATGTTTTGTAAGTGTAGTGCGCGTATACATTCAATCCAATTCAAATGAAATGAAATGTACTTGTTCTAATATTTATGATGTTGAGAGAATTATAAGGTGGTATCAGATAAAAGAAATACCTGTGGTGAACTCTCTCATATAAATGCTGGGAAACGACATGTAGGGGCAACAGCCTACACTTTTTGGGAGTCACTGCTAAAACTGTTTGCAACTCAGAGCAGGAATGTGCATTTCTTTTATGAAATGAAAAAACACAATGAAATAGCCTAGTTATGTTTCTAAACCAAATGCTGAAAAGAATGAAAGAAAAAAATGTTTTGGTTTGGAAATAAATGGCTATTTCTGAAAAAGAACAAAGTCAAACAAGACGGAACAACTCCTGAATGGAAAGGAACAAAACTTAGATTGTACATCTTTTGCTTGAATGTCCTAATCTTGTATTATTTTGGTCAGATGTCTGGGGAAAATTAAAAGAGATTTTTGGGTTTCAAGAATCTTTTTTTTTACCCAAGTATATAATCTGGAAATCCACTTGCACCCCATTTCTATTTTCAGAAAACGATAAACTACTGTTTGACTTCTTGGTCTCGGTTGCACTAAAACTGATCATATCGCATTGGAAAGACAATTCTCAAGTTAACGTGGTGGTTTGGTGGAACTGGATTTTGCTATACAAAAAATATGAGCAGTCTGCATTAAATTCTATTCCTGGCTATAACACTGGTCTTCAAAAATGGAGAACTTTAGACCTTTTTCTTTCGTCTATGGATTAACTTTACGGTTTGAACTCAGCTTTGTGTACTTTATTCTGTTGTACTATAGCACATGTTGTTGTTTTTTTTTTTCTTTTTTTGTTTGATGTATCTTTAAAATATAATAAAAATATTTAAAAAAAAACAACTTAGATTGTGAGCCCTCGTGGGACAGAGAAATATCCAGTGTACCTGAATGTAACTCACCTTGAGCTACTACTGAAAAAGGTGTGAGCAAAATCTAAATAAATAAATAGATAGCAAGATTCTAGAATCCTAAAGAGAAACAAGATTCCATGCAGAATCTCAGAGTAGCAACATTCCATGTAGAACCCCAAAGAATAAGAGTGGAGGAGTGGCCTAGTGGTTAGCGTACCGGTCTTGCAATCCAGAGGTGGCCGGTTCAAATCCTACTGCTGCTCCTTGTGATCTTGGGCAAGTCACTTAACCCTCCATTGCCTCAGGTACAGACTTAGATTGTGAGCCCTCCTGGGACAGAGAAATAGCCGGTGTACCTGAATGTAACTCACCTTGAGCTACTACTGAAAAAGGTGTGAGCAAAATCTAAATAAATACATAAATAAATATGGTAGATGTTATGTACCGCTAAACTATCCCTTTCCAGGGTTCAGTGCGGTTTACATCAATTAGATTACTTGACTAATAACATACAAAAACCCAGGATCCAAAGTAGGCAAATTCCAAAATTAGAGGTTGACCGAATTTCAGTTTCAGTGCCAAAACCAGCCTGAAATCTATGTTTGACCATGTTTCGATTACAGCTCAAAATGCCCGTGCATTTTTGACTGGAACCGAATAAGGGCCAGATTCTATATACTGCACCTAGAGCCTAGAGATGCTCGCAGAAATCCAGGCGTATTCTATAACAGCGCGTGTAACTTAATTGGCTTAACAAGCTAATTTTAACAGCACTTAACAAGCAATAGTGAGCACTAATTTGCAACAATTACACACACAACATACTAAGATGAACTGCACCTAAAATTCTAAAGTGCGCAGTTTAAAATGGGCATGGCTGTGGGTGGGGAAATGGGCGTTCTGTGGGCATTCCGAAATTTATGCATGTTGTTGTAGAATATGGTCCAATCCATGTAAGTCTACACGCAGGGATTTACGCCATGTTTTCATTGGTGGAAATGGAGTAGCATAGTTTTAGGTGCTGGGATATCAACTAAGCATATTCTATATACCGCGCCTAAATCTTATAGAATATGCTTAGACGAAAATGATTTACACACAGAATCTCCTCCTATACCCCTAATTCTATAAAAGTCGCCAAAAGTTGCATGTGCAAATTTAGGCATGCCCCCGATTTGCACATGCAATTTAATAGAATAACGAACCAATTAGTGCCAATAATTGGCTTTTTAACAAGCAATTATTGCCATTAATTAGATTTATTTGGGACTTGCGTAAGTTTAGGCACAGCCTGAAAAAGGGGACGCAGAAATAGGAGGGGCATGGGCATTTTGTGATGGATCGAGGGTGTGGTTTTGAGTGTCACGAATAATTATAGAATATGAGTGCTCCACGTATAAAGTTAGGCACGGGCGTTTGCAACACATTTTTGTGGATGCAAACGGTGGCACCTAAATTTATACATGACCTCTCCGCGTGTTATTCAGTAAACCCCACCAAAGTTTAGGCACGGCTTACAGCTTATAGAATCTCTTAAATGATTTTTTCAGTGCCAATTTTTTATGTTCCATTTATAGAATTCACCCCTATATACCATTATCTTTTGTCCAAGTAGTATCCCTATCTTTATCGATATTTTCCCTTAGGATTTTGTATTTCCTTATGTATCTCAAAGGAGTCTTTTTTTTTGGTTGTTGTTGGTTTGTTTATCACCATTTCTCTTTGTCAATTATTGTAGACAGGAAGTTCCAATTCGCTTCCTCAATCTCATTTCAACTTCTTATACTCAATTTTTCTTTGTCAATTATTGTACACAGAAAATTCCAATTCACTTCCTCAGTCTCTTTTTAATTTCTTATACTCAATTGTATTTCTGGGCTTCTTACAGAAATCCAATAAGATATTGGACTTTTGTAAGAAGCCCACAAATACAATTTATGTAATTACATAATTTTTTTGTTCTTTTTAAGGAATTAGTACTATCTACATTTAATGATACCAATTTTACTTTAGCTATCCATCATTTGCCTTACTTTGGTACTCACTTTTTTAACAACCTCTCCAGATAGCTTCCAGCTGATCCTTCTTTGAGCTATTTCTATCTGCCAATAACGCTGATGCCTGTCTCCCCCTCCACTGGTTTTTCGGTTGGTGAGTGAATACGTGAGCCTGCAGTGGAAGGAGGAGGAGCTGAAAACAAACAGTGCCTAGATTGCTATAGTGTCCGACATATGCCTTGGTCTCTAAGGTGGGGTTTTTAACATAATGGGGCCCTTTTACTAAGCCGTGTTGGCATTAATTAGAATTTACGTGCACAACTGTCTAAGTGCATTGTGTAATGTGATGCACGTAAATTCTAAGTCGCATAGTTGAAAAGTGGGCCTGGCCATTGGCGTGGAATGGGCAAGTCATGAGCGTTTCTAAAATCTATGTGTGTTATAGAATACACCCAGTCCGCATCTAATTTAGGCTTTGGCATTTACACCAAGTTTTACTAGGTGTAACTGCCTGTGACTACCGTGTGGCTCTTGTGGTAATTTCATTTTTGGAGCGCGTCCACACGCACATGGAAGGGGCATAATCGAAAGGGACGCCCAGATTTTGCTGAGGACATCCTCACAAAATGTCTCAATGGAGGGGCGGGGAAACCCGTATTATCGAAACAAGATGGACGTCCATCTTTCGTTTCGATAATACGGTCGTGGACGCCCAAATCTTGAAATTTAGGTCGTCCTTAGAGATGGTCGTCCCTAGACTTGTTCGTTTCTGATTTGCGGCGATAATGGAAACCAAGGATGCCCATCTCAGAAACGACCAAATGCAAGCCCTTTGGTCGTGGGAGGAGCCAGCATTCATAGTGCACTGGTCCCCCTCACATGCCAGGGCACCCTAAGGGGCACTGCAGTGGACTTCATTAATTGCTCCCAGGTACATAGCTCCATTACCGTGTGTGCTGAGCCCCCCAAAACCCACTACCCACAACTGTACACCACTACCATAGCCCTTACGGGTGAAGGGGGGCACCTAGATGTGGGTACAGTGGGTTTGTGGTGGGTTTTGGAGGGCTCACATTTACCACCACAAGTGTAACAGGTAGGGGGGGGTGGGCCTGCACCATTAAAACTGCTCCAGGGACCTGCATACTGCTGTGATGGACCTGAGTTTGACATTTGAGGCTGGCACAAAATATTTTTAAAGATTATTTGTGAGGGTGGGAGGGGGTTAGTGACCACTGGGGGAGTAAGGGGAGGTCATCCCTGATAGTCTCCGGTGGTCATCTGGTCATTTTGGGCACCTTTTTGTGCCTTGGGCGTATGAAAAACAGGACCAGGTAAAGTCATCCAAGTGCTCATCAGGGATGCCCTTTTTTTTCCATTATGGGTTGAGTACGTCCATGTGTTAGGCATGCCCAAGTCCCGCCTTCGCTACGCCTCTGACACGCTCCCGTGAACTTTGGTCGTCCCCGCAACGGAAAGCAGTTGGGGACGCCCAAAATCGGCTTTCGATTATACCGATTTGGGTGACCCTGTGAGAAGGACGCCCATCTTCCGATTTGTGTCAAAAGATGGGCGTCTTCCTCTTTCAAAAATGAGCCTGCAAGTGGCATTTGACACATGTTGGTTATTACCGCCCAGTTACCACGTGAGTCTTTACCGCTAGGTCAATGGCTGGTGGTAAGGTCGCAGACCCAAAATTGACACCCAGCAATTTTGATTTTGTGCATGTCCATTTTCAGCAAAAATTTTAAAAAGGCTTTTTTTACAGGCGCACTGAAAAATGGATTGGCATGCACCCAAAACCCACGCCTACACTACCGCAAGCCATTTTTCAGCGCACCTTAGTAAAAGGACCCCAATCTGTTTTTAAAATATGCATGTATGCACGATGGGGGCAATTCCATACCAGGGTACCTGGAAATAGCCTATCTGTAAAGCAATGTAGGCACCTACTTTCCTTTATAAAATACTAGTGTAACAGTGAAAATATTTCCCCATATGTTAGATGTGAGCACTTGGTCCAGCCACATAGCTGGCATGTGTTTAAGTGCTGAAGATATATACATAATTTATTATATTCTGTAAGTTACACACATAAGTGTGAGTCGGGTCCATGCTCCGCCTACCGGTAGAACGGAATTCAAACATGTGTGGGATAAACATAAAGAAATCCTGCTCAGAAGGAATGGATCCTAAAGAGCTTAGACGAGATTGGGTGGCAAAGCCGGTGGCGGGAGAAGGAGATGGTGCTGGGCAGACTTATACGGTCTGTGCCAGAGCCGGTGGTGGGAGGCGGGACTGGTGGTTTGGAGGCAGGGATAGTGCTGGGCATACTTATACGGTCTGTGCCCTGAAAAGGACAGGTACAAATCAAGGTAAGGTATACACAAAAAGTAGCACATGTGAGTTTATCTTGTTGGGCAGACTGGATGGACCATGCAGGTCTTTTTCTGCCGTCATCTACTATGTTACTATGTAATATGTGCTATGCAAAATACACCTGTAGTGACAGAATAGCACTTAGAATTTGGGCATTTATAAAGGTAGTGCACACATATTCTATATAAATGTGACTTAAGTTGCATGTGCAAATCTGGTCATATTCTGGATTTGCGCGCACAACTTAATTATTTAACAAGCCAGTCAGCGCTGATAATTGCCAATTAACAAGCAATTATTGATGCTAATTGGCATTAATTAGAATTTACGTGCACAACTGTCTAAGTGCATTGTGTAATGTGATGCACGTAAATTCTAAGTCGCATAGTTGAAAAGTGGGCCTGGCCATTGGCGTGGAATGGGCAAGTCATGAGCGTTTCTAAAATCTATGTGTGTTATAGAATACACCCAGTCCGCATCTAATTTAGGCTTTGGCATTTACACCAAGTTTTACTAGGTGTAACTGCCTGTGACTAAATTTAGTCATGGCGATGGGCACTCAGCGTATTCTATCAACCATACGGTTGATAGATGTGGTAAGACGGGACTATGCTGGTATAAAAAGAATAAACTTTATTGTAGACTCGACACAGTACTGTGTTTCGGCCACAGGCCTGCCTCAGGAGTCTTGAGTGATGTAGATCATTTATTGAATAACTGGTTCGACTTGAGCATTATCCAAAAAATATATCAAATAATGGATAGTCTAATCAAAGACTCACACGATCGTCAAAGAGATGTGTAGCAGTACGAAACTGCCTGTAACGTCTTTGCTACACATCTCTGATGATCGTGTGAGTCTTTGATTAGTCTATCCAGTATTTGATATATTTTTTGGATAATGCTTAAGATGAACCAGTTATTCAATAATTGATCTACATCACTCAAGACTCCTGAGGCAGGCCTGTGGCCGAAACACAGTACTGTGTCGAGTCTACAATAAAGTTTATTCTTTTTATACCACCATAGACCCGTCGTCCTGAAGTCATTGGTCCATTTCCCACTTTGTCTTACTGTATTTGCACCCCATGGGATTTTGTGTTCATCCACTCCATGGAGAGCCATCCTAGATGTGGTAAGAAACAGGAGAAGGGTCCTAGAATGAGTGCGGAAAAGATCCAAAAGGGTTTTCTCTATTTCCTTTTCAGAGTGAGGTGAATCAGTACTGAGTTTCGATTTCTAACCTCAGTTGCCAGTAATTTAGATTCCCCATGGTTTGTGAGAACTAGTGGAACTTCCTTAAAACAGGTTTGTCAACCTTATTTGATGAGGCTGGCAACATTTTTAAGTTTTGTGGAATTGTTCATCATCAAATCCATTTGAAGAAAAAGCTGGTACCCAAACAAATATTTTGAGGGGCTTTTGTTTTTTTGCATGAGAGAGAAGGTGTTCACATCTCTTGAATCGCATCGAAATCTGGTGATGACAATTTTATATATTTTCCAAGTGAAATCTGAAACTTTTATCTAACTTGAACGAAGCTGAAATTTGCCAGGTTCAAATTGACCATGAGTTTGTGCATCTGTTTCTAATTGAACAGTTGACACTGTAATGATTTATTAACTGCAGCTTTTATTTCTTACCACTGGAGAAAATAGATTATGAGATTAGTATTCAGCCACACAGACAAAGGTAATTCTATTTATGTGGCAGTTCTGTATGTAAATGTACAGACTACCAGTACTTTCATGGCTAAGTATAAGTGGCAACAAAGCAACTAAACACTATTCTATAAGGGTGGATAAGTGGCCTACCCCCAAATTCTATAAATTGCACCTTAATTTCCGTGCAGAAATCGAAGTGTATTCTATAACAATGTGCGTAACTTAATTGGTAAACTAATCAGCGCAGTCAATTGGATGTTAAAAAGCAATTACCATCACTAATTGGCATTAATTACAATTTATGTGCACAACTCGCTAAGCATATTCTGTACTGTGGTGCGCGTAAATTCCAAGCCGCACAGTTGAAAAAGGGGCGTAATTATGGACATGGAATAGACGTTTCTAAAATCTATGCGCATTATTATTATAGAATACACCCGCTCTGTGCCTAATATGGATGTCGGGATTTACGCCAAGTAAAAAACATGGCCTAAATGGATGCTAACAAACGTGGTTATGTGGAGAGGCGCTCAGCATTATTCTATATACTATGCGGAAATCTAAGCCTATTTTATAAAATTTAGGCGTGCTTTAGAGAACATGCCTAGACGTATGTTTTTTACCATGCGGATTTTTCAGGCGCCGTATATAGAGTATAAATGCAAGGAGGGGCTTTCACATAGGTGAAGCATGGAGGGGGCATGGGTGGTACTGCCACTTACAAGTGCAAGTTATAGAATACTGTTATAATGCCTTTGTATCGCTCCATGGTGCGACTGCACCTTGAATATTGTCTTCAGTTCAGGTTGCCGCATCTCAAAAAAGATATAGTCGAATTAGAAAAGGTACAGAGAAGGGCGACGAAAATGATAACGGGGATGGGACGACTTCCCTATGAGGAAAGGCTAAAGCGGCTAGGGCTCTTCAGCTTGGAGAAAAGGTGGCTGAGGGGAGATATGATAGAGGTCTATAAAATAATGAGTGGAGTTGAACGGGTAGATGTGAAGCGTCTGTTTACGGTTTCCAAAAATACTAGGACTAGGGGGCATGTGATGAAGGGAAAGGGAAATGAGACTTGATGTACCACCTTTCTGTGGTATTTTGCAACTATGTTCAAAGCGGTTTACATATATTAAGGTACTTATTTTGTACCAGGGGCAATGGAGGGTTAAATGACTTGCCCACAGTCACAAGGAGCTGCAGTGGGAATTGAACCCAGTTCTCCAGGATCAAAGTCCGCTGCACTTGCCATTAGGCTACTCTTCTACTCCCCAAAAAGTCCAAGGGAAAAACGCACAAAAACAAGCCATTAGGACATATGGGGAGGGGGCCGCATTCTTGATGGACTGGCCACACAGACATCCCAGCAGAGCAGTGTAGTAAATTTTAAATGAATCAGAGAATTTTTTTCACTCAACGTGTAATTAAACTTCGGAATTCATTGCCAGAGAATGTGGTAAAGGCGGTTAGCTTAACAGAGTTTTAAAAAGGTTTGGACGGCTTCCTAAAGGAAAAGTCCATAGCCCATTATTAAGGACTTGTGGAAAATCCACTATTTCTGGGATAAGCAGCATAAAATGTTTTGTACTTTTTTGGGATCTTGCCAGGTATTTGTGACCTGGATTGGCCACTGTTGGAAACGGGATGCTGGGCTTGATGGACCTTTGGTCTTTCCCAGTATGGCAACACTTATGTACTTATATAAATTATGCAATACCTTTGCTGCATCAAGACAGCCACATTTGTGCCACATCTGTGGTTGGTGTAACTGTAGGCACATAAATGTAAGAAGAGGATAAGAATGGGGAGATAGTATGTGAAGGAGTTGAGCGAAGGAGATGAAAAGTTGATAGGCAGGTGAAAAGTAAAAAAAGAGAGACTCAGGTTTGAAGTTTGAGAAAGAGGTTGCACTCTGGAGGAGACCCAGGCCCACATCCCACTCTTACAGTTGTGGTGGAAACTGTGAGCCCTCCAAAACCCACCTGTACCCACATATAGGTGACACCAGCAGACATTAGGGCTATTGTAATGGTGTATAGTTGGGTACAGTAGGTTTTTGGTGGGTTTTGGAGGGCTCATCATGCAATATAAAGGGGTAACGGTGGGAGGTGTACCTGGCATACAATATAAAGGGGTAGCGGTGACCTTATATGTGACTTCCACTGTAGTGCCCCCTAGGGTGCCCCACTGCTCTGCTGGGATGTCTGTGTGGCCAGTCCATCAAGAATGCTGCCCCCTCCCCAAATGTCCTAATGGCTTGTTTTTGTGCGTTTTTCCCTTGGACTTTTTTTTTTCCGAAAATGGTCCGAAAACATAGATGGCCATTTTCGAAACAAAAAGTTGGGCATTTTTCTGGTTTGTAAGTGGCCATATTCACTACTGGATTTTTGGACGGATTTAGATGTCATGTTGAAATGCCCCAGTCCACAAAGGGATTTATGGAGCATAGCTGTGATATACACATGTTTTATAGCATCATTGATGAAAATACATTATTTTTTAATTTGAAAATTTTTTTTTTGTTACAAGTGTACCCCATGCTTTCCCACTCATGGCAGGCTCAATGCGGCTTACATGGGGTAATGGAGGGTTAAGTGACTTGGCCAGAGTCACAAGGAGCTGCCTGTGCCTGAAGTGGGAATCAAACTCAGTTCCTCAGTTCCCCAGGACCAAAGTCCACCACCCTAACCACTGTTGCTACTATTTGAGATTCTACAAGGAATGTTGCTATTCCACTAGCAACATTCCATGTAGAAGTCGGCCCTTGCAGATCACCAATGTGGCCGCGCAGGCTTCTGCTTCTGTGAGTCTGGCATCCTGCACATACGTGCAGGACGTCAGACTCACAGAAACAGAAGCCTGCGTAGCCTTCTACATGGAATGTTGCTAGTGGAATAGCAACATTCCTTGTAGAATCTCCAATAGTAACAACATTCCATGTAGAATCTCCAGTAGTAGCAGCATTCCATGTAGAATCTCCAATAGTATCTATTTTAATTTTGTTACATTTGTACCCTGCGCTTTCCCACTCATGGCAGGCTCAATGCGGCTTACATGGGGCAATGGAAGGTTAAGTGACTTGCCCAGAGTCACAAGGTGCTGCCTGTGCCTGAAGTGGGAATCAAACTCAGTTCCTCAGTTCCCCAGGACCAAAGTCCACCACCCTAACCACTAGGCCACTCCTCCACTCCAAACCTTTTGTTTAAGACTATAGCATGAACTATTGGAGAAAATAAAAAGTGGTGGTGACCCTACAGACTGTGTTCACAGACAGTACATTTATGTAGATTTTTCACTATGATCTCACAATAGATTTTGTTCTAAGGCCACTAATTGAGGTCAGCTTGACTAGTAATATAACTCATCAGCGTGAAAGCATATGCTAAAAATGCTTATTAACAACATTGGCAGTGTTATTAGTGCTTTACTTTTAAAGATCTCATTAATTGATGTTTGTTGCGGCCTCTGATTCTTCCCTTAAGGACTAATCTAATGCAGACCCTGGCGAGCAGTTTTCCTGTGGTAGGTTTTAAGGGGTCAAGGGAAAGCAGTGCTTTATTTTGTAGGTATTTGATTAGAGCAGACCCCTCATATGGTAAATGTGGTGTCAAAGACTTGTTTGAACTCTTTAGCCTGGAGAAAAGGCGGCTGGGGGTGATATGATAGAGGTGTACAAAATAATGAGCGGGGTAGAGCGGACAGATGTGAAGCGTTTGTTTACGCTTTTTAACAATAATAGAACCAGGGGACACAAGATGAAATTAGAATGTGGTAGGTTTAAAACAAATCGGAGAAAGTTTTTCTTTACTCAGCGCGTGGTTAGACTCTGGAACTCATTGCTGGAGAAGGTAGTGACGGCAGCTGGCCTTGCTGAGTTTAAAGGGGGGTCTGGACAGATTCCTGAAGGAAAAGTCCATTGATCGTTATTAAATTTTGGGGTTTTGCCAGGTTCTTGGGGCCTGGATTGGCCGCTGTCGGAGATGGAGTGCTGGGCTTGGTGGACCTTTGGTCTTTTCCCAGCGTGGCAGTGCTTATGTACTTATGAACTGGAAGTATGTTTTCTGAGGAATTTTCATCAGGGAAAAATAGAGCTGATGTCTTTCTAAAAAAAATTATGTACCTCAATGTATTTCAGTGATTTGGCATACTTACATTATTAATATCGTACATATGAGGAATATTGTCACCCAAGTCTCTCCTAAGGATAAAACTTGCATTAGTGAGATTCCAGTTGCAAACTCAGTAAATGGCAGTTTTCTAGAGCTGAGTAATTGCCATTTGAATAGAAATAATGCAAAAATTAAAATCAGATACTCTTAGTTACACTTGCGCCAGGGTTTAGGATTTTTTTTTTTAATTTACTGTTTTGTGCATTCAGTTCTGGTAACCTGGAACCTACAATTCCAATTTCCTTGTTAGAACAACAGGAAAAGACCCAGATAAGTTGTTTAGTTGTAGAAATCTTTTTATTATGAAATCTTAAAACCAGGGGCGAAGCCAGAGACCCAATTTTGGGTGGGCCTGGGCCCAAGATGGGTGGGCAGAAGAACCTCGCCCCGTCCCACAGGTGATTTGGTCTCTCCTTCTCTCGCCTGCATGCCACATGGTCTCTCAAACATCCCCCCTCTCCTGTATACCTTTTAAATAGCATATTTTCACCAGCAGCAACTAATACACACTGCTCATGTTGGCCCCACACCCTTCCCTCTGATGCAACTTCCTGTTTCCATCTAGGCAGAAATACATCAGAGGGAAGGCTGTGGGGCCGGTGCAAGCAGTATGTATGTCACTGCTCACTGCAGGCAAAGATCTGCTACTTACAAGGTATGCAGGAGGGACACTTGTTGGGAGTTTTTGGCTGGTGGGACTTGGGGATCCCTGCCAGGCACATCATAGGTATGCTGCTACTGGGTGGGCCTGAACCCAAAGTGGGTGGGCCCGGGTCCACCGAAGCCCACCCTTGGCTACGCCACTGCTTAAAACCTAGCTGTATCATAAGATTTAGTTCATAGGGTTTGCAGTGATTAATGCATTTATTTTATTTATTTATTTTATTTCGATTTTGCTCACAGCTTTTTCAGCAGTAGCTCAAGGTGAGTTACATTCAGGTACTCTGGATATTTCTCTGTCCCAGGAGGGCTCACAATCTAAGTTTGTACCTGAGGCAATGGAGGGTTAAGTGACTTGACCAAGATCACAAGGAGCAGTGGTGGGATTTGAACCGGCCACCTCTGAATGTCAAGACTGATTCTCTAACCACTGGGCCACTTCTGCATTTGTTATTCTCTAGGGTTCTACATGGATTGTTGCTACTGTTTGAGATTCTGCATGGAATCTTGTCACTCTTTAGGATTCCAGAATCTTGATATTCTTTGGGGTTCTGCATGGAATGTTGCTATTCTTTGAAATTCTGAATGGAATATTTATTTATTTATTTATTTATTTATTTGGATTTTGCTCACACCTTTTTCAGTAGTAGCTCAAGGTGAGTTACATTCAAGTACTCTGGATATTTCTCTGTCCCAGGAGGGCTCACAATCTAAGTTTGTACCTGAGGCAATGGAGGGTTAAGTGAATTGTGACTAGGAATTTATTTTATTCATTTATATGATTACTAGTGAGAAAGGCCCGTTTCTGAGGCCAATGAAACGGGCGCTAGCAAGGCGCTTTTGTTCCCATCCCCCTCCCCTTGATGCTGGACTTACCCTCCATGCTTCAGGGTGGTCATGGGTGCCCCGCCCGGCGACCCGCCCCGTTACATAGAGAATGGCTGACTGGCTCCCTCGCTGCCTATGATGTACAGCCTGCCTGGCTCACTCCCTGCAATCGTCGTCGCGTAGTAGATCGATGTATGCCCCGCCCTCGCGTCAAACGTGATGACGTTGAGGGCGGAGCGATGCGATTGGTCAAGTGTCATAGCTCCGTCCTCAACATCATCACATTTGACGCGAGGGCGGGGCAAATAGTAATGGGGCAAAATTCCGATCTCTGGCACCTCACAAACGATTGGTCAAGTGTCAAAGCTCCGTCCTCAACATCATCACGTTTGACGCGAGGGCGGGGCAAATAGTAATGGGGCAAAATTCTGATCTCTGGCACCTCACAAACCGGAAGTTGGCAATTGTGTTCGGAAGGGGCGTGACTGTGGGTGGGTCTATCAGTGAGAGTGGTGCATGAGTGACAGTGAGTGGTGAGTGGTGACAGCCTAAGTGCAGGGCTCCAGGGTTTCCCTGCCACAGAGTGAGCTTCAGAATGTTTGAGGTGAGAATTATTAATATAGATCAGCACTTAACTAGCTAAGTGCTAACTCCGCCCCTGGAACAATTAGGCCCTAAATGTATAGGTGCTGATATTAGATACCTGTGTGGTATGTTTCAAGATAGTTAACAATAAAATTGCATTGGAATTAAAATAGATGATTTCAGGTGCTTTATAAAGTCATGTTTCATAGGTGGACAGTTTAGAGCAATGTGCAGGACGTCAGACTCACAGAAACAGAAGCCTGCGCAGCCGCTTTGCTGATCTGCAAGGGCAGGCTTCTACATGGAATGTTGCTAAATAGCAACATTCCATCTAGAATTTCAATAGAATTCCATCTAGAATCTCAAATATTTATTTAGATTTTGCTCACACCTTTTTCAGTAATAGCTCAAGGTGTTACATTCAGGTACTCTGGATATTTCTCTGTCCTAGGAGGGCTCACAATCTAAGTTTGTACCTGAGGCAATGGAGGGTTAAGTGACTTGCCCAAGATCACAAGGAGCAGCAGTGGGATTTGAACTGGCCACTTGTGGATTGCAAGACTAGTGCTCTAACCACTAGGCCACTCCTCCACCCCAAAGAATCTTGTTACTGTTTGGGGTTCTACATGGAATGTTGCTACACTTTGAAATTCTGCATGGAATCTTGTTATTCTTTCCAATTCTAGAATCTTTATTTATTTAGATTTTGCTCAAACCTTTTTCAGGTACACTGGATATTTCTCTGTATCAGGAGGGCTCACAATCTAAGTTTGTACCTGAGGCAATGGAGGGTTAAGTGACTTGCCCAAGATCACAATAAAGCGAAAGGGAGCATGGTTAGGGTATTCTAGGGTGGCTCCAACTACATATAAAGTTTAAGTGCCCGATATTCAGCTGGCAGAATTTTGCTGACTACGACTGGTGTTATACCCACAAATTCAGTGCCGGACCATGTCAGGGCTCTGGTATTGCATTTCCAGATGTACGGAGCTGGCAAAAACATAGCCAGTTAAGTACGATATTCAGCATTTAACCAGCTATGAAGACGTGCATAAAGATAGGACTTTGTTTTATGCAGTTCTGTTTATACGGTTAACTTAGTTGGTTAAGTATTGAAAATCAGCACTTTAACTAGCTAAGTGCTAACTCCGCCCCTGGAACAATTAGGCCCTAAATGTATAGGTACTGATATTCAGCCTCTATACATGTGAAGGGCAGTGGCATAGCCACAAGGGTCCTTGGGGGCCTAGCCCCCCCCCCCCCCAAATTTGATTCGGGCCCTCCATGGCCTGCTAGCTTGACTAGCAGGGGTCCCCAAGCCCTGCCAGCAGAAGACTTCCTCCAGGTGTTTGCCACCAAGCTGCCTGCCCTGCTTACCCACCCCCCACCCCCACCCATGCCCCCACATGCATGTTCGGTTTTAGTGAAATTGAGCATTTACAAGCCTTCACATATGCTCAATTTCATGAAAACCGAGCATGCGTGCCACGAGGGGAAGCAGCAAACAGCGATGGAGAAAGGGTTCTGCTGGCAGGGCTTGGGGCCCCCACCATCTCAGGTATGTGGGGTTGCAGCAGGAGGTGGAGAGCATCCGGGAGGAGAGGCAAAATATGCCCCCCCCCCCACTTTGGTCTCAGGCCCTCGCCCCCCCAAAAATTGAGGTCTGACTACATGCCTGATGAAGAGCAATTCAATAAATTGACGGCCAAGGATAGGCGCCAATTGTGCACATAAGTTATAGAATAATAGCACTTATACACATGATTGGCGCCAGTAATTGGCAATTATGTGTATGATAGGCACTGTTCTATAACATATGCACCAACCTCACTTAGCACTTAGGTGTCAGGGGGTAAACATGGCAGAGTATGAGTGGATCATGGGCATATCTGTTCACGCTTTCCAAAGATACTAGGGGGCATGCGATGAAACTACAGTGTAGTAAATTTAAAACAAATCAGAGAAAAATTTTCTTCACCCAACGCGTAATTAAACTCTGGAATTCGTTGCTGGAGAACGTGGTGAAGGCGGTTAGCTTGGCAGAGTTTAAAAAGGGGTTAGTCTGTTTCCTAAAGGCCAAGTCCATAAACCACTACTAAATGGACTTGGGAAAAATCCACAATTCCAGGAATAACATGTATAGAATGTTTGTACGTTTGGGAAGCTTGCCAGGTGCCCTTGGCCTGGATTAGCCGCTGTCGTGGACAGGATGCTGGGCTCGAAGGACCCTTGGTCTTTTCCCAGTGTGGCATTACTTATGTACTTATAAAATATTATGAGTTATAAACACATCAGGGCACAATTAGATGCCAACAGTAATAAGTGCCGTTCAGTTGGCGTAACTGTTAGCGACTGACTTTAGGTACGCCAGTGCTGACTTTATGCCAGTATTCTAAAACAGAACCTTGAAGAAGCCGTTATACAGTTGGCACTAAGCGCGTGGCATTGGGGTGCCTAAATCTTGGCGGCAATTTATAGAATTGACACCATAGCTTATACGTTTGGCGCAAACACCGATAAACGGGTATAACTTTAGCGCTCTGAAGTCAAACATATAAGCAATATACGCTGAGAATAATTTTATGCACCATTTACATGTATAAATGGTCTCATAAGATACTGACTGGCATAAAAGTATGCACCATGACAGTGTGAACTGCTGGGGGGTGGAGTCTGCAGGTGCCCATGTAGTTTATAAAATATGCAAATCTATGCACATACATGAATAAACTAGACACAGACATTTACACCTCCTTGGAAGCAGGAGTTAATGTCTGTGCCTGCAAGGTAGGCCCGATTTCTGCCACTAGAATTGTATAAAGACACAAAACATCCAAAATCCGAACAGGAAAGAAGGTCATTTTCGAAAAAGAAAATTGTCTATCTTTTTTTTTTTTAAATACTGTTTCGAATAAGGTTTTGTGCTTTGGACGTTTTGTTTTGGGATGTAGGAGGAACCAGCAGTTTTAGTAGACTATGGGTGAAGGGGGCACCTGTATGTGGTTACAGTAGGGTTTTGGTGAGTTTGGGAGGGAGTCACAGTTTCCACCACAAGTGTGACAGGTAGAGGGAGATAGTGGATCTGGATCCCTCACTGTGTATTGCACCAACCACTACAGGGACCTCTGCAGCTGTCATAGAGGCTGGTAAGTCATATTTTTATTCACATTTTTGGGGGGTGGGAGTGGGTCAGTAACCACTGGGGGGGCATTGGGGGTGGGGTAATTTAGTGTACATTTTTGTGTCTCATTCATTCTGAAAACAGGTCTAGACCAAAATATCTTGGTTTTAGTCCTCAACGTTTTGTTTTGTTCCATTATGGCCAGTGGTGTGCTGGAGCCGCCGGTTGTTAAATTTTCTTCTGGCTTGCGAGCCGGTTGTTGAAAATAGCGAGCCGGTTCTGGCTCTCCGCCCTCCCTCCTCCCTCCCTCCGTTTCCGCCTCACCGCCCGCTTGTTTTTTAAATTCTTCGCTTACAGCGCCGAGTTGCCGACTGTCCTGAGTCCTCCCTTGCTGATTTGCGCTTTAAAAATGGCCGCCGAGACTTCGGCTGAAGTCTCGGCGGCCATTTTGAAGCACGAATCGGCAAGGGAGGACTCAGGACAGTCAGCGACTTGGCGCTGGAAGCGAAGAATTTAAAAAACAAGCAGGCGGTGAGGGACCGGATCGGGAGGGAGGAGAAGAAGAATTCACAAAACAACTCGGGAGGGGGTGGCATGGGGGAAAAGAGAGTCGCTGCTGGGCATGGGTGGATGGAGGGGGTCGCTGGACATGGGTACATGCAGGGCAGGGGAGAGGAGGGTACACTGCTGGACATGGGTGCATGCAGGGCAGGCGAAAGGAGGGTCACTGCTGGACATGGGTGCATGCAGGGGAGAGAAGGGTCACTGCTGGACATCTGGGTGCATGCAGGGCAGGGGAGGGTCGCTGGGTATGGGTGCATGCAGGGCAGGGGAGAGGAGGGTCACTGCTGGACATGGGTGCATGCAGGGCAGGGGAGAGGAGGGTACACTGCTGGACATCTGGGTGCATGCAGGGCAGAGGAGGGTCGCTGGGTATGGGTGCATGCAGGGCAGGGGAGAGGAGGATCACTGCTGGACATGGGTGCATGCAGGGCAGGGGAGAGGAGGGTCGCTGGGTATGGATGCATGCAGGGCAGGGGAGAGGAGGGTCACTGCTGGACATGGGTGCATGCAGGGCAGGGGAGAGGAGGGGAGAGAGAAGAAATGCTGGACATGGATGGAGGGGAGAGAAGAGTGAGGAAGGAGATGAGATGAGGGAAAAGGAAGAGAGGAGAAAAACTGCACATGGATGAAGAAAATAGGCAGAAGCTGAGGACCAGAAATGAAGAAGAAAGGAGGAAAGAAATAAATGGAAAGGAAGCCCTGGAAACGGAGTTAAGAGGACAGATAGCAGCAGAATTGGATACTGGGCCAGCATGATCAGAAAAACAGTCACCAGACAACAAAGGTAGAAAAAAAATCATTTTATTTTCATTATAGTGTTTGGAATATGTTCACTTTGAGAATCAGGTTCTCAACATTAAAAGTTTATATTTATTTACTTATTTATGGCATTTTATCCCACATTAAACATGAATTAGATTGGAACCTGGGATCATTTAATTTTTTTTCCTGGAGAGAGGCATTGCCCCCCTCCCCCGCTATAGCCAGCTCTGCAATTTTGGGGGGGGGGGGCGCAGTGGTGGATGGGGGGGCGCTGAGGTGGACCGTGGAGAGAGCCTGTTGTTAAAAATTTACCAGCACACCACTGATTATGGCTGTAAAATGTCCAAGTGTTAGGCACACCCTAATCCCGCCTTCGAAATGCCCCCGACACGACCCCTTGTCATTTAGACCCACTGCAGACGAATTGCATAAATAAACGTCTACAAAATAGGTTTTGAAAATACCAATTTGGACGTTTATAGAAGAAAAATGTCCAAATGGTGCTTTATGACACTTTTTGGACATTTTTCTCTTTTGAAAATGAGCCCCATAGGCACCTTTATAAAATAGTATCTAAATAGATGCTTGCTTTTTTTCCTAAATAGATAACCCTCGTAGTGCTGATATTCACAGCTTACACATAGCCCGGAATGTAAGAATAATTTAAAGTGTCTAGACTGGACATTTGATATTATTTTCATGGCATCCTGCTCAGTACAGGGCTCAGCATTTCTTGCTCTTTTGCTGGATGTGATCCAAAAAATTCCGACAACAGTTTTTGTCCTGTGCTGCCCTTAATGTTCACGTAACAGAGCTTCAAGCAATTACATTACCCTGCCTCTAGTGCTTGTTGCCATGATATAGAATGTCATCCGATATCATTTCTGACATGAGCAGCAAAAGGGCATTTAATGCCAAGTATAAACATTTATAGTTCCTTGTAGTCTACTTTGATGCAAGTTGTGTGTTATAGTTTTGTTTTTGCTATTGCTGCAAATCCTTTAGGTTACAATTACTCATGGAATGTGCAGCAACCCCTTGGAGACTAATTATTATTCTCCCTCCCTCCAAAGGTATATCAGTTTGAACATCAGTCGCTCATTGTTACGGGCTCACGTGTACAATGCAGCTGGGCAGAAGATGTCATGCACCTGGGGCATAACCAGCCCTCTGTTTTTTTTTTTTTTTTTTTTTTGGGGGGGGGGGGTGTTAAAATATTACCTTTTCTGTGCCATTTATAGACTTTCCCCCTTTGTGAGGCAGGGTCTGCCCCCACCAGTCTTCCTCTGCTGTGAAAGGTTAAGGCAAAGCTTATATCTTGCACTCCCGACTCAATCCTTATGTACTCCATTTAGTATCAGTGGATGCCAAAGCTGGTGATCTCTGCATCCAGAACAGGGCAAGGGCAAATCTTCAACCTTACGCCCCTTCTCCACAATTACCTTCCAGTCACCCTATGGGATTTTGAATAACTAAATTTGACAATCACGGCTCTCCCACTAACCTCCTAGAATGATCCAGAAAACCATGCATGATTGGACATCATTGGTCCAACATTCAACCAGCTGGGTTACCAGCTTAAGTTAAATGCCAACACTGGCATTAGCATTTAGATAATCCAGAGATTCAGCACCACTATCTATATAGAGAGCAACGCTGAATACATGAATACTACAGTGACAGCATAGGCCGGGTGGACGTGCCTAGATTTAGGCGCAGGCAAGAAAAAGGAGGGTAGGGTAAGCTAACTCTTTCCAAATGACGAGGGAGAAGTATATACGATTCCAGATCTTTCTATACTTCAATCGCACCACTTTGGCAAACCCCGGAAGTATACCATGTGACTTTAGATTTTCAACAGTAGCTTTGTTTCTCGCATTAAAAACCAGAGACAAGGAAACATCATCCCATGACACCATAAAACTCCTGAGGCAGGTGCTTTGGCGCCGAAACATGGCACCTGTGTCGAGTCGTTTGGTATTTCTCAATAAAGATCTGGAATCATATATATACGTCTCCCTCATTGTTTGGAAAGAGCCAGCTTGCCCTACTCCTTTTTCTGGCTTGACTGATTCTTCTAGGGATTGAGTGCACCTCCACCTTTTGTGGGTGCTCTTCTCCTAGATTTAGTCGCAGTTCATTTACAGCAGTGAAAAGCTGGTGCAAATGCCGGTGCCTAAATCTAAACACGTAGCCCCGAATTCTGTAACCATGCGCGTGCATTTGATTGATGGCCCCGACTCCTCCCATGACTGCGTGAGAATTTACCTGTGTCTCTTTATAGAATATGCCTAGAAATAAGCATGCGTAAATTCCAATCAAGTCCAATTAGTGTTGTAAACTGCTTAATCGCCTGTATAGGCTTAATTTGCGGTATATCAAAATGTCTGGAATTAAATAAATAAGACTAAGTGGCTTGTTAACCAATCAAATAGCTCATGCAAATTGTCCACATGCACAAATTTACGTGCACACCATATATAGAATCTGGGGAATGTTGTTTGAAAATACCCTGAAAGACCAATTATGCATTTCTCAGCAGCCGACAAATGCATAACTGGCTTTGAATATCAGCACACATGCTTTTAAATATTAAGGGGTCTATTTATTTATTTATCAGGGTTTGTTTACCGCCTTTTTGAAGGGATTCACTCAAGGTGGTATACAGCAGGACCAAGCTGCATTTGGCAGTAATGTGTGTTAGTTTCCAGTAACCCAGCTTAGTGCAAAGCTTTGGACCCTATTATACATAATAATGAGCTGCAGAGCATCCAAAGCAATTTATTATTATGCAAAATGAAGCTTTTAGTAAACTTCATAATTGGTGTTATTCACTGAAAGCTAGCAACATCTCAAGAATTGTTAACTTTTCCCCATAAGTAGTGGCTCACTAACATGCCAGTTGATGCTCTCAGGGGGTCTTTTACTAAGTGGCAGTAAGCCTAACATGGGCTTACAACTTGCTAATCCGGAACAAGCCCGGCGATAGTTCCTACCCCAATGTGCGCCATTTCTGACACTACAAAAATAATTTGTAATCGGGCAGCGCGCTGCACTGCTCAATTACTGCTGGGTAAACACCAGCAGTAATTAAGCAGTGCTGCGCGCTGCCCGATTACCTCCGGGTTAGAGCAGGAGCCCTTACCGCCACCTGAATGGGTGGTGGTGTGTTTCCCCCCCCCCCCCCCCAAAATGGCCACGCAGGAAGTAGTTCACTTACCGCATGGCCATTATTTAGGGGGGAAAAAGACAGCCTTTTACTCGCTGTAAAAGGAGGCCTCAGCACGTGCCAAAAACATTGACCGCAGCTTAGTAAAAGGGGCCCTCAAAGATTTGTGCAAACAGCCACTCACTCCCAATCCCTTCAAAGGAGTGATTCCTCCTAGACCAGCCTCCTACCTTCTGTACCTGATCCTTGATCCTTAATAAAATGTAACAGACCCTAAAACTTTTTATTGTTTGGCAACATGACACCTAGTGGCAGTGCTGTAAGGCTACCTTTCAAGTCCTGCTGGTACCAATTTTCATGGGGGGAACCACCAAATCAGAAACAAATGGGGACTGGTCCTGCTCCCGTCCCCAGTTACCTGTCCAAATCAGTATAATCAAAACCCGATTTTGGACGTCTCTAATGGAAGTCCGTCGTAAGGACGTCCAAATCTCAAGGGGGTTTATCGGAGGCGTGGTGGAGGCGGGACTTGAGCCATTCCTAAGGCTTGGATGTCTTTGAGCCATAATGGAAAAAAAGCAAAGACATCCATGACTAAAACTTGGACATTTTCACCCGGACCGGTTTTTATTTTGAATAAGGCACAAATAGGTGCCCAAAATGACCAGATGACCACCGGAGGGAATCAGGGATGACCTACCCTTACTCCCCCCAGTGGTCACTAACCCCCTCCCACCCTCAAAAAACATTATTATAAATATTGATTGCCAGCCTCTATGCCAGTCTCAGATGTCATACTCAGGTCCATGACAGTGTATGCAGGTCCCTGGAGTAGTTTCGTAGTAGGTGTAGTGCACATCAGACAGGTGGAACCAGGCCTATACCTCCCCCTACCTGTTACATTTGTGGAGGAAACAGCAAGCCCTCCAAAACCCACCAGAAACCCTCTGTACCCACATATAGGTGCCCCCTTCACCCATAAGGGCTATGGTAGTGATGTACAGTTGGGGGTAGTGGGTTTTAGGGGGGCTCAGCACACAAGGTAAGGGAGCTGCGTACCTGGAAGCATTTTATGAAGTCCACGGCAGTGCCCCCTAGGGTGCCCGATTGCTGTCCTGGCATGTCAAGGGGACCATTGCACTACAAATGCTGGCTCCTCCCACGCCCAAATGGCTTGAATTTGGACATTTTAGACTTGGACATCTTTGGTTTCGAAAATTGCCGAAAATCAAAGACGTCCAAATCCAAGGATGTCCGTGGTATTTTCAAAACAAAAGATGGACCTCCATCTTTTTTTGAAAATGACCTTCTCCCTGCCTCTGAATTTGGACGTCTTTGTAAAACGTCCAAATTCCGACTTAGACGTTTCTTTCGAAAATGCACCTCCATGTGTACTGGCTCAGGGTGCTTAAGTTCAAAGTTGCCAAAAGCCTGCCTCTTTGGCTCAGCCTCCACAGCAGCGAGAGGGTCTTTTACTGTTCAAATTATCAAACTCTGACCCCTTTAAGAAAGGCTCCTGAGTTGAAGAATAACAATTCTGGTTAGGGACTCCTGTGGTAAACCAATCTGTAGTAAAATATCATATTTTACTGCAGGTTAGTAACTCCCCCCTCCCCTCATTCTCTATTTGATGAGGCTGTATCCATGTTCCACATATGTGACCAAGTTGAGGTATTTTATGAGGTATGTAGTTTCTGTGGAGGGACTTGGGTCGTGCCTGTTCTGTTTTTCCAATAAGAGGTGGGTTTTAGGGACTGGTATAATAATACTGGCAATTCTGCCTTTTCATAGACTGAGGGCTGGTTACAGATGCTATAGCCATTGTGGGGATGGGTCCCTGGGTAGTCATCCCACCCCTTAAAAATAACCTTGCATGTGAGTACTGGCACCTTACTCGAAAGGAAAAAAACCACTGGCTGTCACAGATGTGGTTCACTGCCCTCATGTATTTTTATATCCATGGAAGGTAAGAAATTACCATGAGCGCAAGGTTTTCAGATGAAAAAAAGGAAAGAAAGATATGGCCGATGGTGGATATATTTTTCCCTTGCAGGAACCTTTTTCTGTTCCCATCAATGGCTCTTGTACCTGTCAGGAAAAGCTGAATTCTCTGTTCAGGAATTTCATGTTTGCCTGTTTCTTTATGAGAGTTGGTGAAGAACAGAATTTGGTTGAAAAAAAAACAGTTCTGCATTTGAGCACTTTTTTTCACGTTTCATCTGTGCATAATTCCTTCCTCTGACTAGAGCTGCCCTGACCGTGTTACAATGACTTACTAAAATCGCATATGGGTGCTAATGGGTAGATATGAAAAAGAAATTCCAGGTTAGATGAGAGCATAAAAGCAGATGCAGACCTTTATCAGAAATGAAAGCGTAAGGCAATAGCAGGCTATACTCCCATATGAGATGTTTCTTTTGCAAGCATGAAAAAGGTAGGTAGACAAGGAAAAGGAACAGATGCCGAGGAAGGTTGAAGCAATGCACAAAGGCACTACTGGGTTTTAGCTTTGAGGAGAAAATTATGCAAGACACATCACAGTCTTCCTATAAACATGGAAGTTGTACACCATAATCATTGCTTATATTTGCAATGTAGGAAAAGAAACTTGGGGGCCCTTTTACTAAGCCGCGTAAGCGCCTACATGGGCCCAATGCGTGCCAATTCCGAGTTACCACCCGGCTGTTGTGGTAATTTCATTTTTGGCGCGTGTTCGCTACGCGCGTCCAAAAAATTATTTTTTATTTTCTGGCGCGTCAAGTGGCATTTGACGCGCGTAGGTCATTACCGCCTGGTTACTGCATGAGACGTTACCGCTAGGTCAATGGCAGGCGGTAAGGCCTCAGACCCAAAATGGCCGTGCAGCAATTTTCATTTTGCCGCATGTCCATTTTCAGCAAAAATTTTAAAAAGGCATTTTATACAGGTGCGCTAAAAAATGATTCTGTCCGCGCCCAAAACATGCGTCTACACTACCGCACACAGCTATTTACTGCTTGAGCCCTTACTATCACCCACTGACCTAGTGGTAAAGGCTCACATGCTACTCACGCAGTAATCAGACAGCGTGCACCAATGTGGCCGTGCTGCCAATTACTGCATTCCTGGTGGTAATTGGCAGCGCGGACACATTCAGGCTTATTTTCAAAAGAGAAGGGCGCCCGTCTTTTGACACAAATCGGACGGGCGTCCTTCTATCAGGGTCGCCCAAATCGGCATAATCGAAAGCCGATTTTGGGCGTCCCCAACTGCTTTCCGTCGCGGGGACGACCAAAGTTCCCGGGGGCGTGTCAGAGGAGTAGCGAAGGCAAGACTGGGGCATGTCTTAACAGATGGGCGTCCTCGAGCGATAATGGAAAAAAGAAGAGCGTCCCTGATGAGCACTTGGGTGACTGTACTTGGTCCATTTTTTCTTACGACCAAGCCTCAAAAAGGTGCCCAAACTGACCAGTTGACCACCGGAGGGAATTGGGGATAACCTCTCCTGACTCCCCCAGTGGAGGAGTGGCCTGGTGGTTAGAGCACTGGTCTTGCAATCCAGAGGTGGCCGGTTCAAATCCCAATGCTGCTACTTGTGATCCAAAATCCAAATAAATAAAGGGGGTGTCGGAGGCATAGCAAAGGCATGGACGTCCTTCTCACAGAAACATCCACATTTTGGATGTCCTCAACTGCCATCGCAGGGACGGAGGCAGCGCGAAGGACGTCCTTCACCCATACTCTACAAAAAAAAAAAAGACGTCCCTGACGAGCACTTGGACGTTTTCACCTGAACTTGTATTTTTCTAAGGTTGTAGATGGCAATTTATTTAAGGTTGTAGACAGCTATCATACACACAGCTTGTCTGCATGTATGAAGCCGTCCTTGGCATGCGCAGAGCAGCTACGTATAATGCTTGGCTGCTCTGCACTGGCTTCCCCTCCTTAGGAAGGAAATCATGTGCAAATGAGCTAACAGTGAGCAGCTCATTTGCATGCGATTTCCTTCATGCATGCCCGTTCCTTTCTGAATCGCTAAGGGACCGGTAAGGGAAGGGCTTTTTCTATTCAGTTAGTGCATCAGTTATTCCACTGCAGTGCCCTCTAGGGTGCCCGGTTGGTGTCCTGGCATGTCAGGGGGACCAGTGCACTACGAATGCTGGCTCCTCCCACGACCAAAGGGCTGGCATTTGGTCGTTTCTGAGATGGGCGTCCTTAGTTTACATTATCCCTGAAAATCAGAAATGACTAAGTCTAAGGACGACCATCTCTAGGGACGACCTAAATTTCAAGATTTGGGCGTCCCCGACCATATTATCAAAACGAAAGATGGCCGCCCATCTTGTTTCGATAGTACAGGTTTCCCTGCCCCTTTGCGGGGACGTCCTGCGAGGATGCCCTCAGGAAAAGTTGGGCGCCCCGTTCGATTGTGCCCCTCATTGGTGCACGCGTGCCTGATTACTGCGTGAGTAGCATGTGAGCCTTTACTGCTAGGTCAATGGGTGACAGTAAGGGCTCAAGCAGTAAACAGCTGAGTGCTATTTTTAATTTTAGAGCACAGTCATTTGCCTCCCACTGAAAAAAAGCCCTTTTCCCTAGCCATGGTAAAAAAATGACCCAGGGCGCGCCAATTTCACGCATGCAGACTACCGCAGGCCACTTTTTACTGCAGCTTAGAAAAAGGGCCCCTAAAAATAAGTATGAATATGCATTCAGTTGAACACATATACTGCTGATTACTCAGAAGGAAGGGGTCATTGAAAGTATAGCATTAAGGTTCTAAGAAAAAACTTTAAAAGCAATTAAGATGCATCTGTTTTGTTTGTTGGTAGATTAATGCAATGAAATCAAAAGACTGATTTTTACTATTGTACAAATGAAGTATATTTGAATGGCTTTATATTTTGTTTCACCAGATTGAAAACATTGAATGCATGCATATCAGTGGGGGAAAAAAGTACTACTACTACTATTTAGCATTTCTATAGCGCTACAAGGCGTAAGCAGCGCTGCACAAACATAGAACACAGTCCCTGCTCAAAGAGCTTACAATCTAATAGACAAAAAATAAAGTAAGCCAATCAAATCAATTAATGTGTACGGGAAGGAGGAGAGGAGGGTAGGTGGAGGCTCAGTCCACCAATAAGAGCCAACCTCATCAGTGATGTCACAAGGGCTTGATTGCCTGATACTTGGCTCACTTCTGATATTGTGATGTCATAAGGGAAAGGGGGAAAGGGAAATGGGACTTGATATACCGTCTTTCTGAGGTTTTTGCAACTACATTCAAAGCGGTTTACATATATTCAGGTATTATTTTGCACCAGGGGCAATGGAGGGTTTAGTGACTTACCCAGAGTCACAAGGAGCTGCACTGCAGTAACCAATAGGCTACTCCTCTACTACTAGTACTATTTAGCATTTCTATAGTGCTACAAGGCGTACGCAGCGCTGCACAAACATAGAAGAAAGACAGTCCCTGCTCAAAGAGCTTACAATCTAATAGACAAAAAATAAAGTAAGCAAATCAAATCAATTAATGTGTACAGGAAGGAGGAGGGTAGGTGGAGGTGAGTGGTTACAAGTGGTTACGAGTCAAAAGCAATGTTAAAAGAGGTGGGCTTTCAGTCTAGATTTACTACTACTACTACTACTACTTAGCATTTCTATAGCGCTGCCAGGGTTACGCAGCGCTGTACAAGTTTAAAGGTGGGGAAGGACAGTCCCTGCTCAAGAGATCTTACTGTCCTGTCCCAGGCTCCTACCTGTGCTCCCGCGGGGGGGAGCGATGGTCGTCGGGCCCCGCGGGGTCCAGGGCGGCAGAGACGGACCAGCGAGGAAGCTCCGCCTACTCACGCCGGATTGGTGCACCGAAACTGAGACTCCACCTGCAGGGCAGGCCGGCCAATCCAGGCGCTCCTTGCCTGCTAGGGCCGGGGGGATTGGCTCCTCTTCCAGGGAGGGGGCGGACTGGCGGGAGATTTAAACCACGGAACTGGAAGGGTTCAGTGCTTCCGTTTCAGATGTCAGAAGCCGACACACAGTGCTGCTCTTCAGAGACTGTGTTCACCTTCAGTGCTAGCCGTTCTTGCTAGCTGCCTTCAGAGACTGGGTCCATCTTCAGTGCTAGCCGTCCTTGCTAGCTACCTTCAGAGACTGGGTCCATCTTCAGTGCTAGCCGTTCTTGCTAGCTGCCTTCAGAGACTGGGTCCATCTTCAGTGCTAGCCGTTCTTGCTAGCTGCCTTCAGAGACTGGGTCCATCTTCAGTGCTAGCCGTCCTTGCTAGCTACCTTCAGAGACTGGGTTCATCTTCAGTGCTAGCCGTCCTTGCTAGCTACCTTCAGAGATTGTGTTCCTCTTCAAGCTAGCCGTCCTTGCTAGCCACCTTCAGAGACTGGGTGCCTCTTCAAGCTAGCAGTCCTTGCTAGCCACCTTCAGAGACTGGGTGCCTCTTCAAGCTAGCAGTCCTTGCTAGCCACCTTCAGAGACTGGGTTCCTCTTCGAGCTAGCCGTCTTTGCTAGCCACCTTTAGAGACTGGGTTCCTCTTCCAGCTAGCCGCCCTTGCTAGCCACCTTTAGAGACTGTGTCCCTCTTCCAGCTAGCCGTCCTTGCTAGCCACCTTCAGGGATTGTGTTCCTCTTCAGTGCTAGCCGTCCTTGCTAGCTGCCCTTCAGAGACTGTGTTGCTGACTACCAGCCAGGCCGGCCGTCACCCCGCGGTTCCAGCAGTCCTGCTGGCCGCCTGCAGCTGGGGGCTCAACCCTCGGTGAACGGCGGTCGCCGCGGGTGAAGATTCGGGGTGCGCGGCGGTCCTCTGAGGTCTCACCGGGCCTCAGGGAACCTAAGGGCTCACCAATCACCGGAGCAGGACAGGAAACGGAAGCCATGAGCTCGCCTACGCAGCCTGATCTACGGGACCTGGCCAAGGTACTTCAGCAGCAGCAGGAGCAGCTGAACGCCCTGTCAGGGGCGCTCCAGAACGTATGCTCTCAACTTTCAATGCTTCAGGTACAGAACCAGGCCGCTGCGGTCCAGGGTGCCGCAGCAGCTCCCCGTTTGGGAGGGTTCCGCACGGGACCTCGGTTCCCTGAACCGGCACGATACAATGGGGCCCCCGGAGGTTGCCGGGGGTTCCTCAATCAGTGCAACCTGGCCTTCCGGATGCAACCGGAGACATTTGCTTCGGACCAAAGTAATGTGGGATATATCATGGGCCTATGCGAAGGGAAGGCCCTAGCCTGGGTGGCCCCACTAAACAAACAACAGGACCCCATCTTGGATGACTATAGTGAATTTCAGCGCCGGTTCCGTATGGTGTTCGACCTTCCTGGGAGACCTTCTTCCGTGGCGTCGGAACTGCTGCGAATTCATCAGGGGGACGGGACGGTGGCCGATTATGCCATTCGTTTCCGGACTTTAGCCACGGAGCTCCGCTGGAACCCGGAGTCCCTGATGGCAATTTTTATGGAGGGGTTACAAGAACGAATCAAGGATGAATTGGCAGGACGGGAGGTCCCAGGCCAATTGGATGCCCTGATTTCGCTCTGTATCCGAGTAGATACCCGGTTCCAGGAGCGAGCTAGAGCCCGGGCAGAACGGCAGAAGTGGGCGCGGGGAACGTCCCGGACTGCCAAGGGGCCGTCCCCTCGCCGTGGGAACCGGGACTCCAAGGAGAATGGGGAGGAGCCGATGGTGATGGGCCGTCAACGGCTAGCTCCCTCCGACAGGAAGAAACGCTTGTGGGACGGACTGTGCCTCTATTGTGGTGAGGCTGGACATTTTATCCGAGCCTGTCCCTCCCGGGCGGGAAACGTCTCCCCCAAGGCACCTTGAGGGGAGGGGTCTTGGGGCATTCCGCTCCCCTGCCGGATTCCCTGATCACACTGCCAGTAATACTACGGTGGCACGAGACCATGATCCAGACCCGGGCCCTAGTGGACTCTGGGTCGGGGGGCAACTTCATCGGGCACGAACTACTGCAACAGATGGGCTGGCCCACGCTCCCGCGGTGGCCGGCGCTGCAAATAACCTCCATCCAGGGAACTACATTACCGCAGCCGGTCACGGAGATCACCCCCTTTTTGGAATTACAGGTGGGGGAGGATCACCAGGAGGAAGTTCAATTCCTGGTTCTATCCCGGACCATTCATCCGGTGGTCTTAGGATTGCCATGGCTACGGAGTCATAACCTGGTTATTGACTGGACCGGGGGAAGCATCCGAGCTTGGGGTAGTTCCTGTCGAGAGAACTGTTGTAAGGGCCGGATCGGCAGCTGCCCTGCCCTAGCTAGTGTGCCCGGGGGGGGGGGGGCACGGATTGAGCTGGGTTCCCTGCCTATGGACTATAGAGACTTTGCAGATGTGTTTAGTCCAGTAGAGGCGGAGGTTCTACCGCCTCATCGGTCGTTCGACTGTGCCATTAACTTGATGGCAGATACCATGCCACCGCGGGGCCGACTGTATACCCTGTCCCGGGGGGAGTCCAAGGCAATGCAGGAATACATCCGGGAGAATCTGCGAAGAGGTTTCATCCGGCCCTCTACGTCCCTGGCCGGGGCCGGATTCTTTTTTGTTACTAAAAAGGATGGCTCCTTGAGGCCCTGTATTGATTATCGGGGGTTAAATGCCATCACGGTAAAGGATCGCTTTCCTCTACCGCTCATTCCCGAACTCTTTGACAGGCTACAAGGAGCCCAGATGTTTACCAAGTTGGACTTGCGGGGGGCCTACAATTTAGTTCGAATCCGGCGAGGGGACGAATGGAAGACGGCTTTTAACACCCACGAGGGACATTTCAAGTATCGGGTGATGCCGTTTGGCCTATGTAATGCCCCTGCGGTGTTTCAGCGACTTATTAATTTTGTGCTCGAGGATTTGCTGAACTCCACGGTGATCGTATATCTGGATGACATCTTGGTTTTTTCCCAAAACCCCGCGGAACATGTGAGTCATGTTCGCGCAGTGCTGCAGCGGTTGCGGCAATACCGCCTGTTTGCTAAGCTCAGCAAGTGTGCTTTTCATCAGAGGTCGCTACCATTTTTGGGACACATTCTGTTACCCGGGGGGCTACAGATGGAGCCGGACAAACTCCGGGCGATTCGAGAATGGCCGCAACCGCTGGGATTGAAAGCACTACAACGTTTTTTGGGATTCGCGAACTATTATCGCCAGTTTATTCCTCAGTATTCACAACTGACGGCGCCGTTGACAGCGCTCACTAGAAAAAACGCGAATGTCCGGGACTGGCCACCCGAGGCGCAGGTGGCTTTTCGCCAGGTGAAGGAGGCATTCAACTCAGCGTCCATTTTGTTAGCCCCGGATCCAGAGAAACCCTTTATTGTGGAAGTGGACGCGTCCGCATTGGGAGCCGGAGCGGTCCTCTCGCAAGTGAATTCCAAGGGCCGGCGCCAGCCTTGCTCTTTCTTTTCTCGCAGATTCTCCCCGGCGGAATGTAATTATACAGTAGGGGATAGAGAGCTCTTAGCATTGAAATTAGCCCTGCAGGAATGGAGACATCTGCTGGAGGGAGCGGAACATCAGTTCACGGTGATCACTGACCACAAAAATCTACTGTATCTGCAAGAGGCTCAACGGCTCAATCCCCGACAAGCCCGGTGGTCATTGTTTTTCGCCAGATTTCATTTCCAACTGGTCTTTCGGGCTGCTGCTCAAAATACCCCTGCGGACTCTCTCTCCAGAGCATTTGAGGTTCCAGAGGAGACAAGGGAGATCCATTCCATGTTGGATCTGGCATGCCTCAGCGCGGCCGTGGGGGAGGTCGCTCCTACGAAAGAACTAGTGCCGGCCGCTGATCGAACGAAGGTAATGCAATGGGGGCATTCGTCCAGATGGGCGGGACATTTTGGGTATCAAAAGACTCTGCGTCTCATTGCCAGACAGTATCAATGGCCTCAGATGAGGCGGGACATTCTTCAATTCGTCACCACCTGTCCTGTGTGCGCCCGGACTAAACCGGTAATCGAGACCCCATGGGGAAGTTACAACCGCTGTCCGTACCGACAGGCCCCTGGACGGAGCTTTCCATGGATTTTATCACCGACCTCCCCAGTTCCCGGGGACACTCGGTGATTTGGGTGGTAATTGACCGTTTTTCCCGGATGGCCCACTTTGTTCCTCTGCCGGGACTTCCTTCGGCAGTCGCCTTAGCTCAACTCTTCATTCAACACGTTTTTCGACTGCATGGGCTGCCTCTTCGGATTATTAGTGACCGAGGCCCCCAATTCACCTCGCGTTTCTGGAGGGCCTTGTGTACAGCATTGGGGGTGAAGACCCATTTCTCATCAGCGTACCATCCCCAAACCAATGGCATGGTCGAGAGGACGAACCAAACATTAAAAGGGTTCCTACGAGCATTTGTCAACAAACGCCAAGATAACTGGGTCTCCCTACTTCCTTGGGCCGAGTTTGCATATAACCACAGTGTCCACTCGGCCTCGGGAGACTCTCCATTCTTCTTGGTGTATGGACGACATCCTCGACTTCCAGCACCTTTCCCGTCTGGATCTCTGACCCCCATGGTTAATGTAACTCTAGCAGACCTGCAAAGAGTCTGGGAGATGGCCCGAGAACAACTGCAGAGGGTAGCTGCCAAATACAAGATCTTCGCAGATCGGCGCCGGCGAACCGCTCCAGTACTACAACCAGGGCAGAAGGTATGGCTAAGCACGAAATACCTAAGACTCCGGGTGCCTCTCGGAGATTGGGACCTCGGTATATTGGACCGTTTGCAATCCAATCGCGAATTGGAACTGTGACATACCAGTTGCGGTTACCAAGTACCCTACGAGTGCATAACGCCTTCCATATTTCCCTATTGAAAAGTTTTCGAGGGTCTCGTTGGCACCCCCAACGACAGGAGGCCGAAGCTCTAGAAGCAGATCCTGACCCGGAGTATGAGGTGGAGGATGTTCTGGATTCAAAGAAGCGGTGGGGAAGGCTATATTATTTATTGACCTGGAAGAATTTTGGTCCCGAAGACAACTCCTGGGAGCCCGCGGCAAATGTACATGCGCCGGAGTTGATCAAAGCCTTCCACGCCCGGTTTCCTTCCAAACCCGGCCCCGGGAAAAAGGGGGCATCCGGGGAGGATACTGTCCTGTCCCAGGCCCCTACCTGTGCTCCCGCGGGGGGGAGCGATGGTCGTCGGGCCCCGCGGGGTCCAGGGCGGCAGAGACGGATCGCCAACGGAGCCGACGCTACCGCAGGTCGGACCAGGGCCGGCGACCCGCTGGAACGAACGCCGGCCTTGGAGAAGGAAGGACGCCGGCCAAGATGGCGGCGCCGGCGTCGACGTCTCCCTGGCCTGGAGCGGACCAGCGAGGAAGCTCCGCCTACTCACGCCGGATTGGTGCACCGAAACTGAGACTCCACCTGCAGGGCAGGCCGGCCAATCCAGGCGCTCCTTGCCTGCTAGGGCCGGGGGGATTGGCTCCTCTTCCAGGGAGGGGGCGGACTGGCGGGAGATTTAAACCACGGAACTGGAAGGGTTCAGTGCTTCCGTTTCAGATGTCAGAAGCCGACACAGTGGATCTCGGAGTGCTGCTCTTCAGAGACTGTGTTCACCTTCAGTGCTAGCCGTTCTTGCTAGCTGCCTTCAGAGACTGGGTCCATCTTCAGTGCTAGCCGTCCTTGCTAGCTACCTTCAGAGACTGGGTCCATCTTCAGTGCTAGCCGTTCTTGCTAGCTGCCTTCAGAGACTGGGTCCATCTTCAGTGCTAGCCGTTCTTGCTAGCTGCCTTCAGAGACTGGGTCCATCTTCAGTGCTAGCCGTCCTTGCTAGCTACCTTCAGAGACTGGGTCCATCTTCAGTGCTAGCCGTTCTTGCTAGCTGCCTTCAGAGACTGGGTCCATCTTCAGTGCTAGCCGTCCTTGCTAGCTACCTTCAGAGACTGTGTTCCTCTTCAAGCTAGCCGTCCTTGCTAGCCACCTTCAGAGACTGGGTGCCTCTTCAAGCTAGCAGTCCTTGCTAGCCACCTTCAGAGACTGGGTGCCTCTTCAAGCTAGCAGTCCTTGCTAGCCACCTTCAGAGACTGGGTTCCTCTTCGAGCTAGCCATCCTTGCTAGCCACCTTTAGAGACTGGGTTCCTCTTCCAGCTAGCCGCCCTTGCTAGCCACCTTTAGAGACTGTGTTCCTCTTCCAGCTAGCCGTCCTTGCTAGCCACCTTCAGGGATTGTGTTCCTCTTCAGTGCTAGCCGTCCTTGCTAGCTGCCCTTCAGAGACTGTGTTGCTGACTACCAGCCAGGCCGGCCGTCACCCCGCGGTTCCAGCAGTCCTGCTGGCCGCCTGCAGCTGGGAGCTCAACCCTCGGTGAACGGCGGTCGCCGCGGGTTAAGATTCGGGGTGTGCGGCGGTCCTCTGAGGTCTCACCGGGCCTCAGGGAACCTAAGGGCTCACCAATCACCGGAGCAGGACACTTACAATCTAAAGGTAACAAACTATGTAGTAAGTGTAGCAAGACGTAGGGGCTCAGGAAGTTTATTCCAGGCGTAGGGTGCAGCGAGACAGAAGGCGCGAAGTCTGGAGTTGGCAGTAGCGGAGAAGGGAACAGATAAGAAGAATTTATCCATGGAGCTGAGTGCACGGGAAGGGGTGTAGGGAAGGACGAGTGTGGAGAGATACTGGGGAGCAGCAGAGTGAGTACATTTATAGGTTAGTAGAAGAAGTTTGAACAGGATGCGAAAATGGATAGGGAGCCAGTGAAGCGACTTGAGGAGAGGGGTAGTATGAGTAAAGCGACCCTGGCGGAAGACGAGACGGGCAGCAGAGTTTTGAACCGACTGGAGAGGGGAGAGGTGACTAAGTGGGAGGCCAGCAAGAAGCAGATTGCAGTAGTCTAAACGAGAGGTGACAAGGGTGTGGATGAGGGTTTTGGTAGAGTGCTCGGGGAGAAAGGGGCGGATTTTACGGATGTTGTAAAGAAAGAAACGACAGGTCTTGGCGATCTGCTGGATATGAGCAGAGAAGGAGAGAACACCCGTTTGTTTCTTCTGTGGAACGAGCTTTAGTTGTTTCCATAAAAAAATTATTTAACAAAGAAATAAAAGCTAATATGCTTTGACTATCTGTAATATAATTGCCAGAACTCATTTCAATAATGACAGGTGATTGACAATTAATAGCATGCTTAAAAAAGGAATTATTTCAAAAATGGAATCTATTACCAGCTGCACCAAAATAGAAACCCTCAAAATAATCTTATAAGAATTAGGGACATCATAATATGCTTGCCTGAGTTCAATTGAATGTTAACATCAATGAAACAAAAATAATAGATTTCCCCCAAAACATAACTAAGATTACTTGTGTGTGCAAAAAAATGTTAATAGGTGCAAAAATATAAAATGGGAGGGAAAAAATCACATTAAACAGTACTCGCAGTTTTTGTGATATGGTTGTGATTTGTCAATAATGTCTGTTCCAACAACGTATTCTGTAATTGCTGTTAATCACCCAGGAGACTCACAGATCAAGCCTTGTGTTTAGAAATTTTGGCTGTGTAGGACAGTATGAACAGCTGCTGACCATCAGGACCATAGCAAGCTATGTGTACGCTATGCCCCGGATTCTGTATAGTCAGCCTAGAGATCCACACCGAAATCCAAGCCTATTCTATAACAATGGACGTAACTTAATTGGCTTACCACTGCGCCTAAATTTTAATATTCGCAGGCAAAAAGGGGCATGGTTATGGGTGGGGAAATGGGCGTTTCGTGGGTGTTTCAAAATTTACGCATGTTGTTATAGAATATGGCCCTATGCGCCGGTTTTTAAGCCATGTTTTTGATAGTGTAAATGGAGGCGCATAGTTTTAGGGGCCCTTTTACTAAGCCATGTAAGCATCTACGCATGCCCAACACACGCCAAAATGGAGTTACCGCCAGGCTACTTTGTGGCTCTTGTGGTAATTTCATTTTTGGCGTACATCCGATATGCGCTTCCAAAAAGTAATATTTTCGGACACACGCCAAGTGGCATTTGACACGCGTAGGTCATTACAGTACGGTTACCGCATGAGACTTTACCGCTAGGTCAATGGCTGGCGGTAAGGTCTCAGACCCAAAATGGACACGTGGCAATTTTCATTTTGCCGCACGTCCATTTTCGGCCAAAATTTTTTAAAGGCGTTTTTCGTAGGTGCGCTGAAAAATAATTCTGTTGCGCACCCAAAACACGCATCTACACTATCGCAGGCCATTTTTCAGTGCACCTTAGTAAAAGGACCCCTTAGACGCTAGGATATCAACTAAGTGTATTCTATATACTGTTCCTAAGTCTAGGTGCCACTTATTGAATACGCATAGGTGGAAATGTTTCGTGCGTGGATTTTCTAGGTGCCATATATAGAATCTGGCCCTATGTGGTTGCAGAGGGAGCCAAAATTGCACTCTGTCTATTGCCTCCCTTTCTTGGCCATGCCACAGTGGGTGGGGCTGGAGCACTAGGAGACATGTTAAACAGGGCAAATTTCTGGCTCAGGACACTTCTGCTGACCATACAGTTTAGACTGTGACCCTTACAGATGTAACCAGGTACCTCTAAGTGCAGCCAAGGACAGAGCAATCTCCTCCAGCCACAGGCTTCCGGTACAATCAAGAAATAAATGTCCACCATCAACTTCAATCTTAAGGACTTTATTCCATGCAGGTTTCTAGTGTACCTGATTCCCAGTTCCAGCAGTAGCATTCACCTTCAATCTTAAGCACATATAAGCCACCTGAAAGTGTGTGGCAAATAGTCCCCTTTAAGCAGTAGGGTATCAGCACATACCAGGATTCAATACAGGCTCACAGTTAGCTCCAGTCTGGGCTCTTTATCCAGTGCACAATAAACAGTAGTTCAATTCCAAATAGAACCAGTTCTTTCAGTTCATCATCACAGTTAAATCACAAAGCAGCAGTTTCTACCTTCTACTCTCTTTACCTTCAGGAGAGTTCAATACTTTAGGGACTCCTCATACCCAAGGGATTTCACCCTGCATCAGCTTCACTGGTAAATTCAATACTTTAGGGACCTCCCTTACCCAAGGATTTTCAGCCTGCAAATACTTTTGGGACTTCCTCACACCCAAGGGATTTCAGCCTGCTTCAGTACTTAGGGACCTGTCTTACCCAAGGGTTTTCAGCCTGCAACTGCTTCTCTTCTTCTGCTTCTCTCTTCCCTGGGACTCCTTCCCACCTGCCTAATCAATCCATGGCTTCTGCTATCACAACCTTCCACTAGCTTCCCCCACACCCATACCAGCTGAGTTGAGCATTAGACTATCTCTCTTTCCCCCTAGTGGCAGCCAATCTACACATCCTGCCAGCTTACACCCTTGTCTTCCCCTATTGCAGTTAGTAGTCCAGTCCGGGTTCTTCACCTCACCCCCTGGCTCCTTCCTGCAATGCCTTCTGGGACTTGTATTTCAAACTGAAACTGCCTTAACCGAACTATTCTGGATGTGACTTTATCACACAGATAATGCTCAACAAACAAAGAAAACCACCTGAAAGGGCACCATTGTTGAAACGCAGCTGTGTTGGGTTAAAGTATGTGTTCTGTATGAGGTTTTTCTTTAATTATCTTTGTTTTGCCATACACAACATATAGCATTAATGTTATTTCTTTATTTGATTTATAGACAACCTCGCCAAATCCAGACAAGGCAGATTACAGCATACAGTTGAACACGTAAAACAAAATATTTAAAATAATAAAACAACATAATATCCGATTCAACCCCCAACTCAATTATACATAGGATGATTTAGCTAACGAAAATGTAGAGGCCTTCTGGAAAGAGATAGAACAGTTCCAGATAGAACAGGGTGAATATTCTCCTGTAGCTTAGTATTGGTAACAAGTGCCCTGCCATAGTCTGAAGCTCTTGAAATCTTTGCACCAGATATTGATGGGATATTTGCTCCAGATATATAAATGTAGTAGTCCAGGCAAGATAGAACTAACACCAGAATCACTGCAGTCAACTCAGAATCACCAACAAACTAACCTGCTTCTTTACAGTCAAGGAGGAGTCCCACCAAATTCCCAAGATCTTAAGCTGTGTGGGCTGATATTATGGTAACGCTTTAAGGGCCTCTTTTACTAAACCATGCTAGCGATTCCCGGTACGGCAAATAAAAGCCCATAGGAACTGAATGGGCTTTCTCTCATTTGCCGTGCGGGAATCACTAGCGCAACTTTGTAAAAGAAGCTCTAATGTAGGCTGCCACAGGAAAAGCATGCAAATGTATGCTGTGATAAAGTCACATCCAGGATAGTTGGGTTAAGGCAGTTTCAGTCTGAAATACAAGTCCCAGAAGGCATTGCAGGCAAGGAGCCAGAGGGTGAGATGAAGAACACGGACTGGACTCCTAGCTGCAATCAGGGAAGACATGGGTGTAAGCTCTGCAGGTTGTGTAGAGTGGCTGCCACTAGGCGGAAAGAGAGTTAGGAAACCCTGTGTGCAGGAGCTCATCATGGGTCTCATTAGTTTAATGCTTAACTCAGCTGGTTTGGGTGTGAGGAAGCTAAGGGAAGGAGAATGATTGGTGGTGGTAGTTGAAGCCAGGGATTGATTAGGCAGGTGGGAAGGAGTCCCAGGAGTGGAGTTCAGTTCAGGAGAGAAGGAGTTGTAGGCTGAGAATCCTTGGGTAAGGAGGTCCCTAAAGTACTTGAGGCTGAGAATCCTTGGGTGAGAGGAAGTCCCAAAAGTATTGAATACACTGTGAAGCTGATGTAGGGGAAAACCCTTGGGTAGAAGGAGTCCCTAAAATATTGAACTCTCCTGAAGGTAAAGAGGATAGAAGGTAGAAACTGCTGCTTGGTGACTGAACTGTGATGATGAACTGAAAGAACTGTTTGTCTTGGGAATTGAATTACTGTTTATTGGGCACTGGATAAAGAGCCCAGACTGGAGCCTGTAAGCATGTATTGAATCCTGGTATGTGCTATGCTGCTGTTGGAACTGTGTACTAGAAACCTGCATGGAATAAAAGTCCTTAAGACTGAAGTTACTGGTGGACATCTATTTCTTCATTGTGCCGGGAGCCTGTGGCTGGAGGAGATTGTTCTATCCTTGGCTGCACCTAGGGGCACCTGATTACAATGCAAAACATCTAATTATTATCTAAATTGAATAACGCAGCTTGTGAGGAACACCAGAAACTACATTTTTGCAGAAAGAATAACACCAGTTCAAAGTTGGCATTATTTTTCCTACCTGGCAGCAGGGAGCTTTGGGTCGCTAACCAGTGGCCTGAAGTTCCTGGGTAGCATTCTAAAGGGGCCAGAGCTGAATGTTGACTCCTCCCACTGAAGACACTCTCCCCCTGCTATTGGCCCTCCCCCTGGAGCCTACAGAACACCTCCTTGTAGACTTCTAGACTTCCCCCCCCCCCCCCCAAGACCCTCACTTTCTTCCAATCCTTGGTGATGTAGAGGGTTCTGGGGCAAGAATGATCCTCTGTGGCTGCTCCCCCTGCCCAGCATTGGGTTCAGAATGGCAAGGTTCATCACGAGCTGCGTTATTCGTGTATGGTGGAAGTTACTAACCTGTAGTACTGAGATACTGCAGGTTAGTGACTCCTGCAGTAAACTAAAGTGTGGTAAAAGCCCATCTTTTTATGGCATCTTAGCAGCCCCCATAGTTGTTAGGAATGTAATGAATGTAATTAAATAAATAAAGTCTCTATGTTGAGGGAAAGGGTAGGAAAAAAGTGAGCAATGAGGATGAGGGAGAAGAAAGGAGAGTCAGAGGCCTCTACTGGCTGAGGGAATGAATAAGAAAGAAGCAGATTGTGGGGAGAACAGATAGTGAGAAGCTCAGTGGCAGAATGTGAATTTGAAGATGGATGGTGTGTTTAGTGGGGATTAAGGAACATTGAGACTGAGAGGAAGCGAAAACACTATTGAGGGAGAAAGATGCCTGGGGAGACCCAGATTGGATTTGGCAGGGCGAGAGCAGACTGGGGGGCTTGAGTGCAGTGAATAAAATTGGGGAAGGGAATTGAGAAAGAGAGAGTATACGTATGTGACTGCTGGGGAAGAGGAAGGAGCTTGAAATAGTGTGTTGAGAACACATATGAGGGTAGAAGAACATTTTGTGTTATTTTAAAAAATCCACCTAAAATAGCACACAAAATTTTTATTTCACAGCATAAATGCACCGATAGACCCCTATTTTTCTGACTCTGCCAAAGCGCTGAAAATAAATTCCTAAATTTTCAAATGATAGCCCTTAGAATCAGAAGCCCTAGAGAGTTTTAAATATCTGTAGCATTATCTACCTTATTCTGCTTGTCCTCCAGGGTTTGTTGAAGGTGAATAGGTATCCTTCCACTTATGCTAGCATTAAGGCTGTACCAAATATTCATATTCAATTTGGCCTCTAATATATTATTCAAATTCAGCCGAATATTGATTTAAATTTGAATGTGAAGAATCAGGGGGCACCCAGTCATAATAGCCTTGACAAAATAGCCCCGACAAAACAGCCTTGTAACAAAATAACCCTTGACATGTCACACCCTAACAAAATAGCCCTTGACAAAATGGCCCCTCCCACAAAACAACCCTTGACAAAATAGACTCTACACAAAATAGCCCCCTTAACAAAACAGCCCCCTAAGAAAAAAATAACACATCACAAAAAATATAATAAACTACAACTGAATCTTCACTGATAAAGACGCCTACTAGCATTCAATTGCATAAAGCATATATAAATTAACAAAATCCTATAGCTACAAACTGGTATTCAAGATCTGTTCTGCTATTTAAAGAAACCATTCTTCCACCAGCATGCTCATTAAAAAAAACCCCCAAAACAATACCAACCTTATCCTGTTTGGCAAGGTAAGATTATTAGGAAAAAAATGCAGTGCCATATTCAGGGGAGCCTGATCAGGCCCTTTTGTCATGCAGCTACCTCGTCAAGGGTTATATTGTGGGCAGGCCGTTTTGACAGTGGCTGTTATGTCAGGGGCTGTTATGTCGGGAGCTTTTTTTTGTTTGGAGCTTTTTTGTTGGGGCCATTTTGACCAGATACCGAATCCGGGGCTTTACTGTGCTAAATCCTACTGAGGGGCCCTTTTACTAAGCCACGTAGGTGGCTACATGTACCCCAACCCACGTCAGTTCGGAGTTACCGCCGGGCTACCACGTAGCCCTTGCGGTAATTTCATTTTTGACACGCGCCTGCTACGTGCGTCAGAAAATATATTTTATTTTCTGGTGCATGGCAAAAATCGGGTGGTAAATCCAAGTTGATGTGCTTAGGCGATTACCGCACGGTTAACACGAGAGATTTTACCTCTAAGTCAATGGCTGGCGGTAAGGTCTGAGACCCAAAATAGACGCACATCAAATTTTTATTTTACCGCACGTCCATTTTCGGTAAAAAAATTTTAAAAAGACCTTTTTTACAGTCGTGCTGAAAAATGGGTCGGCGAGCACCCAAAACATGCGCCTACATTAGCGCAGCCCATTTTAAGCGCACCTTAGTAAAAGGACCCCTTAATCTCCAATTTCACATTGTTTCTTTTCTTTTTTGTTATATTAAAAAAAGCTCAATGCCCATTTTCATATTCAGTATTCGTATTTGGTGAAATAATAAAATATTATATTCGGTACAGTTCTAGCTGGCATATTATGATCCCTTCCCTTTGTTTATAATTGAATGTGTTTAATTTTACCATACTGTTTAGGTAGCATGAAATAAATCATGTATGTAAGTCACGGTCATAGCTGTATTTTGCTTTGCATTCCTAGTATTTCAGAAACTCACACAAGAAGGGGCCTCTGGGGTCTCCCAACCTCAGGATGCTGGCAGTTAAATGTGGAGTGTAGATTGCATGACTGCTTTTGAAGGTGAGAGGAAAGAATGCCAAAGATACACAATTACAGTGAGATGAAAGAAAGCACAGAAAGACATAAAGTGACTTTCCCTAAAGAAAACAAAACAGAGGCACACAGAGCACATCCCTGGAGTTCTGCTCTGTTCTGTTCAATCACCAGCTTCTTTCTTTCTGTTTTTGGGTTAACAAATATTGCCTTGTTCAAATTGTACAGCAATTTTATACATATCTTGTTCCGTGTTCAGTTTTTCTAGATAGGGGCAAGGTGTCTTCTTCCAAGGAATTTTGCAGGACAACATTTAAAATTTGGGTGCTACTAATGAAGCATTAGTTTCATCAGGCTTCATTTTAGTTTTAAAACTAGGAAAAAAAGCCCGTTTCTGACACAAATGAAACGGGCGCTAGCAAGGTTTTCCTCGGAGTGTGTATGTTTGAGAGAGTGTGTGTGAGAGTGACTGTGTGAGAGAGAGAGTGAATGTGCGAGTGTGTGTGTGTGTGACAGAGAGACAGTGAGACTGGGTGCGAGTGTGTCTGTGAGAGAGATAGTGTGTGTGTATGTGAATGAGTGTGTGTGTCAGGGGCTCCCCCTCCCCTCCCTCCCAGTTCCAGGGTATTTCTCCCCCCTCCCTCCCTGCCAGGGTCCTCCCCCCTCCCTCCCTGCCAGGGTTGTTGTCGTCCCCCGGCCCCCTCCCTCCCTCGTACTCCTTTCAACTTGTAGCAAGCACGAACTATTTTATCATCTTGTAGTTCATATCCATCCTGCTGTTAGTCGATTCCCCCTCCTTCCATCGCTTCCCAAAAAATCACGCGGAAGGATGCAGGTGATCGCGTTGCAAGGTGGAGCTTGGGCGGAGAAGCGTGTGTGGAAGAAGGAGAGAGGAGTAGGTGGAGAAGAGGGGGAAGTAATGCGGCTGCAGCGGTGATTGACGTTCGGAAGCCGTTACTTTTTGGTATTTTGGATGGACGGTGCTGCGCTCTCCGGCAGTAGCAGCTTCAGCGGCGGCTGCTGAAAAAGGCGGGGCACAGGGGAGGGGGCAGGGCGCAGTCAAGCTCCTGTAGCAGAGCAGAAAGCAGCAGGAAAAGAAATCATATTTTGTCTTTGTTTTAGTTCTGTTTTGGAGAAATGGATTTCACAGCATATAGCACTTGAGGGCGGGACGATTATGAACCCTCGTGTGGTTGGTCTCTGCTGCTGGTGACGAACCCGGAAGTACGTGACGTCAATTCAGGAGATGGATACAGAGAGCATGAATGCTTCAAGGTTTCAGTGCCACGGAGTCAGCTTCAGAACGTTGGAGGTGCTTTTTATTATATAGGATGATGGATTATGTCAGCTGTAGGTTTGAATAGGTAGGCACTATGGTACTATAGTGCTTGCTTTCAAATTATAAAGGACCCCTTTTACTAAAGCTTGGCGCACATTAACAGAATTAGCATGTGCTAAATGCTAAGAAGCCCATTTTGGGGTGAATTCTATAAATCACACCTAAATAAATCAGCGAAACAAATAATGCTTAAGTGCAGGGGTCATGTCAAAATGAAAACACGATGCAAATTCTTCTGCCTAAATTTACATAGTAACATAGTAGATGACGGCAGAAAAAGACCTGCACGGTCCATCCAGTCTGCCCAACAAGATAACTCATATTTGCTGCTTTTTGTATATACCCTACTTTGATTTGTACCTATGCTCTTCAGGGCACAGACCGTATAAGTCTGCCCCGCACTATCCCCACCTCCCAACCACCAGCCCCACCTCCCAACCACCGGCTCTGGCACAGGCACAGACCGTATAAGTCTGCCCAGCACTATCCTCACCTCCGCAGCCCTGCCTCCCAACCCCGGCTCTGGCACAGACCGTACAAGTCTGTCCAGCACTATCCCCGCCTCCCAACCACCAGTCCCGCTTCCCACCACCGGCTCTGGCACAGACCGTATAAGTCTGCCCAGCCCTTTATCCTATAATTATGCGTGTAACTCAAATTCACGGCCATGCTCTATTCCAAAACACCCATGACCCTCTCATTTCCGCACCTCCTTTTCTGGGACGTGCGCAAATTTTAGGCGCGTCTCACACACCTAAATTTTTGCATATACATATTGATTTTAATTAGCATCAGTAGTTGCTTGTTAAGCCACTTTGCACTAATTGGCTCAATTAAATTGCGCATGCAAATTGGGCATGCGCCCATAAGTACGTAAGTAATGCCACACTGGGAAAAGACCAAGGGTCCATCCAGCCCAGCATCTTGTCCACGAAAGCGGCCAATCCAGGCCAAGGGCACCTGGCGAGCTTCCCAAACATACAAACATTCTATACATGTTATTCCTGGAATTGTGGATTTTTCCCATTTAGTAGTGGTTTATGGACTTGTCCTTAAGGAAAACGTCTAACCTCTTTTTAAACTCTGCCAAGGTAACCGCCTTCACCACGTTCTCCGGCAACAAATTCCAGAGTTTACGCGTTGGGTGAAGAAAAATTTTCTCTGATTTGTTTTAAATGTACTAAACTGTAGTTTAATCGCATGCCCCCTAGTCCTAGTATTTTTGGAAAGCGTGAACAGATGCTTCACATCCACCTGTTCCACTCCATTCATTATTTTATATACCTCTATCATGTCTCCCCTCAGCCGTCTCTTCTCCAAGCTGAATAGCCCTAGCCTCCTTAATCTTTCTTCATAGGGAAGTCGTCCCATGCCCGCTATCATTTTAGTCGCCCTTCGCTGCACCTTTTCCACTTCTACTATATCTTTCTTGAGATGCGGCGACCAGAATTGGACACAATACTCAAGGTGCGGTCGCACCATGGAGCGCTACAACGGCATTTTAACATCCTCACACCTGTTTTCCATACCTTTCCTAATAATACCCAACATTCTATTCGCTTTCCTAGCCGCAGCAGCACACTGAGCAGAAGGCTTCAGTGGCAGCTTTTATAGAATTTGGGAGTTTATAGCTATGGAATTCCTAGCATTTAGCACACAGTAATTCGGTTAGTGCGCACTAAGCTTTTGTAAAAGGGCCCCATGATTACCTAATTGAAGGGCTTGTACCTGCCTTCAGAAGACCCACATGAATCTTTTTTATAGATACACACAGCTGATAAATGTCCATGGATGGCCTGGTCAAAGAGTTTCACCTGCAGGTGTTTTGCCAAACTCCTGCTCCTTATTTATTGTTTTGTATTTCACAGTGTAGAAGGGTACATGAAACTATGTAATGGCAGATTGAGAAGCCAAAATAAACAAGTAACCTACAATGTTGTAACTGTGTGCTGGTGCACCTACCCATGGGGAGGGGTAAACGCCTACCATCAGGGCCGCCGAGAGGGGGGGCAAAATTCCCTGGGCCTGTGCCTCCAAGGGGGACCCGGCGCGGACTGCAGCGGCGTGTGGAGCGACGGGGTGCGGCAGCGACAGGTGGTGGGGCGGCCTTGCCTCGGGCCCGGCCTAGTCTCTTGGCAGCCCTGCCTACCACGCTGATGAGCCATGGCAGTGGGGCCTCCTTCCCCTATTCTTTGCAATAATATGGAGTGGAGGAGTGGCCTAGTGGTTAGAGCAGTGGTCTTGCAATCCAGAGGTGGCCAGTTCAAATCCCACTACTGCCCCTTGTGATCTTGGGCAAGTCACTTAACCCTCCATTTCCTCAGGTACAAACTTAGATTGTCAGCCCTCCTGGGACAGAGAAATATCCAGTGTACCTGAATGTAACTCACCTTGAGCTACTACTGAAAACGGTGTGAGCAAAATCTAAATAATAAAAATAAATATTCACACTCATAAGAACATAAGAGTAGCCATACTGGGTCAGACCAATGGTCCATCTAGCCCAGTATCCTGTTTTCCATACAGTGGCCAAACCAGGTCACAAGTACCTGGCAGAAACCTAAATCATGGCAACACTCCATACTACAAATCCCAGGGCAAGCAGTTGCTTCCCAGGCTAGTCTCAATAGCAGACTATGGACTTTTCCTCCAGGAATTTGTCCAAACCTTTTTTAAAACCCAGATACGCTAACTGCTGTTAACACCTCCTCCGGCAAACAGTTCCAGAGCTTAACTATTGGTTGAGTGAAACAATATTTCCTCCTATTTGTTTTAAAACTTTTTCCATGTAACTTCCTTGAGTGCTACTCTGCCTGCACCTTTTACCATGGGACCGCACAGGATTGGGGGGGGGGGGGGGCTGCTGGACATCTCAAAATGGCGACACCTTGCCTGGCTTAACTACCATATAAGAAAGTTTTTCTCTTATATGGTATTTAAGCCCCGTCATTTTGAGGAGGTAGTCCCTCCTCCTTTCTTCAAGGTAGGAGGGGGTTGGGGGGGGCCACCGCTAGACCACCAGGGCTAGCCCTCGGTTGTGGTGATCGGGGTTCTGGCCAGGGGCATTTTACGTCTTTGGTGGGGTTGGGGTCCTGGTTGGGGGGATACAATCCTCCTGCAGTTGTCCCTCATGTTCTTAAATTTGCATGTCATTAGCGTTGAGCATGAGGGGGAGCTCCTGAGATGTGCTGATCCAATGGTATTTCTCCGATACTGTTCCGAACAGGAGTGGAATTTTGAGCATCTGGGCTTGATAGCCTACCCATTCCATATCTCAGATGTGTGGAGCCTTGTTTCTTCCGCCCCCCCCCCCCCCCCCCCCCCCCATAATTTTCTTGGTCACGCTTGGTATTAATTTATTCTATAAACCATCTAGATTCTGTTTTTCAGCTCTTTAGCAGTCTAGGAGTTGGAATTTAAATTAAATTAAGTATGTAGTAAACAAATGTCTAAAGACAAGAAATAACTATTACTTTCCCTGCAATGACCCCTTTCCCTTTTCTCTTCTCCCCCCTCTGCTCTGCCTTCCTTCATTCTTTTTCTGTTTTTTTTTTTTTTTTGTGAACAGCTTTGTTTGCCCACTGATTTCTATAGCGGTATATCAAGAAATGGTAAAATAAATATATTGGCTAGCATTAATCTCTTGCTCTGAGCAGAATCAAATAAATTGCTGCATTGCTTTCTTTCTGAGACATAAGGCTAAAGTGCCATCTCTTTTGGAGCTCAGCCATATCCCCACCAATCAGGCATTATTTACCAGCCAGTTTGCTAAAGGTGGTAATATGAGGGCACTGCGAGTGAAGCCACTGATTTCATTTGATCAATTGCTTTTTCTGCTACAGAGGCTATTTTTAAGCCTAGGTTGGTACGTAATGTGCTGTATAAATAATGGTGTGATGTGAAAAGCTCTGCAGCTTCTAAACATTGTATTTTCAGCTAGAGCACAAAGAAAATAGAGTTAATACCTGAGGGACAGAATTTCAAAGGGCTCTAGCCAGTTATAACAGAGGCAAAATGGCACCTTGCAGATTAACCAACTTATTGAGGAGGGTAGTTAGTGGGGTCCCGCAGGGGTCTGTGCTGGGTCCGTTGCTTTTTAATGTATTTATAAATGACCTAGAGATGGGAATAACTAGTGAGGTAATTAAATTCGCCGATGACACAAAATTATTCAGGGTCGTCAAGTCGCAGGAGGAATGTGAACGATTACAGGAGGACCTTGCGAGACTGGGAGAATGGGCGTGCAAGTGGCAGATGAAGTTCAATGTTGACAAGTGCAAAGTGATGCATGTGGGTAAGAGGAACCCGAATTATAGCTACGTCTTGCAAGGTTCCGCGTTAGGAGTTACGGATCAAGAAAGGGATCTGGGTGTCGTCGTCGATGATACGCTGAAACCTTCTGCTCAGTGTGCTGCTGCGGCTAGGAAAGCGAATAGAATGTTGGGTGTTATTAAGAAGGGTATGGAGTCCAGGTGTGCGGATGTTATAATGCCGTTGTATCGCTCCATGGTGCGACCGCACCTGGAGTATTGTGTTCAGTACTGGTCTCCGTATCTCAAAAAAGATATAGTAGAATTGGAAAAGGTACAGCGAAGGGCGACGAAAATGATAGTGGGGATGGGACGACTTTCCTATGAAGAGAGGCTGAGAAGGCTAGGGCTTTTCAGCTTGGAGAAGAGACGGCTGAGGGGAGATATGATAGAAGTGTATAAAATAATGAGTGGAATGGATCGGGTGGATGTGAAGCGACTGTTCACGCTATCCAAAAATACTAGGACTAGAGGGCATGAGTTGAAGCTACAGTGTGGTAAATTTAAAACGAATCGGAGAAAATTTTTCTTCACCCAACGTGTAATTAGACTCTGGAATTCATTGCCGGAGAACGTGGTACGGGCGGTTAGCTTGACGGAGTTTAAAAAGGGGTTAGATAGATTCCTAAAGGACAAGTCCATAGACCGCTATTAAATGGACTGGAAAAATTCCTCATTTTTAGGTATAACTTGTCTGGAATGTTTTTACGTTTGGGGAGCGTGCCAGGTGCCCTTGACCTGGATTGGCCACTGTCGGTGACAGGATGCTGGGCTAGATGGACCTTTGGTCTTTCCCAGTATGGCACTACTTATGTACTTATGTACTTATGAGCTTTTGAGGACCAGTCCAATTTATCAGTGAGATAAATAATTCATAGGCTTTGAACGTTTATCCAACTGAGCTGCTAAATTTCACTAGGGGTTCAAATTTAGCAGCTCCAGTTCTGCAGGTGGGATGGGGATTAGGTTGGGGGAAGGAAGTTAGCCGTCTAGGACTAATTCTTAGTACTAGCCTGCCGGGTTAATGCCCCGATGCTCAAAAGTAAACGTGGACCCTAGAGGCCATCAGTCCTGGACTAGCACCTGCATTTATTGGCACATTATGCTCGAAAGGCCCTATAGCTGGAAAGAACAACCTCGGGAGATGACTACTACTACTACTTATCATTTCTATAGCGCTACAAGGCATATACAGCGCTGTACACAATACACAAAAAAGACAGTCCCTGCTCAAAGAGCTTACAATCTAGATAAGATAGGCAGGCAGACAGAACAATTAAGGGTAAGGGAATAAAGAGGTGAGGATAAAATGACAGGGCAAGTGAGGGTTAGGAGTCAAAAGCAGTGGTAAAGAGGTGGGCTTTAAGTTTGGACTTGAAAACGGCCAAAGAGGGGGGCTAGACGTACAGGCTCGGGAAGTCTATTCCAGGCATGAGGTGCAGCAAGATAAAAGGAACGGAGTCTGGAATTAGCAGAAAAGGAGAAGGGGACAGACAAGAGAGATTTATCAACAGAACGGAGTACCCGAGGGGGGGGGGCGTAGGGAGAGACAAGAGTGGAGAGGTACTGGGGAGCGGCAGAGTGAATGCACTTATAGGTCAATAAGAGAAGTTTGAATTGAATGTGGAAACGGATAGGAAGCCAATGAAGTGACATAAGGAGAGGGCTAATGTGAGACGATATAAATTGCTTGGAAATGCATGCAAACAAGGCTATTTCCTATTCCCCCCTCCCCGATGCTCAGAAACACAGTCAAAAAGTGCTCCTTTACCGCAGAAAAGCTTGGTGCTGGCATTAGGGTTTGTGAAGAGGAAGTGGCGCACAGATCGCAGGCAGGTAGGACCTGTACAGTGGACCCCCGCCATCTGCCTGACAGCTCTTTGCACCTTTCAGGCTTAAACTGCCCCACCTCTGCCTTCTGGTCTCCTCTTCCCCGGTGTAACCTGGACCCTGTTCGGGACTTTGCCTCCCTTTGCCGTTGTAAGTTCACTCTTTCCCAGGACTGGGCTCCAAGTGCAAACTGGAGAGCTGTAAGGCTCTGAAGGTTGGGTACCAGCCGCCTGCCCAGCTCTGGGGGAGGCAGCCTGTCCCTGTCCGGCCCCACTCACCCCTGGAGACTATGGTCATCAACCTGGCCGGCGATGGCCAAAGGAAGAAGACCAAGAAAGGCTGCTGAGGGCTAAGCCGCCTGCCTCTGACTCTTCCAGCTCCAAGGATGATGAGTTAGATCAGCTGGGAGATGCCCTTGCCCACTTTGACAAGTAAGAGCAGCAGAGTTCCAGGATCAGCTTTGCTGAGCTCTCCTTTGGAGCGCATGCACCAGGCACCATCCTCCCCCTAACTTCCGAACAATTCCCTAATGCTCAGTGCAAACAGCGTGCCTAAATTTGCATGTCATTAGTGGTGAGCATTAGGGAGCTGTGTTGCAACTGTGTTGACCACAGAAGTTCAAGAATAAATATAATCACACAGGTCTCGGGTCCAGTCTGGCTTGCAGTTCTGGTCCCTTTGGCTAAAAGGAGCAGAGTTGCTGATTAGAGTGGGCCAAGACCTGTTTAAATTGTTTATATGATATCCAGTGCTGATTTAATCCCTTTCCGTTGGACACTTGAGGCAAGCATTTTAGCTAAAATATGATATTTTAGCTGAAATCTGGCTTCGTCAGTCAGGTCAACAGCAAAGTTTGATTCTACATCTGGTTTGAATAAACTATTTCTTGTGGAGCTTTGATGGCTCTGTTTCCCTTGTTGGGTCATCACTGCTCTTTTTATGTTACTGATCATAGGGGTCGAGTCACTCTGGTTCCGGATACAGTTGTTAAGAGGATTACAGTTTTGAGGGAGGGATGGAAAGGGGGGGGGGGGGTGGTTAATCTGTGGGTTCAGCAGGAGAGATCATCTTTTGTGGTTAGTTTTGCATTGCGGGTGGGAGAGGGTGATCATTTTCTCAAACAAAACTATACTCGAAATGAGTTAGGGGTTAGGTCTTCAGCAGCCACCAAAGGGGTTATTTTCATAAACACCAAAAAGTACCATTTTAGGTAGTCAGATTTTAACCAGCTTATCAATTCAGGTGACTTTGTATTCATAGTTTAGACAGCTAAATTGTGTCTTCAGGGATTTTTGAAGAACATCTCAACAATGTACACAGTACAGCTGAAGGGCATTTATTAGCTTGTGACAGCCTGGAGACATACCAATTTTTGGAGTCCAATAAATTAGAAAATGACATGGGACAAAGTTTGTCCCCATCGCCATCCCTACCCCGTCCTTGCAAGCTTGGTTTGACTCTATCCCCACCTTGTCCCCACAAGCTCAACTCCATCCCATCGGCACATGACAAAACCACAGCTTTATCACTCACTGAGATGTTGTACTGTTGCAGTGAGAGGGGTGGGGATAGGGACAAACTTTGTCCCCATATCATTCTCTATAATAAATACAACCAAAAGAGAGAGGGAGATAATCCAACCCAGAGAGCTTAAGACTTGATCCAGAGTTATTGGGAATAGATGGAGGTTATTTAGTGCTACTCAGCCGTACTCACCTTGATAAATCTTGTCAGCCAAATAGCCAACCTATATGTAACAGACAACATTGTCCAGTTAGTTTTAGAAACAGGAGAGAGGGACTCGAAAGCGCATTGTACAGTTAGTTTTAGGCCAGATATTCTGCCTCGGTTTCTGGATAAATTTAATCAGATAAGGTTGCGTGGTTAATTTTACTAGAAGAGACTCAGCTGGATTACATAACAAAATATAAGAATAGCCATACTGGGTCAGACCAATGGTCCATCTAGCCCAGTATCCTGTATGGCAAATCCAAGTCAAAAGTACCTGGTAGAATCCACCAAACTATCAAGATTCCAATGCCAGTTAACCCCAGGGATAAACTGGCTTTTTTTTTTCAGGCTTTCAACCCACCCTAAACCTCATCTGACTGGTGGTCTACCACTGCAAACATTCCCCCCCCACCCCCCCACACACTTTTTTTTTCTTTGAAACTGATTATGTTTTTCTTATATTTCGCCTCTGATGTGAGTCATTATTTTTTTCCTGTCAAATATATTATAGTTCCTTTCCTTTTCCATATGTTTTGAATCAGTGTAACCAAACAGTTACAACAAGGGCGACAAAAGAAAGAGCAGCAGACGATGTCTGAATTAACACCTTTATTATATCATCCAATACTTGACACGAATCATGTTTCGGCCTACAGAGGCCTTCCTCAGGAGCCTTTATATGGATGTATGCTGTTAAGAGAGACAGATCTCTTTGCTAAGGCTCTGTGAACAGATATATGTCCTGATCTTCCCAGATATCGAACATCACCTGCACAGGGCTTTTTTTGAGGGGGTACTGAGTACCAGCACCTTTTCCATTGTCTGCTAAAATTGACCCATGGACCCCAAAGTTTTAATGAAAGAGCTCAGGCTCTACACACCAATTCTGCCTTGTCATAGATTCTGTGACTGGTTGCAGGGGGCCTGGCTACTATGGGGTAGGTCTCTCAGTGATAACCCCATTCCTGAAGGGTGGCCTAGTATTTGAGTACTGGCACCTTTTTTGGTAGAAAAGATGCACTGCACCTGCATAACATTAAGCTTAGCTTAATAACAGCATACATCCATATAAAGACTGCTGAGGAAGGTCTTTGTAGGCCGAAACATGACCTGTGTCGAGTCTTGGATGATATAATAAAGGCGTTAATTCGGACATTGTCTGCTGCTCTTTCTTTTGTCACCCTTGTTGTGACTGTTTGGTTTGTGTGTCTACAAGGGCTACTGTTCTTCTGGGTTTTTTTGCCGGGTTGAATTAACGTAAACCACCTAGATCTGCTAGTTAGGCAGGGCGGTATAGCAAATCTAAATAAACTATCATAATAATGATTTATGGACTTTTCTTCCAGAAATTGATTTTACACATACAGTAAAACCTCGGTTTTCGTTGACTTCGGTTATCGTCGTTTTTTTCATCAAAATATTTGTCTCGGTTTTCGTCTGTCGCCTCGGATTTCGTCTTCAGCTGGCAGGGTCTGGAAGATGGAGAGGACATTTCATGCCCAACCACGTTTTCAGAATTGCCGGCACATTGCCAGTCCTGATGAACAGGGGGTTACCGAGCGCCGTCTACTTTTCCATCCGGCGCTGCTTGGGCGCTATCTACGCCACTAATAGTATAGGAGGTGGGGGGAGCCGCTGGCCTTTGCGCGTGCTTTGAGAGGAGAGCTGCTGCTGTCAGACACGCGTGCGCCGCAGGACAGAGAAGCCGGCAACACTAGCTGCTTTAGCGCCGCTGCACACCCATCGAGCTCGGCAAGGTGAGCAGGGAGAGATTGCCCCCGCTTGGTAATCCGGAGGGACTGAAAGGGAGTGTCAGGGTGTGAACGCTTGCCCCGGTCAGCTCCTGGGCCTGTGTCGGTGGAAACTGGTGCTCACTGACGGTGATTTTTGTATTGTACAGCACATCCTGGGAAAGTCTGTTGATTATTGTGTTATGCCCACCCTTTTGAATGATTATGGGGTTTTATTTAAATTGTAAGGTGTCCCGAGTTTATACAGGTATAGTTGTACTGTACTGTACTTTCTTATTGCCTCGGTTTTCGTTGGTTTTGGATTCCGCCGATTGTTTTCGGACGGATTACCGACGAAAACTGAGGTTTTACCTTAACTAAACATTACTTGTTTTTAGCACATTATCTGGCAATATGTTCCAGAGCTTAACTATGTATTGAGTGAAAAATGTTTTTTTCTCCTATTCGTTTTAAATGTATTACTATGTAACTTCATGATGTGAAAGAGTAAACAGTTGATTCGGGTTTACTCAGTCCACTCCACTCAAAGCCATTGACACCATTTCTCTTTTATGAATTGCAGTTCACATTGGACTTTATGGATCCCTAAAATAAGCCTTTTCTAAATGATGACTGTGCAGCAAGGTGCTGCCCAATAATAACTCATAAAATGACAGAACAACTGGGCTTTTGCTAGAAAGCTGAAACATGTAACTTGTAAGCTTGCCAGGTGCCCTTGGCCTGGATTGGCCGTTGTCGTGGACAGGATGCTGGGCTCGATGGACCCTTGGTCTTTTCCCAGTATGGCATTACTTATATATGTTCATTCTTATCTTCTATCTAAGCTGGATTGCTGTAACACCATTTATGCAGGCATCTCATCACTACAGATCAAAAGACTTCAAACCCTGCAAAATTCTGCTGCATGTTTCCTCTGCTGTGCTAGAAGATCATCATCAGATCATGTCACTTCATTACTCATCTACCTCAATTGGCTTCTCTTTCCTTTTCGGATTTATTTCAAAATTCTCTGTCTAGTCCATAAAGCATATCACATTGGCCTTCCTTCTTTTCTGGCCTCTCTCATTGTCCCCTACACCCCATCAAGGTCCTTAGATCTTTTGATTACCACTGGTTGGTTTTAACGGTCCCCAAGCAGATACATCTTGAATTGACAAGACATTCTGCTTTTTATTTTCTCAGTTCCAAGCTTTGGAATGGCCTTTCCTCAAAGCTTCGGGGAGAAGTGTCATACCAAGTGTTTAAATCCCTTTATAGACTAATTATTTGTCTCAGGCATTTGAACATTAGGGATAGAGAATTTTCTTGTCACTATTTTGGTCTGTCTTCGTTGTGTATTTTGTTTTATCTAGTGCTGTAATACCCCCTTTTAACTTTTGGTTTGTTTGTTTGTTTGTTTGTTGTGGATGTGTCCGTCCTTTTTTAGTTTTGGAATTCCTTTCCAATTTTACTTTTGCTTTTAGCATTGTGAACCGCTCTGACCTGCTTGATCAGATAGGGCGGTATATCAAATTTGAATAAGCATAAACATGTGCAGGCGGTGTCACACCTTGTGTGTGTGACTAACAAGTTAATTTCTTCTTCCATTAAAGGCCTGGATGAAGAGCCAAGCTTTCACCTGCTTCCTGAAGTAGAGATAGTCTTATGTTAAATTAAGCCTTTTAGGGCGTACATTCCAGATTGTGGGAGCTATTCCGGAGAAGGCTCGCTGGCGAGTATCACATCACGTGATGCCCTTTGGTGATGGTGTTGTTAGAGATACTGCTTGGGAGGACCTTAGTAACCTTGGAGGTATGTAGAGGGAACATCGCCACTTAGTTTGGGTAAACCTATGCACACACAAGCTTTATGTACATAAATTTATGCATATATTTATTTATTTGTTACATTTATATCCCACATTTTCCTACCTATTTGTAGGCTCAATGTGGCTTACATAGTCCCGGAGAGGCATTACAGACTCGGTGTAAACAAATACAAAGTGATGTTGTGGTAGGATAAAGTTCATGTTGGACAGCCACACTAGGGAATCGTACAACGGAAGAGTTGTGTTATGTCCATTACGTTCTTTAGTTTTCTTGTGCTGCAGAGACCAGGCATTTATGTTGGATCGGTAGGGTATGCCTTTTTAAACAGGTTAGTTTTTAGTGTTTTCCGGAAGTTTAGGTGGTCGTTCGTAGTTTTCAAGGCTTTTGGTAATGCGTTCCGCAGTTGTGTGCTTATGTAGGAAAAACTGGACGCGTAAGTTGATTTGTATTTGAGTCCTATATACAGGCAATTTTATAAATGTCAATTTCAATTTCTGTATATAAAATACTGTTTTACCCTTGGAAATGCCTTCTAAAATTACCCTCAAAAATGTAAGAAAAACTTTGGTACATCTGAAGCTTTGTTTAAATTTAAGCACTGAATATCCTGACTGGGAAATGTTTCCGTTGGCTTTCTTCTCCAAATAAATTCTGGGTGCTGGCAGGGCTTGTGTATTGTTCAAAGCAGCCCTGTCCCATAACATAAACTTTGAACTCTTTTTGCTATCAAAGGGACTTTGTGATCGCAGGCACTGCAAACACAGTTGTCTCGATGATCTTCAACTTTTGCAGAACAGTGGTTTTCTTTACAACTTTTGCAGTCAGCAGATTCTAAAGCACATAAGTCAACATGTTGATATAACTCCTGTGTTGGTTAGCAAAAGTAGTGGCATTGTTTCTGTTGAGAAAAAGATGTTTGTGCATTCCTCTTTTTGAAAAAAAATAATTAATTTCCTATTATGATAAATAATGGAGATCCCTAAAATATTTAAAAAAAATTCTCCTCAGTCAGTTAGGTGGTGTTTAATTGATTCATCTTGCAGCAGGGGTTATGATCCCGGATAAGTCTAGATTGGAAACAAAGAGCTTGTTCTTCACAAAGAAAATAAAAGTGATTACCCAATTATTGAGGAACTCTTAAGACATATACAGCAGCGCTGTACACATTATAAGCAGGTAATTTCTCTGTCCCCAGAAGGCTAACAATCTTAAGTTTTTGTACCTGGTGCAATGGAGGGTTAAGTGACTTGCCTAAGGTCACAAGGAGCTACAGTGGAAATCGAACCCAGGTCACCAGGATAAAAGCCCACTGCACTACCCATTAGGCTACAATACTACTACTACTACTACTTATCATTTCTATAGCCTACTAGACGTACGCAACGCTGTACACTTGAACATGAAGAGACAGTCCCTGCCCGACAGAGCTTACAATCTAATCAAGACAAATAAGGAATAAGGACAAAGAGTAGCAAGATTCTGGAATCCCAAAGAGTACAAGATTCTGTGCAGAATCCCAAAGAGTACAAGATTCCGGAATCCCAAAGTCTGCTATTACTACTACTTATCATTTCTATAGCGCTACTAGATGTACATAGCGCTGTACACTTGAACATGAAGAGACAGTCCCTGCTCGACAGAGCTTACAATCTAATCAGGACAGACAAACAGGACAAACAAGGGATAAGGACAGTGTAGCAATATTCCGGAATTCCAAAGAGTAGCAAGATTCCGGAATCCCAAAGACTACTACTACTACTTATCATTTCTATAGCGCTACTAGACGTACGCAGCGCTATACACTTGAACATGAAGAGACAGTCCCTGCTCGACAGAGCTTACAATCTAATCAAGACAGACAATCAGGACAAATAAGGAATAAGGACAAAGAGTAGCAAGATTCCGGAATCCCAAAGAGTTCAAGATTCTGTGCAGAATCCCAAAGAGTAGCAAGATTCCGGAATCCCAAAGTCTGCTACTACTACTACTACTTATCATTTCTATAACGCTACTAGACGTACGCAACGCTGTACACTTGAACATGAAGAGACAGTCCCTGCTCGACAGAACTTACAATCTATAAAGGAAAATAGGTACCTGCTTTCCTTGTTAGAAAACTAGCATAACTGATTATATACACACTTAACATTTAGATACAATCACTTATACTAACCCCTGCAACAGTCATTCAAAAAAAATGACAAACATTTCATCATAGGACTTTCTGTTTTAAAGTAATGATTAAATAAGACAACTGATGGAAAACTGCAGATAAACTACCGTTATATGTTGACTCAAGCAATCAACCCTCTCAATAACTATAATATAGGATTATAAAGGAGGAAAAGACTTCAGAAGCTCAACCTTTTTTGTTAATTGAAAGATTAACTATATACGGTTGATGCCTACTATATCCATTATTCAAGGACTTGCCCTGTTTTTTTCAAATGGATATTTAGCCAGCTTCTCATCAGTCAAAAACCTCCTAAAAATTCTTAGACTTGTCAATATCTAATAATTGGCTGCACTTATCTGAGCTTTGTGGCATGAATCTGGTAGGGGACGCTCTACAGCAAGCTTCTGTTTCGCTAGTTGCTTCTTTAGGAGCGATGTCCAACGCCTTTCTAATTGCTCTGAAAAGACGTATACATTTGTAAGCATTGAGAGCCCTAGGGAAGTGATTACAGAGTAGGGCTTCACCTATAAGAACTCGCTTACCTTATAGTCTTCAGCCTGACTCTTTATTGGAATCGGACTGAGAAAATGGCCGCCTGTTTTTAAACTCACGGATTTCGAGTCCCTCGCCCTAAAGGGCTGGATTCTTTTTCTTAAAGGTACAGGGACTTGCCTTGAATTTAAAGGAAAGCACTCCATTCTATCCTGCTATTCAGAGACCAATGGGCGTTAAAGAGTTTAATTTATGTATCCATCTTTGCTCTATTGGATGACGTTTTCTGTCGCGGTCTTAATGTAACCTGGGGATGACCTTTGGGTATTAGAAGATTTTCAGAGGTCTGCAGAATAGCTTAATTAGTGTGCTTGCACTGCATTTTGTTTTGAAGTTCATTGTCTAGGGAAGTGCATTTTTTTTCTATTTCATAGCCGTCATGAGTGCAGGTTGTGGACAATTCTGTGGGCTCGTTTTGCAAAAATGTAATGTAGTGAAGGTGACAGTTAAAAACATAAAGGTGAACTGGCTAACACATTCTCACTACCAAAGTGCAAGGAAAAGTGAAGAAATTAATGAGCTTTGCAGACTAATGTTGCAGATGATATTTTGGTTTTGGACAGATGGAATTTGTTCATGTTCTGAAGCACTTGAAGAGAGTTCGTTTATGCTCTGGAATAGGAGCAATTTGAGGAGCTTATATTACTGCTACTTGTACTACTATTAAACATTTCTATAGCGCTACTAGACTTACGCAGCGCTGTACAAATTAACATGAAAAGACAGTCCCTGCTCAACAGAGCTTACAATCTAAATTGGACAGATGAACAGACAGTTAGGGGTGGGGAAATTGCAGTGGTAGGGGTGATAAGTGAGGGTGTTGAGTAAGAGAGTCATGGTTAGGAGTCGAAAGCAGTAGCAAAGAGGTGGGTTTTAAGCCTAGACTTGAAGACAGCCAGAGACTGAGCCTGACGTACTGGCTCAGGGAGTCTATTCCAGGCATAGGGAGCAGCGACAGGAGCCATTTACCCAGCGAACGGAGTTCACGGGGAGGAGTGTAGGGAGAGATGAGAGCGGAAAGGTACTGAGGAGCTGCGGAGTGGATGCACTTGTAGGTCAAAAGGAGAAGTTTGAACTGTATGCGGAAGCGGATAGGGAGCCAGTGAAGCAACTTGAGGAGAGGGCTAACGTGAGTATAGCGACTCTGGCGGAATATGAGACGCGCAGCAGAGTTTTGGACAGAGTGAAGAGGAGATAGATGGCTGAGCAGGAGACCAGCGAGAAGCTGGGAAAAGATACCTCTTTTGTCAAGCTTAAGTACTTGTGGGACTGTATTTTGATATGTCATGAACAACCAGGGGTGTGTGTTAGAACTTTGGGGATTTGATGTGGATATTTTTGTTTTTTGATGAGTAGAACAGATTGTGTGGGTTTTGGCTATATTTCTCCGGTTTTTTTTAGTTAGCAACTTTTTTCTCCATTTCTGGATTTTTTTTTTTTTTTTACTCTCTTTTTTTTTTCTGGAGACAGATAATTTAGTGGGGCCAGTGACAATATCTGGGAACCTCTTTGGGGATAGACTGACATATTTGCTCAGAGATTTGCTCTTTGAGTTTTGAGGCCTCGTTTTGTTTAAATTGTGAGATTTTTCATAGTTCTCCACAGCCTGAGTTAGCCATCCTGTTAGCAAGCTGCATGTTTCATGATCTTTTTGGGATAATTTGATATGATTCACCATTTCTTTACAAAGATACTTTAAATCACTGCAGTGCTAACAGAGCAAAGTTTTCACCAACAGGTGCAAAGTAACTCATTACCATATGTATGGGAAAGAAAAATTACACGCTTATTTCCTAGAACAAAACTCCTTGATAAGTTGCACAGATGCAAAACAGCTCTAAGTGATATGTTGCTTTCTGTTTGGTATCCCCAGCTTGATAATGATAAAACCAAGCTTATTGTGCATAATGATGGTTGAATTTTGAGAAAAAATAGAATATGATAGATACCAGAAGTCCCTGCAAAGACTGTCGAGAATGAATGTGTGATGAATGAAGCTTAGCTGCATGAGCATGACAACGATTATTTTCAGATAGAGGTGAAGAAAGGGACCTTTAGTTATTGCTTTGAGAAACAGAGAGCAACAGAATGAAGAAAGCGTGCCACCCCATATCCAAGAATCAGCTAAGGATGAGCACTGCAAATATGCAACAATATTTTCTTTTTTTAGAGGGTTTTATTCTGCAACATTTTTGAACCCACCAGCAGTGGAATATCTGAAAATAGAATTCCACAGACCTCTTCTGATGTTTTGTGTGGAATCATCAGTCATAGAAGTAAGGCATGCATTGGATGCCATTTGTTTTGAGCAATCGGAGTATTTGAACATTCTAATTTAATCATCACCGCCCACATTTAGCCAGCAGTTCATTTCAGGGGCGTAGCCACAGGTCCGGTTTGGGCTTAGGCCCACCCAGCAGCGATGCAACCTTGCCAATACCGGAGCAAGCTAGGCTCCGCATCCGCCTTTCCTTCTGCAGCTGCTCCCGTTCAAAGGGTCGCCGGCAGCATGTAAGAATCGCTGCTGCTGCTGCTGGCTGACCCAGAAGCCTTCCCTCTGCTGCGCTGCCCGTTCAAGACTCAATTCTACTAAGTCTGGCAGATCGTGACAACATCCTTGAGCCACCGATAACTAAGTATGTATGGGGTGCCAGCATCGGTGACTCAAGGAATTGCTTCTGCTGCCTGCCAAGCTTGGTAAAAAGGAAGGGAAATTGGACTTATATACCGCCTTTCTGAGGTTTTTGCAACTACATTCAAAGCGATTTACATATATTCAGGTACTTATTTTGTACCAGGGGCAATGGAGGGTTAAGTGACTTGCCCAGAGTCACAAGGAGCTGCAGTGGGAATCAAACTCCGTTCCCCAGGATCAAAGTCCACTGCACTAACCACTAGGCTACTCCTCCACTCATTCCACCAATAAGAGCCAACCTCATCAGTGATGTCACAATGGCTTGATTGCCCAATACTTGGCTCACTTCTGATATTGTGATGTCATAAGGGAAAGGAGGAAAGGGAACTGGGACTTGATATACCGCCTTTCTGAGGTTTTTGCAACTACATTCAAAGTGGTTTATGTATATTCAGGTACTTATTTTGTACCAGGGGCAATAGAGGGTTAAGTGACTTGCCCAGAGTCACAAGGAGCTGCAGTGGGAATCAAACTCAGTTCCCCAGGATCAAAGTCCACTGCACTAACCACTAGGCTACTCCTCCACTCCAGGGAGTTCTGGCTGTCTTTGGAGGAAGTCTTCAGCTTACAGAGCTTGGGTATCTTCATGAGCTAAAGTATATTTTGAGTTGGAAGGGGGCGGGGCAGAAAGACAATTTTATGCCCACCCACTTTGGGCTCAGGTTCATTTGTGCATATCATGTTTGTTTCAGATATCGAGTGTTCACAGGGATGACATGTCCATCCATCAGATTTACTAATTGGGAAAGTGGTTGGATGAGCTAATGGAGCTCACAGGGTGCTGTTGTCAGAGAAGCTGAGGAGCAGACCTTTGAATGGAGTGTAGTGCTGGTCAGTGGCTTAGCCAAGGGTGGGCCCAGGCCCGCCCAGTAGGAGCACACCTATGATGTGACTGGCAAGGATCCCCAAGCCCCACCAGCCAATAACTCCCAACAACTGTCCCTCCTGAATGCCAGCCTTCCCTCTGATGTATTCTTGTCCACGCGGAAACAGGAAGTTGCATCAGAGGGAAGGCTGTGGGGCCAACATGAGCAGTGTGTATTAGTTGCTGCTCACTGCCGGAAAAAATCTGCTATTTAAAAGGTATGCGGGGGAAGGGGATGTCTGAGAGACCATAAGGCATGCAGGCGAGAGAGGGAGACCCCAAATAACTTGTGAGACAGGGCAGAGTTCTTCTGCCCACTCATCTTGAGCCCAGGCCCACCCAAAATTGGATGTCTGGCTACACCCCTGGTGCTGGCTGTAGGTCAATAGCATGGATTGCGTGAATTGGACTGAAAGACAGATGGGAGGGGTGGAGCGTGGGTAGGGTCAGGCCTTTTCCGCTAGTAAAGAATAATCAATGCTACTCCTTTACGTATATGTTATAACCTTAGGGCGGTTTCCTCTTTATATTCTCAGCTTTTATATAAAGTTCCGAGAAGCAAAATGCGGTCAAATAATCCACCAAACTTTTTCTGTGTGAAAGACAGTTCATATGGCGTACAGCTGCTGCATTTGTAATTGAAAAGGGTTAAAAAAAAAACAGGCTGGTGTAATCAAGACATATTTATTCAGCTGTTTAGAGTGTTGAATAAATGATTGGAGAAAAATAAATGTCACATTAGAGCTGAAGGAAAACTTTGGTTTCCTGCAAAGCAATGTCTTTTCAAGAAATGTTGGATTTTTAAGCGCAGCTATCTTCCTGTTGATAACAAATGTAATGGTTGCTGACAGTGTGCAGTATTTTTTTTTTTTTACTTATAAATGTTTATTGAAACAACATCTCAAGTGTGCAGTATTTTGACAAATTGGGGATACAGAAAGCAGTATGTTTGGCTGGCAGAAAGTGAAGACCATTATTTAACAGACATAAGACATGCAACATTATGCTGTATTTACGAGTATAATCTACATGCGGATTACTCTCACCCCCGCCTCTTGTTCTATCTCAGTTTGTTTGGGGTCCTTACTTGACACCAGTGTTGCACTGTGCCTATCTTTAGGTGTTCCATGGCTATATTTATGTTAGGGGAAGAAAATAATGTGTAGAAGATTGCGTTTTTAACTCTATATATGTTATTTTGCTATAGGAAAAGTGCTCACACATTCTGTGGGCAGACTGTACCCACGGCAAGTTTGAAAGCGAAAGCAAGCACGTACTTTCTCTTTGAAAATTGGTGCAAAGTCCACATCGACTTATCCTTAGTGCAGACCATTTGAAAATTGCTCCTCTAGTCAGTGGCATTCCTAGGCTGGCTGACACCCGGGGCGGATTGCTGATGCGCCCCCCCCCCGGGTGCAGCGCGCAGTGCGACCCCCCCCCCCCGGCAAAATTACACACACCCCCGGGTGCAGCACGACCCCCCCCCCCGGTGCATTTTTACCTGCTGGGGGGGGGGGGGTGCCACGCGCCTGTTGGCCGAGTCCGCTCGTTCCCTGCTGCTCCCTCTGCCCCAGAACAGGAAGTAAACTGTTCCACGCAGAGGGAGCAGCAGGGAGGGAACGAGCGGACTCGGCCAACAGGCGCTTGGCACCCCCCCCCCCCCAGCGGCGTGCACCCGGGGCGGACCGCCCCCCCCCCCCCCTTGGTACGCCACTGCCTCTAGTTGTGTTCAGGTTAGAATCCACTAATCATGCCTTTTGCACACATTTTACTTATTTAAATTAAGCATCACCTTTTGATCAGAGTGCATAATGGTCAGGATGAGGATATTTGGTTATTTAGGTGGAACTTGCCTATTATGTATGTTTTTTTTAAATAGTACTCTGGAATGCAAGTTATACTGTCTTTAGAAACTTTCACTTTCTAACGGAGGAAAAGACTTCAGAAATTCTGCACAGTGCTCTCGCACTATTTCTATTTGCAGACTGCTTCCTTTCCTTTGCCAGTGATTGACCACTCTGTTTAGGATAAGGTGCAGAGTCATCATCAGTCTAAAAAACCTCCTTGTAATTTTAAAGATATGCTGTATAAATTGTTTTTCATTTAATCATCAGGTTTTTAGTTTTTTGTTCTTTTACACTTTAGGTTATTTAGGGGGGCAATTTTCAAACTACCACACTGGCACAAAGGCAGTGCCTAATTTGCATTCAAAGACTTTGCATTGATTTTTAAAGACATGTGGAAGGGCATTTTGATATGACGTGTAAGTCCAATTTTGGACGTTTTGTTTAAAATGTCCAAAATTCCAATGGGGAATAATAGCCATTTCCAAGACAGAAATATGTCTATTTTTTTTTTTTCAAAAATGGCTATTTGCTAGAGGTTTTTTTTTTTGCTCTGGACCAGTACATCCAACTTATAACCCTGTATGTTTTTGTTTTGTTCCATTATGGCAGAAAAATGTCCAAGTGTTAGGAATGCCCAGATCCTGCCCTTCATAGGCGCCAACTCCGTGGGTGCTGTGGGTGCTCGAACACCCCCAATATTTCACCCACCGGAAGTTCATTCCCTCCCTCCCTCCCTCCCTCCTTTTGAGTTCCAGGCCCCCTCCCTTCGAATTTTAAAAGTCATCTTGACTTACCTCATCGGGGTAATGGCGGTGGCAGCAGTGGTAAAAAGCATGCAGGCTCGACGTTTAGTTCAATTTTCCCTTCTCTCTGTCTCAGCACTGGTCCCGTCCTTGTGGAAACAGGAAATGAGGGCGAGATCAGAGCTGAAAGAGAGAGAAGGGAAAACTGAACTAAGCGCCGAGCCTACATGTTTTTTACCGCTGCTGCCACCATAACCCTGATGAGGTAAGTCAAGATGACTTTTAAAATTCGGAGGGAGGGGGCTTGGAATACGAAGGGAGGGAGGAAGGGAGGGACGACGACCCTGGAACTTGGAGGGAGGGGGGCGGGAAAGGAGAGAGAGGGGGAGGGAGGGGGGCCTGGAACTCGGAGGGAGGGGGGATGAGGGAGGGGGGACAGGGGAGAGGGAGGGGGGAATGCACCACCTGTAAAAAAAAAAAAATTTCAGCACACTTGCATGCCTATTTATAGAATAGCATGTAAGTGTTCTGTTCAGATCTGCAAAGGAGGTGTGGCCATGGGAGGGGGCATAGGTTGGCCAGGGGCATTCCCTTAAAATGCATGTAATGTTGTAGAATTTGGGGGACCCACGCCCAACCTGCCTGCAGGGATTTACACCTGGTCTCAGTTGGTGTAACTTCTCATGCCCAAAGTTGAGTGCAAATCCCAGTGCTATGCACTGTTCTATAAAGAAAACTGATCCCAGAATACCCTTTGTAAAATGCTGTTCAGCGCTGATTTTTTTTTTTCAGTGCCGAATTATGAGCACCATCTATAGAATTTTTCCCCCAATTTTTTTTAACCAAGGAAATCGGTTTAAAATGTGTTCTCTTTTTATTTTGTTTATATTTTATTACCAGTGCAAATCAAGCATAAAATGTACAACCTTTGTAAAAATGCTATACTCCTATTATTTTTGTGCAAACTTCAATTGTATATGTTTATAATTTCACAAAGAAGAATAATATAGCATTTTTATACAGTACACAAATCTGAACACCTTTCAAAGGGGATTTAAAAAAAAGGAAAAAACCCTACATCCTGTAGTCCATAAATTACAGACTTCTCGGAGAAGGAAAAGACAAAAGGTGAGGTTGGGACAGAAAGACAAAGAAAAGAAATGAGATACAATCAATAGAAAGGCAGGCTAGGGCTGATTCTCATTCATAATAGTGAGAGTTTGTAATAGATATTAATAATAACCCTTGTGCTGTGATCCGAAAAGAGTGGTAAACTGCAGGGAGCCGAGAAAAATACATGCTGCGGGCCAATTTTAGCCTTAGCAAACAACTCGAGTTATTGAGGATCTGTACAGACACGGTTAAATCCCACAAGTTTGAAGACACACTTGCAGGGTAATTCAAGCAAAGTTACACGTTCTAAGAAGGGTGGACTGTGATGGCAAAATGTTTTCTTCCTGATCTGTGTAGCCTGGCAAACATCCAGGAATAACTGTTTCTTGTAGGCCAGAAATTCTGTGTCTTTATTCCTTAAAAAATGTCTCAGTATTGACTTTTAGTTTTCTAAAGATGAACAATTGATAAGCCCAAAAGAACATGGCAAATCCACTGGCAGTTGGGTGCCTGCCACCCCCACATTCCTTCAACAAGCAAAGAAAGCATAAAGCAAACATTTCATAATGTGTACCGTAGGACTACTTCAGTTCTTTTTACTTCATATGGCTCCACTTCTCTCTTCCTCTTCCTGGAACTTACCCTCCCCAGGTTTCTTGTCCCCATCCCCGCCGTAGTGAATCCATCATCTCCCTACTTCCGGGCAACACCACAGCTGGGATGTCCCAATCAGCATCCAGCATACTGAAATCGCTTCGCAATAGCACTTCCTCACAGCAATTTTGTTAATGTCTCCAATTAATCTATTTCTTGTGCTTGTGAGGAAGGTCTGCATATCACACCATTATAAATAGATGTGCCCATCACTACATTCAAAATGGTATAGAGCAGGACCGCAAAAAGGGGGGTGTGGGGGTGGGAATTTCCCCCAGCCCGGCCTCGGTGCTGGAAAGCTTCTTTCTGCCTGCTTCCAGGTATGTCCTCTCTAGCTCCTGTGTGCTGCTCAGGACCCGGATGATTGCATTAACACGATATCGCATTAACTGCAATCATCCAGGTCCCGACTCCCGGCACTGACAGGAGCAGCGCAGAAGAGGACAGAGCGAGGGAGCAGACAGAAAGGTGTGGGGGGGGGGGGCAGCGGCCTGAGTGTGGGGGAGTGGGGGCATGGTGTGGTGGTGGTGGCCCTGGGGGGGGGGGGGCGCACACGGCAGTCCAGTCCTGCCCCCGGGCCCAGTTGTGTCTCTTGGCAGCCCTGGTACAGAGGATCCCTAGTTGCTAAAAGTAAAGATGATAGGAAGCATGACTTAGCAGCATGTGGTAAGTGTCCGTATCTCAGAGCTCATTTGACTCAGCATGAAGTATTGGGGCTTACAGAATCTCTAGCAGAGGTGAGAACATAAGGATAACCCTATTGGTGGGTCAGACCAATGGTCTACCTAGCCCAGTATCCAGTGGCCAATCCAGATCACAAGTACTTGGCAGAATCCCAAAACAGCATCAAGATTCCATGCTACCAGTTCCAGGAATTAGTAGTGGCTTTCCTCCAGGAACTTGTCCAGACATTTTTTTAAACCCACATTGGCAAACTGCTTTTCCATAACCTCCTACAATGAGTTCAGGAGCTTAAGTACTTGTTGAATTAAGAAATAATTTATTCTATTTGTTTTATAAGTATTGCCATGTAACATTATGGAGTATCTCTCTGTCTTTGTTAATGCAATCATCTGGTGTTGGGTCCCCTGAGAAACAGCATATACAGCGCACAACTTCAAGGTGCCTTGATTTTTCAGTCATCGAAAACATCTCAGAGCAGAGGAAATAGATGCTGTTCTTCAGAAGTGGCCATCAGACCTTTATGTGTTTCCTCCATAGTCCCTCTTAGGGCGGCCCATTCAAAGGATACAGAGACACGCAGGTCTAGTAATTCTGGTACTCCCAATTGGCCTTGCAGACCTGGGTATGCCGATCTCTTATGTCTCACAGTTGATTCCCCTCTCAAGCTCCTGGACTCTCAAGATCTTTTAGTTCAGAGGCCGGTAGTTCATCCAGATCCGGCTCAATTTTGTCTTACAGCTTGGCTGTTGAAAGGCGTGGTTAACTAAGTGAGGTTATTCCTCTAATATCATAGCTATGATGCTTCATTCGCGACGTTAGTCAACTTCTCTGAATTACATTCTCGCTTGGCATATTTTTAAGGCTTGGTGTGATCGATCTTTTCTCCGTTTTTATGCGTTGGTGATTGAAATCTTAGATTTTTCACAAGAAGGTTTTGATAAAGGCTTGGCAATTGCTTCGCTTAAGGTGCAGATTGTGGCATTGTCTTGTTTTCGACATGGAATCAAAGGGAAGTCTTTGGCTAGTCATCCAGATGTCGTTAGTTTCCTTCGAGGTGCAGGGTTACTTCGTCCTCCGTCTAGAGCGATTTTTCCTGCTTGGAATCTCAATATAGTTCTCTCAGCCTTTACTTGGCCACCTTTTGAACCTTTGGCGGCCTGTTCTCTGAAATATTTTATGCTTAAAGTGGTGTTTTTAGTTCCCATTGTCTTGGCTAGGCAAGTGTCAGAGTTACAGGTGTTTTCCTGTAGGCCTCCTTTTTTGGAGTTTTCTAAAAAATGAGTAATTTTGCACCCTGTTCCTTCCTTCCTTTTTTCCTAAGGTTTTGTCCAGGTTTCATTTGAACCAGTCAGTAGTTTTACTGGTGCTAGGTTCATCTTCAGTGTTAGAAGAACAGCAGAGTTTGCGAAAACTCAATGTCAAGAGAGTCCTTAAGCATTATTTGTGAACTACGGAGGATTTCAATCAGATCATATTTTTTTGCTTATTGGAGGTGCCCGCAAGGGTTTTGCAGCGTCTAAGCCTACCATTTCAAGATGGCTAAAAGAAATTATTGCTTCTGCTTACCTTCTATCCGGAAAACCTATTCCAGAATAGGTAAAAGCTCATTCTACCAGAGGACAAGCAGCATCGTGGGCTGAGCGCTTTTTAGTGCCGCCTTTGGACATATGTAAGGCAGCAACGTGGTCTTCTTTGCATTCTTTTTATAAGCATTACAGATTGGATATACAATGTCATCAGGATGCAGTTTTTGGAGCAAGAGTCCTTACGGCGGGATTACTATGGTCCCTCCCTTAGTTGTATTGCTTTGTTACTTCCCATCTGTGTCTTTCTGGGCTGGTCCGGAGGGATGCTGAGGAAGGAGAAATTAGATCTTACCTGCTAATTTGCTTTCCTTTGGACCAGCCCAGAAACCTCCCTGTGCTGTGATTTCTTGGCCATTAACTTCTGTCTGATGCCTTAACAATGATGTAGTTTAGTATTGTGGATATTGAGCTGCTTTGAGCATTTGTAATGAGTTATCAAAAAAAAAAAAGACCCACATACTTGCCTTATCCTCAGTCTTTACGAGGGCTGTATATATATATATATATATAATATATCTGATTTTGATGCCTCTAAGGCTTCACCTATTGCCTATTTGGCTTTACCAGTTGCACAGAAGTTACTTCCTTTCTTTCCTGCTTTGTTATGTTAATACTGGATCTTACTATAGCTAGCCAGGGCTCTTGCTGACTCTCACGAGTGTCAGAATTCTCAGACTTCACCTGCTGGAAGGAGTGTGCAACCCATCAGTATGTTTCTGGGCCAGTCCGGCAGGACTAAAGGAAAGGAAATTAGCAGGTAAGATCTAATTTCTCCTTAAAGACCAGGTTTACCATACCCACCCTATTCATCTGCTGTGGTTTGACATTAAAGCATCGGTAAGCCCAACATGGGCTTACCTAACGCTAAATCGTGACTACCACCGGCCCAATGTGGCCGCCAGCGGTAGTTCTGCCCCGATCGCGCGCCATTTCTGGGGGTAGAAGAAAATACCCGGAAATGACTTGCAGGCAGTAACCTGCATGCTGCCCGGTTACCACCAGGTTAGCACAGGAGCCCTTATCGCAACCTCAGTGGGTGGTGGTAAGGGTCTCACGCCGCATGGCCACGTGATAAGAGTTCTCTTACTGCATGGCCATGTTTGTCTGGAGGCTTTTTACCCGCTGTGGTAAAAAGGGCCCTGGCATGTGGGAAAAATGGCCCCTTTTCCCCGCAGGATGCTTGTATATGGTAGTAGCAGTCAAAGTGAGTGACATTTAGAAATGCTTTTCACCACCAGACAAGAGTATTTTGAGGCAGAATGGTCGGCCAAAAGCTCTCACTGTTTATCCTACAGCAACATTACGCTATCAGCAGAAGATGATATTCCTTTGGCATTAAACACTATCTCTATGAAAATGAGTAGCTGATAAATTGGGTGCTGATGGGGAGCCAACAGAATGCAGTCAACTGTGAGTGTGAAGATAGCACTAACTATTTCCATTCTGTATTATTCATAAAGAATCACAGGACGCCTACACATCTGACATGATTAGAACGCATGAACAGTAGATTAAAAATTACAGTATATCAAATCTAAGAGAATGAGATGGAAATAGAGCTCAGGTTTACTCATTTCTAGAGTGAAATTATTTGTTCAGCACTTGACTTGGTCTTGAATTGGTCTTATTGAGTGTTTTTTTCTACACATTTTAATCTTAGGGAAGGTAAATTTACAAGAAGTTAGCCAGCTTTTCTGGCAGGAGTGTGCCTAAGTTACAAGAGGGCATTGATATTCAAAGTGATTTAAATCGCCAAGAGAGTCACCTTGCCCTTTAAATTTATTTATTTGTATTTATTTGTTGCATTTGTACCCCACATTTTCCCACCTATTTGCAGACTCAATGTTGCTTAGATAGTACCGTCAAAGGCGCTTGCCCAGTCGGTTGATAACAAATACAAGGTTGTATAGTGATCGAATGAGGTATATGTGGAGGATCGGAAGGGATGACGATTGCGTGATGTCCAGTACGATCATTATTAATGTTATGTTCCTGAGTGAAGAGGTTTACGTTGGGTCATTGGGGTAGGCCTTTTTGAAGAGGTTGTTTTTTAGTGATTTCCTGAAGTTCAGGTGATCATGAATTGTTTTCACCGCTTTTGGGAAGCCACTTGTGTGGGGGCTATCTGGGGATAGTCAGTGTCACTTAACCGGATAATGCTGCTGAATATCCCCTCTTACTGCCTAGGCCAAAACTTGCTAGTTTGTGGGCACTCTGGGGGCAGAGTGAAAATTTAGGGGCCCTTTTACAGAGCGCTGGTCAACCCAGCGTGGGCTTACCGCTCGTTCTTCTGGGACTACCACCGGTCTAAAACGGCCACCGGCGGTAGTCCCTCCCCAAGCATGTGCCCACCCAGTTAGGGCTCAGGCCCACCCAACAGTAGCACACATTTAACTTGGCCAGACCTTTTGTTACCCTGATGGTAACAAAAACACTGCTCTCCACGATAGTTTTCAGCGCATGCTTGCTGCAGGCTGCCAAGGTGCAGAGAAACATTTTCCCACCAGCTGAGATATTTTTTTGGTGTTGAGGGGAGAAGTTTTTTGGTGTTGAGGGGAGAACACTTGGTGCCCACCGACTTCTTGCCTAGGCCCACCCAAAATCTGCTGTCTGGCTACGCCCCTGAGTGGAAGAATGACTATTCTTGAGGCATTGCTAAGCCTGGAGGGGGTAATTGCTCAGTAGGAATAGGAAACGCTTAGGGGGTCTTTTACTAAGGCTTAGCTCGAGTTATCTGCAGCAGGGCCCATAGGAATAAAATGTGCCCTGCTGCAGTAGGGTTACCATATGTCTGGATTTACCTGGACATGTCCTCTTTTTGAGGACATGTCCGGGCAACCGGGCGGGTTTTGCCAATCTGCCCATTTGTCCGGATTTCTGGACAAATAGGCAGGCTGGTGGGCGGACAAACGGGCAGATTGCTAGCCTCCCCTCCCCTTACTTACTACTGCCCTGGTGGTCTAGTGACCTCTTCCGCCTTCGGAGCAGGAAAGAGCCCCCTCTTTCCTGCCCGGAGCGCTGCCCTGCATGCATCCTTCCTATTGCTGATCTCGACGCCGATTTAAAATGGCCGCCGAGAGTTGAGGTGACCTCGCGAGACTTCAACACTCGGTGGCCATTTTGAGTCGGCGCTGAGATCAGTAACAGGAAGGATATATGCAGGGCAGCGGTCCGGGCAGGAAAGAGGGGGCTCTTTCCTGCTCTGAAGAGGTCACTAGACCACCAGGGCAGTAGTAAGGTAAGGGGAGGGAGGTGACGGGGATGGGGGTGATGGGGTGTGTGACAGGGGGGAGGGGAAAATGTGACAAGGGTCGGAGTGAGGGCATGAAAGGGGGTGGGGTGGGTGTGTGGTGGGGCGGGGCGTGTCCTCCTTTTTGGGGGACAAAATATGGTAACCCTATGCTGCAGATAACTCAAGCTAAGCTTTAGTAAAAGACCCTTCAGTGTGGCTGCTGACTTGGAAATGGCTTTGCTTGCAGCATTGCAGGAGGGAGTGATACCTGAATTAACTGCTGGGGATATCAGTGTGAAGTTCAGGGTTTCTTTGATTAAAACAGTGAAGGTACCATCTGCTGGACTTCCACTGTTATCAGCCACTGGGGGAGGGGGGTATCACAGTCTGTCACTGCACCACTGGATAATCCTCATTGGTGATAAGTCCTGGCACTACATCAATAGGAGGGGAACTTTTAGATTCAATATTGAAGAAACTTCCTTTGGAGAAACCACTTTACATTCTTTCTGGACAGTAATGGCTTTATGGCATAATCTATTTCTGCTTTGGTGAACGTTTGTGTAGATAGTTAGGTGACTATTCAGTTTCGGTGTGCTGCAGTGGTGGAGTGCGGAGACCAGGTTCAGCATTTTGAGCAGAAGATCAACTCAATCTCATCAGTTCAAGTTAATCGTAGGAAGTTGGACACAATATAAAATAAGTTTTGGGCCCTTTAAAGGTCCTTAATTTCTTCAAGGTTCCCTTTATGGCATCAGTTGAAGAAATATGTGCAGGAGCTCCTCAAAATCTATGAAGATGGAATCTTGCTGATTCACAAGGCCCTTTTTCTTCCCACTGGGAAGAGAGCTTCTCATGGGGAGGATTCCATTAATGGTAATGTGCTGATGGACAATTTGGAGTTGATTAAAATGCTGGAAGAATCTGGTAGAGAAGAGAGCAATAGGGCCACCATGGTTGTATCCTTTGTCTTCACTACAGATTGAGATCATATTTATATATTATTTCTTAGTCAAAAATTTCAATTTTTCACTGAACTCTGTAAGGAATCTCGGGTGCTGAAGAAGAAATATGTTGCTGTGTGTCAGGAAGTTTTGTCTTGGTGCATCCTTTTTACTTAAGGGGGTCTTTTCCTTAGGCGCGCTGGCGTTTTTAGCGCGCATTAAAAATAGGTGCATGCTAAATGCTAAAGATGCCAATGCATTCCTATGGGTGTCTTTAGCGTGTGCTTATTTTTAACGCCCACTAAAAATGCCAGCGCGCCTAAGTAAAAGACCCCCTAAGTTTCCTTGCAAATATTGTATGTTTACATATTTTAATAAGAGTTATGTCCTCTATCAACCTTTATAGTTATGTATTTTGTTTTGGATATTCATTTTGGATATGCAGATGATGTCACAATATACATTCCTTACAAAACCAAACTGACAGAAATCACCAAAAAATCAAGTTCGGCCTGAACATCATGGATTCATGGGCAAATGCATGTCAACTAAAACTCAATAAAGAAATTCATCCTCTCATCCCAACACAGTGTGAACATCCCCACAAGTATCAACACCCTAGATCACACCCTTCCTATCTCACACAGCTTGAAAATCCTCGGCGTTACAATGGACCGTAACTTAACACTGGAGAGCCAAGTGGCATCCACAACAAAGAAAATGTTCCACTCAATGTGGAAACTCAAACGCTTGAAGCAGTTCTTCCCGAGGGAAACATTTCGCAACCTGATACAATCAAGGTACTAAACCACTTAGATTACTGCAATGGAATTTATGCGGGATGTAAAGAACAAACCTTAAAGAAACTTCAGACCGCTCAAAACACGGCAGCTAGGCTTATATTTGGTAAAACACGATTTGAAAGCACAAAATCCCTCCGTGAAAAACCACACTGGCTCCCAATCAAAGAATGCATCGCCTTCAAAATCTACACCCTGGTTCACAAAATCATCTACGGAGAAGCCCCGAGTTACATGACAGACTTGATCGACTTACCAGTTAGAAATACATCCGAATCAACACGATCTTATCTAAATCTGCACTACCCAAGCTGCAAAGGACTTAAATACAAAACAACTTACGCATCTAGTTTTTCCTACATAAGCACACAACTGTGGAACGCATTACCAAAAGCCTTGAAAACGATGTACAACCAACTAAACTTCCAGAAATCACTAAAAACCAACCTGTTTAAAAAGGCATACCCTACCGATCCAACTTAAATGCCTAATCTCTGCAACACAACCAAACTAAAGCACGTAATGGACATAACACAACTCTTCCATTTTCCGATTCCCTAATGTGGCTGTGCCACGTCAACTTGATCTTACCACAACATCACCCTGTATTTGTTCACACCGGAGCCTGCAAAGGCCTCTCCGGTACTATGTAAGCCACATTGAGCCTACAAATAGGTGGGAAAATGTGGGATACAAATGTAATAAATAAATAAATCAATCATTCACGGACTTGAACATTGGGATTTGAGGATTATGAGGGGAGGTGGCTCCTGGAATTGTGTTGTATGGCTATCTCCCAAATGTGAGTTTTCTTATTGTCTACCTATTAGGCTTCTTTTTCTTGGATCCTAATTGGGGGCTGTGGAATTTCTATTTTTCTGATGATTTGTTTAATTACTTGTCTGTTTAGTACTGGTTTTCTGGATCACGATATTCTTGGTTGTGATTCTAAAAATATTTATAAATAAATCATTTTTTTTTAAAGAACACATTATGGTGTATAAATCTCTACATTTAAAGATGCAAAAGTTAAGGGCTATGAAGGTTTCCTTCTCTAGGTAGTTCATTTGTAGAATACTGTCACCAATTTCTGACTGTTGCCTTTATAATCACTGTGGTAATATCAGTTTCATTCTATTTTTACAGACCCTGCAAACGTGATTATGTGTTAATGTTTCCTTAATTTGTTTTTATAATGTTGGTAAATGGAGGTGTCATTATTAATCGTAAGCAATCTTTATGATGTACCTTAATGTGCAGTATAGAGCAAGTAACAGTCTATAAGCCAGCTTGTTAAACTCCCACCTGCAGTGACTTGTCTCTTGTACAGATTTACAGCCTGGACTAAGACGTACAGGGAAGGGGTAAATTTTTAAAGCTTTTTCTGCATGCAGAGCATGTCTCACATATGGAAAAGGCTCTTTTAAAATTGTGCATTCGTATACCTGTGTAAAACGTAGGCATACAGGAAGAGTGTACCTATTTTTACTTGGACTGTTTATAGACGTTCTTGGGGTATGTAGTTTGGGTGAGACTGGTGGAACTTGCAATGTACATGCACACACTCATTTATACCTGCCATGGAGCAGGTGCAACTTTGTGCATCAGGATTTGTGCATTATTGCGCATGGTTCTGGGTGCCTGTTTTATAAATATATGTATACCTATATTGCCTTCATAAAATTGGTATAAAATAAGCACCCTTTATCATAGGATAGACACCCTGGAAGAGAAGGGATATTGTGGAACTAGAAGAACGTCTCATCTTCCGCCAGGGTCGCTTTACTCATACTACCCCTCTCCTCAAGACCCTTCACTGGCTCCCTATCCATTTTTGCATCCTGTTCAAACTTCTTCTACTAACCTATAAATGTACTCACTCTGCTGCTCCCCAGTATCTCTCCACACTCGTCCTTCCCTACACCCCTTCCCGTGCACTCCGCTCCATGGATAAATCCTTATCATCTGTTCCCTTCTCCACTACTGCCAACTCCAGACTTCGCGCCTTCTGTCTTGCTGTACCCTACGCCTGGAATAAACTTCCTGAGCCCCTACGTCTTGCCCCATCCTTGACTACCTTTAAATCTAGACTGAAAGCCCACCTCTTTAACATTGCTTTTGACTCGTAACCACTTGTAACCACTCGCCTCCACCTACCCTCCTCTCCTCCTTCCTGTACACATTAATTGATTTGATTTGCTTACTTTATTTATTTTTTTGTCTATTAGATTGTAAGCTCTTTGAGCAGGGACTGTCTTTCTTCTATGTTTGTGCAGCGCTGCGTATGCCTTGTAGCGCTATAGAAATGCTAAATAGTAGTAGTAGTAGAATTTAGCAACTAAAATTTAATGCTAAAAAATTATGTGGCGCCCAAGATGCGCACACAACTTAATTGAGTAGCAAGCCCTTAACTAGCAATAATTGGTCACTAACAACCAATTATTGCAGTTAATTGGCTCCAATTAGGATTTGCACACGTATCTGCGTGCTGTTCTGTAAGGCTCAGTGCCTAACTTTTATAGCATGTATCTGAAAAGGGAACGTGATCAGTGTCGTGTCAAGGGCGTAGGATTTACAGAATACTGCCTGAGCACACCCAAATTCAGCACCAGCGTTTACACCTGAGTTTACCAGGCGTAAGTCCAGCGCCTAAACGTTTGTCGCAGAATTGGCGCTAAGCATGATTCTACAAAGTGCGTGCACCCTTTATAGTATCATGCAGAATTGTCCTTATAGAATACTAGAGTAAGTTTGCAGTTTTACGCAATGTCAGAGGTTGGTGTAAGTGGTTATCAGGTGAATTTTTGAAGGAGAAGGGCAGCCGTGTTCCGACACAAATCGGGGAGATGGGCGTCCTTCTCGCAAGGTCGCCCAAATCGGCATAATCGAAAGCCAATTTTGGGCGCCCTCAACTGCTTTCTGTCGCGGAGATGACCAAAGTTCACGGGGGCGTGTTGGCAGTATAGCGAAGGCGGGACTGGGGCATGCTTAGGAGATGGGCGTCCTTGGCTGATAATGGAAAAAAGAAGGGCGTCCCTGACTAACACTTGGCTGACTTTACTTGGTCCGTTTTTTTTTCATGGCCAAGCCTCAAAAAGGTGCCCAAACTGACTAGATGACCACCAGAGGGAATCAGGGATCACCTCCCCTTACTCCCCTAGTGGTCACTAACTCCCTCCCGCAATAAAAAGTTTACAAATACTTTTTGCCAGCCTCTATGCCAGCCTCAAATGCCATACTCAGGCCCATCGCAGCAGTATGCAGGTACCTGGAGCAGTTTTAGTGGGTGCAGTGCACTTCAGGCAGGCAGACCCAGGCCCATCCCCCCCTACTTGTTACACTTGTGCCGGTAAATGTGAGCCCTTCAAAACCCACCCGAAACCCACTGTACCCACATGTAGGTGCCTCCTTCACCCCTTAGGGCTATGGTAGTGGTGTACCGTTTTTTTGGGGGGGGGGATTGGGGGGCTCAGCACCCAAGGTAAGGGAGCTATGCACCTGGGACCTTTTTCTGAAGTCCACTACAGTGCCCCCTAGGGTGCCCAGTTGGTGTCCTGGCATGTGAGGGGGACCAGTGCACTACGAATGCTGGCTCCTCCCATGACCAAATGGCCTGGATTTGGTCGCTGTTGAGATGGGCATCCTCGGTTTCCATTATCGCTGAAAACCAGGGACGACCATCTCAAAAACGACCTAAGGACGACCATCTCTAAGGTCGACCTAAATTTCATGATTTGGGCGTCCCTGACCGTATTATCGTAACGAAATATGGCCACCCATCTTGTTTCGATAATATGGGTTGCCCCGCCCCTATACGGGGCCGTCCTGCGAGGACGCCCTCATGAAAACTTGGGCGCCCCGTTCGATTATGCCCCTCCACGTCTCCTTTGGTGTAAAATCGCTGCCAGTTAAGTGCTATAGTATCTGTATACTTCATTTCAATTTCACTTTTGGCTTTAGTATGGCTTTAGAGTATGAAGTCTAAAGATATAAGAATGATTCAAAAAAACCCCTAAAAAAAACATAATCAAAAATATATTAAGCGGATCTATGACGATTTGCGCCACACCATTATCACAAAGGGATTGAGTTTCCTACATGGTGTGTGCTGCAGGACACTCTGATGATCCCCTTTAGAAAAATCCATATATATGTGAATTGATGTTGCAATGCAGCTTTTGATATGACAAACATTGATTGTGGATAAGTTATTATTCAACAAGTGTATTCTACTGATGAGTGTTTGGGACACTAGATTTGAATTTATACTATGTCTAAATGTTGGCAGTTAGGCATGTAACCCATAGTATTCTATACTCTGCCCATGTAACTCCTAGGCACACCCCTGACCCGCCCATGCCCCTCCGTTGGCCACACCCCCATAGAAGTTGCACAGAACAGAAATTGCACGCACAACTTCTAGAATAGTGATTACGGTCAGTTGTGTGTGCAATTGCCAATTGCTGCTAATTAATAGCTTAACACCAGTTTAAGCCAGTGATTGGCTTTTGATGCTAATTAACAGCAAATTATTAAATTAAGTTGCGCGCACAACTGACCTTATTTTATAAACCTGGTGCTCAACTTTGTGCGCTAAGAGGAGATTCTGTATAGGTTGCCTAAAGTTAGGTGATAACAGTCAGTAGTTGGTGTTAGCAAGCACTTAATTGGCAGTCATTAGGAGTTACGTGTGGATCTGCCCTATGCCTTAATCTATAACATGCACATTTCAGAAGGGGTTGTGGCCATGGGAGGGGCAGGACGGGTTAGAAGTGTTCCTAGAATTTCAACGTGGTGTTATAGAATACCTGCATTTCTGCATAAATGCTCGCACCAAAAGTTAGGCCCGAAATCCACACTAAGGAGCCCTTTTACAAAGGCATGCCAAAAAGTGGCCTGCGGTAGTGTGGGCACTTGTATTGAACGCAAGCTGGACCATTTCTCCACTGCGTCTAGAAAAAAGTGGGAGGTTGTGGGCCAGGAAATGAACGTGCGGCAAAATTAAAACCAGAGTGCATAGATTTACGACCTGAGCCCTTAATGCCACTCGTTGACTTAGCGGTAAGGGCTCTTGTGTTATCTGCATGGTAACCGTCCAGCACGCATCAACTGCCGATTACTGCTGGGAACACCCCCATGGTAGAAAATAGAAAATTATTTTCTACCATGGGTTTTTGGCGTGCGCTATACTCTGAATTGCCACCAGGCGCATGTGCTATCCAGGCTGCAAGGCTGATTTGATTCACATAGGCCCTTATGTGCCTTTGTAAAAGGGCCCCTAACCTAGTACTGACCTTTATAGAATTCACACAGTGCGGATCATCCTGGGGCCTAACTTTGGGTGACCTATACAGAGTTCTCCAGTAACTGCAAAGTTGGGTGTACAATTTTATAGAATTAAGGGGATATTGGATTTAGTTTTTGACTGGGGAAGTTGTAAAGGGAGGGCTTGGAGGGGGGGGGGGGATTTTTATCATTGAACAGTTTTACTGTAGGCCTTTTCAGAAGAGGATTGGGTAGTTAAGGGTGGTGGTGGGGGAAAGGTGAATCAGAGTTCAGCTTAGGTTTCTAGTGAGGAATCATTATCTGTGTTAGATTCCAGGGACTTGCAGATGGTAAATGTGTCATTTGAGAATTGGGTAGAACTGTGGAACACAAGTTTATTGTCCGTTAGTGGTAAGTTGCCTCCTTGAAGAATGGCCACAATAAGTTCAGTGAAACATAACTCCTAGAACCATCCTGGTTTATGGTTTACTAAAACAGACTTGTCAGCTTAACAGAAAATAGAGAAAAGTCCTGAAGTGGACAATTTAGAAAGCAGAAGAGCCCACAATAGGATGTACAAAGCTATCAAGAAGGCTAAGCAGGAATTCATGACACCCCCCTCCACCAAAAAAAACAGTTGTGTATGGTGAAAACATAATAAGGTCATTATCCCATGTTGTAAAATGGTTCACGTGCTGTAAGGATAGATCAGATCACTTCAGTGAGCTTTTTACATAGTAGATGATCGCAGAAAAAGACCTGCACGGTCCATCTAGTCTGCCCAATAAGATAAACTCATATGTGCTACTTCTTGTGTATACCCTTACCTTGATTTGTATCTGCCATTTTCAGGACACAGACCGTAGAAGTCTTGCCCAGAACTAGCCCCACCACCCAAACACCAGCCCCGCCTCCCAATCTCGCCTAAGCTTCTGAGGATCCATTCCTTCTGCACAGGATTCCTTTATGTTTATCCCATGCATGCTTGAATTCCGCTACTGTTTTCATCTCCACCACCTCCCGCGGGAGGGCATTCCAAGTATCTACCACTCTCTCCGTGAAAAAATACTTCCTGACATTTTTCTTGAGACTGCCCCCCTTCACACTCATATCATGTCCTCTCGTTCTACCGCCCTCCCATCTCCGGAAAAGGTTCGTTTGCGGATTAATACCTTTCAAATATTTGAACGTCTGTATCATATCACCCCTGTTTCTCCTTTCCTTCAGGGTATATATGTTCAGGTCCGCAAGTCTCTCCTCATACGTCTTGTAACGCAAATCCCATACCATTCTCGTAGCTTTTCTTTGCACCGCTTCCAATTTTTTTTACATCCTTAGCAAGGTACGGCCTACAGAACTGAGTATCGTTGTATTGAGGGATAATTTGGATATAGAATAAGACAGGGCTTTTTTTTTTCAGCCACTACACAGCTCTAGCACCTTTTGTTCCTGCCTTCCAAAAATGTCCTATCCTCCCCATTACATTTTTCACTCATCATTTCCCAGCTTGGTGCCAGCCTGGCACTATAAAAGATAGAGGACCTAACCTGGGCCCACTATTTTGCATTGCTGTGGCCGGAAATGTAGAATTTTCCCAGCTGCAGCAATTCAAAATTCAGTGCTTCAGTCACTAACTTTTGAAATACTAGAGGTTAGTGACTCGCATGTTAAATTTTGCTGTGGTAAAATATTGCATTGTAAGGTAACTACCCCTGTAAGGGGCCATTTTACTAAGCTGCGCAAGTGTCTATGTGCGCCCAACGTGTGCCAAAATGGAGTTACCACATGACTACCACCTAGCCCTTGCGGTAATTTCATTTTTGGCGCACGTCTGCTACGCGCGCCGGAAAAATATTTTTTATTTTCTTGCGCGCTTCACCTACGCGCGCCAAGTGGCATTTGGTGCACATAAGTCATTACCGCCCAGTTACCACGTGAGACTTTACCGCTAGGTCAATGGCTGGTGGTAAGGTCTCAGACCCAAAATGGATGCGCAGCAATTTTGATTTTGCTGCATGTCCATTTTTGGCAAAAATTTAAAAAAGGCCTTTTTTACAGGAGCGCTGAAAAATGGAGTGGCGCGCACCCAAAACCCACGCCTACACTACCACAAGCCATTTTCAGCACACCTTAGGGCCGCCGAGAGACTAGGCCGGGCCCGGGGCAAGGCTGCCCCGCCTCCGCTCCCCCTGCTGCTGCCGCCCCCTGTTGCTACCACGGCTGCCACCCATCGCTCCCCCCGCTGCTGCAGTTCCCGGTCTCACCTGCCTGCATCCTTGCCTCCGGGCCCCCTGCATTCAAGGCAGCAGTCGCAGATCGCCTCTCTTCAGTTCTGGCCTCGCCTTCCCTCCCTGTGTCCTGCCCTTGCCTGATGTAACTTCCGGTTTCCGTGAGGGCGGGACACAGGGAGGGAAGGCCTGAAGGGAGGTGATCTGTGACAGCCGCTTCAAATGCAGGGGGCCCGGAGCCGAGGAGGCAGGCAGGTGAGACTGGGGACTGCAGCGCTGGCGGCCTGACCCCGGTGCCAGGCCCGGGGAATTTTGTCCCTCCTGCCCCCCCCCCCCCCTCGGCAGCCCTGCACCTTATTAGTAAAAGAATCCCTAAGTTAGGCCAGTGGAGATGGAGGCAATGGTCACTACATAAATATATATTCAGCAGTATTAGTACTGCTAAATATGGGATCCTTGTACTAAGCTGTATTAAAAGGGGGCCTGCTAGCATCAAAGCGTGTTTTGGACACGCGCTGAGGCCCCCTTTTACCACAGAAAAAAATTAATGGCCATGCAGTAAGTGAACCAGTTACCACATGGGCATTTTGGGGGGGAGCACTTACCGCCACTCATTGAGGTGGTGGTAAGGACTCCTGCGCTAACCTGGTGGTAACCGGGAAGCGCCGATTACCACCGAGTAAGCACTAGCGCTTCAAAAATTGTAAATATTTTTGTAGCGCTGGAAATGGCGCTCCTGCGGTAGTTCTGGATTGGCGTGCGGCAAGCTCATTGCAGCGCACCAACCCTTTATTAAAAGGGCCCCTTTATGAATAAACAAAAATCAATGGACACCACAATGGTTTTTTGTTAAGCATTTATTTTTCAGTCAATTATACTGTGGCTGGACATCATTTCTGCTTGTACTTTGGTTCTGAAATTAATATTAGAGAATCTTTTCTACATCTCTTCCTGCTGCCTCCCCACTTCCTTTTCATGCTTTCTGTTTTTTCGTTTACTTCCTCCTATTACTTCCTTTTCTCTTTTTGAGCAATTCCCCGTCCCTTGGAAAAAGAAATGCAGGTTGAAAAAAAAAACAATGGTACGTTTAAAAAATCCTATCCTTATTAGAAGTCTACTGAAACGATTTGCATATAATACTGACCGAGAATTTGAATAAACTGAATTATAATTATAAGGCAAGGACACCAACCACAAACAACATTAATGATAAATAAATAATGCAGTAGATAAAAAACAACAAAGCAGTGGAATCAAATGCATTTATTGGAACAATACCCGACGTGGCCACGTTTCGCCCTCAGGCTGCGTCAGGGGTACAAAAGTGTATGTAAATATATCATACACACTAGTAGTTCCAAAAATCTAGTTCCATTTATCTGCTACTTCCAACTGAACTGATATGCATTAGCATTGTCTGAACTGATATGCATTTGTTGTTTTTTATCTACTGTTTTGTAAGCAGTTGTGTGCCTTTTTTTTTTTTTTTTTTTTAAGTAAATAATGCTAAAACACAGTTATAAATTTACTAGTTTTTCTGCCTTGAAAGATTATGTGTTTTGACTTGGCACATTTCATTTGCATATAAGACTCCTTCAGTTAAATGTGATAATTAATGCACAGTCAGTGAATATCATAACAAGTTCATAATATTCATGTGTATAATTAACAATGAACTGAACATACTCGGTGAAGTTTATTTCTAGATCGATTCATGTTTCAATTAATTTTTTTTTCACTTAATAAAATTAATTAAATCTTAATTATAAATTGCATAAATATACCAAACTGTTATGGCCCTGCTTTTGTTAAGACACTCCATGATGCATCACCCTGCAAACTCAAGGCTTCAACTTAACCACCTTACTCAACCACATTCAAAAAAATGGTGGCCAGTTTTCTAAATCAGAAAGGCTGTTGCAGGTATTAGAGGCGGTCCGTAAATATTATAGAACACAGAAACTACATGTTAATGCTAGAAATTGAAATATTGTTAGCTTTCAGCACAGTTTTCTTGTTTTGGCACTGATCTTTCAGTGAATTTTGCCTTCAGTTGGCCATTGCTAGTAACTAATTACTACCCTTGATTCAAGATTACTGCCTGGTGTCACAGATGCTTTTTCTTCAAATTTATCAAGCTATTGCCAGAATTTGCTGTTGGGCTTCCATGGAAGTCTCACGAGGTCACCGCTTGAAGTCTCAGCAGCCATTTTGAAGAAGCGGCGGCAGTGCGCAGGAAAGAGTGGGGTTCTTTCCTGCCCCAAAGAGGTCACTAGACTACCAGGGTGCATTAAGGTAGGATTGGGGAGGGCATCATGAGGCTTGGGGGGAGGGGGGCAGAGCGACACAGTCAGCCGATCCATCCAAGTCCAGATACCCAGACAAATAGGCAGACTTTAAAAAAAAGCGCTCAGACCACTGACAGTCCCCTAAAAAGTTGGACATGTCCGGGGAAATCCGGACGTATGATAACTTTATACTAGCACATATTGGTAATTGTAGCTGAATGTTGCTTGTTCAGAATTTCTCATCCCCCCCCCCCCCCCCAAGTCCAGAATTGAGTTAATGAAAGATTCAAGCAGACATGCTATTACCATTCCAGCAACACAATTTAGCACTTTGTGAGAAAAGTTACTGTACTTTTTTTTTTTGTTAGATAAATCTGGCAACAGTCCTGACTGCAATTCTTTTTTAATTAGATACCTTTCTCCAGGCTTGTAAAAAATGGATTTCAGCAGCTCTGCAGTACAATGAAGAGTTCCTGAAACTAGTCATTGCAATTTGTATTCTGCTGTGTAAGCACTTCTAGTCGACCACCTCAGACTTGAGGGACATGTGTATAATCTCTCATTTAAAAAAAAAAAAAAAAATTGGGGTTCACCTTCATGGCTGACAGTGTAACAGCGTTCTCCAGCAGCAAAAGTGTCTGGAATCAGGTTCTTGAAATGGGAACAGGAATAGTTATGAGGCTGTGTCCGGGGGGGGGGGGGGGGGGGAGGGGTCACATTCTGTCCTTCATTCAAAAATGCTCCACAACAGAATGTGTTTGTTCCAAAGAATAAGCCTACAAGAACTACTACTACTACTACTATAAATCATTTGTATAGCGCTACCAGTCGTATGCAGCGCTTCACAATTTAACATGAAGAAAGACAGTCCCTGCTCAAAAGAGCTTACAATCTAAATCAGGACTGACAGGACCAATAAGGATAAGGGTAGAAGGACACATAGGAATGATTCTAAATGGAATGTCGCTACTATTGGAGATTCTACATGGAATGTTAATGTTGCTATTCCGCTAGCAGCATTCCATGTAGAAGCCTGCCCTTGCAGATCAGCAACACGGCCGCGCAGGCTTCTGTTTCTGTGAGTCTGACGTCCTGCACGTACGTGCAGGACGTCAGACTCACAGAAACAGAAGCCTGCGCGGCCGTGTTGCTGATCTGCAAGGGCAGGCTTCTACTAATACTACTACTATAAATCATTTCTATAGCGCTACCAGTCGTACACAGCGCTTCACAATTTAACATGAAGAAAGACAGTCCCTGCTCAAAAAGAGCTTACAATCTGAATCAAGACAGACAAACAGGACAAATAAGGGATAAGGTAGGACAGACAGATAGGACATAAGGGGAATGGGACAACTAAAGAGAGGAAGACAAGATAAAGGTTACGAGCAGGTGACAAATTAGGAATTAAAAGCAGCATCAAGCAGGTAGGCCTTTAGCCCGGATTTGAAGGCGGCCAGGGATGGAGCTTGACGTAATGGCTCAGGGATTCTGTTCTAGGCATAAGGTGCGGCAAGATAAAAGGAACGGAGTCTGGAGTTGGCGATGGAGGAGAAGGGTGGGTGAGAACATTTGATGAAACAAAATGAAGGGCACTGATCTGTATAGATGACAGTCTAAGGGGCCCTTTTACAAAGCTGCAGTAAGCACTAATGCATATTAACCGCAGTTAAAAAAAAAAAAAAGGCTTACCATGCAGTGTGCTGAGGCTGAGGGTGAAGAGTGGGCATTTTCTGCACTAACCAATTAGCACAACTACATTACCACATACTAAGGGGCCCTTTGACTAAAGTGCGTAGGCGCCTATGCACATACAATGCGCATCAAATTAGAACTAATGCCCGACTACCATGAGCCCTTGGCGGTAATTCTAATTTTTACGCGTATCTGATACATGCAGCAGAAAATATTTTTTATTTTCTACCGCATGGCGCTAACTGGGCAGTGTACGCATGGTGTTGATTACAGCCTGGTTAACGCGTGAGACTTTACCGCTAAGTCAGTGGGTGGCGGTAAGGTTTCAGGCCCAAAATGGACACACGCCAATTTTTATTTTACCGCACGTCCATTTTCGGCAAAATAAGACCTTTTTTGCAGGCACACTGAAAAATGGACTTACACCCGTCCAATACATGCGCCTACACCAGCGCAGGCCATTTTCCGGCATGCCTTAGTAAAAGGGTCCCTAACCAATTAGTGTATGCTTAGCATGTGATCCCGTACTACTTTGCTTTTATTGGATTTATATCTCACATATGTCTGAGTTGAGGACTCAGTTCTGTGTGGCTTACATTAAATTAATCAGATATACAAATATAGGTTAGGTTGGCTTACGTAAATTAAGCAGATATGCACGTTCAGGTTAGAATTGCGAGAGGAGGGAGAAAAGAGATAAATGGACGTTTTAACACATCTAGGGTGGGGTGTGTGGTAAGATGATCTGGTTATAGCTTGTCATGATGTCTGTCGCTTGATGCTAGGTCACGTCGATCAGCGTGAATTCCTTGTACAAAAATGTGTTTTAATTTTTTGTGAAAACTTTCATAGTTGATGTCGTGTCGTGTGTCCTTGGGCAGTGCATTCCACCATCCGGCTACGTTGAATGGGAAGTTTGCGGTGTGGACTCTTTTGTAGACCACCCCTTTACAGCTGAGAAGGTGTACAATGAGGTCATCTCTCAACTTCTCCTTAAGGATTGGTTGCGGTAGTTCTACCAGCGACATCTTGTAGCTTGGTGTGGTGCCATGTACAATCTGGTAGACGAAAGTGCACATTTTGAAGATTACTCTTGCTCTTATGGGTAGCCAGTGTAGATATCGCAGCAGTAGTGTTACGTGGTCATATTTGGATATGCCGCAGATTAGGTGTGCAGAGGTGTTTTGTGCTACTTGTAGGTTTTTTGAGTATGTATTCTTTGCATCCCACATAGACCACATTGCAGTTGTCTACCCGGGGCAGAACAAAGCTTTGGACTAGAATGGGTGGCGGTAGGGGCTGATGCCATGTGCTAATGGCAAAATTGGTACATGTGAAAACAAAAAGATCTTATTGGACACAATTTCAGCAAAACAACTTTCACCGTAATAGCAATAGTGAGCTGAATATTTTTGAACACTTAATCAATATACTATGTACAATGCGGTATCCGTTCTATTGATCCTGCTTATCTTTGTCTTTTTTATTTTCTCTTTTTTCTTATTAAACTCGAAGCAGAGAAAAAGACCTCATCAGTCCTTGCATGGCGTTACTGTGCTTAATGTGCTCAAACGCCAGCGTTCCTTGGACTCCGTTATATAACGGAGCTGGGTCCCAGTGGGGATACCTTAACTCTCGAGGATCTGAAAAGTGAATCGGGGGTTCAGAAGTTACTGAATCCCAGAATTCAGAAGGTGACAGTGGTGGGAATTCAAGGGAAGGTACTGTTTGTGGCGGTATTGTTTACAACATTAGAGTTTAGAGGAAAGAAATATCACGATTGACTATTATTGATTATTATATTCATAATCCACCATATAGAAGCGGAGTTTTTTAAGACCGAGGATTATAACGGAGTCCAAGGAACGCTGGCGTTTGAGCACATTAAGCACAGTAACGCCATGCAGGGACTAATGAGGTCTTTTTCTCTGCTTCGAGTTTAATATAGAAAAAAGAAGAAAAAAGAGAAAATAAAAAAGACAAAGATAAGTAGGATCAATAGAACGGATACCGCATTGTACATAGTATATTGATTAAGTGTTCAAAAATATTCAGCTCACTATTGTTAAAATTAGTACATGGCCATTAATTAGGAAATTAGAAAAATCAGCTATTTTACCCCAGCAGTAAACATGGCCTTAGTCCATGGGAAAGGCCCACATATTCATGACCTTATCAACTTTCGAAGATCACTAAAAACTTTTCTTTTTAACAAGACCTACCGTAATAATCAACAATAGGAATTTCGAACACATCACCAAGTACTTGAAAGATTGATGGTTTTCTGATTTTATTTTATTTTATTTTTTTTGTGTGAATTGATTATATCCATTATGTTACACTGTTCTCTATGTAACTAATTGTTTATCTACTCTTGATTAGCGCTTGCCATGATGTATTATTGTAAGCCACATTGAGTCTGCAAATAGGTGGGAAAATGTGGGATACAAATGCAACAAATAAATAAATAAATAAGGCCACTTTATACTGTTTTTTGGTAAATGGGCCCTTAACCTTTAGGGCGTAATTTTATAGAGGTAGTTTCATCTATACGACAGAATGAGGTTAATTCTAGCACAGGCCGGCTGATATTCAACCTGCAGGAGGTAGGCCGGCTAAGGCCCATGATTGACACTGAGCCCGGATATTCAGTGCGGGTCCGTTTCCGGTGATCGGCATTGAATATCCGTTTTTTTTTGGGGGGGGGGGGGGGGTTGGCCAGTTTAAACTTAAACAGCCAAGTTAATATTCAATGCTGGCTGGTTAGGTTTATAGTGGCCAAAGAAAGTACTGCTATTTAGGTGGTCCTATTAGGCTGCAAAACTTAGCTGGGGATGCGCTGGATATTCACGGTTAGCCAGATTCTATATACAGTAGCATGCCTAGTGTTCCGCGCTGAAAGCCAAGCAAATTCTATAACAACGTTCGTAACTTAATTGGCTTAACAAGTCAATCAGCATTGCTAACAACAGTTAACAAGCAATAATGAGCACTAATTGGCAATAATTAGAATTTACATGCACAACTCCCTAAGCATATTCTGTAATGCACTGCACCTAAATCTTAATGCGTGCAAGCAAAAAAGGGCATGTTATGGGTGGGGAAATGGGCGATATGTGGTGGGATTTATGCCACATTTTAATTGATGTAAATGGATACGTGTAGTTTTAGGCACTAGGGTATCAACTACGTGTATTCTATATACCACACCTAAATCTAGGCACCACTTATAGAATACGCTAAGCGGTAATGTCCACCAGAGATAACCAGCTATCTTCTGCTGAATATTAGCTTTTAGCCGGTTAAGTGCCATTCCACTGGCCAGGAGCCATTTCTGGCTAGTTAAATAGCGCTGAATATTGGCCGGAGGGTGTCTAGGATAAGTAGGTAAGCAGGTGCCTATTTTAAGACTCTTCTATAAAGAAAAGTAGGTACCTTCTTTTCGTTCTTTTTTGGGGAAAAAATATTTTATCGAGTATAATTATTGAAAACACAAAAATATATAGTTAAATTCAGGTATAAACAAGTCACAAAGAAAAGCAGAGAAAGCATGAGTACAATGAGTGAATATCCAGGATCAAAGTATAAATATTCTCAGATAACAAATAACAAAGTGGCTGACCTTTGTGATTTTTATACTAGATAAATGATTATCTAAAGTTTTCCATTTTAACAGTTTACAAGATTTCCTTACAAACCGTATTTTTGAAACGAAAGATGGACGCCCATATTTTTCGAAAATACGGTTTGTCCCGCCCACGGAAATAGGCGCCCATGGAGATGGGCGTTCGCGTTCGATTATGCCCCTCCACGTATGTTAAATGAGTATTTGTAGAATAGCACTTGGGTGCCCTGCTAGCACTCACACAGATGTACTACTACTACTCATTTCTATAGCGCTACACAGCACTGTACACATTATATGCAAGTACTTTCTCTGTCCCTAGAGGGCTCACAATCAAAGTTTTTGTACCTGGGGCAATGGAGAGTTAAGTAACTTGCCCAAGGTCACAAGGAACTGCAGTGGGAATTGAACCCAGGTTGCCGGGATCAAAGCCCACTGCACTAACCATTAGGCATATGTGCAGAGTGCTAGTATTCTAAATATTTGCATGCATAATGCACATATAAATGTGGGCCCTTAATTTGTAGAATTGCCCTTATAGAAACTTACATGTCTTAATTAAATAGGCTACAATTAGGTGCCTTCTTGTCCTCTCTATCTAGGCAATTTATTACACGATTACCCGTAGAATCAGATTCTATATATGGTGCCTGAAAAATTGGCGCCAAAAATATATCTGCCTAGGCGTAGTTTGTAAACCGTGACTAGATTTAGGAGCAGTTTATAGAATATGCCTAGTGGCTGTACCTGCGCCTAAGTCTAGGCGCATCCATTTACAACGCCCTAAGTTAGGCGCAGAGCAGGTGCATGCTATAACCCTGCCTATAGATTTTCAGAACACCCACAGTCCACCCATTCCACGCCCATGTCCACGCCTCCTTTTTCGCAGTGCGCATTAGAATTTATGCGCAACGCTTTACAGAATACGCCTAGCAAGGTTTTCCGTGTAAATTCTAATTAATGCCAGTTAGCATCAATAATTGCTTGTTAAGTGTCAATTGCTGGCACTGATTGGCTTGTTAAGAAGTTAAATTGCACGCTCAAATGCAGAATTCAGAGTTTGTAAGCAGAAAAAAACCCTTCAAAGTCAATCGGTATTCCAATACTGTAGCTCTTTGAGCACACAGAAGGAAATTTGGGCCTCCTAAAGTAATGTTCCCATTGGGAATGTTTCCTTCTCTTCCTGGAGCACCAGAGAGTGTAGTCCTTAACTGCCCCCTCTCTCCCTTCCATCTGCTACCTGGGCAGCAGCATTCCTTAGTCTGTGAGTCCCCTTTATACTTTTACATCTACACTAGGGAAGATTCCTTTGGACATACGTAACCAGAAATGCCATAATATTGTCCTACGAGTCTCTGAATAGGAGTTAATGCATGAAGTAGCAAACTGTAAGGCATAGAAAATTCAGCTAAACACAGCTCAAGGGCAGAATAGACATTCACCATTGAGTGTGTAATCATTCCTTTCTTTAGAAGTCTACTTTAATAAAAATAGCTGTCTCCCTGAAATATTTATTTCTAACTCATTGAGGTTAAAAAAAAAATTGCAAATTAAGTTGTGGTCACATCCTCCTGAAATCTGTATTGGATGTCTTCCATGATTTAGGCTGCTTTGGGGATTTTCTAGGGCTGGCAATGCTTGGAGGAAGATGTATCATGCCCTTAGATCATTCTAATTCAACCTTCTGTAATGCGGAATGCTGCATTTACAAATGACCAATCGGGACAATCCTTGTTTGTTGTTGAGGCTTAACAATTAATTAGTCAGAAATTTATGCGCCTTGAGAAATAACTGTTTTTGCTGAATGCTGTTCAGTATTATGGAGAATTCGCCAGGATGGAAACAGCTTAGCATATTTGAAAAAAAAATATGGTTTCTGTGGTGGATTTTGGTTTTTATCATATGAGATTTCCTCTGCTGCTATATACCTTATCTTCTTCCCAGTTTATCAGGATTTTCCACAAACAAGCTGACAGCAAGTGATTAATTTTTGTGATACAGTGTCTTCCTCTGGGGGGGGGAAGAATATGCCCACATATTAAGTTGTCCAACAAGAAAAGATTCAGGGCCTAGGGGAAATAAACACAAAATGTAATAAAAAAAAATTAGTGTCATGTCTCAGAAGAAAATGCATATGTTGACAGGTCTGGGTGTAAACCTATGTATCAGGCAGTGGTGTGCTGATAAATTTATAACAACAGGCTCTCTCCCCGGTCCACCTTGGTGCCCACCCAGTCCACCACTGCGCCCCCCCCCCCATCCACCTTTGTGCCCCCCAAAATTGCAGAGCTGGCTATAGCCGGGGGGAGGGGGGGGGCAATGCATTACTCTCTCCAGGAAAAAAAAATTAAATGATCCCAGGTTCCAATCTAATTCATGTTTAATATGGGATAAAGTGCCATAAATAAGTAAATAAATATAAACTTTTAACGTTCAACACCTGATTCTCCTCCCTCCCCTGCCTTCCCCTCCTGCTCCCAGAAGGTGGGACTAAGGGCACGAACTCATCAGAAGCAAACAGGGAAGGCTAGAGACGGGCAGCAGGGCTTTAAATAACGCGGCGCTTCAATGGAGGTAATAAAAAAAAGATGGATGGGAGCGGGAGGGGAGGGTGGGGACAAAGGACAATTGCTGGACATGTTTGGGAGTGGGAGGGGAGGTAAGCATGGCCTGTGATGGCGCCCTCCTGCCATGCTTACCTCGTGTAATGAAGCCAGCTCACCCCGAAGAACAACCGGCTCGCAAGAGCTGTCAAAATTTAACAAGCGGCTCTTGTGAGCCGGAGAGAGCCGGCTCCAGCACACCACTGGTATCAGGTCACAAAATAGTAGAATTAAATCTCATCACTTTAGCATGGTTGGGTCTCTTTGTGGTCTCCTCTGTGAGTGTATCACATAGGTAAAAGTGTTCTCCATGCCGAAAGTGGTCAATGTCATGATTGAATTCAACTTGTCTGGTATTTACAAACTCTCTGGACATTAGACTTCAGCTAAAGAGTATGAAACTAAACCATCATATTTAACTTAGGGGGGAAGTTATCAACATGGGCTACCGGTAAGATGTGTTAGTTTAGTCTTATCTCCAATTACAGTGATACCTCGGTTTTCGTTGATAATCCGTCCAAAAACAATCGGCAAAATCCGAAACCGACGAAAACTGAGGCAATTATTTCCATATGAATCAATGAGCAGGAGAACGCGTGGGTCGCCCTTTGTATTCGCAAAATTAGCAGCAAGGTCACATGGGCACGCCGACGAAATCCAAGGCAACCGACAAAATCCGAGACAAATGTTTCGCGGAAAAAATCGACGATAACTGAATTCAACGAAAACCGAGGTATTACTGTATTAATAACTATGGGCCCTGTTTACTGATGTGTGCTAGTATTTTTAGCTCTTGCTAAAAATTAGTGCACACTAACTGTGTAGATGACCATAGGAATATTATTGGCATCTACACAGTTAGCACATGCTAATGCTTAGCATGCCCTGAAAACTCTAATGCGCATGTAGCGTGGCTTAGTAAACAGTGTTAAAATAGCATGTCTTAACAGTAGCCAACTTTGATAATACCGCCCCTTAATTACCATTAGAAAAGGCTAGAAAACCGTTGAATTTCAGTCTCAAAAAGTGTGGCATTGCCAAGCCTTCAAACCATGTGTAACATAGGTCCTTTATTTTTTTCTGTCTTACTAAGGGGGGAGATTTTCAAAGACCCAGCCTATTTCCAAACTACATGGGGACTTTTAAGATGTACTTTACCCAGATTTTTCAATGGATACTACCGGCTTGGTTTTCCTTTGAAAACTACTGTAGGGTATGTGTGCTAAAAGCAACTATATTGATCATAAAGCTTTTTTGTGTGACGGCAGCTGAGAAGGGGACAATTGAGTGCAAACTTGCTTTTTTTCCCTCCTCCCACCTAAGCATGTCTCTGGGACCACCTCATCAAAGTGGGGTCAATTATCTAAAGTATTTTCCACAGGTAAAATAGGTTTCACACACAGAAAATCAAAGGCCGGCTCAAGGGATAGTGGCTTCCTGAGCCAACTTGCTTTGGTGGCCCCCGCCCCCACAGTTAGACCTCTCCCTCCCTTGGGCCGGCATCTCTCCCCTCCCCCGGTCCAGTCTCTTTCCTCCTCCTCCATCCCCCTCCCTGCATTCCTTACCCCCCCCCCCCCCCCGCCCATAAAGTTTGTCGGTCAATGGCAGTAGCAGCAGCATCTTGACAGGCTGCCTTTGGCCAGCCCCTGGGTATTCCTTCTTCTACGTCCCACCAACAGGAAATTGCAGCAGGACATGACAGAGGGAAGATCCAGGGGCTGGCTGAATGCATTTTCGAAAAAAGGTAAAATGTCTATCTTTTTGTTTTTTTCTAAAATACCATTTGTAACAAGGTTTTTGTGCTCTGTATGTTTATATTTTCAGGCCATTAAAAAAAAAAATGCACAAGTAAAAAACGTAGAAAACTAAGCCATTGGTATCTAGAAGGGGCCAGCATTTTTAGCAGTCTGGTCCCCCAGACATTCCAGGAGAGCAATGGGGCACTGCTGTGGACTTCATATAAATGCTCCCAGGTAAACATCTCACCATGGCTCCCTTATCTTGTCTGCTGAGCCCTCCAAAACCCACCATCCCCAACTGTACACCACTATAATAGACCTTATGGGTGAAGGCAGTGGCGTAGCCACAGGTGGGCTTGGGTGGGCCAGGGCCCACCCATTTATGGCTCAGGCCCACCCAACAGTAGCACATGTTTAGTGGTAACTGGTGGGAATCCCAAGCTCCACCAGCTGAAGATTTCCCCTGATGGTAACGAAAACGCTACTCTCCACGACACCAGCACCTGCTCAGTTTTCAGTGCATGCCTGCTGCCAAGGTGGAAAGAAGCGTTTTCCCACCAGCTGAGATAAGGGGGGGGGGGGGGGGAGAACACTTGGTGCCCACCCAATTCTTGCCTAGGCCCACCCAAAATCTGTTGTCTGGCTACGCCCCTGGGTGAAGGGGGCACCTATATGTGGGTACAGTAGGTTTCTGGTCAGTTTTTGGAGGGCTCACAGTTTCCATCACAAGTGTAACAGGTAGGGGGATGTATGGACCTGGGTCTATCTGTCTACACTGCAGTGCAGTCACCACTAGACTACTCCAGGGACCTGCATTCTGCTGTAATGGACCTGGCTATAACATTAGAGGCTGGTTACTACTTTTATTCACATTTTGGGGGGTAGGAGGGGGACAGTGACCATTGGGGGAGTAATGGGGGGGTCATCCCTGAATCCCTCCAATGGTCATCTGGTCATGTAGGGCACCTTTTTGTGTCATTTGTTAGAAAAACAGGTCTAGACCAAAACGTTGAAGTTTTCGCCCTAGATGTTTTGGTTTAGTTCCATTATGGCTGTAAAACGTCCAAGTGTTAGGCATTCCCAAATCCCGCCCTAACCCTGCCTTTCAAATGCCCCTGACACGCCCCCTTGTGATTTGGACACACTGCAGACAAAATGGATAAATAGACATTTGCAAAACAGGTTTCGAAAATACCGATTTGAACGTTTTGAGAAGAAATCCATCCAAATGGTGCTTTATGACACTTTTTGGAGGTTTTTCTCTTTCGAAAATGAGCCCCCAGGTCTGTTAGGATAAAAGGAAACAAAAATTTGAGTAGATTTTCTAAATGATTAATTTCTTTTCAAGTTTTTTAGGCATGAGCTTGGGATGTGTCTGAAGAATAACCTTGTGATGATGGAATTGTGTGTAGGGTTTGTACGTTACCAGTGCTTGAAGTTCACCTACTCAACGACCTGAAATAATTGCTGCTAGGAAGAGTACTTCCCAGATTAGAGACTTACGAGGCAACTTCCAGAGGTTCAAAGGAAGATTTCATAAGTGAAGCGAGCACCAAACATAGGTCCCACAGAACAGGGGGCTTTCATAATTCAGGCTTTACATGAAAGAAATCTTTCATGAAATGAGCAATCTTATGTGATGTTGGAAGCAGACAACGTAATGAGGTGTACTTGTGTGCATATCAGCTGGCACCATTATTACAGTTAGTCCCTTTAATCTCCTTATCTACGGTCACTCATGGGCAGGGATCTTCCACACAGACCGACTCCTTCATGGTTCACCATGGCTCAAGTACCTCTTTTCAGTAGCTAAACACCACTTCTACAAGATAGCCATTGATCAGTGGTGTAGCCACAGGTGATTCCCTCCCCTCCCCTGCAGGCAATCGAGCCTCTCATCTCCACTCTTCCAGCCCCCACCCCAGTATCTTTTAAAACCTTCAGTTCTTTGACAGCTGCGAGCAGTGACTCATACCTGCTGCTTTTGCCGGCCTTGAGCCTCCCTCTGATGCAACTTCCTGTTTCTGCATAGGCGGGACCAGGTCAGAGGGAGGCTCGGGCTGGCACAAGCAGCAGGTATGAGTTGCAGCTCGCTACCAGTGAAGAGGTGAACATATTAAAAGGATCTGAGGAGTGGAGTTGAGAGACCCAATTGCTTGCGGTGGAGGGTTCGGAAGAGATGACGGGAGGATGTGGGTGGGCTTGTCATTCACACCCAAAATTGGGTGTCTGGCTATGCTCCTGCCATTGATCCTTCCCTATAGGAAGTTCTAGCAATCCTTGTTAGTAGTTTCTACCCAAGATCCTTATATGAGAAGAGACTACTCTCCTGTTCAAAGTAAAGTTCAAAATATATTGCTTTTGCTATCCATCCTCAGTAGCACAACAGAAACAATTGCTACCATCCACTCTGACTTACAAAGTGGAGGAGTGGCCTAGTGGTTAGGGTGGTGGACTTTGGTCCTGGGGAACTGAGGAACTGAGTTTGATTCCCACTTCAGGCACAGGCAGCTCCTTGTGACTCTGGGCAAGTCACTTAACCCTCCATTGCCCCATGTAAGCCACATTGAGCCTGCCATGAGTGGGAAAGCGCAGGGTACAAATGTAACAAAAATAAAATAGATACTATTGGAGATTCTACATGGAATGTTGCTACTATTGGAGATTCTACATGGAATGTTGCTATTCCACTAGCAACATTCCATGTAGAAGGCTGCGCAGGCTTCTGTTTCTGTGAGTCTGACGTCCTGCACGTACGTGCAGGACGTCAGACTCACAGAAGCAGAAGCCTGCAAGGCCACATTGGTGATCTGCAAGGGCCGACTTCTACATGGAATGTTGCTAGTGGAATAGCAACATTCCATGTAGAATCTCAAATAGTAGCAACAGTGGAGGAGTGGCCTAGTGGTTAGGGTGGTGGACTTTGGTACTGAGGAACTGAGTTCAATTCCCACTTCAGGCACAGGCAGCTCCTTGTGACTCTGGGCAAGTCACTTAACCCTCCATTGCCCCATGTAAGCCGCATTGAGCCTGCCATGAGTGGGAAAGCGCAGGGTACAAATGTAACAAAAATAAAATAGATACTATTGGAGATTCTACATGGAATGTTGCTATTCCACTAGCAACATTCCATGTAGAAGGCTGCGCAGGCTTCTGTTTCTGTGAGTCTGACGTCCTGCACGTACGTGCAGGATGTCAGACTCACAGAAGCAGAAGCTTGCGCGGCCACATTGGTGATCTGCAAGGGCCGACTTCTACATGGAATGTTGCTAGTGGAATAGCAACATTCCATGTAGAATCTCAAATAGTAGCAACAGTGGAAGAGTGGCCTAGTGGTTAGGGTGGTGGACTTTGGTCCTGGGGAAAGGAACTGAGTTCGAGTCCCACGTCAGGCACAGGCAGCTTCTTGTGACTCTGGGCAAGTCACTTAACCCTCTGGGCAAGTCACTTAACCCTCCATTGTCCCATGTAAGCAGCATTGAGCCTGCCATGAGTGGGAAAGCGTGGGGTACAAATGTATAAAAAAAAAAAAACTCAAGTTATTCTAGGGTGAAGCCTGTAACAGTTCGTCTATCTGTGCACCAGGCTTTAGCATTTTCCCTCTTCTCCTCAGAGAATCTTGGCAATAATTCTGGGTTATTGCACAGGCTTTCAACTTCCAGATTCACTGGGCATAAATCACACACACACTTACGTTTATGTTTATGTTTGTTTATTATAAACTAGATATACTGCCTCTTAAAAGACATCAAAGTGGGTCACAATCAATATATTATATTAGAAGACAGAAATAAAAATAAAGATATTGTAAACATTTTAAAAATAAAAACAACATTCAGCAATTTTTGTCTACTCTATCCCCACACCACCATCCCCTAGATAGTGAAGGTATTACTAAAAGATCAGCAGCTTTTAAAGATCTTGAGGGGACATAATGTAAAATCATATGAGATAAACAAACAGGGAGACCACAGTGTAGTGTTTTAAAAGCCTAGGGGCTGATATTCAGACCATGGAGTTAACTGGGCTGCCGCTCGGTTCAGCGCCGGGCCGTATGGAGCAATTGAATTTCTGGGTTTTATTTGGCTGCTATTCAGATAGCCAGTTAAGCCGATATTCATTGGCTGACCGGCTGTTATAGCAGCCAAAGGTGTACCTGCTATTTATGAGGGTCTCTCTGAACACTAAACTTAGCCTGTCAGCCAATGAATATTGGCACTAACTGTGTGACATAGCTGGTGACTGGACTAGCTGCTAAGCGCTAATATTCAGCTGACATAGCTGGCTATCATGCGCTAAATATTAGTACATCTTGTGATGGCTTCCAAATTCTCTCAGTGACTATCCCTCTAATTCTATAAACTTGTACACTCAAATTTCCAACTAGCAGGCAAAATTTACACATGCAAATTATAGAATAAGGTCAGTTGCATGTGGAACTTAAATTCAATACACGCAACAATGATTTTGCTAGTGAGAGACAAACGTGATTTATACTAAATTGAACCTGCCGATCCCAAATATGAACTCCGAATTTGCCTGACACGTCTAGATTTTAAGTTATACATGCAAAGCCTATTCACTTATAATATTAATGCTTGGGATGCATTTGTGCTAGTAGTGCAGAACTGAAAACTATGCTGAACTAGTAGACAACATGCTTAAAGCATATGAACAACTTTTTGGCTGCCGAATGTCATTGAAAATGCATTTCTTACATTCCCATCTTGACTTTTTCCCACCCAATTTGGGACACGTAAGTGACGAACATGGAGAGAGGTTCCATAAAGACATTTCTACAATGGAGAACAGATATCAAGGCCGCTGGAATCCCAACATGATGGGGGACTACCGCTGGTTTTTGCAACGGGAAAGTATGACCGGTCACAAATGCAAAAGTAGATGCCTGAAGCACTTTTAACAGTACTGGGCCTTGCTGAAGTAAGACTTTTAAACTGGAATACGAGACTTTTTTGAAATTTTGTTATTCCATTACATTTTCATATACTGTTTACCACGAAAACTTTGATGTAGATCAGGTAATTGTTGGAGTAAAACTCCTTCTGTAAAAAAATTATTCAATGCTTTCCAAGTGCTTAATTCATTTGGGCAAACTTATGCATAACAAAATTTCCTGATGTATTACAACAATTCTGACTTCGGATTTGGAATACGCACACTGAATTTAGTATAGGACAAATGGTTTTTGCCCAGTAGCCCCCCCCCCCCCCAAAAAAAATTTTTTTTGTTGTGCTGTGAATTAGCTAGTTAATTGAACTTAACAGCCAGTTATTGGCTATAATTGGCCAGTACAGAACTTCAAGGGGGCATGGACCTGTGAAGGGCATAGGCAGGTTGAGGGCATGTCAGGCAGTTATGTGCACAGGATATATGTTGCATACACAACTGCCATTATAGAATTCACACTTAGTCCCATCATCCCAGCACCTAAATTTCAGTGACCTTTTCAGAATTTACCCCTATGTGTGTACAATCTTCTCATCAGTTTCTCTAGTTCAAGGTAGCTCTGGTTCTAAGTGCTTCCCCTTTAATTTCCAGACTCCCAACGGACTTCTCAGCAGCCTGAGCCACACCTTTATGGCAGCTGACAGTTGCAGGACTCTACCTACCTTACTTTTTCAGAGCCCCGCCCCTCACAGTCCTATTGGCTGACAAGAAAACCATGCCTTCTGTACCTGTCACTCAATTATTAGGTGTCTTTGATCTGAGAGTATATTGTACCCAATGAATTGCCTCCTTATAACCTACATACTCTGAGTTGTTGTTAGCTCCAACTTCATCACACATTGAAAAGAATGGTTGGTTGGTTGGATGCATGCATGGGGAATGGCTTCTGTAGAAATATGTTGTCACTTGCTCTCAGTGAAATACAGGCCAAGGGCTCAGGCTAAGAGCTAGGACTCTAAAAATCAAAGATCACTTCTGACATGGATACATTTCACCAGGGCTTTTTTTGAGGGGGTACTCGGGGGTACTGAGTACCGGCACCTTTTCCAGTGTCTGCTAAAATTGACCCATGGACCCCAAGTTATAATGAAAGAGCTCAGGCTCAAGACACCAATTCTGCCTTGTCATAGATTCTGTGACTGGTTGCAGGGGGCCTGGCTATTGTGGAGCGAGTCCCTCAGTGATCACCCCCCACCCCTGAAGGGTGGCCTGGCATTTGAGTACCGGCATCTTTTTTGCTAGAAACATTGCACTGCATTTCACTGTAGCAAATGCTGGAATGAGGTAATTGAGAGCAGATAGAAGGAGGGGGAATCTGTTGTATAAACAATAGCTAGACTGGCACGAGCAAGAGAGTCATGGGCAAAAATGTTTTGGCTAACAGCAGATAACAGTGGGTCACACACAGGGCCGTGCCTAGGGTCTCTGGCGCCCCCCTGCAGACTATCAGTTGGCGCCCCCCCCCCCCCCCCCCCCGGTGAAAATGATCGCTCACCACTTGCTACACTGACAGGAATTGTCAGCAATATTCTTAGAAACAAATTGCTATACATTGCAAAATAAGATAGCAGATGTAAATTCTCAAAGTAGACATATTCCAAACGCTAAAATGAAAATAAAATGATTTTTTTCTACCTTTGTTGTCTGGTGACTTTCTTTTTCCGATCATGCTGGCCCAGTATCTGAGTCTGCTGCTATCTGTCCTCTTAACTCCATTTCCAGGGCTTCCTTTCCATTTATTTCTTTACTTTCCTCCTTTCTTCTTCATTTCTTGCTCTAGATCCATTTCCAGCAATTTCTTCTCTCTCCCTGGGTCCTGTCCTCCCATCCATGTCCATCCTTGTCCCTCTCTGCCCTTCCCTCCTCCATCCATAGCCAGCAATCCTCCTCTCTCCCCTCCCCTCCATTTCCAGCAAATTGTCCTCTCCGTGGGCCCCCATGTTCATCCTTGTCCCTCTCTGCCCTTCCCTCCTCCATCCATAGCCAGCAATCCTCCTCTCTCCTCTCCCCTCCATTTCCAGCAAATTGTCCTCTCCCTGGGCCCCCATGTCCATCCTTGTCCCTCTCTGCCCTTCCCTCCTCCATCCATAGCCAGCAATCCTCCTCTCTCCCCTCCCCTCCATTTCCAGCAAATTGTCCTCTCCGTGGGCCCCCATGTCCATCCTTGTCCCCCTCTGCCCTTCCCTCCTCCATCCATAACCAGCAATCCTCCTCCCCTCCCCTCCATTTCCAGCAAATTGTCCTCTCCGTGGGCCCCCATGTCCATCCTTGTCCCCCTCTGCCCTTCCCTCCTCCATCCATAACCAGCAATCCTCCTCCCCTCCTCTCCATTTCCAGCAAATTGTCCTCTCCCTGGGCCCCCATGTCCATCCTTGTCCCTCTCTGCCCTTCCCTCCTCCATCCATAACCAGCAATCCTCCTCTCTCCCCTCCCCTCCATTTCCAGCAAATTGTCCTCTCCGTGGGCCCCCATGTCCATCCTTGTCCCTCTCTGCCCTTCCCTCCTCCATCCATAGCCAGCAATCCTCCTCTCTCCCCTCCCCTCCATTTCCAGCAAATTGTCCTCTCCGTGGGCCCCCATGTCCATCCTTGTCCCTCTCTGCCCTTCCCTCCTCCATCCATAACCAGCAATCCTCCTCTCTCTCCCTTCCCCTCCATTTCCAGCAAATTGTCCTCTCCCTTCACGCGATTCGCGAACCGCTTAGCACTGCTTAAAAAAAAAATTACACATCAGCAGGAACAGGCTGCTTCAGCCAATCCCAGGGGCCTTCCTTCAGCGTGTTCCGCCCAAGGGCTGAAGGAAGGCTCCTGGGATTGGCTGAAGCAGCCTGTTCCTGCTGACGTGTAAATTTTTTTTTTAAGCAGTGCTAAGCGGCAGCGCGGTTCGCAAATCGCGTGAAGGTGGGGGGGTGGGACGACGCGACGGCAACGAAGAGGAGAAACAAGAGAAGTGCTGCGTGTGCCGGTAAGCTGCTCAAAGGCACAGGGGACGCCGTCAACACTGCCAGGTGGGGACCGGAGCCGGTTTTAAAGGTCATGGTTGGGCTGGGGAGGCTTAGCCTCCCCAAGCCTCTTATACGGGGCGCCTATGCCTCTGCTCTTTCCTCCGCACCCTGGGGCCTTTAAATCTTTTACTTCCGGTCGCAGCAGCGTCAGTGAAAGCGGAGCGCTGCCGACATCTCCCTTCGCGCTCTTGGTTCCCTCAGTGTCCGCCTTCTTCTAGAAGGCGGGACACTGAGGGAACCAATGAGTGCAAGGGAAGGGAGACGTCGGCAGCGCTTTCACTGACGCTGCTGCGACCAGGTAAAAGATTTAAAGGCCTCGGCGGCGCGGGGCGAGAGTAAGCACCGCGGCGGCGCCCTCCAGAGGTGGGCGCCCCCCTGCGGCGCTTACCCCGCTTACCGCATCGGCACGGCCCTGGTCACACAGAAGCATCCAGGAGGGGCGAAGGGGGAAGCTGGGGAACACTAAGAATCATTGCTATCAACTGAACTTGGGAACATATGAGATCATTGCAATCAAAGATTGTTTACAGTTAGAAGGTACTGGCTGATAACATGTAAAGGTGACCAGTGAGAACGTTAGTGCCCATAGGAATGAATGGTACCAAAAATATATATATAAGAAGGGTGTCAGCTAGGGGCGAGGGCAGAAGGCTGAAGAGAGGAGACAGACTGCACCTGCTGTGTGTCGTGAAGCGCTGCACTGGCGTAGCAAGGGGGGGCGGGAGGGGCGGTCCGCCCCGGGTGTGAGCTCAAGGGGTATGCCTCTTGCCAGCTCCCCCCCCCCCCCGGGTGCACCACGATGACACCCCCCCCAGACCCAGTGCCTACCCTGAACTCCGTCTAAGCTCCCCACCCTACCTTTAAAAATGCTCAGAAACCAAGGCGCGGCGCCTCGCGCCTGCAAGTAAAAGAAGTATGGATGGATCGTCTCATCATCGATTGGGCCTTCCCTCGCTCTGTCTGTCCCGCCCTCCGCTGACGCAACTTCCTATTTCCGCAAGGGCGGGACAGACAGAGCAAGGGAAGGCCCGATCGACGATGAGACGATCCATCCATACTTATTTTACTTGCAGGCACGAGGCGCCGTGCCTCGCCTCGGTTTCTGAGCATTTTTAAAGGTAGGGTGGGGAGCTTAGACGAAGTTCAGGGTAGGCACTGGGTCGGGGAGGGGGGGATGTCATCGTCCTGCACCCGGGGGGGGGGGCACAAAGGCGAACCGCCCCGGGTGGCAGCCCCCCTTGCTACGCCACTGAAGCGCTGTTCCACCATGTTCCAGATATGAATGCCTAATTGCCTGTACTGCCTTTGGTGAGATGCTAATAAAAATACCTTCTTCTATCCCAGCCTGTCTTTCTAATTGTTGAGGGGGATTACACTCAGGCTGTTTAAAAACTGAGAATATGGCCTCACCTGCCCAAACTACCTTATAGCCTCCTTATAGCTTTTTATAGACTCTGCAATAAATGTACACTTCTCAGGAGAGATGATAGTGGCTAAAACAGCAGAAATCGAGCATGAGATAAGCATGGAACATCATTACTTGTGAAGAAATGAAAGGAAAACAGTATAATTTAGCCTTGTGGTATTACAGCAAGAAGGGAAAATGGGAAGACTAGATAGACCACTAAGGCAGTGGCGTAGCTACAGGTGGGCCTAGGTGGGCCGGGGCCCACCTACCTAGGGCTCAGGCCCACCCAACAGTAGCATATGTTTAGCAGTAGCTAGTGGGGATCCCAAGCTCCGCCAGCTGAAAACTTCCCCCTGATGGTAACGAAAACGCTGCTCTCCACGATACCGGCACCTGCGCATGCTCAGTTTTCAGCACATGCCTACTGCAGACTGTCAAGGTGGAAAGAAGCGTTTTCCCACCAGCTGAGATATTATTTTGGTAGGAGGGGGAGAATGCTTGGTGCCCACCCACTTCTTGCCTAGGCCCACCCAAAATCTGCTGTCTGGCTACGCCCCTGCACTAAGGGTTATACAAATCTGCCTTCATATTATGTCCCCTGTACTCCACTATACCTCTGTTCATATATTCAAATCTAAAATATTTTTATTTGCATTATAAGAGCTGAATTGCCACAAGCTATGGCACTAGAAGGGCCAGTTCTCCCCTTTCAGCCCTGATGTCCTGTTTAATTAGTGTCATTCTTCAGATCAAACTAACATAAAAGATGTGCGAGTCCATTGAAAAGGAAATCAGTTCAAGTAATCAGGGTATGTGCAACAGAAGCATTATTTGCTTATGAGAGAAACTGTAATGCGATGCTCATTGCAAAAATGCTAACCTCAGATTTTTATTTCTGAGTTTAATACTCTGGTGTTTCACTTGGTATTTCACTGTATATAAAAGAGTTAGAAAAGCCATATAATCCATCGATCTTCAGTTTTGCTGAAATGCAAGCTTCATGGCACATCAAAGGGATTTTTTTTTCTCCCTCGGTTATGTCTGCTCTATTACCTCTAGTCATACTCAGGGTTTTTTTTTTTATTATTTCAAAGGGTTTTATAACCTCATTTTGGGAGTTAGGAACCTAAATTGGCCCTTTGAAGACCAAGATAGAATTCCTAAACTTAGGCTCCAGTTGTTCATTATTATTTATTTAAAATATTTATAACCTGCAGCATCCATATTTCAAGATGTGGTACAGCAGGGGCGTAGCCAGACACCCAATTTTGGGTGGGCCTGGGCCCAAGATGGGTGGGCAGAAGAACTCCGCCCTGTCCCACAAGTGATTTGGTCTTCCTCTCTCTCGCCTGCATGCCATATGGTCTCTCAAACATCCCCCTCCCCCCATACCTTTTAAATAGCAGATTTTCACTGGCAGCAAGCAGCAAATAATACACACTGCTCATGTTGGCTCCTCAGCCTTCCCTCTGATGCAACTTCCTGTTTCCACATGGGCGGGAATACATCAGAGGGAAAGCTGGTATGCAGGAAGGACAGGAATTTTGGGCTGGTGGGGCTTGGGAATGAATCCCTGCCAGACACTTTAGGTGTGCTGCTACTGGGTGGGCCTGAGCCCAAAGTAGGTGAGCCTGGGCCCACCTTTGGCTACGCTACTGGGGTACAGTAGTATGCGTATAATTAAAACATAAAAATCATAAACAGTAAATATTCAGAAAAATATTATGGAACTGTTGTTATAGACTACTGGCATAAGTCAACATTTATGCATATAGGGGTCGTTTTACAAAAGCACGCCGAAAAATGGCTTGCAGTAGTGTAGGCGCGGGTTTTGGGCGTGCGCCGATTCATTTTTTTAGTGCGCCTGTAAAAAAAGGCCCTTTTAAAATTTTTGACGAAAGTGGACGTGTGACAAAATGAAAATTGCCGCGCATCCATTTTGGGTCTGAGACCTTACCTCCAGCCATTGACCTAGCGGTAAAGACTCACGTGGTGACCGGGGAGGTTACTCACGGCCGAAAATAAAAAATATTTTTCAGATGCGCATATCAGATGTGCGCCAAAAATGAAATTACAGCAAGAGCCACGCGGTAGTCGGACGGTAACTCCATTTTGGCATGCGTTGGGCGTGCGTAGACGCTTACGCGGCTTAGTAAAAGGGCCCCATAACTAGGTGTTAGCTAATTGTAGGCAGTTAGGTACATAACTGTATATTTATTTTATATAACACTAGTTGAACCCAGCCCGTTTCCTCAACAATGAAACGGGCCCTAGAAAGGCTCTCTTGTAAGCGATTTTTTGTCTCTCCCCTCCCCTCCCCTCCATGTCCAGCGATTCTCCTCTTCCCTGCCCTCCCATCCATGTCCTGCGATTCTCTTCTCTCCTGTCCTCTCCTCCCATCCCATCCCATCTCATCCATGTCTATCGATCCTACCCTGCCCTGCTCGATGTGCCATGATTCTCTCTTCCTTTGTACCTCATCATTTTCTGGCTGGCCTGGCTGACTTCCCTTCCGTTGGTAACATCCTGACGTCAGCTCGCCTCCAGCGTTCCCTTCCCTCTCACTGTTCCGCCCTCTGACGTCATTACATTTTGACTTGAGGGCGGGGCAGTGAGGGGGAATGGAACGCTGAAGGCTGGCTGACGTCATGAGATGTTACGAACCCAGGCAGCCAGACAGCGATGGAACGTTGGAGGTGCAAATTATTATATAGGATGTGCATAGAAGTCCTGGGCATACCCCTCGCAGTTGCACACTATGAATTTAGTGCACACAGGCGCCCTTTTACAAAGGCGTATTAGGCTCTACGTGCATGCAGCGAGTGCCAAAATGAGGCTACCGCACCTCCCCTGGTGGTACTTTCAGATTTCCTGCACGCCCATAATGCCTAGATGATTTACTTATTTATTTCCTCACATGTGTGGCCTTTCTGGCTGTAATCGGCAGTTGGCGTGCACCGACTGATCGCCGCACATGTAGCGCATGAGCCCTTATCGCTAGATCAGTGGGTGATGTTAAGGGCTCAGGCCAGTTTTAGGCGCAGGCTGGTTTCAGGTTTACCACATGTCCTTTTCCCATCCCATTAAAAAAAAGCCTTTTTTTTGCAGATGCGGTAAAAACTGGCCCGGCGCACACCTGAAACATGCGCCTACACTGCCGCAGGCCACTTTTTGCCACAGTTTAGTAAAAGGGCCCCCTAGTTTGGTATCATGGTGCACAGATGCTCTTATAGAATTGTTACCCATCGCACAGTATCGGCGTGCCTGAATAGAGGCATTAATTTATAGAATTCTTTCTTCGGTGTGAAATGGGCCTTTTAAGTCACATGAAAAACAAATGTGTACTAAAGAATGCACATATGCACTATAGTGTGTACTTATAGTCGGATTGAGAGAAAAGCATTCCTGGGGATGAAGGAAGACATGTTTTGGGTGGGACAGGAAAACAACATGTGCAGATTGGGATTTTCCAATACCATCTGCATTCATTTTAAGTTAAAAGGTGCCTGCAGATAAAGCCGGTGCAAATGCTGTAAGCCTTTATACCTGTGTGCAATTTTCAATGAGAAACAACTCATGGCATTTCCCTCTGAAAATTAGGTACATGTTCCACCGGCACAAAGTACCTGTGGACTGCTAAATGGTAGGCTGTTTGAAAATGGTCCCTGCAGCAAATGACACATGATAACGGCATTAGGACATGCTTTAAATGACCCCCCCCCCCCCCCCCCCTAATATTAGTTTTCTTATAGCTCTAGCCTCCACCTACACAGTATTGTTGCTCACCATCATCAATGAGCTTCCTCATACCATACACCAGCACACTCTGGAGAAAAATGAGATGGTGTCTTATTGTGGACTTTGTATTTTTTTTTTTTTGTTACATTTGCACCCTGCGCTTTCCCACTCATGGCAGGCTCAATGCGGCTTACATGGGGCAATGGAGGGTTAAGTGACTTGCCCAGACTCACAAGGAGCTGCCTGTGCCTGAAGTGGGAATTGAACTCAGTTCCCCAGGACCAAAGTCCACCACCCTAACCACTAGGCCACTCCTCCACTGTTGCTACTATTGGAGATTCTACATGGAATGTTGCTATTCCACTAGCGCAACGTTCCATGTAGAAGTCGGCCCTTGCAGATCACCAATGTGGCCGCGCAGGCTTCTGCTTCTGTGAGTCTGACGTCCTGCACGTATGTGCAGGACGTCATCACAGAAACAGAAGCCTGCGCAGCCTTCTACATGGAATGTTGCTAGTGGAATAGCAACATTCCATGTAGAATCTCCAATAGTATCTATTTTATTTTTGTTACATTTGTACCCCACGCTTTCCCACTCATGGCAGGCTCAATGCGGCTTACCTGGGGCAATGGAGGGTTAAGTGACTTGCCCAGAGTCACAAGGAGCTGCTTGTGCCTGAAGTGGGAATTGAACTTAGTTTTGTCATCCAACCCATCATAGGTTTTTGCTTCTGTTGAAAATGAGCTAATTCTCTGCCATGAAAAGAAGATGAATCTGATTTGTCATGGTAAGACAAATCTATTGGCAATTACTGCTCTTACCGAATCCAGCCCAGCTGCTTGCATTAGAAACTGAGCCAAACACTTTATATAGATTTGGGAGCAGGTAGAGTTTATGACACTGAAAGGGCCAGATTGAATGTTAAGATTCATAATGGAGTAGGTTTTTCTAATCATGTTCTTGTGAAGTTCTAATTGCATCCTTGGGTAATTCTGTCAGGCATTGTGGAAGAAGCCCAACCCATGTGCGACAGCATAAAGGAACTAAACAATGAGTTAGAATCTGGGAGTTTGCACATTCCGTAAAGGAAATGAAACAGATTCAGAAAATCTGTACACAGAGAACTAGACTATCTGATAAGATACAAGTATAGCTAGAAGATTAAATAGAGTAGATGTCTCTCTCTCTCTATATATATATATATCTATATCTATCTCTCTCTCTCTCTCTCTCTATATATATATATATATAATATATATATAAAACAATCCTAAGCTAAGTGAGAAAAAATGAAGTACAGAAGATCATAGAAGCATAAAAACAAAGAAAAATATTGACGGATAAAGACCATATGGCCTATCCAGTCTGCCCATCCATGCCAACTACTCTCCCTATCAGTCCCTTAGAGATCCCATGTACTTGTCCGAAGCTCTCTTGAATTCAGATACTGTTTTCATCTCCACCACTTCCAATGTGAGGCCGTTCCACAAATTCACCATCCTTTCTGTGAAGAAGTATTTCCTCAGATTACTTCTATCCCCTTTCACCTTCATCCTATGTTCCCTGGTTCCAGAGATTCATTTTAATTGAACGAGGCTTGCCTCCTGTGCATTTATTCCACGTAAGTATTTAAATATCTCTATCATATCTCCTCTCTCTCGTCTTTCTTCCAAAGTATACATACTGAGATCTTTAAGTCTGTCCCCTTATGCTTTATGACGAAGACCAATGACCATTTTAGCAGCCGTCCTCTGACCGACTCCACGTGTTTATATCTTTTTGAAGGTGTGGTCTCCAGAATTGTACATAGTATTCGAAATGAGGTCTCAGGAGAGTCTTATACAGGGGCATCATCGCCTCCTTTTCCCTACTTGCCATTCCTCTCCCTATGCACCCAGTATCCTTCTAGCTTTTGCCGTCGACTTTTCTACCTGTTTGGTCACCTTAAGATCAGCAAATACGATCATACCCAAATCCCGCTCCTCTTTTGTGCATAAAGGTTCTTCATTTGTACCGCTCCCTCGGGTTTTTGCAGCCCAAGTGCATGACCCTGAATTTTTTAGATTCCAGACCATTCCTGTAGCTTCGCTAAGTCCTTCCTCGTGTTCTCCATACCATCAGGGGTGTCTACCCTATTGCAGATTTTGGTATCATCCATATAAAAGCAAATCTTATCAGACAGCCCTTCAGCAATATCGCTTACAAAAATATTAAACAGAACCGACTCAAGAACCAACCTTTGCTGTACACCACTTGTAACATCCTTTTCTTCAGAATGAGCTCCATTTACCACTACCCTCTGTTGCCTTCCACTCAACCAGTTCCTAACCCAGTCACTTTCTTTAGTGTCCATACCGAGGGCACTCAGTTTATTTATTAGTCATCTATGTGGAACCGTGCCAAAGGCTTTGCTAAAATCTAAATACACCATATCTAGCAGTGGCGTAGCAAGGGCGGGGCAGTGGGGGTGGTCCGCCCCGGGTGTCAACGGATGGGGGGGTGCATCCGTCCACACCACACCCCCCCGGCGCAGCGCCTCCCCCCCGACAAGGTCCCCACCTGTCTACGAACTCCATCCATCTGCAGCCCTACTGTAAAAATCGCTTCGTCGGCCCTTCCCTCACTCACTCTGTCCCGCCCTCTGACGTAACTTCCTATTTCCTCAAGGGCGGGACAGAGTGAGTGAGGGAAGGGCCGATGAAGCGATTTTTACAGCAGCGCTGCAGATGGATGGAGCTTGTAGACAGGTGGGGACTGTGTTGGGGTGGCGCTATGCCGGTGGGGGGGGTGTCGTGTTGGTCTGCACCTGGGGGGGTGCAGCGGCGATCTGCCCCGGGTGGCAGCCGTCCCCGCTACGCCACTGATATCTAGTGCTCTCTCTCAGTCCAACTATTATTGTCTGTTTTAAAAGTGTTTCCATTAATTCTCAACCTCTTCTTTACGGCCACTTTTGTGGAGAAAGAATGCATCTGCTCTTCTCCAGTCTTCCGGAACCACTCCCGACTCTAGAGAAACATTTAAAAGGTCAGCCAGCAGAGCCGCCAGAACTTTCCTAAGTTCCTTCAGTACCCTTGGCTGTATGCCATCCAGCCCCATCGCTTTGTCCACCTTTAGTTCAGCCAGCTCCTCATGAACACAGACCTCTGAAAATCATTTAGGGACTACCACCCCTGCATTCCTATTTGTGCTTGTCTTCTGCGATCCTGCTCCCGTGTTAACCAATTCTTCTTTATCAGCTTCTACATATCCCTCCTCTTCATTTTCGAGTCTCACAGTGCCACTTTGCACTTCCTCCTATCACTAACATATCTAAAAATGTCTTGTCCTCCAATTTTATCGTATTGGCTATTTCTTCTTCCATTTGCTTCTTAGCTTTCCTACTTTACCAGCTTCTCTTAGCTTTTCTAGATACTATCACCTGTCTTCCTCTTTCTGCAATCTCTTGTAGCTTATAAAGACTAATCTCTATTTCCTTACCTTTTCAGCTACTGCTTTTGAGAACCAAAGCGACTTCCTTTTCCTCTGACTTTATTCACTTTCCTTACAAAAGGGATTGTTGCCCTTATAATAGCTCCTTCCAGTTTTACCCACTGTTTTCCAGCTTCTTATTTTTTATTTATTTTTGTTACATTTGTACCCCACACTTTTTCCCACTCATGGCAGGCTCAATGCGGCAGGCAATGGAGGGTTAAGTGACTTGCCCAGAGTCACAAGGAGCTGCCTGTGCCGGGAATCGAACTCAGTTTCTCAGTTCCCCAGGACCAAAGTCCACCACCCTAACCACTAGGCCACTCCTCCACTCCAGATGTTGCCATCCAGACAATAATTCCTTGAGGTAATCCCCCATCTGAACAAAATTAATTTTTTTGAAGTCTAGAAACTTCATTTTTAAATTAACCCACTCTATACCTGTCTTAATATTAAACCATACTATCTGGTGATCAATGTATGCCAGATGACCACCTACCATACTATCAGAAACACTCTCCCTATTAGTAAGCACTGAGTCCAGTATGGCCCCAACCCACGTGGGTTCCATTACCAACTACTGGAATAGTTCCCCCTGTAGGAAATCCAGAATATCCCTGCTTCTAAAAGACCCCACAATAAGGATATCCCAGTCAACATCTGGCTTATTAAAATCACCTATTAGTAGAACTTCCCCTGGGGTAAAATGGCCAATTTTCTGAATTTTTCATTAATGGCCCTATGCATTCACATTAGCATGTGGCCATCAGCACGTGAGTCCCTACCACCACCTATTGTGTAGGCAACGGACTCGTGTTAAACCTGCGTTAATCGGTTAGGGGGTCTTTTATGCTATGCTAAATCGGAACTACCATCGGTGGGAGTTCTGGCTGCCACGTGCACTTTTTCTGGAGCGCCAGGAAATTTTTTTCCCTAGCGTGGTGCTAACCCGGCGGTAATCAGTCATCACTGTATGCTGCTGGGTTACCGTGGGAGCCCTGACCACCACCTCAATGGGTGGCGGTAAATGCTTCCCACCGTATGGCCACGCAGTAAGAGTTATCTTACCACATAGCCATTTTGGGGGGGCATTTTACTGGCTGTGGTAGAAAGTGCCCTGGCGTGTGAAAAAAACAACTCCTGCCACAACCGCAGGGCCATTTTTCCTGCAGCTTAGTAAAAGGACCCCTACTGCATGGCAGTGTAGCTGCGCTAAGTGATTAGCACACAATATACCCACTCTCTGCCTCCAGACACGCTCCCTGCATCAAAGAAAAACCCAACTGTTTTTGAGTAATTGGGTAGCGCATGCACATGGCAAAATTATCGGGGGACGCCTCAGTGTGTCCTGCAGTATGACATTTTTTTTGCCTCGGCAAGCATGTGTTAATGCTTACTGCAGCTTTATAAATGGGCCCCTAAATTTTTAATTGATCCTTTGCTTTGTTTCTTTGTTGTTATATTGGTTTGTTGTCTTCATCAAATAGGCATCAAATCAATACTTTTTGGACATTTCATATAGGTGCCCCACGACTCAGTGTTAACAAGTTCATATTTATTTATTTATTAGGACCTATTTACCGCCTTTTTGAAGGAGTTCACTCAAGGAGGTGCACAGTAAGAATAAATCAAACATAAGCAGTAGACAATTACATCAGTAAAAATATTCAAATAGTGGAATGGAGGAGTGGCCTAGTGGTTAGAGCACCGGTCTTGCAATCCAGAGGTGGCCAGTTCAAATCCCACTGCTGCTCCTTGTGATCTTGGGCAAGTCACTTAACCCTCCATTGCCTCAGGTACAAAGTTAGATTGTGAGCCCTCCTGGGACAGAGAAATATCCAGAGTACCTGAATGTAACTCACCTTGAGCTACTACTGAAAAAGATGTGAGCAAAATCTAAATAAATAAATACATAGTATGACATAGCATACTACTTACATTATCCCATTCACATTATAAACAGTATGGGCTATTCAAAATTCTCCTCTGAAGTAAATTGTCAGAATGGAAAATTGGATCCAGAGCTCCAGAAGGCATCAGGAAATTATGATACCAGATTCTCTTGTGCGTGCCTCACACTGCTATTTACTGATCTCATTCTTTTAAAACTAATATCTTGTTTGTAATATAAAAGCTGGTTCACAGAGGAAAGTAGCAGCTGTCATCACCTCCTTCTTCGTCTTTAGGTGAACTGCAAATAATTAATTTAACATGGCAAAGTAAAAGTCTAGAGTGTCAGAATTTCTAGTGAGTCATCACTTGTTTTAGAATAGTTTAATAACGGTCACACGGGCTTTGTTAAGGTTTTATAATTAAGAAAGTTACAGTAAAAAGTATACACAATGTGCTCAAAAGTCTGAAGTGCTAAAACCTTTCTTTTTTTTTTTTTTTAAATGATTCTATCACTCGGATCAGAGATTGTGTGCTGTCACTGTGTACCTCTTGTGTTTCTTTTAATGATATATATATTTTTTAATCTGTGTCAGATTACACCTTCAGTTGCCCATGGCTTATTTAAACTTGGTATTCTAGAATCCTCTTCTCTAGACATACTATGAATAACCTATTTTCTTCATTTGAGAAATTATACATTTTTATTAATGTTGCAGCACTTGTATTTTCCCTAATCAGGTGGTCTGCAAATCTAGTGTTCAGAAACCTCCTCCGTAGTTCATGACAGGATAATCAAGTTTTTGCGTATTAACGTGGAGCCCAATGTTCAGCACAAGAACTGCCAAGCTTCCGAGGGCCAGAAAAAAGCATTTGGTGGGCTGAGTTCTGGCCCTCGGGCCATAGGTTGGACAAGCCTGGTGTAAACGCATACACTTGGAAAAAGTATGCTCATCAGAAATGTGCACCTTTTATGCAGTGTGCATGTTGGCAGTCCGGGAGGCGTGGTTCGGGAGGAGTACAGGCAGAGTTGAATGCAAGATCAATTATGTTTGCATAAATCTATGCATCTTCACATGTATAATAGCATTAAATAGTTCTAACACTTGTAGAAGTTTTAAAATGAAAACAAATGTGTGAAGCGAACAAAAAAAAAAGCCTTTCACAAATCGTGAATAAATTCAGGAAAATCAGAAAGCAAACCAATAGTATTTTGGCTTTGCACATCCATACCATATAATTGAGATATAGTAGTTATGATTAATATGCTGTGGTATTCGGTAGTTTTGTTAAACTTCCCTTTGTATTTAACAGGGGCGTAGCCAGACAACAGATTTTGGGTGGGCCTAGGCAAGAAGTGGGTGGGCACCCAGTGTTCTCCCCCCCCCCCCAACCACCACCCCAAAAATATCTCAGCTGGTGGAAAAACGTTTCTTTCCACCTTGGCCGTCTGCAGCAGCATGCACCGGTATCGTGGAGAGTAGCATTTTCATTACCATCAGGAGAAAGTCTTCAGCTGGCCTATCTTGGGATCCCATTAAACATGTGCTACTGTTGGGTGGGCCTGATCCCTGAATGGGTGGGCCCAGGCCCACCTGTGGCTACGCTACTGGTATTTAATATGTTTGCAGCCATATATAAAGAACTGTCTCTCAAATACATTGTCTGCGCCTAGTCTTTCGTAGGACTGTTGATTAATTATGTCAGAACAATTAACACATTCATTTTCTGTGCAATTAAAAATTTTAATTGTATTAGGGCCAGCGCCCAACTCCCCCCCCCCCCCCCCCCCCCCCACTCAGTGGTTTGGCAGTTCTCTCTCGCCCTTCCCCCTCTAGCTGTTTTCCAGACTTGCCTGAATCATGGGCAGGGTCTGCAATGCAAGAAGATGTCCTCTGCAGGCACTGAGAGCCTATCTGCAGCCATGTCCCGCCTCCTCTGATGCATCTTCCTGTTTCTAGGGTTTCAGAAAGGCTCTTGGAGCCAGAGGAGGAAGTCTGCTTGCATTGCAGATGCTGCCCATGACCCAGGTAAGTTTAGAAAATAGCCAGAGGGAGGAGGGAACGGAGAGAGAGATGCTGGACCGCTGAAGAAGTGAAGGGGTCATGGTCGGATGTACAGTTATCTTTTTTTTTTTTAATTATTATTTATTATAGCAATTTTACAATTATAATCAAGCATAACTTGTTTGAAAAGCGATACATTTCCCATTTTAATTTTAAGAATACAAAACTAAAGAAGCAAAAAAAAAGGTGAAAATTCTCGCTCAAGTCCACATACATGGTGCAAGATGTTAAGAAATGGAGAATATATTCATTACAGCAATTTTTAAGGTTGGGTCTGATCATTTTTACAGGTCACATTATACAGTATTATTTACCTGTTATACAGGGAAGATGACAATGTAAGCCACCCTATTCTGCCTAGATGCTAGAAATATTGTTAAGTGAGCTGGATCAAAGAAAACATATTTAGTCGATTGGTATTTCGCCACACATTTATATGGGTATCTCAGGTAAAAAGTAGCTCCCAGCTGAAGGACCCCAGAGTTCATCAGAAATTGTTTACGACACTTTTGCATATCTCTAGAGATATCCGGAAATATTTGCACTTTTTGACCAGGACGTACAGTTATCTTAAGGTTAATTTTTTTAGTCATGCGATTAATCATGATTAAACATTTTAATTGTTCAACAGTTCTAGTTTTTATACAGGGAGATGTGCAGGAAAGGGATCCAGGGAGGACAGGAGAGTTAAGGTCATATAGGATGATGTCTTGTAGTACCTGATCAGATTGGTTGACTTTTGTTTATCTGCACAGTTTTTGGGGTGGCTAAGAGTTACCCCTCCAATATTCAGTGCTATTTAACTGGTCAGAAACAGCCATTGACCAGTTAAATATTGTTTTTGTGGCTAACTACAAATGGTCATCAGGCGTTTACTGCTGAATATTCGCAGTTGGCGCCTACCACTAATCCGGCTATGTCATGCGACTTATCCAGTTAGGCCCTGAAACAGGGGCGTATCTGCATGGGGCCTCAGGGGCCTGGGCCCCTGCAGATTTTGCCCTGGACCCCCCTACCGCCATCAACCCTCCCCCGCTGCCGTTGCTTACTTTTGCTGGCGGGGGACCCCAACCCCCGCCAGCCGAGGTCCGCTTCCACCTGCCGCTGCCTTAAAAACTACTTCTTCAGCCGGCGGGGGACCCCAAACCCCCACCAGCCGCCTCGAGGTGTTTAAAGTTCATCTTCGGCCTCCGTGGTCGTGCTGCTGTTGATAGGAGCTGTTGAATCCACTTCGGAGTCAGCAGGAGAAGCAGCAGCGGCCGGACAGCATTACCAGTGGCAACTGTGGGTGGCGAGGGGGGTTTGATGCGCCGGGGGAGGGGAGAGTCGCTGGACATGGGTGGCTGGAGGGGGGCAGGGGTGAGGAGGAGGGGAGGGTCGTTGGACATGGGTGGCTGGAGGGGGGGGGGGGGAGGGGAGGGTCGCTGGACATGGATGGCTGGAGGGGGGGCAGGGGAGAGGGAGGTGGGGAGGGGGTCCTGAGACCACATAGGTGGGGGTAGGGAGGGGGCCCTGCAAGAGGCGGGGTGGGGGACCTGCGAGAGGGGGGCACACACTCACTGTCTCTCACATACACTCTCTCTGACATACTCTCTGTCTATCACACTCTATCTCTCTGTCACACACACACACACAGTCTCACACACACACTCTGTCTCTCACACACTCTCTCACACAAACACACTCGGTCTCTCTCTCATTCTTTCTCTGACACACACACTCCATCTCTCACACACACTCTCTCTCTCTCTCTCTCTCAAACATGCACACTCCGAGGAAAAGCTTGCTAGCACCCGTTTCATTTTCTGTCAGAAACGGGCCTTTTTTTACTAGTTTGTTAATAATTAATGATCTCCTCATCTGTAATACTACCCCTCTCCCTTTTTTTCCCTCTTCCTTTATTAGTGGTCTAAGAAAGAGAGCATATATAATAACCTATGATGGAAATTTTCTTATATTTTGATTTTCTCTGTATTGCAGTTTGCAAGTTCATCACGTACCTTAATAAACCTCCACTACCCTAATTGTAGAGGACTCAAATAAAAATCATTACACGCATCTACCTTCACATACCTCTGCACAAAAGCATAGAATAAACTACCGAATACTATAAAAATAACACGTGACTTGACAGACTTCAGAAAATTATTGAAAACGCACTTGTTCGAATAAACTTACAATAAGAATCCTCCTTAAGAACTTGATTATTCTATATCTAAATCAATCACCTACTGATCCCTCTGAATTGATTATATTAATAATATTATCATTATTGGTCATTATATTTTACTGCTTTTTATTATGTGTTAAGTAAATCATTCTACAAACTTATCTTCCGTATTTCTTACATAGTATTATGTTAAATTAGAACAAACCTCTTACTCTGTCCATAATTATATCTTTTGCAATATAATGTAAGCCACATTGAGCCTGCAAATAGGTGGGATAATGTGGGGTACAAATGCAGCAAATAAATAAATAAAATCTTGTAATGTTAAAATAAATATATAAAAAAAAAAAGAGCCACGCTATAAAAGAAAAATATTAAATGGCACACATTCAAGGCAGAACTACCGGCAGCGGCCACATTGGGCCGGCGATATCTCCAGGTTAGCATGCAGTAAGCCTGTGTTGGCTTTACTGCCGCCTTGTATAAGGGTCCCATCATTGGCTATCCGGGTTTAATAGCGGCTGAATATCGGGCCCTATATGCCTATTTTCTAGACAGTTGTTGATTCCAGTTTCTCTGTAATTCTTTTATGAGTGGAAACGAAAGAAATTGAGCTTCTCTGCATAAAAAATTCATGATTCACTAAACTACTTTCTTTGGTTGTTGTTTTTTTTCATTCCTCAAGGGAAATATTACACAAAAAAGTTGTGTAATTTGCCCAGTACTTATAAAAACTCCTCACATTCATTAAGAGCATTAGTTAAAGAGTGCTTGCATAAACTGACTTGCTGCAGGCCCTCTTCTGTTATGCTTTGACACATTAAGCATGATTTTGGTTCAGCCATTACTCAAACTGCTTCAAAAGTACTGAGCTTAAATGCTCGTGTCTATCATACAATAGTATTCACTGGTGCCTAGGGGAAATAGTACTTTGTATAAAAATCGTTCAAGTATTACTAAAGTGGAAATGTTATTATATACAGACAGAACATGAGAACAGCAGTACTAGGTCAGACCAAAGGTCCATCTAGCCCAGTATCCTGCTTCCAACCATGGCCAATCCAGGTCACAAGTAACTGGCAGAATCCCAAAGAGTAGCAAGATTCCGGAATTCCAAAGAGTAGCAAGATTCCGGACTTGCAAAGAGTAGCAAGATTCCGGACTTGCAAAGAGTAGCAAGATTCCGGACTTGCAAAGAGTAGCAAGATTCCAGAATTCCAAAGAGTAGCAAGATTCCATTCGACCGATCCCAGGAATAAATAGTGGATAGCTGTTCACAACCTGCAACTTTCCTCCTTCAAAGTGTATTGAAAAAAAAAAAAAGAGAAGAATTATGGATGTGGTGACCATTGTGTTTAGCACTGTGGAGCTTCTCTTACTGAAGTGACAATGTCAAACATATTGTGTTGGCATGACTGGTCGGCTGCCACCCGGGGCGGATCGCCAGCGGAGTCCGTCCCTCCCCCCCAGGGTGCAGCACAACACCCCCCCCCCTGCATTCTTAGCTGTTGGGAGCATACATTCTAATTAATGCCAATTAGTGTCAATTGCTTGTTAAGTGGCAATTATCGGCACTGATTGGCTTGTTAACTAAATAAGTTGCGTGCACATATCCAGAATATGACTGGATTTATGCGTGCAACTTAAGTCACGCTATATAGAATCCGGGGGCCAGTGGCCGGATTTAGGCCTCTGCAGCCCCATTCAGTCTAAGGAGTAGAAGACCTGAACCTCGAATCAAAGCCAGCTTCATCCACACTGTAGCATTGGAAACTAGACTGTGGAGTGCCTTACAGCTCTCCCCATCCCTCATCCTTTTCAATGTGTTCTTCAGTTCATTGGGTCTCTGAAATTGTTGCATTATATATAGGCAGACGATATTCAGATAATTTTTCTTATAACTACTTCAATCACTGTTTCTATAAGATCTTCTGATGGATGATTAACTACTGATTAAAGCTAAATGTAGATAAGACCAAGGTACTTTGAGTAGGAGGCAGGGATCATCACCCAGCACCATCTTAAAAATTAGATTTAGATGGTATTGCTATAACATCACAAACTACTATTCAGAATCTTGGAATTTTGTTGATTTGAAATTTGTGTGATGAGTCTCAAATAAGTCATCTTACAGGAATTTTTTTCTACAGGAATTTCTTTTGTAAAGTTATGTTTTCTTCATCAGATGATTTGCAAAAATTGGTACATGCTTTTGTTTGGTTTTTCTTTTCTGGATTATTGTAACATTCTTTATTTAGGACTAAGACAAAATTCATTAGCCTGTTTCAGTGGCGTAGCCACAGGTGGGCCAGGGCCCACCCATTTATGGCTCAGGCCCACCCAACAGTAGCACATGTTTAGTGGTAACTGGTGGGAATCCCAAGCTCTGCCAGCTGAAGATTTCCCCCTGATGGTAACGAAAATGCTACTCTCCATGACACCGGCACCTGTGCATGCTCAGTTTTCAGTGCATTCCTGCTGCCAAGGTGGAAAGAAGCATTTTCCCACCAGCTGAGATTTGTTTTTTTTTTTTGGGGGGGGGAGGGGAGAACACTTGGTGCCCACCCAATTCTTGCCTAGGCCCACCCAAAATCTGTTGTCTGGCTACGCCCCTGGCCTGTTTACAATCAATTCAAAATATGGCTGCAAGAGTAATCCTGCTTAAATCCAAGTTTGATACAATTACTCCATTATTGACATACCTACATTTGTTACCAGTTAGAGCGCATATTGGCATCAAGATTTTGTGTTTTATTCGCGAATTTTTGAATGGAGTATGTCCAATTTATTTGATCGATCTACTTAGTTTTCATCTTCAAAACAGACTGTGTAGACGGCTGTAATATAATAAATTAGATTTGTCATTACTTCTATGAATTCGACTGTCATCCCAACTTAAAAAATTATTTGTAGCTGTGACCCCTCAACTATGGAATTCGAAATGTGCTTCCGTAAACTACTTAAAACTCAGCTTTTTAGAAAATACAAATTTTTGTTGAATGTTGTTTGCTGTTTTTATATTTTGACATAATGCTTAGCTTATAATCTGTCTAGAGCTCCTGGTACTTGACAGTATATAAAAATCATTTATTACTATTACTTCTGAAAGTCAATCAGAACTTCTGGCGTATACGAAAGCTGACAATGAAATTAAGATGTCCACGAACAGGAAGGAGACTTTCTGCTGTCTTTTCAAAATACTTGCCTTGAAAACCCCAGAATGTAGGTCCTGCATCTGGTTCCATCTTTTCTTTTAATATGTCACTGTGAGCACAGAAGCTTTTAGAAAATGCAACAGTCCTTATTCCGTAGTTGCTTTGGCCAGTGAGGTTTGCTTATTTCAAACGTCCAGTATTATGGCCGTCTCACGTACTTGTGGCACCCCAGCCTCAAATGTCAAAAATCGCTATCATGTTTTGATGAGTTTAAATGAGAAATGAAAGTGCAGGAAAAACTTTAGCATAAAACAGAAGTTTCTAGCAAAAAATACGGATCTGAGAAATTTTGGTGGGCCATTGCTTTAATTATCCCTTTTTTTCTAGCTCATCAGAGGTAGTATCATGTGTTGTGCAGGTGAAGTAAATAAATTGCCTTTCCAATCAGATGAGTCATTCTTAAAACATCCTACCTGAACATTACTTGTGAGACCTTATAAACAAATGATAGCCTTTCCTCATAAATTATACATGCAATTTCCCCTACTGCACGGCAATCATTTGCTTTCATTTCCAGAGAAAGACAACAAAACACGTATGGCACTCTAAACTGAAAGAGAGTAGCAGACAGAAGCGGCACAAAACTGTCATATCCTACTGGTTCTTTATCTTCTGTTTCCTCCACTTAAGTTGTTTACTCAGCCTCCCCAGTTCTCCAGATGGTTGTGTTTCTTAATAGGCCAGATTTCAAAAGGTTTATCTGTTTAGCTTTGCAAGTTAGTTGAGTAATCCTCTGGCTTTGAAATTTCCCTCCTGCTGACTGGATCAATCTATAATGTACTCAATATGCAGTTTACTTGATCTAAAATGGAATACTCCTGGATACGGTTACCATACGTCCGGATTTACCCGGACATGTCCTCTTTTTGAGGACTTGTCTGGGCGTCCGGTCGGTTTTTGCCAGTCCACCCGTTTGTTCGGATTTCTGGACAAACGGGTGGGCGGGCGGCAGACCTATCCTAGCCTCCCCTCCCCTTCCCTTACTTACTATCTACTGCCCTGGTGGTCTAGTGACCTCTTCGGGACAAGAAAGAGCCCCCTCTTTCCTGCCCGGAGCGCTGCCCTTGCCCTGCATCCTGTTGCTGTGTGACGGTCTCGGGATTCAAAATGGCCACCAAGAGTTGAAGCGGCCTCGTGAGACTTCAACTCTCGGCGACCATTTGGAATCCCGAGACCGTCACAGCAACAGGATGCAGGGCAAGGGCAGCGCTCTTTCCTGCCCCAAAGAGGTCACTAGACCACCAGGGCAGTACATAGTAAGTAAGGGGAGGGGGGTATGTGACCCGGGGGGAGGAGGTGACGGGGGGAGGGGAGGGGAATATGTGACAGGGGGCGGGGTGAGAGCGAGAAAGGGCGGGGCGAGGATGCGAAAGGGGCTTGGTGTGGGCGGGGCAGGGTGCAACATGTGTCCTTTTTTTCAGAGGACAAAATATGGTAACCCTACTCCTGGAAGACTTTTTGATTTAGCTTGTCAGCCTTAATTTTTAGTGGTAACCAACTGAGGTGCATAGTTATCAACATGGGTTACTGTTAAGATGTTATTTTACCACTGACTCTTCCTATTTTAACAAAGGTCTAATTTTTTCCAGTGACACCTAGGGATATGTCTAGTAAAGGGAGTTAAACCATAAATCATGTGTAAAAACAAGTATCGCAAAATGTGTGAAAGTGTTTTTCTGTAGGTAACCATTTGGTATGCATGAAAACGCTTACCGCAAAATGCGTGAACATGTTTTACAGTAGGTAACCATTTAGGTAACCCTATGAGGAAAGGCTGAAGCATCTAGGGCTCTTCAGCTTGGAGAAAAGACGGCTGAGAGATATGATAGAGGTCTATAAAATAATGAGTGGAGTGGAACAGGTAGATATGAATCATTGGTTTACTCTTTCCAAAAATACTAGGACTAGGGGGCATGCGATGAAGCTGCAACGTAGTAAATTTAATATGAATCGGAGAAACGTTTTCTTCACTCAACGTGTAATTAAACTCTGGAATTCATTGCCAGAGAATGTGGTAAAAGCAGTTAGCTTAGCGGGGTTTTAAAAAGGTCTGGCCGGCTTCCTAAAGGAAAAGTCCATAGACCATTATTAAATTGACTTGGGGAAAATCCACTGCTTATTTCTGGGATAAGCAGCATAAAATGTATTGAACTTTTTCGGGATCTGGCCAGGTATTTGTGATCTAGATTGGCCACTGTTGGAAACAGGATGCAGGGCTTGATGGACCTTCGGTCTGTCCCAGTGTTGCAATACTTAAGTACTTAGTATGCTTGAAAATGCTTACCACAAAATGCGTTAAAATGTTTTGCGGGAGGTAACCATTTAGCTTGCACTAAACATGCATTAGTTATTTTTTTTAATATTTTTATGGAAGCATGGCATGGGCAGGAACACAATAACCAGATAGCACACACTAATGTGAAAGCTTGCAATGGACTATACATAACTCTTCCTGCCTATGATTCCCAATGTGTCTCTAACACATGAACCTTATCCGACCACACTAACTCCTTGTATTTGTTCCTCTACCGGAGATGGCGAACGCCTCTACGGTACAACGTAAGCCACATTGAGCCTGCAAATAGGTGGGAAAATGTGGGATACAAATGTAACAAATAAATAAATAAAACATGTTATATAATTAATATTGGCTTAATGCATGAGCCCTTAGCACCTCCTAAATAGGAGGTAGTATGTGCTTCTTTGTTCAGGTAAAGGGCACTAATGCAAACGGTGCACAACCATCAATGCCTTATATTTATTTATTTAGATTTTGCTCACACCTTTTTTCAGTAGTAGCTCAAAGTGAGTTACATTGAGGCACACTGGATATTTCTCTGTCCCAGGAGGGCTCACAATCTAAGTTTGTACCTGAGGCAATGGAGGGTTAAGTGACTTGCCCAAGATCACAAGGAGCAGCAGTGGGATTTGAACCGGCCACCTCTGGATTGCAAGACCAGTGCTCTAACCACTAGGCCACTCCTCCACTATAGCAACATTCCATGTAGAATCTCAGATAATATCAACATTCCATGTAGAATCTCAAAGAGTATCAACGTTCAGTGTTCCACTGCACTAACCACTGGGCTACTCCTCCACTAGCAACATTCCATGTAGAATCTCAGATAATATCAACATTCCATATAGAATCTCAGAGTAGCAACATTTCATGTAAAATCTCAGATAGTAGCAACAGAATCTCAAATAATTTATTTGGATTTTGCTCACATCTTTTTCAGTAGTAGCTCAATGTGAGTTACATTCAGGGCTCAATATGAGTTACATTCAGGTACTCTGGATATTTCTCTATCCCAGGAGGGCTCACAATCTAAGTTTGTACCTGAGGCACTGGAGGGTTAAGTGACTTGCCCAAGATCACAAGGAGCAGCAGTGGGATTTGAACCGGCCACCTCTGGATTGCAAAACTGGTGCTCTAACCACTAGGCCACTCATCTTATATATTGGGTGAGCTAGAAATGCACCTTTAGTAGACATACCCCCTAGTTACTAATAAGTGGGTAAAATAACACATCTTAACGGTAGTCCATGTTGATAACTTTTCCCCTAAATCTCTGCATCCCAAGGAGGGATACACGTGCAGATTGCTGCTTTCTAAAATTGCTGCTTGCATTTTTATGTGATCTAGTTATGTAAATGTTTAAGTTTACTAATTTTATATACTGCTTATCAGTCACTATGTGCATGACCCAATGCTTCCAAAATGATCTCCATAGGCGTCCATGCGTCTTGATAAAATACTAGGGCCAAAATGGCAGAAATCATGCCTAAATTGAAGCTGTGGACATTTACACATACCAGGAACAGGTGTAAATATTAACAGGTAAAGTTCATGCTTACATATATATTTTAAAGGGGAGAGGGTATGCCAGATATTTTGGATTTTTTTGTTGTTTCAGGCTACAAGCAACATTAAAGGACATGGGAAATGGTGTTGACATTCCCATGTTGTTTCAATCAAATTGGGTGTCCCCCCAAAATAGACCTGTACATCCCACTTTACAATGGGAAGCCACCCTTACATTAAAAAATATCCACATTGGTTTTTGCACTTACACCGAGGCATGCACAGCTGCTAGCTCCCAGGTTAGACCTGTGGTCTAAATTAATGGGCAGGTACAGAAACTGACAGTACCAACCACTGACCACAATGAACCGATCCTGATGTCACCAAGACCTCCTGCGCACCCCTTCGCAGTTCATCCCAGCTCTTACTTGGGGGGTGTCTTAAATTAAGCCACTTAGCTGTGTGGGTGTCGGCACTGAATATTGCCGGTACCCGCATAACCTCAGGCTGTTCCCCAGTGCCACTCCGAGTGCTGCCCCTGACCTGCCCACTGTCCGGTGTAGTGCTGATGCATATCTCCACCTAGGTGGTGGGAAGTGATTTAAACACCAAAAAAAAAAAATAGCTAAAATATTTTATTTTGCATTTTCTATTTGTGAACCTTTTTTCACATAAACTTTGTAAATTTATATCTTGGACACATTGCCCTTAAATCTTTCGGGCAGTCCTTCCTTGGAATCTCTATTTTGTATCAGAGGCGATTGAGGCCAAATGACTTCTGTTTGGCCCAAAGCAACAATGACCTTGCATTGTCTACTCTGTTACTTCTACTTGACTATGACCTGAAGAAAGAATGGGTGACAAGGCAACGGTTATTTTATTTTGTTGCACGCACCTTTGAAGTCATGTGTCTGCTGCTCTCTGCTTTTGCGTCATGTTTGTGGGTACACAACAACTTACTGCTTCAGCCTCAGAATATCACAGAACGTAATGGACATACCCCAACTCTTCCTCTCCCTCTCTAGTTCCCCCAATTGTATTTACCATACATGCAACCCATTCTACCATAATTTCACCTTGTATTGTTCAAACCCGTACTTGTTCATACTGGAATCGGCTAACGCCGTTTACGGTACTATGTAAGCCACATTGAGCCTGCAAAAAGGTGAGAAAAAGTGGGATACAAATGTAACCAATAATAATAATAATATCACAGAATGTCAATCTGTGTAGAACTCTGAAGGATAGATTTTGGAAAGGTGATGGTGATACAGAGAAAGTCAAAAGGAGAAGTGACAAATGTTATAGGTGACTCTCAGAAAAGAGACCAAGATGTGACATTGTTCAGCACATACAGTAAGTACATTAATCTTAGTTAAGGGTATGCATTGCACAAATGTTTAGCACATTTACTGAATCCCCTGCTATAAATGTCACCACACACTACTGGGGCACTGTGACCCGGGAAGGTTTCGGAACCACTGCTTTAGCACACGGGAAAGACTCGCGTAAGGTCACGCTAACACTTTATTTTTCCTGCAGCTTAGTGAAAGGCCCCCTTTATCAGATGTTAAAGCTCAGAGGGGCATAATCGAACGGGGCACCCAAGTTTTCCTGAGGGCGTCCCCGCAGGACGGCCCCGTGAAGGGGCGGGGAAGCCTCTATTATCGAAACAAGATGGGCGTCCATCTTTTGTTTCGATAATACGGTCGGGGACACCCAAATCTCAACATTTAGGTCGACAATAGAGATGGTCAACCTAAATGTTGAGATGGTCGACCTTAGAGATGGTCGTCCATGGTTTTTCACGATAATGGAAACTGAGGACGCCCATCTCAGAAACGACCAAATCCAAGCCCTTTGGTTGTGGGAGGAGCCAGCATTCGTAGTGCACTGGTCCCCCTCACATGCCAGGACACCAACCGGGCACCTAGGGGGCACTGCAGTGGACTTCACAAATTGCTCCCAGGTGCATAGCTCCCTTACCTTTGGTGCTGAGCCCTCCAACCCCTCCCCCCCAAACCCACTCCCCACAACTGTACACCACTGCCATAGCCCTAAGGGGTGAAGGGGGCACCTACATGTGGGCACAGTGAGTTTCTGGTGGGTTTTGGAGGGCTCACGTTTACCAGCACAAGTATAATAGGTAGTGGGGGATGGGCCTGGGTCCGCCTGCCTGAAGTGCACTGCACCCACTAAAACTGCTCCAGGGACCTGCATACTGTTGTCATGGAGCTGGATATGACATTTGAGGCTGGCAAAAAATGTTTTTTTACATTTTTTTAGGGTGGGGGGTGGGGGTTGGTGACCACTGGGGGAGTAATTGGAGGTCATCCCCGATTCCCTCCGGTGGTCATCTGGTCAGTTTGGGCACCTTTTTGAGGCTTGGTCGTGAGAAAAAATGGACCAAGTAAAGTCGGTCAAATGCTTGTCAGGGACACCCTTCTTTTTTCCATTATCGGCCAAGGATGCCCATCTCTTAAGCACGCCCCAGTCCCGCCTTCGCTATGCCTCCGACACGCCTCCATGAACTTTGGTCGTCCCCGCGACGGAAAGCAGTTGAGGGTGCCCAAAATCGGCTTTCGATTATGCCGATTTGGGCGACCCTGAGAGAAGGACACCCAGCTCTCGATTTGTGTCGAAAATGCTCCTGTCAGTGTCATACCAATGGTTAAATCATCAGCTCTCAGATGTCACCACCTGGGTTTTAGTGCTACTTGTTACATAGACACCTGTGCTGCACTAATGTCTATTCTGACAGGTGGGAGTAAGGAGAAGTCATTGCAACGGAGCAAACATGAAAATTAGGTTTAAATGATTTTAAAGAAGTTGTTTCCTTAAAGTACTTCAAAAGTGATAGCTTTCTTTGGTGAACAATTGATATATCAAAACAGCTGTCTCTAATCGAAGAGCCAATTATAAATTCCCATGAAGTTCTGTTGTTTGATCAATAACCTTTATGCTCTGTAATTGAAATCAAACTTCTCATTTTGTAGATTAACTTCATGGCCCTAAGCCTTAATTATATAATCTGAAAAGGTAGCAGTCTGGAAATTCCATAATGAAATAATGTACAATTCAGAATTACAGTACCAATGCTTGATAAATAACTACATTACAGTTACCAATTCTACCTGTTTTTACATGTGCATATTCAGTGCTTCTTTCTGTTTGAAAGGAAAAGTATAACAGTAGCCAAATTTAATTCATGAAGATGTGAATCTTTCCTTTCCCAATCTGCCACGGGAATACCTCCTCTCCGTGTGGCTAAATATCTACTCATTTTTTACAATGTGCGGATTTTCAGCCACATTGCAGATGGATAGTTTTCAGACGTATTTGGGGAAGGTGGAGCAAAACATTTTTTATTAGTGGAAATTAATTTGAAAAATTGCCCTCAAAATACAGATAATTGTATCAAAGGTGGATGAACTACCTGGCTTGGCTTACGGCAGGATCAGATCTTAGATTTTCACCTTTCACCTTGGAAACATCATCAAAATTCTGCAAATTGCACAGTATTTCGTAGTGGTTTACAATAGTAAATTTAAAACTTTAAAACAGGAGAAAAGAACACCATTTCTTAATAGGAGAGAGTTCTCAGTCATACACTAAAGGGACAGGGTGGGAAATCCTGGAGTGGAGGAGTGGCCTAGTGGTTACTCCACCCCTTCCCGTGCACTCCGCTCCATGGATAAATCCTTCTTATCTGTTCCCTTCTCCACTACTGCCAACTCCAGACTTCGCACCTTCTGTCTCGCTGCACCCTACGCCTGGAATAAACTTCCTGAGCCCCTACGTCTTGCCCCATCCTTGGCCACCTTTAAATCTAGACTGAAAACCCACCTCTTTAACATTGCTTTTGACTCGTAACCACTTGTACCACTCGCCTCCACCTACCCTCCTCTCTTCCTTCCCGTTCACATTAATTGATTTGATTTGCTTACTTTATTTATTTTTTGTCTATTAGATTGTAAGCTCTTTGAGCAGGGACTGTCTTTCTTCTATGTTTGTGCAGCGCTGCGTATGCCTTGTAGCGCTATAGAAATGCTAAATAGTAGTAGTAGTAGTGGTTAGGGTGGTGGACTCAGTTCCTGAGGAACTGAGTTCAATTCCCACTTCAGGCACAGGCAGCTCATTGTGACTCTGGGCAAGTCACTTAACCCTCCATTGCCCCATGTAAGCCGCATTGAGCTTGCCATGAGTGGGAAAGCGCGGGGTACAAATGTAACAAAAATAAAATAGATACTATTGGAGATTCTACATGGAATGTTGCTATTCCACTAGCAACATTCCATGTAGAAGGCTGCGCAAGCTTCGGTTTCTGCAGGACGTCAGACTCACAGAAGCAGAAGCCTGCGCGGCCACATTGGTGATCTGCAAGGGCCGACTTCTACATGGAATGTTGCTAGTGGAATAGCAACATTACTACTACTTAACATTTCTAGAGCGCTACTAGGGTTACGCAGCACTGTACAATTTAACAAAGAGAGACAGTCCCTGCTCAAAGAGCTTACAATCTAATAGACAAGTGAACGGTCGGTCCGATAGGGGCAGTCAAATTGGGGCAGTCTGGATTCACTGAACGGTAAGGGTTAGGTGCCGAACGCAGCATTGAAGAGGTGGGCTTTAAGCAAAGACTTGAAGACGGGCAGGGAGGGGGCTTGGCGTAAGGGCTCAGGAAGGTTGGCCCAAGCATAGGGTGAGGCGAGGCAGAATGAGCGGAGCCTGGAGTTGGCGGTGGTGGAGAAGGGTACTGAGAGGAGGGATTTATCCTGTGAACGGAGGTTACGGGCGGGAACGTAAGGGGAGATGAGGGTAGAAAGATAGTGAGGGGCAGCAGACTGAGTGCATTTTGTAGCTAAGAAGGAGAAGCTTGAATTGAATGCGGTATCTGATTGGAAGCCAGTGAAGTGACCTGAGGAGAGGGGTGATATGAGTACATCGGTTCTGGCGGAATATGAGACGTGCAGCAGAGTTCTGAACAGATTGAAGGGGGGATAGATGGCTAAGTGGGAGGCCGGTGAGGAGTAATTTGCAGTAGTCCAGGCGAGAGGTAATGAGAGCGTGGACGAGAGTTCGGGTGGTGTGTTCAGAGAGGAAAGGGCGAATTTTGCTGATGATAAAGAGGAAGAAGCGACAGGTCTTGGCTATCTGCTGGATATGCGCAGAGAAGGAGAGAGAGGAGTCAAAGATGACTCCGAGGTTGCGGGCAGATGAGACTTCCATGTAGAATCTCAAATAGTAGCAGCAGTGGAGGAGTGGCCTAGTGGTTAGGGTGGTGGACTTTGGTCCTGAGGAACTGAGTTCGATTCCCACTTCAGGCACAGGCAGCTCCTTGTGACTCTGGGCAAGTCACTTAACCCTCCATTGCCCCATGTAAGCCGCATTGAGCCTGCCATGAGTGGGAAATTGCAGGGTACAAATGTAACTAAAAAAAAAAAAAAAATCAACTAGGACAGGGGAGGCAAAACAGGCAAAAGTTACAGATTGATCTCTATCCCACAGGCCAAATAGTGCTTCAAAGATAATTAAAAGGTTTAGACAGATGTATTCTTTGGGGGGCAGGTCCAGAAGCTAATTCAAAGGAATATGTCTTTAGGTGGGATTTGAATTTTGGAAAGAAAGTTCTATTCTAATATATTTCTGAAGGTTGTTCTACAATTTAGGTGCTAAGAATAAAAATGCAGAAGTTCTAGTACTATCATAACGGACTAGCCTAGGTGATGGAAGGACAAAACGATGACCATCCATTGACCTTAATATACAAGACGGAGTATAAGGAATAATCATATTTGATAAATAAGAAGGAACTCCAAGATAAGCCTTAAAGGCTAAACACAATACTTTAAATTGTACACGGGATTTGATAAGCAGCCAGTATAATGAGCGAAGTAAGGGTGTAACATGATCAGATTGTTTAGCGCAAAATAGAAAACAAACAGCTGTATTCTGTAGGGTTTGCAAATGGCATAATTGATGACTATCGTAATACCTGCAAAAAGTGAAATTATAATAGTCTAAGCGTCTATTTTATAATGGCAGTTCACTTATATTTAAAAAAAAATTCCTACTCAGCATTAACGCTTAATTACCTTAAATAAAGATACACAAAAAAGAAGGCGAGAATTCATGACCTTAAAGCCCAGAATACTCGCTTTAGGTGGTACTTATGTATTAAAATTTCCTTGCAGATGTGTAGTATCTATCAAACATATAAACGGCGAGTGACCGACTCACTCGCAAATGCGCAGTACAGACTTCCCTCTCTGTCCCGCCCCGCGTCAATACGTGATGACGAAGGCGGGACAGAGAGGAAAACTGCACCGCCGAAGTTGATGCTGCTCCCCCCACCCGCCCGCCTGAGATCGCCGCTACCGTTCCTCCCCCCACCCGGCCCGGGCCCTCTCTCCGCTACTAAACTTACACATCCATTCGCCGGAACGCAGCACGCACATCAGCTGAGCTGCCGTCGGCCTTCCTTCCCTGCCTGTGTCCCGCCCTCGCTGACGTTACATCACAGGAGGGCGGGACACAGGCAGAGAAGGAAGGGCCGACGGCAGCTCAGCTGATGTGCGTGCTGCGTTTCGGCGAATGAATGTGTAAGTTTAGTAGCGGAGAGAAGGCCCAGGCCAGGTGGAGGGATGGCGGCAACTCCGGGGGTGGGGGGGGGGGGGACGGTAGCGGTTGCAACCTCGCGGGGAGGGACGGGGAAGGAAAACCCCAATACCAGCCCGTTTTTACGGGCTCAACGGCTAGTAAATAAGATAAATTACTTGTTCCTTGATCCGAAGAAAATGCAAGAATATATATTAACTGAAGAAAAGGCTGATGTTCAAACCTGAACTCTCACATAGAAGGTGCTGTAAAGACCACTACCGAGTTTGCTGTGTTTCTCCTCTCTGATTTGATAATAATTTAAGAAAATATATATTTTTCCTATTTCTTGAGCCAAATATTGTGGTCAGATTGTTTAAGAATTGATTGCCTTAACCCCTAGTGTGTGTGTGTGGGGGGGGGGGGGGGGAATATTCTTATTTTTTGTTTTCAATTCTAAATTCCTAACATTTGTATAATATGAATGTAATTTTGAAAATGCATAAATAAAATTTTAAAAAAAACAACACTTAATTACCTATGCAAAATGTAGCTTCATATGAAGTAACATAGGGGAAGATCTGTATATGGTGCCTAAAATATCGGCACTGAAATCAGTGCCAACTAAGTGTATTCTATAATCTTTGCCTAGATTTAGGCACCAATTATAGAATATGCTTAGTTGATATCTCAGTGTATAAAATTATGCACATCCATTTACACCAACAAAAATGTGGTGTAAATCCCAGCCAGGGGCGTAGCTACGTGGGGCTACGGGGCCATGGGCCCCCACAGATTACGCCCTGGCCCCCTCTACATTTGACCGCTGCCCGCCCCCCGCCCTGCCACCACAGCAGATACCTTGTTTGCTGGTCCTGCAGAAACAGATGATCACACAACGAAGGCGCTGGAGTTGACTGGCGCTGAAGAAGACACTTCGGCTGGCGGAGATTGGGGACCCCCGCCAGCAAACAAGGTACCTGATGCGGCGGCGGGGCAGGGTGTGTGGGGGGGGGGGGGGTTTGCGGTTGCGGCAGCGGTCCAAAGTGGCGGGGGGGGGGGGTCGGTGGCAGGGGGAGGCGGCTAAACAGTGCCCTCCACCTCGGGCTCTGGCCCCCCCTCCCGCCGAGGTCTGGATACGCCCCTGATCCCAGCGCATAGATTTATATGCACTGGGTCATATTCTATAACTACACATGAAAAGTTTGGAATGCCCATGAAATGTCAATTTCCCCACCCGTAACCACACTCCTTTTTGCCTGCACACGTTAGAAGTTTGGCGCACTTCGTTACAGAACACACTTAGCAAGTTGTGCTTGTAAATTCTAATCAGTGCCAATTAGTGCTCACTATTGCTTGTTAAGTGCTATTATCAGCGCTTATTAGCTCGTTAAGCTTGTTAGTTATGCGCATTGTTATAGAATCCACTTGGATTTCAGCGCGGATCTCTAGGCTCGCTATAAAGAATCAGACATTTTTTAAATACCCACTTATGAGGTCACTGGTTTTCAGCATTGACTTCATTATCATTTACAACTGAGATCTGAAATAACACTTTCTATCTAGACAGGAAGAGCTTTCGTGATTGTGATGATGGATTGAAAAGAAACGATGTGTGTGAGAGACAACAGAGTGCAGAGAATTTCACAGAATGGCCAATGCAATCTGTGTCTGTAAAACTCCAAAGGAACTGAAACAGATTCATTGTCATTGGTTGGCGACTGTACACTTCAAACCAGTGGCATTCCTAGCATGGATGGCACCCGGGGCGGATCGCCGATGCGCCCCCCCCCCCCCCGCCTGCAAAATGACACCTTCCCCCCCCCGGGTGCCTGTGGGCTCCGACTTCGCGAACTTCACTCGTTCGCTGCAGCTCCCTCTGCCCCAGCACAGGAAGTAACCTGTTCCGGGGCAGAGGGAGCTGCAGCGAACGAGCGAAGTTTGCGAAGTCGGAGCCCACAGGCGCGCGCCGTGGCACCCCCCCAGCAATGCAATCTGTGTCTGTAAAACTCCAAAGGAACTGAAACAGATTCATTGTCATTGGTTGGCGACTGTACACTTCAAACCAGTGGCGTTCCTAGCGTGGATGGCACCTGGGGCGGATCGCCGATGCGCCCCCCCCCCCCGCCTGCGAAATGACACCTTCCCCCTTCCCCGGCGAAATGACACCCCCCCCCCCCCCCCCCGGGTGCCTGTGGGCTCCGACTTTGGGAACTTCGCTCGTTCGCTGCAGCTCCCTCTGCCCCGGCACAGGAAGTAACCTGTTCCGGGGCAGAGGGAGCTGCAACGAGCGAGCGAAGTTCGCGAAGTCGGAACCCACAGGAGCGCGCCGCGGCACCCCCCAGCGGCCTGCACCCGGGGCGGACCGCCCCCCCCCCCTTGGTATGCCACTGCTTCAAACATCAAAAAACATATTTTGGCTTTCTTTTGAAAAACAGACACTGCTGTACCTGACCCTAAGTAACGTCTTTCATACACCGATACACAGCAAAGTTTAAGCGAGTGAGAAATCACTTAAAAATAATGTCAACCCTGGGCATTAAAAACACTAAAAGAAAAGTTAACTAAACTTATGGTATAAAAAAAAAAATAACGCCAATGGATCAGATACAGGAAAATAAACTGACCATGACTCTTTGGATGATGTAAAAGCGCTCATTCCTTTGGGACTTATGTCATAACCTTTCTTGTAGTGTCTTAGTGTATTTATTGCCACACCTCTGTGTTTGATCCTTTCCTGTTATTTATTATATACAATGACATCTATCAAAAGCGAGCACAGAGCTCTGGCAACTGCACTGAAACCCATGAAACAGTGGAACTACATCTTATAGAAAGAAAAATCTCGGTCCCAATATTTAGAAAATGCTGAGCTCCTAAATTTAGGTTCCTAAGTTAGCCTCCTAAATTCGTGCCTTATTTTTAACCAAACTTAGAAACATAGAGACCAATATTCAAAGCGATTTAAACAGCCTGTCTATATTGTTTGTACGGGGTGTCACTGAATATCCCTTCTAAATGGCTTTTCCCTAACTGGTGAGGAAGGCCGGGGGTGGAGTGATGACCTAGTTGGTTGGCAGCAACATTCAGTCCATAAACTGGCTAGGTTTACTACATAAAGGGGTCCTTTTACTAAGATGCGCTAATGGATTTAGCACGTGCTAATGATTAGCATGTGCTAAATAAGACGCCCATTATTCCTACGGACATCTTATGATGTAGCGTGTGCTAATCATTAGGGCGTGCTAAATCGCTTAGCGCACCTTAATAAAAGGACCCCAAAGTTAGGACAGCAAAAAGGCTGTCCTAACTTTCTGGCCTGAATTTCAGCTGGGGCCTGGTAAATTTCCGGGTCACAGCACATGCATTCCTGCGGGCCCCCCTTCCAATCCTCCCTCCCACCCCCAGATCTTGGCTATCCTCCCTTCCAATTCCCCTCTGCACCCTCCTCCAAAGAAAATACCAGGAGGCCCGAGCCTGGCTACCCTCCACAACCCTACCGGGTCTACCTTTGCTGGCTCCTAGTGATCTAGAGAGAAACGGGGAGGAAGTGATGCCCACTCGGTCCTGCCCACCACTGGCTGCTCCTGAAAATGTCTGCCATCACCACTAACAGCTGCCTCGTGTTACTTCAAGTAACCCAAGTCTTCAGGTACTGCTCAATGCACCCCCCCCCCCCCCCCCTCCTTAACTGCCTGCATCCGAGGTGGACTACATTGAATTTTCAGAGATAATGCTGGTGGTGGTAAGCAAAACACTGTTGATTGCTGGCTGGATATCAAGTTTGGACTGTATATACATGGGGGGGGGGGGGGAATCCTATAAATGACACTCAAAAATCGGCGACTATACCTAAATAATTAGTGTCCTTTTTACCAAGCTGCGGCAAAAGGGGGCCTGCGCTGGCATCGGCGTGTGTTTTTGACGCGTTCCAAGGCCCCTTTTTACCACAGCGGGTAAAAGGTAGGTCCTTCTTTTTTTTTAAGAAATGGCCATGCAACAAGTGAAGTACTTGCCATGTGGCCGTTTCAGGGAGAGGCCCTTACCACCACCCATTGAGGTGGTGGTAAGGACTCCCGCAGTAACCTGGCGGTAACCGGGCAGCGAGCGGCACTGCCCAATTACCGCCAGGTACACACCGGCGCTACAAAAATAAATATAAATATATAAAATAAATATATTTTTGTAGGAGTGGATATGAAGGCACGCTGTAAGCTCACATTGGGCTTACCGCCACTTTGTAAAAGGGGCCCTTAGTTTGTTAAATTATAAAGTTAGACCACATCCACTTTTCCTGTACATAACCTATTAAATAATGGGAACTTCAAATCTCCTGATTGGGGCAACACAACAACTTTTAAACCCACTGTCACTGCTGAGATTAAAGAACCAGTGTAAAAAAAAACGCCAATTATAAAGAGAAAAATTAGTGATTCCAAAAATCCCCCTATATTTACAAAACAGGAAAACAAATGGATGAGTATACTTTATATTATAATCTGGGGTTCTGCTACTATAAATCTACGTTGCTGAAATAGGCATACCAAACCTCCTACCTAAAAAAACTATAAAATGTGCAAGGCAAGCTTTATAATTTAACAAACTTATTGTTACCCAATAGGGACAGGTTGAGTGCTCAAAAATCGGGGCAAGAAAAAAACTAGCCCTAAGCACATTCTATAAAGGGCACTCCGGGATGATCATTCTTTACAGAAAAGCACTTAGAGCTGATTCCTGCACCTAAATTAGAGAACCAGCATTTACACCAGCTATAGCCTGGTGTAAATGCTGGCGCCCACCCCTATTCTGTAACCCTGCGTGCAAGTTTTTGGAATGCCCCTGACCTGTCCTTGCTTCTCCCCAGCCAGGCCTCCTTTTGAGTTTCATGCTATGGGATGTAGGCGCCCAGTGCTATAAGCATAGTGCATAGGCAGATGCAAATCCAAATTAGTGCCAATTATCTTGAATAATGAATTGTTAAGGCCAATTAATTCCTAGTTAATGGCTTGTTAACAAATTTAGCTGCACACACATCTTGGATCCGTGCCGAACTTTCAGCGTCCTATATAGAATCCAGGGGAATGGAAGGTAATTCTATAAGAGATTCCTGTATCCAGACTCTGTTCCTTTTATCTTGCTGCACCATATGCCTGGAGTAGACTTCCTGAGCCGGTACGTCAAGCGCCATCTCTGGCCGTCTTCAAATCTAAGCTAAAAGCCCACCTTTTTGATGCTGCTTTTAACTCCTAACCCTTATTCACTTGTTCAGAACCCTTATTTTATCATCCTCACCTTAATATTCCCTTATCTCTTATTTGTCCTGATTGTCTGTCTTGATTAGATTGTAAGCTCTGTCGAACAGGGACTATCTCTTCATGTTCAAGTGTACAGCGCTGTGTACGTCTAGTAGCACTATAGAAATGATAAGTAGTAGTAGTAGGTGCTAGGAAAGCACCTGTTTGAAGCATATTCTAAAGGAAATAGGCACCCATTTTTCTTTACAGAAAACTCGTGCAAGTGGCTGACAATCCGCCTAGAATTTAGGCGTGATCAGTTAATACCAGCCATAGAGTGTTGTAAATGCTTGTGCATAGACTGCAGAAGAACACATGTAAATTATAGTATTTTATAACTTACATAATTGTGAGCCCTACTACTACGACTACTTAACATTTCTAGAGCGCTACTAGGGTTATGCAGCGCTGTACAAAATAAACAAAAAGGTCCCTGCTCAAAGGAGCTTACAATCTAAAGAACGAAATGTCAAGTTGGGGCAGTCTAGATTTCTTGGGTAGAGGTGTAGAGGTCAGGTGCCGAAGGCGACCTTGATGAGGTGGGCTTTAAGCAGAGATTTGAAGATGGGCAGGGAGGGGGCCTGGCGTAAGGGCTCGGGGAGATTGTTCCATGCGTGGGGTGAGGCGAGGCAGAAAGAGCGGAGCCTGGAGTTGGCGGTGGTGGAGAAGGGTACATTGTGAGCCCTGCCCCCAGTCTGCCAAAAGTCCACCCATCTGAATGCCCACCTGCAAAGTACATGCCATCTAGCATTGATGCATATTTAACAGAATTGTGTGTAGCCAGAATATAGTCATTTACAAGCATATGTACCCACTTATACATTTAAATGACTAGAATTACCCCCAGAGAGTGCACACACAAATTTACACCAGTTTAGGAACAGGTATAAATTTGTGTTTTGGCATTTATATGCTATTTGGGGCTATTTCTGGGAGCCATTATAAAATAGTCATAAAGGGGGAGATTCTATATATGGTGCCCCAAAAATCAGCACTGAAATCCGGTGCCAATTAAGCATATTTTATAATCGGTGCCTAGATTTATTTGCCGATTACAGAATACGCCTAGTTGATATTTCAGCACCTAAATCTACATGCATCCATTTACACTAACGAAAATCCCAGCACGTAGATTTAGGCACACTGGGCCATATTCTATAACTATGCAAGGAAATTTCAGAATGCCCATAAAACACCCATTCCCCCCCCCCATAACCACGCCCCTTTTTGCCTGCGTGTGTTAGAAGTTTGGTGCACATCGTTACAGAATACACTTAGTGAGTTGTGCACCTAAATTCTAATCAGTGCCAACTAGTGCTCATTATTGCTTGTTAAGTGCTGTTATCAGTGCTCATTAGCTTGTTAAGCTTGTTAATACGCGCATTGTTATAGACTCTGCGCCAATTTTGGCGCCAGTCTCTAGGCGCACTGTATAGAATCTGAGGGAAAGGGGGAAATTCTATAAATGGTACTGGAAAAAAATCAGCGCTAAGTGTTATTCCATAAAGGATGCCTTTTGTAGAATAGTGCTTTGAGCCAATTCCCACGCCCAAAATTGGGCACCGGTATTTACGACAGCTGAAACCTAGTTTAAACGCCGGCACCTAACTCGTATATTACCCAGGTCAAGGTGATCAGAATGTCATAATGACCTCATCGACCTGCCAACCAGAAACACTACAAAATCCACACAATCAAACCTCTACTACCCAAGCAGCAAGGGACTCGAGTACAAATCCACCTATGCATCCAGCTTTTCCTACTTAAGCGTACAAATGTGGACCGCATAGCCAAAAGAAGTAAAAACTACGTTCGACCATCTAAACTTCCGGAAAGCACTAAAGACGGAACTGTTCAGAAGAGCGTACCCCACCAACCCAACATAAAAAACCTGGACACTCGCGACACAATGTAACCAAAGACCGCAATGAACACTACTTGTACCTCATTCCACCACATTATCACTTTGTATTCATTCATACCATGTGTTTGTTCAGACGGGAATCGGCTAACGCCACTAACGGTAATATGTAAGCCACATTGAGCCTGCAAATGGGTAGGCAAAATGTGGGATACAAAAGCAACAAGTAATAATAATAATAATAATAATAGGATCTGCCAGATCAACGTGTCCACCTCCTAATGCATTTAAGACTAAGAATAAGAATGATTATGAAGACAGTAAATTGATCAAAAAACTATATATAAAAAATACTAAAAAAAGTAAATTTAAAAATACTGATGGAATCGATGAGGATTACGGTACCACCTCTATAAATATGCTTGGCTCATGAAGAAATATTTAGCCAATTAGGAGGTGGACACTTTGATCTGACAGATCCTATTATGACATTCTGATCACCTAGACCTGGGTAATATAAAGGTTAAGCTATTGGAGAAGTTGAGCATATAAAGAAAGATTGATTGAATGCTCCCTTCATTATTTAAAGCTATGTGAGTGCCGAATTGTTGGTTGGCACCTAACTCGTGGCATTTGGGCACGGAAATGGCGCTATTCTATAAAATCAACTTTTTGGAATGCCCATCCCCTCCCCTGGCCACACCACCTTTTGAGTTGTATGCTAGGGTAGTGTTTCCCAAGTCCAGTCCTGAAGTACTCTTTGCCCGTCTGGTTTTCAGGATATCCACAATGATATATGCATGAACTTGATTTGCATTTTTAAACTTTCATAATGTGGCCAATACGTGACTCCCAACTCCAGTGCTGATCGCAAAATTGAAATTAAATAAACCAGAGTCCAAATTATTGTTCAATCACCATAATCGCATGAGAATCCTACATAGACCTCAGTGGTGCAACTCGAAGCCGTAAAACGTATGTGCTTCAAGAATTATGCACTAAGTTCATTACCGGTCTGGGTATCTTTTCAATGGCATCTATTTTTATCCATGTAATTTGTTTAAATAAAGTTAAAAAAAACATAAAAATACACTTTAGTAAATGACTCAGCTCCTTCTTTTGCCAACCAGCGCTGTTACCGAAACATGACGCCGGCGTTTTTTCTTCATCTTTAAACAATCAACTAAGGCAACCCCCCGGAGTTCTGAGCATTGGCCCATAGCTTCCTAAGTCCCCTTATGGAATACTGGATAACAGGGGCGTAGCCAGACAACAGATTTTGGGTGGGCCTAGGCAAGAAGTGGGTGGGCACCAAGTGTTCTCTCCCCCTCCCCTCAACCACCACCCCAAAAAAATATCTCGGCTGGTGAGCAGGGTTGCCAGATGGGCGGTTTTCCGCAACCCGCTGCGGGAAAATTTTGCCTGTGGCGGGTTGTGGTTTTTTGGGCTGGTTTTGGTTTTTTTGTGCGGGTTTTGGGGCGTTTTTTTGGCCAGCGGGGGGTGGGGCTAATGGTGACAGAGGCGGGGTTTGTGACATTTTGGGCGGGGTTTGTCAACGTATTGGGCGGGGCGATGGCGGTGGGGCGGGGCTGATGACGGCGGGAGTGATGATGGAAGGGGTGGGGCTGATGATGGCGGGGGCGGGGGTGATGATGGAAGGGGCGGGGGTGATGACGGAAGGGGCGGGGGTGATGATGGAAGAGGCGGGGGTGATGACGGAAGGGGCGGGGGTGATGACGTCGGGGGTGGGGTGTGTGCGGTTTTTGGGCGGGTTTTGGGCTGTTTTGGGTGGGATTTTTTTTTAATATGGCAACCCTGCTGGTGAGAAAACACTTCTTTCCATCTTGGTAGTCTGCAGCAGGCATGCATTGAAAACTGAGCATGCGCAGGTGCCATTATTGTGGAGAGTAGCGTTTTCGTTACCATCAGGGGGAAGTCTTCAGCTGGCGGATCCCCACCAGCTACCACTAAACATGTGCTACTGTTGGGTGGGCCCCGGCCCTAAGTGGGTGGGCCCCGGCCAGATAACCCAGTATCGGTGTGCCTAACATTTAGGATTCCCACGAAACCAGCCATAGAGCTGGCATGAATTTCAGGTACCTAAATGCAGCAGGCCTCACTCTTTCTCTATATGTATATGAATTCTCATGACTAGGACGACTTGTTTATTCAATATGTATCTCTTTGAAAATATTAATTATTTTGCCTTTTGAACAAGAAGTAACTGTGTCAGTGTGTAAACTTCAGCATTGATGTAGGGTGTCTCTGGGAGTCCAAGCATGAGAAGTGTAATTACATATCTGTACACTGTACTGGCTTCAGGATTTAACAGAAATGTTTTTTTAAAAAGCCTTAATCTTTTCCTCTTACCTAGATTCCCCGTGCTTCTCTTACAAATGGGGTATATGTATAATATTTATTCCAGCGCTTTTTCTTTTCTTTTTTTTTAATTTTGACAGAGAAAGGCAGCCACCGATAGATGTCTTCTTTCCCAAGAAATTGAGAAGGAGCACATAGGTATGGCAGACGTGTTTTGCCAAGGGCTGCTGGAAGGGTAGGAAGGAGGCAGGCTGAGTGGGAGAGAGAGAGAGAGAGACGCTCTGCTTCCTCTCCAGAGGGGAGGAGAGGAGGGAAAACAAAGGCGCTCAACTGCAGTTTTGTGTTCCTCTGTCTGGCTTTAAGCAGAAAATTCGAGACAATCCGTGCAGTGAAAAAAAATATCAAAGCACTGCTGAGGCCGCTTCCAGCAGGAGGAATGGCTTTTCCTTCGGGATGGATTGGATCCGTATAGGTGCCCCGCAGCCTCCGGCGTGAGGAGAGAGAGAGAAATCAGCTTGGAGCATGGAAAGGTGGGAGACGGGGGCTGCCTCTCTTTCTGCTCAGATCTGGGCTTGCTTTGCACGTTTTGGTTTGCAGCAGCGCGTCTTACCGAGCTGACATCTGGAGAAAGGTCAGGGCATCATTTCTTTTTTTTCCAAATAGAAAAACCTAGGGCCATTTTCTGCCACAAACGAAGCCAAACTTGGATCGAATAGGGCTTCTTGTGCTTTTTTTTTCCCGGGTCTGGAGTAGTACAGCAAAGGCTGCTAAATCCGGGGAACTAGAATGAAAGGTGTTTATCGAGCCACAGTAGAGACGGTTTCACCCGGTTAACTAGTTAAAGAGCTACAAACGAATGTTTCCCTTGAGCATCCCACGGGGAAGAGCAGAATTACTGCCTCTTAGTTTATCTTAATGTGCATGTGAAGTGCAGTTGTAGCTATTTCTTGGCGCTGGAAGGAAATGAATGGCCACAATGTCTGAACCTCACCGACAACAGTGGGGTTTTTTTTCCCCCTGTGTCAATGAGAGAATGCCATAAAAGCAGAAATTGATTTTTTTTTCCCCTCCATGTATGGTTCTGAAATTGTATGTCAAAGCGTTGATGTCATTCGTCCGTAGCACCGACTGTTTCCCCTTTTGTTCCTTATCCTAAGAATTTGGGCTTTTAGAGCCACCCCCTAAACAGCAGGATAAGGGAATCTTGTTCGCTTTTCCAAGTGCTGTAGATTGATACGGATGTGTAGACAATTTTGCTGAATGAAGTGAGTGTGTGTTGTTGACCGTGAGCACGAAGCTTTAAGGCTTGAACAAATTAAGAGGGTGGGGTGTGTATGTGAACGGATTTTGGCTCCTGACCCTTCAGCACAGGAACTAGGAATAAATATTAGCACTGGGCGCCTTTAATTTAGTCCTCGATAGAACACTTTTGTGCGCGGTAAAGTCTTGAACCAGACCCACAACAAGCCAACATTTCTTAGGTGAGCTGATAAATGTGCTGTGCACGGTGGACATTTTATGAATAGGTCTGTGTTGGGAGGACTGGATGGGGTCCCCCTTGGTCAAATGAAGGTGCAGTGTAACGTTACCCAACCAGCTACTGAACCTGCTGAAAAATGGCTCCAGTGCATCTTCTTTAGTCCTCCGAAAACGCTCGGTTTTGTTTTTTGCTGAACTACTGTTTGCTGTGAGCGCTGGTTTCAAGAGAGCGACTGACTCACGGTTCATTTCAGTTCGCAGGCTTTTAAATCTTTGCTTGACTAGTACTATACGATCACCAGTGGCTGTTTCATTATATGAATGCAGACTCGGAACCGAGGGAAACGGCACCGCTTGGACAGGAAATGTTTATAATAAAAAAGACATGCAAAAGTACAGGTCAGCACAGGGGGGGGGGGGGGGGGGGGGGGTGTGAGAGAGAGAGAGAACCACAACCCTTCAAAAGTTAATGCATGACAGAATAAAAGCTGTTTATTACAGAGGCATGAAAATGTGTGAAGGAAAAGCGCACATTTAGGTAAGGTGTACATCTTTTTTTAGGCAATGTGAAAGGAATGGGGGGGGGGGGGGGGTGGTGGAAAGAAAGCTGCTCAGAATGTCACAGTCAGAGCTGGTCTTTCTGTAGACTTTGCATGCCAAAATCCAAAGCAGAATTTATAAAAAGCCCTGGCCACCCAAGGAGGGCTGGTTCAGCCAACTGTTGTGATGCTGTAGAGTGGGGCTGAAGGGGAAGCTGCTTAGGTTTATGTACAACAAGAGGTAAGGAGTCACAAAACTAGCTACCGGTATGTAAAGAGAGATCATATTGGGAGCAGGAGACCGAGGAACATTGCAAATGATTGAAATTTGGCATGTAAGCATGTTTCTCTGCCGGATACCAACATGACTAGCAGTGACATCCTTAAGAAAGGCTGCCAATAGCTATTTATTATAACCATTGCAAGGCAGTTCCATGAGAAAAAAAAAACAATTTGGTTTTACCATTGCAAGGCAAGTGTTCCATAAGAAAAACAATTCGATTTTACCATTGCAATGCACAACATAGATTTTAAAACCTAAGCAAGAGCATGAAAAGCATCTACTCCCATTTACTGTATTCAGGGTTTAGTTACTGGTGACATGGTGACAGTAATTTCCTCTGAAAGGTTAAATCTGGTCCACAGCATTGTGGAGCCTGGTCTCTGCAATCCTCCCAGAATGCTAATTTCATTTTTCCTGTGGAAAGCTTGTAAATGCAATAAAATTTCACTTCTGTGTTGGGAGAAGAGATGTAGGACTTTCACTGCCTCTAGATCTGATTACAGCTCTTATAGAGATTTGGCTATACTAAATGGTCTGCTTCATGAAACCGAGGCAATTACACTGCAGAAAATGTGAAAAGAAAACAGCCCAGCTGAAGAGCCGTTTCTAAACCCCCCTCCCCGACAAACAGTACCATCATTTTAAAGTAATTCTGTGCCAATGGAACGAAACGAGAGTCTAAATGCAGGTTAGATGGTCCAGAGGTCTGTGTAGTTAAAGCAAGGGACAGAAGTCGATGTGAGATCTTCAGGGCCTTCATCGCTGACTGGTGAATGAAAGAATGGATTGCCGCTTAATCAATACATTTACTCACATTCAGTAGAAAGAGGCAGTCTGTCAATAAAAATGCAGAGAAAAGGGGGCTGTTTTAATTATTTCTTCTTTAAAATGGACCTTATATAGAGACAATAGGATGTACTTTCCTTCTGTTTTTGTTGTACCCTTGATTTAACAAACAGGTTTTTGGTTTGTTTGGCCTTGTGACTTTGGGCTAGTCGCTTAACCCTCCATTGCCCCTGGTACAAAATAAGTACCTGAATACATGTAAACTGTTTTGAATGTAGTTACAAAAACCCCAGAAAGACGGTATATCAAGTCCCATTTCCCTTTGCCTATTTGAGATTCTACATGGAATGTTGCTACTAGTTGAGATTCTACATGGAATGTTGCTGTTGCTACTATTTGAGATTCTACGTGGAATGTTGCTAGTGGAGGAGTAGCCTAGTGGTTAGTGCAGCGGACTTTGATCCTGGGGAACTGAGTTCAATTCTCACTGCAGCTTCTTGTGTCTCTGGGAAGTCACTTAACCCTCCATTGCCCCTGGTACAAAATAAGTACCTGAATATATGTAAACCGCTTTGAATGTAGTTGCAAAAACCTCAGAAAGGTGGTATATCAAGTCCCATTTCCCTTTCCCTAGTTGAGATTCTACATGGAATGTTGCTGTTGCTATTTGAGATTCTACGTGGAATGTTGCAACTATTTGAGATTCTACGTGGAATGTTGCTACTAGTTGAGATTCTACATAGAATATTGCTAGTGGAGGAGTAGCCTAGTGGTTAGTGCAGTGGACTTTGATTCTGGGGAACTGAGTTCAATTCCCACTACAGCTCCCTATGACTCTGGGCAAGTCACTTAACCCTCCATTGCCTCAGGTACAAAATAAGTGCCCATATATTATTATCTAAACCACTTTGATTGTAACCACAGAAAGGCAGTATACTGCTACTACTATTTAGCATTTATATAGCGCTACAAAGCGTACGCAGCTCATTTTTCATTTATAACATTTGATGTATGTTAAAACTTTTTAATGCATGTTAATTGGCTTAATATGCATTTATTTGATTTAGTTTGCACTAAATTTTGTAAGGCACACTAACTTATGGAATGGACACTAATGAGTGCAAATCCCTGCCATTCACCCCCAGTATTCTGAGCCTTCACTTGGCCAGTAGTAGACCAATAGCAAGTATTAGAACAGCTTCTATTTGGGATAATTTGGTGCAGGTGAATATTATTTTGGAAGGAAAAATGGCAGGGTTGTGCAGGTGGTTCCACTAAAATCCTTGGCTCCATCGCTAACTTTCCTCCTAGGACTTAGTCACCCACCCACTGGCATTTATTCATTCCCTGGAGGCTTCCAGCCCTGACATAGCTACTCTGTTTCAGAGCATGAGCAACTTTTTGGACTTCCCTTATTTACTGCATAGCTACTATTATCATCTGTGGGAGGAAAATTGTGAATTTATTTTTCCCTCCTACGGAAACCATGGGAGCTGCACCGTGTCATTTTGTTTTCCTTTATACATCTTTATTTCGTGGGTTTAGAGTAGGGGAAAAAGCATCCTACAACAGGAGACCACACCCAATCACAAACAGGAAACAGGCATAAGACAGAGGCACAGCCAGCAGTCATGCACTCCCTCCCAAAAAAACCTGCACCAACTGACATAGGAAAAGAAAACACCAGCACCTGCCACACCTGCCTGCCACACAGATGTGAAAGGAAATTCTATAATGGGAGCCTGTTTTTAAGTGCCATTTCTGCACACTGTTTTATAGAAAAGCAGCACATACACATGTAAATGACATCAATTGCCAACAAAATGGCCCTGAATCCATTAAAAAGTAAGGCTCTTCTGATTTCTTGCCACTGCCGTTCCACCTTAAGCTCCCCTTCACTCATTCAAGGTACGATTATTCCTACAGTTCCCACTCTAAAGATATTAGGTGTCATCCGCGATGACCAATTCAATTTTCAGACACAAATCACGTCTGTAGTTCAGCGTTGGTTTTATAGACAACATCAAATAAGATCTATAAGACACTTATTCAGTTCAGTGACTCTGGAAACACCTGTCCTATCAATCTATATAAATGAGCTTGGACCGACTCACCCGCAAATGCGCAGTAGAGCCCGAACGTTACGAGAGCAAAGGTCCAAGCCCCGCCTCCACCAGCAGTACAGGCTGAACGTTCAGAGAGCAACGTTCCGCGCATGCGCAGCAGGTCACAGTGATCCATTGCCGGCGGAGGCTGTGTGCGCTGCTAAGGGGAGGGAGACAGCAGAAAGAGCAGCAGCAGCAGCCCCCCCTCTCTGAGAACCGGACGGTCGCAGAGTCCACCATGGGAACCGCCTTTGAGAGCCCGGCGTCCCGAGGTCGCCGACGCACCAACCTCCACCCCCCCTCCCCGACGTCACTGCCGCTCCCGCCCCCCGCCGTGCTGGGCCCCCTAACTACGCCACCGCTCCTACCCCTCCACCCCCACAAGGTCGCCGGTACTACCCCCTCCACCACCCTCCCCTGGGTCGCTGAAGCACCAACCTCCACCCCCTCCCCGACGTTGCCGCCGCTGCTCCCGCCCCCCTCCGTGCCGGGCCCCCTGCACTGACATGATAGCGCCTCTCACCTCCGTGTGAAAGTGCTGCAGGCAGCAGAAGATCGATCTGCTGCTGCCTGCAGCGCTTTCACACGGAGGTGAGAGGCGCTCACATGTCAGTGCAGGGGGCCCGGCATGGAGGGGGGAGGGAGCAGCGGCGAGGAGGGTAGCTGGACATGGGGGGGAGGGCAGGGGAAGAGAGCAGGGTTGGTGGACGGGGGGAGGCCAAGGGAAAGAGGAGGGTTGCTGGACATGGGGGGATGGCAGGGGAGAGAGCAGGATTGTTGGATGGGGGGAGGTCAAGGGAAAGAGGAGGGTTGCTGGACATGGGGGAGGGCAGGGGAGAGAGGAGGGTTGCTGGACATGGGAGGAGGGCAGGGGAGAGAGGAGGGCTGCTGGACATGGATGGAGGGGAGGGCAGGGGAGAGAGGAGGGTTGTTGGACATGGATGGATGGAGGTAAGAATTATTACATTTACAACAACAAAAAACTTGCCCCTCAACTTTCATTTCTTCCTTTCGCTCTTTCATTATATTTTTAAAAGCAAAAAGCTTGCACGTTTTAACGGGCTTGACGGCTAGTACTTCCATAATTGCCAACCTCGATTATTGTAATGCCCTGTATCAGGGCCTTAGGACCACAGACATTCGCCGCCTTCAAATAATTAAAAAAATATAGCGATTAAGCTTATCAGGGATGCACAAAAAATATGACCATGTAACCCCACTTTTGTGCGAAGCACACTGGTTCCCACTCACACATTGGATTCCTTTAAAAATTCTGCTTTTGGTCTATAAGATCTTATATGCTGATCTTCCCCCTCTTTCTGTCTCGGGTACTACAATTTTATTCTCCACAACGAGCTCTTCGATCTAGTTCTCGGAACCTTTTCAGTGTGCCCACCTTCAGACAGATTTTCAGTGTTGTACACCCAGCCTTTGGAACACCCTTCCCTTAACCTTGAGGTTGCAGTGTCTCTATCCACATTTAAAACTGAACTGATGACCTACTTATTTAAGTAAGCTTTCCTGTAAGTCCTCCCTTGTGGTGGGGATGTGGAGACGTGGGTACAGTGTAGGGTGCCCTGGAGGGCACAACTGCTTTGTTATACTTTTCTTTTTTTACTACTTTCCTATCCAAATGGAATCCAATTTCACGCTTTTTTTTTCTATGTACATTATTATTATTATTATATATGTAAACCACTCAGATTTGATGGGCACTATATCAAGTAATGAATAAACTTCAGTTATGTGCATGAATGCTAGGTGCTATTTTCTAAAAAGCATGCTTAAGTCACTTACCCTCTAATTCTATAAAGTTCTGTGGCCAAATTTGTGACTAGCGTGCAAAGTTGCACACACATTTGATAGAATAAGGTCAGTTGCATGCGTAACAACAGATTAACTATATGCTAGTTTATTTTATTTTATCTTTATTACATTTGTACCCCGCGCTTTCCCACTCGTGGCAGGCTCAATGCTGCTTACATGGGGCAATGGAGGGTTAAGTGACTTGCCCAGAGTCACAAGGAGCTGCCTGTGCCTGAAGTGGGAATCGAACTCAGTTCCTCAGGACCAAAGTCCACCACCCTAACCACTAGGCCACTCCTCCACTGTTGCTACTATTGGAGATTCTACATGGAATGTTGCTATTCCACTAGCAACATTCCATGTAGAAGTTGGCTCTTGCAGATCACCAATGTGGCTGCGCAGGCTTCTGCTTCTGTGAGTCTGACGTCCTGCACGTACGTGCAGGACGTCAGACTCACAGAAACAGAAGCCTGCGCAGCCTTCTACATGGAATGTTGCTAGTGGAATAGCAACATTCCATGTAGAATCTCCAATAGTATCTATTTTATTTTTGTTACATTTGTACCCTGCGCTTTCCCACTCATGGCAGGCTCAATGCGGCTTACATGGGGCAATGGAGGGTTAAGTGACTTGCCCAGAGTCACAAGGAGCTGCCTGTGCCTGAAGTGGGAATCAAACTCAGTTCCTCAGTTCCCCAGGACCAAAGTCCACCACCCTAACCACTAGGCCACTCCTCCACTAGTTGTGCTTGCATCTTGGATCCATGCTGACGTTCCAGTGCTGATTGTTCAGCTCCATATATAGAATCCAGGGGAAAGGGGGTAGTTCTTAATAGAACATCTAAAGTTAGACACTGGGATAATGTTTGCTAAGCGCGGATTCTATAACAGCAGTTGCGCGTACAACTGCAAGCGTAAGTCTTCAGTTACATACAGGGCCGCCGAGAGTGGGGCAGGGGGGACAAAATTCCCCAGGCCCAGGCCTCCATGGGATCAGGCCTGGCACAGGGGTCAGGCCTGTGGCGCTGCAGTCCCCGGTCTAACCTGTTTGCCTTCTCGGCTCCGGGCCCCCTGCCATTCGAAGCGGCAGTCACAGATTGCCTCCCTTCGGGCCTTCCCGCCCTCGCGGAAACCGGAAGTTACATCAGACGAGGGCAAGACACAGGAAGGAAGGCTAGAAGAGAGGCGATCTGCGACTGCTGCTTTGAATGCAGGGGGCCTGGAGCCTTGGAGGCAGGCAGGTGAGACCGGGGACTGCAGCGGCGGGGGGAGCAACGGGGGGCGGCAGCAGCAGGGGTAGTGACAGGGGGCAGCAGGGGGAGCAGCGGGGGGGGGGGGGGCACAGAGGCGGGGCGGCCTTGCTCCAGGCCTGGCCTAGTCTCTTGGTGGCCCTGATTACAAACCTAATTGTAGGTGGGAGTACTTAAACCAGCCGAATGGCTGAGGTAAATGCTTGTGCCTAATAGTAGGCATTTAGGTTTGTAAATACTATTTATTTATTAGGATTTATTACCGCCTTTTTGAAGGAATTCAGTCAAGGCGGTGTACAGTAAGAATAAATCAAACATGAGCAATAGACATTACAGCAGTAAAAATATTCAAATAACAATACAAAGTATGACACAATATACTACTTATCCTATATAATAAAACTCACCCTCAATGTTCTGAGGACACTGACATCACTGTCAGTTCCTCCGGGCACTTCCTTCCGGTTCGAAGGGTTCGTGGTGGTGAAGCCACCGAAATCACTGTGTTGGGGCCCCGCCCTCGCGTCAAACGTGATGACGTCGAGGGCGGAGCAATGGTGTCAGTGGCTTCACAACCTACGACTCAGCACATTGAAGGTGGCATTGGCGTGCGTTGACGAGGTCCGCAACAATGGCGGTCAGTGCCTTCACAGCGCCGAAGGGGTGAGCAGGGGGGGGTTCGGGAGGAAAACCTTGCTAGCGCCCGTTTCATTTGCGCCTGAAACGGGCATGTTTTACTAGTTATCAATATTTCTCCAGAATACTTATTTTTTTTAAATCAATAATTTAACTTTATTAACCAACAATGTAAATACAGTATGTGCCTTAAAATCATTCAACCATCATTACTCACACTACTCAGAACAACATCTACCACATTCTCCTTTCAATTCACAGTCAGATCACACATTGCTCCCCATAGGACTATAATTAATTTAATGCAATATCTCATAGATGGGAATTTTACAATCTCTTCAGTTCACAATTTCTTCAATCTGACCATGTGATTTCATGAACTCCCATGGATCATAAATATTTCCTAAAGTTTAATATTCACAAATGAGTATTCCAAGAATCACACTTCCCATAGGAGTCTTACGATATTGAATAGTCTCTTAATCCCTTGTGTCTTTTTGCTCAGTATCGCTCTAGCTGTTTTGCACTCAGTAATAAAATGTCCCACTTCCACTTGATGTTCACTCGATTACTAGTCCTCAGGGAAGACAATCAGATAGATCTCAACATCAATCACCGGATCATGTTTGATCATGTAAGCTGCATATTTCACATGGTCTTCCAAAACATATAAATTACTTTGCTTGTTCCCCAGTACAGAACTGTATTTCAATATCTTCATCGGGAGGAACAAAGTAGCCTTCTACAAATAAAGACACACACTTAGAAATACCCAAATAGGCACCAAATACAAGTTCAGTTAATCGTCACATGAAAGTAAACTGTTGGCTGCTTACCGGAGGGATCACATACAAATCCTGTCCCTATCATATCTGGTAAAACTAGTGGAGTGCCTGAATCCAGGGGCGTAGCCAGACAGCAGATTTTGGGTGGGCCTAGGCAAGAAGTGGGTGGGCACCAAGTGTTCTCCACCCCACCAAAAAAATATCTCAGCTGGTGGAAAAATGCTTCTCTCCACCTTGGCAGTCTGCAGCAAACATGAACTGAAAACTGAGCATGCGTAGGTGCCAGTATCGTGGAGAGCAGCATTTTCGTTACCATCAGGGGGAAGTCTTCAGCTAGCAGAGATTGGGATCCCCACCAGGTTCTGCTAAACATATACTACTGTTGGGTGGGCCTGAGCCCTATGTAGGTGGGCCCCGGCCCACCCATGGCTACGCCACTGCCTGAATCTACCTACTTCCAATATATAGGTTTAACCCACCCCCCTTATTTATTTAGATTTTGCTCACACCTTTTTCAGTAGTAGCTTAAGGTGAGTTACATTCAGTTACACTGGATAGTTCTCTGTCCCAGGAGGGCTCACAATCTAAGTTTGTACCTGAGGCAATTGAGGGTTAAGTGACTTGCCCAAGATCACAAGGAGCAGCAATGGGATCTGAACCGGCCACCTCTGGATTGCAAGACCGGTTCTCTAACCACTAGGCCACTCCTCCACTCCATGTAAAGAGAAATGTTCCCCAAGTGGTGGCTGTTCTTAGACTCCCACCTCTGGTCCATCATACTCTTCCAGGCCTGCCAGGAAACAGTTGGGCAGGTCCACAAACAACGGAGCCATGCTCTAACCACTGGGACAGCAGCGAGATCTTCTCGGAATCCAAGTCAGCGTGGAAAACACAAAAGAACACATTAATCAGGTCACAGCCTATCAAGGGCAGAACAGAATGTCAAAGGCACTGTTGCTTGTCATTCTCACCTCAGCAACATACAAGGAACTTATCGACAATGTGTGAGAGGCCTGCACGCTATGTATACTTTAATATAGGAGAAGAAATGCAGACTTACCAGAGCTGGAAGTGAGACCTGCCACAAGTACTCCACTCTCTGTCCTTATCTTGGACCTCGAGGACCAACTGAGTGAAAGGGGGTAGTGCGGCTGCTGCAGCATGCTGACCAGATCTGGCATTCTGCCTTGGTCAATCAGCACGAGCGTATAATACAGAGATTGTCAACCTTTTCCATCTCACGGTACACCGACAAGGTGCTAAAATTGTCAAGGCACACCATGAGTTTTTTTAAAAGGATATATGTCCTCTCCACCCTCTTCTCACCCTGCCCTTCCCCCTTGATTTGCTCCCTACCATAAACACTTATCTTAAAATAAACCCACTAGTCTATAATATTGTTTGATAAAGGCAAGATAAAATTTAAGAGCTCCTAAGAAATGAAGGAAGAAAAATCCAGCAGCCAATTGCAGGAGAAAAAGGCTTCATCAACAGCTTTGATTGGCACTTCACTTACCCTGACCCAGAGAAGAAAAACAGTTTTTGAATGTCCCCAACACAGGTACTCTGTGCATATGCGAAAACTAAGCATGCGCAGAGTACAAGCATCAGTGGATCAGGAAGCAGCTGCTGACTGCCGAACTGTGCTTAAGAGCTTCTGGGTGCCTTCAGGGACATCTTCTGCTGACAGGGCCTGGGGATCCCTGCCAGCCACCACAGACACCGAGAGTCCCACGGCACACCTGCAAGACCATCCATGGCACACTGGTTGAAAATTGCTGATACAATAGATGTCTTTTTATAGAGTACCTCACCACTGTTGAGGGAGTGTTTCTAAGCCTTTTGAAGAGACCATATTTGTAGTCTTCTGTTATAGCTTAAAACCCTTTGGCGCTATTGTCTTTAAAAAAAGGCCTTTGACTGAGTGACTTTAGTCTTGTGCCTCCAGATGTGCGGTTACACTCAGAGACGTGTCTTAACTGTAGCCCGCATTGATAAGCCCCTAGGTCTTAATAACATGTCTTAATGGTAGGCTGTATGTGGTATGCTGGGGCGTAGCCAGACTTTGGTGGGAGGGGGGTCCAGAGCCCGAGGTGAGAGGGCACATTTTAGCTCCTCCCCGGTGCCGCCGACCCCCCCCCCCATTGCCGACGCCAATGCCACCACCAACTTTGACCCCCCCCCCCCCCCCGCCAACGACCCTCTTGACCCCCCTCCCGCTGCCAACCCTCCCCCGCCATCGCCTACCTTTGCTGGCGGGGCACCCCAACCCCCGCCAGCCGAGGTCCTCTTCTTCCTTCGTTCTGTTTCTGAGTCTGATGTCCTGCACGTACAACATGCAGGACGTCAGACTCAGAAACAGAACGAAGGAAGAAGAGGACCTCGGCTGGCGGGGGTTGGGGTCCCCCGCCAGCAAAGGTAGCAGACGGCGACGGTGGGTTGATGGCGGGAGGGGGGATCGAGAGGGTCGTCGGCAGGGGGGTCCAGGGCCAAATCTATGGGGGCCCAGGCCCCCGTGGCTCCATGTAGCTACGCCCCAGGTGGTATGTAGACCGCTTTGATAGTAACCACAGAAAGGGTTTCTGCCAGGTACTTGTGCCCTGGATTGGCCACTGTTGGAAGCAGGATACTAGGCTAGATGGGCCATTGGTCTGACCCAGTATGGCAACACTTATGTACTTAGGATTCTGAATGGAATCTTGCTACTCTTTGGGGTTCTACATGGAATGTTGCTATTGTTTGGGTTTCTGCCAGGTATTTGTGACCTGGATTGGCCACTGTTGGAAACAGAATGCTGGGGTTGATGGACCATTGGTCTGACCCAGTATGGCTATTCTTATGTTCTTATATTTTTATGACTTATATTCTAACTACGCCCCTAACATACGATTGACACAGATCCCATTTTATGCAATGAGATCTAGTTACTAATAAAATAACCCATCTTAACAATAGCACATGTTGATAATTCCCTCCCCACCACACACACAGTTACTAACTACTGGGGTTAACAGTAACACACCTTAATGGTAAGCCCACATTGATAACTTCCCTTCTCAGTCTTATTGCATCAGATGAATGCATTTGTTTGCGTTCCCCATGCTGGAGACCGTCAGATGAAATTCAGTTTTATAGAGTGGGTGAGAAGGGTTTTCTAGCATATTGTTCCCTTTCTGAATAAGTGACGCATACATTTTGTATGTTTATTGGTCTCTAGCAAAAAAACGCAATCAAAGAAGCCACAGAATGCTATTACTACTACTACTACTTAGCATTTCTATAGCGCTGCCAGGGTTACGCAGCGCTGTATAAGTTTAACATGGGGAAGGACCGTCCCTGCTCAAAAAAGCTTACAATCTAAAGGTTACAAACTATGTAGTCAGTGTAGGTATCATGAGTGGGGAAGGTGGTTATGCGCCAAAAGCAAGGGAGAAGAGATGGGCTTTGAGTAAGGACTTGAAGATGGGCAGGGAGGGCGCATGACGTATGGGCTCGGGAAGGCTGTTCCAGGCATATGGTGATGCGAGGCAGAAGGGGCGGAGTCTGGAGTTAGAGGTGGTGGAGAAGGGTACAGATAGGAGTGATTTGTCCTGAGAGCGGAGGTTACGGGTGGGAACATACGGGGAGAGGAGCGTAGAGAGGTACTGGGGGGCTGCAGATTGAGTGCATTTGAAGGTTAAAAGGAGAAGCTTGAACTGTGTACGGTAGCGGATCGGGAGCCAGTGAAGTGACTTGAGGAGAGGGGTGATATGAGAGTATCGGTTCACGCGGTAGATAAGATGCTATTATTACCTCTGCGCTGAGGTTGCTCTGTGCTGAGTCCCCTAAGGTAGATGGAACACAGCTGGAGCCCTAGTGGCTAGGACAGATGAGACATAGTTGTGCAATGGCCCTACCCTTGCTGTCCTGTGTTGGTGGTGGTCCTGAGCTATGAGGTCACGAAAGCTTTGCATGGATTAATTGGTGAAAGGTCTGTGTAAGGGAATAGGCATGCTTTGCTGTATTTTATGTGCTCTGATTGTCTTCCCCCTCTCTCTGAGTTCATGCTGTGTAGCTTGCTAGTTCATTGCAGCTATGCTCTTTTAAAAAAAAAAAGAAAATTTAAATAAGATGTCTTTATTTATGTATTACAACAGAGTACAGTGTATAGCAAACAACTACCTTTCATTATAAAACAAATCAAAGTTATTTCAAGATAGAAAAAAGGCTAGAAATGATATAGCATATGGAACTTCTCAATTTTTTACCTATCTTTTTTTAAGGATATTCTTTTTCCTCTTTAAAGGGTAAAAGTGTGTGTGTGTGGGGGGGGGGGGACATAAAAGAAAAGGAAGAGAAGGGGGAACACAGAAAACTGACAATTATTTACCACTGAAAGAAGAAGCGCAGTGTTGTCTCATTCATAGGCATCGGAACAGGGGGAGCCTCGGGTGCCATGGCACCACCATAAATCTGGAGGGAGCAGCAGGCACACTAGGCTCTCCCCAGTCCCACCAACACCCTGCTGCCTCAGCCACCACTGCTGCTACTGCTGTTTCAACAGTGCTGGCAAACACAGAGATCATAGGGCAGCACTGTTCCCACTTGTGGCTGCCGGTCCCGCCTTCCTCTGACATCATTTCCTGTTCAAAGGCAGAGCCAGTAGCTGCGAGCGGGAACAGTTTGTGGCCCAGCAATCTTTTTCTTGTTTTCATATGTTTTTTTTTTAATAGACCCCTGAGGCAGGCGTTGTTATGCCAAAACACGGCCCGTGTCGGGACTTTTTCAAAATAAAGGACTCTGTTTATCTCCATCTTGAAGGCCCAGCTGCGCTTTTTTTCTTTTGTTCTTTGTTTTTGCCGTCACTGCTGAACCAGCAGCAGCAGGAGTGGTGGCCGCGGCAACGGGGTGTTGGGTGGGATCAGGGAAGGAGTTTGGTGGTGTCCAGTGGGAGGGGGAAGGGAGGGGGTGGATGCTGAAAAAGGGAGCAGATGCTGGATGTAGGGAGAAGAGGAGGGCCAGATTCTGGATGAGGGGGAGAGAGGTGGCAGCTGTTGGATGTATGGGGAGGAGAGAGAGATGCTGGGTGTAGGGGAGAGGAGGATAGACGCTGAATATAGGGGGGAAGGGGGACAGACACTGGATGAGGGGGAAAGGGGAGGCAGATGCTTGATGGAAGGGAGGGGAGGTGGCAGATGCTGAATGTAGGGAGGAGGGCTAGATGTAGGGGGGGGAGAGGAGAGAGGGCAGAAGCTGGCAAGAGAGTTAAGACAACGAGGAAGGCAGAAACAAGAGACTGGAACCAATGCAATTAGAAAAAGTAAACAGCCAGGCAACATAGGTAGAAAAAATAATTTTATTTTTAGTTTATGATAAGTAGTGTGGTAGCTATGTTAATAAATACAGAAAATGGAAATAAAATGATATCGTTATTGGACTAATTTTAATATATTTTTGTCTAATGTTTGGAGACCAACTTCTTCTACTAACCTATAAATGTACTCACTCTGCTGCTCCCCAATATCTCTCCACACTCGTCCTTCCCTACACTCCTTCCCGTGCACTCCGCTCCATGGATAAATCCTTCTTATCTGTTCCCTTCTCCACTACTGCCAACTCCAGACTTCGCGCCTTCTGTCTCGCTGTACCCTACGCCTGGAATAAACTTCCTGAGCCCCTACGTCTTGCCCCATCCTTGGCCACCTTTAAATCTAGACTGAAAGCCCACCTCTTTAACATTGCTTTTGACTCGTAACCACTTGTAACCACTCGCCTCCACCTACCCTCCTCTCCTCCTTCCCGTTCACATTAATTGATTTGATTTGCTTACTTTATTTTTTGTCTATTAGATTGTAAGCTCTTTGAGCAGGGACTGTCTTTCTTCTATGTTTGTGCAGCGCTGCGTACGCCTTGTAGCGCTATAGAAATGCTAAATAGTAGTAGTAGTAGTAGAAACCAAACCCTACTTTCTCATGTCAGAACAGAATACCATAGCAGCAGTATACTGTCCTGACCTGAGGAAAGAAGCTTTGGCCTCTGGAAGCTAATTGAAAAATGTATTTAGTCCAATAAAATGATATCATCATATTTTCCATTTCTTTTATTTGTATTTGTTAACTTATAGTGATTGGAATATGTCAGTTTTTTACATCTGCTATCTTTATATTTGCACAGTACAGGGGGACATGCATCACTTTTTCTCTTTCTCTGGAGTTGCACTATGACTTCTTGGTGGTTCAGTTTAATATTTGTCTACATATTTTTATTTTTAATTTGTGGTTAATTATTTTATACTGAGTGATTGTCTGTGTTCTGAGTATATGAAACAAACATGGATTTTTGTTTAGCATTAACTGTGCATTATCAGTGCATCCTGTACAGTTAATGAATAATATAAAATAATGAGTGGAGTTAAACGGGTAGATGTGAAGCGTCTGTTTACGCTTTCCAAAAATACTAGGACTAGGGGGCATGCAATGAAGCTACAATGTAGTGATTTTAAAACGAATTGGAGAAACCTTTTCTTCACTCAACATGTAATTAAACTCTGGAATTCATTGCCAGAGAATGTGGTAAAGGTGGTTAGCTTAGCGGAGTTTAAAAAGGTTTGGACGGCTTCCTAAAGGAAAAGTCCATAGTGGACTTGGGAAAAATGCACTATTTCTGGGATAAGCAGTATAAAATGTGTTGTACTTTTTTGGGATCTTGCCAGGTATTTGTGACCTGGATTGGCCACTGTTGGAAACAGGATGCTGGGCTTGATGGACCTTTGGTCTTTCCCAGTATGGCAACACTTAAGTACTTATGTAAGTACTAATCTGGCTTCTTTAGTTTTCCAATAGGGTTTATTGATGTGCTAGTACCCATTCAAGTGTTTGTGGTGCTCTGTTTTCCTAAGCAGATGTTTGCTATGTGACTCGTGGAAATTACGCTGCTATTATGGTATGGTAGACATGCTCTTTAGGTACTGAGTGACATTTGTAGTGTGTTGTATTACTTCATAGTATGCCTGGTATTGGAATTTGAATTTGGATCGTAGCTTTCTCATTAATACTACTACTACTACTACTTATCATTTCTAAAGTGCTACTAGACTTACGCAGCACCGTACACTTGAACATGAAGAGATAGTCCCTGCTCTACAGAGCTTACAATCTGATTAGGACAGACAAACAGGACAAACAAGAGATAAGGGAATATTAAAGTGAGGATGATAAAATAAGGGTTCTGAACAAGTGAATAAAGGTTAGGAGTTAAAAGCAGCATCAAAAAGGTGGGCTTTTAGCCTAGATTTGAAGACGGCCAGAGATGAAGCTTGACGTACCGGCTCAGGAAGTCTATTCCAGGCATATGGTGCAGCAAGATAAAAGGAACAGAGTCTGGAGTTAGCAGTGGAGGAGAAGGGTGCAGATAAGAGAGATTTACCCAGTGAACGGAGTTCCGGGGTAGGAATGTAGGGAGAGATGAGAGTGGAGAGTTACTGAGGAGCTGTAGAGTGAATGCACTTATAGGTCAATAAGAGGAGTTTGAACTGTATGCGGAAATGGATAGGGAGCCAGTGAAGTGACTTGAGGAGAGGGCTAATATGAGCATAATGACACTGGCAGAATATTAGTCGTGCAGCAGAATTTTGAACAGATTGAAGAGGAGAGAGATGGCTAAGTGGGAGACCTGTGAGATGCAAGTTGCAATAGTCTAAGCGAGAGGTGATAAGAGTGTGGATGAGGGTTCTGGTAGTGTGCTCAGAAAGGAAAGGGCAAATTTTGCTGATATAGAGAAAGAAACGACGGGTTTTAGCAGTCTGCTGAATATGTGCAGAGAAGGAGAGGGAGGAGCGAAGATGACCCCAAGGTTACGAGCTGATGAGACAGGAAGGATGAGAGTGTTATCCACAGAAATAGAGAATGGGGGGGGGGGGGAGGGGAGGTTGGTTTAGGGGGAAAGATAAGAAGCTCAGTCTTGGTCATGTTTAGTTTCAGATGGCGCTGAGACATCCAGGCAGCAATGTCAGACAGGCAGGCTGATACTTTGGCCTGGATTTCGGCTGAGATTTCTGGTGTGGAGAGGTAGATCTGGGAGTCATCAGCATAAAGATGATACTGAAAACTATGGGATGAGATCAGAGTACCAAGGGAAGAAGTATAGATGGAGAAAAGAAGAGGTCCCAGGACAGATCCCTGAGGTACACCAACTGACAGTGGGATAGAAGTAGAGGAGGATCCACTAGAGTATACACTAAAGGTACGCTAGGAGAGATAAGAAGAAAACCAGGAAAGAACAGAGCCCTGAAATCCAAGAGAGGACAGCGTATCAAGGAGTAGGCTGTGATCAACAGTGTCAAAAGCAGCAGATAGATTGAGAAGGATGAGGATAGAATACAGACCTTTGGATCTGGCCAGGAACGGATCATTGGAGACTTTAGCAAGCACTGTTTGAGTTGAATGAAGGGGGCGAAAGCCAGATTGAAGTGGATCAAGAATAGCTTGAGATGAAAGAAAGTCAAGGCAACGGTGGTGAACAGTACGTTCAAGTATCTTGGATAGGAAAGGGAGGAAGGCGATGGGGCGATAGTTGGAAGGACATGTAGGGTCCAATGAAGGGTTTTTTTTAAGGAGTGGAGTGACTATGGCATGTTTGAAGGCATCAGGAACAGTCACAGTGGACAGTGAAAGATTGAGGATATGACAGATAAAAGGGATGACAGTAGGAGAGATAGTGTTAAGTAGATGGGTGGGAATAGGACCAGAGGAACAGGTAGTTAGTTTCGAGGAGGAAATAAGATGTGTAGTTTTCTCTTCAGTGATTTCAGAAAAGGAAGAAAAGGAGGCAGGGGTTGGAGGGTTGAGAGAATGGACTAAGGGAAGGGGAGGTGGAGGTGACCTGATTAAGAATTCAAGTTTAATCTTGTGACCCTTATCATGAAAGTATTCAGCCAGAGAGTCTGGGGGAAAAGTGAAAGGGGGGTTGGAGGTGAAGGCACTTTGAGGAGAAAGTTCAGTGTGGCAAAGAGACGTCGAGGGTTTGAGCCAAGAGAATTTGTCAACTGGATGTAATAGTCCTGTTTGGCAAGTAAAAGAGCAGACTGGAAGGAGGTCAGCAAGAATCCCTTAGGAAAGGAAGAGTTTATTGGTTACTGAAGATGGGCAGAGTGGATGGGCCTTTTGGCCTTTTATCTGCCGTCGTTTCTGTATAATGAGGCCAATTATACATGTATTGGCTCAGAGTTGTGCTAATCCTAACTACCAGCCTGTATTGATACTCTTTGAATTCCCTAAGCCAACTGTTTGAACCTCAGAGTAGGGTTTAAGATACATCAGTCACTCACTATATGAAATCTTACTTATAAGAATTTTGCTATGGCAGGATTTACTCTTTGGGACCTGAATTCAATATATAGAATAGAGATTCTCTGTAATGGAAATTTGTCCTGATGTGCTTCCTGTAGTGCTACTGGGACAAAAGCAAACCAGCAAAATAAATTAGAGTCTCTGTTATAGGCAGGTCAGAGTAAAAATAACAAGTGTTATGGTGCTGTGAGACTCTTGAAAAACTGATCAAAATATCAAAGTTGTTTGGGTTTGCAGTGTAAACACAGTCTGAACAATCCAGTAAACACCCTATATAATAAAACGCACCTCCAACATTCCGAAGCTGACTGCATGGCTGAGGCATTCCTGCTCTCTGTATCCATCTCCTGAATTGACATCACGTACTTCCGGGTTCGTCACAAGCAGAAGTGACCAACCACACGAGGTTTCTCGGCTTCAGAATGTTGGAGGTGCATTCTATTAAATAGGATTGGTCAGTTCCTTAAAGCACAGCCAGAGCTCAGCATCCTGCACAGTAATGCTCAGACACCAGAGAGAGAGAGGGGGGGGGCTGACACCAGAGAGAGAGGGAGGGAGGAAGGGGGGCCTGACACCAGAGAGGGGGGGGGAGGTATCTCTGTCACACACACACTCTCTCTCTCACACACTCTCTCTCTCTCACAGTCAATGTCTTTCTCTCACACACTCTATGTCTCACACTGTATCACATTCACTCTCTATGTGTCACACAGTCACTCACACACTCTCTTGGTCTCATACACTCAGTCTCACAGAGAGTCTGTGTCTCACACACACTCTCTCTCTTGCATACACTGTATCTGTGTGAAACACACTCTCTCTCTCTCTCACACACTGTCTCACATACGCACTTGCACACACTCTCATTCTCACACATACACACTCGCACCCAGACTCACTCTCTCTCTCTCTCTCACACACACACACACTCGCACATTCACTTTCTCTCTCACACACAGTCACTCTCACATACACTCTCTCAAACATACACACTCCGAGGAAAACCTTGCTAGCGCCCGTTTCATTTGTGTCAGAAACTGGCCTTTTTTACTAGTGGATAAAATAAAACAAGATCACGAACAGTAATGGCTTAAAATATAAGTAAGCTTTTTCATTGTGAGTGATATAAGACTATTTATTTACTATTTACTGTTACTGCTCAAAGCTCTTTGTTGTTTGATGTCAGCTTTTTTTTTTTAGCGCTGTTTATGTATTTTTATTAAGGGAAACACACTTTTTTAATACTGGTGCCAAGTCTTAATACATTCACCTTAATAAAGTAGGCGCAATATCTGTGCCTATATGGCAACATTCCGTGAGATTTTGGTAACTAAACATAATAATCATTACCAACCTTACACCATCCCTCCTAGAGTATTAAACGTTGTTTCATATATCTTTATATCAATATAACTATGTCTATATCTATGTAGATATCTGCTATAATAAAACTCACCCTCAATGTTCTGAAGTCACTCAGTCACTCCCTGAAGGGTTCATGGATTCATGGTGGTGAAGCCACAACACTGACCATGTCTCTCTGCCCCGCCCTCGCATGACGGACCAATCAGAAAAAACACCCTCAATATTCTGAAACACAAAGGACCATCACAACACCGTTCCCAGGCAACACTAGGCAATGTAAGACGGACCAATCAGAGGAAACTACGTGACAATAAGGGAGGAGCATTCCCCAGCAGAATGGCTCATTATCTGTGCAGCACGGAGAGCACAGAACCACCGCTGGAAAAAACAAAACAAAAAAAGACACACATCAACAACCTGCACACACACCGCATCCTCACACACTCACACACACACACACAAAAAAAGCTACATGCTAGCGCCCGTTTCATTGGTTTCGGAAACGGGCCGTTTTTACTAGTAGATACATAATGAGGGTGATTTCCAAAAAACATCTACCTGGGTAAAGGGCTATTTGAAAATTGTCCACCTTCCTGTGGATAGAAGTACATACTGATGTTTCTTTAGAGTTTGTGTGACTGTCAGAATCTCTGTTTTTACTCTGATTGTAACTACTCTTTGCCACTTCTAAATGTTTGCCTATTCTTGCCTAATGGTTAAGCTGGCCCGAGTGATAAGGTAAAATGTTCAAGCTCATTTCTCCCCTCCTCCCCACGTTCTGGTTAATTTATTAGTATGTTCTAGTTAAAATTGTCATTTTATTCACTAGACAAAGAATACTGACTATTTTTAATATGTATGTTATATTATTATGGGGGAAAGGGGCTTGATATACCACCTTTCTGTGGTTTTTGCAACTACATTCAAAGTGGTTTACATGGTATATGAAGGTTCTTATTTGTAGCTGGGGCAATGGAGGTTTAAGTGATTTGCCCAGTGGGAATTGAACCCAGTTCCCCAGGATCAAAGTCTACTGCACTAGCCACTAGGCTACACCTCCAGTGGCAGCATTTGATGTAGAATCTCAAATAGTACCTCATTCTACCACAATATCACCTTGTAATTGTGCATACCTTGTATTTGTACCAGAATCGGCTAACACCGTTTACGGTACTATGTAAGCCACATTGAGCCTGCAAATAGGTGGGAAAATGTGGGATATAAATGTACCAAATAAATAAATTCCATCTAGTATCTCAAATAGGGAAAGGGAAATGGAACTTGATGTACTGCTTTTCTGTGGTTTTTGCAATTACATTCAAAGTGGTTTGCATAGTATATACAGGTACTTATTTGTACCTGGGGCAATGGAGGGTTAAGTGACTTGCCCAGAGTCACAAGGAGCTGCAGTGGGAATCAAACCCAGTTTCCCAGGATCAAAGTCCACCCCTCTAACCACTAGGCTACTCCTCCACTAGCAACATTCCATGTAGAATCTCAAATAGTAGCAACATTCCAAGTAGAATCTCAAATAGGGAAAGGGAAATGGGACGTGATATACTGCCTTTCTGTAGTTTTTATAACTACATTCAAAGAGGTTTACATAGTATATACAGGTACTTATTTGTACCTGGGGCAATGGAGGGTTATGTGACTTGCCCAGAGTCATAAGGAGCTGCAGTGGGAATCAATCCCAGTTCCCCAGGATCAAAAGTCTGCTATATTAACCACTAGGCCTGCTTCTCCACTCCCACTTTGGGAGATATGTGGTAGCTCTCATTCAGCTCATTAGAATCTGAAGTGGCCCCAGCTTAAAAAGTAATGCAGACCACTGACCTAGACCATTAACCAGTAAGGCAAGACAAATCTCTGTACAAGTTCAGATCTTCATTCATTAACATTCTCTGACCATGAGCATTTACTGCATCTCAAAGTGATTCCATTTAGCGAAGCGTAAGTTGGTAATAATAAGATTACCCCATCTTTTCTTGCTGTCTTTAAAACTATCATGGGGTTCAAGCTCAAGAATTTTGCTATTCCATTGCTGAACCCAAAATGGCGGCACGAAATATGCCTGAAATATTGATTGGGATCCTATTTCCTGCGTAAGTTGGCTTATTAATAGTACTGGAATGGCTTAGGAATTCTTCTTTTGGTGGAGTGGGGGAAGAGAACTTTAAGTATGATACCTATATGGAATTCTCAGGAAATGCTAAATGTTAGGTGATGCTGTATGCTTTATGCTGTGGATAATTTTGTAGGCTCATGTTCATTTAAAATAGTTTTTTTCTGATTTTGGACATATTTTCATGTTCATTTTAAATATATATTCTTAACACCAGTGGCAATCCTAGGTCGGCAGCCACCCGAGGCGGATCGCCGCGCGCACTCCCCTCCCCAGGTGCAGCATGACACCCCCCCCCCCCCCCAGCGCAGTGACACCCCCCTCCCTGGTGCATCAAGCCCCCCCTCCAGGGTGCATTATTGGCTGCTGGAGGGTGCAGAGAGCAGCCGCGCGCCTGTTGACTCCGCTGGCTCCCTGCTCCCTCTGCCCCGGAACAGAGAGAGCAGGGAACCAGCGGAGCCGACAGGCGCGCGGCTGCTCTCTGCACCCTCCAGCAGCGTGCACCCGGGGCGGACCGCCCCCACCACCCCCCGCCCTTGGTACGCCACTGCTTAACACATGCATTTTATGTGTGACAGAACTTTCTTTTGCCTGCACATCTATTGTACACCAACTATCTATGGGGTGCTTTAACGAAAACAGCGGTAAAAAGTGGACATGAGTCATTCCCGTGCGCTAATGCCATTTTTACTGCTGGGGTAAAATGGCCGATTTTTCTATTTTCCTTATTAATGGCCATGCGCTAATTTCGCCATTAGAACATGAGGTTCCTACTGCCATCCAGTATATAGGTAGTAAGGGTTCAATGCGCTAATTGGTTTGTACATGGTAATGTAGCTGCGCTAACCGATTAGCACAGAAAACACCTACTCTGCGCCTCCTAGACTCACCCCAGCACTAAAAAATACATTTTACTTTTTAGCATGGGGGTAGCATGCAGGACTTTTTTTGAGGGGGTACTTGGGGGTACTGAGTACCGGCACCTTTTCCATTATCTACTAAAATTGACCCATGGTCACCAAGTTTTAATGAAAGATCTCAGGCTCTGCACGCCAAAACTGCCTTGTCATAGATTCTGTGACCAGTTGCAGGAGGCCTGGCTATTGTGGGGTGGGTCCCTCAGTGATCACCCCACCCCTGAAGGGGTGGCCTGGCATTTGAGTACCGGCACCTTTTTCATTAGAAAATCTGCACTAATATAGCATGTGTGCATCTCAAAATTACCGCAGTAAGCCATTTTTTACTACAGTAAGCATGAGTTAGTTCTTACCGCAGCTTTGTGAAAGGGCCCCAATATCATTCTCAGTAGTAGTTCAAGATGAATTATATAGTCAGGTACACTAGGAGGTCCTTTTACTAAGGTGCACCGAAAAGTGACCTGCGCTGGTGTAGATGCATGTATTTGACGCATGTTTCAGAGCACTTGCAAAAAAGACCTTTTTTGGGGGGGTGGGGGTGGGGGGGATGAAAATGGACGTGTGGCAAAATTGAAAATTGGCGCACATCCATTTTGGGCCTCAGACCTTACCTGCTACCCATTGACATAGCGATAAGGTTTCACGCATTAACCGGGCAGTAATCGTCAGCGCGCGTACAATGCTGAATACCGCCATGCGCCGCCTACTGGACGCACATACAAAATGAAATTACCGCTCTGGCCACGTGGTAGCCCGGGCGGTTGTTCCAAATTGGCATGCATTGGGCATGCGTTGGGCACGCTTGAGGCGTATTTTCAAAGCACTTAGCCCTCCAAAGTTCCATAGGTTACTTTGAAAATGAGCCCCTATGATAGGCACCTACGTGCCTTAGTAAAAGGTCCCATAGGTATTTTCCTGTCCCTGGAGGGCTCACAATCTAAGGGGCCTTTTTACTAAAGGGTGTTAGTCCCGTATTATTATTATTATTATTATTATTATTAAGGAGCAATTTTGGCGTTCAGTTGTTTTTAGCAGTCAGAGTATTTATCAAAAAATGAATATGAATATGATGAAAATTATAAAAGTCAGACCACAAAGGAACAGTAGGAGCTTCTAATGAAAATGTTTGATGAAAGTATAATACATCCCATAAAAAAAAAAATTTCTGTAGCTGTTTTGGAGTACAAATTCATGGCTATCACACCTACTTGTAACCTTATCTTGTCTTCCTCTCTTCAATAGTCCCTTTCCCTATGTGTCCTTCTGTCTGCCCTACCGTTATCCCTTATTGTCCTGTCTGTCTGTCTGTCCTGATTTAGATTGTAAGCTCTTTTGAGCAGGGACTGTCTTTTCTTCATGTTCAATTGTGAAGCGCTGCGTACGACTGGTAGCGCTATAGAAATGATTTGTAGTAGTAGTAGAAGCCTGCCCTTGCAGATCAGCAACACGGCCGCGCAGGCTTCTGTTTCTGTGAGTCTGACGTCCTGCACGTACGTGCAGGACGTCAGACTCACAGAAACAGAAGCCTGCGCGGCCGTGTTGCTGATCTGCAAGGGCAGGCTTCTACATGGAATGCTGCTAGCGGAATAGCAACATTAACATTCCATCTAGAATCTCCAATAGTAGCAACATTCCATTTAGAATCATTCCTATGTGTCCTCCTACCCTTATCCTTATTGGTCCTGTCTGTCAGTCCTGATTTAGATTGTAAGCTCTTTTGAGCAGGGACTGTCTTTTCTTCATGTTCAATTGTGAAGCGCTGCTTACGACTGGTAGCGCTATAGAAATGATTTGTAGTAGTAATAGCTATCGCAGAAATATATTGAAGCGTTTTACGGTATTTTGTCTGTTAGTGCATTCTAACCCCTGAGTTACTGACGTCTTACATTGCTTTTTTATTGAATTTTGTTGATTGTAATATGAAGAACCGTGCTGATTACGTATCTATAATTGTGCTCTGCTAAGGACTTTGGGATTAAGCAGACTATAAGTTTTTTTAAATTAAAAAAAATATACATATTTTGGGGGGAGGGAAGGAGGCATGTCATGGATGGGGGATGGGTGTTCCTGTGTTTCCCAGCTAGTATGTTATGATTAGCACATGGTAACTGGATAAAACAAAGTTAACATGGTGGCACTTAGGGCTAGATTCTGTATATGGCATCAAATAAATTAATGAGTTTTTTTTAACACCAGGTGGGAATGATGTACCTAATGGTCTTCAGTTCTTTGAAAGTCTGCTAATTCCTTCAGGCAGTGGTGGGCTCAGAGGCAAACTCAGTGACTCATTTTCAAAAGTTAGTGCTGCATTTTCTTTTAGAACTGCATACAGAAAATAATTTCTACTATATTCCTTTTCCACCACCTACCTCGTGTGTTTCTGTAAGATGAACGCCTGAAGCATGGCCTTAGGAGTTTACGGAGGAATCTATTATGCTTTTTATTTGAGGCATGCTAAGAAAATTTTCATTACAATAACAAGTTATTATCTTGCCTCCGCTGTCATTAACAAATTAATTTCTGAGAGAACTAGGAGTAGCATTACTCTTTAATGTTCAGATATTTTTAAAACATTTTTTTGCTCTTTCAGTTTCTTAAAGGTGTATGTTAAATTTTCTTTCTTGAGCTTTATAATTTTTTTATATATATATACTTAATTTCTATTTTCACCTTTTTGTAGATCATCAAAGGGAGTTTACATGGCCCAGAAGTCATCACATCAGCCAGTTTTCTCTGCTTGCTGAAGTGTTTTGGGAAATTACTTGCCAGAGAATGTGGTAAAAGCGGTTAGCTTAGCGGAATTTAAAAAAGGTTTGGACGGCTTCCTAATGGAAAAGTCCATAGACCATTATTAAGTGGACTTGGGGAAAAATGCACTATTTCTAGGATAAGCAGTATAAAATGTTTTGCACTTTTTTGGGATCTTGCCAGGTATTTGTGACCTGGATTGGCCACTGTTGGAAACAGGATGCTGGGCTTGATGGACCTTTGGTCTTTCCCAGTATGGCAATACTTATGTACTTATGGAGGTAATTTATAACGCTTTTGCTGCATTTAAATCCCGTTTACATGCAGAAAAGAGCTTTCATAAGTTTTTGCTGCTGTAGACGTACATAGAAAAAGTAGACCCCCTGAAACTTGCAACTACTTTTATGCAGTCTGTACACAGGCATCTTTTTAGAGCAGAGATGGTGTTATGATGTATGTGTATTTTGTAAAACACACAAGTACACACTCAGGATATCGTTTTCAGAACAGGTGTAAATTTATGCATGGGCATCAAGCTAGTTCTGGAAGGCAGATGGTAACAGATGTTGCCTTTGTAAGTTAGCTTTAGGTAGGATTCTTTTTTGACTTCATAAAGGTAGCAGGTTATAAATTTCACCCTATGTGCCCAATGCATCTTTGCGCACAAAGAGGCTGGCACCAGAGCCAATGGGACCCTTTTACTAAGCTGTGGTAAAGAGTGGCCTGCGCTAATTTGGGTGTGTGAAATTGGCATTCGCTGAGCCATTTTTTTTTTTACTGCAGCGGGTAAAAAGGCCTTTTTAAAAAAAATGGGGCAGTAAATGGCCGTGTGCTAAAAATAAAAGTAGCATGCAGCTATTTACTGTCTGAGCTCTTACCGTCACCTATTTATTTAGCGGTAAGGGCTTACGCGCTACTCATGCAGTAATCAGGCTTTTTTCCGCTGAATTTCGCCGGATAGCCAGTTAAGTACCATTTAACCATCCAGAAGTCATTCCTGGCCAGTTAAGTGATTTTGAATATCTGCTGGAATGGATTTAACATAGTAAAATAGAAAATGATGAAGACCTGTATGGTTCATCAGTTCAGCCCAACAATTTGACCACAGCATAGCGTAATCATAAAGTCAACATACAAAACAATGTCCTATTATATCCATCCCTATACTATGCCTAATTTAGAGGGTGGGCTAGCCTTACAGTCATATGATTACAATACCAGTTGTTTTCCAGAATGTATTTATTTTATTTTTATTACATTTGTACCCTGCGTTTTCCCACTCATGGCAAGCTCAATGCGGCAGGCAATGGAGGGTTAAGTGACTTGCTCAAAGTCACAAGGAGCTGCCTGTGCTGGGAATCGAACTCAGTTCCCCAGGACCAAAGTTATATGCCTACAGATGGACCGTACAAGTCTCTATATGACGCCATCTTTTTGTTTATCTGACGCTGCCGTTAAAGCACTAGTACTATAATTGCGTTACTTATCCAGGGTTTTTAGCTGTCTACAACTCCTGTTCTGTCCCAAGTCCAGGAGTTACCAAATGCTTTTTTTCCTCCATGTTCCACCCTTGGTCCTCATCTGTAAAAAAAAATGTGGGCCAGCTCTTCTACTGCCAAATTCTTACAACTTTGTTGAGCGTGGATTAGCCTTTAAATAAATAGCAATTCGCACTAATTGCAGCCAGAGCTATACCTACTGCTCTGTGCAACCCACAGCCTGCCATGCCTCATTCAAAGTTTTAATTTTGCTTTGATTCCATGCTCTTTCTCCCTTAACTTGAAGAACAGCAAGAGAAATTTCCGCATGCAACACTATAATCTATACATCATTTATTACAGCACTAGTAAAAAAAAAAGGCCCGTTTCTGGAGCCAATGAAACGGGCGCTAGCAAGGCTTCCTGTGGCTCCCTTCCCCACCCGTCGTCGACTTGGGTGAATTGCTCCGCCTCCGCCCTCAACGTCATAACGTTTGACGCGAGGGCGGTGAATTGCTCCGCCTCCGCCCTCAACGTCATAACGTTTGACGCCAGGGCGGTGAATTGCTCCGCCTCCGCCCTCAACGTCATAACGTTTGACGCCAGGGCGGGGCCCAGAGACTGTGATTTTCGAGGCTTCAGAGCTTCGAACATACGAACCTTGGCTTCAGTGACGTCAGCAGCCAATAGAACGTTGAGGGTGAGTTTTATATATATAGATATGAATGTAATACTTCTTTCATATATGCTACTAATCATTCGATCCTAAAGTAATGTGTACCGATGGCATACTTTTTCTGATTCTTTATAAAGCAATGACACTGACTGAGCTGTAGGGATGGACTAAGAACACTTCCAAGAGTGAGCATCTGGGAAGTCAGCCCAATTCATCACATCCTATCAAAAACCTGACACCGTTTCAGATGGAGATAGTGAATGTGGATGGACAATTGATAATCAGAGGATAACTGCAAAAGATGTAATACTGTCATCTTTCCAAACCTGCCCTAGCAATTTAAGCCTCTTGTCATGTAAGCGGGCTGCATCTGGTGAAGAATTCACGAGAGAGAGAGAGAGAGAGAGAAAGAGAGAGAGAAAAAGAGAAAGAGAGAGAGAAAAAGAGAGAGAGAGAGAGAAAAAGAGAGAAAGAGAGACAGAGAAAGAGAGAGAGAGAGAGAAAAAGAGAGAAAAAAGAAAGAGAAAGAGAGAGAGAAAGAGAGAGAGAGAGAGAAAAAGAGAGAAAAAGAAAGAGAAAGAGAGAGAGAAAGAGAGAGAGAGAGAGAAAAAGAGAGAAAAGAAAGAGAAAGAGAGAGAGAAAGAGAGAGAAAGCGAGAGAGAGAGAAAGAGAAAGAGAGAAAGAGAGAAAGCGAGAGAGAGAGAAAGAGAGAAGAGAGAAAGAGAGAGAAAGAAAAAGAGAGAGAGAGAGAGAGAGAGTAAGAAAGAGAGAGAAAGAGAGAGAGAGAGTAAGAAAGAGAGAGAGAGAGAAAGAGAGTAAGAAAGAGAGAGAGAAAGAGAAAAAGAGAGAGAGAAAGAAAGAGAGAGAGAGAGAGGAGTCTCTTTACAGGGGGGATAAAGAGGTAAGAGAACACTGTAGACGTTTTCTCTATCAGAGATTTACAGGTGCCCATATGACTACCATATGTGATATTATAGGTTGAGCTGTACAAATCCATCTGATCGCTGGCAATTTTTCCCCCCAGAATCTAAGAGAATTTACAAATCAATAAAAGCAAGAAGAAAAATGAACACCAACAACAGAAATAGTAAAAGGAAAGGATCCTCAGGAGTTTAACCGAGATTGGATAGCAGAGCCGGTAGTGGGAGGCGGGGCTGGAGGTTGGGAGGCAGGGATAGTGCGGGGCAGACTTATACGGTCTGTGCCAGAGCCAGTGGTGGGAGGCGGGACTGGAGTTTGGGAGGCAGGGATAGCGCTGGGCAGACTTATACAGTCTGTGCCCTGAAGAGCACAGGTACAAATCAAAGTAGGGTATACACAAAAGTAGCACACATGAGTTGTCTTGTTGGGCAGACTGGATAGACTGTGCAGGTCTTTTTCTGCCGTCATCTACTATGTTACTATGTAAGTTAGTGGCCATTCATCTCTACCTCCCAATCCTAAAGCTAGCTAGACTGAAAATTGTGGGTATTCCGAGACAGTAGATGGGATGAGGTGATAAATATTCTGTTCTAATGGGCTGTAGAGACGAAGGCGTTATACTCAGGCCAGCGATTCTATCTTTAAGCTTTGCGGCTGGTTTGGTAATAACAGGTTTGCTGCTATGCAAAACCTTAACCTGAACTGGAAAAAGCCTTACTAATTTAGTAGGTTTTTTTTCTAAGGTATAAAAAACTGAAAAACAATGAGTTGCTTGATGTAGTGCATTTGGATTATCAGAAAGTATGTGACAAAGTCGCCTCAGGAAATTAGAGAAGTTTATAGTTTATTTTCACTGGTTTACAAAATTAAAAACAAAGTAAAATTCAGAAAAGGAACTACAGTATGTTGATAGGAAAGGCAACTTCACTCAGCAGTACCAAACACTCAGAATTGTTAAAAGTGACAGGAGGTGAAAGGGGGGGGGGATGAACAGCATAGAATGTAGGGTAGGAAAGAAGGGAACGGGAAGGGAAACTTATCAATACAGTATGATACCCAAGACATTCTTCTACTGACTATTGAAATGCCTGTTTGAACAGCCAGGCTTTCAAGGGTTTTTTTTTCAAGTTTTTAAAAAATAGTTCAGACCTTAGGGACAATGGGATAGGAGGCAATGCCCTTCTGTGGATTGCAGCTGACTTTAAAACACATGAAACAGAGAGTAGCAATCAATGGTCAGTTAGCCACATGGAAAAGGGTCCATGGTGGAGTGCCCCAAGGCTCTGTATTGTGTTGATAAATTCTGAATTAGGAGCCATCACCCCCCCCCCCCCAAAAAAAAAAAAAAGATCTTGGAATCATTGTGAGGAGGACATCAAAATTTTCAGCCCAGTGTGCTGCAGCCCATTTAAAAAGGGATATAGTACAGCTAGAAAAGGCTCAGAGAAGGGCAACAAAAATGATAAAGGGGAGTAGCCTAGTGGTTAGTGCAGTGGATTTTGATCCTGGGGAACTGAGTAGTAGTAGTTTGATTTCCACTTGTGACTCTGGGCAAGTCACTTAACCCTCCATTGCCCCATGTAAGCCGCATTGAGCCTGCCATGAGTGGGAAAGCGCAGGGTACAAATGTAACAAAAATAAAATAGATACTATTGGAGATTCTACATGGAATGTTGCTACTATTGGAGATTCTACATGGAATGTTGCTAGTACACTAGCAACATTCCATGTAGAAGGCTGCGCAGGCTTCTGTTTCTGCGAGTCTGACGTCCTGCACGTACGTGCAGGACGTCAGACTCACAGAAGCAGACGCCTGCGCGGCCACATTGGTGATCTGCAAGGGCCGACGACTTCTACATGGAATGTTGCTAGTGGAGGAGTAGCCTAGTGGTTAGTGCAGTGGACTTTGATCCTGGGGAACTGAGTTTGATTTCCACTGCAGCTCCTTGTGACTCTGGGCAAGTCACTTAACCCTCCATTGCCCCTGGTACAAAAAAATAAGTACCTGAATATATGTAAACCGCTTTGAATGTAGTTGCAAAAACCTCAGAAAGGCGGTATATCAAGTCCCATTTCCCGTATGAGGAAAGGCCAGACAGATTGAGAATTTTTATCTTGGAAGGGGATATGATAGACATAATCTTTCCAACAACAACAACAAATAATAATAATAAAACTTTATTTATAGCCTGCTATGTCTATAAAAATCTAAGTGGAGAACAAATCACATACACGATACAATAAAACATAACGAAAGAGGAAACTCCATGAAGCTAATGACTAGTATATTGAAAGCAAATTTAGAAAATAATTTTCCCGTGCATTGCTTAATTAAGTTGTGGAATCTGTTGTCAGAAGATGCCGTCACGGACACCATGTTACACCATTACCAAAACTATTACATTGGTTACCGATCGCTTCCCGAATTAAGTTCAAAATACTTACACTTATGCATAAGATTATTTATAGCAATAAGCCTGACTGTTTAGCTTCCATGATTATTCCCTACACTCCGCAGCTTACTTTGTGCTCAGATAACAGACTTGTTAAACTGTCGCCTACTAGGGCTAATTGGGAATCCACAAGAAAGATCAAGCCTATTCTTTTTCTTGATCCCAACATCTCTGGAATTCTTTGCCTCAACATCTTTGGCTGAATACTTCATATACTTCATTCCACTTGGTCATAAAGACCTACTTATTCCAGTCTGCTTTTGACAGTTACTAGCTGGGTCCTGCAGTGACTGAGTGAATTGGACAATTGGCTACACTTTTGGTGAGTGTCTGTATTTTGTGTGAGTGGTTCTGTTTATTCTTCTTGGAGTACTTGCATAGTTTCTATCCTATCTGAATAATGCCATTCCTTTTATTGTTTTTTTTTATATAATATTATTTTAAATTTGATGTAAACTGCCTCGATTCATGATCGAAAGAGGCGGCATACTAAATGAATAAATGATAGTGGGATTCAAAAGAGGTTTGGACAAGTTCCTGGAGGAAAAGTGCATTGCCTCATATATTGAGAGAGCCATTGTTCAACCCTGAAAAGGAACTGCAATAAATAGATCTATTTTTTTGGATCTGCCTAGTGTTGGAACCTGGACCAGCACTATCAGAGACGGGTTCATTGTCCTTGGTATGACTGTCCATGGCTTTTTAAATATTCTTATATCTTATGGGTGTGTAAAAAAAAATACATGCATACTTTTCACTCTGTAGGCTTTGGCGAATTTTCAAAATGGAAGTATGCGCATACTTCCACTTTGAAATCATCATTCAGAATTTGTGTGCTTACATTTAGCTTAGTTTATGTTTATCCTCATTCCTACTATACCTGCTCTTTTGCATGCACATGCGTTCTGTGTTAATTTATGTGGTTGTGTTTGAATTTTGAAATTATATGTATAAATACAAATCCCTTCTCAACACTGCATCCGAAACTGCCTCCATTGAGATCAGGCAAAGATATGCAACTACAGGCTGTGTGCGTAACTTTATAAAAACCTATTTGTTTTAACTACAGAATTGCTTTCAAAAATAATCCCTCTCCCTCATGTAGACATAGCAACTGTTTCACTCATTACACATCTGACCAGTTTGCAAGTGTCCCCAGACTGGAAGCCTTCAAACATTTTACTTTCCTGCTAGCCTGGTGGATCTTACACAGGGAATCAGGGTTTCATTCCCGATTTCTGCTCCTGGGTTGGCCAGGGCTCACAATACTGTAAAAGTACTTTTTCCTGCCACTAGGGGGCACGAATTCCCAGTCATTGCACAGGGCCCAGGTTTTTAAGGTTCCTTTACAGTATTTCACTTTACTCCCAGTAGGTGAGGCTCTGTGAAGAATCCTCTCTATCGCTCTTTAAAACTTCTTCTCTTCAATCTAACATGTTGATGTTAACTTGGAAGAGATTTACAGTTCTGCAGATCCCAAAAGGGCGTCGGGCATTAGAACATTCAAACAACATAGATATGATTATGATGCTTTTCTACAATATAGCGTAGTCGAGGGGCCAAATGCTTTTCTACAATATAGTGTAGTCGAGGGGCCAAATGCAGATATATATATGGAGACAAAGGTAGTACAGAGGCAGTTGGGATAAATAGATGGTGGCCAAACTCAAGGCAAGTTCTTTGTACAGTTATATAAGGAACTTGTCAAAGTTACAGTGTGTGTAGCAAGCTAGTCCAGATGCGGAATGATAATCTTTTAAGATGTGATAATAACTAGTGCCTTTTGTAACTTAAACTTATGCTTGCATGGTAAGTTTGTTTTACAAAAATCCATATTATAGTGGCTCTTGACCTCCCCTCCCCTACTTACTGATCCCATTCTTTGCTGGCTCTAGAGAATTTTTTATTTTTTTTTGCAAATAAAATATATCAATGAAGCTATGAATTGTGATTGAAGAATGGCTTCTTTTTGAATAGCAATGAAACCAGAAAGGATCCACTTGACTATTTACTTTATCCTTAAACAGAAAAGAATGTGCAGAAAAGCAAGTCGTATTTTAAGAGTACCCTGCAATATCGGCTATAATAATGAGCAGAGGTATTTTAGGGGCAAACAGCAACACCTTCCTCTGCCTGGCAGGGAAGAGCTTATTTGGGTTGAAGTTTCCCTGTTGCGTAATGACTTCGTTGAAGACACTAAGATTAGTCTCTTCTTTTTCTTTACATTATCCAGTAAGGATTACTCACGCAGGCCATCACTATAACACGTCTGATCCCAACTCAAGTGTACACGCGATACTTGATATCTCGCTCCTTTGCTCTTTATTGCATGTTACCAACCTATAGATACCTTTCAAGTTATATTTAAAGTTAAATATATTCAGCATTATTGGTCATATAATTGCCTGAAAGAGTTTAAAGAACTCTTCTACTTGCATTCCTAGTAATTATCTGGCTAATGATGGCCTGCTACGGAGGGTTGTCCAGCTGTGATGAACCTCCTGATTGTTTCTTAAATTAAAGCACCTAAATTGCGACATCTAATGAAAGATCCTTTGCAGGGAATCTTTCAAGGTAAGATAAAAATACGCTATTGTTTTCCTTCGATAAGGGAACAAAATGGCCTTGCTTTTTGGGTTCAGTATTGCAAAGTTTTCGTTTTATTTTTCTTTTTTTTAAAGAGATGACTGATTCTTCTGTTGTGGGGAGTAATTTTATAACAGGTCACCCAGGGTTTAAAGGAAAAGTAGATGCTTACTTTGACGATAATATAGGTGCCTATGGTGTCTTTATAAATCAGCATATGCATTCAGCTTCTCCTACATAAGCACGCAACTATGGAATGCACTGCCAAACGTCATAAAAACAATGCATGACCTAACAATCTTCTGAAAATCACTAAAAACCAACCTGTTCAAAAAGGCATACCACCACGATCCATCCTAAATACTAGACAAAGAAACTCCACCAAAATCAGGCAAAAACCGAATTCTTTACACTTGACTGCTTCGTTCACTCTGTCACTAATGAACTCTAACGCACCACCACTCTCTCTCATGCCGGAAACGAACTCTCTATACTCGACTGCTTAATTTACTCTATCATGTATGAACTTTAATGCAATACCACTTTGTATTTCTCATCCCGGAAACGGCGATCACCACTACGGCATAATGCAAGCCACATTGAGCCTGCAAATAGGTGGGGAAATGTGGGATACAAATGCGACAAATAAATAAATAAAATGTATGCACATAAAGTAAAGGGGTCTTTTACGAAGGCGCAGTAGCATTTTTAGCGCGTGCTAATGATTAGCGCTCGCTAAATGCTAGAGACGTCCATAGGAATATATGGGCATCTCCAGCATGTAGTGCACGCTAAAAACACTAGTACACCTTTGTAAAGGGCCCACTAAGTGCATAAGCGCACATTTTAAAAACTATGCATTAAATTTAACAACCCCATCAAAACACCACCCCTATGTCATGTAAGGTGCAGTGGCGTAGCCACAGGTGGGCCCAACAGCAGCACATGTTTAGTGGTAGCTGGTGGAGATCCCAAGCTCTGTCAGCTGAAGACTTTCCCCTGATAGTAACAAAATTCTACTCTCCGCAATACTGTCACCTGCGCATTCTCAGTTTTTAGCGCATGCCTGCTGCAGACTGCCAAGGTGGAAAGAAGCATTTTCCTGCCAGCTGAGATATTTTTTTGGTGGTGGTGGTGGTGGGGAGAACATTTGGTGCCCACCCACTTCTTAACTAGGCCCACCCAAAATCTGTTGTCTGGCTACGCCCCTGGTAAGGTGCCCTCTTCAGTGTGCAACAGCTTTTCAAGAGAAATACCTTCTGCTGTTACCCTGAAACAGGAACACACAGCATTTGTATAGCAAATTACAGCCATTTGAGCTAGAAGTATTAAAATGGACAGGCACAATCTCTTAGTGCCTGCTGTTTCAGGCTGAGCTGCATCTCTTACTTAAACTGCCTTTAAAACAAAGAAAAAAAAGAATATCAGTAGCTGAAATGGGCTAGTTTAGCCTCATTTTAAAAAGAAACCACAATTTTAAAGGATTTGAATTTGATTACTTGCCTTTTCAGACCCAGGGTCAAGGTGAGTTACATTTCATATTAGGTATCTCCCTGCCCCAGAGGGCTTACAATCTAAGAGGCCATATACTAAACTGCAAATATTTTTGCTGACGGACAGGGTAGGTGGAGGCGAGTGGTTACAAGTGGTTACGAGTCAAAAGCAATGTTAAAGAGGTGGGCTTTCAGTCTAGATTTAAAGATGGCCAAGGATGGGGCAAGACGTAGGGGCTCAGGAGGCGCGAAGTCTGGAGTTGGCAGTAGTGGAGAAGGGAACAGATAAGAAGGATTTATCCATGGAGCGGAGTGCACGGGAAGGGGTGTAGGGAAGGATGAGTGTGGAGAGATACTGGGGAGCAGCAGAGTGAGTACATTTATAGGTTAGTAGAAGAAGTTTGAACAGGATGCGAAAATGGATAGGGAGCCAGTGAAGCGACTTGAGGAGAGGGGTAGTATGAGTAAAGCGACCCTGGCGGAAGATGAGACGGGCAGCAGAGTTTTGAACTGATTGAAGAGGGGAGAGGTAACTAAGTGGGAGGCCAGCAAGAAGCAGATTGCAGTAGTGTAAACGACAGGTGACAAGGGTGTGGATGAGGGTTTTGGTAGAGTGTTCGGAAAGAAAGGGGCGGATTTTACGGATGTTGTAAAGAAAAAAACGACAGGTCTTGGCGATCTGCTGGATATGAGCAGAGAAGGAGAGAGAAGAGTCAAAGATGACCCCAAGGTTTCGAGCTGAGGAGACATGGAGAATGAGAGAGCCATCAACAGAAATAGAAAACGGGGGGAGTGGGAAGGGTTAAAGACATAAGTGTTGCCATAACGGGATAGACTGAAGGTCCTTTAAGTCCAGTATCCTGTTTCCAACAGTGGCCAATCCAGGTCACAAGTACCTGGCCAGATCCCAAAAGAGTGAAACAGATTTTATGTTGCTTATATGCTGCTTATCCTAGAAATAAGCAGTGGATTTTCCCAAGTCCATCTTAATAATAGCTTATAGACTTTTCTTTTAGGAAATTATCTAAACCTTCTTGAAACCGTGCTAATCTAACTGCTTTTACTACATTCTCTGGCAGAGAATTCCAGAGTTTAATTACATGTTGAGTGAAGAAATATTTTCAGAGTTAATGAGCTGCTGTGATGCAATATCATGCAAAACAGCTGATTAACTCAGAATTCCATGAAAGCCTTTATGGGAGCCTCCTCAGGTCAGTTTTTACAAAGAAAAATAACTACACCTTGAGGTTTAGGTTTTCTTTTCTTTTTTTTTTTTCCAGCCTAACCTCATGAAAATTTCCTTGCTAAAGTTCTTAAAGAAGGCTTATTTGCATTCATAGCAAGCATCTTCCAAAATAACCAAACTTCAGAGTATACTTGTTTCTCTTTGCTGATGGGAATCACAGAGGGAAGAAGATGGAGTAACTTGGAGGGCAACCTGGAGCAAAGTTAGTAGGAGAAATCTTGCATCTCCCATTGACTCCTTTCCATCTGGACCACATGCAAATTTTCTTGACAAAGTATGTCACGATGGCTCCTTGTTATCCATAGGAAACATTTACCAAAACAGCCTCTAAATTTCTACCTAAGGTAACAGAAAGTTGGCAGGATTTCTACCTGGCTTCCTGGTTCTCTAGTCTGCTGTTCTCACCACTAGGCTAGAATGTGGTAGGAACTGTAGCTCAGAGATCACACCTAGAGAAATGAGCTGCATTGCTCCAAGATCTCCCGTAATGCTAGTCCATTTACGCTCTGCAGTTCCCACCAGCATGCTCTCCTGTCCAGTATCTCCTCAGCAAAAACAAAATGGCAGTAAAAGAGAATGAGGGAGAGATTACAGGATAGAATGGTTAGAGAGAGCATGATGGAAGATGAAGGTAGGACAAAAGAGAGAAGGGAATAGGATTAGAAGAAAAGAGATTTTACACTAGGGACTGACCAAACAAACTAATAGCCCAAGCCTCTGCTAGAGAAACACGAGAAGCACTTGAGGTCTATCACTGGACCCATAAGAGAGCTCTTTTGAAATTACTCTTTTAAAAATACTACTACTTACTACTACTACTTAACATTTCTAAAGCGCTACTAGGGTTACGCAGAGCTGTACAGTTTAACATAGAGGGACGGTCCCTGCTCAAGGAGCTTACAATCTAAGAGACAAGTGAACGGACAGTCCGATAGGGGCAGTCAAATTGGGGCAGTCAGGATTTACTGAACGGTAAGAGTTAGGTGCCGAATGCAGCATTGAAGAGGTGGGTTTTAAGCAAAGACTTGAAGATGGGCAGGGAGGGGGCTTGGCATAAGGGCTCAGCAAGGTTGTTCCAAGCATAGGGTGAGGCGAGGCAGAATGAGCGGAGCCTGGAGTTTGTCGGTGTTGGAGAAGGGTACAGAGAGGAGGGATTTGTCCTGTGAACGGAGGTTACGGGCAATATATTACTTATTCATTGCCATTCTGCCAGACAGACCAGTCCAGACTGGCGAGTTGTGTCCCCTATCGGCAGAGACTTGACTATTCCAATGACATCAACAGTATGACAGATGGCACAGCCAGGAATATTCCCAGTATTTCTCTGCCTCCTGCCAATGGTGCTTGTTGGACTGGTGCAACAGGCTTTCTTCTCCCCACAGTATAGTCCAGAGCCTGCAGTTCTTGAGGATGAGCCTTTTCCTAGGCATTGCTGCTAGGGACTAGTCCACAGACCTTCCTGTGATCGAGCACAGAGGTGTCTTTCCCTCCAATGCTCAAAGATCTAGCCCGCAGACTTTGCTTGTGAGGCCAGTCAGCAGTCTGTCTGGTGGGGATGAGTAGTATTTCCTCACCCCATTTTATCCCCTGGGACCCCCCCCCCCCCCCCCCCCCCCCCCCACTACCTGGAGATTTAAAAAAAAAAGTTGAGGCAGGGTGTACTTTCTTTTCTGTTGGCTTTGCCTGCCCGTTACAAGTTTAAAAAAACAAACAAAAACAAAAAAAAAAAAAACAAGAAAGAGTGCTGGTAATTGCATACCTCTGTTAATTTCATTCAACAGGCAGGCAAGGTGCTGACTGGGACAAGCCTGTGTTCAAGCATACCAAGCTACTCAGTGAGGGCTGTGATCATGAAGAGGGGCTAATAATCCCACCTCTGTCCTCTAAAAAGGGCATGTAGGATGTAGATTATACGTAGGATAGTGGTTCCTTCCTGGTGGATGCCTCCCCAGATGAAGCAGAGCTGTCCATGGAGGAGGATGAGAACTCTCTAGTGGTGAGGCTGTTTTGTAGAGAAGAGTGTGCTTCCATAATTGAGCAGTTCCTCTTTGGGTTCCTGCATTTCAGCGGTCTCCCTGAAGGAGTCTATTGATGGGAATCCCATTCTTGAAGGTCTCCACAATTCTTCTAGGACCTTCCTATTTCATCCTGCCCTCTCCCAGATGGTGTTAGCAGAGTGGGAATTGCTGGATGGGGTTTTCTGGGGCACTAAACTCATAAGCAGGTTCTGTCTTCTTCTGAAGAAGGATCTCAACAGGTTTGTTCAGCTCCCTAAAGTGGATGCTCTAGTGATGGCAGTCACCAAAAGACTACTATCTCCATGGAGGGAGCTTAGGCTTGAGGGATGCTCATTATTGCAAGTTGGAGTTGTTTTTCAAGCAAGCCTTTAATGCTTCATCTCTTGGCATTCAGGCTTCTGTTTATGGTGGTTATATGGTCAGTCCCTTCTACAGTGGATGTAGCAATTTTCCACCTCGCTGGAGGTGGCCAGGTTGGAGTTGGTGACAACTTTTCTGGAAGATTCTGTTTAGATCTTCATGAGTATTTATTCTCGCTCAGTGGCAGCTGTGGTGGTAGCATGTAGATGGCTGAGTCTATAGCATTGGTTTGCAGATGTGGCCTCCAAGTCCCACTTAGTAAGCTAGCCTTTTGAAGTTTCTTCTTGTTCGGCAAGGATTTGGAAAGGATTGTTAGTGACCTGGGCGAGGGCAGGGCCGAGTTTAGATCTCAGGGGCTAGCCTTTCTTGTCCATTATAAGTATTGGACTCAGCATGGGCAGAATAGGAAAGCCACCTCTGCCTCTAAGTTGCAAGGTCAGAAGGCATTGCACTTTTGATGGGTCCAGAGGGCAAGGGATAGACCCTCTTCCTCTACACTGCTTCCAAGGGTCTCCATTGGTGCCAGCTCTGTGGTGCGGTGGGTAATGAGCAACCTCAATATTTAAGCAAACTAGTCCATGAAAGTGAAATTTCTGTTGCATGTAGTATCCACAATAAGTTTGAAAAGTTGGCTCCTATGATATGTACTTTCCATAATGCCCTAGGGTCTGCAGAGGATTTGCACAGTTGAAAATGGGTTTTTGATACCATGATTGAGGTGACACCATGCAGCAGGTTAGAGTGAACAAAATTAACATTTAATAAAAGGTGTTGGGAAAGGGGGTCCTGTTGAGTTCCCAGGGGAAGGAGAAATCCAGTGCAAAACTAGTCTTTGAACATAAGAATGTCCTTCATAGCTTGCTCCTGCAGGACCACTGCATCCACTACAGTCCTCTTGGCTGTGGGCTGATTTCCAGAAGAACAAAAGAATAGCCATATTAGGTCAGACCAATGGACCATCTAGCTTCCAGCAGTGGCCAATCTAGGTCAAAAGTACATGGCAGAAACCCAAATAGCAGCAACATTGCATACTATCAAACCCAGAGCACTCAGTGGCTTCCCCCATGTCTATCGCAATAGTGGACTGAGGACTTTTAAACCCAGATACATTAACCGCTATTACCACATCCTCCAGCATCGAGTTCCAGAGCATAACTATTCTTCATGTGAAAGAATATTTCCTCCTATTTGTTTTAAAAGAATTTCCATGTAATTTCATTGAGTGTTTCCTGAAAAATCAATTCACTTATACCCGTTCTACGCCACTCAGGATTTTATAGACCTCAATCATATCCCCCCTCAGCTGTATCTTTTCCACGCTGAAGAGCCCTAACCTCTTTAGCCTTTCTTTATATGGGAGGAGTTCCATCCCCTTTATCATTTTGGTTGCTCTTCTTTGAAACTTTTCTAATTCCGCTATATCTTTTTTGAGATTTGGCGACCAGAATTGAACGCAATACTGAAGGCAAGGTTGCACCATGGAGCAATACAGAGGCATTATAATATTTTTGGTCTAGTATCTTGTTGGCTTTTTTGGCGCACACTGGGCAGATTTCAGCATATTGTCTACAATAATGACTAGATCTTTTTCTTGAGTGCTGACTTCTAATGTGGACCCCAGCATCAGATAACTATGATTCAGATTATTCTTCCCAATGTGGATCACTTTGAATTTGTCCACATTAAATTTCTTCTGCCATTTGGATGGCCAGTCTTCCAGTTTCCTAAGGTCTTCCTGTAATTTTTCACAATCCGCATGCGTTTTTACAACTTTGAATAGTTTTGTGTTATCTGCAGATTTAATCACCTCACTCGTGGTTCCATTTTCCAGATCATTTATAAATAAATTAAATAGCACTAATCCCAGTACAGATCCCTGCAGCACTCCACTATTCACCCTCCTCCATTGGACATTGCCTCCTATCCCATGACTTTTTTTATTTTCTCAGGAGTCTCAGTATCAATACAGTTCTTAGTATTTCACCAGCCAGCCTGCCTCAGGCTGGATCCAACATGCAGAACTACAAGGTCCAAGTTAAACTTGGCCTACCTGGATGTTGCGGTTCCGTTTCATAGGTATGTGGTGAAGATGTATGCAGTAGGCCTTCGCTCCGTCCCTCCGGGCCTCCCTGGCCTAGTTGTGTTCTGAGCTTTATGCTTCCTAGTTCCTCACTTCCTGATTCCACCCATTCCATGTCACTTCCCCCTTAGGGCGGGACTATGGATCTTAAGGCGACCCTGGCACTGTGAGGGAGTATCCAGCAGGGGGAATGGTAATGCCCATAGACTCCCTCACAGGATTACTTATGTAGTTGGTTCTTAACTTTGATTTTAGCATACTAAAAGTTTTGTAGCTGTACCACTTGTTATACTGAAGATGTCATTGGTATCTTTAAGTCTCTGCCTCCATTTGCTGATGAGGAACATAACTTGTCTAGCTGGACTAATGGCAATGGCGTAGCCAAGGGTGGGCCCAGGCCCACCCAGTAGCAGCACACCTATGAAGTGTCTGGCAGGGATCCCCAAGCCCCAACAGCCGAAAATACCCAACAACTGGCCTTCCTGCATACCAGCCTTCCCTCTGCTGTATTCCCGCCTATGCAGAAACAGGAAGTTGCATCAGAGAGAGGGCTGTGGGGCCAACATGAGCAGTGTGTATTAGTCGCTGCTCGCTGCCAGTGAAAATCTGCTATTTAAAAGGTATGGGGGGAGGGGGATGTTTGAGAGACCATATGGCATGCAGGTGAGAGAGGGAGAGACCAAATCACTTGTGGGACACGGCGGAGGTCTTCTGCCCACCCATCTTGGGCCCAGGCCCACCCAAAATTGGGTGTCTGGCTACGCCCCTGACTAATGGAAAGGAAATTATCAAGTAAGGGTACATTTCTCCTTTTAAAGAAATGAACCTTTATGTTTTAGGAACTTTATAGGGAGAATAAAGTTTGATGTAAATAAAAATAAAATTTGGTCTGAGTCAGCCAACCTGCATAATTATTTCTTTTCCTTTTGACAGGATATGAAATTCACTGAGTTTGTTCTTGCATGAAGATGAAGGAATATGCCTAAAGCCTGACTTGTACTTTAGTGTTTAATTGATGTACTAGTTAAATCAGCACATTTTAAGATTAATTCTTGAGAAGTTATTATAATTCTGAATCCAGTTCTAAGGTTCAGATTGTAGCACTCTGTGGTGCAGTACAGCAGTCTTGGGTTCAGTTCTGTAGTTAGTGAAGACCTGGCATCAGGCAGATGTACTGAGGAAATAATGCAATCCTTCCAAGAGAGGAAAGGAAGGAAGGTGGTTGGAGCTACCATGACAGCACACTGCAGGCCATAAAGAAGGATTGTCTCAGAGATGTCCCTCCAGCCCTTGATATACTGCCAGATTCCCATCCTACGATAAAGATTGGGAAAAGTGTTAGGATATATAGATGGAGATATTTATTTGTTTAGTTATGACATTTATATCCCACATTATCCCAGCAACCTGAGTTCAATGTGGCTAACAATACAGTGAAATCACATCATACAGGACACAAAGTGAACGCACTACTAGACTATAATACATAGTACATTGAAAGAGAAAGTTAAAAAAAAAAAAAAAACGAAAACAAGATTAAGTAACCAAAAATTGGCTAGGAAGGGAGATTAGCTTCCACACCTAAAGATTTCCCAAAGAGGAAAGTTTTGAACATTTTACTGAATATCGTGTAATCACACTGACCCATAACTGACGTCGGCAAGGAGTTCCAACATTTCGTGCCCTGATAAGCAAATCCCGCTGCAGGAACTGATTTGTAAAAGCAATTTTCTTACTACTTGGATAGTGAAGCACGGGATAATCTCTAGACCCAAGAACAGCATTAATGTGGTAGAAGATCAACAAGAGAGAACATATAGCCAGGGGCCACGAAGATAAGTACACAAAGTTTAAAAATAACCCTTGATTTTATTGGCAGCCAATGCAGCTTAGATAGCAGTGGAGATGCCCTTTCAAAATGCAAAACTTTACAGACAAATAGAGCTGAGGTGTTTTGGGCAGTTTGGAGTTTTGTTAACAGCAGTTCCCTTATCCGCCTTTGAAAGTATATGTATATATGTTGAAATGAGTCCACAAGTAACACTTAGAGGACTACAGAGGATAACAGAATGGCGAACCGGTTGTGGACTCATTTCAACATTGTGCACAATCTTTTTAAAGACCATCAGATATCCTTTTTTTTTTTTTTTTGACCTGTTGAGGTTAGTATTGGACAATATCTAGAAAAGATTCCTGAGGCAGGCCGCAGTGCCAAAACACGGTGCCGTGTAGATTCCTTTGTGTAACAGCAATACAAGTACTTTTTATGCAGTTTCTATAAAATGTATGTATTAAAGAAAACATAGTATTTTTGAAGTGCCCTCAGGGGAAGAGTGATCAGAAAGGAGGGCTGTTTTAGAAGGAGGGGGATCAGAAAAGGAGAGCTATCAGGAGGGGGCGATCGGAAAAGAAGACTGTATCAGAGAGGAAGGGGAACATTTTGGGGAGGGGAGTAGAAGAGGATTGGAGGGGGCGGGAAACATTTTTAAAATTATGCGGTTGCCGACTGATAGTCAGTGCTGGCACCTGCACACCTAAGCAGGGGCGTAGCCAGACAACAGATTTTGGGTGGGCCTAGGCAAGAAGTGGGTGGGCACCAAGTGTTCTCCACCGCACCAAAAAAATATCTCAACTGGTGGAAAAATGCTTCTCTAAACCTTGGCAGTCTGCAGCAGACATGCGCTGAAAACTGAGCATGCGTAGGTGCCAGTATCGTGGAGAGCAGCATTTCGTTACCATCAAGGGAAAGTCTTCGGCTGGCAGAGATTGGGATCTCCACCAGCTACCGCTAAACGTATACTACTGTTGGGTGGACCTGAGCCCTATGTGGGTGGGCCCTGGCCCATCCAGGCCCACCTGTGGCTACGCCACTGTCCTAAATTTACTGCTTAGCTATGCAGGGGCCGACACTGAATATTGCCAGATCCTCCTTAATGCCACCCCCTGTTCTGCCCTGACCTTCTCACTTGTTTGATGGCTGGTCAACACCAATGTTCAACAGCACTGCCCTGTTAATTGCCACTGAATATCGAGGGTTGGGTGGCCCTGAGTGATTTTAAGTGGGCAGGAGCCTCTTCTGCCCACTTAAATCACTTTAAACATTGGCCCACTTATGTATTGTGCTAGAAGGGCAGTATATTTGCAGAAGGGATTTTGGCTATGGAGAGTTCTACAGATCCATGGACGAAGCTGTCTGGGTTTTTCTTCAACAAAAGAAGACAATAATTATTTAGATTAAAACTTCTATTTGGGCTTCTAGCTCAACTGGAACCAGCTTTTCCTGATAAGAGTACCAAGAGTCTTCATTTGCAGCCACACAGAGGGAGAGGAGCTCCCTTACATACCTTATGTGCAAAGAGGGTGCACTTTTCTTAAAGTGTGCACTCTTCTTAACGAGTGTGCACACTTTCTCAATAGTGCATGCATGTTTTTTTTATGGTTTTGTACTCATATGATTTCACATTTATTTAAATGTATGATTTTATGTATAATATATGTGAGAATTATGATAGAATTTATTTTTCTTCCTTTTATACTTTGTGGTTCGTGTACACATCTTATGATTTGGATCCCTTACACTCTGCATGTGGGATGTTTTGTAATTTAATTATATATTTAATGTTTCTATGGTTTTATGACTGTTTTCAGCAGGGCTTTTTTTGAGGGGGTACTTGGGGGTACTGAGTACCGGCACCTTTTCCACTGTCTGTTAAAATTGACCCATGGACCCCAAGTTTTAAGGAAAGAGTTCAGGCTCTATACACCAATTCTACCTTGTCAGAGATTCTGTGACTGGTTGAAGGGGGCCTGGCTATTGTGGGGTGGTCACTCAGTGATCACCCCTGAAGGGTGGCCTGGCATTTGAGTACCAGCACCTTTTTTGCTAATAAAAACACACTGTTTTTTAATACTATACCCCTGAGGCAGCCATGAGTGGGCAAAACATGGTGTAGAACAGGAAAAGTTCTCTACGATGACGAATCACAGAAGGCAAAAGTAGAGACTAATCGACGATTCGCCACTGGAGACGTGAGTCCAACAGTCTTTATTATATCAAAGATAACGACCCAACACAGCATATTCTGTTTGGTGCTACGTGATCAGTGAGCTGACAACACAAATACAAGTAGGACTTGCATTCACTACTTGGTGTATTTATTGACCCCTGATGCAGACGCTTTTTAGCGTCGAAACACGGCCTGTGTCGGGTCGTTATCTTTGATATAATAAAGACTGTTGGACTCACGTCTCCAGTGGTGAATTGTCTATTAGTCTCTACTTTTGCCTTTTGTGGGCAAAACATGGACCACGTCAGATAATATTTTAATAAAGATATTCACTTTGAGACTACTTTTGGACCCGATTCATGGAATGGCCTCCTGGTGGAGGTGGTAGAGATGAAAATTGTATCTGAGTTCAAGAAAATTTGGGATACGTACATAGGATTTTGCTGCCCGTCCATAGTCCTCAGCCAGGGGCACCTCCTTTCCAAACTTAGCTCATGTGGGCCCTAAGACTGACTTCTGGGTAATGGCTGATTCCTCCTTCCCCCAATAGGCTACCTGTAAACATAAATGCTGTCTCTCCAGCATCCCAATGCCAGGCCAGCTCAAGGTCATAAACGTGACCTCTAATTTGAGCTGGGGTCTCTCATGGCAATGTGCTCCACAGAGCTACCTATCCAGTTGCACATCATTTTTGTTGAAATGTAAAGTAACAGCATTGAATTTTATGACCTGGCTCAGTGCAAGTGCTTTTCACAATTGCCTCTGTGGCTCCTGATTAAAAGCCATTTCAATAAAATGTTTTAAAAGGGTCAAGCAGTAATTTATCAACTTGTTAAAAGTCTCAGCCAGGATAAAGCCATTAGGATCTGCCTGTATATTTTCTAACCATTTCACCTTAATGTTACCATTGAACCTTTAGTTGAGATGCACAAAAGGCATCGTCTTATCTCAGTTTCTGGTGACAAACCTCAGATACAGAAAGTTTCAGATCTTTAATGGGAAAGCACTAGGAATAGCTGCAGCTGTAATTGTACGCCATCAGCCTTAAATCAATACAAATAGGCTCCAAAGCCTTCTATTGATTCTGTACAATTATATTAATGCAGGGTTAGTTTGAGCTTGCTCATTGTCTTGGGGACGTGGAATGCTTTTTGTTTACTGAATTGTGAATATGGGTTTGAGTTCTCTGTAAATCAGAACAGAAATTTATTTTACATTGTCAAGCTGTTGAGCAGGACTGTTTTCCCCATGAGATAAAGATGTCTTTAGGAAAGAGAAACTTTTTTCAGATGGGGAAGGGAAGCTGGGAGTGAGGCAATATGTTGATTTCTAATGTCTTTAATTCTCTGTGGAGATCGAAAAGAATGAGGCCTTTTCTTTTCTAACTTGCTTTTTCGCTCTTCAGTCTTCAGTGCTATCCAGATTTGATTACTGGTATGCTGTTTAACTCAGGTGGCCTTTTACAAAGGTGCGCAGAAAAATGGCTTGCGGTAGTGTAAGCACGGGTTTTGGGTGCGCGCCGATCCATTTTTTTTCAACGTGTCTGTAAAAAAAGGCCTTTTTCAAAATTTTTGCCAAAAATGGACGTGCGGCAAAATCAAAATTGCCACGCGTCCACTTTGGGTCTGCGACCTTACCACCAGCCATTGACCTAGCGGTAAAGTCTCACAGGTAACCTGACAGTAACGACCGGCACACGCCAAATGCCACTTGGCGCGCGTCCGATATGCACGTCCGAAGTTTTTCAGCCACACGTATCGGACATGTGCCAAAAATGAAATTACCTCAAGAGCCACGTGGTAGCCAGGCAGTAACTCCATTTTGGCACACATTGGGCGTGCGTAGACGCTTACGCGGCTTAGTAAAAGGGCCCCTCAGGCCTAACAGCCTCTCTTATGAAAAAACTTTAAACAGCTCATAATACTGCGGCTTGTCTCGTATGTAAAGCCCCTCAATTCACCAAGTCAGCTCCTCTTTCAATCAAACTGCATTGACTTCCAATAAATACAAGAGTTACCTTTAAACTACGTATACTTGTTTACCAAATTTTATTTGGTCTTTTAGTCAGGTAAAAGACCTGACTATATGCAATACTTGTTAGAATTACCTTTATATAAAGCTCATCCGAGTATTATTCCATCCACTCAAATACTCAGGGGTTACAAAAAAACAGCCACAGAATGTGTACCAAAAAGATCTCCATCAGATAATCTAGGAGAAGTCTACAAGAAGAATAAGCTCCCTCGACAGATATGCCAGGTGTTCCCTTTGTCTCACGACACACCTCTTAATTTTTTACAAGAGCATTTTAGAATAATTGTGCAATTAGTGATTTTAACTTTGCTAGATTACGGTAACTCTTTATATCTAGTTTTTGACTTCCAAATTGATTTCAAAAATTTAAATGATTCAGCATTCAGCTACTTGACTGATATTTTGAAAATCTTGAATGGATCATGTTATAGAGAATTGCATTGGCTGCCAGTACAGGCTTGGATTGACTAGGTGCTATCAGGCTTATTTTCGAAAGTGATCGCCGACCATCTTCCGACATAAATCGGGAGATGGCCGGCGATCTCGCAAAAGTGGCGAAATCGGTATAATCGAAAGCTGCGTTTTTGACACCATTGTTGCTTTCCCGTCGCCACACCGGTGAAAGTTCAAGGGGGTGTGTTGGCGGCGATGCGAAGGCGGGACATGGGCGGGCATGCGCATGGCTACCAGATGGCTGGCTTTTGCGGATAATGGAAAACAAAAAAGCGGCGTTCATCAGTATTTCGCCAGGTTTACTTGGTCCTTTAATTTTCATGACCAAGCCTCAAAAAGGTGCCCCAATTGACCAGATGACCACCAGAGGGAATGGGGGATGACCTCCCCATACTCACCCAGTGGTCACCAACCCCCTCCCACACTAAAAAAATTAAAATAAAACACTTTTTTGCCAACCTCTATGCCAGCCTCAAATGTCATACCCAGCTCCCTGACAGCAGTATGCAAGTCCCTGGAGCAGTTTTTAATGGGTGCAGTGCACTTCAGGCAGGCAGACCCAGGTCCATCCCCCCCTACCTGTTACACATGTGGTGCTAAGTGTTGAGCATTCCAACCCCCCCCCCCCAAAACCCACTGTACCCACATGTAGGTGCCCCCCTTCACCCATAAGGTCTATGGTAATGGTGTAGAGTTGTGGGGAGTGGGTTTGGGGGGCTCAGCACCCAAGGTAAGGGAGCTATGCACCTGGGAGCTATTTGTATATATATATTTTTTATTTGTAGAAGTTCCCCCTAGGGTGCTCGGTTGCTGTCCTGGCATGTCAGGGGGACCAGTGCAGTACAAATGCTGGCTCCTCCCATGACCAAATGCCTTGGATTTTGCCGGGTTTGAGATGGCCGGCAGTTTTTTCCATTATCGCCGAAAATCAAAACCGGCGATCTCAAACCCGGCGAACTCTGGCATTTGGCCGGGCTAAACCGTATTATCGAAAAAAAAAGATAGCCTGCCATCTTTTTCTAAAATACGGTTCCATCCAGCTGTTGGGCCGCCGCCAAAATAGATCGCCGGCGACGTCCAACGACGTTCGATTATGCCCCTCCAAGTTTAGTTTTTAAATTTTTAGATGACACCTGTCTAGAAGGTGGTCACCGATTGATAAAAATGTTAAATATTAAAACAACATCTAGGGGCTGTAATTATATCTTCTTTTGGCTTTTCCCTCAACTAAAAACTTGAGATTTAAAGCTTTGTTTTCTCATCCTCTCTTCTTTTTAACTTTCCGTTTATGGAATAATATTCCTGTCGAGTTACACTTAGTGAGAAATTATTATTCATTTTGCAAAGCTTTGAAAACGTATTTGTACAGCAATTTATAAGATCTGATGTGTATTCAGTGGAGGAGTGGCCTAGTGGTTAGGGTGGTGGACTTTGGTCCTGGGGAACTGAGGAACTGAGTTAGATTCCCACTTCAGGCACAGGCAGCTCCTTGTGACTCTGGGCAAGTCACTTAATCCTCCATTGCCCCATGTAAGCCGCATTGAGCCTGCCATGAGTGTCAAAGCGCAGGGTACAAATGTAACAAAAATAAAATAGATACTATTGGAGATTCTACATGGAATGTTTCTACTATTGGAGATTCTACATGGAATGTTGCTATTCCACTAGCAACATTCCATGTAGAAGCCTGCGCGGCCACATTGGTAATCTGCAAGGGCCGACTTCTACATGGAATGTTGGAATAGCAACATTCCATGTAGAATCTCAAATAGTAGCAACAGTGGAGGAGTTGCCTAGTGGTTAGGGTGGTGGACTTTGGTCCTGAGGAACTGAGCTCGATTCCCACTTCAGGCACAGGCAGCAGCTCCTTGTGACTCTGGGCAAGTCACTTAACCCTCCATTGCCCCAGGTAAGCCGCATTGAGCCTGCCATGAGTGGGAAAGCGCAGGGTACAAATGTAACAAAAATAAAATAGATACTATTGGAGATTCTACATGGAATGTTGCTACTATTGGAGATTCTACATGGAATGTTGCTATTCCACTAGCAACATTCCATGTAGAAGGCTGCGCAGGCTTCTGTTTCTGTGAGTCTGACGTCCTGCACGTACGTGCAGGACGTCAGACTCACAGAAGCAGAAGCCTGCGTGGCCACATTGGTGATCTGCAAGGGCCGACTTCTACATGGAATGTTGCTAGTGGAATAGCAACATTCCATGTAGAATCTCAAATAGTAGCAACTGTGGAGGAGTGGCCTAGTGGTTAGGGTGGTGGACTCTGGTCCTGGGGAACTGAGGAACTGAGTTAGATTCCCACTTCAGGCACAGGCAGCTCCTTGTGACTCTGGGCAAGTCACTTAACCCTCCATTGCCCCATGTAAGCCGCATTGAGCCCCCCATGAGTGGGAAAGCGCGGGGTACAAATGTAACTAAAATAAAATAAATATTCATTTTATTTTTTTGTAATTCCTGATGTTTCATATCAGTATTTAGTTTGTTCTGTGTAATCACCTCGAATCAAATGAGGGAACTGGCAAGAGTCAAGCCCATTATAACATAACATAACATAATATATCAAATAACAAATAGGAATATTAGCAATTACCTCTTTTATACTAAGCAATATACATTGTAAACAATACGCATGCAGTAACCACAAAGATGAGGGTAATTTATTCCACCATAATGGAAATAACACAAGACAAAACGCTCATCCAAGCTTTCATCAATTTACAGACCTTTTGGGATGGCAATATGAAGGTCTGGTCGTCTAGAGAGTGGTGAAGGAAATTTGGATGATTAAAAGAAAAATCAGTCCGTGCAAAAAAAAAACACAGATTTTCTCTAATGCGTATTCATTGTGGATATTCTGAAAACCTGACTAGCTGGTGCTCCTCCAAGACAGATGTAAGAATACTGCTAAGGCTGGATTCAAAATGGATTGTGCTGTCTAGGCAATAATCCTCCAGGGGATGGTTATTCATATTTCAGAATCTCAGGACTATATATTGTAATCTGTCTGCAGAGGGCATCATTAGTGAGCATCTACGATACATTATGTTCACAAGAATTATAAATCCATGTTGCTTTGTTTTTCCTTAGCATATTATCCTCTAGTTTCCATATCTAAAGTTTTGCTGCTGAAGTAATACAGCTGTATTTTAGATTTGTTAAAATACACAAATAACCTAAACTAGCATCATATTTTGCATTTGTTGCATAATGATTATTATTATTATTATGATTTTGTGCAGCCTGCCAGATGCTCTTGCCTGAATTTGGCACATGGAACCTACAATATTCAGAGGTATCCAGGGATGTAGCTAGGTGGGGGCATGGGTCCCCGCAGATTTAGCCCTGGCCCCCCCTGCTTTCACCCCCCCCCCCCGCACATTTGACCCCACTGCAGCCGTCAGGTACCTTTGCTGGCGGGGGTCCCCAACCCCAGCCAGCCGAAGTCCTCTTCAGCGCCAGTTTCTGGCACGTTGCTGATCTGGATTCTGTTTCTCTGAGTCCAAATCAGCAAACTTGCCAGACTTGGAGACCAGTGCTGAAGGGGACCGGCTGGCGGGGGTTGGGGACCCCCGCCAGCAAAGGTACCTGGCGGTGGCGGAGGAGGATTGGCGGCGGGGAGGGGTCGAAAGGCACGGGGAGGGGTGGCGGCGGGGGGGGCCTAAAATGTGCCCCCTCACATTGGGCTCTGGACCCCGCTCCTGCCGAAGTCTGGCTATGCCCCTGGAGGTATCAAGACAGGATGAGGGCAATTCTAAGTGGCACAGTCTTCTGTAGTGGCGTAGCTATGAGGGAGGGGGGGCAAAAAATGGATCCAGGGCCCAAAGTGGGGGGGGGGGAGAGCACATATTGGCCAACTTCTTGATCACTCCCCCCCCCGGTTGCAACGCCACATACCTTGGCTGGTGGGGCGTCCCCAACCCCCGCCAGTTGAAGTATTTCTCCAGTTCTGCTCTCCTTACACTGCCTGCATGCACAACATGAGTGGAGAAGGGCAGGCAATGTAAGGAGAACAGCATTCAGTTTGGGCTTGCTGATAATAGGTTATGTTACTATTTTATACTGGACTCTGGGTGCCCAGGTTTTTCTAGAATAGGGTCCCGACTGTGTGTCATCAGGGTGCCCAAATGGAGGCATCCACTGTTCCCTCTAAGCTGAGCAGGAGTCCTCCATATAGTCCTGCCAGTGTGTGTGTGTGGGGTGGGGAGGGGTGCTGTTTCACGCTATCACATTTTCAAAAGTGATGTACATGCAAGCTCTGCAGGACCCCAGGGAACCTGTACCTAGTACTTGAAAACACAATATTGAAGCACCACCATGCAATTGGATGCAGGGTCACCGAGAGACTAGGCCGGGCCCAGGGCAAAGCCGCCCCGCCTCCGCCCCCCGTCGCTGCAGTCCGCGGTCTCACCTGCCTGCCTCCACGGCTCCAGGCCCCCTGCATTCAAGGTGGCAGTTGCAGATCGCCTCTCTTCTGGCCTTCCTTCCCTGTGTCCCGTCCTCGTCTGATTTCCGCGAGGGTGGGACACAAGGAGGGAAGACCCAAAGGGAGGCGATCTGTGACTGCCGCTTCGAATGCAGGGGGCCCGGAGCCGAGGAGTCAGGCAGGTGAGACCGGGAACTGCAGCGCCGGTGGCCGGGCCCAGGGAATTTTGTCCCCCTTGCGCCCCCCCCCTCTCGGCGGCCCTGATTGGATGACTCTCGCTCAGCTTAGAGGGTTCAGTGGAGGTGCTCAGTTGTAGAATTACCTCCTTATTATGGGAGAAGTATATGTGCGCAATAATATAATTTATTTATTTCTTTTTTTCATTCTTGACACTTTTGTTAATATAGCAAAACATTCACAGATTTTTAGGCTGTAGACAAAATAAGTGTTTTTGTAGCATGTTATATAGGAAGTCTGCCATGTCCAAGGCTAGATTTATATATCTTTGAAAGCAGATATAAAAATTGTTGGCATGCATTGAAAAGAGATTGATTTATAAATGCAATCCAGTTTTGTAAGTGCAAGTACACCTAGAAAAAGTATCATTTGCAAATGCTATCTTAAAATTGCCTAAGAAAATGCACTAGTGAAAAAGGAATTAGCATAACATTTTCTTCTAGACTGCTGTTGTCAAATTTTAACAGCCTGGTTGTTAGAAAGAAATTGGTTGGCATATATTCTATAATTTTGAAACCTATGGTTTTCAACTAAGAAACCTTTCTCAGTAATATTGTTCCTGAGAAGCACTATACTCTTTTTTTTAAATCCGAGTCAGTAGCACTTCATTAAAAAGATGACATGTGCCATAAAGGCTTTTATTTATTTTTCTAGGTATGAATGTAGGTGCCTTTTTATTAAACTGTGTTATTAAAGTTAGGGGTGAATTCTATAAATCATGCCTAAAATATTAGCATGGAAAAAAAAACCGCATAGACATTACAGTTTATATAATAGCACTTAAGCACATCCATTTGCACCAATGAAAATGCGGTGCAAATGTCCCTACCTAAATTTACGAGAGGAACCTCCTTATTCTATGTGTAACTGGAATCCACACCCACACTCTACTACTACTACTATTTAGCATTTCTATAGCGCTACAAGGCGTACGCAGCGCTGCACAAACATAGAAGAAAGACAGTCCCTGCTCAAAGAGCTTACAATCTAAGACAAAAAATAAAGTAAGCACTCTGCCCCAAAACATCCATAACCATCCTTTTCTGTGCCCCATTTTCTGGGAAGTGCCTACATTTATGTGTGTACGTGTTAATTGATTTCAGTTAGTGCCAATTGCTTGTTAAAAAGCCAATTATTGGCACTAATTGACTTTTTATTCAATTAAATTGCGCACACCCAAATTTGCATGTGCAATTTTTGGCAACTTTTATAGAATTAATGGGTTAAGGGATTATTTATTGCATGTGCAGGAGTGGCCTAGTGGTTAGGGTGGTGGACTTTGGTCCTGGGGGAACTGAGGAACTGAGTTCGATTCTCACTTCAGGCACAGGCAGCTCCTTGTGACTCTGGGCAAGTCACTTAACCCTTCATTGCCCCATGTAAACCGCATTGAGCCTGCCATGAGTGGGAAAGCGCGGGGTATAAATGTAACAAAAATAAAATAGATACTATTGGAGATTCTACATGGAATGTTGCTATTCCACTAGCAACATTCCATGTAGAAGCCTGCGCAGCCACATTGGTGATCTGCAAGAACCGACTTCTAAATGGGATGTTGCTAGTGGAATAGCAACATTCCATGTAGAATCTCAAATAGTAGCAACAGTGGAGTAGTGGTTAGGGTGGTGGACTTTGGTCCTGGGGAACTGAGGAACTGAGTTTGATTCCCACTTCAGGCACAGGCAGCTCCTTCTGACTCTGGGCAAGTCACTTAACCCTCCATTGCCCCATGTAAGCCGCATTGAGCCTGCCATGAGTGGGAAAGCGCAGGGTACAAATGTAACAAAAATAAAATAGATACTATTGGAGATTCTACATGGAATGTTACTACTATTGGAGATTCTACATGGAATGTTGCTAGCAACATTCCATGTAGAAGGCTGCGCAGGCTTCTGTTTCTGTGAGTCTGACGTCCTGCACGTACGTCAGACTCGCAGAAGCCTGCGCGGCCACATTGGTGATCTGCAAGGGCCGACTTCTACATGGAATGTTGCTAGTGGAATAGCAACATTCCATGTAGAATCTCAAATAGTAGCAACAGTGGAGGAGTAGCCTAGTGGTTAGGGTGGTGGACTTTGGTCCTGAGGAACTGAGTTCGATTCCCACTTCAGGCACAGGCAGCTCCTTGTGACTCTGGGCAAGTCACTTAACCCTCCATTGCCCTATGTAAGCCGCATTGAGCCTGCCATGAGTGGGAAAGCGTGGGGTACAAATGTAACAAAAATAAACAAAAAAATAAAATGTTAACTGGTAGCTCAGAGCTGTGTTAAGGGGCTTTGTCGTAATTTAGTAGGCACCAAGTAGTAAACTGCACCTTAACCCCATGAATCTATATATATAGCGCTCAAACTTGCATGCAGTTTAATTGCTTAATGAGGCCAACTGCAGTGATAATTTGGTGCTAACAATCAATTATCGGTACTAATTGGCGATCATTGGAATTTATGCATGCATGTTTATAGTCGCTATTCTGTGTAAGATGTAAATTGTTCTGTGTGGATTTAAAAAGGAGGCAGGCCATGGGAGGGGCATGAGTGGGTCAGTGGCATTTCTATGGCATGCGCGCAGATATAGAATTCAGGGGAGCCACACCTAATTTAGCGCAGGGATGTACACCAGGGTTCTGTTGGTGTAAATTTGTGTGCCCCAACATTGGGTGTGGATCCCAGCACTAAGGGCCCAATTCTATATATGGTGCCTAAAATTAATGTACGGTAGGGCCAGGGGCGTAGCCAGACTTCGGCGGGAGGGGGGTCCAGAGCCCGAGGTGAGGGGGCACATTTGAGCCCCCCCCCTGGTGCCGCCGACCCCCCTCCTGCCATTGCTAACTCCTCCGCCACCAACTTTGACCCCCCCCGCCATTGCCCCCCCCCCCCCCCCCCCCCGCCGAAGACCCTCTCGAGCCCCCCTCCCGCTGCAGGACGTCAGACTCACAGAAACAGAAGCCTGCGCGGCTGTGTTGCTCATCTGCAAGGGCAGGCTTCTACATGGAATGTTGCTAGTGGAGGAGTAGCCTAGTGGTTAGTGCAGTGGACTTTGATCCTGGGGAACTGAGTCAGATTCCCACTGCAGCTCCTTGTGACTCTGGGCAAGTCACTTAACCCTCCATTGCCCCTGGTACAAAAAATAAGTACCTGAATATATGTAAACCGCTTTGAATGTAGTTGCAAAAACCTCAGAAAGACGGTATATCAAGTCCCATTTCCCCCTAAATAGGAAACACTAACTGCTTCCATGTTAACTGGGAGCAGGTACTCTGCATTAATGGGAATGTTAACACACAATCTGCAATACAAAATATTGGGAATTCCCCCAATGTGTACTATGCTAAACTTGCAGCTACTGTGTGGAAACGGCCCTTGTCAAGCCACTGTAACTGTAAATTTCACCACAATTTACTAAAAGGGTCCCTTAATACATCTGTGACTAGCAGCTGGCTTTTGAAATTTATCTTCCCTTCATTGGATCAGTGAAATGTTGGATTTTCTTTTAAAAATCTTGAGAACTTGAGGTCAGTGTGCTTGCACCTGTGTGAAGTATATGCAGATGAACCCAAGGAACAGCCTGCATGGAGCTTTCAAAATGAAAAAGCTACTTGGATTTTCCCTCCCCTGACCTCTCTCCACCTCTTCTTTGCCTCTGTTTGGTTACAGGTAGACATACAGTGAAGGGAATGTTTTTTTTTTGTTTTTTTTTTAGATAAACTGCAATTTACCCAAGGGAAAAGCTTTGAAAATTATTTATCTATAGGAATAATTTCCAAAGAGCTCCAAAGCAGCAAATATAACCATCAAATTTTAACCAGTTATCTTCAGGGAGATTTTTACCTGACCCCAACCAGTCATAGTCCGGCTGATCTTCAAAACTATTGCACTGGTTGGAAACGGCCACAACTCTCTAAGCGTATTGTGTAACGATGTGCACCAAACTTCTATTGTGCGGAGGCAAAAAGGGGAGTGCTTATGGGCAGGGGAAATGTAGGCATCTAGTTATATAATATGGCCCATTGCGCCTAAATCTTTGCGCTAAGATTTACACCAGATTATCGTTGGCATTAATGGATGTGCGCAGATATCGGCACTGAAGTATCAACTAAGCGTATTCTATAATCGGTGCCTAAATCTAGGTGCCGATTATAGAATACGCTTAGTCGGTACTGATTTCAGCGCTGATTTTTTTTAGGCGCCATATGTAGTATCTCCTCCTATGTGTTAGCCAGCTCAAAAAAAAAAAAAAAAAGGATGTTCAGTGCCAAACTCCAGGAAGTATTAAATATCTGGGAATAATGCCGGCGGCAATCAGCAAAACTCTCACCTCCGCCAACTGAATATCGACCGGAATGTGACTGTATGGACGTATTCCCACTCTTTCTGCAGTTGGAATTAGTCACCTAAATTTAACCTGTTAGCCAGTTAAAGCTGATTTTCAGAGCTAAGAAGTAAGTCCACCTGTTTCTCTGGCCAGCTAACTTTCACCTCCTTGTGAATGTAAGAAATTAAAACTTAAAGCTGCTTAGTGGAGGGGGAGGAAGGGGGACTTTTTTAAACATTGTAACGTTTTAATACCCGGCATTAACTGGTTAAACCTTTTCAAAATCCAACCTTAATTGCATTTCTGTCACTAGACCAGATATTAGCACCGAAGAATGTTTTAACTCTAGATGCAAAAACTTGTCACTCTCTACTCCCCCTTGCAGTTAGAGCAAATTTAGATGATTGGGTTTGGTGGAGCATTAATTAACTAAAGTAGAATTAACATGATTATTGGTATTGACTTTTACCTCTAGGCTGTTAAGTGTTTTGATTGTAGAGGAATATGTTCTTAAATCTTATTGGCTTCACTTACAGGCTTTGTTTTTTTCTTGTAATTAGTGTGTCTCTTCATATAATGGAGCTCATTTATTATCTGGTCATTATAAAGCAATTTACACTATTAGGTAAAGCAGAGGGACCAGAGGGAAATCATATAGTATACAGCACATGTCCATTACACGGCACATCATACAGTACACGGCACATGTCCAGTTTATCCCACTGAAAACATTCCTAAATGAATCATACTTTTAGAAATTTGAATACGCTTGGTTAAAATATGTTGACAGAATTGGGTACCAAATAGTCAGCAGCTCTTGGATGGCTCTAGCCTTCTGCTTAATGAGAGAGGGTCCCTAATAGGGTTGGGTAATCCTGATACAGATCTCTCCATGCAGGTGCAAAGCAGGTACACTCTTCTTGAAACCTGGCTTCTGATTGGAAAGGTATCCAAAAAAGGTATCCTTGTCTCTAGGTAAGCAAAACAGTTTCAGGTTATCTTCTTTCTCCCTGGGGTTCTCCCTAGAGCTTTGGTGTTCACACGAAGTCCGCAATGATGCCACCAGGTCAGGTCTTCAGGTTACCCCTAATGAATATGCATGATGGAGATTTGCATTCCTCTCATTCATATACATTATCAATTATCAAGTAGCTACCTCTGGAGATAGTTACTTGATGATTGATATTTTACATTGTAACTAGATTGAAAAAGAGATATTCAGATAGTGATTTGTATTCGTATTCATTAGGGATATTCTGAAAACCCATTGGTGTCTCCTAAGGACTGGGAGTGATTAGCGAGACTCTAAGGCCTTGCTCTTCACTCCCAGTCCTTGCGGACCACAAATGGAAGAGACCTGCATGCTTATTACTTCCATTGTATGCAAATTTCTCTCATGCGTATTCATTTGGGATGCCCTCAAAACCTGACCTTTTGGTGGCCTTCAAGGACTGGGAGTGAAGACCAAGTCTCTAGGAAGCAACACAGCATAACTAATGATCGTACTGGACAATTTATAATCTTCACTTCTTTCGACCCCTTGATGCCTAATCCACACCTACCTCATCTGATCACAACATAACTTTGTATCTGCTACCAACCAAATTGGCAACAGCCTCTGCGGTACTATGTAAGCCACATTGAGCCTGCAAATAGGTGGGAAAATGTGGGGTACAAATGTAACAAAATAAATAAATAAATAGTAATAGAATGCACATTATTGTTGTTTAACGTGCATGAAAAGGCAAATAAAGTACATTATTGCTTAAACACACCTTTTGTAACTACCTCTGTAAGTGAATAAGGACCTGAATTTTGTAGCTCTGGAGAAATATGTTAAGTAATTAAAGGATTATAAATAGATATATGTTCCTTTTATGTATCACGCCACTGATTTGAAAAATCACATCCTCCGTATTTCTCTGCAACAGATTTTTGTTTTAAATACATTGGGCCCGATATTCAACCGGTGGCAATCAATGTTTTGCTGACTACCACTGCCGTTAAACCTGGAAATTCAAGGCTAGGCCATATCCAGACACCAGCATTGAAATGGTCTGGCTAATGCAGAGCCGGTTAAGTGCGATATTCAGCACTTAACCAGCGCAAGTGTCCTGCGGTACTTTCGAAGTTGGCACACACTGTTTCCCGCACATGCTAAAAACGCGCACCCGAACTACCGCAGACCACTTTTTACCGCGACTTGTAAAAGGGCCCTAAAGACAGGACTGACTTTAATCAGTCCTGTTTATGCAGTTCACCTGGCCAGTTAAATGCTGAATATTGCTCTTAGCGGGACAAGTGCCGGTTCTGCCCCAGAATGTGCCCCCCCCCCCAGAATCCTGTTTTCATTTTACATAAGTATTGCCATACTGAGACAGACCAAATGTCCATCAAGCCCAGCATCCTGTTTCCAACAGTGGCCAATCCAGGACACAAATACCTGGCAAGATCCCCAAAAAGTACAGAACATTTTATGCTGCTTATCCCAGAAATAGTGGATTTTCCCCTAGTCCATTTAATAACGGTCTATGGACTTTTCCTTTAGGAAGCCATCCAAACCTTTTTTAATCTCCGCTAAGCTAACCGCCTTTACCACATTCTCTGTCAACGAATTCCAGAGTTTAATTACACGTTGAGTGAAGAAAATGTTTCTCCAATTCGTTTTAAATTTACTACATTGTAGCTTTATCGCATGCCCCCTAGTCCTAGTATTTTTGGAAAGCGTAAACAGACGCTTCACATCTACCCGTTCAACTCCACTCATTATTTTATAGACCTCTATCATATCTCCCCTCAACTGCCTTTACTCCAAGCTGGAGCCCTAGCCGCTTTAGCCTTTCCTCATAGAGAAGTCGTCCCATCCCCTTTATCATTTTCGTCGCCCTTCTCTGCACCTTTTCTAATTCCACTATATCTTTTTTGAGATGCGGCGACCAGAATTGAACACAATATTCGAGGTGCGGTCGCACCATGGACCGATACAAAGGCATTATAACATCCTCACTTTTGTTTTCCATTCCTTTTCTAATACCTAACATTCTATTTGCTTTCATAGCCGCAGCAGCACACTGAGCAGAAGGTTTCAACGTATCATCAACGACGACACCTAGATTTTCTGTGGTGCTAACTGGATGTGCCACCGAAAATTATCGGTTAACCCTGAACAGGCGACTTAAGCAGCCAGGAGTCGTTTTTGGCCTGTTAAATTGCTTGGGGGCCCTTTTACTAAGGCACGCAGAAAAATGGCCTGTGCTGGTGTAGGAGCATGTATCGGATGCACGCAGGTCCATTTTTCAGCACACTTGCAAAAAAAAAAAAAGCCCTTTTTTGGGAGCTGGAAATGGACGTTCGGCAAAAGAAAAATTGGGCCCCCCCCCCCCCCCCATTTTGGGCCTGAGACCTTACCACCACCCATTGACTTAGCAGTAAGGTAGCACGTGTTAACCAGATGGATTACCACCCAGTTAGCGCCACGCGTTGGAAAATAGAAATTATTTTCTGCTGCGCATTTTGGACGCACATCTAAATTAGAATTACCGCCCAGGACACACGGTAGCCAGGCAGTAGTTCTAATTTGACACGTGTTGTACGCGCATAAGTGTCTACGCGCCTTAGTAAAAGGAACCCTTTGAATGTTGAGCCCACTGTCTTGATTGGGATTCCTGTCCTCCTATGTTCCTGTGTGTAGTACATCTGTGCTTGTCTGCGTTTCATCTGAGTCTACCATTTTCTGTTGCAAGCATGAAAGGAAGTGGATGCTTGTGGTATTGCATGTACTGTTTGGTTTGTTCAGAGAATACAAAGGGAAGGGAAATGGGACTTGATATACCGCCTTTCTGAGGTTTTGTAACTACATTCAAAGCGGTTTACATATATTCAGGTACTTATTTTGTACCAGGGGCAATGGAGGGTTAAGTGACTTGCCCAGAGTCACAAGGAGCTGCAGTGGGAATTGAACTCTGTTCCCCAGGATCAAAGTCCACTGCACTAACCAGTAGGCTACGCCTCCACTAGCAACATTCCATGTAGAAGCCTGCCTTTGCAGATCAGCAACGTGGCCGCGCAGGCTTCTGTTTCTGTGAGTCTGATGTGCAGGACGTCAGACTCACAGAAACAGAAGCCTGCGCGGCCGCGTTGCTGATCTGCAAGGGCAGGCTTCTACATGGAATGTTGCTAGTGAAATAGCAGCATTCCATGTAGAATCTGAAATAGTAGCAACAGAATCTCAATAGTAGCAACATTCCATGTAGAATTTCAAATAGGGAAAGGTAAATGGGACTTGATATACCGCCTTTCTGAGGTTTTTTGCAACTACATTCAAAGCGGTTTACATATATTCAGGTACTTATTTTGTACCGGGGCAACAGAGGGTTAAGTGACTTGCCCAGAGTCACAAGGAGCTGCAGTGGACATAGAACCCAGTTCCCCAGGATCAGAGTCCGCTGCACTAACCACTAGGCTACTCCTCCACAAAGTAGATGAACACCCGGGGTGATGAGTGGGAGTACTTATACCGAAATTGAATTCCGGGCCAAATAATAGCCGAGAGCTCACTGCAGTGAGTTTTGTTGCATCAGGGGTATGTGAAGTTAATACATGGGTCATTTAGTTTTATCGCCTGCTACAGTTTATTTGCATTACACATATATTAGTTGATACATAGACGTAAAAGAATATACTTTTGACTATGCTGTCTGTATAAGCGTAAGGCAATAAAAGCATGATATGTGAAGAAGGTGGAAAACAGGTAAATAACAAACAGTGAAAAGAAAGCACTAGAACCAAACAAATGTTAAATGTAATTTTCATGTAGAAAAATGTATTTTTTTTTATTTATAATAACCAGCTGTTGTGCAGAGAATTTGTTACAGTACATTTTGACAGTTCTAAAACAAAAAAAAGAATTAGTTTGGCTTGATACACTGGGGTTATGTTTTTGAACAGGGACTAGTTAGCAGTTAAAAGTGTAATAAAAAATGTCTTGAAGGCACCCGAAGGATGTTTCCATTCTGACCTGCTGTGCTGCTGATACAGCCATGATTCATTTTCATTATTATTATTGGATTTATCTCTCGCCTATCCCTACATTTTTAGGCGATTTACAGCATCACACACACACAGACAGTAAGACCAGAAAGAGAACTCTAATCCTTGTCAGAATATCTCCCACACAGCAGTATCTTTTGCCTGTCTTTTAGGATGTAAGACTCTGTGCTTGGCATCGCTCTTTGTTAAGCAGGATCCAAGGGTGTAAATCGTTTATCAAATAGCTTGCATGCTTACTCTGTGCATGTAGTATGAAAGTTAGGACAGCTAAGGGAACCTCTCTGGAAACTCGAACCTCACAGGCATGATTCACGTCTACCCGTTCAACTCCACTCATTATTTTATAGACCTCTATCATATCTCCCCTCAGCCGTCTTTTCTCCAAGCTGAAGAGCCCTAGCCGCTTTAGCCTTTCCTCATAGGGAAGTCGTCCCATCCCCTTTATCATTTTCGTCGCCCTTCTCTGTACCTTTTCTAATTCCACTATATCTTTTTTGAGATGTGGCGACCAGAATTGAACACAATATTCAAGGTGCCGTCGCACCATGGAGCAATACAAAGGCATTATAACATCCTCATTTTTGTTTTCCATTCCTTTCCTAATAATACCTAACATTCTATTTGCTTTCTTAGCCACAGCAGCACACTGAGCAGAAGGTTTCAACGTAGCATCAACGACAACACCTAGATCCCTTTCTTGGTCCGTGACTCCTAACGTGGAACCTTGCATGACGTAGCTATAATGTGGGTTCCTCTTTCCCACATGCATCACTTTGCACTTGGTCACATTAAACGTCATCTGCCATTTAGACGCCCAGTCTCCCAGTCTCATAAGGTCCTCTTGTCATTTTTCACAATCTTCTTGCGATTTAACAACTTTGAATAACTTTGTGTCGTCAGGAAATTTAATTACCTCACTAGTTACTCCCATCTCTAGACCATTTATAAATATGTTAAAAAGCCAGCCTGCTAATAGCCACATGCTGATGAGAAAACTAATGCCTGGCCATTAATACTAAAAATTGCCCCAGAGGTAAAAATGGCTTTAGTGTGTGCTAAGGTTGCATTAAAGCCACTATTTATCGCTGTAAAAGGGCCCCCTTCAATTATTACCAGTGCTTTCTAGGGTATCCAACCGCACACTGATCCTTTTTTGTAAACTTTATTTCATGCATTACGCTGAAACTACAGCTGCAGCCTTTTCTGTTGCAGGTCCACTGTGTTGGAATAAACTCGCAGGACGTTTACACTTATGCAGTGGAGAGTGGCTCAGTTCTTAAGAGAAATGTGTCTGAAAGCAAGTCCTTCTAAAACAACTGGTTTAGATCTAGGTTGCTTTGCAAAATTGAGGGTAGGATGCTCAGTTGTGAACCCCCCCCCCCCCTACACACACAAATTTGATACCCAAAAGGGATCTTTTAGGATAAATCACCTTTGAAAAGCAAGGTATTTTCCTGTAGTACAATAGTTGAAATCATTTTGCATTCAAACCCAGATGTCTCATTAGCTTTCTGTTTTCATTATGACTCTATACGATCTAGCAGTGAAGGTCAGGAAACAGGTGGTGCTATGTGAGTAACGAGTCTGTCAAGGGAACAATATGGTGAAACTTGCTATTAGTAACAATATTTTTCAAATATTTATAAATGAGTGGCAGCTCTGTAAGAACTTTCTGTAGAATAGAGATTCTGTATCATATGTTTTGTTAAATAACATTCTACTTGGTTTCATCTGGTACTGTATGTCATAGATTAAAAAAAACCCCTCAAAAAACTAGTTTTTGAATTACTAGCTCCCCCCCCCCCCCCCCCCCCCCCCCCCCCCCCCCCCCCCATTTTACAAAGCCACGTGGCAATGTCTATACAGCATTACTGCACTGGCATCCGCTAGCATGGCTTTGTGGAAGTAGCAGGGGCATAGCCAGACTTCGGCAGGAGGGGGGTCCAGAACCCGAGGTGAGGGGGCACATTTTAACCCCCCCCCCCCCCGGCGCCGCCATCTTCCCCCCTGCCATTACCACCGCCACCACCACTTTTGACCCCCCCCCCCGCCGACGACCCTCTCGACCCCCCCGCCGCTAACCCTCCCTCGCCGCTGTCGTCACCTACCTTTGCTGGCGGGGGAGGGTTGTACGTTGTATGTGCAGGACGTCAGACTTCGAAACAGAACGAAGGAAGAAGAGGACCTCGGCTGGCGGGGGTTGGGGTCCCCCGCCAGCAATGGTAGGCGACGGCGGGTTGGCGGCGGGAGGGGGGGGTCGAGAGGGTCGTCGGCAGGGGGGTCCAGGGCCAAATCTACAGGGGCCCAGGCCCCCATGGCCCCATGTAGCTATGCCACTGGAAAGTAGACTTTGCATCAAGCAGCCAGGACTCGCTTTACTAGTTAGCCGTGACCTAATGTGTTTCTCAGTTTTTCCCAGCACGTTCACCTACCTCTGCACGTCTGATGGCTTAGCCTAGCAGTCAGCTTATTGGTCAGGCTGGAGTCAGACTTGATTGGCTGCAATATTTCAATCCCGTGGCAGTGCCAGCTCCGTACTGGCCCAATTGACGTCTTGAACTTTGTTCATGAATCTCTTTTCTGGTGTATTACTGTTCCTACCCCCTGTCTTTTTCGATTATTTCCTGCTCCTCTACTGGATCAGGATAAAGGTATTAAGAATAATTTCCCCAAAAGCACCTATTTTATACCTATTTTATAAAGGTCAAACAAAAAAGTGAAGAAATATCAAAAACCAATATCCAAACAACCCCACTCTCAAACTTTTATTGGCAAATTAGGTGCTAGTTGGGGATAGCAACCAATAATTGATGGCAATTGGAGTTAATTGGCACTAATTAGTACTCATTTTTAGCTGCGCACATAACTGCACTTAGTCGGTATTCTGTGAACTTAACAGTCAAAATCTAGAGCACATAATAGCAAGGGGGTGTGCACATTTATACCAGCCATTGAACCAACAATAATTGACCTCTAAAGGAATCAATCTTCTAGCAGTTTGCACTCTGTAAAGTATAGCGGCCAGTTATCATTACTAGGAGTCAGATGTTGTTCATTTTGTAACCCTTATGTTGAACGACCCCTGATGCAGGCATTGAGTGCTGAAACACGGCCCGTGTTGGGTCATTGATGTACAGCATCGATTTACACGACTGATTAAAGAACCTGTTCTGGATTTGAAGGCTCTTGGTGCTTTTTTGCCTTGTAATGTTTGTTGTGTGCTTTGAATCCCTCTCTGTACTGCTGAGCTTTACATATAGTGTAATCCCCCAGGGGTACTCTCATGTGCTGAGGGCCCTCTTGTAGCTCCTGTCCATCATCACAAGCCCTCAGCCAGAGCTCACTAGTACTTTGCTTCTGAGAAAGGCCCAGAGACAAGGCTTCTCTATGGCTGCCTGTAAACTCGGTCTCAATGTTTGGACTTCCCCTTTAGCTCAGGGTGACTCCCTCATTTACCGCCAGTTCATGGACATGCTTCCCTGTTGTATCCTCTGGTAACAGGTCACTTTTCCGGGCCCCCTGTCAACCTTCTTGGGAATATAACCCTGGTTTCTCAGCTTTCATCAATATACAAATTCACTCTATATCAGATGCAAATCCCCTTTATTAGCACCCTGCGCCAGTGTTGTGGGGAACAACTTCTTTCCAGCATATCATTCAACTTCCAATAATACACAGTTCCATTACTACCAAAAGGCATACCAGGTAAGTACCTTCTTGGTTGTTTGAGGGATCCTTCTCTCTCCACTTCCAGAGGATCTCCTCCAGCAGGCTTCCCAGATCCCCATCTCCTTCCTTCCTTCCTTCCTTCCTTCCTTCCTTCCTTCCTTCCTTCCTTCCTTCCTTCCTTCCTTCCTTCCTTCCTTCCTTCCTTCCTTCCTCTTCTTGGAGGGTGCTCTTTATAGGGTGGCTAATAATCCTCCCCACCTCTTTAGGCCCCTCCCTCTGGTTCCAGAAAGGTCCAGGACCAGAACTCTCTCTACCTTTCCATCTCCTATTCTGAGAGTTTCCCCTGGTGGCCTCTTCAGGGCAGGCAGGTCCTATACCATGAGCACCCCCTAGCTGTCCCTTCAGGTCATTCCACTGGTGTACCCCTTTTGGCTCCCTCTAATGACCAGATCAGGGCATTTTCAGGCTTTTCCCTAGAACAACGCCCTCTGGCGGCCTCCTCGGGGTAGAGCAGTCCTGTGTTTATCACAATAGGCATGACCACTTACAATGATCTGTAAGGGTTAGTGTAGTAGCATGAGAACCAGGGGAACTGGGTCCAATTCCCACTGCAGCTCCTTCTGACTCTGGGCAAGTCACTTAACCCTCCATTGCTCCAGGCACAAAATAAGTACCTGTATATTTGTATTTATAAGTACATAAGTAATGCCACACTGGGAAAAGACCAAGGGTCCATCGAGCCCAGTATCCTGTCCATGACAGCGGCCAATCCAGGCCAAGGGCACCTGGCGAGCTTCCCAAACGTACAAACATTCTATACATGTTATTCCTGGATTTGTGGATTTGTATCCCACATTTTCCCACCGTGTTGGCATTTACGGGCGCAACTTATAGTATTCTATGGGCCTCTGATATTCAGCTGGTGGGACGCAGCCTGCATAAGTGCCGCAGTTGGCACTGACTCTGGATATTCAGTGCTGAGCCATTTCCAGTGACTGGCATTGAATATCCGGTTTCATTTTTGGCTGCCGGAACTTAACCAGTTAAGCCGATAGCGCTAACCAGTTAAAGGTAGGCCTGCTATTTATGTGGTCCTATTTAACCATCTAATGGAGCACTGAATATCAGCGCTAACAAACTATATCACGTGATATAGCTGGTTAACCGCTATGGGCTAGATTCTGTATAAGGTACCTAAAAAATCCACGTGGAAAACATTTCCGCCTAAGCATATTCTATAGGCAGCTAGATTTAGGTGCGGTATAGAGCATACGCTTAGTTGATATCCCCTAAAATTGTGTGCCTCAGTTTACACCAACAAAATCATGGCGTAAATCCCTACTTGTAGATTTATGCGCACTGGGCTATATAACTATGCAGGTAAATTTTGGAACACCCACAAAACAACAATTTCCATGCCCCTTTTGAATTTTGCGCATTAGAATTTAGGCGCAGTTCATTACAGAATCCGCTTAGCGAGTTGTGCACATAAATTCTAATTACCAATTAGTTCTCATTGCTCGTTAAGTGCCATTATCAATGCTGATTAGCTTGTTAATCCAATTAAGTTACGCGTGCCATTAAAGAATATGCTTAGATTTTTGCGTGGATCTCTAGGCGTGTTATATAGAATTCAGGGGTATGTGTTAACCATCAATATTCAGCGGAGATAACTGGCTGTCTCTCGCTGAATATCAATGGTTAGCTAGCTAACGCTATTTAATTGGCCAGGAGCCGTTCCTGGCCAGTTAAATAGCACCGAAAATCAGGGGAGGGTATACGTTTCGTGTATAAGTATGCAACCTGCTCTTGTACCACCCATGGCAATGCCCCCTGTGCCGTTATACGCTATAGACGTGAGGTGCTAAGTGCATAGAATAGGGCCGTAAGTCAATTATTCGCGTAAGTGGAAATTAGGGTCAATTAATGCTTGTTAAATCTAGTGTACCAAAGGTGAGGCGGTGGGGGCAGTGCTGTTGGCTCAGCTGATCCCCCCTGCCTGGAACAGGAAGTTAATGTCAGAGGGTGCAGGGGACCGGCAAAGCCAACAGCTACACGCCTGCTCAGCGCACCACCTTGCTCGGAGGAGAGGGATGCGCCTCCCCAGGTGGCAACTAAGGTAGATACGCCACTGTTTGTTAAAGCCAATTATTGATACTTACCACTAATTGAGTTCCAGTTTAGTGCTAATTAACTAATTGAGTTATACTTATAACTGGTGCTATTCTTTAATTGTGTACCTAACTGCTTGCAGCCTATATAGAATGAGGGGGTTTCTGTGGCTGCTTTACAGCTTGTTTTTCTGACTTGTGAATACTGTACTATACCTGTGATCTATGTCTTTGCAAATGTTATCCTCAGTGTTCTGAATATCCTTATTTTCTTGTACTTAAGGTAATAGCATTATGATGTCATAAAGCCTTCACAGCTGGTGCATTATTCTGCACTGAGCAAAGGAGTTACAGTAGCAATAAAAGAACTTAGTATGCAGGTCGTATGTATATGTTTAATACCCTTGGCAGCTATCTTCATGTTAGGCTAGAAGCCAACAGAAATTAATGGGAATCCTAGGAGGAAAAATGTATTGAAAAATAGTAAACAAAAACAGTAGTTGCATGACAGAACCCTGGAATATCCGCGTTATCTTTCTCAAACATGCTATGAAAAGTTTATTTCTTTAAGAACTTGAAATTATCAGGTCAGTATTCAAAAGCATTTATCCAGACAGCACCATCTGCAATCTGGATCAGTGCCACTGACCGGAATTTTCTCTGGCACTATCTTTCTGTTACTTTTTAGATGTTTTTCTCTTTCAAAAATGAGCCCCATAGAGGGGCATAATCCCACAGAGGGGCATAATCGAATGGGGCGCCCAAGTTTTCATGAGGGCGTCCTCGCAGGATGGCCCCCTTGAAGGGGCGGGGAAACCCATATTATCGAAACAAGATGGGCGTCAATCTTTCATTTTGATAATACGGTCGGGGACGTCCAAACCTCAACATTTAGGTCGACCTTAGAGATGGTCGTCCCTAGAGACGGTCGTCCCCAGTTTTCAGCCATAATGGAAACCGAGGACGCCCATCTCAAAAACGACCAAATTCAAGCCCTTTGGTCATGGGAGGAGCCAGCATTCGTAGTGCACTGGTCCCCCTGACATGCCAGGACACCAACCGGGCACCCTAGGGGGCACTGCAGTGGACTTCAGAAATTGCTCCCAGGTGCATAGCTCCCTTACCTTGAGTGCTGAGCAAACCCCCCTCCCAAACCCACTCCCCACAACTGTACACCACTACCGTAGCCCTAAGGGCTGAAGGGGGGGCACGTACATGTGGGTACAGTGGGTTCGGGTGGGTTTTGGAGGGCTCACATTTACCACCACAAGTGTGTCTGCCTGCCTGAAGTGCACTGCACCTACTAAAACTGCTCCAGGGACCTGCATACTGCTGTCATGGAGCTGGGTATGTCATTTGAGGCTGGCAAAAAAAAAAATTTAAGTTTTGTTTTTTTCGGGTAGGAGGGGGTTGGTGACCACTGGGGGAGTAAGGGGAGGTCATCCCCGATACCTTCTGGTGGTCATCTGGTCAGTCTGGGCATTTATTCACGACTTGGTCGCAAGAAAAAATGGATCAAGTAAAGTCGGCCAAGTCCTCGTCAGGGGCGCCCTTCTTTATTCTATTATCGGCCGAGGACACCCATCTCTTAATCATGCCCCAGTCCCGCCTTCGCTACGGTGCCGACATACCCCTGTGAACTTTGGGCGTCCCCGCAACAGGAAGCACTTGAGGATGCCCAAAATTGGCTTTCGATTAATGCCGATTTGGGTGACCCTGAGAGAAGGACGCCCATCTCCCGATTTGTGTCGGAAGATGGGCGCCCTTCTCTTTCGAAAATAAGCCTGATAGTGTGCTAATTTCTTTCATAGGCATTAAAGTACGTTAAAAATATGCTTAGCGCACAATCTAGTTTGTGTGCCTTGACAGTTTTTAATTGCATATTTATTAACTTGTGATAGTTTTAATGCAAAAACTATGCTAATTGAGATGCAGCACTATGTAAAACTGCGTATTACCTATTAGCACCAGAAGAATAAAATGCAAAATAGAAGAAACTGAGCTACATTGTGAAGAAATGCAATTGCAATAATATCATGCTAACTATTGACTAAATAACAATCATGTATGGCTGGCATTCACACGCCTACATACAGTTGCCTCCGTATGTGGATTTGTTAATACGTTTGGCCCTCAGACTTATGCCTTTGCTCCCAGAACGTGTGGAATAAAAAGTAACAGAAATCAAAGAAAGCACAAACCAGACACAAAGGATTCTTACAGATAAGGAAGAGGATCAACGTGTAGCTCAAATGTATTCCCTATTCTATTGCAGTAGGCAGAAAAAAAATGGGTTTTGAAGGTTTTGTTGACCGCCGTGTCCTGTGTTTCTCTGTTACTACTGCATAGTTGGATTGCCAAAGTCCGATTTAGCACTCCCTGTGAAAGGTAATCGTATACTATGACTTACTTACGAGGTCTGCTCCTCCTGTTATTCTACTCTATGCTGAATCTTTGAAAAATTATAGAACGTACCATGCTACTGCTTCTCCATGGAGGGCTTCATTGTGGGAGGCTGAATTAAAGCCTATTGTACTTTTCATATTGGGTTTGGATGAGTCATGAATCATATCAGATTAATAGACAGAGCAAATAAGGTGAGTCAGGCAAAGAAAAGGATTCTGGAATTGGATACAAATACAGAATGCATGAAATTGTAGTGATTATAGAAACTTGTTCAAGGATTCATTCTTCCAAAAGTTCAGTCATATATTTTATACCCAAAACTAGAATACACCTGGGTTTGCAATATGGTACCAAGTTTGAGTAAGTCATAAATAATGTGGTCAATCATGGTTCTGATTTGTATGGAGCCAGCCAGAAATGTATTGAATAGCTGGGCTTCGGTGGCTGGGGTCCATGGTACCCATTCCAGGGAATACACCCAATCTATTTCAGAAAGGATATTTCACTAAGTGGCACATGAACACAAGGGTGCTTAAAGGACAATTTTATAACTGGGCACCCATATTTACTCACCACTTGCATGAAGAAGGTTCAGAAGTTTCCTAACACTGCCAGACCAACTACAGTGATGCATGACCCCATACTATCTATCTTGGTTACACAGTTTAGCCCTCTTTTACTGCCCTATATCTATGATTTGCTCACTTCCTCTTTACCCAGTAGGGTTGGCCGCCTTGTTGGAAGATTGTGTATGCCCATTCCGGATTAAGGTCAGTAAGAAAGGTCTGTCAGAGGTATCTAACCATTGATCTGTGGTTAATCTGCCTTTTGTGTCACAACTTGTGGAGTCCATAAAAAGGTTTCACATCTCTGTCAAATAGGCTTCCACAAAGTGCATTCTATTGAAACTACACTTTTGGGGATTACCACATTTATACAAACTCACCTCGATCACAACAAAACTATGATACTATTATCACTGGACCTTTCATCTGCTTTTGACCTGGTAGATTATGGGTTACTTATCACTTGTCTTCATACCATTGGACTTACGGGTACTATGCTTGCATGGTTCCAATCTTATCTTTCTCTCGGATAATATAGGGTGGCCTGGGAGGATCAGGTATCCAGGACATTCTCAAATGATTGTGGGGTACTCCAGGGTTCTATATTGGCCTCGACACTGTTTAACATCTTTCATCCTTGGCAACAGTAGTTAATGCCATGGGATTAACAACTTTTATATATGCGGATGACATTCCTTTGTACTGTGGCTCCCACTTTGTCAGATACAATGCATGAATGCTAAGTTAGACATCATCTCCACCTGCTTGCGAAACCATAAATTTAAACTAAATTCGGAAAAAACAATGGCGATGATGTTCTCAAGGAAGACGAGTCCATGTCTCCCTTTCCTAGTTCTTATTAAAGGCACTCAGGTTCAGTTTGTTTCCTTACTGAAGCTTCTTGAGGTGATCGTTAACGACAAATACACTTTTAGACATCACATTTAATTGGTTATACAATGTTGTTTCTTTAAATTAAAGCAGATTCATTCTGTGAAATCTTGCTTTGACAGTAAAGCTATTTATATTTTTCATTCTTTGGTGGTTGGACATCTTGACTACTGTAATTCCTTCTTTCATGGTCTTCATTGGACTGAAATAAAGAGGTTACAGTTAGTGCAAAATGCAACAAGCAGAATGATTTTGTGGACAGGCTGATGGGATCACTTTACTCCCCTTTTGAAAACAGAACATTCGTACCCTAATACAGTGAGGTTCAGGTTTAAAATCCTATCGCTAGTTCATAGTATTCAAACTACCGGGCTTCCTCTTTTTCTGTTTCACCTTCTTCTTCCTTAAGCTCCAGATCACGCTCTTCTCTTCTCCCAACAGAACGTGCTAGTACCGTAATTTCACCAATCAAAGAGATTCGCCTTACTAGAATTCGTATCTTTATCTTTACTGTTGTTGGGCACACATTGTGGAATGCTCTGTCACAATGGTTACAGCTAGACTTAAAGTGGGCCTGAAACGGACATATTAGCTGTTTGTTTCTATACGGGATGAGGGCTGATTGTGGTGTGACTTGATCTGCAGAATGTGTCATTTACAGGCTTTTTATTCTCCCTTTCCTGTTAGTTTTATGGTGTTCTTTTCTGTTTTGTTGTTGATTTTATATTATTGTAAACTGCATAGATAACTAATACATGGCATACCAAATTAATAAACTTGAAACTACATGTACAGAATACTGGCACTTTCGTGAGTAAGTGTACTCTTGTGTGTGGAACTGGCAGTAATACAACTAGGTGCTATTCTGTAAGGGCACACAAGTGGCATTGTGTGCAAATGCAAGGGGGCCATACACATAGGTAGAGCAAAGAGGGGCATCAGTGCTGCCACTTATGTGTGCAACTTATAGAATGTTGTAAGATATATGTGCCTTTGCATCATTTGGGGCACCAGGACTTACACCAGGTCTATGACTGTTATAACTGTGGGTATGTAAATGTAAAGCTTGCCGATACCAGGTTATGCTGGTATTCTGTAACATAATCTAGATGCTCAGATGCCATTTTAGAATAGGTTAAATATTGAAAAATCCCAACATTCACTTAAAAATGGCAGGGATGTCAATTCACATCAACTACATAATCCAGCGCTCAGTTTTGAAAGTCCATTGGGTAAACCTTACTCATTCAAGCCATGAAAAGGCCTCGGCAGTGACTTGTTTTACATAAGGTATTCCATCCCGTGGCTCGCCCAAATCATGTGATTGGCTCAACAGATCATGGCATCTCAAATATCTATTCTATAAACTCTTGGAAACTTTGATAAAACTTTATCTTAAACACATTCATTTTCATTTTAAGCAGTCCTAAAAGGATGAACACAGTTATAGAATTGCCCCTTTAGGGCCTAATATTGCTCATTCAGCGTGACCTACTACCTGTACATAGATATGATTCCGCCTTTTGGGTCACTCTTCCTCATCACAGTCTCCTACGTCTGGCCCAGTTGATGATAAATAAAATCCTCACCTCTGGAGAATTTGTGGTGCAGTGGAAGCAGATACTGGCATGGCCCAGTCTGAAGAATCTATCCCTAGACTCTACTGTGCTGTGTAACTGTAGAGCGGTATCTTATCTCAGTTTTATCTCTAAACTAACCAAAAGAATCATCTTCCAACAGCTATTTGACTATGCAGATCATACTAACATTCTCCACTCTCAACAGTCGGGGGTTTGCCCAGGACACAATACAGAGACCATTATAACAAGCATAAGTGATCTTCATCGCCTACTTGATAATGGGAAAATTGTTCTGATTGTCTCCCTTGATTTCTTAGCCACTTTTGATCTAGTAGATCATTCCCTTTTGTTAACATGCCTATCATCTTTTGACATCTCTGGAACGGTCCTCTGTTGGTTTTCATCCTTTCTGCATGATAGAACCTTCACCATTTCTACACTTACATCTATCTCTTTGGTGCACTCATTGCATTGTGGCATACCTCAGACTTTGGTCCTGGTGCCACTCTTGTTCAATATTTTCATCAACCCACTCACAACCTTCATTCAGGATCTCAGTATCCAAATTTTCTTTATGCACACAACATTCTATTAAAGTTCAATAAAAGAGCAAGATAAAGGGTTTGCAGTATCCAACGTGGAAAATATAGAAGAGCAGACTAGTCCAATATGAAATAGACTTTATTCATTATAAATGATCTTGGGTATTTACACAACCATGCCCAACATGGCCATATTTCGTCCAAAGGGCTGCTTCAGAGGCAATTGATAACCAATTGGTGTGAAATTCAGGCTTCACCAAACTGATACGCACCTGAGCTTCACTACCTGAATTTCACACCACTGTTATTCAGTTGCCCCTGAGAAGACCCCTCTGGGTGAAAAATGGCCATTTGGGCACACGTGTGTAAATAATCAGGTGCATATGTAGTGAATGAAGTCTACTGGGCTGGTCTGCTCTTCTTTGTTTTCAACATTCTGTTAATCTACAACATGGACTTTAACACCTGATATCACCAGTTTCCAATCCAGTTTGGATGCATTTTCATCTTGGCTAGAAGAGAATTGGTTAATACTAAATCCCTCTAAAACAGTAGGCACAGTGGAGGAGTGGCCTAGTGGTTAGGGTGGTGGTCTTTGGTCCTGGGGAACTGAGGAACTGAGTTCGATTCCCACTTCAGGCACAGGCAGCTCCTTGTGACTCTGAGCAAGTCACTTAACCCTCCATTGCCCCATGTAAGCCGCATTGAGCCTGCCATGAGTGGGAAAGCGCGGGGTACAAATGTAACAAAAAAAAATAACTGGTGGTTATTTCCCCCCACATTTACCTATCCCTTCTCTTCTTGGTAACCCTATCAGTTTGGTTCATTATTTAATATACAGCCATGGCAAATTCTTATTGCAGTCCAATTAATCCTTTGTATCAGTGTACAAATTCCTTAATTCTATAAATTTGCATGTACAATTTTATGCTTAGGGGGAAATCAGTAAAGGTCGGCCAAAGTTAGGCGCTGAGATGATGTGTGCTAAGCATGAATTCTATAGAGGTAGTTCCGCAGAGACCTGTCTTTATAGAATTCTAGCTTAGCATGCAATTTCACGCCTAACTTTGGATGCAAGCACTTACATCAGCCAAAGACTGCAGTAAATATTCATGCCCAACTACTGTCAGTTAGGGGTGGAAATGCAAGGATTCTATAACTGCACGCCTAAATCCTTGGAACACCTCTCCCCTGGCCATGCCACCTTTTTAGTTGCACATGAGATGTTCGGTGCGCAAGTTATAGAATAGTGGCTTAGGACAGATCTGTGCGAAACACTGACTGCCAATCAGTGCTTACTTCCAATAATTGATTGTTATCACCGATTGAGCCAGTTCGTTTGCGTGCAGATTTGTGGTCTGCACCCAGAATTGCACACCCAACTTTGTGTGACCTATACAGAATTTGGGGGTTAGTGTGCAAAGTTGCGTGGGCATCTTACAGAATAATGTCAGTTGCACATGTAACTTAATATAATTAGCTGCTATTGACTATAATTGGTGCTAATTGGCGCTAATTAGCAGATATGTACATAACTGCTCTTAGTCAGGATTCAACTGCAAGAAGGGTGTGGACTTGAGAAGGGCATGGGCAGGTCAGGGTGTGCTTAGCAGTTATGTGCACAGGTTATAGAATACTAATAGTTACACGCATAAATACCTATAGTTAGGTACGAGCGTTTACACCAGCCATTAAGTTGGTATAAGTGCTCAATGGTAGGCGTGCAACTGTGGACCTCCGTTAGGATTCCATAATGGCAATTGCTTCCAAAATGACTTTAATATCTTCTATATACTTTATTCATAGGCCATGTCATCATAGAATGGATAATGTTCTAACAGCTTATCCATAGCTGATGCATACCAGTGGCATAGCCAAAGGTGGGCCTGGGTGGGCCGGGGCCTGCCCACTTAGAGCTCAGGCCCACCCAACAGTAGCACAGATTTAGCGGTAGCTGGTGGGGATCTCAAGCTCCGCCAGCTGAAGACTTCCCTCCGATGGTAACGAAAACGCTACTCTCCATGATACCAGCACCTGTGCATGCTCAGTTTTCAGCGCATACCTGCTGCAGACTGCCACGGTGGGAAGAAGCATTTCCTGCCAGCTGAGATATATTTTTTTTTGGGGGGGGGGGGGGGGGGGGAGAGAGAACACTTCTTGTCGAGGCCCACCCAAAATCTGTTGTCTGGCTATGCCCCTGATGCATACTTTTTAGATTATTTTAGATTAGATTAGATTTATTGTTTGTTTTCCACCCTTATCCAAAGCAGATTACACTAAAAACATCCATAAAACATACAATGACCAAAATACAGAAAACTGAGGAATCAAATCACATCACAAATACATCACTTAATCTAAACAATGAAAAGCCTTAAAGAAAAGAAAGTCTTTGAGGTGCTGGTGGAATGCTTTATTTGCATCCCACATTTTCCCACCTTTTTGCAGGCTCAATGTGGCTTACATTATGCCACCATGACAGTCGTCATTAGCGAACTAAGAAGAATAAAGTATTGTCTCGATTAAGGTAAATGGAATTCATGAGAATTAGAAATAAAGAAATAATTAATACATTACAAGATATGCAAAGAATAAAATGACATTATGATTAAAGTAACCAATTGAAGGAATTCAGTGTTGATTAGTTCTAATATAGATGTGAAATGAGTTTTTTAATGAAGAATTCTTATTATAGGTCTTGTTGAATAAGTTCGTTTTCAGTGACCTCCGGAAAGTTGCTAGATCGTGTGTTGTTTTCAAGGTATTCGGCAGTGCATTCCAACGCTGTGCGCAGATGTAGGAGAAGTTGGATGCATATAATGATTTGTATGGCAGACTGTTCTATTCAGTAGGTCCATGGATGAAAAATGGTAGACTTTGCACCAGTTTTAAATGGGAAAGTATATGAGGGCTTTCAGGTAGAGAAATGCAGTGGGGGCAATGTATGTGTCATCACTTGTGCCTGCTTTTTTATACAGGTTGAATTTTGTTGGTCAAGTATACGGGTTCTCATTATTAGGAGACTAAGCCTATGCATGCCCAACGAGTGTCAATTTGGTGTTACTGTGAGGCCCGGGCTGTAATTTCGTTTTTTTACGTGTGTCCGCTACACATGCCAGAAAATAATTTTTGTTTTCTTGCGCGCAGCGGAAAACGGGTGGTAATTGTCATTCTGTGTTTGTAGACCAGTGGCTTAGCTACGTGGGACCACGGGGGCCTGGGCCTCCGTAGGTTTGGCCATGGACCCCCCTGCCGACGACCGTCTCGACTCCCCCCGCCGTCAACCCGCCGTTGCTGTCACCTACCTTTGCTGGCGGGGGAGGGGGGGTCGAGAGGGTCGTTGGCAGGGGGGTCAAAGTTGTTGTTGGTGGTGGCGGCGGTGGTGGCGGGGGAGTCGGCAATGGCGGGGGGGGTCAGTGGCCCCGGGGGAGGGGGATGGGCCTAAAATGTGCCCCCTCCCCTCGGGCTGTGGACCCCCCCTCCTGCCGAAGTCTGGCTACGTCCCTGGTGTAGACAATTACAGAATGGTTACCACGTGAGACCTTACTGCTAAGTCAAAGGCTGGCGGTAAGGTCTCAGACCAATTTTTATTTTGCCGCTTGTCCATTTTCGGCAAAAAATTTTAAAAAGGCCTTTTTTACAGACACGCTGAAAAAGGGATCTGCGCACACCCGAAACGCACGCTTACACTAGCGCAGCCTATTATTCGTTGCACTTTAGTAAAATGACATCCTATGTTCCTTTTGTGGAACATATTTAGGTTTGTTATCTTTGCATTATGGTGATTATTTACTTATACGTGAGCTTTGTCGTGTTTAAGGAAATGAATATACACTAAAGTACGTGTGTAAATATGAAAGTGTGATGTGTATGTGCACTTGTCCTTCCACAACATCGATACGTCCTTGATATTTTCTTCTTTCGATGCATCTAAAAGTGCGCCTGTCATTCACAATGCACCTATCATTCCAGAATTAGCATATAGCGGCATGCATGCATTTTACCCATGGAAATTGCTTTCAGAATTGCCCTCCCCATGTCCAGGAGGCTTGTCAAATAAATATAAAATCTTTAGATCCTTCACAAGACATTGACGATCTTGCTGATATATTACCCGCAGGAAAAGAAGGCACACATAGAATCAGAGCTAGGCCAAAGTGGTGTCATCAACATGCATAATTTTCCAGGGATAAAGCACCTACTGAAAAAGCAGGTGCAAAAACTCTGTTGCTTCTTTTTGCTTTACACAAATTTCCCTTTGAGAATCAGTGCAAAGTTCTTGTATATGCTTATCACAGTGATAAAGAATGTTTTTTTTAACAGCTCACACCACCCATATTCTGTCCTTAGTAAAATGAGTTTCTTTAGAAGCCATTTTGAAAGTACTCTGTGGAGACATCCACAGAAACACATAGGGACCCTTTTACTAAGCCGCGTAGGCGCATATGTGCGTCCATGCATCAGTTTTGAACTACCGACCAGCTACCATGAGGCCCGGGTGGTAATTTCACTTTTTTACACGCATCCACTAGGTGCATGCGGCGGTAACTGGGCGGTAATCGACATTGTACGTGGGTAGACCTTTAATACCCGGTTAACGTGTGAGACTTTACCGCTAGGTCAATGGTTGGCGGTAAGATCTCAGGCCCAAAAATGGACGCGCGCCAATTTTTATTTTGCTGCACGTCCATTTTTGGCCCAAAAAAAGACCAATACACACGTCTACACCAGCACGGGCCATTTTTTTCGGCACACCTTAGTAAAAGGACCCCATAAAGTCTTCTGGGGAAGAACCAAGGTCCTTTCAAGGCTCATAGAAACCTTCTGTCTCTCTCTTACATTGTGTGTGACGTGTTAGCTCTCAGAGTACCTGCTGTTCCTTCAGGACTGAGAAAGCTTTCACATTCACCAAAATTAAAAACAAAACAAAAAAGCCCCATACCTATAATAGCTACTGTTCATCAACGAAATTCTATTTTATTTTTCTAAAGGGCGGAGGAGGAGCTGAGAAAAAACATATGCACAGTGGTTTGCAGGTGCTAAATATCTATTGTGTGTGTGAACTATTAATGTTGAATCACTGGCACGGAGAGCAAAACTTTGTGCCATTTTGATTTTTTTTAGGAATTAAATGTTCAGCATATCATTGTCTTAGTGAGACATAAGTTTAATGTGATTTTAGCATTAATGCTAAATGTACATTTCCTCCCTAAAATGTTTTAGCATAAAGCGTGATGAGTTAGCCTCATACTATAAATATACAGATGTTCCGTGATCTGAATACTGATGAGAGATATTGCCAGGTGTTCCTTTAATAGTTGAGTGAAATGAAAGAACAGGACTGAAGTGGGATCTGGTTTTGTTTTGAGGTTGATTGTTTACAATTTTTCCATTAAAAATTTTTTTTTATCTTAGATTATTATTAAAAGAAGAACATAGGTCACAATTAATGTTAAACCCAATGGACAAACGGATTAGCATTCTTCAGGAGTTATCACCGAAATAGTAAAAGTACAAAATAAGAGCCTTTGGGGCTCATTTTCAAAAAAGAAAAACGTCCAAAAAGTGGCATAAATCTGCATTTGGACATTTTTTCTCACAAAAATGTCCAAAATTGGTATTTTCGAAACTAATCAATGATGTCCATAAGACGTGTGTTTAAATCACAAGGGGGCGTGTCAGGGACGTGTTAAGAGCGGGATTTGGGTGTTCCTAACACTTGGATATTTTTCAGCCATAATGGAACGAAACAAAACCATCCAGGGATAAAACTAAGACATTTTGGTCTAGAGCTGTTTTATTAACGAACAGTACCGTAGCGAGGGCGGCTGACACCCGGGGCGGGTCGCCGCTGTGCACCCCCCCCCCCCCCGGAGTGCATTCTTACTAGCATAGGAAAGAGGGGAGCGGGCGGGAGGGCCAATCCGCCCCGACTGCACCCCCCCCCCCGGAGTGCATTCTTACTAGCATAGGAAAGAGGGGAGCGGGAGGGCCAATCCGCCCCGACTGCACGTCGATGGGAGCTGCGTCGGCTACGCTGGTTCCCTGCTGTCTCCGCCCCGGAACAGGAAGTAATCTGTTCCGGAGCAGAGGGAGCAGGGAACCAGCGGAGCTGACACCCCCCCAGCAGCGTGCACCCGGGGCGGACTGCCCCACCGCCCCCCCCTTCCTACGCCACTGTTAACGAATAAGCCACAAGAATGTGCTCTAAATGACCTGATGACCACTGGAGGGAATCAGGGATGACCTCTCCTTATTCCCTCAGTGGTCAGTAACCCCCTTCCACCCCCAAAAAATGTGATTAGAAACATTACTTACCAGCCTGTATGCCAGCCTCAGATGTTATACAGGAAAACTTGGGTTCGATTATGCCCCTCCACATCTAGCAGACATGCCTGCACCTAACTCTAGGTGCATCCATGTATACCAAGTAAAACTTAGTGTAAATACTGGCACCTAAGTTATGCACGGATCAGGTGATATTCTATAACCCTGCGCATAGATTTTTGGAACACCCACAACCTGCCCATTTCATGCCCCCTTTTTGGCAGCACACATTAGAATGTACGTTCACCACTTTACAGAATATGCCCAGCAAGTTGTGCGTGTAAATTCTGTCAATTAGTGTTAATTGCTTGTTAAGAAGCAATTATCGGCACTGATGGACTTGTTAAGTAATTAAATTGCATGCACAAATCCAGAATACGACTGGATTTGTGCGCAAAATTTTGGTCACGCTATATAGAATAAGGGGGATTAGGTCTTAACACCCTTTTGAAAAAAGATCTCAAAGTTAGAAGCATAAATCCTTTGAATATCAGGCCCATAATTTTTTAAGGGCTACATTTATTAAAATACTAGTAAAAAAGGCCCATTTCTGACACAAATGAAATGGATGCTAGCAAGGTTTTCCACGGAGTGTGTATGTTTGAGAGTGTGTGTGTGAGAGTGACTGTGAGAGAGAGAGAGAGAGAGAGAGAGAGAGAGAGTGAATGTGCGAGTGTGTGTGTGACAGAGAGAGAGAGTGAGACTGGGTGCGAGTGTGTCTGTGTGAGAGAGAGTGTGTGTGATTCTCCTCTCTCCCCTGCCCCCCCTCCAGCCAGCCAGCAATTCTCCTGTCTTCCCTGCCCCCCCTCCAGCCAGCCAGCGATTCTCCTCTCTCCCCTGCCCCCCTTGCAGCCAGCCACCCAGCGATTCTCCTCTCTCCCCTGCTCCCCCTCCAGCCACCTAGCGATTCTCCTCTATCCCCTGCTCCCCCTCCAGCCACCCAGCGATTCTCCTGTCCCCTGCCCCCCTCAGCCACCCAGCGATTCTCCTCTGTCCCCTGCCCCTCCTCCAGCCACCCAACAATTCTCCTTGCTCCCCTGATTACCTCAGTCGAAGCGGCCGCATTATTGAAAGCCCTGCCCATCTGTAGCCTTCCCTTCGAGTTCGTTCCCTCAGAGTCCCGCCCTCGCGGAAAGAGGAAATGACGTCAGAAGGTGGGACTGAGGGAACGAACTCGAAGGGAAGGCTGGAGACGGGCAGGGTTTTCAATGACGCTGCCGCTTCGACGGAGGTAATCAAGAGAGAGAGATGAATCGCTGGGTGGCTGGAGGGGGGGGGCAAGGGAGCATGGAGAATCGCTGGGTGGCTGGAGGGGGGGGCAGGGGATCAGGGCTGTTCGGGACGGAGTAACGTTTGTTTGCGGGTTGCTATACAGCCTTCCCTTCCCTCCGAGGGCGGGGCAGTGAGAGCAAGTGCGATTGCCTGCGGTTGGTCCTTTCTTCTTCTGACGTCACGAGGGTGGGGCGATTACGAACCCCAGGAACAGTACACGGCTTCACTGCCACGCTGCCACGGAGTCAGCTTCAGAACGTTGGAGGTGCGAATTATTATATTAGATGTTGTGGCGTGTTATCATGTGCTAATGTGCATTAATGCACATTATTTGGTACCAAGTTACTAATAATACACAATAGCATGGGAGCAGACCTCAGTAAATCTAGCCTGTGTTTTCTTACCTTCAGCAGGAGTGGATAAAATCCATGCTACATTGGCTTCTTTGCTTCTGTATATGTGAAATCCCTCTGAGATGGCTTGTATTGCCTGATTATATAGATGAAATGTCTTTTCCTTGCTGAAGGTCTTTTGTGCAGTCATGCACTTCAGTGACTTTAAAATGACTTTTTAGCTGATAGAACATATTAGAAAAACATTTATGACTGTTAAATATGTAATGAATCATAATCTTTGAAAATGTATAATTGTTTCATCAGGGGATATTCTTGGCAGTATTAATTCTTCTGAATATATCAACAGTCATAAATCTCAATACTAATCAATAGTTTCATCTTTCTTGATCAGTCATAGTTTCTGTTATCTCAAAATGCATTAGGATATGTAGTCAGTTTACAAGGCACAAGGCCATTCATACTGCCAAATAAATTGCTTAAAAATAGAACATCTATGCTTATGGCTAATTTGCAAGTAAACTGTGTGTTTTTTCTCCTCTAGTGTCCATTGTAAGCATTCAAAAATGGTTCTGTAAGATTTATATACACTTTGTCTAGAAAAAAGGGACCCCAACATTTTTCCAAATAACCCCAAAACGTCCTACTGCAGCAGAAATGTTTTGCCTGAAATTCCAGACATTTCTGAGTGCTTTGTTTTTCAACAGGATGGAGTTCCAGCCCGTCGAGCTCCCAAAACAGTTAATGAAACCCCAAAATTCATTGAGCCAACATCTCAATGGCATTGAAGACTTGGCGAATGTCTCAAAGTTGAAGGAGGTCACTTTGAACACAAATTATGAATTAACTAAGAAAGAAACCATTAGGATACTAATGTATTTTCAAAAGTCTTACTAACCCCCCTGTTTGTTAAACCGAACTAGCGGCTGCCATGCGCTAATGCCAACACAGCCCGTTTACTTTGAATGGGCTGTGTCAGCATTGTTGCACAGCAGTCACTAGCGCAACATAGTAAACGGGGGGGGGGGGGGGGTAAACATTTAATCAATTGCAGACTATTTTGAAAGGAGTCCTGTTTTTTCTGGACATTGTTTATATAAAAACTAGTAAAAAAAAAGCCCCGTTTCTGATGCAAATGAAACGGGGGCTAGCAATGTTTTCTTCTGTGTGCATGTGGGAGTGTGTGTGTCCCTGCCCTCTGGCCTCTCTCCCCTCCCCCCTTTGAGTCCTTCACTGTTACAGAGCCAGCGATTTGATTTCGTACTCTGCTGTTTTCCTTCACTGACTGTGTTACAGAGAGGGCGGGGCAGACACTCATAGGGAAACTGGATATCTCGCCCCCTTCACACCTGCGGCTGGAGGCTTCATAGAACGTTGGTTTTGCCTTTTATATAGAGAGATATTGGGGTCACCTGCTCTGACCAATACATAGGCAAATGCCAACTCTTTGCCTTCCAGCTGTGCATATGCATTGCATTGGGATCTTACAGTGGGTCAGTGGCGTACTGAGGGTGGGGCAGTGGGGGCGGTCCGCCCCGGGTGCACGCTGCAGGAGGGGTGCAGGGAGCAGCCGCGCAGATGTTGGCTCCGCCGGTTCCCTGCTCCTTCTGATGTTACTTCCCGTTCCGGGGCAGAGGGAGTAGGGAACTGGCAGAGCCGACAGCCGCATGGCTGCTCCCAGCACCCCAGGAGATAAGAGCAATGCACCCGGGGAGGGGGGAGGGTTGGAGGTGATGCGCCAGGTGGGACGACGCTGCACCCGAGGGGTGTCGATGCTGCACCAGGGGGGAGGATGATGCTGCACCCGTGGAGGGGGGGGGGTGTACAGCAGCGATCCGCCCTAGGTGGTAGCCAACCAAGGAACATCAGTGCAGTGGGTTAGTATGCAACATAATTTTCAGGCCCTTTTTAAAAAGCATTTTCCTAATATAAAATGTGGTACATTCCGGAAATGCTTCTAATAAGATTACACAGCTGAATATGTGCATGCAAACAAGCTTATGCATACTTCTACATATACACTGGGGGGGAATTCTTGCCTAGAGGTCTCTCTGTATCTGAACAGAGGAAGGAGAGAGTTGCATGTGAACTCGGTTCCCCAGGGTAGATTCTTGCCACACCTAGAAGGAAGGGAATCGATCCAATAAATGCTAAATCAGCAAGGGTCTCAGGAAGTGACCTATTGGACCTAGAAAATGCTGACTGGCCTCAGTCAGCAGCACATATCTGAGTAAGCGCTTTTGAACAATATCAACCTCAAAGTAAATGAAAACAATCAGATTTCAGCCAAAGACTTAGACTTCAATTTCTTTAGAAAACAAAGGTAATTTGATTCTTCTCTAGTCTCCAACAGAATACTTTCCCACAAATGTTTGGGGGTATAAGCGTACTGCAGCATCTGAGGCTCATTACAACCGACTTGTTGGTCATTTGTTATGGTATAATGAATTCTTCACCATCCGTAGTGTATAGCAAGATGGGTATCCATTACAAAAGGCTATAGGTGAATAATTCATCAGTAACATTTGCATTCTGTACAGGAAAGAAGGTGCCTATTTTCCTTTATAGAACAGGTGCCCTTTGGGTGCCTAGAAATAGGTTCACTGTTAAAGAATCTCCCTCCCCATGTATTTTCATGCGTTTTTAATATTTCATAATTACATTACATCAGAGAAGCGTTAACGAAACTGTACTTTCGAAGTTTCAGTTTAAGAAAGACAGAATGGCATGCAATTTTCATTAAGCAAAAATGTGTCGGTGATGCAATGCAGTGAATTAGTCATACAGCACTGTTTACCTCTCTGTCTTGTTAGGTGTTGAAACTTCTAGCTCCCACGTCACACTTTTTTTTTTTTTAGCAAAAGCTTGCTAGCATCGCCGATAAACGTAGCTCATATTAATCAACAGAAAGACGAAAGAGGCAAAAATGGCTTTATTCCTTTAGATGACAGCTGTTGATTTTGGTTCATGAGAGAATAAAAAAAAAATGTCAGCAATTGTAACTTTCTTGTTGTGAGGTACTGCTGCAGGATTTTTAAATGATCAGACTGAATGGGCTTGATATGGTTTATTAAAAGGTAATATTAAAAACAATTCAAAATAAGGGGGGTGGGGGTAACTTTGAGGGGCATTTTCGAACAGGGACACCCATCTCTAAGGGCGCCCATCTCTGAGGATGTCCCCGCGAAGGGGCGGGGTATCCCGTATTATCGAAACAAGATGGGCGTCCATCTTTCGTTTTGATAATACGGTCGGGGATGCCCAAATCTCAGAATTTAGGTCGACCTAAGAGATGGTCGACCTAAATGTTGAGATGGTCAACCTTAGAGATGGACGACCTCAGTTTTCGCTGATAATGGAAACCGACGACGCCCATCTCAAAAACGACCAAATACAAGCCCTTTGGTCATGGGAGGAGCCAGCATTCGTAGTGCACTGGTCCCCCTCACATGCCAGGACACCAACCGGGCACCCTAGGGGGCACTTTTACAAAAACAAAAAAAAGGTAAAAGAGCTCCCAGGTGCACAGCACCCTTCCCTTGGGTGTTGAGCCCCCCAAATCCCCCTCAAAACCCACTGCCCACAAGTCTACACCATTACTATAGCCCTAAGGGGTGAAGGGGGGCACCTACATGTGGGTACAGTGGGTTTGGGGGGGTTGGACGACTAAGCATTAAGCAGCACAATTGTAACAGGTAGGGGGGGATGGGCTTGGGTCCACCTGCCTGACGTCCACTGCACCCCCTAACAACTGCTCCAGGGACCTGCATACTGCTGCTTGGGAGGAGGGTATGACATTTGAGGGTGAAAATAAAAAGTTGTGAAACATCATTTTTTGTGGTGGGAGGGGGTTAGTGACCACTGGGGGAGTCAGGGGAGGTCATCCCCGACTCCCTCTGGGGGTCATCTGGTCATTTAGGGCACTTTTTGGGGCCTTATTCGTGAAAAAACAGGGTCCAGGAAAAGTGCCCTAAATTCTAGCTACAAACGCATCCATTATCGGCGAAAGGCGCCCATCTCTGTTCGGGTGATAACCACGCCCCAGTTCCGCCTTCACCACGCCTCCGACACGCCCCCGTCCACTTTGTCCGCATCCGCGACGGAGTGCAGTTGAAAGCGTCCAAAGTTCGGCTTTCGATTATACCGCTTTATTTGTTTTTGTGAGAAAGACGCCCATCTCCCGATTTAGGTCGGAACTTGGGCGTTTTTCTCGTTCGATTATAAGCTGGATTGTCACACACACACCCCTTTGCCTGTTTCATTGTTGTTCATTGGACAGTTCTTATATAGTATGTAAACCACTTTGACTGTAACCACAGAAAGGCTGTGTATCAAATCCCTTCCCCTGTCCCGTATATCATCATCATTATCACGAAGTTGAACAGGTGTATTTTCAAAACACTTAGACTTAGAAAGTTACATAATTACCTATGGAACTTTGTAGTCTAAGTGCTTTGAAATGAGCCCCATAATACATAGTAACATAGTAGATGACGGCAGAAAAAGACCTGCATGGTCCATCCAGTCTGCCCAAGACAAACTCATATGTGTATACCTTACCTTGAATTTGTACCTGTCCTTTTCAGGGCACAGACCATATAAGTCTGCCCAGCAGTATTTCCCGCCTCCCAACCACCAGTCCCGCCTCCCATCACCGGCTCTGGTACAGACCGTATAAGTCTGCCCTCCCCTATCCTCGCCTCCCAACCACCAACCCCTCTTCCCCCCAACTGCTCCGCCACCCAATTTCAGCTAAGCTTCTGAGGATCCATTCCTTCTGCACAGGATTCCTCTATGCATATCCCACGCATGTTTGAACTCCGTTACCGTTTTCATCTCCACCACCTCCCGCGGGAGGGCATTCCAAGCGTCTACCACCCTCTCCGTGAAAAAATACTTCCTGACAATTCAAAGGAGTCCTTGCTTTGCACTTACCAAGAATAATTGTATAAAGTTATTTTTATGTCACTGTGGCTTCTTCCTTATCATCCTGCTAAACCAGTTCAGACCTATCAGCAGATAGAGGCAGAGGCTTGACGATTCTGATGACATCATCAGTATAATAGGTAGTGCAGCCAGAAACATTCTAATATTTCTCTGCCTCCGGCAGAGTGGACTGGTACAGCGGATTCTCTTTTGTTGTTGTTGTTTTTTCTTAACTTTTGGGCCAGACTCCTTGAGCATCAGGCTATGGCCTTTAGCTTTGTGGCTGAAATCTACTAGGAGACTCCTTCCTAGAATCTGAGCCATAGTCAGACCACTGGTTGACTCAGAGGAGGGCTCTTAGTTCCTCCTCAGCAGCCTGAAGCCTCAATGTGTAGGCTTTCACTCTGTGTGCCTGATTGTGTTGGGGTCTATGGGGCCATGTAGCAAGGGTAAGTCCTCCCCTTCTCCCTCATTCCCCCCATTGGGGTTCTAAAAGAAAGGATTGAGGGTTGGTTCCATTCCTTCTATGACAAAGAATACAGTTTAAAAATAAAAAAAAGAAGACAGGAACAGCAGGCTGAAGCACAGCACTCTTGCCCAGTCTTCTCAGGCAGGTGGCAGACTTGTTGTGTAGATGGACCTGAGGTAGGTTGTAGATGGACCTGAGCTGGGAGGGGGCTATACATCTGCAACTTTGTCATCATGGTGTCGTCTGGAGCTTTCTGTGATGTCAGTTGGCCAGCTCTATATGCAACAGGAATGATATTGAGTTACACAGGGAAGCTACAGGAAGTGTTCAAAACTCCTCCCAGGGCAGGAATTCATGCTTAGTGAACATTAACCATTTTGTTCCCGGACTGTCATTTTGACATGTAATTCAAGATGAGTCAACCTCCCCTGTTGGGGCACAGGTGTCTGGGCGCCCTCTCTCTCTTCTGGAATTGGGGTTACAGGGTGATCTCAAGGGGTTCTGTTGGCCCAGGAATCTCTCCAGTTTTTGGTCATTCTCACTGAGTGTTTTAAGCAGGCATTTTCAGGGCTCCAAGAGCACAGCCAGTGGGGACTTATCTCAAGGGTCAGGTCCCAGGGGCCACTAGGGATCTCCAGATAAAGCAGTCATGGCAGGTCCATGGTCCCCTCTATCCTCCTTGGTGGAGGATTTATGGAGACAGATTTCCCAGGACAGGCCCCCCTCTGGGGGGAAGGCTCCTCTCTGGAGCCTAATGAGGTCTCTGCATGTTGGAACTGGTCACTTCTTTCACTGGGAATGGACCCTCAATACCTCTGAGCAATGGGTCCTGAAGATGGTTTGGTTGGGCTGTATGCTCTAGTTCGCAGAACCTGTTACAAACACCTTTATGGGGATCTCTATGAGACAGAGCCCAAGCAACTTACAGGAAGGGAGATCTTGTGTCTCCTGGTTGCTCTAGGAACCATCAAGCTGGTGCCACCACAGGAGTGTGGATGGGGTTGTTATTCAATTAATGCTGTCATCCCCAAGAGTGGGGGAACTTTTCAGCCAATTTTGGATCTTTAGGGGGGTCAGTGTTTCCTTGAATGTCTCACAGTTATGGATGGAAACCCTTAATTCGGTGATCTTGGGGAGTTTTTGGCCCCTCTTGATCCAAAGGCTTCCTGCTGTTTTATGTCCTGGAAGAGCACTTTCAGTTCAGAGTGCTCCCATTTGGTCTGGCCACAGATTGGCCATGACTGTGGAATTCCTTTGGAAGGGGGAGATCAGAGTGCATCCCTACCCCAATATTTGGCTGATTCAAGCCAATTCAGAGCAGAGGCCTGGAGGATGATGGTTGGGTGGTCTCCTTCCTGTAGAGTCTTGGTTGGGTGACAACTTTACCAAGAATCACTTGGAACCCATTCAGGTCCTTGAGTATCTGAGGTCATGATTTGATACCCATTTAAGGTCAGTCTTCCTTCTGTAAATTTCAGTGAGCAAGCTTCAGTCTCGGCTCTGACATTCTTGTATTCCCAGCTCCAAAAGCCAGGAATTATCTGCAGTTGCTCAGTACCATGGCAGTGAGCCTTTAGATTGTTCCACAGGCAAGGGTCCACATGCAGCCTCTGCAATGTCTGTGTTTACTGTCCCTTTGGTTTCCACAGTTTGAGGCTCAGCTCCCCCTGCCAGTGTCAATCTAGGATCACCTAGAGTTGTACTTAGGCCTACACCACCTCATGGGGGGAGTTCCTTTGAATCCACTGCATTGGATTGCGATAACCACAGATGTGAGTCTTAGAGAGGCTCCTGCCAACTTAAATCACTTCTCTGTAGCTAACTGACGATATTCACAGTTAGCACCTGCACCGAAGGTGTCTAACTTGTGTGCCTTCTGGGGTGGAGTTGGCACTTAAGATAACTGCATAAGATGACCACTTAAATTGGGCAGCATAAATAGCAGTCCCAACTTTAAGCAGTTCAGCTAATGCGGTCAAGGACTGAATATTGCACTCAACTGCATAAGCTTTAGCAACCGACCTAGAACTGGATATTCAATGCAGGTGCACAGACATGACCTGGCACTGAATATGCAGAAATACAGCCGACAGCGGACATAAAAATGCTGATATCGACCAGATTATGTTTATTGATCTGTAATATCTCTGCTTGATTGGGATTCCATGCCAGTAATAACATAGGGGCCCTTTTACTAAGGCATGCCAAAAAGTGGCCTGTGCTTGTGTAGGCGTGTGTTTTGGATGCACGCAGGTCAATTTTTCAGCACGCCTTGGAAAAGCATTTTTTTGGGGGGGGGGGGGGCAAAAATGGACATGCGGCAAAATTAAAACCAGCACGCATCCATATTCGACCTGAGACGTTACCACCACCCATTGACTTAGCAATAAGGTCTCGGGCACTAACCAGGCAGTAAGGGGCCAGCGTGTGTAAACTGCTAATTACCGCCAGGTAAGCGCCACACAGTAGAAAATAGAAAATATTTTCTACCGTGTGTTTTGAACGCATGTCAAAAATGGAATTACGGCCCACGGCACACAGTACTCGGGCGGTGGTTCCAATTTGGCCTGCATTGGATGTGCGTAGGCACCAACGCGCCTTAGGAAAAGGGACCCATAATGTCGACATGCAGGCTTATTTTCAAAAGTGATCGCCGGCCATTTCCCAACATAAATCGGGAGATGGCCGGCGATCTCTCAAAAGCGGTGAAATCGGTATAATGAAAAGCGGCTTTTTTGACAGCATCACCGCTTTCCCGTTGCCTCGTCGGCGAAAGTTCAAGGGGGCGTGTCGGCAGTGTAGCGAAGGCGGGACATGAGCAAGCATGGGCGTGGCTACCAGGTGGCCGGCTTTCGCGGATAATGGGAAAAAAAAAGCGGCGTTAAGCAGTATTTCGCCGGGTTTACTTGGTCCTTTAATTTTCACGGCCAGGCCTCAAATAGGTGCCCCAATTGACCAGATGACCACCGGAGGGAATGGGGGATGACCTCCCTGTAGTCCCCCAGTGGTCACCAACCCCCTCCCACACTAAAAAAAAATAAAACATTTTTTTGCCAGCCTCTATGCCAGCCTGAAATGTCATACCCAGCTCCCTGACAGCAGTATGCAGGTCCCTGGAGCAGTTTTTAATGGGTGCAGTGCACTCCAGGTAGGCAGACCCAGGTCCATCCCCCCCTACCTGTTACACTTGTGGTGCTAAGTGTTGAGCCCTCCAAACCCCCCCAAAACCCACTGTACCCACATGTAGGTGCCCCCCTTCAGCCATAAGGGCTATGGTAATGGTGTAGAGTTGTGGGGAGTGGGTTTGGGGGGGGGGTTGGGGGGCTCAGCACCCAAGGGAAGGGAGCTATGCACCTGGGAGCTATTTGTATTTTGTTTTTACATTTTTAGAAGTGCCCCCTGGGGTGCCCGGTTGGTGTCCTGGCATGTCAGGGGGGCCAGTGCACTACAAATGCTGGCTCCTCCCACGACCAAATGCCTTGGATTTTGCTGGGTTTGAGATGGCTGGCATTTTTTTTCCATTATTGCTGAAAAACAAAACCGGCGATCTCAAACTCTGGCATTTGGTTGGGCTAAACCGTATTATCGAAAAAAAGATGGCCGGCCATCTTTTTCAATAATACGATTCCGGCCAGCTGTTGCGCCGCCGCCAAAATAGATCGCCGGCAATCTATTTCGCCGGTGACGTTCGATTATGCCCCTCATGGTCACTTAGCTGCCCTTTGCAAACAACTATTAAGCAATATAATCTGCATCTATTGACCCGATCTCACCTCCCCCTCCCATTAAAAAAAAACTATATCTGAATGTGTGCAAAGGATATGGCAAATAAAGCCAGAACCCTGCATTATTTCTGTCATGGGGCCAAGTAAATCTTTAAAGGAGTGAGAGATAATCCATATGATAGTACAGCACATATACTGTAAGTATTTGAATTTTCCTCTTTCCTCTTAACTGATTGCATTGTGTCTTTCCTGTCTTACAGGATACAATTTAGAGTTTTTTTCTCCACCAATTCTTGTTCCCAAGAGCCATCTAGCAGTAGATCATAATCAAGGCTATCAAATGCTACTGACAAGTTGAGCTGAATCAGCAGTGTATCATTCCTCCTATCAGCAGTCATTCTCATTTTATCTACTAAGGCCTCTAATGGTATCTCTGCACTGTATCCTCTCTGAAACCAGATTGATTGGAGTGGAGGATCCTGTTTTTACTAACAAAGTCCACAATTGCCCACGTACCACATGCTTTTAATAACTGTACAAAAAAGATAAATAGATAACGAAGGGCTACTGTCAGGTTACATACCATGCAATCCCTATTTTTCAGACTACTTCAGTTTAGAAGGTAATGTACCCTGAACCAAGGAATCATTCATAATCTGTTTTGGAGCCAATGACAATTTGTATTCCGGTGAAAGCACTTATTATAAATTGATTAGACTACTGTAATGTGCTTATGCTGCAGGGTCTTAAGTTCTCCTCAGCACGACACTTGTAACTCATCCAGAACATAACAGTAAAGCTAATTACATTACATTATACAGTTCTTATATTCTGCAAACACCTTATCAGGTTCAATGCAGATCACAAAAACCAAAAGAGCCGAATAATATATTCAGGATGTACAAGTAGACAAGTCAAATTCAAACGGCATGGACCAGCTCCATCCTGTTTATATCTTTTGAAGGTGCGGTCTTCAGAACTGTACTCTAAGTGGGGTCTTAGTAGAGCTTTACGCAGAGGCACCAACAGCTGCTTTTTCTTGCTGGCCACTCCTGTCCCTATGCACCTAACATCCTCCTTCCTTTTGCTGTCACCTTTTCAGCCACTTTAAGATCATCCGAGAAGATCACCCTCATATCCCACTTTAACAATGGTGGAAGAAGCAATGTCAGTCTGTGAATGCATGAAAGATGGAGCACAGACAATATATGCTTTCATTCAGGGAGGGGCAAGGTGGGGTGTGAGAGCATGGTGGATACTGGCTCAGACCTGGCCCTCTTACTGTCATTGCTACTGCAGCCACCACTTCTGAGTCCACCATCTACCCTAAAATGTGGCCGTGCTGGTTAGAAAAATGTCCTTGGGTGAGTAGAAGATGTGGCATGGGGTAGAGCCATTGGCTGAGAAGGTCAGGAACGGGGTAGTGGAGGAAGTGGGACTGGCTGGTTTGTATTTCAGAAAGTTGACAATCCTGTGTATGATGTATGCTGGCTCCCAGACTTAAAGGACTTTGTTTCGAAAAGGTATCTCCTGTTCCATGGACACACCTAAACTCTTTTGGAAGCAGGGCTGAAAAATCCTAAAACGGCTATGTGCTAGAGGGTTCTTTGTAGTATATGAAGCTTCTATCCTGACATGAAAAAGAGAGATGGGGAGTCTTCTGTCGTATTTCACTGGAAATCCCTCCCCCCAACCCAACCCACCCCAGCACCACCACTATTTCCCACTAGCTTCAGCAGCTTTTCAAAATCTTTGATTTTACACTCATTCCATTTTTATGGGTTTCTTTCCCAAGAGGCCCCTTTCTACAGCTACATATCACCATGAAAATATGAGCTAGTCAGTAAAAATGAATCATCTGAGTTTGAGCAGTAAATAAAATGTTTCAATTAGGCTTGGTTTGTGTTTGATGATATTTAATGCAGAGAGTTGGAGACTGCCTCTACAGCCTTTGTTTTGAGCTTGCAGTAATGTGTGCTGCCCTGTACAAATGAACTGACACTGATCTCGGTTCCATCCCAAATGCTTTTAACGTCTGAGCTGTGTATGTTGGGTCTGAACGTGATATTTTGGAGTTTCGCCTCAGTTTAATATCGCCTATCCTGCACACTTAGGGTAGGTCATGGGCATAACGAGGGTGTTCCTAAAATGAATGCGTGTTGTTATAGAATAATGTTTCAGTTGATGCAAATGGTACACCTAAAGTTAGGCGTAATTCCTGGGCGTAAATGGTATTCTATAAACTGCACCTAACTTTAAGCATGGCTTATAGAATAGTGCTGTTTTCGGCACCGATTTATTTTGGCATCATATATAGAATATAGCCCTTTGTGTCTATGGGAATAAATGCTTAGCATAGACGCCAACTTTTTAAAATGATTTGGGGTGCTAAATCCAAATGGAAATTGCCCTCTCTGGACACAGTTAAGGAGTTTGTCAACGTTGGAGGTGCTCAAGCACCCATAGCCCTTACAGAGCTGGCTCCTATTTATTTATTTATTTTATTTATTTATTACATTTGTACCCCGCGCTTTCCCACACATGGCAGGCTCAATGCGGCTTACATCGTAACAATATGAAGAATAACAATGTCGTATGAGTTAAGCGTTAAGGGTGGGCATAAGGAAGATGAAGAGGAAAAAGACATGGGATAGTAATAAGGATAATGGGAAACATGGTCAGTGTGTGAACAGTCATCAGTAAGAATCAAGTGGGCAGGCATGCTGAATCATTGGGGTAGGCTTTCTTGAAGAGATGGGTCTTCAATGCTTTTCTGAAGGGCAAAAGGCTGTTGATAGTTTGGATGGATCTTGGTAGCACATTCCAGAGCTGGCTACCCAGAAAGGAAAAATTGGATGCGTAGACGGATTTGTTTTTAATACCTTTACAGTTGGGAAGCTGTAGATTAAGGTAAGTGCGGGAAGACATCAAACTGTTTCTTTTTTTTTTTTTTTTAATAAGTTTATTAAAGTAACATAACAAAACATAGCCATGCAACAAACAGTACAAGAAAATAAGATACATCAAACTGTTTCTGATTGGGAGGTCTTTGAGGTCATTCATGTAGGTTTGGGGCTTCTCCGTGCAATATCTTGTAAATGATAGTGTGGACTTTAAATTAATTCTATCTTTGATGGGGAGCCAGTGAAGCTTCTTTCGGAGAGGTGTTGCGCTATCGAATCTTGACCTGCCGAAAATAAGTCTGGCTGCCGTGTTCTGGGTAGTCTGGAGTTTTTTCAAGATTAGGGACTTACAACCTAAAAAATCCTATGATGCTTAGTACATCTTGCCTAAGATAGATGGAAGGATATTGGACAGGGATCTTCCAGTTTTTATTTCTATTCCATAATAGTGTATTTAATCACAGTAAAATAGTAGAGGACAGTATAAAAACACCATTTGGCCTAGCGTGGAAAGATATAACCCAGCTGCCATAATGCAACTTCTTAAAAGAAGACTGAATGGACAGATCACTCAATAATGATTTGAAAACTGAGCAACATTCATAAAATGCGTATCAGAATATGGGAGAATCCTCTTTCATCACTAGTTGACATATTAGATGATATATGTTTATATTATTTGCAAAACATATATGTCATTCTCTTTGTCTCGAACAACATTCAAGATGAGGGATGGGTAATGTCATTCAAACATTCATCTTGCGTATTCCATCTTGAATTCTAATGAAACGCTATGTCACGCTTGCATTTCTCAGTAAAATATCACTGCAATACTACATCTGCCAAAAAAAATAAAGATGGGTGGGGGGAGACCTTTTTGCTTCTGATTTTAAAATTGTCTTGGATTCAGCTTGAGCAGAGTGAGATGATGTGAGTTGGTACAGTGATGAAAGCTAAACTTCCTTAAATTTCCCATTATCCATTAGCTGCGTTTGTTGGTTTAAACAAAATAGAGATTGTCAGCTTTTTCTATATGATGTTGTTTCATTTTGTCAGTGAAATGAATAATTTCAGGTTTTTTTCTTCATTTTTGTTCCCCCCCCCCCCCCCCCCCCCCCCCCCCCCCCCCAAGGCTCCCTGTCCTGTCAACGAAATCAGCCTTTAGAGTTAGAAGAAAATAAAATCCTTTAGGCATGTGCATACTCTGCCTGAAAGCTGGGGTTATTTTACCATGGTTCTGCAGCCCTATCACCGCACGTCGCATTAGGGCATTTGCATATTAATGAGATGCAAAACATGCATTTGCATATTTTGCGTCTCATTAATCTGTAACCTGCGGCAACTTAAATATCGCCGCAGTCTTGTTGGAACAGCAGCATTAAGGGCATATAACACACATTATGGGCCAAATAAAATAGGTTATGGCCCTAAAGCTGCTTGATGAATCCTCCCCTTAGAGCCAGATTCAGTAATTGGCACTGAAATTTAATCACAGGTAAAAATCCACATGCTCTGGGCTGACTGCCCTTTATAAAATAGCAGTTGGGGAGGACTTAATGCCTACTGAATCCTGGTGTAAATCCTGGCACACAAGTAGGAACACATAACCCCATTATCCTGTTGGAAACACCCCTGATCCGTCCATACTCTCCCATGGCCAAGCCCCCTTTTGGGTTGTATTTAGACACTTTGGGTGTGTAGCATTAAAGAATAGAGTGTAGGCAGATGTGCACAAAAATCTAAGGGCCCTTTTACTAAGCTGCGGTAAAAAGTGACCTCTGCTAGTGTGGGCACATGAAATTGGCACATGCTGGGCCATTTTTTTTACCATGGCCTTAATAGGGCAGTAAATGGCTGTGCACTAAAACGAAAACTAGCGCGCAGCTATTTACTGCCTGAGCCCTTACTGCCACCTGTTTACTTGGCGTTAAGGGTTCACACGCTACTCATGGTAATCAGGCAGCACATGGCAATGTGGCCGCGCTGCCAATTGCCGTCGGGAAAGTAGAGAATTATTTTCTACCGCGGGAAACACTGCGCACCAAATTTGGAATTACCTCCGGGTGCCCGCACTCCCTGGCAGTAGCGTTAGCCTTACCATTGCTTAATAAAAACACCCCTAAATTAGTACCAATTAAGTGTCAATTGACTCCAATTAACACCAATAATTGGTTATTAGCTCCCAATTGACTAAGTAGTCTGTGCGTGCATCTGGGCTCTGTGCCCAGATTTGGGTGACCTATATAGAATCCGGAGGTCAGGCATGTCAAAATAGATGCCTGTTTGGGCTTCCAACCTAGGTGATGCATTATAAAATTAACCCCATGTGTCCTTTACTGACCTGTCTGTTGCCCTAATAGTGACACAACCATCATCGTATGCAGCAGTAATGTCATGCATTTTTCCTTAGTTGGGATTCTGCTGCTGAAAAAAAAAAAGTCACGGTGCTTTATGTAGCTTCTGAATTGAGAGAGTCCACAAAACTTCCTTTCAGACATGTTGCATGAAATAATCAGCCAAGCCACAGAAGGCTTTTTGTTTTTAAACTGATTTGGAAAGGCTTCCTTACACTGACTTGCCATTGTGCCTAGAGGGACTAGCTCCAGGGCTCAAAGATTAATTCACTCTTAAGGTTCATTCAGGCATTGGCATCTGTGCTGAGATCATGGCTGGGTAAAGAGGATACAGTTGGACTGGGGCCCCAATCTCAGAGTGAAGAAGAGAGGCAAAAGGACCAGAATGTATTGAGAAAGCACTAAAATGAAATTGCAAAGAATGTCTCCAAATACAGGGGTCCTTTTACTATGCCGCGGTAAAAAGTGGCTTGCAGGTTTCGGGCGCACGCAGAAATATTTTTCATCACCGTACAAAAAATGCCTTTTAAAAATTTTTTGCCAAAAATGGACGTGCAGCAAAATCAAAATTTCCGCACGTCCATTTTGGATCTGCGACCTTACCGCAGACATAGCAGTAAAAACTTTGGGTGGTAATGACCTATGTGCATCAGATGCCACTTGGCACGCATCTGCTATCCGTGTCTGAAAATAAACATTTTTTTTCAGACGTGCGCCAAAAATGAAATTACCACAAAAGGCACCCAGTAGTCAGGTGGTAAGTCCATTTTGGTATGCATTGGGTGTGCATAGAGCCTACCGTGCCTTAGTAAAAGGGGCCCGTAGTTATCCAAGTGTCTCCAGAAACTGAGTTCAAAATGTAATAAATTCAAATTCAGAGACTGGCACAGGCAGCAAAAGGGGGTTCAGCCTTCGGCCTCAAACTATCACCTGAAGTCTTCCTACCAACATCTTTGTAGACCATTTTGGACTTTGTTTCATCTTTCCTTATTGTCTATTTTTCTCTGTTTCTTTGTTTCTATCTAATCAATTTCTGATTTCATTGTATTTGTATCTCCTCTGATCTGGCCAAAGCCTTAACGTTTCTAGCGTGCACTAAAATTTAGCTCAAGCTAACACTAGAGACACCCATAGAAATATATGGGTGTCTAGCATTAGCACACGCTAAAAATTAGCGTGCACTAAAAATGCTAGTGCATCTTAGTAAACAGGGCCCGTAGTCTAATAAATACAATCTAAGGGGATCTTTTACGGAGCGGCGGTAAGCCCAATGTGGGCTTATTGCTCACTATTCTGGGACTACCACCAGCCCAACATGGCCACTGGCGGTAGTTCCTGGTCGAGCGCACGTCATTTCCAGGGAGGAAAAAAACTCAGAAATGGTTAGTGCGGCAGTAATTGGGCAGCCGCGAGAGCCCTTCTATCGAAAATGCCCCTCCAAGTCTAGTATATAGCCCATTTCATGGGCTGGAGATTTGATCACCTGAGTAAATTCTAGAGCTGCCATTGCATCAAGGAAGGCAGCAGTGGTGGTGCCTGTTATTTCGATGTGTAGACTAAAGTCTCCCATGATCAGTAACCTAGAGTAACTCAGGGTTTTCTCAGTCACCAGATTTAGCAGCTTTTGCACAGATGATGCAGTGTTGCAAGGTGCTCTGTAGACCACAAGCAGCCACATTGCTTCCTTATTCCCCAGCTGGATTAGGAGGCATTCTGACTCAGACGTGGGGGATGGAGGCTGATTGTCTCGTGGATCAGGACTGCTACCTCTCCACCCTGCTTCCCTTTGTCTTGGTTAGTGCAGGATAGTGAATCTTATACATTGGCGTAGCCACAGGTGGGCCAGGGCCCACCCACTTAGAGCTCAGGCCCACCCAACAGTAGCACACGTTTAGCAGTAGCTGGTGGGGATTCCAAGCTCCACCAGCTGAAGACTTCCCCCTGATGGTAACAAAAGTGCTACTCTCCATGATACCAGCACCTGTGCATGCTCAGTTTTCAACGCATGCCTGCTGCGGACTGCCAAGGTGGAAAGAAGCATTTTCCTGCCAGCTGAGATATATTTTTGGTGGTTGGGGGGGAGGGGGGGGGGGAGAACACTTGGTGCCCTCTCACTTCTTGCCTAGGCCCACCCAAAATCTGTTTTCTGGCTACACCCCTGAATTCCTATAGGCTATAGTTCAGCCAATTGGACTCCTATGCTTTCATCCAGCCAGGTCTCATTTATTCCCAAGATGTATAGGTGGTATTCTCTGATTACATCATGGATCATCCTAAATACTAAATAATTAGACTTTACATGAACTAGACAAAACCTAACTCTTGTCACTTGACTGTATAACCTCATTGCTACTAATGAATACACACTACCACTTTAATCCTTATGTCAAAAATGATCTCTCTATAGTCGATGACCTACCTTATGTTACAATTCAATCTATCACTCAGGAACATCTATGCAATACCATAATGCATTCTTCTTCACCATAGATGCATGCACCTTAATGCAATACCATTTGTAACTCTGTACCCGGAAATGGCGATCGCCATTACGGCATAATGTAAGCCACATTGAGCCTGCAAATTGGTGGGAAAATGTGGGATACAAATGCTACAAATAAAATAAAATCATAGGAAATTTTTTATCAGCAGATCTGGCATTTACTGGGTCCGATTTCCCAAGAAATGGTCTGTTAGTTAAGGTTATGGTTGTAGTTTTAGGGGGTACTTGATGGTGGTAGGCAGGTATTCGCGTGGGTGTAGCTAAATGTGTTTTGCCCCTTGAGTTTGTGTCCTCTAGGTGAATAGGGGAGTCTGTATGAAGACATTCTTGTTTAAAGTAGAAAAGAGTAAAGAGCTCTCTAACTATACAATATAACAAAAATCAAGTTTGTCTTTGGCAGCAATTAACAGTGGAATGTTAATTACGCAGATAGTGCTTGATGAGTCCCTTTGAAGTATCAGCATCTTAGGAGTGGAGGAGTGGCCTAGTGGTTGGAGCACCGGTCTTGCAATCCAGAGGTGGCCGGTTTGCAAAAACGTCCAAATTCTGAACAGGAAAGTAGGTCATTTTCAAAAAAGATAGACGTCTATCTTTTGTGTTCGAAAATGCTATGGACGTCTTGTGATTTGGACGTCCTTTTTTTTGGTCCATTTTCAAACAAATGACATCCAAATGCAAGCTGTCCAAAACAGAGGAAGAGTAGCTTAATGGTTAGTGCAGCAGGCTTTGATCCTGGCAACATGGCTTCACTTCCCACTGCTGCTCCTTGTGACTTTGGGCAAGTCAAATGCACAAGGGGCATTTTTGGATATGACATCTAAGTCTGAATTTGGACGTTTTTTGTAAAATATCCAAAATCAGGAAAGGTCATTTTCTACAAAAAAAAAAAAAGTCTGTCTTTTCCTTTTGAAAATGCTGTTTGGAAAAATGTTTTGTGATTTGGGGGAGTAAGGGGAGGTGATCCCCGATTCCCTCCAGTGGTCACCTGGTTATTTGGAGCACCTGTTGCATGGAGTAGAGGAGTAGCCTAGTGGTTAGTGTAGCAGACCTTGATCCTCTGGAAGTGGGTTCAATTCCCACTGTAGCTATTTGTTATAAAAACAGGACTAGCAGTACTTCGAAAGGAGTGAAGCCTGTGAAAACTGGGATTGCTTTAATCAGTGGGATTTGAATTAGAGACTTGAGTATATGTATCGTTAAATAATTACTGGTTTTTAAAAGAAAGAGAATGTAATCAGATGTATTATTTCTAATTAAAACCTGGACAATAAGTATGTTCTCAATGAAATGAATTGACTATACGCCTTATTTGGTCTCGAGGAAGCCAACCAGATGATCAATGTGAAATAACGTATTAGATGAGTAATATCTGGGGATAATCAGGTTAATATCATGTTTTATTTATTTATTTTATTGCATTTGTACCCCACATTATCCCACCTATTTGCAGGCTCAATGTGGCTTACAGAATGTTGTTATGACATAGTCATGACAGGATCCTGTATACAATCAGTATTAAGCAGAAGATGTATGAGGGATTAGAGAGGGAGGTGTTAGATAGGGTGGTGTAAGAGGTGTATTTTGATATTTGGGTGGGTTGGGTGGTGATTTGTGTCGTTAAGGGTTCTTTTTGTAGGCTTTGTTGAAGAGATGTGTCTTCAAAGATTTGCGAAAGTTGATTAGATTGTCCATGGTTTTCAGGGCTGTGGGTAGTGCGTTCCATAGCTGTGTACTTCTGTACGAGAAGGTAGTGGCGTATGCCTGCTTATATTTAAGTCCTTTACAGCTGGGGAAGTTCAGATTGAGGAATTTGCGGGCTGATCTTTTGGCGTTTCTGGGCGGTAGGTCCACTAGGTTTAACATGTAGAGTGGGGCATCTGCGTGAATGATTTTGTGTACGGTCGTGCAGATCTTAAACTCAATGCGTTCCTTGAGAGGGAGCCAGTGAAGTTACTCTCTTAAGGGTTTCGCACTTTCGTATTTGGTTTTTCCAAATATGAGTCTGGCTGCGGTATTCTGGGCTGTTTGGAGTTTTTTAATAGTCTGTTTTTTGCAGCCAGCATACAGAGTGTTACAGTAGTCCAGATGACTTATTACCATTGACTGTACCAGGGTACGGAAAATGTTTCTCGGGAAGAAAGGTTTTACTCTTTTGAGTTTCCACATCGAGTAGAACATCTTTTTCGTCGTGTTCTTCACGTGGGTATCGAGTGTGAGGTTTCGATCGATGGTGACTCCAAGAATCTTCAAATTTTCTGAAATAGGAAGAGTGCGGTTATGGGGGAGTAGTTGTTTGTGTTGAATTGGGAAGTGAGTACTAGGCATTGAGTTTTTTCTGCATTGAGTTTTAGCTGGAATGAATCTGCCCAGGAGTGCATGATTCGGAGGCTTTGGTTGATCTCGTTGGTGATTTCGTTTAGATCATGTTTGAACGGGATGTAGATCGTGACATCGTCTGCATAAATGTATGGGTTAAGGTTTTGATTGGCTAAGAGTTTGGCTAATGGTATCATCATTAGGTTGAAAAGAGTTGGTGAGAGGGGGGATCCTTGAGGAACTGCGCATTCCGGTATCCATGGAGGTGATCTTTCAGCGTTCGTTGTTACTTGGTAGGATCTGGTGGTGAGGAATCCCTCGAACCATTAGAGAACTGAGCCTCCGACTCCGAAGTATTCTAGTACCATGTTTTCTTTTTTCTGTTTACTGTTAATTGATCTCCTTGTCTTATTTCACTCTCCCTATTTTTCTTCACTTTGTGGTCTAAGAAAGAGAAAGATTGTATATAATCCATATATCTAGTTGGGATTGTTTTCTTCTTATATTTTATTAATGTGCAATCATCTCTGTATTACTGTTTGCAAGTGACCCTTGTAAAATGAAAAATTATAAATAAATTATATAAAAAAAAAACAGGTCTAGCTCACAACATCTAAGTTTTAGTCTTGGACGTTTTTGTTTTGTTCCATTATGGCTGAAAGACGTCTAAGCCTTAGGAATGCCCAAGTCCCGCCTTGAGCACACCCCTGGCACGCCCCCTTGAGATTTAGACATCCTTCTGAAAGACGTCTAATAATAGATTTCGAAAATACTGATTTGGACGTCTTTGTGAGACAAACATCCAAATGCAGACTTATGTCACTTTTTGGACGTTTTTCTCTTTTGAAAATGAGCCTGTTGGTGTTATGCAAAGGGGTCAGAATGCTGCAGCGTGACTGTGATAGAAGGATGCAAACGGCGTGATCACATCACAGCCTCCTGCAAAAACTACACTGGTTACCAGTACCATCCAGGGCTAAATTTAAAAATCTGTTTGATATTCAAGGTCCTCAGACAAAATGGGCCAGAGTACTTAATAAATAAGTTAGCCCTTCATACACTAAATATCCAACCACCATTGTTAATCCATACCTGCTCAACATATAAATACATGATAATATATTCAAGTGTATGACATCAGCTAATGGAAGACAAGTGAGAACCAAAAAACAAAAAAATGTTTGGAGGATCACTATTAAACTTAGTACAAGCCATTCATAAAGTGTCATTAATGATCCTTAGACGCGATGTCTCTGTTCAATGATGAACTAAATGAATCATCAAAGAAAAATTTTCTTTTAGAAACAAAGCACCATTCAGTTATTTATATACAAACTAGTAAAAAAAAGCCCCGTTCTGATGCAAATGAAACGGGGGGGGGGCTAGCAATGTTTTCTTCTGTGTGCATGTGGGAGTGTGTGTGTCCCTGCCCTCTGCCCTCTCTCCCCTCTGAGTCCTTCAGTAAAAAAGCCCTGTTTCTGATGCAAATGAAACGGGGGCTAGCAAGGTTTTCTTCTGTGTGCATGTGGGAATGTGTGTGTCCCTGCCTTCTGGCGTCTCTCCCCTCCCCCCTCTGAGTCCTTCACTGTTACAGAGCCAGGGATTTGATTTCCTGCTCTGCTGTTTTCCTTCACTGACTGTTTGCCTTACAGAGACGGCGGGGCAGACACTCATGGGTAAACCAGATATCTCTCCCCCTTCACACTTCCGTCTGGAGGCTTCATAGAATGTTGGTGTTGCCTTTTATATAGAGAGATTAAAGAAAGCAACGTGCTCTTAAAATATGAAGGAATGAAAAATGACATACTAAAAGATAAACTCAATGGATACTATTGATTGGTAGATACAAACATCAGTCCCTTCTGTAAAACAGAGATTTCTGAACTAGGAAGTCTAGTTGTAGACAAGTTGATTGCTGGGATATTGGGTTCCTGTGTCACGTCCTGTCCCTCAAAAGTCCATTCTGTGAAGGGGTCTATAACTACCTTCTCTGTCTCTCATCTCCACTCTGTGATAAGGATAATAACCTCTCTCTGTGTACCGGTTTTTGAAGTAGTGTTTTTTTTTTCTCCTTCGGGAGCTTTTTCACTGCTTTTTTTTTTTCTGGTTTTCAGCGAGGCAAGTGATAAGAACCCATTAAGGGGGTTGGTAAAAAGTCTATGACTCTCCCTGGGCTTCAGTTGTTAAAATTATAAGAACTAAGGAGTTTATTCTCACATGTGGAGGAGTAGCCTGGTAGTTGGTGCAGCAGACTTTGATCCTGGGGAACTGGGTTTGGTTCCCTCAGCAGCTCCTTGTGACTCAGTCACTTAGGACTCCTTTTACTAAGTGGCACTAAGCCCAACGCTCGCTATAATGGAAGTACCGCCAGGCTACCGCAGTAGCCCAGTGGTACTTTCCACCCCTGCCATGCCGTCATTTGCGGCGCTACAAAAAATTATTTATTTTTGTATCACCGGGACTGTACCCAGCAGTAATCGGGTAGTGCTCCCCCCCCCCCCCCAAATGGCAAGTGCTTTACTTGTTGCCTGGCCATTTCCTGCAGGAAAGCGAGACCTTCCCTTTTACCAGCTGCGGTAAAAGAGGGCCTCGGTGCGCATGTAAAACATGCGCTAGTGCCGGCCGCCTTTTGCCGCAGCTTGGTAAAAGGGGCCCTTAACCTTCCATTACCCCAGGTACAAATAAGTACCTGTATGTACTATATAAACTGCTTTGAATTTAGTTGCAAAAACCACAGAAAGGCAGTATATCAAGTCCCCTTCCCTCTTTCCCTTTCTTTCCTAGCTGGTGTGAAAGCAAAGCGTTTTTTTGGAATTGATATTGAAATTTTATTTGCCAGACTTTAGACCGTTCTTCTAATTTGTAGACGTCTCTTCTCATGTTTTCTACTCCCTCCGAGGTGTCCACTCTGTTAGTGATCTTCATGTCATCCGCAAAAAAGGCAAACCTTTCTTGTTTATACCTTCGGCAATGTTGCTCACAATGTATTAAACAGATTCGGCCCAGGTACTAGTCCCTGGGTACTCCACTATTCCCCTTCTCTGAGCAGATTTCATTTTCCACCACTCTCTCCTGTCTGTTAGTCAACGAGTTTCTAATCCAATTCACCACTTTGGATCCTATATTCAGCCCACTCAGCTTATTCATGAGACATCTGTGAGGAATTATATCAAAGGCTTTGCTGAAATCCAAGTACACCTAAATTTAGGTGCCAATCATGCACATGTGTTTAATAGGGGCGAGGAATAATGTAAAAAAAAAAATGCCAGCCATGCGATCAAACATTTTAATCGCATGATTAATTGCACTTAATCATACCATGCATTTTGGGCACATGCTTTTCAAATTTTTTTAAATATTGACCCAAACATCCTTTTGAACAAATGCTCAGCGTGGCTGATTATCTTTCACAACATGCTATTGAATTAGGGGTGGGAAACAATGAAATATTTTAATCAAACTTAATCGTGGTATTAAAAATTTTAATACAAGGAGTAGGATGATCTGGCTCCTTCAATAACCCATGGAGACGTATGTAGTTACAAAGTCTTTATTATTGGTCATCAAATGACTCAAAGTCTTTATTATAGCTGACTGATCTTAATGCATTAAGGGGCCCTTTTACTAAAACACAGTAAAATATGGGTTTAATGCATTTTAACATGGGACTTTCACGTTCACTAATCCCATATTTAAGGTACCAATATTATAAGGATTTTCGTTTTTTTGCAGGTCCCATGCTAATTTTTCCAGTAGCACATGGGGCTTGCAAAAAGGTAATGCAGGAGCACTTCCTGTTTCCTATTTAGAAGGTGCTAAGTACTCTCAAGTTAACCCTGCGTTATCCAGCTAGTGTGTGCTAATGTGAACACGCTAGCTGGATAACACTTCCATGCCTATCGCACGCTTCCTCTCAAACAAATTGTGAACCAAATAAATAACAAACAGGAGGAAGTGGATGCTGACCAGGAGACATTGCTTGAGAACACTTTATTCAAAGCACCAGTAAGAGCACCTGACACTGGCTGTGTTGCAGCTGAAAGAGCCGCCTGCCTCAGGGGTCACCTCAATACCCTTTATAGGCAAGAGAAGTGGATAGTTGTTGGTGCAGAACTGCTTGCAAACACAATGAAAGCAAAAGGAAAATGCTTGTCAAATGTAGCCTAATAGCCACCACATCAGTTCTGCTGATTTCCCATAAACAATGCATGATTAGTACATGCTGACAGGCAAACTACCACACGACACTTTAATGTGTTTTAGGGTAAGCATTTTTTCCCAAAGTTAAGGGCCAGTGCTTAATTTTATATGTAATATTCCGTGCAGGGCTTTTTTTTGAGGGGGTACTTGGGGGTACTGAGTACCGGCACCTTTTCCATTGTCTGCTAACATTGACCCATGGACCCTAAGTTTTAATGAAAGAGCTCAGGCTCTACACACCGATTCTGCCTTGTCATAGATTCTGTGACTGGTTGCAGGGGTCCTGGCTATTGTGGGGTGAGTCACTCAGTGATCACCTCATCCCTGAAGGGTGGCCTGACATTTGAGTACCGGCACCTTTTTTGTTAGAAAAAAATGCACTGATTCCGTGGCACTATTTCGCTGGTATAACCTACGTTTGGAGAGTGGTTTTGGATATTGTGCCCATTGCATTCTATAAATTCCAGGAAGCTCTCTTTGGAATAATGTGAGTATTAAAAAAACTACTAGCAGTAAGTTTGAGAGACAGAGATCGTATCCAACATCTGCAGGCTTCCGATAAGTTCATACTTGCCATGATGTGCTTAGAACAAGCCCATACTGCAGGAAATTCTGAATTTTTGGTAAGGATAAGGGCAATGCATTTGATATACTGCCTTTCTGTAGTACAGTGGCAGTGGTTATTGTATTATAAATATAGGTACTTTCTCTTACCCTAGTAGACTTACAATCTGAGGGGTCCTTTTGCAAAGGCGCACTAGCAGTTTTAGCGCATGCTAAAAATAAGCATGCGCTAAACGCTAGAGGCACCCATATATTCCTATGGGCATCTCTAGCATGTATCTGCCATTTTCAGGGCACTAGCCCCGCCTCCCCCACCGGCTCTGCCACCCAATCTCTGCTAAGCTTCTGAGGATCCATTCCTTCTGAACAGGATTCCTTTATGTTTATCCCACGCATGTTTGAATTCCGTTACCGTTTTCATCTCCACCACCTCCCGCGGGAGGGCATTCCAAGTATCCAACGCTCTCTCCGTGAAAAAATACTTCCTGACAAAATACTTCCTGACATTAGTCCTGAGTCTGCCCCCCTTCAATCGCATTTCATGTCCTCTAGTTCTACCGCCCTTCCCATCTCCGGAAAAGGTTTGTTTGCGAATTAATACCTTTCAAATATTTGAACGTCTGTGTCATATCACGCCTGTTTCTCCTTTCCTCTAGGGTATACATGTTCAGGTCAGCAAGTCTCTCCTCATACGTCTTGTAAAACAAATCCCATACCAAAGACCCCCTAAGTTTTTGTACCTGGGGCAATAGAATTTTAGGTGACCCTAAAATACGTAAACTACATGTAAGGACGAGCAGGAGTATACATATATGTGTCAATGTTCAAAGCGATTTATGCTTTGTAGAAGCTTGTGGGTTTTTAAATTTATATATCTGGATGCCCTAGAAGGGGAGTTCCCCAGCCTGTTCATTGATGAGCCCAGCTAAGGGGAAGCTATGTTAGTACTGACAAATGGAGACTGTGTCACTGAGCCAAGTAATGAAAATTTAGGGTCATGTAGTTAAATATTAAAATCCAGCTTGAACTGAAGTGTACTGTTACTTAGGTCCTGAACTTCAGAAAGGCTGACTTCAAGAGGATGAATAATAGTGTTGAGGAGGTCCTGTGGGGAATCGAGAGCTGAAGGGCACAGAGGAACTTTGGTCTGCAGTAAAAAGGAGCACTGAGGAGCCGACAGGCTGATTAATAAAGGGAAAAGTAGAAGGACTGACATGGTTATCTAAGGAGGCAGCAGAAATAGGAAGGGCGAAGATCAGCATTCAGAAAAAATGTTCAAAAGCCCAGGTAAAAGAAGAGGGACAGAACTAACAGAACAAAAATCAGGATGACAGGGAGGATAAACAAGAAAAGGCCTAAACAGAGGGAAGAATGAGTAAGATTCATGCAAAGAGTGGAGGAGTAGCCTAGTGGTTAGTACAGCGGACTTTGATCCTGGGGAACTGAGTTCGATTCCCACTGCAGCTCCTTGTGACTCTGGGCAAGTCATTTAACCCTCCATTGCCCCTGGTACAAAATAAGTACCTGAATATATGTAAACCGCTTTGAATGTAGTTGCAAAAACCTCAGAAAGGCGGTATATCAAGTCCCATTTCCCTTTCCCTTATGACATCACAATATCAGAAGTGAGCCAAGTATTGGGCAATCAAGCCATTGTGACATCACTGATGAGGTTGGCTCAGGCATTGGTGGAATGAGGCATTATGACATCACAGTATCAGCTCCAGTGGAGGAGTAGCCTAGTGGTTAGTACAGTGGATTTGATCCTGGGGAACTGGGTTCGATTCCCACTGCAGCTCCTTGTGACTCTGGCCAAGTCACATAACCCTCCATTGCCCCAGGTACAAATAAGTACCTGAATATATGTAAACCGCTTTGAATGTAGTTGCAAAAACCTCAGAAAGGTGGTATATCAAGTCCCATTTCCCTTTCCCTTATGACATCACAATATCAGAAGTGAGCCAAGTATTGGGCAATCAAGCCATTGTGACATCACTGATGAGGTTGGCTCAGGCATTGGTGGAATGAGGCATTATGACATCACAGTATCAGCTCCAGTGGAGGAGTAGCCTAGTGGTTAGTACAGTGGATTTGATCCTGGGGAACTGGGTTCGATTCCCACTGCAGCTCCTTGTGACTCTGGGCAAGTCACATAACCCTCCATTGCCCCAGGTACAAATAAGTACCTGAATATATGTAAACCGCTTTGAATGTAGTTGCAAAAACCTCAGAAAGGTGGTATATCAAGTCCCATTTCCCTTTCCCTTATGACATCACAATATCAGAAGTGAGCCAAGTATTGGGCAATCAAGCCATTGTGACATCTCTGATGAGGTTGGCTCTTATTGGTGGAATGAGTGGAGGAGTAGCCTAGTGGTTAGTGCAGCGGACTTTGATCCTGGGGAACTGAGTTCGATTCCCACTGCAGCTCCTTGTGACTCTGGGCAAGTCATTTAACCCTCCATTGCCCCTGGTACAAAATAAGTACCTGAATATATGTAAACCGCTTTGAATGTAGTTGCAAAAACCTCAGAAAGGTGGTATATCAAGTCCCATTTCCCTTTCCCTTATGACATCACAATATCAGAAGTGAGCCAAGTATTGGGCAATCAAGCCATTGTGACATCACTGATGAGGTTGGCTCAGGCATTGGTGGAATGAGGCATTATGACATCACAGTATCAGCTCCAGTGGAGGAGTAGCCTAGTGGTTAGTACAGTGGATTTGATCCTACTCCCAGGGACGTAGCTAAGTGGGGCCACGGGGGCATGGGTCCCACAGATTAAGCCCTGGCCCAATCTACTTTGGACCCCCCTCCCACCACCGACCCCCCCTCTCCACTGCCGCCGCCGACCCTCCCCCGTCGCCACCAGGTACCTTTGCTGGCGGGAGTCCCCAACCCCCACCAGCCAAAGCCTTCTTCAGCGCCAGTCGACTCCGGCGCCTTCACTGATGATCTGTTTGTGACTCCTGACGTCCTGCGTGTATGTCCTGCAGGGGGCTACATACAGGACGTGCATGGAGGACGTCAGGAGTAAGAAACAGATCAACAGCAAAGGTGCCGGAGTCGACAGGCACTGAAGAGGCACTAGGGAGGTTGGGGACCCCCGCCAGCAAAGGTACCTGGCGGCAGCAGTGACGGGGGAGGGTCGGTGGAGGGAGGGGGCTCTAAAGTGGCAGGGGAGTTGGTGGCTGGGGGAGGTGGGCTAAACTGTGCCCCCCTCACCTCAGGCTCTTGACCCCCCTCCCGCCAAGGTCTGGCTACACCCCTGTACACTCCTAGGGCCAGATTCAGTAAATGGTGCCCAAAGTTAGACGATGTATGCACAAAACAGAACAAAAATGAGAGAAGAGGGTCGGGACCCTATGGATTCCAGTCGGTTGATTGGATGGAGATTTGTGAGCGTCGCTGAGAGACACAGACTGCTGAAATTAGTATTCCAGTCTTAATAGCGACAGCAGTTTTTCATCTTCCCGCCAAGACTCGTTACCAGCATTCACTGATTTCAACTTAATTATCCCAAGCTGAGATATAGGCAATAATCGCAGCAATTAAAGACTCCTGATGCAGGCCCTTTGGCTGAAACACAGCCATGTCGAGTCTGTAGATTGATCAGTAAACTCTATGTTCAAGAACATTTTCCAGTCCTCCTCTTTTGAGTCACTTTTGCTGTTTCCTGTGTGTGTGTGTGTGTGTGTGTGTGTGTGTGTGTGTGTGTGTGTGTGTGTGTGGCCCAAAGTTAGGCGACATTAAGATTGATACTAATCCCATAAATCTATAAAAACACTACAAAATGCTTTTATAAATTTGGGCATGCATTTTAGTTGAGTAATGAGCTAATTAGCGCCAGTAGTTGTCTTTTGAACGAGCAATTATTGACATTAATTAGATTCAGTTAACATTTATGTGCATATCCCACGCCTTAATATTATGCACAAATCAGAAAAGGGGACGTGGAAATGGGAGGGCTGTGGGCGGATCAGGGGCGTGACTTGTAGTTACACATGTAATTATAGGATAAGAGAGCTCCGCACCTAAATATAGGCACGGGCATTTGCACACATTTTTATTGATGCAAATGGCTGCACCTAAATGTAGGCGCAATCCCTGGGCTTCAGCGCTATTCTGTAAACCGCGCTGGCGCTACCCCTACCACCCTTTTGTAAAAGGGCCTCTGTATTAGGTGCCCTGCTGAACATTGACCTAAACTATACAGAAGAGAGGTCCTCAACTCTATTATTAAGGGGTCCTTTTACTAAGGTGCGCTGAAAAATGGCTTGCAGTAGTGTAGGCGCGGGTTTTTCAGCGCACCATTTTTCAGCGCACCTGTAAAAAATGCCTTTTTAAAAAATATTTTGCCGAAAATGAACGTGCGGCAAAATCAAAATTGCCGCGCGTCTATTTTGGGCCTGCGACCTTATCGCCAGCCATTGACCTAACAGTAAAGTCTCACGCGGTAACCGGGCGGTAATGACCTGGGTGCGTCTGTTACGTGCAGCCAAAAATAAAAAAATTATTTTCGGCCCAGCGTATTGAACAAGCGCCAAAAATGAAATTACCGCAAGAGACACACAGTAGCCATGCGGTAACTCCATTTTGCCACGTGTTGGGCGCTTGTAGAGCCTTACACGGCTTAGCAAAAAGGCCCCTAAATATAGTCAACAGGCCTGGTTTACACAATAGCCACACTGTGTAAATGTCAGTGGCGTAGGAAGGGGGGGTGGGGCGGTCCGCTCCGGGTGCACGCCGCTGGGGGGGGTGTCGGCTCCGCTGGTTCGCTGCTCTCTCTGCCCCGGAACAGGTTACTTCCTGTTCCGAGGCAGAGAGAACAGGGAACCAGCGGAGCCGACGCAGCTCCCAGCGACGTGCACTCGGGGCGGAGCGGCTCTCCCGCCCGCCCCCTTTGGTAAGAATGCGCTCCGGGGGGGTGCGTGTGTGCGCCGAGGGGGGGTGCGCCGCGCAGTGGCGAACCGCCCCAGGTGTCAGCTGCCCTCGCTACGGCACTGGTAAATGTTGACCCTTTGTAAGCTTTTATCTGGTAAATATTCATTGTGAATTTTCTAAAATCCAGCCCTGTTGCAGCTTTCAAGTGGAGCCCCCTGCAGTAATTCCTAAAAAGTTCACCACTGTTACTGTGTAGTAGCCATTAATTTAAAGGTTTGTTTTTTTTAATTAATATATAATTAGAAAAAGTCAGAAGTTACTTCCAAAACACAGGGCTTGAAGTATGCAGCACATTGCTCCACTCTAGGAAGTTGCATTTATTTGTTCTCTATGTGTACTCTGCTTGCCTTAGCAGAAAGAGAACAATGTGAGATCATTTAGCTTTACGTTAGTTTAAATGTGTTTCTTTAATGGAATTATGTCTATAGGGACCCGGAAATCATTTGCAGGAGAAAGGGCCTTGTTCTTTTTAATAAGATTTCAAGGGAATATTTTCTTCTTTGTTTTCAGAATTTCTTTCTAGGTTTTGATCTCTTGCAGCTTGCACGTCAGGATTTCTGGCATGGCCCCCTCACCTACAGCAAATGCAGCTGTGATTGGGATTTGGCTAATGGGTGGTGCGGGTTATATGATCCTCTTGTAACTTTTCAGCTGAAACTAGTGTGTACTCCCAACTTATTTTGTTCATGTTTTAATTTAGGAAAAACAATTTATGTGTGTGTGTTTTATTTATTTAGA